>NC_140590.1:513677930-516453345 GCF_964204655.1 Triturus cristatus | reverse complement strand
TACGCGTGTGGTGAAGCGTGGGTGTGCTTCCATCATCTTTTTACTGAAAAGCATCAGCAGCAAGCATTATTTTTGTTTCTTTTTTTGCTTAGCATCAACAACTAGCATCAGCAGAGACAAAACGCTGGCTAAAGTCTTTGAAAGAATGAAATCTACTTACTTTGCCAGGGCTTGTTTTCTTTCTATTTCTATTTCTATCTTTTTTAGTCACTCTTGAGTGTTCACACTATGTTTTCAGGTAACGCTAATTAAAAGCAATAGAACCTTTCTCTTTGTGCCACTGAGAATCATATTTCCTTGGATTGCCCATTAAAAGAAAAAAAGGATTTTCTACATATTTTAAGTACACCAGCCTACTACGAATCACACACATATTGTAATTTTAAAACCACATGCAATGGTTATATTTCATTTAAATATTGCAAGCATATGGTCTCAACATTTAGGCTTGTTAATTTGATGTATAATTTTATCGGAGTTGCAAACTGCAATTTGTCGATGGAAAACAAACTTTTTTTGCTGTAAATCCCACGTTACTCTGCAGAAATTAAAGTATGGATGCTCTCACCGTACCTCTAAATTTACCTACACCCTTGGTTGAGAGTTGGAGAGGAAGGGTTGGGGGGGGAGAGAAGAGGGTAAGAAGGAACTTTGAAGAGGGGTGTGTACTCCAGAAATACGTCATCGTGTTGGGGAAGAAGCAGTCCATCAACATTCTATACATGGTCTACGAAACAATATATATATATATATGTGCACTTTTCATGTTGAAATGTCTGGGAAGACACGAGCCTGCCTTGAAGTCGCTCCAAGCAGCTGTTTGAGATCAGGCCAGTGTTTTGGGTTCTGGAGACAGAGGCAGACCATCATTAATTCCAGTCTTAATTTAAAACCTGCCCTAGCGGTGGCTGGCAGGGTCCATGATTCCCTTCCCTGACCCCGGAGGGGCTGTGGGGTCTGGTTGGATCCACTAAGCTGCTTTTCTTGTTTCTTGTGGTGGAGAATGTACCAGGCTGGCCTGGCATCAGCACCGCTGCCCCATACATGACAGGACCCTCTCTGAAGTGCTGCCAAGTGCACAAAGTGCCAACGGGGGGAGCCCTGGAGTACACCTGGTCTTGGCAAGCCACAAATGTATCATGCCAGGGAAGACACGGAGCTTGCTTGGCTCATTCTGCAGGGTTGGCCCTTTGCCAACCCCGTTGTGAGGGGGGCTGGCACTGGTGGGGATTAATGTTTAATGGGACCATTCTTGGCTGGTCAGATATCTCACTGCACGTGCAGTCCAAAAATAAACTGCAGCAGTCGTCTGTGCTTCACTGAGATGTCTGAGAGAGGGGATGTACGTGGATGAAAGACTAGAAGAATGCAAAGGAGCCGGTTAGAGGAGAGGCGCAGGAGAGACAGTGAGTGGAGAGGAGGAGCAAGAAGGGAGAGTTGGCATGAGGGAGGAAAGGGAATGCATTGCGTCATTTAGGAATAGCCAGGGTGGTACACATAGCACTAACCTTTTGATCTCTGGTCTCTGTGATCATGAAGACAATATCAGAAGCAGAAAGTAAACTGGTCTCTTAGAGCTCTTTTTAATACTTTCTGTAGATTCCACTCAGTAGCAAATTGGAGGCGACTTAGTCACTAAGACCCCGATTACGATTCCGGTCGGACACGGGCCCGACCGACATCGTTTCGGAATGGAAGGGGTAGAAGGTAAGCTATGTGATCGCATCAAGGTAAAGGGGGTATAATATCACTTCTGCTACCCATGGCATTCTAGTGACTCCGCATCCATGGGGGAGATCAAGGGGAGTGCTATGGCAAGGCATTTTCGCTCGAGTCATCAAACATGTCCATGGGAGTAGGAGTACGAAAATGATGGTGATCCGCACCCTGGCACCTCACCTAGAGCTTCGAACAATACTGCAGTATCCCACGGAAGGTAGAAGGAATTGAATGATGAAAGACAGAAGATGAATTATTGAAGAGGAAAGTGAGTAGTGAAAGTGAGTGGACATAGTGAAAGTCAAGAGCCAAATTAAGGACAAAATGAGTGGCAAAACATGTGTGGAAGGGATCAAAGGCAGGCAGGAGATGTAGTCAAGGAAGAAAGATGGGCGAGTCAGAGGGAAGCAGAGGGGGAGGAAAATGAACAAAGTGAAAGTGAGAGGGAAATGTAAAGGAGGAGGCTAAGGAATGTCCCAAGAATGGAGATGGGGAATCAAGGAGAGGGGGCCAAGGATGAGCAGCAAGATTGGTGTGGGTAGCCATTGAGGGAGAATGTGGAAGCTAGAGCTGTGAGAGATGGAGAGTGTGTGAAAGAAACAAGTGCATGTCAGAAATGGTTACAGATGGGACAGATAGTCGTAACTTGGTTTTAAGGGTATGTGAAGAGATTGCACAGGTTTGCACTACGCGCCCCGAGTGCCTCGCCCCCCAATGTAGAACAGAGATGGCCACAAGTTCTTAAGTGGCCGCCTTTACACAAGTAGAAATGAAAGGAGATTTCACCTAGGCAGCTAGATTCGAAATAGGGATTCATAAATGTAATGTGTCTGGGCTGAGTGAGGAAAGAGGGAGATTAAGGGAATACTAACCATTCACACCCTAACAAGAATGAATACAACTTTGGGGCTGAAGCAAATTAAACAAGGGGTTTTCCGTAAAGCAAACATACTTAATATTAAGCTAAAGGGATCTGAGAGGTTTAAAGGAAGTGTAAAGCTTGTGGAATAAACTACTCTAGAAATTTTAATTTTAATATATGCTGTCTTTGTTCAACGAGGAGACTGCAGGCTTTGAGAATTATTTGATGGTGGATTTTGTATGTTAATTTTTGTATTTAGTGCTTAGTATTTCTAAGCACCGTCAATTCTGAATGATAAAGGAACCCTTTTGCCTTGGGATGTCATAGGATTTGTCCAGTAGACCAACTGCTATCCTCTAGACAATTTCTCTTTATACGCCTTTAGTGCTTTAGTGAGGAGATACTGGGTTTCTCGCATATCATTATTATTAGTGAGACTGCTGCTTGTGAAGGGGAAAATGTCTAGATTCAGACACAAAGATCACGTCATCGGTCTGCGTCGCCCTCTATACAACAGGAAGCAGCCACAGGCAGCCTCCCTCCACTCCTCTAAGCCAATCACAACGCTGCAATGGCAACGTTGTGATTGGCTGGGATGCCGACTACACAGGCATCTATGGGGAGGCCATTTTCTAGATGTAGGCTGGAGAAAAGGGAAAGGAGAAAGGGGAAAGTGTGTATGACTGATTTGATCGGCCCTGGGGCCGACCAACCAGTCAGCACAGTCAGAGTGGGGAAGCCGCTCCTCCCCTGGAGCAGGACTGCCCACCTGCCCCCAACCACACCCTTCTGCTTTCTCGCAGTGCGAGAAGCAAAAACATAAAATGGTATTTACAATACCATTTTATGTTTCTGCTTCTCGCACTGCAAGAAAGCAGTGGGGCAACGCTCCTCCGTCCACATGGAAGAACCAACGCCTGCTTTATGCCAGCACCACACGAAGCTCACGCCCTATTCACCTCACTTGTTCTGGTCACAAGGCTGAACCTGGTGCATAGGCTGGGCTACAAGCCCACACGCCCCTTTCACCAACTATGTGCTAGAAGGGGTAGTGATCACCTAGGAATCGTACAGGTTCCTGGTTGTTGTTTTGTAGACCCCTGGACTGTGAGGACTCCAGAACGGACAGCGATGTATACTGGTCCCCTTGTTCATAGTTTTTCTCTCTTTGTAAAAAGTGTGAGATGGGATAGAACAATGTTTACATCAAAGTTAGTTTGTGATGCTGTAAAGATCCTACTGTTATGTGTATTGTTTCTCCTTTCTTTCTTTGTGCCTAGTGTCATGTGCCCGTGTTAGGCCCGGTAGAAATTAGTATCATTCTTAAATATACATTAATACTTTTCCTAAAGTTGCCTGCTCTTTGCCACATTAACGTTTGACACACATTTTGCATTTGTGACGCTTGGATTGGTTCCCAGAAGGAACCAATCTTGCTGACTGCGTGAGAATCCTATCACACTGCCTTGGCATTTGGTGCAAGGCCTCCCACATGCATATTACAAATGTGTTTTATTGTTACATCCATATGGTGACACAGCTATTTGTAGAACACAAACAATGGTTGCCCGATTATTATCTCGGTCCGAGGCAAGGATGCCATTTTCTATATATAGCTTTTTGTTTCCTCACATAATCAGAGAAGATACTTCTGCTGATCTCGAGTGGTCCCTGCATGCTGAAGCTTTCGCCTAGCAGCTGACTGACATGTCTGTGAGGGGTGTCTAGTTCGTGACCAAGATGGGGTCGTACACTCTTACCCACCAGGTAACGGGGTCAGATCATCCAGACAGGGGATTTCCTGGCAAACCATACATTCACACCATAGATATATAGGTTAGGGCTAGCATCGTAAACATATGCTTGGTTGTTACAATATCTTGTATCTATCCATATATAACCTGTCTCAACAAGATGGTGGAACTATTTGTTTTATTTTCTGTATCGACACTCATGGTAACTTTTATCTGCTTCTTCTATGAATCATCGCAGCTCACATATTTGTACGAGAATCACTCTGGTTCAATAAACATTGAAAACGCCCCTCTGTGAATTCTTTGTGTAGTTCTCTGAGCGGAAGAGGGCACAAGTGAATAAGTGAAAGTTTGAAGTCTGTCACCACGATTCCTGAGGGAACAGAGTTGTCATGTTCAGTAGTTGCCAGAACTGTTCGCTCCCTTTCTAGGTTAGGGGGGTTAACAGTGGCACTGTGAGCTAGCTGGTCAAAGGGACAACATATATACTACTGGGGTGCATGGAATCCGTCTGGCACCATCCCAAGTTTATGTCATCCACAAACGTGCAGTTCCTAGTGATTGGTGGAGACTACACAACACTAGATTAAACAGACGGACACAACCCAAATATTTCTCAAAAAAGGTTTGTGTACTGGTTTCTGTCAGGCAGAAGGGAGTACAAAATCTCGTTAGGGTCATAGCTTATGCATGAAGACCCTCAAAGAGAGGGGCCAAGCAGATAGGGCTGAAGAGAGAAAGACATCATAGAGGCATACTCAGAAAGAACAAAAATTGTCAAAGCCCTTAATTAGAGACTTGGAATGCTGGTGTGTTTTTTACATAGCAAGCACATACCAAAAATGTAAAAAAAGAAAACGTGCAGCTGCCTAAAAAGGATTGCCATGTAATAAACATTTTCAATAAAAAATAAATATTTTCCTATAATTTTAATAGAACTTTATGGCTGCTTCCCAGCAGGCAGGTGTACTTAGAAGATTTTCAATTTTAATGCTCATCACAGGAAAAGATGAATTTTGCTGCTGTAGAGGAAAGGAACTTCTGGTTTGAATTACAGTAACCCGAAAACACAGATTAAACAAGTATGGGTGACTAATAACAAGTAAATGATAAGGAATGGAAATAAAAAAAGCATTGGTAAACTAAGGACCCTCTAGCCCTAGCACTGAAGAAGGGTGCTTCTTTTGAGCCATATGTGCACGTGATCAGCCAAACCGAGTCACTCACAGACGAAGCCAATGGCTATGGTCCGCTGGCCCATTACCCCATGCTGTATGCTGTGGTGGGTGTAAACAAAATGTGAGTGACAGCCGAACACACCAACGGATAAAGAGAACTGACCAAAGGCTCCTCTATATATATGTGTGTGTATGTATTAGTCATTTACTTTTTTGTTAGATTACATATTGCAGGCAGGACAGCTAAAGTTGTCTTTAGGGCAGACCTCAAAAAGCGAAATTTGTAAAAAGTGAGGTCCATGGAAGACATCAGAAAAGGAGGCCTTTGGGGTGAGGTAGGATGGGAGGTCAAAAACTAACACACACATCTATTTTAATTAGTCTATAAACAATCTCGATTTTCCTAGTAACAGGGATGGGAGAAAATGTACTTTAATTCCTAAAACTTGGCAAGTATTCCTCACAGCTGCGCATGCAAAGTAATACGTTTTCACAGAAAACGTGTAAAAGCAGAGCTCCTGTGTGTAACTTGACAACATGTTGCTCCATCTCTTCAAGGGATAGTGTGGCTGCATGGAGCACAGTCAGTCATGGGCCATTATGTATATTCTTTATAAAGCACAAAGGCTGATTAAACGCCACGTGGAATACAGTACACAAAGCGTCCCTGTGTTGATCCTATGACACATTCCTTATCATGTGCCTTGAATCTGAGATCATTCACATTTCCACATTTCTACAGCTCAAAAATGTTCAGCTGATACAGATCAAGTTTCATTAGATGGACTGGGATACTCCAGAAATAAAGGTCTTTACAGCTCAACTCTGAAACAGCATGATCACTGTTGGACCCAAGAGCATGCATCATACTGTACAACAGGGCAACCACACACTCGCTGTACAGCTTGAAGGATTAGCTCCATATGTCACTCGTAGGACATAGGAGCACTGAGTGATCCTCACCCGTCCTCCAAGAACAACCCAAGGCACGACCCTTAGGGAACAACCCCAAGACACTGCACTTACCCAGCATTCTGTCCTTACTGGGTAAGCCCCAGAACCAGGCTCTCACTGTGCAATCAGAGGACGGCCACTCACTGGATAGCCTGTACTAGAGCACAACAAAGATTCTGGTCTGAGTCTGGACCCGGCTATGAGAAATCACAATTTGTCAAGCAAATTTGTGTAAAGTTGATGAACTTCATGAGCTAGCAGTGTCTGTCACCTTTTCAAAACATAACGATAAGGTGGAAAAAATATGCTTGTAGAGACTATTTCACAAAAAAGGTGAAGTATTCTCCATATCCAAAGAATCAGATGTTCAGGTATAAAGTTGTAGTGAGTTTATTCCATGGAAGAAGATCCCATCCATCAGCCAGCATAACTCCAGACAACTGACTTTACAGAACTTTCCTATTTACAACAATCCATTACCTCAGAGATTCCAATGTGACATGGTCATGTTACATGTTACTTAGCAACATCTCAGTGTAGAATGCCACACATCTCCCTTCCTCATAAGAGAACATACAAGCACATTAAATTATTATAACATACAAGCACATCAAATTATTAAAAACTCCAAAATAACTTAATATAAAGCTAACCTCTAGATTATCTTAACACAACCTAACCTTTGTACCTAGCCCATCATCACCCTTCCTAGAATAAAAGCTGAAAAATTACCTCAAACAAAATCAGCAAGATAACTTGGTTTTTTAACCATTCTTGAAGACTTTCTTTGAGAGTTTAACTCCTTGTCCTCCACATCCTTAGCAGAAACTAACTCTTCATTTAAGTTCAGCATATTTTTACATACAAAAACTCTATTCAAATTCCAAATTCTGTGATCTTGCGTTTGAATAGCATTACTAAATGTTTTAATTACTTTGATGGGCTTCATGAATTTTGACCCAGAATTCCCCAACAACCCTGGGCATCTAATCCTGACCCAATCACCAACATTTACTTTAGTTTTCTTTACTGCATTTTTCACTTCAAAATAAGCCTTTCTTGATTTAGCCTTCTCATCTTCTAGCCTTAGCATGCATTCACCATCACACACACTCTCTTTACCTTTAGCAAGTTCATATTTGTTAACCCAATAGGGTTCAACACTGGTATTGGGTACTCTACCACGAAACAACAAAAAAGGAGACTTCCCTGTTGTAGCATGGGGAGCCAATCTGTACTCTTCAATTTTCTCCAAAACCTGTTTTTTCCAATCCAACCCCACACCTTTAGCCAAAGCAATGGTCTCCTTTATAACCTTATTAAATCTCTCCACCATCCCATTGGCTTCAGGATGATAGAGAGCAGAGGTCTTGTTAATAATGCCTCTATCATTCAAAAATTGTTCCATTTCCTTCGAAACCAGTTGGACACCATTGTCCGACAATATTGATTTTGGGAACCCTTCTCTAGCAAATAAGAGTTTCAAGCATTCAATCACCTTAGAAGTATTGATTAACGATAGAAAGAAAATCTCAGGCCACCTAGAGAACATGTCAATAACAACCAAAATATAAATCTGTGAACCTTTCTCATGAATAGGACCAACAATGTCCAATGCAATTTCCTGCCATGGACCATTAGGGCGTTTCCTCAAGACCATAGGTTGCACATGAACACTCTTATTTTTATCACTCACAGCACAAGTAACACAGTCCCTAATAATTCTCTCTATCATGTTGTCCATTCCAGGCCACCAATATGACATGCGAAGTCTCTCTTTGCTTTTTGACAAACCTGAATGTGCCACATGCACTAGATCGATTAATTCTTTTCTAAGGCTAGCAGGAGGAACCAATCTTGTTCCCCTAAACAGCAAGTTATTATCAACCGATAATTCATTACGTATTTTCCAAAAAGATCTTGTGTCTTCCGACCCCTCTCTACTAGACATCCACCCTTTCTTTAATAAAGATGTCACTTCACTCAATGTCACATCACCTTTTAATTCCTTCAACCACCTTTCTTCTGAAATAATATTATGATCTACTACACACACTATTTCATCCTCCTCATCTTCATCAGAACAGTCTTCACACACACTACTCTTTGGAACTAGGCGTGAAAGCACATCTGCAATTCCATTCTCAATGCCAGGAATATATTTTATATTAAAATTATATTCCTGTAGGCCAATAATCCATTTAGTTATCCTTCCTGAAATAAGGTCTAACCCTTTCTTACTGAATATTTCAATCAAGGGTTTATGATCTGTATGGACTTCAAAATCAACACCCCACAAAAATTTCTTTAACTTCTTGACCGCCCAAGATACTGCTAAAGCTTCCCTTTCCACCACTGAATATCGTGTCTCAGGATCTCTGAGACTTCTTGACAGAAACATTATTGTGCGCATGCCATCGGTCCCATGTTGTTTCAGAACTGCTCCCAGACCTTTTTCACTCGCATCAGTCACCAAGATGGATTTACTTGCAGGGTTAAAACTTTTTAAAGAAGGAGCTTGACTAAGCTTCTTTTTAATAGCTATAAATTCATTCTCACACATCTCCGACCATACAAATTCTTCACCTTTCCTCAACAACCGCCTCATGTTCGCTGTTGCCACAGCAAAGTCCATGACAAATTTAGCATAGTATTCTATCATGCCTAGAAATTTCATCAATTCAGTTTTGTCAGAGGGAGAACACATCCTGGTAATGGTCTCGATTAAATCAGATTTAGGTTTCACTCCATCCCCAGAAATACTATGTCCCAGATAATTGATGTCGTTTGATCTAAACTTGCACTTCTCCACCTTAACCGTAAGGTTATATATGCACAAATTCCTCAAAACGGATTTCAACCTAATATCATGTTCCACTTCATCTTTAGCAAACACCAAGATATCGTCTTGGTATACACATACCCCTGGTAGATCTTTTAACACCCTCTCCATAACCCTCTGAAAGACTGAAGAGGCAGACACCAATCCAAAAGGCATTCTTTTGAACCTATACGTCCCAAAGGGCGTGACAAAAGATGTGTAGTCCCGTGATGATTCATCTAGCTCTATTTGGTGATATGCTGAAGTGAGATCTATGGTGCTAAAAACTTTAGCTCCATCAAGTAAGGTCAACAATTCAGTTATGTTCGGCAATGGATACCTATCCACTACTACAGCTTTGTTAAGTTGTCTTAAGTCAATGCATAAGCGCAGGTTGCCATTGGGTTTTCGTGCAGCCACGACCGGAGCCAACCATTCAGACCCCTCTACTTCCTCAATTATTCCACACTTGCTTAACTTTTGTATTTCCATCTTCATGTCTTCCTTAACTGATAATGGCACACTTCTCACTTTACAACACACGGGAATTGCATCTCCTTTTAGCTGAATTTTATGTTGATACCCCTTTAAACAACCTAAAGTCTCCTTAAATACATTTGGAAACTCCATCTTTAAATTCTGAACATACACTTCATTTGCGTTCCTATCCACTGATTGGATCCTATCCCTTAGCTGTATACACGGATTAGCGTTGGGATCTAAATACACCCCTAAATCACCCTGGTGAATCCAGCTAATAATACTATCACCTCGCTTTGACACATAAATCTTCCCCGATGCCATCCTATCTTTATACTCAATCAATCCCACAAAATATCCATGAAGTTTTATAGGCTCCCCTCCATATGCCAAAGGAATGATATCAGCTTTCATTAAACTGATCTTTCCTTTGAGCTTAGTGTTGTAGAATTCATTAGAGACGATGGTAATCTTTGCTCCAGAATCAAATAATACTCTAGTTTTTTCTCCTTCTACCGCAATTTCATCATAAGGACAAGATTTAGTATTGCCATTACTGTCAACCTGTATTACTATCTGCCCACACACATGATCCTCCGACTGTTTTAACTCCCTCTGATATATCTCAACCTCTTTTACCTTAGGTTTATATTTTGTTTTGCATAACGCCGTGAAATGCCCCTTTAATTTACATTTGGAACATGTTTGATTGAGCGCAGGACACTTCTTGTCATTGGCAAGATGACCCGCTTTACCACATCTGTAGCATTTTCTTTCAGACCACACCTTATCAGGATTACTTTTCATTTCATTATTGCGATCTTTTGGCTCTACTTTAACAGATTCTACTTTAGACCCTTTTTCTGAGTCCTTTTTAATAACAGCAACACACTTTAACGAATGCTCAATTCGTTTGGCAATTGTTAACACCTCATCCAGCGTTGGTTCATCCTTTAACCACAATTCTTCCCTAATTTTCTCAATAGAGCACCCAAACATAAATTGATCCCTAATGCGTTCGTCCGTTAAATTGTCAAATTTACATGATGACGCTAATTTTCTTAGTTGGGTTATATAATCCTCAATAGTTTCCTCAGTTGACTGCATCCTCTTTGCAAATTGATATCTTTCTAGAATTGTGCTAACTTTAGGAAGATAATGATTATCAAGTTTCTTAATACATACTTCATAATCGTTCAATCTCCCCGCCTCTGAATTTGAAAGTTCCGGCAAATGGTCAAATACGTCCTGACCTTCAGAACCTAAACAATGCAGAAGCAGAGCTGACTTCCTTTCTGCGCTCAAAGATGGTCCACACACTCTGGCATATCTCTCAAAAACCACCTTCCATTTTTTCCACTTAATGGGAGGTGACCCAGGACACGACAAAAAGAATGGAGCAGCAGTAACGTTCTGCATGTTTGCGTACTATAACTTCAACCGATATAAACCTTAGCGTTGTAAATACAGAGAGTTACATGCAGTTACTACCTTTTCCTCAAGTCATAATGTCCAAACTTATACGCTATTAAGTGTGTGTGTGTGATACAGTATAAGATAAATCAGGTAAGCAATTCTAACAGAACTGTTAACGAAAAGGAACAAAATATCCTATAATTTTATCACTTGCTAATTTTAAATAAAACAATGTTTTACTGGACGCTTTTATATGCCACACTGTCTCTGCCCTTGTTGTAACTTGCTTTAAAACGAAATTGACACTTCCATGTGTTCAGATCGTAGCTCGCCGATAAAGTCTGTGTTCAGATCGTAGCTCGCCGATAAAATCTGTGCTGTTGCTAGGATACGGTAATTAAAATGGCCGCCACGCACGCACAGACCGAAGCGTGGTGCGTGATGACACGCTTCAGAGCGTACGAGGAGCTGCTGACGCTGACACTGGAAGTCCCCTGACGACGAGGAAACCGAATATGGAACGAGTAAAACCAAGTTCCAGGTAGGAAGACGCCACGTCAGCTAGGATACCGATGTTTACTTTTGAATTTCAAATGTCATCACACGCCGGGGAGCCACCACAACGTTGAGATGTACTTACAATTATCGACCCGCTCCAATGTAATTACACGAAGGACAGGAACAGTCTACACATGCATAAATACGCATAAATACACGTGTTACCGCACTGCTTAAACATCGATTCCTCGCATATGTCCTATGTGCAACACGCGATGAAGAGATTCTGTACCAACCAGTATTAATGTTTCCACGTTGCTCGGTGCAACACGCGATGAAGAGATTCTGTACCAACCAATATTAATGTTTCCACGTTGCTCGCAGCTTTCAGCGACGTAACGATAAACCAAACATCACATGAGAATTTCTTTTAAGTTCCATTGAGTTCTCCGTTGTGATGAATAACCATCCGTTGTGCTGAATAAGATTATAACGTTGCAGAATCCTTCTTCAAATGCAAGGGCAGTATTTAAAGATACGTTTTTTCAACAGGAGTTTAAAAGTTGAACTTCTCCTTTAATTATTGAATGCAGCAAAAATTATTGTTGAGATCTTCTTCCTTATACATCACTTTCACCTACTCCTGAGCCGACTACGCCAGTGAAGTATTCTCCATATCCAAAGAATCAGATGTTCAGGTATAAAGTTGTAGTGAGTTTATTCCATGGAAGAAGATCCCATCCATCAGCCAGCATAACTCCAGACAACTGACTTTACAGAACTTTCCTATTTACAACAATCCATTACCTCAGAGATTCCAATGTGACATGGTCATGTTACATGTTACTTAGCAACATCTCAGTGTAGAATGCCACAAAAGGTTTTCCGTGTTTGAACTTAGTTTTACCATAACCATTTTTTAGGTCTCGCCTGACCCAGCGCATGCGATTACTTTCACTTTTGCGGCCGCACAGCCGCTTCGATGTTTGATCGCGATCACTTTCGCGGCCACACGGCCACTTGGCATAGCCAATAGGTCTCACTTTTGGGACCTTATAAGTATTTAGTTATGCCACTGTTGCATGGCTAAACACTTATAAGGTCCCAAAGGCGAGACCTATTGGCTATGCCAATGCTTGTTTAAATTTGCAAAAGGGGCACAATGTTTCATTAACAAACAGAAGAAAAAAATCTCACATTTGTCAGAAGTCACATACCACCCGCTATTTCAGATCGGAGTTGATTCGCTCATATGTGATCACCTATTGTGGGCGACCTCCCTGAGACCATGCTGCAAAGAAGTTCTTTGTTGCCAGCAACAGTGTCCTCGCAGCTCCCTTTTGACCAGACCTGTCACTGTCCTCAGGAGAACACTTCTGCTAACTTCTTTTTTGGCTTTCGTTTTTGATGTACTCAATTTTTTAGGCCGATCCTGAGCAGCGCATGCACTGCTCTGCGAGCCATGCTGTATTAGAGAATGTACTTGAAGCCCCGCTCACTCTCCGACAGAAAGGGAAACTCACCGATGCCTTCAAGCATTTGGAATGCAACAGGTCTCGTATTTGAGAGAGTTTAAGTTATTGGCATTGTAAATGGCAATGCCTTTTATTTGTGGGTGGAAAAAATATGCTTGTAGATACTATTTCACAAAAAAGGTTTTCTGTGTTTGAACTTAAAGTTTTACCATAACCATTTTTTTAAATTTGCAAAAGGGGCATAATGTTTCATTAAAAAACAGAAGAAAAAAATCTCACATTGTCAGGAGTCACATACTGCCCGCTATTTCAGATCGGAGTTGATTCGCTCATATGTGATCACTTATTGTGGGCAACCTTCCTGAGACCATGCTGCAAAGAAGTTCTTTGTTGCCAGCAACAGTGTCCTTGCAGCTCCCTTTTGACCAGACCTGTGACTGTCCTCAGGAAAACACTTCTGCTAACTTCTTTTTTGGCTTTCGAGCCATGCGGTATTAGAGAATGTACTTGAAGCCCCGCCCACTTTCTGCCCATATTTGTCATTGGCTTGTGTCATTGTCCTTCATAAAAGCAGCTTCTGAATCATTAATAGGCTTGTTAGTCCCTCCTTAGTACCCCCTTATCTTCATTTGTAACCTTTCATGAGGACTGGACCTTTTACTTCGGCTGTTACTCGGTATGTCTTATTTACTCTGTAAGCACTATTTTCTTTAATGAGTTTCTCTTACTGCAGAAGGGCAGGAGGGTCTCTCGTGCGCAGTTGTGACCACCGGCTTGTTTATTAACTCGTAGCAAATGGGGAGCTCTTCAGGGGCCTTGGGAGACAGAAGGGGGAAACTCAGCGATGCCTTCAAGCATTTGGAATGCAACAGATCTCGTATTTGAGAGAGTTTAAGCTATTGGCCAATAGCTCTAACTCGCATAAATGTGAGACCTGTTGCATTGCAGATGCTTGCTTAAATGTAGTTTTCGACCACTGTTTAAATAATTTTGCACATGAAGCACATGCTGTCTACTATCACAGGACCTTTCTCGTTTAATAGGTCTTGCCTACCACAGCACAAGTTACCTGGTTGCTAAAGATCTATTGTGAAGTTACAGTGGGATAATTGCCCACCTATTGCTCTCTACTAGTTGGTATTATTGTCATTCTCATTAGCTTGTGTGGGCTTCCTGCCTCTTGTGTGTTTCCCTCCCCTAGAGCATAGTCCTTTTACTTGTGTCCTTCCACTGCTTACTTTTCAGATACTATTTTTTCTTTTTGGTTAAGCACTCCATTAAAGTGCATTTGTTTGTTCGCAGCTGACTCCATTGTATAATAATCTTAGTCCCCTCTGCTGCACTCCATGTTGCTTTCTCTCGCCCATATGCTTCCCACTAGTTACCTGTTGCTGCCCCGTCCCTCACTCGTGATTTCTTTTTTTTATGCATACATTTTTTTTTGTCTAGGAAGAGGCAGTAAATTGCTACTGGCTTGTCCGCCTCAAAGGTACTTTTTCGCTGCTTCTATTTTCTTTTTTCAAACTATCCACCTTGGATCTGTAAATTAAGAAAATGGCAACCATGACATTATGTATTCAAGCATGCGTAATACAGCATGCGGGTACCTACTAAATGATGCAGCTGGGTGTATGCACTTTATTTTTTAATTAGCCTTTCGTCTTGCAACACAGCATCTTGCCGATGCTGTACAGCATGATGAAAAGGCACTAGCATAGCAAAGAGAGCTCAAATATTAGACCTATTGGCTTTCCCAATGCTTGTTCAGCAGTATTGCTTGAAGCTTGTGTCAATGCACCCGCTGGTGGCGATAGATAACCTAGGAATTTTTCAATTGTTTTTCCTACAGTGACTATAAGACTAGCCGGACTGCCTTGTATTCCAAGAGAGTTACAGCACACATGAATCTCACTATTTGACTTTCCTAGTGACCTGACCGGCAAAGATCCTTAAACCCTCCTTGTTCGTCCCAGTACATGCTGCCCACTCTACAATACATAGGTACTCCTCTCACAACGCGAGAAAATAACCTTAGTGTGCACACTAATGATCCATCTTTCACTATGCATAATACAGTCTCTAACGCCACATCACTGCCCTCAAATTGGAATTGCAGGAAGAGGTATCACTGTTTAACCCCAAGAAGTGCCCATCGCTGTATTGTGCAAAAAGGAGACGCTTGTTGCACAACTCCAGGCAGTGACCCACACCGCCTAATCACAGTACTCTGTCCTCCTTTGACACATCCAAGAAACGATCTTTCACGCTTACCTCCAGAGAAGGTCTCCTAATGTACAACTATGGGAGACTATTGTCCATGTACAGTTCAACCTCTTTTAGAGTTTTTGCGCTACAATCTAAGGCCACTATCATCCATATACTGTCTAAGGTAATGGTTCCTGTGCTAAGCCCTAGTCCACTGAATAGAATAACTATGGAGTCAACCTTGCTTGAACACACCAAGATCCTGCACCCAGAGCTCTGCCTGGAGCCACAGACTAACAATGTGCCCCATCAAACATGCAGACACGTCCTGTGCAATTAGGAATGGCTCTGTCGCTGAAGGACCAAGTGTAACAACACTGTGAAAGTTAACATCTAGACCTGCAGTGTACTAACCATTTCTGCACAGCCTTCTGGCATGCGGGTATGTGGATAATATGTCTGTGTTGAAGGTGTATTTGTGCACCAGTGTGCTACAAGGCCTCCTTTGAGAGTGCCTGCTCCCACATAAAGTGTCGATGTGAACAACAGGACACGCAGCAGCCCATAGATCCCTCCCCAAAACGCGTCTTTCCTAAACCTTTTTTAAAGCTTTTTATATCATCCTCTAAGACTTGTCTCATGAAAAAATTTACATCGGCGCCAGGTCCTACAAATTAGCCAGGGGACAGTTTCTTTCACATGGGATTAAGTGTTAGATGGCGTGAAATAAATCCCCCGAAGGCTCCATTTCTTAGATATAATTTTATAGGTAGGAGAGCAGCTGTCATGGTTTTTCTCAGGCCCAGTGAATGCTGCGTCAGGATATCCTGCCATCTCCCAGCCCCTCCTTGCAAGCACAAATAGCTGCTACTTGGTTTTGAGACTTGGTGCCATAAAGCTCCTCGCACCCTTGCAACCCATCTCCCCTCCGGACTACAGAGCACATGTTTTTGGGAAGTGTCATGGCTGTGTCAACTTATAATGCTGGCCCCAAAATATATATGCCGGGTTAGAGGGCACCCAATACTCTAAGGTTATGTCAAACTCAAGTGTCCGAAAAATGTACATGTCAACACTACAGCCTCCGGTCGCCTATGCATGAAAAACGACGCCCTAATTTCTTCCAAACGCCTACAGTCACTCTAGTTACTGGGACGCAGCTAAAAAAATAGGCTGTGGAATAAGCAGTGAATTATCAGAATTCTTGCAAGAATTTGTTTAGCAGTGGTCAGACCTTGAGTTAATTATAGCAACAACAAAAAACACACCCCAAAGGCACCAAACAAAAGAGGTAAACAGTGAAGCCTTTCCACCCTAAACATTTGTATTCCACTGCTTGCTGAGGAGTTCCTGTAATAGAGGCACCTGGATGACTATTACCACCCATCGAGCTTTGTAACATATGAAAGGCCACCATCACCACCCCTCACCACCAAGTCTTCTCTGCCTGTCATCGCGGGTCACAGACCTACCTAGACTCTGGTTTTCCTCTCAAGTGTTGAGATTTTCCTACATTCTAGTAGATCTGCGAGAGAATGCACACAACCGCTAGGTTTTTTGGTCCAGTTACAGACAGTTTTAGTAGTCTGGTTGAGAATGGGCTTTGGCGCCCACCCAGAGGACAAATGCTGTCTCACCTAATACCACTGACTGCTTGCTTGTACCTTCCACCTATGTATGAGGGACGATCTTATATTTTCAAAGTACATCCCTTCATTGCATATTCTCATTCATGCATGCTGCAGACAAATAAACGTTTCATTTTTACTGCATCGAGATTTTTAGGGCTCGCGCCCTGCGTTGCACGGCGCAGCAGTGCTCGTGCAGGCGCGAGCCCTTTTGTTCGGGGTTTGAAAACGGACCCTGGAATCGCACACGCTCGTGCGTGTGCTTTTCCTTTTAGGTTCCGCTATTGGACTTTGTGTGCGTGTGTTTTTTAAAACAGAGCACACAATAGGCCAAAGGCGGGCACATTGCTCCGCCCATGGCCTATTGGTGTCTGTTACGCGCACCAAAGCCCATGTTTTCAATTATCGTGCCCAGACACGGGCGCGATAATTGAAAACACATATGGCTCGAAGTGGTGCGCGCGCGCACCACTTGCGGGTGTGTTTTTTAAAATTTTACATTAGCTGGTTTTTTTTGCCTGCCTGACCCTGGGTACCTCTCAGATATCCGGCGATACCACAGACCTCAGCGTGACCCCCAAGCACCGCCATTTCCGCCCTCCGCCTGCAGGTTTGTAAAGCTCCAAAGATGCCATTTCCGTGCTTGCCCCTTAGCACCATGCCTTCCATCCTCTGTGCTCCCATTTGCACCACGCCTCCTCCTGGACTGGACTCCCCTTGCTACAAGCCTCTCCTTGCCCCGAGTCTCCCCTCCTCTGTGCTCTCCCCACCCCCGCCATGCCTCCCTCTGCTCGAGTCTCTCCTTGCCTGTTCCCCTCACCAGCCGCCTCTACAGCACTCTGCTCCCCCTCAGCAGCTGCTGCCTTTTACACAGTCCCAGCCGGGGCTCGAGCCGGAGGCCTGGCAGCCCTTCTGCAGGAGACGCCACTCTCCCACCACACTACCCCAGCCCCCCTCCTGAGGGAAGCGGATGGGGTCACCGGGTCAGGCTGCCCTGACTGCCCACCTGACACAGCACCGCATACGGTCCTGAGCGTACCATTGCACAGTTGCTATGGCACCAGGTTTCAGATCCTGTACCGGCCTTTTTTTTTTTTTACAGCAACTCTTTTTATTCTATAACAATGCACTCTGATCTCAGATAGAAAGGAACAAAGTGGCACTCTTCTATACGCGTATGTTAAATCATTCATGCATACATTCATCAATGACATGTATGGGGGGCCACTTTATATATCATTGCCTTTCTGGTGCTGCAATATCAGATAAAGTACGTTCACTGTGTTCCAAAAAACCTGTAAGACGATGGATCAACGTCAGTCAATCAGAACATGGCAATGTAGCTCCTCGCAGCCTTCTAGGAGCGCTGAAGACGGGGATGTGCTGCGCGTGGCAGTGCTAAGCTTTCTTGGATGCTAATTCCAAAGAAACTCAGTATTGTGCAGTGTGTCAATGGCCCTACTGCAGTGGTCTGTACATTCACATAAAATGTAAAGCACTCTGATACCTTCGGGTCTAGCTAGCGCTATATGAAACTCAAAATAATATTAATATTGCATACCCTTCGAGAGTTGAAGGGGGGGACATTCAGGCGATCCATATCTGTAAGATGCAGCAGTGTCAGGGGTCCTATATCCTGTTTACAGAAGGCCATGGCATACCAGGCCTCAATCCTAGCAAGGCAGACTCCGATTTTCTTTTTTCTGATGTTGGTAAACAGGGTTGGGTGATAATATCAAAAACATTAAAAACAGCAGTGATTGATGCATATACACAGGGGCACATTTATAACAAGCATTTACAATGCAATAGGTCTCGCATTATTAAAGTTTGAGCTATTGGTGTTGCATTATTTAGCAATGCCAATAGCTCAAACATTAATAATGCGAGACCTATTGCATTGCAAATGCTTGTTTTGAGATGTTTTTATGTCAGTGCTAGAATAACAAGCAGGACCCTAAAAAAGCTGTCAGCATTTCTTTAAATGATGATCTTCTGCCCCAAGATGGCCACCCCATATTTCCATTCCCTTAAGACTTTGGGAGGCCGTACACATTTCGAGAGCACTCGGTTGCTCACTTGTATCCTGTCTACAAGCCGTTGTTGCTTTTCAACCTACTCAGTGACTCCTCTCATGAGTCCACCAGACCTAGAGTCAATTCAAGATGGCTGCACTGAAGTCTTGATCTTATGGAACTTAGGCAGGCCATCAAGCTTCCAGCAGACCTGGCAGTTCCCCGTCATCCTGCCACTGTGCCACTGATGACAAGCATTGGCAAAGCCATTGGCTCTGTCTTGTAACTGAAAGTGCAAGCAAGGCCTATGTCCTTTTTCCCCAGTGTATCTTAAAGTTGCAGTCCAGGTCCCGCTCCCCTGGCTGAACCCTTTGGTCTCCTTTCAACCGATGACCGCTAAGTCCTAGCTGGGACTGTGCTACAGTGGTTATCAGCTTGACACTGTCCATGCACCATGTCTTATTGAAACCACAATCTTGATGGAGGCATATTGTTGTTCTCCTCCTGCAGCCCACTGACAAGATGACAAGAAGAGACAAGAAACAAAGCTTACAAATAGAGAAATATTTTGTAAATATACATATGCATCGTTCCTTAATTATAATACTAAGAGGAAATCATAAAACAGTGTACCATGTTGAAAATAATTAAGATGGTGCCACCCTATGTAGGGTAATACGATTGATGTGCCTCATTTTCAGGAAATCAGAAACAGGGCAAGCACAGACTGGGGCAAGTTAGTAGAGAGAGAGAGAGAGAGAGACTCTTGAACTCAGTATCTTCCTTCTACCCCTGCAGTGGTTGAAGGCAGATGGTATCTCTTTTTCTTCACCATCAGGCCTTGGAGGATGAAGTTTCAAAACCACATTTACAGAAAATGAGGTTCAATGGAGGAGATTGTTATTGACCAATTAATGTTGTCACCTTATCTGCAAAATGTATTCATACCAGACTGCAGTTCACATTTTTTATACATTACTTTATTGTGATATGGGAAAACTAAATCATATTTAGACTATTTTGACATTTAGATGAAAACTGATTGTGGTAACATGTATGTTAGAGACCTTACTTTGTGAAAAACATTGGTGCCAACAGAGTAAAAAATGGGCTCAGTTTGAAAATATGAGAATCTGAAATAATCCAGATTAACAAACTCGACCAACCCCTCCCCCCACCACTCCCCACCTCTACCCCTCAAACCTCTACACCGGTCACCTCACAGCTTGGTTGGCATTGCTTTTGGAACCCTAGAAGCACACTATGGCTCATATCCCAATATTTTCACATCTAAAATACTGATTTCTGTCCAAACCTTACCGTGCAGGGCAGGGAGGAAGAAACTGGAGGACAGTGACGGGCTAACAATGATGCTACTTTATTTTCCACAAGAAAGGAGTCAGACTTTTTGAGAGCAGAACTTGAGAAGTGACTATGAGAACTAGATGGGGGCATCGGTTGCATAATGGAAACACTTAGGCTACCATTTTTGCCAGGGAAAGAAGCTTGACACCAATCTCTATCCACCTCCTCTAGTCCTCAAGATACCACCCTAGCTGGGGTTCATGGTAGGAGCCTGGTGATTGCTTTCCTTACATTGGGCCGTTTGTGAGGCGTCACACCCTCCCACAACTGGGCTCTTCTTGACAAATTACAATAGGCATTGGCAAAGCCAACTGATGTAAATGTATGTGTCTTAGAAAGCGCACTGCTGCCCTGAGGCGTCGTGGCGCTGTAGATCGCTTGGGAACCCGTCCTGGCTATCCCTGAGAGATGGTCCCTCTTGGGTATCTCCAAGGTGAAACCAGGCATCCCCAGCGAATGTGGGGGGCCGTTGTAGAGATGAGGCAAGCTAATGCCCAGAGTTGCCGAGTGTGATCCCTGGTTAGAGTAGGCACCGAGGCGAGAATTATCGAGTCCGCTGGCCCTGGTCCACAACCCTGCCGCGTCGGGAATTGAACCCTGGTCCCGGGCCGTCCTCTGCTTCCAGGTCTGCTGCCTCTAACCAGTGAGCCACACCACTCCAATGTGGACAGACAGGCTTTCAAATAGTTTTTGCATTTGGTGTCCACAATCGGTAACAGATAGAAAAAAATTGTAAAAAACACTCAAATGTACACGTGCATATGAATTACAATGCATGTGCAAGCACACATCATGATGTGATTTTTTTTTATGTTTACCAATGCAAGATGGTGCACACCAATCTTGAAGTTGTAAATAAATAATACGATGTGTGCAGAAGGCCATGATAAAGAGGTGTGGCTTAGCAGCAAATTGCAACTGCTCTGCCAAAAGCATCTCTTTTTAAAGAAAGGGCATGACGGGGAGGGGCAGAGGAGCGATGAAGGAGTGGAGGTGCGGGGGAGTAAATTAACACAAGGGTAAGGGAATGGGGAGGGGAGAGAGGAAGAACGACAGAGATGAAGAAACAGAGAGAGTTTGTGAGACAGCAAGCCAAGAAGAAGGGGAGAGGCTACATTTAGTGCCTACAAGTCGAAAAGACACAGATTTGCTCTCGCACGATAGGCTGTGTGCCAGAAACACTCACGCAGGATATGAGTAGTTTCAAAACAATAGCTGCAGCTTCCTGTGATGTCCCAGGTCATTCGCTGGAAGCTGCTGTGGTTGAGTGAGTGATGAATCTGCAGGTTTTTACTTTGAAACTACATACTCACTCATGGTTGAAAACCAAGCCCTGCAGCTCCTGTTCTTACACAGACTCAGGGCAGCCCACTTTTAGGTCTGATCTAAATAGCGCTTTAGTGCCCGGGTTACTGTTGTGTGTTGGTATGTCATCAGCTGGCCGAGGTATTTACCAATGAGTTTGGTATTTATGTTGCTGCACAATTGATGTAGCATAAAAGAGTGCAGGGAGACAAGTGTTCTGGTGGAGACGCTGGATGCCTACCACTCTGTGCAGCCACTACCCTCCCATCTATCAGCCGCAAGCCCCACTACAACACTGTAACAGAACCACAGCACCACAATGACAAAACACTGATCAAAGACAACACATTAATGTCAACACTACATTAACACTCTAACAACCACCCAGCAATACCAACTAAAATACAACAAATGCCACTATCACATTACAGCACACCTTCAACTAAATACTACAATGGTAAATGTAGAGCTATAATAATACATCAATACAATTACAACAACAACGTGTCCATCTTAATTTCAGGAGTGAGCGAATTCTTGGTGATCGTGGATCCCTAGGGTCAGATTCAAACGCATGACACTACAGAAACAACACATAAAACCCAAACCGGTTGCATTGGTCAACACTTGCCGTACTATCAGCTCATCATAGAACTATCTCTTGATTAGGCAACAGTAAGCAGCAAAACTCTCAAGAAGCATCAAGCCTACCTAGGTGCATCCTTCCGCACTCAGATGTGCACTAATTACAAGACGTGAACCATCCCTAGGGCAGGGTCCACTAAAGACCAGCACTGCACAGAATCACACAATAACAGGGCTTCAAAACATAGGTGTGAAGGCTGACGCGTAATACATGCTTCAGCTCAATTGTCTACCCAACAATAATAAAACACACACCTGGAATGCACCTGCATTGCTACCCAACATCAGCTGCTGGGGCTAGTTAGTGCCTTGCATGATTTGCAGACACTGAGCGGCTGCCTCTGGAAGCAGAAGACGTAACGGCAGCGACAAAAACTCAATCATTAAATGAGAACTCTTGGCCCCTACAATACATAATATTATTATTTCCTACAAACAACTAAAGTAGAAAATGTAGGGGTGCTGAGAGGAGCATGGCTGCAGCTATCTATGGAAGCGGTCTGAAAAAGAATGAAGTCTATAGTAGGTATGTTGTGACGCCAGCCTTTAAAGTGCAGGGTGGCTGACTTGGTACCTACAGGGATAAATGATGCAGGTGCTCCTGGTGGGGAACTTTTAAGTTCAGGTGTAAAAGCAGGAGCATTCATGAGACTGGAGAACTAGTATGTCTGCTCACAAGCAGTCAGGGTTAATCTGTCAATGACACCAATGGAAACAAGGTACTTTCCACATCAAGGTTTGCATATCTATGGATCTTTACTTCACAATACCTCCTGTGCCAGCAATCCAGTCCTGCCTTTGTACACTGTCTCATAAGAGTTTTGCTGGGGGTCGTTACCCATTCTCCTGCTTTCCTTTAGTTTACATTTCTTTTTTAACTTTTAGCATTTTTTAGTCTGGAAGGTTTTGTAGATTTTAGGTAATTTCAACATGTTTCACCATGTTTCCTTAGAACTTGTTGGCCCATATTATTTTAAGTATTGCCTAACAAACACTGCTTGTTCGCTTAGAGTGGGCTTAGGGTCCATCCATTCCTTAACACTGGTTGGCTTTACTGTCACTCCAATTTGCTTGCTTTTAATTCAGCATCTTGTGAACGTGGGGTATGAATGTGTTACTCGTGTCCTTTCCCTGCTCACTTTTGAAACACTATTTTTTTCCTTTTTGCTTAAGCACTCCACAGGTTTTTCGAGTTGTCTCCCTCGTATATTGCTCTTTCGCCTTCACTGCACTCCAGGCTAATGTCGCTTGCCTGTATGCTTCTCTTTCAGCCCATCCGTGTTATGCTTGCCCTCCTGTGCTTCACCCCCATATTGCTATCTTGCCCATATACTTACCCCCAGCTGCTCCACCTTCCTCCCTCTTGCCTGTGTGCTTCTCTACCCTCTGCAGTCCGTGTTGCTCTCTCTTGCCCGTGTTGCTTCCCCCGCCTACCACACTGCTTCACTGACCTATGCTTTAAGTGTTCCTACTGCCCCACACTCTTCATTTTGCTTCTGCGCACCCCATGCTACTTCACCCCATCTTGCTTCCTTTCCAACCTTCACCCCCCAGGTTGCTTCCCTTCAGCCCATGCCTCAAAAAACAAAAGAAGCAACTGTTTTAGTGATACTTTAAAAACTTTTTTATTGCCAATCCAGCTCGGCTAGTTAAAAAAAAAGAGAAAAATGCGCTTGCGTCCTTTTCTATGAGCACGCATACGCCTAGAAAAATTATGCAGGCAGATATGTTGAAGCTCCTTCTTCCTGTTTGTTTGCTTTTTATCCACGCTGCACAGCATCAGAGATGCTTTACAGCATCATTAAAAGCTATTGGCCAAACCATTAGGTCCCAGAGGCATGACCTATTAACTTTGTCAGTTCCTCAAATTAGATACTAATTGTTCTCCATTACAGTGTCTGTTTCCTAAGACTCATTCCTAAAACTCAATCAGGCTTTCTGTACTCTTTTAGAGACTACAAGAAGCCCCAATTGCTTTCCCTTGAGAGAGTTAAGAAACAAGAACCCATCTTGGTTATATTTAACACCCCATAAGATAGCAAATTATTGCAGCGCGCGCCCTGATATGTATATAATTCACTGAAAAAAAACAAAGGTTTAAGGGACTTTATAGTTAGGCTCAGATTTCACTCGCACAAAACCATAGATATTCAGCAGTTATAGTTACTTGAGCTAGTTATACCTTTTGCCTCTGCAATGCACTGCTTATGACCTACTCATGATATGGTCAGTGACATCACTCATGACATCTCAAATGACATCACAGAACATAGTTATATATGCCCACATTACGTGGCCCAAAAGGAGGCTAAGCTAGAAACAAGCGTAGGAGACCACACTTGTTTTTTTCTTACAGTTTTGCTGCAAATTCTCCGATCCACCGGCCTTTTCTCAGCAAAATTGAAAAAAAGGCTTTTTGGCCCTGGTGAGGTTTTTATGGTACCCCACTAACAGGCCTATAGGTCAGGGTATTCCTACCCTGCCCCCTTCTCTTTTTTAAGTCTCACCTATGCAGCGCGCAAGTGTTGCTTTGGAGTGACCTCTTGCAATCACTGAGTACTTTCTTGGGAACTCGTGCATGTAATGCACTGTTTCCAATCAGTACACCTGCATGTATAGCGTTTCCCCTGCAGGAGTGAGCAGCGGCGCCATCTGTTATCAATTAGCGCGCCTGCCGCTGCTCGCTCCCGTAAGGTAAGCGCTGTGCGTTTTCATACAGCTGATGGGTTCGCTGCTCAACAAAACTTCACTTTTCACACAGTATGGTCCTCGCACTCTTAATTCCACCACCCACACAGGAAGAAATAACGGCTGCGCCAACTCTAATTGCTGCGCCGTGTCACCATGGTGACAGGGAGGCAGCGAGTCGGGTTCCATTGAGATCCATCTGGCTGGTATTCCTAGGCGCTTCCCGACCGGGGATTGCCTTCGCCTACAAGCTCAGAATGAGGCCGGGGACTTCCCAAATTGACTAGGCAGCATACGCACTGAAATAATAAACCTTTTCGCCATGTCTACTCCGAAGCCACCTTCGTGGCTGACATAACCTTCATGTTTGTTTGCATGAACCTTGGTTTTACTCTAGCTGTTTAGTGCTCCTCTAGCACGCAAACGTCTTCGATAGGAACACTGTAGTCCCAACCATCCACTTTTTCAGTAATTGCAGCTCAAAATGATGGGAAAAGGTCCTGTAATCACAATATTGAAACCAAGTGAAGGAATAACATTTAGGCGGAGGTGTTACCTTTTTTCCTGTGGTAACCCACTCAATTGAATTAAGAATGGCTTCATTCAAGAAATACAGCCCACCAGCAACACGTCGATGTCGCTTTGCGAGCCGCATACAGCCAGAATAACCTTTTGAGAATTTACAATTTTTCCATAAAAAAAAAAAACCACTACCTCAAATTCTTTTGATTTCAGAGGTAGTCATCTGGTTATTGGTTGGGTGGCAAACAAAACCCATCAAGGCTGCATGCTGGTAGAAAGATGGCTTTTCCCTGCACCTCGAGGATGGGCGCACGACTAATGAATGCAGCCAAGTCAGGAATTTTCAGGCACCGTGCTCAGAGGGATTGTTTGTTTAAATTAACAAAGTTCATGTCGTTAAGCAGTGCATGCAACCTCACCGGAGTTCAGTATCATGGTAACAAAAAAGGCCTGGAGTAGCCCTGTGACCGACAACCCCACGAATCCGGGAGGATGTTTCTTGCGGCGAAAACAGGGTCAACCTTCCTACTAGTCAGCGGGAATTGTGGTGCCCGGCAGCTTGTAAAACAAGCATTGGCATAGCCAATAGGTCTCACCTTTGGGACCTTATAAGTGTTTAGCCATGCAACAGTTAATGTTGTTGCACCAAGGATATTATGCTGGATAACTAAACACTTATAAGGTCCCAAAGGCGAGACCTATTGGCTATGCCAATGCTGGTTTATACTTCTTTTTGGGGACTCAGCTGAGTCTGAGTCCCAAAATGGCTGAGGTGTTGGCTGAATGGTTAAAGTATTGGCAGCCAATCAGATCTCAACATGAGATCTCTTGGATCCGAGGAAGGTCCGTGTCCCTAAAATTTTCTTTTTCCTTTTCTAACTCTGCAACTACTTACACACAATCCCAAAAGGGCTCTTTCTGGACTATCAGCTACCTTTCTTCCAAATTTGCTATAATTCCATCAAATAGTTCGGGCTGTGGTTGTGTTCAAAATCCCTGAGGGAAATTGCATGGGAAACGCACATTTTTTGACACAGCCTGTTTCTTGGCCCTCCACTTGATGGATCACTCCGAAACTTTCCATGCAGAACTAGACAAACCGTGCCACTTTTTTAGGAAAATTTTGAAAAGACTCATCAAACGGCGCCAAAGTTATAAGTAAGCAGAAAACACTTTTCCTACAGAAACTAGGTCCTAACTATAACTACCGACTGGCGACGTGTATATATATATATATATATATATATATATATATATATATATGTCCTACTGGCAGTCGCCAGTAGGTTGTTATATTTGTCGCCTAGATGGTCGACAAATACTTCTTGATGCAGTCTATGCGCTAAACTCGGATCAAGCCACTTTCCTTGATACTATATGTATATATACATATACACACACACACACACAGAGGCAGGGAAACTACCAGTAAATTGGAAAAATGTCCCGTAAGGTAGTGCTTCTACAAGGCGACTGGGACACAGGCTGACTATGGTCATTAAGTAGGGCATTGCATTGAACTACCTTGTCAGTCATTTTGATGATATTCCTGGAAGCTGCTTATTTCTGCAGAGCTCCCTGAAGCCCCTAGAAATCAAAGTTTAGATATGGCACTTGAAGTGATATCACACCTCACTCCAGGCAACAAATTAAATACACCCAACCCACATTCAAACCCACATAGGCTACTTCAGTCAAACTTTGAGATTCCTGCAGTTTCACCTCTGTTAGCTCACAAGTTTGATTCCTGTGCAATCCAGGGTGGGAAATACAGAAAGTACTCAACAGACAGATAAGCGTTAGCCAAAATTATAAACAAATGGTAAGTAAAACTGAGTTTGCAGCCTCCATTTCGCTGCTTTGCAATGATATCCCCTCCACACGTTGACATTCACCTTGCATCTCCACCCATCACTCAACCAGCATAAATCGGCTTAGTAACCATTTGTGGAATCAATAAAAGAAGCACAAAGATGACTCCAACACAGCACAGGAATACCATATAGCTGTGTACAGCCGAGCTCACAACAGCAGCCTCCCATTAAACGAAATATCCTATGATCTGGATATTGATCTGCGCACTACGGAAATGCCAGTAAAGTAACTGAGAGCATTAGTATGCGAGGGCACACAGGCCCTTCAGATGACAGCTGAGAAGGGACTCCAGTAAACCCACTGACTCATCACTTGGCGTGATAGTTGTTTTTACGTTTAAAAGCACCGCAGGAAGTTCATTTACAAGCAGAGGGGCTGTGAATGGTTCTAATAAATAGAAGCCTCACCAAGGCAAATAAAAGAAGAGAAAGGAGTGTCTAGAGGGGGAGAGGGTGTTAAACGAAGCCTTCTACTGGCTCTTCACATCTTTCTTCACTTGTTTTTGTGTGTATTTCTTGTTGAGCATCATGAAGAGAAGTGTTTTATAGAACATGATGCAGTCAGTAGCTGGGGAGTTGGAGATACATGTTATGAACTTTTGTACAGCAGAACATAAGCCATTTACACATCTCTTGTGGGCGCAGAGGGATTCTGGGTGTGTCTGTGCCTTCTGATGTTCTCATCTGTTAGCGCCATGCGTGGGACCCCTGAAGAGTTTGGCATGGAGGGCTGCAAGGTCAGGGTGAGAGCACGTAGCTGCAAAAGGTGCTGACTTGAGACCGCTCAGAGGTGTCATTTGTCATTGGTGGGTATTACTGGTCGTTGGCAAGGACCCTGGTGGAGCGGTGTGGCTCACTGGTTAGAGGCGGCAGACCCGTAAGCAGAGAATCGGACAGGGACCAGGGTTCAATTCCCGACACGGCAGGGTCGTGGACCAGGGTCAAAACGGACTCAATAATTCTCGCCTCGGTACCTACTCTAAGCAGGAACACACTCGGCAACTCTAGGCATTAAGCTTGCCTCATCTCTACAACGGCCCCCCACAGACGCCAGGGATGCCTGGTTTCACCTTGGAGATACCCAGAAAGGGACCATCTCACAGGGAAAACCAGGACGGGTTCCCCAGCGGTCTTCAGCGCCAGGATACTCCATGGAGTCAAGTGCGCTTTACAAGTACACCCACATTTACACACACATATCCTCTTGTAGTGCTTTCGTTTTGGATGGGAATAGCAAGGTTTTTGTTGACTTCCTAAAGGTGAGGTTCTGTGTGATAGTGTGTGGGTTTGGAACGAGGGTATTTCCTAGTTCATCAGTATAGACTGCAAATGGCCGTCCTACCATTCACACTTTTTTTAAGTTGGGCAGTTTGACTAGGTAGGTTGGTAGTGATGCCAGGGATGGGAGAGGTGGCAGTTATCAGGTTTCTTAAGGCCATTTGTGGGACAAAGTCTGTGAGAAGGTAACCATATACGAAAATGAACGTGGCATGTTGGGAAGTATAAGGAAATGTAAGTTACATTTTGGACCAGTGACCCACACAAGAATGATGTCGATTGTGAGAGTGAAAGTGAGAGAAGGAAAATGATTACCCAATCAGGAGCTTGTTGTTATACTCATTACTTCTAGTCATGACACTGATGATTGTAATATACTGAGACTGATGTACTTTTAATACCAGATATGCACTGAAAGGAAATATTCATTGTCAATCAATGTAATGGCTACCGCTCTCTGTAATTGATGTATTGTTATACTGACAAAATGACAATAAATAACGTTTTTTTTAAAAATTATAATAATAATAACTCCACAGAGCTTTCTTGGTGGCTACAAGATGGTGACATCCTTAGGATGGAGGAGGAGCCATAAGGACTATTTCAAAGGTGATATAGGACATTGCCAGAGAGACATCACAACAAGCTCAACATTTCCCCCTGGAACAAAGTGATGATCATTTGAATCCCGGAAAGGCAAACATAGTTGTCTACCCTCCCAAAGGTATGTGAATTGAGTACCATGACTGGTTAATAGTAACTTCAGTTATGTGCAGCGCTTAGAAATAGCAGAAGTCCAGTATGAAGCACTAGGTAAAAAAAATAAGTTATCTGATGTTGATCTTCTGTCAGAGATACTGCCAGCTCATGGATGGATTTGAAGACTCCTACAGGAAATATACAGAAGGACCTTTTACAATGTGAGCCAATCTGCACAAAGGTCATCCAGTGGGCTATGAGTGACAAAATGAAGAACTTCTTGAGGGAAGAGAAAGAGTAGTGAGGCAACTAAGAGCGGAGTGGGATCTTGTAATAGTACATTTTGTGTAGGGCTAGGGTATTCAGGTTTATCCTGGCAACAGTGACCATGGTAATGGTAATTTCATAGGAATCTAGAACCACATTCAGAGACTTAGGTTTAGGTTCCCAAGATCTTTGAATGAATAGATGGGGACAGAAATGGATGTCTCTTCAGAAGACAGGCCCCTCTGTGCCTCTTGGCTGTCCTCGCTGCAAGGCTTGGCCATCTCAGTGGTAGAATCCAGCATGCGCTTTTTTTAATGCGCAGAGACTAATCAATGGAATTCAGAAGTGTCCTTGACATGTCCGTACCCCTAGAATACTAGTAGGTCGGAAGCAGAGACATCCATATGTTTGACATCATATGACACTCCAAGTGATGCCTCATTAAAGAGGACACAATAGTCCAGGTAAGGACATGCATGAGTAACTTTCCAAATAAGGTCTCGCCAGTGAGTGGACGCATAGTCCAAGCCATGTCTCGCTAGTAAATTAATCCGATCATCCAGATGCAGTCTTTGTAATGAGTGGATGTACCTGTCCAAGTGTAGTATTCCTATAGAGTGTATGGGTGTGATAACTGTGGGGGTCTTCGCTATATAAACTGATGACACTCAATGGTACACAGAATGTACTTTATTAGTTGGCGAGCACGAAGTACGCTAGAATTAAGACTGATCTGGTCAGGTGTGCCTCCTGCACTAAAATTATTCACTGACACTCCTCCCCAGCTCACATATTCACAATTCAATCAATGTCATATTATATACTGGCTAACTCACCTTGCACCGTACATAAAAATACACTCACAAGCCAGGATACTACATAAACACAATACTCTATGGGTGTTTATGGATTCAATACCCCAGGTGATGTCTGAGAAAAGCCTTTCACAAAATACACCAGGTGGGAATTGACCACTTACGGCGTACCTAGGATTTGCCCATACCTGTTCTTGTGTATACATCTACTTGTGTACCTAACCCCTCTTGTGTAGGCCCTACGAGACAGAGCGGTCTGGGGTGCAGCTATACATCTAATCAGTATTATTACCACTTTATTACAGCTCTCCTTTTGCTTCAAATCTCCTAGATTTCATTTCAACTGTGCCCCTGGTATAACCCTGTAGCAGGCACTGAGACAACAACACCAATGCGCACAGCCAAGCCAAGCCTGGGAAAGTCAAACCAAAATGCTGATTGGATCTCTACTAGCTGCTTATCAACACGATACAGCTGCCTTCCGCAATATTCAGAATGTGCTCTATTTCCAAAGAAAATACTTGGAAGAAACCTGTAGGAAGCCCATAGGGCCAGCGAGACAGGCCAACAAGTGACTGGGCTGCCCCGCCCGGAGCCCTCCTTAGTGCCAACTGCAATATATGTCAGAAATGAATAGTGAGACTAGTGAACTGGCGGGAATCTGTACCGAGGTTGGAAGACCTGTAAGAAAATCCATGTCCTGAACACAAGTGCATGCCCTTGCTGAATCAAGCGTGTAGGGGACATACTCAAGCTATCTGCCAGCCAGCTTAGGGTGAGATGCTTCTTCAAGGAATACAGTCCAGACAAAATTAGGCTATATGAATGCTGGGGCAAAGCCTTTAGCATCCTATAAAGCTCCCCCTTTCCAAAGCAAGATGCATCAATCTTCCGAGAAGCCCAGGCATCTGTGCAAACGAGGAGAGTGTACCCTGTAGCGCCAGCCCCCTTCTCAGATGGTCCCACGTGTAATTAATTGGATCGACAGAGGTTGAATGAAAACTCTTACTGTGGGCATTGCTTTCAGAGTGGTACTAGAGGCAGTCTGCTGCATCCCAGTGAGTCTCTGTCTGGCCAACCTCAGTATTTCTAACAAAGTACGGGTACTTTTAACTAGCTTTCAGGCCCTGAACACTCGCACTGTCAGCCTGAACCCGATTACTACATCGTTCCCCCTCCTGTTGCTCGGTGCCCATCTTATTTCATCCTTGCCTGCCTTCCAATCAAACTACTAAGCTTGACTACCCACAATGCACCATCACTCTACCTGGTTAGATATTTTGGGAAAAGATCAATCCATTCAATAGGCGGCTTCTTCGCGCCCTCTGCTGTGTTCTCAGTATGTTTTTATGTAGTGAGCCTTGGCAAAATGCAGCAGAGCGCAGTACATGCTCAAGGGCAAAGATGCAGTCACCGAGTGATGTGAGAGGTGGTTGGGCTCCAGGAACAGAAGTAAACTGTTATTGCATCATGATGTAGCAAATTTAAAGAGTGGTGTCTTCAGCTCTTTCCTATAACGGAGCAAGTCTAGGGATGGTTTTCCAGAAACTGGTTATTCTCCTTTTCTTTCTCATTTCCTCCCTTGGTGTTTTGAGGCAAAGTTAAAACAATAACTTGTTTTCTAACTAGCACTTCTTACCTGCACTTAGGCAAATTATAACCCTATAGATAATATGAGTTGGTATTACCCAATGTATTGGTACTTAACTCACAGACCGCCCGAAGGACAGAAGACTGCTGGAATTCAAATTCATGACCTGGTGATCACCGCATGTCTATCGAAGACTGTCCAACTCATTGAGCCATCCTGCTGGCTTATGGTGGCTCTATAGAAATAACCAGGATAATATAGACTCTCTCGGTTTCCCTGCTTGGCAGTCTGCTATGGATCTCCAGACCCACTGCTGAACTGTGAGGTGGTGCGAGGGGCAAGGAAACCAATGACTCTAAAAAATTGCCCATATGCTAGAGCCAGGAGTTTAGTGGACCTAATCGAAGAGCTTATACACCAAAGAATGCTCGGAAATAGAAGCTGCACCAGTTTTATGGGGTTTCAGTTCTAACAAGGATGACTATTTGGTTTGCATGATTAGGGGGCAACACATTTTTTCATTAAACGTTTAGTAGCCGTGCTGAGTTTTGAAAAGACACCAAGTTAACAAATTTTTATTTTTTGCAAGTATTCAGGGAAACATTTTCCCAAATATTTAATTTTCAGTTTTTTTACTTATAAGGTGTTTCTACTGCTCAAAGGAAAGGTACCCCTTTTCTCCAGGGAGCATTCAATAAACCTAAATACCTATACTACAATTTGCACATTGAAAAACTCCTTAATTGATCTTAAAATAGTATGCTTCGTTTGTTAAAATGTCTATTATTTATAGAATTTTTAGAGAGTAGGAAATCATATTTTTAAATATGTCAATTCAAGTTTAGAAACTGCTTAAATCCTCTTAGTACAGCTTGTATCGATTTCTAAAACCCTGCAAACTCTTATTTGATTTAAATATCGTCTTTTTGTTGCATAATTTTCAATCAGATTTGCTTTGGTTAGAAATGTTTCTGCAAACAAACTGCACTGGTAAAAGTTAGTCCATGGAGTGGGAATAAACATTTTGAAAAATGCACCACATCACAAAACTGGAGACCTTTCAACAAAGAGGAATTCTGGAAGACTTCAGACTTGGTGAACAGTAGGGGGTGTCTGGTGTGTGCTTCCTGGCATCATGCCTGTCCACTAGGAGACAGAATTCCACACTCACTCTCTAATTGGATTGAATGATTGTATGGTATTGGTGTCAAAGCATCCAATCTCTCGCCATTTGCACAAAGCGCATGGCCACCCTTCTTCCAACAGCCTAAAAGGTAAAGGTTCTCAGGGCACAGAGCAGAACATCTGATAAACGAAACGTAGATTTGTATAAAGTCTACATATTTTCCAGACATTCAGGTGTTTAGAAAAGCCCTCGTGAAGGTCTATGGAGGTAATGGTGGAGGGACACCTGGATCATCAAGCCTCAAAAGAAAGGCGTCTGCAGCATGGTGGCTGAGACACGCAGGCCTTCCAACGTCATCAGAAGGAACTCTTGAATAAGTCACCTCATGCCTTCATTACACATAGATCTCTGAAGCAGACTGGTATGTGGGCTTCAACCTATCCATCTCTCCACTCACAGCCAGTGTGGCATAGACCGGGTCTCTGCAGCAAGTCCCAGTGAGTGCCACCATTTGAATCACTCGGACTGCTGCCATCACTCACAGGCCAAAGATACAATGAATGGAGGTGATGCCAAGCCTGTTGATAATAAGGGATCATTTTCTTTGATTAAAAGCACACTTTATGTCCCAAGGTACAAACTGGTGTGCCCATGTCAGTACATTCCTCTTTCTGTGATACTGACCATCACAAGAAACTGTTGATATCAAAACATCAGGCCTGCCGGGATACATCCAACCAACCAACCTCTTGTGGCACATCCTGCCAATCACAAAGATATACAGTCCTTTGGCATTCAACCCCACAACCCTCCCAGCTTTCTCATGTGTCCTAGTTTCTGTGGCACACTCAGTCAACTTCAAAATGTCCCACCAATCTCTGCACATCGTGACATACTCTACTCACTTCAAAACCTCCCGCCCAGTGAGGCACAAATTGCCCATTTCAACACACCCTGCCTATCACATAATAACCATAATTCTCACAATAGCATCTTCCTACCAATAAGAACATCGATCTTATTCCCTCGACTCCAACTGTTACACATTAAGAATCCCACATTTCGTCCATCCAGCCAGGGATTCTGGGACCGTTCCACTTCCTGAAGCTCCAGCTCCTTATAAATGCACAAACTGATTTTTCGTCCATATGCCTCGTGGTGCATCAGACCATTTGGGTGGGCCACATTTGACAACTGAAATCATAGCAGCCACAGATAATGGAACTTGCCTATGAAGGGACACAGCATCCTCAACATCTGTGCAACTGAAGGAATCATGTGACATAGGTGTAAACTGGAAGTCTCCGTGCACCAGGGAAACCAGGTGGACCTTTTGTTGAGGTAATTCATGTTAGGTATTTAGCTTAATTCTTCATCAGGTTTTAACAGGGTTCCTGTGAGTACTTCCATCCCCAGTGCCCATAATACGCCCTGCCCCTTTGTGTTGTACCCCTTCCCAGAAAGCGTGCTTGTCCTTAATGAAGTTTGCAAGATACACCGTTGATGAGTTGGGGTTAATTACGTCACAAGAGGAATTCCACAAACACAGCCTCTCACCAGACAGTGCCTCATCTGGAGCACCCCGAGTTGTCCATCAGAATGAAGTTTACCCCTTCCCAAACGCCCATCTATTGCCATCCGTTAATTCCGCCCATAAAACAAGTATCCCCCTATGTTCATTCAGTGTCCAGGTTCCACCTTGCAGTGTCTATATCTATCTATCTGATCTCCCACTTCAGTGTCCTACTTTACACCAATCAGTACCTAGCGTCCAGTGTCTTGCCTTTTAACATCAGCACCTCACCCGCAGTCGGACGCGGTTTACTTCTCACCATCCACACAGCCGTCAACTGACCCTATGTCATGAGTGACACTGAGCACGTCCTTGTATTCCAAATGCAGACAACAAAACTAAGCATGCCGGGACTTGCAGGCTCATACTCACAGAGGCGAGATTTAAAGTACCAGCATGCTCAGTGGTGGACTCTCCCTCGTGACAGGGGATGTGAGAGCTATGCATTCAGTGCCCAGACCTCCTATGATAAAGAAACGGGTTTCTCTATATTACATGGCCTGGCCTCCTTAGGAGAAGTGCCTGGTCGCCATATCATATATGCTGGCCTGGTGGCTCTATGCACCGGGTCACCGGGTCTACTCCGCTTAGTCATGGTCTGTTAACCCTAAACGCAAGACCAGGGAAACTGCCTTACACAGAAGCTCGTGCACCGCACACAAGCCTGCTCCCTGTTAACCTTCACTCGGCTCTCTCACTTCTAAAGTTACCACCAACTTATCACAATGTACTGGACGGCGAGGGGCAGAAAGACGAGGCTGGCAAGAGATGGACCGGCAGGGCCAGCGGGTAGAAGGTGGCGAATGGGAAGAGGCACTCTTCCCTCCCTCCTAACCGAAGAGGAAGACACGGAAACATGTTTCTAACACAGCCTGCGGCTAGCTATATACTGCTCTGTCCTTGCCCCTTTTCCAGGGCAGCCCTTGAAAACAACGAGCTGGAGACCAGGCAGGGTCTCAAGAGTTACCGCAGCCAGGAGGGGCAGACCAGGCGTGACTGGGCCCTTTATGCCACTCTCCACGCCTGTGCCACACGCTTGCTTTCTTTCTCTCGCCTCCCTCCTCTCAGGGTCTCTCTCTCTCGCTCTCTGTCTCTCCTGCCAGGTTCACTCGCCGCCCGCATCAGTCAGGGCGTCCGCCCTCGCGGCCAGCACTTTAACAGCGGCACAGGAGAGGCGACCCAGCGCTTACACGGGTGAGACTACGTCACGACACCCCATCTTCTCCTGTCTCGCGCTTCTCTCACCGCTTCTCTTTCGTACTCTCCCCAATGCCTTCCTTGCCTTCTCCCCCACGCGAAGCTCCCACATTATCCCTGTCATCTCTGTACCGTTCCCTCATCACATTTATCCTGTTCTATGCCTTTTTTCCCCAATGTCCTCTCCCGACTGCACTGCCCCCATCTCTCTGACCCATACCACGTCCCCTGTCCACACGTTCCCTCTTTCCCGTGCCCATCTCCCCAGTAAGCGCTCCTGGTGTGCCCCTTTATCGCCCTGCCCTGTCTCCTGGATAAAGCACATGGCAGCGCCAGATGTTGAACTCTCCTCCACAGGGCTGCAGCGCTGAGAGCCGCCCCCAAGTCTCTTCCGCACCCACTCGCCACTTTCCCCCCACTTCCCCAAACGGTAGACCGCGGATCGATAAAGGAAATGTTCACAAACCTTCAAAGTCGGAGATGATGCCCTCCAAGTGCGCGTTGACGGCCGGATCGGACATCTTTCTCACCCTCTCTCGGTCCCAAGACAGAAAAAAAAGTTTTAAAAACAGTCTCAGAGAAGCAAGAACGCCCACACTTTGATTACGTCCGCGAACGTTTTCTCCTTTTTTCTCCTCCCTTTTCTCGTTGCCGCTTCGCAAAAAGTGATATAATAACTCAAAAGAAAAAAAGAAAGCAAAACATCGGGGTAAAAAAACAGGAAAATCCCAGATCAGGAAGTGACACGGGAGGCGCGCCCGATGACTTTTGGGCGCACGGGCTGCGATTGTTTTCTAATTTCTATTTTGGGTCGCCGCGCACCCCCCGTCACAGGCGCGAGCCGAGGCGGAAGCCCCCTGGAGGCAGGGGTGGGCTGAATGAATGGAAGAGAGAGAGGAGAGGGGCTCTCCTCTCATTACGCATGGACACACGCAGTCACACACAGACAGATCGCATTCGGCGAGGGGGCTGCCCACCCTGGGCCTCCCTCCCGCCCTCAGGCGCCCCCACCGCTGCCTGCACATTGGCTGACACACACGCCCGTCACGCCGAACTCACTCCTGGATAAAGCAGGGAGCCACACAGAGGAGGCAGCCCGGGCTGACTTCAGCACTTTTGGGGAGAGGCGAAAGAAGCTTAAAAAAGCCCAGGAGAAGCACGATCTTTGCGTCCTTAAACCTCGCCTAGGGATGTCCTCTGTTCGAGAGCAATGAGATCCGGCATGAACCCCAAAATATACAACGTGTGCGTAAACACAGAAGCTGGAGCTGGGCACCCCTAGCCCTTGCATATGGGACTTTGCACACAGAACTGGAGTTCCCAGGCCATGCTCACCTGGGCTCTAGCACCCAACTTCTCTAGAGGGGAAACGAGTCCATGAGCCTCTCGATACAGCAGACTCTACAGCACATCAGCAACAGCTGTTGGCGCTCAGCATCATCTAAGTTTGGGTGTCAAACCCAAGACAGCATTTAGAGGGCACCATAACCCGTGGGTTGGATGTCACCGGAAACGCAACAGGGCAGGACAACGACAGAAGCAAGGGAAAGAGACGCTATCCAATCCGCTGTGGCACTGTGCCAAACACCCTCTCATACAGGTGGTCATTCCACCATTCACTCCCTCTTCCAGAGGCATGTACCATTCATTAAGTGTGGTTCGTTTAACCTAGGGCCTACCATTCTTTTTTATTGTAAATCTTTTTAATAAGTTTTCATCAATAGTACGAACCATGAAAACTATAACAGGGTGAAGACGTGAAGTAATGGTCCGAAACGTTTCCAGGACACAATACACATTCTCATCAGACAGAGCAGATGGTTAGACTGGACGCCCCAGTAAAACAAAGGAGTTATGGACACAGTATGAATCTATCGCCCCCCCATCTCCCGATATAGAAAGACAACCCGAAGATACATGTACAAGGACTGAGGTGAACGTCCACCTGAGTCCTTCTTGTCTCTGCTGCAGGTTTAGTTCATGCCTCGCAGTTCTCTCCATGGGCCCCACACTTTTTCAAATTTCTGAGAGCAACCTTGCGTCTTACATTGTCTGCCTGCACACATCAGGCCATGTTTGCTAAGCATTGCTCCGTGCTCGGGACCTCCAAGCTACCCCACAGTCTAATATTGTCTCTCCTGGCGACCATGAGGGCCACACTGCGCTGTACTAATGCTTAGTTGGGCAAGAGCTGCTCCCACTAGATGCCCAACGTCACCCCCAGTGGGCCAAACTTCAGGGTCTTCTTCCCCATAGCAGTGAGATCTGGAATCTCACTTGTGACCAGACTTGCTGCATGGGAATCACAGTGTGTAGGAGCGTACTAGAATGGCCAGGATGGACTACACTCCAGCCCCTTGTTGTACCCTATTGCGTTTTATTACAAATGCGTACACGGAAGAGTTGAGGGATGGACATTCGCTAAAAACACATTGGTGTTGTTGAAGAAATAGTATACTACAAGGGACTTAAGTGTAGTCCGCCCTTCACATAATTAAGAGCGGAACATGTGTTAAAGAGCTGGGATATCATTCAATGTTGCATGTTCATCATCTGTAGTGACTGATTACAGTAACCTTCCAAAAATAGTGGTCTCTTGGAAAACCTTAAGAAATTCCCAGGGATTTACTCTCCAGGTAAACTGAGAATGCCATACAGCAGAGGACTTAAAACTGTGGGGCATGACCCTCTGGCAGGGCCGGACTGGACGTAGCGGGCACCGGGCAATCCCCCGGTGCGCTGCACGGTTTTGGGCCCCTGGGGGCCGTTTTTGTTACAGGGCCGTTTTTACAGCATAGCTGCAAAATCGGGCCTGTAACAAAATCGGCCGAAAACCGGCCCTGGCAAAGAGCTCGGCGGCTCACCCCAACCCCCCCCCCCCCACCCACCCCCCGCCACCCGGCCAAGCACTTTGCCAGGGCCGGTTGTCAGTCCGGCCCTGCCCTCTGGGTGGCTGTGGATGTGTCCCCGGGGGTGGGGAGAGAGGGGATGCAAATGGATCTGCAATTACATGTAAATGAAGAAAGCCTGGAAGCTCGAAAGGCCTGTTTCTGATTTCTGTACTATCTTCATTTACATGCAACAATGAAAGGCCATAAAACAAGTGTGAGGATGGTACTACTGAGTGGCATGGGGCGTGGTCAGTGAGTGTGAAGTCAAAGACACGGCTAAAAAAAAGAAAAATATTCAGCATTTTATTGCTTTTGTTTCCCCCTCTGGTATAAAAAACATTCACACACTTCAAATGAAAAATAAATGCAAGTTAAACTAATCAAAGGGAAATATACTCTTTTTCCTTATGAAACCTCAGTTGGCTAACGTGATCACTGCAGATGTCTTAGTGTGTGACCAGAGAGGCACGTGACATAATTAATCTTGATTGGTTCAGTGAGGAATAGTGACTTTTTTATAGTGCTACAACGTCCCAATCTGTGACAGAACGCACTGTGACTGCCATTATTTTAAAACTGTATAAAACAGGCTGCTGCACAATACTCTTTAAGATCAAACAAGTGCTTTAAAAATATACATTTTAGTCATAAGCATTCAGACTGTATCTAGTGTAAGTATTTTTATATGTGTCTATTAAAAGGGTGCACTCCTTTAATGGACAGATATATTACAACTCGGAAAGGATAAATATTTGTCACCATGAAGCTGAGGGACTCCATTAATGAAAAGTTATACTGGCTCCAAATCAGCCTTTATATTTGGTGATTAAGCATTGCACACGTTTACATTTCTTTAAGGTAGCAGGCACGTTGGTGCGAAGGAATATTTATTCTTTAGGTCTCGACGGTTTCCCAGCGTAGGAGCCTCCCCACCCTCTGGGAGTGGGCACTGGACCCCGGTTATGGCAGATGTGCTATGAAAAAGAACATGGGGTGCATTTTCCTTGCTAGCATTAGGGCCCAGTTCTCCATTGTTGTGCACGGAACAAGACCCCAGGCAACAGGGGAAGGGGGTTGGGGGCTTAAATGTGCTTTTTTAATGTTTCTTTTTACACAAAGCGGCAGAAAGCCTGCTTTGCACATCTCACCAGGAAGTAATGGCCCTGTTGAGTGGGCAGAGTAGACAACCTGCTTCGCAGAACTATAGGTATCATTGGTGCTGCAGCTGCATTAGAAGCCCAGGGCATACTTGCTGTTCCAGTGTTTCTTTGAGCCTTGGAGCAATCGGCCAAGGGAGGGAAAAACTGAAGCAGAGGAGACACCTTGATTTGGGCGTCAGAGAGTGAGAGGGACACTGAGAGATGGGAGGGACAGGGGCGATGAGAGATGGGAGGGAGAGGGACGCTGAGAGATGGGAGTGAGAGGGACACTGAGAGATGGGAGGGAGAGGGGCGATGAGAGATGGGAGCGAGAGGGATGATGAGAGATGGGAGGAAGAGGGAGGGTGTGAGATGGGAGCCCATGTTAACAAATGTCAGAGGCGACAGCAAGGCAGTGCCTATCATTAGTGAAACAGGTGCAGTGATACTTTTGCCCAGGGGCCTATTGCATCACAATTATGAAGGTTTTACAATAAAAAGATGTGGGCATGCGGGCTCATTTTCCTTTCTAGCATTAGGGCAGATGGTGCCCTTGGCGCAAAAAGGGGGGGCAGCATGCAGTAGCACATTTTCTTTCAGAAAGAAAACAAACTTGTTTCGGACTTGAAGTGATGGTCAGACACGGCAGGAAAGGAGTGAAAGAAGAGGAGCTGGCCTGCTTTCAGGGCTACAACCATCATTAATGCACCGTGTGGTGTACATTGGGGTCCAAAGCACCCCAATTGTGGGCAGTAGTGTATTTGGTAAATTCTGTTCTTGTTTGATCCTGTTGATTTTTTATAAATTCCACATTTAGTATGGATTACGAGCTATAGAAATGAACCCCTGAAATGATCTCGTGATCCCCACCCTCAGTGAACTCCCATCCCGCTCCCAAATCCTTGCCATATAGTTTTAGAGGAGGGTCCAACTTCAAAACATTTTGCTTAGTGGCGCTCAGAGCAAAGATATTTGAAGACCTCTGCCCATGAGGTTGTTTCAACTGTTACTGGATAGAGTGGATCGTGTGGTTCGAAATGTACCGAAAGTCATACAGCATCACTGCTGATGGTATAAACAGTCAATACCGTATGAGATTGTATTGGGAAGGAAATATCCATAAAGTAGTCCTGAGGAAGGTGGTTGTTATAAGTTATTTCCACATAAACGTGTTGACGAAAATTGAAGGCATGATCTACGGTGCACTGGTGATCCTTATATGTTATAGATTTAATTCATGGCCACCTAGAGATGTGTGGATTTTTGGGAAAGACTCATTTTCTTGTCTAAAAATGTCTCTCTGTTTTATATTTTATATATGTGGTTTTTATGTGTATATGTCTTTATGTATAAATGTGATATTAAAAGGATATTTGTATCATAAGCAGATTAAAGCCAAATATATATTTCTAATTTGCTGTGGTATTCAGTCGTCTCGTGTTTTAAAATATGCATGTTGTGTATAGATTGTGCATAGAGTGTTTGCTTGTAGTTATAAATCTTGCCTAGGGAAATCTTTCTGTTTGGTTTACACAACCCTGTTCTCTTGGTGTGAGGGATTTTCTCTCGTTAACGCCTTTAGCTGAGATGAAAAGCAACCTACCACAGCCCTACACCCTGGCATGCTTGTATGTGTTTTGTCGTGACACAATAATTATTGGGAGCTCTTAATGAGGGATGCTGGATTTAAGTTACAGTGGTAAACCAAAGCATGCAGCATGGTTAACTAAATTATGCAGTCAGGAAAGGCAAATTAGGCAACAGGGAAAGACAAATTTAGGCACATATAGAATTATAGGTAAACTGCAGAGCACTTTCTCCAACATTCTCAAATGGCTATTTGTACATTTTAGCAAACTGATACAAAAGGGATTCCAACACAGTTAAAAAATACATAGAGCACGGTTGCCAGATCGTATTCAAGATCATATTCACTAACAAATAACTATTTTGTCTTGTTTAGGTGCACGGATCAACCTTTTATTAACAACCTCCTTTCGGACTTCCAAAGTAAAATACGATGTGAAAGTTATATCCAGTGTCGCAATCCGTCGAAAACAAGCCTATATGCACACGCGGAAATGTAAGCCTGGCCTCGCTGCGGTCTAAGACGCGCATTTAGAGCTCTTTGTTTACCCGGTGTACTCTGGGGGGACCTCTATGAACCTGCCCTATCGTAGGTTGCATTAATAATTAGTATAGATGGGCCTCACTAGAAGTCACTATGGATCAGTGCACCTTAGAGGAGAGGCGGTCTTCTTAAGTCAGGATGCCCACTTAATTAACTTCTGTTTTGAGAACAGTATATTTGACACATAAACGAATATGCATTAATAGTGAAACACAGTTTCATGACAAAGACGTGCAAATTATTTCCAATCCGCCTGAATTACATTTCCGAATTTGAGGCGTTTGTCTCCTGCTGCTGCAGAACCCTTTCCGCCAGTCCCTACAATGGCTCTTACACTATCTCTGCAAGTTGTCCCCCCTTCATTCCTGCAGAACACAATAAACAACGGACAGGTGAACAGTGACCCTTTGTAAAAGTCTAATGTTGCCTCGTTGTGCGCCACTTTTTAAATCAATAGACGTGGTTAGTTAGAAATATGTCTTTTTGTTAAAATCTGCAAACTATGCTGCCCGCTGTAGTCAGTTCAGTTCAGTTCAGTTCATTTCTGTAGTCACAAGCAGGAGGCACGGTTTCAGATTTTTCCCTTGGTCCTGCTCCTAATATAGAGCTGAATGATACAGAGAGAGACAGTTCTGCCCTCACCCTTTGAGCCCCAAATACCAGTGCCTGAAGCTGCATTGGAGCAAATTTGCCCTCTCTGCAGCTTGTAGCCGAGATCTTCAAAGTCAATGGGTGCTAAGAGGGACCAGGGAATTGTAAAGTTGTGTGAAGTCATGAAAATCAGAGTGAAGACTCACAAATAAATGCAGAATAACAATACCTACGTCACCAATACAATCACTTTATACCCTAAAGCAATTCTCTATGTACGGTTAGCTCAAGTGTACCAATGCAACAGTGCAAGACCAATATTGCTTCATTAGTCAGAGTGCCCAAATGAATTTGCGGATACTTTAAAAACTGCCTAAAATGAAAACACAAATTTGTATGAACAGTGAAACAAAATACTCTCATGCCTAAGAAGGAATCATTATTTCCACCATGTATACATTTTAATCAGACTGCTAGGGTTTTAGGTTTCTCATAGAGACAGCTTTAGCCTTCTGTTGTAAAAGGTCTCTTTTGCATAATAAAGTATACAAAGAGTGGACTTTGGGTCAGCCCCCTTGCTCGTGATTGGAATGCTTTCTAGTCTGTCTCATTTCTCTGCTCTCTATTTGATGGCTTGTGTTTGTCCTACCTTGGGCATTGTTGTTATATATTGTTTCTGAATGGATGAGTTTTCTTCTTATACTGCCAAGGCGAGGGGCAATTATTCACTCTATGTGAGTGCATCACTTCCACAGAATATCAATGGGCTTACTTTCAATTATGGGTCGATGAACTTGCCTCCCTAAACCTAGGCCTGGGTGGAATTCGTGGAGTTTCACTCCGCGGAGTTCTGCAGAGTTACCCGGAAAACTCAGCAAGATTCTGCAGAGTTCCACGAATGGCGGAGTTGTGGCACGTTGCACTGCTCTCGCTAATTTTTAGCGCTGCAAGCTTGTCCTATGCCGTAAAGTCAGCATGAACGGCACCACACGGCTTGCAAGAGGGGGCTGCTTATTACTGCCTCTCGAGCAGATTTTCCACTCGAGCAACAGCTTTAACACTGCGAGCGATATGCGACCTGTTGCGACGCCCGTGTTGAGACATCTCACCGGAAGGTGGTCTAGTGCTTGATTTTCTTGCTTGTGCTCACCAACCTACCATCGGCAAGCCGAGTGAGAGAAAAAACTCCACCACGAGGCAGTTGACTGGGTTTTTTTTAAATGAAACTCCACACTCCGAGCGGAGTGGGTAAAATTCTGCAAACTCCGCAGGAGGAGCTGAGTTTACTGCCCACACCAGGACACCCCTGCCTAAACACTTTCCTAACCCTCCCTAAATCGATCCCATTCAGTAGTAAGTACTCTGCTTTTTCCAGCTACTTCCCCATGTCCCTCCAACATTTACTTCTAAGTAGTAAACTTACATGTGTGAGGATCTCCCCATCGAAATGATAGGAGAGGTATAGATTTACACTCATAGGTTTGTAAAATGTAAGCCGCACTACTACTTTATCTACTACAAAATGCAATTTGTGAATCGGATTTCTGTATATGGAATTACATATGAGTTCTCAATTTTTTTTGCTTTGTTTTTATAAGAGCCTTTTTTATCACCGCTCCCCCCTGCAGCAGCAGCCAACGTGACCTTTTTTTTCTAGCTCACTAGTAATTTATTATTTCAATATGGATGACAACCATTTTTCTAACAGCAGATTAATAATACATGTGTCTGTTCCTAAAATATACAAGCAGTGACAAAGCCAGCAGCCTTGCACTGCAGGCAAGATCCGTTGTCACGCTGCGGGGCGTGAATCAGCCCGGGGCTCTCCTCTCTACCTTCCGGGTGCGCATCAGTACCGTGCGGCATCCCGCAGTCTACCTTGCAACGTCCCGCATTGTGTCGCGGAACGCTCCTCGCACTCACCAAATACCTGGGGGTTCATGGTGGCAGCAGCAAAGGCCCATTCTTTATTTTGCTGCGTCGGTCAGTCAGGAGGTATTCTTCTCACTGGCGGCCATGAAAAAATAAAGGACGAATTGGTGCATTCACCTATCGAAGATACCATGGCAGCGTTAATGGATCTCACTTTGTCCGTTAAACACTGCTTCAATGAATGAAGGTTTGAGATTCGCAAGACTAATGCTCAGCAGCATCCAGGAATGCTGCGCCTCAATATTCGCAGGGCGGCTACATTCCTTCCTAAACAAGCATTGGCATTGTCAATAGGTCTCGCCTTTGGGACCGTATAAGTGTTTAGCCATGCAACAGTCGATGTTGTTGCACCAAGGATTTTGTGCTGGATAACCAGACACGTATAAGGTCCCAAAGGCGAGACCTATTGGCTATGCCAATGCTTGTTCGTTTTCTCACCTTTATACTTTTAGTATATCTTGCATATGCTTCTTGCATTTGTGAGTGTTTTATTTTGGAAGGATACGTGGATGAATCTACAAATTAGTGGGTGAGTGAATGCATCAGTGCAACTGCTGGGTGACAGAGTATCTGAGGTATTGAGTAACTAAACTCACCGATAACGAAAGAGAAACTTTCAGGATCGTCCACTCATAAGCCAGATCTAAATACATTGCCAATACTTTTTAATATGTGATCGTCTATAACTTAGATAACTTTTCAACTAATTGTTTTCACACTTTCGTCTTGATGGTTTTCAGCATTCCTTACTCAATACAGATAATAATAATGCTAGCATACTTTATAGGCATGCCAAAGAACAAACAGAATTATAGGTTCTTGGAAAAGTTTTAAATAGTAATTTATGCTCTTTAAAGGTGGCCTCTCGGTCTCCTAACAAGGTCCGGCACGACCGCTCTAGAGCAGGAATCCAAGAATCACATACCGGCCCCGGAGGCGTAGAATTGGTAGCGAAACTACAGCAAAAGGCTAGTCAGTGGTGCTGAAATATAGCGGCATCTTGAAAAGGAAGTATTACACCAGTGTTTCAAATATTTTTGGTCAAAGTCCAAGTAATTTATTTCTCGTAGGTTAAGAAGGACTTATTAGTAAATTGAATTACAATAAATAATTTATAAAGATATAATTGAACAGCGATGTCTAATTTTGTATTAAAGTTTGTTATAAATAATTTTGTCTAGAAACGCACCATTGTGAATACCTGTCACACAGTTTATTAAAAAGTCGCACCTTTTGATTTACTATATTTTCTCTTGAATAAGAACGAAAGACACAAGCTTTAACATGGCCGCTTTGTTTACTAAGGCGTGAATTCGGGCACTGGAACGTCTGGCACGCTTGTCTTTCTTCTATGTCCGTGGCTGAAGGCCGAGTCAGAAGGGGGAATAGAGTCTGTCTGGGCCGGAGATATTGGGGTGCTTATGGCAGCTGGGCTCCTTGCAGGTCCTGTGTTCTGACCCGGAGTGGCTCCAGTCCACGCCCCCATTATGGCCGACCAGTCGGTACTTCTACTGAGAAAGCAGTTGGCAGGTGACGTGCCCGGTCTTTGTGTGAGAGCCTGGGTGAAAGAGTAGACATTTCGGACGGTATTCATGGTATGGGGGAGCGGGCTGCATTGTGGTCTCGGTCATTGCCACTTCTTGCCATTAGACACCGTGAGAGTGCCACGGCAAACTGACCCGTGTCCGAATAAAGCATGTCAAAACTATACTGATCCGTGGCCCCTAGAGAACAAGCCGAGTAGGGACCCGTAGAGTACTGACCTTTAACCTTCCTCTCTTCTGGCTCCGTAAGAGTTTGCTGCCCTCTGATCCCCCTACCCATATTAGGACATGGCGAATTGTAACTTTTGCTGACACCTCCCAAAGTAGCATGCGAGGTGTAACCGGCTTGTGTGGTTCGATAAGATATACCGGGACATGTGCGGTTGTCCCTATGACATGTCAGGGGTTGGGGTTTCCGGTGTGTTGTGACACCCTGTTCCCAACAGGACAGGCCGGGGTTGCGATGACCTATAAAACTCCCAACGGAACTTGTGTGTTTTACAGTGATGGGGACGGCGATTTAACAGTGAAAGTCGAGCCAAGGGTCTGGCTTCAATCTTCGACCCCGTGCACGAGCCCAACCCTGAAAATATTTGCTACGTCAATCATGTGCTACAAACAAATAAAATATGATGAAGTCTCTTCATAATTCAAAAAGTGATTTTTTTAACACGTGTAAGCTTCGACATTAATAAGACACATTGTAGCACTGCACTGAGAAATACTTATTAAAAGTGATAGTTTTATACAACTGGTAGTCGGAACTCACATATTCAAAGTGGTTTCATACACAACAAGCACAAGTGCGCGCGGCATGGGGGGGAGAGGAGGGGGCCTGCGCGATTCACTTGCTGGTGCGAGCTTCTGGCGGCGCGATAATTGATAACATATGGCGCCAGCCGCTCGCTCCCGCAAGTGAATCTCCAGACGTGCACGCGTTGCCACTGAAGGCAATGAAACGCGTGCACGTTTTTGGCTGAAACGCAAAAGCGATCGCTAAAGGTCTTTTGCCTATGCAGCGCATGCGCGTTGCGTAGGCGAGACCTAAAAACGTCCTCCTTCCGGAGACGAGCCTATGCAGATTGGATTGGCCTAAAGGTCGAATGAGAACACAGAAGGATCCATGGGTTATGTTTATACTATGGCTCCCCCTGCCATCTGATTCTTAATTGTTCTACTCATCCTCAGACGCCTCTGGGAAATGCCAGTTCACGTCCTGTGAGAGGAGAGGGAGGAAGAGATGGTCTGAAATTCCTTTTATTAGTTCTTCAAAGGAACAGTCACCTTCTCCTTTTCTACTGCCCATGCACCTAGAATTACCTAATGGACAAGATGAGAATGTATTAGCCTTATTAGACTGCGGGGCGAGTGGAATCTATCTGGATGAAAGATGGGCTGCAAAGAAACACCTACTCCGAGTTCCCAAGGAGTTCCCAAAACAAGTGCATACAGTTGACAGAACTCCGTTAGTCTCTGGACCAGTTCAGGAAATGACCACTTACTTACGGTTATCTTTTGGAAAGCATCAAGAGTGTTTATCATTCGACCTCATTGCTTCTCCCAACCATATCATCATATTAGGAATTCCTTGGCTGGTCATACATAATCCCTACATCAACTGGGAAACAAGAACCATATTCTTGTCCTCTCACTTTTGTCAACAATTTTCATATGTGTCTGGAAGTTACTGGACACCCAAGGAGATGCAAATGGCCAAGGACAGTGGTTCCCAAGCATCCCTTGACCAATCGGGGAGGGGGTTGCGATGGTAGCAAGGCCTCGGTAATACTCCCATTTTAATCCCTGAAAACAATTGGGATAAAGGTATGGAGAATAGTGTGTGCAATGCAAGGATATGCCTACTCTCTCTTGTCACAATATTTGTGCGCCCTCGGGCCATGCAATAACTGTTTCTGTTTGCGCGCGCTCAGCATGGAGCTGGACAAATCCCGCCAAACCTAAACGGGGGCAACTGGGGTGATGCGGAGCACAGTTTGGTAATTACTGCTAAAATAGACTCTGCTCACCAAGTGTGACCGTGGCACTCCTGGAGGTTTTGGAGGCGCACTGGGATGCCACAGCACACAGTTTGGGAACTACTGAGCTAAGATAAGGGATTGATACAATGGGGCAGATTTACTAAGATCCATGCAGTGCAATGATGCATAAAAAGCTGCAAAAGGTAAAAAAATGGATCAATGTCATATTTATGATGATATTAACAGTGAAACAACATGGCAGTAAGGTATGCACCGAGAATATCGAACCCACAATATCAGTGGAACATAATATCAGGGACAAAATATTGGGAAAAAAATATTGGCATGTAAGTAAGTCTTGATTTTCTATAACTAACTCCACATATATGTACCTACTCTGTACATATATCATCATGGTATGCAGATGTAGAGTTAGGAATCGTAAATCTATACTTCCCTATATGCACTTAGCTTTTGATATTTTGGCCCTCGCTATTCTTTCTTTGATATTCTTGCACCGCAGTATTGTTGGTGTCCATATTCAGTAGTGCAACCAGCAGTCACAAATTGCTAAATTGAGTTTTGCATTGTATCAGAGAGCACAAGTTATAATCCAGCACCAACTTTTTTAATTTATGCACTCAAAGGAAATTCTTGAGAACAATTGTCACTCATATGACTGCCCTATGATGACAAAAGCGACATTTAATATGTTCTGACTCATGGCCATGTTATGTACCTATTTCCATTTGGCGTTAGATTTTTATACAGCACTAGGCACTTCTACTTTGGGTGAATTTTGCAGTGTGGAATAGGATGAAATCCTATTGCTGTTTGTGGTGTTTCGGCATTAACGTTTTTATACATAATCGAGTTTTTTGCAATAGTTGATGCAATACTTCTTTACGCTTGTCATGACTTCAGACACAAATATACTATGTGCACAAAAACTAATCTACACTGCCAATTACACCAAGTTCTGTCACAAATTCTTTTTGAGTTCTGTGAATACCTGTCCAATGCTAAACGATAATATATCTGGGCCCACGAGTGCCAACCAGCCTGTTGGGTGCTAGAACCTCTGCTACAGAGTTAGAGAAGCGGTCAGCAGGGTGCGCTATAAAAATAACGCTGTAATTATTATCATTATCACTGTGAGACAGCAAAAAGGGAGGAATTGTCTGAGAGAGCTGTGACTAACCTGGGGCAGGAATTAATTGTGCAGATAGGGATATGGCACCACCAGGGAGCTCTTGGCACAAGGCACAGTGAGTGGAAAGAAACAACTTTTTAAACCTTAAATGTCAAAATATTTGTAGTAAAGCAAAGATTCCTTCCTGATGGTCGTCTACTGTTTAATGCCCTATGCTCAGCAACTGCAACTGCAGCACCCCTGGCTGGTTATAGCAGTGCACTGGGGTGCAGTGGTGCATAGTTTAGGAACTACTGGCCAGAGAAACTGAGTGCAGCACCATTAATGTCATACAGGAGGTACCAGACCATTACCAGGTGTATGCTGATGTAATCCAGAAGCCTAATGAAGTGACCTTACCACCTCACAGAGAATTTGACTGTGCCATTCCCCTTGAACCTGGAGCGAAGGTTCGAATAGGTAGAGTATATTCACTCATCAAACGTGAGAAATAAACCCTAAGAAAATCTTCAGAATGGTCTGATCACACAGTCTTTGTCTCCCGCTGGGGCATCTCTCTTCTTTGTACCCAAAAAGACTAAGGGTTTGTGGCCATGTATAGACTTTAGAGTGTTGAATAAAGTAACTATAAAAGATTGCTATCCCCTTCCTCTCATCAAGGACATATTAGGGTCAGTCAGAGGAGCACAGATGTTTACCAAGCTAGATCTTTGGGGAGCCTACCATCTCCTTCATATCAAAGAAAGAGATGAGTGGAAGACCACCATCCAAACACTCCTAGGACATTTTGAATATTGAGTTAGACCCTTTGGGATAAGTATTGCTCCATCCATTTTTCAGAGATTTATGGACAACGTGATCAAGCACTAAACAAATCAGACCATGTTGATATATTTAGATGGCATTCTTGTTTAGTCTGTAAATCCTGCTCTCCACCACACTCATGTCACTCAAGTTCTCGGTAGACTATACCAAAATAGTTTGTTTTGCCCCAAAATATGAATTTGATCAGTCTGAGGTAGAATGTTTGGGTTTCAGAATAAACAAGATGGGTATTGCCATGGATCCATAGAAAGTATCAGCGATTCTTGATTGGCCGTACTCTTTCTCTATTAAAGAAACCCAATGTTTCCTGGGGATGGCAAACTTCTATCACCAGTTTATTGAAAATGTTGCCAGCCAGCCTAGTCTAATCTCTCAAATTCTGAAGAAAAACAGTCTTAAATAGGGACTCAGGTGGACTGAAGGTGCCGAAAAAGCTTTTCAGAACTTAAAGATGGCTTTTACTCAAGCTCCCATCCTACAACACCCGACACCTCCCAAAAAAATCACAATTGAAGCCAATGCTTCTGATAGGGCTGGGGGTGCGGTTCTGCTTCAACAACAAGAAGACGACAGGTGTGAACATCCTATTTTTTGTCTATTACATGTTGTATCTGACTCCGAAAGGAACTACTCCATTCTTGAGCAATAACGTTTGGCTATGAAATTAGCCAGTAGTGAATGGAGACAGTTCCTGATGGGGACTAAGGAACCATTTGAAATCCGGACTCACCATAGGAATCTACAGTGCCTTCACAACCTGCAATGCTGAAACAGTCACCAAGCAAGATGTGCCTACCTTTTTACTCAATATGACTTTACCACCACCTCTACACCAGGTTCTCAGAACCTTGAGGCGGATGCTGTGTCATGACGATATCCTTAAAGTTCTAGTACCCTCCAACAAAATATCTAAGACCCACAATATATAATTGGGACAGCTCAATTGTTTTAGATAATGTCCAGTCAGGCTATGCATCTTTAACCAATGAAGACTGGGGCAATTTGAACAGTAAGATCTACAAACTATACAAGTGTTTTTTTAAGGAAAAGGCCATTTTTCTTCCCACCAAGAAAGTGCAAGTGGCGGGTTTCCAAATGTGTCATGATTCTACCATCGCCGTTCATCGAGGCTTTCAGACCACACTTGAACTAGGCCTCCATTTGTTTTGGTGGCCATCGGTACGAGAAGACATCGAAGTATATGTGACCTTCTGTCTAATCTGTGCACAAGCCAGCGCTACTCACACCAGGCCTGTGGAACTGCTTCAGCCTTCTCCGGTTCCTCCGTCACCGCGGCATACCATATCTACTGATTTTATTTCTTCTTTACCCCCATCTGTAGGTAACCGCATCATTATGGTGATGGTAGATTCATTCTAAAAAATGGCACACTTTACGGCTTTGAAAAAATTACCTACTGCAAAAGAGTTAGAGGAGATCTTCATGCATGAGATTTTTCGTCTTCATGGTTTTCCACAGATTATCATATTAGATCGAGGTCCTCAGTATATTTCATGATTCTGGAAATATTTCTGCAATTCCTTTCACATTGGGGTAACCCTGTCCTCTGAGATCAATCTGCAGACCAAAGGACAGACCGAACACATAAACCAAGGTCTTCGGCAGGATCTTCGCTGCTTTCACAATTCAACACAAAGTGACTGGACTACGTATTTGCCACTAGCCGAATTCTCCTACAACAATGTAGTCCACAGTGCCTCCAAGTTTACACCTTTCTTCTGTTTGTATGGCTATCATCCTAGAGCCTACTCTTCTACCTTACAAGGCTCTATTTCAGACCCAGCAGTTACCTTTTTCACATAACACCTCCAGGCAGTAAGACAAAATATCCATTCCAATTTACAAGAAGCCAAACAGAGAATGAAAATCTCCACTGATGCACTCCCGAGTCAGTCCCCTTCCTATCAGGAGAAAGATATGGTGTGGCTCTACTCTAAATATCTGCCCCACCGCTCATGCTGAGTGCTCCAGCACAGCTCAGAGATAGGCCTCTTAACCTCTGCAGCTCATGAGTGCGCCAGCATAGCCCAAAGAGAGGCCTCTCACCCACTGCAGCTCATGCTGAGTGTGCTAGCACAGCCCAAAGAGAGGCCTCTCACCCATTGCAGCTCATGCTGAGTGTGCCAGCACAGCCCAAAGAGAGGCCTCTCGCCCACTGCAGCCCATACGGAGTGTGCCAGCACAGCCCAAAGAGAGGCCTCTCACCCATTGCAGCTCATGCTGAGTGTGCCAGCACAGCCCAAAGAGAGGCCTCTCGCCCACTGCAGCCCATGCGGAGTGCGCCAGCACAGCCCAAAGAGAGGCCTCTCACCCACTGCAGCTCATGCTGAGTGTGCCAGCACAGACGAGAGGCCTCTCACCCATTGCAGCTCATGCTGAGTGTGCCAGCACAGCCCAAAGAGAGGCCTCTCGCCCACTGCAGCCCATGCGGAGTGCGCCAGCACAGCCCAAAGAGAGGCCTCTCACCCACAGCAGCTCATGCTGAGTGCACCAGCACCGCCCAAAGAGAGGCCTCTCACCCACTGCAGCTCATGCGGAGTGCGCCAACGCAGCCCAGAGATAGGCCTCTCATCCACTGCAGCTCATGAGTGCGCCAGCGCAGCCCAGAGATAGACCTCACCCACTGCAGCTCATGAGTGCGCCAGCACAGCCCAAAGAGAGGCCTCTCACCCACTGCAGCTCATGCTGAGTGTGCCAGCACAGCCCAAGGAGAGGTCTCTCACCCACTGCAGCCCATGAGTGTGCCAGCGCAGCCCAGAGATAGACCTCACCCACTGCATCTCATGAGTGCGCCAGCACAGCCCAAAGAGAGGCCTCTCACCCAATGCAGCTCATGCTGAGTGCGCCAGCACAGCCCAAAGAGAGGCCTCTCACCCACTGCAGTTCATGCTGAGTGCACCAGCACAGCCCAAAGAGAGGCCTCTCGCCCACTGCAGCTCATGCTGAGTGCACCAGCACACCCGAAAGACAGGCCTCTCACCCACTGCAGTTCATGCTGAGTGCGCCAGGACAGCCCAGAGAGGCCTCTCGCCCACTGCAGCTCATGCTGAGTGCACCAGCACAGCCCAAAGAGAGGCCTCTCGTCCACTGAAGCTCATGCAAAGTGCTGTACAGCCCAAAGATAAGCCTCTCACCCACTGCAGCGCATGCGGAGTGCGCATGTACAACCAAAAGTTAGGCCTCTAACCCACTGCAGCTCATGCTGAGTGCGACAGCGCAGCACAATGAGAGGCCTCTCGCCCACTGCAGATCATGCAAAGTGCTGTACAGCCCAAAGATAAGCCTCACCCACTGCAGCGCATGCGGAGTGCGCCAGTGCAGCCCAAAGAGAGGCCTCTCGCCCACTGCAGCTCTTGCGGAGTGCGCCAGGGCAGCCCAGAGATAAGGCTCTCACCGACTGCAGCGCATGCTGAGTGCGCCAGTGCAGCCCAAAGAGTGGCCTCTCGCCCACTGCAGCTCATGCGGATTGCGCATGTTACTCAGACCCCGCAGGTTACACCGGCGCGCGGTGGTCTGGCTCTGGAGTAACTTGAAACAAAATGGAAAGATGGCGCAAGGCGTGTTCCGCCGAAGTCCAACGGCCCCATTCTCTCCATCACAGTGAAACCACGTGTGCATCGTTATACAGCTGCTGAAGGAGCGCGAGCGGCGTTTTAAAAATGCCATGTAGTTTGTAACATTTTGCTTCTCCTTCTCCGCTTGTCTCGTGAAGGCATCACCCCCCTGAATTGAAAGGGCTAACACAGTGCTGGGTATTTTTTTTTTTAGCACATTCGACTTGTAGAACCCGCGGAAACACAGAGATAAAACCATCCTTCTGCGCGTGTGGGTGAAATGTGTGTCCAGTTTTAGGAGTACGACTGAAGACGCTATTTCCACCTGCCAACACTGCACTCGATCCTACAGGCTCCGGCGTCAGACCGCAGCGCTACCTCCCGAGCTGGCAGGGTCACGCAGCAGCAGACTATCTCCCACTGCACTCATCTTAAATGTGCAGGCCCGAGACAGCAGAGTTATCGTTAGAGGAGGCCTACGTTGCACGATAAGTAGTTTTCACCCACAGAGGCGTATCCAGGGTGCCATGACCAACCCACAAGATAGGAAACTGGACCCTTCCATGCAGCTGTAGTTGTGGCACAATTGCCCCCCTCCCCCCCCCCCCCGTGCAACTACTGTAGTTATTATAGCTAACCCTTGTGCATCTGAGACAGCAGAGGGGCGTGATGGAACTACCACTGGACTCCCGCGCGCGCTTCTCTGCAGCGCTTCGTCAGACGTCAGTACAAAGATGAGTGAGTGACAGTGGCCCGAAGCTCTTCTTAGGAGCCCCCCTCACGCCTCTTCAATCCACCGCCAGACACTTCCTGTCTCTTTATCTGACTCTTGCAGGTTCTTTTTCACCCCTGCTTCTCTCGGAGTCACGGATCTAGCTTTCTCTCCCTCCTCCTTTTTCAGTCTTTTTCCTTTTTTTCCTCTTTGGCTCTGGATGACAGTCTGATGATGAAAAGTAAAGGCAGCCCCCAATGATTTCCGTTGCCCACCCCCTGCACACATAAAGCATTGGGTAATGCAGCCAATCACATATCAAGGGGGGGGGGGTGTTTCTGATAAAGCTTAGAGATCCCAGACAGCAGCTAAAGGGTCGGCTCTGAACCCAACAGTCAGTGCGAACACTCCCCTGACCCTGACGCACGACACACAAGCAAGGACGAGAGGAAGGGGGCGTGCAGGTACGTGCATACAGCGAGGGCCCGTGAAGCCCAGTGAAATGGCAATCGTTGCACTAAATAGAAGGAATATGTCATTGTAGCTTGCATGCCATATTTACCATAAGCGGGTAAATGAAATACATAAGTTCGCTGTTTAATGATCTTGTAGTTGAATAAAATAAATATTTGATAACTCTATTGAAATAGAAAATGAAATGTAAAAGACATTTTTGGCTATCAGAAAGACCTTATACTCTCTGCCTATAAAAGAACCGTAGTGCAGTGCATCTCACAAGCTGGTAGTCAGAGCAGGGGCAGAGTCGATGATAGGCCGGGCTGAATGCCTCTGGAAGGTCAGTAGGACTGGGGCAGAGTCAGTAAGGCGGAGGTGGAAGTATTCCTGGCGAGTCAGTGCTTCTCGAACGTGGATTATACGACGTGCCGAAATAATGTGAAGGCCAAACCCTGTAAGGAGTGACAGAAGCCGCATTCTTCACCGTGAAATGCATGCGACGCTGCCCCCTGCCGTCTTGTGTCCGGTGACGTCGGCACAGAGCCAACTCGGCCAAGCCGGCAGAATCGGAAGCTGTGAGAATGCAGAATTTCAAGCACTGGCTGTACATCAGATCCGTATACATTACGGAACCTCTGCATTGAGTGTTTTGAAGGTAAAGATGTGGTGTCAGGTAGGCGCGCAACACCCATTGGACTCTCTCTCTCAAAATAAAAAAGTGCCGGGACTCAGTACCAGACAGTACTGGCTCATAAAAGTGCTGGTACTCAGTACCGGACAGTACCGGCCCATTTAAAGCACTGTGTACAGCCATCTTAAATATATATTTGTCAGTCTTAGAAGACGTATCTGAAGGAGGTCTAACAATAATAGGCGTTGTATTCGCTTCGCAGCTCATCAGTGTGACCGGATGAGTTGCTCGGAGACAAACAAAACTCAGCAAATGTTGAATGTCAAACCGCTCCAATGACACAGTGAGTGACAACTGTCGCTCCTGCTTTGTATCCTAAGCATTACTCTGCCAACAGTCTAAAGGGAGCCGAGGAGAGAGGCGCCTCTGCAGGGTACGAGTCGGGGGTACATGCAGGTGGACGGCATCCACCCACTTTTTTCACAGGGTGAATGCCGTCCACCCTGCCAAGAATTTGGGCCCCACTGAATAACGTGCTGAGCTCGTATTGGTGTAATTTCGAAATACCGGGACACTTTCAGCAGCTGTTGGGCCCATAATAAAGGCCGAATTTGAGGGGTCATCAGGTGGAGGAGTTCTGTTCCAGTCTCTTGGCTGGGAGCAGTTAGGCGCCTCACACCTTTGTTCAGTCCCTGTTTAAGAGATATGCATGCACTGTAAGAATGTCAGATGTGTTGGTAAGGGGCGTAACACAGGCCCCTGCAGCCCCCGCGGTGCGGGGGAACCCGAGCTGCAGGGGGCCCCCTCGGCACAGTACCTATACCTGAGCGCTCCGGAATAAATCAGGTGCCGGGGCCCCTCCGTGTTTATTGCAGGGGGGCCCCTTGAACTTTCGTTACGCCACTGGTGTAGGTCTTTTCAAGTATTTACCCAATGCAAATTGCATAATATAGAGCTTACTTCCCCTGATGAGGCGTTGAAATAATTTAAGTACCACTATTTTTTCTTATATAGCCCTACTCATTCCAATGCAGGGAGTCAGAGCACTTTACATCAACACGTGCATATTACATGTACAATAAATTATATAAGTTTTTGTAAATTAATGTTCGGGATGTGTTACATAAAACTGGGGGATTGCAAGGTGTAGAAGTCACATATTATCTTCCATAGCTCACTGTGCTGTTATCCTTGCAATGCGCTCAAACGTACACAGTCCTGCTAAGTATATATGCGAGGGCTTTAGATCTGATGTCACTTCTTGGGATGCCACTTCCTGTAAAGTTGTGGCTTGTGATGCCACTTTCTATGATGTCAATTCCTGTGATGATGTGTGATGTTGTGCGCCGTGATGCCATACGCCATGATGTCGTGCGCCCTGATGTCACTTGCATACTGCCAAACTAGGTCAGTCCCCCCACTTCTTTTTTTTAGGACTTGTGCCCTGCGCCTCTGTCATATGAATTTTCTTGTTGGGGAGGGGGGTGGGGAGCGGCATGGATTTGATGCTTGATTTTTGTTTTCGTTGCAAGCTGCAGTCTCTTCTGTTAATAACAAACACGCAGCCGCGTGTGGACACGCCATACCGGCCCCACCCCTCGCACACAGCGTTGTGCAATCTCAGATTCAGGCCAGTATGTCCCTTCTCTGCTCATGTACAGTGAGCAGATGTGGCCTGAGTTGAACTGCTTCCAGGATGCCCGGGACCCAATCCGGATTTACTTGGACACTTGAGAGCAAATCACGGGATTCTGAGCAAGTCAGTTCATCTCGAGCCTGACATTGTCAATGTGCACTATAATGTAAACACGCATAATGCACAGAGGGTTGCCTAGAATATTATCCCCTGCTTGGATTCGGAATTCATCAGCTACAATAAAATGCTTCTCTGCAGAGCGCCCTGCTGCTCCTGGCGCGAGGCCAGCGGGGCACCAAATACGGAAAATAAAGGGAACCCTCGCAAGGTTTGGCATCATGCTCAACGGGCCCAGCACTAAAAACAAGCATTGGCAAAGGGAACAGGTCTCGCCTTTTGGCTACCAATTCAGATTGAATTGGCATTGCCAACGATGTTTTCTGATGCTGTGTAGTATCAGCATAAAGAAATGCTTTCCTGATGGTTCGCAGCATTAGCAAAAAATACAGTAATAGGAAAAAGACCTTGATGCACATGCACGCGCAGGATGTTGTGGCGGCCCAGTGTTAGACATATGCGTGTGATTGTGTCGCCATGCATGTGTGCACATATGGCATGGCACTGCCACCTTTTTTTTTACTATTCAAAGACAGTAGACTCAAATCTTAAGACAATAAATATACAAACATCATTTGAACATATGCAAAATCGCATTTTGAAAAGTAGGCTGCCTGTGAAGAAATCAGCCCTACACCCTATGGAACCACTGTAGCTTTGTTGTTGCATCAGATGTCAGCATACTGTTGTTGTTTTTTTTTTTAAAGGACCGTGATAGGAGGAATAGGCTGTCAACAAGGGGGTGGGAAAAAAAGGGGAGAGGGCATGGAAGCAACAGAGGAGCAAGAAGTAGGGGAAGGGGCCCAAAAATTAAATAAACAAAAAAAACCATGGGGTTCTGGAAGATGCAGTGGGCTAACTGGGGGGAAGAGAAGAGGGAGAAATACGGAGAGTGCGAGGGTAGGTATTTGCAGGTGGGAGAGAGCAAGGAAGCACACGCACTTCCATGGGAGGTCTAAAAGTAAATGTAGTTACCTGAATGTGAGCAGTGGAAGATACAAGTCGCCCAATCAAAAGGATGCTCCACAGGAGGCGCGAACACACGAAGAGGAAGGAAAACCTTCAGATAAGAAGCAAACTGACGAAAGCCAAGGATTGGCAAGGAAGTAAGGATTGTATTGTCCACAATAGTCTTGACAACGAACAACTTACTGTCTGTAGGGAAGGTACAAAAACCATCCCCAGCAATGGATCGTCACAAGACTGGAGCATGGAAGGTTGAATTCATTGAACCTTGGCATGGGCATGAATATCGATTCGCCCAAAAAACTGTTGGCACATATGATATTAGAGTCTGATCGATTGTCCTACCCTTAGTTGCCTTCTCTGTGCTGCTGCAGAGAGAATAGTGGAAGGGCAAGAAAGCGTACATGGGCCAGAGCAGTGCTTAATTTGAGCCAGTGATTTCTGGTGCTCAGCACTGGTATTTAATTGGTATCACCAGCACTTATAACAGTCTGCTAAAAGGTGGCGCTCTTTGTCTAATTTAGAGATCAGCATAACAACAGTTGGTTATTAATTGAAAATACATCTAAAATGACTCCTTCCTGCTATCCAAGCTATCCTATAGCTTTGGAGGCCTTGAATAGTCTCAACTGTCACACTTGTAGGTTTACATGGTTACTAATTATGTTAGTACTGTCACAGGCAGCACTGGCAGGGGCAATGGGTGGTGCACGAGGCAGTGGCCTCCTCACAAGGGCCATGGCACTTATCTTTTTACAAATTAAGCACTGGGTCTATAGAAATGTAATATAACAGTGTGTCTCAAGGATTGCAAGGTACGACTTCTTCACCTCCACCCAACAGCTTCTTCACAGCTGTCTCTGAGTTTTCTGCGGCGTTTATATTACATGAAGGTGGTTGCAGCACCAGAAATAGACCTGTCGCAGTGAGGTGGCTGCATTTGGAATGGAAGCTCATCAGGAGGGTTATGGGAGCCCTTACTACTGACCACATCTGCATGGAGTACATTACCAGCAGGGGGCTCCAGTCACTGGCCATCCCGTGACCTGAATCAGCCACTGGGAGTGTAAATCTGGATGAACCTCCAGGTCCCAGAGCAACTCTGTGAAGAGGCTGACTCCAGGATCTGCACATCACCGATGAAACAAGCAGTCTTTGGTTAGGAAAGGGCACCGCAGAGGAGCCAGGGATGTCCACATTATGTTGTTTGAAATCTCTCATCCTGCCATTTTTTTCCAAGTTCTCTGATCTTTCTCCTATTTTTTGTGTACATATGTTGCTCTAATCTAAGGGACCGCCTAGAAATGTAATTCAGAGTTCCCAGGTGCATCCCTTTTTTATTGTGGGGACAAGGCAGACCCCAAAAGTGTCCCCAAGCAATATGTTCTTTGGGATTAACATTAGAATACTGTCCCAACTACTACAAACCGATGACACAAGATGAAGCTTTATTCCAGCAACTGGAAAAGCTACACTGAACTGCTGGTGCTGCCTGTCTGCTTGCTGACTGCTAGTGCTGCCTAGGAGGGCTTCGCCAGTCATCCTACAGGGACAAGTGTGTCACACAGAACATGTTAACGCTCTCCTGAGACACCTCATTAGAGATACTGGAGAGAGGAAGCAGCAACCAGAAAGAGCAGGTGAGCTGCCCCTAGGCGCTGTGATCCAACATGGCAAGCGTACAGCCATCCAATCACGAGTCACCCTTTCCTACCGCGGGGACCACCTTTAACCACTCCTTGCGCAGGATAGCGTCTTCGCAGCATAGTCAATGCAGGGACTTGCCACCAGTACTGCCACATTTCCTGGTGCCTTTATCAGAATCCCCTTGACCTACCAGGCAGTCCAGTGGGCAGGCAACAGGCTGACCCTGCTCAGTGGATCCTGAACTCGTGAACGGAAGCCACAGACTTCCTCTGGTGAATTTTGCCTAATCTTGGTAGGAACTACAGGTTTTGGCCTTAGGGGTGAGATGAGGTTCACCTTCCACCCCTCATTGACAAGAGGAAAGTAGAACTCAAAATATCAGCTCCAGAAACCGACACTGACTCTAAAAACCAGTTGTGAGGTAGTAAGAGGCTCGGGGAACAATAAACCTATGGCCACAGCCATTATGGTATAGGACAAGTGGGCTTTTTCCAACTACAGTTGACATTGACATAACTTGATCCAAAGTTTGACTTCGTTTCTAAAATTACCAAGAAAGGAGTTAAAAGGTTTTGGAGAGGCTTAGTTGCCCCCGGGGGCACCATTTGACCGTGAAAAATATTTTTCTTCCTACATTGCTATAGGGCACCTCCAGAGATGTTAATGTTAAAGTTTCACCACTGCGGGCAGCCAGACCTGAAGCCATCTGTAGTGTTAAACTCTCACAGATTACACTGCTCATTGTTTTTTTCTGAGTACTATTCCTTTACTATTCCTTTATAAAAACCCTTGGAACAAAAATACCTAGAACCAGTCCATGAACTGTAGGAAAGAGCTATCCCTAAAAGATACATCTTGAGTTATCTCAAGAATGGTTTGAACTAAAGATTTGAGATTACCACTATCCTTTTCATGTCCTTAGTATAATATTTATTTCCAACTATATCCCAGCTATAGTTCTTATTTACAGAGAGTGTGTGTGTGTGCATGCATACGTGTGTGCATGCATGTTTATGTGTGCGCCCTTTCACATCACCTCCCACGATTTCGGAATTAACCTCTTCATCAAGCTGTCTAGAAGTCAACAAGGCTTGAAAGCCAAACTTTTAATCTCAGATTCAGCAACACATGAAGTCTCATGTATGTCAACCATATGTGGACCCTACAAGATCCGAGAAACGCCTGGTGTAGTGCTAGGGATTCAGTTCATGTATATATGATTGCAAACCAATCAAGCGCCCACAAGTCAAGGCTTTAGGCACGAGCTTTGTGGGCACTATGCTTAGCCAGAGTATCCTTTGCACCTCTATGGCAGGAACAGTGAGGCACTGAAGTCAACTCATTCTAATGTTATCTTCTTCACCTTCCCCCTGGATTTGTCCTCTTCAGACTTAGACTTCTGTGCAAATTGCAAACCTCTTTCAAGCTCCAGGTCGTGGTCACTCATTATGTTCCATGTTCAGCACCTGTCCGCGCTCTGGTCCTGATAGAGGTGACGCTGTTTGCTGGGCTGTAGTTCTGTGCAGGGATTGATAGCAGTCTAGCTTGGTTCTCGTCCATAGCTGTGCTCATGTTCTCCAGAGGTGATGTATTGAATTTCCACAGCTTGCCTTTTGAGGTTGGCCTCCGCTCGAGCTGGGGTAGTGTTTTGATGGACATGGCTGCTTGAGTTCCCATAGCCAGTGGGGTTGGACTGCAGACTACAGAATGGTTTTATGTGGTTCTATTTTTGGTTATTGACTTCCTGGAAGTGTAATATGTGTTTAATACATGCAATTAGAGCCAAGATATGACTGCCGGTTTCTGGATGCTTAACAACAAAGGGGATGTTCCAAGTTGGCCCTGAGTCACTGTTCAGCAGTTTTGTACATAACTAATATGCTTTTGTAGCATTTTAGGTGGAAGATTCCCACAGTTGTTTTGTCCTTTTCTGGGCAGTCTGGGGTAGCTGCTGGTCCAGAAACAGGCTTCCATATGGTATGAAATAGACAGCCAAATACTCTTGCCCTACTTTTATTGGATAGGATAGGATAGGATATATGTTTGTAAAGCGCTCGAATGCCGAGGCGTCTTGGCGCTGGTGTAAATGGAAGTGTTGCAGCCTAGGGGTTATATTTGACGAGTGACCCTTCTGCAGAGATGAATAAGGTGTGTGCTTTTATCTGTAGTTCTATGATAGCCTATTTCATGTTTCCAGACATATCTCGAGCGAGGCGGAAGTAAGCATTCTTTGGCATGTGCTCTGCTTGTTTTGAGCGCTGACATTAATTGGTTTTACCTTTGTCTGGGATCATTTTATCTTTTCCAGATTCAGAAGAAAGGCCTATATTTTACCACACTTTCTAGTATACCCAGGTTCTTTTGTAGGCTGAGTGAGAAACAGACAAAATGAATTGTTATTTTATTATTATCTTTCTACTAGAATAAAACTAAAGAGGTAAAGAGTAAAGAGGTGGAGAGCGCTCTATGGCACAGGGTAATGTACAGAGTTTCTGTGCTCAACAGGTGTATCTGTACTGCACGCAATGATGGTGCAGTTGACATCAAGCATGGCGCAGTACCCCTGTTTTATGCTAATCAGCGCACTGCGCTGATGGAACAGGAGCCAATTGCTCTTGGCAGTGGGGACTTGAGCAGTTGTCCTATTTAGTTCCTCTTCTACTCCTTGCACGTCCAGGCCGCGATAAGTGATGCTACAGCTGGCGGTGCACACCGACAGGCCATGCCACCTAGACAGAACACCAGGAGCTTACCTTGGCCTCTGGTGCCCAAGGCAGCATGCGCGACAACCCGCTTCTGACAACTGGTACAGTAGACGAATGTTCCTGGCACAGCACAGAATGTAGTAGAGGGGCAGGAGCAGGGTCAGCAGAGGAAACACAGCCAACATCCAGGGACACTGCTGCTCTCCTGGACCCCATCTGCTTTACCCTCAACTCCAGCCTCTCTCTAGGGAACGCACAAGAGCACAGAGGGGCGCATAGCAAAGATCAAGTAGGCCCAAGATTCAGCTAGCAGGTCTTCAGAGGTCAAAGAGGGCACTATTGTCTCACTATTCCCCATCAGCAGCTTTGGTTGAGCCGGCCAGACCCAACTCAAAGAAGGTGCTGAAGGGTGGAACCAGAAACAGACTTTAACACCACCACCACAATCATTGGCGGGTGCCGCACCTTTATTACAGAATGAGGTTAACAGAGGATAGCAGCACCACCACCACAACCAGTTAGAGAGGTGGGCATGATTCCAGGTACACAGGATAGCACTCTACAGGACAACTACAGTATTGCACGCAAGCATCCCTCAACCAGGGATCTCAGTTATGCCTTGACCCAGGGGTCTTCAACTGGGTGCCCCCCTCCCCTGGGGGCCTCAAGCGATCCCAGTGGGGGGCGCCAGGGTCTGGCCAAAAGAATCATTATACTGATAGCAGTGCTTTGTTTTAAGCCGGGGGAAAATGAGCAGCAGTAATCAGCTTCGTAATGGGCCATCACCAACATCTTTTGTTATTTATATCCATGCTGGAAGTATGTCTCAACAAGCATTGAAAATGCAATAGGTCTCGCCTTTGATTAAGTTAAAGCCATTTGCTTTGCTAATGGTTTTGTATAGCAAAGCAAATGGCTTTAACTTAATGAAAGGCGAGACCTATTGCATTTTTAATGCTTGTTAATCTTGAAGTAGGGAGATGCCACTAAAAAATCCTTAGCTACCCCACACTCAATTTTCGTTTAGGTCACAGTGTAACAAAGGGAGAACATAATTTTTGACTTCAGGGACATAACCTGAGCCAAACTACGAAACCCCTAACTAGGAGACTGTACAACCAGTGAACATGCGTACTTACGGATGCTTCCAGTGCTAGAGGTGGTTAAATCATAACATACTAAGTAGGCACGGGTTCATCACCCTACAGGACCACATTCAGATGTACTTGTAGAACAATATTCTCCGAATTCGGCAGGACACAGACTCAGAAATAAGGCAGTAGAGACAGACAGACCATACACACCCCTTGAATGTTATTCTATCTAACTGTGTGCCACGTTGCTACGGAGCCGTCTTGCCCTGTTCTTTTAATCAAAGCTTTGCATACTGAGACTTGAGGGCCTTACTTTGATCCGAGAACGTAGAACTCCAAGTCCCAGCATGCCCATGCTGCTGACTAAAGCCACATTTGGAAGAAGGCAACCCCTCCCATGACATGCTATCAACTATTAGCTACGCTTCAATGAATCAATGGCTATATTTCAAGAAGTGCCTTGCGTCGTGCAACATTTTAAAGGCGCTGTGTTTTGAACGCCGAGGTTCAGCTCCTGCATGTTAGCTGTGATGTTATTCATGCTCCGATCTAAGGATCAGCGCAGGGCTGACCGGGTGAGAACAAGCACATGGCCTTGGGGTGAGGTGGGGGCTGGGGCACTGCACAGGTCTCAACCGATCCAAACAGGTCATGCCTCGTACAGTGATGAGGCAAAACTGACCATAACACTGCTGTGGGCAATTCCCATGCTATCGAGGATGCAATACTCGGTATGCGTTCCACTTCCAACCAACAAAAGGCCACAAACAACCCAAATATAACTACTCTAAAAGTATGCAACCACATTGCAGCACCGAGCTCCCAGAAGCACAAAAACACTAATTAGCAGAGCCTACTTAGCAAAAATTACAACAGCCATTAGCCCATCAAGATGCGGCTCAGCGTGCCATTTTTCCACATTGTGTATAGTTTTATGATCTTGCCGCATCCGGGACGGCTGCTAATTGCTTTTCCAACAGTTCTGAGAAAATTAATTTGCGCACTGCCTCGAACGTCGCCTTGGCTTGGCAGCTGGGGTTGCAGGTGCCGACGGGAGCCGAGATGTACCCGAGAACTGGTTCCGAGGGTGGAGACCGGGAGAGAGAAGTACAACAAGAGACGAGCCCCCCCCCCCCCCTCCGCTGCCTGCTAGGCAACCTGCGACGCTGGGCCAATCCCAGCGCGGCTTGCAGTGATGTAGGAGCTTACAGCAGATGAAGCTCCAGGCGGTGATCTCTTGTCTTTATGGGGCCATGTGTTTGAAACACATGGCCCCATGAAGATAAGAAACCTTTTACCACACACGTAAGTCAAGCGAGCCAGTCCAACTGGGATGGCTCTAAAAGGGAAAAGTGTACGTCACTGGAAGCTCTTTTCCAATGGCTGGCCACCGTTTAGCATAAACAGTGACGCCAGTCAATGGAAAAGAGGGGCGGGGCTTAAAGCCCTTTACAGAAGTTACTCTAAATCATTAAATCTCGCCAGGGAGAGTGCGCATGTCTGTGCAGCCTACACCAGGCGAGACCTAAAAAGGAAGGGACTCCAAATATTCTTCAAACGCCCACCCCATTTCTAATAATCACATTGTGGCTACTTTGATACATTAGTAAGGCCTGCCTGACCAGAATAGTGTGATTGGCAATCATGTATTTTGAGTGCATTTTTAAAACGGTAACAGAACTTAACTGCAACGATTAATTCAGTCTAGATATATTTAACGCCATTGCCAATTTTAATAAAATAATTTGTGAGAAATTCTGAGGGGGGCTGATGATATTTTTTTCCACTGGGGGGTGGGGCACTAAAAAGTTTGAAGACCACTGCCATGAAAATTTGCAGTTGGCAAAAGTCTTTGTTATGTTGGACTCCACCAATCCCAGAGTAGAGAAGAGGCTGCACCCTCAAATATACGAATCGCTGTTACCACCCAGGTAGTCACCCCTGAATGAATTGTGGAAGGTTCACTCTCTTGAGCTCACTTCTGTATTGCACTTTTGATGTGGCCCACCTCCCCGTCCTCTCCGTACTCAATACTACAAGCTAAACGGAGAACACTTCACCAGCTTCCTAACTCTCTGCGCTACCTACCTAACCAAAGACAGACAGACAAGCTACCTAACTAACCAAAGACAGACAGACAAAAGAGACAGCATGAGGAAACAGAAGAGGCAACAAATGTGCATAATTTATGCAGCCTAATTTTTTTTATTAGAATTGCGCTTTGAGGAATTACTGACAGTTGCTTTTGTTACCTACCTATGTGGTACTCATTTTATCCACCTTCGGAGGATCACAGTCTAAACAGACTATTTTAATTTTGTATCTGTTGGTGTCATACGTGTATTCCCATCACACCCATCGCCTATGACCCGCCTTAGCCATAGACCCTATTTTTATTTTTAAAACGTGTATTTGATTAATATATTCCGCATATAGAGCTGTCTCGTTACCTTATGAACACTTCAGTTCGATAAAAAGATCACTTTTTGTACTAAATATGTATCCAATCAAGACGTTAGATTTTTATTTTAAATCTGAGTTTGACCAACATATGATTTACAATGGAGTCTAAGGGGCAGATTTACAAGCCCCTTGCGCCACTTTTCCCATGTTAAAAGTGACGCAAAAGTGGCTCAAGGGGCTTGTAAATCTGCCCCTAAATCTTTAATAGGCTGACAGTGATAGTCCCCGGTGACCCTATAACGGGCCTACGTGCACATGTACACGGCCCTACCACGCCCCAAAAATGTATAGACTATGCAAAAGCCACAAGGTCTGCCTTGGATAACACTTGCCTCTGTTTCAGTCCGACGGCGTGGTTGACTTCATAGAAACCGATGACGCTGCTTCCCAAAAACCTTCCCCACATCTGTTCTCTGGGAGGAAACAGCAAAGCCCTAAGTACTGTGACCCGCTGGCCAGATGCGCGCCACCCCTGCACACACGTGAGCCGCACCCCCAGGGCAGAGGTCAAGGGGGAAGGGAGCGGCGAAAAGGGAGCGGAGAGGAGGAGAAAAGCCATGGGAAGAAGGAGGCGAAGATAATGGAAATGGAGAACTGGATGGAGAGAGGTCGTCAGAGAGGGGGTGGGGATAGGATGAGAGAGGATGAGGAAGGGAAAAAGAGAGAAAATGTATGTGGAAGCGACCACAACTAGCAAAAGGAGCACAGCAGGGCAAAGGAGAGAAAGAAGACGGCGTAGAGAATGAAAGGGAGGAGATGAGGAAAGAAGGGAGGTGTGCCAGAAGAAGACGGCGAGGGAAAGGAGAAGAAAAGGGGGTAGAGAGAAAACACAATAGGAAAAACTAAGAAAGAAAAGGAGATAAGGAAGAAAGTTATAAAATGGGAAGAGAATGTGGCTGAAAATATAAAGGTGGAGGGTGAGACTATGAAAGACTGCAGAGAAAAAATAATGGCTGCAACATGTATTAGAACAAGAGGACTTAGTGAGGAAGGTTGGTGACAAAATCAGAAAGAGATTCCAGGAAAGGAAAACAGAGTAGGCTCTAGATGGATGACAGAGAGAGCAACGGATGGGAAGGATGGAAAAGAGCAGGAGATGAAACGTGAGATGGGGAGGAAAACAGAAGTAAAGAGATGATAAAAAAAAAGTAAGATGAAAGCGGAGAGGGGGTTGGGGAATAAGGGATATGGCTGAAGAGTGAGTGACGGATATGGGCAGATTTAAAAGGAGAACATACTCATGAAGCCGTCTAGCTGTGGTATAATCCAAGGAGTTAGGGCCTCAGGTTTTCATCCAGATGTTTGTTCCACAGCCACAATCCTACACTGTATGAAACTCCTGGCTCAGGCCCAAGCTAAGCTGGTTAACGTGTCCCTGAAGGAAGTGGGCTTGTTCCCTTAACCTGCAGAGGCTCTTGGTCCACCTGTATCTGTGTTCTTAATTAATACTCAGTCCAACTAATCAAACAATCATCTGGCCTGTATCAGCGCTCCCTCACAGCTGTAAAAAAGTGACAGGGCACAGATAGTGACGACAGGACTGAGTGCCCTGGTTGAGACTTGGAGGGGGGGGGGGGGGTGGCAGGTATCATTACTGTCGCATGTAGTAGGGGGTTTACAACTGATTATTGCCCTTTCCGTAATTATGTCTACTTAGTATTGGCACGGGCTAATCATCACCTGCAGCACAGGCCCTTGATGGTGGGTGATGCCCCCAACAGATAGTGTAAAACTGCTGCCAACACTCTGAGCGGTGGGCACAAAGGGTTAATTAGTGCGAAGGAAGTAAACCAGAACTACAAAACCTAGAATGCATTTGGTTTTCATGCGAAAGCCCAGGTCTGAAATACAATGTCTGTACTGACGTAGATAGGGTTCAGAACCTGGGCAACAAGTTTTAGAACCCTGTGCTTAGGGCCGCTCGGCTTCGTTGGTTCTTTTTGCATCCTGCTCAGGAAGGACCCTTCCAGTAGAGCACTGCCCGGACAACTTTTCCTACCCATCCTACCTTCGTTTTCCTTTAGGGGGTTGATGATCCAATATGGACACTGTTGGCTCTGTTGTCATTTTGATTAGGTCAGAGTGTTTTTCTTCTAAGCACGTGTTCCTCTTTCAGACTCGTTATATTGTGACCTTGCCTTTTCACACCTCCGATCATTCTAACTAGTTGGACATTAAAATCACTGGTTGCATATGTGTTCCCTGGTGTGTTCCAGGAGGTGGTCTCTACTTGTCACTGGCATTTCTCTTTCCACCCTATGAAAGCTCACCCATCTGGTCACTGAATCTGTGAACTTGCCACCGACCGTTGAGACCTAGAATTTTGGCCGATGCCCGGTGGAGCTACCTTGATAGCTATAGAGGAGATGGGCTGTGGACTTCCCCCTCGGCCGTCACCTACCCAGCCGGACCTCGGGCAGACTTTCCTTCGTCTCTCTGCCTTATCTCCCCCTACCGCTTCACCCTACCCCCTTACCCTTCTACGCTCCATTTATCTTGCCCTCTATGCTCTTTAAATGTTTCCTTGGAGACCCAGCTTTTTGGCCGATGCCCGTTGGAGCTACCTTGTTAGCTATAGAGGAGATGGACTGTGGACTTCCCCCTCGGCCGTCACCTACCCAGCCGGACTTTGGGCAGACTTGCCTTCGTCTCTCCGCTGTATCTCCCTCCTACCCTTTTACCTTACTCCCCTACCCTTTTCTACGCTCCATCTATTTTCGTCCTCTATGCTCTTTAAATGTTTTCTTGCAACAAATGTAACTTGTAACTGATGTAACTTTGTAACAATGTGGAATCTCATGTAAAGCGCTCTGATACCTAAGGGTCTAGCCAGCGCTATATAAAACTCATAAAATAAAATAAAATGAAGAAGGGATGGGTCTTGGCCAACTCACAAGACTTTCACAATTAACCGGAAGCAGGAACTTGAGGGTTGAGTGGGCTCTCGCAGATAAGTTTGGTTACAATTTACCAGGGGATTAATCATTCTATTGCACCGATTTTCACTGATAACACATGAACATTTGTTATTTCCACTCAGTCATCCGGTGTGAATCATAAAGTGCAGCACAGATCAGCATTGCTGACAACAGCCCATCATCCCATGGAAGCCATGTTGGGCACCGGAGAACAGCGCTGGAGGCCTCCATCCACCCCTGAAAGGCGGGGGCACGCAAGCTGGGAGCATGAGTTCCGCCATCTGCACCCCTGGCCTGTGGGGCGTCTCAGGCGCTGGTTCATTCCCCCCTTTTCAGTTCGGGCCAGCAAAGGGAGGAATCGATTGTAGAGGATCCCAGGGCATGACGTCACAAGTGTCCTCACATCCGCTGCCTGCTCAGCAGTTTCGCCGCATCACCTGCTGTGCACGCCGCGGGAAGCACGGCGCACTGACCGTCTTTTATTCTCATCGATTCTCTTTACGGGCGCATTTTTTGTAAAATTCAGTACCTTTCAGGAGAAGGACGGATAACGTATATCAATGATTACTCTCCAAGAGACAAAAGTGTACAAGCGAACTGCCCTTCACACGTACATTCAGATCACCCACACACAAGAGCAGAAGTCTGAAGTGGAACTCAATAAAAGTGAAGGGGGTGGTTTATTGCTGCTATTGTCAGAGGGTCAAAGGCTATAAACCAGGACAGAGAGGGGCGGGTATCTTTCATTCGTTGAAAGAGTGACCGCCGGTCACACGCTGCTGCTGTCAGAGTCCCTTACGTTTTGAGGTCTGTGTTTGTCCGTGAGTGGCGTCCCTATGCACAGGGCCCACAGAGGTGTGGGCTGGGAGGCGAGACGTGGACCTGCAAGCCTGATATTTGTCGAGCTTCAAGTGCTGGGCTGCAGGAGTAAAGTTTTCCTTCTGTTTAAAAAGACTTGGGGGCTCATTTATGAGCCCCTGCGTCACTTTTGCGCCACCGGTGCGTCACTTTTTGTGACGCACCAGTGGCGTAAAACATGCGCCATGATGCGCCATATTTACAAAGTGACGCATCTACCTAGATGCGTCAGTTTGTAAACCCCTGCGCTACATTATACCTGCGTCAGGTATAATGTATGCAGGGTGGGCGTTCCCACGTAAGTAAGCATCGTAGAAGTGACGCAGTGAAATCTACGAGATTTCACTGCGCCACTTCTAGGGCGCAAATGCGTCAATATCTTACGCCTGCCTCACAGCAGGCGTAAGATTGACGCAGGCCCTTTCACATGGGGCTTGCCCCATGTGAAAGGACACATTGCTGGAGTTGCATCACTTTTGTGACACACTCCAGCAATGCGTCACTTTTGCGCCTACAGATACGTCAGAAATACTGACGTATCTGTGACTCCTTGCGACATGATGCGTCATACTGTAAATATGACGCATCATTGGAGTCGCAGGGAGGGCGCAGTGAAAAGTGACGCATCACTGTTTTCACGCAGTGATGCGTCACTTTTCATAAATGAGGCCCTTGTTTTCTTGCACACAGCCCATCGCAGCGCTGGTTTTTGCACGGGCCCCTTTGTTTCTGTAATAACACATAAACACGCTCTACAAACCCTTTCAAAGGGCGCGCTCAAGGAACATATTTTGGAATGTTAATTTAGACAAACTTAAAATAAAGTCAAAATAAAAACAGGTCAAATTGTCAGAAAGAGCAAATGTATATTGTGTTACTATCCAAGCTGCTGAAATGAAAATGCCATGTACCCATGAAAAACAAGATGTATGTAGGTGCATTTAGGTGCATTAATACCCACTGCTTGAAATGGAAATCTAAAAGTGTAGGTACTCACCTAACCGAGAATAACTGTTTGTTACTGAGAAGTGCAGCCACTCTCCTGCTAGAACAGCAGGTATTCACTCTTCCAAATTAAAGAAGGGCAGGTACTCAGTACAGGGGCCTAACACAGGCCCCCACAGCCCCAGCGGTGCGGGGGCCCCCACGCTCCAGGGTCCCCTCACTCTCAGCGGAGGACGGCTGCGCATGCAAGCAAACCTCTTATAAAATGGTGCGCCTGCGCGCACGGCCTTCCCAAGTCCCCATAAATTAAACTGTGAGCGCATGCCCGGTGACGGCCTCTAAGCCTCCGAGTCTTCCCTCTCTCTCTGTCTCGCTCCTCAATTAGTGAAAACCAAGACTTCAGGAAACAGGTATTACCTTCTCTTTCCTCCTTTCGTTTATTTGCTCCCCTGTGAAATGGATCCAAAAAAGAAAACATTTTTGTTGGAAACGTTGTCTTTTTCTGACACCAGTGCAGCCTCGGGGTGGAGAGAAATAAAACATCCAAATGTAAAAAATAAATAACTAAATAAAGCAAGACAGAGTGGTTGCAAGGTGGCCAGATTTATTTATTTACACCTAAACACATTAGCGCCACTTTACAGTGTTTGCCAGTGAAGTGATACTTTTGTTTTCTCCCCTCTTTGAACAACATTGTTTTCCCTGTGTGGGAAAGTGCACCTTGCCTGGAGGTACTGAAATACCTGCTGGATGGGTGAATTGGAAAACAAAATGTGTTTTTACGAATGTGGTCTTTTTCATACTGCTTATGTTTTGAAAGGATATAAGCAATGGGCACTGAAACAGGTCCTTTCCGGGCCTTGTATTCATGGCCTTCCCTTTTCATGCGAAAGCACTCACTGCTTTCATTTCACATGCTTTACTTAATCTTGCATTCCCTATGAGTGTTTTCTTTTTCTAGGATGTTGTTAAGTTTTTTTAGGCAGCATATTGTTCTTGTCATGTGCGTAATTAGAATTGAGTCACATCCAGGTGTTTACAGCGGATCAGTGCAGTGCAAGTTTCTCTCAGTGGGGCAGTATGGTGTTCAGTGGGGGAGAGGATGTGGCGCTATGGTCAGAGCTGCTGAAGTGGAACTGGTGAACCAGGTTCAGCCTTAATGACCAGGCTCCCAGACCACTCTCCTGAAGGAGCACATTCCCGTGCTAGACCTTACAAGGCGCCGCAAAATCTTAAAAGCCCTGGTGTCTTAGCACCAGCAGGTGGAACCTAGCGGTGGCAAGTGTTGATTAACCTTGAAGGCCTGTCCACCACTATCCATGAAGTTCACCTCCAGTCTTGGAGACAGACCTATGAAGCAGCACACCATAGAGTGGCAGTGACTCTGTCACTGAGGTCACAGGACCCTTGAGCAGGGTGGCTCCATGGCTGTGCGACCGCACCGGGCGCTAACTGCAGGTGGGGGTGTCGTGTTTGTAAGTATAATATGGCTTTAAAAGCACTTGCTGCCTCCTTCCTGGCCTCCAACATTTTTGGGCAAAAATAAAAATGTCTTGATAATTCCAGTGATTAATGTTCTTAGTTCTTAGAGCGTAAATTTCTTAAAAATAAATACTGAAAAAACCGAGGTCCTTGAATTCGGTAAAGGGCCATCGGTCTGGAGTACTAGCTGGTGGCCCAAGGAGGCGGGGGTATGTCCCACCCCCGTGGCTAAGGCCAAAAGTCTAGGGATAATAGTAGACAATCAATTAAAACTATCCGCCCATATTAATCAATTAACGTCCTCCTGCTTTCTCCTCTTAAAAACCTTGAGGAAAATATTCCCATTTCTAGCAATTGAACTCCAAAAAACTATAGTAGTCGCACTATTTTTATCAAAATTAGATTATTGCAACGCTCTTTTTGTAGGAATCGATAAAGCACAGGAAAGGAAGCTTCAATCACTGCAGAATATGGCAGCTAGACTGCTTATGAATATTCCTAAGGGTCATTCTACCTCAGAGGCTGTCAAAACCCTTCACCGGCTTTCAGTCCGTCAAAGGGCCAATTTCAAGGCTCTATGCTTGGTACACAAAGCCCTCTATGGTGGTATATCCAGGGATTTTAGGAAACTCTTCACAAGATATCTCCCCGCGAGACTGCTTAGATCGTCCTCAGAAGGATTTGTCAGTGTTCCAAAAACACGGAAGGCTAGATGGGGAGGACGTACTCTATCCTTCTGTGCAGCAAAACTATGGAACCAGATGCCAAACCTTCTGCGCTGTCAACCAAACCGGATGCAATTTAGGAAGGATCTAAAAACATGGCTTTTTGGGCAAAACTAAGACACACTCCATATGGTATTTACCCAGATTTCACAATCCTAGCGCCAAGACGCCACGGCATTCGCGCGCTTTACAAATAACAATTCAAATCAAATCAAAGTAGAGAGAGGTGGTGTTTTGTCTAGTGGAAGGTTTGACTCATGAAAAGGAATGGCAGAGGTGTAATGTGCATGCTGCTAAGAACATGTGCCATGCAGATCACAAAGTGCACATAATGTAAATAGGTCAGTGGGTTACTGCTTTTGTCAGAGAGACCCTATTGTTACTTGCAGTTAATAAGTTAAAATCCTAACATAGAACCGTGAGATATTAACTGTTGTGTAAGAGCTGCATGCAAACTCCAAGGTATAAATAAGAGCGTTATGTTTTTTTACCCAGTCTTCGATTATCCTAATGTTGCAAAAAACGGTTCATTTGGATAGAAATCAATTCTGATTATTAAAGAGAACCTCCAACCATGGTATTATGTTTTTAATTCTGAGTTTGTGTTTCTGCAGACCAATTACTATTAAACTATGCTGCCTACTAGTATGGTTGTCATGTGACTCCTACACCTTGTAGTCCTTTGTCTTATGTAACATTTCCTACACAGTGATTTACACACATATGAATGATTGTCTCTGTGTAATATGTGTGATGTAAAGTGCTCTGACACCCTACACTGGTATTAGTGGTGCTGTACATTTTCTGATACTTTATTATTTTTAAATTTTTACACATGCTAACAGTCTCTGCAAAGATTTTTCCTTATTAGTACCAGTGGAACATACAACTGCAGCAATGAGAAAGGCGACCAGTCAACCTTTGCAAAGGACCCTCCACTTCACAGCAGCACAAGTCACATTTTTTAGTAACTTTTGATGTGTTGGAGCTATAAACAATTTATTAGTTAAAATCGTCAGATTATGCAGCAGATGATGTATTATGTGGCAAATATGGCAAAGCCATAGTTATGTGAAAAACATTTGCAAACCAGGATATTTTGCCATTCATGTTTGAACTGCTCTTGTGGAAAAAGGGAGGAGAAGTGATGATGACAGAAACTCCATGGCTGGGAGACAAATGGCTTGCGATTCCAATTTTAAGGATATTTGGGACAGTCTGTGATTGGAAACGTATCCCACTTTGTGAATGTATTTTAATGTCAATAACACATATTTAACCTTAAATAAACATGTGTATCTATTGGTTAAATTAAATAATGTAATAAGCTGTAACTGGTTAGTGAAATGGAAAGGAATACTAAAAATTGGGATATTTTGCTCTTTCTGCCACACCTCTCACTCCGCCCACTGACCCAATCCATTGGTTATTCCCGCCCTCTGATTCTCCTCCCACAGTTCCCCTACTTTTTTTCCTCCACTTCGACCACTGCCTGGCACTAACATGCATTAGAGACAACTGTGGGCTTTTACCACTGGGTCTCTTAGAGAATGACACCTCAGGTCCATACACAGGGACTAAACACAGCACGTTTCTGGGTTCTCAGCACAATGTGTTTGCTATTTGGCGCCAGACTTGTGCAGCTTGTGTTGAGGAAATTAAACATACCCTTGTGCTTGTATAAAACAGCTGCCAAGTGACATTGGCACAATGTCGTGTCCATTTGTAGCTTTTATCCAACAACACTTTGCATGCTGGAATGTTTAACCCCTTACTTAGATGGTCACAGCACAACTCCCAGAATGCAAGGAGCTGTTGGCTTAAAATCCAGGCCTGGCTGGTGGTGTCACACGTGACGATGGAGCCATTTGGAGGCAATGGTGAATCTGTAATTGAGCAGGCGTGTCTATACTCTTAGTAAATAGTAAATTGTAAAATTGTCATTAGGTACTTGCTGATATGGTTTGTTTTTATTCTACATGCAGTGTTATTTATGATGTTGCTTGCACTTGTCTGTAATACGTGTAACTTAAATCTTGTATTTAGCATTGTTTCCACTACAGAAATGATATATTAAAACAGACAAAATTCTGCATCAATGTTCTGAAGCATCCAAACAGTTTTCTTCCTCAGCCTTGTTTGCCTGCCTGTTTTGCAAGTGCTTACTAATAAAGACATTGATGGTAGAAATTGAAGCTTCCTCAGTTCACGTTATTATCATGCACAACCCTTGACAGTCGCTAGTGTGTGGCATGAATTATAATTCACCAGTCTATTTCTCTTGACTTTCGCAGGATACTGAGTTATAGCTTGTGTACTTCTCATGTATATTGTCAGTCGAGTTTTTATGGAATTGCAGGTTTGGGTTGGTCTTTCAAAGTTTCAAGGTATTGTCAATTCTATTTCAGACCCTTCATAGTTGTTCTTTGTTCTTCAGCCATAGGCAGTTCCTGAGACAATAGGATCGCTCCTTGGCATTGTTCTGATTGCTGCCTCAGTTAAATAATCTGCTTTTGACAGTATTGTTACAAATGGCATAGCTTGTATGTTAAGAGTGTTTCCCACTTTCTCATTAGAACTTAGAGAAAGACAATATAGAGGCATTTCATTTAAATGTTGGAGGTTTCAAATCAAAATACGCTAGAGCAAAGTGGTAGATGGTGGGTCACGCCGCCGGGGAGGGGGGGCCCCTCCATGTGCTTTGCACTCAAGATTCGTTACGCCACTGACTCAGTACCTGTGAGTAACAGCCCATTTAAAGCACCAGGTACCTGCCCATTTAAAGCACCATTAATACCTGTATACTTATTGGTCTGCATGTATTGGTGCCTTTGTATTTAAAGGACCCCTGTAAGATTGGGTGTCTCTAAGTCTATTGGTCTGGGAGCATTAATGTTTCTATGTTTGTTGTTCTGTGAGTACTGGTGGCTGTATGCAGGTAGGCCCCTTGTAAGAGAGAGCGTCTGTAATGTGGGAGTGTTAATTTTGGCTTGACCTTTGTTCATGGGTGACTGTATGTATACTGGTCCCATGAAAAAAGGTCGTCTGTAGGTGTGTTGGGCTGAGTGCACATGTGGATGGGCTGTTTGCGCACATTCCTATTTCTTGTGTGTAGTCTCGGCCGGCATGACTCGCGGGTGGGAAGGTGGGTGAGGGGGTCGCGCGAGGGGGGGATTTAAAAAAAACAAACCTACCTTACTGGGTCCCGCGTCGCCTCCGCACCTGGCTGGGTCCTTCGTTTTCCTGCTGCTTTCCTGCCCTCCTGTCTCTGGCAGCAACAGGAAGCATGTACGGAAAACAGTGGTTCTGTTGGGTGAAAAGATTCCTTTGTACAGATAGCATAAATCATGTGTTATTCAAACATATATGTTTGAATAACGCATGATTTATGCTATCTGTACAAAGGAATCTTTTCACCCAACAGAACCACTGTTTTCCGTACATAATACCGCCCAGGTTCTGAGGGATACTGGGTTACCCCATTGTTTACTTAACAGCAACAGGAAGCAGGCAGCCTCCCTCCCCTCCCCTAAGCCAATCACAACGCTGCAATGGCAGCATTGTGATGGGTCCGGAGGGCGCCCAGCTGGACGCCTATGAGAAAATGCAGAGTGCACATGACTGGTTTGGTCGGCCCCAGAGGGCTGACTAAACAAACAGGGCCCACAGCATTGGGAAAGCCACTCCTCCCTGACCTGCCCACCCCCAAACAGGCATACCGTTCTGCTTTCTCGCAGCGGGAGAAGCAGAAACATAAAATGGTATTTAAAATACCAGTTTATATTTCTGCTTCTCGCACTGTGAGAAAGCAGTGTGGCGACACTCCTCCACCCTAATGGAGGAGCCGCCCCTGCTTGTGTGCCTCTGTGGTTACCTTAAAGGGTAAACCCAAAATGCGTCACTGGGACCTGGGTATCAGACAGTACAGAGGAACAATGGTCCCAGTAAACAATACACAAAATATAGCAATCAAAACAATTATTCAAGCACACATTGTTGTTGTTTACCCACAGTGTTGTTTAATCACACTGGTGATTAAACAACACTGTGGGTAAACAACAACAATGTGTATTGTTTACTGGGACCATTGTTCCTATGTACTGTGTGCCTCTGTGGGCAAGGGCTATACAAAAGCCAAACAGGTGGGCTTTTTTTTAAATGCGTGTTCTTAATCAAGATGATTATTTTGTATTGCAAATGGATGACAGGATGTCTGTTGTATACGCAGTATTTTTAGTAGTTCTTTTGGTTCTTCTTTTATATGGTATAACTCATACCGAGCTCTTTTCTCTTGACTCCGTGGCCAATAAGAAACACTTCTCTTCATAGCAAAATGTAACTTTAAAGTTTGCTCATTTAAAGCTTAATATTTAAGTTTCTGAGTGCTCCACATTTTGCCAGATAAGGAAATTGCAAGAGGTAATTTGTGCAAAATCACAAAATGGGGCCAAATGAAGGAGAACCCTGGTCAGCCTCAACCACCAACTAAGTTGGCAGATTCATTCTCCCAAGCAAAGCCTTGTTGATGCATAGAGGGAAAAATAATTTCTCAAATGAAAGTACTTCTCGAAGGTTGTAGTTACAGCCAGTCACAGGTGTTTGCCTGACATGACTGCGTCCAAGCCTTAGTGGCCACTGGTCTGGTTCAATGACTCTGCGTAAAAAAGGGAATGTCAGTGAAACATGTATGTACAGATGTTGGTGTTGAAAGAATATAAAAAAAGAATGTTTAAAAACAAAAAACAAAAATGAAACACCAATTTCTAGTTTATTGAGCAAACTGTAACTTGCGTCCCCGCCATGGACTGCTTATCACCTTACATATTACACCACTCATCACATCTTAAATCAACGTTTTGGGAATCCCCTTTTCCATCCACCTTTGTCAAACGGTGGCAATGCTATTAGCAAAATAAAAATCTTTCTTCCTATGGAAAATGGAAACCCTGATCATCTAGATCTACACACACAGTGGTGACTGCCAATATATATATATATATATATATATATATATATATATATATATATATATATATATATATATATATATATATATATATATATATATATATATTACCTACTGGCGGTCGCCAGTAGGTAGTTATAGTTAGGACCCTGTTTCCATAGGAAAACCGCAACATTCTATTTGGAATAACTTTGGCGCCGGTCGACGAATCCTCGCGAAATTTTCAAAACTAATGGGGCGCTACGCTCCGCTCCTACCCTGAAAGTCTCGGGGGGATTCGTCAAGCGGGGGCTGAGATAAAAGGGGGGTCCCAAAACGCGTTTTTCCCATGCATTTTTCCATAGGACCTTTGGACACAGCTACAGCCCGAACGGCTGAACAGAGTTCCTTGAAATTTGGCAGAGAGGTAGTCTACAGGTCAAGGAAGTGCCTTTTGTAGGTTTGGTGTAAATCTGTTCAGTAGATTCTGAGAAAATAGCCTTTAAATCAGTATATATATCTGAGCCAGCTTACGGTGCGCTTACGGTGCGCTTACCGTACGCGCACGCAGCCGTGCGCGAGCGCGATTCTGATTGGCTGTTAGATCTTAGTAAACATTCGAATCGGTCGAAACCAGGAAGCGGCGGCCGCCATTTTCTCTCTCGCAGTCTGAGAGGGGGTAAAAAAACAAAGGCCCAAAACATGTAAAGGGGCTGTTTAGACAGCTCCTAAGCACCTAGCCATGTTGAGGGAATCCTCAAAGATCCCCCAAGGCCAAAAACGGAATTTTAATTTTTTCGATAATTTCGCCGATTACGCTTACCGTACGCGTACGGTAAAAATTAATAATAAAAAAAAAAATATCCATACTATCCCCACCCCATGTGCAAATGGTGCCCGAAGGGTACCATTTGTGCATGGCTTACAACAGCTGAGAAAAATTAAAATATTACCTTTCACAACGAAGCGCATCATATGTCCTCCATGTGCGCACGGTGCGCGAAGCGCATCGTGCGTACATGGCCCATCTACCGTAACGTGGGCACGCGGTGCGCGTAGCGCACCGCGTGCCCACCGTGCGTGCACGGCACTAACTGCGTAAAGTGGGCGCACGGTGCGCGAAGCGCACCGCGCGCGCACGGAACGAACTGCGTTAAGTGGGCGCGCACGCCACGAATGGCGTAAAGTAACTTAGCATTTAAAAAACCGTACAAATTCACTGAAAAAACCATAGGTTTCACACACGTTATAGTTAGGAATTAGCATTTAAAAAACCTTGCAAATTCAGTGAAAAAACCATAGGTTTCACACATGTTATAGTTAGCTGGACATTTCACTCGTAAAATACCAATGAAATTCCCCCGTTATAGTTAGTGCAGGCAACTATAACTCACGTGACCGCAATCTTCTGCTGATGCTAATACTGTATTTAGACACTTATTGCCCATGTCTTCTTCCATAAAATTTTAGCTATACATATATTACAAATTTTTTTTTTTCATAAAGACACATATGTCATCAGCAGAGGATTGCGGTCACGTGAGTTATAGTTGCCTGCACTAACTATAACGGGGGAATTTCATTGGTTTTTTACGAGTGAAATGTCCAGCTAACTATAACATGTGTGAAACCTATGGTTTTTTCACTGAATTTGCAAGGTTTTTTAAATGCTAATTCCTAACTATAACGTGTGTGAAACCTATGGTTTTTTCAGTGAATATATATATATATATATTTTCCAACAAATGCCACTTGCCACCGAACTACTTGCAGGCGGGTGCCGTTGGCGTGTTAGTTGCTTAACACGCTAAACATTTCTCACCAATTCCCCCCAGGGATTTTACAACGCACTCCATGGACTCTTACTCCTTCAATTCCTTTTTATTTTGTTGATTGACATGCAAAGTGGAGTCCGGCAGGGCGAGGAACAACCCGCAATTCAGCCCCCATGGTGAGTGAAAGTCTTCGTGATGCATAACACAAGCTGGCTGTCTCGTAACTACTAAGTTTAAATCCATTACAACAATGCCAATACACGGGAATGCAACCAGAATCACTTAGAGATTATTCAAATATTCCCATGAAGACATGGCGGACATGGAAATCATAAGAGTGACTCTACTGAAGTCCGTCGTCACTCACTGACTTTCCAAATCAAATAGGGAAGTTCGGACTGTTATTTAAATGGGGGCGTTGTGAACAATCTGCACCAAAGGCATTGAGAAAGGCGAAGCGCCGAAACCGGTCTGCCTGCTAATCAACAAAATAAAAAGGAATTGAAGGAGTAAGAGTCCGTGGAGTGCGTTGTAAAATCCCTGGGGGGAATTGGTGAGAAATGTTTAGCGTGTTAAGCCACTAACACGCCAACGGCACCCGCCTGCAAGTAGTTCGGTGGCAAGTGGCATTTGTTGGAAAATATGAATTTTGCTGCCGGAACCGCAGCCACTGAACAGCGAGGTGAAGCCCATCAACACTCAGTTGGCATTTACTATAAATGGAGGAATTCGGTTATTTAACTGTCTCCTGTGGTCTCACCCGACATGCAAAGTGGAGTCCAGCAGGGCGAGGAACAACCCGCAATTCAGCCCCCATGGTGAGTGAAAGTCTTCGTGATGTATAACACAAGCTCGCTGTCTCGTAACTACTAAGTTTAAATCCATTACAACAATGCCAATACACGGGAATGCAACCAGAATCACTTAGAGATTATTCAAATATTCCCATGAAGACATGGCGGACATGGAAATCATAAGAGACTGACTCTACTGAAGTCCGTCGTCACTCACTGACTTTCCAAATCAAATAGGGAAGTTCGGACTGTTATTTAAATGGGGGCGTTGTGAACAATCTGCACCAAAGGCATTGAGAAAGGCGAAGCGCCGAAACCGGTCTGCCTGCTAATCAACAAAATAAAAAGGAATTGAAGGAGTAAGAGTCCGTGGAGTGCGTTGTAAAATCCCTGGGGGGAATTGGTGAGAAATGTTTAGCGTGTTAAGCCACTAACACGCCAACGGCACCCGCCTGCAAGTAGTTCGGTGGCAAGTGGCATTTGTTGGAAAATATGAATTTTGCTGCCGGAACCGCAGCCACTGAACAGCGAGGTGAAGCCCATCAACACTCAGTTGGCATTTACTATAAATGGAGGAATTCGGTTATTTAACTGTCTCCTGTGGTCTCACCCGACATGCAAAGTGGAGTCCGGCAGGGCGAGGAACAACCCGCAATTCAGCCCCCATGGTGAGTGAAAGTCTTCGTGATGTATAACACAAGCTGGCTGTCTCGTAACTACTAAGTTTAAATCCATTACAACAATGCCAATACACGGGAATGCAACCAGAATCACTTAGAGATTATTCAAATATTCCCATGAAGACATGGCGGACATGGAAATCATAAGAGACTGACTCTACTGAAGTCCGTCGTCACTCACTGACTTTCCAAATCAAATAGGGAAGTTCGGACTGTTATTTAAATGGGGGCATTGTGAACAATCTGCACTAAAGGCATTGAGAAAGGCGAAGCGCCGAAACCGGTCTGCCTGCTAATCAACAAAATAAAAAGGAATTAAAGGAGTAAGAGTCCGTGGAGTGCGTTGTAAAATCCCTGGGGGGAATTGGTGAGAAATGTTTAGCGTGTTAAGCCACTAACACGCCAACGGCACCCGCCTGCAAGTAGTTCGGTGGCAAGTGGCATTTGTTGGAAAATATCAATTTTGGTGCCGGAACCGCCGCCACTGAACAGCGAGGTGAAGCCCATCAACACTCAGTTGGCATTTACTATAAATGGAGGAATTCGGTTATTTAACTGTCTCCTGTGGTCTCACCCGACATGCAAAGTGGAGTCCGGCAGGGCGAGGAACAACCCGCAATTCAGCCCCCATGGTGAGTGAAAGTCTTCGTGATGCATAACACAAGCTGGCTGTCTCGTAACTACTAAGTTTAAATCCATTACAACAATGCCAATACACGGGAATGCAACCAGAATCACTTAGAGATTATTCAAATATTCCCATGAAGACATGGCGGACATGGAAATCATAAGAGACTGACTCTACTGAGGTCCGTCGTCACTCACTGACTTTCCAAATCAAATAGGGAAGTTCGGACTGTTATTTAAATGGGGGCGTTGTGAACAATCTGCACCAAAGGCATTGAGAAAGGCGAAGCGCCGAAACCGGTCTGCCTGCTAATCAACAAAATAAAAAGGAATTGAAGGAGTAAGAGTCCGTGGAGTGCGTTGTAAAATCCCTGGGGGGAATTGGTGAGAAATGTTTAGCGTGTTAAGCCACTAACACGCCAACGGCACCCGCCTGCAAGTAGTTCGGTGGCAAGTGGCATTTGTTGGAAAATATGAATTTTGCTGCCGGAACCGCCGCCACTGAACAGCGAGGTGAAGCCCATCAACACTCAGTTGGCATTTACTATAAATGGAGGAATTCGGTTATTTAACTGTCTCCTGTGGTCTCACCCGACATGCAAAGTGGAGTCCGGCAGGGTGAGGAACAACCCGCAATTCAGCCCCCATGGTGAGTGAAAGTCTTCGTGATGCATAACACAAGCTGGCTGTCTCGTAACTACTAAGTTTAAATCCATTACAACAATGCCAATACACGGGAATGCAACCAGAATCACTTAGAGATTATTCAAATATTCCCATGAAGACATGGCGGACATGGAAATCATAAGAGACTGACTCTACTGAAGTCCGTCGTCACTCACTGACTTTCCAAATCAAATAGGGAAGTTCGGACTGTTATTTAAATGGGGGCGTTGTGAACAATCTGCACTAAAGGCATTGAGAAAGGCGAAGCGCCGAAACCGGTCTGCCTGCTAATCAACAAAATAAAAAGGAATTGAAGGAGTAAGAGTCCGTGGAGTGCGTTGTAAAATCCCTGGGGGGAATTGGTGAGAAATGTTTAGCGTGTTAAGCCACTAACACGCCAACGGCACCCGCCTGCAAGTAGTTCGGTGGCAAGTGGCATTTGTTGGAAAATATGAATTTTGCTGCCGGAACCGCCGCCACTGAACAGCGAGGTGAAGCCCATCAACACTCAGTTGGCATTTACTATAAATGGAGGAATTCGGTTATTTAACTGTCTCCTGTGGTCTCACCCGACATGCAAAGTGGAGTCCGGCAGGGTGAGGAACAACCCGCAATTCAGCCCCCATGGTGAGTGAAAGTCTTCGTGATGCATAACACAAGCTGGCTGTCTCGTAACTACTAAGTTTAAATCCATTACAACAATGCCAATACACGGGAATGCAACCAGAATCACTTAGAGATTATTCAAATATTCCCATGAAGACATGGCGGACATGGAAATCATAAGAGACTGACTCTACTGAAGTCCGTCGTCACTCACTGACTTTCCAAATCAAATAGGGAAGTTCGGACTGTTATTTAAATGGGGGCGTTGTGAACAATCTGCACTAAAGGCATTGAGAAAGGCGAAGCGCCGAAACCGGTCTGCCTGCTAATCAACAAAATAAAAAGGAATTGAAGGTGTAAGAGTCCGTGGAGTGCGTTGTAAAATCCCTGGGGGGAATTGGTGAGAAATATATATATATATATATATATATTTATATATTTATATAAACCAAAATATCTGCTAATAAGCAAACGCACTCTCAGTAGCTGTATTAGTAACAAGTTTAATTTACACTGTTACGCGTTTCGGGAGTCACGCTCCCTTGGTCACACAGTGTGGCATCACGACACAAACATCCATAAGTACACGGTAAAGTGAACATAGTCAAAGGACTGCCGGTTGGGAGTGTAAACCAGAAGGTGACTTTGGCGGCCATCTTGTAATGTATGTTAGTATACATTATCCAACAACCAAGTGGTATAAATTATAGGCAAACAAAACAATTTGGCCACTTGTACGTTACATGTTAAAGTTATTCATCAATAAACTCTGTCAATACATCTCGTCATAGTGACTTATTGATGAAGAATGCTGCCTCTTCCACATTATTTCTGTTGTTAGGTTCTAATAACAATGGAGTAAGACACATTTAAAAACAAATAATGACTGGGTATATGCATCGTGAATATAGCCTCTATACGTCATAGTGACAACATCTCTGACAACATTTCAAAGGCAACAAATTTGGCTGCATAAAACACATAAATGTGACTTCTTTTTCAGAGACTTATTCAAACTTCCTGTATATATATATATTTATATATATATATATATATATATCCAATTATAAACCACAATGAAGTATGCTCTCAGTAAAGGAAGACGAAACCTTCAGTGAAATGTGTAGGTCAGGTTTAATTCACACAACGCGTTTCGGCACGCAGCCTTGTTCACGTGTGAAAACAAATGAAACCAACAGTCTTACATCTCATACTGGTCACATGAAAATGGACAGCAAAATAGGACTTACATTGTCAACCAGCCCTAAACCCAGCCGAGATCGGCGGCCATCATAAACTGTGTATAAACCTGAATGGGTGAATACGTAACCATAGTAAGTCTCAAGTCCTGGGACTGGGCAAAGAAAAAAGTGGAAACAGTTATCCTCTAATTAAATGCCAAGGTACATTGTAAGCAAGAAAAATGCAAAATGCATCACAAACATATGCTGCTGTCCAGAAAAAGTGAAAGTGAAACAAAAGTGACATAATGTAACAAGTGTAGGAATCCCCAATAGATATACGCCATTCCACCTCCTATTGATAGCACAAACCCCTGTGGGAATGCGACGTGAATGCAGAGAACGTGTTAACGTATATGTTCTGCATTTTGAATCACTCGAATAGACGTGAGGGAGGCAGGATCTATGGAGCCGTCTGTGAGATAATCTTGCCCCAGTGGGCAACGACCTTAAACTGAGTGGAAATCACATCGTGGCAATGTCAAGAAATCACTAAAAGAACAATGAGAGAGCTGTAGGTTAAGGATACAGGTGGTGAGACTCATGGATGGTGCAGGTGAAATCAAAGGGAAAAGGGTAGGATGCCCGTGCAGGTGCTGTCAAGTGATAGGGCCCCTTCCTTCTCTCCTGTAAAAAATACAGATAAAAATCTGAATTAAAAACATGAACAGTGGAATGAAAACTTCATTCTAACGAGGAGGCTAATAGAAGAAGCGATAGCAACAAAGTAAACTGTAAAGTAGAGAAACACAAACAACATCCATTTAGGTACATCAGAGGAAGTGACATTGCAAACATTAACAGTCAGTTTTGAGATGTATTGACATTTCCTCATCCATGTTAAGACCTCCAGGGGTCTTAGTTTGAAACTCTATGATGTACCTGGATTCTTTTTGTCTTAAGGCCAATACCCTATCTCCCCCACGAGGGTTCTTAGGTATGTGTTCCAGAATTAGGTAACTCATTTCTCCTACATTCGAGAAATGGCGATCATAGAAATGGCGTGCAACGGGATATTTAGGATCATTATTCGTGATCGCCCTTTGGTGTTCCAGTACCCTCTTTTTGGCTGCACAAGTAGTACTGCCAATGTACCAAAGATTGCATGTGCACATAATGGCATAAATCACGAAATTGGTGCTGCAAGTGAGGAATTGAAAGATCTTTTTGGTCACCCCTCGGTATTCTAATGATGCTTTGTATTTGCTTTGTATTTGCTGTGTTTACAGGCTTTACAGTGGCCACATGGGTAGAAGCCTATCAATCCATGATCAGTGGTGGTAGGGAAGACCGTGATATCATTTTTGACCACCCAATCACGAATGTAAACACAGCAAATACAAAGCATCATTAGAATACCGAGGGGTGACCAAAAAGATCTTTCAATTCCTCACTTGCAGCACCAATTTCGTGATTTATGCCATTATGTGCACATGCAATCTTTGGTACATTGGCAGTACTACTTGTGCAGCCAAAAAGAGGGTACTGGAACACCAAAGGGCGATCACGAATAATGATCCTAAATATCCCGTTGCACGCCATTTCTATGATCGCCATTTCTCGAATGTAGGAGAAATGAGTTACCTAATTCTGGAACACATACCTAAGAACCCTCGTGGGGGAGATAGGGTATTGGCCTTAAGACAAAAAGAATCCAGGTACATCATAGAGTTTCAAACTAAGACCCCTGGAGGTCTTAACATGGATGAGGAAATGTCAATACATCTCAAAACTGACTGTTAATGTTTGCAATGTCATTTCCTCTGATGTACCTAAATGGATGTTGTTTGTGTTTCTCTACTTTACAGTTTACTTTGTTGCTATCGCTTCTTCTATTAGCCTCCTCGTTAGAATGAAGTTTTCATTCCACTGTTCATGTTTTTAATTCAGATTTTTATCTGTATTTTTTACAGGAGAGAAGGAAGGGGCCCTATCACTTGACAGCACCTGCACGGGCATCCTACCCTTTTCCCTTTGATTTCACCTGCACCATCCATGAGTCTCACCACCTGTATCCTTAACCTACAGCTCTCTCATTGTTCTTTTAGTGATTTCTTGACATTGCCACGATGTGATTTCCACTCAGTTTAAGGTCGTTGCCCACTGGGGCAAGATTATCTCACAGACGGCTCCATAGATCCTGCCTCCCTCACGTCTATTCGAGTGATTCAAAATGCAGAACATATACGTTAACACGTTCTCTGCATTCACGTCGCATTCCCACAGGGGTTTGTGCTATCAATAGGAGGTGGAATGGCGTATATCTATTGGGGATTCCTACACTTGTTACATTATGTCACTTTTGTTTCACTTTCACTTTTTCTGGACAGCAGCATATGTTTGTGATGCATTTTGCATTTTTCTTGCTTACAATGTACCTTGGCATTTAATTAGAGGATAACTGTTTCCACTTTTTTCTTTGCCCAGTCCCAGGACTTGAGACTTACTATGGTTACGTATTCACCCATTCAGGTTTATACACAGTTTAAGATGGCCGCCGATCTCGGCTGGGTTTAGGGCTGGTTGACAATGTAAGTCCTATTTTGCTGTCCATTTTCATGTGACCAGTATGAGATGTAAGACTGTTGGTTTCATTTGTTTTCACACGTGAACAAGGCTGCGTGCCGAAACGCGTTGTGTGAATTAAACCTGACCTACACATTTCACTGAAGGTTTCGTCTTCCTTTACTGAGAGCATACTTCATTGTGGTTTATAATTGGATATTTTCGCCGGCTTGCTCCGCCGGAGTGTATGCCAACCTCCAAGGGTCCCCGTAATCCAGCAGGAGCACTTTCGTTTCTTGGATATATATATATATATATATATATATATATATATATATATATATGAAATCCAACAGGCTGTCTCCCACCTCCAACCGGCGAGGAAGAAGCACACGGACACCAACTCGTGTTTCACAGGTTTTTAATGACAATCAGCACCCACACAGCACGCCATTACGCGTTTCGGCCACCAGATGGCCTTGATCACATACATATATATATATATATATATATGTAATGTATATAATACTTATAATATATATATATATATTAGCTGTCACCACTGTGTAGTTCTAGTTAGATCAGGGTATATATATACCTTGGGTTTCAAACAGTGGTAGCAGGTAGCATCAAGCTCTAATGTGAAAATACCACTAATGCAATAATCATTAATAAAATGTATACCTCTAGTTCTGGTGTTGTCACGTCTCATTGGTTAATGTATTTATTATTCTTGTATGACTGCATTTAGCTCTTTTCTGAGTTATGTCAGAGCCTTCATCCGAAAGTTAATTTGATTTACTTACAATTTGGTGAAGCATGGAAACCAGGATTAGACACCTCATCCCCTAAGAGCAGTCACTATTTCGGCCACTTAGCTGCTTCTCCACCCTTGCCTAGCCCATGATAGAGAAATTAGGGGCCATATGTACAATGAAGTGGCGGAGAGAGGTTTAACGCCTTCTCCGCCACTTCTGAAACGCAAGGCTGCACCACATTTACAAGAATGTGGTGCAGCCTTCCGTTTCCCCCTGCGATGATGCTAAGTTTAGCGCCAATGCAGGCACCCATGTACAATAGTGCAAGGGTGTCTGCGTGCAGGGGAGGATTGTTTATGTGTAGGAAGGTGTCCCTTCCTGTACATAAACAATCCTAAAATGCCATTCTGTCACTTTCATGTGTGCTGCTTCATGCAGCTCACATGAAAGTGAGAAAATTGCATTTTTTAAAGGTTTGTTTATGTACAGGAAGGGTCACCTTCCTATACATAAACAAACCATGGCATTTTGCTTTTTCCATGTGTGCTGCACAAGGCAGGGAATAGTGATTGAATTGAAATGTTGTGGTGAAACACAAGCTTAAGTGAGGCAAGAGCCACAATTTTAACTCTGCAACCTTTAACCTATTTCTCTATCTCCAGATGCAGCCATGGGTTGCTTTTCCAATTCCCACAATCATTTTCCTTCATTAAAGTTTTAAACAGCCAATATGCCAAATAGTTCTTTAGCTATGTTTAATGTTTATGACAAGTGTAAATCCCTAGCCATCCTCCCAGAATTCCTCATATTTTTACCATCCCCATCCGAAGTGCGGCGTCTTTCAAGCTGCAGTATGAATGTGGTAAGGCTCATGCTCTTAAGAAATATATGTTATGGTCATTATTTCTTCTTTAAATGCGATGCTGAGTAGGTCATGGATCAATGGTACTGGTTGCGGGAGACCTTGTCTTTTGCCTGAGGAGATATAGGGTTTGTGGTATGGGCTGTACACGCTGCGCTCCACCTTGTGCCTGTTCCTCCACTAGATATGGTTTGGACTGAGCGTGTCCGCCCAGCCGGAGATTCGTCTTCTTCTCATAGCTCCAGGCACATGTCTCTTTTGCATGAACAATTGCAGTGAACTACAGACAGAACTGCAGGCCTGGGAGGCAGTTAAAGGTCCCAAGTTGCAGCCAGGCGATACTGATGCGGAGGAGGCTGACCCTGAACTCAAGAAGTGAAACCTGCTACAAGGACCTCAGGAGGCAGAGATGTTGCAACATACGAGATATATAGGATTTGATTTAAATGAGCCTCACCTTGAGGAATAGAGCTCTTCAGCTTAGAAGGTTCACCTGCATCCTATTCCTTGCCGGTGCATAAAGAGATTCAACCCATGTCTGAGAGGGAATGGAAGGACATGGAAAAGCTGGAGTCCCTAGGTTTCTATCTTAAAGATATTTGTTAGAAGGGTTTGATACAGAATTTCTGCAAATATTCAAAATGATTCAGTCCTGGGCATTGTTTCTTAAATCTAACATTTGGTGATGCTGTCCCACAAGAACGTTTAAGGTGGCTTTCAAGAAGGCACACACAGCTTTGAAATGTTTCTTTAGAACAGAAACTTAAGCTGCATTTCCGTCTCAAGCGCTTCTGAAACCCCCTCAGACACTGTATGATGGAGAGGACTACACTGACGCATTAGGAGCCATGACATTATTGACTAGGAACACAACTTTTGAGATCTGGGAAGTTGGATAATGTTAAATAATCTATCATATTGCATCTTCATTTTCTAGTTCCAAAATTATTTGGCCTTCAGTCAAGGGATCTTGCATAATGTAAGTCTGAGGACGAAATGAAGCCTATAGAGCCTTTAAGCTGAAGATCACATTCCTTTTTGTTCCAGCGACAGTGTTTTCAGCCTCAGTTAATGCAGGATTTCTCATCTAGGAGACCCTTCTGTGGGCGGGCCATGGTCTGGGGGCTGCGTATGTTGAAAAAACCCAACTGCCCCAACTAACATAACCCTGCAGCCCCTGAAACAATGACTATACCATTAGGTGAGAAATTCAGGATGGAGAAAAGCTTCTCAGGTTTACAAAGGTCTTGAGGAAAGAACTTCGAAGATGAATTCATTTTCTAGATTATTTCAGAAGGCATGAACATAGACTTTCATTCACATTCTCCAGATCCTCATTTCCATGCGATCAGTCTTTCTGTGGTGCTGATAAAAAGGGAAGCCTTACTCAATGGAGTGCAACTGTGGATAGAAAAGGAAACAATAGTTGCAGCTCACCGGATCAGCAAGGATTCGGGAGTGGAGTGCTTTCAGCCTTGTTTATGGTTCAGAAGCCAGCAGGTGGAGACGGGCCAGTCTCACTCTTAAAACTGCTGAACTGTTTCATTCAAAAAGAAAAATTGAAGGTGGTTTCTATTCAGACGCCAATCCCTCTAATCAATCCAAGGGATTTTGTGACAACTATAGGCGTACAAGGTGTATAGCTGCATATTTCAATGCATCAGGTGCGTGAAAGGTCCTCCGGTTTGTAGTATGCAACAACCATTTTCAGTTCACAGACCGCCCATTCGGAATGTTTTCAGCTCCCACAACATTCCCAAAGGTATTAACTCATTTAATGGCTTTATTACAGAGTAAGAGAATGCAGTTACTTGCTTATCTGGATGATATTCTAGTTTATTCTTCCTCTTTCTTTAGGGTGCAGAAAGACAGAGACATTGTATGCAAACTCTGCAGGAGTTCAGCTTCTTCTTGTATCTGGATAATTCAAATCTCATTCCACTCCATGACGGATTATTTACTGGAGCAAGATTCAAGACAGACGTGGGAAAGAGAGTTCCCTATTCTGAATCGAATGCCCATTCTCCAGTCCCATCTAATGCATCGTTGGTAAAGGCCTGGGCTCCAGCAAAAAAACATGGGTTTGTGTTTAGGGATCTACTGCAGCTACTACAGCAGAGGTGCCTTCGGCCTGCTAACATTTAAAGCTGTTAATGGGTCATCTTCTGAAGTGCTGGGATCCGGCAAGTATGGATTTGGGGGTGGTGTTCCCAGTTTTACCCCAAATTCGAGACAGGGTAGCTTGGTGGTTAGTTGAGGACAGCCTGTTAAACGGGGTAACTCTATATCTTTCTCTCCCACCAATAGTGAAAACAGGCGTCAGTGCTGTGTGTTGGGGATTAGCTGTGGAGGGCTCCGTGGGTCTGTGTCAGTGGTCCCTAAGCGAAGGGAGTTGAAATTCCAACCTTGGCTAGAGTGAGTTAAGGGCAAGTGATAGGGCTCTGGGCAGAGAAAAATCTTGTTTCTCCGTCAGCGTGCTACATAGCAGAAGTTGACAAAATAAAAGTGAACAGAGTTGACAATATAAAAGTGAGCCATCTAAGCAGGGTTTTCCCATTCTCAACGAAGGGTTTGATGGATGGTGAATCCATGGTTGGATCTTTTTGAGACTCAGTAGGAAGCTCGTCCCCCGAGGTTCTACTCCAGAGATCTGTCTGGAAGCATGAGAGCTGGACGCCCTGACCTTCAGGTGGCCTGTTAAAAACTTCCATCTGATCCCCCTTCTCCAAAGGCTTCCCAAGAAAATTGTTCAGAAAAAGGTAAAAGTGTTGTTGATAGCTCCAATAGGCCCAGGAGGCAGAGCTTTCCGCTTCTGACAAAGAGACACCCAATACTTTTTTGATCTTTCCAAGTCCTCTTTAGTGTCCAGCTCTTCCCAGGTCAGTTTTCACGAGGCTTCACCTGTCACCCTAGCGTTTCAGAGTTTGAATTTAAGGAAAAGGTTGTTCTTGAGAGAGTAGTTGCCTTTGGGAAACACTGGAAATATTTTTCAAAGTGGTGCTTAGAAAGGCCTTTGAATCCAAACACATGTAAGCCTTTTAATGTTTTAGACTTTCTTAAGGATGGATGTGCTCTGGGGCTAAGAGTCTCTTCACTAAATACAAAGTGGGGAGTGATCACAGCAAATAGAGATCATGCTAATTTTGCTGGGAAGTTCGGAAGGGTTGGGATAAGTGAGCTTATACACTTCTCAAAACCAAAGGGGATGATGGACAGAGTGTTGAACATTGCAAGCACTCATCCACAGTCAACTGATCTGGGTTTAATCCATCATCATTCTTTAGCTCACTCCGCCACCCCAGTTCAGACATGGCCATATGCAAATCAGTCTGACCCTGTGCCTCATGGGAACAGTCCAGCCCGAAATGCCAAGCCAAGTCTTCCCTTGACCGGAAAAAAGCATCCTGGGACCGGTTTCTGGCTAATCAGCCATAATCATCGAGACTAGCTTGAATCCAGTGGCAAAGTGAGCAAGGGACCCACGTCTGGGGATATCCTGCCAACTGAGGGCGAACAAAGCAAAACCAAAGGGGATTATGGACGGAGTGTTGAACATTGCAAGCACTCACCCCCAGTCAACTGATCTAGGTTTAATCCATCATCATTCTTTAGCTCACTCCGCCACCCCAGTTCAGACATGGCCATATGCAAATCAGTCTGACCCTGTGCCTCATGGGAACAGTCCAGCCCGAACTGCCAAGCCATGTCTTCCCTGGACCGGAAACAAGCATCCTGGGACAGGTTTCTGGCTAATCAGCCATTATCAGCCAGACTAGCTTGAATCAAGTGGCAAAGTGAGCAAGGGACCCACGTCTGGGCATACCCTGCCAACTGAGGGCGAACAAAGCAAAACCAAAGGGGATGATGGACGGAGTGTTGAACATTGCAAGCACTCACCCCCAGTCAACTGATCTGGGTTTAATCCATCATCATTCATTAGCTCACTCTGCCACCCCAGTTGAGACATGGCCATATGCAAATCAGTCTGACCCTGTGCCTCATGGGAACAGTCCAGCCCGAACGGCCAAGCCATGTCTTCCCTGGACCGGAAACAAGCATCCTGGGACCGGTTTCTGGCTAATCAGCCATCATCAGCCAGGCTAGCCTGAATCCAGTGGCAAAGTGAGCAAGGGACCCACGTCTGGGCATACCCTGCCAACTGAGGGCGAACAAAGCAAAACCAAAGGGGATGATGGACGGAGTGTTGAACATTGCAAGCACTCACCCCCAGTCAACTGATCTGGGTTTAATCCATCATCATTCTTTAGCTCACTCCGTCACTCCAGTTCAGACATAGCCATATGCAAATCAGACTGCCCCTGTGCCTCATGGGAACAGTCCAGCCCGAAATGCCAAGCCATGTCTTCCCTGGACCGGAAACAAGCATCCTGGGACCGGTTTCTGGCTAATCAGCCATCATCAGCCAGGCTAGCCTGAATGCAGTGGCAAAGTGAGCAAGGGACCCACGTCTGGGCATACCCTGTCAACTGAGGGCGAACAAAGCAAAACCAAAGGGGATGATGGACGGAGTGTTGAACATTGCAAGCACTCACCCCCAGTCAACTGATCTGGGTTTAATCCATCATCATTCTTTAGCTCACTCCGCCACCCCAGTTCAGACATAGCCATATGCAAATCAGTCTGCCCTGTGCCTCATGGGAACAGTCCAGCCCGAACTTCCAAGCCATGTCTTCCCTGGACCGGAAAACAGCATCCTGGGACCGGTTTCTGGCTAATCAGCCATCATCAACCAGACTAGCTCGAATCCAGTGGCAAAGTGAGCAAGGGACCCACGTCTGGGCATACCCTGCCAACTGAGGGCGAACAAAGCAAAACCAAAGGGGATGATGGACGGAGTGTTGAACATTGCAAGCACTCACCCCCAGTCAATTGATCTGGGTTTAATCCATCATCATTCTTTAGCTCACTCTGCCACCCCAGTTCAGACATGGCCATATGCAAATCAGTCTGACCCTGTGCCTCATGGGAACAGTCCAGCCCGAACTGCCAAGCCATGTCTCCCCTGGACCGGAAACAAGCATCCTGGGACCGGTTTCTGGCTAATCAGCCATCATCAGCCAGGCTAGCCTGAATGCAGTGGCAAAGTGAGCAAGGGACCCACGTCTGGGCATACCCTGCCAACTGAGGGCGAACACAGCAAAACCAAAGGGGATGATGGACGGAGTGTTGAACAGTGCAAGCACTCACCCCCAGTCAATTGATCTGGGTTTAATCCATCATCATTCTTTAGCTCACTCCGCTACCCCAGTTCAGACATGGCCATATGCAAATCAGTCTGACCCTGTGCCTTATGGGAACAGTCCAGCCCGAACTGCCAAGCCATGTCTTCCCTGGACCGGAAACAAGCATCCTGGGACCGGTTTCTGGCCAATCAGCCATCATCAGCCAGACTAGCTTGAATCCAGTGGCAAAGTGAGCAAGGGACCCACGTCTGGGCATACCCTTCCAACTGAGGGCGAACAAAGCAAAACCAAAGGGGATGATGGACGGAGTGTTGAACATTGCAAGCACTCACCCCCAGTCAATTGATCTGGGTTTAATCCATCATCATTCTTTAGCTCACTCAGCCACCCCAGTTCAGACATGGCTATATGCAAATCAGTCTGACCCTGTGCCTCATGGGAACAGTCCAGCCCGAACTGCCTAGCCATGTCTTCCCTGGACCGGAAACAAGCATTCTGGGACCGGTTTCTGGCTAATCAGCCATCATCAACCAGACTAGCTTGAATCAAGTGGCAAAGTGAGCAAGGGACCCACGTCTGGGCATACCCTGCCAACTGAGGGCGAACAAAGCCAAACCAAAGGGGATGATGGACGGAGTGTTGAACATTGCAAGCACTCACCCCCAGTCAATTGATCTGGGTTTAATCCATCATCATTCTTTAGCTCACTCTGCCACCCCAGTTCAGACATGGCCATATGCTAATCAGTCTGACCTTGTGCCTCATGGGAACAGTCCAGCCCGAACTGCCAAGCCATGTCTTCCCTGGACCGGAAACAAGCATCCTGGGACCGGTTTCTGGCTAATCAGCCATCATCAGCCAGGCTAGCTTGTATCCAGTGGCAAAGTGAGCAAGGGACCCACGTCTGGGCATACCCTGCCAACTTAGGGCGAACAAAGCAAAACCAAAGGGGAGGGAAGGCATTGCTTGGCAGTTCGGGCTGGACTGTTCCCATGAGGCACAGGGTCAGACTGATTTGCATATGGCTATGTCTGAACTGGGGTGGCGGAGTGAGCTAAAGAATGATGATGGATTAAACCCAGATCAGTTGACTGGGTTGTGAGTGCTTGCAATGTTCAACACTCCGTCCATCATCCCCTTTGGTTTTGCTTTGTTCGCCCTCAGTTGGCAGGGTATGCCCAGACGTGGGTCCCTTGCTCACTTTGCCACTGGATTCAAGCTAGCCTGGCTGATGATGGCTGATTAGCCAGAAACCGGTCCCAGGAGGCTTTTTTCCGGTCAAGGGAAGACATGGCTTGGCAGTTCGGGTGGACTGTTCCCATGAGGCACAGGGTCAGACTGATTTGCATATGGCCATGTCTGAACTGGGGTGGTGGAGTGAGCTAAAGAATGATGATGGATTAAACCCAGATCAGTTGACTGTGGGTGAGTGCTTGCAATGTTCAACACTCCGCCCATCATCCCCTTTGGTTTTGCTTATACACTTCTGCTCACAAGCTCTTGGAGGAACTTATTTAGGTCTCATTATCACCTACTCTGGTCCTAATGTTTGTGTGTGATCACTTCAGCACAGACTCGTGTCAGTCTTGGGCGAATGAGAGCGGTCTATAAGAAATATCTTCAAGCCTCAGCCCTCCCATGCCTTTTGTTTCTTTTTGTCTAGTACTTTGCATATTCCTCCATCTTTTCCTGTGAATCGTGTTGGTTTCTAGGCTCTTGGGAATTCACTGTTCAGTAATCATTTCAGCTGTGACAGATGCTAGCGGGCCTCAGTCAAGGCACGCCCCCCCCGATTGAATTTCTCCTGAGGTGATCATGCTGGTTGCCAGAGAGTTAAGAAGGGGGCTGGCGGCTGTACGAGGTAAGACCTACCACATTGGTGACGAGAAAGAGCAGGACAGAGAGTAATGGAGGTTGCTGTTGAGTAGTCTAGGCATTCCCTGAGATGCACATAAGTTTTACAGCTTATGCCGAGTCATGATTAGATTAGAGGTCTCGAAATATGAGTTATTTTAAGAGAGCTTGTTTGTACAATGGTGATTGTGTGTGAGGGAAGGTTGCACAGATTTAAGATACATTGTGTTGTGGTGTCTATGACGCAGTGGATGTGTGTTTTTTGATGAAAGTTGTACTGATCTTGATTGTGTTGCATCTAGGCTGTGTAAATGAGAGCGCTCACTATTATTGCCTGTGGTGTGTGTGTGAGAGACTCGTGCTCTGAGGGCACATGTGTGTGTGTGTGTGTGTGTGTGTGAAGGTTGCACAGCTACTACTGTGCCGAACCAGTGCTGTGTCTGAAGAAAGATTACACTGCCACTGTACAGTACACATCCATTCTGTTTGCACACGGGGGCAGAGGCTGATACTGGTGCTGGCCCTGTGCCTACTCTCAGTGTGTGAGGGAAGCTTAGCAGTTGCGCCTGTGTGTGAGGGAAGGTTGGAAGGCTAATTCTTGTGCTGAACCAGTGCTGGGAATGAAGGACGACTGTACTACAACGATGTGCACAAGGACGCTTGCATTGCTGTCGTTTGTTCTCCTGTATATATTAGAATTCTGAAACTGCTGCCCTGTGGACTACACCTGTTTTGTATCAGGGAAGCTTGCAAGCCAGATACATATGTTGTATGTGTTATATGTAAGAAGGAAACGAATTGCTGCTGCCCATGTACCTGTCTTATGTCTAAAACCCTTTCACAGCTTGGAGCATGTGCATATGAAGGTCGGCAGGATTTTTTCACCATACAAATGCCCAAATTATTGACTTTCTCGTTTTTGTTTCTTTTGAATTTGTTTACATTCCCATTGGCCCAGACCTTGTATGATGATAACCCAGCGGTGCTGGATCGCTGAGGGCTCAGTTGATACAGTGAGGGTGGTAGAGGGAGGTGCAGCGGTGCCAGGGGCAGGAAACCTCACACCACCCAACCGGAGATGGTGTACTCTCCCTTTTTAGGTCTTGCTAGTGCCAGCGCATGCGCTGGTCTAGCGAGACATTTAGTAAGCGGGTTTTTCAAGTGCTGCCAAAGGCAGCCACCAGCTTGCTATTACGCGCACAAGGTCGCGCGTCACGCTCCGCCTCTTGACGCGATCACTTTCACTTTCGAATGCCGCGCGGCCAATGCTTGTTGAGACTAGGAATGGGGAGCAGATGAGACAGGCGCGTGCCGTGGAGGGGCCACTTAAGAGGAAGCAATCGAAAGGTGTTCTCGTTGGGAGTGATGTCACACTGCTGGGCTGTGTCTCCCAGTATGACGTCACTGTGGTGGGACATGACATTCACACTCAGCAGACAAGTTCCATGGGTTTACCTATGGAATGATTTCTGGGGCCTGCCTTGTGCCCCTAATTTATATAGGAGTCTGCTGCTGGTAGCAGCACCCAGCAGATAGCCTCAGCCTTCAGCGCACCGCTCTCACCGCCAGCTCCCGGAGCACTTCCTGTTGGACGCGATCATGCAGTTTATAATGGCTGTACGAGGCAAGAAACCGGTGCTGGAAGACAACCATGGACGCTGCCGCTGACAGACACATATTCCAGTTTTTGGGAATTTCTATTTCTGTGGCACAATATTACCGTTGACAATGATCTAAAAATAGCAGTTCACAAACAGACCCCTGCCATCTGTCACTCACTCTACGTAACTAACTCATATCTACAACTTGGTTTGTTCCTGCCACAGTCTCACAGAGGCATACTCCAGAGGGACCTGTCCTTCTGTCACGTAAGCCTTCGCGATGTCGCTTATTAAACATGCCATAGGGTGACAGCTCCGCGTTACTTGCGGTAAAAACGCAAACAGAAATATTTATTGTGCGGGACAGCTCACTATTCGCTCCTCTGAGACACCTGCGTGTAATTATAAGCTCAGCCATCTTTAATACAACCAAGAAGTAAACAGCACTGTATATTAGCAGACTGTGTGGAGCGTAGCCGTTCATCTAACCAATCAGAAGGCTGGCACTAAGTCCTGATGCATACCGCCATTTACATCCAGTTTAGCGCGTGAAGCAGGGGCATGGCGCAGGCAAGGGGCAGCTGGTCTAGTCGGTTGCATATGTTAGGTCAGAATCAGATTAGTGGGACGAAAGTAAAAGCCCAACTGTTTGGATACTGCCAGGCATTAACAACTGTTAACTGCCCTTTGCTGCTCTATATGCTCCCGGCATGGGCTACGCTAAAAATCTGTGTTTAGCATAGTCAGTGTGCCGCCCGTTTGGTATTTTGCTGTTTCTATCATTGTAGCCAAATATCCAGATACAACAAGCTACATTACACATACAACAAGCCAGGGCTATTGGCTTTGCCAATGGTTTTTAGTTGTGTAAGCTAAAATTAGCAACAACTATGGCTTCCTTTTATGTAGGATTGAAAATGCTTCCGTTCCGAAATGTTGAGACTGACAAAGAACTATATGGAGTATCTTAGAAGTTACCTCAAAGGCAGGGTGAGGGTGGCTCTGCTGCAGAGCTAAGATTATGTTTTTTCACCCTGAGAGTGAAGGCAAACATGGAGAGCCCGATAAGTACCCGTCTCGGCACCTGCTTTTTAGAACTGCGGAGCACCTACAGGACCCGGCCCACTTTAAGCCTTGCCTTCAGAATAGGGTGTAACCACTGTAAAATAGTTGAGCAGAAGGAAATAAGGTGTAATTATTAACTCCAGGGACGCCATTGTGCAAAAGGCTGTTCAATGATGGATAGAAAGTCTTTTCTTCAAAGTCAGGTTCAAGACATAATCATTGAGGCATCAGAGCTATGAAAATAATTCTTTAAAAACCTATAACAGAATGTGTGACCCTCATGATTCGTTGATAAATCACACAGAGTTAAAGACATACACCTCAGTAGTAAGTGGTAAAGGGAGATTCACATGGGTGACGTTCTGAGCACTGCTGTAAAGTTCATGAGTCAGGCATGATGCTTGCTCCCTGAAGTAGGAAGACTACCTGCACACAGGTGCCATGCTTAGACAGCCATGTTATGTTTTATGTTATCAATAGTTAATATTAAAAATAAACAATACAAAAGCAGCGTGGTGTGGTCGGGCAGCTTCTAAAATGCCGTACCTGTCTGGCTCAACAACTTGAGGATTCATTTGCATCCTTAAACATTGATTTGCCCGTGTTTCCGGAGTGTGTATTTTTGATCCTGTTCTCCACCAGCTTGCGCTGCAGTGTAACAACACGCCCTAGTGTTTCGATCTTGTTGAGGAACGCTGGAGTCCTTGTTATACTAAATATTGACGGGGCCTCTTACCCGTAGTTTAGCAAGTATATATTTTTTTTAAAATCTTTTTATTTTATTAAACTTAACATCATCAAGGCAGAACTCTTCCATATGATATGTCTACAGCGTGAAAAGCAGCAGAACACATTCCCAGTACATCATTACGTTGAGATGCAATATGACATAATCATACCCAGCATTTCTCTTGCATATCCTCCTTCCTCCGTACTGTTCCCCATCAAGGCTCTCATCCACCTGTTCTCGTGGTGGTTCACAGATATTTCCCCTGAATTTATTCCACGTCTCCAGATCCTACTCCATTTCCGGAGGCAGCCGCGATTAGTGAACACTGTTCTCTCTGCTACCATGGCCGTGTCCATATCCTTACACCATGCGGTGAGTGTTGGTACTTCCGCCTCCCCCCATTTTTGCGCTATGTTGCGTTTAGCCACCAGTATCCCCAGTGTAGCCCAGTCTTGCGCCGAATGTGTAGGGTCATTTGGTTCCCATACATTTACCAGACATCTCTTGGGCTCTGGTAATAGGGACACCCCCTCTGTTTGCGAAATCGTCCTCATCACTTTCGCCCAGTAGACCCAAATCTTTGGGCATTGCCACATGGTATGATAAAAGGTACCCTCCTCCCCACAGCGCCTAAGACAATATGGGTGCGAGGTTCTACCTATCTTAAACATGGTATGTCTGATGTAATAGGTTCGATGCAAAATTTTGAGCTGTACCAATTTAAGTCTCGAGGGTATACCCACCTCCCTCGGTGAGGCCAATGCCTCCTGCCACGCTGTATCATCCAGGTCACCTACGTCGCGAGTTCATTGGTCCCTAAGTGGCGTTGTGGGGTCTGGTAGGTTGTTAACTAACTTTCGATAAGTGAATGACGTAGCCCGCTTATGCATTCAGTCTGTCAGTACCCTGTCCTCCAGAGGAGAGGCTTCCGGGACCTCAGTACCAGGCGGCAGTGCCGCTGTCAGTGCATGTTTTATCTGCGTGTACCGATAGATTTCAGAGGGCGCTTACTCATACTGTTGCTGGAGGCGCTCAAAGGTGATTACTCCCCCCTTATGCCACATGTCTCCCACTGTGGATATGCCAATGGCATCCCATTGATCAAAGCCCTTACTGTTCCTGAGTCGTCCCAGCTGCCCCGTGTCCCATAGAGGAGTGAGTTGGGTTATGATCCCGTGCCAGCCCAGTTTTACCTGTGCTGCGTGCCATATGGTAACTGTATGTTTCATGGGCCCTATTAATGTGCGAGTTTGCTTCTTATTGTAGAGGGCAGACAGCATACTTCCTGTTCCTAATATAAATCTGTCAGCCTTAAATGCAGGGTCTGCGTGCGATACGTGTAACCACTGATTAATCACCTTCAATTGCGCCGCCCAGTAATATAATTGTATATTTGGGAGCACTATCCCCCCATCGTACCACCCCCGAACCAGCATGGCCTGCGCTATGCGTGCCGGTTTGTTTCCCCACAGTAGGTTGGAAACCTGGGCTGCAATTGCTTTAAAATAGCTTGGATGTACCGGGAACGGGGCATTTTCTAGCACATATAAAAAGCGAGGAAGCGCCATCATTTTAAAAAGTGCTGCCTTGCCTAGAAGAGTCAACGGTAACAACCCCCAATGCGCTGTATCCCTTTTTAGACGCTCCAGCGGAGGCAGCAGGTTTCTTTTGAAGAAGTCATCCGAGTTGGCCGTGACATAGATACCTAAATATTTCAACATGTCTACCGTGATCTGGAGTGGGCAATCTTTAGGAAGTTGTGGTGGGGGGCCGTGTAGTACATATAGGGTAGATATGGCCCAGTTAATAGTGTACCCGGACGCCTGTCCGAAGAGCTTGCATATATTGAGGACGACCAGTATGGAACGTCTGGGAGAGGCCATATATAATAAAATGTCGTCTGCGTACAGAGAGATGCGGTCCTCCCACCCTTCCGCCCATCTGAGTCCTCTTATCATTGGCTCCCATCTGATCCATGCCGCCAACGGCTCCAGCACCAGGGCAAAAAGCAGCGGGGACAGGGGGCAGCCCTGGCGTGTGCCCCGCACTAGAGAAAAGTCATTAGAGATGTGCCCATTAGCCGTAACATGCGCCACTGGTTTGGTGTATAAAAGACGAACCCATGCACAAAATTTAGGGCCGAAGCCCAGGTGACGAAGGACCGCGAATAAAAATGGCCATTCAATCATATCAAACGCCATTCTGGTGTCCAGGGAGAGTATAACTGCCGGTTCTTGGAGATATGGGATATGGGCCATCACTCCGTGCAGGCGCCTCAAGTTTAGTGACGTATTTCTGCCTGGCATAAATCCGGACTGATCCGGGTGTATCAGGGTCACCAGATGCGGCGTTAGTCTAAGTGCCAATAGCTTTGCCAAGATTTTAGCCTTTGCATTAATCAACGATATCGGGCGATACGAGGTGCAGTCCTTAGTAGGTTTACCCGGTTTGGGTATTGCCAATATAGTGGCCGTTCGTTGATCTGGCGGTAACTCCCCTATCTTTAAGCAGTTGGTGTACATGTGCAGCAGGTGCAGGGCAATAGTCCCTACCACCTTTTTATAGAGTTCAACAGGTATGCCGTTTGGTCCCATTGCTTTGCCGGACTACAATGACCCACTTGCAGCTCCTCTACCGTGAGGTCCGCCTCCAGCATGAGGGCTGCCTCCGGAGTGAGCTTAGGCATGGCAATATCCTTTATATGAGACAGCGCTACCTCCGATGTCATCTCAGAAGATGACGCAGACAAAATGGTGCGCCAGTGTGTGTACTATTGTGTGTGGATCCGTTGTGATTCGTTCGGATCCTCGCTATCCATTTATTACCCTGCTCCCGTTTGTCTAGCCATGCTAGAAGTTTTCTGGCTTTATCCCCAGTTTCATATATCTTGTGTTGCGTGGCCCTCAGACGCGACCTGGTCATGCCTTCAAGATATCCCCTGTGTTGTTGCTGCTTAAGATGTAATTTCTGGGCTGTTTCCGGCGTTGGGGCGTTGGTGTGTTGGGCCTCAGCGTCATGTAACTCTAGCTCTATATCATGTAATTCCTGCTGCTTCTCCCGTTTATGCTCTGCGATAGAAACTATGGCCTGTCCCCTGAGGACAGTCTTGTACACCTCCCACAGGGTAGTTGGAGAGTCTACTGACAGAACATTCTCCTGAAAGTAGTGTTTTGTCGCCTTAATCACGGCCTTCTTGATCTTTGGGACCTGTAAGTAGCCAGGGTAAATGGGGTAAGTACGTCGCATAGTTTTATGATGGTATGTATACGTCAGCTACACCGGGGAGTGGTCAGAGATCCCTCTAGGCAGCAAGTATTTTTAATGCTTCCTGTTAAAACCTAAACATTAACGATGGACTATTGGCAGGGTACACCACTGGTCCATTTTAAAAGGTCGTCTATTAGGTATGCACCGCACATGAACTCACTGGTCTGCTTGGACAATAATGAAACCTAAGCTTGCTGGCGCAAGGAAGTCATTTTTCAGACACCCCCATGCTTATGTATTTTTCATTTGTCTACCAGTGCCCAGGCGGCGCTCGGCGCCATGTTTTGTTCCTAAGGCTGGCTAAAGTACATGAGCATGGTGTCTGGACATTCGTTACTTACACAATAAGTTAGAATTTATCTTCGACTGTGTTTTTAATCGAACAGTTCTCTTAAACGGTTTAAAATATACTTTGGATTTTCACTGTTGAATGGGGCATTTTACTGTCCAGTTTATTGGCTTCTATTGATAACATATGGTGAGTGCTCCATATGCTACAGTGCCTTAAGACCAGTCTTGCGTGTTAGCGCTGTGCACACTGGTTGTATAAATTACTTTCATTGGAACTTTTAGTGCGATACTGTAATGTCGTTCATTAAAATTAGTTGTGTTTATTACTTTGATTCAAATGTCTTGATGCTCAAACCTAGACAAGAGCCGTCTCTAGAAAGGCGGATGCGGTGCTGCTATAAGAGGATTTGCCTGATGTGTGATCGTTGCATCAAGGACGTGTGGTTATTTGTTAATCTCGCTCCGATGTTTATTGGGAAAATGTTGCTGTTTTATATGTTATTGTGCTGCTGCAAGTACTAATAACAAGCATTGGCACAGCCAATAGGTCTCACCTTTGGGACCTTATAAGTGTTTAGCCATGCAACAGTTGATGTTGTTGCACCAAGGATATTGTGCTGGATAACTAAACACTTATAAGGTCCCAAAGGCGAGACCTATTGGTTATGTCAATGCTTGTTATTAATAGGCGACTGAGCTCTGTAGAGTTCCCTCTACCACAGAGTTAGTGATGAATCTGAGTGTCATTTTCGACAGAAGGCTTTATTTTAAGTCCCTCCTTCGTGCTTTAATCAAAGTGCACCACCACCCATGATGGCTCATTGCCTGCAGCCGTTCACACACTGGCCTAGGTTTGCTGCCAATAGCAAAGGTGTTTTCACGTTTACATTCCTGACGTGTCTTTCGTTTATGCATGGACACCTTCATTTAAAGTTCAAATTACATTTTAAAGAGTGTGTGCATGTGCATGTGTATGTACCTCAATTATTTTAATTTTTTTAGGGGGAGCCAAGACCACTTTAGCATTATATTGAAAAAACCTGGATCCCTCAACCATTTCACACTGGGAACCTACTTACCATGGAGACACCCTCTTCAGATTTGGCTGAGAGGAAACAGGACTTTGACCTGGTGCCTTTCCTTCCTGAGGGTTCTTCGGCTCGAGTACAACCATCGAGGCTGAGGGCCATGAGCTTGCTCATACTTGGAGGGGTGAACGGGGCCGGTTCTAGGACGGGATTATAGTTCTCTACGGACAGGATTAAAGAGGAGGATTGCTTCATGATAGCCTTGATGCGGTTAGCGGTCACTATGTTGTGGTAATTTTGACTGCCGATGTCAGTGGACAGGACCCAGTGAAGAAGCGAGACTATATTTGTGCTAGATTTCGCTTCTCTTTTTTAGTTTAGAGTAATGAACCTCGAGTTAAGGTGAAGAGGAGCTTGTATGTTGATTCATGTTTATCTTGACTTACATCAATTACTATTCTGTAGACAGACACTATGTGGTTAGACCTATTTAATGAAAAGATGACACATGATTGTATCATTGTGCTGAGGTCTACCATCTACTCTGCGTCTGCATAACTTTTATTTCACATGTGGCTGTTTTCATTTTGGAATCCAGCACGTGGACTGGCCTGCCTAAGCTCCTCTCTGTTGTTGCCTTATGCCCTATTCCTTTAGAAGCACTGACCATTTTTTGCTGCTGATAGTGAAAAAAAAAATGCTTTTTCGATTTGCAAGTCTGGAGTATCTCTAAATGTGTTTTGTACTTCTGACGATGCATTGGCGTAAGTTGCTACTGCAGTGCAACCAGGCTGATTTAGTGGGTATTTGTATTGTGATTGCTCTGCTGCTGAACCCTCCTCATTGCTATCGTCATCTTGTTGCATCTGGGTGGACCTGGCATTGTTAAGGTCCTCAGGCCACTTATATCGCCCCTGAGTGAGTCATCCGTTCTGGATGGGCAACTATTAGGCTCCCTCACATCGAGTTAGGAATTATGTTTTTGTATTATTCTTTGGTTGAGCTGCTACCCCACTCGACCGTGGCACTTGTATTGCGTCTGGGTATGCTTCATGCTGGTGAAAGTATTCGACCACTCCATTGTTTAAATCTGGGTATTCTCATTCATTGAAGATGTGATGTTATTGTGTTAGTTGCGTTCACCTTTCTTGTTTATTTCCCCTACAGCCGCTGCTCAGCCTTCCAGGACTTCTAGCTGCACTCCCCTCTTCAAAGAATTGCGAGTAGCCATCTTTGATCCACTCTTTACCTCTTCAATGTCCCCCAATATTACCCTTTCCATTTGCAGGGGTACATCATAGCACCACACAAGCTGATTCATATGATTGCATTTCCCGATCCAAACAATACTTGTCCCATCTCGCCAAGAGACAGTGAATAAATGTTCACTGCGATGGAATCAAAGAAATTGCAAATTCTTACATCAAGTACCCATATTCACAGTGTGCATAACAAAAATCCCTTACAGAATTGTAATATTGTTCTCATCAACCAAGATGAATCATTAATAAGCAGTACACTGAACAGACCAATCTTCATTGACCAAACACTATGAAAACCATATCACCACGACTCTCGCCAAAGAGAAAGGTCAAATCAGGGAGATGGAAAGTGCGCCGAGGGTTTCAGAACTGCCAAGAGGCAATTCAAATTGGAGAAATGTAGAACAAATAAAAGTAAAATAAATTCTATGGATGATACAAATGCTGATAAGTATACATATGGCTTCCCATCTAAAATGTCTGAATTAGATGTCAGGGGCTTTCTTCAGGACCGACCCTCTCTAAACGGAACACATGTCGACCTCACTATACGCATGGAATAATTTCCATTTGTTTTGACTGTAGTCACTGGAGACCCCAATAAAATGTGTTATTCCACCAGTGGGTGGTTTTAACAGTTTCCCCTCTGCATTTCACAGTCGGTTTACCCCCACACCAGACGTTCCGTGCCCCCACAACCACACTGCGGCTGATATTTCCACCTCAAGAGCTCCCTTGTTCCCCAGGGATGGCATGCATTGATTGTGCACAGCCATTTTATGAAGTGAGTGGGAAGTAAGGAAATTATGAACATCAAACCCTGTTTCCTCTTCCCAGCACCTACACAACTGGTGTCCTTTTTGGAGACGCATCCCACAAGCCTGAGTGACTCACGCCTGCACCAAGGGACTGAGTTTACAGAACAAGTGAGGTGGGGAGGGTGGAGGAGAGGGCAGAGCAGATGTACATCTGAAAAAGCAGTAATTAAATATCAGATACTGCGCTCAGAACTTTTTTTCGACAATGCTGCGTCTGCCTGGGGAGAGTGCTGATAGCTTCCGGTTGTGGCTACTGTGAAACTTCACGAGGCGCAAAGCAGGGCGGGATAGGATGAGAGAGTCTGAAGGGCACGCGCACTCCGGATGTTCAAACCTGGTAAATGGGCCGCCTAACACGTTAAATAACTGCTGCTGGGGAATTATCCCCTCTAAACAGAGAGACCTTCCATATTTTCAACATTTTGTTAAAGGAGCTTATGGTTTTGAAAACCTAGCTAAAAAAAGGCGTGAGCGCCAATAATAATCCCTCACATCTCAATCAACTAAGCATTGCGTAAAGCTCCTCAAATTGTCCTTTTTCAAATAAATTGTCTGAATATCCTGGTTGCACTCTGCTTTATTTCACATTTTGGTACTTATTTTTGCAAACGCCACTACTCACTAAATCCTCCTAAATCATTGTATAGGATGGCTGCTATTGTAATCTAGCTAATAGTCTTGTTGAATGAGTCTTTGCAGTATTTGTAGTAAAAGTCACTGAGCCAAGCGGAAGGTTGGGCGCTTTCATCAGCAGGGAGTGATGTTGCTGTTCAGATATTTGTTTTGGGTCCTGTATTTTAAATTACAAGCAGATTACCTGCAACAGCAATGCGGGATACTTAAATACTTCATGCGGTTGCAAAGATTTTCACAGAATGAGGTATGTGAAACCTCTAATTTCAGTGCAGTGTAGAACATTGTTAGGCCCACTGTAGGTCGCACCACTTTGAAAAGTCCAAATAAAAGTGTCCATCCAGTGATGTGTATATTTTCAAATCTTGCTCTTTATTCTTCTTACAATCTAGTAGTTCATAAACAGCCAACGCGTTTCGTTCTTGGAAAAGAACTTCGTCAGGGCAATTGTTTCTTTGGCTTTTGAACAGCGTTAATTATACAATGTGCTCTTTATTCTTCTTTCTATCTGTTGCAGACCCGATAGAAACATCCGTTTGATCGACAGCGTATATGGCTTTGAGGCACACCAGCCCAGGAATATTCGTTGGGATTTCTGACTTGTGACTTATAACGTCGGAGTCTAAATTAACAGCAAAATTTGATGAAGAACTGCAACATTGAAGGATCAGCATATCCAACAAATATGAATTGGCCATGAAAATCAATGGTTGCGTCCTGCACATTGTATAATTAACGCTGTTCAAAAGCCAAAGAAACAATTGCCCTGACGAAGTTCTTTTCCAAGAACGAAACGCGTTGGCTGTTTATGAACTACTAGATTGTAAGAAGAATAAAGAGCAAGATTTGAAAATATACACATCACTGGATGGACACTTTTATTTGGACTTTTCAAAGTGGTGCGACCTACAGTGGGCCTAAAAGTTTTGGATCAAGTGGATCACCCCCGGGAAACGGTGGGGGTTGTAAGGTTGCACACTATGTTAGCTAAACAGCTTTTTTGTCCTGTTTTCATTTAATATCTAGGGGGGCAGGTGAGAGATTGGTTAGGAGAGGTGCGACCTGTGCTTTAGGGTACAGAAATTGAACCGTTTCCTTGTTTGGGCTAGCAGTGTAGAACATTGGTTTTGAACATTTCATATCTTTTTTCTCAAAAGGAGATTTTTATCGCACCATAGGAGGTTTGTTCTGGAGGTAGCCAGTTGCCCATATTTACAAATTAGGATCAATTCGATCATAATACCAGACATCCTCAGCATATGGAAACAAAGTGGGTATTCAGCTACTGTTTAACAATTTTCTGCTCTGCTTCAATGAACATACTTGTAAAACACCAGCAGATAAAAATATACTTCTAAACAGTCAATTCTGACTTTACCTGTAAAATTATGGCTTGCACCCTTTATGTTACAGCTTTTTTCATCCTTTATGATAACTTTAGTGAAGTCAGAGCAAGATTCATGTTTTTTGGATTCACAAATAATGCCACTCATAAGCAGGTGAGCAGCTTTTCTTCTTTTTTCCTGTGTATCCCTCAAAGAATGTATGGCATTTGTACTGTAAGCTTCACCTCTATGTGGGAACTGGTTTGAGGGTCTCAGGGCACAAAGGGACAACTGGGCACCACTGTGTCAACTGTGATCTTTTACTACTGATGTCTTGGGCTTGGCCTACTTTTAGATTCAAAACTGAAAAATACCAAGTTCACTTCTTTAGCACTTAATCCTCAAGGTCGCACAGCGGAGCGATCCAAGTTTTATTTAGGGAGGTGGTGAGGGTTAGAGAATCAGAACTCAGTATAGCGCTAATAACATGCAATGTATCAATGACCTACCAAATGTTTGTCCTAAAAAAGAGAACGTTCTTTTATTTCACTAAAAACAGAATGCTACGCATTCAATGTCACAGTTTTAGGTTTCTACACAATATCTACCCCAATCACAAGTAAGACCATGTGGAATGAGCAATTACCATACCATAAATACAATTACAATTACAATATGGGAATTATTTTTCCGGTCATAAAACCACACCAAATCCTCTTTTACATGTGAAGTTACTGCGTACACGTACACCTGCTCTGCCCCAGACAAAGCCTCATGTCATTTTTTTTTACAGCCAGAATAACTTGTAAGAATATCGTGTTTGGTTGTCCCACACCCGATATAACTGGGTGTGGAAAAACCAAACATCTCATAACTGTGAGGAACAAAGGTAACATAAAAAGCATGTATTGATCTCGCTCCGCATAACGTGTAATCAGGGTCTTTTAGCGGTTGAATCCCGGTGCTGTACTAGGGTCCATTTCTCTTTGTCACACCCCACTCAAACTGTCCCTCCTGGCTCATATTCAGAACTAGCCCCAAGGCACTCTGGGAATGTAGTCCAGTGCTGCCTACTCAGGATGGTTGGACTACTCCAGGGTCACTTTAGTTCTTAAGCATGAGAGTTCTAATAGTTTTGATAGTCTTTCAAATGTCTTTCTCTCTCTGTTGATCTATGTGCCACAAGCATGCTCTCTTTCACTGGTATGCATGCAGACCACAACGCTTGCCCTGGCAGTAATAGGTCTCGCATTACTGAAAGTTTGAGCTATTGGTGTTGCTAATAATAATGCAATGCCAATAGCTTAAACTTTCAGTAATGCGAGGCCTATTGCATTGCAAGTGTTTTAAAAATATATTTATTTACTTAGTAAGCAATTGCAGCATCCGCGCTTTAGCTTAAGATGTTGAAATCTAAAGTGAAGGTGCTGCGATTGCTTCAAGAGTCAATAAATAGAAAGAAAATGCAGCCACACTCTTTTTTTTAAATATTTCTTTACTTTTGCTACAATTGTGGCACCCGCGCTTTAGCTTTAAACAACTTAGGGTAAAACTCGGGTGCCGCGATTCCTTAAAAAGTAAAGAAATAGAATTTTTTATTTTTGCAATGCAATAGGTTTCACATTACTAAAAGTTTAAGCTATTGGCGTTGCATTATTATTAGCAACGCCAATAGCTCAAACTTTCAGTAATGCGAGACCTATTGCATTGCAAATGCTTGTTTTAACAGGAGAGGCAAACAGGCCACTCTCACTATGCAAGCACCAGGAAAAAAACCCCACCCACAAACAGAATCATCTCCTGCCCCCACTGCCAGTATTTGCCAGTCCTTCAAGAAGACAGCCGTAAGTCGCTAGTTAGGAGGGTGCACTTGGTGTGCTCCTCCCAGACCACAGAGCCAGGCTTGCACTGCTCTTACACTGTACCTCCTGTGTGAATGAGAAACTACTGCTCTCTGCTCTGGGCGTGTCTGTGCGTCTGAGTGAAGCCCACACCACCTTTGCATCCTTCAGTGAGTGAGATACTTGCACTGTTGTTCACTTGTGTAGAGACATGTTAAGCGTGCACATCGGACTCACTGTACTTCCCTCACTCCTCTGTGTGTGCTAAGAACGTACACTGCTCTTGAGTGGGCGTGTGAGGGAGGCTGCGAGCATTGCGGATGCATTGTACGTCTTCTTTGTTGGAGTAACTTGCACTGCCGTGCAGGTGTGTGCTTGTGTGCCTGTGCCTACACTGCTCTTACACTATACTTGTGTATGTGATAGAAACCTGCACTCCTGTCACTGTACATCAGTGAAGTAAGTATACGGTGTAGCCGGCCCTGCTGTGCCTGTTTCCACGCATACATAACAGGTACAGCAAATACGTAACAGGTACAGCAAAGAGAGAGGGACCCTCAATCCGAGAAGCGTGCACTGCTTCTGTACCATTTGGGCATCTGAGCGCACTGCTGCTGCCCTACCCTGCCCGTTTTCTACCTACGAGGGAATTACACGTGCATTTTCTTTCTGGGCCTGTTATGGACGAGGGAAGTTTGCATTTTTGCCACTGTAAACTAACAGAAAAACATCTCAAACCTCTGATCTAAACGTCGTCTATGGAGTGTAAATTACAAACGCAGATCACGGTGACATAAAACCACTGACTTCTACTCCCGTCCGGGGTTTGCGGCCTAATAAACAGGCCGCCCAGCGGCGCGTGGGAGGTGGAGAAGTCGTTCGGGGTGCAGCTGCAACGGTGAGCGGCTGAGCTCCCACGCGAGGCCGAGGCTTCGTTTTCTCCCTCAGGCCTGGAGGAGCGGCAATCACCCCCTCCGGTGAAAGACAGATGAAAACACCAGCTCTGCCTCCCAGGCGTGACGCCTTAAGCATGTGTGCTGCACTTCGGTTGCCAGCTGTGTGCTGCTGGAAGCCCATCCCGCTCTTGCTACCCCTTCGCCTCCCTATTCTGCTTTTTGCATTTTTTCCACTGAGTTTAGAAAACTCGACTGAATGGAAAAACGTAGGTAATGTGTTATGGTTTCCAGCCGGTGCAGGAGGTCACTTCTTCTTCAGATGCCAGGAAAGAATCTGGGAGAAAAAAAAAATCTGTGCAGCTGATACACCAACAACCGCTGCCGGGTTTAAGATGACAGTCTGCCCGGGCAATGTGGAGTTTATGGCCAACACCTGCAGGCACTTTAGGAGTTACTAGTGTGGCAGTCAGGTTTCAGTTTTAATGGGAATATTTGCACTGACTATTCTGGGCAGACTGCTCATTTTCCCCTGAATGGAAGGGGTTTCCCGAAAGTGCCAGATTTGTCTGTGAGAATTGGTACACTACCAGAACATCACAGACAAAACAATGCCCAATAAAAATATTGCGACCTAAATACCGACAACCAAAATACTCTGAAGTTAAGTATACAATAGCAATATATAGATGTGCTATACCTAAATTCACATATATGTAGCTTTAGTATAAATATTTTCAAGGCATGCAGACGTGGAGCTCAGAATAGCAATTCTATAATTACCCTTATGCACATACAGTCACATTGTTGGTTGTAAATATTTTAACCAGGAGAGTTTTATAGGATGATAATTCTGTCCTTGATAGTCTGATATACAATCATGAGAAATGCCCTACTTTCTCCATGGGTTAGTCGATCTCTGTCCACCCGGGTTAGTAATCCACCCGGAATTAGTCTCTTAACTGAAAACAACACCTCATGGACTCCCAGGCCAGGTATGTGATAAGAATTTGACTGGCACATTGAAAAATCATGAAATTACCCGACAAACCTGTGCCTCTGGCCAGCTGGGGTGAGAAGGACATTCGCTCGTCAAACGGGTCTTTCTGCCCAACTTCGACAAAAGTCATGGGGCTGCCTAGGTCTTTTGTTCCCAGGTGTCAGTGGGATGGACAGATTCGGGCTGGGACAAGAAACTGTCATGTGCACCATAAAGAAAAGTGTCCCACATTAAATATTCGCTATTTGAGATTTTTCACTGCAAGCTGTCTTCATGGTACCCTGAATTTATGGAAATGTGTTGCAAGTTGTGCATTGTAAGCACATTGGTGCAGTACCATAGTGTAAAACTTGATAGGATTTTAACGTACCTTTACAGAGGTACCCAGGATTATCAATTAAAGGAATGTGGGGGTAAAGTAATGAAAAATGTTTTTTTTTTATACCTGTCAATGATTTCATCCAACTCAGGGATAGGGATTTAGGGTGTGTTGTGCGTCCCTCTTGACTCCAGTCTGCTTTCCTTTCATGCAGACTTCCCTTGGAGTGCAGAACCAGACTCTGCCAACCCACTGGTCATCTGCTTCCAATGTTACAGCACTAATGGGCTAACCCTTAAGAAACCAGCTGGCACTAGCCAGACACCCGGAACATGTTTCCTCATGCTGTATTCGATTATGGACTTGAAGCCCCGCCCACTCTTCGCCCATATTTTTCATTGGCTTATGTCATTGTCCTTTGTAAATGCTGGCTTCTGATTCGTTAATAGGCTTGTTAATCCCTCCTTAGTACTGCCTTGTCTTCATTTGTAACCAGCGATGAGAATGTCCCTTTTACTTCTGTTGTTACACGGTATGTCTTATTTAGTTTGTAAGCACTATTTTCTTTAATACGTGTTGCCTACTGCAGACATGACATGCCTTCCTGCAACATTCAGCGTGCCATCCGCGCTTTCACTTACCAAGCAGCCTGGGACAATGGCGGACGCTTTTAAAAAAAAATGAAATAGGTCTCGTGTTTACAAGAGTTTGAGCTATTGGCATTGTAAATGATAATGCCTTTTATTAATGTATTAATCATCAAAACAGATAAAAAAGGCATTGTCATTTACAATGCTAATATCTGAAACTCTTGCAAATGCAAGACCTATTGCATTACAAATGCTTGTTGGAACCTGCTCCTCTGGCATTGACCAATTAGAAAATACGCCAGTACTAGCCAAGAATCTAATCATCACCCGGGTCATCCCCCAGCGGTCTGCTGGGAGCTATGTTCAATATACTTATGAGAGTCAGGATTGTGGGTGTGTCTTAACCTGTTGCTTCATGTACTAACCCGTAGAATTGAATGCAGGCCCACCCCACAACCATCTCCTACTACACCAAGCTTCCATTGCAGTTTGGTTCACATCAGTCTCCAGCTGATTCTCTGAATGCTTCCTTTCCGCTTAACCAGGATGGTTCTAAAGCAGCTTTCAGAAGTCATGATTGTTCGTATGGGATAGAAACAAAGAGAGCGCTCCCGGGTCGCCGTAGGCACCTCTCTCAGATCTCCCAGCAAGCAACTCCATTTTTAGGTTTCTTTGTCCCTGGAGGCTCAGGTTCTAATGACAACAATAGAAACTGGACCACGTGGTTTCCTGACTTGGGAAAAGTGACTGGTTGTGTTAAACTGGTGCTGGTAACTGAGTTAATAACCTGAGCTCAATAAGACAACGTTGATTTCACCTTCTCCTGAGTGCTCAACCCTGCCTTGTCCTCCACTGCAGAAACACTCTCGCCGATTACCAGTGGGCTCCGCTGATGAGCCAGGGAATACGGGGCAAAGCTTTCTTTGAATCGTGCACCATCTGCCAATGTTGTGGAGTGATTGTAGAAAACAAAAAGATTCATTATGACCTTTTTAAGGCTTCTGCTCTCTCTGGATAAAAGAGCAGTGTCGAATGAAATACAGGTTCTCGATTTCCACTTGAAGTATCGCTATCAATTTTCTAGTTGCGTGAAAGAGACTGAGGAAAAGCTCCTTCCATCACTAAGAGCATTTGTTTGTGGTGGATGTGCATTCTCACCCACTGAGACTCCGCTCTCACTCAGACACACATATCTGCCAAGGTTTCTGATTTCTATGTGTGACACTTTCATAATGTCAGTGTAATTATGAGTGACATTCAACGACTATGAGTGACACTTTCTAGCGAGCAAAAATCAAGCAATGACGATGAGAGAAACAAATAAAAATCGGAAATTACACCTATTTGAGCAACCAAAAACTCTAAGGCCGTAAACCGCTGCACCAGTGCTGCTGAGAAATTCCATCTGTAACTGGCTCTGCGTGAGAAACTGATTTCACAGAAGCAGCGCACCTTCCCACTCCTCTAGTGGTCTCAGAAGGATTGAATGTAAACAAATTGGAAGTGCTTAGAAAATACAGACAAGTACAGCATGTTTATATTTTAGTGGAGCTCTGTAATGCTCTGCAGACCAATGGTTTGTCAAATTTCCCAGGGTTTCGTAAATGGACTGAAAAGAGCCCAGATGCATTCTAGCTTGCAGCACAGCGCTATAAAAAGTTTGCAAATAAAATAAAAACATTCAACAAAAGTGTATCAATCTTTTTGGGAATTATTGGTCCGAAATAAAACCCTTTATGTGAGGCAGGGCAGTCCAAGAAGTGCAAAGTTCGGGCAAACAGCAACTGTTTTCCACACCCCTTTCCCAATGACCGCCCCTATGAGAGAACAGAATATACACTCAGCACCTTGAAGAAGTGAAGGATTTAAAACTAATAATAGTTGCACAGAAACAAAGAGACAATAAGTGACGTACACAATGGGGTACGGTGCTGTTAGGAAACTGCAGGGAATATATACATGCCTTGCATGGGCGCCCTCCCACTTCAGCTTCAGTCAGTGTTTCAAGCAGGTAACGGGCAACCAGGCTCTGGTGTTGTTAGTGTTGTGCAACCCGGGAGAGCGAGCGCGCACTAGCACCAGAAAGCCTTTCAGGCCGTTGTGTCCCCTGGGCGGCCCCGCTAGCAGCTTCGGCTAGTGCGGGGCCTAGTGCAGTGAGGGAATAGTGCGGCCCACCGGCCATCTGAGGTTGGTCCTCCGGGTGTGTTGGAGGGCTCAGCTCCGAATGGAGTGCAGCCGTGAGAGCAAGCTCGCTTGTGCGCCCGCCCCTTCGTCACCTCAGATTGCAATGCGGGTGCCGCTTCTGCTGGCTCTCTCCGCTCCCCCTTGTTGCTCCCCATGCTCCCCGGAGCCTCCTCTCAGTGCGACCCTCTCAGGGCCACGCTGTGATGCAGTCGCAATGGTATGCCGAGTCGCTCACTGGTGTTGCAGGTAACTCACCGGAGTGCGGCCGTCTTGTCAGGGTTGAACTGTATAGACCAAATCCGAATGTTTAACCTGCTGCTTCCAAGGGTGCACGTTTTAGTTCTGACACCCCAGCGCATGTAAGCTGCGGGCTGCCATTTAGAACAGAGCTAGGAGAAACGTCACAGCCTGCTGCATTAGTCCCCCGGGAAGGGGGTGGGAGAATCACACTTGCCAGCCTTTAGGGACGACGGAAGGGAGACAGTAAAGATCAAAGGCACTCATGCGCAATAAGGCCCATTAGCAAGACGTTGTCTTCCAGGCCTCGGCGTTCTGTCATGCCAGCTAGCTTCAGTTAGCATAGTAGCGCTACGGCTTGACAGCCGAGGCAGGGGCTATGCCTATCATGCAGGGGCGTTGGAGACACTAAAATTCTGGGGGGACAGGGACAACCTTGTGCACTTTCCAGTGACCCTATACAAATTACCGCCCGTTAAACAAATACAATTGCATACTTTCGAAGTGAAATATTGAGAAAAGCAGGCATGTAGTCACAGTTTGCATGTATGCTTTATTGCTATTTACATTCATATAGTAATGAGACCAAATGATTAAAAAAACATATATATGAATCTTGCATCTTAATGCACAAAGCAAACAAAGGCCACTGACTTAGGGTGGGGGCGTCGTGTTTGCAAGTGCATTATGGTTTGAAAAGTACCTGCTGCTGCATTCCTGGTCTCCAGCAATTTTCAGGCAACAATAAAAATGTGAAGATAACTTTGGTGATTAATGTTCTTTTTTTGAGAGAGATCGAAGGCTTGTCTAGTGAAAGTTTTAATTCAAAAGGTCAGTGAGTTACTGCTTTTGTCTGAGATATTCTTTTGGTATTTGAAGTTTATAAGTTAAAATCCTAACATTGAACAGTGAGCTATTAACCGTCATCAAAGAGCTGCATAAAAACTTCAATGTATAGATTAGAACGTTATGATTTTTCCCCAGTCTTTCCCTATCCTAATGTTGGAAAATGGGTTCATTAGGATAGAAATCAATTCTGATTATTGAAGAGAACCCCCCAACCATGGTGTTATGTTTTACATTCTGAGTTTGTGTTTCTCTAGTGTTGCAAAGCCGCCCTGGGCACTCCCCAACTTTTTGCTGACTGGTACTGGTGGTACCTGACTGACTGACCCTGGCCTCTGCCTAAACAGCCAGTGCTATTCTGAAAGAGGCACTTAAAAATACAGTGAAAACACCTACATACACTAGGGTGCACTATGGGTTAGGGTACCCCTATGATAGGCATGACCTCTTGGGGCTAGTACACCGAAACGCGCGTTGGCGTTCTTAAGCCTATTTGGCTGCTTAAACTGTGCTCATTGGCGTTTTTGAGCCCACTGGGCTGTTGAAACTTTATTCATTGAATTTGAACTGTGGAATTGCTATTCAATTACGTATATGTTTTTATTTCTGTGTATTGATATGATGTGGTGCATGATGTCGCTGTTGAATGAGTGCTAGTATGATCGTGTTGTTTTGGAGGAGCTATGTGGGACTGTTAGCAACTTTATGTATAGGAATTTTGTAATGTTTTGATATCCACTTTTGGTTTTTAATGTTGACCAATACTCGCAAAACATCATTGTATATACATATATAAACAAGCCTTGGCATAGCCAATAGGTCTCGCCTTTGGGACCTTATAAGCCATGAAACAGTTGCGTAACTAAATACTTATAAGGTCCCGAAAGCGAGACCTATTGGCTATGCCAAGCGGCCTTGCGGCCACGAAAGTGAAAGTGATCGCGATCGTGATCAACATCAAAGCGGCCTTACTGCAGCGAAAGTGAAAGTAATTGCGGTAAAACGCGGTGCGCGCGCCCGCGCACATGCACTGTAGCTCTATGCTGTCCTGGTAGCACTTTTTGGAGCCCTCTCAATAAGTCTCGCCAGACCAGCGCATGCGCTGGGTCAGGCGAGACCTAAAAATGATATAATAAAAAATAATTAAAAGATCTATAAATCTATCTGCATCATTACTTAGTTGTTCATTGTCCTGGTTTGCTTATTGGCCGTGGGTATTAATTGCTTGGACCCTGTTTAGGGCCTTGTTCTTTTATCAATCTGTGGCAGGTATTCTCCTTTCTTTTTGGTAATTCTTAGTTCCCCTGTTTTACCTGCCCCTATCCTATTTCAGGGGTCCCCCTTCTTAGTGGAGGTGAACCGCCATTGATAAGCTGGCGGGTAAGGGACATCGTAATCCCTGCTGCGGTGCATGGTAGGCACCAGCAGCATTGTAGGAACCACAAGCCTCTCCACCACACCAGCGGGCTCAAGAAGCCCGTCGGGTGCGTGGTGGTTGGTCTTTCCGACCGCCAGGTAACCACCCGCCATTGTAATATGGAGGGCTGTGATGCAGTCACCAATGGCGGTGGGACCGCCACCGACGGGGTGACGTGGCGGTCCCACTGCCATTATAATCACCCCATACGTTTTGTGTGCATGTAAATCCTACATTGCCAACCCCTGGCAAGTTGCACTGCTAGTGCTGGAAAAAGGCCAATGGAGGTACCAATGGGTGAGGTAGACTGGCCTCAAGGGTCTTGTGACCTCAGTGACAGATTCACTGTCGATCTAGGATGTGCTTCTTCATATGCCTGCCCGTAAGACTGGAAGTGAACTGCAGTATGGATTGTGGTGGACAGGTCCACCTGCGGGTGCTAAGACACCTGGGCTTCTAAGGTCTATCGGGCCTTCTAAGGTGTAGCATCGGAATAAGCTCTGTCAGGAGTGTGGTATGGTGAACTGGTCATGAAGGTCTGAACATGGTTCTCCAGTTCCAAATTCAGCAGCTCTGGCCAGAGTGCCACATTCTCTCCCACACTGAACACTATACTGCCCCACTGAGAGAAACTCGCACTGCCTTCAGCACAACTCAATTGTGCTGCGACTAAATTCAAATTATGCACTAGACAACAGTAAAATGCTGCCTGTAAAAAAATGAACACCACCCTGGAAAAAGCAAACACTCATAGGGAATGCAAGAATAAGCAAAGCATGTGAACTGTAATCAGAAAAAAACATGGTTACCTTAACGGTTTTAAACTCATTATTCAGAAATCAGTAAGTGATTTTGCCTGAAAAGTTCAAGACATGGATGGCTACAGGACCAGGAAGGGACCCCTTTCAATGTCCATTGCTTATATCCTTTAAAAATGTATGCAGTTTGGCTTAAAAAAGACCACATCCCCAAACACAGAGCCGCATTTTATAAGCTAAAATAATTAAAAAGTTGAAAACGATCATATTAAACGTTTCCACTCTACCCATCAACCAGGTATTGCAGTCCCTTTAGGAATGGCGCACTTACCCACCCTGGGAAAAGAATGTTGTTCAAAGAAAGAAGATAAAAAGAAAGTAGCGCTTTCACTGGCAAACTCTGTAAAGTGGCACTAATGTGTGTGGGTGTAAATAACAGTCTGGCCTGCCTGCTGTCCACTCTGTATTGCTTTATTTAGGTATTTAACTATTTTTTCTCTCCATTCCGAGGTTTTTCTTTTCAATAGATAACGGTCAGAAAATGAGGACATTTACAGCCAAAGTGTTCCAGCCTTTTTTGGATCAATTTCACAGGGGAACAAATAAAGAAAAGGAGAGGCAAGAGAGAGTACCTTAAGAGCTGCCTCTTGAAATCAACACGTAAGCAGGAGCAAGACAGAGACAGAAAGAGATGGAGGAATAAAGAGAGGAGGGCAGCCGCCAGAGGCAGATCAGGAGTCGTGGACACGGTCCTTGCCATGAAGGAAAGGAGACAGCGTTTATTTTTTCTCCGTTCTCTGCCCTTCCCAGAACGGCTGAGCCTTCCTGCAGCATAACAAAAGGCAGAGGGCGGGGGGCCTCTGACTCCAGGCAGGTCAAGTGCAGGGCCATTAGGTAGGGCTTTCGCGTGCTAATGGCCCTGTGATAACAGAAGGGAGAGGGGAAATTCCTTTTTCCCCTCGTCCCCCACCCTTGTCCACCGTGTCCCCCCACACTTCCTACGCCCATGCTATCATGCGTGACTTTCCATTACACTGCGGGGATGCGGATCACCACACTGAAATTAGTTAGTCTAACGCGTGATGCGTGGCACTTGGCAGGGCTGGACACTCCAGAATGTAAGCTGAAAAAAAGAAATCCCGCCAGGCCCTGTTTACAGGGTGACATCGGGTCAGTAGCTGAAAGGGGAACAATGCGGGATGTGAGGGCTATCATTGAGGGTTTTTGGTGTGTTTGCTCCAGTAGTGATATTGCTTCAGGAAGTGCTCAGCGATTGCATAATTGGTTGCGGTTGCAGGTGTTCTGCAAGATGGAAGAGCTTGTCAAAACTTTGAGTGATGGTCCTTTAGTCAGCCATTGAGCTTAAACCTCTGAGCCTGGTTTCCAGAGCAGCAAGTGCTCCCCCCTTCCCACCTCCCCATCATTGCTGCCCTCCCTCTAATTCTCAACTCAGTGAACAGCAGGAAACAAGCCAGGTGGGTGGTTTTGAAGCTCATCTCTCCCTTTTTCTTTGGAGTGCTAGGGAAGTTCCATATCGGCTGAGGGAGTTTTCCGAACATTACATCCACCGGGAACTTTCTTGTGTCCCCCGCGGTCTGGTATCACACCCCTTTCCCTTCCCCTAGTTCCTGCTGGGGCTTCTGACCCCATTGTGGGTGGGGATAGGATATAGCCCACTCAAATAGAGTGGCAAATGCGTGAAGTTTTGTCAGCCTATTTCTGACCTTCCCCCAATGCTTCTCCCTATGTGCTGGTTCTTACCAATGTTCCACCGTTGAGAGACGGGTCATCTGAAAGTGTACAGCGGCTCATAAATAAGGTAGTATCTCAGTGTAGTGGTCGCATTGGTGATGGGTCATTTCGATTTTGGCACATTATAATGGTCAGGAGAGTTGGCTGGGTTGGCTGAGGTTGGAAAAATGTGGTGGTCAAATTAGACCTTCTGGAGTTAACCAGCAAGCTGATTCTTCAGCCTGCCCAGGCCTCCCATGGTGATTCGAGCATTAAGGCCCATCCTCTGACTTTCCTCTATTCCTCTGTAAAGTGCCTTTTCTACACCCACAGACTCGCATGTGTTGGAGTAGCTTTCTTTTGCCAATTTCCAACAGGTTTTAAGCTCTGAGCCTCTTGGACAAGGTTGATTGACTTGCTTTGCCCTTTAAGATTTTCAGTCTGCATGGCACTCATGTTCAGGTCAGGCATGTCTTTCAGGGCCCAGAAGGTCTTATTAAGTGTGTTGAGATGCTAAATTGGAATATAGTAGGGTTAGTTGATAAACTGAATGACCCCTTTTATGTAAAGTTCATTTAAAGTTGTAGTAGTATTTTGTTGCCAAGAAACTTGGGATATAGCCAACTCTCCTTGTACTGGTGACTTTAGCTACTTTTTCTTCCCTGCCATCCCAAAAAATTCAGAAAGGACAACGGGTGTTCTTGCTACCCTGTTGTCACATAATTTGGGATGTGAGGTTATTCCCTGTGATACAGGCTCTGCATACTCGTTGGGGGTTACCTTGGTGTTCTCTTAAAGTAATAGTCTTCTTCTATTGAATTTGATAGCCCCAATGCAACCCTTGAGGTTTCAGTTCAGCTTGTAGCCCGTTGGGTTTTTTTAGAATGACTGAAATGGGTTTCTAATTCTGTGGAAGAGGTGTGGCGCAGCGGCCAGGGTGCCTGACTCCGCACCATGGGGTTCACGGTTCAATCCCTGGCGCCAGTGGCAGCTCAGCCCAGCTCCATGTGACTCTGGGCAATAGCTCGCTTAATATTCCTGGGGGCCCCCAGCGCTGGGAAACCACTTCGGAGGTAGCTGTGTGCTTTACAAATTCAAGGTTATTAATATATTTATTCCGTTGTTGCTCCTAGGTGACTTCAACTTACGTGTGTGATGCAAATTATCTCAAGGGAGATTCAGGCATTGTTGTGGAATCTGATTATTCAAGGAATTTCGAGCATAGCCCACATGGAGAGAGGTTGAACAAAATGATGTGTGGTCATAATTTAGTTTTTGGCTGGAGCGGATAGGTCATGCCTGTTTTTGAGTCTTGAGGGGCTGCTATGACTATTGATTACGTATTTTTGTCAGCTCCCCTACTTCCACGTATAACCAAATATATAATTAAAACTCTAGCCTGGAGCAACCATAATTCGATCAATGTTTCTATTTTGTGGGATCACGTGAAGGTTTTGACTCATTTTGAGCTCCTGAAGGGCATCAATGTTGTGACCACTGCTGAAGGGCGCAAGATTAATTGGAAGATGGTCTGTCTAGGTTCTTTTTCAAAATTGTTGATCAAATCCTGTCCTAGGGACTTTGAAGTATGTCTTTCAGTGGGCTTTTCAAACAAGGTTGTGGTGGCCTCTTTTATAAATATTTATAAGTATGTGAATATCATGTTAACTTGGCAGGATTTTAGGGCAGCTTCAAAACAGTTCAGCTGGTTTGGCCGTGCCTGCTCAAGAGCTCGTATGACCTGGTACTGAGTGTTAAAATCAATCCAAGACCTCCTCACACAGAGGCCAAATTGAGGTGGAATTATAAAGCTGCCATTCAAAATAGAAAAGACTCTTTGAGGTAAGAGGCTTGGGCTGAACTTACAGATGCTTACTCTCTTAATTCTAGTGTCAAAGTTTGGGAAATAGTGAACCACCCAGTCTTTTCTGGTAATGACTCTCCACCTATGCATAATTATATTGCCCCTGATAAGTGGGTGGCTCGTTTCAGAGGGAATTATGGTTCATCAATCTCTGTGGTGGAGGGAGCAGAGGCCTTAATTGAGCTTGGGTTTCAAATCTAATTTTCCAATTAGCGGAAATTAAGAAAGCGATTAACTGGCTTAGTACTAGCAAAGCCCCAGGGACTGACGGGGTTTCCTCCCTTCTGTTTAAACTGGACTCTAACATATGGGCTCCTATGTCTTTAAATGAAACGCTGTAGTAAAATCAGGGATTCCTCCATCTTGACCGCATTCTGTTAGTAACCCTATTTTTAATAAGCATGACAAGAAAGATCCGTGGTGCTACATGCCGCTCCCACTATCTCCTAATCTATATTTAATTGTGAACAAATTCCCTGTTGTTAGGTCAGGTAGCATCTACTTGGACCTCTCATCAGCCTGTGGTAGTGTTACTAGGAATGAGCTGTGGCCTTTGATAATTTAGATGGGATTGATCCAGATATAGCATATTTTCTCCACCTGCACAGGTAAATTCTACTGATTATGTCAGGGTCAGCAAAAGAATCAAACCTGTTAGGAATTAGCATTTAAAAAACCTTGCAAATTCACTGAAAAAACCATAGGTTTCACACATGTTATAGTTAGCGGAAATTTTACTGATAAAAAACCAATGAAATTCCCCCGTTATAGTTAGTGCAGGCAACTATAACTCACGCGACCGCAATCCTCTGCTGATGCTAATACTGTATTTAGACACTTATTTGCCCATGTCTTCTTCCATACATTTTTAGCTATACATATATTACAAATATTTTTTTTTCATAAAGACACATATGTCATCAGCAGAAGATTGCGGTCGCGTGAGTTATAGTTGCCTGCACTAACTATAACGGGGGAATTTCATTGGTTTTTTATCAGTAAAATTTCCGCTAACTATAACATGTGTGAAACCTATGGTTTTTTCAGTGAATATATATATATCTACACACACACAAAATTCTACTGATTATGTCAGGGTCAGCAAAAGAATCAAACCGCTTCGTACACTTGATGAAACCCTAGATCTTCTTCTACATTTTAATATGACTGTAGATTGGAAACAATTTCCATTTCTTCATTTCTGACCTACTTCTTTTGGCCACAGAAGGCTTAAGGGAGTTTGCATTGTTTTTCCAAACTCACTGATAAGAATTCTTCGCTGTGTTTTCACAGCCATCACTCATAGGCCTTAAAAGAAGAAAACCTACCAGTAGGAATTTTTTTAGAATACAAGGGGATTGTTCTATATTCTCCTATGATGGCTCTCCTCTTCTATGAGGGCTCTCTTCTCCTATGATGGCTCTCCTCTCCTATGATGGCTCTCTTCTCCTATGATGGCTCTCTTCTCCTATGATGGCTCTCTTAGAGGACCATAATAAACAGCAGAATTACAGACTTTACATGTGGAACCAAGTGTTCCACTTCCATCCTATCTAATCACTTGAATAAAACCATCAGCAGATATTGGCAGATTTTGAATTCTAAAGCAAATTATCATAATAAACCACTGTTCACATTCAAACCAGGAAGCCGTATTAGGGATATGGCAACATACAAGAAACCACAAAAGGAAACCCAACACAGCACTCATGGTGTCCTATGGAACCTACACCGATGCAAGGCCATTTCGCATGTGGGACATGCAGCATTTGCAAAGTGGCAGTGCATACAACAGCTCTAGGCCTAGGCTTGCAAACATCTACGATATAAACACAACATACCAATTCCAATAATCAAAACGTTATTTACTTAGTTACATGCCTGTGCAATCTAAAATACATAGGGTTGACCACACGTGAAGTTAAGCTCCATAGCCTTAAACAGAGAAGCAGTTATAGATGTAGGAAACTTACTTCCAAACTTGTTACATTAGGAGTTTGGGACACAATAAAACTGACTTCAGATGGACTGTTATCAAAAAGATTCCATCAAAGAATAATCAGATGTAACAACAGCAAATCTGTCGAAGTTCAAACAAAAGTGCATTTTCCACCTGTCCACAGAAATAAATACTGTAAAACAATGAGACTCTACAAAATCAAATTTGAATGATACGTTGAGGGTTCCAGGTCTGGTGTGTATTACTGTATTTACACAGACCAAGCATACTAACTATTACAGGCAGGCTATACCGACCCTATATTTAGTTCCACCTACTATTCTCCCCTAATATCCGACACCCATGTATTTTCAATTCTTAGGATGACGCCATCTTCAGGTGTGCTCCTCCACGCGATGATATCAGGTGCCACTTAGATGGGATTCAATAATGATATGCATAGCATAACATCTCACACTGGTGCAGTCACTACACAGGCAGTGTTCACAAACTTACTTTCGCTGTTCGGACACATAGACATTTGACTTAACATAACATACAAACTGTTAAATTAGTAAGAGGTCTCATGGTGGCCTTATTTTAACCACTCGACAAAGCCTAAATTTCTTATGACCTCACTATGTGTCACCAACAACTGGGCTCCTCCGCACCGTACCATCTGGTTCCAGTCTGTCCTCCCTTGGGCGTAACTTGCTTTGAATATTACATAAGGTCATTTTCTGCACAGCCACTTCAGGGAGATACCAACAGACTGGGGGGAAGTACTTCAGGATTTTAGACTTTAAGATTACATTACTTGCATTGACTGTAGTCATTAAGGCTCGTTGACATTACTGCCAATTACAGACACGCCTCTATCACCCTCATGTTATCGATTAACTACTGATTCTCTATTTGTGAAGTGTATTATGTGTCTTTATATACTTTTAGAGAATATAATGCATACGTGTGCTAATGCATGTTGGGAACAAAGAATGAAGGGTCCAAAGTGCGTGAACTCACCGCCATGTGACATCCTAATATGTGTCGGCTTGTCCTCAGTGGTATCTCTCACATTATACCTCGTATTTTCTACATCAATTTATACTACAAGTACATCAACCTTTAGTGTCCTGGTTACCCTGGGGAACAGGCCCTCTTCTCCCTTTCCCCATTTCTTTCACATTAACTTATGTTTCCAGGGGTGCATTGTGATATAGAGAGGGTGACAGTAGTCACTTGGTCCTAACCAATGTCCCTAACCTCCACGGAATTCAAAACAGGCAGAAACATGTTGACGCATATGACAGAGAATATAAGAAAATAGGGTCCAAACTGCCCAAAATCGAAAAAAGAGATTGTGGAGAACCCAATTTGCAACTTTTGTTTTCCAGGAGAACCAAACCCCTGTGGTGAAGCATGTCACTTACTGGGGGTGAGGGGTCTGTGTCTTTTTTACCCCAAAAATCAATGAGGGTGCAACAGAAAAGACACTCATCTAATGACCCTTCTGTATCCCCCCACTCTGTCTGTGGACCCGTTTGACTTCTTTATAAGAGTTTCCCAGTTCTTGACTGTGGGAGAATAATAAAGCATATTTAAGGTCGGCCCATCTTGTGTAAACAAAACTAAAAACTGTGAATGGGACCTGCAGCACGATTTCGTTATGATCTTTCTAAAAAAAAATCTTACTCGAATTCAAATTTTGTTTCTTTTTTTACTGTTAAAAGTGGGAACCATGCAACCTTAGCCCCCTGATGCAGCCTTGAGTGTGGAACTCATTCTCAAGAAATGCCTCAGGCTGTGACAAAGCTTTCCCTCCATATTTGTATAAAACACACTTGTAGATGCTGAGAGAGGCCATGGGCCAATGAAGGGTTTTCTAGAATGTTCTATATGTTTAGACAATAGGATGCTTACCGGAACCTCACAAAGAGTTTGAGCCTGAGTTAAGGACTTAAATAATTGACGGCAGGAAAACAATATATTTATGGCCAGTGCAAGTAGTGAATGTTGGAGCAGGTGTCTGACTTTCCCAGACTACAGGCCATAATAAGGGGTGATTTGTCACCTTTTTCCCCCTCCTCCCTCATCACTCACTCCTCCCTCTGCTCGCACCCTTTCTTTTCTCCCTGATTGTGCTCTAACCACCCATACTACTTCACCACACTGCTCAAGTCACCTCAGCCATCCTGTTCTAGTGACAATATAGAATATAGATTAATTTCTACAAAGCACCACGAGAGTTGTACTCTTCAGCAAGGCACCTGGGAAGATGGCTAGGGGGCAGCGGGAAGGGGAGCTAAGAGCTTGGTGTTGGCCTTCCCTTTCTGCAAGAAGCTGTCAGGCATCGTCTCGATGCCGCTGTGGCCACTTACAGACTCAGATTACAAGAGGATTCAGTTGTGGTCCTTCTTGAAGTGACCTCACCAGAAGCTAACCTCCCTGTCTTACTCCTCAGCTGTCCAGCACCTATAAACCAGCCACATATGAGCATGGCCCCCTGCATGGAAGACTGTGCCATGCTTGCCCTTGTGACAGTCCAGCATAACCCATTTTGTTTTTAAACATTGTGATTTTGTGATTTGTGAAGATGACTAACTTACGGCAAGGATACTGAAGAAAGGGTAACCATGGATGGGGAGAAAAGGCATGCACAAGAATTCTGCAGACCATATTTTTTAAAACTATGCTGGGACTCAGTCAGCGTATTCCTTCCACCTCCAGTATTAGGAAGCGATTTCCATCGCCTTCTGTCGCTGGGCAGTAATTCCTCCCAAAAGACCGTCCAGAGCAGACATTCGTAGCAGCTCAGGTATCTTAAGCATCTTGGCAGCCCAGGCCCAGACTGCTGGTAAAGACATTGCTTTCTTTCCACAGCGACAGAAAGATGATGCTGAGCGCCAGCCAACCAATATGTGCTGACTGATGACCCGGCCAGAGGCAAACAAGTCTACCGAGAACGCAGCCAACGCAATAATATCTTAGGGAAACGTATCCACCACCACTGGTGTTTCTCCTTACTGTTCGGGAAGGAGACCAGTTGGTTGCTTCGAACCATATTTAGGAGGATAAAGTGGGCTCCAGCCGAAGCCTTGCGTGCTGAGGGAAAAGGTAATAAATTTGTATACATACATAGACAAAAAAAGACTTTGCTGTTTGCAGTTCTTAGAAAAACATATGTGGTCTCAGCATGGTCCTTTGCTAGAGAATTTTCGGAGGATGGTTGTTGGCAGAGTTATTTGTCTCAGAGTACATGATCACTGACACAAGAGCTGTCTCTTCGTGTGTGAATACTGGTACAATAAATATTTCATATCCTCCTGGACGTCTAGCCAGAAAGGCATGCACATATACAGCTCTGATTACCAATACATATATCTACTGGACTTTGGCATGATTTCTGGTTCAATAATTAAATGACGAGGCTGTGATCATTGGCTTCACAATCTGATAGGGGTGTTATTCCTGGAATAAGCCTTGCCTGATGCGGCCATTGTTAGTGGCACAAACGCTACCTAGTAAAGGCGTAATTAGTATGACAATATCTGTCTCATTAGGTGCAATTACTGGTGCATCCAAGTCCTATGGTGCATAACAAGGCAACAAAGGGCTAATGGAGAGCTTGTCTGACCTCCAGCTTTGGAATGAGGAGCAGCGTCTGATGTGGAAGCCGCAGGGTCACAGTGATCTCTGGGGTGCCTTGTGTAAACGTGACGGTGCCCTGATGCCAGATGTTGATTTCTTGTAGGCCATTGCCCATTGCAGAGTTTTTGTCACCGAAGCTGATGTAAGGTCCATGCATTGATATGGCTGTTCCTAGAGATGTTGGTGATGAGGTGGATGGGACTGCCAGACTAGAAGGATACAAGAGCTCTGGGCACCTCACCAGATCCTGTGGTAGCGCCAATCACCCCCCAGAGGATTGTACTTCTTATATTCCTGTGTTTGGAGTTTTTAAAACAGGTAGAACTTAGGACGATTAGTGCATGAGAAACAGTTATCGACAACTGTTCTACCTTCTGCAGAGGCTGTCAAGATAGCGGCAGATAACAAAGGGAAGAGACCAGCTTTAATAGCTACTCTTGATGTCAGTGTTGCAAAAAATATAAGGTGTTGGTGGGCGGCTCTTTCTACCCCATGATTCATCTGGTCACTGGCTCTCACTGTCTGTGGAAGGCCAAAAGAGTTTCCACTAGAGAGTGAGTCATGGAGATGGGATGCAATGGCCAACAAAACTTCTGCATAGAGGTCTCCAACTATAGACCCGTAAAGGCTGCCGTTAATTTGGGGAGATCAAAGTAGTTCTTGTGCCACTGGTGGAAAAGGAATGGGTCATTTGCCAGATGTGTAGGCCGAGGCATTGCATCAAACAGCTGTTGAGAGGATGGAGTCATCCAAACATATCATAGAGTCTGGTCTGGACTACTTTTATGCCATTGCATGGGGGAATCACCACCTTTACAGCCATCACGTTTGCCCCAGACATGCAATCTAAAATGTTTGATATGTCTGGGGACTGAAGGACATTATCTGATTATAGAGTTATAAATTGCAAAGTATTTAGGGTGTGAGGCCATACCTAAGCCTTTTAATACTATGCAATAATTTCACTTGCTGCATCAAGCTCACAGAGAGGACTGCACGTGCCAGGGGACCATCTTTTGTCAGGTAGCCCAGGTGCAGGAAACGTCTGGGGTAGAGGACAAGCTAAGCAAAAGATGTAGGCTCCGACTTTGAAACAGTTGCTTTGGAGCTCAAGGAAAAGTGCTTTGGTAAACACGTCACAATATGTGACACAGGTTAAAGGCGTGGGGGGGGGAGTTTAGTCACTGGAGTTCATTTTGGAGTGGTAACGGATGAACTCAGAGCGACGGGCTCTACAGGTTGCATAAAAGTAAAATTTTTCCATTGAAGCATGATCTTTCAAACTCACCTCCACCTCAAAACCCATAGGTATGATGCCTGCACCTGAAGTGCGACTGAGAATGAGGTCCCTTGCGTGAAGAATGAGGATTCCGTTTTCATCCCATCGGGGTGGCTTATTGAGCCCAACTAATAAAGCATTTTTGCCAGACTCTAGTGGGTGGACCCAGAGCTAATTGCCGGATAAAATTTGTGTCAGATGATGGGTAATAGGAGCATTTGGGGAATCCTAAATGTCAGCGACTTGAGATGTGTACCTTCCAGACCTAGCAATCACTAGAAGAACTCCACAAAGTGTGGAGGGGGGGAACAGGAGGCACGGGGTGCTAGGAGCTAGCGGCCTCCATAACTACTATTGACCACAAGAAGCTGCTCCTAGTGTGATGTGACCTTACTACAGTTGTGAGTTAAGTGTGGACATCTCACAAAAAGTGACGGACTGGCCTCACACACCACCTGGTGTCATGCTTCATCATCGGCCAGTCCTCGCCCTCCAAAACCTTCGTTTGATGGAGGGCGGGCATACACCTGGAGACAGGGATGCACTTCTAAACTAAAGAGTGGGGGCCCATGGGGTAGAACGTGACGTTAAAAATCATTATAGTTACTAAAAAATATTTTTAATGTGATCAGTAACTATATGATGCTAAAAACAAATAGCGGCAGGTGGGGTATTTTAGGTGTCCCCTAGCCGTCTAGTGTTAGGACGACATGTTTCTGCCTTCTTGGCCCGAGCGGGTCCAGGGCATTCATCAGGACCTAGGTTTACAAGAAGAGGGCTCCGTTCTTACCAACTCGTGGCAAGAGAATACCACTGCGCAGGTGTGGCGAAGGCCACACTCCACTACCTAGATGGCTTCCAACTGTAAAGCCTATAGAAAAAAATCAAAACAAACAAATGTATCTGTATACACAACTGTAGAAGAAAGGTCAAAGGTGAAAACATAAGCATCAAGATAAACGCATGCGTAATTATCTTAAAGTGAGTGACTAATCACGTGACATGTGCCACTCTACGTGAGTACACAAACATGTTTGAGAGTCAAAAGTGCTCTCATGAGGCTTACCCTAGTAAGAAAGACTACTTGCCACATGGGGGGATAAAGGAGGAGACACTCCTGTTCAGTCTACAGGGAGAGAAGAAGGATATAGTAATAGTCAACAAACTGAAAATGCCCAGAACGTGGACCCTTGCAAAACCTGGAATCAGGATGGAACCACAATCATTCCACAATAAACCCACAAAGGGGTTAAAACAGCGCGAAACCACCATTCATACTCTTACTATCTGAGGCAGGGTGTCCCGTGTTCAGCCTACGGTGTTGCTCCTCGTCCGCCCGAATTTGGGAGTGAGACCGCAAGGCGAGTTTAAATAGCGTGCTTAATGGAAAAATAGGAAACAGCCTGGAGTGATCACGGCTGTGCGGCAGTTCCCCGGGGGGGGGGGGGGGGGGTTGGGTTTGTGTTGTGAAAGTTCAGAGGCACGTGTGCGCGTCCCAAGTCGGAAGGGGCATGAAAGGGGAGATATTATCGCCGTATGCCGCTAAGACCCTGATAGTAGGTGAGAGGTCATTCATGCAGCGTTCGATTAGTGCGTTGATTAAGAGGGTTCGTGAGGGGGTGTGGCGGTTGCTGACGGCAACAGAAAAAGTAAACACCATGCCCTCTGCGTTGCTCTCTGTATATAATGGAAAGTATCCCAGTGTAAATGGAGGGTCAGTCAGCTCCAGACAAGGCCAGGGTCTCACTCAAAAAATGTATGAGAAGTACAGTGTGTTGCCCAAGTACTCCTGTCACTATGATCATTTGCTGGAGATCCCTGCGATGAAGGTAACAAAAACCAAAGGGTGGGCAGGTAGAGGGACAGGAGGTGTTAATGGTGTGTTAGGGCAACTGCCACATGATGGAAGGGATGCCCAGGTGTTCGTAGGTAGGTGGAGAGGTCATCTAGTCAGATGGAGCCATGGTATATCGTCGTTAAGTCCCTTTTCGTGGGACCGCAGGCGGAACACCCAGCGTTGTTCTCTGATGTGGAGAGCTCTTGAGAGATCAGCCTTGGTTTTATTCATGACCTCTAGGACTGTCCATCGCAGATCAGTGTCTTTGTGGTTCTTCTCCAAGAAATGGCGTGTGAGCTTAGTGTTTGTTTTCTTGCATCTTATGGTGCTGCAATGTTCATTGATACGTACCCTGACCTTTCTGGTTGTCATGCCAACGTACTGGAGTTGGCAGGGGCATTTTAGTAGGTAAACCACATTCTCAGTATTGCAGTTGCTAAACTTGCGGAGTTGCCATGGTCTATCTGTGCCAATGTCGACTTCTTTGGTGTTAGAAGTGAGTTTGCATGAAATACAACCCCCGCACGTGAAGTGTCCCACTACTCGTGGTTGATCCCAAAGCCTCTGTTGTTCCGTGCCCTCTGCGGTTGGCATAGTGGCATGAACGAGTTGATCTCGCAGATTTTTGTTCCGTTTGAAGGCAAAAAGAGGAGGATCCCACTGCTTTCCTGCACTATTAAGAATATTCCATCTTTTCTTAATTATTTTTTGTACGGCATTAGAGGCAGGGGTAAATGTTGTAACACATACTGTTCTTTTGGTGTTCTCCTTTGTTACATCCTCCAAAAGTGCTTCTCTAGGGTTGTTCCTAGCTCGTTTCCTGGCCTTGCGTATCATTTTTTGGGGGTAATGGCGGGCAGCAAGTTTTTCTTCAAGGTGGGATGCCTGTTCCTCAAAGGTAGGGGTATCTGAGCAATTTCTCCTAACCCGAAGGAACTGTCCAACTGGGAGATTCTGTCGGAGGGCCTTGGGGTGGTAGCTTTCGTACAGTAGAAGGCTATTCCTATCCGTGGGCTTATTGTGCACTTTTGTTGAGAAACCATCATTGTCCATAGTGATGTCCAGGTCGAGGAAGATAGCGTGGTCCTTACTGATAGTGTGGGTGAACCTGAGGTGTACGTCTTTACTGTTTACCCACTGGACAAAGTTCATCGCTTCTTCCTCTGATCCATTCCATATTATCAGCACATCATCTATGTAGCGCTTCCAAAGTCTGAGGTTCTGTAGGAATGGATTATGTGGGTTGTATATGAAGTCGTCTTCAAACTGTTGTACGTACAGACAAGCCATACTAGGGGCAAAAGTGCTCCCCATTGAAGTCCCAGAGATCTGGTGGTAGATGACTTTCTCGAATTCGAAGAAGTTTTCCATTAACGCTAGTTCCGCACATTCCATCACGAACTGCTGTGGTGTTAAGAAATCCCACTCCCTATTTACGATGATGTTTTCCACCACTTCCAATGTGCGCCTCTGTGGTATGCTCGTGTAGAGAGCTTCTATGTCCATGGTTATTAGCCAGTCGTTGGTCGAATCTACCGTGAGGTCTCTGAGGAGGCACAGGACGTCCTTCGTATCTCTGAGGTAGGATGCAGATTTTTGGACGATAGGACGAAGGAACCAGTCACAGAATTGTGACAGTGGTTCTAATACTGACCCTATCCCGGATACAATTGGTCTCCCAGGAGGAGGCGTCCTGTTTTTGTGGATTTTCGGGAGTGTGTAAAATTTAGGCATTCTTGGTTCTTCATTCACGAGGAAGTCTGCCTCTTGTTTGGTTATCCAATCATTGCCGAGTGCTTCTGTGACCATGATCTTAATCTTGGTCGTCAAAGGACCAGTAGGGTCAGTCCTGTGTATGGTGTAGCTGTTTGAGTCAGAGAGAAGTCTCAAGCATTCTTCTCTGTACATATCACTATCCATGACCACAATGGCGCCCCCTTTGTCAGCTGGTTTTATTGTTAGGTTTTTATTATTGCTCAGTTTCGCGAGGGCCGTGCGCTCCTTTCCCGTAAGGTTATCAAACCCACGAGTATTCTGGAAGTCAATCTTCTCAATATCTTTTAGTACGGCCTGTTCGAAAGCAAGTATGTTACATGAAATGTTCTGGTTCGGGGGTTGGAAGGTGGATTTCCTCCTTAGCCCTGTGGATTTCTTCCCATTCTCGTCTGTAGTATCTTCAGCATCTCCGAAATAATCGCGGAGTTTGATTTTCCTGAAGAATTGGGCCAATTCCGTGTGAAGAGCAAAGGGGTCATTTCGGGGTGTGGGAACGAATCCCAGCCCTTTAGAAAGGACGGTTGTTTCGTCTTGTGAGAGTGTGTATTTACTGATATTCACTATGTTGGTTACTCCCTGCTCGTCGAGGGCATCTCTCCTCTCCCTCTGCTCCAGGTTACTACACCACGCTGTGGCTCTGGTTGATCTTCCCACTGGACCCTCGTATTTCTTCGTTTTTGGCGTCCTCTCCCTCTGCCACGGCCCTGGAACAAAAAAGGCGGTTGGCCATGTGGAAAACCAAATCCTGGTTGGTAAAATGGTTGTGGCCAAAACCCGAAGGGTGGAGGTTGAGGTTGTGGACCCTGCATCATCGGATGGTGATAGCCCATAGGTTTCCAGAATTGTGGTCCTTGGCCCTCATCGCCGCTACTGTCACTTCTTTCCTCTCCAGAGCTGAACGTCCAGTTCTGGGGTGTTGGTCTAAACCGTTGTTTTCTCCCTGTTGGTTGAGGGGCTGGTTTATCATAGTGTTCGTCTGTGACGTACGGGTAGACAGTTTCCTTACTAAATTTTTGTACATCCTTACGGAGTTTAGTAAGTTTCGACTGTGTGAGGTATTCTTTATAATCAGAGTGATCTTTGTTGATCTCCTCCAGTTTCTTTTTAAAGGCTGAAAGCTGTACCGTTGCCTTGAGTCTACCCTCACTCTGTTGGATCTCAATCAGGAGTGCATCTGCCAGCTGTCTGGCGGTGTTTATAATGAGGATGAGCCAGTCCTTGGTGCACTTCCAGGCAATGCTCGACCAGTTAATTCTGAACTCTCTATTGTTGAGGAACAGTCGTGGTTCGTTGGTGACGATGAGACCTCTCGGGGCCGTGTTTTTCCGGAGGTACTCCGTCATAAACGCACCATGTAGTGCAGTGCGTATCTGTTCTTTTTTCTTAGAAGAAAGGGCTTCCCATTCATCTGAGTTTTTTACCGTGTTGGTGACTATGGTTTCTGCTAGGAGAGATGGTGTGTTAAGAATCTCCGCTAGGATCTCATCCCCGAAGGAGAGTTCGGTATCCATGGTGCAAGGTGGGTAAGGAGAGTGTGAAAGGTTATCTCACATTTTAGAATGAACTGTATTGGTTCAAAAGGCAGACGTAGAAGTGTCTGTCTGCTCGTTCCGGTCGTAAGAATACGTGACTCAGAACATCACCCTATTTTAAAGGAATGGTACCCCAATGGTGTTCCCACAGCCGGCAGCTGTACATAAATAGCAATCACTAGAAGAACTCCACAAAGTGTGGAGGGGGGGAACAGGAGGCACGGGGTGCTAGGAGCTAGCGGCCTCCATAACTACTATTGACCACAAGAAGCTGCTCCTAGTGTGATGTGACCTTACTACAGTTGTGAGTTAAGTGTGGACATCTCACAAAAAGTGACGGACTGGCCTCACACACCACCTGGTGTCATGCTTCATCATCGGCCTTCCAGACCTGCCAACTCACACAGAGCCACTATGCATCACACGGTATCGGTCCCCTTCACAGAGTCACCATGTGAGTAGCTGATATCTCATGGTGGCCTGTAAAAAAAAACTGGAAACCACTGCAAAGAGTGGATTTGCAGCTTGTCTTTTGAGCTTTGAACAGCCGATGTCCATTAAGGGGTGTGAAAATAACCAAGGACAACCCAAGACACCGGCACAAGCCTCAGCAAGCCATTGGAGTTTGGTGGGGTGAGGGGGCAGGAGTGCATCTTGGGTACATCTGTGCACGAGGCCCGGCCTCTTCCAAGGCACCGCCTCACCTCATACATGGGAGCTTATTTTCCTTTTCGATAATTAGGGCCGAGGGCACCTGTGCTGCAAAGAAGCCCATGTGGTATTTATTTTTATGTGAATGGCACAGAGAGCTTGTTTCAAGATTGGAGTGATGGGCAGGCATGATGGGGAAGGGAAGAAAGTGGCAGAGGAGATAGCCTGCAACTCAAAGCCACAGGTATCATTAGTGCAGCAGGTGCAGTTGCATTGGAGCGCAATTGTGCAAGGGACTCACAGCTCCCAGTAATGAGGTACAGTATTTTCGTGACAATTACAGTTGTTTATTTAACGCATCCGCTCATTTATAAGCATCACATTTCGTGTGAATTGTGAGACGCAGATACAGCCCCTATCTCAACTCGGCTCCTCCCACTCCCCCATTCTTTGCCATATAATTCTGGAGGGGGGCCCAGAATTCAAAATATTTTGCTTGGGTGGGCTTATAGCAAAAAAGTTTGAAACATAATCGACATTTAATAAGGCTAGTGCGACCTGTGGGTGAGTGGTAGTGCAGTTCTTTATTTGTAAAATGATGAGTGCAGGTGCACAAGGCGATGCTCAGAAGCCCTCGGACGGTGCTGTTAAATGTCAGCGCGCCGAATACGAAGGCTGCCTAGTCTGACTACACCTCATGCCTCTCTAATCCTGTGCCAGACCCTCACTGCATCTCTATCTCTCTCCTGCAGGTCCCCGCTTTCACCCTTTGTAGCGTTTGTTCCTGTCTTTTTCTTCCTCCTTTCCCGTGTGGGCTTTTTCTCTCTCGGGCTTTAGGGAAATGTCTGATGAGGTCAAATAAGTGCCGGTCGGTGACCAAGAGTGTGGCGACCTCCAACCGGAACCCCCAGCTCAAACTGAGCACGGAGAGTTTACGCGACTTGGAGCTGTGAGGCAGCTAATAAAAGGTATCCGGAGTCTTAGCTTGTGGTTGGACATTGAGAGATGAAGAATCGGCAAAAAAAATACACAGTAACCCATGTAAACAAAGTTACCAACAGGACGAAAATATTTAATCTTTCCGTGGTTTGTCGTAACATTTGATAGCACTATTTCATTGCGAGTGTAACACTGCCACCTGCTGGCAATTTTAAGAATAACGCTGCTGTAACAGACCACACGATAAAATATATCGTACTTTGTTATATATGCATCAGATCAGAATCTGAGAATCACAGCTAATCCTCTTAATGGGAAGCCCTTGTCAGAACAACGCAAATCAAATCTACGCAAAGTAGGTCATGCTGAAATTCAGCGTGTTACTAAATTCAAACGGTGTGGTGTGTGTGTGTGTGTGGGGGAGGGGGTACTAAAACTCAGAAAAGTGGGGGTTCAGCCATCTTCAGAGCTGAATCAAAATTACTGGCGGGGACTCCCTTTAGTCTTCTGGGATTAATAGCAGCTCATATCCAGTGCTTTGAATGGGCCGGTACTCACCGGTACTGTACCGGCACTTTTCAATTTTCTCTCCTGGAGTCCCGGAGCTTCTCCCAACACAGGGAATGTACCGGTACTCCCGGGGTTCCAGGAGAATTGTAGGTGCTAGCTCCTCCGGGGCTCTGATTAAACAGTATGTCACCTGAGTCGCAAATAGAGCGCAAGCTCTGCTGTGCGATCATACGCTGCGGGAAGCCAATCAGTTAATGTACTGTGAGCGGCCAGCGAGTTCCCTGGTCAATTGCAAACCAGATTGGAAAATGCATGCTTTGATATCCCACACAGAAGAGGCAGAGAAGACATTGCAAAAGTATTGAACATGGAACAGGAACAATATTGTGTTCATTGTATAAACAAATAGCTACTGGATGGCAAGCCGCGGCCGCCAAACTTGCACGGGGAAGAGAGTGAAGAAGATGGAGCGATGCAGAAACAGGAGGTAGTGAGAGGTAAAGACGGGGAAAAGATGAAAGAACCTCTAGGAAGACAAGAGGGAGAGAAGGAAAAAAACAACTGAGTGAAGGAAGAGGGAAACATAGGAGAGGAAGAGGCAGGCCTGGGGGAGTAATATGGGCAAGGCAAACGAGAGGAAGGGGTGACAAATATATGGAGGGAGAAAAACAGGTGTGAGGGACAGAAAGGAGGAACTGACATGGATAAGTTTAGACGTGAGACAGATAAAAGACAAGGAGTGCGATTAAATAGGCACAAATGAGGAAGCAAGAGAGTGGTGAGAGGACAGGGTGAAAGCAAAGGAAATAAGGTACGTTTATTGTACAGTTAATTACAACATTACAATTGAAGCTAAAAGCTTAAAATAAAACAGTGTTAAAACATCCAGCTGTTTGCTTATTGTACCATGTACAAATTGACCAAAATAATCAGATCATATGCAAAGAGTTCTTTATTGGATACTAATTCCATCCGGTTACGATCAAGCCAAGAGCCCCAAGGCCTATCCTAGATGTATTGGCAGCTAGAGAATACCAATTTATCCAGACTGTGCAAAACCTACAAAAATATTCTAAAAACTTGCTATCATAAAGTGCCTATTACATTAACGTGATCTAAGTGATCTGGTCAGTATGACTTGTATTTTGCAATTCTATAAGTTAAAGTGCTTTGTGCTTTGACAAATGCCAGGGTTCTGTATAGTCTGAACATCAGTTTTAACCTCGTAGAAGGCAGATTGGGTTCAGTGTTCTCATCACAGGTTTTATTTTCAGTTACTGCAGTTTCACGCTTATTCCATTCTCGCACCTTTTTGTAGAGAGATCTTTTCTCCATCTGTTTGACAGCCGCAAACTGACAATGGGAGCAGTATCTTTTCTATCTTGTTTAGGAATCTTACAAAGCAGGAGTTTAGTTGCGTAGCCTTTGGATTGAAGCAGGCCAATAACGTCTGTCTGCAGGTTCGGATGCCTCTGTGATTGAAGAGGGGACGGAGAATTGTTCGTCACGCCTCCAAATGTTTGCATGTTATGTGCAAAAGATCTTTGCGCCCGGTGCTGCATAGACGGCAGGTGGTCTTTATTGTGTTCCGGTTCTAAGGCGGTAAATGTGGGAGCAGGGGTAGCATGCCCAGATGATATCTCAAAAATGTCTCCTTTGCTGCCAAGTTGACCCCTATATCAAAATATGGTTGCGGCCTAACTGCGGCGTAAGTGTTCAGTACAAGCCAGCCGTGAGACTTGGCTACCAGCGTTGACTTTTCCTCTATTACGAGGCCGTTTTAGTGGTTTTGGTGACAATTTTTTGTAGCTGGCATGAGTTACTGGAGTCTCCCATAGGGCTTGTAAACCTAACTGTACTAAGGAGTTGTGAAGATATTTCTTGGCTGCAGATCTTTCTCGTGATGCTAATTCCACCCAGATCTGAAAGTTTAATGTGTTCTGTTCAGCGCCCCTGATCTTGTGCCAGCATTTTATGAATGCCCCCTTCTGGCCAAGGTTTGTCTTTGAAGGCAAAATTCCAATCTTATTTGCGATGGGGAGGAGTAATTTGGAAGAGCAAAGATCATGCTGTATGCCCCAGTAATAATGCTGTCCAGGATGAATGCGTCTCTCACTCGTAATGTATCACTCCCGTATATTACCGGCAAGAGTTTCGCTTGGAGTAGATGAGTTAAGGTGGAACCTGTCACTTTCTTCTTCAACAATCTCAGTGCCAATTCTACGGTGATGCCTTTTCATCGCAGGGCTTCTTTATGAGGCTTCAACGATCCCTTTTCGTCTATGGTAACACCTAAATATTTATATTCTGCCACAGTGCCAGTTTCGTTGTCGCCGTTTTGTGTAGTTCATTGCGATGACTTTTGTTTTTTCCAGGTTTTTTTGCCAGGCATTTTCCAGTGAGTACTCTTGAGTGGTATCAAGTACATGCTGTAATCCAACCCGTGTGTGGCTTATTAGTACTAAATCATCCGTGTAGAGAAGAATTGAGAGAACCATATTGCCTAAATTTTGGAGAATGTGAATTACAGTGATCCAGTCTCGTTGTCAGGTCAGCCATGAAGAGGTTGTACTGAGTGGGGGTGAGGGACGCAGCCCTGTTTTAGCCCTATGTTGGTAAGGGTTCGCCAGCTTGATTCTTGCCCAGCTGTTCGTATGCAGTAAGACTAGCTGCCTTAGGAGGGCTGGGGAAATGTTCCAGTTACTCAACTTCTGCCACAATTTCCCTCGGCTGACGTAATCAAGAGCAGAGCGGTAGTCAATGAAGTGAATGTTTGCTTGGTTTCTTTGGCAGCGTAAATCAGCAGGGATAGAGCCATTATGTTGGTGGTGGTTCCTAAGTGCTTACAGAAGCCTTTTTGGTTTAATGGTCTGATGGAGTTGTATGCAGCACAGAATGTTAATTCCTCCAGAATTGTTCCTGCACAGTATTTGGCCTCAATATCGATAAAGGTGACCAGACAATAGTTTTTTGCATCGCTCTTATTGACCTGCTTGTAGTATTTTGGATCCCTTCCAGGAAGCCGAGATCGATTCTACTATCCGAATCTGTATGGATACGGATTCCAAGATTTCAGACCAATATGAAAGATCTTGATTGAATAAGGCAGGAGGGATCGTGTTGTGGCCCAGGGCTCCCTCCTGCCTCCCTTTGACTATCTTTCTCTTGATTTGCTGCGCCGTTGTACTGAGGCAGACTATCTGAGTGATTTGCAGAGACTCGTGGTCTTGGAATACTGTGGCAGTTGTTACAACCTCATTGTTTGGATCTGGGAGTGTCTCTGTTATTGGATTCACACATAGAGTGCTGCATACTTTTCCTACTGCTGAGGACAATTGAAATGCCCGAACAAGAACGTAGCCCAGGTTTCCTCCAAGAGAGGAGTGTTTATTCCTAAATGGTTTGGGGGTTTAAGGAAGATAATTGTTCGTCAGAATCGTGCGCGGTCTTTGCACTTTGTATCATGGAGCAGCTTTGCCCATAAAGATTCGTTTTCCTGTAATTAGACCATTTTAGCTTTTTTATGATGGCTTTGTGACAGAGTGTAAAATCGTGTGGACTCCTATGGAGATTTCTCAAAGTTTTATTTTTATATTGCTTGAGCCTTTTCATTTGAGCTCGATGCAAGGCATTGGAGTCAGCTTGGCACCTCCCGGCCTGAGAGTTCCTTTACTAATTATATTGATGGCAAATGTATCGTTAAAGGTCTCAGTGAAAGTCTCCTATAGACTCGCTTCTGGTGTAAGCTTTTGGCCGATTCCATGAGTTTATCCACGGAAAAGGAAGTGCGCATGACCCGCCTGTTGTTGATGGTGAATACTGAGTTGGTTATTTTGGTCAGAAGACTGAGAAGTATGGCCAAATCACTGAAAGTAGCCTCTTGTGGAAGATCTGTCACACCCAGATCGAAAGAGTAGATTTTGTGAAACGTGGGAAGAGTGACAAACGTGTAATTGAGAACTGAACTCGAGGAAGCCAAGTGATATGTTGGTGCGGGTGGACTGTCATCCTGAAAACATCCATTCAGTGCCCAGAAACTAAGATGCTCCAGTTCCCTCAAGAGTTGGGTACCTATCTTGGTTTGCTTGCCTGCTTTGCTTAACCCCTGATCCGGCTTGTTCCATTGCACTGTCTAAGGAAAAAACAGGTCTTCATCTGCTGTTGATCCCAAGAGATGGAGATTAAAGCACCCGGTTAATATAAAGTTAATTGTTGACACTTTTTCTAAACGCTTCAAAAGGTTGCTGACCAGTTGCTTTGAGCCCTTGGCCCTGTCTCTGGGATGCAGGTAAACGTTGACTATCACTACCCTCCATTCTTCTTTGCCACTTCTGAGTGTCATTCTTACTGCTAGCATTTCACTTGGCACTATGGCGTTCACCTTCAACTCCTTAGCAAGGCCATTGGTTACTATTAAGATGTATATCACCAAGCCACTCATTTGATGACCATATCTGACTCCTTTCTGTGTGGGGACATGATGGTTCATAAAGCCCTGGACGTGGTAGGAGTGTTCAAGCCAAGTTTCCTGCAGAAGTATATAGTCAAAGGTTTGAAAGTAGAGCAGGAGTTGTGGGTCTGGTATTTTATTTGCTAATCCGTTGATGTTCCAGGAACATAAGCGTAAAGATTATGAATTGGACAAAGTGGGCTTGTTATTTTGGATTTTTTGTCAGTAGGTATTATTGGCACAATTTATTTTGCGGGTTATCCCGTTCCAATTCCATTCAGCTGCTCCTTCTCTTTCAGTATTTCTTTTGGTTTCCCAATGGAGCACTGCCAATTTAGGGGGAGATGTCTTCGGTGGCGGCCCGTGCAGTAAGCGCGGTGAGGCAGGGGGGAGTGACAAATGAAGGAATAGTGAAAATAAATAAATAAATAAAACCGCTTACCTTGTGCTCGCAGCATCGAGCCAAGGTAAGTGGTTTTATTTATTTATTTGTTTTATTTTCCCTAATCCATCGTTTATCACTTCCACCCCCCCACCCAGCCTCGCCTCACTGCGCTTACCTGCACAGGCTGCCACTGATGTACTTCTAGCGCCTTTGAGCACTGAGCAAATAGTGCGGTGAGCCTGCGATATTGTCCCATTTTGGTTTTCAGAATTAATGTGAGGTAGTATCCTTATCCCCATCACTGGAATATAGATTGTTCATCCAAGACCATACTTGCTATCTCAGTTGAAGAACATCTGGCTTTAGTTGACTCACTTTCCTGCTGATTGTCCATTTGGACAAATTACATGGACACAAGATCAGATGAGAGCAGTTTCTCCAAACCTTTGATTGCTCCTTGAAGGGGCAATATTCTTCCCCTATTTAAGTTATCTACTCTCCCCTCTGATTTATATTCCGGTAAAAACATTATGGTGTTTACAGGTGGTCTATGGGGGCATGAAATACTTGGGGGTGTATTTGTCCGACTCCCCCACCACGGCATGGGAGTGGAACCTTGCACCGGTCTGGGAGCGGGTGCGTGAAGATTTTAAGACCTGGTCCCACATGCCCCTTTCCATCTACAGCCGGTCAGCCATTTTTAAGATGGTAGCACTCCCGTGACCTTTGTATCAACTACAGAATCATCCCTACCAGATTCCCCGATGGTGGTTCCAGCAGGTGAATTCTGTCCTGGGACAGTTTCTTTGGGATGGCGGCACGGTGAGGGTGGCAATCCGGACGTGCTTTCTATCCACATATTGCGGGGGGCTGGCAACCTCCGATATTTGGTCTTATTCTGTAGCATCGCATCTACTTGTCTTAAATGAGTGGTGGTATGTGGACAGAGCGGACCCGGCATATGCCGTGGAACGACGCTCCTTCGGGTGACCGGTCCCTACATACTCTTCTTTATTCGGCTCCGTTGCGGCTTCCCCTTCCATCCGCCACACGGATTGTTTTCAGCTTTGGAGGCAGGCATTGCGGCGGATGGGCTGGTGGAACAGATTGACTCGAGAGACCCCATTATGGCACAATGGCCGCTTTCCGCAGTTGCTGCGCCTCTCCGGGTTTCGCAACTGGGACACCATTGGGATATCTACTTTGGGGGACGTTATGCGGGGCACAATTTTAAGATCCTTTCAGGACATCCAGAGTGATTACCAGATGCCAAAGACGCAATTCTTTAAATATTTGCAATTTAGGCATGCTATCCCCCCCAGTTTGGAGGGTCTGGACTCGCTGCCGGAGTTCAGCCCAATAGAGGCTTAGGTATTTATGGGGGACCGCCTCGACCATAAGATCTCTAAAATCTATCAGTCCCTGGTCACACACTGTTCCCCCTCATTGCAGCATTTGCGGGAGGCCTGGGAGGGAGATGTAGGTCAGATGGAGGAAGAGGACTGGACGGAAGCCTTGGCTTCCCCGCGAGGGGCGGCTATTGCAATGAGCCTGCGGTTGATTCAATTCAAATACCTTCACCGGCTCTATTTTACCAGGGATAGGCTCTGGAGGGCGGGCATAGTGGCTTCCCCGGTGTGTCTCCGTTGTGCACACTATATGGCACTGCACAGTGCTAGCACGATTCTGGAGGGGGGTTCTGGCTTGTCTCTCTGAAGTACTGGGGTGGGAGCTCCCTAGTTCACTGAAGCTTTTCCTCCTTCATGTGATGGAAGGAATCAGGGGCAATATTTAAAAGAGACATCTCATGCTCCTAGGTTTTACTTTAGCGAAGAGGGATATAGCTAGAGCCTGGAAGGCGGTAATTGCCCCTTCAGTTTCGACTTGGAAAAATGGGCTGGACTTCTGTATGGGCCTTGAAGTCCCCATCTTTGAAGCTAGAGGGTGCCCCCGGAAACACTACAAGATCTGGAGGCGCTGGGCGGATTATCGGGGTCTGGAGCTAAAGCCGCCACGAGGGGGCCGGGACCCGGAGTAACCTGTTGGCCTCCCCCGTACCTTACGCTTTTCCCATGTGTTGCTTCCAGGTCCTTGGCAGGAAATGGTATTGTGGACATTGAGCTCTTGTGTAGATCAATGGCATTCTGGGTCAGTGATATATTGTTCCGGAATAAGGAGACGGTGCGCTGTGGGGTGGGGAGGGAGCGGGGGATGTTGGTTGTTTTGCAGGGATTGATTTTATTTGTATTGCCTTTCATATTCTCCTTTGCATAAATGTGTAAAATCGTCAAAGTCCACTTTTTGTATCTTAAATGCGGCAGTTGTCTCTGGGACTCAGGGATCTGCATTGTATGTACTACTCTGACAAATAAAATCTGTTTAAAAAAAAACCATTATTGTGTTGGTGTCAAATTGTTCTCTAGCCAGAATATAATTGGGCTGCAAAATAACTGGCTGGCACTCTTGTGACTTTGAGAATTCCGAAAAGTGAGGTTCTTGGGTGAATTAGCGACAAATTGGCCATTATCTAGGGCATGGCTGAGCTGTGGGTTCGGACTTGGGTTTGGGTTTAGGTTTATTAGGTGTCCTTATTATGCTTACTGAATGCTTTGTGCCTGATGGAGGAGCTAAAGATAGGTTTTGCCTGTGGGCCATAGCTGTTTGCTCTTTTATTGTTTGATTCTCCTTCTGATTAACACTGGTCCTTAATGTGACATCTTTACTCTACCTTGATAGCTGCCCGACCACTGATCTTCTTGAGGGTCCAGGTGAGGTTCCTTGGGTCGGTATTGGTAAGTTTTGACTTGGAGTGGCTGCCCCGCTAGCGGATTTTTCCTCGTCTTTGCTACCAAAGTCGTCTACTGATGGCATTATGAGCATTGTTGTAGATACCCGGCTGCCTGCTGGAGTAGTTGCTGATTTAGACCGAGGACTTTGCTTGGTAACTATTGTCCTTTGAGTGGTGGTATCAGTCCGAAAATCCACGACTATGTTGTTCTTTTTATTTCTGCCTTTCCTTTTTTGTTTCCGGAGCACTTGGGTGTTATCTTATTCGTTCTTGCGTTTCGCCTGCTTAGGTGAAGGAAGGGGAGGTGGTGGTGGATTTAGGATGACTGGTGAGTCAATGGAGTGTTGAACTGCCCTATCCTCCTCTTAATGAGCCGCTGTTGAGGGCAATTCCAATTTCAACTCCTAGTTGAAAGATTGGACAGTCAAGCTGGACATCATCTTTCTGCATAGTGGATTGTTTCATTTTTGTTAATAAATCTCCCAGCATGTTGGGCAGAGTAGTTAGTTTTTCCAAAATTGGAGCACAGGAGCAGTCTGCTTGCATTACCTAGGGATCGAACTGCACTTGTTGGATAAACTGCTCAGTTCCGTGAGTTTTTTGTGAACTCCTGAGACCTATACTGCTACAGAATGAAGTACTGATAGCTTTATGTCCATTTTATCTGAATGGAATTTCAGAGCAGCCACAGAGAACTGCATGGTATTGATGAGAGATGCCTATCTGTTGGTCATTCCCATTATTAGGATTATTTTTGGAGACTGGATTATTGTCGCCTGGAGGAGGGTTTTGTGAGTAAGAAGCCACTAATTCCTCCCACTCCTGTGTGGCGAGGTATGAAATATCACCTACTGAGCCTGCGGATTCATCTTTGGTTTGATATGTGGGAGTTTTGCAGATGTTCCTGGACTTCTCAAATGCGGTGGTGTGGGCAGTGTCGCTTGGCGACTGTATGTGGGATCTTGGCCTCGTTCGAGTCATCACAGGCTCAGATTCAGACTGGCCTATCCCTGGTGATCCCATAAAGCGGTAGTGTGCAGCTAGCTGGGATTGGTTTTGGTCTGAAGATGCGGTCTCTAGTTTGCCGGTGTCTCTAGGTTTCTCGCTGGGGCCGTGAGCCCTGGGAGGTTCACAATTCTCTCCCCGGAGCTGCACAAAGCACAATGCAGTGTCTGCTCTGGTGCAGTTTGCCTCGTTTCTTTCCTTTGCTTCCACACTGTCACTGGCAATGTCCCTCCACCCACTTTGGCATCTAGGGATGCAGAATTAGTTCCCATGGATTTAGTTTCCTCTGTTAGAGCGTAACAGTTGGCAAGGGTGATGTGATCATGGCATCCTCCGCGCAGTGAGCGATAGCCTCAGGTTGTAGAAGAGTTAAGAGGCCTGCAAGATCCTCATTGCTGGAAAAGATGCCAGGATCCTTCAGGAATGCAAACTTGGTGTACATTTTTGGTTGTTAATTGCTAGGAACGGTTTTCAAGGTAGCCCCATCAATGCATATCAGACAAGCCCCTCTCTGAACTTTGAGCCCCCTTCTCGAACTTTCTGCAATTTCAGTAATTACGGGGCTAACATTGCATCGTTTCCTCTTCTTTTTGTGCACGAGCATTGACCCTCTTACTTTTCCGAACCGCATTATGGAGAGCATATGGTAAAACTGATGGACCTTATTTAGGTGCCAATGGGCTGGATAGATGTTGGTGCATGAGTGGGGGGGAGTGGTGGACAGCGGGCCACTGGCGTAACGAAACTCGAGGGGGCCTCCCTGCAAGGCACGTGGAGGGGACCCCTCAGGGCTCAATCAATCAGGAGCTTTGCAGCCAGAGTGCTGTGCTGAAGGGGGCCCCTGGAGCGTGGGGGCCGCCGCACCGCGGGGGCTGCGGGGGCCTGTGTTACGCCCCTGCAGCGGGCATAATGCCAGAGCCTGCATGCCACACCTGTACTCGGGAAGGCTGCCTCCGTCTGTTGCACCCCCTGCCCCCATGCTCCTTTTTTCGGTCCAAGATGCACACTTGCGGGATACTGCCCGCCGTACCTCTTCCTCCTCCCCTCCCGTCTACTGGATGGTTGGATGAGGATTGGATGCAGGATTGATACTCAAGCTCAAGGTGGATGCAGGGTTCTGGCCTCAGGTCACCAGCAACATCTGCAGGGTGCAGCCTGTCGGAAGGTTGTCTGTAGATTTCCTAGTCCTTTCCAGGAACTAGCAGACCATGGTGATTCATAACAATTTGTGGTCATGTGGCAGAGCGGTCATTACAACATTCCAAGGTGAGCAGAGACAGGTAAGTCAGCCACTGTTGGTTAACTAGAGCCGCCTTCACTGACTGGGGTCCACAGCCAGGAACATGAGCACTCCTGCATGCTATTGCTATCTTACGCTCAGCTTTCGAGGTCAACGCAATTAAAGTACTTGAGGCTTTTCCACAGGGTGAAGCTGGAGGGTAAAGCCACAGGGTCACAAGCAGAAGCTGAATGGTAGAGCCATAGGGTTGCAGGGGCCTTAGATGATATACTGTGATCCTGCTAATACACCCTGGTGCGCCCTGGAGACAGTCAAAGATGAAGTCAGGGGAGCAGAATGGGTAGGGCAATAAGTGGAGGGCAGGAGAACAGGGCACAGTTGTATGCTTTGATGGGGGTGAGCTCACCTTGGCCGCAAGCTTCACCAAGTCCTAGCCGGAATAGGGGCTCTACCTGTGTGGCAGGACCTGAACCTGTCGCACCCATGCTTCACCACTCCTGCCGCACCTGCCCCTACTGCCGCTCTATATTTACACCTCATGCCTCCCCGCTAATGATTTTAGTTGATTTTTTATTGTTTTAATTTTGTAGCCTTCAATATATTATTGTGGCTCCCAATAGCTCTCAATGGTTCAGAGTAGATTGTGCCTTTCTATTTATTATTGTTATTGCCGCTTCTGGTGCTGCTGCCTGCTGTCCACGTGCCTTAGGTCTTCCACAACTTAGACCGGTACCAGTGGTGATTCAGCAACAGTGGTGAGAGCGAAAGCTTCTGGCGCTGACGGGCGGCCGCATTTTTACAGTTCACAGCAGGTGGGGGCGCCAGGGAGCCAGCAGAGAAGGAGGTGCTGGACAGTGGGTAAGTGTTTAAATATGAGTCCTGTAAGAATTTTGTTGGGGTGACATCAGTCTATTGTAATACAGGTACCTCTCTACAGCTCTCATGTAAAAATGACTCTTTGAATAAGTATACAGGCTATGGATGCAAGTATAGCATCTGTTTCATCTGAGAAACATCTCTTCAGGTAGTTTTATTGTCATAGATAACTGTGCCACAGTTTCAACCTTCAAAGCTGCTGGTCCTGTGCTACGCACCTTTCAATGGACCATTGTCCTTCCCCTTCAGCACACCCAAGTCTACCTGTAGGGATGTGCCTTGTTTCCATGCTTATGACTGTGTGTGCATAACTATGCTAGTGAGTAGGGCTCAGCAGGGGGGTACGGCCAGATCTGTCACTAAGGAAAGTGAAAGCTACTGGACATCCTAAACAGTTCCCAACTCCTGGCTCTCTTAGGGCCTGCTTTGCCTGCCCCCCCTTAGGCAAAATTACTTGACTTCATTCAGAATGCCATTGAAGAGTGAACTGATCAACAGCATTCTCCAGCCTACCACCCCACTTGCAACGCCCCTTTACTGCCTCTGAACTATCATTCCTTATACTAACTTGCACTGAGGCAACGCATCGGTTGCTTGTGAGATCCGCCAATCTCCTAACTAGAAAGGGATCATACTTTATCCTTATGAAGGTCTCTTTCACAAATCGCCCACAATATCAATGATTGTGTATACTGTGAACATACAAATATCTTTCATGTATAAACTGAACTTATGAAATGCACTTTTAAAGTTATCCTTTTGAACATGCATTGACAAAAATAATACTCTACAGATAGCAGAACTGTTGATGTATTATTGTGCACAGTTGCACACCAAGAAAACCTCAAATGAAATGCTTGTCTCCTAAGCACACCCTTAGCTCCGCCCCATCCGTTAAACTTGGTGAGTACCTGCACTTACTATTTCCATCTAAGGCACTGCCAGTATCATGTCTACTACCAAAGACATGCAGCCAAGGGCGCACTTTAAGGGCAGGCCAGTATAATTCATTTCAACATAACAAAACTTGACAATTTTTACAATGGGTTTAGAGTTCCCCCTCAAGGTATTTTAGCATTTCTAATGTGACACATTCAGCAATTAAACAGGGTACGCTGCGGAATTTCGAGTTCTAGAACCGGTGACAAACAGGCGCTATTTGTGCATTCTATAACACTCTTTTCCTTTCCCATTACTCTCAACCTAATCAGTCTTAAAAACAATATTTACAAGATATATGGATGCCCTCCATCGCATGTTTAACTGGCCCTGGTACAGGTGCTGATTGAGGTATGCCTGCAAGCCCTCTCTCTTTCGAAGATGAAGCTAAAGCATAGAGTGGGGGACTGGAATGTTCTGAGGAGTCCTCGAGGCACCTTCCAGCAGGCGGCTACCACTCTTCACCCACTGTGACCCTGTACTGTATTGCTGAGGAAGTCAATGAAACAAAGCCATCCACCGTGCCAGATTGTCCCACAGACGTGTAAGGAAAGAAAGATGCTCTCAGACAAAAATGTGGACACAGGCTCCAAACTCAACCCATGACATGCAAAGTGCACATACTCTTCCACACATACCGATATCATATGTAAATAAATGGTTATGGGAGACTTGCTAAACTTTTTATACGAGGCAGGCCTTCAGCCCTCTCCCCCAACTGAAGGAGACAGGTACCAAGGCCTGTACCTTCAACAGGAATCATTCTGGCACCACCAACAATCCAACAAAGCCCAGAAGGAGAGTAACATGGAGGTGCATTGGTGAGCTTGGCAGATTGTTGAGGTCACTGATGGAAAGCAAATGAACACATAGGTTGTAACATGAAAAACAATTAGGGCAAGGTAGCACACTCTTCAAAGCCATACAATGGACGTTTTACTGTAACATGGCGTTTCGGTCTTTGGTGACTATAATGAAAAAAGCTAATTAATCAATGCAGTCCTCAAAAAAAGTGGTGTCAAACATTTGTTTATGGCTGCCACATTTCTTTCAATATGGATCTCAGGCACCCAGGTACGAATGGCGTCTCTGGATTTTCCTGGGACATATCATTTTCTTCTCCTGAGTGGACCTAACAGAGACCTTATATCTTACAGTTGCTGCATCTCCACTCTGTTGTGTGCCACTGAGGCATACATAAGAAATGTGTAGCTTTATTTTACCGGATCATACTATCTTGGACCCTGGATGGATCCTATAAACCCATAGATAAATGGGGTCTTTTGATCTTCCTGAGTCAGAGAATCTCTGCTGTGGGTGCACCTTGTAAGAATGGTACCTGCTGTTTTTCATTTGGTCATACCCAGGGCCACTGGAATTATGCAGCCTGGGAGGACCAAATTATGCAGCAGGGTTTATTAAATTATACAGCAAGCAAGGGAAAATCATGGTGCGCAATGCAGCACATTTTGTAAAAATGTTACTTTATTATTTTTATACATATTAACAATGTCCCGACAATGGTTTTACCTCTTTATTATCAGTATAACACCAAAATAAGCAACAGAAAGATGGCCAATCTACCTTTGTGAAGGGCTATCCAGCCAGTGTGCAGAAACATGCACAGGCTATCCTGTTTTAGGTTAAAACCTATAGAAACAAATAAAACCCCACTGAAAAGGAAACAGCCCTCATCAGTATAAACATATACACACTGATAAGCACCCGCGCAACCACAAACTAAAATTCCATTTAAGAAAGGAAAGTGAGAGAGAATGAGCAATTGTAATTCCTTCCAGAAGGGGCCAGCACAAAGTAACTTTGTTATACAAGGTAGCAGCAGGAAAGACTGGTCTAACATTATTCTGCTTGAGTTTTTTTGTCTAAGAATATCACTAAAATATTATTTCTTCCATTCGTTTCCTGCAGGTGTGTGTGCTTGGATTAAATGTGTAGGATTTAGAAGCATGCTGTATAGTATGAGCTACTAATGTTATACATTACAGAGAATGTGGGATTATTAAAATCATTTTTGATCTTTTAATTGCACTGATTGGTGAAATGGATGGCTCATAAGGATTTAGCCAATATGTACTATTACATTTACTCACATACACAGAATGGGTACAACCCTTTGATACATCAGCCACCTTTTCTAACGCCTCAATATTGATAGTTGGTCAACGACCAAACTAACTAGGCTTTAAACATTTACTAGCACATGCATCAAAAATGCAATTTGCGATTCCTTATTAGCGAAAATTAAGGATTCGCTAATAAGGAATCGCAAAAGCCTATGCATGTAGAAATCACTTACAAAATAGCGATTTCTGAATATTTCTTAATTGCGAGTCGCAAATTGCAAGTCATAATTAAGAAATACCTCCCCATTCATTCCTATGGGCCGAGAGGCCCATAGGAATGAATGGGAGGACGTTCTCAAATTGCGATTCTCAATTAGAGAATCGCAAATTGAGAATGCAATTTCAAGGGTGCAAGGGTGTCAAAACGACACCCTGTTGTACCCCTGAAATCGATCTGTGTACAAATGTTGTGCACACACATGTCCAAAGGACATGTGTGTGTGTAACCTACCACTTTGAAAAATGTACTTTCGTGCATTTTTCAAAGTTTTTGCAAATTACCATGAAGTTCAACTTCATGCCAATTTGCGCCCTCTATCAGCGAAATCGCTAAATTATTTTACTTTAATGTATTGCATTTAAGGAATCTCAATTTGCGATTCCTTAAATGCAATCGCAATTTGAGAACTCGCAATTAATTGTGAATTCTGAAATTGCGAGTGCCTTGACCCTTCATGCATCGCAAATGCCCTTTTTGCGGGCGCAAACGGCCGATTTTTGCGAATCGCACCGTTTGCGCTCGCAAAAATGGATGATGCATGTGCCCCTTAGTGCAAGGTGTACTGATTGGTACCTGTAAAACGAGTACTCTCACGATGCACATGAGATAGTGGTGAAAACATGACACGACTTTCCACATACCAACAAAATTCATAGCTGCAAACTGTCCCATTGTTATGTGTGATACCTTCAGCTAATCCTGACTTTTTGCCAACTGCACTTTATTTTATTGCTTTATTGTATTTTTGAGCCCAGGGCTACAATGTTAGCACCAACATTTTGAATCTCAGAATGAAATGTGATGTTGGTTAAAAGGTCAGGACGGACTTAAAGTAAGACATTTGCCATAGGAACAATTGGCCCATATACATCTCTATACAAGCGCAGCACCACCTTAATGCAGTCAGGCAAATAGTGCAGAGAGTCAGTAGGGAGCATGCTTAAAGCATCAATAGTCAGGTGCCGTAGAATGCAGGGCTACAAATTAAACTGTTGAAATAAAAAGAATAAAGGTTTCAAAAGATGCTGTGGTTTTGGAAGGGTTGACCACACCTATAATGTTATAATATTCAGGAAAGAGTAAATGAGTGACCCCGGACTGTGTCAAGGAATTTGTTGATTAAAACCTTTGAATATAGATATAGCACTGTTATTTTTTTAAACCATAAGTAGTCCTTTAAACCAGACAGAGTCCTAACAGAGTGAGGGTGAGAGGTGATGAGATGTGAAAGAGGGTAATGAAATGTGAGTGTGAGAAAGTGCAATAGACACACTTTCTACGCTTAAAAAAGTCGAAGATGAGTCAATTATACTACAAAACCTGCATTAGTTCTCCTTTAAATTAAATATGGGCTTTTTAACAATCACTGCAAAAAAAAAACATGTTTTATAAACACTGGAGAAAAACAGCTTTTATCAGTTTCAAAAAGATCTTTATTAGACTGGTCCGGCCATAAAAGGCAAAGAGAAACAACATGCCACGCATAATAAAAAGACCATCATTTTTAAAATTCCACAATTGGATCATCATCAATGGGAAAAAATCATAAAACAGCAGAAGCGCTGTTCATAAAAACCACATCTCTAAGATCCTAATTTACACAGTAATAGGAGATTAACACCACACAAAGCTAATATATCAACAATAAAGGAAACTTACCCCTGGCCCAGGGAGTAACATTAACCCTTCATGGTTCTCCTTGCTCTAATAACAGCTTTTAAAAAGAGCAAATGCTGAAGCAGATATTTAAGGCATTCAGCAATAGCAGGTGATGTAAAGCTTCTTTACACCTGTGATTGCCAAGGGTTTTAACAATGGTTTAAGAAAGTGCTTTCGTTCATAATTACAATAAATACAAAAAAGCTTTCGTCTACTTTGACTGTTAGGAAGCTGACTAAACAATGATAAGCGCTGATTTCCAACAAGGAGAAATTACCACTAAAAACCCACAAAACATTACCACTGAAATTAGGGCAGACTAAACACGGTTTGCTGCACTTCTACTATTTTTTGATCCATTTGCCCTAGAAACAATTTTTTAATTAAAATGTGCCGATTATGCAGCAGGTGATGGGTTATGTGTCAAATGGTGGCAAATCCATAATAATGCAGAATTTGCAACGGCCACAAAAATCGCCTTAATCCAGTGGCCCTGGTAATGCCCTTCCTTAACCTAGGCTACAAACCCACACCTACTCCCTACGTACAACAGCAGTAGCGCACTCCCCAGTCAACATAGGAAATAATGATAGTAAGTATGGTAGGTTGTGTGTATGTTTCTCGTGTCTTTCTGCTTCATGCAATGGCTAAGCACAGCCACATGTTTGCTTTGGCATGCTTGAAGCACGCCTCTGAACCTCCTACAATCTTCAAAATACATCCAACATAGACCGCAATATGAAATACACACTCGACCAGCCATGCATAATAACCTAAGATGCTTATTCAATTACCCGAAAGCACTTGAAGCAACATCAGGGGTTGACAAATGGTACACAAAGGCTACAGTATAACACAGTACTCCACAGAGCCATTACCAAAGCAAAGCCTGTAGGTTTGGTTACTATGCAGTGAACATGAAATGGTGCTTCATAAAGAAACTGGCAGGAAGTAAACATACTTAACTATCAGGCACATAGGAACTGAACCTAATCAAATGTTTATGTATTCTAATGAGGGTGCAATCGGACAAACTAAGGTATATTCATTCTAACCAAAGGACATTTGAACCAAGAACATACATTTGACTATTGTGCAACTGCTGCAAAGGATTCAGACAAATGAACGGTACATTAACAGACTCAAATATGCACTTCTATAGTACTTACACAACACTGCGTTTACAAGGGTAAACTAAATATATACAAACTAAACAGACCACTAGAGCATTCATTCAAGAACGACACAAAACAGTTTGTATATTATTTCTAGAACACCCACATGGAAAGGACGCATTCTTGAGATTGAACATTGTACTATTCACCACTTATCTTTATTTGTCACTATCGTTCACTTAACCCCTTCAGCGCTGGGCGAATTCCGCCGCGGTGCTGAAGGGTTCGTGCGCGGGCGGGCCCATGACGGAACGGTTCCGTCATGAGCACAGCTCAACCGTGGCTCATGACGGAACCGTTCCGTCATGAGCATGGAAGGGGTTAAAAAAGTTTCTGGTAAGGGACATAAATGATGCAAACGAGTTTTTTTTAGCTGTGGACTCCCAAAAAGAGCAATATTTGCCGCTTCCTGCAGCGATATGGCACTCTTGATACCTTCTAGTGGTGCAATATTGCAGCTGTACATTACCTAAGGTGCTTGAGAATAAATTCATTATAACAGCATTGAAAACTCTTTGGGGCCGATTCCGATCCTGTATTTTATTTTCCCGTACGACTCGTATCCATATTTTTTTACGTACGAATCGTACAAGTACCGTACAAACGGTGAAGTACGATTCGTACGGGAAAAATACATACGAATCGCCTCGGGAAAAGTCTACGAGACGTCCCCGGACAGTTTTACGTACGAGTCGTAAAACTGAAGTCCGAGTGCACAAGTCCGATCCGTACCGGTGTTCCGAATGCACAAGCGTATGGAAAACGTCCCATACGGAGCGAACTGTGTACGACCCCTACCCCGGGTACACATGTGCCCGGGGTACGAGTCGTACGGCCCCCCACCCCAGCCCCGTATGTACGCGCCGTACCCCCAGCCCCGTATGTACGCGCCGTACCCCCATCCCCGTATGTACCCTGTAGCCATTGTAACACTAACTTTCATTGGAAGTCTGTTTTGTGATGTAGCAAATGTATTGCATTGTAATTGCATTTATATAGTGCTTACTCCACCTGACAAGACCTTAAAATGATTTACAGTGAGTAGCACATTACTCCTGGAAACGAAGGTTAGCGCTTATTCTAGCAAAGTATTGGTCTGTTGAATTCAGGGAAGTGATTTCATGCATTTACTTATGTTTTTTAGATAAAGGGAATAGGAGGACAGTAGGGGCTTTATGGGATAGAAAATAATGGAGCCAGGGACTAAAAATAGAACCTCTTAGACACTAATGTTAAATTAAATTAACCTATTTTAACATTATAAAATTAAAATAAATTTAATTTAATTTTAGGAAATATATATATAGCCATAAAGCATTGGTATTACTTTATTATAAAATGAATTCATAATTTTTTTTTAATTTCAATATGAGTGCAACTTTAATTGTTTAATGAAATAATTAGGAATAATTTAAATTAATTGTGAAGATAACTTTTAATATTTTTACTACATAATAACTATAATTTTCATGTTTTAAGTCAGAAACCTTTTTTATTAACTCTTAAGAAACAGAATTGTTATAATTTTAATTCAATGTAATATATTCAAAATAAAAAAATATTTAATTCAAATCTAAGTTAATAATGCTGAAGCATTTTTTGTTTTTTCATTTAAAATGAATATTATTTTTAACTAATTTACATTAATATTTATCCAAAAAATAGATTTACATTTGTTTTAAACTTTAATAAACTTTTCAACTTTTCTTTATAATTCACAACAGATTTGCGTCCTGTGGTCGAGACCTCCACCTCAAAAAGGGGCTTTGGCGGGGCGGAATCTCACTGCTGTTAGAAGACTCTAATAACACTTAAATTAACCCATAACGCTCTTAAGAGTCTTTGGCATTTGAAAAAGGTGTTGCACTTCCCAGTGGTAGGAGAATTTAAAAAAAAGACATGACTCAGGGAAAATGTCCATTTGAGTATGTGAATGCCATTCTCTGCTATATTTTGTACTACCTGCTTGTTTGCATCTGGTGATTGGCCATGTCTGCGTAGATCTAGCCAACTTAAGGACCACTGAAGCTTGCTTAACAAGCACCTTCAAAGAATCACTTGGTCTTTACTTATGCAATGAGAGTCAAATGTCCCTGAGTTCCCGTCTGCCTTGCTGAGTGCAACCTTGATACTCCACACTCCGGCACATCATTTCACACCGCCACCCTGACTGCTACCTAGATCACTCACACTCCAGCACACATGGGTCACTTCTGCCTCTCTGAGTGCTGGCTACAGCCTCCACACGCCAACACACAAAGTTCACGTCTGCTTCTCTGACTGCAGTTCCCATCCTCCATTCACAGCACCTAGAGGACTCTGGGTATGCACTAACATTTGTGCATCAGTGGCAGTGCCGGACTGGGAACCCAAAGCAGCCCTAGCAATTTTGTCGGACCGGCCCTCACCATGGGTGGGAGGCCAGAGTGAATTACTACTGCAAACCAGAACCGTCCCCCAGCACTGCTACTTTTGTTACTGGGGGCCGATATTGTAGCATCGCTGCAAAATCGGCCCCCAGTATCAAAACCTGCCCCCACCGCTCCAAAACTGGCCCCCACCCTTCCAGGCTCCAGGGCAAATGCCCGATGCCAGCTACAACCAGTCTGGCCCTGATCAATGGTGAAAAATGCAACACATACTGCTACAACCCTAGATGTCTACAGCAGCGGTGAACCCTCCAGCCTCATCTTCCTGATTGGTAGTTGTAATGGTCTGCTAGAACAATAAACATTCATATCTCTTGAGACCTCTGGTGTTTGGAATTTTAGAAGAGACTTTGTTTCAGATGGCTGTGGAGATAGGGGTCCCATGTGTGCAGCTATCCCCAATGGCTTGCTTTGTTGTGCTAGATGGGTCCCTTTTCAAGTGCTCAGTGGGCACAAGAGTACATAAATAGCATAACTATATATTTTACGATGAAATGCCAGTCCTTACACTGCAAACACCGTCAGTCGCATGCATTTCATATGCAAACCGCATCACATTAAGTTTGCTAGTCGCCCTAACACAGCTCACAGATAGTCGACATTCTTTATAATAGTGAAATTTATTTTTTGTGATGATGAGACAGATCTGTTAAGACTGGATTTTTTTAGGTCTGGGTTTTGACAGTACAGCTATCAAATAGATCTATTTCTAACAATATACATAGAGAGAGTTTTACGTCCACACCTTTCAATCATTGGCTTTCTTTGGCCAGCCACTTTCGGGCATTCACTTGAAATCAGTTAATCATGTCTTGGTTCAGCCCAGAGCATTTATCTGGGCTGACCCAAGACATGACATCTATTCACACCACTGGGTGTTTATGTGTAGCAACTGATGAATGGAGGTTGCTAGCTGGAGCTTAGTTTGGAGCTACTTTTTACATGTAATTTGGGGTTTTTACCAAGAAGTCTTTATGGGTGGTGCAAAGGACCTTGAAAGCGATCCTGTTTTTGACAGATGGCAGTATAGGGCTTCCAAAGAAGGATGGATAAGATACATTTATGGCGGTTTAGGCATATTCTGGCTGCCTGTTTTTGTTAGCCTTAGTTATGTTGTGTTCTATTATTTTATACATTTTTAAAGCGCAATGGTTACTCCAAACAGAGCGTCCTTGCGCTTGGACTGCACTACACAAACATCAACACAGATGGGAAGAAGAGAGACTACAGAGAAAGGGAAGATAAAACGAGCCGGGAGCAAGAAGGCACCAAAAGCAGGTCAGCCTGAACAACCAGGTTTTAAGATTCTTCCTAAAGGTTATTTCTAGGGTTTCTTATCTCAAGTAAAAGTGCAGAGTATTCCACAGCTTCAAGACCCGGAAACGAAAGGACAATCCACCCAAACAAGATCTTTTTGTGACAGGCACCGCAGACAATGTAGCCTTTTTTGCCTCCAATGGGTACTTTGGGGTGGCCAGTGCAGATGTTGTTACAAAAGCAGAGGTTGAGCATGATGAGGCATCTCATCAGCTCCCCATGAGTGGAGTAGTGTGGCTCACTGGTTAGAGGCAGCAGACCCGGAAGCAGAGGACGGCCCGGGACCAGGGTTCAATTCCTGACGCAGCAGGGTCTTGGACCAGGGCCAGCGGACTCGATAATTCTCGTCTCGTGCCTACTCTAACCAGGGATCACACTCGGCAACTCTGGGCATTAGCTTGCCTCATCTCCTCAACGGCCCCCCACATTCGCCGGGGATGCCTGGTTTCACCTTGGAGATACCCATGAGGGACCATCTCACAGGGATAGCCAGGACGGGTTCCCCAGCGGTCTACAGCGCCACGACGCCTCGGCAGCAGTGCGCTTTACAAAAAACACATAAATTTACATTTACATGGTGGCCAGTTTGGAGTAGTGGAGTGGGAGTTGTAGGGAGTGGGGAAAGCTATAGCTGGATCCCTTTGACTACGGCATTGGCTTGTTGCACAAATGACAGCTTTGAGTCAAAGAGTATCCCTGTGCTTTTTTTATGTTTTTGAAGTGGTTGAAGGCAGAGTCCTGAGGCCTGGAGGCCAGTTTAAGGGTAATGACAGGTTCAGATTCTCCTGTGATGATGATCTCAGTTTCATTCCCGTTACTGCAGAGGAAGCTTTACTTGAGCTGGAAGACATGGCCCAGCAGGAGGTGGTGCTGGTGGTGGTGTTTATGTTACTGTGTAGATTGTGCAGATGTTTACTCGATACTGCTTGATAGTAAATGTTGAACGATAATGATCCGTGGAATACACCACAGGATCCCATATGTTTGGGAGCTTCAGCTATGTTTTCCATGGCCGGCTTTAGCACTGAGAGTGCCGAGTATGACACTCTTTGTTGCCCCCCCCCAAGCAAACCTCCTTCTCCATAAATTCCCTCACTACTATGCTCCACCAGTGCCCCATAGCTCTCAATAGCCCCTGACTAACATGCATTTCATTTATAGCACTACTCGTAGGGTGTCAGAGCACTTTACATCACACGCACATTACGCAAAGCCAATGAATCATACATGTGTAAGTCATTCTATAGGACATTTTACATGAGCCAATGGGGATTACAAGGTGTAGGAGTCACATGTCAACAATACTACTAGGCAGTATATTTTAAGAGTGGACTAGCTTTACTAAAAATAATGTATTCTACCCAAATGAACCATTTTTAGCAATATTAAGTTAATTAAAAAACTGCGGGGGGGAAACATAACATTCTAACCGATACCATGCTGTTTGCATGCAGCTCTCTGATGACAGTTCGTAACTTATGAACTGCTGTAACAAAAAGGTAACAACAGTAACCTACTGAGCGATACACATAAAATACTGTTCATGAATTGTGTGGTACACATTTTTTGCAACGCGCATAATAACTCTCAACGCTACTGTATCATGAGTGGAAACTGCCACTGGACAAAACTCTGATCTCAGCCCAGCAGGAACATTAATCACCAGCGTTATCTAAAAAGTTTTATTGTTGCCTGAAAACTGCTGGACAGACAAGGAACTCTGCAGCAGGTGCTTTTCAAACCTGTTATTTCTCAACTCAGCGCTTGCCACCCCGCCACGGAGGTCAGCACCAGGTGCTGCTGCACTGCCTGCACCGCCCTAGAGCCGGCCCTGGTGCTCTCTGTAACTGGACCAGTAGCCCTGCTGCGCGTGTTTTTAAAATCTGTCTTGCTCTACTGTCTGTCCTCTCGGTTTGTGAGATATGTGGAGTTTTCATTTTTTTACACCGAATTTCAGTCATAATAGAAGACAGACATTTTACTTAAAAGGGTCAAGGTTCAATAGTGAAAGGAAGTTCATTGTAGGTGTAGAGAAAGTAAAATAACATGTAATCTGACAAGTCGTGTGAAATTACAAACAAGGTTATTTGAACATGTTATTGTACTTATGATCATTAGTAGAAGTAGATTTCACTGGATATTTTGTAGACAATGCATACATTTGGCCTGCAGTTTCTTAGAGGTTTTGCTTGGCGGATGCTCAGTGCACCTTCAGTATCTATGGTGCCCCTAAGTGTGAAAACTGATTTTGAATGCACCAACCTACCAGTGCTGAAAAAATCTAATTTTGAATTGAAACATAGTATAGGCTTGCTTTTTCTTCTACCCTATGCTTATTAATTTGAGTCCGAAAAAGTGCTAGGAATGTCTTGTAACACCCACAAAGGTCCCACTTTGATGGTCAGAATATTGCCTAACATAAATACTGTGTTGTAAATATCAAATACAAACATATTGTCCCATTAAAGTTAATAACAGAAATCTACTTACAATGGATTACACTTTTCTACACATTTAGGAGTAAATATTTATGTTAGTCTATATTTCTGTACATGACATTCTAACATGCCACAGGTGGAGGGTTTTACAAACTTTCACATTAGACATTAATTAGCCCCACCATGGAAAATGACATTTTCCCAGTGCATTCCCAAGCCCATAAGTGTGAAAAGGTCTGTCTACCTGACAGATTTTCGGAAACAATATACTCTTCCTGAGACTGTATCTGTCAGTGGATCTAAATTTAATTTCTCAGGATCTGTCATTTGCAGTTGCCGACTACACATGTCCACTAAATTGAAACTTTGGTGCACAAAATATTTCTGAGAATCAGATCCTTGGTGAGTATTTACATGCTGCAAGAACAACTCCTAATACATTTGTGGCTTGAATTGGGCTTCAGCATGCAGAGGGTTAATCCTGAGGGCATGGATGAAAGGTTGGTTAAAATGATGCCCTTGAAAGGAATTGTTCCATAATTGAACTGAGTGTGCCAAAGGAGGAAAAATATAAATATTTGTGAGAGTGAGTTTTAGCAAAACATGGAACTGGACCTTCCTAAGAGCTCAAGCATTCCAATAACTCCCCAAGATGAAATCATGATTTAGTGAGTGGCGTAAATTTAGTTTTGATGGTTAGAGCGTGGATTTAGGGGAACTCTGAGGACATCTTCCAAGGATTATTTGCAGTAATGGAAAAGGAATATGAATCAAATAATTGTTTCATTGCATTGTGTCAGCGCCTAGCTGAGCCATATATGACTGACCCTAAACAGTAGATCAACAGTGTTGAAAGGTAGAAAGGAAACCAAATAGTACAAGAAACAAGTCTAAGCAGGACATCTGACAAACAGGTGCACAACAAAAACCTTAACACCAGACAAGAGACACAAATAGCTGTTGATATGCCATGGTGGTGGCGGGTGGCTGTGCCAGGATGCAAGAGAGGATGGGTACTGGGTAACTACGTCAACTTCGCTGCTCCATAGACTACTTCTACCACCAAAAACACCCACTGTTTCAACTTTCAATAAGTCAATAGACCTCAAATGTTAGGGTGGCCTACAGAAGACACAGTACTGTCACAGAGAAAGCTGTACACCATAGTCCAAAGGCACACTGACATGTTGTGAGTTATTCATGTGTTGAATGCTGGAACCTTAGCCACTAACGTGCAAGAGTGCCAGCCCTTAAGTAATTTCCTACTATTTTTGACATTTCTAGTTTCAACTCTAACTTGTCTTTGTCTAGTACTCAGTGGTAAAACCCCAAACCTACTGAGCTGGAACTGAAGTAAACAGGTCAGAACCATTTTGTTCTTCGCAGCTGAGATCTGAAACATACATTCAGAAGTAACTGGAAGGCAGTGCCCCTCCCTATCTAAAGTTCTCTGAAATCCGGCACCATAGACCTGCGCACTGAGTTGTGCTTTGAACCCACAGACTAACACTGGATAATGCCCGCTATGAAAGTGATTCTCCCCCTCAGCTGACACATTCTGAGGTTTAGGTATGACCTCGGCCCGTTTTGTTTGTATTCCAGTGTCACTGGGCAAGGGGCGCATGCAGTGACATTGGTTCAGTCCCACTTGGACAGTGAATCAACATGCACATTCATGCCACGGGGCTCTCGTTCATGGCCAACAAACAGCGCCGCGTGCTAGCCGCGGTCAGCGCGTAAGCGTCTTCCCACATGAAGCTCTTTACAAAGTCTTTGCAAATCAACAAAGTACAACAGCGTTCTGAAGAGAGTTATCATGTGGCTGTGGGTGCTACGGTTACCATTTGGACCAAGAAAGGTGCATTGGTGCCAAAGACCAGGAGCTAAAAAAAGGATACGTTTTGATAACTGCCACTTCACCAGCCACGGGCTGGGAAAGAGGGAGGCGCGAACTAAAACAATCTTCCTGTTTCACTTTCCTCATCCGCGGCGCGAGTGAAAGTACAGCGCTGTCGTCACTTTCACTCTCTTCATGGCGCTGCCAGGTCCGGTACAACAACACCCCCACCCCTCCCCCCCGCGCCAGACAGTGCAGGCCTGCGGACGGAGTTAGCAACAAGACACGAAAGAGGAAAATTGTATCCAGACGCGCACGCGGCTGTGTGATCGGACACCGGGTCCCGCCTGGAGGACACGCAGGCAGAGTCCAGGCGCTCGCAGGCGGGAGGCCGCGCGCAGAACGGGCCACAGCTGAAAGACAAACCGGAAACCAGGGGCTTTCCTACCTGAGATTCGGTCCCTCTCCATCACTCCGGCCGGGTATATTTAGCATCCCCGGTGCGGTCCGTCCCTTTAGGAGGCGTTACTCTGGCTCTCTCGCTTTCTTTCCGTCTTTCTCTCCTCCCTCCGTCCCTCCTTCTTGGGAACAGGCTCTTTGTCTGCCCTAATTCCTTCAATCTGTGGCGCGGCGGAGCGCGCGGCCTAGCGCTGCGCCCGCACCGCCATGTGCTCGTCATATGCCTCGGCCGCAGACTTAGGCTGCCTTGTCTTGTCTTGGAAGCCGCGGCAGCGGGAGGGATGTCAAAACGGGAAGTCAGGGGAGGGCCGGGTGGAGTACGGAACCCGTGTGACCGAGGAAATTACACTGACTGCTGAGGAAGGGCCTGGCACGCGCTCTGCGCCAGTGACTGCATCCAGCACACACGCCCCACACCCCAACCACCGAAGAATATTTTAAGACATGAATGTTATTTATTCTGCGGCAAAACGTTCCACAGAGCATCAATATGCCGGTGTCTTTTAAAAGACCAGTGGACTGAGTGTGCAACTCTCTGCTCTAGGCTTGTCTGGAGGAGACGCTGCAGACAGCAGCAGTGCAAGCTTCACTCATACATACATCGAGCACGTACAGCACATGCAGCTGTGCAAGCTTCCCTCGCACACTCTTAACTGCATGGGTAAAGCAATGCCCCCTATACAAACGCTCAGGCACACCATAAGAGGTCATGCAACTAAATGCACTGCAAACTTCATTTATAAACACAAGCAGCGTCGGATTGGTAACACGGGCACTCGGACAATGCCCGAGGGGCCGGTGTCCAGTTCCAGCCATGGGCTGCTTTTTTTTAGCAGCCTGGGGCGATTTTGGCAGCCGCGGCCCGTGGAGGGTGTTCCGTGGGGCGGAAAGGCGGGGCGGGGGAGGGGCAGGGTGGGGGGTACGAAAAACCGGAATATGGATAATTGGAGGTAAGTAAACAATTAAATAAATAAAACAAATTTCATAGCGTGCCCTGCATCGCCCTGCATGTGGGGCATTTTTCGTACCCCCGCCCCGCCTTTCCGCCCCACGGAACACCCTCCACGGGCCACGGCTCGATTTTGGGCTTTTTCTGCATTGTTCGCAGCTGCCAGCAGCCCAGTGGGTGCCTGAGTGGTCTCTCTGGAGACAGATGGGCGTCCATTACGTCCCTTTTATCACCGGGCAGAGGTGTCACTCCCTTTCTCTTGCTAGGCCGGCCCATTAATATATGCTGATTGAGCCAAAGTGGCCTCATATGTTTTCAGGTGTGTTTCACCAGTGCAAACTAATCCGTGCATTTTTTTTTAACCCCCTCCCCTTTTTCTTTAATAAAATTTTGCAGAAACAGTGTTTTGCAGAGAGGCAATATGCAAATGTGGGCCACTTTTATTTAGTGTGCCCAGGCCGATTTCCCAAGTACAGCACCTGCGGCAGCAGTGTTAGCTTTCCACACACAACAGATAGAGCACGAACCACAGTTGTGCAGTCTTCGCTCACAAACATGTTAGCTATATCAAAGGTGTTGGAAATTCAGAAATCTGTTAGTTATGCTGCCGACGGATTACTATATGGCAAACGCTGGAAATCAATGCAGCAGCAGCATCATTTAATTCCAGTAGCCATGAGTATGGGCAGCAGGGGTCACTGCAACAATGAGTAGGTACATCATTACATCATGGGTAGCAGTAGTACAAGCTTAATTTACACAAGCAAAAATATGCAGCACAAGCAGCAATGAATAGAGGCACCAGAAAAGGTCTTACATGCTGGAGCAGGGTAAGGTCCCCTCATGCTCACAGAGGAATTATAACACAGGCAACAGTGCTGCATTGCAAGCTTCTTCAACACACACAGCATGCAACAGCACAGCAAGCTTCCTTCAGAGACAAAATCCAAAACTGCTGATTGGGAAGTAAACCATCTGGGTTGCCTCATACACCAAGTATTTGAAGCTTTGCCCAGAGACAATGTCAGACAGGAGACTACATCTTCGCCAGCCCTACTAGCCTTCTGAAATCTGAAGCCTGTGACTCGGTTTCTCAATAGGCCTGCTTTCCTCTGGAGCTATTTATCCTGTCTCTGTAACTGGATTGTAAAGGGGATGCGCTTCGACGGAAGAAGCAGAGAGCCCACCTGCTATCCACAAGTGCTCCTAATCGGAAGTGACCGAGGAAGCTGGGTCTGGCTAATGAAAGCCTCAGAACAGAGCTGGAAGGCCACGTCAGTAACCGGCTTATAGGCCTTGGGCATATACGCTCACGTGCTGACATGGGGGTCCCGGGCCCTTCGCTCCTCAGTCACAGCCTACAAGGCTGAATGTACTCCAACCCTACTGGCCTTTCGGTAATGTACTAGACACGTAAATACTAATGCCCCAGGTCTACCATCATTGAGATAAGTTGACTTGCTACGAAGTCTACCCTTTCCTTGTAGGCTGCTGTGTGTCCGCCACATATTGAGGTGCTGTGTAACTAAACTCTGCCATAGGAACCACAAGACCTCCACCAGCACGAGATGAGGCTACACCGCACAACTAGGACTGTCTGCCTCCCAGCAGTCGTTTCAGTCTTGCGTAGCCTGGCGGAGGTCCAGTGCTTGAACTTTAATATAGGCAAGGGGAAGAGGACGAGCAGAACACTGTCAGTCGGGAGGCACAGCGCTATGCCATGCTGCATCATTAGAGTATTCACTACTGAGCATTTAACAACGCACACTACTGAATGAGATCTGCAGGTTGACTTCCCGTTCTCGATTTTGAGTTTCTGTACCTGTCTCTTTCCCTTGCAATCTTGTGTGCCTGTAATCTCCTAAGTGAGCGCGTGAGGGGCAAGACTTGCTTGATCTGCCCAAGATCACATAGACTGACGACAGTCTTGGCTCTGTAAATGAAGGCTAGAAAGCACATATAAGGACTTTCGACTTGCTGTTTATAGAAATAAATAGGATGCTTCTCTGCTTCACTGGTAGCTTGTAGATAACCACCAGATAATAGTGTCACTGGAGGGACGTGGTTCGGAGAGTCCTGTGGAGCCAGGAGGCCCGCCGTGAAGTCAGAGGTTACGTTCCTGCTGCTAGCGTGGGCTGTGAGTGGATGCTGTGCAGGGTGCACCACAACGCATGCACAAGCAGGAATATGTTCCAGGCGGTGATGGCGGTATGCGGTGCTTGTGTGGTGTTCTGGTGTGCTTTGAGTATACCAGACCCCTTCGCTTCCCGGAGTACAGTGTGCCTGAGGCCAAGGCAGAACTGTCCATGACCAATTTCACACATGGATTGGAAGTAGTTTCTCATTCAAAAGACCCACTTTATTTTTTTATAACTCTTTTTATTGAGTGTTTAGAGCTGATACAAACTGTACAAACCATAAAAAGCAAATTGACACGTTTCCAGTTCACATCGCACAGTTTCTTGTTCATCAGTGGAAAATTAAACCGGCTCAGTGGCTCTCCCGTACGCGCCATGGTAGTGCACAAAAAGAACAAGTCACTTTGCATTTCCCCATAGCACATATATCGTGTCTTCTCTGGGAGCCCCCCGCATCTTCTCATCGTCGATAGTGTGCCAGACCATATCTCTGAATTCTTGCAAGGGCCCCACACCTTATCGAATTTCCTTGGACACCCTCTGGCCTGATAGACAGATTCTCGGCGTTCATGCACCAATCTAAGTTCATCAACCAGTGGTCTATGTTCAGGGCGCCCTTTGTTCTTCAAAGCCTGTGGTGACACCCCCTTATTTACGGTTGGGTGGTTGGAAAGTGGGGTTCCTCTAGCTTGGGACAAAAAGTGGAAGTTAGACTGCAACTGGTTGTGAGCATCATTTGAGTATGCTGAGGAGACAGAGACCTTTTATGCGTTGGTATGAACAGATGGACGAGGGCGTTGGCTGATCTCATCTGCGAGACGCTGTTACCTCCACCTAGTCCAACACAGTCCCCACTGTGTCCCTTGTAACTAGGGTGCAATACAGAGAGCTGCACCCCAGAAGGGCTGTGTTCATGAGGGCATCACCCTGCTCTAAGCCCTGTGAGTTTTCCCAGTTAGAGCTACCCTGCACGAGTGTGAAGAGTTTTCTGAAGCACCAGTGACACAGGAAGGCTTTTGTGTATTTTCTGTTATAACGAATTTAGAAACATAGATATTCTATACATTCATATTCTTTATAAACAATTCTGGATTTTAATTAAAGGGTTTGCCTCTTTTGCGACCAGGTGTGTGATTTAATTTTTGCCACAGCAGTGTTAATTTAAAGCCAAGGAAGGAAAGGTTTAGCCTTCAACAAAGCTGGGTTCCAGGCTTGAAGAAGTGTTTAGATAACAAGGTTGATGAGGCATGAAGGTCATGGTTCAAGTGCCAGGATGGAAATAGCATAGGAACTCATAAAGATTTGGTTTTTAAAAAGTGGTTCATATAGCAGTAGTTCTCTTTTCGTTATAAGGCAACAGTATGGCTGTACTCATTTTATCAAGCTTAAAAATTTGAAAGAAATGCTGAGTCATCCCAGACAGGCCACAAAACAGTGACCTGTGTCTTATAAAAACTGTATTTGTTTATATATTTTACAGAGAGAGTTGCAGGGCTCAGTGTCGTCCAGTGAAAGGAAGTTCAGTTAGGTTTGTGTTTTACAAATGCCACATGCAAGCATGCATACAAAAATACACGCATAGTTTGACAGAGTACTCGGATTCCACTCGACATGCGATGGGAATCCTATCTGATACTCTTCAGTTCATATCTCATTGACTGTGTGTACTAAATCCCAGGCTACTCTGAAAAATGTAATTTTCTGAGGCAGATACTTTGTTTCAGCCTTTAGTTTCTATTTGAGGCCTCAAAGAGTCTAACACTTAAGGTCTTCTCTTAGGGTGAGACGCCCAACCAAACACTCGTGAACGATGTGTAACTTGGTACAAGTTTCTTCAAATACACACTTTGCCTCGCAAATAACACAGAAGATTTTGAATTCAATTGACTACATGGAGCACCTGCAGGATTGGTGGTTTCATCTTGTCAGGTTTTTGCCTGTTCCTATTCTGAACACTTGATTCCCCCTCCTCTGCTCGCGTTTAGTGAGTTTCAGTGGTAGCCAGTTGTAGAGTACGTTGCACGATCACCATGGCCCTTGTCTGAGTCACTGCTTGTTGTTGCTTAACTTGAAAGAGTGGACGGTCTTTTGGAACCATAAAAAAGTATAGCTCGGAGCAATTGGCCAAATCAATCATTTTAGAGGTAAACATGAGGTACAAGTTGAATAAAACTTCCAAGTTTCCTACCTTGAACTTTTATGACATGGCTGAAGGTGGCCCCAAGCTTGCAGGCCAACCAATAGGAAATGCTCGCGGCTCTGCCTCTGCTTGTGGTTTTGTCTACATTCAGGTAATGGAATGGCTCCTTCATCCATGAGTACATGTGGCCAAAGGATGTTCTTCTAGTCATTCTCTCATCATCATTTCCTAGTGTAATGTAAACTTGGGTGTCACCGGCATTCATTTATATAAATACTCAATGTTGCACTGTGCGTACAGAAGAAAAGCAGCCGGCTGATAGGGAATAATCGAGTAGCTATTCTTACGAATGAATCGCTCCCCTGACCCTATATGGATTTGTTGGCTCCAGGTTAAGGAAGAAGTAAATCTAATCCAAGTAACTTCAAGACCATTTCCTACTCCCATTGGGCATGCCGATCTTGTGCTCCCTAGTATCTCTCGCTACTGACAGCTTAAAGGTTTAGTGCAGCTTGTAGACTTCCATCTAGGCCAAGAAGGTCCTCTCTGCTATTTTCTAACGTGGTTTCACTTTCTCTGCTTGCTTGAGACTTAAATGATGGTCACTGACATTGACTCCATGAAAGTCACTTGATGTTCAGGAAGAACTTGAAATTTCATTGCACTTAATATATTAAATTGTGAGGAGAACAGCCACTTTTTATGACGAGCTTAGTGATTGACATTTTTACTCCTCTCTGAGACCACACAAGCAGTCCAAAAACGGTCTAAAAGGAAGAGAAACTCTGCTGTATACAAAAGACTGTAGTAATCCTATGAAGGGATGCACCTTGACTGGTTGGGTGATTTTGCATTTCTTCCTGAGGCAAGAAATGTTGGAATGAGATGAACAAGAGTTGCAGGGGTTGGTTAAATCTTTATGCAAGTCAACAATGTGGCGCCATGTTATAGGGCAGCCATTTCTCAATGGAAACATATATTATGGAAAGCCCTTTCTGTAGCTGAGGCCGATATAACTATTTCTGACTGTAATTTCATTTAAAAATGTGGTTTCTCGACAAACACCTTTGTGATGCTTAGGAACTGGTGGACTGGTTAAGCCATCAGATGACTCCATGATGCTAAGATGCAGAGTCTCACTCCTGGTCTGCAGTTTGCTCACCTAATCAATTGTGTGGGTTGTAATGCAGCTTCACGCCAGTGGATAACAAGCATTTACAATGCAATGGTCTCGGCATTGGTAAAGTTAGAGCTATTGGCATTGCTCATGACATTATTTTTGTTTATGTTTTTAAAACATTTAAAGAAACGGCATTGTTATTTACAATGTCAATAGCTTAATCACTCTCAAATGCGAGACCTATTGCATTTGCACCCACACACAGCCACCTACACACACACTGATTAAGCTATTGACATTGTAAATAACAATGCTGCTTCTCTACATGTTTTAAAAACAAAAACAAACAAAAATAATGTCATGAGCAATGCCAATAGCTCTAACTTTAACAATGCCGAGACCGTTGCATTGTAAATGCTCGTTTCTATGTTGCCCCACGTCTCTGGAACTCGCTCCCCTGTGCCTTACGTAAGTGACCTAACTTGCTTAAAATCAGAAAACTATTAAAAACGGAGCTTATTAACGATTGAGCGCCCTCACGACTTCCTCGCTTCTATCCGCTGCTAGCGCGGAGATACCCCTGCCGGGGTGATTCCAGCGCTTTATAAATTCCTCATTCATTTTTAGTAGAAGTACCAAGGAAGGAAACGCAGTCTGCTTAATACACCCACTTCAGCAGCAAATCGCATCCCACAGTGCTTTCACAATCTGGGCACACTTTACAATTCTGTTGATATTGTATTTGGTGGTTTGTCATATTGTAAGTCAGTGGATAGTAACTGGCAGGGTTGGAGTAGACTAATGTATTCCTCTGTGATTGATTTTATTGGATAGTGGCCATCTAGATGGTGTTATGAATTAGGGTGGAGCAGTATGTGTGGCTTTGATGCCGTATTATGTGTTTGCGGGTGATGTAGATGAGGCAGAAAAACATGAAATGGATATACCTCTCAGGAGGCGAACACTTCGGCAACTAACGCTTAACCAAGTATGTGACTGGAGGCATGTTGTGTGTGTGATGATGACAGCAGCTGTGTCTTATATGTACCATCACTGTAGGGTATGACCTGGCTGTACCATTGAGGAGGCACATGTGTTGCCACCCCGATGGCTTAGAGCTGTGTGGTGCTCTAGATGGTGAGTGTGGCTTAACTATAGGCCTGATCACGTTGGTGTGCTTGCAAACTTGTGTATGTGTGCCTTCTACCGAATGCTCATCTAGGTGGCTGAAGATACGTGTGCCAGATTACCCCTATGTTTTTGTGTAACTGATCATCGAATATGCACAGGATGGTTTATCTCGGCCTGAATGCCTACGTCACAGATTGTGCCTGTATGCCTGGCATTTTGTAGCATACCTGGGTACTTAACACAAGTGTTCACGTGCATATCTCTGTGTAACTATACGTTGAGATGTGTGTCTGGAAATGTTTGTCTAGCATTTGTGTATAAATGCGTCAGTTTATCCCTGCAGTTGCACGTGTGTTTGTGTGTAACTGTGTGTTTGAATGTGTGCTCCTGTTTACCCGTGTGTCTCTGTCGATCTGTGTGCCGAACCCCTCGCACCGCACCATTGCCCCACCCCCTTGCTGGCCTGTAGGTGAAGGTTGCACCCCTTAACCCAGATTAACAGGTGTGAGGCATGAGGAGCTCTGGGCCCGGTGTGAATGAACTCTGTGCAAGGCAGAGAGCAAGAGACAACAGTCATAAAGATTGCACCGATAACCGCCGGTGCTCAGCGCGCGCTCCTCCGTCACAACTGGGTCATCTCTCAAGCAGCAGAGGCGCGTCACTGACCCCGGCATAGGGAAGGTGCGCGTGCTCGTCCTGTGCTGCTAATAGACTGCTGTGACCAGGGCCGGACTGGGTACCAAAACCGGCCCTGTCAAAGTGCTCGGCCGCCCCCTCCCCATATGGAATTCGGAAAAAAATTGCATCAATATAACAGAATATTAAAAAAAATAAAGGAATGAACCAAAAGCTAGTCACAGCAGCCCTGTCACTGAAGTGGACTCCTTTTCAGTTGGCTGTGCACATATGCACATCAAACGTTGCCTCTGCAAAACATACTTGCGTGAACAAGGCAGCATCGCCTATATACAATTAATCAGGATTTGTAAAGCGAAACTGTTTTACTGGTGATAGTCTCCAGGCACTGTGGGATCGATCATGCTGCCTGTACCTATTGGTTAAACACCCATGTCTTGAGGTTGACTATATAAAAGTGAACTTAGGATGCTAGTTATGACCACTATGCTTCCGAAAACAATTTCACCTGTTGACATGAGCCCTACCTGTCCGTCGCCGCTCTGACTGGGCCGGGTTAGGCGGTACCGCAGGTCCTCCGGGTCACGTGGCCGCTGTGAGGAGTCCAGTTCGGGCAGCCCCCTCGAGGGTGAAGACGGGTAGTCATGAGGGGGACGGTGCCCGGGGGAGAAGGAGCGGCGACGGGGACTCCCTGGGTGATAGCGATAAGGGGAGCGGGAACGAAGAGGGGACAGGTTCCCTGGGCTGTGCAGGGGATAGGCATACGGGCTACTTGGAGAACGGGGTCGGTCACCAAAGGGAGAGCGCAGCCGTAGACTAAGGGGCGAGAGGTCCCGGGAACCGTGGGGCACGTAAGGGCGCAGCGGAAGCGGGGGCAGAGGGGAGCTTGAGCGCAAGCCACGGTAACCTAGCGGTGAGCGGGACCTGAGGGCACGGGAGGAGCGGGACCTGGGGCTACGAGACCTGGGCCTGTGGTCATGGGGGCCGTAAGTGGGTCGTGACCGGTGGGAGTAGCGAGGCCGGGAGCCAGGTAGACTACCGGGGGAGCGGGGCCGGGAGCCACGGGAACGAGGCGGCGAGCGACGGAAATTATGTGGGGAGCGAGGCCGGGAACTATAGTGCCTATGAGGGGATCGAGGCCGGGAACCATAAGGGGAGCGGGGCCGTGAGCGGCGAGTAGCAAAAGGGGAGCTGGGCCGGGAACTACGGGGCCTATCGGAGGACAAGGAACGGGGCCGTGAGCCGTTAACTGAGTGGGGGCCGTGCCGGGAGCCACGATGACCATGAGGCGAACGTGACAGCTTATCCCGCGGCCTCTCCATGGCCGGGCTCTGTTGACACGAACCTCCGGAAGGAGGAGTGTGACTGAGCCGCTGTGTCAACAACCAACATGAACCCCGACTGAGCTGTCGCCGTGCGCACGTCTCTCACCTCCGGGACCCAGGCTCCCCTAGTCAACGGCACCGGCCATCTTGAAAGGACTTTCTCCCACTTCCATCCATGCATCGGTATATCCAACCAAGCGAAACGCCCAACCAAGCAAAACGCGTGCCATGTTTCTAAAAAATATAGTTATGATTTCTTTTTTGGTCAATTTTTACATTTATTGTTTTTTTAAGCATAGAAATACAGTATGAACAGGCAGTCGATCTTATCCGTGGCACCATATCGTTAAAAGATAATTATCAATTATCCAGAGCAGCAGAGCAGACCAGAGCAGCAGCCTAACCCCGCCGCCTTTCTCCGAGGCGAAGCAGAAAATGCCTCGGAGAAACGCCACGTCCTTTTCGGATTTGGGGGCGTGTTTTGCTGTTGTCTCCTCCCTGAGACTTCTCGCAAAAAACACGCCCCCCGATCCGAAAAGGACGGGGCTTCAACGGAGTGACTGGACCTCTTCTCCAGTGGCTGGCCTGCATTTAAAAGGCCAGCCAATGGAGAACAGGAGAGAAGAGGGGCGGGTGCAAGCCCCTCTTCTCAAAGTCACTCAAAGTCATTAAATCTCGCGAGCGAGACTGCGCAAGCGCAGCCTTCGCTAGCCGAGACCTAAAAACGAAACTGACTCAAGTAAACACAATGTTTGTTGAAAGAAAAGTTGAGGATAAGAGTGTTATGTGGTTGGTAACATGGAGTCATCTGCTAACCTTAGGGCTGGCACTTGCAGTGGCTTCCGCAATGACTAGTGCCTTCGAAGGGCCTCGAGGCCTCCTTGTGAAGTCTCTTCAGGTCTTTGACTCCCTCAGGTATCTAGAAAGAGGCTGTCTGTAGACATGTGCCAGGCCCTACAGCTTGGGTGTGGTGACAAATAGCTCTGCATAATAGGATATGCATACTTCAAGCACGCACAAGCAAAACTGTCAATTGCAAAATCTTTTTCTGTAGCCCCAAACCACTGCTCACGTAATACAAATAGTTGTGAAAGAGCACTCCGGCTTGCGTGAAAGGTATGAACTGTGCCAGGAGAGGCCCAGAGGTCGCTCAAGCGAGCACACTGGAACCAGGTAAGAGCGATGGGGCCAGCTGGGGGGGGATTTCGAGAGATGACCACGAGGGAAACTTAATTATTTAATTAATTTTCTCTTCTGGTCATCTCTTGACCCCCCCTCCTTCTCCCCCCTAGCCGCCCCCACCGCTCTTACCTGCAGTAGCCGCTGCTGACTGAAACTGAGGCTCTGAAAGACACTTGCTAATTCTTTGACACACCACTGGAAGCGTTGAAGCAGCTGGAGAATAGAGAATGGAGGCGAAACCATGAAACCCCAGTAAATGCTCTGACACTTAAGGAGGCCCAGGTTTTCATGGGGAAGCTCTGACAATCAAGAGGAGTCTCTTGCACTCAAGAGAAGGCTCTGGCTCAAAGGGAGGCTCTGGAACTCAACAGGAGGCTCTGACGCCCGAGAGGAGGATGTGACATGCAAGAGAAGGCTCTGATATGCAAGAAGAGGCGATGGTGCTCAAGAGGAGGATGTGACATGCAGTAGGAGGCTCTGACGCCCGAGAGGAGGATGTGACATGCAGGAGGAGGCTCTGTCACCCGAGAGGAGGATGTGACATGCAAGAGGAGGCTCTGACGCTCAAGAGGAGGATGTGACATGCAGGAGGAGGCTCTGACATGCAAGAGGAGGCTCTGATGCTCAAGAGGAGGATGTGACATGCAGTAGGAGGCTCTGTCGCCCGAGAGGAGGATGTGACATGCAAGAGGAGGCTCTGACGCTCAAGAGGAGCATGTGACATGCAGTAGGAGACTCTGACGCTCAAGAGGAGGATGTGACATACAAGAGGAGGCTCTGACGCCCGAGAGGAGGATGTGACATGCAAGAGGAGGCTCTGACGCTCAAGAGGAGGATGTGACATGCAAGAGGAGGCTCTGACGCCAGAGAGGAGGATGTGACATGCAGGAGGAGGCTCTGGCACTCAAGGGGAGGATGTGACATGCAGGAGGAGGTTCGGACATGCAAGAGGAGGATGTGACATACAAGAGGAGGCTCTGGCACTCAAGGGGAGGATGTGACATGCAGGAGGAGGCTCTGGCACTCAAGGGGAGGATGTGACATGCAGGAGGAGGCTCTGACGCCCGAGAGGAGGATGTGACATGCAGGAGGAGGCTCTGACACTCAAGGGAAGGATGCGACATGCAGGAGGAGGCTCTGACACTCAAGAGGAGGATGCGACATGCAGGAGGAGGCTCTGACACTCAATGGAGGATGCTCTGACACTCAAGGGGAGGATGTGACATGCAGAAGGAGGCTCTGACACTCATGGGGAGGATGTGACATGCAGGAGGAGGCTCTGACACTCAAGGGGAGGATGTGATATGCAGGAGGAGGCTCTGACACTCAAGGGAAGGATGTGACATGCAGGAGGAGGCTCTGACGCTCCACTGAAGAGGCTCTGATACTCAAGGGAAGACGCGGGCAGTGAGGAAGAGGTTCTGCCATGCAGGAGAGGCTCTGACACTCAAAAAGGAGCTGTGATGCAGTAGAGCTGTTTGATCCAGCTACCGCATCATCTAAGTTGTTGCTGCTTCCCCTAAAAGGTCCCTCTGTTTTCACCTGCTTGTCGCTGACCCCAGAGTGCTTGTTCTAGAGCGCTGCTTGTCAGGGTCCTGGACTCGGCCTGGCTGAGCAGCACTGAAAGAGCTCTTCCTTAAACCTCGAGTGAGTGACATTCCTGGGTTTAGGTTGGAGTCATTACCTGGTTAATGGCCTTTTTATTCTATCTATGTGTGTTGTGGTAAATGGACATCCGTGTAGTTCTCTGTAACAGGGCCCTACCTTTAACACAAGTGTTTGTTGCGAAGAAGAATAACTCTTGCTTATAATCCAGAATGCGTTCTTTACACAAACCCTACCCACTCAGACCATACTACCCTATTCTGCCTAGCAGACAGCTCAAAAATTGTGTCCCTACAAGGTGGTTGGCTACCCAAAATGTATCCAAGCTCCTTTGAAGCGTGGAGCTAGAAACTGTAAAGGTAACCCCGGAAACCAAACATATAGTGGACTTTGTGGTCCAGTCTAACGTAGAGCAACATCCTAGAAGGACCTGATGACGCTACCAGAACTTGGAGCAACCTGTTGCCTCTCTTTCAGCAAGACCTAAGCTTGGGGAAGGCTTGCATGGACCCTTACTAAGAAGGACTTATCTTCAGAATAGAATCATCTCCTACCCAGTCCAAGGAGAACTCCCGCTACTAACCACAGCCATTGGCCTGACACAGAAGTATCAGTGGAGCCACATTGGAGGAGTGGACCCAGTGGAACAGAATGATTGCAGATGACCAGTTCACCGTAGCGCCTTTGCCTGGCAAGTAAACTGTCCGTGCAACACATTAAAGTATACAGCCACACCCTCCAAGGTTGCCTCTACCACAGCACTCACCCAGCTTTGCAGGCAAAGAGCTAGGGTGCTGTGAGAGTGTCTGGAAGGTGTCGGAGTCTCCTCCCAGTGTTGTCAGATGTGGATTTAATAGGATAGAGGAAACTTATTTGGGGGAACATTGCCGGGACCGGAGAAGCTTGAGCATGGCAAGTGAGTCTGTGACCAGCCAAAGGAGGTTGACGTTTCAGAGGAAGCGCTGATGAGGAAGAGCTCTGTGCACTGAAGGGAGCTCCAACAAGTACCACACGCATCTCTCTTCTCTAGCAAAGGATGAGAATCCCCAGGAGAAGCTCTGACACACTGAGGAGGCTCTCACCCAGCAGGAGAGGCTCTGCCACCCAAGACGAGGTTCTGCCATATCCCAAATGGGACTATGACACATCAGATGCAGCTCTGGAAAACCAGAGAGGGCTCCTACTCATGGATGGGGGCTCAGTTACACCCCAGGTCGAAGGCTAGAAATCACCAGGGCTGGCCCTAGAGCTTTTGCTGCAGTAGAAGAATAACAAGCATTGGCATAGCCAATAGGTCTCAATTTTTGGGACCTTATGTGTTTATCTTGAAGTTTTAGCTATGTTGTAGAGTATTGTGGCTGATGTGTATTATGTTGAAAAGTTAAAATGAAAAGTGTTATATGTGGTCCCTCCTTGCAGGCGCTAACATTACAGCCCTGTATACATCTCCATGCTGAAGCACCTTAAAAATAAAAGCCATGTCGTGCCTAGAAGAAAAGCTTAAAAAGATTTGCCTAATACACCGCAAAATTGTGCTGGTAATGCCACTGTATACAGTGCATTTTAGGACAAAGTGTCCCACGGCCGCTACTTATCCCATGTCAGACTAATAAAGATTCCAATTTCCACTGATAGCTTGAGTTTCCACACTCCATAGTCTCGAAGCATTATTTACCCAAGTTTACTTTCAGACCTCATTAGGATAGTCTGCAAAGATATACTATTGTGCAGAGAACCGGTATCATTTTAGCTCCCTAAACTGCCTTTGTTCTGTTTTGGCTCTCAAGGGAAGTACTTCTTTTAGTACCGGACTTAAAAAACCTACAAATTAAGCACGGCCCGATCACGGTACCCTCAAAGGTCTGGGAAAAAAAACTGCTTCTGAAAATAAAACTATCGCTTTCTAGAGACAGCACAAACTTAGTATACCTAAGGTCATGTAGAAACTTTAGAGTAGGGGGCAGTCGACATGTACTCATGACGCTCAGTAGGAATACATATCATATTATTAAAATTGATCAAAAATATACTAGATTAGATTGGGGGGAGGAGCCTAGCGCTTGACCAAGATGGCCGCGTGAGCTTTGAGCTCCCGAGACCCTCGTGCCCTCCGTCGACTATCCTGTCTCTAATCCTGATGGTATGCATGGCATCGTGTTGCTGAGTTGTCAGGGAGGCGATTGATGCTACCCGCGGTCGGATCGCCCATCGGGAACCGGACTTACGCCTGGCGGAAGATTGCGGCCTATCTCCCGGGGACGACAGGGGCTAGAGTTGGCAGGATGCCCGGCTCCTAGTTGATCAACAACGGCCAGGCGAGGTGTGAACTGTCGGACGGAGGTCCCCGCGCTTTCACTTTCGATTTCGTTCCCTTTGTCTGCCCGGACACTGGAGAGCTCTGGGTGGCTTTATTACCCCAAGTACGCTCGGCGGGCTACTCTGGCAGCATAAGGCAGAACTGCTCACTCCTTATTCCTCTCTCTGAGAGGGACCAGTCTTAACTGCACTGGACTGCTTGGAGTCCATTATGTCGGGCAAAGCAGAAGGGGATCGGCTGAAGACTAAGTCTACCAGGCGGGGAACGTATACCCAAGTCAACAGCATGGACCGCTACGCTCTCCAGAAAGTATCACCGAGTGGATCGAGCCAGGCGCCGGATGCCCAGAAGGAGGACTTGCCGGTGACACCGGAGCTCTCCCTACAGGATGTCATGGGCGCGCTTGACGGGATGCAGACCTCGATGGGGAGACAGTTCGAGGCCCTGGCGCATAAGGTGGACGCCATCCTGGTGGATGTCAATCTGATCCGCTCGGACCTGGGCAAGACGAACGAACGCGTTAAGAACCTGGACCTCAGGACCACGGGCCTCACTGATGATGTTGCGGAACTGCAGACCGAGGTCCGTAAGCTGAGGGCCGAGAGTGACCTCGTCGCCCGCCGGCTGGAGGACTTCGAGAGCCGGGCCAGGCGCAACAACGTGCGCGTCATCGGGGTCCCGGAGTCCTCGGATGAGGCTTCGGCGGACCTGCTTGTTGAGGATTTGGTCCTTAATCATCTGAAGCCTAGGGGCCTTGGAAAGTTTTTTGCGGTGGAAAGGGCCCATAGGGTGCCGGGCGGGCGGCCCAAGGCGGGTGCCCCGCCGCGGCCGATTGTCGCCCGGCTCTTTCATTTTCGAGATCGGGACGCTATCCTGCAAGCATCGAGGGTGACGGGCCCAGTTCCCTTCCAGAATGCATCGGTGAATTTTTATCCGGACTTCACCCAGCAGGTGCAGAGACAGCGACAGAGCTTCCTGGGGGTGAAGCGGAGGCTTCGGGAACTGGATCTGAAGTATGCCATGCTTTTCCCTGCCAGACTACGGGTGGTGCACGAAGATCGAACATTCTTTTTTGACTCTCCTGTTATGGCCGACGAATGGCTGGACGCTTTGCCCCGGCGACGGACGGGGGACGACACAGCCGAGCATGGAGACAGTGGCCGGGATGGACAGGGCTGATATCTCAGAGACGGCCTGACTTGATTTGACTATACTTGAGAAACTGAACAGAATGCAGTAACTGTGGAGGGTTGCGGGAGGACGAGGGGTGCTCTTTTCCTCCCTTAGGGTACTTTTTGTAGACTTTTGGGGTTTTTTAGGGCGACAGGCACACTGCAAGTTGGGGGGGCTTTGTAAGCTGCAGCAGGGGTGCTGGGTGGGGGGAGTTTCGGGGATTGGGGCTTTGTTGTTGGGGGGTTTATTTCTGCAAGGCATGATGATTATCCTCAGGGCTGTTCCATGGTGGCTCCTCGGGTGTGGGGTGGGCCTCTTTCCGTTTGAGGATGGGGGGTAGAGGCTTAAGTGTTATAAGCTGGAATGTTAATGGTTTGGGGGATCGCATCAAGAGGGGGATTGTTTTGCAATGTTTGAAACGCTCAATGCCAGATGTTGCCCTGCTGCAGGAGACGCATCTCATAGGTAATACGTGCTATGCCCTGAATAGGAAGGGGTATAAATTCATTGCACACTCGGGATTCTCTTCTGGGTCCAGGGGTGTGGGCATCCTAGTTAGAGCATCGTTGCCTTTTGAGGTGGACTCCACCATTGTTGACGATAGGGGGAGGTTTGTGGTGGTGGCGGGACGGTGGGAAGGAAGGACTCTGGTTTTGGTTTCGGTTTATGTCCCGCCGGCCCTGCAGGCCTCCACATTTGCTGATCTGGGCAGGGCTTTGCTGACTCTCCCGGGGGGTATGCTGGTAGTGGGAGGGGATTTCAACGCAGTGGGCTCCGGACTGTTGGATATATACCCGCCCAGGGACACAGGGGGGGCTCAGAAATGGCTTCCAGATTTCCTAGACACGCTTGGTCTGATAGACTGCTGGAGACTCCGGCACCCCACACAGAGTCAATACACGTTCCACTCCGGGGCGCATGGTAGCCTCTCCAGCATTGACTACCTGCTCACTCTCGCCGCACATGCCTCGTTGGTATCCGAGGCGAGGCACATGGCACGCGGTATCTCTGACCATTCGCCAGTGTGGATCCGGCTGGATCTCGGTCGGGAGGGAGGAGGGAGGGTGGCCCCCATCAACCCATGGTATTTTCGAGACCCCAAGATGCGCAGCGCCCTGGTAAAGAAGGTAGATAATTACTTCGAGGACAATCTGGGAACTGTGGACTCGGCGGTGTTGCTGTGGGAAGCTTTTAAGACCGTGCTTCGGGGGGAAGCCCTCTCCCTGGTGGTGGCTGCCAAGAATCGGAGGGATGGCGAGGTACAGCAGGTAGAGGAGGAGATTGCGGCCCTTGAGGGGGCTTTGGAGGAAGGGGTTACAGAGTCCTCACTGCATGAGCTTTGTTTGAAGCAGACGGAGTATAGGGACCTGGTGACGAACGCCGCTAAGACCCTCAGTAGGGAACAACAGGGCCGCCTGTATGATGTCGGAGATAAGGCAGGGAAACTCCTGGCGTGGTTGGACAGGAAAGAACGGGTCAATAGAGTGGTGCCAGAGTTGACGGGAGAGAGGGGAGAGGTGATTGCGGAACCTGAGGGGATTGTGAAGTGTTTCGCGGAGTACTTTCGTAGGGTTTATTCCTCTGTGTCGGACAGGCCGCCCGAGGACTCGTCGGATCTCCTCCGTGATATCGAGTTGCCCTGCCTATCTGACATAGATAGGGACGATTTGGATGGTGACATAACGGTTGACGAGGTGGCGGGGGCTATTCGCGCGTTGAACTCGGGTAAGGCCTCTGGACCGAATGGATTGCCGATTGATCTGTACAAGCTGTTCCCGGATAGGGTCGCCCCTCACCTGCGCGCCATGTTTTTGGAGGCGCGGGGGGGGGGATCCTTCCGTTGGACCAGCGGCTGGCTTCGATCGTGGTCATACATAAAGAGGGTAAGCCCCGAGATAGGTGCGCCTCCTATCGGCCCATTTCACTCCTCAACGCTGAGCCGAAAATTCTGGCTAAACTCCTGGCGACCCGCCTGATTAGGGTTCTTGGCGACTTGGTTCACCCGGATCAATCCGGATTCATCCCGCACCGAAATACAGCATTAAATCTTAGGCGTCTTCATGGCGTCATCGCCAGGGCGGGCACGCTGCGTGAACCGGCTATTGTGGCGTCTCTTGATGCCACGATGGCCTTTGACACGGTGGAGTGGGCATACTTATGGGCCGTGCTGGCCAAGTTTGGTTTTGGTCGCGGTTTCGTGAGTTGGGTTAGGTTGCTGTACGAGGGGCCGCTAGCGAATGTTGTGGTGAATGGTCGGGCATCTACTCCGTTTCGGCTTGGTAGGGGTACTCGCCAGGGTTGCCCCCTGTCGCCTCTCTTGTTCGCCCTCGCCCTTGAGCCGTTGGCTGCGTGGATACGTTGGCACCCGGATATACGGGGCCTTCGGTGGTCGCCTGATCACGAGGACCGTATCTCGCTTTATGCCGATGATATCCTGTTGTACCTTGCCTCACCTACGAAGTCACTTATAGTGGTCTGTGACGTACTCGCATCGTTCGGTAGGAACTCGGGGCTCGTTATTAATTGGGGCAAATCGTACTTGTACGTTCTTAGTGGCGAGGTCCCACCGATCCCTAGAACATGTTCGATACAGGTCGCCCAGCAGGGCTTCGTGTATTTGGGGATCTTTATATCCATGGACCCTGCTGTGCGCTACGAGAAGAATCTGCTCCCCCCCCTGGCACGTTTGAGGCGAGATGTTGAAGGTTGGCGGAAGTTGCCGCTCTCCCTTGTTGGGCGTGCGGCCCTGTTCAAAATGATGTCTCTTCCCCGCTTCCTCTACGCCCTCCAGAACACTTTGGACTGGGTACCGGCCAAATACTTTCGGGAGGTCGAAGGCCTCCAACGGACGTTGCTATGGGATGGGCGACCGCGAATAGCTATTGCAAAGTTGACGCTCCCGTGGTACGATGGGGGCATTGCGCTCCCAGACATCCGACGGTACTATTGGGCCACGCAGCTGAGCGCGATCAACCATGGGTTTTATGGCCCCGCCCTCAGCCCTGGGTATGCCATGGACAGGTGGTTGCTGCGTGGTGGCAACTACTACAGGGCGTTGTATTCGCGGTCCCTAGACTCGTCCCTCACGGGGCCCACAGGTGTGGCGGTGCGTGTGTGGAAGATGGCGACTGACTCGCTGGGCTGGAAGGATAGGCTCACCCTCGCTACCCCATTGTTTGAATCGGAGAGATTGGGAAGGCTCTGGCATACGAAGGGTTTCGATAAGTGGGACCTGATAGGTATATCCAAGGTGGGAGATGTGCTGCATAAGGGGAGGGTGAAGTCCTTCGAGGAGTTGCAGACTGAGTATGAGCTGGGGCCCTCCGAGTATTTCAGGTATATCCAGTTGCGCCACGCCCTCCGATCAGTCCTCGTGGAGGGTGAGAAGGTGCCGGAGTCCTCTCCCCTTGAGGACCGGGTCCTCGATGGTCATATGCCCGAGAGCACGATCTCGCTCATATATAAGAAATTGATTAACGTCCGGGCAGACATGCTTTTGGGGCTGAGAGAACAGTGGACTAGGGATGGCCTTGAGTTGGATAATGAGGACTGGCAGTCAGCGGTTTCTTCTCCTAAGGAGGTTGCGATCCCGTCGCGTCTGAGGCTGGTGCAGCTTAAAATACTGCACCGGGTGTATGTGACGGGGCCAAGGCTGGTCCACATGGGATTCTCGGAGGACGGCCTGTGCAGGAGGGGATGTGGTATGGTGGGCACTTTCCTGCACATCATTTGGGAATGTGGTGTCATTGTGGAGTTCTGGAGGAGAGTCCATGCAGTTATGGGGGAGGTGACGGGCATTGCTGTGCAGCCGGAGGCGCGGTGTTGCCTCCTGAACGTCTGGGGGCCCACTGACCTCGATGAGGCGCAGACCCGATGGGTGACGCTGGGTAATATGGTCGCTAAAAGGGATATCGCGCGATTGTGGGGCTCCTCGGGACCCCCTACACTGACCGCGTGGAAAGAGAACATGGACTGGAGCATGTTTAGGGAGAAGACGGTCTATTGCTCCAGAGGTCGCCCCCGGAAGTGGCATGCCATCTGGGGGCGGTGGAACCAATACAGGGGGGGAATATGTCTTGCCCCGGATCTGGAACCTCCCGAGGAACAGCTTTCCCCCTGACCTTCTTTCTAGCACAGTTTGGTTATCGGAACTGTTTTGGGCCTCTGCTTTCCCCCTTCTTCCTCCGTACACTGTCTTGTAATTAGTAGATGAGTGGGGTCCGGCCTCCCCTGGGGGCTTTCACCATGGGCTTTCAATGTCTTGCCTTGCTGGGGTTTGTTCGGGGGTTTTTTGTGTTTACCTAAAATTGGACCTTTGCGCTACTCTTTGTACTGTACTGGGGACACATCACTGTATCTAACTCTCAATGCTGCCGAACCTTCGGGCTGTCGGCTGAATAGCTGTGTCCTGATTTTTGAAATAAAGGTTTTTCAAAAAAAAATAAAAATAAAAATATACTAGATTCATAAGGGACCACCTATAAGCTTCCGTTAACAATCTGGGACACCCTGAAGTTTCTCAGTCGTTAACTGCGGTCCAGATAGGGACACTCTGTATTCAAAAACTTCCAAAACAGTCGCTTGGCATTTAAAAATTGGTCTTTAGAGACGTTAACCGTTCTAGGTGCTCTGTAGTCTATTGGGTGTCCCCGGCGCTTAGAAGTCTTTGCGTGTCACATGGGGCTGCAGAGAGCTCAGCCTTCCATTCTGTTACCTGGCAAGTAGCTCCAAAAACACCACGTTACTGCAACACCCGACGAAAACCAGTATCACCGCTACAGCAGGCTTCATGATTCCAATCCAAGTGCGTTCAAATCAGGCTCACTGGCCGGAGTTCCAAAATTCACCGCATGACAGCCACATCTGTGTGCAATAGGCATGCTGGTAAATGAAGTTCATTCTCAATCTGCCACCATATCACCAAGGCAGCCGCGGTACAGCAAAAACTACTAGTTGCGACACACCACAAATGGGAAGTGTCGATAGCTTTACGACAGTCTGAAACGAAAGGCATAACTCTCCCTTAAAACGGATTACAGGAGGCAAAACGCTTTTAACGAAAGGTAAAAATCGGACGAAAATGATTGCTCAATACGATTGAGTAGCATATTTAACATTCACAATGTATAAAAAATGAACAAGAAGACAGCGTTAGCATTTTAATATAATCTTCTCAAGTAATACATTAGTTGAAGAAGCAGCCATGCTTTCGCATTTTATGTCCTGCACGCAGTGTAGTTTGGTCGCACCCTCCTATCAATCAAAAGAGCACTCCACTTCAAAATGGATAAACGCAGCTTTTCCTAGCATTGCCGTAAATACATGTGTCTTACTGTAGGCCTTCTTTACTTTCAATTTCGGTATGCACTGCCTGTAGCAAAAAAATAAAAACAGACACACAGCGTTTCTAATGCGGGAGCGAGCAGGGGCACCATCTGTTTGCAGGATAATTACAAACGGATGTCGCCAAAGCTCGCTCCTGCAAGGGAAACGCCAAACGTGCACGCATTGCAATAGAAAGCAATGCAAAGCGTGCACGTTTTTGGCCAAAAAGCTGATTGATTCCAAGAGGTCCCCTCCTATGCAGCGCATGCGTGCTGCGTAGGCGAGACCTAAAAACAAGTGCTCCCTGTCTCTCCCCCCGACACACACACACGCACACCCACACATGTAAATGCATGTAAATCAACAATTTTTTTTTTTTTTTAATGTACATATTGCTCGCTTATGTACAACCAACCGCAAAAGGTCAAGATCCATGAAGACTACATAGCTCTTGGTATATATAAAATTTTAACAACCAGGACAGCAGTGCTTAATTTTAGCCGGTGGCTGCTGGTGAGGGTCACCGGCACTCATTTTTGGGGAACGACACTTAATTTTCCTGTTCAGACGTTTCTTGAGAGCAAAAGGGTAACACACAAATGGGAAAGGAGGACGAGACAGTCTGAAAACCAGTCACAAAGGGAGAATGAAGGAACCTGCAAGAGTGAGATAAAGGGGGGAGGGGTGTCTGATAGTGAAATAAAGAGGCATGAGGTGGATCTAAGATTAATCAGACTTGGTATTTGGCGGGCTAACCTTTTAAAGCGCCATCTGCGGGCTTCTGAGCACAGCTTTGGGCACCAACACTCATACTTTCACAAATTAAGCACTGCAGGACAGGCACTACCATCTTGCCTATGGAACAGCCACCCTATTAGCACCTCAGGAGGCCAGTAGGTTGAATTCCTATCACTGTCCCTTACCCCTCTACAGAGGTGTCGCCGCCTGCAGCAGAGCTCTCAACCGTTCAGAGTTGTATTGAGGGCTCTCCACTCTGGAATTCAAATACTGGTCGTAATTGAACATTCCTTTGAAGTAACTTTGACTCGAGAGTAGTGACAGGGAACTATTGAAATAATTGTATATATTTATTTTGTAAAATGTTCTGTTTATACATCTGAAGAAGTATATAAATTTATTCGCGTAAGCCTTTATGTGAATTTGCATAACGCAAACCTGGCAAGAGAGCAACGGAGCACTGTCTTCATATATAAACCACACATTCATGTGTATGTTTTTGCTTGTTCATTGTTTGAGACAATACAAGATCTGCATTTAAAGAATACTGCATGCATTTATAAATAATTGCAATTTGCGATCACGTTATTTTTTATTTGCAATAAATATGCTTATGTTCAGAAATACATTCAGAACATTTTGTCATTTTTATTTACTGCCAAACATCTATATACTTTTCAAGTATAAAGAGATACTAAGCTTATAATGCTAAATTCTATTTCTGGCACTGAATAAATAAAATATTCTTATATTATTATTAAGGAGGTAATCTATTGTTGTAAAAGGTTCAGGCAAAAATGAATGAGGGGTGGTTTCAATTACAGCTACACATATGTCTTATTGGGGGCATGTAGCCATGTTAATCACCTCATTTATCATCTTCAAATGTCCTTTTAGAAGAAGGATCCCAGTCAAGATGAACGGGTGTCCTGGGATGAAGGGTTTTTGCCGCCTCTTAGGTCCTGGACACACCAGGATAAAGGGCTGGCAGTGCAAGAGGTTGTTCTGCCATCTTGCCATCATCATGAAAACACATTCAGAAAACTCTATTGTGCTTCCCTTGGGTACGAAAAGGCATTCAGTAGGCACTAACATCCCCACCATCAGCACCAGAAGGGATTCTGACTCCACTGTCCTAATCTCAGCATCCAAAGATGTTACAGCGTTCTCTACCCACCTTTAGTACCAGCATGAAAATTCATTCAGAACCTAAATAGCAATAGTAATGCATTCTGGAGCGGGAACAATAAAACAACATAACAGGGAGAGAAGACGATGATATAGAGACTCCAGATATGTGTGTCACAGAAAGGACCGCACGAGGAACTCAGGGCAGCCAGCAGTGACATGTCCTCACAACCAAGGGGCATATTAGCAAGCACGGCGTTAAAATTAACACCGCTTTAGCGGCAGAAAACTGCCGCTAAAGCGGCGATAATGGGCTTGATAATATGCCCTGGAGAATTCCAGCAGAAGCCCATGTTCACACCAGAACCTGGGCTTCTATGGGAATTCTCAAGGGCATATTATCAAGCCCATTATCGCCGCTTTAGCGGCAGTTTTCTGCCGCTAAATAGGCGATAATTTTAACGCCGTTTCTTGATAATATGCCCCCAATTTTTTTAAAGGTCTGGCTGGACAGCACAACTGTCTGCAAGATGTACTGTTACCAATTATTTAAAATATGCATGGAGCAGGCTCTGGCTGCGCCCAGAGTATTTCCCTCTCACTCTCTGCTATTGGCTATTTGGTTTATCACTCCACCTTCCAGGAAATGCTTGCATTGAAATGGATAAGGGACTAATGTACACCTGAAAATTGCACTCAATAATCATACTGTTCATCACATTCAATCCATTATCTTCTATACGCATTTTGTTTAAAAAAGCAATCATTGTTTTCTACTTTTCCCCAGCATTGGCAAAGCTTGTCCGACAGGCTTTGATGTGCAAAACAGGACTTGTGGTTGCAATTCATGTAAGCATCTTTTATGAATGCCTTTACATGCATTGTTACATTAAAGCAGACCTATGCCTTTTCCCATGTTTGCTTTATGCAGCACTTAATGTCGTTTTTGCCAATTCGGAGCACTATACATACCGGGTCAGAAAATGCCCGAAGTCAATGGTCCTCCATCTTCAGACTCCTGAGGTGAAAGGCTGGGACCACATGGCATTGCTGGGAGTCAAACTCATGACCTATGGGACACAACCTGATGTCCGCTGAAGCCCTTCAGTCGCGACCTATCGCTCTTGTGTTAAGGTGGGCGGAATTGTTGGAAGAGCCAGTTAGTAAAGTAGATTTGGCCCCAGCAGGGGGGTTGTCCAAAAGAGAAGAGACCATTGGTAACTTGTTGGAGGGCGTTATGTGCGACACCAACGAAACCAACTGTTAATTTATGTGGTTCTTTAAATGCTGAATGAATAAATAAACCTAATTTATCCAGCATGCTGCTCTTTAAAGATGTCCTAAAGCTCAAACATAAGCAGCAAGGATAGGGTTGACGGCAAAAACAGAAAACCTAGTAAGTGAGTCCAAAGACCATGTGGTAGGATTGCACATGTCTACCAAACCATACAGACAGGGCTCGTGTATAGCAACTCTAGAGTGTGCACAGGGCTCTGCAGGGTGCAGAGAACTTATCTCTTTCCATTTCACAATGGATAGAAACCTTGGTTGAGAACAAACCAAAGAGAGCACTTTTCATTTGCTCTGTCGCGACAACAGGGGCAGCACCAACCCCTTTATTTACATGGTGAGCGTGGAGCAGAAAATAAATTGCATTGACTGCAAGAGATATTTCTTGGCACCCTCAACAGGTATAGGTCCACCATCGATGGAAGCCTTTTCTGCAAACACTGATTGGAGCACGCAAAGATCCTTGGTTTGTGGGGCGCTATCTGAGATAAAAATGACTTGAATATTTTCACGAGAACGTGTAGGACTATAGATTTATTCCCTGACAGTGGAATGACGATAATGTCCTATAGTGAGGACATGAAGTATAGAAAGACCTGGCCCAGCACGCTGCTACCGGTCTGTGGCTATCACTGCTTCTCTGGCCCCTTCTCGTATGGGATGACACTCGTAGCTCCTCGGCCATGAAGATGCCCAACGCGCCCATCCCCTCACGCAACCAGGACACAGGCTGACAAAAAAGCCATTGTTTATGTTTGTTTATGTTTATAAGCTTATATAGCGCATGAATCACCCCCAGAGGGGTATCTCAGCGCTTGCGGAATTGCAGAAGAAGTTGTGACGATATGATATACTAAAAAAGGGCAGTTTTAATCCTAGGGATTTTGAAAAAAACACGAACAGCAGGAAAAGCCTATTCGTACCAGGCACCTTTAATATGGAATCAGCTCCCTTTGGCCTTAAGGTAATGCCCTGATCACCTGAAATTCAGAAAGGCCTCGAAAACTGCCCATTCCTACTGCAATTAATGCAAGACTGATAACGTCACACATGCTTACCGATCATACATCATACATACATGAGGATCGTCATCACTACCCCACCAGTTACACAGCACTTCAGTAAAACATTTTTTAATTAATACCGGGACATGAGAATAACCTATGCTGTCACTGCCTTCCTTCAAACCCCAGGACATTTAGACTCTAAAACTTTATACTTTGCATACTTCGTTAGCTGCTCATTTGTTACTGCAAGTATTGTGTATCATATTACATCATGCTTAAAGTTGACCGAATGGAAATAGTGAAAAGACTTAGGGCCTCATGTAGGTAGCTAAATACCGGTCGGTAACGGCCGAAATTCGGTAAATATCCCATTACCGACCAGTATTTAGCTATAGTATTTAGCTATTTGAGATGTAGGAGGCATAATTTCAGGATTCGGTAAATTACCGAATCGGTAAAATACCGATTCGGTAAATACCGAATCCTGAAATTATATGTAGGGAGCATTCTAAAGAGAGAAAATTAGTATTAAGAATTCGTTATTTACCACCAAATACAGGTTGGTGATAAATAACGAATACCTTGCAAAAAGTAATATTTTGCAGATTTAAGAGTGCCATGTGGCAGACATACATGCCCTTAGGGCATGTATGTGCACCACATGTGCACACATGCAAGATTCAGGGGTGCAACAGGGTGTCAATGTGACACCCTGCCACCCTTGAATATGCTCCCCCCATTACCGAATCGGTATTTACCGATTCGGTAATGAGGCATACCTTCCCATTGATTCCTATGGGCCTCCAGGCCCATAGGAATCAATGGGAAGGTATGCCTCATTACCGAATCGGTAAATACCGATTCATAATTACCGAATTTTTCCGATTCGGTAAAATTTACCGAATTATTACCTACATCACATTTACCGATTCATAAATACCGAATCGGTAAAATTCGGTATTTATGAATCGGTAAATGTGATGCTACCTACATATGGCCCTTAATGTCATAGCTAAGAAAAATGTCAATAAAGATAGTAAAGCTAAATCTCAGGTGAGCAGGGTCTTGCAGGCCATTCTCCCCCATCATGAATGCATAGGTGCATCCCTCATAGCAGAGCGAGGTGCCTGCTCTCATACCCCACCCCCCCATCCCTTCCACGTTACACTGGGCAGTCTAAAACTTAACTTACTTGAAGTTGGGCTTGTCACGTCACTGAGTTTCCTTAGCCTTCCACTGGAAGTTCTTGTAATACCTGTAAAGACGAAAAAAAACTGGGTGAGTTGCACTCTGCCTCTCTGAGGTGGGCTCAGTCGCATGTGGTGATGTGCTCACAGCCACGACAATGCAGAGGGGCCGAACATGTGCAGAAATAAAGGAACAGAAATAGCACTGTTAGTAACTGGAGCTCTTGTATATTAAAACCATCACTCCCCCCTGTTCTGTCTATCAGGGCTACAAGAACTCTTGAGAGAGTCTCAGACTTGAAGTATATCTTGGCTTCACACCGTGGGATCACGCTAATATCAGTGCTTGATTTGTGAAGTGCCGGCGGTACGAATTTTCCTATAGAGCTCACCACCCGCCGCCACTGCTGGCCTGCCCTCTGCCAGTAGTGGCACCGCCTCTGCCAGAGTGGGTGCCACCCACTGTCTTTGGGTTAACGAGTAATGGACGCTTAGAATTGGGAGGAACAAGATTTGTCAGTAACTCACTGTAGATATGGGTAGGGTGTGGTCTCAAACATCTATCTGTTCTGAAGCCTTCTTTCCCAGCCATACATATTGATATCCCTGGGCTGAAGATACATTACCCTACCTTGATAGTGGCAGCTAAACACTTTATGCCAGCATTTATGAGCTAGTTACCATTTCGTATTCAGAATCTGTTCTCTGTACAGCGTACTGCACATCTGTAGCACAGATTTAAAAAAAAATCAGAGTAGGAACAATTACATCTAAACCTACAGAGGCATCAACAAAATATAGCAAAATACTTCTTCCCAGGATCTGACAAATCATCCAGATTTGGACTATTTTGGTAAAAGGGCCTGATGTATTCAAAGGGTTTTGCCCATTCTGTGTCTAGGAGTAAATGTGCTGATTCTTAAGGGCCCGAGCGAGGAAGGAGTTCCTTCCAGCCACATGTGTGCGGAGCAGTGCTTTAAATGGGCCGGTACTCACCGGTACTGAGTACCAGCACTTCTCAGTTTTCCTCCCTAGAGTACCGGAACTTCTCCTTGTGTCAAGAGAGTACCGGTACTCCTAGAGTCAAGCTGAGGTCGGGCTCTGGGTTATGGGTACATGCAGCGCAGGTGCTGCTGAATATCTTCAGGGGGAGCGTGTCTGTGAGGCGCTCTGACGGTCAACAGTGAGTGCATTCCATTGCTCTGTTGCTTCTGCTGCCTTGCACTCTTTACTGACAGTGTGACAGGAATATGGAGATGTGGCCTGTCGGACAGAGCTACCCACATTGGAACTTTTGCATTGTCAGTTAGAGTGTAAGGCTGCAGGGCTGGAATACACTGTCAGAGCGAACAACGCCCTGGGCCACGTTGAGCTCATGTGTACAGTGCGCAATTAGTACTTTTTTGCAGTTATATATAGCGCACACTTGGCAGGAGAAGTGCATGTTCTACATGAAAGCATACTTAATTTTATTTTTATGGCACAGAGAGCTGAAATCCCAGCTTCCGCTCAACATCCTGTTATTCTGGGTAATCTCCCTGTGACATAAAAACAAAAAAAGCATGTTTTTATGTAAAAGTTCTGCTTCTCAAGTGAACAGCTTTAATGCCCTCTGGCCAAGTTAGCACAATATAAAAATGCAAAAACACCAATTACGAAGTGGACATATGAAGAAACTTGGCCGAAGGACACTAGAGCGCAGTTGCATTGAATATAAAATGGCGCTATTGTTAAATACCTGCCTCGAAGTCACGCCCCTAGACACGCCCCTACCAGACCCTAAAGACACATCCCAATCAATTTGGTGAGTACCGGCACTTTTTAGTATTAAGGAACATGATGCAATCACCTTCACAGAACGATGGGCACATGCTGAAAAGAGCCTGTTGAAAGATACACAGGAGCATGGTTCCACCTGGCAGAAATCAAGTTAATAAAATGTGCTCTAGAGTTTAACTGGCTAACTAGGTATATAGACAATGACAGAGCTGCAGATGTCCTTTTCAGGTCTGTGGTTGGCCAAGACCTTTTGACTGTACTAAAAGTATATATCTATCTAATATACTCCACCCATTGGTCTGTTGTTGAGTTTTTCACATATTTCATCCACCCATTGCAGCATAGACCATGGGTCCACTTATACCATTGGCTAGCCTGACTGTGAATGATGGAATTCTGCTCTTGCCTATTGTACACAAATACACAAAAAGTACTCAACTTCAGTGGCAGGGACTACTGAGATATTATGTATTTTTCAATTAAAAAATGGCTTTTAGCCAAAGTTTTTTTACAATAGAGATTGTCTGGCTGTTCCCATAACACTGCCACCGGACTGGTAGTACCACCTCATCTTTCATTTACCTTCAAATGTATTTTACTTTAACACAAACCATTCAAAGATGTGCGCCGTTGGGAGCACATGAACACACATGCGTATGTATAGGCACCCATCTTTGAAAGGTTTTACAGAAGTAAAAAAAATAATCAAAGATGGCTACCCATGTGTATGAATTCATGCGTATGCACTTGCACAAATGGGCATCTCTAAATGGATTATTGTACACTTAATTGCTAAAACCATTTAACAAGCATTGGCATAGCCAATAGGTCTCACTTTTGGGACCCTCTAAGTATTTAGTTATGCAGCACAATATCCTTGGTGCAACCACATCAACTGTTGCATGGCTAAACACTTATAAGGTCCCAAAGGTGAGACCTATTGGCAATGCCAATGCTTGGTGTGGTTGTGTGTGTGGTTGTGTGTGTATGGTTGTGTGTGTGTGTGTGGTTGGGTGTGTGGTTGTCGGTGCGGTTGTGGGTGTGGGTGCGGTTGTGTGTGTGTGTGGATGTGTGTGTGGTTGTGTTTGTGGTTGTGTGTGTGGGTGTGGTTATAGGTGTGGGTGTGGGCATGGGTGCGGTTGTGGGTGCGGGTGCGGTTGTGGGTGTGGGTGGATGTGTGGTTGGGTGTGGCTGTGTGTGTGTGGTTGTGTGTGTGGTTGTGTGTGTGTGTGGTTGTGTGTGTGGTTGTGTGGGTGGTTGTGTGTGTGTGTGGTTGTGTGTGTGTGTGGTTGTGTGTGTGTGGTTGTGTGTGGTTGTGTGTGTGGTTGTGGTTGTGCATGTGGTTGTGTGTGTGGTTGTGTGTGGTTGTGTGTGTGTGTGTGGTTGTGTGTGTGTGGTTGTGTGTGTGTGGTTGTGTGTGTGGTTGTGTGTGGTTGTATGTGTGGTTGTGTGTGGTTGTGGCTGCGTGTGTGGTTGTGGGTGTGTGGTTGTGTGTGATTGTGGTTGTGTGTGTGTGGTTGTGTGTGATTGTGGTTGAGTGTGTGTGGTTGTGTGTGTGCAGTTGTGTGTGTGTGGTTGTGGGTGTTTGTTGTGTGGGTGTGGTTGTGTGTGTGGTTGTGTGTGTGGTTGTGTGTGTGGTTGAGTGTGTGTTTGTGTGTGTGTGGTTGTGTGTGTGGTTGTGTGTTGTGTGTGTGGTTTTGTGTTGTGTTTGTGGTTATGTGTGTGTGGTTTTGTGTGTGTGGTTGTGGTTGTGTGTGTTGTGTGTGTGGTTGTGTGTGTGGTTGTGTATGGTGTGTGTGTGTTGTGTGTGAGGCTGTGGTTGTGTGTGTGGTTCTGGGTGTGGTTGTGTGTGTGTGGTTGTAGTTGTGTGTGTGGTTGTGTGGTGTGTGTAGTTGTGGTTGTGTGTGTGTGTGGTTGTGTGTGGTTGTGGTTGTGTGTGTGTGTGGTTGTGTGTGTGGTTGTGTGTGTGGCTGTGGGTGTGGTTTTGTGTGTGTGTGGTTGTGTGTGTGGTTGTGTGTGTGGTTGTGTGTGTGATTGTGTGTGGTTGTGTGGTTGTGTATGTGTGTGGTTGTGTGTGTGGTTGTGCGTGTGGTTGTGTGTGTGGTTGTGGTTGTGTGTGTGGTTGTGTGTGTGGTTGTGGTTGTGTGTGTATGTGGTTGTGTGTAGGGGTTGTGTGTGTGGTTGTGTGTGTGGTTGTGTGTGTGCTTGTGTGTGTGGGGGTGGTTGTGTGTGTGTGCTTGTGTGTGTGTGTGGTTGTGTGTGTGTGGTTGTATGTGTTGCTGTGTGTGTGTGGTTGTGTGTGTGGTTGTGGTTGTGTGTGTGGTTGTGTGTGTGTGGTTGTGGTTGTGTGTGTGGTTGTGTGTGTGTGTGGTTGTGTGTTTGTGGTTGTAGTTGGGTGTGGTTGTGGCTGTGTGTGTGGTTGTGGGTGTGGCTGTGGGTATGGTTGTGTGTGTGGTTGTGTGTGTGGTTGTGTGTGTGGTTTTGGGTGTGGGTGTGTGTGTGAGGTTGTGTGTGGTTGTAGGTGTGGTTGTGTGTGGTTGTGTGTGTGATTGTGTGTGTGTGGTTGTGTGTGTGGTTGTGTGTTGTGTGTGTGGTTGTGTGTGTGTGGTGTGTGTGTGGTTGTGTGTGTGTGGTTGTGTATGTGTGGTTGTGTGTGGTTGTATGTGTGGTTGTGGGTGTGGTTATGGTTGTGTGTGTGTGGTTGTGTGTGTGTGGTTGTGTGTGTGGTTGTGTGTTGTGTGTGTGGTTAGGTGTGTGTGGTTGTGGTTGTGTGTGTGGTTGTGTGTGTGGTTGTGTGTGTGTGTGTGTGGTTGCATGTGTGGTTGTGTGTGTGGTTGTGTGTGTGGTTGTGGCTGTGTGTGTGTGTGGTTGTGTGTGTGGTTGTGTGTGTGTGTGGTTGTGGGTGTTTGTTGTGTGGGTGTGGTTGTGTGTGTGGTTGTGTGTGGTTGTGTGTGTGGTTGAGTGTGGTTGTGTGTGGTTGTGTGTGTGCTTGTTTATGTGTGTGATTGTGTGTGTGGTTGTGTGTTGTGTGTGTGGTTGTGTGTTGTGTTTGTGGTGTGTGTGTGGTTGTGTGTTTGTGGTTGTTGTGTGTGTGGTTGTGTGTGTGGTTGTGTGTGGTTGGGTGTGGTTGTGTGTGTGTGGTTGTGTGTGTGTGTGGTTGTGTGTGTGGTTGTGGTTGAGTGTGTGGTTGTGTGTGTGGTTGTGTGTGTTGTGTGTGTGCTGTGTTTGAGGTTGTCATTGTGTGTGTGGTTGTGTGTGTGGTTGTGTGTGTGTGGTTGTGGGTGTGGCTGTGGGTGTGGTTGTGTGTGTGGTTGTGTGTGTGGTTGTGTGTGTGGTTGTGTGTGTGGTTTTGTGTGTGTGTGTGGCTGTGTGTGTGGTTGTGTGTGTGGTTGGGCGTGGTTGTGTGTGGTTGTGTGTGTGGTTGTGTGCGGTTGTGTAGTTGGGTGTGGTTGTGTGTGTGGTTGTGCATGTGGTTGTGTGAGTGGTTGTGGTTGTGTGTAGTTGTGTGTGTGGTTTGTGGAAATGTGGATTTTCCTGATCAGTTATGTCCCCTATCTTGGACCCCAACGGTTCTATATGCATGTTACAAGTACATGTATGTTCCCTCCAGTTCCAGTTTCTAAGACGCAAACATATGTGTGTCTACCGTCGACATGTTCTCTGTCAGATCCGCCATCAATGGGCTGGATATTCGATTCCTAAGTATGAAAGGCCACCGACTTTATATGGCTAAGTTACTCCATTTTTACAGTTCAGGCAAGTAGGCCCGATTCTGTCCTCAAAGCCTTTCCCTGCTCTCTGTCTCTGACAGCTTCAGCTTGAGCTCGCATCTGTATCCATGAACTTTGTCCTACTCCCTGTGCAGCTAACGGTGCCTGCCTCGGCCAGTTTTCGCCTGCCTGCCAAGAAGCTGTATTTCACCTTCGAATTATCTATTTTGCTCTCCAGCCGATGCATTCCTGTCTAGTGATTTAGGTAAACATTTCCTTTAGCTCACAAGCAAAGGACTCAGCCTTTCCGTCCTCCTGCAAGTGATTCATAGCCCTGTTGCCATGGAAAGTTTTCTGCCTCTCGCATCTCATATAGACACTTAGGCGTTTGTACACGCACACACAGTTAGTATAGAATAGATTCTGTCCGAGAGTCCTTCCTTGTGGATAACATAGTTCTTTAAACATAGGATGTTAGATATGATTTGGGATTAGGTTGACTTGACCCCCCAGACTTCTCGTCTCCACATGTAGAGCTAAATGTCAAGTCCCTTCACCCCCTAGTTGCACGTCAATCACACGTCATACTGCTGCGCGCGCATCTATGCCAAGTATTATCTTATAGATCCACCTATGTCTGATAATCCTAACCAATCATGTTTCTTTTATTCCTTATTACGCCTAGTTTCGATTACGCACCTGTTATGTCACTTTTCTTATCAAATGTTACGCCTTCTACATTCGTTTCATTGTAATGTACTTATTATAAAAATGCATGTCTGTCAATAAAGTATTGTACTTCACTTCCTGAACCCTCGTGGTGACGGAACCTGAAGGCCGCGACTCGAGTCGGCCATTTTGAGTGGAATAAAGCCCATTTAGAAAACCTCTTATACCACGGATTCTGCCTCTTGTTATTTTGAGCTATTTTACTTTATTTTAAGATTCCGTATGAAATTCAGTCCGGTAAAGAAGATTTTATTTACCACAGAATGGCGCCCGAATAGGGACACTTTCTCATCTCACGCGCCGGCGGTGCGTTGCAGGCCCGGTCTCCTGCCACAGCTGGACGGACCATAAACGCGTACCAGCAGGATTTCCTGTAAGCTCCCTCCGGTCAAGCGGGGGCGACTGAGGCTGCGATCAACCCAGACGAGGCGGTGAGAAGTGCGAAGTATCCCGACCAGAGCCTAGCTGAGAGAGCAAGATCCGAGGTATACAGAGGCCCACCAGGTTTCTCGAAATCCCGATGTCCAGAGGGTCCGCTGTCCGCAGTCATCGAGTCCTGTCCATTCTCTGAGGCCTTCCGTTTCAAGGAGCTACTCGGTGAGTACCATCGCCGGGGAGGCGTGTTGACGCGCACATAGGTTGTGCCGGTCAAGACGGATTTGGGTACACAAATCCGGTCTGCACTGTTTAGCAGTGTATATGTACTGTTTAGCAGTATATCAAGTATTCCGAAGTATGCAGTTATTGTCAAGAATTCAGCGTGGTGATTAGTTAGGCAGACTGTCATCATTGTCGGTCATTGTTAAAATATTTAATGTTCAATATTTAAAGTGTTTAAATGTCTTGCATATTGTGGTATGAATGATTGTTCATTGTTCACTGTTCATTATTGTGTTTTTCGTATTAAGTAAATTCAAGAGTAAGTATCAGATCAGTTGTCAATATGCCGCTTTTCTCGAAGTTAAGACAGATTACTACCAGAAAAGGGGTGCTTGAAGAAGCAGTTCCTATTCCTCCTAGGGACACTCCAGGGCATTTTATGTACCATAAGCATGGCTTAGATGCCATATTGTTTCTTGATCTATGGGTAGATTATACCAAGGGATTGCCGGAAAGTCAAAGGTGGCCCGTAGCGGGAACCTGGGATGCAGAGTGCATCATGAAAGTGGAGGAAGAGTTATGGAAAAGAAAGGTCAGACAGTCACAGAAAGACGCTGTTGAGTTATGGCGTAAAGAATCTCATAGACGAACAGAAAAAGCACGTAGACAAGAAGAGAGGAGTAAAGAAAGTTCAAATAAAGCTCAAGAAAATCTATTAATTGAGGAAGGTATCCGAGTGAAATCAGAACAAGTAAATAGACAAAGAAATGCTCTTATGAATGGTATGTATCCCCTTCTAGCCGAAGGACTACCTAAGGCTGCTCCAGAGATGCCAAAAGACTTGCCACCCCATTATTTCCAATTAAGGTACATCCAAAAGGGCATCCCAGAACCGCAGAAGATGTTTTTCTTTCCTCATATCTAGACGACGCAGCTCCCGAGTATGCTAACGCCGCACCACATAGACCGTCTGGTGTAGGGGTTCAACGTCAGGATCAGGTATCTGTCCCCGTGCAACAGCAAGTCCCGATACAAGCTTCGGCAAGCACATCTGTTTCCGCATCTGTCTCCGCAGTCGATTCTACAGGGGTGTCGACGCCCATAGTTGCTGTGTCACGTTCAACGAACCCATTCACACCCGACGCCCCAGATGGGGCCACGGGAGGTGCTAGCAGTACCTTTACACCACCTAGAATAAATAAACTTGTTTTTCAAGAGTCAGCGCATTCTCGTACACCTAAATTCGTAAGTGAACGTACGCTTAAAGAACTCCTTGTAAATTGTAGATATGACCCGGTGGTTGGTAAAGAGGATGAAATGGTCCTGGCATCATTACGTATCAGGCGAGCCGCAGAGTATTTAGCGAGGTTACCAGGGATGATTACGCATCTAGATAACATATATCATTTTGTTCAAACAGGACGAGATCCAGGATGTATTAACAGAGCTATGGAATTCCAGAAAGTAGAGATACAGGGGGAACTGTTACGTTTCCTCATAAACTGTGTGATCAGAAATCAAGACCGTCCGGGGGTAGACCCGAATGCAATGCTTATTCTTACAAGATGGAGTCAGAATATATCAGAAGGGAGACACGATAAGCAAAATTGTATAATAGCCATGTGCCGAAAAATCCGTAAAGAAATAGAGCGTATTCATGAAGAGAGATTGGGAACAGACGAGTTTGAGCAAGATGAAGTGTCCGAATCAGGGAATTCCGCAAGACAGTCAGAGACCATAGCCTATGTAGGCAGAGGAAGATCCTGTGAAAATACTAGATGTTTTTCTGATCCCATACACTCTGTATGTCCAAATAATAGCAGAACGTATGCGACGCCTGTAATAAATCTGAAGTCTCCTGAACATTTGTTTCAAGCCGCAGATAAAATACTACGAGAACGAAGGGGTTACCACCTCCTCGATTCCATGGATGAGCAAGAATTAGCCAGATCAGCTGTTCACTGGATTGACAGTCCTGAAAAATACGGTGATGAGACCGTAGCACACACGTTTTTTAATCTCAGTACAGATGAACAACGTTTAGCTGGAATCTATATGATTCAGCAACTCCTCATATTATATAAGAGCCAACATGCTGACCCTGGTCCTTTACCTGATATATTAACGGAACTACTCACAAACAGATGGGGAGGTTCTAGTAACAAGCTAATTAAAGAGATATTAGTGTCACGTAAGCAGTATGTCCTTTTTGTAAGTCCGGATTCTCTCTCGCTGCCCCGCAGAGAGAGAGCGCCGTACTATATGGATAGACAAAATCCCCTACGAGAAGTGCACCCAATAAAAGGCGAAGACAATGAGTTTCACCGTGTATTTGTTTACACACCCATATCAAAAATGGAATTATTAGAAATGAAGAAAGTAGTACCTAGTCATGATAAAGACCCAGCGGGTTTCCACCGAGAAATTAAAGACATGTTACTGATGGGAGAGTATACCTATCCTGATATTATGACGATATTAAAGGTGCTTTTGCCTGCTGGCATTTATGAAAAACTGAAAGAAAAAGAGTGGGAAGTGGGTGACCAAAAGATAGACTGGACAGCATTAGCAGAGGAAGAAAGGGGCCGAACTGCAGGTTCAGGGCTCGGGGATAAAGTTAAACTGTTACCAGGTTTACTAGTACAGGTACTGCCACGTTTATTAACTACAAAAAAGGAAGATTGGGGTGCAATCACAGCCTGCAAACAAAAGCAAGATGAAGACACAAGCGATTATTATGCTCGATTTGAAAAATGTTTTGGTATAAATAGTGGTATAAAAGCAAGTAGTGACTCATATCCACATCTATTTGTGACAAAATTAGTGGAAAATGCATTGCCCCCAGTGAAGAATAGAATATTGAAATTCGAGAGTACCTGGCAAAGTAACACTCCGTCGCAAATGCTACAAATGTTACAGTATCATCACAATAGAATTAGGGATGAACAAGAACACGAGCATAGACGCATGAAGGATACAAAAATGAAAATGCTAGTTTCTCAGACAGTACCAGCAGATGGTCACAAAAAGGGTGTGACACATTCTGGTGATTCTGCAGTTCCTGTAAAGGGAACCTGCAATTACTGTAAACAACTGGGCCATTATGTACACGATTGTCCAGTCCTGAAACGTAATATAGCTACAGGTATTGCAAAGGAGAGACCACGATTAGTTAGACAAGATCAGAATGAACAAGGAGCTATGCAGCATGGACAGTCCATGCCAGCCTCACAGCAACCCATACAGTTTGTGCCAGCTGCACCACCGTTGCCTGCTACTACCACACAAACCACAACACGACAAATGTATCAGACTGCACAGTATGAATACCCTGAGTATCAGCGTTACGCATGAACCAGCCTAGAGAGGGAAGTTGACTTACCGCTTATCGAGATCCCTGTAGATCAAGAAGGACCTTATGTACATAGTGAATTATTAGGTCAAGATAGAAAATTCTTACTCGATACAGGGGCAAGTCGAACAACCATAAAACGTAGTGAAGTTCCAGGGGCACCCCTCTCAGGCTCTCAAAATGTTTCCCTTGGTTTTTCGGGAAAACCTATTGTTAATGAAGTATCACAGCCTCTACCACTTACGATAGGACCTTTGACACGAACTACAGATTTATTGCTTACTAAATCATGCCCAGAAAATCTGTTAGGAATTAAAACTCTGAAAGCACTAGGAGCCATAATATGTTGTTCTCCGGAAGGAGTAAGGTTGTTTTTGCGTGATTTTAAAGGTCACTATGTGTCTAGAGACATGGATCCCCGACTACAGACTTTACCAGTACATCTATGGGCACAAGGCCCTACGGATGTTGGCTGCATGAACATTACACCCTATCGAGTCACACTGAAAGCAGGAGTGGTACTACCACGAATGCGACAATACAAGTTACCGCATGATGCTGTAGTGGCTTTGCTGAAAATCATTGATGAGCTGATTGCCCAGGGAGTAGTTGTAGAAACAGACTCCAATGTATGTAATTCACCGATAATTCCGATTCTTAAACGAACTGATCCTACTGCCCCACCAGTGTACCGATTGGTTATTGATTTGCGTGAACTAAACAAGTGTATTGTACCACAATTCCCTGTGGTCCCTGATATATCATCATTGTTGACAGCAATTGATTCCGAAGCAACATTCTTTACTGTAATCGATCTCAAGAATGCCTTTTTCAGCGTCCCAATAGATCCGGAAAGCCAATATTTGTTCGGATTCAGTTTAAATGGGCGCAGCTTTAAATTCTCACGCGCTCCCCAAGGATTCACAGAAAGCCCCAGCATCTACAGCCAAGCACTGAAACGAGAACTTGACAGTATCCACATGCCAGTCAATACTGCACTGCTCCAATATGTCGATGATCTGCTGATCACAGCGAGAAGCGAGCCAGAATGTGAAAAAGCTTCTCTGACAGTTTTACATTTTCTAGCCGACAAGGGGCACAAGGTGTCTCCTTCTAAGCTGCAATTCTGTGTCCAGCGAGTTATTTATCTTGGTCACTCGCTGTCCAAGGAGGGAAGGCAGCTTACACCAGATCGCATCCAGTTAATTGCTAACATGTCAATACCCCAGACACAAAAGGAGGTGCGGGCTTTCATAGGCCTCACTTCATATTGTAGGCAGTGGATCCCTCAGTACGCATTTCTAGCAAAACCACTCATTCAGTTAACCACACAGGAGGCAGCCACATCGACTGTTCTCCCTTGGACTCAGGAACATACACAAGCCTTTGAAAGCTTAAAGAAAGCTTTATGTCAAGCACCTGTTTTAGCAACACCATGTTATAGCAAACATTTTACACTCTTTGTTACAGAACGCGAAGGTACTGCCTTGTCAGTACTCACTCAGGATCAAGCAGGATCACGCAAGCCATGTGCTTATTTTTCCAGTACATTAGATCCCGTAGCTCAGGCTTTGCCTGCATGCCTGAAATCAGTGGCAGCGACAGCTTTAGCAATCAGACAAAGCGATGCCATAGTGTTAGGACATCCATTGACAGTACAAGTACCACATGCAGTAGAGGTTCTTGTGAACCGAACACAAACACAACACTTGACCATAGCAAGACTTACCGGTTATGAACTGACATTGTTTCAACCACACATAGAGATCCGACGGTGTAATACATTGAATCCTGCTACACTATTACCTGTAATTGGAACAGACCCACTAGCTCATGATTGTGTTGAAATCATTGAAATAAAGACGAAACCTAGACAAGACTTGACAGACGTTCCATTGTTAGATCCAGACCTGACGTTGTATGTAGACGGATCGTGCATGAGAACAAGTACAGGAGATTTAGTGGCCGCGTATGCAGTCACAACAGACACTAAAGTTATTGAGACAAATTGTATAGATACTTTGTCAGCCCAAGCAGCAGAACTTATTGCTCTAACACAAGCCTGTATTCAAGCCACAAATAAGAAAGTTAATGTATACACTGACTCACGTTATGCATTCGGAGTTGTACACGACTTCGGCGTGCTGTGGCGAGAGAGAGGTTATTTAACCTCCCATGGTGCCCACATTCAGCACGGACCCCTCATTCATGCTTTGTTAGACGCAATACATCTACCCACTGCTATATCGATTATGAAATGTAAAGCACACACGAAGGTTACTGATATCATTTCTCAAGGCAATGATTTAGCTGACAGAACAGCTAAACAGACTGCTCAGAATCGCACATTAGACATGACAAAGCCAATAGTTCAGACACCAACACAGTGTATGACAATTAAGGATCCCGCACTTGACGTAATTGACATACAGACACATGCCACAGCAGAAGAAATAAAGAAGTGGACTGAACTAGGAGGGATCCAGACAGATCAAGGATGGATGACGAAGGAGAAATCTGTATGGTTTCTCCCTGATTCCATGGTTCAAGCCATTATAGCTACAGTTCACAGTCCAGCACATTTAGGAGAGAAGGCTATGCTAGACAGCATTCAGCACATTTGGTTCAACAAACATTTACGAGCAGCAGCTAAACAAAAAGTTCGTACCTGTATGATATGTTGTCAGTTTAATCCAGGAAAGAGTGTTCCCGTAGAGCAGGGTGGATTTCAGCCTCCTGACCATCCTTTTGAAGTCCTCCAGATGGATTATATTCAGATGGAACGTTGTCGAGGATTCAAATATGTTCTCGTAGTTGTCTGCGCTCTCTCCCGTTGGACAGAGGCGTATCCCGTATCAGATTACACTGCCCCGACTACTGCCAAGCAGCTAGTTCGAGAATTCTTCCCACGGTACGGTTTACCACGTGTTGTATATTCAGATAACGGCCAGCCTTTCTCATCCGAATTAATGAAACATGTCTCACTTTTGTTGGGATATCAGTGGAAATTCCACTGTGTCCGACACCCCGAGGCAGCAGGTCTCGTGGAACGACATAATCAACTTTTAAAAATCAGATTGTCTAAAATATGTCAGGAAAAAGGTGTGGACTGGATAGTAGCTTTACCAGTTGCGCTATTTTACATGAGGATGGTAGCACACTCTCGAACAGGGCTATCCCCTTATGAGGTGATCTTTGGTAGACCACCGAATATGTGGGGGACGCCTATACCGCGTAAAATAACTGATGTTGACTGTAATATGCTGACAGATTACCTGGCCTCCTTGATGTCTGCACTACAATCTTGTCGTTCACAGGTAGTCGCAGCTTTTCCCGACAACACCGAGGTGAAACCCCATGATGTAATTCCCGGCGATTATGTTCTCGTCAGGAATTTCGATCGGAAAACCCAACTGGAGCCAAGGTGGAGGCTTCCTAAGTTGGTCCTGCTGACGACCAGAACAGCTGTGAAGATCGAAGGGAGAAAAGGCTGGGTGCATTCCAGCCATATCAAGAAATTTCATGGACTTCCTCCTGACACAAACAGTACTCCCCGTGTGTCTTCCCCCATTGACTCAAAGCTACCCTTGGCTGAGGCCAGTAGCACCGAACTCTATAAGCAGAAACTCAGGTCCAGATCCAAACTGTCGGACGATTTGATTGTTTAAGTCCTCTCCAAGGTGAAGCGGTTGAATCTGTCCCGACATGTATCCCTTAGGTCTGAATGATGTAGAGTCCAGAATCATAATGAAACGACATGCTTATTGTAAATTACTGCGTAGCCACTGTATTGTGACTTTATTAATTTTGTTTTCCTTGAGTTTTTTAATAGTTACTGCAAGTATATTGTTGCATGTGTATTATCCTGTTTCTAAACGTGCTTTCAATATAACTGATGAACATTCTTTTAGTGACCTACCCCCACATGAGTTGTCCTATAGACTTGCGCTGCGCAATAACACATTCATTAGTATGTTACATCATTCCCATCAGACTAGTAATGCCACCAATTGTTGGGTGTGTGGCCGACTCCCTCCCTATCAGAATAACAAAGGAGTTCTGCCTTTCTTTCCACATCCATTCACACACAATGGCTCCTGTGGAGCATGGTTTAGTTTATTAAATTCCATAGACCCAGACACAGCAGTTTATCAACAACATTGGATATGGGGAAATCTGAATCTAGTTTTATTCAAAGTCTGTCACCCCAATAAGGAGGGTCACCCCAGTAGAACAGGAACTGATTTAGAAAATGAAGTGTATAAATTAGGTAATTTTACGCCTAATCTTATGATTTTGAATGTCAAATCCGAAGTTGAACTAATTCTGCCCACTATGTCAGTATTTCCAGTTAAGGGTGAATTATGTGTAAGAAAAGTTGGTTCCATACATATGGGCCATAGCCAATGCGTTACTACAGTAGAATATCGTGATCAAGGTAAATCTTCATTTAGAGCTTCTCGCCATTCTTACTTTATATGTGGTCAGACTGCATATATGCATCTGCCTCTAGATTGGGATGGTACCTGTTACATAGCATTCCTTCTGCCACCTGTTTTCCTAGCTCCCCCTGATTATTATCGAAATGTTCATTTAGTACACAAAAGAGAGCGTAGAGATCTCCCAGTTGTCGATTATACTGAGACGGCATGGGACAAGTATGTAGATTTCAATAAAGGTATCTTTCCCTATATAGGTACCATATCAAATAGTAAGCTGATACGCAGACTCACCAAGACTCTTGAAGCTGTAGTAAACGAGACTATAGCCGCCCTAGGCAATCTGACAGAGGAACAATCAGTGATGAGAATTGTTGTTCTCCAGAATCGTCTTGTCCTTGACGTCATCCTGGCCGATAGGGGCGGAGCTTGCAGGGTCATCGGATCCAGCTGCTGCATATTCATACCAGAAAATTCGCCATCTGTATATAAAGCTATAACACGCCTTCATAAGATTGTAAGCCAGATACACGAGAATCCAGGCACTTGGACGTGGTCCGGGTGGTTTTGGAGTGTGATATCAGCCTGGGGATGGAGAGTTCTATCCTTCCTAGGTATTGGCCTTCTTATGCTTTTCAGTTGTTGTTTATGCCTGCAATGTGGACCAGCGATTTGTGGTCTGTGTGCCACATCATGCATTCCATATCACAGTTCTCGTTCAAAATGCTGGAAGAAGAAGGAAGAAGAAATGATGCTCCATGAGCAAATCGATGGAATGATGAAGATTGATATCTCTTGAAGGGCAAGTAGGGGACAAGGAGGGAATGTGGAAATGTGGATTTTCCTGATCAGTTATGTCCCCTATCTTGGACCCCAACGGTTCTATATGCATGTTACAAGTACATGTATGTTCCCTCCAGTTCCAGTTTCTAAGACGCAAACATATGTGTGTCTACCGTCGACATGTTCTCTGTCAGATCCGCCATCAATGGGCTGGATATTCGATTCCTAAGTATGAAAGGCCACCGACTTTATATGGCTAAGTTACTCCATTTTTACAGTTCAGGCAAGTAGGCCCGATTCTGTCCTCAAAGCCTTTCCCTGCTCTCTGTCTCTGACAGCTTCAGCTTGAGCTCGCATCTGTATCCATGAACTTTGTCCTACTCCCTGTGCAGCTAACGGTGCCTGCCTCGGCCAGTTTTCGCCTGCCTGCCAAGAAGCTGTATTTCACCTTCGAATTATCTATTTTGCTCTCCAGCCGATGCATTCCTGTCTAGTGATTTAGGTAAACATTTCCTTTAGCTCACAAGCAAAGGACTCAGCCTTTCCGTCCTCCTGCAAGTGATTCATAGCCCTGTTGCCATGGAAAGTTTTCTGCCTCTCGCATCTCATATAGACACTTAGGCGTTTGTACACGCACACACAGTTAGTATAGAATAGATTCTGTCCGAGAGTCCTTCCTTGTGGATAACATAGTTCTTTAAACATAGGATGTTAGATATGATTTGGGATTAGGTTGACTTGACCCCCCAGACTTCTCGTCTCCACATGTAGAGCTAAATGTCAAGTCCCTTCACCCCCTAGTTGCACGTCAATCACACGTCATACTGCTGCGCGCGCATCTATGCCAAGTATTATCTTATAGATCCACCTATGTCTGATAATCCTAACCAATCATGTTTCTTTTATTCCTTATTACGCCTAGTTTCGATTACGCACCTGTTATGTCACTTTTCTTATCAAATGTTACGCCTTCTACATTCGTTTCATTGTAATGTACTTATTATAAAAATGCATGTCTGTCAATAAAGTATTGTACTTCACTTCCTGAACCCTCGTGGTGACGGAACCTGAAGGCCGCGACTCGAGTCGGCCATTTTGAGTGGAATAAAGCCCATTTAGAAAACCTCTTATACCACGGATTCTGCCTCTTGTTATTTTGAGCTATTTTACTTTATTTTAAGATTCCGTATGAAATTCAGTCCGGTAAAGAAGATTTTATTTACCACAGGTTGTGTGTGTGGTTGTGTGTGTTTGTGTGTGTGTGGTTGTGTTTGTGGTTGTGTGGTTGTGTGTGTGGTTGTGTGTGTGGGTGGTTGTGTGTATGTGGTTGTGTGTTTGTAGTTGTGTGTGTGTGTGGTTGTATGTGTGGCTGTGATTGTGTGTGTGGTTGTGGGTGCGGCTGTGGGTATGGTTGTGTGTGTGTGGTTGTGGTTGTGTGTGTGTGTGTTTGTGGGTATAGTTGGGTGTGGTTGTGGCTGTGTGTGTGGTTTTGGGTGTGGCTGTGGGTATGGTTGTGTGTGTGGTTGTGTGTGTGGTTGTGTGTGTGTGGTTGTGTGTGTGGTTGTGTGTGTGTGGTTTTGTGTGTGGTTATGTGTGTGTGGTTGTGTGTGGTTGTAGGTGTGGTTGTGTGTGTGGTTGTGGTTGTGTGTGTGTGGTTGTGTGTGCGGTTGTCTGTGTGGTTGTGTGTGTGGTTGTGTGTGTGGTTGTGTGTGTGTGGTTGTGTGTGTGTGGTTGTGGGTGTGTGGTTGTGTGTGTGTGGTTGTGTGTGTGGTTGTGTGTGTGGTTGTGTGTGTGGTTGTGGTTGTGTGTGGTTGTGTATGTGGTTGTGTGTGTGTGTTGTTGTTGTGTGTATGGTTGTGTGTGTGGTTGTGTATGTGTGTGGTTGTGTGTGTGTGTGTGGTTGTGTGTGTTGTTATGTGTGTGGTTGTGGTTGTGTGTGTGTGTGGTTGTGTGTGTGTGTGGTTGTGTGGTTGTGGGTGTTTGTTGTGTGGGTGTGGTTGTGAGTGTGGTTGTGTGTGGTTGTGTGTGTGGTTGAGTTTGGTTGTGTGTGGTTGTGTGTGTGTTTGTCTGTGTGTGTGGTTGTAAGTGTGGTTGTGTGTTGTGTGTGTGGTTGTGTGTTGTGTTTGTGGTTGTGTGTGTGTTGTTTTTGTGTGTGTGGTTGTGTGTGTGGTTGTGTATGTGTGTGGTTGTGTGTGTGTGTGGTTGTGTGTGGTTGTGTGTGTGGTTGTGTGTGTGTGTGGTTGTGTGTGTGGTTGTGTTTGAGTGTGTGGTTGTGTGTGTGGTTGTGTGTGTTGTGTGTGTGCTGTGTGTGAGGTTGTCGTTGTGTGTGTGGTTTTGTGTGTGGTTGGGTGTGTGTGGTTGTGTGTTTGTGGTTGTGTGTGTGGTTGTGGTTGTGGGTGTAGTTGTTGTGGTTGTGGTTGTATGTGTGTGGCTGTGGGTGTGGCAGTGGCTGTGTGTGTGGTTGTGTGTGCGTGGTTGTATGTGTGTGGTTGTGTGTGTGGTTGTGTGTGTGTGGTTGTGTGTATGGTTGTGTGTGTGGTTGGGTGTGGTTGTTTGTGGTTGTGTGTGTGTGGTTGTGTTTGTGGTTGTGTGTGTGATTGTGTGTGGTTGTGTGGTTGTGTGTGGTTGTGTGTGTGTGGTTGTGTGTGTGGTTGTAGGTGTGGTTGTGTGTGGTTGTGTGTGTGGTTGTGGTTGTGCATGTGGCTGTGTGTGTGGTTGTGTGTGTGGTTGTGTGTGTGGTTGTGGTTGTGTGTGTGTGGTTGTGTGTGTGGTTGTGTGTAGGGGTTGTGTGTGTGGTTGTGTGTGGTTGTGTGTGTGGTTGTGTGTGTGGTTGTGTGTGTGGTTCTGTGTGTGTGGTTGTATGTGTGGTTGTGTATGTGGTTGTGTGGTTTGTGTGTGTGTGGTTGTGTGTGTGGTTGTGTGTGTGGTTGTGGTTGTGTGTGTGACAGTAATACTAAAAGCATCTCAAAATAAAGGAACACAAACATCGAATTTGTGGTTGTGTGTGTGGTTGTAGGTGTGGTTGTGTGGTTGTGTGTGTGGTGTGTGTGGTTGTGGTTGTGCGTGTGGTTGTGTGTGTGGTTGTGTGTGTGGTTGTGTGTGTGGTTGTGGTTGTGTGTGTGTGGTTGTGTGTGTGGTTGTGTGTAGGGGTTGTGTGTGTGGTAGTGTGTGGTTGTGTGTGTGGTTGTGTGTGTGGTTGTGTGTGTGTGTGTGTGGTTGTGTGTGTGTGGTTGTGTGTGTGGTTGTGTGTGTGGTTGTGATTGTGTGTGTGTGGTTGTGTGCGTGGTTGTGTGTAGGGGTTGTGTGTGTGGTTGTGTGTGGTTGTGTGTGTGGTTGTGTGTGTGGTTGTGTGTGGGTGGTTGTGTGTGTGTGGTTGTGTGTGTGTGTGTGGTTGTGTGTGTGTGGTTGTATGTGTGGTTGTGTGTGTGGTTGTGTGGTTGTGTGTGTGTGTGTGGTTGTATGTGTGGTTGTGCGAGTGGTTGTGGTTGTGTGTGTGACAGTAATACTAAAAGCATCTCAAAATAAAGGAACACAAACATTGAGTTTGTGGAAAGAGAAAGCACTCAAACGGGTGCAGCAAAGCATTAACACAACAACAAAACAAACAAGATCACTTAGCGAAGACTGAGTGCTGATAATGGATACACACAGCCCATCATCTTAAGAGTTCGATTGCAGCCAATGTGCACTCAAACCTGTGAGTTGCACCCCATATTTCATGAGTTGTAACTGCTGCAATCACCATAGCGCTTTGAGATCTAAAGCGCTACATAGATCTAATCGATTAACCAGTCGCCAACATGCTGTGCTTTTAAAGAGAATGTGCGAAAAGTTTCCAGCTTCCTCCTCATGTCCTCATGAAAGCGCCAACGAAAGGACTCGTTGTGCTTTTAAAGAGAATGTGCCAAAAGTTTCCAGCTTCCTCATCATGTCCTCATGAAAGCGCCAACGAAAGGACTCCCTGAATGGTGCAACGGACATGAAGCAGCCGCTGCGATCAGAAATAAACACTGTGAACGTTGTTCAGTTTCACAGTTACATTTCCTTAATGTTCTTTAAGTCACAAAACAGTAATACTAAAAGCATCTCAAAATAAAGGAACACAAACATCGAGTTTCTGGAAAGAGAAAGCACATTGTACGTCAAACGGGTGCAGCAAAGCATTAACACAACAACATGTTCTTTGATGTTTGATGTTTTTTGAACGAGAACATCAAAGGGGCGCCGCAAAAGTGATCGTGGGCGAAAGTGAAAGTGATCACGGGCGCTTAATGAGCATGACGAGGTTTGCCAGCCTCTGTTCCAAAGCGCGCGCCCGCGCACATGCACTGTAGCTCTAGGCTGACCATGGTGGCATTTTTTTGAGCCATCAAAAAAAGTCTCGCCAGATCAGCGCATGGGCTGGGTCAGGCGAGACCTAAAAATGGCCACCCAAGCATGCACATACAAGTGTATGTACAGGTGGGCATTTTTGTAATGGTTTTTTAATGAAGTTTCACAAAAACCATTGCAAAGAAAGCAAGCATTGGAAAAGCCCACACATTTAGACACAAAGCCAGACCCATTTGCTTTGCCAATGGTTAATACATAAGTAAACCTTAATCTATGAAATACTCCATCCTTCATCTTCTCGTTTAGTCTGGGAGCTTTGGAAATTGGATGGGCTGCTGTTGTCAAGGAGTGTGTGGGGCTTGCTTGCAGGTGAGAGAACAAGAGAGTTACAGGTGGCCATGCGAGGAGGCAATCATATTGGGCCCATGAGAGGGAAGTTGCAAGTGCTGCGAAAGGCAGAGGTAGCATCTATTCCAGTACAATGCCAGTGAAAGCAATGAGAGCATGGGGGTGCCGTATGTTCCTGTTAGAGATAACTGGAAACAACAGACATACATTTGAGAGTAAGGGACATTTGTTGTCCACCAAATGGGAAAGAACTGCTAGAACAGCATCGGTACAGATGACTGCTGGTTATGGTTGGCGGCAGTGACGCTGCATCGCGCTGTCCTGCTTAAGCCCACAGTCATCTCCATTGGATGAGTGGTAGAGTGTCAATCATATTCATGGCAGTGCTCCAGCTCAGCATGTCTGATGTCCACAGCCTGATGCTTGTGGCATCCTGCTGTGAGGGGGCGTGTGAGGTCATAAGCAGTGCATTCTGGGGGGCGCAAGTTATAGTTAGCTGAGCTAACTATAACTGCTGAATTTCTCTGGGTTTGTACGAGTTAAACTTAAGCGTAACTATAAAGACTCTGTAACATTTGTTTTTTTCAGTGAATAAATATATATATATATAACGTTAGGTAATGGAAGTACGCTGTGCTGCGAGATGCCGAATTAAAAGCCTCTTCGCCAGTAATGGACCTCAAGTTTTTGTGTTACCTGGTGGTGCTTGATGGGCTGCTCCAGGCCCATTGTATTGAGGTCGCCCTGAAGGGTCGGGGGCTCCGGATATGGAGAAAGCTGTGTGAAAAAAAAAAAAAAATATATATATATATATATATATATATATATATATATATATATATATATAATGTTTCCAAAAGGTCCCCCAGATATGAGGCCGCTCTCCAGAGCAGGTAAGTGTCACCACTTTAATGAAAACGGACTGATTCTCACACCGTAATGGTGCCCCCCTGGCATGACGCGTTTCGAGGCTTCCAACCTCTTCCTCCGATGCCAGACACACAAGCAGTCAATATCGCATTCATCTGCACTGTCCTCGCACGCCATTTCTTCAAATGCTTCAATTTCTAATTGGCCTCTGGTGTGCCGTTTCACCGATGCATGCTGGGACCTGCAGTGTGATTACGCCGCTTTCACCCCTCTGGTGGGTCGAGTGCTTGTGCAAAATGAAGGGGCCAATCCTCAGCCCTCCATTGAGCCCCCGAGTGAGACGCAGACCGTTTAATTTTGTATCCTGCTCAGCCGATCACAGAGGAAATGGTTCCCTGCGCAGACCAGCCCAGTCCAATGGCGGTGCGTCGCCTCCACGGCCTGGCAGCGCCGTGAATACTTGTTTCCAAAAGGTCCCCCAGATATGAGGCCGCACTCCAGAGCAGGTAAGTGTCACCACTTTAATGAAAACGGACTGATTCTCACCCCGTAATGGTGCCCCCCTGGCATGACGCGTTTCGAGGCTTCCAACCTCTTCCTCAGATGCCAGACACACAAGCAGTCAATATCGCGTTCATCTGCACTGTCCTCGCACGCCATTTCTTCAAATGCTTCAATTTCTAATTGGCCTCTGGTGTGCCGTTTCACCGATGCATGATGGGACCTGCAGTGTGATTACGCCGCTTTCACCCCTCTGGTGGGTCGAGTGCTTGTGCAAAATGAAGGGGCCAATCCTCAGCCCTCCATTGAGCCCCCGAGTGAGACGCAGACCGTTTAATTTTGTATCCTGCTCAGCCGATCACAGAGGAAATGGTTCCCTGCGCAGACCAGCCCAGTCCAATGGCGGTGCATCGCCTCCACGGCCTGGCAGCGCCGTGAATACTTGTTTCCAAAAGGTCCCCCAGATATGAGGCCGCACTCCAGAGCAGCCATTGGACTGGGCTGGTCTGCGCAGGGAACCATTTCCTCTGTGATCGGCTGAGCAGGATACAAAATTAAACGGTCTGCGTCTCACTCGGGGGCTCAATGGAGGGCTGAGGATTGGCCCCTTCATTTTGCACAAGCACTCGACCCACCAGAGGGGTGAAAGCGGCGTAATCACACTGCAGGTCCCAGCATGCATCAGTGAAACGGCACACCAGAGGCCAATTAGAAATTGAAGCATTTGAAGAAATGGCGTGCGAGGACAGTGCAGATGAACGCGATATTGACTGCTTGTGTGTCTGGCATCTGAGGAAGAGGTTGGAAGCCTCGAAACGCGTCATGCCAGGGGGGCACCATTACGGGGTGAGAATCAGTCCGTTTTCATTAAAGTGGTGACACTTACCTGCTCTGGAGAGCGGCCTCATATCTGGGGGACCTTTTGGAAACATATATATATATATATATATCTATATATATCTATATATATATATATATATATATATATATATATATATATATTATATATATATATATATATATATATATAAAAATTATATATATGGTACAAAGTGCAGTCTCAAACGTAACCCTGCCATGGACGAATATCTTAAGAGGGTGCTACATGGATGTAAGACAGCACAGGGGCACTTGCTGAATTGCATGACTTTGACAGTTAGGACCTGTGGAAAGAAAGCTTGCGTCCCCAAAGGAATTAAGAAATCCTATGGAAATGATCCTATAATTGTGTAAGGCTCCCATTGGAAGCCTCTTGAGAAAAACTGCATCGAAATCCGGTGATTCGCTGCTGTGATTGGTGGATTACAAAAAGGGCACCAACTGTTGTGACATCACCAGGGGAAGCGCTCACTTCCCCTTGGTTTGGGAGCCGCACGTGTGTCTCAAGAGGGCTGGGAGCGGCAAGATAATGGTGTTGGCTGTCTCACGTGCTTTCTGCCTCTCCCGGGTTCCCCCCTGACATGATGGCGGTGGGTGAATCCAGATATTATTGTGCCTGCACCAATTGCCTTCCAACCGGGCAACGCAGGTCTCTGCAGGGACAACAACCTGCGCTGACCAGCGGCTTTCGCAGAGCTGGCTGCTTTGGGCAGGGAGGGGCAGGAAGGCGCAAAGGGAGGTAGGTGTGGGTGGCAGGAGGCCAGGTTTTTCTCTGTATATTTGGATTTGGGTGGGGGTTATTTTCAGAGGATGGCGGGTGTGGGTGGCCGAAGCACAGGTATTTATTTTTCAGAGAATACATAGAGAGTGTTGGGGGTGGGTGGCAGGTGGCCACATTTGTTATAATTGTAAGGATAAGCGCTGATATTTATACATCCCTCATTACTTTGGTGTGGCTCGGTGGCAGAACACTGTTTTGTTTCCTCCAGAATATCGCAGGAGGTGGGTGGAAAATGCAGAGGGTGAGGAGGGTGGAGGGTAGTACACTAGGTACCTAATATTTCAAGGGAGGTGATGCTGATGGCGGTGCAGGAAGGTAGCGGGATGCCAGGTATTATTTTTTTCAAAGATGGAAGAGGCAGGAAGACAAGAGGTGGTGGTGGTGGGGGTTGTGGCAGGACAGCAGGTGTGACATAGCGCAGTGGGCTAAGGATGGTTAAGCCATGTTGTGTATGGCTGCGCTATAACTCATCCACCCCTGCACAGCTGTTGAAAGCAGGGGCAGCAGATTTAACTGCATTACATGAAGTCGTGGATGAGTACCAGAGGATGTTTTTCAATTCTGAACCCCTAGGTGGAAAGCATCCCTGTTATTTGCTGCTATCCTTCTATAATTCGATATCAGTGTAACAGCAAATAAACGATGCAGGAACATGGGAGGTCCATTGTCCCATACGAATAAAAAGATGATTTAAAAAACTGCTTCCTACACAAGGCTACTAATAAGAAGGGAAATATTAGAAATTAAGGTCTCCAAGAGAAGCAAGCCCAGGCAGGCCAACCAGGCATCATGTGAATTAGCAGTTCCTGCCAGACACTAGAAAACAATAGAGGGAGCTTATAAATCTCATAGCATTGCCATAACAATGACAATCAACAGCCTGAAATAACAATGTCCATAAGAAAAGCATAATTAGCTTCTGGTATCAGAGACTCAGCCTTCAATGGCTATTAAAATATCCCAATCTAAGCTACCAAATTACAGGATATGAAGTGAAGCAGCTCAAACATTTATCGTTCTCATTGTTCTTTGTTATTGAACATAATTTCCTTCTAATGCATCAAACACCTCATTTACCAGATTTTACTCCTTATCTGCACAAACAGCTTCATAAAAAATAATGGTGAGGAGCTATATAATCAGAATCAAGACTGTAATGTACAAACCTATTCGTTTGAACCTCTATTTGTGTTAGGAGGGGATGGTACCGGGATATTGAAACCTCAATATCATCTGACAGAAAAATTGTGTCCTAAATATAATTTAGAAACTATAGCCCCATTTGGGTTAATGATCAAAAAGCAACACTCAATATTTAGGACACAATATTTCTGCCAGACGATGCTTTTGCTAATGATATTCTGACGCACAACCCTTCGTAGATTGAACTCCATCCAGGTGACTTGGACATTGGTCGCACACGTTATACACGTCATTCAGTGTGCTTGTTGAGGTTAGTTCCAGGCCGTGAATGTCACGAACCTCAACCAAGATGTTATTAGTCTTAGTTTTACTGGAAATTTATAGGATGCTCCCTCAAGGTCACCTTAAAATTAAGAAAACATCCTGAAAATCGTGGCAGTGTTCTCAACATTGGGGTGAGAAACCCTTCCCCTTCACCTTGTGTACTTGTGTACAATCCATACTTTCATTGGTTCTAAAGCTCTGGATGGAACCAGGGATAAAGAAACCATTTCAAGGTTGGTTAAGTTCATGAAAACCTGAAGATTAGGTAATTGTGTTTTTGTTCTAATTATATTGGCACATAGTCATCACCTGAACTGTCTTTGCGATCACTTATTGTTGACTCCTATACATATATGTGATATCTCAGTTATGAGAGAAAACAAAGCAGTGCCACATGAAGTGTTCAATAGACCACAGGCTCATCTCATCACACTGGAATCCCTTCCACATTTGCGCTCAAAAGTATGGCTTATTATTCCCATCTTATTGTACAATTGTAACCGCAGTTGAAGGTTCAAATATATCACCCCCCCACTCTTTTTCTCAGAGTGTATTTTTTAAGATCGATGCTAGGTACAGGCTTGATGCTTCGAGGTTGTCCTTGTTATTGATTAATGAAATGAAACAACATCTGTGGACAGTTCCTTATTTCTGGTCTGCAGACTCCATCTAGTGAGACAGATATCCCTTTAATTTCTTTAAAGACATGATACGGTCACTAGTCCCTTTCTGGACCAAGATTATCAATGCCTCACTTCTTCAAGGTGAGATCCCGGACTGCCTGAAGTTAGGTCTGGTTCTGCCTATTCTAAAAAAACGTACGGGTGACCCAGAAGATTTAAATAATTTCCGACCTATCACAAACATCCCTACTTTAGCAAAACTCCTTGAGATATTTGTTCATGAACAACTTTGTAACCACATTGAGGAATTCCAACTCCCTGATCAAATCCAATCGGGCTTCCGTCATGGCCACAGCACCAAAACAGCCATCACTCATAAAGTGGATGACGCTCTCACAATGCTTGACCAGAACTAATCCTGCCTATTAATACTACTTGACCTCTCATCTGCCTTCGACACTGTCAAACATGACAATCTACTGAGTCTTCTGGAACGTAGGATGGGGCTCCCAGGCTCAGTACTAAAATGGTTTGCCTCTGTTCTCAATAACAGAACTCAGAGAGTAAAATCCAATAAATCACTGTCCAATTTCAGTCCCTGCACCCTGGGTTGCCCCAAGGGTCCTCTCTCTCCCCCATGCTTTTCAACCCATTCATGGGACATCTTACACAAAATCCTCAAAGCATCTAACATCCAATATCACATGTATGTGGATGATACCCAGCTGTACATGAAAATCTCCTCTCCTCAAGACACTCAACGGAACCCTGTACAAAACCCAAAATTGGTTAACCTTCAGCCACCTCAAACTGAACACCCTCAAAACGGAATTCCTTCTTATCTCACAGACCAAGCAAGCCCTTATTGTGAAGAAATGTTTGAGAAATCTCTTCGCTCTCAACTGTACACCCCTCATCATAGACTCTATGAAATTGCAGGGGAATAGTGCTGGATAAGAACTTAAACATGTATGATCACATCAGCACATCAACCAAAGGAGCGTACTTCCAACTCAGCATCCTTAGGAAACTAAAACCATTCCTTCACCATGATGACTTCCAATCTGCTGGGCAAGCGTTAGTCATCTCACGGTTAGAATACGGCAGTGCAATCCTCTGCGGCCTACCGAGATACAGATTAGCCCCTCTCAGAGCATCACTGAATGCAGCGGATAGGCTCACCACAGCCTCCAAGAAATTCAACCACATCTCTCCGGACCTGAAATCTATAAACTGGCTTCCGTTTGAGGCAAGGATTCAACTAAAACTTGCATGTATGACACATAAAGCACTGCACTTCAACACTCCTCTGTACCTTGCAAACAAGCTAGAACTCTCCTGCGGTGCCTGTTCTTCAAGGAGCTCCAGTACCTTGCTGCTCAAACCTAAGAAATTAAAAAAAATGAAAAAGTAAAATCGATCATTCTCAGGTATTGCCACGAGAATTTTGAACTCCCTACCGCTGGAAACTAGACTGATTCCATCAACATTTACCTTCAAAAAGGAAGTGAAAGCTTTACTGATGAGCTCCTCTTTGAGTTAGAAGCATCTGTCTTTTCTGACTGCTCTTGTGGCTCCTCCGAGCACATCGTTGAAGTTACATGCTTCTGTCCTTCCAGTCTGATTTGGTGGCTCCCCTGAGCCCAAGGCATGCTCCTCCTCATGTCTTCTTTCTTCCTTTCACGCACCGCTGATTACTTATGCTACTGGAAAACTATTGGGTCCTAATACCTGCCTCTAGGATGGCACTACGTACCTGTTGTTATTTGTATATATTGCTGCTTTTCTCCCGCAGTTGTCTACCTTATGTGTTCCGCAACTTGTATGTAAAGTGCTCTGATACCCTCTAGGGTGATGTTCGCGCTATATAACACTTTTAAAATAAATAAAATAATATAAATCCCAGTTACAGTGACTAATATCATGTCCCCTTTAATAGCCCTTTTCCAGTCTACAGTCAATCCTTTTTTATTCCTCCTGAGTTCACACCTGGTATGGAGCCAGAATTGTTGATTTGTGTTGATTCAGACTTCTGGTATATACCTTCAAAACATTATTGAGGGTTTCTTTTAAAATGTGCTGTACTTAACTAGAGTTTAGAATGAGCCTTTCTAATGCATTCTTCCATGCTATGCTCATCTCTCTAACACCTGCATTACTCTAACACTTTAAGGCACCAGCGAACTAACCAATATCTCCATCTGCCTATTTTGGGCAGACTGACAGTGTTGGAAGGCGTTCCCCGGGGAGGCTGCGGAATGTGTTCCCGACCACCCGGAGGCCCACCTTACCCAGAGTTAGGCCGAGCAAGAGCAGGGAGGCCCTTCCTGGAAGGGTCTCGTACCTAGGATCACACACGCTGCGCTTACTCTCTTCTTCGGATAGAGGGACACCACAAAGTAATTCGTTGTAAGATAATATGCTTTTATCGGTGGTTGTCAGGGATCTTTATGATCCGGCAGGCAGGTGCAGAATTAATGCCACAAGCGGCAGCTATCTCGTGATGAGGGGAAAAGGGGTAGCGGGACAGTCTTTGAATCAGTGTCTCTGCGAGGTATCCGGCGCCCAGCTCTCAATCCTCGAGCTGAGGGGATGTTGCTTCTCTCGGCAATCGCTGCCGATTCTCTTGGAGGAGCGGGCCGCGAGTCACTCAGCAGGCACCGGAGGGTCGTAGTTCAGGGAGCCGCAACAGCGTCAGCAGGGCTCAGATGGTTCAGAGTTCGGGAAGCCGCGACAGCGTCAGCAGGGCTCAGATGGTTCAGAGTTCGGGGAGCCGCGACAGCATCCGCAGGGCTCAGGTGGTTCAGAGTTCGGGGAGCCGCGACAGCGTCCGCAGGGCTCAGGTGGTTCAGAGTTCGGGTAGCGTTCTTCTGTTCGGGGAGCGATCGAGCCGCGACCAAGTCAGCAGGCTCTCGTCAGTCCAGTTCTTCTCTGCCCCACATCCCTTCAGCACCCCTTGTTATACTCCCCCTCCTCTTTGAAGTCCGGAGTCCTCGCGGAGAGGGGCCTGGTGCCTGGGGGGCGGTGTGATGGGGTTTCCTGTCGCTCGGCCCTTTGATCTGTTTAGGTGGGTCCAGGAGGGACTCCAGACGCCCAGCAGGCGAGGCGCCCGCTCACCGGGGGCCTGGTGGTCGATCGAAACCTCCCTCGGGGAAGAAACCAGAGGTGTGACAGGGTCGGCGCCTCTCGGTCTGGTCTGGGTTGGGGGGTTTCGCTCTCCCTCGGCCGGGCATGCGTGTTGGGGATCTGGTCGGCCCTCGGGATGTTGGTCCACGGGAGCCGGAAGGCCGTGTCCACGAGGTTCGGCGTGGTTGTAGTGTAACTTGCTGGTCGGGAGGGCCCACGCCACGAGGCCGGTCTCACACGTGCCCCCCCCCAGCTGAAAGGCGGGGAGAACTACCCATCCACTTGGGGGTTCTCCTCGCTGAAGCGGAAGAATCGGGACAGGCCGTCCGCGTTGGCGTGGTCCGTCCCGGGGCGATGTTCCACAGTGAAATCCATCCCTTGGAGGGAGATGGACCAGCGTAGCAGCTTGGGGTTTTCCCCTCGCATCTGCATCAACCACCGCAGGGGTCGATGATCTGTTTGTACTCGGAAGTGTGTTCCGAGCAGGTAGGGCCGTAGCTTTTTGAGGGCCCAGACTACTGCGAAGGTCTCTCTTTCAATTGTGCTCCACCGCTGTTCCCGGGGCAGCAACCTTCGGCTGATGAAGGCTATGGGTCGATCTATGCCTTTGTCGTCGAACTGGGAGAGGACTGCCCGGATGCCGTGTTCCGAGGCGTCCGTCTGGACCACAAACTCCTGGGCGTAGTCGGGTGCTTTGAGCACCGGAGCCGCGCACATGGCGGCCTTTAGGATGTTGAACGCCTTCTGGCAGGAGGGAGTCCAGTGTACTTTCTTGGGGTGTTTTTTGGAGGTTAGTTCTGTGAGAGGGCCTGCGATGCTGCCATAGTTCTTAATAAACCTTCGGTAGTAGCCGGTGAGGCCCAGGAAGGCCCGGACTTCCGTTTGGGTTGCGGGGGGTTCCCAGGACAAGATGGTGTCGATCTTCGGCTGGAGGGGGGCGACCTGCCCACTTCCCACCTGGTGCCCCAGATAGGTTACGGAGCCGTGCCCAATTTGACATTTGCTGGCTTTGATGGTGAGGCCGGCCCGGTGCAGAGCCAGCAGGACTTGACGGAGGTGCTGGAGGTGCTCGGCCCATTGGGAGCTGAAGACCGCTATGTCGTCGAGGTATGCTGCGCTGAACCCCTCTAGTCCGGACAGGACCCTGTTCACCAGCCGCTGGAAGGTGGCCGGGGCATTCTTCATTCCAAACGGCATCACCCTAAAGCGGTAGTGCCCATCCGGGGTGGAGAAGGCGGAGCTCTCCTTGGCTCCCTCGGTGAGGGCAATCTGCCAGTATCCACTGGTCAGGTCGAAGGTGCTGAGGTAGCGAGCGGCCCCAAGGCGGTCAATGAGCTCGTCGGCACGGGGGATAGGGTGAGCGTCCGCTCGGGTGACCGCATTGAGTCCTCGGTAGTCCACGCAAAACCTCAGCTCGGGGGCAACACCCGGGGTAGTCGCTTTCGGGACCAGGACTACCGGGCTGGCCCAGGGGCTGTCGGAGGGTTCAATCACCCCGAGGTCTAGCATCTTTGCCACCTCGGTCTGGATGCAGGTTCGGACCTGATCAGGGACCCGGTAGGCCCGATGTCTCACTGGCGGGTTGTCGCCGGTGTTCACGTCGTGGACACACCAGTTGGTGACCCCAGGGGTCAGGGAGAAGAGGTCCGCGAACTGCCCTAGTAGCTGGCGGCAGTCGTCGGTCTGTTGGGCTGTGAGGGCGGTTGACAGTCGCACTCCCTCCACGGACCCATCGGTCTCTTTCGCCCCCAGGGGGTCTGGAAGGGGCTCGGTGTCTTCTTCGGCCCCATCGTCGGTGGCCAGGAGTAAACTCAATTCGGTCCGTACAAAGTGAGGTTTGAGGCGGTTCACGTGGAGAACCCGGAGGGGGTTCCGTGGGGACTGCACATCGACGAGATAGGTGACCTGGCTCTTCCGCTCGACCACCTTGAAGGGCCCAGTCCATTTATCTTGGAGAGCGCAGGGTCTCACCGGGGCCATGACCCAGACTTGTTGGCCCGGCTGGAACTCGACCAGCGTAGCATTCTGGTCATACCAGCGCTTCATTTCTTCCTGACTAGCCTCGAGGTTCGTTTCTGCGAGTTCTCTGAATTTTCGGGTCTGGTTGCGGAGCGCCAAGATGTATCGGAACACATCCGGAGGGGTCCCCCGGGGGGTTGTTTCCCACCCCTCCCTGACCAGGCTCAGGGGTCCTCGGACGGGGTGTCCATATAGTAGTTCGAATGGGCTGAATCCCAGGGATTTTTGGGGAACCTCCCGGTAGGCGAACAGGAGACATGGGAGGAGGACGTCCCACCTCCGGCGTAGGGGTTCCTCGAGGCCCATGATCATTCCTTTCAGTGTTTTGTTAAAGCGCTCGACTAGTCCGTTTCCTTGGGGGTGGTACGGGGTGGTGAATTTGTACGATACTCCGCACTGCTGCCAGAGGGACTTCATATATCGGGAGATAAAGTTCGTACCCCGGTCACTCACGACTTCGCGGGGGCCGTCACTGTGCGAAGACGGATGGCTTCGGGGTAACGGGTGGCATGATCCACTAGGACGAGGATGAACCGGTGGCCCTGGGTGGTCTTGGGGTCCAGCGGTCCCACAATGTCGATTCCTACCTGTTCAAAAGGGGTACTGACGACGGGGAAGGGCTGTAGCGGAGCCTTGCGCTTGCCCCCATTCTTTCCGCTGGCCTGGCATGTGGGGCAGGACTTGCAGTGGACCTCCACATCTGCTCGCATCTTGGGCCAATAGAAGTGGGTGACGAGTCGTTGGTAGGTCTTATCTTGGCCTAAGTGTCCGGCCAGGGGTACATCATGGGCCAGGCCCAGGAGGAGACTTCGGAAGCGTAGGGGTACCACTAGTACCCGGGCCGATCCCAAATCGGCCGACTTCTGTTCGCTGTACAGGAGGCCGTTCTCCCAGTATACCCAGTGGGTGCCAGTCCGGTCGCCTGCTGCTTGGGCCTCGGCCTGTTGTCGGGGTCCAATGAGGGACGGGCAGGTGGATTGTTCTTGGCAGAACTCTTCACGGGAGGGGCCCCCTTCGCAGGGCCACTGGGCCAGTTCTGGCAATTCCTCGAGGTGGGTCAGGGTTTCGGGGTCGAAAGGCACTGACCCTTCGTCGGGAGCGGTCAGTTCGTCCAGAAGGGGGTCGTTGGCCTCTGGTGGTGTATTCTGGATCTCGGGGATGGTGGCGGTGTCTAGCGGCATGGCCTCTCCCCCCTCGGAGGAAGGCGCCCTGAGAGTCATTGAGCGCGTGGTGGCGCATACCCACTCGGGTAGGCCCATCATCTCGAGATGGGCCCTTCGTTCCACTTGTCCCCACGGGGAGTTCTCAAGGTCGTTACCCAGGAGGCAGTCCACGGGCTGGGAGGTTCGGACCGCTACCTTTAACTTGCCGGTGACTCCCCCCCATTCGAAGGGGACTAGGGCCATCCGGCAGAGGCTCTTGGAATTGTCTGAGGATATGACGGGGTAAAAGGCGCCAGGCAGGATCTGATCTTCGGAGATCAGGTGACAATGAACCGCCGTGACACTCGCCCCCATGTCCCGGAGGCCCTCGATGCGGTGACCGTTGACCGTCACCTGCTGTCGGTACTTCTTCGTGTTGGCGGGCAGGGACGTTCCGGGGACCATCTCCCGGTCCCCTAGGGAGACCAAGGCCATGGCGGCTGGTTCCCATTCTTCGGAGTCTTCTATCTCTTCCCCCAGGGCTACGGAGGCCATCTGTCGAGCCGGCGGGGTTGTTGTGGTGGTCCGCTGGTACAGGGGACACTGAGGGTAGCTGGCATAGTGTCCGGTCTATTGGCAGCGAAAACAGGGATCCTCACTCGGGGCCCCGGCCTCCCTGGTGGCCCGGTGCTGGCCGGAGGTGGAGCTGGAAAGGGCGGAGATTGTCCTCTGGGAGGGCTGAGCGGGGGTCCCCCCGGGAGCTCCCTTTGCCGGCCTTGATTCCCTCCGCCCCTCTGGCGGGGGGTCCCTGACTGTGGCGACCGTAGTCTCCCACAGGGCCCCGGGAGGCCCGGGTGTTCACCCATCGGTCAGCCTCGACGGCCAGTTTTCGAGGGTCTGTGAGTTTGCTGTCCAGGAGGTGCTGGCGCAGCTCTACGAAGCAATTAGCGGACAAGTGTTCCCATGCGATTAGGTCGAACAGCTCCTCAAAGGTGGAGACCTTGCTGCCCTTGATCCATCCGTCCAAGGCCCGGCTGTAAAAGTTCACGTACTCCACCCAGGTGGTACCGGTTATCTTTTTGCAGTCTCTAAACCGTTGCCGGTACATTTCAGGGGTGAGCCCATATCTGGCTACTAGGGCCTCTTTCATGTGACTGCAGGAGTTCATCACCGTGGAGGGCAGGTCCAGCAGGGTATCTCTCCCCTCGCTCAGGAACCGGCCCCACAGCCCAGCCCCCCAGTCTTTCTGCGGGACTCGGTGGGAGGTCATGGCGACTTCGTAGGCCTTGAACCATTGCTGAATATCGTCGTTCTTATAGTATTCTTTCACCACATCTTTGGGGATGTGGACCTTTGGTTCCACGGTGGAGGAGATGGGTTGTGTTCCCGAGGGTCGGGCCTCCTCCTTCCTAGCCTTGAGCTCGATTTCTTTTAGGCTACGTTCGTGCTCTAGTTGGAGTTTTTTCTCTTCGTGTTCTCTCTGTCGTTTCTTTTCCTCTAGTTCTCCTTGTAGGCGTAACTGTTCCACCGCCAGTTTTTTTTCAGCCAGTTTTAGCTCTCCTTCGATTTTTTATTTTGCTAGTTCTAGTTCGTGGTTGCGATCTCTTTCTCGATCCGCTAGTTCCTCTGCGGATAGGCCCCTCTCGGGGGCGCCGTTCCTCCCTGGGGTGCTTCGTGGTTCGTTGGGAGGCTCTCCTTCTGTTTGTGTCCGGGGAGTTTCCGCCTCGACCCAGGTTTTTAATGCCCCCTGGAAGTCCTCTTTCGTGCTCAGTCCGGTGGTAGCGATTCCAAAGTCTTTGCAAAATTGTTTCAGTTCTCGGTGCGTATAGGATTCTAACTGGTCCTTTTGGAATGCCGTGCTCGGGTTGGTGCCTGCGGCACCTAGGGAAGTTTCTCCTTCCATTCTTCTTGGTAGTGCGTAAGCCGTCTACTGCACGATCTCTAGGTGTTGGCTCGGATCCCGTCGCCTGCCACCAAATGTTGGAAGGCGTTCCCCGGGGAGGCTGCGGAATGTGTTCCCGACCACCCGGAGGCCCACCTTACCCAGAGTTAGGCCGAGCAAGAGCAGGGAGGCCCTTCCTGGAAGGGTCTCGTACCTAGGATCGCACACGCTGCGCTTACTCTCTTCTTCGGATAGAGGGACACCACACAGTAATTCGTTGTAAGATAATATGCTTTTATCGTTGGTTGTCAGGGATCTTTATGATCCGGCAGGCAGGTGCAGAATTAATGCCACAAGCGGCAGCTATCTCGTGATGAGGGGAAAAGGGGTAGCGGGACAGTCTTTGAATCAGTGTCTCTGCGAGGTATCCGGCGCCCAGCTCTCAATCCTCGAGCTGAGGGGATGTTGCTTCTCTCGGCAATCGCTGCCGATTCTCTTGGAGGAGCGGGCCGCGAGTCACTCAGCAGGCACCGGAGGGTCGTAGTTCAGGGAGCCGCGACAGCGTCAGCAGGGCTCAGATGGTTCAGAGTTCGGGGAGCCGCGACAGCGTCCGCAGTGCTCAGGTGGTTCAGAGTTCGGGGAGCCGCGACAGCGTCCGCAGGGCTCAGGTGGTTCAGAGTTCGGGTAGCGTTCTTCTGTTCGGGGAGCGATCGAGCCGCGACCAAGTCAGCAGGCTCTCGTCAGTCCAGTTCTTCTCTGCCCCACGTCCCTTCAGCACCCCTTGTTATACTCCCCCTCCTCTTTGAAGTCCGGAGTCCTCGCGGAGAGGGGTCTGGTGCCTGGGGGGCGGTGTGATGGGGTTTCCTGTCGCTCGGCCCTTTGATCTGTTCAGGTGGGTCCGGGAGGGACTCCAGACGCCCAGCAGGCGAGGCGCCCGCTCACCGGAGGCCTGGTGGTCGATCGAAACCTCCCTCGGGGAAGAGACCAGAGGTGTGACAGGGTCGGCGCCTCTCGGTCTGGTCTGGGTTGGGGGGTTTCGCTCTCCCTCGGCCGGGCATGCGTGTTGGGGATCTGGTCGGCCCTCGGGATGTTGGTCCACGGGAGCCGGAAGGCCGTGTCCACGAGGTTCGGCGTGGTTGTAGTGTAACTTGCTGGTCGGGAGGGCCCACGCCACGAGGCCGGTCTCACAGACAGCATTAAAGGCTTTTTGGCAGATCCCTTCTAGCTCATGGCAGCTTCACTGCAGGTGTTCACATCCCACCTTATTGTCATCTATAAAGTTAAAAATGTGTTTCTGAAGCTAAGGATTCAGAATATCTTCTGTGCTGAAGCCCCTCTATCCAAATCACCTTGTAAACAAACACTGGCTCTCCACAGTGACTTCTCTGCAGGTCATGGTCACTGTGTGCATGGCTGTGATAGGGACCTCCCGCTGGGCGGATAATGGCTTCCCAATCCGCCACTGCTTCAATGTGATTCTCTAGACCATTGCACTTGGCCTATTTCACCATCAATTGTTTAAAAGGATGATTTGTTTGTACACCTCTCACTCTATTGGCCACCTGTCTCTCTGTTTCTAAAGCTCCAAGAACCCCTAAGTCCTAAGAGGCTTGCTTAGAAGCTTGCATATCTTTGATGGACAATTAGCGTAAAAAAATTAATTTGCTAATTTGAAAACGTAAAATTTGACTTTCGCACAGCTGTTGCTATGTTGTACATCGCCTATTAAAGAGTTTATCAGTGAAGGAAAATAGGAAGCCAGGCCTTATTTCTTTTCCTTTTTAGAACTTGCCAAGTTCACAGGTCAGGGACATGTGACCAGGGCTGCTAAAATGGAACTGGAAATTTACGCTGTGGCCTAGTGTGTCCCGTTGCAGCTTCCGTCCATCTCCTGTGCTCCCTTACACCATAGCCATTCCAGCCCACTCGGTGTCTCCTATAATGGAGAATTAGATTAGCTAAATGCAGCGTAATCCAGAGACTACGAGTCTCTATTTGATTTATTTATTTGTCTTCTGTTAGTCTAGAGTGAGTTTCTTGCACCCACTGTCTCCATGATGGGTAATCATTACAGAATTCCTCATGAGAAGGATGGTCTTGAGACTTAACATCAACCTGTGTGAATACACTTAAGAGGAACGTGCGCTGTGCCAGATCTTTGCAACTGAAATCAGAGTGCATGTCAGTTTCTGCAAGTTCCTACCCAGTACTCTCACTGAAGTTATGTGTTGAATTGTGGGTGTGGTCCCCATTATGATTTAGTGCAGTGTGATATCCTTGACTGCATCAACAGAGGCATCTATTGAAGCTCTGTTACTCTGCAGTAGTCTATATCATCAGGATTGGACAGGATGTAGGTGAGGGGAGCTTCTTACCGGAATAGATTCACATACAGTCAAGGCAAAGTCTTCAGTAGTTATTGTCTTTAATGTGTTTTTGAAGACGCCTACAAGCCTCCATCTGACCTTCTTTGGGCACTTTTGAAATATGATTCTGTATCCTGGTGGAATGTCCTCGGGGCACATTGGTAAGAAGTCCTCACTTCTCCAACCTTCTGTTATATATATAGGTGGTTGGGAGATGTGTCTGAGATCGAATATGTTACATCGCATGCGGTACAACACATGCGATTACAACATGGTCGTTACAACGACCGTGTTGTTACAACGCATACCATTACATCACAAGTCGTTTCTATGACTTGCTGTAGGGGGCGCGCTGGATTTAGGAATAGTATAATTTACTATTCCAACGTGTGCAACAGTAGGGAAGGTGTTGGAATAGTAAATTATACTATTCCTTAGTTCAGAGCGCCCCCTACAAGAAGTCGTAGAAACGACTTGCGTTGTAATGGTTAGCGTTGTAACAATTCAGTTGTTGTAACTACTGCGTTGTCATCGCATGCGTTGTACCGCATGCGGTGTAAACGCTGCTTACCCTGAGATCAAGTCAACGATATTTATGCGCGCCTTGTTCACAGATTGTGCAATGCTGAGGAGGCAGTTCAGTTGCCGGAAGGATGGCCAATGTTTTTGATTAGAGGGAAGGGAAAGATGGAAACTATGGAAAGAGGGGGGTATGGGTTGAGGTGCTAGTGGTAATCCAAAGCTCGTCTTCATTCTCAAGAAGTTGAGAAGTGAAACAGAAAGAGGCTGACGAGAATTATTAAAGGATGTGGAAGGCAGAGTGGATCCATAGTGAGGAGACTGAAGGGTTAGAGGGATTGTTTTTGAGAGATGGCTGCTTGTGCATTATTTATTATGGGGCAATGAGGAGTGAGTGCAGTGAGAGGGTGAAATAGCCTTCAATGCTCAGTAGGATGGGATGGATAGACGCAATGCATGAAGATGGCTGGATAGCAAGAAGCGTTTGTTCTCATATGGAATTGCATTAAATCAGCCTAGCACCAAACACTGACTGCTGCCTTTCTTTTCTGTATAACATTGCATGGAGGTCTCCTAGTAATGATCAATGGTGCCGCGCACTGTTATCTCCATATCATGTACCATGCATTAGGACAACAGTGATCTATCTGTCGTCTCATGATATGTGGTATCACCAGTGATGGCATCAATAATGCCATGCTGGTCATGAGGAGTACAACTAGGGAGGGGGAGTTATGATGCAGAGCTAATCATAGCTTGTGAATTTCGGTGATCCTTAGGTTTTGGATTGTAACCATCATGGACCTTCAGCAGCAGTATTTTCTATGGATGTTTCTGTATTTTATAAAATATTCTGAATGTACTGATCTAAGTATCTAATCATAAAATTCTTTCCCAAGAGTTTTTCAGTTCTTGTTTGTCATTGCTGTAGTTTGTGAAGTCCAGTGCTCTACCCTCAATAACTGCCAGGCATTCCTTTCATCTGGCTGAAAGTACGGATTATACATGATGGAAATTTCCAAAAGCGTGTTTTTTCTTAAATTTTTTACCTCAATGCAGAAATTACGTCCCATGGAGAAAACCTGTGACCTAGACCCCTATGAAATCTGGAGGTGTACTTTTTCTTTTCTAGCCGAAAGAGATTTCCTCCTGCTATTGCAGGAATAACTTTCCATAGTTGGGAAAGACTTGTAAAAGATGCATGAATATCCATAAACATGCAGGTATTCTGATCTTTGTTTGTGTGTTAAAAGTGGACGATTGCGCTTCGGAGTACATTTAGTCCGAGTGAACAATATTTTTGCGGATCCTACATTTATGAAACGGGGGATTTTCACCTGCAGATCATTTTTTCACATATAAATTACATCAGCAAGCTCCAAAATCTTTGCGATTCGGGATTACTGACATTGTGGTTCTAATCGTTCTTCAGGGTTATAAGTGTGAACGGAGCTCTTCTCTCCTCAGACATGATTTGTGTGCACGGAAGGATGCTTGAAGTGGCAGATTCATGGAGGAACAACTCTTCCTCCAAATGTCTGCCAGGGCTGGAAACCATCAGGGAAGGATTATTTATTGGGCCTGTCTACACTGGACCATGCCATACACATTTGGCATGACCCATCCCCACCGTCTCCCTGATAGGTCTTTGCTTTTCCTTTGAAGGTCCAGGCATGCCACTATGCTGTGAAGATAGGTGATAACCCTACGGCTTGTTTTCCATTAAGTCTGATACTCTATCGGATAGCGCTATAGTTTAGCAGAAGGTAAGATTGGCCAAGGGCTACCAGATAAAATATGTTCGCCGCAGGTCTCCCTGACCATGTTTTTCTTTGTTCAAGAGGATATGGTGATAAAGGCAGTTGTATGGTGCCACTGGACATCTGCCTCCCGGAGTCAAGATGTCCCAGCACGTGCACTAGGGTTAGGCGGAACTGAACAGGATGAACAGTGGCGGCTAGTGACACATGAAAGTGGTGCGGCGAATCAGGAGCAGCAGGTCTCGGGGCTGACGGCTAATGGGAGCATGTCAACTTAATAGCCCTGCACCCCAGTCAAATTAGTTTAACAGTTGGAAAAATTTACTCTTTTATTAAATAAATTAAAACGAAAGTTGTTGGAAGGCGGACCCCGAGGAGTCGGCGAGACCACCAAGGGGGGGGGGCCCTCACACTGTACGAAGTAGCCGAGCGCTGCCGAGAAGTCTCCTGAGAGATCCTTCTCCTATCACGTACTAGCACAGTAACACCACCACACAGGACTCAAGGAGGTTGTCTCAAGACAAGCAATTCTTTATCAGCAATAAAAAGGTTACGAGGTCAATATTTACACGAAGGGATCGAGGGATCCACCAAAAGTCTCAGTGTCTCTTTGGAAGGGTAGGGGTAGCGGGACAGTCTTTGGCAGGAGTGCGGTACGAGGGTACCTGGGGCCCAGTTCTTATCCTCAAGCTGGAGGACCTCCGGATCTCGGAGGGGTCGAGCCGCGACGGCGTCAGCAGGGCTCCGGCGTACAGTTCGTGGAGAGCCGCGATCCAATCAGCAGGGCTCTCAAGATGGTTTCTGCTCAGCTCGAGCCGCGACGTCGTCAGCAGGGCTCCGAGGGAGGTTTCAGCGAGGTTGGGCCGCGACAGCGTCAGCAGGGCTCCGATGTTCCAGGTGGCTTCAAAGTGTTCACAAGAAGGAGCCGCGACGCAGTCAGCAGGGCTCGTGATGGTTCCGACAAGAGTTCTTCTCCGTAGGGTCAGCCGCGATTCAATCAGCAGGGCTCTCGACTCCGGGATACAACTCCCGATCTGTGGCAGGGTCGCCCCAGATATAGGTCTGGAGCCCTTTGATGTCCGGACCCAGGCGCCCGGGGGGGGCGGAGAGGCCGGGTGGAGGTGGCCAGACGCCCAGCAGGAGAGGCGCCAGGCCCAAGGGAGTTGCAGGGCGATCACACCTCGAGAGGGGAGGACAGTTGGGGGTCCCATCGATACTGTCCTCCACCGGGGGCGATGAATGGTTCCTGCGGCACCCCCTGGCCAGTTCGTGGTGCCCCGATGTCGGGGCTTCGCTGGGGTCGAGGCCGGGTTGAGCGGGGTCGCGCTGGCTGGCGCACAGAGTCACGTGGATGCCAACAAGATGGCGGAGCCACGAGAGGTATGCGACCTCGTGCAGCTCAGGATGAAGGGCCTCGGTGCAGTTCAGAAGGGTGGCCCGTGAAGGCCGGGGCAGGGAACGGGCACAATCCCCGGGGGTAAGGACCACGCCACGAGGCCGGGTCCAACAGGCGTCCCCCCCAGCCGAAGGCATGGAGAGTCACCCATCTCCTTGGGGATTCTCCTCATCAAGGCGGAAGAAGCGGGACAGGCCGTCGGCGTTGGCGTGGTCATTGCCGGGCCGGTGTTCAACGTCAAAGTCCATCCCTTGTAGCGAGATGGACCATCGCAGCAGCTCGGGGTTCTCGCCCCGCATTTGCATTAACCACCGCAGGGGCCGGTGGTCGGTCTGGACCCGGAAGTGGGTACCGAAGAGGTAGGGCCGGAGCTTCTTGAGGGCCCACACTACAGCGAAGGCCCCACGCTCGATGGTGCTCCATCGTTGCTCCCGGGGCAGTAGCCGTCGGCTGATGAAGGCCACTGGTCGGTCGAGCCCCTTTTCATCGGCCTGGGACAGGACGGCCCCGATCCCATACTCGGAGGCGTCCGTCTGCACCACGAACTCCTTATTGTAGTCAGGGGCCTGCAGCACCGGGGCAGTACACATGGCTGTCTTTAGGGTGTCGAAGGCTGCTTGACAGCGGGGTGTCCAGTGCACCTTCTTGGGCTGCTTTTTGGACGTTAGCTCTGTGAGGGGGCCAACAATGCTCCCATAGTCCCGGATAAACCTCCGGTAGTATCCGGTGAGACCCAGGAAGGCCCGGACAGCGATCTGGGTAGTGCGGGGTTCCCAGGCCTGGATGGCATCTATTTTCGGTTGGAGAGGGGCCACCTGCCCGCTCCCTACTTGATGGCCCAGGTAGGTCACGGATCCGTAGCCGATCTGGCATTTGCTGGCCTTGATTGTGAGCCCGGCCCGCTGGAGGGCGGCCAGGACGGCTTTAATGTGAAGGAGGTGCTCTGCCCAGTGGTTGCTGTACACGGCAATGTCATCTAGGTAGGCCGCGCTGAAGGCCTCAAGCCCGGCCAAAACCTTGTTCACCAGTCTTTGGAAAGTGGCCGGGGCGTTCTTCATTCCGAAGGGCATCACCCGAAAGTGGTAATGCCCATCCGGGGTCGAAAAAGCGGATCTTTCTTGGGCGCCGGGGGTGAGCTGGATCTGCCAGTACCCGGCGGTGAGGTCCAGCGTGCTCAAGTAGCGAGCGGCCCCTAAGCGGTCGATGAGTTCGTCGGCCCGGGGTATAGGGTGGGCGTCCGTCTTGGTCACTGCATTCAGGGCTCGGTAGTCCACGCAGAATCGTAACTCCGGGGGTGGCCGGGAGCTGCGGCCTTTGGCACCAGGACGACAGGGCTGGCCCACGGGCTGTCGGAGGGTTCGATGACCCCCAGGGCCAGCATCTTCGTTACTTCGGTCTGGATGCATGCCCGCACTCGGTCGGGTACCCGGTAGGCTCTGTGTCGCACGGGGGGGCTCTCCCCGGTGTCGACGCCGTGGACGCACCAGTGGGTCACCCCCGGGGTGAGGGAGAAGAGGGCTGCGTAGTCCTGCAGCAGTTGCTGGCAGTCGTTGCGCTGTTCCGGAGTCAGGGAAGAGGCGAGTTGGACACCTTTGATTGATCCATCATGGACGTTGGACTGCAAGAGGTCGGGCAGGGGCTCGGAGTCGTCCTCGCCCCCCTCGTCGGTCGCCAGTAGCAGGCTCAGTTCGGTCCGGGCAAAGTGGGGTTTTAGCCTGTTAGCATGTAGGACCCGGAGGGGGTTCCGGGGGGACTCCAGGTCGACCAGGTAGGTGACGGGACTTTTACTCTCCACCACCTTGAAGGGCCCGGTCCACTTGTCCTGGAGGGCGCCGGGTTCAACCGGGGCCATGACCCATACTTTCTGACCTGGCTCGAATTCTATGGTAGCGGAGATCCGATCGTACCACCGCTTCATGTCCTCCTGGCTGGCCTCGAGGTTGGCTTCGGCCATGGCTCGGAACTTGCGGGTCTGGTTTCGGAGGGTCAGGAGGTATCGGTAGACGTCAGGAGGGGCGCCTTGGGGCTTCGTCTCCCAGCCCTCCTTGACCAGGCTGAGCGGTCCGCGGACCGGGTGTCCGTACAATAGTTCAAACGGGCTGAACCCCAGGGACTTCTGCGGGACCTCCCGATAGGCAAACAGGAGGCACGGCAGCAGGACATCCCATCTCCGCCTGAGGGGCTCTTCCAGGCCCTGGATCATTCCCTTTAGTGTTCTGTTGAACCGCTCAACCAGTCCGTTCCCCTGAGGGTGATAGGGGGTCGTGAACTTGTATGTGACCCCGCACTGCTGCCACAGGGACCGCATGTACCTGGAAATAAAGTTCGTGCCTCTGTCGCTCACCACTTCGCGGGGAAATCCCACTCGGGAGAAGATCCCCATTAAGGCCCGGCCTACCACGGGGGCCGTTATAGTTCTTAGCGGGACCGCCTCCGGGTACCTGGTGGCGTGGTCCACAAAGACCAGGATGAAGCGGTGGCCCAGGGCGGTCTGGGGGTCCAGGGGCCCCACGCTATCGATTCCGACCCGTTCGAACGGGGTGCTGACGGCTGGAAAGGGTTGGAGGGGGGCCTTGACCCGACCCCCCGTCTTCCCGCTGGCTTGGCAGGTCTGGCAGGACCGGCAGTTGTTGTCCACGTCTCTCCGCATCCGGGGCCAGTAGAAGTGGGTCACCAGACGGCTGTACGTTTTGTCTTGCCCCAAGTGTCCGGTGAGGGGCACAGCATGTGCCAGGTTGAGCAGGAACTCCCGGAAGCGGAGGGGAACCACCAACACTCGGCTGGCCCAGAGTTCTGCCACTTTTTGCTCACTGTATAGCAGGCCCTCGGCCCAGTAGACCCAGTGGGTGCCGGTCTGGTCCCCGTTGGTTTGGGCGGAGGCTTGCTGGCGGACCCCTTCGAGAGTGGGGCAGGACTGCTGCTCTTGTTGGAACTGCTCCCGGGTGGGGCCCCCTTCGTGTCGCCATTGTGTCAGCTCTGGTAGGGCGCACGGGGAAACCATCTCTTCGGGGGAGGATTCACTAGGTCCAGGGTCGGTGTCCGCCTCCCCCTCGCTGCTGGCAGGAGGGGGTGCGAGCCCCTCGGGCTGGGCGGCCCCGGAGGCCGAGGATGAGCGGGGGGCCCGGGCGGTCACGGACCGGGTGATGGCGCAGGCCCAGTCAGATAGTCCCAGCATTCGGAGGTGCTCTCGTCGCTCTACTTGAGCCCAGGGGGAACTCTCCAAGTCGTTCCCCAGGAGGCAGTCGACGGGGGCGTCGTCGCGTACCGTCACCTTCAGCAGGCCCGTCACCCCTCCCCACTCGAAGGGGACCAGGGCCATCTGGCACAGGCTTTCGCTGTTGTCGGCCGTCCGGACGGGGCACAGCACATTCGGTAGGATCTGTTCGGGGGTCACCAGGTGGCAGCGGACAGCGGTGACACTGGCGCTGGTGTCACGAAGGGCTTCGGCCCGTTGTCCATTGACCGTGACCTGCTGCCGGTACTTCTGGGTGTTGCTTGGGATGGGGGTGCAGGGCACCATTTCTCGGCTACCCAGGCAGACCAGGGACATGGCTGCCGGCTCCCATTCAGTGGTCCCTCGGTCGAGGGTCTCCTCTTCCTCTTCTTCTCCTCCCAGGGCGGCGGCCGCCAGCTGCCGGGGCGGGGGGCCGCCGGCCCCGTTTCTTCGGTTCAGGGGGCAGACCGGATCGCTGGCATAGTGTCCGGTTTGTTGGCAGCCGTAGCACGTTACTGGTGGCCGTGGTCCGGATCTGGCCGGGGGCGCCCCCCTTCGGGCTAGGCTCGGGGAGAGTTGTAGCTGCGGTGGCCCTCGAGGGGGGCTCCTGGGGGCCCCGGCGGGAGGGTCTCGGTTCCTGTTCGGCCCTCCCCCTCCACCGCGTTGGCGGGGGGGCCCGGTGGGGTTCCTCTGGTACTCCCCCATTGAGTTCCGGGGGACCCGGGAGTTGACCCATCGATCGGCCTCGACGGCGAGTTTTCGCGGGACGGTCATTTTGCTGTCGAGGAGGTGCTGTCTCAGTTCCACGAAGCAATTGTTGGAGAGATGTTCCCACACGATGAGGTCGACCAGCTGCCCGTAGGTGGTTACTTTGCTACCTTTGATCCACCCTTCTAGGGCCCGACTGAAAAAGTCCACATACTCCACCCAGGTGGTACCCGGGATTTTCTTGCAGTCTCTGAACCGCTGGCGGTACATTTCCGCGGTTAGCCCGTAGCGGGTGAGCAGGGCCTCCTTCATGTGATCGTAGGAGGTCATCACCTCCTCCGGCAGCTGGAGCAGTGTGTCTCGACCCTCACTCAGGAACCGCCCCCACAGGCCCGCGCCCCAGTCTTTTCGGGGCACCCGATGAGAGGTCATGGCCACCTCGTAGGCCTTGAACCATTGTTGGATGTCGTCATTCTTGTAGTACTCCTTGACGACCTCTTTCGGGATATGTACCTTGGTCTCGGAAGGCGGTAGAGGGTCTCTAGTACTGGGGGCGTTGGTCCCTCCGTTCTTGGCCTTGATTTCGAGCTCCTTGAGACTGCGCTCGTGCTCAAGGGTCAGTTTCTTTTCCTCCAACTCCCGGTGTCGTCTCTTCTCCTCTATCTCCTCTTGAAGCCGTAGCTGCTCTAGGGCCAGTTTCTTTTCCGCCAGCTGGAGTTCGCCGTCCAGCCGCAGTCGTGCGAGCTCTAGCTCGTGGTTCCGGACCTTCTCCCGCTCTCGTATTTCTTCTTCGGAGAGGCCGGTTTCTAGGCTCTTTCTTCCTCCGGTTGCCGGAGTCAGTGCGGTTGATGTGGTCTCAGTCAGGGGCAAGGGACCCTCTTCCTGGGAGGGGCCCGCCCCGGCCTCCGGCCAGGTCCTCAGAGCTTTCTGCATCTCCTCTTTGGTACCTAGGCCGGTGGTTGCAATGCCTTTGTCTTTGCAGAACTGTTTTAACTCTTTGTGCGTATATTCTTCCAGCCGTTCGGGCTGGAACTCCATTGTCGCGTTGTTTTCCTGGCTGCTCATGATTACTGTACGTTTGGATGGGTAGCTAGTGGGTACTGGCTGGAACGTACTGCGTTCGGCTCGGATCCCGTCGCTGGCCACCAAATGTTGGAAGGCGGACCCCGAGGAGTCAGCGAGACCACCAAGGGGGGGGGCCCTCACACTGTACGAAGTAGCCGAGCGCTGCCGAGAAGTCTCCTGAGAGATCCTTCTCCTATCACGTACTAGCACAGTAACACCACCACACAGGACTCAAGGAGGTTGTCTCAAGACAAGCAATTCTTTATCAGCAATAAAAAGGTTACGAGGTCAATATTTACACGAAGGGATCGAGGGATCCACCAAAAGTCTCAGTGTCTCTTTGGAAGGGTAGGGGTAGCGGGACAGTCTTTGGCAGGAGTGCGGTACGAGGGTACCTGGGGCCCAGTTCTTATCCTCAAGCTGGAGGACCTCCGGATCTCAGAGGGGTCGAGCCGCGACGGCGTCAGCAGGGCTCCGGCGTACAGTTCGTGGAGAGCCGCGATCCAATCAGCAGGGCTCTCAAGATGGTTTCTGCTCAGCTCGAGCCGCGACGTCGTCAGCAGGGCTCCGAGGGAGGTTTCAGCGAGGTTGAGCCGCGACAGCGTCAGCAGGGCTCCGATGTTCCAGGTGGCTTCAAAGTGTTCACAAGAAGGAGCCGCGACGCAGTCAGCAGGGTTCCGACAAGAGTTCTTCTCCGTAGGGTCAGCCGCGATTCAATCAGCAGGGCTCTCGACTCCGGGATACAACTCCCGATCTGTGGCGGGGTCGCCCCAGATATAGGTCTGGAGCCCTTTGATGTCCGGACCCAGGCGCCCGGGGGGGGGCGGAGAGGCCGGGTGGAGGTGGCCAGACGCCCAGCAGGAGAGGCGCCAGGCCCAAGGGAGTTGCAGGGCGATCACACCTCGAGAGGGGAGGACAGTTGGGGGTCCCATCGATACTGTCCTCCGCCGGGGGCGATGAATGGTTCCTGCGGCACCCCCTGGCCAGTTCGTGGTGCCCCGATGTCGGGGCTTCGCTGGGGTCGAGGCCGGGTTGAGCGGGGTCGCGCTGGCTGGCGCACAGAGTCACGTGGATGCCAACAAGATGGCGGAGCCACGAGAGGTATGCGACCTCGTGCAGCTCAGGATGAAGGGCCTCGGTGCAGTTCAGAAGGGTGGCCCGTGAAGGCCGGGGCGGGGAACGGGCACAATCCCCGGGGGTAAGGACCACGCCGCGAGGCCAGGTCCAACAAAAGTACTTACCGACGGCGGTTTCACGTGTGCAGGAAAAACCTGGAGATGCAGTGCCACCACCCGGCTGGCGTCTTCAGAGAAGGAAGGCCCCTCACATGCAAACCACAGAGCCTGACTCTGAAGCTGCGCACAGAGATGTCATTCTGACGTGAGAGAGTGGCAACCATCGTACTTGCCTCTGCTGCGTTCACTCTGCTGGTTTTCACTGCATCAGTGTGAGATGGGACAAGGAAGACGCCATTAGGGTTGTGGTCGGTGTTGATTTAATTAACTTGCTTTCTGTTCTCATCCAGCACATGCCACTATTGCTGTATAACCTACAAGCTGCCAGCGAATGTTAACGGCTCCTTTGAACTGTGGTCCTAGGGGCCTCACATGACAGTGGCTTGAGAAAGACATTTAGTTTGAGGATGAGGAAAGATTATTATTATTAGGCGCTCTGCTCGGTATGCCTCTCACGGAGGGAATGTGACGGGGTTTTAACCCGTCAATGCACGAGGAAATCTGTACGCGTGTGCAGAGCTGTCCCAAAGGTGGCGGGTGGAGCAGTGAGGGGCAGGTACAACCTCTTGGAGGGTGGCTGCGGGCCAAGTATCGCTGGTTCACATAGGGACACGCATGTGGTTTACCAATTTGAGAGTCGCGGCCGGCAAGCAAGGTGGGGGGAAGGGTCGAGTGGGCGGGACAGTGATTAAAATAAAAAACGAACCTTCCTCGACCTTGGGATCAGCAGCGCTGTCGCCTCAGCTCCTGCCTGCTGCTGCTCCTGGCTGCGTTTTGCCTCGGCAGCCTCCCTCCCCTAAGCCAATCACAACGCTACAATGGCAGCGTTGTGATTGGTAAGGCGTAGCGGAGAGCGCCCCAGCCGGGCCATTTTCTCTATGTAGGTTGCATGCAGCAGCCTACATAGAGAGAAAGAGGGAGAGCGCATGACTGCTTTGTTCGGCCCTGGGGCCGACCAAACAGTCAGTACCCACGACAGTGGGTAAAACACTCCCCCCCTGCCTTCGAGCAGGACCGCCCACCTGTCCGCCCACAACCAGGCACTCCAGGGACTTCTGCTTTCTCGCAGTGTGAGAAGCAGAAACATAAAATGGTAGTTTTACCATTTTATGTTTCTGCCTTCTGACACTGCGAGAAAGCAGTGAGGCAACGCCCCCATGCTCCTATGGAGGATCCGCCACTGAGGATGAACTACTGAATATCAACACCAAGCATATCCTGGCAAAAGAATATCGAGGGACAAAATATCAAAAGGTAAATGCATATAGGGAAGTATATATTTACTATGCCTAACTCCACATTTGAAGATATATGTACCACATATGCGGAATTAGTTATAGAACATCTAGACTTGCCTGTCAATTTTTCCCCAAAATTTTGTGTTCGATATTCTGTCCCATCGATATTGTACGTTCAATATTCAGGGTGTACACCACTAAACTCTCTTCATACTCACTTTGAAAGGGGTCTGGGCACATCTCAGGAAAGAGATGGGGCTGATAAGAGAATCATAAAGAGTAGGACTAAGGCCCTAGGGTAACCTTTTGATACAGATTAACTATGGCTAACATTCGAGTGTGAACCTCTAGTCACTCCCATGGCCTGTGTTGTTGGGCTATCAGATTTGGTGTTGCTTCTGCTGTGACAGACTGCGTTCTTAAGAAAGGGCAGGGCAGAGTAAAGGGCACTTCAAAAGGAAGCAGACGTTCTGAATACAAGCTTCAAAGACTCAGACCCCAAATCACATTTGGTGTCTGGAAACAGACCGTGAGAAGGAAACGTCTGCCAGTGACCACGGCTGGAGCCTAAGGCCTGCCAGTCTCGCAGCTGGGTGAGGGGACATCATCAAGGGACATCCAAAACTACCTGCCCCGGAAACCTGGAGCATCAGGGTCTACCTGTTTGCCAAGAACAGTGAGCCCTATGAAGAAGAGTAGAGCTGGAGGGAGCACGGTCCAGTGGGGGATCCTGGCAAGTGGATCCCTGTAGCGAGGTGTGATAAGATGGTGGCTGTTCCAATTGGGTCATTGCCTATAAGCAGGCCTAAGCTAGTGACCCCCTTATGCCAGAGGAGAGTCACTGTGAAGTGAGCAGTGAACGTTGCTGCACCAATCGTGTAATTGCCTGTGTGCAGGGTTAAATCCGCGACACCCGTATGTCAGAGGAGGGCCACCCTGAAAAGAGCCAGAAACTTTGGTGCATCGACTGGGTCATCACTTGTGTGCGGTGTGAGTCGCCGATCGGGTATCAAAAGGGGGCCGATATGAAGATTGACATGCCGATCTGGGCCGTCGCTTGTGTGCAGTGAAAGTTGATGACTCCGTATGCCAGAGGGCTGAAAGAGGAACTTGCTGCTGTGCAGAATGGGCCGTCGCCTGGGTGAAGAGCAGGTATGGTGACCCCGCATACCGAAGGAAGATAAGGAGTGCAGCCTGGTAGAGGCTGCCGTGGTGCCTGTTTGGGCACTAGGCCCAACTGAGGATCAGAACCAGGAACTGCTGAGGACACTCAGTCGCAGCCCCTGCAGATCTGCGTGTGTGACACTAACTCGAGCCACCCTCTGCACAAACAAGAGAAACTTCGGTCGGACAATCCCTGCTGGTGTTTATAAGACTGAGCTATCGGCTGGAAGGCCACGGGGGAATATGGGGGAACTTGGCTCCCAGCTAGTGCTTTGATGCTGGAACACCTTTGACTTTTCTAACAGAGTCTGAGTGGGATACCTGAACCTCAGACTCCTAGTGGGGCCTAACCTGAATGTTGCCTATAGTGAATGGTGAATAACCACTATCGCTAGTGAGCTGGATGTGGGACTCACGGGACTACCATTCAACATTAAAGTCTTGAGCTGAGGGTCTGTGTATATTGTTTGTGTATGCTGTATTTCATTTTTTGTACATATATAAATACTATTTTTCTCATAATAGAAAATATTTCACTGGACATTCATTTATTGCTGCTGTTGAATATATTTTGAGTTTTGAGCCTGTACTCACACCCTGTATCTACTTTCCCCCCCGAGAAGCCTTATACTGCTTGACTCCCGTTACCGCTGAGATTCAAGTGCTGATGTGTACTTGGCTTAGTTGCTCAGGAACCATAATAGGTCAGGCCCTGGGACATCAGGGTTAAAAGGACTCAACCCCCACGGTTGGGCCCAGTAGCTCCTGCTTGCCCTGTGGTTATCTGAATAGGTTTTTGACAGTCCCTGTGTCTCTAAACTTTATAACTGTCTGTTATTTGAATATCTGATAATAAAATGAAAATAAGCTGCACAATGCGCTTTTTGGCTCTTAAGTAGATCAAAGACGGGAAAATGTTACTCGTGTATAACTCAAATTACATAAACGTATGCACTGAATTTTCTCTTTCATTTCATGGTCCTTCTAAGAAGTGTATGGCGAAATAAATGTCACTTTGTACAGAAGAAAGAATTCACACTGAAAATGCGTTAGAAAAAAACAAACGTACTGACAAAGCCATTAGGCTTGGTCTAGGCAATGTGGTGCAATGGTTACTTATTATTTCAAGCCTAAATAGAAAGTAAAAATGAAAATATGCTGTCTCTGAGACTTATCCTTAAAAGAAACATTTTAACTTTAAAAAAACATTCACAGATGTGGCTGTTTTACCAGTGATGTTTTTTAAACAACACGCCTTTCAAACTTTATAAAAGAGTGCAGGCAAAATAAATAGCTGGTATTTAAAATTAATATAAAATTGATCAAATAAAAAAGCACTATTTTAACTATTTTTAAGAAGGCATGATTAATGTGCACATGCTTTGTGCAGTCACTCAAGGTGAAAAACAGCCAATTGCTATAGTGGGGCGATCCACTGCCCCATGCTGTATGCACTGGTGGAGAGAAGCAAAATGTGAGTGGCAAGTTAGAAGACCAATGGATAAAGTCAGCTGACCAAAAAGATTGCTCCTCGTGTGTATATTATGCATAGGGCTCCCGGTTTTATGGTATTTATTTTTACATTTCTGTCTGTAGTTATCCATATTTATTCTTTTGACATTTTATTGGTATTTATCCATATTTATTTTAAGTCTTCAGATTAAATAGAGTAATAAAATGTTAAATTTCCGCATTTATTTAACTGATAAACATGCACTCATACGTCGCGTTTTAGCAAATTGAACAGGCAAATATAACAAAACACTACTCTGGCAGGTAAATATTAGCATTATATACAAATATATGTTAGCATATGCCTGTAACTAAGGGAATCGCATCCTCTTTTTAAATCTTCATGGTGCCTATCTGCGTAGCAGTTGTTCTGGAATTCGTGAAGGACAACAAGGAGAGTTACTTACAAGAAGCTCAATTTCCTGTATTTTTCCGCTTTTAAAAATAAATACAGCCAGGAAATAGATTGATTTGGTCTGTATTTATCAGTAAAAATCTGTGAAAATGGAAAACTGGAAGCCTTGATTATGCATGAAGTTTTGGGAAAATTAATATTTTGGCAGAACAGCTAAAGCTGTCTGAAAGGCCAGTCCTAACAACAAGTATGAGGGAGAATCCCACTCAAGAAAAAGTAAATGGCTGTTTTGCTTGTAGAGATTGGCTAATAAAAGTTTGAAATAAATAAACACAAACAAAAGGCATCTAAGTTACTTTTCATAGTTTGTCAGAAACCCTTTACGAGACACCTTTTACTCCTGATGTCCTATAGCCCCAACCTACTATTGATCCTGAACAACTGGGGCAAGTACCCCTTCTGCACTTGACTCTCGGAGGGAGCTGTGGAGGAGCAGTCCAAGGCTTCCTCGGGCGGGGGTGGTGGCGTGTAGATACAGTTTAATGAACACGGCTCATAATTGAAAGTGCAGTCAGTAATGTCAATAGATCAATGTCCAGTCAAATACTTGTTTTTATATTAGAAAGAAGTATTTTATTTTTAACTCTATGCATTCAATGAGGTATTACGATAGTCATAAGCAATAACACAATCCCCTTGAGGTCAGGGCTCTAGTGTTTGTCTGGCAAATTCCTTTCCCACCCGCTTCCTTGTAATGCAATTGTGGTTATTTCCCATTCACTGGTGGCGCATCCAAGGAAGGCTCGCTAGTAGGCCTTAATCAAGAGTCCACTCTGATCCTGTCTCTTAGGAAATAGATAAAAGTGCCTGTTGTGCCTCAGCAGCTTTAGCAGGAAGAACCCCAGGGCCCAACAGGCCCATATCAAGTCTTACCCGCTCCAGCAACACGGAAGTATTCAGCATCTAAGCTCCGACTACAGGCACTTGCAGTGCTCCAATCCTGCTTGTTTGAGTCTGTCTGCACGTGGGAGGCAAGGCAGTACCTAGCAGATGCAGGATCTGCTCTGAGTGGCATGGCTGGCCGGCCTCAACAGCGACTGGAGTTGTTCCAGGCTTTCGTTTGCACAGTGATTTCACCTTTTACCCACATGGGGGAAGGGAGCTGATCTTCATGCTCCCGACTGGGACACAGCAATTGAGAGAAGTCCTCTTGAAGTCCTCCAGGGTCCGCGGGGCATGTCAGAAGGCAGGTCTCTGTGTTCAATTCTGACCCTCAGTCACGGCTTCAGTTTTTCCTGGGTGACGGCCCGAACTTTGCAATTCTCGGTGTCAGCAGCCCCTCCTGGCATACGGCGTTGCCATGGTACCCGGAAAACTGTACATTTCGTAATATCAGTTTTTCTAAAACTGAAATATATGCACATATTTGGAATGACCTACATAAGAAATATTTAAGTTTCAATTGCAGTCACCTGTCTCTCCGCCCATTCAGTGTGTAAAACACAACAGATTTAGAAACCCAGATCAGCAGATACAATAACGACTGTGCACACAACTCACAAGAAAATGCACACATCTGTATAGCATGGATTTACTTCTGCAACAAATGTGGATTAATGTATTATTGGTGTTCACAAACTTTCAACGAGAATGCCTGATAATTTATGAAAATCTTAAATATTTTCCCTAGTCGAATCAGACAAATAATGTGTAGATTAATGATTATGGGACATTGTTCACATTACCCCCTATTCGCCCTACTACGTGAAAACATTATTGGAAGCTTACAAGTCATTGGTGGCTGCCATCAAACAGAAAGATCTGGCCACTGTCAAGTCAACCTGCCAGAAGTATAAAGCCATAAAGTATAAAGCTAAAAAGGACTGGGACGAATTGAGATGGCTAGATGCAGCGTGCGCAACGAAATTTGTTTTATTTGTTTATATGTTTACTTACCTCTAATTGGCCGTAATCCATAGTTTACTACCCCCCCCACCCTGCCCCTCCCCCGCCCCACGTCAGCGCCCAGCAGCACTCCCACCACGGGCTGCTACTGGTGAGAAGTTGGCCTGGTATATGCTGACCACTAATTAAAGTGGGCACCTTTTACCAGTCCAAACAACCCCTTATTGATGATTAGGTTAAAGAGAACCTTTATTGAAAGCTATCCTAGTGGTAGCTATGGAGAGCAGCCTTCAGGCTAAGTCTTGAAGGAATGAAAAGCAGCTTGGTTTACCAGATTATAACCTCTTGGATGACCAAATGAAAGGAGAACCACACAAGGAATATATAAAATATATATTTTTATTACTAAACACTCTCTACTAACCTCTTTATGAGATTAGAGAACAAAGTACACAAAATGAAATCACCAGAACGACTGTAAATAGCACTAGAACGACTGTGAAATACTCTGTGTGTTTTAACCTCACCTGAAGCACTTCCCTGATCCTTCCTCCCCGCGCAGCCGAGCAAGGCGCTGCAGCGGGTCGCAGGAGGATCCCCGTCACCCCCGGAGCACAGGCCATGCCCACCGACCTAGGCCACGCCCCCTCCTCTACATAAGCCGCGCATTCACAGGCAGCGCGCTGTAGGCTACGGTAACCATCTCCTGAGACGTTTAAGCCGGGAGCTACGAATCTATTTTAATTACTTGTGTGTGTGAAATACTCTGTGTGTTTTAACCTCACCTGAAGCACTTCCCTGATCCTTCCTCCCCGCGCAGCCGAGCAAGGCGCTGCAGCGGGTCGCAGGAGGATCCCTGTCACCCCCAGAGCACAGGCCACGCCCACCGACCTAGGCCACGCCCCTTCCCCTGGCCTATATTACAATGTGCCTCCCCCGGACGCGCAGCGGGCGGGCGCAGCGGGCGCGCCGGCAGTGCGCCAAAGGCGCACCAAAGGCAAGCCCGTCTGCGCCCGTCCGCGACCGGACGGGACCAGGGGCCATACCCCCTATATCCCGCTCCCCACACACCAGGACCTACAGCCCAGAGACCATCTATAACGCGAGGACAATAGGCCCGGTATGTTGTATGCACACTTACACGCCCACTGAACTTCCTCCATACTGCTTCGGTTGCGGACATACATTCAGAACCAACAAGTTATCAGATACCAGACAGGAATATAGTATGTTCCTGCTAAACTGTAGGTCTTTATCAAAACACAGGACAGAAATCGCCCTCCTGTTAGAAGAACGCAAGCCCGATGCAGTCTTCCTGACGGAAACCTGGCTTACCACCTATTCTAAGCCACACATAGTCACAGCCCTGCCCCCCGGTTTTCAAATTAACAGATTAGACCGGATGGAGGGGAGAGGGGGAGGTCTGGCAATCATACTCAAAGATCAGTATCGCTGCCGCACCACTCCCGAATCAATCCTGGAGTGCGAGAGTCTAGCATTCAGTATAGACTTCTCTCCTAACAGCTCCTTTTCAGGCACTCTGGTCTATCGCCCCCTAGGTCCACCCAAACTATTTCACAGATCACTCCCCACCATTTTAGCCGAACAAATTATAGCCACTTCTAACTTTACACTATTAGGCGACCTTAACCTACACTTTGACACCACCCTAGATCATATTGCTATGGAACTGGTGGATGACCTAGCGGCATTACAGTTAGATCAGCGGGTCATAGCCCCCACACACTCAAAAGGTCACCTACTGGACCCAGTTTTTAGCAATTGCACAGAGTTAGTAGTCAGCCAACCGATCGGCCTTCCCTGGACTGACCATTCTCTTATCCCTTTTACCTGGTCCACCTGCAAATCTACACCTCCTATACCTCTAGTTAAGAACACAAGGAATTGGGCCAGATTACCCATCGAGTCCTGGATTCACAATTTAGAATCCACCTGCCCGTCTCACAATGCAGACCCTAGCGTAGCACACCAGGAATACGAAGACTGGATTATAAAATCTCTTGAAACCTCCGTTCCACTTCGCAAGATTACACCTAAAAGGGCACATAAATCGGCCCCCTGGTTCTCAGACACCCTCAGAGACAAAAAACGTTTCTGTAGGAAATTAGAGAGATCGTGGCGTCTGGATTATTTACCAGAAAAAAAGTCTCAATATAGAGAAGCAATCAAGGCCTACAAAGGCGAGATAATGGTCGCTCAATCAGCTCACTTCGCCGATAAAATCATGGCAGCTAAATCTAAACCCAAGGAAATTTTCCACTTAGTGAAAAAATTAACCAAAGTGGCTAGCTCAACCGCACCTCCTGTTAAGATCCGAGCCCAATGTAATGATCTAGCAGAATTTTTTCATAAAAAAGTCACTCAGATCTATTCCTCTTTTCCAACGGCAGTCACAGATCTAAGAGTACATGACCAGGTACCACTGAGGCAGGCCCCCCCCCGGATCGGGTATCACTAGATCAATTCCCCCTTCTAGATCTTGAAGCTCTTGACCAACTAGCTCACCAAGTAAAATCAGGATCCCCACGTGACCCAGCTCCACCAGAGGCCATGATACAGGCGAGCCAGGCTACCCTGCCTGTAGTACTGAACCTCTTAAACGCTTCCATCTCATCCTGCACCGTGCCCATTGCATGGAAGAAAGCCATGGTTCGGGCCTTGCTTAAGAAGCCAAATCTCGACCCAGAGGATCCTAGCAGCTACCGCCCAATTTCGCTGCTCCCTTGGGTTAGCAAAATTCTCGAGAAGCACATCAATGTCCATCTGATGAAGTTCCTCGAGAATAACTTGCTACTGGATGCTACCCAGACAGGCTTCAGACCCAGGCATGGAACCGAAACCGCCTTACTGGCGGTCACCGAAGAAACCCGAAGGATTCTGGATCAAGGAGGATCAGTGGCAATGGTCCTCCTTGACCTAAGTGCCGCCTTTGATAGGTCAGTCACGCCACCCTGCTGAACCGCCTATTTAACATCGGAGTAACAGGCAATGCACTTAGATGGCTTGAATCATTTCTGAGCAATAGATCATTCCAGATTTTTGACGGGGATACGGTGTCTGCCAGCAGATCACTGAGCTGTGGGGTACCGCAGGGCTCCTCCTTAAACCCTGTGCTATTTAACATCTATATGAAACCACTGGCGGAGGTCGTCCAGCCGTTTGGTATTAAGATCATTTCATATGCTGATGACACTCAGCTAGTGGTTTCCTTGGCGCAGGAGGGCAACAGACCTCTTTCATCAGGTCTTATGAAATGCCTGGAGGAAGTCAAGGAATGGATGACAACGTCCTCCCTAAAGCTCAATGGGGATAAAACAGAGCTGATGCTCCTAGGAACAACATCTCCAGTAACATTTAATTCCCTCTGGCCCCCATGCCTGGGCACCCCCCAGCACCCAAAGACAACATAAAGAGCTTAGGGGTATGGCTTGACAAGACCCTTTCCTTCAACAACCAGGCCACCAAACTGTCTGCGACCTGTTTTGGCCTCCTCAGAATGTTGAGGAAAGTTCTTCCCCTTCTACCGATGAAGGCCAAACAGGTAGCAGTCCAGGGTCTGATCCAGTCCCGGTTGGACTTTAGTAATGTCCTCTACCTTGGTGCCCCGGAATTCACACTGCGAAAGCTCCAGGTAGTCCAGAACTGCGCAGCCCGCACCCTGCTGCAGCTGCCTCGCAGACAATCAGTCAAGCCCGGACTTAGCAAGCTGCATTGGCTACCGGTACGACAGAGAATTGCCTTCAAGGCAATGTGCATCTCTCATCAGGCTTTCTGGCAGACGGGACCAGCAATTAGCCGCAATTTAATAGCTCACTACCACCCGACCAGAAATCTCCGCTCCACCCAGGCCTTTCTAGCCTCAATACCCAAAGTAAAAAGAGCGAGAGCTGGTGGCAGGATGTTCGCAATAAATGCTGCCAAGTTGTGGAACTCTCTCCCTCTTCAACTTTGGTCCAATCCCAATCTGCTGTCATTCCGGAAACAATTAAAAACTTTCCTGTTCACTACCCCCCTTTAATTCTTCTGGCTGATCCCCCCTCAGTGCTCAGTTACCACTAGTCTACACTAGCGCTTGGACGCCCCTGGGCAGCAATTTGCGCTTTATAAATTCACTTTTCATTTCATTTCATTTCATTTCAATACACAGTGGGCTCCAGGGGGAGACCAAACCATATACTAAGAAAGTGGTATAACAACCACAACTTGACTAGACACAGTGCCTAGAGCACGTAGAATCGCTGGGACCCCAAGGAACCTCCCAAGGTAGTGATACAGGAGACCCACAGAGGACGGGTGCAGTGTGAGAACACAGACTCGAGTTCCGTACAACTCTATGGGAAAGTCGCGGTTGGAATTTTAAAGATTAAGGACACTTCGGAGAGGACTTTAAGCAAACCCAGCTAAACATAGAAGGTTCTAAGGGCAGCACCCTTGAGAGTACCGAGATACCCGGGTTACCTATCCCAGAGGAGCCTGGTGCATCGGGGTCAAGTGATGTCGGAAACCTTAGTAGTTTTCAATGGCGTGAAGTGGAAAAGTGCTGCTGCCGTGAAGATGAAAAGTGTCCGGTGTGATCGAAGCCTGGATCGGAGCTGAGAAGAACCTGAAAGCAGAGGGGACAGAGTCTGGGTCACTTCACAGTGACCAGGGGCACGATAGACGAATGCCCACTGATGTCGGGTGTTTCAGGTGAGAAGAGGTGAAGCTTGACTCTGCAGACACGGAAACCAGGAGATGTCGACGATGACCATAGTCCAGAGGTGAGCTGTCCCACGAAGGATGTCAAGTGCTGGGGGGTCAGTGTTTGGATTGAACACCATCAAGTCTTGGCCACTGCAACACACGCGGTCAGAGGAAAGATGCTTTGGTGAGGACCAGCAAGGTCCTGGTGACTCTCCAAGCTACGTCTGGAGCAACCAGGAAAGGCCACAGAAAGTCAAAGTTACCTTCACAGGGACCCACAGGCCAATGGACCAGGGATTGCGAAGGGACATCGAGCTGAATCACAAAAAAACAGCCCACGGAACACTCGTGGAGTGTAGGCCAGAAATCTTCAGTGGAATTACTGCTCGGGTCAGGACTACAAGTAGTCCAAAGCACAGCCTCAGGGGTCGCCAAAAAGCATATACTGCTGCAAATGTACGCGGTGCACAGGGGTTTGGGTTGCATGGACCCCACGAGGGTTTGCTGAGAGCACAGATCAACCTCAGAGACCTTGGGAACCCACCTCCTGTGTTGCAGAAGTCTGCAGAGTCCTCAGAAGCTCGGGAGATGCAAATCGGTCAAATGCGTTTCAGGTGCCTGCCTTACAGGGGAGTAACTCCTTTACTCCAAGGGAGATTCTTCAGTCATCCAGCGTCGTGCAGATCGTCGAAGTACTTGGTTTCTGTAGCAGAGTTTAGTCCAGGTAAAATCTGAAGTCCTGTAGTCAGAGGTCCCTACTTTATACCCAAGGAAGGGGTGGGACAAACTCTGGGGACCCACCTATGGGACGGTCGGGACAGAGGGGTGGCTACACCCATGTCCTTTGTCCAGTTTCGTGCCAGAGCAGGAGCAAATGGCTCCTGCAACCGGTTTGAGCTGGACTATGCACAGGGACACCAAATGTGCCCCCAGTGCAAACATCAAAGCACTCTCAGAGTGCACCCACCCAGCCCCAATATACTAAAGCCTGTCTGGGAGGTGGTCACACCTCCCTGTGACAGGAAACCTATTGTCAAGCCTTCCCCTGCCGGAGTTTCGTCCAGCGGCAGGAGGGCAGACTCATGTCTGTGGCTGGCAGCATCCATTTTGTGATGCCAGGGTCGAGAAAGCTGGTACCGGGTGTACTGGTGTTGTCATATTTCTCCCTCTAGGAGGGTGGAATCATACATCCCACACCGGTTACTGGTGTGGAGGTATGATTCCAAGGTGTTTGACACCAAACACGACATGTTTCCATGCAGCCGTTTTAAAGTTAGCATTTACCCGTGGTTATAATGCACTTAAGTATATATGGTTGGCTGCATCACAAAAAATCCCGGAAAATAGGTTCCAAAGGCAGCAGAGGGGCTCTGCTCATGCAGGTGCACCCTCTCACATAAAACACAGCACCCTGCCTTCAGGACTGATAAGGCCTGCCATAGGGGTGACTGATAGGTTTATATGTGCAGTGATATAGGATAGATATAGTGAACCTATATCTAAGTATGGGGTGCATGCACCACCTTACACAGGCTGCTGTAGCAGACCTTTGGTGTCATTTTGGATGGTCTCCCAGGGGTGGCATAATACATGCTGCAGCCCCTGGGAGGCCTCTGGGGTACCTATGCCCGGGGTACATAGTATATCATATACTAGGGACTTATAAGGGTACCCCAGAATCCAATCTGAAGTGTACCTAAAGTACATGCAATCAATTTAGAGGAGAAAGCAGCTAGGCTGGGATCCTGGATGGCAGGATCCCAGCCAATCTAATTCAAAAACAGTGAAACATCAGCAAAAAGTGGGGGTAACTATAAGAAGCAGATCCTACTCGCCTCTTTCTGTTTTATCTTTCCCCAAAGAGAAGCTATTCTATGATTTGGATGTCTGCAGGGCTCTCCAACCATACCTGGGCAGGTCCGAAGGGCCCTCCTGCCCAACTTGGACTGGTAGTCCATTTGTTGATCTCGTTTGTAGCAGATGAGCGTGGTAGGAAGGCCTCCTTGCTGACCATCAGTTGGTGAATTCTAACCTGCACTTTGGATAGAGTTCCCCCTGTGGAAGGGATTTATAGCAGATTGGCAAGTGGTTTGGCTGCTTCCTAGGTTGACGTTCAGGGTAGTCCTGTAGCAGAGAATTGTAACGTGGCAACCTGGGACTTATCCACACTTATGTTTAGTACCACTACCTTCGGGCGCTGGAGGTTGATGGAAAGAACATTGATGTTGTTGACTTCAGTTATGTTCTGCGTTTATGGGCTGACATTACAGTCGCTGTGTTTGCAGGATTGGCAGCTTTGTGTCTTCCTTGGTGGTGTTCTGAAGTCCAGTGAGGGCACTGGTATCTCTCCCGAGTAATGACTGGTATGAGGGATCTAGAGGGAATGTCCCAATTACATATTACTTACTGGTAAGCTTCATTACCCTAGTTCTGCTTGTCCTTGTCTCCCTTATTGCGAGTTGGCCTCCCTCCCTTCACTGGTCTGGCCTTCGTATGTGGCTTGGCATATCAAGAGGATTTACTGGGAATGACAGCCCTATCATCATACCTAGCTAGAGTGGAGGGGTTTTACATTTTCTGCATTCTACCAGGGTTTCCTGTCATGAGGTGAGGCTCACCTCATGAAAATGACTGGGATGATTACAACTAGGAATAATAAAAATTACTTTCAAGGGTTCTGAACACTCACCAAAGCATCTCTGGCCTAAAGACAATAATGTTCCCATGTCGACTGTAAGTGCTCTGAAGCAGCTATGACGCAGTGTGGGCGCTAAATAAAAGCCCCTCGTGAAAAGACTTGACTCTCTTTTCATTGTTTTATGCCCAATGGTACAAACATCACCCATGCAGCATCTGTGTGAGATGAAGCCAGCAGCACAATCTGCAAATGTTTTTCTCTGTACACTGAGAATATCAGGGGATAAATTGGCTGTGCAGTCTGAGAGACAGAAACACGCCCTATCTGTAAGAGTGCCAGCGTTCATTTTGCTTTTGATTTGATTCCAGTTTGAGGACTACGTCTGCTCCTAGAGACACGTTGACTCACTCTACAATGCGTGGAAAGCCAGGTCCAAGAGCACTGGAACGCTCATTTATATTCCTTTGTAGACAGAGTGACAGGCCTGCATACCCAGGATGCACTGCAATTTAACCTTAGAATGTTTAACAAATGGCACCTCATTTTGAGGTCGAGCCCATGTGGAAGACATATTGTGGGCTTACCAAAACTATACAGGGGCTTGCAGCCCCCCCCAGTGCTTACCATTGGATGGATTTCCTTTAACTCTTTTTTTACCTGCTTCTTATTTGTGTCCTAGGTTATCAAACTTGTGTTTGTTCCTCCTATGGAACATAGCTTCTTTGTCATCTCTTTTCATTGACTGGCTTCTATATTTCCACTGCTTGCTTTGTCTTTTGGGCTAAGCATTCCATGAATGTTTCCCGGCCGTTGCCCTTGTGTACTTCTCTCTCCCTGGGCTCCTTGTTGCTTTCAGTTGCTCGTGTGCTTCTCCCCACTTCCCTCCAATGTTGCGATCACCTTCATGCACTTCCCCTGTTGGTTTCTCTCATCTGTGCTTCTTTTCACCTGCTCCATGTTGCTTGTCACCTCTTCGATCGAACTGCCGATACCACATTTGTCAACAGGTTGCCGAAAACCCGAAGGTGGTGAATGGGATAACATCGACTGTAGTGCTAAGCCCAGGCCAAAGGTCTAAATATAAGACCTGTCACCATAAATAATCTTTTAAACCATTGACGATCTTACTTGGGAAGAGTTTTACCTGGCGAAATCACTGCCATCACTACCATTATGAAACAAATTGAATGATAGACACAGCACTCAAGATAGAAGTCCAACAATTTTATGCCCTGAAGAAGTCCGAGAGGACGAAACGCGTTGGCTACAGTTTTATCAATTGTGAAGGACAAGTCACGAATAAAGAAACAGAAATACTCCTGCTGAATTTATGTTGTGTTTAACTGTGTGACAGAATAATATTTGAATGAAATACTATTGATGCAATTGCATTACAACATTGTGGTTGTCACAATAAGGAGTGCTGGATCAAATTGGTAAATGTATTATTGTGGGGTTTCGATCCCTGGAGGCTTAGGGATATTGAGTCTCAGGTCCCGAGCACAAACAAGCCCAACTAACACTTCACCATACTATTAGATAAGTGCAGTCTCAGTTGCCTCAATCCCCGAAAAATCTCTAACATTGGCTTTGCCAATGTATTTTAGCCATGTTGTACACTAATGTGGCTGCTGTTCAGCATGGCTAAAAGTTAGCCGTATAGAGGAGAGTTGTGTGAAGTGTCAAGACAAGACAAGAAGTGCAGTAGAATGGAGTGGCATAGTGTGGAGTTGTGTAGAGTGACATGCACTGGAGTGGTACAGATTAGAATGGACTGGTGCAGTTTGCATTGGCGTAGAGTGTTGCAGAGTATAGTGGCATACAGTTCAATGGATTTGAGTGCAGTGGCATTGAATTCAGCGGCATACAGTGCAGCATCATAGAATGGAGTGGCATAGATTAGAGTGGTGAATGTTAGAGTGCAGTGGCATAGAGTGCAGTGGCACAGAGTGCAGTGGCACAAAGTGCAGTGACGTAGAGTAGAGTGACATAGAGTGGTACAGAATGGAGTGGCGTAGAGTTGAGTGATGCAGAGGGCAGTGGCACAGAGTAGAGTCGAGTGGCATAGAGTGCAGTGGCATAGATTGCAGAGTAGAGTCGAGAGGCGTAACATGCAGTGGCGTAGAGTGGTGTAGAGTAGTGTAGAGTGGTACAGAGTAGATTATAGTGCCATAGAGTGCAGTGGTATAGAGTGCAGTGGCGTAGAGTGGAGCAGCATATAGTGGGGTAGTGCAGAGCAGAGTTGTGTAGAGTTCTGTGGTGGAGAGTGCAGTGTTGCAGAGCAGAGTGTCAGAGTGCAGTAGAATAGAGTGGCGTAGAGAGCAGTTGCATAGAGTACAGTGATGCACAGTAGAGTGCAGTGGCAAAGAGTGTAGTGAAATAGGGTGCAGCTGTGTAGAGTGCATTGGCGTATAGTGTAGTAGTTAAGAGTAGAGTGGTGTAGAGTGCAGTGGCATAGAGTGGAGTGGCGTAGAGTGGCGTAGTGTACAGTGGCATAGAGTAGATTGTTTCAGAGTAGAGTGAACTGGCATAGAGCGGAGTGGTGCAGGGTAGAGTGCAGTTATGGAGAATGGCATAGAGCAAAGTGGCAGAGAATGCAGGGGCTTGGAGGGCAGTGGTGCAGACTTGATCAGAGTGGCATACAGTGGATTGGCCTGGAGGGCAGGGGCATAGAGTTGAGTGATGAAAAGTAAAGTGCATTTGCTGTAGAGTGTATTGACATAGAGTGGAGTAGCATAGAGTGGAGTGTTGCAGAGTGGAGTACAGTGCAGTGATGTAGAATTGAGTTGTGAAGAGTAGATTGGTGCGGCCTAGACTGCAGTGGGGGTGGTATAGAGTGCAGTGGTGTAGAGTAGAGTGGCGAATAGTGCATTGGCATAAATTAGAGTGGTACAAGGTAGAGTAGAGAGGCTTAGCGTAAAGTAGCATAGAGTGCAGTGGCGTAGAGTGGAGTGGTGCAGAGTGCAGTGGCCTGGAGAGGTGTAAAGTGAAGTGGTGCAGTGTAGTGTGCAGTGGTGTGGAGTGGTGCAGAGTGGAGTGGAGTAGAGCACTTTATGCATTGTATGGTAGCACACTGCCACTGTAGACAACACATTTTCAATTGAAATGACCATTACATTTGCACAGACAATAACATTTACTAATGAAACTATACAGTGGAGAATGCATCACCAAGTGTAATGATTGTTTGGATCATATTAAAATATTTGTTTCCAACACACTTCAGAAATAACAAAAAGTTGATTCATTTGTGTTCCTCATTCAGATATATTCTGAAATACTTACACAGTTCGAATGTTGCTGTGTGCTAGAAAAACCTCTTTCCTATTCCCAGTATCCAGCAAGATTGTCACATAAATCCTCTCACTTTGAAGTCAGAGAAAGAAAAGTAAACAAGTGCGGTCCTCGGAAGACAGCACCTGACATTTGACCTTGGACTTTGAATGCACAGCAAATGTGACAAGATAAGAACAAGATTTAAAGGCCTGTTTACAGATAGGGAGTTCGTGCAAGAATACAGGAAACACGCCTTAGGCAACTGTAGGAATGAACTGAATCTGTAGAGCCTAAAGCAAATAAAGCCAGCAAATAGAAAACCAGAAAATATGAGTTACAAACCACAAAGCCAATGGTCATCATAGAGTCGAATACATTTCTAGGTCAACTTTCTGAAAGTCCCCAAGATGTCTTTCGCAAACCAGACAGCTGTGATATCTAGTAGGCTGCGACCTAATAAAGGTGTCCTCAGTGGCAGCTCACAGCAAGGAAAAGTGGTGAGCCAGCAGGTGGGTAATATTTAAGGAAAAAAAAGGAAAACGTACCTGCTGTCTCGCAGCCTTGTTGCTCTTCAGATCCCAATACACAGGCTCCCAGACTCCCCTGTACCAATCCAGACACTGCTCTCATGCTAGTATTCCCCAGCATGAGAGAAGCACCAGGATTGGGCAGAGCAGGCTGGGTTGACGCTCCAGCAAGGACTGGGAGCCTATGCCTGCTGCTCCCCATGCAACAGCATGGAGATAGCTAAGTGCGCATGACAGTTTGGCTGTGCTAAGACAGCAGTGCCCTGTGCCCACCACTCCTCCTGCTGCTCTCAGGCTCCACCCTCAAAACTCGGCTCCGGCACCCTATAGTAAAATAAAATGATAATAAAGCAGTTTAATTAATTGCTTTATTATCATTTTATTTTACATGTATTATATGCTGGCTCCAGCAGTGGGGCGACGCTCCTCCGCCGTCGCTGATTACTTATGTAAAGTGCTCAAATACCTTTGGGTCGAGGTTGCAATATATAAAAAACTTCAAAGAAAAAATATAGACGTTAAAAAAATATCCGACAGGAGAGAAAGGCCTCTAATTAGCTACAGCACCCCTAAACATGCCCCCCCCCCCCCATTTCCAAACCCCTCCACCGCAATCAGACGTCATTCGTGTGCGTTTACTGTGCAAGTCCTGAGTGTGAGAGGCAGACCGTCCTGCAGCCACTCGGATTCCTTACACACCGGACAGGGTTCCATTGATGTCCCCTGCCACCACTGCTGTCTATGGGGAGCCGGCAACTCGACCACAACAGCCCGGGCCTTGTGTCAGGAGGCCGCCATTCCTTCACTGACTGAGTCAGCGCCCTGCCAGCTGGCATCCCCGGCTGGAAAGTGAACTGCGCGCGCCATCGTTTTTAGTGCACAGAAAGGCGTCCTTGTGGCCAAGCAGCTGGGCCCGGGGCCAGTGTGAGTGACTCATTCACTCCTGACCGCCGGTCACTGGGACGGGATCCTCGCGTTGAGTCATTCATTCTTCCTGAACACGAAAGAGTCTCTCGAAATGCTAACCTCCGTGGCTCACACAGCTCAAGGATGTGAGGCCGTATCATGCCGCCGTGCTACACATCTAACACGTCAGTTGTACAGCAGGGCAACCTCTACAGCATAAGGCACATATTTAGGTGGGATGGTAAAGTGTATGGGGCAGTCTCTATAAGGGGTGTAGCCTAAGAAGTGTAAGGGCCGTACCCTATCTAACTAAGGGTGTGGCTTAAAACATGTCATTAGAATTACAAGTGTTTTAATTCTCGAAATATAAGAGTGTGAATTAAAGTTGCCTAATCGGTGGAAGTGGCAATGTTCTTTGGAGTCTCAATCACTCCTGTTTTTCTGTTCACGCCGTTTTCCTCTGCAGTCTACGTAAGATACTTGCACCCTTCCTCTCCCCACATCTTTTTGAAATACTCCATCTACACATCTCAGATCTGTCTCCATTCCCTTCAGTGCCCTCTTTTCACTTTGTGCTGCATGCACTTCCTTACATCTCCTTCACTTCACTGTCAACCGCACACACGGTGGCGGATCCACCGCTATGGCGGAGGAGCATCGCCCCACAACTTTCAAGCAGTGGAAAAAGCAAAAACATGAAATTATGATCGCTTTCAGTTATTCTCATTTTATGTTTTTGCTGCTTTGCGGTCGGGCGGGTGGGCGGGGCTGCTCTGCTCTCGGGGCAGGGCAGGGGAGGAGTGGTTTGCCCACTCGTCAGTGCGCAGTGACTGTTTGCTAGGCCCTCTTGGGCCGCCCAAACCAGTCATGCGCTCTTTGCTCGTTCTCCATGCAGGCTGCATTACATGCCCACCCCTCCAGCCCTTAGCGCTCAGAATGTTTGAAAATCCTTGAATGTTTATCTTTTGTAAAACCTTTGAAAGATGGGTGCCTATGCTTGTGTGTTCATGAGCTCACTAAGGCGCACAGCTTTGAATGGTTTGTGTTAAAGTAAAATACATTTGAAGGTAGGCATGCACGCATGTGCAGTCATTTAAGATGTTTTAAAAAAATAATAATGAATTATGCATGCAGTGAAAGATGAGGTGGTATGACCAGTCTGGTGGTAATGTGTTGGGAACAGCCAGGACATGTCTATTGTAAAAGTTTTGGCTAAAATCCATTCTTAATGGAACAACACACAATATCTCAGTAGTCCCTGCTGCTGAAGTTGACTACTTTTTGTGTATTTGTGAACAATAAGCAAGAGCAGAATGCCATCATTCACAGTCACGCTAGCCAATGGTATAAGTGGGCTGGCCCATTGCCCCATGCTCTATGCTGCAGTGCGTGGATGAAACATGTGAATGACTCAACAACAGACGAACGGATGAAGTATATTGGATAGATATCTACTTTAGTACAGCCACAAGGTCCTTGCAGTCTATGTCGGAGGAGCGTCGCCCCACTGCTTACAAGCAGAGCTAGATAAGGACACATAAAATGATAATAACATTTAGTTATTATCATTTTATGTTTCCTTTGCGGGCAGGCAGGCGGGTGGGCTGCTCTGCTCTCGGAGCAGGGTAGGGGAGGAGTGGTGTGCCCACTCCTAAGTGCGCAATGACTGTTTGGTCGGCCAAACCAGTCATGTGCACTTTCCCCGTTCTCCATGCAGGCTGCATTACAGCCTGCATGTAGAACTTGCCCACCCCTCCTGCCTTGGGGCACAGACCAATGTCGACGCTGCATTGCAGCCTTGTGATTGGCATAGGGGAGGGAGCCTGGCTGCCTGCTTCCTGGTCCTGAAGTCAGAGGCAGGAGAGCAGGAGCAGAGACGCGGGACCCGGCAGCAAGGCAAGTTATTATTATTATTGTTTTTAAATTATACTCACTCCCTCCTACAGTCGCGACACCCCCATTCCCCTGCGCAACCCCCAGATCCCACCCGCGAGCCATGCCTGTCGCCACTGCACCCTTTCTCACATGTTTGCAGAAAATAACAATTTTAACTAGCAGACATGGCCATTGCTCTGTACACTCTTCGGAGAGGCCAAGGATTGGATGAACACTTTTATGATCCACTGACAGGCACCGTGAGACACTCTCACTGCCTTCAGCCTGAGCTCCAGAGCTGTCAGTCATGAAGACACTTTCACGAACTGAACTCACACTGACACCAAGAGGCAACTCAGTCCAGAGTCCACTCTACGCAAGAGTAATATGCTGTATGTACAAAATATAGAAACGCAACATCCTGGTAAAAGGAAACTTTCTTAGGAAATTCCATATCATGTAAAATAAGTGAAATGTTAACAGTGACTATTGCTGACATGGATTACCAGTCATTGCTGAAAAAAACAATCGGTATTTTTGCCTGTAAAGTTAAGAACTTGAACATAGGGCCTCAGACGAGGCAGGTTAAATGTCAGTTTTTCATTATTGCAAGGTCTGGTACCCCGAGAAACCTGAACCCACTTAAAGCCGTGGTGTAAGGGACCGTGTGTACGCCAAGGATAGAAAAACACAGTTCAACATGGAGACGTTCATATTATTTTTTGTTAAGCCACCTTAATGTTGCCAATGCATAAAGGCATCAATAAATACAAATAAAGACAGTTGCTCAAAAGTAACTTATATTTTAGAGGAGAGGCAGGCCCGCGTTTTCTTGATAATATTTGATTTGCAGCGGTAAGAAACAAAGAAAGTGTCCTTGTTTCATATAGGGATGATTCAAACATAAAACCATGTTGTACAGGAATGCAGACGGTGCAGTGATTAGTGCTAAGTGATGTCTGTTAAAGGTTCAAAGAGTGAAAAACAAAAACAAAACATTCAGAAGGTACTATCTAGAGAATCCTAACCATAAGCTTGCATTCATAAGTTGACGTTTCAACGATATAGTCACACATCTGACATGGTCTTCCTCAGGACTGGATATATTCAAATAAGGGGTGTCACCATTGATGTTTGCATAGAACTATCAACGACCAAAGATGAAAGGATAGCGGGCATTTCTACAGTGAGGTATGAATAATTTAAGAATGTTTCAAATCAGAAACTCCAAAGCTAAAAGTAGTTTACACGTACAAACATATTTCAATCTGCAGATGCACGAACACTGCTTTTAGACTTAAAACACGCTACAGATGTCAACCTGAAGACATATGGGCAATGACATAACAATACTGATTCACATACCTATGAGGCAATGCAGAACCTGACTTGGCACTCTGTATTTTACATAGAGGGCGGTGTGTAAACTGGCATTAAGGCAGTGTCAGTAAAATTATGTCTGACCTATAGGGCAATTCATAACCTGCCATAGCAATATAGACTTCTGGGGCAAGGCGAATACTGACTTTGTGGCAGTATCCTCATCGAAACAATGGTTGCTATCTGAGGCCAGGGCTGGTGGTATCCGTAACCCGATGAATATTTTTTTAGGTCGAGCGTGGGTAGCGCATCCACTGCTCTGCGAGCCATGCTGTCTTGGAGTATACACTTGAAGCCCCGCACATTCTCCGCCCATATTTGTCATTAGCTTGTGCCATTGTCTTTCGTAAATGCTGGCTTCTGATTCCTTAATAGGATTGTTAGTCCCTCCTTAGTACCGCCTTGTCTTCATTTGTAACCTCCCATGAGGACTGGCCCTTTTACTTTGGTTGTTACACAGTACTCTTATTGACTTTTTAAGCACAATTTTTTGTAATGGTTTCTCCTACTGCAGGCACTAAAAGCTTTTCTGCAGCATTCAGCACATTCAGCGCGCCATGCCCTCTTTCACGGGGCGCTTTTACAAAAAAAGAACTCGTTTGCCAACATGACAAACAAATGCTGTTTATGGTAAAAGCGCCCCATACCGCGCTTTCACTTTTCCTTTTTTAAACTTATTTTTATTGGCATTTCGTATATATCATTACAATACAGGAACAGCAGACACATTTTGTACGTCAGCAACTCGTATAACATCATGGCACTTTACACATTATCATTCTGGGTTGCAAGTAGTTGTCAACAGATGCATCACCTTGTTACAAGCCAGAGATTACTTTAGTGGAACAATCCAGTCCCCAGTGCACAGTTATACGTTTTATTACTCATTTTACTTTTTATTCGTACTTTTACATTGGCTACTATTGTTAGTATTGTTACTAGTGAGTAACAATACTATCCGAGATTAATGAGTTTACTTTTTGTAAAAAAAATAAAAAAAAACAATCATCAACTTAAACTTGTGCAGAAGAGTGTTGTGTAATAGAGTACATCAGTTTGTTACTGGTGAGATAGAGCCCCGTAGGCCCACTTGGGGATAGACAAGGAAATGGAGGGGTACCCCACTTTCAGCAGTCTCCCTCGCCCAAACAGCCACATTCCACCACATGGTCAGATCCACCACTATGTGAATAGAGCAGGGATGTTATACTTCGGTATCCCCTCTTGGGTCTGCTCACTCCACTTCCCCATCTTCACTGCTAGTTTGTTTCGGTTGTTCCCATGACATCATCGATTCTTTCCATTGCTCAGCTATGGGGCGCTTCCACATCCCTCTACCCTCTTCCCAGAAAAGCGCTCTACCCTCTGCTCCAGCCAAACTAATCACATCACAATTCCAATTTTCAAACTTGGGTCCATTTATTGATTTCCACTCTAGTGCTTTTCTACATTTAGCCAGACCCAAAGCTAAATCAATCAGCCTATTCCCAACTTTTCGTTTATGCGGGCGGGGGAAGAGTCCCAACAAACATACCTTTGCCGTAAGAGCCAACTCCCTTCCCTGAAACTCTTTAAGTTTAGCAACAATTGATTCCCAGAAGGGGCGCAGTTGTTGGCAGTCCCATGTCATATGTATGAAATCTGCATCTGGTTGGACACATCTTAAACACTGTCGCTTGTCCCCTCCATAGGTGACGTTAAGATGGTGAAGAGTCATATAGGTCAGATGGATGAAGTTGAATGGTATATATTTTAGGCGTGTATTACGGGAGAACTTTTTAAGAGACTGTAATATCTTGGCCTACTCAACATTCGTGAACTCTCCCCACACTATCTTTTCCCACCTCCCCTCAAGCCGCATAGAGGTTCCAGGGACGACGCGAGCAAGGCGGCATAGGAGCACTTTACCTGATGTCTGGCCTTACCCGAGGTGATCAGTGCGTGTAGGATTGGGTGTGTCTCAGGTTCCTACCTCCCGCACCCCACAGTTGCCTGTAGATGGGTATCAAAGACTCCGAATGTAAAAACTGGCCCGGGGGTAGCCCACAGTTGTCCACAAATTCTTCAAAGGGGATTAGAGTTTTCTCCAAATGGCAGTCTCCTACCTTCTCCAGCCCTGCCTCCGTCTAGGACGCCACTTAGTCCGCGGTGAATAGTGACGTAGGTGTTCCGTGCGGCAAGACCACCAGAGGCAGCATAGGGTAATATCTAACCGAGCTTTCACTGTAGTAGCGGCACAGACCTTTCTTTAGACACACTCGTCTAAAGAAAGGGGCATGGCCTCTATTGAAAGCGCAGCATGGGGCGCTTTTAAACAACAAGCATTTGCAATGCAGTAGGCCTTGCATATTAGAAACTTTGACCTATTGGTATTGTAAATGACAATGCCTTTTATTAATGCAGGTTTTTAACTAAAAATAAAAGGCATTGCCATTTACAATGCCAATAGCTCAAAATCTCGCAACTGCGAGACCTATTGCATTGCAAATGCTTTTTTTATTAATTGACCCTTAAGGACTGGGTGTAAAACGGTAAGGCTTGGTAGCCTGAAATGACACTATAAAATTGACAAGTTTAAGATTTTTTTCTAATTATTCTTGGCACTGAACTTCCCAAATCTCTCTCGGAGGATTCTGGCTTGGCTGTTCAGTGTATCTGGCGTGAACATTGTCTCAGCGGTTGTTCTTGGCCAGGTCCATCACCGATCCCCCGGACGCTGAGTCATTCTGAAGTGCTCACTCACTCGTTGGTTTAAAGTCCAGTGACATTGCTACGCCAGCTCAACCTAATCTAAAGTGACAGAGCCTTCCCTCAAACAACCACCAGCTCTGGGCCAAAGGTTCTCACACGGCGAACTCCAGAGCAGGTGGAGCAGGGGGAAGGCGCCAGGGAGTCGCCTGTTGACCCCAACAAGGGGGCGTGAGTTGTTCATATCATATATGTATTTTTTATTGTTTATTGAATCTTACATAAATAAAAGTACTTTTTTGAGCACTCAGGGGATCTTCTTATGGGTGAGCAGTCGCGCTTTACAAGCCACTTGATTGATTGATTGATTGACCTTATAAAGTCAGCCTCATGAATTCTGAAAGGTCAGCTGGTCTGGGGTAGTGTCAGTTTTCCTGCAAGGTATGTCAGACTGGTGGCTCTGGTGGGTGGTAGGGCTGGGGAACTGCCCTGTTCCTGCACAGCATCCCACTCTGCTTCCTCTGATGGGCTGGTAGGGCCAGAAAAGTGTGAGTAATTAACAAGGCATGTTGGACCAGTGACTATGAAGAGCTTCTAGGGCAGGGGCAGGCTCAGTCAGATATTACTGTCTCATTAGGGCTGGGGATGAATCAGCCACATGCCAGCCTCTGGTTTAGAGATATTGCTATGATAAACTGCGAGACGTTTCATTCTCCAAAACAGGTATTATGCGGGGAGTCCATTGGCCTTGAAAAATTATAATATAGCCTTATAGCCCGCCGTAGTGGGCTATACCGGCTGTTAAAGGCCCGCTGCAGCGTTAAAGGCCCGATCCGAAGGCGAGGGATTTTAACAAAGCAGAGGGACTTTAAAAGCCAGTATAGCCCTTCTACGAAGGGCTGTAAGGCTATTAGAACATTCTGCCACTAGAGGGCAGAATGTTCTAACAAATAAAACAAAGCCTTCAGGGAGCGCGAGGGGATTGAAATCCCCTCAGGCTCCCTTAAGTCTTTGTTCACAGCCAGAGCTGTGAACAAAGACACATTGGAATGTTGGAGCTCCGGGCTTATACCAGCCATTATAAGCCCGGAGCATTCCATTGTTTTCAATAGAGCTCCCAACATTACAATGTTCTAATAGTTAATAATTCAGTGTTAGTCATTTTATCCTCAAAGTAGGTACGAAATGCTGATTCGTCCCTGCTGGAACTTATACCTGTAATAGCATAGCAAGGTTGCAATTGGTCCCATGCACAAGAGGAAAATGGGCCTTCTTCTGACAGTTTGGTAGTAAAAGCCATCTATGTTTGGAGTCCAGTAGTCTGCTCACACCCCTGAGTCCCGGTGCCACTGCACCTGCAGCACTATCGCTAGCTACAGTGCTGTATACCTTTTGATGCAGTTTACAGATGTTTCTCAGAAGAAGGTAGTGACCCCCGGGATCTATTCAACCTACGTAAAGACCTGCTTTAACAAAAAATGCCTAAAATAGCAGCACCACTTATGCCATTGGTCTAAACACAGAATTCAGTGTATGCGTTCACTTAGCTCACTTAAACCATTTGTACTCATAGACAATTTTCCTAAGGCTGCAAAATTTGGTCTGTTTTGTGACCAAGGTTCGCATTGATGCCAGCAGCATGGTGGTCCAGTGGTGAAGGAGGGTAGTAAGGTGGGTGTTGGGGAAGCAAAGCATATACATATAGTGGCTGAATTGCACAATGTGAAACCAGAAAATCTGTGATTAATCCCAGCTTCCCCACTTTACCAAATTGTGTGATCCTAGGCAATGATTTATTGCACTTTCTCTCTATTTTTCTTCATTATCATATATAAGAGGACCTCGAAATACATGACTTCAGGATGTGAGCTGGTCAAAACATTCTCCTGTGTTTTATTTAATAAACTATAATATTCATTTATAATTGGAACCTAGGCCAGCACGAGAGTGCATTTAACAACTGACATGCTTCTTTGTTCACTATTGGCATTGTTGTCAGTATGGGGGAAGAATGAATGTTTCTAAATTCATATTTGAAAACTATCACTTTAAAAAACTACTTCTCAATGCACTGATATAATCTGATATACTAAGGTGGAATGGTTCTGCAGGTTAATGAAATACACTTTTTGAATTTTGAAGAGACCTTTTAATATTTTTACACTTTTGCAGCAAGATACCTTTGAAAATGAAGGTGTTCCTAAAGTTTAGTGGTGCAGGACAACCATGTTACTTCATTTCCTTAACTTCAATTAACCCAATTATAAAAGCCCGCCTGCTTATGTAGCATCTTTTTAATGTTAATGCTGAGTTGAGTGCCAGGCCGGCTTTAGCGCTGGTGGCGCCCTGTGTGACAATCAATTTTGGTGCCCTTACACCCCTTGACCACCACCTCGGATTCTCTCACTACCACCGGGCAAAAGTGCCCCTCAACTCTCCAATCATAAGCATAAACACAGCAGCCCTCCTTAGGTCGGCGCCCCTCCACAGGTCAGCGCCCAGTGCGGTCGCACCAGTCCCACTGCCCTAAAGCTGGCCCTGGTTGAGTGAACAGCAGCTCATTTGTACTGTAGGCCAGGAGGACTGCATGCGGCCCCCAGGCAGTATTCAAATATCCCGGCACTAGACAATGCCCTGAGAGGCAGGCCAAAGGCCACCGTGATGGATCCTCAGCTCACCTTTCACTATTGCTGGCTAAGCTCCAGGCTTGCTCTGAGGGAGATGTTGGAGGTTATGGGCATCAACAAGTCAAAAAGCAGCATAGTTTTAAGAGATTGCAAATCTTGGGGGTACCAAAAGTACTTTTATATCAAAACTGTATTAAGTAATTACAACTAAATACTGAATCGGGCACAAGATAGAAAACTGGATTAAAAAATTCACATTTTTGCAGTCAAACTTTATTACCGAACCAACAGTGATAATGAAGTCGATGGGGCTCAAGTCAAGCCTTGTGGAAATCTGAAAGTTTCTGAAGAAGTTTTAAGCGATACTATGTGTGTTTTTAGTGTGAATGATGTGAAGGGCCGGGCTTGAGATGTGTGCAGTAGGGCAGTGCTTAATTGGAGCCAGTCGTTGCGGGTGGGGCCTACTGGCATTTTTGTTTGGAGAACAGCACTTAATTTCAATCATCAGACCTTGACCCAGAATAAAAGAGTGAAAGGAAGAAAAGTAGGGAAGAAAGAGGAAGAGAATGATATGATGGAAAACGAGTAGGAAAGGGAGAAAGTTGAGATGAAAAATAACCTGTAAGAGCGAAATAAAGTGAAGGGTGGTGGACAAAAGAAGAATTAGGTGGAATCAAGTCTAGACAGCCTGGTATTTGGTAACTCCAACACTCTGCAGCACTGGCTGTGGGCTTTAAGGAAAACTTTGCACACCAGCACTTATTAGTTTACAAATTAAGCACTGCTGGTAGGCCTGCATTGGGTTGGGGTAGGTTTATAAAATCTTAATTCTCTCCAGTAAATTTCATCCCAAGGCTCAATCAGATGATGTTTCCACAACGTATAATCAAAGAGGGAACACAAGAGCTGGTTTGCGGAAAACAATCTAAAAGCCGCAATTAATATCACGGCTTTCAAAAGTAGACTATCAGAAATCAACATAGAGATGGACGATCATAAGAATCACCTGATGCGACAAAAGATTACAAAATTGCAAAAAGATATTAAAAAGTTCGACAAGGAAAGAGTGTACCCATACACAAAGGAAGACTACCAAATGCCAAGCGGCGAAGAGTCATCAGATGGAAGCTCAGTTGATAGCAGGCCACGCTTCAACTCGAATAGCAGTACATCTAGCAATGACAGCCGTTCTAGCTTCAATAAGAATTGGGGACCGCAACCACCACCCTTATTCGGTTACCCAATGAACCCTTACTATGGCCAGCAACCACCATGGAATCCCATGTATCATGTACCTCCACCTATGTACCATTTCAAACAGCACCAACAACCTTTTTTAGGACGAGGCCGGGGCAGGAGAAGAGGCAGAAGACGAGACGGACAATCCAAACAAGTCCAGTGGCAAGATTCACCATCCCCCCAACAACAGGAACAAATGGAAATGAGGAGCAGGAAGAACAACAGGATCTAGTGGTAAACCTCTCTACTAGAGTTCTAACTACAATCGAAAAAAGAGTTCTCAATAGGGGTCTAGGATTCGTACCTACACCACAGTTGGATCGCTTTCTGCTACATAAAGAACTTCATAATTTCTTCAGGAAGGTACGACTGCGAGCATACTTCCAAGATAAACCATCTCAGGAAATCACCGACTCGGGCTTACGGCCACCCTCAACATTCACACCACACGATGGCATCACCTCACATGAGATACTAACCTTCGAACAAGCAGTCATCAAAGAAGTGGATAATATGGGTGCCAAATCACAATATAATAACCTACCAGCAGCTGAGAGGGCGGCTATAAAAGCTTTGAATGAAGATACCACCATCACTATAAAACCTGCTGATAAGGGAGGGGTGATTGTCCTCCTGGACACATCAGATTACGACCATGAATGTCTTCGCCAACTCTCACAAAACAAGTATTACAAGAGGACCAGAGAAGACCCCACTGGGAGATTAACGACGAGGATAAAATCCATCGTGGAATCAGAAGAAACACAAGGTTGGATCTCCAAGAACGAGGCAGAATTCTTGATAAACCCACAACCAAGAGTCCCGGCTTTTTACACTGTACCCAAAATTCATAAGAGGACCAATCCACCTCCAGGGTGCCCCATAGTTTCAGGGATCGGGTCATTACTTGAACCACTAAGCAAATTCTGCGATCACTTCCTTCGCCCTTTGGTAAAAAAAGATACCTTCATACCTACAAGACACCAGAGACGTGCTAAATTTACTAACTGACACTATCACCAGTGGAGAAATCGATCTGTTGATGACACTAGACGTGGAGGCCCTCTACACAAACATTCCCCAAACAGAGACACTCAGGGTAATAGAGGAACTCCTCCTTAAAGAAGAATGGGTGTCTAACACCCCAGTTTCCTTCATTATGGAATGCGCCACCATAGCCATGTGCGAGACCTTTTTTCAATTTCAAAACCAATTCTTCCACCAGACCCAAGGAACTTCTATGAGTAGTACATTTGCGCCGAGCCTGGCTTGTCTCTATGTAGCGGGATTTGAACGCCTCTACTTAACTGATAATAACATCTACGTCAACAACATCATCCTTTGGAAACGTTATATTGACGATATCCTTATCCTTTGGAAAGGAGATATAACGACATGTGACAGCTTCTTCACGTGGATCAACTCCTTGTACCCCTACCTGAAATTTACCCGGTCCACTTCCACCACTGAAATTCACTTCCTTGATCTCACCATCACTCTACGGCAGGGGTCTCCAACGAGTAGCTCTGGAGCTACTGGTAGCTCACCAGTACCTTCAAAGTAGCTCTCTGAGGTGAAGTCAAGCCCAGTATCAAATTCAGAGAGTAGGTGCCTATTAAAGAAGGCAGCACCGATCATCTCAAGACCCTTACAGTGACAGCCAGCCAAACTTATGACAGTAACTAATACTAACACTCAAACACACACTATGTCGGCTTATAGGGCCTGCTACATGATAGTCTGTATCCAATCTCAATATAATTAAGCCACAAGGAGATTGACCATGTTGTAGTCTCTCCTTTATCAGTCACAACATGTGTGTGAAGAGTGCACCATCAAAAAAGTATGGCAGCAGTAGCCTGAGCTGTAATCAGTGATTACCCACCAAAGTGCGGGGCTGCAGGAGTCAGAGTGAAAATGTGTCAGTTAGATGCATGATCAGCTCAAGACCCGAGGAGAACAGGGTATGATCCAGACCAGAAAAAATTAAGAGATTCATCAACATTTATGTGTGTGTCCATAATAAACACTATTGCTTCTTGAAACTATGCCTGGTGCCAAGAACCGCCAAATATATATATGCTAGCCCCAATCATAAGAGTGTTATCTTTGGCATAATTGTGACCATTCCTGGCATAAAAGTGCCAAAGGCATAATAATGGTCAGCCTTGACTATTTTAGTGTTTTTGGTCTAGTTGTGGTATACTGGCAGCCATCATAGACCTACTAAGAGCATGACTTGTCTTTATGTACCTATTCCTGGCATATTAATGGCCATGACTGGTCTTATCCCTGATCCGTTTGGTTTCCAGCCTTGGCACAACTGTGGCCCTAGTATAATGGTGGGATTTACTGGCATAATCCAGGCATCTGTGGTGATATGATGAGCATCCATGGCATATGACTGTAATACCTGAGAATTCAAAGCAGTCTGTCCATATGAGGCATTTGTACATGGGAGTACATGATGAAAATTACAAGCTAATATTTTGAGACTGCATTTCTCAAAAACTGAAAACTGATATTTTAAAAGCAGTTTTAGTTTTTAAAAATGGGTTTTCTTCTGGAAAATTGAGTTTGTTTGCCCACAGTGGAAAGTGGTATTAGATAGAAAAATGTGCATTTTCAGAAACTGGTGAATGATAATTCAAGCTGAGCTGGGGAGACGTACTGCTGTGCTTATGTCCTTTGTGCCACTGGGCATGTCAAGATTTGAATGTTACTTCATAAGTCAAGGGGAGGCATTTAATATTGATGAGCTTTTCCTCAGCATTTCTGCTGGCAACCGTACTTGGTATACGTGGGTGGTAACTACTGAAAATCTTGCATTGGGTGGTGATAGTGCAGTCACTATTTTATAGTTATAAAATTTGCTAGTAGCTCAGGAAAACTTTCCTTGAGCAGAAGTAGTTCTCACTACAGAAAAGGTTGGAGACCCCTGCTCTACGGGAAGGCATCCTCTCCACTCACACCTACAGAAAACCGACAGACCGGAACAGTCTACTGTACGAGAGTCATCACCCTAAAGCCCTGAGGGGCAACCTGCCCTTTGGTCAGTTCCTGCGCCTCCGTAGGAACTAGGATACTACCGCCAACTACAAAAGGGAGGCCATCACTTTGAGCAACAACCTCAGAGCACGGAGTTACCCAAACACCATCATTAAAAGATCAAGTAAAAGAGCCCTCAATAACAACCGAGAGGCGTTATTAGAACCGAAAGAGAAAAAGACAGAAGAAACCCTAACTTGTGTGACCACCTACACATCTGAATCTAATGGAGTACAGAAGATAATTGGAAAAAACTGGAAGATTCTCATCACGGGCAAACTGTTGTTACCAAAACCTAGGTTAGCCAATAAACGCACTAGTAACTTACGTGATATCCTGGTACATACCCGTCCAAAAACTACCAAACCAATCTCACAGGGGACCCTGTGGGGTACAACACCAGTACGAGGACACCACCCCTGTGGCGAATGTGGACTATGTAACCTGACAAAGACTACTAAAGAACTCACACTAGAAGCAGGGAAGGTCTGGACCCAAAAGAGTCACACAAATTGTAATTCCAAAAACTGTCTGTACCTGATTACATGTCCCTGCAACTTGAGATACATTGCGATGACCACACGCACCGTAAAAATAAGAATCATGGAACATCGAAGTAATATACGATGCGGTAGATCCACTACAAAAATGAGTACCCACTATATCTCACACCAACATGGACCAAACGAACTACACTGGACAGTGCTCGAAAGCAATCCTACCTGGTCCAGCCAAAAACTCTTTGAAATTGAACAGAGATGGAATTTTCGCCTTTCTACACAAGAAAGGGGCTTGAACGATGACATCCCGTGGACAGAGATAACCTAATATTACCTATACTACAGTGGATGTACATTAGACAGATCCAGCCTATTCTGCTCACTCATGACACACGATGATATCCACAAACACATTTCATTCCCTGTCCACTGCGCAGCCTGCACTTAGAGTAAACGCAGGGACTTCTGTCATTTGACACCCTCTTAGACACTGGTTCCCTTGCACACTCTACTTGAATATTAACTACTACTCCCGAACCATAGTTTATATCTACGCCTATTTTCCCGAGACTACCCTGTATCTGTACGCCACTTAGATACCACCAACAGACACTGTGTGTTATGGTTTTGTGAGCGTTGTTAATTACCCTTGGACTTTGGTAAAATCATTTACACTCAGCATCAACACGATCATTAATTATGATCATGTTTTCATTCTCGTTATCACATGCAGCCCCCCCCCCCTTTGTTATGTGCCCATTTTTAGACTCGGTATGGAGTCTTTCCTTCACATAGTCAGGCATCGCTCGTTAGAACAATATGATGCCCCCACGTGACCTCTCGCGAGAGCTCAGCGCTTCGCTCCGTTTCAACTACCCGGGCAGACCACAGTTGCAGCAATATGCAGGTGAGGACCAGACTCGCGGTTACAGAGACGTACCCGCACCCATACTACCGTAAGTCCATTACGATTACCTCGATCGCATTGCCATCTCCCTTCCAACCACGCCGCTACCGCGGCAAACGAGCCCCTGCATGTCGTTATTATTGTTTATATCCCTCGCACGTCCTTTCCTGGGCGGTACCCTTTTCTGAGCAGTACGCTAGTCTTTCAATGCATCCCATGTATTTCACTAAGATACTCGAATCCGGTACATTACAGTATGGAACACCCGCCCTCATGCATGCCACCGAGGAACGCGTTTTCAGAGTACGGAGCCTCACTCCGGGGCTTTCTTACAATTTAGCACACTGTAATACTAGTACCAGTTATGTCGCCCCTTATCCTTATCACCATGTATTTGTATAATAAAACCGTCCTATACAGAAACGCCCGTTTACCTCACCAGTACGGCTCTCTCCATGCACCTCTATTACGGTACCAACCGCCGGTGACACACCATGGAGTAGACCTATTGTCTTTTTAAGAGTTTATTTTGATTGGCTAGTTTACAGCCCCATCGTCCGATTGAGGCTGTCAGACTGGGTACCGTGAGGCACTAGCAAGGACTCTACTCTCACCCACCTTGTTTGCGGAACCCACATATCTCGGCCCACGTCCACCTACGTCTATGCTGAGGCGGACCTTCACATCAGTGCATGATACCACCCTTATTCTCTCACCTGGTGCATGCATATACAATTATAATGTCCCTCTCCCTCTTCTCATTCAGTGGGCCCGTTCCAGTGGTCGGGTCATCTGTTCTTCACCTATGAGGCCTCCTATCCTACTTTATTGAGGTAAGACCTTACGTAGTAGTCTTCCCTGACTAATCCTCTCTTAGACTACGTTAAGGGTATACCTCATTAGTTCTAACGGACTTTTTTATTTTTTATCTCTTACTCTCACATGAGTTATAATGGACTGTCTTATCTCTTACTCTCACGTTAGTTCAGATATATATTTTTACATTTTAATCTCCCCCTACTGTCTAGATACCAGACTAGAGACCTCCGCTTCTAACATTGGCCTGAATGTTGGATAGGTTTACCTCCACCATTTGTTGATGGTATCTCTTTGTTCCCTCTTGCCCTCCTTTTTCCCTCTCTTTTTTGTCTCCATCTATTTAGGTGGAGCACCTCTATGACAACCCTGAATTAGGGCTTGTATTTACTTTGGGGTACAGCCCATCTACTAAACCAACCGACAGAGGTCGTCAGACATTTAGATCTAACTTCGGTCCTGATGAAGTGTCGCTCTATCTCGGAGCAACATAGACACGAAACATGTTGACCCCAGTCAACGATAGGCTACCCAGATACCTTGACTCATTGCAGTAGCCCCACCGATTTTACTCAGTCCCAGCCCAGATACCTTTATTAAAGAATTAACAGGGCCAGGGCCTATTTTATTCACCTCCATATACAAAACTAGGAGCCACTGACCTCCTCCACTCACACACAAAATTCACAAACGGCGTTCTCAGATCAGAAGATCTCCGCTAAAGATGCCACCAGGCCCGTTGGACATTGCAGCGCCGGTCCGACGAGGAGGGCCCAATGATGAAGCATGACACCCTAACAGGTGTGTGAGGGCATTAAGATCTGAAATACAGATCTCCCCCGAGTCCACAATACTACAGGCGGTTAATGATCCTTATCACCCCTGCCAGAAGAGAGGAACTGTCTCCTTACTGTGAATCGATGTTACCACAACGTCAGAGTGAGTCAGGAAAATGCTCAGAGTGGAGGACAAGCACTCCCAGCAGATAGATCGGGATGTGTGATCCTCTGATGGTCCTGGTAGCTTATCTCGGTCAGTTACACAGCTGCAGTGTCCATAGAGCTCTGTGTTTGCCAGCACATCTGAAGAGGAATCCACCACCTCGGATTGGGCTGCCAATTGCTGTCTATAGTCAAGAGTCTGTGCACAGATGAACATACAATGAGTGGATCAGCTGCCAGCAGGGTCCAAGGAGGTTGCATCTTCTTAAGTTCTGATCAGTGACATGGTTTGTGCATTTTCTCTAGGAAACGTCATTTACCCCGCATTTTTTACTCCGCATGCTTTACTCTACAATAACTTTTACAACGTTGGGTTTAACACCGCAAAACTGTTACAACGCATTTCCCAAACTAATGCCCCCCTGGAGTTAGAAAAGTAATTGCATTGGAATAGGGAATGCGTTGTAACAAATTGTGTTGTAAAGGCCTGCGTTGTAAAAGATTTTGAGGAGTAAAAACTGCGGGGTAAAAGCATGCAGGGTAAATGCATGCGGGGTAACATCACATAGCCATTTTCTCTGGAGTGGTAGTCCTAATCCTAAAACTGGGATTTTTTTTAGACTTTGGATACAGAAATCCTGTACCAAATATTTAATGGAATGCCATAATTTGGATTCCTTCAGACTTATGACTTAAACATCATATCCAGAGCACAACTCTACTCTGGCACCAAGATCCATCTGCCTATGTCCAGCTTCTCTGCTGCTGCCCTGGAATGGGATCTGGATATTCAGCTGTTTCCATTTCCAGATGCGTTCCCTTCTGGTGCTGTACAACATACTGCGCATGCTGAATGCTCTCGATGTAGGATGACTATATGCTTTGCAAAAGTTACTTTAAACATATTGGATGTGAATTCATTTTTCCTTTACACGTATTTTAGTGACCTTTCGGAGTGACTGTGCTTCTTTGTCATGTACTTTGGTCCCTTAAAAGCCTGCTATCAGGAAGAGCGCCCTGTAACCCACAATCGAGACAGTCGCTCCTGGCTCAGGATATCTGTCTGAGGGGGAAAGATATTTCCCAGATTAGAAACATGAAGGAAGGCGTTGCTGTTACAGGCCTTGGACAGATCTTGAGCCTTGTAATCTGAGTTTTAAATTTCCTGGCAGACGCTTGAGCCTCTAAAAGCCCTGCAACCTGAGAGACCTCGATGCTGCCAAAAACCTGACGGTTTAAGGTATGTGTAACCCAAGGGAATTCATTGCTAACCAAATTCTGCGGCTGTCAGAGCCGAATAACATGTGACACAGCAGTGCAATTATGCGTTCTAAACCTTGTCAATCTGTGTAATCTGAAGGAAACGCCCCTAGACCTTTGTCCCTCTGTGCCGAGAACTAGGACCACCTCAGTCTGTAACATATGCTTAACCTGGGAGATAGCTTTGCTGTCAGAAGCCATGCCACCTGAAGGGCATGTCCTGAATGTATCATGTGTTTGTAACCCAAGGGCAGGCTCTGCTGCCAGAGCTCGGAGACAATAAATTCTGTAGAACCAATGGCACAGCTTTGATGTTGAATACTTGAGCTTCTAAGATAGGTGTACAGTGTGGTCATTTAAGATAGCGCTGATGTGTTAAGTTTGAGCCTATGAAACGCCCATGACCTGAAGACGAGTTCTGAGCACTCACCCTAAGTGATGATTCTTACCCGAGGGATCACTGCTCCAGTCTGTAAGAGTTGTGTCACCCGAGGCATAGCTCTTCAGACTGATGGCCAAACCTGTGAGATCCTTTTGACGTGGTAGGAGGGTATTGTCTCTGAGTCATTAGCCTTTTAGAGCTCTTTAACCTGAGTCACGGACTTGCAGACTGAGTTCAGAGTGATCTGTGTAACACGAAGGACAACTCTGCTGTCAGAAGTCTTAGACTCTAATAACTGTAACCTATGGGCATAGCCGAGTTCTAAGTCTTCTAGAGTCCTGTAATCTACCCGGGACGCATCTTGCCTTGCCATAAGCATGCATGTGTTGATATTTCTAAAGCACAAACCTATCTGACTCGTAATTGACATGAGGCACGCCCCAGTGGAGATAAGAAGGGGCAGGGGGCAGAGAGGAGGTAGAACTTGTGAAGAGGTCAGTATCCGGTCATACATCTGCCCTTGAGACCTACCCTTCCTGCGAGATGCATCAAGCTCTGTCTTTAAACCAGGAGCCACTGACACCTGGCTTGGCAGTTAGGACTGAACTGTTCCCATGACGCACAGGGTCAAGACTGATTTGCATATTGTCGGTTCTCAACTGGGGTGGCATGGTGAGCAAAAGAATGATGGATTTAACCCTGATCTCTTGGCTGGGGGTTGAATGTTTTGATTTGTTCTGCATTCCCTCCATCAATTGTGTGTCTTTTCCCTCCAAGTTCTGGGCCTCAGAATACGGTTCTGCAGCTGAGTTTCTGCCAAATCTGAAGCAACACCGTGCAAAGCCCGCAAAGCCTCACCGCACAGCTGACTGCTCTTGGGACCGATTCTAGACAACAAAAAGCCTCGCCACAGAGCCTCCTCCAACCGATGTCGGACGAAGCAAAGCTTTGACGTGCAGACTGTGCCCCAGGATCCAAGGTACTGTGTTCAGCCCGCGCTTCATCACGGTTAGCCTAAACTTTGGATTTGCACCAGTCCCATGCGAAGTACAGTAACCTTTTTTAGCGCTGCCTGATTCTAAGAACTTTATTGCACTTATTTCTTCAACATTCAATATCTCCACTTCTACTTGATGGATTGTGATCATTTTGGTCTTGTTTTACCCAGATAAATATTCTCTATTCTTCTAATCTGTTGTGGAGTTTTTTGTAGTGTATTGACTGTTTCGTTGTATGGATTGATTTCTTTTTTTATTTAAGTTTACCTATCTCGTCGTCTGTCAACTTCTTCCACCGGCCCCGCCCACCACCCCACCACTCTTACCTCTGCCGGCCACACCTTGGTGCATACCTCTCACAACTAGAGACCCGATTTCTAACATTGCTGATCATTCATTAACATTTTGATGGCTCATGCAGGCCCTGTTCGATTAAAGAATGTTTAAAGGCACTAGGTAGCGAAGCAGAACAATGTTATACATTTCAAAATTCAATTTTTTTGTAACATTAATCAGCATTTCCATTTGAAGTGTATAAGATTTATGCCCATACCACACTAGTACCCTCACAACACTGAGTACATTTGAGCTGTTGTTAGAATACATCAATATTTATTTTTCATCCAAAGGATGAGGTTAAATGCACATGCAGCAGGGACCAGTTGGGCTCAGCCTGATTGGTGTCAAAGTGGTGCAGAGACAGAATATTAAATCAAAATTATCGACTGGTACAAATATATAGTTGCAGATATTGTGGGTCAGAAATATCGACATAAAGATTCTCGTGGTCAAGAATATCGATTTTAGGTAAGTAATATCGATGTTAAAAATGTTGAAGTGTTTAATATCGTTTGCAAAAAAATTGTTGTTAAAAATATTGTTTGTTTATTAATGTTATGTATTTTAGTATTTATTTTATATGTATATGTTGTATGTTGTTTGTATTTTTAATATATGTGTTACATTTTTTGTAGTTATTATTTGAATTTTGCGTTTTTAGTTCCGTAGCGGGTTGTGGTTTTATAGGGGAATAGGGTGGGAAGTAATTTAAATATATTAAATGTATTGATTATTTTTATTTATTAATATTTTTTAATTGAGATGTTATAGTGTTAAATGTGTAAAGTAATTTATTATTAATTAATTAATAATTGGTTGTTAATTAATTTAATTAATTATGGTAACTGTAAAATGTATTTTAGATGTGTGTTGTAGTGTTTATGGGTGTTTAAGGGTGGGAAGTAATTTATTTTTAATTGATGAATTCATAATTGGCTGTAATTTTAATTAATTAATTGGTAATTAACTATGGTAATTGTGTAATTAATTTTAGGTATGTGTTGTGGCGTTTGTGTTAAGGGTGGGAAGTAATTTATTTTTAATAGATGAATTAATAATTGGATATTAATTAATTTTAATTAATTAATTGGTAATCAATTATGGTAATTGTGTAATTAATTTTAGGTGTTTGTTTTGGTGTTTATAGGAGTAAAGGGTGGGAATTAATTTGTATTTACTTAATTAATATATAGTTGTTAATTAATGTTAAGTATTTGATATGTATTTTGGGTAATTGTTTAAGTTTTGTGTGTGTTGGTTTTACTTTTAAAGGGATAAAGGGTGGGTATTCAATATATTTTAATTACTTTATTATTAGTTGCTAATAGTAATAGTTTTTAATTTATAAATAAGTTTTAATTGTGTTTTATTAATTTAGAGTTTAATTTAGGTGTGTGTTGTGGATATCATAGTGTTAAAGTGTGTATAGTCAATTAATATTTTTTTAAAATTAAAAATATTTTTTAATTGATTATTAATTATGTTTATTTTGTAAACAATTTAATTAGAAATGTTGATGTGTTTTGTTATTGGTGTGGCATTTAACATTGCGGACGGTGCTGCTGGTTGGCTGGCTGGCTGCTACAATGCCATGCTGTGCATTTCCGTGCACTACGTGGCAGGCACCACACGGTGCCTGCCACGCAGTGCAGGGAAATGCTACCCCCCCAGTGCACCCCCCAACACAGAGGGGGCCCGCAACAGGCCCCCGAATCCAGCCTCCGCCTGTGTTTTCGCGGTGGGATGACCGCCGCGAAAAGACAGGCGGAAAGGGATATCCTAATCCCTACGGCGGTGACTGCAAGACACCGCCGCAATGCTGGCCTGTGTTTTGGTTCCACAAGGCGGGCGGAAAAGGACCACCTTGCAGAACCGTGGCGGATGGATTTTCCGTCCGCCGGGGACAGATTGGGATTCCCACCACCATCCTAATTCGTCGGGGAGAATATTCTGTGTGATGGGGGAAGGACCGCCACCGCTGGCCTGGTGTTGGCGGTCCTTCTGCTATCCTAATGAGCCCCTTAGTCATCACGCTGTTGGACATAGCCAACTGTTTATCTGCTATATGAAGTATATAAAGTATAGAAAGCAATCCCTTTTTCTACTTTTATCCCAGCACTGCCAAAAGCAGGGTTTAAAGTGATAAACCGCATTTGAGCAAGCATATAAATAACATTTGGCAATGCTTGTGTTTACGTGCTTTGGCACATTAAAGTCAGGCCTACTTGCTTTAGCAATGCTTTTTCTACCAGAGGGGATGGAACAGGACCAAAGTTATAATCCATGGTATGGAAGCACACGAGGTCAGAGGCACAACAGCTCATTTATCAGTGAAGTTTCACAGTTGCCAGTGTGCCAGCTCACCACGGTCACACACTGTGATCTTGCACAAGTCTCTGCTTCCAGCGCCTCAGGGGCTCATCTGTACATTGGAAACTTGCAAGTCGCAGTGCGTGATTTGTGAAGCTTCAGCCAACTGCCGAGGAGAGCAAGTGGGGCATTCTTTACGCCTGTGTGTTAGTTCGTGAAGTAAAGCATTTGATAGAGATTTCTGCATCTCAGGTCGAGTTTCACCAGAACCACCAAGCTAAGTCCAATTTAGTGTTGCATCTTTGGCCCCTCTCTTACAGGGGAACCACACTGCCTTCTGCCGGCGCGTGGGGCACGCTGCACACAGAGGCCTCGCCCAACCTGCATGTGAAAGAAACCAGCCTTTGCCGAACCACGCATGTTTCGCACGGAGGAGTCCAGGGGGCAGGCATTCCTAGGTGTTGAGAACTGTTTGCTCACAGGGATGGGTCGGCGGACATGCCCTCGCCAGGTGCACTCTGGGGACAGGCCGCTTTGGCGGGCACCTTCAGGGCTCCATTCAACAGGGCCTCAAGGATCCTGTTCTAATTGTTCGAAGGCAACAAGTGAACTCTGGGCGAGGTGTAGGCGCTGGGTGTGGTGAGGCCAATCGCCGGTTTCCTCAGCTGCATCCGAATATTAATTGTTCGGCTAATCTGCTCTAAACCTCTGGGAGAACCTGCTTGCCTCAGTGGTGTTCTGAGCTTGTCTGAACGCCTCCCGTGTCCTCTCTGTGACTCGTGGGCTCTGTCAACTCAGACATCTCAATTATCAGAGCTGATGTAGGACAGCTCGGCCGGTTAATACACCTGCTGCAGAGATCTGCATGTAACCTGTGAACAGGGCTTTAAGAGGGATGACAAAACTCGCGAGTGTCTCATAGGGGCGTGGCCCCAGTTCTTAAGGGTGTGACTTAAAACGCTAAAGCTAAAAATGTGTGCTTAGCTTATTGCTGCCCCACTGTATGTTGCTGCTTCTGTCCATTCATCCAGATATGTAACACAAGTAACATTACACCTGTAACAAGCCAGGACTATTGGCTCTGTCAATGATTGTAAGTTGCATAAGAAAAATAGGCAACAACTATGACTTCGTTGGGCATAATATTGAAAATGGTTTAGTTCTTGTGGGTGAGGACGAGGTTGTGGCCTAAAGCTAGAGCAGCCGACCTATGAGCTGAGAAAGCAGGTTCGAACCTGACGTCATGTGATTCAAAATAGTATTATGTCCTCGTAGCAATGTAACTGATGTTCATGTAAAGCGCTCCAGCCAGGTTTGCGCTATATATAAAACCGAAAAACAGGTCTCTTTGAAGTTACATCAAAAGCAGTGACTTTTTTTTTCACCCTGTGGGTAAAAATGGAGACTTAAACCAAAAGAGGACACTGTTCCTAAGGCTGGCTATCGGGAGTAAGCCAATAGCCATAGCCAGGAAAGAGCAAGAGGGGAGAGAAAGACCTAGGTATAGAGAGGGACCCACTAACAAAGAGGAAGAACTAGTCTTGCCTCATGTTGCCCTCACACACCCAGAAGGATGTCATGCTTCATCATCGGGCATTGGCTCCTCGTAGGGCCCGGCGCTGCAATGCCCTACGGGTCCCCCGGAGGGTCACTTTGGCGGAGCTCTTTTCAAAAACATGCCGGATGGTGCCTGAGGGTATGCGGGGTGTGGGTCCAAGTAAAGAGGGGAAAAGGTGCGTGCAAAGGTAAGTAAAAATATGAACAGGGGTTGCTAAAGCCAAAGCTAAAAACGGGAATAGTGGCCGTTAAAAACAGATTAGAACCCCATGGGTAAACGATTACCCCAACAGGCATAGATATACCTGTAGTAGATCGACATGTTTCGCGCCCCTATTGCCACAAGGGTCGTATGGCGCTTCTTCAGGATCAAAAGCAGAATGTGGTGAAGTGCACGTGAAGTGAGTAATTTAAAAACATATACCCTCATACTCAATCAGGGCGAGCCAGCTTCCTGTTTCCCATACAGGGCGGCGGTAGATTGCAAATGCTCCTGATAGGTACCTAGGATAGAAAAAACAGGATAGATTACACACAGTATGTGCATCAGTCACAACTTGATGCATCAAAACGTGCCACAATCGTGTGCACGACCTGCCACAATAAAAGTCACACAAGCCAGAACCTCGGGACATTCCCAAAGTTATCCATGTACCATCTTTCCCCTCCCGGGATTCATTAACTCAAAAGGAAGAAACCCTAAAGAATGTGTGTGTGCCCATCAGTACTGAAATCACATAGTTTGGTCGGTATGGTGGAAAAGCACCATGTCAGATGGAGAGCCGAAGCATCTAAAAGATTAACAAAATCCTAGCCCCCAGAGTGGCTGTACATAGGGCCAGTCATAAATGGTTACCAAATCACGTCATACAAGGTTACCTAATTCTATAATAATCATCACAGAACGGGACTCATAACTAAGCCAAAAAATAGTTACACCAGAAAGTCCTTACCCAGCATAGTCAAGAGAATACCTGCTGTGGTCAGAGACGCTGGACTGCCACACCTACTCGGACTGTAAATGAGAGTAATCAATAAAAGGGAGCATAAGCAACAGAGCCCAGAAACCCTGCAGAAACCGAGCTCAATATGCTCGAAAAGCCCTTTCCCAAAAAGGCACTCGCCTTTACTTACAATAGTCTCCGGGTGCTGATAACAAAATACCTGCCCCGTCCATGCGTCTGCCATAAGAGTTCACAAGGAACAAGGCGTAGGTTAAATAATCCCAATGGAGATGCCTGGGCGGCAACTACTTCCGCGACGTAAATCTTGGGATACGTCCGGACGCCTACGTAGGTGTGAGCTCCTAGGGCGCATGCATATACCGGGAGGACTACTCACCCGCACATGCGCGTTGCTCTGAGTACAGAGTTTAAATGTTGTAATAGGAACTCTAACCAGGGTGAGTCCGACGTGTACTATGAGGTGACGCCAGCCAAGGTAATAGTATCAATAAAAACAAAAGAAATTAAAGAAAACCAAAGGTAGGGAGGGGGGTGTTGGTAAGGGGACACTAGCCCCACCCCAATGACGAGTCACCACAGGGCCTCAGGCACCATCCGGCATGTTTTTGAAAAGAGCTCCGCCAAAGTGACCCTCCGGGGGACCCGTAGGGCATTGCAGCGCCGGGCCCTACGAGGAGCCAATGCCCGATGATGAAGCATGACATCCTTCTGGGTGTGTGAGGGCAACATGAGGCAAGACTAGTTCTTCCTCTTTGTTAGTGGGTCCCTCTCTATACCTAGGTCTTTCTCTCCCCTCTTGCTCTTTCCTGGCTATGGCTATTGGCTTACTCCCGATAGCCAGCCTTAGGAACAGTGTCCTCTTTTGGTTTAAGTATTATGAAAGAGGAGCAAGGACACTGGACCGTAATTCGCTCCTCGGTCCCCCCCCCTTTCTTTTTGATTCAGTTGTAGCACGGCGGTTCAGCCGAGGGACCTACGTCTTTTCTATCCCTTCTATCCTTTCTTCTTTTTATTTCTTTTTCACACACAAGCCAGTACCTTCTCTATACCAGGGTATTCTTTGGAACCCCCTTTTTTGATGCCCTTGTCAGGGCTAGGATTCGATACCTCCGGCCCTGTGGTGACTCGTCATTGGGGTGGGGCTAGTGTCCCCTTACCAACACCCCCCTCCCTACCTTTGGTTTTCTTTAATTTCTTTTGTTTTTATTGATACTATTACCTTGGCTGGCGTCACCTCATAGTACACGTCGGACTCACCCAGGTTAGAGTTCCTATTACAACATTTAAACTCTGTACTCAGAGCAACGCGCATGTGCGGGTGAGTAGTCCTCCCGGTATATGCATGCGCCCTAGGAGCTCACACCTACGTAGGCGTCCGGACGTATCCCAAGATTTACGTCGCGGAAGTAGTTGCCGCCCAGGCATCTCCATTGGGATTATTTAACCTACGCCTTGTTCCTTGTGAACTCTTGTGGCAGACGCATGGACGGGGCAGGTATTTTGTTATCAGCACCCGGAGACTATTGTAAGTAAAGGCGAGTGCCTTTTTGGGAAAGGGCTTTTCGAGCATATTGAGCTCGGTTTCTGCAGGGTTTCTGGGCTCTGTTGCTTATGCTCCCTTTTATTGATTACTCTCATTTACAGTCCGAGTAGGTGTGGCAGTCCAGCGTCTCTGACCACAGCAGGTATTCTCTTGACTATGCTGGGTAAGGACTTTCTGGTGTAACTATTTTTTGGCTTAGTTATGAGTCCCGTTCTGTGATGATTATTATAGAATTAGGTAACCTTGTATGACGTGATTTGGTAACCATTTATGACTGGCCCTATGTACAGCCACTCTGGGGGCTAGGATTTTGTTAATCTTTTAGATGCTTCGGCTCTCCATCTGACATGGTGCTTTTCCACCATACCGACCAAACTATGTGATTTCAGTACTGATGGGCACACACACATTCTTTAGGGTTTCTTCCTTTTGAGTTAATGAATCCCGGGAGGGGAAAGATGGTACATGGATAACTTTGGGAATGTCCCGAGGTTCTGGCTTGTGTGACTTTTATTGTGGCAGGTCGTGCACACGATTGTGGCACGTTTTGATGCATCAAGTTGTGACTGATGCACATACTGTGTGTAATCTATCCTGTTTTTTCTATCCTAGGTACCTATCAGGAACATTTGCAATCTACCGCCGCCCTGTATGGGAAACAGGAAGCTGGCTCGCCCTGATTGAGTATGAGGGTATATGTTTTTAAATTACTCACTTCACGTGCACTTCACCACATTCTGCTTTTGATCCTGAAGAAGCGCCATACGACCCTTGTGGCAATAGGGGCGCGAAACATGTCGATCTACTACAGGTATATCTATGCCTGTTGGGGTAATCGTTTACCCATGGGGTTCTAATCTGTTTTTAACGGCCACTATTCCCGTTTTTAGCTTTGGCTTTAGCAACCCCTGTTCATATTTTTACTTACCTTTGCACGCACCTTTTCCCCTCTTTACTTGGACCCACACCCCGCATACCCTCAGGCACCATCCGGCATGTTTTTGAAAAGAGCTCCGCCAAAGTGACCCTCCGGGGGACCCGTAGGGCATTGCAGCGCCGGGCCCTACGAGGAGCCAATGCCCGATGATGAAGCATGACATCCTTCTGGGTGTGTGAGGGCAACATGAGGCAAGACTAGTTCTTCCTCTTTGTTAGTGGGTCCCTCTCTATACCTAGGTCTTTCTCTCCCCTCTTGCTCTTTCCTGGCTATGGCTATTGGCTTACTCCCGATAGCCAGCCTTAGGAACAGTGTCCTCTTTTGGTTTAAGTATTATGAAAGAGGAGCAAGGACACTGGACCGTAATTCGGTCCTCGGTCCCCCCCCTTTCTTTTTGATTCAGTTGTAGCACGGCGGTTCAGCCGAGGGACCTACGTCTTTTCTATCCCTTCTATCCTTTCTTCTTTTTATTTCTTTTTCACACACAAGCCAGTACCTTCTCTATACCAGGGTATTCTTTGAAACCCCCTTTTTTGATGCCCTTGTCAGGGCTAGGATTCGATACCTCCGGCCCTGTGGTGACTCGTCATTGGGGTGGGGCTAGTGTCCCCTTACCAACACCCCCCTCCCTACCTTTGGTTTTCCTTAATTTCTTTTGTTTTTATTGATACTATTACCTTGGCTGGCGTCACCTCATAGTACACGTCGGACTCACCCTGGTTAGAGTTCCTATTACAACATTTAAACTCTGTACTCAGAGCAACGCGCATGTGCGGGTGAGTAGTCCTCCCGGTATATGCATGCGCCCTAGGAGCTCACACCTACGTAGGCGTCCGGACGTATCCCAAGATTTACGTCGCGGAAGTAGTTGCCGCCCAGGCATCTCCATTGGGATTATTTAACCTACGCCTTGTTCCTTGTGAACTCTTGTGGCAGACGCATGGACGGGGCAGGTATTTTGTTATCAGCACCCGGAGACTATTGTAAGTAAAGGCGAGTGCCTTTTTGGGAAAGGGCTTTTCGAGCATATTGAGCTCGGTTTCTGCAGGGTTTCTGGGCTCTGTTGCTTATGCTCCCTTTTATTGATTACTCTCATTTACAGTCCGAGTAGGTGTGGCAGTCCAGCGTCTCTGACCACAGCAGGTATTCTCTTGACTATGCTGGGTAAGGACTTTCTGGTGTAACTATTTTTTGGCTTAGTTATGAGTCCCGTTCTGTGATGATTATTATAGAATTAGGTAACCTTGTATGACGTGATTTGGTAACCATTTATGACTGGCCCTATGTACAGCCACTCTGGGGGCTAGGATTTTGTTAATCTTTTAGATGCTTCGGCTCTCCATCTGACATGGTGCTTTTCCACCATACCGACCAAACTATGTGATTTCAGTACTGATGGGCACACACACATTCTTTAGGGTTTCTTCCTTTTGAGTTAATGAATCCCGGGAGGGGAAAGATGGTACATGGATAACTTTGGGAATGTCCCGAGGTTCTGGCTTGTGTGACTTTTATTGTGGCAGGTCGTGCACACGATTGTGGCACGTTTTGATGCATCAAGTTGTGACTGATGCACATACTGTGTGTAATCTATCCTGTTTTTTCTATCCTAGGTACCTATCAGGAGCATTTGCAATCTACCGCCACCCTGTATGGGAAACAGGAAGCTGGCTCGCCCTGATTGAGTATGAGGGTATATGTTTTTAAATTACTCACTTCACGTGCACTTCACCACATTCTGCTTTTGATCCTGAAGAAGCGCCATACGACCCTTGTGGCAATAGGGGCACGAAACATGTCGATCTACTACAGGTATATCTATGCCTGTTGGGGTAATCGTTTACCCATGGGGTTCTAATCTGTTTTTAACGGCCACTATTCCCGTTTTTAGCTTTGGCTTTAGCAACCCCTGTTCATATTTTTACTTACCTTTGCACGCACCTTTTCCCCTCTTTACTTGGACCCACACCCCGCATACCCTCAGGCACCATCCGGCATGTTTTTGAAAAGAGCTCCGCCAAAGTGACCCTCCGGGGGACCCGTAGGGCATTGCAGCGCCGGGCCCTACGAGGAGCCAATGCCCGATGATGAAGCATGACATCCTTCTGGGTGTGTGAGGGCAACATGAGGCAAGACTAGTTCTTCCTCTTTGTTAGTGGGTCCCTCTCTATACCTAGGTCTTTCTCTCCCCTCTTGCTCTTTCCTGGTTATGGCTATTGGCTTACTCCCGATATCCAGCCTTAGGAACAGTGTCCTCTTTTGGTTTAAGTATTATGAAAGAGGAGCAAGGACACTGGACCGTAATTCGCTCCTCGGTCCCCCCCCTTTCTTTTTGATTCAGTTGTAGCACGGCGGTTCAGCCGAGGGACCTACGTCTTTTCTATCCCTTCTATCCTTTCTTCTTTTTATTTCTTTTTCACACACAAGCCAGTACCTTCTCTATACCAGGGTATTCTTTGGAACCCCCTTTTTTGATGCCCTTGTCAGGGCTAGGATTCGATACCTCCGGCCCTGTGGTGACTCGTCATTGGGGTGGGGCTAGTGTCCCCTTACCAACACCCCCCTCCCTACCTTTGGTTTTCTTTAATTTCTTTTGTTTTTATTGATACTATTACCTTGGCTGGCGTCACCTCATAGTACACGTCGGACTCACCCTGGTTAGAGTTCCTATTACAACATTTAAACTCTGTACTCAGAGCAACGCGCATGTGCGGGTGAGTAGTCCTCCCGGTATATGCATGCGCCCTAGGAGCTCACACCTACGTAGGCGTCCGGACGTATCCCAAGATTTACGTCGCAGAAGTAGTTGCCGCCCAGGCATCTCCATTGGGATTATTTAACCTACGCCTTGTTCCTTGTGAACTCTTGTGGCAGACGCATGGACGGGGCAGGTATTTTGTTATCAGCACCCGGAGACTATTGTAAGTAAAGGCGAGTGCCTTTTTGGGAAAGGGCTTTTCGAGCATATTGAGCTCGGTTTCTGCAGGGTTTCTGGGCTCTGTTGCTTATGCTCCCTTTTATTGATTACTCTCATTTACAGTCCGAGTAGGTGTGGCAGTCCAGCGTCTCTGACCACAGCAGGTATTCTCTTGACTATGCTGGGTAAGGACTTTCTGGTGTAACTATTTTTTGGCTTAGTTATGAGTCCCGTTCTGTGATGATTATTATAGAATTAGGTAACCTTGTATGACGTGATTTGGTAACCATTTATGACTGGCCCTATGTACAGCCACTCTGGGGGCTAGGATTTTGTTAATCTTTTAGATGCTTCGGCTCTCCATCTGACATGGTGCTTTTCCACCATACCGACCAAACTATGTGATTTCAGTACTGATGGGCACACACACATTCTTTAGGGTTTCTTCCTTTTGAGTTAATGAATCCCGGGAGGGGAAAGATGGTACATGGATAACTCTGGGAATGTCCCGAGGTTCTGGCTTGTGTGACTTTTATTGTGGCAGGTCGTGCACACGATTGTGGCACGTTTTGATGCATCAAGTTGTGACTGATGCACATACTGTGTGTAATCTATCCTGTTTTTTCTATCCTAGGTACCTATCAGGAGCATTTGCAATCTACCGCCGCCCTGTATGGGAAACAGGAAGCTGGCTCGCCCTGATTGAGTATGAGGGTATATGTTTTTAAATTACTCACTTCACGTGCACTTCACCACATTCTGCTTTTGATCCTGAAGAAGCGCCATACGACCCTTGTGGCAATAGGGGCGCGAAACATGTCGATCTACTACAGGTATATCTATGCCTGTTGGGGTAATCGTTTACCCATGGGGTTCTAATCTGTTTTTAACGGCCACTATTCCCGTTTTTAGCTTTGGCTTTAGCAACCCCTGTTCATATTTTTACTTACCTTTGCACGCACCTTTTCCCCTCTTTACTTGGACCCACACCCCGCATACCCTCAGGCACCATCCGGCATGTTTTTGAAAAGAGCTCCGCCAAAGTGACCCTCCGGGGGACCCGTAGGGCATTGCAGCGCCGGGCCCTACGAGGAGCCAATGCCCGATGATGAAGCATGACATCCTTCTGGGTGTGTGAGGGCAACATGAGGCAAGACTAGTTCTTCCTCTTTGTTAGTGGGTCCCTCTCTATACCTAGGTCTTTCTCTCCCCTCTTGCTCTTTCCTGGCTATGGCTATTGGCTTACTCCCGATAGCCAGCCTTAGGAACAGTGTCCTCTTTTGGTTTAAGTATTATGAAAGAGGAGCAAGGACACTGGACCGTAATTCGCTCCTCGGTCCCCCCCCTTTCTTTTTGATTCGGTAAAAATGGAGAGCCTGATAGGGGCCTGTCTCGGCACCTGCTTTTAACCCTTTCCGTGCGTTGGACGGCCAGGAGCCGTCCGTCGTCACGGGTGGCTTGTGCGTCGGACGTTTCCCAGCCGTCCTGGTACCCACCCACTGGGAAGCGCTGGCGCTCCCCCCATGCGCCGCCCATCTACGTGCCCCCACCGGGGAAGGCAGGGGAAGCCCTTCCCCTGCCTCCCCTGCCCCCACCACATCATCAATGACGTCAGCGTGCGAGGCACGCTGACATCATTAGAGGATTTCCAACGCGGTGGAAGCCATTTACTTCCAGTGCGTTGGGAAGAGAGGAGGTAAGTTTCTCCTCATGGGAGTGAGGGATTTAAACAAAAGAGGCATCAGGGGAAAGGAAAGGGTTTTGCTTTCCCCTGATGCCTCTTTTGTGCATTCCTACTGCACGATCGTGCGATCGTGCAGCTGGAATGTCCACTAGACCCATGGATTTTTTGTTTTTAAAGGTCCATATTGATTTACTGTTTTGGCGGGAGCGGCCCCTCAGGCAAGGGTCGCTCCCCTTATGGGGGCAATGATTATTGGCTTTGTCTGCCCCCCTGGGGGCAGATTTCGCCATAATTATTTTAAAAGCGGCCAACTGGATCACCAGGGAATATTTTGTGGGGAGTGGCCCCTTGGGCAAGGGTCACTCCCCTTTGGGGGCTATGTTTTTGGCTTTCTGCCCCCACGGGTGGGCAGATCTCGCCTTTAAAAAAAATCTAGGGCCCACTAGGCCACCTAGGAATATTTTGTGCAGAGTGGCCCCTTGGGCAAGGGTCACTCCCCTTGGGGGCTATGTTTTTGGCTGTCTGCCCCCATGGGGAGGCAGATCTCGCCGTTTTTATATCTAGAGCCCACTAGACCACCAGGGATCTGTTTGTGGGAGTGGCCCCTTGGGCAAGGGTTGCTACCCTTATAAGGGCAATGTGTTTTGGCTTTGTCTGGCCCCCTGGGGAGCAGATTTCGCCATTTGTTTTAACGTGGCCCACTGGACCACCAGGCAATACCTTGTGGGGAGTGGCCCCTTGGACAAGGGTCACTCCCCTTTGGGGGCTATGTTTTTGGCTGTCTGCCCCATGGGGGGGCAGATATCACCTTTTTTAAAAAAAAATCCAGGGCCCACTCGGCCACCAGGGTTTTTTGGGGGGAAGAGTTACCCCTTGGGCAAGGGTCGCTCACCTTTGGGGCCTGTGTCTTGCCATGTTTGGGCCCACTAGACCACCAGGGATTTGTTTGTGGGGAGTGGCCCCTTGGGCAAGGGTCGCTCCCCTTTGGGGAGTATTAATTTGGCCGTTTCTGCACCCCTGGGGGGCAGATCGGCATATTTTTTTTGGTATGGCCACTAGACCACCAGGGATTTATTTGTGGTGAGTGGCCCCTTGGCCAAGGGTCGCTCCCCTTTGGGGAACATTAATTTGGCAGTTTCTGCCCCCTTGAGGGGCAGATTGGCTGATTTCTTTTTTTGTATGGGCACTATGCCACCAGGGTTATTTTTTTTTATGTTGGGGGACCGGCCCCTTGGACAAGGGTCGCTCCCCTTTATGGGAGGATGATTGTGGCCATTTCTGTCCTCTTCGGGTGGCAGATTAGCAGTATGTTTTTTAGGCCCATCTTCCCCCAAGGGGGACAGAAGCCACTAGAGAACAGGGGTTTTTAAATTTTTGTGTTGGGGAGTGGCCGCAAGGGTTGCTCCGCTTTTACGGGGGTGAATATTTTATTTATACTCTTAGGCCCACCTACCCCTTAGCTTGGCTGATGGATTGTGTGTGGACTGGTGCATTATTTGCATATGTGATTGTAATGTTTTTTTTCTCCTTTTTATTCTAGTGTAAAGCTTTTGATTCCTGTTTGCGGTTTCGGCAGTGGTTGCACCTATATATATGCCAATAGGTCTCACCAATGGTAGATGTATTGGATTTCCTAATGTTTTTTCGGTATGTTGCTTAGTATGGTATGTTATGGTATGGTATGGAATGATATGGTATATTATGACCTGTTATTCTATAGTATGGTATGGTATGCCCCATTATTGTATGGTATGGTGTGGCTTGTTATTTTAAGGTATGGTATGGCTGGTCATTGTATCATATGATGTAGCATTGCCTGTTAATGTATATTTGTATATGGCAGGGTATGGTATAGCCTGTTATTGTACAGTATGGTATGGCATGGCCTGTCATTGTATGGTATGATATGGTAGCATATGTCCTGTCATTGTGTGGCATGGTATGATATGGTCTGGCCTACTATTTTATATTACGGCATGGTATGGCATTTTTGGAAGGACCTACATTGTGTTTTAAAGATGCTATTGTGATCCTGCTTTAAATTGGTTCTCTATACAAAAGGAATGTGCTTCTAAAATATAAGTATATCAAATTGGGGAGTTTTAACAAATCTTTAGTAGGAGGAAAAATGTAAAGCAAAACACAGAAGGAGTGTAACCAGAAAAGGACAAAAAAGAATAGAAACATAAGGGTTCAATTTCTTACTAATGAAACATAACATTCTACATGGGCTTGTCTGCAAAGATAGAAGACGAGCCCTGGAGCAACCAGGCATATTTAATAAATATGCGCACAGGCAGCTGATTGTTTTGGTGTAAAACAATTGTAGAAGTGCACCAAGGGGACTTTGGAGCAATATAAAAAGGCAATAGAATTTGATTAAAATAACAATTGCCTTTGACAATGTTATTTAGCAATACTGTACATTAGCTGTTTTAGGATTGCGTTATGCTCCATACAGAAAGAAAAGATGGGCAGCTCTGCTTGTCTGTGTAATAAACTATAGCAAACAAGAGGAGGAAGTTGTAAATAAAACACACAGCTGATTCCCTGCAATGCTATGGTATGTGTCTCGAAACTAAAGAAGTAGAAAACAGAATCTTCCTACAGTTGTTTCGTAGTGAGACAGAAAAATAAGACCAGGTGCTGCTAACCAATGAAAAGAAAAGAAATTAGAGTGACAATGAAGCCAGCCAATGGTAAACAATAGGTGGGCTTGAAGCCAGTGGCAAAGCTAGCTGTTGGTCTCTGCGCTTGCTGGCCGGCGGACGCATGAAGATCAGGGGGTGGGGGAGGTGGTTGCTGGCGAGGACCGCAGGTAAGAAGATGGGAAGCCACCGCCCCCAAAACTCGTGCCGCCCGGGGTGGACTGCCCCCCTCCGCCACCCCTCCCTACGCCACTGCTTGAAGCCCTTTTTAAGTTTTATTTTTGTAGATAACAAAAGATCTTTCAAGCAACAGCACATGCACTGTCACAGGCGAGACCTAATAATAAGCAGGCTTGATCTCTTCTTACTTTGTGATACAGCTAGCACCACTAGGTGACACCAAAAATCCCTTTCCCCCAGCTTAATTGTTACCTTCACTTGGATGGGTAATACATATTCCCTCTACAAAAGGTTTGGCCCCTCGCCCCAAAAAACCTTCTGACATGCCTGGATCGTAGGTACAGCATGATTATTAACTGATTAACTGATTATAACGGATTTCCCAAGAATACACGTCTTGTTCTCAGTGGTTTCTTCAAATTCAGGAGCTCCCTTCTTGCATTTGAACCACTGCCTGCGGCAATAAGACAGTGTTTACAAATAGCCGGCATTCCTACACCAGCAGGGATTTCACAAAGACTTCTTTACGCAGATGACATATTGCTCACACTTACTGATCTGCCTACTTCACTCCCGAGACTCATGCGTACCATTTCCCGCTTCTCGATCATTTCTGGCTACAAAGTCAATTGGAATAAGAGTAAAGCTCTTCTATTGTCCAGGGGTACAACGAAAGCAGCTATTTTGGGCTAAAATTGTCAATGGAAAGAGGACCGCCTGAAGTATTTAGGTATTTATATCAACACAGGTTTAGACCGGATGATTCAAGATAACTTAGATCCACTTATTGCCAAAACGAAGTCAGAGTATGAAAAATTGTCCCATCTTAACCTGTCTTTTTGGCATAGAGTACAAGCAGTGAAAATGATCATAGTGCCCCGTTTCACTTATGTTTTAGCTATGTTGCCTTTGACAGTTAAAATATTATTGTGAGATATCAACAAAGATATTAAAACCTTTATTTGGGGATCCCTGAGACCTAGACTTAAAATCTCAAAATTGATTGCTCACAAGCGATATGGGGGTCTTAGTTTACCGTGTATTGAGCATTACTATACAGCCCTCCATTTATCTCAATTGGTTTATCTTTGGCCAGACAGGATGATCCCCCACTATGGGTTCTTATTGAAAGACAAACTATACAGGCAACGTCAGGTTTGCAAATGTTTTACACTAATAAATCACCTGCTTTACAAACTTCTAACCCTATTATTCAATCTATCCTTAAGATTTGGATACATGCCCACAAACTCCTTAAGAGTAACCTGAGACTACATAGAAAGGCCCCATATGGATTACCGCTGATATTAGAATAGGTAAACAGACTATATCCTGGGATATATGGGAGAGAGCAGGAATTCTAACGTTGGATCACTTACTCACTTTAGAAGGTGAGCTTAAAACCTTTGAAATGCTTCAGATATAATTTCAACTCCCTACCTCCCAAGAGGGGAAATACTTACAACTAAAACAAGCCCTATTTCGTAGACTAGGACCATTTCCTTGGATAGTTGAGGATTCCCCAGCGTTACAATACTTACAAATTTGGGGGAAATTCAAAGGCGCAGTCTCTGGATTTTATAATCTCATAGTGCATAAATTACACTCATACCCATTACTAGCACAACTTCACGTCAAATGGCAAAGGTTAATTACTGTAGCTTATTCCGATGAGGAATGGGAGGATGTTATTATGAACATGGATAAGGGAATCAGAGAGGCCAGAATGAAATTCGCTGTCTTCATAATTCTTCATAACTGGTAGTGGTCACCACAAAAACTCAGGACAGTAGGTTTAGTACACCAATCTACCTGATGAAGGTGCCCACAGGAGGCCTGCGATATACTACACATTTTATTCCAATGTCCAATTTTGAAGGAATTTTGGTCTTCCATAGCTGCCTCTCTACACAGAGCTATACAAGTGTCCATTCCTTTAACAGAAAAATTAGTTCTATTACATGATGTTACTGATCTCCCAAATCTCACAAACACGATTGATAGCTATTGCACTCACTGTAGGAAAAAATTGCATATTAAGACATTGGAGAACACCACAATGTCCTACACATGATGAATGGCTTATTGAAATGTATAAGATAGCATCATATGAAAAACTCATTTATATATTGCAGGACAATGTAGGAACTTTCATCCAAATTTGGAACCCCTTTCTAGCTAATAAAGATTCTATTTCTGGTAATTTTTCTGATGTTTCTTCTGATTAGGAACTACAATAAGGGAATCACTTCCTTTTTTCATCTCCTTATTAATTAATTACCATCATTATTTATATTCATGCGGTTGATGTTATCATTAGGACTGTTGATGCTTTAGCCAGTAACACTGTTATTTGAATTAGGACTTACTGTTCACCTATTGGAAATTGTTGAGTTAGTGGGAATATCTCCACTTGAAATATTATATCTGTCTGATATATTTGCTACTATCTTCCAACTATCTATAATATATGGTTTACTACATATTGTATACTATCTATATCATCCCCTCCCTAGTCCACCATTACTATTTCTTCCTTTCCAGGTTTTATGAGTGTCTCAGACATTGTATCTTTTGATATCTGTATTATCTTTTTTGTGTTCAGAAATCTGAGAAGTTAACATTTCATAGTAATTTATTGTGTGACCATAATTTGATTTATTGTTTATTCTTCTTTTTTTAATGTATTGTGTATTAACTGATATGTACTTCACAATAAAAATATACAACAACAAAAAAACAAATTCAGGGGCTCTGGATAGGTGCTTCTTTGACACTTAATGTGTAAAATTACAGGATGAGATTGGTAAAGTGACTAATAGCGTATTTCCCCTTTTTATTATGTGGATAGGTGATTTTAATTGTGCTTTGTACAAGTTTAGCGGGACTAGAGTCTGTGGTTTGGTAGACCTAAGTGATCAGCCTTTGGCACATTTTAAGCACTCAAAACAAGGGGATGCTTTGAATAATATCATCACGATTAATGAACTTTGTATCCTGGATATGCCTAGTTTTTCTAGACCATTGGGTATACCCACCTTTCAAGGTACAGGGGCCAAATGAGTGTAATTGATTTCGCCATGGTCTCTAGCAGGTATATCCACCTTGTTAATGATTTTCAGATTGAAGTGAATCCTGCTAGCGACCATAACCCCTTAATCTTAAGTCTGAACTCTGTCTTTGAGAGAGTTCAGATCCTGGAACAGCCAATAAAATACAGCCAGAATCAAGGGGTCTCCTTAAAATGGGATAAGGTAGACGTAAGGCAATTGGAGGTGGAGAATTTTAAGACAAATAAGGTAGGGATAGATGCTTGCTTAACCTCCACCACTGAGCCAGATTTAATAATTAAGAACTTTGAGGCTCTTCTAGGCAATGTGGCATCCCACCTCTTAAAAACTGTGGGGGGGGGGAAAGGAATTGGATACAAATGGTTTGATGCTGAATGTTCCGCAGCACAATCAAGATTAACGAAGGCATTACATCAAGTACCACGGGATAGGGAGCTTGTTAGAAATTCTAGGAAAATGTACAGAGATGTTATCAATAGGCGAAAATCAGATTTAAGGACAAAGGCATGGGAAGACTTAAGTAAAGCGTCAGAACTGAGGGATAGCAGGCTATTTTGGGAGGTAATAAACCGCCCATTTTTACAGAGTGAAGAAAAGGGCAATATGCTAGTGCATGGGTACTCACAAACTTTCTCTCGGGGGCCAAATTTACAGTGTGGTTTGTGGCTGAGGGCCGCACCGGTGGGGGCGGGGGCAGTGGGGGAGGAGGCGGGGCTAGAGCAAAAAAAAAAACTATGACCATGAGGTTGAACACAGGCCCCTGCAGCGGACGCCTTCGTCCACTGAGCCACCAGACCCGGCATTCACACATCTTTATCTATCTATCTATCTATCTATCTATCTATCTATCTATCTATCTATCTATCTATCTATCTATCTATCTATCTATCTATCTATCTATCTATCTATCTCTCGCTCCGTCTCCCTCCCTCTCTCTCTCTCCCTCTGTCTCCCTCACTGTGTCTCCCTCTCTCTGTCTCCCTCCCTCTCTCTCCGTCTCCCTCCCTGTCACCCTCCCTCTCTCTGTCTCCCTCCCTCTCCCTCTCTCTGTCTCCCTCCCTCTCCCTCCCTCTGTCTCCCTCTTGTCTGTCTCAGTCTGTCTCCCTACCTCTCCCTCCCTCCCTCCCTCTATCTCTCTCTCTCTCTCTGTCTGTCTCCCTCCCTTCCTCCCTCCCTCTCTCTCCCTCTCTCTCTCTCTCTCTCTCCCTCTCTCTCCCTCCCTATCCCTCCCTGTCTCCCTCTGTCTCCGTCTCCCTATGTCTCCCTCCCTATGTGTCCCTGTCTCCTTCTCTATCTCTCTCACCGTCTGTCTCCCTCCCTCTCTCCATCTCCCTCCCTCTGTCTCACTCCCTCCCTCTGTCTCCCTCTCTCCGTCTCCCTCCATCTGTCTCACTCTGTCTCACTCACTCTGTCTCCCTTTCTCTCTGTCTCCCTCTCTCTCACCGTCTCCCTCCCTCTCTCTCTCTGTCTCCCTCCCACTCTCTCTCCGTCTCCCTCCCTCTCTCTATCACTCTCTCTCTCCCCCTCTGTCTCACTCACTCGGTTTGTCTCCCTTTCTCTGTCTCCCTGTCTCCTTCTCTCTCTCTCTCTCTCTCTCTCTCTCCGTCTGTATCCCTCCCTCTCTCCATCTTTCTCCCTCCGTCTGTCTCCCTCCCTCTGTCTCCCTCCCTCTCCCTCTCTGTCTCCCTCTCTCTCTCCGTCTCCCTCCCTCTCTCTCTCTCTCTGAATCACTGTTTGTCTCCCTTTCGCTCTCCCTCCCTCCCCTCTGTCTCCCTCCCTCTCCCTCTGTCTCCCTGTCTGTCTCCCTATCTGTCTCCCTCTGTCTTCCCCCTCTCCCTCTCCCTCTGTCTTCCTCCCTCTGCGCACTCTGTCTTCCTCCCCCTGTCACCTCACCTGCTGCTCTCACTCCCTGCTGCCCTCCGTCACCTCACCCTGCTGTCCTCCTCACCCTTTGACACCTCAACCGCGCTGAGACAGCTTCCGAGAACACACACAGCCGCCGCCGCACCCAAGTACTTAACAGGTGTTTTAAAAACCATTCACTTGTTAATAAGGCTTTATTGTATTTCACCTCTTCTTAGCGCCCCTGCATCAGGGGCGCTAAGAAGAGGTGAAATTCAACAAAGCCTCATTTACAAGTTAATGGTCTTTAAAAGAAATCGCCCGGGCCCCAGAAGCTCCACGCTGCTGCAACCGGCGATGTAAAAAACACACAGGTATGATGTCTGTAAGGTCCGCGGGCCGCCACGGAAGGCTTGCCGGGCCGCCGCCGGCCCGCGGGCCGTACTATGAGTACCCGTGTGCTAGTGCATATACCGGGGGATATCTGGGAAGCACATTATGGAAGAATTTTTAATCCGAATGAGGTGACGTTGTCTACTCCTAATGAGAGGGTCGGCGATTTCCATCTGGAGTCAGCCCAAACGCTTAGCCTATCACTTACTCTCTCAGAGGTAGATGCTGCTTTAAGGAAGGGCACCATACTAAAGGCCCCAGGGCCCGACGCAGTCCCTTTAGATCTTTTTAAACATAACGTTGAGGTGTGGGCAACACTTTTATTAAATGTATTTAGAGCAATTGTGGTAGGGCGTATTCCAACTTCCTGGCAAGAGGCGGTAGTGGTACGGATCTTTAAAAAGGGTGATAAGGGTGATCCGTGCTGCTACAGACCGATAACATTAATAGATGCGTCTTGTAAGTTGATGGGAAGAGTGATACTGGCACGCCTGGAAACATGGGCTGAGTCATCAGGTATTATTGTGGATTCCCAGTATGGGTTTAGGAGAGGCAAAGGAACCACAGAGCAATGTCTTAATTTGGCTTTAATTATGGGTAAGTACATGAGGGCCAGGCGTAGTTGTATTCACCTGGCCTTTATGGACTTATCCAGTGCTTTTGACACTGTGTGTAGAGCAAAGTTGTGGCAAATGATGGAGACCATGGGGTTTGAAGAACCTTTGGTCACCTTGCTTCGCAGGCTGCATGCTGCCACAACAGTGAGGATTCGATTTGGATCAGGTGGTCAGAAGACAAAATCTATCCCATCTACTGAAGGTCTACGCCAGGGATGTATTCTGGCTCCTTTTTTTATTCCTGGTGTACACCAATGGTCTAGAAAGTTTTCTCCTGGACAGCGGTGCATATTTCCCCCAGGTAAATGGCAAACGGATACCGATGTTATCTTATGCAGATGATACGGTGCTAATGACCCTCACTGCCAATAGTATGCAAATTTGTTTGAATGCCTTTGATACTTTCATGGAAGGATTAGATCTTAGGGTCAACTTCACAAAGTCTTTTGCCATGACCTGTGGTCCCAAAGGGGTAAAATCTCGCAGGTTTATGGTGAATGACTCAATTATTGCGAAAGTGGACAATTTTAATTATCTGGGGAATTTATTCAATAAGACGATGAGTTGGGACTTTTTAATAGCAGCCCGCGCCCAAAAGGCTACACAATCTATAGAGGCCCTTTTTCGTTTTTCTAGTAAATTGGGTCAAAAGCCGATTGTAGAACTAAAAACTCTATATAAAGCAAAATGCCTCCCTGTTGCCACATATGGTGCAGGAGTGTGGGGGACACAAAATTGTGACAAGATCCAAGTTATGGAAAATAAATTTATAAAGCGCCTTCTATCTGTCCCATCTGGTACTTCAAATAGTTTCTGCCATACTGAGGTGGGTATTGATTTTGTGAGTGATATTATCCATGTCTCTCCTCTGTTGCTATGGAGCAAGGTTTGGCGGTCTGAAGAATTGAAACTCACAAAGGAAATTTTACAAGACTGCCTTAAGCTTGATTATTCTATGGGATCCCATGGCTGTTGTATGTAAGGGAAACCCTTTATAAGATTGGGATGGGACACATATTTGAAAATCCAGAAATGGTTGGCAAGGAATCTAAGCTAATGATTAAAAACGCTTACTGTACCAGGTTAGGCATGTTAAGAAATAGTGAGCATGCACTATATAATAGGGGTAAGCTGCACTAGCAGTTTTACCTATCGAATATCATGCATACCCAATGGCGTTTTTATTTGACAAGGTTCCGTCTCAGCTCTTTGCACTTTCTTTTTGCTTTCCCAAAACAAGGGGGGTGGTGTGAGAGACTACCCCCTTGCCCTTGTAATGATAAGGCCTCACAAAGCACAGTGCACCTCATCCTCTTTTGTGCTTTGTACAAAGATCCAAGAAACCGGTTTATTAAGCCTGTTTTGTTAACCCTTGGATCCCGTTACTATAAAGAGGGTTATGAGTATTTACTGTCCTTATCATCTCCAGCTATATGTAGTGCTGTGCTTAGTTTTATTAGATTGGCACTCAATATTAGAAATCGATATTGAGCAGTATTAATATTGGAAACCTATTGTAATAGATTACTTTGTGGATTTGTATTTTAATGGAATGCACAAGGTCTTTACAATATGTTTATATATGTGACCCCTTTAGCCTAAATGTATTGCAAATTAAATATGGATATATAACATGTTTTCTTTTTAAAATAATTTTATGTAATCTTTTTAAATCTGTGTATACTTTTATGATTCTACTTATGAATCAAAATAAAGTTTATTGAATCGAGAAGTTAACATTTCATAGTAATTTATTGTGTGACCATAATTTGATTTATTGTTTATTCTTCTTTTTTTAATGTATTGTGTATTAACTGATATGTACTTCACAATAAAAATATACAACAACAAAAAAACAAATTCAGGGGCTCTGGATAGGTGCTTCTTTGACACTTAATGGGCTTTTGAGTTACGGGCTAGTTTTGAGCCACTTTAGAGTGCTTTGGATGACAATTTATTAATATTTTAACAGAGGCTGTATGCAGATGCATGGATTTTGGTGACAGTTGCCCTCCAAATGGTCATTGGGTAGATGGCCTACCAACTGAGTTGAATCCTTCAACCTCTAGTACACAGGTGTGATCTAAACATATGTGACTGTACACACTGCTTATGAGGAGGGTATAATGCAGAAAGAATCCCGGTTTGCTACTCATGAATTACATTAGGCTTCCATACAATCTTAGCCTATCGAGAATAAAAAGATCAAATTTTTTTTTAGCTCCTCGTATAGTTGATAAATCTCTAATGTGATAGTGAGCTACGCGCATAAAAAGTAGTATTAAAAGTATCTTAGGTGTGCAAGGGACTGTTAAGCAATCAAGAAAGCACAGCGGGTTGAGCATCAGCTGCAGAGATCTATGCTCACCTGTCAGATCTGAATGATGGCGGATCTCATTCAGACATTAATCATTCTGGCTGCAATAAAATGATGGTTTGAGGTAATTAGTTCAGTGTTCAAAGGAATTTCCATTCTGGTGAACAGTGCACTTCACAGTTGGTGGATCTTTTATGTTAAGTTTCTTGTGGTGAGTCTCAAACTCTGAAACCTACTCTCACTCATTTGCATTGAGTCCTGTCCTTGGTGATCAGTATCTTCCATTGGTTGTGAGTCTTCTGCTATAATGTAGAGTCTCACTGTCAGGGTGTGAGCCCCAAACTTTGGAGCACAGTATTACTACAAGTGAGTTTGAATTTGTGAAGGATGTCACTCGCTCAGTGCGTGTCATCTCTTGGAGTACAGCCTCACTCATTATTTGTAAGTCTCACTTCTTGCAGCACAGCATCACGGTTTGGTGTATGCCTCACACCTTTGCACACAGCCAGTTTCATTGTGTGCAAGTTTCACTCCTTGGTGCACAGTTTCCTTCATTGTATGAGAACTCATGCCTTGGAGCAGAACGTCAGTCAGTGGGAGTGTTTCATTTTTTGAAGCAAAATGTCGCACAGAGAATGTGAATCTCAGGTCTTGGAGTTTCACCCCAACCTCACTTTTGCTGTGAGATTATTGGCTTGTGTTCACTCAATTGGAATGCCTTCCAAACCATGGAGTCTCACATCTAAGGGTGGGCAGAATTTTGCGGAGTTGCAGAAAAACGCAGCGAGATGTTGTGGTATTCTACCAATGGGGGAAAATATGCTGCTCAAGTTACAATTTAGCACCGGTAGCGTGAGGCGTGCTGAAAATCAGCACGAATGGCACCATGCGGTCATGGGAGCTCTACTTGAACGGCGGCCCTCTGACTGCGATCGCACGCAAACGGCAGTGGCCACCCGCGTTAGAAAATCATGCTAGGGAGGCCAAATGTCGCTCACACTCTCCAGCTCGCATATTCCAGAGCCGTGTGAGAAACAATTCCACCAGGTGGCAATTGGCAAAATTTGGCTACAACTCTGCGTTAAAGAGTAACACGGAGTGGCCAAAATTCCACCAATTCCACGGGTAAATACAACATTCTGCCGCCCCCCCCAGCCCCCCTGCCCCTCGCAACTAGGTATGAATCAGGTTTCTTACAGCAGAGTGTCTGTCACTCCAATAGTTCAATTAGTTGATTAGTAGACTAGATATTTATGTCCTAAATCACTCAAATCTCACTCCTCTGGACTCTTGGGCTTGACATGTGTGCATAGGCCATACCTAGGCTCGCGAAGCCATGAGTTTACCCTGGTGCAGGAAGGAGTGAAGCAACTACAGATCCAGTAGCAGGACTTCAAAATATGCTTCCATTCAGAGAGATCAAACAAGAAAAGGCAGAGATGCCCACTTAGAAAATGTGAGCCACCCCAACTTAGGTGAGTGGCCTGCTTCAAAGGTCAGACATCCTGAGTAGAGAGGCACGGGCGGATGAAACGAGATGGTGCAGACAGAAAAACAAGTGAGGGGGCACCTTGTTGAGAAAGACAGGAGACAGTGAACGATCACAAGGAAGAAAAAGATTAAAAGAGACAGTGGGGCATGCAGAATGATGAAGAATTATTATCCTCCCTATGGCATAAGTCAAGGCTGGAGGTGGGGCATCACGGTGGGCAACAGGGAGCAGATGACTCAAGCGAACAATGGAGGATCCTGGGTGATGGGGGCTGAGGAGGGAAGCTGCACATGACGGAAAGGCCTTGAAAATACATACACTCTCATAGAGCACTAACAGCAAAATAAACACGTAGTACCCTGAAGATGAGCCGGGGAAATATACAAATCACCCACTAAAATATGGTACTAAGCTATGCTCCAGGAGGGAGTGCAAACACAAGCAAAGCAAGGAAGGCTATTGAATAAGAAGCTGGGAAATGAAAGTGATGAGAAAGCCAACCAGTCAACAGCAAGGCCCTGACCCAAAACGTATATGTATATATTTAGAAATATTAGAAACAACAAGTGTTTGACAACAGACAGCTAAACGTGTATGTAGCCAAGGCTTAAAAAGGGAGCAACAGAGGTGAGGAGAGGAGATAAACAAAGACCAAGTCAAGGGACTAGAAGGCAGCCTGCAGGCTAGGACAGGGAAATAGAAGTCGTGACTGGCGCCCTGGCTCCAGCACTGGGATGATATTGGTCATCAGGTTTTTGGGGAGCACAGGAAGCTGGGACATCGGGGAGCATCAATGTGTGTAATGCCAGGGCCAAACTGGAAACTAAAACACAGCTTTGACAAACATTTCAACACCAGCCCCACACTGTAGGAGGCCTGATTAAAATGGGGTCCGTGGGTGGGCACAGCATAGCATCCGCCGCTGAAAGGAGACCCCTAGTATGCAGTTCACAGCAGAGATGCCAGAGCTGCGACACCTATTGGTTTTTACCAAAGCTTATTGTTCATAAGAGAAAGCCAGGAAATTGGTGTTGATTGGCTTGTACTGTTTACCCAATTTTCGAGCTGCAGGGTGGAGGCACCTGAGCAGCACTAATATAGTGAGGCGCTGCATCAGGGCTCGCGGCGCTGCACCTGTGCCAGAGTAAAAGAGGGTCTCTCCTGTTCGTAGCCAAGTCAGGGTACGGGAGAGCACACAACAAGGCCCAACTGCGGGTGACGCGTGCACAAAAGCAATCTGAAGGCCGAGCCACAGAAGAGAAATACAAAAACTAATAATCACAGGTTTGTGATCTCCCCGCATTTGCTGAGGTTATGGGGTAATACAACGCCTAATAATGGATTATATGGATATGCATGGCTGCGTGTGCTGAAGGACTGTACCCGCGTCTCAGTCTGCAGTGGGTTGCACTGAGGCAGTGACGTAACAGAACCTGAGGGGTCCTACCAAGTTCAAGGAGGGGGCCACCCACCCTCCGACGCCAGTCAGGAGCTCTCAGGGCAGGGGCCCGCTGCCCGTGCACAGTGCCGTGGGGGCCCCCTAGAGTTCGGGGTCATTGCTCCGCCACTGCACTGAGGCCTTCTAGACCCGAGCAGGCTTCCACGCGAGCAGGCAGCCGACAGTAGTCCCCGTCAGTAGTTTGTGTTGGCGCGCCCCGAGCTGTCTGCTCAATGTAGGCCTTGGGAAGAAACCTGCTCAATGTGTTCGCTGCTGTCACCAGGTGGGACACGACCTCTGAACATGAAACCTAACCCGCCGGAGGAGCCCCAGGGCAGCGCAGAGCAAACGCCGGCATTACGGCGTGTTACGACTCGTGTTGACTTTGGCAGCACCTGCTGGGCTGGTCGTGCCAATGATAATATACCTGAAGTGAGTGTTTCCTCTGCGCTGCCGATCCCACATCTCGGCGCATTACCACGGTCCCTGCTGTGAAGTCTCCAGTCTTAAGTGTGGGCGAGGGGCTCTGATTTCCCCCAAGACCCTGTAAAGAGTTCATTGCCTTTTGACTAGGTGTGTGCTATGGAAATACCATATACATATACACATCATCAGGTCGCAAGACGGACAGCAGACCACTCCTGAACATTAGGGGAGGGGGGACACATGATAGCCAGCGGAGTGAGTGCCTACGGTAGAATTCCAATCCCGCCATGGAGGTTAAGACCAGCAGCGTACTTAGCTGAAGGGCTGGAATCCTACTGCTGGGGGCCCCATGAGAAGAGACTGGACAGCAGAGGACTGAGATCCCACCACGGTGAAGGCTGGCAGCCATAGGACTGGGGTTCTGCTATGAGCAGCACTGGCAGCACTAGGACTATGGTTATGCTATGGGAAGGCCGGACAGGCAGGGTGTGGGAGTCCCACTGTTGAAGGGCGGGGCAGTCTTAGGACTGGGGTGTTACTCTAAGAGGAGAGAGTAACCATGGATTTGTGCGTTTGGGGTTCTACTCTAGAACACTTGAGTACCAGTAGACGTGATTCCAAGGAACTCACCCGCCAGCAGACACCGCTCTGCAATTCAAGTATTTCTGGAAATGGTTGGTGCCATACTCTCTCATCTCTGCCCACACTGCCGACTGGTTTAGTAGTTACACTGCAGCCTTCAAGGGTGCCCAAGCCACGTTTGTCAAGTCATAGCAGAACCAGCTACCGTAATGGGTCCCAATTTCTTTACACCTTACCCCATGCCTATTCCCCCCACCAATCCTCTTACTCCCTTTCTCCTTCCCTCCTACATCTCGCTTGCCTCTTGCTCTTATCACTTTCCCTCTTCCCTCCCACTCTCCATTTCCTACGACCTTCCCACATAATACCTATTTGGGAGATGTGGCACCGGGTCTGTGGGGCTACTTTTAACATGCAGACTTGAATGTATGTTTCTTTCTTATCATCTCGAACAGGAATGCAAAACAAAGGTTAAATCAAACGGTGCAAGGGTTTTAGAGCTGGAGGGAACACAATCAACACATCACCAATATTTGCTAAAAATGTGGCAAGAGAAACGCTGCTAGAGGGCATGGCCTGTGCAAGTCAAGTGTGATGGGTGTGGACCTAAGCAAAGGCAAGGGTGGATGTAAATATTAGTAAAAGGGACTTGCAGAAAGATCTGCTCCACACAGGTGCCCCCTGCTGCCACTCTGACATGCAAGTGCAATGTGGAGCAAGCGCACACCACAGCTGCGTGTGTGGCACTGTCCCTATCCATCCTGTGGTGTGTGCCTATCGCTAGGTCGGGCTTCCGGTGTAGGTTGGGGTGATGTCGTTTCTGGGGTGCCCATATGTCAAACTTTCAGGGAGTTTCATTGAGAACAACAGAGGACTTAGGACCTCGGGTCATGGCAGAAGGTTGCTTTTTTCACCTTGCTCTTGTTCCAGGAACACAATCTCTACCCTGGGCACTCTTTGTCTAATTCCATTTTTAGGTGTCACCTGCTAGACAGCACATGCACTCTTTGTTGCAAGACATATGGTGGGCTTACCAAGAACAAACAGGGGCTTGTAGCCACCTCATTCCACAATATTGTGGAACACACGGCGGCAGCATGTGCGTTGGCACTTATGGCAAACATATGAAGACACAGGCCCCTCCTCATTGGCTCCTTTGGAACACTCTTGCTCAAATTTGGCCATATTGCAAATGTCTGTAACCAGAAATCGATGGATGTGGATTTACCACAATGGCATGTGCTTTATTGTGTCAATAACTGTAATAAATTCAGCATCATTTTTTTTTCTAAAACGTATTAGACTTCTGCAAGTCTTTGAGGAGACAGTATTGCTGCTTCGCATCTCAGCTGCCTGTGTAATGCAGAGAATCATCAGAAATTGTTGTCCAAGGTGTAAATGACCTCCAAGATCCAAATCGATTCCAGAAAAAACATAGATCGAGATGAAGAGCAATCAATAGGGACACGCCATCTACAAATAGACACACTCCTCGTTTTGAACTATTCTGATGCATATCTGGTGAGAACTTTTATCTGTGATGCATTTTTTCACTACTTCACACTTGGATGGCGTATAGCTAGCCTGTCATGCAAGTTCCTTTTGAAATCTTAGCTTACGACTTAAAATTTGTAAAAGCCTGGTCCAAGTTTATGGAATAAATATATTTAGTGCTTTATTACAAAAATACTAGAAGAAAAACCTACAAGTGTATAGGGCTGGTATGGCAGGCTCCAGACGTAGTGCTGGCCGACACGAATATGGGGTGGCGGGGGCAAGGGGGTAATACATATCTCCTCCCGCTCTGTCCCATGTCGTCTCTCCTCCATTGGCTGAACAGGAAGCAGCCAGGATCCCCTAAGCCAATTATAACGCAGATGCAGTGTTGTGATTGGCTCCTCTAAGCCAATCACAACGCTGCAGGGCAGTGCTGTGATTAGTCTGAACACCATAATTCGGCGCTCAGTTGGGGACTGGGCGCCTGGGGGCCTGGGCATGTTCCCCAACCAGGCTGCAATGCAGCCTGGTTGGAGAACATGCTAAGTGTGCCTGACTGTTTGGCTGGCCTGAGACGGCTGACCAAAGCGTCATGAGCTCTTCAGTGTGCCCACCACTCCTCCACTGCCCTGATCTGTGAGCAGAGCAACCCTATCATGCCCCATGCTGCAGCAGCAGGAACAAATATAATGATAATAACATCATGTTATTAACATTTTATTTTTCCTTTCCTTCACTGCTGCAATGCAGTGGGGCAACGCTCCTCCACCTTAGTGGAAGAGCCACCTCTTCCCAGACAAGTTGACCAAAACGTTACTGCCACCCATTTTGAGAAATCATATCATGGAGGGAAGAGAACCAGCAAAGTAAATGCTATGACTCAAAAGTCAAGCAAAGGAAAAGGAGAGCAGAGGGAAAACAGAAAAATACATCCAAATAAACACAACACAACTTTTGCTCCACCTTTCCAGAGGAACTACCTCAATACATTACAGAGCCCTGTAATGGACCAGTGGGTCCAAAAAAATGCACGTTCCATGCTGAAAAATCAGCGCGGATGGCACCACACGGGATGCAAGACAGCGCATCCATTCAAGTAGATTTTGCTGTCACTCAAGTAGAAAATCTACTTGAGAAGCAGCCCTCTGACCATGACTGCTCCTGTGGCCGCTCATGTTAGAAAATCATGCCGGAAGGTTTCCTAGCAACTGGAAATCGTTTTAGGGGATGCCAAATCTTACTTATGCTCACCAGCCTGCTTGCTGGAGCCTCTTGTAGTTCCTATTGTCATTGCATTGCATTGCTCGAATGAGAAACACATTCTGTGGTGATTGGTGGAATTTGGCCGGAACTCCATGTTAAAAGAGTTACGTGGCGACACTAAATTCCCCCAAATCCGCAAGCCGGGCCTAATAACCACCATCTCTGTGCCCCTGATCCTCCATTCGGTTTCCTCACTCAAGAAGGTTGTCTATATGTACTTTCTCACAGTACCATTTGACCCCCCCACCTCCCCCCCCCCCCGGGGAGAGAGCCTGTAAATTAATTACAGTGCCCACCCTGTCCTGCAACCCCTTGGATAATGCCGCTACTAGTGCACTAAGCATTCTCAGTGAGTAGCTCCTTCTAAGGCTAGGAAGCAACTTCAGTTCCTCCTCCATCATCAGCATAGTGTCCACTGCTAAAAGCCTGTACCTCTTTCACTTCATTCACGTTTGTGGCAATCTCAGCTGAATGAGGCTCTAGGACTCTCAGCCTACCCTCGGTCATCTCCAGTGACGCTCCACTGTCAGCATTCTACCAGGTAGGGTCTCCAATATTACCTCATGTTTTTTCACTGCAGACCCACCGGAAGAAATCTTCCTGCCTCCATCAGTGCGTCCAGCACTATTGTATCGCGTAAGTGCCTGCTGCCCGGCAGGCTGATAAGCATCCCTCGATTCTTAAAGATGACAACCATGGATCAAAAATGTCATCCTTAGCCTTCTTCTTCCCACCATGCTCAGACTCAGGAAACACTCAAGAGAAACACTCGAGGAGCGAAATCACTGACCACAAAAATCCATTCCTTTCCAGACACTGGTTGGCAGATTCCTGCAACACAAAATGCCACTATGGGGGAAACCGCTGGTGGGGCCAGGACACGCAGCAGGACTATGGTATCCACATTCCCAGTCTCTGATCAACAAGAATCCATTCTGGCTAGCCAAGAGGAAAGCCTCACTCCTCCACCAAGCCTCTGGACCAGGTTCAGACCCACTTCAAGCATCATGAGACCAGGTCATATCTTTTCCAACCTGAGCACAAATAATAGACATTTACAGATTTTAGATGTGCAAGTCCGCTCTCTGTGCAGAATGAGTGAGACAGGACCCTATGTAAGAATCAGACAGCTTAAGGTTGATCAGTGCACAGGTTGAGCTACCATAATCAGGGCCGTTTCTAGGTGTTTTGCCGCCCTAGGCGAGAATTGAAAAATGCCGCCCCCTCCCTTTTACTACCATCACTCTCTCCCCCTGTCATCCAGGCTACAAGAATTAATGCATTAGATCACAAAATGTGCCTCGTTCTGCTGCATAGTTTGCCTTTTTTTTAACCATAATTTAGCCAACTCTCCACATAATTTGGTTCCCCCTGCGGCTTAATTTCAAGTGGCCCTAAGTATAAATAACACCTGTAATCAAAGAGAACATTGCAAAACAGCTGAGTAGGTTAACCGCTTGCTGCAGAGATCTGCAGTGTTAGCTGGTCACAAATTGAAATATTTGCACCGTCTACTCAGCCTTATCTTTCCAAGTTAAAAAGGAGTGCCTTTGTGTTGAGTAATATTGACCTATTATCTAAGCCCCGAGGCACAATTTAATTTGCGATGTATGTTTTGTAAGTGGGCGTATAGAGCGCAAAAGTAGCCGTAGAACATCACTGCGCGGTACAATAGTTGCTGGGTACATTTGAGTGGTAAATCATATAGAGCTGCCAAACTGACTCTAGAACCAGGTGGATTGGAGAGTCTTGCTATATGATTTTATTCACACAGGTCAAGCATCACACGTTTCATATCTAGCCGCCGCTGATATGTCTCGCATAAATCGTGACAAACAACCCCAAAAGCTAAAGCACAGGAGGCAGAGCACAATGTGAACTTGTTTTTATTGCAGGTTAGAAATTAAATAATGGCTATTCGTCTTTTTTTCACTATTTCCAGACCATAATAAGACCGGAACCTGTATTTTGGGGTGAAAAAACAAAAAACGAATTTCAGATTGACGTGATGGAAAAAATTAAGCCTCTTAGCACCATATTTTTTTTTATGTGTGGCGTGCTACTAGCCACCTGTTTGCACTGCTTGAAAACAAATGAAGTTTGTGAATTATAAACCAATTTCCTAACATGGTTATTTTATTTCCTAGGCACCAGAGCAGCCGACACAAACAGACTTCCCCACGCGCACCGAGAGAGAGCGGGTGGTGCGACGTGCGAGACGTAGTCACCATCACTGGCTGCTGCATAAAGCACCACTCGGGGACTGGCCAAAAACGATGCCCAGGGCCATCATTGGTAGCGCTTTCCCGTGCTTCAAGATTGACAGCCCTGGGGACCCACACACTGGTACCGCTGGCCCACTCCACACACCACTATGCTAGGGTGCACTGCGCAGCATGTACAAGCAAGTGCGCTTGCACTCACATACAGGTGCTGTTGCCTGACCATGATGCAAAAAAGTTGCATAGTGCAGTACAACTTTTTATGATGCAGCCCATCTCTGAATGACTTTTTGTGAATCTAGGCCCTGATTCCTTACTGCTCATACAGATTGAGTCTCCCAATAAATTGCAGTGATCTACGACTTGGATTCTGGGAAGAAATTCTATTTGACACTTTAAAAAAGAGCTTATTGTGCTGTATGTTGTGCTCCTTTATGCTTTGTTATCTCCTACGACCCCCTTTATCTCCACTTCTCCATGTTTTTCTTTCTATTTTACTTTCCCATTTGTCACTTGGAACACTGCAAAGTGTTCCTTGCAAACTTAGTGATGTTATTTAAAATACAATATATTTGTATCTTTTCTTACTTTTTTTTACGTTCACTTAGATGTGTACTCTTTTCCATGTGTCTGCACGAGAATGGTGACATTATTTATACTGCTTTTAAAGGTTGTGAAATGGGTTCCCTATGGTTTCTTTACAATACTGAAATTAAAAAAATGAAAAGAAGGTAACATACGTAAAGAACTTCACCTGCTACTTCTGTGAAATAAATGCAGACTGTTCCAGTGGGCATTATATACATGCACAAATTAAAAAAAAATCCCATTTTGCCGCCCTAGGCAGCCGCCTAGTCTTGCCTAATGGTAGAAACGACCCTGACCATAATGGAAGTCATGACCATCTCGGGGAACTTCTTTGAGGTGACTGTTGAGCCAAGCTGGAAGCCAGTCATTCTTGTAAGAGTCTGAGGAGAAGTGGGTGGGTGACCTTCAAGGACTTTAACCCCTTCCATGCTCATGACGGAACGATTCCGTCATGAGCATCGGTTGAGCTGTGCTCATGACGGAACCGTTCCGTCATGGCCCCGCCCGCGCTCGAACCCTTCAGCACCGCGGGGGAATCCGCGCAGCGCTGAAGGGGTTAAAGCCCTTATCCGTTGCCCCTGAGTAGTAAGCAACATCACTTTATCCTCCTTGGATCAGCCCACAATAGATGCCTTTCCAATCGTCCTCTTCTTTATTGCTTTGAAAGGCATTTGTTAACTGGTGCATGGATTTACAAGAACTTTACTAGTTAAGGTTTTGGTAGTGGTTGTCTTTTAATCTCGGTTCAGTTTTCCATGTTTATTTTCCAATTTAGTATCAACTGCTGCTAATTCTGTGCACATTGTCCCCTGCAGTGGTGGAGGGAGATTTTTATGCTTTGGGCAAAATCCCCCACTACGGGCACCACGGTCAATCACGGCTGTTGAACTTTAAAAATTAAATACCAAATAAATTATTATTAATAATAATACTAATAAGCACATTTAGCAGTGGCGTCTCTTTCGCTAAGGTGGAGGAGTGTCACCCCACTGCTCAAAATAAAAAATAAGCTGATAATAACACAACGTTATTATCATTTTATTTTTCCTAGTGAAGTCAGTGGCTCTTAGGGCGGGGCTGGCCAGGGCAGGGGGAGGAGTGCTTCCACTTCTTAAAGTGCGCATTACTGCCCTCTTGCACAGCCAAACAGTAATGCAGACTTTGCATGTTCCCCGCCTGGCTGCATTACGCACATAGAAACAACAAATTGCAATGATTGTTTATGTGCAGGAAGGTCCCCTTTCCTGCAAATAAACAAACATTTTAAAAAAAATGCAGTTTTGCAACTTCTATGTATGCTGTATTAAGCAGCACACATAGAAGTTACAAAAAAAAAAACATTTAAAGATTGTTTATGCGCAGGAAGGGGTACTGCGTTGGCTCTAGGCAGCTGAACTCAACGCCAGCGATAGGGGAAATGCAGGGGTAAGTCGCATTCCTGTGAGTACGGCACATCCCTGCATTTTCAGAATGGAGAAGCATGGCGTGAGCAATGTTTGCTTAACACCATGCTTTTCCATTCTGTTGGAAATATGCCCCTTCAAATCCCAAATTGGAAAGGACAACCTAAACATGTGCCTTCCAAGTTCAATAGGCATTTCTAAACCCATTTTGTGATTTGGTAAATACTTACTGAATCACAAAATGGGGTTAGTACATACTAAAAAGCCATTTAGCAGTTGCAGTACCTGTGATTTAGCGAATTTGTCTCTTTTACTGTACATAACAGGTGTTGCTGTTGCCCAATCAAATAGTACTCGCAAGGATGAAAGTCTGGTTTCTCATTAACTGAAGATGTTAGCACACTGAGTTATCCTGGAGAACAAAGTGCCTGAAAAGGTACTTTTACCATTACTTTTAGAAGGTTTGTGAAGGGACAACACCTGTAGAGGATATAGGGTCTGAGAAACCAACTCACTGGAAAAGCTCAGGGTCTGTATGGAGCCAGTTCTGAGGGAATATAGGATGTGAACAGGAAGGCCATGAGAAGATACAGGTTCGGTGAGAAGCTTGCGCCCTGAGAGGACCTGCTATGTGAAGGGCCTGCCCATAAGAAACCAGTATGTGAGAAGCCAGCTCCGTGACAGAATCAGGATCTGTGAAAGGTGTCCCCCTAAAATGACAGAGGCATTGTGAGGTGCTCGCTTTGAGAGGACACGGAGGCTGATATGGGAAGAGAACAGCTCCCCAAAGGAGAACGCATTTATAAAGGGGCCGAGGATTCGACAAATTATAGAATCTGCCAGGGAACCATTCTAGTCCCAGCCCCTAATTCTCAACAGTCCCTTTTGCTGATCCTGAACATGTGCCACTAGGCATCAGGTCCATCCTTTGATGTCAGGAGCTGATATCTCTAGATTTCAGAAGCACCTGATCTCAGTTGCTCCTATCCTGCTACCCCTGCTTACCCCACCTCTTGTGTAACATTCAAGAGTACTCCCACCATCCACAAGTAATCCTGAATGCCACGTCGCTGTAAATGCATTGCACCCACAGAGCCCATCCCACATATGAAAAAAGGTCACACAAAGCCAGTCTTCTCAGACCAGTTCTTGTGAAAAGACTGAGGGGGTGGGGGTACATCAGAGGTTTGGGGTGGTGGAAGGCTATCCGAGTTGTAGGGTGTGTGGATACAGAGCTATTACATGTCCCAGTTGCATGTGTGGGTAGTTTTCCCAACCCTTTGAAATTTCAGTCAGGCTTGTAGTCCTGCTTTTCAACATTAAAACCTGCACTGGCTGAGATAGTCACTCATGGAACTTGGTAACTTGAACGTTCCGGTGGATATGGATTGTGAAGTCTCGCCTGTGAGGGTTGGGAGGAGGGGGTATGTTTGATCATAGGTTGGGAGTGAAGGAAGACCTGTTTGCAAACATGCCAACATTTGGAGAGAAGAAATAAGGAGATTTAAAAAAACATGATCGAGAGGATTTATTTTCTCCATTGCCTTGTACCAAATAAGGGACAATTTCAGGAAGGAGAAAGCTAAATTGGAGTCATGTTTGTCTTTAGAAATCGGAAGTCTCCCGCCTGAATGTTGGCATGCATGTGTTTGATGCTTGAACGTAAACAGATGGGACTAACCCGGGGTGCCAGGAGGTCTGTCAAGAGTTACGTGTAGTGTTTGGGTGGGACACATGCTAAACACATCCCAGCAGCCTGCCGTCCTCGCTCCCAGGCTCCTACGCTAAGATGTATGCTTTTACATTTTTTAATATACCTATTAGATGATCATTCCTATGCTCCAGTTCGTCTAAAGCCCCCCCTAACTTCCGGGATGTAAACACTGCTGGATGTAAACACTGCATTCACAGTCTCAGAGTAATTGACAGCATGGGCCTTTCAGCCCCACAAGTCCAGTGTGACCGTGGAGTGATCCTGGCTGCGTCTTGGAGGTGCCCTTTATAGAAAGCGTCCCTGCAGGTTTGGTTGGGGCACGCCGGAAGCAGGTGAGGTGGGTCTGAGCAGGTGGACTTTGAATGAATAGATGAACAAAGAAATTTACGGAGCATGAACGAATGCCAGGAGGCATCTTGGCTCTAGCTGAGACACAAAAGTGGACTGTAATGATCTCAGACTTCTGTAGAAAAAGTTTCAAGGAATTTCTAAAAACAGAAAGAGAGGGAGCTGTTTTAAGTTCATGTGGGATGCTATTCCGAAGTAGAGCTGTGGACCTGAAAACGCTTTTGCCGCCCTATGTGGTCCGCCGAAAAGCTTGTACCACCAGATTCTTGGTTAGGCCAGACCGAAGATTGCTATTGGGCACTTACTACCTCAGGTTGTTCTTAAAATACGCAGGACCATGTCTGTGAAGGGTCTTGTGGGCCACACACAGAGCCTTAAAGACAATGTGCTGCGCAACAGGCTGCCAATGCAATGTATTAATGTCCCATGTTGCTGATTGAAATTTGGGAATTTTTAAGGGAAAACGTGCTGCTGTATTTGCTGAGTCTGAAACTTCTTCAGGGAGCCTATCGGAAGATTGAAATAGAGACTACTACAGTGGTCGAGTCTTGTCAATACAAGAGAAATGACCACTGTCTTCAGTACCTCAAAGGGTAGATATATCTAAATTTTCTTGATCAGTGTCAGAGAAAGAAAGGATGCAGAGGTGACCTTATTGACTTGTTCCTTCAACTTCAGATCATTATCTAGTAGTACCCCTAGGTTTTTACCCTTTGGTCCTGGAGTAGGGAGTAAAAACTAACTCAGATGGCCATCAAGCTGAAGACCAAAAAGATGGATTATTTCTGAAAAGAATCACCTCCGTCTTGGATGAATTCGGTTTCAAACAGTTGTCATCCATCCAAATGCCAATCATGCTCATGTAATTCCTACGACCCACCCACAATCCTTGGAGACCCACAGAACCTAAAAAATATATGCAATTATAAAATGCCAGATATGCAATTCTAAGGTGCCTGTCAACCACAGGGAATGTCTTGCAGCTGAATAACATCAGTTTATTGTTTTCCAACTTAACTATGCTAACTTTATAAGGTTCAGGATCTTAAGTTAGTTAATACTTTTTGTTGCCAGTATTCCTTACCTGCAGGGGAGCCTTCTCGTGGTAAAGGGGGTTACCGGGCCCTAGTTTGTTTTTCTGTTTCCCCGCCCTGTGGAATCAAGGCGTTTGATTGCGTCTTTGAAGCCCAGCCACACCCCCGATGCCGGCCTTTGAAAAGAACGGTGCATCATGTACGCAGAGTGTTCCTGGTCACATATCATCTTGACGGCATTTTGTTTTCCTTAAAGGCTCTCTCAGGAGCCATATTAGCAAGTGCCTGGCTTCTATTCTAATCTGTGCCGTTCATCTTGCTGTAATGGCATTTTTTATTTCTTTATGATTTGCTTATTTTTCTCCCTCTTAAATTAGTTAATACGTTTTGTTGCCAGTATTCCTTACCAGCAGGGGAGCCTGCTCATGAGAAAGGGGCTTGCTGGACCCTAGTTTGTTTTTCTGTTTCCCCGCCCTGCTTTGGAATCAAAGCGTTCCATCATGCCTTCGAAGCCCGGCCACCCCCCTGCAATGCTGGCCTTTAAAAAGAACGGTGCAGTATAACCGCACCGCAGTCGCACTTGCGATGCACCAAAGGCAAGCCTGTCTGAGCCTGTCTGTGGCCGGACTGCGCCCAGGCCCCTGGCTGCATTTCGAAAACATTCATTCACCATATTCAAGCGATACCCTTCTTGAACTGAATTCTTATGATCAACATGCCTCTTGTAACATTCATGGTTTTGATAGCGAATTAGGTAGTTACCGATGTTCAACATGTAATTTTGTTTTCAACAAAGATATTTCCTTACCTTCTCCTCAAACTCAGCTTTGAAAGCTGAGCGGTTCAGTCTTCCTCAGGTGTTTTCCTATATCCTATTAAACAAGTGGTCCTTAGATAAAAATAAGTATGAATTTGCCGATTTTGTGGAACAGCATGAACCAGACATCTTATTTGTGAATGAGACCGGGGCTGATACCACCTCGGATCCGGATTTCAAAATTGCTATCCCTGAAGGTTTTAGATTGGAGAGGGTTGATTGACAGGGTAAGAGAGGTGGTGGTATTGCGATAATTTATTGCAACTTCATAAAAGCTGCTTTTCAGCTTGACTTCCAGCTACATTGTGAAGCCCTTATGTTCAGTTTGAAATTAAACAATTTGAGATGTTTTCAGTGCCTCTTAGTTTATCTTCCTCCCGGCCCCAGGGCCACATTTATTCAAATTGTGCAGAGTTTTATGGAATCCTACATCGACCTGGCCAATTTCACCATCTGATGTGATTTTAGTTTCCATCTGGAGCATCATTACAATCCAGAGACAGAGCATCTTGTAGATAATTTGAGCAGCTTTGGTCTTAGTCAGATCATTAGTGAACCCACCCAACTGGGTAATCATTCTCTGGATGGAGTTTTTACAAACAATCCAGACCTTAGTCTGGAGAAAGTCCTGTCTCTAGTCTGGACTGATCATAGGGCCATTTTTATTTCACTTAAAATTTCTTTGACCAGTGGCCCCAGTTCCATCGCCTCCAACATCTTTAAATTTTGCTCTTGGAAAATTCTGACCCAGAGGAATTGAAAGATATCCTCTCAAAGTCCTGTCCAGTTTTCGATAATAATGTTGATACTGCAGTAGAAAGCTACACTAAGTGGATTGACTCTGCAGTGTCATTGCAAGTTCCGGAAAAAACGATAAATAGACATAGGAAGAGTTTGTCTGCCCTCTGTTATTTACAGGATTTAAAGAATTTAAACGGAAATGCAGATTTCAAGAGTGTAGGAGGAGGAAAGAATATCTCCCTGAAGAAAAAAGTAAGTATAAGTCAATTCTCAATGGGCATAAAATGCGAATCAATGAAGCAAAATCTAAATACTTCACAGAAAATATCAACTCAGCTAAAGTATCTACCAGACCATTATTTTAAAAAGTTAACTCATTGTCTAAATTGAGTAATGGCAGTACTAAATATTTTTGTACTAAAATGGTGGAGCATTTACAAGAGAAGGTAAACCTCATTCTTCAGGAGTTCAGCTCTAATCCGAACTCCTCTGACAGTGATGGCCATGGCTCTTCTTCCACTGGGACTGTCACTCAGGAGATGAATACTGTAACAGATCTCAATGAGCTTAATAATTTCACCCCTCTCTCCATGGAAAATGTAACTTAGCTTATTAGGTCTACCAAGTCTGGTGCTCCTTTGGACCCCTACCCCTACCCCCTTCATGCTCTGCTATGAGGTTTCTGGGACAGTGTTCATTTATTTAATAGATCTACTCAATACAATTCTAATGGCAGGACAGTTTCCAGCCCACTGGAAAAAAACATCAATAAATTCCTTGGTTAAAAAGCCTACATTAGATCCCCAGGATGTAACAAACGATAGGCCTATTTCTCGCCTCCCCTTGCCAACCAAGATGCTGTAAAGGACTTTGAATGAGGATATTCTTTCTTTTCTGGATTCCAATCATCTTCTTAACTCCTCACAGTATGGTTTTAGAGCTAACCACTGCACCGAATCGGCCCTACTAGCAGCCACTGAGGAAATAAGAATGCTAGTTGACGAGGGAGGGAAGGCGGCGTTAATTTTATTAGATCTTTCCGCAGCCTTCGACATGGTCGACCACTCTCTTCATATTAATCGGCTTGAGAGGATTGGCATTGTGAACTCAGCACTAGCTTTGCTTAGTTCTTTCCTGTGCAATAGGGAGTAGAGGGTGGCCTATGGAGACTTTCTCTCTGATTCTCTCTCCCTTCCATGTGGGGTGCCTGAGGAGTCCTCTCTCAGCCCGACACTCTTTAATATTTATGTCACCCCCTTGCCCAATCCGATCCGTAGCTTAGCTTTTGCTGCTTTTTCCTAGGCTGACAACACACAAATTGTGGTGTTGATATCATCTGAGGTGGAAGAGATGGCAAAAATGTTTTGCAACTCATTACTCACACTGTGAGGTGGATGCACGGACATTGTCTGAAGTCCAACTCAATAAAAACGGAGATACTCTGTTTTGGCAATGATTCCACTTTTTCGAACACCTTGTGGTGGCTGTCTGATCTTGGCTCTCCTCTGTCCCCAGTCCAAAAGACTAAACATCTGGGAGTTGTCTTCGACACTCAGTTGTGTTTTTCAGATCAAATTAATAAGACCACCTCCTCCTACTTCTTCTTGCTCAAAACTCTAAAGAAGATTTTTGCATTCATTCCTATGGAACTACGTAAGACAGTCTATAGCTCTAGTCATCACCAGGATTAATTATTGTAATGCTTTGTATCTGGGTGCTCAGAAGCCTCTGGTGAAAAAACTTCAGGCTCTTCATAACGCAGCTGCCAGGCTGCTGTTGAAAATCAAAACATTTGCCACCATCTGTCAGTCCTTGCTGCACCTTCATTGGTTACCCGTCAATGAGCGGGTTCATTTCAAAGCAGTGTGCCTGGTGCATGAAGCCCTTTACCTAACTGGATCTCAATTTTTTTAAAAACCTTTAATTCGCACTCTCCTAGTCGTATGCTCAGCTCCAGCGCTATCAGATTGGTGATCGGTTCCTAGAGTCAAGAAGGCGAGATGGGGTGGCAGGAGTTTGCCAGCAAGCTTTGGAACTTTATGCCGTTGAATTTAAGATCTCCATCACACCTACAGTTGTTTTGGAAATTGCAAAAAACTTGTCTTTTCTCTCATTAGGTTGAATGATTCGGCCAATTTGTTTATGCTCTGTCGTTTTCCTCTGGAACACTAGCACCAAGACACCCTTTGGGTAATCGCGCGCTATACAAAACTTTTTTAAATTACTTTAGAAAGATGAAAGGCTGTTTTGACCTCCCTATATTTTAACCTGTGTTGGTGAGATAAAAGACAGATTCCTGCAATGGATTCGGGTCACCAGAGAACTATCAAAGTTGAGAGTGATGTTGTTTCCCACTCACGAGGACACTGAGTATTCGTTTTATGATAGAAAGCTGCTCACTGCAGTCTCATTAACTCTCAAGGTAGTAGTGGACAAGCTCTCAAAGTGTAGCTGAAAGAAAGTTGTGAGGGCATCACTGCTCAGTGCCTCGGTGGCCTGTAGTGGGGAGGCAGAACCTCACTGAGGCTGGTGCCAGGAGCTGGCAGTAAACAGGAGCATTCGCTGGCAACTTCTCTCAGTCCGGCTTTGTATTTATACTGAAAACTTGAAGTGCATTGTGTATAGTTTGTGTAGACTTTTGTTTTGCAGCTTGCCCCTAGTGTGATGCTCGCTTGCTTCTATTTGCTAACTGCTGCTGTACAAGTAAAGCTGCACAAGCCATGGTACTTTGATTTTTAGTTAATGTAAACATTTGACTGTCTAACCTTGTTAGGTGCCAAGAACAATATTTGTAAAGGGTGGGTAACAGTATTGTGTTTCAGAGAGGCTTGAGACTTTGGGGAGTTGCAGGGCAGAGGGACAACAGCCACCTGATTGAATCAATGCTGAAGGGTGGCCGTGGGGGGCACACCCCACAGAAATGCGCACATTCTTTTTAGGTGAAAGCCTACCAGATGCTAACAACATCTTAGGGACATTCGGAAAGCTTCCATGGGAATGCATGCCGCCTGTTGCTTACCATTGTCTTTATGCTTTGTAACTCACATTTGCTTGCTTTCTATTTGTTGGCTTTATTTGTTTTAGGCTGTCCAGCTTGAGTTTGTCCCTTCCCTTATTCAAACCTTATTTACTGTATTTTTCCACCAGTACTGAATTTCTGTAAACATGCCTTTAAAACCTGTTCTAATCTAGTCACATTTGCTGTGCATTCAATGACAGAGGTGACATGTAAGACTCTGTCTTCCAGGGAGCTTGGTGTTTACTTTTCTTTCTCTGACTTCAAAGTGATAGGATTTATGTGACAATCATGCTAACTTCCCGGGTGTGCTGTAGGATGTACATTTTGTTTTCTAGCTCAAAACAAATGGTAAATTAACTGTGCAGATATTTCAGAATTTATCAGATTGAGGAGTGCACAAATAAAGCAATTTTTTGATAATTCTGAAGTGTGGTGCAAAGCAATATTTAAATGTGATCAAAACAAATCAATACACCTGGTGGATGAATTTCTACTCACTATCATTTGAGCACTGCAATACCATGCATTCTCCACTTTACCCCACTCCACTCTACTCTGCGCCGTTCCATGCCACTGCACTCTACTCTGCAACACTCCACACTTCGTCAATCCACACAGCGTCACTGCAGTATACTCTGCACTACCCTACTCTATGCCACTTCACACTTCTGTACTCTACACCAATTTATTCTATGCTAAAGCACACTACCCCACACTACTATGCATCACTGCACTCTTCATCACTGCACTCTATGCCAATCCACACTAAGCCACTCTAATCTACTCTGCACTACTGCGCTCTATGACACTGCACTCTACGGCACTCTACTTTATGCCACTGCACTCTACTCTGACAATCTACTTTGCGTCATCCCACTCTACTCCAATCTATTCTACTCCACTGGACTCTATGCAAATGCACTCTACACCACTTTACTCAAAACCAATACACTCAATGCCACTGCACTCTACGCTAATCTACTCTGCACCACTCACCACTATACTCTACAACACTGTACTCTAGGCACTGCACTCTATGCCACTCTACACCATTGCACTCTGTCAATTTTCTCTGCGCCAGTCTATGCCACCGCACTCTAAACTGATGCACTCTAAACCACTCAATTCTAGACCACTGCATTCTATGTCACTCTACTCTGTGCCACTGTACTCTGCTCCACTGCACTCTACTCTACACCATTCTACTCGACTGCATTTTATACCAATGCACTGTGCGCTAGTACACTCTACGTAAACCCAGTCTATGCCACTCTAATCTATTGCGCAACACATCAGTCTATGCAACTTTGCTCAATGCCTCTCTACTCTACTCTGCACCACTCTACGCCAATGCTCTCTACCCCACTCCATTATGCACCACTGCACAACTATCCTCTTCATCACTCTACTATATGGCAATAAACTCAACACCAATGCCACTGCAATTTACGACACTCTACTCTGCAATACTTTCCATGTCTGCCACTGAACTCAAAGCCACTCTACTCTGCACCACTGCAGTACTTGCCACTATACTCTACATCACTCTACTCCACGTACTGCACAATACACCACTCTTCACCATTGCACTCTATGTCACTTTACTCTGCACTCTACACTAATGCATTCTTTGCCACTCTAATCTACACTACTGCACCGTATGACATCCTACTCTGCAACCCTGCGCTCTTTGCAAATTAACTCTACACCCCTGTACTCTGCACCACTGCACTCTACTCTGCACCACTCTACTCAATGCCACTCTACACCAATGCACTCAATGCCACTACACTCTACGCCAACACGCTATACACCACTCTGATCTACTGTGCACTACTGCACTCTATGGACCCGATTCACAGAACTAACTTAAGACAAAATCCTAAACTTACTACCATTTTGGTATTCACAGAAGGCACTTACTTATTTTGGTATTCACAGAAGGCACTTACTCACTTACTCATTTTGGTATTCACAGAAGGCACTTACTCATTAATGAGTAAGTGCCTTCTGTGACTACCAAAATTAGTAAATGGTAGTAAGTTTAGGATTTTGTCCTAAATTAGTTCTGTGAATTGGGCCCAGTGATACTGCACTCTATGCCACTTTGCTCTATGTGTCTCTACCCAACTCTGCACCACTCTTCTCTGTGCCATTTCACTATACCCCACTCTACTATGTACCAGTGCACTCTTCAGCACTTACTATACACCACTCTACTCTATACCTATGAACTCTATGCTAATGCACTCTATGCCACTGCACTCTATGACACTACACTCTATGACAATCTACTGTACAAGACTGCACTCTCCGCCACTGAACTCAACGCCACTCTACTCTGCATCACTGAACTCTATGCCACTGTACTCTATGCACTGCGTCACTCCACTCTATGGCAATCCACTCTATTCTGCATAACTACACTTCATGGCACTGCACTCTACACAACTCTACTCTATACCACTGCTCTCTATGCCAAACTACTCTAGACCTATGCACTCTACACTGCACCACTCCACTCTGCACCACTCCATTTGATGACACTTCACTCTATGCCACTGCACTCTATGCCACTCTACTCCACTCTTCACCACTCCACTCTATGCCATTGCACTCTACTCCGCTTCATCTACTCGGCACCACTCTATGTCACTGCATTCTACGCCAATGGACTCTACACCACTTTCTTCAAAACCAATGCACTCTAAGCTAATCTACTCTGCACCACTGCACTTTATGCCTCTTCATTCTAGTCCACTCTACTCTACGACACTCCACTCTATGACTCTCTACTCCATTAAACTCTACTCCACTCTACTCTACTCTATGCCAATCCATTCTACAACACCACTCAACTCTACGCAACTCCCTCTATGCCACTCCATGCCCAGGCACAGCTGGCACAGGTAAGAGCAGTGGGGCGTGCGGGAGGGAAGTCGACAGATGATGGGATAGGTAAAAAAAAATAACAAAATTAAAAGAACACTTACTTTGCGATCAACCGCTGGCTTAAAGTAAGCACTAAAGAGTTTCTATTACAAGTTTTTCTCAAACACGGGAAAACGCAGATTTTGGTGCTTAATGCACTGAAATCCGATAATTACTGGGTACTTTTACATTGTTAAATTCAAGTAGGTTTGAGCTATAAAAATTCAACAGTGTATTGAAACTTTATTTTACCCAGTAATTTCAGGGTCGGACTGGGACAAAAAATAAGCTTGGGCACTTAAATAAAAGTGGCCCCTATTAGCAAAACATATAGCTAAAAAAAAGTGATGATATCAGGGAAATCATCTGTAAAAACCGTCCGACCAGGCCATAAAAGCACCCCACAACTGCTAGGAATCTGGCCCACACGTTGATCTGTGAGGCCAGCCCACGGTCCACCGCCTGATTGCCCAATACACGATACATCAATGTCAATATGGGATCATAACTCTTTTCTACACTTTGTACCTTTTTGGTACAGTTCTTGGATTTTCAGTAACTGGTTGTATTATGGTTGTTTGGTTGTGTTTTACTCTATAAGGTTAAGAGAGGTTTGTTGTATGTTTAGTTTAGTAATGATAGTTGTATAACGTGAAGATAAAACGACTTCATTGTTGCTCAAGATCTAATTAGTGTATTATGGGTACACAAAGGACTTATTTTAGTCCATGGCCCGGCTAGTACCGGCCAATGCTTAATTTGAGCTGGTGGGTGCCCCCATCACTTATTTTTGTGGACCAGCACTTATTTTTCCGAATCATGGGAAAAAACACTTAATGGGAAGACGAAAGATGAGAAAGAAGGCAAAACCGCCCCAAAGGAGAAAGCAGGGAGCGACAAGAGTGAGATAAGAGGGCAGGGAGATTATCTATTAACATTACTTTTTACCATCGGTTTGATTTTTGAAAAAATCTGTTTAATTTTTACATGATGTTAATGTATACACACAAACACTCAAAGAAGCACAAGTTGTTAAAAATGAATGTACGCAATGTATTCCTCTGGCCCTCAATTGCGTTACTCCTTCACCATTGTGTCCATATTAGTTTTTTTTTATGTTTCTCTCTTTAAGAGATGTAGTCTAGAGTTTAAATTGCTGGTTGTGAAATATGTAAAGTAGACTTTTCACTCAGCGTCTCACGTGACCTATGTGTGATTTTAACCCTTTAATGCGACGGAGGGTGTCCCATAGTAGGCAGGCCACGTCAGGAGCAAGGGTTGCACCTCTGACGCACGTGCTTGGTCGCAACTGGAGAGCTGCGTTTGACCCGTCTGGCTTGGCACAGTTTGTGCTCCTGTTTTGGCACCCGCCGGGCACCTCACTCTAGACTGCCACCCTTGCCCACTGGCAGCCGATTCCCACATGCCACGGCTGTGTGCTCTAAGAGAACCTGCAGGCAGCCTTTGGCTGAGGTAGGTTTACTGGAGGTTTGTGAAACTGAATTCCCTTTGTTTGATTGTAATCGCCTTAAGTGTGGCTTTACGGGCCTTGCGGCGAGGTCTTGATCTCCTAGGAGAACCTGACGACATTCCCTGGCTTGGAAGCGGCCTCTGCCCGGTCACCGCTCTCTTTAAGGGGAGAAGGCCCATAGGAGTCGGATGGCTTCTTGTCTCTGAAAGAACGAGGCTCTAGCTGGGATGAGAGTAAGGCCGCTCTCTTAAAGGTGCTCTCAGCCTCTGAGACAGGATGAGACCCGGTATGGAAGTATGCGAGATCAGACAAAGAGGGAAAGCCCCCAGCTGCCGCTTTCTGATAGTCTGAGGTCACATATAAGAGTTTCTGAGAATACAAAGAGAGAGGGAGAAGGGATAGCCCCATTTGCTCCCTTCTGAGAGGAACAGGGCAGTAACTACTTCGAGGCAGCCAATAAGAGTGAAAGGAAAGGGGCACCAGATTTCTTAAAAGGTGTCACATTTTGGTACATTGGCTGAGAATTGAAGTAAATACCTGCTTACGGCGCGAAATATCAGCCATGGACAGGAAAAACTGCACTTGTCATCAAAGACAGGCATCTGCCAAATGCCTCTCTCTGCAAGCAAGAGATCCGAGCCAGAGGCGAAGCCACAGTTGGGGCAGCAAATGCAGGTGACACCGGGGCCCATGTGTGAGGCACCCCCTGCGCCAGCTACTTATCCATAGCTGCCAGTTGACCTAGTTACAGACGTCTTTTACTTCCGTATTCCCTTCTTGTATTAGGAACCATGGCAACCTTGCCCAGCCACTGATCATAGATTTTTTAGCCAGCTGCTTCTCCGTGATAGCGCACTTACTTTCCAGATCAGCACGAGCTCAACATCCAGCTGCTGATCTGTGATAGCACACTAGATCTTCGGGTCAGCATGAGCCTAACACCCACCTGCTGATCTATGATAGGATGCTAGATCTTCAAGACAGCTTGAGCTCAACACCCAGCTGCTGATCTGTGATAGCACACTAGATCTTCGGGTCAGCATGAGCCTAACACCCACCTGCTGATCTATGATAGGATGCTAGATCTTCAAGACAGCTTGAGCTCAACACCCAGCTGCTGATCTGTGATAGGACGATAGATCTTCGGGTCAGCTTGAGCTCAACACCCATCTGCTGATTTGTGATAGGACGCCAGATCTTCAGGTCAGCTTGAGCCCAACACTCAGCTGCTGATCTGTGATAGGACGCTAGCTCTTCGGGTCCGCATGAGCCTCACACTCAGCTGCTGTTCTGTGATAGGACGCTAGATCTTCGGGTCAGTTTGAGCCTAACACTCAGATACTGATCTGTGAGAGCGTTGATAGGACAAGTACGTCCCGGGTACAAAGAGACTGCTCATCCGCAGCTCTCTGACATGAGAGGACTTGACAGGAATCATAAAGAGGGCTCTACCATCTACTGCTCTAGCTCTTAGCGGAGAGAGCGAACCTGATCCCTGACAGTTTCCAGGTTATTCTGATAGATTAAGCACTTAGAGCAAGCAGAGAAGTTGTTACAGTTATCACCTTTAACTCTCAGATAGGCCAATATTCTGTGTGTTTCTATCTGTCAAATATGGAGGGCCTGCTGCAGAGTGGCAGAGTGCAGCTAGGCAAACCACAAAACTCACAGAGAAGACCCAATGCTGAGCATGGAGCATACAACTGTTGGAGCGAACAAATGGGTGCACACAACTGATACAACGTTGAAAGCACTCAAAATTATATAAATGCTACTGAATTATGCCCATAAAATGGAGTTAGCTATAAAGTGTTTATTAAGTGATTTACAAATAGTGAGACCAAGGGAAGAGAAACTGCACATATAACATTTAATAAATCTGGTTAGAATGCTATGCTCTGATCAAGAAGAACAGTCTCCTAATCTTCCTCAAAGGAGTACTACTCCCTAATAATATTGTACAAGAGTGACCAGCACCATAATTTCACAACCATGGACATGTAATATACATCTTATTTAGATATCGGGTGCACAAACTTCATGCACAAATTCTTTGCCTTAAAAAGAACTCCTTTATTCAAATCTTCTTAAAATCAGATTTTTCAAGTAGCCAACACGTTTCGTCTCTGCACAAGAGACTTCTTCAGGGATTGAATTGTTGTTTAATTCATGAAAACCTCAGAAACCACATTTCTTGATCCAGAGCTGGCCATGTCCAAGTTAAAAAAGTCCTATCCACTCCCAAAAGAAATATGAACTCCTTTTGACACAATTCTCTTATCTTTGTAGAAGCAGCTCCCTTATTTTGTTAGATATCAGTCTCTAAAGGTGCCTGTTTGAAGCCTACGTTGGCATCCCAATCTTAATAGCTGTGAGCAGCAACTTGTGTATTCGTCCGAATCATGGTTTTATTATTGAAATATTACATAATGTCTGCATGTAACCAACCTCTTTAAAAGCTATTTTGCCAAGCTGGAGGACCAAAAGCAAGTTTTCATTGGGTAAATGAGAAACAACTCGAGTCAGTTTTTCTCCCTTAAACATTTGGTTGTCCTCATGCAACACCATCATGCTTACTACATAAGTATCTCTAATGCATAGGACATCACCTGAATAAACAATCATTTGTCACATGGTTTCTTCTCCATTTGTCTTTATTGTTTAATTGTATTTTTTTTACTGAGAAAGCTTCCGGGCCTACACAGTCCGAGCAAAACGCATGTCCTCTGCTCTCTTACTGTAATTCCGATCATCAATGAAATATCCACCAATTTGGACCATGCATGAGTCTCATAGGTTTGAGAAGAATTTTCTAATAAAAGCAGAGTGGAAGGATTTTGTTTTCACTGCTCTGTTCACAGCTGTATTTCAGTATTTTAATTATTGCATTATTAAAAAATGCTGACCTGCACTGAAGGCCAATCACGTGATATTGCAACGTAACACTGTATATGGAATCTTTCTAGAAACAAGTTGACAAACCTTTGTGATTCCATCTTAGTAGGTATAGAGTACAAGAGAGAATAAAGGAATGCAGATCTTTAAATTGAGTCGAAGACAATTCAGACTATTACCTGGAAAAAATATATGTGCTATGTTCTCCCAAGTGCAAATGTAAATAAGTCATAGCACTCTATTTATATGTTAATATCACTGACCTCCTTGTGGATAAAAACAAAAAATAAAATAAACAAGAGAGGCCCTTTGGTCCAGCGGTGACAATAAAATATAGCCACAAAGCATTTACGTCACCATGGTCTCATAGGGGTTGCTCTCAGGTTACCGGGTTTCAGTGACACATCAGTGAAGTTTAGTTCTGTTGCTAGACTTACTTTAACTTTCCTGTTCTGTATTTGGACTACAGTTTGAGTAGAGACAAAAATATACACAGTATTTGATTAATTTCCGTCTGCGAGAACGCTTGGCAGTTCCTCTTCATTCATCCAGATGCTTCCATTTTTTTTTCCTTACAAAACGACTTTTGGGAATTGAGCAGTTCAAGAATCAGTTCAGGGTTTCAGTGGACCTTAATAAAATGCAGTGTCTTGGAACTGCAAACTACAAGTTAAGTCACACAGTTTTAATCCAGACCCCTAAATGCAGAAAAAGACACTGATATGCAGATTACAGGGATATTGGCTATCAGGGAAACTGGGAAAATGTATGTCAAACGTGTGCACGGGAGATGGCTGCTGGGCAGGGATAGAGCTGTGTGTCACACTCAACTCCCATCAAGAAGCCTCTATACAAGATCCAGAAGGGGGTAGTGTATCCTGTCCTCAAGCCTAAACAGTTGTGCCAAAAGTGTCCCCATGGGTGTGAATGGCAGTTCATGAAAAGTTAATGAGATAGACATAGATCCTTCTTGTGACCCTGTGTCCTACGAGGCTCCCCCTCACACTCACTCCACTTCAGCTCCTCGACGTCAATGTCTTATGCTGGGCTTAGATGGTCACCTGAGTGATGTCCAGGCTCCTTTTTTTAGGTCTCGCATGGCTGGCGTTGCAGCGCAAAGTGTTGCTCGCCTCGGCGAGATTTATTGTGAATGAGGAGTTTCAGTAGAGGGCTTGAAGCCACGCCCCTCATTTCCATTGGCTGGCATCACCGTTTATGCTAAACGGTGGCCTGCCATTGGAAATGAGGGGTTTTGGTTGACGCCCTTTTGCCTCCGAGCCGGACTGGGTCGCCTGCTTTATTATTATTATTATAGGGGATTTGTAGAGCGCATGGCTGCCATAAGGCTTCCCAGCGCTGTGCGATTAGTTACTGATTGGATGCCGGCGACTTAGAGGTGTTGCTTAAACAGCCAGGTCTTGATTTGTTTTCGAAATTGCAATTCATTGTCTATTTTTCTACACTCTAATGGAATAGAATTCCAGAGTTTCGGAGCCAGATGTGAAAAAGCTCTCCAGCCCCATCTTTCTCTCCTGGCCTTTGTTTGTGTTAGACGGTCTGCCGTACTAGATCGTAACTGCCTGTTTGGAATGTAGGGGGATATAAGTTTCCTGACTTTTTCTGGCCCTTTATTATGGCGTGCCCTGTGTGTAATGATCAGGACTTTGAATTTTATTCTTGCTTCTATCGGTAGCCAATGAAGGTTCGCTAAATGTTTTTTTACCGATTCACGTATGGGGACATCACAGAGCAGCCTGGCAGCTGCATTCTGAATGATCTGCAGTTTGTGCGTGACGTATTTAGGTGCTCCCAGGAACAGAGAGTTTCCATAGTCTAGTCGGGAAGTGACCAGAGAGTGGACCACTGTCTTCCGAAGATGTATTGGCACCCTATTCAGGATTTTCCGTAGGCTTCTCAGTAGTCCGAAACAAGTTGTGGCTACCTTCTTGGCTTGTGTCCCCATAGATAGGTCGGATGCTAGCCATAAGCCTAGGCTTTTAATTATGACTGTAGGTATCGGTGCCTTACCTAAGCAGGCTGGCCAGTCTAAAATGGGGCTGGGTATCAGTTTATTTCCAAATATATTATCTCGTTTTTTTCCCCATTCAACCTTAGGCAGCTTCTCGTCATCCAGTCTTTCAATCAATCAATCAATCAATCAATCAATCAATCAATCAATCAATCAATCAATCATTTGTAGAGCGCACTACATACCCGCGAGGGTCTCAAGGCGCTGGGAGGGGGGGCGCTACTGGACAAACAGCCAGGTCTTGAGTAACCTCCTGAAGGTCAGCAGGTCTTGGGTCTGTTGTAGGCTCAGTGGGAGGGTGTTCCAGGTCTTGGTGGCGAGGTGGGAGAAGGATCTCCTGCCGGTGGTTGTACTTCCGATGCGAGGGACGGTGGCGAGTGCGAGTGCGAGGTAGGCAGAGCGGAGCTGGCAGTTGGGAATGTAGATGGAAAGTCGTCTGTTGAGGTAGGCTGGGACGGTTTTGTGGAGTGCCTTGTGTGCATGGATGAGGAGCTTGAAGGATATCCTCTGGTTGACGGGGAGCCAGTGCAGGTTTCTCAGGTGGGGGTGATGTGGCTGTGGCGAGGTACGTCGAGGATCAGTCGTGCAGATGCGTTTTGGATGCGTTGCAGTCATTTGATGAGCTTGGATGGGGCCCCCGCGTAGAGGGCGTTTCCGTAGACGCGTCTGCTGCTGCCGAGGGCCTGGGTGACTGTTCTTCTAGCATCTCTCGGGATCCACCTGTAGATCTTGCGGAGCATGCGGAGGGTGTTGAAGCAGGAAGAGGAGACGGCGTTGACTTGCTTGGTCATGGAGAGCGTTGAGTCGAGGATGATTCCGAGGTTGCGTGCGTGGTCATTGGGTGTCGGGGCTGCCCCCAGTGCCATCGGCCAACAGGAGTCATCCCAGGCTGAAGGGTTGGAGCTGAGGATGAGGACCTCCGTCTTGTCCGTGTTCAACTTCAGTCGGCTGATCTTCATCCAGTCGGCGACATTCCTTCGTGGAGGTTGGATTTGGCGGTGATGAGGTCCTTGGTGAGGGAGAGGATCAGTTGAGTGTCATCGGTGTAGGAGATTATGTTGAGGTCGTGCTGTCGGGCGATGTGTGCGAGCGGGGCCATGTAGATGTTGAACAGTGTCGGGTTGAGGGAAGATCCCTGGGGTACGCCGCAGATGATCTCGGAGGCTTCGGATCGGAATGCGGGGAGGCGGACTTTTATCAAGCAGGAAGACATCTTCTCCCCGTTTCTGCAGTTTTTTGGGTCTAGTGAATTGTGTATCATCTGCGTATCTGTGTATCATCTGCGTACGAGGTCATGGATATGTCGAATTCTTGTACAATCTTGGCCAGGGGCTCCATGTATACATTAAAAAGGGTTGGGCTTAGGGATGATCCCTGTGGTATGCCGCAGTCTAGCCTTATGGTTTCCGAGAAAGTAGAATTTTCTTGTACTTGGAAAGTTCTTTTGTACAGGAATGATAACAGCCATTTGAGTGTTTTACCCTGTATCCCAATATTAGCTAACCTCCTGCCAAGTATTTGATGGTCTACAGTGTCGAATGCGGCGATCATGTCCAACAGGTGGAGCACTGCAGATTTCCCCTGGTCTAGTGATTGTCTCAGCTCTTCTACCACTACCAGCAATGCGGATTCCGTGCTGTGATGTGCTTGAAAACCTATCTGAGTTAGATGCAGACATTGGTGGCTCTCAAGAAAATCAGACAGGTTTCTGTTGATGTGTTTTTCTAGCAACTTGCCTGTATATGGTAGCTGGGATATCGGTCGGTAGTTTCCCAGCTGTCCTGTATCTGCCTTAGCTTTTTTTAATAGGGTCTTTATCACTGCATGTTTCCAGGCCCCTGGGATTTCGCCTAATTCTAAAGATTTATTCAAAACCCTCAGTAAATCTGGTATAATGATGGGTTCTACTGTCTTAAGTATTTGTGGAGGGGCTGGGTCCAGAGGTGAGCCGGACTTCACCTTTTCCATCAGTACTACAATCTCATGCTGTTTAATGGGTGGGAAGTTAGTCATCACCTGCTGTGGAAGTACTATTTCTGAATCTTCTTCTCTCTCTGGATCAGGGTCTCCCTTATTTTTAAAATTACTGTATATGTCCGTTACTTTAGAGAGAAAGTATGTGGCCAGGTCATTAAATCTCTCTGCTGACGTTTCAGTAGGGCCAGTGACAGAGCTTGGGTTAGTTAATGACTTAACTACTTGGAACAATTCCTTTGAAGAGTTCTGGGCACTGTTTATTTTTTCTTCAAATAATTTAGCTTGGCTTGCTTTGATATTCTCATGATAATTCCTAATTGCTTTTTTATCACCACTTATGTTAAAATGCTGCATTGGTATGCCGGGCGAATATTACTTATTTCTCTATGTGGTGCATGAACAATTATGTTTTGTTTGAAGCTCATATTATGCCACAAAACACCAAATAACATTAAAATGATTTATACAACAAACTGTCATGATTCAATAGATTTTGATTTGTATTCATGTACAAGGGACTTTCAGTCTTAAAGCACAGAGGTGATAATGTCCTGGTTCTAGGGGAAGTTGCTGAGAGTAACCAGCTTCCATCATTTCTTGCAGTGGTGGCTGGTATTCTATGAAGGTGGTGTGGTGTAAGACCACACCACTGAATTGTAATGGTGGGGGGACTGGGGTAATATATTTGGGCTGGGAGCCGGGTTTAAGGACTCAGGGTAGGAAGTCAGGGTAGTTAATAGGAGAGAGTGGGTAGAATAGAATGCAGGGGTGGCAGATTTTAGGGCTCAGGGCAGGGGGGCTGGGGTGGGATCTTTACCACACATATACCTTCACCAAACATGCCTTTACAACCAAATTCGTTGTAAAGGCATGAATGGTTAAGGCATGCCTGGTAAAGACGCGGTCATTGTAAAGACTGGGGGGCAGATTTATGTTAGACTTGCGCCACTTTTACGCCGGCGTTGCGTCACTTTTGTGACGCAGCGGCGGCGTAAACCCTGCGCCACGTTGCGCCCCATTTACATCGTGACACATCTATGGAGATGCGTCACGGTGTAAAGCCCTGCGCCACATTAAACCTGCGTCAGGTTTAATGTATGCAGGGTGGGCGTTCCATCGGAAAAAGCCTCGGAAAAGTGACGCAGTGAAATCTACAAGATTTCACTTAGTCACTTTTCCGACGCTGCTGCGTCAAAACCTTGCGCCTGCTTGAAGCAGGCGTAAGTCATGACGCAGCATGTTAGGTATGGGCAGCCCCTAAACAGTGCTGGAGTTGCGTTGTGCTTGCGACACGATTCCAGCAATGCGCCGCCCTTACGCCATCAGATGCGTCACGCATCTTTCCTGGCGCATCCCTGCTGATCTGCAGGGATGCGCCAGGAAACATAAATCTGCCCCTGGGTGTTTAAAGAATGCGTGGTTTAGGCATTTGTGGTTGTGTCATACAAGCATTTTCATTCACTTGTAGTGGCGGCTGGTGACATTTGAAAGTGGTGTAGCATCAAAGTTGGATATATGTGTTGCGCTGCGGGCCCGACCGACAGAAAGGAGGCTTGGGGGGTTCTCCCTGACAAATGTTTGAAAAAGACAGTGGGCCCGATTCACAGAACTAACTTAAGACAAAATCCTAAACTTACTACTTTTGTTATTCACAGAAGTTAGGATTTTGTCCTAAGTTTGACTTAAGACAAACTTAAGACAGACTTAAGACAAACTTAAGACAAACTTAAGACAAACTTAAGACAGACTTAAGACAGACTTAAGACAGACTTAAGACAGACTTAAGACAGACTTAAGACAAACTTAAGACAAACTTAAGACAAAATCCTAACTTCTGTGAATATCAAACGTAGTAAGTTTAGGATTTTGTTTTAAACTAGTTCTGTGAATCGGGCCCAGTGCATTTTATAGCAAATTTGGGAACGGAAGATGGTTTATAAGCTAATTGTGAACATGTAGTCCTAAAATAAACACATTGAAAACCACCCCATATCTTACTGCATTAAATATATTCAACAGTTACTGAAGTGTGCAAATTGTACAGTGCAACATAAGTACACTGAAACTATGGAAATGTCACACATAAGGAATCTGAAAACTTATCAGCTGTGAATAAACAGCTGGACTGTCAGATCACCTGGTGCAAAACCTGCCATTGTGACCAGAGGTTCCCCTGAAAAGAATGATTACCAATGAAAACCCCACAGGAGGCAAATTCAATTGCTTCAAATGTGAATGTCACCATCCAAAGTTCAAGACCAAATGTTCCTTCTTCAACACTGTGTGGCATAATTCCTGTTTACTTTCACTGTTACACGCTCAAGCACGAGCACATTCAAGCTCACAAGATATGACTCAACTTCACAAACCATCTCCGTTTGTTCTTTCTGGGGCTGTGAGATGCAGGTCAGAGTGTGCGCTTTACAATTCAGACTGACTTTCCCCTCTTTTAGACTGTGTGGTGTTATTTGTGTTTTCCTTCACTCTACACACTCCAACAGGCAGCAGTCACCGGGGAGGAACACATTCCAGCTTACAATTTGAAACTCCCCAATAATAAAACCAGTAATTTACAGTCCTTTCAGTTGCAACAACAAAGAGGTTCAGAGAAATGCCAGCCGGAGATGCCCCATGTATTCTTATAAATGAAATCTCATCGCTTTCGAGACTTCCCAGCATCATTAGGGTGTCCACTGTCCACTCTGGCTTCAGACCAGACAGATGATGCTCTCGGGGGCGCCGCAGTGGTCGCTGTATTTCATTGCTAGCGTACAGAGTCATGCAGCTTGCCGTCCTGTTCCTTGCCAGATGTAACTGGGGGCTTCAACCATCGCACAACTGGTTACAGGAGAAAGAGCTTTCCAGGAGATGGACACCTTCTGAAATGCGCACCACCTGCCCCCCCACATGCACGTTCCCAGCAATGTGCATGACTTTTACACCTGACCAGGAGGCACTGTCGAATCTAGAGGGAGGGGTCTAACCCCCCCGTAGGTGGTAGACAAAGGGCATGGCAGCAACAGAGAGCGAGAGCGCACCAAGGGAAAGTTCAGCAAATGAACAAGTGAGTTTGGGTCCAAAGAGCCCAATCAAGAATGTGGGGCATGGTCACACGCATGGGCTAAAAGGCGACCCAGAGAAGCAGTCCCAGCTTCGTGGCCCGAGGAAAGTGATCCCACCCACCCACACCAGAAAATGTGGGTGTTGCAGCCGCAGTGTGATGAGGGGGCGAGGAGTCACTAGTTTTAACAATAAATGTCTTCACATTAGGACATAAAAAGTGTAATTGCCCAAACAAGGTCCTTGGGGGGCCTTACGGCAGAGACTCGAGACAAATGGAATTGCCTGAACAAGGTCCTTGCGATGCCTTACGGCAGGGTCTCTTGAGACAAGTGAACGAACAAGTGCCTTTGGATGCCTCATGACAGGGATTCTTGAGGGCAGACAAAAAGGGTAAGAAATGGTCAGCACTGGCCGGACACGGCACTTGCATACCAGGCATGGCCACGGGACCACGAACGCCATACATTCAGTAGCAAGTTGAAGCCTCGAAGCCACGACCCGCTGTAGCAAGTAAGTGACAGAAGTAGAACTGTCATAGTAGTTTATGACAACTTTGAAGAGACATCACGACTGTAAGGATGTTGCATTGCAGGATTAGGCAAGTTATGGTTATGAGTATGCAATAAGGTATAGGAGATACACTGTATAACCTGTTATGAAATGCCTTACTTTGTAGTCCAAGATGAGCCGGAAATGAGTATGTTGATGACCAATGCTATCATGACATGTGTGTACCAACTTATGATGTGAATAAACTGAGGCCGTTCTAACATCACAAAAGGTCTTGGTCTATGTAGTTGACAGGGAGAGAAGGAGCGGAGGGAGGGCCTGTGAGTTGCTCGCACAGCGGGGGGGGGGGAGGGATTGGAACCGGGGAACAAGTTTCGAAAAACAGTGTTGGTTCAACATCTTGGCAAATACTTCTTTTTTTTGTTGCAGTTTTATATAGGGTGAACTAGACCCGAAAGTATTGGAGCGCTTTACATGAGCACCAGTTAGATTACACAAGTGCACATTCTTTTTTTTACGTCACAAGGGATTAAGGGGCACATGCGAATCTGCCCCTTTGCGACCGCAAAGTCTCAAATTGTGATTGCATTTAAGGAATCGCAAATTGCGATTCCTTAAATGCAATGCAAAATGCCTTTTAAAATAGCGATTTTGCTATTTGGGCCCGCTATTTACTAACAAATTATACCAGATGGTAAATAGCGAAAACTAAAGTGCATTTTTCAAAGTTGTAGGTTACACACAAACATGCCCTTGGGACATGTATGTGCGCAACATGTGTGCACAGGTCAATTTCAGGGGTTCACCAGGGTGTCCTTTTGACACCCTTGCACCCTTGAAATTGCATGCGCAATATGCGAGTACCTATTGTGTATTCACAAATTGTGCATGCAATTTCCCATTCATTCCTATGGGTCTGTAGGCCCATAGGAATGAATAGGGAGTCATTCCTTAATGGCGCCTGGCAATTTGCAAGTCGCAATTAAGGAATGTTTAGGAATTGCTATTTTTATATCGATTCCTACATACATAGGCTTTTGCGAGTCCTTAATTGCGATTCCTTAAAAATCGCAATTAAGGACTCACAAAAGCATAGCTTGATGCATGTGCCCCTAAGAGATTTGTCCAGAATCACAGAATGTTGAGCCGACGCAGAGACTTGAAATTGGTTTCCCAGTTCCAAGGTCGGCCGCTCAGGCCGTAATGCTACATCCTCTCCATGTGCACATAAAAAAAGAATGTGACCTTGAGTAATGTAATTGGTGCTCAATTCCTTCGTCTTTGGGTCGTGGTTGTGCCATATAAGTAGGTACTCTGCTGTGTAAACATGATAAGACTGTGCTCAGCCATACAGAAATAATCCACAAAATGAATATTAATTCCCTGGTCTCCCACCACCTGGACAGTGGAGCAACATCAGCCAATTGAAGGCAAAGTACACCCATGCCTGGTGTGTTGGTTCACCATATACAGCACTTGGCACTGAACCTTCAAACCCACCTCCTCCCCTCCAATGGCCGGGCTTGGATGCTATCTTATGTCACCACGTTTTCAGTCAAATACCTGGACACCCCAAATAACGCATTCGCTTTCTGCACCAACATTAGAAAGAGCCAGTGCCTATTTTTAAATGCCCATGGACTTCTTTATGCTCTGAGACTTTCTTTCTCCGCACGGTTAGATTGTAAGTAGCCTGGGCGGAGTTCGTGGAGTTTTGCTATGCGGAACTCTGTGAAGTTACAAAAAAACTCAGCGAAGCTCCGCAAGTGGCGGAGTGTAGTGCGAACTGCTGTTGTCGCTGGTCTTCCTGCAGCTCGAGTAGATATTCTACCCAAGCGGCAGCTCGTGCTCGCGAACTTATCGCTTGGGAGCCCGAGCAGTGAAAAACTCGGCTGCATTACACGAAGCGCAGTTTTCTGCACTCCGCAAGCTCCACGGAATGTGGAGTGCAGAAAACTCTGCATACTCTGCGATCGGAGCAGAGTTCAACGCCCAGCGAACGAAGCAGAGTTAAACGCCCAGGCCCTGTAACTCCGGGCCTCTTTGCTCCAGAATTACCATTAAACACTTTTTGGCAGTACTGTATGAGGGAAAATACCCGAGAGGATTAGGATGACTTAAGGAATGCAGGGTATCAAACTTGTGTTCAGGTCACATGCACTTGTACTGTTCTGAGCATGAATGCTGTAAAGTGTAAACAGCATATTTTGATGGTTATGATGCTATTCCAAACGTAGTGATACTGACTGGTAGTGGAAGTAGGTGAGGCCAGGGCCTCCGTTCCGCTCCCTCTAAGATCACACATGTGATCATGTGCTCCCATTGATGCAGACAGAGGGACCTTCTGAAAAGCAAGCAAACTTTAACTTCTGTTCCCTTGTGTGCAGTGCCTTTACTGGCGCTGCACATGAAAAGAAGAGAGAAAGGGACAGAAAATGGCCAATCTCTGCACGACTTCAAAATAAAGCCATCCAGTGGTTGGCTATGTTCTATTTCAAAGACCCAGCCTGACTGATGTTATTCATTTTATTCCCATCTCTGCTCTCATGCTGCTGGCTTGGCTGTGGCTGGCAAAAAAAAAAAAATCTTTTATTTTGGGGATTAGGTGGCAAAAATCACAGGGGGGGTGCAACGCTCCAGTGCCCCATCAGAGGAACCGCCCCTGCTCACTTGCTCTCACTCACTCATTCATTCTCATTTTCTTCAACTCACTCTTTCTCTCACTCACTTGTTCTTACTCATTCTCACTCTGACTCACTCATACTTTCTCACTCACTCATATTCAGTTGCACTCACTGTTACTCTCACTCACACTTTCTCACTTGTTCTGACTCACTCATTCTCACTCAGTTTCAGTCACATCCACTCTTACTCTTTCTCACTCATACTTTCTCACTAACATGAACTCACTCGTATTCTCATTGTCTCATTCTCATTTATTCTCACTCACTTTGACTCACGTATTCTCAATCACTCACTCTCTTCATTCTCACCCATGATCACTAACTTTCAGTCATTCTTTCTCTCACACACTCTGACTCACTAATAGTACCTTAGTGACACTCTGTGCCACTCATTCCCACTATCTCTCACTTATCTATCTACACACACACACACACACACACACACACACAAACAAACACACACACACACACACACACACACACACACACACACTTTCACCTGCACACACAAACAAAACATAAATTTAAAAGCATTTTATTTTACTTACCGCAGCTATCAGCAAATGGAGAGTTCCGGCTCCAAGTGCTCCATTTTTATTATACTTATAGTGACTAATATAATATTATTCATTTTCAGTATTATAAAAATGGACAGTAAACAAGGAGGGAGGACACCTAAAGTTCCTGTGATCTTGGCACTGAATTTGCCACCTTGGAGGCCAGGGATCAGAAAAGCAGTGCCAGGGGCACAAGAGGCAAGGAAGGGGAGTGACACTGCAACTTCTGGTGACCCCTAAAGGATATCTAAATGTCTGTGGCCCCATTCCTCAGCTCTTTATGCTATCTTTCTTGCCTCTTCATTACCCCTCTCTCTCACCTGAATCCCTCTCGCTCTCTGAGCTCTCACAGCAGGCTCTTTTTATTACTTCAATCAATCAATCAAAGGATTTGTAAAGTGCGGCAAATCACCCATGGGGGTCTTGACGCGCTGAAGTTACTAGCAGCTTCTTGGTGATCTATTTATTTGAACAGCCAGGTCTTGAGTCCTTTCCTGAACTGCTGGAGCGATGAGGCCATCCTGAGGTGTAGGGGAAGCTTTGTGCAAGCTTTAGCCACTAGGTGTGAGAAGGAGCGTCCTCTGCTGTTGCTTCGGTGGATCTGGAGGGTTGTCTGCGAGGAAGAGGGAAGCAGATTGTAGGTGTCTGGTCGGTTGGTGTAAGGTCATGCGTTAGTGGATGTATGCTAGTCCTTCATTGTGCAGGACTTTGTATGCATGTGTCAACATCTTGAACCGTCATCTCTTGTGGATTGGGAGCAATTGTAGCCTTTTGAGGTGGGGTGTGATGTGGTTCATCTACGGAGGTTAAGGATGAGTCTAGCACCTGAGTTCTGTATTGTCTGTAGTCTCTTCAGGCGGTGTGCGGTGATTCCTGTGTAGAGTGTATTCCCATAGTCCAACCGGCAGGTGATGAGGGCCTGCGTGACGCTCCTTCTGATGTTGACTGGGAGCCAAGTGAAGATCTGGCGAAGCAAGCGTAGTGTGTGGAAGCAGGTGGATGAGACTGGGTTAAACTGTTTTTTTCACAGATAATTTGCTGTCCAAGATGATGCTGAGGTTGCAGGCGTGGTCTGTTGGGGGCAGCAGATGGGCCGAGTTCAGTAGGCTACCATGTGTCGTTCCATGGAGAGGCGCTGTTCCCAAAGATGAGGACTTACATCATTTCTGTGTTGAGCTTGAGACAGTTGTCCCTCATCCAATTGGTGACGAGCATCATACAACTGTGGAGGTTGGCTCTAGCGGTGGAGGGGTCTTCTGACAGCGAGATGATGAGCTGGGTGTTGTCGGCGTAGGAGACGATGTTTAACTCATGCAATCTGACGGTGTTGGCCAGGGAGGTCAAGTATGTGTTGAAGAGGGTGGAGCTGAGAGACGATCCTTGGGGGATGCCGCAGATAATTTTCTTGGGTTCTGAGTTGAACGGTGGCAGACTGATTCTCTAGGTTCTTCTGGTGAAGTATGAGGCGCTCCATTTGTGGTCAACTCCTTGGATTCTGATGTGGCGGAGTCTGTTGATCCAGATGTAATTAGTGACGGTGTCGAAGACGGCTGACAGGTCCAGAACAACGAGGGCTGCAGTTTCTCCTCGGTCCAGGAGGGCCCTTATGTCATTGGCGGCAGCAATCAGGGCTGTCTTGGAGCTGTGGTTGGTACAGAATCCAGATTGAGAGGGGTCTAGGAGGTTGATGTGTTCCAGGTGTTCAGTGAGTTGTTGCATTGATTGCCTTCCGGAGATCCTTCACTGGAAAGGGGAGCAGGGAGATGGGCCGGTAGTTCTTCCGTTCTGCTGAGCCAGTGGATAGTTTCTTCAGGAGGGGTCTCAGTGTTTCCAGCAGCAAGGAAGGAGTCTGAGGTGATGGAGGTGTTCAAGACTTTCTTGAGCCCATTACCAGTCGTCTTACTCTTGAGGTTGAAGACGTGGTGGGGACGGTGGGTGCTCCTGAGCACATGGAGTTCATGATAGAGATTGTGGCTTGAATAGTGAGAGGGTTCCAGTGGGTGATTGGGTGTTCAGGGTTTGGGTTCGTGGGTGTGACAGGTTGATGCTGTCGGTGGTGGAAGGTTGAGGTTTGAAGTTTTCGTGGATGTCCGAGATTTTGTTGTGGAAGAAGTCTGCCAGGTTGTTGTACAGTTCTTGGGAGGGGATGATGTCATTCCCGGCAGCTGTGGGGTTTGAAAACACCTTCATGATGGCGAAGAGCTCCTTGTTGCGGTTTGTGCTGGCATTTAGGCGGTCTGCTTGGGCGTTCTTCTTAGTTTCTCTTACACGTCTCCCACTCTTCATCTCTGTTTCTTTCAACTGCCCTCTGTCTGTCGGTTGTCTTTTTTCCATGTGTCCCCCTTCTCTGCTGTTTTTTTTTTAGCCTTTCTCTTTATAATATCTTTCTCACACCGGCATGCCCCTCTATTTCAGTCACCTCTATCTGTATCTTTCTGTCATGTCTCTAACCTGTCTTCTCTCTGTCCCTCTGCAGACTCTTTTTCATCTGTCTCTGACTTCATCGCCAACCTCATGTGCCTCTTCTTCTCTCACACCTATCGCTAGTTCTCGAATACATTTTTCCTTGTCCATCTAACTCAGCTGTTTATTCTCTCTCACTCGCCCTTTCTATCACACACACATGCATACTTCTTTCATTGTCTCACATATCGGTCTGATGTGACTTCTCCTCTTTTCCGCCATCTATGAAATTTTCTTTTTCTTTCTCCTCTGTCTCGTTATTTAACTCTCCAGTGACGATGCCCAGGGCCATTAGAGACACAGGGACTACTTTTTCCCAGGGCTTCTCAAAGAGCAGCACTAAATTAATAATTATGTTGCCACTTCGTTATTTTGAGTACACCATTCAGTGTTCTTGGTATACTAGCCAGAGCCCCCACCTCCGGAATGGTGGCAACATTGCTTCATTGCAGTGTGAGTTTCACTACCGATTTTATTTATGGCAGGAGAAGTCTCCGCTTGCTGCAGTATAAAATGTTTTTAAACAGGCTCATGAAACCAGTGCTTATTGTAAAAAACATAAGTTCTAGGGCCCTTCTCTGGAGGCCACTGCAGCGTACACCAATACCAGCGTGGCCAATGACATTACAACACAACTGCTAGCCACCACACTCCTACAAGTGTGACAATTTAGACTATTTCAGGCCAATCAAAGGTATAAAACAAGCATTTACAATGCAATGGTCTCGGCATTGTTAAAGTTAGAGCTATTGGCATTGCTCCTGACATTATTTTTGTTTATGTTTATGTTTTTAAAACATTTAAAGAAACGGCATTGTTATTTACAATGTCAGTAGCTTAATCTCTCCCAAATGCGAGACCTATTGCATTTGCACCCACACACAGAGCCACCCACACAAAGCCACCCACGCACACAGAGCCACCCACACAGAGCCACCTACACAGAGCTATTCACATAGAGCCACCCACACACAAATAGAGCCACCCACACACAGGCACCTACACACACACACAGAGTTACCCACACACAGAGAGAGCCACCCACGCATAGAGCCACCTACAAAAAAAGCCACACACACAGAGCCACACACACAGAGCCACACACACAGAGGCACACACATACACACACACACATAGAGCCTCCCACACACACACAGAGCCACCCACACTTACACAGAGACACACACACAAAGCCACACACACAGAGCCACACATACATACACAGAGCCACATACACATACACACACAGCCACACACACACATACAGAACCACACACACACACATAGATCTAGACACATACACATTGATCTTGGGAGCCAAAGCAGAAGTGGCACCGTTGTTTTTAGATCTTTGCATTTATCACTAAAAATTAAGCATTTAAAAAATAAATGACTAATAAAAATTGACAGATTATCGGTGGAAAAGACGTTTTGAGATTTATGATTTTTGATGCAGCGAAATACACAAGGATATTGTCAAAAACAGTAACTGGTGCATGTGTAAAGCGCTCGGATACTTTTCTTGATTTTGGTCCTTGTAGGGCTGAATGAATTAAATGTCAAACAGGGCTACAAACCCAGGGAGAAAAAAGAAAATCACTTAAACATGCAGTAAGCTGGACTGGGTCTGAAAGTGGAGGCCGATCTTTCAGTTCAGAAAGCCGGCAGGGGTCTCCTGGTCAGCAGTAACTTGTGGGGCCAGTTTCTGCAGCCTTTTCACATGTCCGAGGTCTAAAGAGTGCAGGGGTCTGCTGAGAAGTGTGTTTGTTTGTTGTTCAAGTTGAGGCGGGTCTCCCTCTCTTCCTCACAGGGCCTGGAAAGTTTAGGAAGGGCTGGGACGTCTCTGGGTCTCGCATTTGAGAGAGATTAAGCTATTGACATTGTAAATAACAATGCCGTTTCTTTAAATGTTTTAAAAACAAAAACATAAACAAAAATAATGTCATAAGCAATGCCAATAGCTCTAACTTTAACAATGCCGAGACCATTGCATTGTAAATGCTTGTTTTGTGATCTGGTCTCGACCGGGCAACGCACACCAGCTGTTCTATGTACAAACCCTGACGTTTGGAAGCGTCTGCTACAACAAAAATGTTATGTGTACCGCTCTGTGTTGCTCTTGGAGGAGTTGTTAATATTGAATGGACCCCTTAAAATCAAAAAGGCATGGATTCTGGAGACGTTAACTGAACTAAAAGCCAAAGGTTGGGGTATTGCTGCAACCGCCAAGACTGAAAAGTGTGTTGTTTATGCATTTTAGTGCTTGTTTTTATCAGCAGCTGTCTGAGTCAATGGGGGGTCGGCACGCGGCCTTGACAAGTGACGACGGACTTCAGAGGTAAAATCAGAGACTGCCCAGAGAAAACAATTCTTAGATGAGAGCTGCGAGACAGTCTGCAGAGAACCTGGTGGCATCTGAAGTGCAGGTGCCAAATGGGCTGGCAAAGACTTCTAGCTGCACGAACCCTGCACAGACAGCAGGTGTGATGTGTCCTAAATAGCTCATTCATTTACGAAGCACTGTGGAAAGCCCTCGAAACACCCTGGATACAAAGACGGATTAAGATATTTCCATGTCCGACCAGGCTTCGGAAATACTTGTCTATTAAGTCGTGCATTGAGCACCCGAGCTGTCTCCGCAGTAATACATCCTGGCACGTTCTGATACAGAAATTTGTCTCAAGCAGATTCCTTAGCCCACTGAGCTAGCTTAAACTGCAGTCTGTGTGTGAGAGTAAATAAAGCCGCCTTTGTGTAACAGCATCATCCCATTTCCACCACTAGCGTGGCTATGCTTCAGGTAGCGCTCTCTAAAACTCAAAATAAATACAATATATATGATATCCTTCCCACGGTCTCCCACTAGGGTTTCCATGTATGCTGACACACCAGGACCGGGGGCCGTGCCACCCGTGCCCATCGCATGGGGGCGGGGCTTAGATAAAGTGGGGAGGCAGATGAGCGGCAGCAGGCCTCATCTCCGGCGGGCCTGCTAGGAGGTGGTTCATGTAATGAGCGCGTGCCTCGCCTCCCCAGCCCAACCCCGCAGAGCCCAGACGGGAGCCGGTGCTGGAGGGCCTCGGACGGGCCCCAGAGCCGCCTTCGCCGCTAGACAGCCTCTAATTGAAAGATACACGCGGCCATTTCATATCTATCGGTTATCAGCCGCCCCACGGGAACCTCTCCCGCGCAGGTCATGAGCATCGATCGCCCGCTCCGCAAAAAAAATAAATTAAGAAAAGGGAAACAAACTCACCGCCGGGATCGAAGCTTGGATGATGGCCCATCACAGAGGGACGATTGAAACATCAAGATGTGTATTCAATGCGAGTAGCTGAGCAGGCTGAGCGCCTGCAGCGGAGACCTGGTCCTAACCTGGAGGCTGTGTTTTCTATCGGCGCCGGGGCCTACTCAGAAAGTCACACTTCGGAGACGTCGTGTCACCAGAGGACAGCACTTCCTACCACCCACTGTAATCTAGAACTTTGGTTCAAGTGAGGTGAGCCGGGACTACAACTCCCAGAATGAGTCTAGGAGATAAAAGATAGCTAAAGAGTGGCACGCTGTCTCCTATTAAACAGAGTTACCTTAATAGGTCATTAAAAAGAGCAGCGGTATCTCTCTTTGCAGTGTGGGCTACGTAAACGGCAATAACAAGCACACCACTGCCTTTCTCCGAGGTGAAAGCAGAAATGCCTTGGAGAAAGGCAGCGGCGTTTTCGGATTCGGGGGCGTGTTTTTCTCGAACAACACACCCAGAGAAAAATCGACAAAAAACACGCCCCCGAATCGCAAAACGACGGGGCTTGTTTTGAGAGACAAGCCTCTTCTCCAATGGCTGACCAGCATTTAAGAGGCCAGCCAATGGAGAAGAGGAGAGAAGAGGGGCGGGTTCAAGCCCCTCTTCTCCAAGTCATTAAATCTCGCGAGCGAGACTGCGCAAGCGCAGCCTTCGCTAGCCGAGACCTAAAACGGGGTAGGCAGAAGATATTCATTTTTGATGTTTATTGAAGCATTAAACAACTGTTGATGTGCTTGTCTCAGAATTAGACAAAAAGTGCCACCATGTGGCAGGCTGTCATAAGAGCCGGTGTTTAGAATTAGGTTCCTTTGCCGAGCACCAGAAACCACCGGCTCTAATTAAGCAATGTATGAGACCCATGTTCAGCTTCTTTTTCTGCATTGTTTTAGCTATCTCTTTGACCAGGGGTCACAGGGGTAGTGCCATGGGTCACAAGTGGAAGCCAAGCGACCCTTAGCAACCCTTAAATAACATCCAAGCTTACTTTACTCATAGGCTTAAGCCACTTGAATTTGAGAATGACAATTGGTGCACAGCTCTGTTGACATTGACCCTGGCCTGGAAGATGATTCTGTTATGGACCTGAAAACAATCAAGCAGTCTCTAGAAAGGTGAATTGTGCTGATGCCTAGGAACATTGCACATGAACCCAGTTGCCGCGTTTTGTATATGCTGAAGTTGATTGATGACTTTGGTTGAGGCTGACAAATAGGACATCACATTGCGGGTGGTGTAATACCTTTCATCCGATGGCCCCTACTCTGTTGTCTGTCGGTGAAATCCGGCGGTACTCCGGACTCTAAATACGGCGGGTAAACTGTCAGAGTGTTGGGCTGGGTACTCTAGCACACTTATGAGTACCCTGTCTGGCAAACTTTAAATCTGCCCTAATCGTTTTAGCATTATCTTATATTAGAACATTGGAATATTGAGAGCTCCATCGAAGACAGTGGAGCCGCAGCGGCCTATATGAACTGGTATAGGCCTGCTGCTCTCAACATTTCAATGTCCTAATACACAGCCTCTGCCTTTCTCTTTCCCTTCCTCTCAAAAATATATTAATTAGGCAGAGGAAAAAGAAAGGCAGAGGCCATGCAGGAGGACATACGCAGCCTTCTCTCTGCCCTCCTCCGGTAGCTCAGTCGTACTAGGGCTTCAGATGGAGGGAGGGGTGAATGCTGCTCAGCTCCTTGGTCTCCCTGGCTTGGCCGAACTCTAAAAGCAGTTCAGCCAAGCCGGTGAGAACCAGGTTCTGACTTCAGCCCCTTTTCACAGCTCCTGCTGTGAATGTTCAAAAGTTAACAGCCATAGCCCTGCAAACGGCTCTTAGTTGAACAACATTCACAGCAACAGCTGTGAACAAAGGCTTTGGAGCCAAGAGCATTTCATCCCACACGGGCTCCATGAGGCCTTTTTTTTTTTACTAATTAGAACATTCTGCCCTGATGGGGCGGAATATTCTAATAGATTTATAGACCGCTGTATCTGGGCTACCCCAGACATTTAAGGTTCGCTCCCTAGTTAACGCTGGAGAGGGTCTTTAATGGACGGTATAGCCCGCTAAGGTAGACTATAAAGCTATATTAGAGCATTGGCATGTTGAGCACTCATTTGAATACAATGGAGCAGCTCCAGGCTTATAATGGCTGGTATACGTTCGGAGCTACAATATTCCAATGTTTATCTGCCCTTAGTGGGTTTAATGTTCTAAAAGTGTTACAGCCCTTCTGCCTAAGGCTATATCAGTTATTAAAGGACCTCCTCCTCTTTATAGGCTCTTGCTTGTGGCTCGGGCCAGTAACTCGGGTTCAGGGCCTTTAATAACTATTATAACCCTCGGCAGCAGGCTATTATGCTATATAAGAATCCTCCCACTCAATCAACGAGAGGGACTATAGGGCTTTTTAAAGAGGTCCAGCATACATGCCCTGCCAAGTACTGCCACCTAAAGGAATGCAGTTCCTCAAAAAGTTCAGACCAATGAGACAGGGGTTACGGGGACCCCTGATTATGTGTGCGAGTCAAGTGGATTGGAGAGAGAGGAGGAAGGGAATACTCTGTGTCGGAACTAGAGTACTCACACACCCAGCCAGCTAGGTGTCATGCTTCATCAAATGGACCCCACGGGCACCCATAAAGGGGCTCTTTAGCGGAAATCTTTTGTTCCTTGCCGTATGGTGCACTGGGTGTGAGGGGTCTAAATGGTGTAGATGTGTTTGTAAAAGTGACTAAAACAGGTAGGATAGTCCAAATAAGACTTTTATTCAGGCTAGCTATCCACCTAATTAAAAACAATAACAGTGGCAGCTCCCTGACATTATGGTCCAGTTGAGCTATGCTCTACTCTCAAGGTCGACATGTTTCATGCCTACTGGTCAGCATGATCCGTGGCAATTCTTCAGGACCTAGTGAGTGATCTATCTACACACAGTGGTGGGTAAGTATTCTACCTACTTCATATCAGGACTGCAAGCAAAGTGTCATGTAGTGACCTAGAAAAAAGGAGGGGTTACAGAATATAATCACAACTGTATCATTAAAAAGGTCACAGTATATCCATCGCTCTCTCTAATATTGTCCAACCCTGCTCGTGGACTTGCGTATTCAATGGTGCTTGACATTATGAGTATCAATCAACCAACCACAAAAAGGTAGGTAGATTAACCATCTTAAAAACAGAAGATTGTGTTAAAAAGAAAATAAAAGGCAACAGGAAATCACTCTTATAGCCACAACAGTTGTATGAGTGGATAAAACTGTCAATCCACTCACCTATCTGTAATGTGAGTATCACTCCATACGGTGTCCAACGGTTAATCAAGACACCTGGGTCATGGTGTCCTAGGAGCATGAAAGGCAAGAGAATAGCAAGTAAGCCTAAGCAATATTGTCGATACACACTCACGCAAATCGCATGACTCAGTGTCAATTGGTGGGGGTAAGCGTTTCAGTCAACAAACGCTACTTGCATATTGACAGTGACAGCGGGGGCGAAACAATGTGATAAACAGTATGGTCACCCTGAAACTGTTACATCAGCAGGAGGCCCCCTCTTTCAGGTATATATCACCTCCTTGATGTCAGTATATGTGTCCTGCACCAGCATCCCACAATTCGCCCACCAACTCACTGTCTGATGCAAAGGAGTGGCGTCCACCGTCCGGCAAGAACAACCCATCAGAAACCCACTATGCAAAAACAATGTTACACAGTGCCGGACAACTTCGGCTGGCCGCTATTACTCACAAATCCAGCTGTGGATATGGGCCGATACACTTACCCCTCTCTGCTGGTACCAGAAAGCTGACAAGCTGCCCAGTGTTGGCGCTGAAATACTTTCCGGCATCTCGTGCGAGGAGGGGGCGGCTCCCGGGTTGTGTTGGAATCACGTAACTGATTGTGAATGGAATGCTCTACTGCCAGAGGTGTCAGTGGCGGCCATCTTGTAGTGTGTCATAGTGTAGTTCCGTGTATTGAGCTCTATAGGAACTCGAAGTATTATAAATCTTCCTTTCTCCACGACTAGACATAATATCTTGTTAATAGTGGGCACAGCACGATAATAGTGTAATATCCACCACAAGGTCAACATTGTAATTAACACCATATCACACTCGTGCATGGAATTGAATATTGTGCAGTTTCTTGTGTATACGGGGCTCACATCGTTATTTATGGACCGCATGCACTGTGTTACTATCCCCGTCATGCATACAGAGTGACAATTGCATCATGTGGGGCGGTACCATCTTCAAGGTGCCGGTGGTTTAAAATTCCATCATCTCATTATAGAGCGTTGGCAACAGAATGACTTCAGGAGACCCTGACCAAGGCAGTGTTATCTGTCAGTTAAGGAGGCCCAAGGTATGTCGTCATTAAGGCCATGTTGATCAGTGGATGAACGGTGCACCCACCGTTGTTCTATTTTTAAAAGAGCCTGCTGTGTGATTTTGCCGTGTGCTTCAAGAACCAGCCACTGCAGGCACTCAGGGGGGTGTTTCAGTTCTTCATAGTGGGTGTACATGTTGGTGGTGACTTTCATGCATCTGATGTTGCTCTTGTGTTCGCTGATACAAGTTCTAACCGATCTCATGGTCATCCCTATATATTTCTTATTACAAGGGCACATCACCATGTACATGCACTGGGACGTGTTACAGTTAGTGTGTCATTTTAATTTCGAAATGAAAGTGTCCGAGAGCGTTATCTCTTTGGTGGTTCTCATTTGTTCACAGACCGAACAGGTACTGCAAGGATGATGCCCTGTGACAGGAGGGAGACCCCAGAGTGTTCTTTGGACAGTATTGTTCTTCATCTTAGGTCTCGTGTGTATTTGGATATCCTTCAAATTTGTTGTCCATTTAAAGGCAAACCTGGGTGTGGGTATGTCCAGGTCTCCAATAATCACGATACCCCAATGTTTCTTGATTATCCCTTTAATACGTGTGGAGTCTGGGGTGAATGATGTGATGCATGTCAGGGTGTCAGTATGTTCTTTTGGTGTTATCTGTAGTAGTGACTCCCGGGGGTTGTACATAGCCCTCTTGAAGGAGTTTCTGAACTGACGTTCAGGATAACCCCTTTCTCTTAAATTGTGTTGCAATCCCTGGGCCTCAGTTTTGTAGTCTGTAAGGGTACTAGAGTTCCTCCTGATGCGGAGGAACTGCCCAAAGGGTATGTTGTCTGTGAGATCCCTGTGGTGATGACTACTGTATAGTAGCAGACTATTCCTGTCTGTTGGTTTCTTATATAGGGTTGTGCTCAGTCCTGAGTTGTCAAGTCTCACCCTCAGATCTAAGAAGGGTATGCACATATTAGAGATAGTATGCGTGAATTTCAGAAATTCTTTTTGTGTGGTCACCCTCTGGCAGAATTCCTCACATGTGGAAAGATCGCCTTTCCAAAAGATCAAAATGTCGTCAATAAACCTTTTCCATAAGGTCAGGTTACTAATGTAAGGATTACTCGGTGCATGATGACATTTTCTTCAAAGGTTGCCATGTACAGGCAGGCTACACTAGGGGCGAAGGTACTCCCCATGGAAGTACCTTGGGACTGATAGAAAAGTTGTTTCTTGTACTCGAAGAAGTTTTCAGTCAAAGCCAGGGTAGCGCATCCCATGATGAAGGGAACCGAGGTGGGTGAGACACACTCTTATCTCATAAGTGATGATTCAACACACTTGACTCGCACACATAATCAGGGGTCACCGTAACCTCTGTCTCATTGGTCTGAACTTTTTGAGGAACTGCATACCTTTACGTGGTAATATAAGAATCCTCGCCAGCCTTAGAGGAATTACCACAACAGGTTCTACCGGCTGGTTGTTACCAATGATTCAGCTTACCCTTTTGCACTTTCCTTCTTAATGGTGCACAGTTTCTTCCTGCCCTCTCTTATTCCTTATCTCAGACTCTTCTGCAAAAATCTCTTGGATTTGCAGAAGACTGTGATGAAACAACTTTTAGTACCTCTGAACATACCAGTTCAGAGGTACTCTGAACTAAGCTCACTCCTAAAACGTCAGTATGAATGGGAAAAAAAACTGTCACAACCAAGCTGAGGCTGCTAAAGGTCAGGCAGGGCTGGGGCAGAGTCAGTCACATGGCAGCCTGAGTGTGACATGTGACTGCCCATTTTCTCGCCCAACCAAACTTTCTCTGAAATTCTCCAATGGACCAGTCTTTCCTCTATTGCCAGGACAGCCTGGGTTCTGCAGCAGCTCTGAATCAGATACAGGAAATGATCAGCACATGTTCTGGAAATGCAGCAGGATGAAAAAAAGAAAATGAGCACAGAAATGGCAAGAAGACTTGGACTACAATCCACTCACTCTGGACAGCAGCTGTGCAAATGCATATGTCTCTTTCAGGAACTTCAGGACTAGAATTGGAGTTTTACAGCCCATCTCCTGCCTAGAATAATTACTTAGTCAGACTTATGCGACCAGTGCCTAATTTGAGCCGGTGGTTGTAGGTGCGGGCCACCAGCACTTATATTTGGGGCCGATGTTGCCAGTGGGCACTCATTTATTTGGGACTGGCTTTATTTTTCCTCATTCAACATTTCCTGAGAGCAAGAGATGGTAAAGTCACCACAGATAAAGAATAAGAAAGAGAAAGATGGAAATACCGTCATAAAGGAAGAAAGCAGGAATCTGCAATAGAGAGTTACAGAGGAAAGGGAGTGTCTGGAAATCAGTTAAATGGGCATGAGTTTGATTCCAGACTGTGCAGACTTGGTATTCTGTACGCCGGTGCCGACTGCGGGTATCTAAGCAAAGCTCTAGGCACCGGCACTTATTCTTCAACAGATGAAGCATTCCTTTAATCTCGAATACACACGACCTAGAACATAATCCCCCCTGCCTCTTTGTTTACCGAGCCCACACCAGTACAGTTGGACTGGATCAACAGGGTTGGAGGGAGCGATTAATCAAGGTGAGAGATGGACTCGGAGTAATGCTATTATAGGTAAGTAATCAAAACATTACCCCAGCCAGCATCCCTCACCCCTTGATGAATTACTTAGTTAGATATACCTAAAACCAGGTCAACTGGACATTTCTGCTTAAAGTTGGATGCATTTTATCATGGAAAGTCTATACCACTGTTACTTCGCAGTAGAAAGAACTTTTGAACCCCAAACCTCCTCCACCTCGGGACCTTGCACTACCATGTAGTGTTTAATAAATGTTGAAGGATTAACCCAGGTGGCATCTCTCAACAAATGTCCTTTAGTGATGCCCTCTGAAATTTTGACAAAGAGGTAGACATTACTTTACTTGACCTTCCTTGGGCCCCTAAGGGAGGGAGCACCCCGTACTCCTTGTAAGCTGGAGATATTTCAAAGCCCTCAAAACCGTGGGAGATCCCATGTTAGACAAGGTGGTGGGAGTGAAGGACGCTTATTAGTAAACCCTGTGAATAGCCTTCGCATTAGTCCCTGATCATCCTCTAAATTACCCTAAGGAGCCCCGAAGGCTTTTATTGCCACCCACTGAATGCTAAGGGTTGAAGATCTAAGACCCAAAGAGAACCCATCCTGGAGAAAATCCATATTCTGACAAAGCCAAGCAAAAAGCGAGGTCAACTGCTTCTCCAAACACCACTTCCTAAAAGACGTCCAATCTCTCGTCACACAATTGAGTGGATAGTCTTTTTACAGTCTGATCTGAGGACGAAACGTAATCTGACAACCCCCTGAATCTTAGCCCTGCCCTTTCAACTTCCAGGCCGTCAACCTGAGTCTTAACAGTGAGTCGGTCTGGAGACTGTGAATGGTAGAGGGGACTGAACAGATGGCAGAAGCCATTCCTGGTCCATCTTCAGCAGTGTCAGATGATAAAAGCAGGATGAGTGGGGCCAGGCTGGAGCAACCAGATTAACCTGCGCTCCCTCTTTCCTTACCCTGATCAGGAAGGACTGAATCAAAGGAAAAGGAGGGAGTGCATACAGATGATCCCCTGACTATGGTCAACATTGAGCATCCATGCTCCAAGGACTAACTGTCCTTATTCATGAGCAAACCTGAGAGACCTGGAAATTGTGAAGAGTCGCAAAAAGGTCTACAGCTGGGCACCACCACACCTGACAAATCTGAAGGAGCAACAGGGCAGAAAGACAGAATTAGTTGAAGGAGGAAGTTTCTCTGCTCAATCTGTCTGCCTGAATGGTCAAAGTCCCCTGGATGTAAATCATCCCCAAAGAGCTGACGTTTGACAGGGCTAATGAGAAGATATGGTTCAAAACTGCCAAAAGTCAGGGAGCCCTTTTCCCCCCTTAACGACTCATGTACAATTTTGCCATCATATTGTCTGCTTTGACTATAACGGCTCTGTGGGGAACAAGGCTGGAAAATGTCCAAAGAGCCAGGCAAATCACATGCAGTTCCCTCCAATTGGAAAACTGGATTCTTTGACTACATTTATATAGCCCTGGATCTGCTAATCCATGAGTTGTCAAAACATTCAGAACCTTTTTCACATGAACGGTCGCCTGCAGCACGGATGGAGACAACACCTGGCAATCATCTAGATAAGGCTGAATGCAGATCCTCTGCTGATGGAGTAACATAATCAAGGAAGCCAGCACTTTTGTAAACACTCGAGGAGCCAGCTTCAGCCTGAATGGGAAGACCCAGAACTGGAAATTCGAGTCCTCTACTTCAGCGAATAGGTCTCTTTGATAGTTGTGATGAATAAGCCGATGCGAGAAAGCATCCTGCAAGTTTACTGTCACTAGGAAGTCATTGTTTGCAACCAGAGAGATGACCTACTACAAAATTACCATCTGAAAATGAATAATCCTAATCCAGAAGTTGACCTTGTAAAGATCTAATACTGGTCAAAAGTCTCCTGAGACTTTTTGAACAAGGAATAGGATTCTTCAAAGGATCCCTGATGATGGCGGTAGCGATGTCCTGGAAGGAACTGAGTCAAAGTATGTATAGTAACTTCTTCTGATCATATTCAGTGATTGAACAAACGATGAGTTGTAAAAGGCCATGATTCTTCTTTCGACCTAATCTGAAGACAGAGGCAATGCATAGTCAGGAGCGCTGATTAGACAAACCGGCCTTTCCACATAGATCCTAAGGCCGACACGGCTTCTTAGGTTGGAACTTCCTTCTTCTTCAGGAACATGATTTGAAATCCCCACTTGTGTGTTTTCTGGAGTCTCTATTTCAAGGTTTGGCGCTTTTTGTGGAAGAAGCCTAGTAAGACCATTGTATGCGTATTATCCTTAAATGATGTTCTCACCAGGTGATTCCCGAATCGAGCTTCTTCCCCTCAAAAGGTATCTTTCAGAAAAACGCCTTTTCAGAGAAGTCAGCCTTCAAATCTCCAAGCTGTAAATGTATTCCTGGCCAGAATCACCGGAATTGTGGGATAATGCTGTTGCCTTATGTCAGATGAGATATCTGCCAGCAGCTTAGACTATTGCTCCATCTTGATAAAAATGTCCTACTCAGCGGCGGCCCCTCCATTAGGATAGAGGAGCGCTACCCCCTCAGCCAAGTATGCTGAAGTAAAATGATAATAAAACAGCTTTTATTTTAATCCCCTGGACCTGCCCCCAGGACTCTGACGAGTCTTAGGGGTGGGTACAGGAGATAACACTGCTGGTGGGGGAGGGGTAGTGCACTCCCTGCACTGCGCATAAGATTTTGGCCGGCTGTCTCAGGCTGGCCAAACCCTCATGTGCATTCAAGCTTTCTACAGCTCTAGCTGCGTTGCTGGGGCTGGAGAGAGTAGGCACATGGTCCCAGTCTGCCTGGGAGTGCAAGTTGCCAGCGCTCAGGTCAAACCCGACGGTGCTTTCATGCAGAGTCAGAATTGGCTGCGGTGCAGTTGGGAGCCTGTGCCCAGAAGCAGGAAGAGCGCGATGTGGCAAGAGACGGCAGCATTGCCTACGGCATTCAGGTACGTTTTTTTAATTGTTATTTTTTTATCCCTGAACCCCCCCCTGCCCACCACCCTCCCTCCCCTGCCCGCCCACCACTTTGGAAGGGGACGGGCCACTACAGGTCCAACTTGTATAGTCTCTGCCAAGGACACAAAGTCTCTCACCAACGACTGAGAAGTAACCTCAGCATATGCCCCTTCTATCTGACAGATTTGTAGTTCTAAAACATTTTTTAAGCCCACTGTCCACTCTTCAATTGACGAATCAGACGGACAGCAATCATCCACATTAAAAAAAGACCTCACGATTACCGAGGCAAAAATCAAATCCACTTTGATTGATTGATGAAGTACCTTATTACCCTCCTCTAGTGCATAGGACTTCTGTAGGAATTTCAGAACCTGAGATTGACCTAGCTCTTTTCTATTTTTGAAAATCAAATCCTCAATCTTGGGGCGCATGGGAAGTAATGCCGCAGGTTTGGAATATTGGGGAAACAACCCCTTCGCATCCTCCACTTCTGGAGGCAAATTGAAACCTAAATTGTCCCGGATGTGAAGTAAAATTGGAGAAATTCCTCTCTGGATATGCACTTGCCAGCAAGCATACTGGGTTTATGCGAGACTGAATCGTTGAAGAAATCTGTATCCACAGACTTATCTTTGTGCTTCCCAGATTTCTTGCCCTTTTTGTATTTAATAGCTAATGCCTTCGCCACTGCCTTGTCAATCATGGCTTGAACCTGCTCAACTGACAGTCTGCCTGGACTAGTAGAAGATCTAGACCTTGTTGACCACCTCGCCCTGGCCCCGCAACTTCATCTCCATGTTCAGCCTTAGAGTAAGGACAGTGGGAGAACCTTCTATTCTCAGACCTTTTCCTTTCCATCATAGCACATAATGCGAAGAAGCCCAAAATAGCTGCCTCTTAAATACACTCTCTGCCACAGAAATGCTCCAAGGCATAGGCCATACCCATTCAAATGATGTCACAAATTCTACTAGGAAAGAACCAATCACTGGTTCTGGTTTCTGTGTTGGAGGTGGGCATGCGCATAGCTTCACTTCTGAGTAAGAGAGAGCGATGCCCTGCCAGGAAGTATGGAGACCTGCACTGTCAATCCCATTCACGCTGTCTGTGTGCAATTAGACACAGACCAACCATTCCGCTCAGTGCAGGAACACAGAAAGCTGTGGAAGGTAAGGAGTTAAAGAGGGCTGTAATCCCACAAGACTACTTTGCGCGAGTGTTTGTCTGATTGTGTCTGTGTGTTTGCCTGCTTATGTGTGTGTGTGTGTGTGTGTGTGTGTGAGAAAATCGAGAGAGAGAGGGAGAGAATTGGGACACTCAGGAGGTATTTTAAAGGAGATGCGTGGAATGCTTTGTGTGTACATGTCTGCTTGTTTCTATGTGTACACTCAATAATGTATACATATTGTGTCAAATGCAAGCAGATAAGAGCAGCATGGCATAAGGAAGCTGCAAATATTACAAAACACAGAAACATTAACATATCGTGTTTGGCCCTCATTTTGTGTAATGAGTTAACCCGTTTTGTTTATATTAATACAATTCTCATGTGTTTTGGTATATTGTGCAACTGGCGTAGAGGTTATTTTTAATGCTGCTGTTGCAGTCAGTTTCCAGGGGCACACCGATTAGCAATCCGTTCGTGCCAATAGTGCAGCTATTGATGGCTTGGCTGCATTCATGGTTTAAAGGCTTCCTCCATTGTGATTTAGGGCCTGTTCCCACCACTCTTTATTAGCATATGTAAAGGAAGGCCGCCTCCTGCAGGGAGCCCATCTCACACCTTCCTTGCAGTGTGCAGCTACACCCAGTCTGTCCTCTTCAGGCTGGTCCTGGTCCACTGCTGCTGGGCGCTTTCAAATGCAGCAACCAGTGAAGATATGTACTTTCACATGTTTAATAAACTTCCTCAATATTATGTGAGTCCCAGTGTAGCCTGACTTGGTTATGGTGCCAATCAGACGATATAGGCTACTGGCCTAATGGGTACACCAGAAAAAGCCACATCGGATGCCGTAGGCTTGATCTGTTTACTATGAAAAGTTACAAGAAACGCAATGTGTTGACTTATGTCTTGCGAAAATCATAGGTTAAAGCCAATAGGCGTTTAATAATAGACCATTATGATACTGTGTTAAGTCTATAAACAGGTAAAACAGGTAAATTGCTACATGGATGCACACATATTACCTTAATAGCAAAGAGGTTTGGTTTTGGTTTCCCCCTCTGACAGACCCTATGCGCAGATTATTTTGCACTGACTCTGCAGCTTCTTCTGTTTTCTTATCCTGGTATCCTGGTCTTGTGGCAGCACAGCACATACCCATAAACAACAAGTGATTGCTAACATTTAGAAAATGAAATAACAGTTCATAAAACCCAACAAGCATTGGCAAATCCAATAGGTCTTGCCTATGTCGTTTAGCAATGTTGTACAATAGCATGGCTGCTCTGCAGCATGTCTAAACGTTGGAAGCACTATGATGCAGCGAACACTGGCTGTGTCATAGTGCTTTTTTTCCCTTTAGGGCAGGTGGAGGTATCAACACTCACAATGGGAGGGAAGGGGGGATGTAAGGGGCACACAGCAACAGGAGGGAAGGTGGGATGGAACGGGCAACCAGCTGGGGGGAAAAAAGCAAAATGACACAGTTAGCACTGGACACATTATAGCACTTTTTTTTCTTATGGCAGGTGGGGAACAACCCAGACAACGGGAGGATGGGGATGGGTGTCCAGACAACGGGAGGATGAGGTGGTGTAAATAAGCAACATGGACAACGGGTGGGTGGCGGGGAATAAGCAGCAGAGACAACAGTTAGTAGGTGGGAGGGAATAAGCAATGTGTACAGTAAGAGAGTGGGGGTGATACGGAAGAAGCAACAAGGTCTACATGAGGGGGGTGGTTCCTTACCACACCCTTCCCTGGGGGTGGTAGGGAAGAAGCAACACGGACGATGGGGTGGTAGGGAAGAAGAACACAACAGTAAGAAGAAAAAAAAAAATAGTACCTCAATCACAGTGGAGGCAGAGGAAGGAATCAAATCAAGATGAAGCATCAGCACTCGGGCTCCAGCAGGAATCTTAGAAGTACGTCCACCCTACTCTTGAAACCACCAAGATTCAAAAAGAAAAGATCTTACAATCGTGCTTTCACCGGTCGTGCTCCAAGAATATGGAACTCCCTGCCTCCCGAGATGAGATCCAATCCTTCCACTGCTACCTTCAAGAAACTTGTCAAACGGCTACTCTTGAATGAACTTTAACAGCATCAACTTGTGATCATGCTCTTGTTTTGTTAATACTCTGATTCTTATTGTACTACACTGCTGCGTTTTATTGTGTGCTTTTATGTTATTTTGCTCTCGTGGTCTAGGGCACCGCTGAGACCCCCAACTCATGACCTGATCTGTTTCCCCGTTTGTTGTAACTTCACCTACTGTCCCATTATGTATGTTACCCTTGCTTTCGCCAATTCTGTACAGCGCTCTGATACCAGTATGGGTCTTGTTTGCACTTTATAAAACTATTCAAATAAATAAATAAATAAAAACACTCACTTCATGTTCCAAGAAGAGGAAGTGAAACCAGCAAGGCCTGGCAAGTTTGGAGGCAGCAAATAAGAGTGACAATGAATCCAATGAATGGTAAGCAGTGGACAGGTTCCAAGCCCCTTGTAGAACATAGAGGGGCATATTTACAAGGAACTAGCGCCGCCGCAGCGTCATTTTTTTTGATGCAGCGGTGGCGCAAACAGTGCTCCACACTGCTCCATACTTGCAAACAAACACATTGGCCCCAATGCGTCCATTTGTAGAGGCCTGCGTCACATTATACCTGCGCCAGGTATAATGTATGCAAGATTGGCTTTCCCACGTTAAAAGCCACGTAGAACTGATGTAGTGAAATTTACAACTTTTAACTGCGTCTCTCTATGACTTGACTGTGTCAAAATCCCTACGCATTCTCAAAACAGGGGTAAGGATTGGAGTAGGGCTTTTAACATGGCACTCGCATCCGTGTTCTAACGCATTGCTGGAGTTGTGTCAGTCTTACGACCAACTCCAGCGATGTGTCACTTTAACACCTAAAGGTGGGTCAGAATTTCTGACACAACCGTGAATCCTTGCGCCATGGAGCACTTTATACTAAATAGAGTGCATCCATGGTATCATAAGGCATTTGTGGCAGGTGCAAGAAATCTGACGCATCGATGCTAATGCGTCAGTTGTTGTAAATATGCCCCAGAATCTCTTGCAAGAGAGAGCGCATGCACAGTCACAGACGAGACCCAAAAATGGCTTAAAATGAGGAGCCTGAAACTAGAGCGTTATGATCTAGACAGGATTTGCACTACCGTAAACACTCGTTGAAGGAGTGTGATTTAATGCGTCATCATTATTTATGTGTGCTCAACTGGTTAAAACATATTCCAAACACTTAGTGAAAACAAAACAATTTCCACATTGTAATCACAAATTATCTGAAGGAGATCCAAAGAATCCAAAATGGAAAGTACTTGAACAAATTCTTCTTGTTGATGTGTTGTCTTTTATTAACACATCTATTTTTTTAGCAACAAGTCCTTTTTCAGAAATCCAATAAATTCTTGTATTAGAGGAAATTAAATTAATCCCAATGCATTTCGGGTGTTACCAACACCCTTCTTCGGGGGATATCTACAAATAACAAAAGAATTCACATTTACAATACATTACATGATTGTTGGAGTTTTTCTTCGAATAGAAAATCTTAGTGCTTGTTGAAAACAGGTTGGAAAAAAGATGAGAACAAAGAGAGGAATGGTATGTCATCTGACAGGAGGGAAATAAAATTTTCAAGTATTATAAAGAGTTGTTAATAAAGCTTTCAAGATGGTTGTGAAGAAAACTAGTAAAGAACCACAGAGCCCACAATGTACCAGCATGCCGTGTGCCTTAATGCGTGGAAAAGGGATCACAATATGAAAAACTATGTCGACTACCTTAAGTTGAGTCTATAGTGAACTAAGATATCAGTGTTGAAGCGCTGATTCGAAAGTCTGGCTGACGACCTATAAAATAAAAATCGGTGTAAATGTAGGTTATTCCTACGTGCGTGCATTTAAGTGTTAGTCGTGTAACCTAAACGGTAAAGACTCACCACTGATTTCCTGGTTTAAATGCGATAAAACGCAATACTTCTTAAAGGACAGAGAGCCCAGTAGCTACGTGCTTGTTTCCTCGTTTAAATACGATAAAGCGTGATGCCTCTTGAAGGGGCAAAAACCCAGTAACTGCGTGCTCGTAACTAATGCAGTTTACATGCCTTGTATCTCATGGCTTGAGGATCGGTGTAGAAAGATCACTGCAAATAAAATAAAATAAACAAAGGTATAGAAACCTCGATTGTTGAAAACATTGGCGTTGTTAAAATAATGCAACCCTCATAAAGAGGTTCCTTACCTACATCCTAAGAAACGTGGCTGTATTTTTGGAAAAACGATATGGTGAGGAGAAATCCCGGGTATGATGGCCGGAATGAAAGCTCGAGCATATATTCACATGAGAGTTAGTGAAAATCACGCGCAAGTTAGTAGAAAGAGATGGTGGGCAACTAACTAGAGTAGAGGAATTTAGTGTCGGCCATGTAGAGGCGGTGACGATATGGTTATGTAATTGAGATCAAATAGAAGACATGATATCTTAGCTAAAAAGCAGAGAGACAAGCATCTGTATAAACGGATTAATTGTTTCACATATCGAATGCGGTTACACTCTGTTGATTGCCGTTCACTCCACATTCATGAATAATGGCTTATTAAACAGTATGCTATATGAGAGTTATACACCTTAATAAGAAGTTGCGCTAAATCGATAAGTACAAAAGAGAAAATCACAGGTGTAGTACATTGTTATATATTGTTGTGCAGACAAAATCAAAATGTTAACATATGCCGGATGGCTGGATTACGTAAAAAGGAATAATGAGGGATAATACCAAATTCTTATAGTTTACAGACCATGCAATCATGAATAATCCATGTGTTAAATTGTTTAAACAATTGTGTGTAGATAATATTGATGTTACTAGCATGGTTTTATCAAACTGTCTATGCAGAAAAAATAAATAAATTAACCCATTAGAAGGAGCTTAGTACTCATAAACCCAATGTGCATAAAATAGTAAAGAACTTCAACTGCGCTGTTAAACACAATAATGATTTCTGCTATAATCAAGTGTGTGTAAACTGCTGTATGATGCTTAAATATCAACTTGTGTGTACTCAACCTCTTAATTACCTTTGGTTAAAATGAGGAGCAGCACAATTAGAATTTAAGTGCAGTAGACCAAATTTCACAGCTTTGCATTTCTTCTAACTGAAATGTGTGATTTGACCTACGATTGATTTTTGTTTTATGATTGTGTAATATTTGGCTTTTAAGTGATGGATATTTTAATATGCTTTTATGGTTTTAAATAACCGAATAAAGTGATTTTGGCTGACTGACTGTGTGTAATTCTAAGCAGGAGAAATTTTCTGATATTTGTTTGCCCAGCAGAATTGGATTTGGCAGTTATCAAAAGTCGGCTTTTGTGTGTTTTTTTAATCCACTTTATTTACAAGTCGTCAGATTCACATACTTCATAAAAAGTTATGAAAATGTTTTTTAAAATATATGTAGGAAAATGTTAAATTCACCCACAACAGCTTAAATGTATCCAGAGAAGCTGAATGAAGCCAACAAATGATAATTTATTTAGATAGAAGACCCCCTGCTATTTAGTCTACCCACTTACAGAAGTACTCAGTCTTTATAAAATCCCCATATTGCCCCCACAGGATGACCTTCCTCTGGCACCAGTGCATTCTGGGTATTTCGACAGCGGGTCTCCTAATGTACAGTCTATCCAAGCATTGCACTTGCAGTCAGTGCTTGTTTTTTCATGTCCATGTAGTGCCCTGGGCAGTGCTTTAAATGGGAGAACATAAGTGTAGGTACTGATTAAAATGAGCTGGCTGTGTGGTTAGAGGGGACTAGAGGCGTGGCTTGGGCCAAGACATGATGATCCATGAGACACTTCTATTTCCTTTGTATTGCTCTTGATAGTAGTATTAAATTTCCAATATGTGCAGGCCCCTTCTGCACATGTGCCACAAGATTAGTAATTAAAAGCTACCATGGGTCATGACCTTCAGAAATATGTATGCAGTCAATTGCATCATTTTCAAGGGATATGTTAAGTTGGACTATCATTTCAATGCATCAAAATTGTCAGTACCAACTCACCAGGTTTAGAACTGTGCATAATAGTCAGTAGGATCTCGACTATGATTTCTACTCACCAGCATGTGATCTTAGCCAAGCTCTGTGTTATGCCAATCCAGTATTGTATGATCTGGGGCCAGCGACTAGTTGATTTTGGCCCAATACTGTGTGAAAGTGGTTCAGCGCTGTGTGATATTGACCCATGCTCTTTTGTCCTAATCTAATAATGAGTGGACTTGGCTCAACACCGTTTGTTTTTAAGCGATCCTTATCTGATCTTGATCCGTTGCTGTGGTTTAGGCCAGCACTGACTGATACTGGTCGATCGATGCACTATCTTGTGCCAGTGATTTGAGCTCTTAGCTCAGCCCTTTCTGATCTTAGCTTAGTCATTTTAGATTATTGCTCAGTGCTCTGTTCCCCACATAGGCCAGAAAATGTAAAGATCAGGGTGATCTCACAAAGAGCAACACTTATGCCTAAAGGACTGGGCCAGCACTGTATATTGAGACAAGTGCTACTAATGCCTCAACTTTATGTACAGGGAATTGACCATACATCTCATTAAATGTTTACCAGCTTTCCCGAGAAATAAATGTGATTCCACCTGATGCAGAAGCATGTGTATCTTCAACAGACACGTTTTTCACAGCTAACCAGACATAGAATTTTTAGAGTGCTACTTTTAAACACTTTTTTATCACTCTTAACCAATTGTATTGAATTTGCTTGTCTGTACCTCATCTCGCCGATCCCTCTCGCACTCGGCTTTGGCCCCAGTCGCTTCCTGGTATCACGCCCTCACGGGTGCCCAATACCTGAGGAGGGGGGGGTGGAGCTAAGGCTGCTACAGGCCATTTAATGACGGTTGCAGCGCGGGGGCGCAGCCGCCAGTGTGCCAAAGGCAAGCCCGTCTGCGCCCGTCCGCGGACGTCCGGGGCCAAGGCCCAATTATCATGCTCAAATAATTGCTTACTCCCCAGCTGAGCTGAAACAGCTCCACTCAGACAAATTCATGCCTAATCCCTCTCCTTGTACAAACCTGGTCAAACATGGGATTATGGCAAATAGAACATCCTTCCCTGAACTTCTATGCCCTATCCTCAGTGCAGGACCCTCCCAATCGCTAGAGGGAAATGGAGCTCTGAGGCTATCCGTCCAAAATCTAAACACCCGGTCCACGGTAAAGCATCAGCTAGATATATTCCTCCTACTAAAGCTCGAGCAGCCTGATATCCTTCTGCTAACAGAAACATGGCTCTCTCAGGATTCCTCCCCTGACATCCTGGCAGCCCTACCCAAGGACTGCTACATCCTCCAAGCCAACTGCCCTAGGGGGAAAGTGGGCGGAGGGGAAGCTGCCATAATACGCCATGACTGGAAATGTACCGCCTTAAAGCCGCTAGATCTACCATCAGTAGATAACCTTGTTGTCAAACTAGAATCTAATGCAGCCCCCTGATCTGTGTCCTGCTCTATAGGCCCCCTCATAGCATGCCATCTTTTCCACAATCCTTGGGCGAACAGGTAGCCCACTTAATAACCGACCATGCAAAAATATTGCTGATCGTGACTTCACCTACTGGGCAAAGGACCCATCAGGCGGCCCTCAATGCGTCAAACTATCCGACCTACTCACAGGGTTAAATGTCGCTCAACAGGGGTCCTCCGCCACACACATAAAAGGGCACACACTTGACCAGGTCTGGATAGTCAACCTTGTCATGTCCGCCATGTCGGTCACACCCTGCACATGGTCGGATCACTATCTAATCAAATTCACCATCAGTAACATTACCACGCCCAAAACCCCCACCGCTGAAGGGGGAGCAACAAGGAACTGGAACAAAATTGACAAAACCGTATTCAGCAAAACCCTAGCCAACTCAGTTCCACCCAATCACCCCTCTATCAACCATAGCGAAGGTAACTTAACAGCATGGCTATCAGCAGCTAGCAACAAATATGCACCCCTCAGGAAAACACAACTTGCCCGACGTCATGAAGCTCAGAGATGGTTCTCCGCCGACCTAAAAGCCCCAAAACTAGCCCTTCAGCAATTTGAAGGAAAGTGGAAACACAATTACCTATCTGAGGATAAAAGGATCTATTTAGACGCTATGAAGACCTATAAATACACAATTTTGACTACCAAAGCCGCTTACTTTTACTCTAAAATCTTGTCGGCTACCAATAAGTCCAAGGAGATCGTCTCAATTGTCAATGAGCTGTCCAACCCTTACAGAGCTACAATCAAACCCACCCCCTCTCAAACCCTATGTAACTCTTTGAACACCTTCCTCATTGAGAAGATTGCAAAGATCAAGGCTAGTATCTCTGCATGCCGAAACCCCGAGCCTAGTCCCATTACACCCAAAAATTCCAGTACCTTCACACAATTTCCTCCTATTAGCAACCAGATATTTTTGGATCTCCTAGCTAAAATAAAATCAGGTGCAACCAGGGACCGCTGCCCCACCTGCATTTTAAAAGAAATTTTCACTGTTCTCCCTAGCCCAGCTCTATCTCTTTTGAACGAGTCTATGTCCCAGGGCCTTGTCCCCGAAACCTTTAAAGAGGCAATTGTTGTCCCCCTCCTGAAGAAATTAGGAGCAGACCCACAAACCCTGACGAATTACCCACCGATTTCTCTGCTCCCAAACCCGGCCAAGGTCTTGGAGGCTTACGCGACTAGATGCCTCATCGTATTCTTGGAAGAGTCCGAATACCTCGACCCCCATCAGGCAGGGTTCCACCCAGCACACTCCACAGAGGTCGTAATACTGACAGTATTGGACACTCTCCACAGGGATGCCGACAAGGGCTCCCCGCAGGCACTTGTTTTGCTGGACCTCTCTGCGGCTTTCGACACAGTTGACCATGGTATACTGGTCGATTGTGTCAGAGACGAGGGGATCCAGGGACCAGCCTTGGGTTGGATCAGTTCCTTCCTGGAAAACCACTCCCAGTCGGTTCGCATTGCTCAGTTCACAGCTCCCAAAATGAGAACTACATGTGGAGTACTGCAGGGCTCCTCATTTTGTCCCTTCCTGTTCAACCCCTGCCTCCTCCCACTGATTCGGGCTTTGAAAGAGAGGAAAGAGATGAAAGTTTGCACCTTCAACTATGCTGATGACTTCCAACTAATATTTTCCGGTCCACCATGCTATTCATTAGCGGGTGGATTAACAATGATCACCTGAAACTCAATCCGGACAAAACTGAGCTAGTCCTAATGGGGTATCCACAACCCTTGGGGCCCACACTTTTGGCCAAAGGAACTGGGCCAATCCCCCTCCCCATCTGCCTCGGCCAAAAGCCTTGGGGAAACTATTAACCGTGACCTCACTATGAAGCCTCAACTTGGGTCAGCGATATCAACCTGCTTCTTCCAGTTGAGGAAAATAAGAAAGATCAGAGGATTTCTGACCCAGGAAGCTCTGATCCAGGTGGTTCTTGCCATGGTTATGTCCCATGTTGACTTTGCGAACTCCCTATACTTTGGCATCCCACTATACCTAACCAAACGTCTGCAACTGGTACAGAACCAAGCTTCAAGACTGATTTTTCAGCAACTCAGGCACCATCATGTCACCCCCCCTCATGAGGAAGCTGCACTGGCTCCCTATCGCACGGCGATGCGCCTTCAAGGTATGCTGCCTCATGTTTAAATCTCTGAATGGAAAGAGCCCTAAATTTGTGGATAGCCTTATTCAGAGGCATTTACCCATGCACAACTTGAGCTCGGCACACATGCACCTCCTGTCAACTCCCTCCTTCAAGCTAAAGCGCCTGGGTGGTGCTAGGTTTGCAGTTCTAGCTCCAAGACTCTGGAACTCGCTTCCCTCCGGAATCTGATCCTGCACCGACCTCCTCAGCTTTAGGAGGCTCCTCAAGACCTGGCTGTTTAGACAAGTTTACGAGTAACTCCCTAGGGCACCGGCACCTCTCAGAGCAGCGCCATGAAACCAATCCGGTGTAAGTGTGCTTTATACATTTTTTTAACTTAACATAACATAGTACAGTGATTGTTATGAAGCTGTATTGAGCATAAAGCTTCCAACAAGGCAACCATCAGTCAGAAAGTCACGAAATTACAAATATGAACACAATTACAGTTGGCAAAAATATACAACCCCTCTTAAGAGGGGCCTACAAGCATTCTTAGAGTGGGGGTCTCATGCCCCCAGAGTGTGTCAGAGGGGGAAACCAACACCGAAAGAAAAGCCTATCATTGAAAATTATGAGATTCTGTTTAATAAAATACATGTCTGCAGCCTTCAACACAGAGTGAGAAAGATCACCCCTTAAAAAGTATTGGCTTTAGCATACACTTTTCACAACAAACAAGAGAGACCTACAGCCTTAGTTATACATTTTCATTATCAACAAACCATGCCTGTGGAAATCCGAGGTACCTTTTTACAATGAACCAATCAGGCCTCTTGCTTTTATAGTTTGCATGGACTGTTACTATAACTAGCACAGGCCTACTGCATTGAGCATAAACGTTTCGAAAAGAAAAGCAGGCGCTCCTTTGCAGCAGAATCACACACTTTCTGCCCAATCAAAACCTGTAGAGAGGATGATGACGGTGTGGGTGGAGCATAAGCCCATATGCACAGCTTCTTAAAGCTGCTTTTCTGGTGATCACATAAGGCCTGGCGACAGATGTGCTGAGGAGTGACTGCTGAAGTTCACAAGAAGAGAGCATGCAGGACTTTCAAGAAACAGAAGGCAACACGTTGGCCTGTGCAGCTAAGTGTGCAGCTCTTGCCTTTCCCTGATGGGCTGCAGGCTAGAGGGCAGCTTTCAGAGCAGAATGTCCTGGGAAGACCCGAGCAGTCCCCTCACCACATGCAGTGTGGGCTGCTTTTAACATTATTGCCAGAGCTGATTTTGGTTTCCTATCAGGCCCTGGCACCAAACTGGTTGAAATTGGAAGCCATTTCATCCTTATTAGCAGCAGTCGCACTTGAAAATGATATGTGCCTATCGGATACAGGGGCTGGGAGCCCAATGACGTCATCACAGATCCATAGTGGTGTTGGGTTCGGGGTCCCAAGACAGCGTCTGCCCACACACGTTATATCGACTCAGGTCCAACCCAGTCTCCGACTCCATCTTGGCTCCTGCAGGCACGCAGGGAGGAGCCGCACCCCGCTGCTGCACCCCTGCTTCCTGGGAGGATGCCCAGCAGCGACAGCCCTAGGGGTGGGCTGACGAGCGTAATCTCCCGCCACTTCTGCTGCCAAGGCGGGGGCAAGAGCAGACATGAAGGGACGGGACAAAGGCAGGCGAGGCTTGGGAGCAGGAAGGTGCGCAGCAAGTGTTCTACACTGGCCTCTGCTTCTCCCGCCGGGCCCCTCCCACTCACCGAGAAGCCCCAGTCTTTGCAGCCCAGTCCCCTCCTCCGCCCCCACCCCCCTCCGTCTTCACCCTAGTGGGCACACCCTAGCAGACACTCCATGGAGGAACGTCTCGAGCAGGCCCTGTCGTTTATCTGCTGCTCCGCCTCGTGCGCTCTGCTTCCTGCGCATTCTTTGCAAAGGGCATCTCTCTGCAGCTCACAATAACAGGGCACTCTCCCTGCGGGTCCCCTGGGGATCAGCCGAGCCCCGCCCTCTCTTCCTCGACTGGGCTGTGCACAGTGCGTGCGGACCCTGAACTGGGCCCGTAACAGTTACACCCAAGGTTTAAATAAACCGTGATGGAACATACCACCTACTGTAAAAGGAAGTAGTCACGTACAGCCTCTATCTGAGGATTCCGCCTCTTAACAAGGCAGGATCAGTAGCTGCGGATATTCACATTTCTATTTAGATCACAGCATTTTAACTTTAATGGTCCAAAGTATGCAATACTTTAAAGGCAACGGTGTCCCTTGTATGGCGACTCACTGGTCAATCAAAAACGACACGCTTTGACGTGTTGTTGTGGGTGAGAGCGGCCTCGTCGTGGCTAGCTCCCCTGGCACAGAGAGCGAGAGAGGCAGGTGGCACCAGAAATGAAAATGTCCCCTGCACACAACGGGATGATGGCACCTGGGCATCAGATTGCAAGCTCACTTCCCATACATTCAACATCTACCACACGGGCACCAGGAATGCCAGTGCAAGCACACTCCTCACATACAGAGGACAGGAAACACAAGGACATCAGAAGTCAATGCTTCATACAAATATGCACGTATTCTCACATAAGTGCTGAAGTGCAAGCTTCCATTGCACAGACAGAAAATACATCACACCGGGAGTGCCAGCTCAGCTCACCTTATATACAGAGAATGTTGCCACATGGGTATTGGCATTGTGAGCTTTCCAAGCACGCACCATACCAATGCGACAGGGTCCCCAAAACGTATAGCACTGGTACATCAGTGCTAGCTTCCAACAAAGGCCTACACATGGACACACACACAGAGCATGTGCTGAAAGGGCATCAGCAGTGCACGCTGATCTCACCCTCACAGACGCCAGGTAAAACCAGAGCGTGAGGAGCACAAGCTTGGCTCACACAAACAGAACATATACAACCTGCCCATCAGCATCCAATGAACACACAGAACAGGCAGCAGCAGGGCCTGCTCCCACGCACCTGAATACACACACCTGGTACCACGTGGGCATCAGTAGTGCAAGCTTCCTTTCACACGTGGAATATATGCCTCATGAGCATTAGCAGTGTAAGCTTCCTTGCGTTCACAGAATAGGTACCAAATGGTCGCAGGGATTGCAAGCGTCCATCACACACAGTGAACAGGCACTACATGGCCACATGGCAAACTTCATTTACATCCACCAAGCCAATACCACCACGGCATCACAAGTACGAGTTATTTGCACTCATCGAACAGGAGCCACATGGGCATTAGCAGTGCAAACTAACTCTTTCCAGTACACAAACACATTTACACCGGACAGCTATACCACGGGCATTGACAGCGCAAGCTTCTTTCACGCACACTGAACAGGTGCCACATGGGCATCAGCAGTGCAACCTAACTCTTCCCCAGTACACACACACATTTACACAAGACAGCTATTACACAGGCATTAACAGTGCAAGCTTCCTACACACACAGAGAACACGTGCCACATGTGCATCAGCAGTGCAATCTAACTCCTCCCCAGTACACACACACATTTACACGGGACAGCTATTACACAGGCATTAACAGTGCAAGCTTACTTCACACACAGAGAACACGTGCCACATGGGCGGTAAACAACGTTTACCACAAAACTTTTTCCCCACAGGTAATTACAACGCGGTCGTTACAACGAACGCGTTGTAATTCCGCATACCATTACTACGCAAGTCGGAACAACGACTTGCGGAGGGGGCAGAAGGTGTTGGATTTACAATCCAACACCTTCCCTACTGTCCGCACAGACTGGAGTTGGAATAGAAAATTATACCATTCCAACATCCAGCGCCCCCCCCCCTCCGCAGGTTGTTGTTATGACTTGCGGGGTAATGGTATGCGTAATTACAACGCGGTCGTTGTAACAACCGTGTTGTAATTCCTTGCGGGGAAAAAGACTGCGTGATAACGAGGTGTATTCCAAATTGGCATTAGCAGTCCAACGTAACTCCTCCCCAGTACACACACACATTTACATGGGACAGCTATTACGCGGGCATTAACAGTTCAAGCTTCCTTCACACACACAGAACACGTGCCACATGGGCATCAGCAGTGCAACCTACCTCTTCCCCAGTACACACACACATTTACAAGGGACACCTATTACGCGGGCATTAACAGTGCAAGCTTCCATCACACACACAGAACACGTGCCACCACATGGGCATCAGCAGTGCAATCTAACTCTTTCCAGTACACACACACACACATTTACATGGGGCAGCTATTACACGGGCATTAACAGTGCAAGCTTCCTTCAGACCAACAGAACAGGTGCCACATGGGCATTAGCAGTGCAACCTTACTATTTCCAGTACACACTCACACATTTACACGGGCAGCTAATAAACGGGCATTAACAGTGCAAGCTTCCTTCAGACCAACAGAACAGGTGCCACATGGGCATTAGCAGTGCAACCTTACTATTTCCAGTACACACTCACACATTTACACGGGCAGCTAATAAACGGGCATTAACAGTACAAGCTTCCTTCACACCAACAGAACAGGTGCCACGTGGGCATTAGCAGTGTAACCTACCTCTTCCCCAGTACACACACACATTTACACTGGACAGCTATTACACAGGCATTAACAGTGCAAGCTTCCTTCATACACACAGTACAGGTGCCACATGGGCATCAGCAGTGCAACCAAACTCTTCCCCAGTACACACACACATTTACACGGGACAGCTATTACGCGGGCATTAACTGTGCAAGCTTCCTCACACACACAGAACAGGTGCCAAATGGGCAGCAAGAGTGAGAGACTTCCTCTCAGGTACCCAACAAGTGCCATATGACTGTCAGCAGTGCAAGCGCCCTCCACACACACATCTACATACACGCTTCACCACTGCAAGCTTCCTACACACATAAATTCACACACGCATACGAAAAGAACAGGTACCACATCAACAAAGAAAGCTTCCCTAATGTAAAAGGAGCAGGGGAAAGCAACAGGATCCAAGCTCTCCAAGTCTCACCACTAGGAACCCCATCACTCATACCTTGTGCTTCATTATACTGAGGTAGTGGTCCAAAGTGGACTGACCGTTGCAAAGGAGGAACTTGCTAGTAGTTTACTTTACTTAAAATCAGCATAAAATTAGGAATGGATCCACTGAATTAGTGATTTTAGACACACCCTCTATTACACTGAGTTTACCCACACAAGGCACTTTGACTGAAGCCAGACATGAACTTTTTCTGAAGGGCCAGGACAGCTTTGACTGTGACGTGCGACTCCTGGTACTTCGTATGTGACTCTTCCTTGAGCAAATTGAAAGACCCCAGACTGTCTAAAGCGAGGGATCTGTCCTCTGGAAGCAAACTGGACCATGTAATGCCAGAAGCACATGGCCTGTGACAAAAGTCGTGCATTAAAGGAAGACTAGCGCCATGAGCTGGAAGTGTACGTGGGAGCAGTGAACCTGTGCAGAGTAGCTCTCTGTATAAAGGGCTTCCCTGCTCCCAGTCTGGCTGGGATTAGGAGCTGAGATTGAAATCAGTGACACGAGTTCAGTGGTAAATCCGCGGATCTGCGGCGTCTCTCCCGAGACTCCACCTGCTCAGTGGGGAAGAAAAGGAGGACTTGGAGACTTCCTGGAGAATCGGGGCAGGATCCCCCGGTAAATTCTCATTTTTAAAGAGGCGCTCAGGATTCCAAAAGTGTTCGCTGAAAAAAGGGGTAAAAAATGAAAATAGTAGACGATCAACATTTACACAAAATACAGCCCAAAACGTATCTGCTCACCTTCATACGTGCTCGTGATGTATACACAGTAAGGCTTACTATTAGATGATACAACCTCTGTACGCTCTTGCAGGCAGCACAAATCAGTCCAACCCACAAACATACACAGAAGACAAGTCGTGCCTTTAAAAAAAGCACAACTGAGAACACTTGACAGGAGTTCCAATGGGCCAGGTGGGAATTGCCCACAGCCTGGTGGACTCAGTGGCAAGTACGATGGCAGACAGACTGGAGATCACTGCGCCCACAGGAAAGTGCACACTGCACCATCCCCCTCTTCTGCTTCCTGACACTGACCCTGCCTCAAGGCTGCTGGACCTCCCTGTGCTCTGGTCCCTTTCTTAACACTCTTCCTACACATAAGTGCGTGATTGTGATGGGAGTTCACTGTGAGGCCTGACCTAGAAATGGCTAAAAATGCCGAATAGCTCAAGTAGTGATCGAGATTACTAAGACTACTTCATTACCCGTGTTCCAACTCTAAGACACTAATAATCATATACTTTTTTCCTATTATGCAATTACAGTTAATGTAAAGAAGGCATATGGGTTGAGAGCTTTGGTGCTGGACCATGCAGAAAAAGTAGCTTTAGTGATGATTCGCTGGTAGAGGGGTGCGCACTATTAAACCAAGCACCAGAATGCGACCCCCTTCTTTGCCTTCCCCTCATAGCCCCTGAGGACTGCCTCATTGGCACTGCTCACCACTATGTTTTTCGTTTTCCAAACACAGAAACCCACTTAGTTAACTCAGATTTTGAGGTGTTTTTTATTTTTTATTTTATAATGATGTTGTGTATTAAGTGTTCATTTGCTTTCGTTCATTGAAGAACAGCAGGATGAACTGTTTATAAGTTTCTTGTGTTGAGTCCAAGTGTTTATTTTTGTTTGTCTTATTGCTCGAAGATTAATGGTAATATGGGTTTTGGTTCTTGTTGTGTATGGGTCGGGTCAGTTTTTTGGGGTTGGGTCGGGTCAGTTTTTTGGGGTCTGTGCCACTCAATGGCAATTAAAAGTCATTGTCACAAGCAGTGCTGAGGATCTTGGAACCACTGGAATTATGGGTTATTTTTAGTAAATCGAAAAGTTCTTATGGCACATTCACCACTCGGTTATCAGCTATACCATCACTAAAAGCGCGTCTCTCAGGTCCAGCTGAAGCGCGGTACAACTGCAAAACAGGCCTAAAGTTTACAGCTGCCGGTGGAATCACTGGAGACACTGGTTGTTGATTCTCTTTTCCATCAATCCGCCTCTCAATCTAGTCATCATTTCTTTTTACAGCACTTTGTCCAAAGAGGATTTCCAGCTCCTCTAAGTGTAAGAGCTGAAGCCACGCCTCTTTAGAAAACACTACATCACGATGGAGGAACAGCCCATTTCCACTATTACAACCCAGCTTCCTCTCCAATCACTCACTGACTGCATCTTCAATCCCTGAAGACACACTGATTGTGACTTCAATTCTTAGTATAACAAGCGTAGGCAAAGCCAATAGGTTTCACCTATGTGGGAGCTATTGGCTTTGCCAATTTTTTTTAGCCATGTTGTACAGCAGAGTAGAGTGGAGGGGAGTACAGTAGAGTGAGTGGAGTGGCATGTGTAGAGCAGTGTGGAGTAGCGTAAAGTGAAGTAGAGTGGAGTAGAGTGGAGCAGAGTGCAGTGGTATAGAGTGGAGTGGCGTACAGTTGAGTGGAGTGATGTAGAGTACAGTGGCATGGAGTAGAGTGGAGTGGAGTAGATTGGACTGGCATAGAGTGAAGTGGTGTAGTGTAGAGTGGCGCAGAGTGCAGTGGTGTAGAGTGGAGTGGCATAGAGTAGAGTGACGTACAGTGTAGTGTACCAGGTCTGAAAGGAGTGTAATGTAATGGAGCAGAGTAGAGTAGAGTGGAGGGACTGTTGAGAGGAGTAGACTGACGTAGAGTGGAGCAGACCGGCATACAACAGAGTGCCATAGAGTGGAACAGAATGTCTTGGAGTGGCACACAGTAGAGTGGCATGGAGTGAAGTAGCGTAGAGTGAAGTGGCATATAGTAGTGTGGAATTGAGTGGAGTGGCATAGAGTACAGTGGCATAGAGTGGAGTGGCATAGAGTGGAGTGGCGTAGAGTGTTGTAGAGTGTAGTGCAGTGGCATAAAGTAGACTAGAGTACACTGGCGAGTGCAGGGGTATAAAGTGCAGTAGCATAGCCTATAGTAGTGCACAATAGAGTAGAGTAGTGTAGAGTGCGGTGGCATAGAGTGGAGTGGAGCAGAGTAGATTAGAGTAGCATATGGTATTGTGGCGTGGGATGCAGTGGCGTAAAATGCAGTGGTGTAGAGTGCAGTGGCATAGAGTGGAGTGGTGCAGAGTAGATTAGAGTGGCGTATGGTGTTGTAGTGTGGGATGCAGTGGAGTGCAATGCAGTGGTGTAGAGTGCAGTGGTGTATAGTACAATGGTGTAGAGTACAGTGGTGTAGAGTACAATGGTGCAGAGTATTGCGTTGTTGAGGAGAGTGGCATAGAGTACAGCGGTGCAGAGTAGAGTAGAGTGGCATGAAGTGCAGTGGCATAGAGTTTGTGACAAGGCATAGAGTTTCTTGGAGCCACTTAAATTATGGGTTATGTTTAGTAAATTTAAAGTTCTTATGGCACATTCACTACTCAGTTATCATTTACACTATCACTAATACTGTGTCACTCAGGTACAACTGAAGCGTGGTACAGCTGCAAAACTTGCCTAAAGTATGCAGATGCTGGTGGAATCTTAGGACAGTCAATTGTGACACTGGTTGTTCATTCATTTATCCCTCAATCCGCCCATCAATCTATTCATAATCTCTTTATTCAGCACTTTGTCCAGAGTGAATTTCCAGCCCCTCAAAGTGTAAGACCTGAAGCCACGCCTCTTTAAAAAAACACGACATCACGATGAAGGAACTGTCCACTTCTGTTATTACAATTTAACTACTCCCTGACTGTATATTTAATCCTTATGATACACTGATTGTGACTTCAATCCTTAGTTTAACAAGTGTATGCAAAGTGAATAAGTTTCACCTATGTGAGAGCTATTGGCTTTGCCAATGTCTTTTAGCCAGTGTGTACAGCAGAGTGCAGTGGCGCAGAGTACAGTGGCTTAGAGTGCAGTGGCATAGAGCAGAGTGGTCAAGAGTGCAGAGGCATAGAACAGCGTGGTCAAGACGACAGTGGCCGCATACTATCGGATTGCTTTTCCCGCGACAGAGGTCTCTCAGTGGATTTGGATTCATGTGTGTTACACCACAATACTAGACTGCCGGTTTACAGGTTTCTTCAAGTGCACAGAGTATCAAGCTTGCAGTCCTGAAGAAGTCACGAGGCACTTCCTCATAGGACGAAACACGTGTTGGCTGGCTACAAAAGCAAAGGAAGAAGTCAATGGGCCGAAAATAAAAAGAAACATATTTAATTGTGATTTTCCAGTCTCTAAAACTGTACTGATTAGTGTAATATCTAGTGTCATATAAGGATTGCGTGTGCTAGAGTTGTGTATTGTGTTTTGAAAGCTGGTTACTACTACGTTTCAGGCCCTGATTTCTTTTTTTAAACATATTCAAGTCAGCACACCGTGCATAAATGTAACTGTTTACGTACAATATACTGGATGGTAAAACGTATTTACGTAAACGTATTTAGCCAAGGTAGTTTAAGCTTAATTCCTCCTCCGAGGGAACCATTTTTGTTGTTTATATAATAAGCCAGTGCTAGCCATGTGCCACAGAAAGGACCACCCTCTGGAGCCGTCCACGATGCTCACCTCTGGACCCCATATCAGCAATCAGAAGACAGCCTCAGAAATTGGAAGCAGAGGCAGCCGCAGGCAGGCGCCGGGGCCCACCACCCCCTCCCCTCTCAGGTCTATTTATATTCCATGGGAAACCCGCAGACGCTAAAAAGAGGCAGAAAAGTGGAATATTCCAAGGGCTGGCGAGTTCGGGTCGCACAGGGGCGTGCGCTTGAGTTTCACTTCATGGCGCACGCACACTGCGAACAGAATCTCCAGTCCTCCGAGCCCTTGGTGAGACCTGGTGCTCATCGAAGAGGCCAGACTGGAAGAAGCAGGAAAGTCCACCACAGCAGCGCGCGCCCCTCAAGCGCTAGGTTAGTCTGTTAGCGTGAATGTTGGCGCTTTGAAGGCAATCTAGTAAGTAAGATATCATTTTGTATCAGAGTACCGAGGGGATGTCCTGACGTCACAGAGTTTTGGGGGCCCTACTTGAAACCTATAATAGCTCAGGTACAACATCCTCTCCACAAGTTCATGCCGTCTCCACTTTCCTTTATTTTCTCCTGCTCCGCCACTCGCGTGTGCCTGGCAGACTCCTGTCGCGCAGCCCCCGTTGTTACTGTCCTCTGCTGCTATCCCAGGATTCCCCACCTCGTTGCCCTTCTCTGTCCCTGGGCGCAATTTGAGGACTCCCATCTTACAGCCCACATTGTTCTGGTCTTCTTCAGCCGCCCCCTAAGTGTGAAAGTATCTGTATTAGTGCCTGTGTGGGTGTGATGTAGCGTTTAAAAGTTTGAGAATTGTAGGGGTGCGTTATATTCACTGTTAGTCGGCACCCGTATATAACCAAATGTGTACTCAGGGATTTCGTGTGCAATGTATTACAACTGTATAACCTATATCGATTTTAAGTAGAAGTGCTAGCTATGTACAAGCACATGGTAAACGTATTAGAGAAATGTATAGTGTTTAGCTACGGGAAATGCAATGTGGTGTTAGAAATGTGTACCCCAGACTTCGTGTCTGTAGGTTGTTTAGGTTGACCACACATGAAAGAAAGACGTAAATGTCAATACTGTGATTGAAACCTGCTTGTGTAACCGAAGTAGTGGCCAGAATTCGCATATATCGTTGAGGCGAAAGGCCTGGTATTTTCTTATGTTAGCCAAGGGCAATAGGCCAAAAAGGATTTATTCCAGTAGAGGTTTTAGGCTGTAGTAAATTGCAACTTAAAAGATGTGAAGAATGTCTGCTTTGCATGATCTCACCCCAGGTGCAAGGACAGTTGCTCGTTAGTAGAGAAGCTCTTTGTTCATAATTTGAATTATGTAGAGAAAGCCAGACATGGGAGTGTATTGGAATGTGCCAATCGTAACTCCTAGTGCGGATGGCGTCTGGGACTCAAGGCCAAGCGATGGACGATGGAACTGGACAGCGCTCTGTGGAAAAGTACTGAAAGACGACCCCGGAAGGAGAGGAGGCGCAAAGGGCGTGTTCGGAGACTTGGGGTACTGTATTAGGGACAGCGCCCCGAGGGTGGAGGCAGAGCAGAGCGGGGCAGCCCAAAGCAGAGGACGGCTAGGCGAAGGGTAGAGGGGGCAACTTAGATCAAGCTCTCTAAGTGAAGACTTCTTATGAAGTTTCGCTCTGACACCTTTTATTCTGATGAGGGTCTCAAGGGATTGCTATGTAGGGATGTCACCTAGTACAGAGTAGGGACAGAGATGGTATGGTTCAGTGTCCCTAGTATCGACATTTGCTTGGTAGTATTCTACCTCATGCTTTTAGAGATTGTACTTTTAGTTATTTTTAGCCGGATGCGGATTCTTCGAAGAGTAGCATTTGTTTTAGTGCCTATGTACTTGTTGTGCCTCGTGTTGAGGACTTTGTATCTCCAAATCTTTATGTTGATAATAAAAACCAGAGAGCCAAGAGATTAAGTTTCGAGTCCTTGATTATGGCAAATTGCAGACTGTAATTGTGATAACGGTGATTTTCCCTCCATGCTATCAGGCAAGTAAAAAGTTCCATCTGACCAGAGTGGGTTCCAGTAGATAATTGCGAGATACTAAAATAGGCCGGAGCAGTTGGTAGCAAACGAGGATGGTTCCTTACTGATAGCGAGGGAAGATTAGATAAGGATAAGTGACCCTTGAGGCCCAAGAGACGATAAGTGATGCTGAATCATCAGATGGCGAGCAGCAGACGGCGGCAGATGAGCATCGACGGCGAGTAGCAGCGCGGCAGAAAGCAGCAGTTCCAGGAGTGAGTATGAACATAATGAGATGTTGTAGATTGCGGTGTTGATTTGTTGTGTGATGTCTTGCGGAGTTGTTGTGTATGTCGTGTGATTGTGAGATCAGGCTGTGAGCGCGCGCAGCCCGGGAATTGTGGTGTAGAAGACACCTGAGATAGATTTTGTTGACCACCCAAAGGAGATCGTGAGGTACCATCGATCACCTGGACCGAGATAGGGGGAGCGAATGCGTGTGTGTATGGCAACTTAACGCTGGTCGTGGGTTGTGGTGAGCAGATCGGAGTGTTAGTAACCTATCAGAGGCGTTTTTGTCTGGCCGGACGGGGGCAGACGGGCGCCAATCGAGGTCAACAAGGTCGAGAGACTGTGGACGGACAGTCAGAGGCTGTGGACGGACAGCCAGAGAAATAACTTAATTGGTTATTTCAGTGTATGAATGGGACGTGAGTAAGCGTGAAACGAGTTTGGAGAAGGGAACTGCTGCGAACGAAGGAAGGTGACGTCAGAGGGTGTCGCGATGTGATAGGCCGGTTGGTGTGAGTCGCGCTGTTATTGGAGGATTTGAGAATAAGAAGTAAATAGAGCGCGAGATCGAATTTGCTCATTATGAAGTGTCTTAGGGCTTTGCGAGAGTTGTGTAGAGGTGATAGGCATGTGGTTGTCCGCGGGGGAGAAGAAGCTCCTCCCGAGGATACACCGGCACATTACATGGCACAGAATGTGGGGTTACATACTATCGTTTGGATCGAGAATTGGCACAAGGTTACACAAGGTGAAGGGGAATTAGCTTTCCCGAGGTACGGCTCATTTAGATTAGCGGTGCTGTACCAACTGAAGACGGTGATGGGGTCCTTAAAACCCTTGCCAAGACCAGCACAGTTTGAAGCATTACATGCGTGGATCCGAGCAGCGCATGATAAGGAAAAGGGAAGAAGTCAGGAGAGGATGAGGAAGTCGATTAGGGCGTTTCAGGATGCCAAATGGGACGCAGCAGAGAAAAGATGGAGAGTGCAGACAATTGAGGAAGCGAAACTGTATCCCGCGATAATGGAGGAGACGGGGATAAGGAATGGGAAAGCACAGAAAGAGGATAGTGATTCTGATGATGATATATTGCAAAGATTGCTAGACGAGAGACCACCCCCTTATAACCCGGATGAGGCAGATGATAGGTGGAGAGAGAGAGAGGAAACTAGAAGGGTAACGATCCAGCCCGAGACCCGAGTGGAAGGGTTGGTCTCGTTTGAAACAGCGAGTTCACAGGGTCAGTCGGGGACCAGCCGAAGGATTGAAGGAGAGATGAGGTTACCGGATGCATTGAGGGTACCGGTCACCATTGGACCGATTGTGTCTATATACAGCCCGGAATCAGAGGCGAGAGAGAGGTCCGAACGAGAGGCAGAGAGAACTAGGCGAGAAAGTGGGGAAAGTGAGTTGGAAGGGGCAACGGCCCGACCTCCAAGCCCTGTGCAGTGGAGTACACCATTAGCAGCGGTGTCGGACACATCTAGGGGCGAAGAGGACGAGAGACCGGTGAGGCCGAGGACTCCGATGGAGTCGAGACCAGATTTAGGGTCATGGGTATCACCCAAGAAGCAAATGAGCTGGAATATGGGCCGAGCGGGGACAACCCCAGTTGCCTTTAAGAGCCACTCTGCTCCCATAGAACTACCAGAGGAAAGGGGAGAGCAGGAATCGGAATGCGAGTATGGTGAGGGACGTGGAGCAAGTTGTCAGGTGTTGAAAGGAGCCTTGAAGGCAGGAATGATAGATGTAGTAAGACTTAAGGCAGAGGCGGATGAAATAATATATGGGAATCTACCTCTGGAGAGAGTATTGACCTATACTCCCGATGAATTGCTTTTTGTGGCAAAGGATGTGACTCGTAAAGCACGAATGGCACATGAGAAACTGGCGGGTTTGGCTAGAGAATATGGGGTGGATCTATCCAAGACTAGAGCATTGCAAGGGAGCCATCGGATGCATTGTACCGAGCGGGAATTGGAAGAGAAAAGGGTTGTTGGTCTAAGGTCACATACCAAGGAATTGGTTGTAGCTATGAGAATATGGCTGATGCTCGACAAATGGCAAGAGAAATGGGCTAGGAAAAAGAATTCTAGGGGAGCGAAAGGAGGGAGCTCTGAAGGAGATTTGCAGGAGGTAAAGATCCTTCCGTTGAGAGAGGTGGCGAATGGAGGATATGTGCATGTACCATGGAGCAGGGGGGATTTGGCATCATTTACGAATGATTTTCCCAGGCTCAGGGAGAAGCCTGCAGAGTGGTACAAGCAAGTTGAGCGTTTCGTTAAGATTTCGAAGGTGTTGTGGATAGATCTGAACACCTTATTCGATATCGTAGTTCCGGGAGATCTGTGGAACGCATGTAAAATTGCTGTTGATTGGCCGGACTATGAGCCTGATAGGAACATAGTTACTAATGGTCCGTCGCCCGTGGTAATGAGGCTGTACGATAAGGTAATTACCTGGTTGAAATCGAAGGTTTCACCCCAAGATATCGATTGGGTGAAGATAGACAGGACAGTGCAGGAGCCCAAGGAGACAGTACATGAATTTTATGAGAGACTTTTGAAAGCTTTTAAGCAGTACAGTGGGTTAGATGAGCTGGAAACAAAGGACATGGGACAGTTTGTGTCTAAGTTCGTGCTGGGTTTGAAGCCCGAGGTCAGTCTTATGATACAGCAGCATTTGATCTGTTGGCAGAATAAGCCCGTAGACGAGATCTTGCGGTACGCCAGGTACTGCACGGATGAGATTGAGTCAAAGCACAGGAAGATGAAGGATAACTTATTGCTCATTCAGATGCATGCGGCTCAGGGACCGCCGAATGGGGGTCCAGTGGGGCGAAGACAGGGAAATTATCAGACAGGGAATCAGAATATGCAGGGTCAGGGAAGGCCGAGACCCGTAGACCCTAGGACAGGAATAGATGTAGCGATCTTGAAGAAGACGACTGCTTGTCACCAGTGTCACCAGGTGGGACACTGGAGGCGCGAGTGTCCCTTGAACCCCTATAATCAGCCGCAGATGGAGGGAGGAATGGGTCAGGTCCCTGGGGCGGAACAGGTACAGACGGTGACTGTACCGAGAACGATGCAAGGGGGGACAGGCGTCTCGCAGGTGCAGGTTCCCCAGCCACCCAGGATGCAGAACATACAGCAGGGAGCTCGGACTTATTTGCAGATGCCCATGTTCGAAGTGGAAGAGGAGAGGGATGCAGATTTGCTGGCGCAGTTAAGTTTGGGTCAGGACGATGATTGCCTGCTCAGGGCCATACTAGAGGTAGATCAGAAGGGACCCTTTGTGGAAGCCGAACTCGATGGACGCCCTACTACCTTTTTGGTAGATACGGGGGCTACCAGGTCAACCATAAGATCAGCAGTAGTTCCGGGGGTAGCCCTCTCGGGAGAAAGTATACAAGTGGTTGGAGTGGCGAACAAGAGACTAGTTAGCCCCTTGACGGAACCGATTCCCGTCAGGATAGGAAACTTTAGGGATCGACATCAGTTCGTGGTGTGCGATTCTAGTCCTGTTTGTCTGTTGGGAAGAGATTTATTGTGTAAACTCAATTGCACAATTTACTGTACCCCGAGGGGAGTAGAGGTACAGACCAGAGATGACGACGCGACCTTTAAGGTTGCAAATCAGCAGGGGTGCGTGGAAGTGTACCCGGCTCTGACAGTGGAGGAGCTTCCACAGGACTTGAGGGAGTCAGTTGCGACCGATGTGTGGGATCTAAGCGGAGAGGAGATCGGCTTAGTCAGGGGAGTGGAACCAGTGAAGATACAGGTTAAGCCAAACGCGGAATTCCCGAGAACCCCTCAGTATAAACTGTCGCCTGAGACGATTGCTGGGATCAAACCTGTGATTCAGTCTATGATTAGGCAGGGAATACTGGTGGAGATCATGGGTAGTCCATGTAATTCACCCATTATGGGACTGCAGAAACCGAGTGGGAAGTTCAGGATAGTGCAAGACCTGCGGAAAATAAACGACATAGTTGTTCCATGTTGTCCAGTGGTACCGAATCCGTCTGTGATACTGTTCCAGATCCCATGCGAAGCTGGATGGTTCACAGTGATTGACTTGTGTCAGGCATTCTTTTCGATTCCCCTACATGAAGAGAGTAGATTTCTTTTTGCCTTTAGGCTAGAAAATCGTATATTAACATGGTGCCGTATCCCACAGGGGTATACGGAGAGCCCATCGATTTTCAATCAGCTGTTAAAGAAGAATCTGGAAGGTCTTGTGTTGCCGAAAAACTCTGTTTTGGTGCAGTACATTGACGACCTGCTTGTCGCGTCAGAGACAGAAGACGCTTGCAGGATCGATACCATTGCGTTGTTGAATTTCCTGGGAGAGAACGGTCACAAGGTGTCTCCAAACAAGCTGCAATACTGTTTACCTGAGGTACAGTATTTGGGGCACAGAATTGAAAAGGGTAAAAGGAAGGTGTCTCCAGATCGCATTGATGCGATTTTGAGGATGCCAGTTCCCTCGACGCAGAGGGAAGTTAGAATGTTTTTGGGAATGGTGGGCTATTGCCGCCAGTGGATCCCAAACTTTTCCTTTGAAGCGAAGCCTTTACAGCGGCTGACGCGAAAGGATGTAAGTGATCCGGTACCATGGGACGACGACTGTTTGAAATCATTTCTGAGGCTGAGAGAAGCCTTATGTAGCGCTCCTGCGTTGGGAATGCCGGATTATAACAAGGCATTTGCATTGTTCTGCTGCGAAAGAGAAGGTTGCGCATTAGCAGTGTTAACCCAGAATCATGGAGGTGTCCGTAGACCAGTTGCTTATTTCTCAGCTACTCTAGATCCAGTAGCTTCTGCGTTGCCCGGATGTCTCAGATCCGTTGCGGCAACAGGTGTCAGCATCGAGAGATGTGAGAGCATTGTGATGGGTCATCCACTTACTGTACATGTGCCACATTCTGTTGAATTGTTGATGACTAGGACTAAAACACAGCACCTCACGAATAATAGGCTGACTCGTTATGAGCAAGTTATTCTTGCAGCAGATAATGTGACATTGAAGAGGTGTGCTGTTTTAAATCCTGCTACACTGTTACCTGTTCTAAAAATAGATGATAATGAAGATTGTGAGGACCATGATTGTCTCGATGTGACTGAACTATGCACCAAACCGAGACCCGACATTGTCGACGAACCGCTCCCGGTGTCAGATGAGATTTTCTTCGTGGACGGTTCATGTTTAAGAGACAGTGTCGGTCGATTGAGAGCAGCGTTTGCTGTATGCACCATTACGGGTGTGGTTGAAGCCGCTTGTTTAGAAGGAGTACACTCCGCGCAGGTGGCTGAGCTCATTGCTCTGACTCGTGCCTGTTTGGCAGCCGACAAGATCCGTGTAACTATTTACACGGACAGCCAGTACGGGTTTGGTGTGGTTCATGACTTCGGACAGCTATGGTCCCAGAGAGGGTTTATGACGTCTTCAGGTTCTCCTATAAGAAATGGTGATTATGTGCGGAAATTGTTAAAAGCATTGCAAGGTCCTGATGAAATTGCTGTTGTTAAATGTGCAGCCCACACGAAGGGAAGCGACTTTGTCTCGTTGGGAAATAACTATGCAGACGAAGTAGCTCGATTTTGTGCAGAGCAGGGATGCAACTTTACTGAGACCCACATTGAGAAAACTGGGGAGGAGGTGGTGTACGGTCAGATGTTAGCAATGGCTGACACATGGGAGGAACTGAAGCAGCTTCAGGAAGGGGTCTCAGATCAGGAACGGGACAGCTGGATACGAGCTGGATGTGAGAAGGGAGATGTGGATATATGGGTTTCGAATGATGGACGAGCAGTGTTGCCGGAAAGTTTGTTGAATCCCATGGCGAGGTTGATACATGGTGCTGTACATCTGGGTAGGGATGCCATGATGAGAGTGTTTCGTCAGACTTGGTACAATCCGAAGTTTCGTGCCGTGGCTGAAACTGTGTGCCAGAGATGTGTTACTTGCCAACAGATGAATGTAGGGAAAAGAACTGCTGTGACATTGAGCCACATAGGGAGGTCAGGGGGACCTTTCAATAGGATGCAGTTGGATTTTGTCGAAATGCCGAAGTGTAATGGGTTGAGGTACATATTAGTGATAGTATGTGTCTTTTCCAGGTGGGTGGAGGCGTACCCTACACGCAGATGTGACACACTCACAGTAGCGAAACTCTTATTGAGAGAACTCATTCCAAGGTACGGGTTCCCGACGTCCTTTGAATCGGACAGAGGAACTCATTTTCACAGCGAAGTTATGAAATTGCTTTGTGCTGCTTTGAATATAGATCAGAAGTTACACTGTAGCTATAGACCAGAGGCTTCAGGGATAGTGGAGCAGGTGAATGGAACTCTGAAGGCTCGGATGGCGAAAGTGTGTTCGTCTACGTCTCTGAAATGGCCTGACGCATTACCTTTGGTCCTTATGAGCCTTCGAAGTGTGCCTGATAGAAGAACTGGGTTGTCACCCCATGAAATCCTCATGGGAAGAGCGATGCGTTTGCCTGCAATACCTGCTACTGCTCTGATAAATATCACTGATGATATGATCCTGGACTATTGTAAAGGCCTTGCTGACGTGGTCCGTTCTGTGTCTCAGCAGGTGCAGACAGCAACGGTTCCAGCTGCGAGTGACAGGTGCCACGACTTGGACCCAGGCGATTGGGTCCTGGTCCGAAAGCACGTGAGGAAGAGTTGTTTGGATGCTAGGTGGCGTGGCCCTTTCCAAGTAATCCTTGTTACGAACACTGCTGTCAAGTGCGGAGGGTTACCGAACTGGGTGCATGCTTCTCATACCCGCAGAGTTCCAGCACCCTTGGAAGATACAGCCCCTCTCGAGAACCAAGATCTCAGTGAGCCGACAGAATCGCCAGAGAGGGCCAGTCAAGCTGTAAGGGTTGCTGAAGCGGCCGATGGTGCACTGAATCGAGTTGGGGAAGAGCGTGAAAGAAGTACTGACCCAGAAACCGGCGAAGGAGCGAGAGGTGCAGTGGGTAGTACAGAATCGAGTTCTGCCGAAGAAGAGGAAGGCAGTGCACAGGGTATCGGAGAGAAGACTGGGGGAGCCACCGAAGCGGAAAGGGTTTGGCCCGCAAAGCAGAACCGGGTAAACCTGAGGTTGGCCCCAGACACCGACCTTGCACCAGTTTCGGAAGAACCAGAAGAAGAATCGGGAGACGAGGGAAATCCTCAAGGTGGTGTGAGAAGGTCCAAGAGAACTCGAGTGCCAAGTCGGAAGTACGCTTCCCCGGAGTGGGCATACCAAGTGACTGATGCCAGGGTTACCGAGCACGGGAAGATTGAGGTCGATGACATTGGTCAACAGTGTCCCGCTCCAGAGGGTGGAAGTGTTGCTGAAAGTTCCTGGATTGGAGATCGAAGGGATTCTGACGATTCATATCCCAAGTCCGCCCTTCCTGAGTACCATTCGAGGTATGATCTTGGACAATTTAGAGTTCCCGACGTTCACAGCATTGCCAGATCCACAAGAACTGATTATTCTTAAGCTCGAAATATTGCAGGGAGTCCTGGAGCTGTTGGGACCGGCGCTTATGTTAGATTGATTTGAGAAAGGTTGTAAGCTAAAAAGAAGATTACCTAGAGCCGAGCGGAAGAAGAACAAAATTAGGGATTTTTCCGTTGTAGAACGAAGAAAGTTAGGGAGGGTTGCCTAAATTCACGAAAGAGATATTAATGAGAAAGAGACTTATCCTTTCAGAGACTGCATTGGACATTGAGCATATTCCGAAGATGGCAGATCCTGTAAACCCACATCGTAGGGCTAAACTGATAATAGGCACATTGATCGGAGTTGTAGTAGTCACCATATTTGCGGTAGTGATCAGTTCCTACATGGTGGCTCACAGGCAAGAGGGGAAGGTTCAGGGAGCACCCACACCTATTACCCCAGGGCATAGTGGTGTTAGTATTAGCGAACAGGAATCATCGGAGTTGAGAGATGTTCGCAGACTTCACATGGATTTGTCAAAGGGTGATTTTAAGCTTAACGCGTATGCAAGGTTGCTGTATGAGTATGTTGATGCGATGGATGTGAAGGATTGTTATGTGTGCATGCAGTTGCCTGCTTCAGTGGATGAGGGTATCAAGTATCATCATCTCCCATTGACTTATGGGATTTCTTGTAGCATATGGCTCAGTTTATTTTACGACAGGAGACAGTTCGAGTATTTCTTCTCAAATTTTGACACGGTACTTCCCGAGGTGCCAGCAATCAAGCATTTGAATAGATATGACCTGGATAAGAAAGAGGACAGACTCCTGAAATATTTTAGACCGACTGTGAAACTGGATACGGCGCATGCTCACAGGAATAACCTGACATGTGCGTTATCAGAGATAGAGAAGAAATTCATAGACCAAGTAGAGGACAGGTATAGAAAGTTGACCGAGACACGACACACCGGAGAGAGCCCAGTAGATTGGACGGACGAGGAGAGAGCTCACAGATCTAAGGGAAGTTATGGACCAATAGCATTGGATGAGGCACAGAGAGGGAATTTGTGTATTGCACGGCCTCAATCCAAGACGGAGAAGGTCGCAGTAGGACATAGCATTTGTTCTCAGACTTTTACAATGGAAGCTTATGCTAAGAATTTTATGCAAGGTCCGGTAGAAGTAATCCCGACAGTGTATTATGTTTGTGGGACGAATGCTTATGTCAGACTACCCGACAATTGGTATGGAGTATGCTATTTGGCTATCATATTCCCGAAGATTTATCACACAAGGGACTTGGAGTTGTTAGAGACGAAGCGACCGCCCAGGAAACGTAGGGCTACAAATGCCGGTGCAGTGATTGGGGACATATACGGAGCAATGATACCTAGTATGGGTGTGGTGTTGAATGATGTGAAGATCCGAAGGTTGGCGACTGTAGTTGATGAGTTGTCTATGAACACGGCGAGATCTTTGATATTGGTGGCTGGAGAGATGTTGTCGATCCGGAATATGGTTTTGCAGAATCGCCTTGCTTTAGATGTGTTGTTAGCCAAGGCAGGCGGAGTCTGCAAATTATTGAAAGTTCAGGAATGCTGCACATATATTCCAGACAACTCGAAGGAGATAGGGAAGTACATAGACAACATAACGACTATTCACAAGGAGATTACGGATCTGACGGAGGTGAATGTGTGGGAGAAGATTGGATTAGGATTTGGAAGAGTGGGAACTTGGTTTGCGAATCTGGGAAGGGGATTTCTAGGTTCAGTGTTGAAACCAATTATTATTGCCGTGGTTTGTGTGATCTGTTTGTGGGGATGTGTGAAGGCATGGAAGTGGTATCAAGGAGGCAAGGTTGAAAGAGCTTTAAAGGCAAACGAGAGGAGGTTGGCAAAGCTCCAGGAGCAGCAATATGAGAGTCTTAAGAAACTGGAGGGAGTCCGACATGGAAATGTTATGACTAGCACGGTTTAAATCAGTTCTGAAGAAGGAAATGTAATGGTGTGATGACGGATGTCATCAAAGGGGGGAACTGATGTAGCGTTTAAAAGTTTGAGAATTGTAGGGGTGCGTTATATTCACTGTTAGTCGGCACCCGTATATAACCAAATGTGTACTCAGGGATTTCGTGTGCAATGTATTACAACTGTATAACCTATATCGATTTTAAGTAGAAGTGCTAGCTATGTACAAGCACATGGTAAACGTATTAGAGAAATGTATAGTGTTTAGCTACGGGAAATGCAATGTGGTGTTAGAAATGTGTACCCCAGACTTCGTGTCTGTAGGTTGTTTAGGTTGACCACACATGAAAGAAAGACGTAAATGTCAATACTGTGATTGAAACCTGCTTGTGTAACCGAAGTAGTGGCCAGAATTCGCATATATCGTTGAGGCGAAAGGCCTGGTATTTTCTTATGTTAGCCAAGGGCAATAGGCCAAAAAGGATTTATTCCAGTAGAGGTTTTAGGCTGTAGTAAATTGCAACTTAAAAGATGTGAAGAATGTCTGCTTTGCATGATCTCACCCCAGGTGCAAGGACAGTTGCTCGTTAGTAGAGAAGCTCTTTGTTCATAATTTGAATTATGTAGAGAAAGCCAGACATGGGAGTGTATTGGAATGTGCCAATCGTAACTCCTAGTGCGGATGGCGTCTGGGACTCAAGGCCAAGCGATGGACGATGGAACTGGACAGCGCTCTGTGGAAAAGTACTGAAAGACGACCCCGGAAGGAGAGGAGGCGCAAAGGGCGTGTTCGGAGACTTGGGGTACTGTATTAGGGACAGCGCCCCGAGGGTGGAGGCAGAGCAGAGCGGGGCAGCCCAAAGCAGAGGACGGCTAGGCGAAGGGTAGAGGGGGCAACTTAGATCAAGCTCTCTAAGTGAAGACTTCTTATGAAGTTTCGCTCTGACACCTTTTATTCTGATGAGGGTCTCAAGGGATTGCTATGTAGGGATGTCACCTAGTACAGAGTAGGGACAGAGATGGTATGGTTCAGTGTCCCTAGTATCGACATTTGCTTGGTAGTATTCTACCTCATGCTTTTAGAGATTGTACTTTTAGTTATTTTTAGCCGGATGCGGATTCTTCGAAGAGTAGCATTTGTTTTAGTGCCTATGTACTTGTTGTGCCTCGTGTTGAGGACTTTGTATCTCCAAATCTTTATGTTGATAATAAAAACCAGAGAGCCAAGAGATTAAGTTTCGAGTCCTTGATTATGGCAAATTGCAGACTGTAATTGTGATAACGGTGATTTTCCCTCCATGCTATCAGGCAAGTAAAAAGTTCCATCTGACCAGAGTGGGTTCCAGTAGATAATTGCGAGATACTAAAATAGGCCGGAGCAGGTGCAAGAGAGTTGCTCCTGTCTGAGTGCATGGCAATCACTGCGCGAGTTCAGGGTGGGTGAGCAGTGTGCTTTTGTGACTGCAGGGTGGGTGAGCAGTGTGCCTGTGTAAGTGCATGGTCAACAGTATACCTGTGTCATTGCAATGTGAGGTGTGTGTGTGAGTGCACTATGAGAGGTATGCCCAGGGCTTTAAGTGGGATGAAAAAACTGGGGAGGGGGGGGGGGGGTCTCTCAAAGGGGCGTGGTCAATGTAATTAAGGGAGTGGCTTGAAAACACGTAAGCTAAAAATCTGTGTTTAGCACAGTGTGCCGCCCCACTTGTATTTTGCTGTTCGTCATTGCATCCAGATATATGATACAACAAGTCACATCATATCTACAAATCAGGAGTATTGGCTTTGTCAATGGTTGCTAGTTCCATAAAATAAATAAGCAGCAACATTGGCTTGTAATTGTATATAATATTGAAAAAACATCCACGGAAAGCCCTGGTGACACCAGGACAATGTTGCTGCTCCTGAGTTTCAAAAACAGAAGGGAAATCCAGAGAGAAAATGACTCTCTTTAAAGGATTTCCCTTCCTCTACCACGCTCATCGATGTGCCTGCTGACACTGCAGTCCGGAAAAAAACAAGCATTGGCATAGCCAATAGGTCTCGCCTTTGGGACCTTATAAGTGTTTAACAGTTGCATAACTAAATACTTATAAGGCCCCAAAAGCGAGACCTATTGGCTATGCCAAGCGGCCGTGCTGCCGCGAAAGTGAAAGTGTTCGCGATCGCGATCACGATCAAACATCAAAGCGGCCGTGGGGCCAAAAGTAAAAGTAATCGCGGTCAAGCGCGCGCCCGCGCACATGCACTGTAGCTCTAGGCTGGCCTGGTAGCACTTTTTGGAGCCCTCCCAATAAGTCTCGCCAGACCAGCGCATGCGCTGGGTCAGGCGAGACCTAAAAACGGACCGGCTGTGCCAGGGCACAAAACAGAGCCCGATAGAGACCAGTTTCGAGGCCCCCATTAAAAAACTGCCGGTGCTCAGACCCGGTGAGACCCGGCCCACTTAAAGCCCTGGGTACAAGTAGTTTGTGCTCTGTAGTACTATGCACAAAGCCCCGCACCGACATCGCAGAGTAGGAGCAGCTTGTGCGTGTCACACCCCAGTGCACCTGATTAAACAGACACTAAGTGTGTGGCCGGTTTATATAGACGAGCCCCCCCCCCCCCCCCCCTCGCCACTCCCCCGCGCCCTCTGAATGCCTGGCTCTTGTTCCAGCTTGCTGCAGGTACAGCGTGAGCCTGCGATGAACTCTCGCCGCAGCAGTGTGTTTGCGCTCTCTGTTCACGGGCCGTCGCTGCCTGTCAGAAGACAGCAGGGCAGTGTAAACACCGAGGCTGCAGGCTGCTGAAAGAGGGGAAGCAAAATACACATCTGCGCCCCTCCTCTCCGACGCCATTGTTGTCTTGACATCACAGTTTTACGTATTACTAAGTACAAGTCCCTCTGGACTTATGCATTGGACAGACTGACAGTTAAATATTGCGACAGAGGTCGGATTGTATCAAATAACTATTGTTCTGGTGTTGTTGCCATTGCAAACTACTGGCAAGTACGTCATTCTAACTGAATCAAGCTGCTAAAAAGCCAGTCAGTAAATATTTCACCGGTGCCCTACACTTCTGTAATGTCTCCTTATCTTGATACAGGCTTATATGGTAAAGTTCAAGGTCGTTTGTCGACTGCTATTGTTTAATTAAACTTAAACTGTTCCGATTGTCAAAAAGGCGAGCAGTATTATAGACCTGCATGCGCACATACGTAGAGTAAAAGGTATGCAAAATCAGCACCTATTTCAAGAGTCCATACATCCGATAAAACGGACACCAGGAACTCTGGCACACGCCCCTCTTTCCCTCCACTAACCCTTCCCTCTCCATTGTAACTAGAGATCGCCCAAATCGGCAGAAACACTTTACACAATCTCCAGAAAAAACATAACAAATCAGTTTACATTTTTTCCAAAAATCTGTGGGAAAATATGTTACAATCTGCAAGAAAACCTGTTAAATGTGCAAAGAATTAAAGCAAATACTTTACACATTGTTTTACAGCACAACGGAAAATTGTTAGCGCTCTTTGTACCTCACCTCATCTCCCCACATAAGACATGCCACAACCACATACATCTCCAGCCAAGCATACAGGCCACCCGTAATCACTCCGAATGGTCAATGCCATGATTCAGTAGTTGTGCCAGTTCCACTCAGTCTTCTAGGCGATAATATTGCGGCGAAGAAAAAAGTCTTCAATGTAAAAATTATAATAGGCACCATTTCCAGTGGTTCAAAGGGAGGATACGTGAGAGCCTCAAGAACCATCAGCACATCCCAGGAGGGTAGCCATGCCTGGGTGTGAGCTTTTACATTGGTAAACCCTCTCAATAATTTCCGGACTACCCATGTTCATCTGACAGATTATCCCAAGCACCTCTGAACGCTTTAATGGCTGCCCACTGGGCCCTCGGAGTTGAAACTTTCAAGCCTAATGAAAACCCATTATGAAGAAAGGCAATAATCTAAGCAAAATCTGCCTCCAGTGGAACCAATTCCCTTGCTTCACGCCATGGCCTGAAAGCACTCCAATGATTCTTATATTCCATCAGTGTAGAAGCCCTCCTGAAAGAATGGACAGATCAAGCTAACTCATCTAGAAGACCCTTCCTTTCCAACCCTTCACTTTCAACCTCCATACCGTCAGTCTTTCTGAGGAATCATGCAGGAGGAGGAAACTGCAGAGGAGATCTGGAGAGTGAAGCAGAATCTCCTGCGAGACCATCATTGAGATCAGAAGAGTGGGGGCATCCCAGAGCCATCACAATCAGTGAGGCCATTTGTTCCCAGACCCTAATCATAAACCTGAGAATCAGGGGAAAAGGAGGAAAGGCATGAAGTAGTCCTCGAGATCAAGGACAGGAAAGAGCATCCTCTCCCCCATGTCCCCTTTTCCTTTATCCTCAACAAAAAAGCTTCAGAAGGTGACTCTGACGAGACACACACAAAAACGATTAGCAAATCCCCCAATGCTTGATAAATCCATGAAAAATATATGTCACCACCAACAACTCTTCCAAGGCCATTCATAAAATAACCCAAAAATAAAATGCTTAACATTTTTTGGTGGATTTATTAATTTACCTTCATACATTCAATCTATTAATTCATCACCACATAGGTAATACAAGTATAAAGAAAGACACATCAATAATGTATTAAACAAATACATTCCCAAAAAAGCATCATGTCCCTACCAAAACAAAATAGCCCCAACCAAAGCAGGTTAATCTAGACACAAATAATGTCCTTTAGTTGAAAACAAGGCCCCTGCTGAGTACCCCAAATCCAAGTGGCAAGGAGGAAATTCATGGTTTTAACTCCTGTGTGGCCAGCAACAGGAGGAGGTTAAAAGTGTTGACAAAATTTTGGTGGATAATACCTAATTTTTATTCTACCATCATCAGGATAAAACATTCAACAGAAGATTAAGAAAAAAAAAAAAAAAAACCCTATAACTACATGGCTCAAGGCCATATGAGTGCCCCCCGCCTTCTATGGTGTGGGAGGGTGGGGGGGGGGGACACAGGGTGGGGAGCAATGGGGGAAAAAAAATAGATCCTCTAGAGCCTCTGAAAATATTCCTAACACATATGTGCTATCTTATTTTGTATTATTGTTTTTTCTTTTTTATGAATGACTGAAAGAAGCAAGGCGGTAATAAGAGTACTTTCATGGAATGTTAACGGTCTTAGGGTACGAGGGAGGAGGTATAAAATCCTACAATATTTAAGAGACTGCCCAGCTGAGATCATTATATTACAGGAGACCCACCCATCAGAGAAAGAGGGATTAGACCTCTTTAGAACCCAGAATTGGATCTCCCAAGCAGTCTGTTCGTCTCAGTCGGGAGTCACTAAGGGTGTGGCGATTCTTGTCAAAAAAGGGCCGCAAGTTGTGTTTGGATCACATACTTCGGATAAAGCAGGCAGATGGCTAGTGGTGAAGGCAAAGATCTCAGGTTACCCCTTCATGTTAGCGGGATATTATGGTCCTAATAGGGATGATGTCCTTCCCCTGGGAGAACTAGTAGCTGAATTGGTGGACTCCTTTGATCCAATCATTCTGGCCGGTGACTTCAATGCTGTTCTGGACCATACTCTAGATAGGTCATCTGGCAGTAGGGCATGTGTTAACCCGAAAATGTCAATGCTCATTAAACAAGTTATGACACAGTTGGGACTTCAAGATATCTGGCGGTTGAAGGCTGGACTAAAAAAAAAAGGCTTCACATTTCACAACCATAAATATAGACATCAGTCCAGGATAGACTATTTCCTCACCGACAGTAGCCTGACCAAGTGGATTCAAAAGGTCGAGCATGTGGGTGCCCATCTGTCAGATCATTCGGCAGTACTACTATATTTAGATTTATATGAGAAAGTCTCCCAATCAAGATGGATGCTAGATCGCACAATTTTACAGGATGAGGATATAGTGGCCATACTTGCTAGAGAGACTGAGGATTTTTTCTTGTTTAATAAGGGTTCAGCTACATCAGGTGTAATCTGGGATGCCTATAAGGCCTTCTTGAGAGGCAGGTTAGGTACACTAGCGGCTGAGAAGAGGCGCAGTTATCGGAAAGACCTTTTAGGAGTGGAAGAAAAGATCCAGTCCCTAGAGAAAGATCTCTCTGACCCCAAGTTACAGGAGGAAGCCCGGGGAGTTTTCCTCCAAGAGATCCTGAGAGAAAAATCCAATTTGTCAACAGTTCTACAGGATAGAGTTAGAAAAAGATGAGAAACCAGCAAGTTAGCTCACTTTGAATACAGCGAAGGCTGCAGTAAGCTGTTGGCCTGGAAAGCAAAAAAAGAACAGGTGAGAAACAGGATTGACCAGATCAAGTAGTGACTGCACAGGCGCCCTTACCACTAACAATGAGGAGATTCAACAAGCCTTTCATAAACACTATAGTAAGGTGTACCATGAAGATTTAAAACCTACTCAAGATGAGGTTCAAGCATGGCTATCCCAAGGGTTAATCATTTCAGCTGATAAATCCAGGAGTTTAAATCAGGAGATAAAGGAAGGAGAAGTGGAGCTTGCATTACGACAAGGGAAGAAGGCCAAAGCCCCGGGCCCGGACGGGTTACCTTCTGAGGTTTATAAAGCTTTGGCGAACACACTAATACCCTTCCTTCTAGAGATTTTCAATGATCTTTTTATTAAGGGCGCTGAATTGCCAGCCTCATGGAACAAAGCTAATATCTCCTTGATCCTAAAGCCTGGAAAAAACCCATTAAATTGTGACTCATATCGGCCAATTTCCTTATTGAACTGTGACTACAAGATCTTCACAAAAATACTGGCTGACAGATTGAACGGTCCTATGGTTGAGCTGATCCACACGGATCAGAAAGGATTTATTCGTGGAAGGTTCCTAAAGGAGTTAACTCACTCACTAATAGGTTCAATAGACCTTGCAACCACCTACGAGCTCCCTTTGGCGGTAATTGCTTTAGATGCCACTAAGGCTTTTGATCGAGTTAATTGGTCCTTCCTACAAGCAACAGCAAGGTCAGCAAACCTGGGTTCAAACTTTTGCAGAATATTGGGAGCTATATATAGACATGCAAAATCCAGATTGTTGGTTAACGATTCTTTAACAGACCCAATTTCTATCAGTAGAGGTACGCGACAGGGGTGTCCTCTATCACCGCTTTTGTTTAATCTGTATATAGAGCCTCTGGCCAGGAGAATCAGGGAAGATCTTGAGATCATACCTTTCCATTTCCAAGGCTGGAACAAGAAACTGGGCCTCTACGCGGATGACATTCTCATTTACACTACCAACTTGCATAAAACTATGGATAATATTAACACATTAACAAGGGATTTTGGGAAGGCATCGGGCTATAATGTAAATATAAGTAAGACGGAAATTATGTCTTGGAACCTAGAAGGGGGAGAAGGAGGTCATAAGGTGGTTATGAGATACTTGGGTGTTCTGATCCCGCAAGATCTTTCCAAACTAACAAAAATGAATTTTGAGAAGGCAAGGAAAGAGATTAATGGGCTTTTAAAAATCTGGGCGCACCTTCAACTTACTTTGCTTGGCCGTGTTAATTTAATAAAAATGATGGTGCTCCCAAAACTATCTTTTTTGTTTGATGCCGTCCCCCTACCATTTGATAAAGAAGCTCTTAAAAAATTGCAGGGTCAAATAAATTCTTTCATTTGGGCAAGCAAAGGCCCAAGAATAGCCTGGAAAAAGCTGAGACGGAGGGTGGATAAAGGAGGCTTAGCTTTGCCAGATCTGCAATTTTATTCATGGGCATTTCTATAAAAGAATGGAAAGATGCTTTTTAACACTCCCACAATATCGGAACTTGGAAGGATGTTTGATGTTATGGCAAGTCAGGAATCTGGAACCAGCCAGGGCTTTTTGTTTAAGTACTCTGACCCCAAATACTTTAAGAAAGTCAGGCTGAAGATCTTGAAAGGCCTGGCAGAGACCTGGTACAGGGTCAGAAAGGCCTTGAAGATACCTTATTATAGCTCCATGGCTCCCATCTGGGACTCACCAGGCTCACCGGGTTGGGCTAAAGATATTCTAGCCAGACCACTGAAAGAGGCAGGACTATCCAGATGGAACCACATTTTGCCTGAAGCACAATTAATAAGCTGGGATACTTGTAATCAGCTAACAAACCAACAGATATCTAGATTCAAGTATATCCAAATACAAAGCTGGTGTCAAGATCCTATCACTGTGATAGGAAAACAGAACGATCTGGAAGATGCACTTATAAAAGAAGTAACTATTAAAAAAGAGCTGGCTTTGATTTATTGGCTGATGGTTGAATCGGAAGATGGAGCTTTCACCCTCCCAACAGAACTATGGGGAAGATGCTTGCCGGGGTCGCCGCTGGAAAATATGTGGCAAGTATCAACGTCTATGCTTTTTAAAACTGTTAAATCTGCGCATCTAAGAATAAATCACCTTTTCTCCATCCATAGAGCCTATTGGACACCACAGAGGCTGTCTAAGTTTGGAAGAGGAGGTGATGTGGCATGCCCTAAGTGTGGGAGCCTGAAAGAGGACGATGTGCACATGTTCCTAGAATGCCCTGAGATCCAGGTATTTTGGAAGGACGTGAGTAGTGCTCTGTCCAAGATGCTAGACACCAACATTAAGGTAAGCATCCCGATGGTCATCTTCGGATGTGTGGATTCCTTGGAAAGGGTCACGGTTAATAATGCTAAGTTGCTCTTCTATGCCATGTTACTGGCCCGCAGAGAGATTTGCAGGCAATGGATAGCTGTATTCCCTCCTAAATTCTCTGATTGGGTGTTTTCCATTAAATATGTGGCTGGGCTGGATATGAGAGCTTTTAAGAATCACCATTTCTGGTCTCCCGCGTTGGAGTGGTGTGAGCAGCAAACACTTTCTGATATCCGATGATTACGCCTGCTAAGCCTCGTCCGGCTACCTTGGCATTTCTCCATTTGATGCTTCCTATTCAGCGCTCAGACGCTTGGGGGAATGCGGTGGAGTGAAAAGTGTGAAGGCGGGTTGGATTGCGAGGCTCCCAAAAACCCGGGCCATAAAGCGATAGAGCTGAGCATCCTTTCCGCCCCTTCCTGTATCCGGTTATTCCAGCACGCAAGCGCAGAAGGCCACGGCTATGTCCAGTTAGGTGTGCAAATGGAATCTGGTTATCTTTTCTAGAGGCATATGAGGATTTAAAAATTAAAAAAAAAAAAAAAAAAAAACAAACAGAAGATTAAGAAATGAAAATCTTCAATCTCTAAACATATTTAAAGAGAATCTATGATCCAGCTAGTAGACAGAATGAATTCGGTTTCACAACCCATTAACACCTAAAATCTTGATCTGCCCAGTCTGAGGAAAATAAACTGCATAGAGATAGGAGGTCAAAGAAGGCAGACTTATGAAAAAGTGGACTCAAGATGCCATTCCACAACAAAATCAAGAGACGCCTGGGGCAGCAGTCTGGCACAATTGAAACACTAGCAGACACGTCTATTCATCGAAAGCATCAATGGCTTAAAGTCTGTAGAATAATAGAGAGCTGTCATGTGATCTGCTGGATGTCCATGAAATCCTGAAAAAAACCTAAGTATTCAGACAGAATTCCAGAGAAGAAGGGTTCACCCTGCTCATTTTGAATTTGACACCCCTTAAATGTTAACGAACTCCGCCATGGCCGTTCCCAAGCCCAGCTGTGAAAAGAGGAAGGTACCACTTGTGGAACGGAAGGAGGTTGGTAATAGTCAGGATTTCCACTTTGAAATACCAGACTGATTGACTGATTCTGGAGCTTTGGAGGATTTAGTAGTTTGGAACTTCTTGCAACAAGAGTAATAGGGGTTGAGGTCTTTCTTACAAACTAAACTTGAAGATGATATTTACCCCATGATCTGGAGGATCTAGATGGTCCAAACATTTAGGCTAAGGTGTGCTTCCTATCCTTGAAAGACTATGTAATCATGGAATCTAGCTATCTCCAAACAACATGTGACTCTCTAAAGGGATCATAAGCAAGGCATACTTCTCAGAAAAGTCATCTTTACAGTCCTTCATCCACAAATGTCTCCTTGCCAGTACTGTAGCCCCTAAAGCCACTTCTGTAGAACTTAAAACAAGACATCACCAGTATATCTGCCAAGAATTTCACCTCCTGCTCCATTTGCACCAGGAGATATGAATATTCTGTGTCAAGCAAGGGACTAAAAGTATCTGCCACCTCGGCGACTGCCTTAAGAACCAATTTGTTGGCAGCACATGACTCCTTCAGGCCACTGTCTTCCCCTTCCTTTAGACTATATCCACTGGTGAACAGTCTTCCAGATTGCCTGCAGTTCAGTCAATCAAGGGCACCAAAATAAAATCCACCTTGACATTAAGAGGAAGGGCCTTTTCTGCACCCTCCAAAGGATAGGCCATCTGCAGAAATCTCGGAGTCATACACTGATCCACCTTATTCCATTGTCTGGAGTTTAGATCAGCGACTTGCTCATGGACAGGCATCGCATTCTGGCAAGTCTTCTGATATTGTGGAAAAACACCACCAGGCTCATCTGGAGCAGGTATCCAAATTATCTCTAATATGATCAAGTAATTGAGGTATTTCTTCTCTCCTCAGATATTTGCTTGCAGCGGAAGTGCTGGGAGCCTCAGAGTCTGAACCTGAAGAATACTGATCAGAAGACTCAGAGTTCCCCGTCTCAGCTTTGTTTCCTTTCTCTAAAGCCTTGTTCTGCAGTGCTTTAGAGACTGCCGCCCCAATCACTGCCTGCACCCGGGAAGCTGACATAAATGCTAGACTACCAGTCACGATAGATCTGGATCACATGGATCTGTTACCATCAGGCTGATTCCCACCAACATCTAAATAGGCAGGAGACATGTGCAATTGAGTATTTAGTGATCCGAGCACAGTATGAATTCAGAACCCCAAAAGTACAGCCTGAACCTGCACATTAACCCCTCGCAGGCTAACATCTCTCTATTACAGACTAGTTTTCCTCTGATGGAGAATGGGAAGCAAATGGAATTGTGACTTCTAATCCACCCTGCTCTTCTCGGGGTGCCACCTAATCGCTTTTCACTCACATCAGTGGTAATGACACTCCTTCCCCACGGATTAACACCCTGAAACAGTATCGCCTTGCAGATGTCTTCCCTGAGGTCATTTAAGTACTCCTGTATTTTTACCTCCACGCAATGGTATGATTATTTTTAAGCAATAATCTCATCTCATGCATCTTACATGTAAAATCTCTCGCAAATTTGACACGGAATTCAGTTATTCCTCACTTCAACCTTGAACACAGGTGGAGCTGCATCTCTTCTTGCTTCAACAACTTCCTTCTTGGGTAACAATCCCATTCACTGATTTCATGACCCAGATCTTTACCAATGGTTGGCATTGCTAATCACCACTTTGCAAATTCAGCCATGAAATCTATTTTTCCAGCAATTGTAAAACTTTCCTTATGAGAAAAAAGATGACACCTTTGTAATCTTTAAAAAGTTGACATATTATCCATTGAAAAACAACTGCAGCTGATGCTAATCCAAAAGGCTTTCACACAAACTGAAAACAGCCAAAAGGTGTAATGAATGCTGTGCTGTCTGAATACAGGGGCTGCTTGGTGGTACCCTGATGCAAAGTCCAAGGAGGAAAACCATTTAACCCCACTGGTGGTTCTGAGGAAGCCTCTTTGTAGTCCTAACAGCTTCAATAATGCTATCCGTCTCAAACTTCCTCGCCTCATTTTCTACTTCTTCCCTGACTGCGATGGAAATATTCCTAACCTCATGGGCTATAGAACTTGTCCTCACCTCGAGACAAAAAATGATGTTATAAACCTTTTGAACTCCCAGACTGGATTAGTCTGGAAGTTCACATCCAGACCCAGAGCACTGAACACATAACTTCCTTGCTTTTATCATTTTCAGAGGATGCAGACTCTGAATTCCAAATGAAATATTTCACATTAGTTATACTATGCCTCCTTATGCAAATTCTACAGCTAGAGAGTTTCTCCTTAGCTGCAAGCAAGGCAACACTTGTGAACAAAGGGGTCCTTACTACCATATTTGTAACAACTAGAATGATTCTCTTTGGATTTCATATAGTTCGATCTATGGGTTAAAGGTGTCTCATTATTTTACTTCAAGATGGCTTCTCTGCCTTTTCTTAGTAGATTGGAAGAACATGTTTATACTGTCCTCGCTAGTTGCATTTCCCAAAGCAGCTTTGGCACGTCTTTTGGATATTTCAGCCTTATTAATGAGGACTACAATATCCTCAGGCAGGAATCACCCCCACCCATAACATTTCCTGCAGCCTCGGATAATTGGGCACATCCCTCGCTGGTCATGGATGAAGTCATCAGGCATACTGCAAACTTTTCATGACATGGCAAGTTTTTTAAGGGCGGCCACGTAATCCTCATCTGAATCTAAGTTGCCTTTCTTCGGCAGTAACAAGTTAAAAGGCTCTATCGCTACACAGACAGTCAGCATTTTAAGTTTATCCAGGTCATCCAAGGCATTTGAAGCCCATCTGCTCCTGTTGTTTTCCTTGTTTTTTGACATATGACTCTAGACCCGAACATTAGGTCTTCAGGTCCTACAGTATGTAGAAACATTTTCGTTTTCCTCCTTGGGGTGAATTCCTCACTAGAGTCATCCTCTATAATATGTAAATAATTCAGAACATATTCTTTCCACTCTGGCAATTTCTATATTGGTCCCCCTGGAGCAGGAAGAAAGGCGAGGGGCGATGTGAGAACGAAGGATTGCACAGCGCAACTTGTACAGTTGGAAAGAAACTGTGAGGAAAAAGTGCTTTTTGCCAAATAGCATCACAACTGTTATCCTAGAGTAATGCTGACATCTTTGGGAGCTGAGCAGTGGAAAAATATGAGTTGGCCTACCACCATGGGCCGATGTACCTTTGTACAGTGATCTTTGCTTAGCTTCACCACAAACAGCAGGACATTCCAATTGGTTATTGGAGGGTTGTAGAACCTTTCTTTTTTGTGACCTCTATGTTGGGCCAAATGAGCTGATGGCTACAGATTGCTGCACTGGTGATCACGCGATATGGCGCGGTGCAGCATTAACCATAATGTTGCAGTCTGAAGCAGTAGGAAGAGCACCTGTGCAGCGGCAGTACAACCATCATTCCTTTTCAGTGCATTATTATAGATAGTTTCTTGGGAACACATTATGTCCATGGTGAAGTTAATAAATCAGGATGGCGGCAATCGGCATATCACAGCCTCCACTTTTTCTGTCAGATGTGGGAGTAGTGGGAGAGTCGCATTCCCCCACTTCTCACAGCACAAGCATTTGCAATGCAATAGGTCTTGCATTATTAAAGTTTGAGCTATTGGTGTTGCATTATTTAGCAATGCCAATAGCTCAAACTTTAATAATGCGAGACCTATTGCATTGCAAATGCTTGTTGGTTTGGGCATCAGACTGTCTCATTTGTCCATTCCTGTGTTTGTCATAATTTATAGTACTTGTCTTAAGATTGAGCTCGTTTCTATTACAAATAACAATTGTAGACTGCGTGTTAGTATGATTCTATGTGTGAAGCTCTTGGGGGCGGGGAGGTCACAAGTGCTGCTGCCTAACGACTCGCGTTGGCGTTGCCATGGCCCTCCACAGTATGGCCACTGACCGGCCGATTCGTACTGCTCGTCAGCTTCTTTGACTCAGTCCTGTGATAGCGGGCAAATTGTTAGAAGCAGTGACTGGAGATGAAATGACAAGTGTGGAACCAGCTAAAGCTGCAGCACTTTGATACCGCTGCCTGTTTTGCTGGGTTCAAGACTCTGATCCATGCACAACCCAACACCGCAGTGCTACGGAGGCAACAGGGCCCCACTCTGCGACCAACCCGGACCCGGCGAACACTTCTCAATGCCAAGATGGGGAGAGGACATTGACTGTAAGGAGAGAGATATCAGCCACAATGCCAGATATGGAACACATTTTGTTAACTTAAGCACTGGCTCCCTCTTACAAATAGGTGCAGCTTTTCAGATTTTGCTTTCCCATTTACAAGGATAAAGACGAGAAGAATGACCTGTAGGTCATAAGCATGGAATGAATGTGGGTGCTGATAACAATATCAACTCAAAAATTAGATGTGGATTCACACATGCAGGGAGTATTAAAGCAGCAGCTGCCAGCAAAGGTTCCTGATCACAAATAAACAAGGAAGTAGTGACCAAAATAATAGCGGAAGCTGGAACTCAACAGGGGGAGGACTGTGGAAATTCAACTCTGCTTTCCTGCGCAAGTTCCTGTGGGGGGGAAATAGCCTTACTGAAATACAAAAACATGCGTCCCCTGGCAATCAGAATACTAGAACATAATAGCCCACTCCCGGCTGGCAAAGATAATGAGGGCACAATGCTTGATAAAACACCGGAAGAGATACAGGGGAAAACCAACTCAGTCGCTGCACCCAAGCCAGCACTGGAGAAGGATAGAGAAGTGTGACAGATGCAGAATTTGACACTGATTAACAGTACACAGAAGCAGTCAGCAGCAACTCCATTTCATTTACGATTTTACACACATTGTACCAGATCCAATCCCAGCGTTAAAATTAAAACAAATGGTAGCACCATTCACTTAATGAGTATCGCAGGTCTGTTTGTAAGACACAGTGAGCTTCTATTAAAAAAAATAGGGGTGACAATGATAAACCTCTGGCCAAGTTGCAATGCTCGCTTCTGAGTTGTGCACACTGCGGCTGCTGCAGTTGTGCTTGGCCTGTGCCTCGGCGAGGGCGGTGCTGCATCGGGAGAAAGGAGGAATCACTTGCAGGTCCGGTAGAGCAGCTGTTTATTATTAGTGCTTTGCCTTTGTTTACATTAGGGGTTCCCGGGAATATCTGGCGTAGGTATTGCCTTTCTAAAAACCAAATGGGAGGAGGGGCCATCTCCCGCTCTTCACAGAGAATAAAACCCACGAAGTGTGATGTCTAAATAAGGAGTACCCTTGGAACCCCTGAAAGAGTAAAAAAACTTTCGCACAACATACAAGGTTACGAAACTACGATAAGGGAGTAATAAAAAGACAAATAGATTCACGTTTAATCCTACAATATCACTGCATGAACTAGGCGAAGGTGAACATTAAACACTACTACGTGTCAATGACACACAAGCCCAAACAATGACATGTCCCCAAGCTGGCAAAGGCAGTGGGAAATAGACTCGGTTTCACGGTGTTCATGAAAAAAGACCGGGAACTCTCTGGGTTGCGGGCAATACCAACGCGGGGAAAGACAAAATCATGAAAGGTCAGAAAAGGGCTTACCGTGAAAGCCGTGAACGCCGAACATTGGGAGGACTCCTTCCTCACTGCAGGCTTGAAGAGAAATGATACCGGAGATGCCATTTAAAGTCAAGAGAAACCACGCGGAAGCGTTGTCTGCTGCTCACCGTCGCTTCCCTCTCCACGGGCAGCGAGCTCGCCCTACGCCACTGCCCGTACTCCAGAATGTGCGCCTCAAAAAGCCTGCCCACGCCGCAACATGCCGCCAGTGCAAAAAGACTTTGTCAAGCCGCACCTTTCTTTTTACTTTGTCGAGGCTTCCCAACGTCTATTTTTTCAGTATTTTAAGATTTTGGTAAGCAGCGCACCATGCCGCCTGTGACGCGCTGCTTACTAAAAGCTTACAGTATTGACTTTGGCGATCCGCGACAAAAAAAAAGAAATGCGGGGCTCACCGAAGTCTATTTTTTTAATATTGTAAGATTTTGATGAGCAGCGCTGCACGCTGCCTGAGGGGTGAATGTGAGACCTTCATCTTAATATAAAAAGTAACAGTAGGATTAATATTTAATTTTCATTGAATGTTATTTTCATCAATATTATAAACAATGTGTAAGAATTAACAAAGACGGAGGAAGGATGGATTCCGCTACCTCTGTCCACGGCGGGCAGGATAGCGTTCAATTACATGCCGGCGCTCCCTCAATTCATTTATCTGTTCAACAATGCGCCCTTCCCACGGGCTCGGACCTTTTTCTACGATGTGACGCGCGGCTGACCTGTCCGGTGTGGAGCGGTGGGAACCCCAGATTGGGATGGGATGGGAAGTGCTTTGGCTTCCTTCTGAGGAGGGGCTTTTAGGCTCCGGACTTGGAGAGCTACTGCCATGCTTCGAAATCACATGCAATTTACTGGTTTGACCCAATCCAGTAGAGGCCAGCTAGACGTAGGAACATTAACAAGTGGCAGTGAAAGCAATCGCGAAAGCGATCGCTATTGTAAAAAAAAAAAAAAAAACGCACCTGCGAGTGGTGTGTGCGCGCCACAACGAAACATGTGGTTCCACGATAATTGAAACCACATGGCCTTTGGTGCACGTAACAAACACCAATAGGCCATGGGAGGAGCAATGCGCCCGCCTTTGGCCTATTGCATGCTGTCTTAGTAAAAAACACGCACGCAAAGGCCAATAGCGGGCCACCAAAGGAAACCAGGCTCCGTTTCTGAACCCCGTGCAAAAGGACTCTCGCTGCGCGAGCAGGGCTGCGCACTGCATCACTAGGCGCAAGACCTAAAAAGTAGTGGAAGCAACTGACCGTTACTTGCTAACAATTGACGGTGAAAAACATTCACTATAAAGAATTCAAAATGCATGTAGGCAAGACGGATGCAGTATTTATGACAGCATTTCAGAAATACAGATTAGAGGTGGTAATGCTGTCAATGTCTATTACAAGGCGGTAAAAATGCTACAGATACCATTTAGCCCACATATAAATGTTGTCATAGAAAACCATCATTTTTACTGTAGAATTTAAGGTAACCATGACAGGGCGAAAACCTATGTGACAGTACGTCATCCTATGGCATTGCCCTTGAATTAGGTACACTTACTGACTTACTGATCTGTGATCAGTTAGTAAGGGGTACTAATAACCAGAAGTGCAGGAGAAATGGCTTATTAAGAGGCTGGATCTGAGCAAGGCAGTGGCTATAGCAAAAGTGGTAGAGGATATTGCAAGTAAGGTGCAGTTATGGTTACAAAACAAAACCTAACAACACTGAAATTCTCCATGATTGCCTATGTAGCCTAGTCTTTTGCAGGAAGACATTCATGAACGGCCAATGCCTGCTGCACACGGACTGCACAGCAGAGTTAGAAGCAGAACATAGTGTAAAAGCACGTTCTGAATCCAACCGTTTGCAGTTAGCCACTGCTGAATACAGCTGTAGACCATTTTTTTCTATTTATTTTTATGGCCGTAATCTAATGCCAACAGCACTATGATGAATGACGTCGTCAGAGATATCATTTAGGATGTCATCTGTGATGTCATCGATAATGCAATTCAACATGTCATCAGGGATGCCATTCAACATGTCATCAGTGATAACATATGTAAGGTTGTCAGCAGGTAGGATGGGAGCGTGAATTATGGTTTACCTAACCAGAACTGGAGAATTTCAGTGTTTTTTAGGTTTTGTTTTGTAACCATAACTGCTTTTTAACTGGTTTTTTTCAGTGAATATCTAACGTTTTTTCAAGGTGTTTTAAGGTCTTATTACCAAAGCTAACCATAACTTTACTTTCACCTTTGTTTCTTTCAGTGAATTTCTGTGTTTTTGATCATACACCACATGCAACAGTTCCTTGTGCCTAACATCCTATTTACAGCCAATCCCAATGTGTATGGCCAAAGACCATGCACAGTGGGGATTACCTGAAAGCCTATCCTGCAGCAGGTGGCCAACCTCTGATGCACAAAGGGCATTTGCCCGTAGGCAGCTGGGGCTCGTCACAGACTGCCAGTTCCCAGAGTGCATAACCTTCAACTCTGGTAAGCGGGTATTGGGTGCAAGGGTTAGCCTGCTGCCAGGAGCTGCACCCACCTCGCTATGTGTAGCCAACATTTGCAATCCGCGTCTTTCAGATGTGCAAATTGCAGGCTGGCTGCAAGGTCTGACCTGCAGCAAGGCCATGTCCAAAATCCCAGTTTGGGGCTAGTCCCCACGTGTGGCCATTGGCAAAGTGTGAGCATAGTGAACTGAATTCTGGTTTAATTTTTTCATTTCAGGATTTGTGAATCCTGTGTGGATTTTTGACCCATGAGACCCAGGAGTGTCCGGGGGACCCAGAGAGGGTCCAGGATTTGGCACAATCCGGCACAAGATTCATTAATCCTATGATTAAATAATTGTATTTTATATTTATGTTACATTTGGGCCCCCTTCCCCACATGGGTATAGGGGTCAGGATAGGCTCACTCTGCTTCCTTTTGCCCTTTTATGAATTTATTTTTTGCTAGCAAAACGGCACTTGATGCACTGTGAAGGGTAGCGGCAAATGCCGTATAAATGTTTTCTGTGACAGCCAGACAATCTGAGCTTGGAGGATTCACAAGTCTAGTTGACAAATCTACAATAATAGTGATGGCGATAAGGGCATCGCCTAATTAACAAGCCACTTAACGCTGCCTTGTAAAGAAGGTACCCTTTCACGTTGTACTTAGCGTGAAAGGGGGGGCAATGGGTGTTTCTGTGGGCGTTCCACCACACCACCCTTGATTTTGATGCTGCCCCTATTTACAAGGGTGGCATAAATAGGAGGCAGCACAAAAATTAAGAACACGGAAAACATGGTCTTAAACAGGTGAAACAAGGCAAAATGCTTTATTTCTCGTCGTTTTTGCTGTTTCCATGTGGGCTGCGTTGTGCAGCAGACATAGAAACAGCAAAATGCAATTGATTGTTTATGTGCAGGAAGGTTTCTGGTTATGTGCAGGAAGGTTTACCTTCCTACACATAAGCAATCAAGAGAAATAAATTACATGTTAAGCATTAAGCAGCATACATAAAAGTTACAAAACGTCTTTTAAAGATTGTTTATGTAAAGGAAGGGAGCCCTTCGTCCACATAAACAATCTTCCCCTCAATGCAGACACACTTGCACTATGGTCCAAGGGTGCCTGCGTTGGTGCTAGGCTACTTAATTTAGAGCCAGCCTAGGGGGAAACGCAGGGCTGCACTATATTGTTGTAAATATGGTGCAGCCCTGCGTTTCTAAAGGGGTGGAGTGTGGCATTAAGCCAGGACGGTTAACGCCGCACTCCGTCACTTCATTGTACATATGTCCCCAAGTTTGGTGTTTTCTATATTGAGGAGCAGATAATCTGATGGGAGTTAAAATAGAAAATGCCAGTTTTGAGAACCGCCTTTTTAGGCCTGCCTTGTAAGGAGCTGCACAAATATTTTCCATAAAGAATCCAAAATGAATGTCCCTTAAAAAAATGTTTTGTGCAAATTCATTTAACACGAGAGTTATTAAGAAAACAAAAGATGCTTTTTCCATGGACCTATGACCTAACCATATAGAGGAACACAGAATGCAAAGACAGTGGAAGACATGGCAGAATCTGCAGTGAGAGAACAAGTGGTGCAGGTTGTGTGGGCAAACAGTAGCACAGATTGCATAAAGACATGCTGTAGCGGAGCCTACACAGGAAAATGAAGAAGGACAGCCTGCACAGGCAGGAAGATACCACAGGTTCCACACAGAGATAAAGTATGACAACCTACTGCTATTGTTAATTAGCATTTGTATAGCGCCTCATCTGCCACTAGTACATAGATGTAATACTGCAACCAACAAAGTCATGGTATGTTTAAGCCCATGTGGAGATGAGGTAGACCAAGGTACTGCCGCATACAGAGAGTTGAAGTAGCACAGCCTAGAAAGAGAGATGAAAGAAAACAACCCGCAGAGAGACGAAGGAACTTGTTCTAGAGACGCGATGCAATACAACATACAGGGAAAGGAAGTCGCTCCCCTAGAGAGGGATTGGAGAACTGCATCTCGCAGAGAAATGATGGAGCATGTTCTATACAGAAGTAATGTATTACAAAATATATAGAGAGAGTGTCACCTGTACGAGAGAGAGAGAGAAAGAACTGGAACCCAGAGAGAGAGGGCGTATGTTCTACAGAAAAGAGACATACCACATCATACAGAGGAAGTAGCGAGTTCCAGAGAGAAATTAAGAATTGCAACTTGCTTAGAGAAATGACGTATTTACTACAATAAATAGAGAGAGGACGTAGCACACCCTAAAGGAAGATGAGGGATTGTAACCATCATACATAAAGGAGCAGGATCTACAGAAAAGTGACTGATTACTGACGCCTTAGAGAGGAAGGAGCACATCCGAGAGAGAGAAGTGCTGCAACCAATAGAGAGATGGAGGGGTACAACTTACAGAGTTGCATTGCAGCCCATAAAAAGGATGACACACTAGAGTCTACATACATGAAGCACTGCAGCCTACATTGACACAAAGTATAGTAGCTAACAGTGCGATGGCGTAGCAGAGCCTCCAGAAAGATGAAGCATCGCGGGCTACCCTGAGATAGTAGTGCGATGAAGCATTGCAGCCTACAGCAGGAGGAAGTGGAGCACCGTACAGTGAGGTGACGTTGCACAGTCTACAAAGAGATGAAGTGAGCTACACTCAAATGAGAGATGAAGCATTGCATCATACAGAGAGATGAAGCATTGCAGCCTAGAGAGATGAAGCATTGCAGCCTAGAGAGATGAAGCATTGCAGCCTAGAGAGAGATGAAGCATTGCAGCCTAGAGAAATGAAGTATTGAAGCCTAGAGAGATGAAGTATTGCAGCCTAGAGAGAGATAAAGCTTTGCAACGTACAGAGAGATGAAGCATTGCAGCCTATAGAGATGCAGCACTGCAGCCTAGAGAGATGAAGCACTGCAGCCTACAGAGAGATGAAGCTTTGCAACGTACAGAGAGATGAAGCATTGCAGCCTACAGAGAGATGAAGCTTTGCAAAGTACAGAGAGATGAAGCATCGCACCCTATAGAGATGCAGCACTGCAGCCTACAGAGAGATGAAGCATTGCAACCTAGAGAGATGAACCACTGCAGCCTACAGAGAGATGAAGCTTTGCAACGTACAGAGAGATGAAGCATTGCAGCCTACAGAGAGATGAAGCATTGCAGCCTAGAGAGATGAAGCATTGCAGCCTACAGAGAGATGAAGCATTGCAGCCTAGAGAGATGAAGTATTGCAGCCTAGAGAGATGAAGCATTGCATCATACAGAGAGATGAAGCATTGCAGCCTAGAGAGATGAAGCATTGCAGCCTACAGAGAGATGAAGCATTGCAGCCTACAGAGAGATGAAGCATTGCAGCCTAGTGAGATGAAGCATTGCAGCCTACAGAGAGATGAAGCATTGCAGCCTAGAGAGATGAAGCATTGCAGCCTACAGAGAGATGAAGCATTGCAGCCTACAGAGAGATGAAGCATTGCAGCCTAGTGAGATGAAGCATTGCAGCCTACAGAGAGATGAAGCATTGCAGCCTAGAGAGATGAAGTATTGCAGCCTAGAGAGATGAAGCATTGCAGCCTAGAGAGATGAAGCATTGCAGCCTACAGAGAGATAAAGCTTTGCAACGTACAGAGAGATGAAGTATTACAGCCTACATTGAGATGTGTGTTACAGGGTGAGAACTGAAGCATTGCAACTTACAGAGATGAAGCATTGCAGCCTACAGAGAGACGAAGCATTGAAGCCTAGAGAGATGAAGCATTGCAGCCTAGAGAGAGATGAAGCAGTGCAGCCTACAGAGGGACGAAGCATTGCAGCCTAGAGAGATGAAGCATTGCAGCCTACAGAGAGATGAAGCATTGCAGCCTAGAGAGATGAAGCATTGCAGCCTACAGAGAGATGAAGCAGTGCAGCCTAGAGAGATGAAGCATTGCAGCCTATAGAGATGAAGCATTGCAGCCTACAGAGAGATAAAACTTTGCAACGTACAGAGAGATGAAGTATTACAGCCTACATTGAGATGTGTGTTACAGGGTGAGAACTGAAGCATTGCAACTTACAGAGATGAAGCATTGCAGCCTACAGAGGGACGAAGCATTGCAGCCTAGAGAGATGAAGCATTGCAGCCTAAAGAGATGAAGCAGTGCAGCATAGAGAGATGAAGCATTGCAGCCTAGAGAGATGAAGCAGTGCAGCATAGAGAGATGAAGCATTGCAGCCTAGAGAGAGACGAAGCATTGAAGCCTACAGAGAGATGAAGCAGTGCAGCCTAGAGAGATGAAGCATTGCAGCCTAGAGAGATAAAGCTTAGCAACATACAGAGAGATGAAGTATTACAGCCTACATGGAGATGTGTGTTACAGGGTGAGAACTGAAGCATTGCAACTCACAGAGATGAAGCATTGCAGCCTATAGAGAGATTAAGTATGACAGCCTACAGAGAGAGAGGTCGCTTTGCAACATATGGAGATTAAGCATTACAGCCTACAAAGGAATGAAGAATTGAGCCTACAGTGAGACGGAGTATCGCAGACTGCAGAGAAATGAAGCAATACTGCCTATGGAGAGATGAAGTACAGCAGGCTCAAGGTGGAGTGTTGCAGCCTACAGTGGGGTGAATTATGGCAGCCTACAGAGTGATGAAGTATTGCATGCTACAGTGAGATGAATTATGGCAGCCTCTAGAGTGGTGAAGTATTAAAGCCATATGTGAGATGAAGTATTGCCGCCTACAGAGTGATGAAGCATTACATGCTACAGTGAGATGAATTATTGTAGCCTATAGAGTGGTGAAGTAGTAAAGCCATAAGTGAGATGAAGTATTGCAGCCTACAGAGTGATGAAGTATTAAAGCCATAAGTAAGATGAAGTAGTTCAGCCTACAGAGTGATTAAGTATTGCATGCTACAGTGAGATTAATTATTGCAGCCTATAGAGTGGTGAAGTATTAAAGCCATAAGTGAGATGAAGTAGTACAGCCTACAGAGTGATTAAGTATTGCATGCCACAGTGAGATTAATTATTGCAGCCTATACAGTGGTGAAGTATTAAAGCCATAAGTAAGATGAAGTAGTACAGCCTACAGAGTGATTAAGTATTGCATGCTACAGTGAGATTAATTATTGCAGCCTATAGAGTGGTGAAGTATTAAAGCCATAAGTGAGATGAAGTATTGCAGCCTACAGAGTGATGAAGTATTAAAGCCATAAGTGAGATGAAGTATTGCAGCCTACAGAGTGATGAAGTAGTGCATGCTACAGTGAGATTAATTATTGCAGTTTACAGAGTGTGAGATGAATTACTGCAGCTTCCATAGAGGTGAAGTATTGCACCCTACAGGGAGATGAAGTATTGCTGCTTACAGTAGGATGATTTATTGCAGCCTAGAGAGAGATGAAGTATTGCTCCCGGGAGAGGGATGAATTATTGCAGCCTACAGAAAGATGAAGTATTGCAGCCAACAGAGAGATGAAGTATTGCTCCCAAGAGAGAGATGAAGTATTGCAGCCTACAGAGAGATTACGTATTGCAGCCAACAAAGAGATGAAGTATTGCTCCAAAGAGAGAGATGAAGTATTGCAGCCTACAAAGAGATGAAGTATTGCTCCCAAGAGAGAGATGAAGTATTGCAGCCTACAGAGAGATGAAGTATTGCTCCCAAGAGAGAGATGAAGTATTGCAGCCTACAGAGAGATGAAGTATTAGTCCCAAGAGAGAGATGGAGTAGTGCAGTCTACAGAGAGATGAAATATTGCAGCCAACAGAGAGATGAAGTATTGCTCACAAGAGAGAGATGAAGTATTGCAGCCTACAGAGAGATTAATTATTGCAGCCAACAGAGAGATGAAGTATTGCTCCCAAGAGTGAGATGAAGTATTGCAACCTAAATCGACTCGCCATGAAGTACTCCACCCTGCAGACTGATGAAGCAGCACAGCCTATGGAGAGATTACGTTTGCAGCCTACTTCGAGATGTGGTATTATCCTATAGAGATGAAGCAGCACAGGCCACTGAGAGGTGCCGTAGGGCTGCCTAAGGGGAAGTGTAGAAGCATTAGAGTGATGTAACAGAGCAGCCAACAAGCAAGACACCAAGTAGCACAGCCTGAGCAAGCAAACGTGGCTGATGGTCTCCGTCATACAAGCTGTCAGAGGCACTGCCTGCCTGTAATGTCTTTATTTCTCTGCAGGCCAGTAGTCGTTTTGTGGCACGGGGTGAGTCCTAAAAAATTGTGTTTCGTATAGTTTGTGAGGCCTCTCATCACCTCCCAGGCGTTCCTCCTCGTGATTGATCAGGTACTACAGTGTGAGCAATCTGACAAATTCACAATAGCATAAGTAAAGGAGGGCCTATACACCGAGGGAGACATGTATAGTGGGCAGTGAAGATCCCCAGACTTCGGCCCTGACAGCCCTTATCACTGCAGTAATAGCTGCCAGGGTCCAATGGTCACCACTGCCGACGGTGCTCTGTAATGCGTGCTGCTACAGGCGCTAATGGTGAACTCATTTTACCGACCCTGGTAGTAAAAAGGGCCGAGTTAGCTCTCCCGGCATTCAACTCTGTGAAGCACAGCTAGATCTCTGCAGCAGAGGCACGAACCCACTGAGCTGTCTTATCGGCTCTTTGTGTGCAGCTGCCTGCCTCGCAGAAAATATTCACACTTTTTGACAGATGTTAGGCTGATATCACGTTTGAATGAGTTACTTTTATTTGGACACAACAAAAACATGTAAATGGTTACCATGTGTGAATAATGTGTGTAAATGTTGCATTTATGCAGCATAAAGTCTAAGGGACGCTCACGCGTGTGCTGACCTCTCATTGTGTACATGCTGGTCGTGCAGCTGTGCTGCTGGTGCTCGGGTACCTGTCGACAGCAGGTTGTTTAACAGCTGCGTCTCTCCGGGTTTACAGAAGCCCGGTAGGTTTTATTAATTTCCCGACAGTGATATTGGCAGCGATCCGCCCATTCACTCTACTAGCGCTGGGCACCACCCAGCAACACTTCTTCCTCCAGGCACCAGCACCCCAAATGGGCTCCCACCTCTGGGCACCATGTCTCCTGGCGCGGGCTGAACTCCGTGGACCTCTTTCAAACAATGTAGTTCGACTCCCAAACACACATGCACAGAGGCACGTTTCTCCTCAGTTAGGCGCTACATAGCGCCAACTTATACATACCATATATCAATCGGTGTCTGATTTCAAATGCAACTGTCAGCCAGTTGGCGTGGGAATGAGGGCGAGGCCAGGTGTTTACCCCTTCAGTTTAGTTCGCGAAAGTTTGCTTTTGCAAAGAGGTTGACCTATCAAAAGTGTACGGATGCAGGTTGTTTTACAGGAGGGGCGTACATTATTAAAAAAAAAAAAGCGGGTGACACTTGCAAAAAGAGGGTGAGTGGACGGGTATATTACCCCCGGCCGTTCCGAAACCCTTATCTTTGCCCCTCTGCCTTCAGAAAACTCCGTGATCTTACCGGAATAGGACGATCGCTTCATGGCCGCTTCCGTGTTCCGTGCTTTCACAAGAGCCGCATGGGGTGTAGCGCGTGAGAGGTGGTCTTTCTCGCCGGTGCCCGTGCCAGGCTCCAGAGGGGGAGGGGCTCCTAGGTATCCTGGCCTGACCTTGCCCTCTGAGTGCAAGGGGGGGGGGGGGGCTCTCCCGCAGAGACTTCAGTGGACACTGGACGAGGAGGTGGGGCGGCGATCCCCTGGGCCCGGGCCGGAACACCTTTCAGGACACGAGGAGGCTTCCAATGCTGGGGGTGAGGGAGGTGCGCGCGGGAGGCGGAGCCGGGACCTTCCGCTGACAATCCCAAAACAGAACTGGGCTTGGCCTCGGCAGCAGCCCGCTCCTGCCCGGCCGTGCTCCTGCTGGCATTGACTTTGCCCTGGGGTGGGGCTCACCGATCCGGGACTTAGGAGCCAGGCACCACCTGCAAGGAAATGACTTTCTCGCCTGCGGGGCTGGGGCACAGTCAGTGCCGTACTTCTTCTTCTGACAGCAGGCTCCTGCTGGGAAGGTGTCAGGTGCTTGTCAGGCAGCGGAAACAAAGGCACGCTGGGCTGGGGAGGAATCAGTTGCATGCCAGGTGATTACATCTTAAACTCTATTGTGGGGAACAGTCCGCCACGTGTCCGATCGCTGCTTGAGAGAGTCAGTCACACCTCTTTCTCTGAGAATACCCGCAGCTACCGTCACCACTGAAGTCATCGGCCGAACATCTGGTTCTGAGCTGGCAAAGAGCTACGCAGAATCCTAAATGGAGCACGGCTTACTCTAACAGAGAACCCTGCAAAAACTCTATAAGAATAAATACAAAATAAGTCATACTTGCCCTAAGTATTAATAATACATTCTGAAATATAGATGTTTGTGCAGGGAGCTGACTTTTACTAAACTGACTTAGAACTAAAACAAGCCGACCACGGGTGAGGACAGCTCAGGGTTCAAAGGTACACAGTGCAGCTACCGCTACCGCGCAGAGAGCAGCGAAGCAGCCGCCCTTCGCTCGGACTATGGGTAAAGGATTGTTGATCGCCGCGTGGGCGAGCCAGCAGTTAATGTGGCGAGCCAGAACCGAGCGTAGGGCCTGGCTTGGCACTTAGATCCCATGCACGTGCCGCCTGGAAATATTTACCATGTGTAAATCATACAACAAACCACGTAAAATAAGATAACATCTCTTCAAAATTCAAAAAAGGGTATTTCGTTAACATGTGGAAACCTTGACAATAATACGTCATATTATAGCACTGCGGAGGGAAGTACTTATTAAAAGTGATCGTTGGACTTAGAACCATTCCTGCCCCCACCCCCACTCTGAGGACAGTGCCGACACTGAACTGAAAGGCAATGTTTTGTGAATCCTGTCTGTAGCCCATATTGTTATAGACAGGGCCACTGGAATTATGTAGCGGAAGAGCAGAAAATTACACTGCAAAGTTGACTAAAATATGCGGCAAGAAAAGACAAATTATGCAGCATAATGCAGCACATTTTTTGTTACTATTAACCCTATTTTTTCATTTTTACACATGGTAATACTGTCTGGGTAAATATTTCACTTCAATAATAGCAGTTTAACAACCAAATACAGAAAAAAACAACCGAAAGATGGCCAGCTAATCTTAGCAAAGGACCTTCAACTGCGTGTGAACCCACATCGCCATGTTTTTAGTAACTTTTGCTCTCTTTGAGCTAGAAACAATTTTTTGGTAAAATCTGCAGATTATGTAGCAGACAATGGATTATGTGGCAAATACGGTAAATCCATAATTACGCAAAAAAAAGCTGTGGCTGTGAAATTGCAATATTCCGGTGGCTCTCGTTATAGGGCTACATTAAGGTCTCTTAAATCTAACACTATACTTTTTTTGAGCTGGTATGCTGAGCTATTGTATTTCAAGGTTCTTTTATTTGTGATGGTAAAAAAACAGCGGATCGGTAAAATAAATTATTTGTCTAAGATCACATAATTTGGTTACGGAGGGAGCCATGATTAATCCAGGTTTTCTCGTTACACTTTATACAAACCAGTCACTAAATGGATATCTATTTGTCTCCCCCTTTTTACCTCAAATGTTAATGTAAGGTTCACTCCCACAGAGAAAAAAGGAACAACACAAGCAACAAACACACTTACGTTCTTTCTGAGTGTACTTTGCTACAGGCAATAGCAGTGCTCACTTTCCTCACACTCAGAAGAGCTATATGGAGCCATATAGTTTCAGCAGGTGGAACAGAATGCTCTATTACTTACCGGTAATCTTCATTACTCCGCGTCCCGTTGTCCTCGTCCCATTCATTACTAAGTGGAGATAACCATCTCCCGACAGAAAAAAACAAGAGGAATGCTGGGACCCTAATACTGCCCCTCCCACCGGGAGTACATAAGTAGTACTTACCCAGCATCCCGCCTGTACAACCAAGCCCAGACAGGAAGGCCGGCCATCCGGGAGGGAGGGGCGTATGAATGGGACGAGGACAACGGGACCCAGAGTAATGAAGATTACTGGTAAGTAATAGAGCATTACCACCAGGTCCCTTATGTCCTTGTCCCATTCATTACAAAGTGGAGAATACCAAAGCAGAAAACCGGCCTTCCCAGGCTCACCCAGGAAACCACAACAAAAGCAGCAACCCACGGGAGCACCGAGAAGGAGGGAAAGGGGGGCCCGCAGGAAGCAACCGGCCCGCAACCCAGAACAGGACAGCAGGGACCAAACAAGGACCAGAGACAACCAAGAAAAATACAGAAGGCCAGGGCCCCAACAAGGAGGCCGCCAACCAGAGAAACTGGAGACAAGGCAACCAGGACGAAGACCCAAAGGACACGGCCAAGGAACCCAGCAGGCAAGGCCACCCAGCCCAGAACCCCCAGGAATGCACACAGGACCCGGCTGCCACACAGCCACAGGGCAAAGTCCCAAAGAAGGCCAAAGAAAGAAGCCAAGGCCAGCCAACAGAGCGCAGGCACAAGCCCCCAGACCAACAAGGAAGGAAGAAAGCACAGGCCAGAAACCGGCCCACCCCACCAAACCGAACGACCCGGCCCCAGAGAGCACAGAGGAGAAAGCCAACCAAACCCCGCTGCGGAGGCCCAGGAACCAGGAAAGAAAAAAAGAGCACCCCCAGGGCCACCAAGCGACAACCACCAAGCACCCAGCCCAGAGGGAGGAGCCGCAGCAAGAGCCCAGGGGCCGAACAGGAGCGAGACCCCAACCAAACCGAAAAGGACAGGGACCCAAAATCCCAGGAGGCCAAAAACCCCACAGGGAAGGAGGCCGCAAACCAAACCAGGAAGGCCACCAAACCCAGAATAGAAAGGGCAGAGGAGGCCAACCCAAAGACCACTGGCCAGAGACGCCCTCAGAAAGAACCAGCCGAAAGCCGACCAACAACGGGGAGGCTAACAAAGACCGGAAACCTACAACGAACAAGCCCTGCAAGGGCGGGGACAGGGCCACCGACCACAACCCCCAAAAACCCCAACCCCAAAAGCGAGGAAAAAAATAAGGCAGGACGGGAGCCCAGGGCAACCGGGAACCACCTGCAGCCCCCAAACCAGGAAACAACCAGGCACGAACCCACCGAACCACAGAGCCAGGAAGCCAGGACAGGAGTCAAGCAACCCGCCGAAGCAGGAGGACCCGCAGGCCCATCCAACCCCAGGAAGGAGCCCATGCAGCACCCAGACCAAAGCAAAAGGCAAGGAGGAACAGAGACCCCCAGCACATACAAGGCTGGAAAAGGAAACAGAGGAAACTGCCAAAGCAGAAACCGGAGGAAGCAGAGAAGTCAGGGGGCCAAGCAGCAGCAAAACCCCAGACAACCCGCAGCCAGGAGGGCGGACCCCACAGAGGAAAGAGGAACACCACAGAACCGCACCCCAACCAGAGAAGGGAGGGTGGGCACCCAAATAGACACACACCGGGAACAGTGCCCCGGGAAGCAGGGGAAGACAGGAGAGAGCCAGGACACCAGAACCAGGAAAGAACCAGGAACGCCCAGCAAATCACACCTCAAAGCCGGCCGAAAAGCGACAGCACAGCCAGCAAGTCAAGGAGGCACAGCCCGTGGCCACACCAGACCAGCAGGAAGCTGGCTGACCCGGAGCAACAGGAGGCAACCCAGGACACACCAACCCAGAAGCACCGAACACCAGGACCCAACCCAGGCAGAACAGTGGAACCACAACCCAGGAGGAAGCCAACAAAGAAGGAGAACCGGGGCAAAAGGGGAAACCCGAAGCCAAACAGCAGCCAGAGGAAACCCAAGGACCAGGCAGAAAAACGGACACCCAACCACAGGTGAACCAAGCCCGGGAAGAGAACCGCCGGCAGGAGCAGGCCCAGAAGGACCCACCAGGACAAGGCCACAAACCCGTAAAGCGCCCCGCCAGGACACCCAAAGAGAGCAGAGGCAAGGACACAGAGCCGAAAATGGTGACCAACAGGCGCCCAAAAACCTGCAGGAGCGGGAAAGCCCCAGCAGACACCCAGCCAGGCATCCACGACGGGAACCAGACGAGACCAGGACCCCCCAGGGAGCAAACGCACCCAGAGCTCAGATGGACCCCCAGCTGGGAGAACCGTAGAACAGAAGATGGGAAACAGACGCCAAGCCAAGGACCCGGCAGCAGCGAAAGACAGCCAGGCCCAAACAGCAGCGGCACGAACCCCAGGGACCAAAGGCAAACCGCCACCGGAAACACAACCCGGAGGGGGGCGAAAAAGGAAAAGAAGAGCAGGAGCACAACCACAGCAGCCTTAGAAGCCCACACCAGGCACCCCCAGGCGGCCCCAACCAGGAACAAACCAGGCCCGACCAAACGGAACCCCCGAGACCAGACGAGAGCAGGACATTCGGCAGAACCAGGAGGGGTGGCCAGAAACACCGAAGCAAGCCAAAGGCAAGCACAGAGAGGGCCAGAGCAGGAGCAACGAAAGACAGAAGCACCCAGCAAAGAAGAGGCAAGCAGTGGGAGACAGTACCAACCAGCCCGACCCCCGAAGCAACCCAAGCACACAGCAGGCCCCAGGACAAACACCTGAAGTCCCAGGCCGGAGTAAAGGAGAACAGAACAGCCGCACACGAGGTAGCACGAGCTACCCCAGGACCCAGAGAGGCCAATCCACAGAATGAGACGGAAGCAGGAAAAACAAAAACGCCAACCGGACCCGCAGGCAGAGGGGGCAGAGCGCCGCAAAGAGCACCAGGCATGACCCCAGGAAGCCCCAAGGGGAACCAGGCACAGCCCAAGGGACGGGAGGACAAAGCAAGGAACCAGGAGCCCACATGCACCAACTTCGACCAACCACGCAGAAGCCAGGAAGTGGAGGTGAACACCCAGCACACCCAAGAAGAGCAGAAGCCACAACCGAACAGGCCACCCGCAGCGGAGGCAAGGCCCCCGAGAAAGGGAGGGCAGACAGACGGACCCAGCACACCCAAGGCCAGGCCACAACACCCGCGACCCCCGAGAAGCAGGGACGCACAGGGGCAGCAAAGGAAAACGGAGCAGCAAAGAAAGAGGGGCAGACCCCGGCAGGCCAACAGGAACCCAGGGGAGCCAACATGCAGCCGCCAAAGGAGCAGGAACACCATCCCACCACCAGCCGGCGGAAGGGAGCCGTGGAGGAGCCCGGAGCAGGGAGGACCAGAAGCGCACCCCAACAGGCCACATCCGAGAGGTGACCCCGACCCGTACAGTAGCCGGGGGCAGAATGCAAGGAAGCAGGCATGAGGCCCTGGGACAAAACCGGCACCCCCACGAGCCACAGTCGCCAAAGAGAGCAGTAGAGTCCACAACACCAGGACCCCTGCACAGCCCCTGGAGCCTCCAAAGGGAAGCACCCACAAGGACCGAGAGCCGAGTGCGACATAGTCGTGCCACAAGATGTCGAAACCAACCCCCCCCCCCTTGCAGGAAACAAGGGAGGACTGGACAACGGAGCAGAACCCCAACAGCAGAGAAAACGGGGAACCCCGCTCCGACATGGAGCGCCACAACCAGGGAAACTCGAAATCGCCGATAAAAGAGCGGCTGAAGGCACCAGGGCCAGCACTCCAAAGGGGCAAAACCCCACAGCAGGCAGAAACAGCGCCGACTGCCCGCACCATCAGTGGCCCGATGGACAAGCCCGGGGAGAGCACCAACGGTGAGCCACCACACCGAGGCAACTGAGACCCGAACCGGGCACCCCAGCACCAAAGACAGAAGCCCCGTGCAGCACAACCAAGCACTCCCTCGGAAAGAGGCGTCGCAGATGCGGGTACGCAGCGTAGTAGAAGAGCGCAAGCCTCGCACGCAGGAGGACCTGGGAACAACCTCGGCAGCGTCAGGAGTCTCCGTTGTCCAATCGGGCAAAATCCAGAAGGTCAACCAGCCAACCCCAGCAACGGCCACCACAGGCCAGGGAAGGAAGCCACCAAGCGGAAGCAGGGGCCACCATTCAACAAGGCCCCCTACCGCCAGCACACAGAGAGTACGAGAAGCTGGTTGGGTCCCTCATAGCATGGCAACCTCGTCCCATATGAGGAAAAAGCTCAGGTGTATGCACCACATAGCACACGACGTATCCAGAAGCCGAGTGAAACTGACGTGAAAGCAGAACAAACTGCGCCTTCCCGGACATCAGAATCCCTGCAGTTGCTACCTGCAGAGGAAAGAAACAGGCAGGTAAGTAAGGAAACCGGCAAGCGGTACTCACCCGGAGTGGGGGCCAACCCCAGGAACAAGGCCCCCTCTCCAATCGCCATCACACCATGAGACCGGCAGGAGCCCATCCAGCGCAGCACGTCTCACCCGGCCAAGCTCGGGAAGACAAGCCCGTAACCCGGAAGAAACCGGTAACTCCAGCCCCAGCCGCAAAGGGACGGGAGGCCATGCAGAGCAAGCAGGACACCAGCTCCAACAGCGACTGACTACCAGCAAGCCCGGCAGGTCAGGAGACAGCCCAGGAAACCCCGCTCCAGGCGCGGTGCGGCCATTGGGGCGTGGGGGCATAGCCCCCCCGCCCGCGCCTCGCGCCCGCAGCTCCTTCCTCTGTGAATGTCAGTCAGCATGACGTCGGACCGTGGGCGGTCTGGCTTCATGTTGACTGACATCATTGTCAGACGCATTTGGGAAAGGCAGCACAAGTGCGCATGAGTGGGCATGGAGCTTAATTTTTACTCCGTGCCCAGTCATGCGTACTTGTGTTTTTGCTGCCTTGCGCATGCCCATTAGGAGCCCCTCGGTCTCCTAATGGGCAGGCGGCGGGCGAGGAGTAGGCTGTGCCTTCAGCCAATCCTGGCGCTGCTGCAGCGCCAGGATTGGCTGAGGGCCGGGTTGCCAGTCACTTGCGTCACGTGGACGTGGTGTTCCGGACCGTTTGAAGGGGCAGAGAGGCGCCAACGCGGGCCAGGAGAAGAGGCGGTCACCGGTCAGGTAAGTGTTTTTTAATTTTAGGGTGGTTTGGCTGGGTTGGGGTTGGTCAGGTTTGGCTGGATAATCTGGCCGGGTTGGCGCCTCGGCAGTGCTGGGCTTGCTTGCAGTTTTGCTGGTACTAGTAATAGGTTAGTAAAAACAAGGTCGGGGGAAAGTTTGACCTTTTATTAGATTACGATTTGGTATTGTTTGCTGAACGGTTGACTGAACTCTGGCTTCTCTCAAGATTACATTTTGGTAACGGCTGCAGTGCTTGTTCTCCTGCTTCATCCCCAAATTACAGGTTCACTTTCGCCTTGGTAATCCACCATTGATGTTACCGGCAACATTTATTGTGGCTTTGGTTCCCTATGGCCTACCACTACGAAGTTGATAAGCTTAAACACCAAAATCTACTTTTCTAAGATAAATTCAATGTTTATGCAACAAAATAAAATCGCGTTTGTTTTGTTATATCTTTAGCATACATTTGACAATTTCCTTTGAAAAAGCTATGGTGAATCAATGCCCTGGAGTATGCAGATGTGTGAGTGACGAGATTGCACCATTTCACCTGTGGCTACCCTCTCACTTCCACTGCCCATTGCCCTTCCCCTTCAGGGTTTCGTTTTGCTATTCATGCTCACTCACGCACAGGCGGAGCTAGAGATACCTTCTGGGGAGTGGGAAATCTTTAGACTTAGTCGATCAACACCTGCGAAGCCTGTCATATAGCACTACAGCCACATATATGGTGCCACAGTGCTTTACCGCACAGTTCTAGAACTGAGGTTCAACACCTAAGGGGAGTTGCAGTGTAAAGCAGCCAAACGGACCGAAATGAATTTCTGGCAGAGAATGCTACGGCTAGTTTTTAGAGGGTTTAAACTGCAGACTTGGTAGGTGAGAAAGCGATTGGCAACAGGATCGGGAGGAAGTAGCCATTCATCCAGAACCGCACCTTCTAGCATGCATTATAAAATTAAAAAACAAATGCACAGTCTCACCTCGCCTCATTCATAGAATAAGCAGGTTGTAAAGAGGGATGTCAAGTCAGCCTCCAGAAGCAGACTCACGGTCCCTCTCGCTGCCTCAGACCCCCGGCCATCTCACGCTTGATGGTTATGATTTGCGATGGTATGTTCTGGTATTTTTAACAATTTCGTGCATTATGTACTCATGGAAGTTGAATTTAGCCATAATTTCAAAATCTGATATGAATCCAACCTTCATGGACCAACATTGGACATCACTGTCAGAAAGGGCCTCTGTGGTGGTCTGGTAACAATGGCCCCTTTCAATATACATTGGCTATGAGCATGTGCGTTGTCAGACTCTCTCTCGTCGTGGTGATGCCTGGGGATGCCATTGGGCCACGTACAGGCCTTCAGACTCTATGTTAACTAGATTTTCATTTCTGTGAGGAGGTTGTTTTTGATGCTATGAATGAATTCACATATGTCCAGAAAGCAACCAGCAGCTACTTGTAAAGTGTTCATTAGCTCTCACACTAATTTGTTTTTCGGTATATAGTTCTCTGATGAAACAGTGTGCATCTTTGAGTGCAGTGCAGCGAAGGGTGAGTGATGTCTGTGTGCGTGCAGGTTGAGCAGTGTGCCTGTATGAGTCCAGGGTGAGTTATGTGGATGGGTGAATGCAGGTTTAGTGAACCCCCTGTAGGTTGTTCCGGCTCGCTCGCTACGCTCGCTCGCCACCAACCGCCACTGCCCCGCTCCCGCACAGCCAGGCAGCCGGGCGGGGGGAGAAGAGAAGCACTCCAGCCCAGCAGGAGCAGCACCAGCCCAGCCAAGTCCATTCTGTCGACAGACAGAAAAAAAAAGAACAGGCGAGATGCTGGGTAAGTGCTACTTATGTACTCCTGATGGGAGGGGCATTATTAGGGTCCCAGCATTCTTCTTGTTTTTTTCTGTCGGGAGATGGTTATCGCCACTTTGTAATGAATGGGACGAGGACATAAGGGACCTGGGGGTAATACAATCTACCCTCACAACAGAGCAGGTACTGTATAGGCAGTTTCAATGCACATTTCCCTGAAACAGCACAGGTGTAGTGCGAACAGTGGCAGCACAATCTTCCCTTAATCGGAACCGCAAGATACTGCACGGGGCAAGAACAGCACAGGCAGCAGAGTGCAACAACCTCTCGAGTCCACAGAAAAGGCATTTACAGTGCATGTTTCCTTCCCATTCAGAACGGTTTGATACAGAACTGAACAGGCTCAGGACTAAGTCTGGGTGGTGAACTCTGTTCCGCTCGTGGAGTTTGCAGAGTTTTCCGCACTCCTCTTTACGTGGAGCTCCCGAGGTTCCGAAAAACTCCACTCTGCAGATGAGCGTTTTTTTCCTCACTCGCGTTCGTTAACGTCAAGTTGGAGAGTGCGAGCATGAAAATCCACCTACCGGCGAGATTTTTCCTTGTTCCCAATTGTTACCATCAAGTTGGTTAGCGCAAGCAGGGAAAATCAACCTTTGTCGAGATTTCTCAACGCGGGCAGTCAGATTTCTCATTGCGAGTGGTCACATATGCTTGCGACCGCTCGCGCTGGGAAACCATCCATTTGCGTTGAGAAAGCTGCCGCTTGAGTAAAAAATCTATTTGAGCGGCAGAAAAGAAGCAGAACCCGGTTGCGCTGTGCATGGTGCTGTTTGCGATGATTGTACAGTGCGGACAAACACCTGGTGCTTTTGTGCACTTCGTGGAGTTCCACATAGCGGAACTCCACGAACTCTGCCCAGTCTTACTCAGGAAAGGCCAGTGGTGGCATTCCCTCAGAAAGCACCATGGGCAAAACTAAATTTGGTGCCCCTGTCATGTAGTTCCTAGGAGTCCCACAGGACCTACGTGTTTTGGATGACCTAAACTGAGGGCTTGGAGTCCCAACTGCTTCCGGACACCCCCACAGGATATGTCAGCCATTAGACCAGCTAGCTCTAAAGTGCCTCTACCACCCCCCAGTATTCTACAGTGGTGTAGGTAGTCTCTGGCAACCACTGAACACGACAACCCTGATTCCTCAGGGATTGTGGAAAACAGTACAGTTTCTTCTGTTTTTGCCCCATTCCGTCCCGGCTGCGTGCCGTTTGTGCGGTGGGTGTTACCAAATCCAGTCAGGCTAGTATTTTACGGCACTTCCGGTGCGGCACGGAGGTGCGCCTACCGGCATCACAATATTTAAAATCATGCCTTGGCGGATGCGCAATTGACATGAGTGAGTCTCTTGCTGCTACCATGCCGTTACTTATTTTATGCATCATGTTTTAACTTTTTTATTCTAAAAGGACCTTGATTGTGTTTGTCTATTTTGCACATATCTTGCACAGTTTGGGATTACTGCTGGGGGACAGACTTGGGGAAAAGATTTTGGGGACTACTATTTCAGTGGGGAAATACTATGTTAGTGTTATTAGACTTACAGCTCATTATTTCTTGGCGCTTTATTAACACGCCCTGCTGTTTTCTTCTGTTTTCGCCCCATTCCGTCGCGGCTGCGTGCCATTTATGCGGAGGGCGTTACCAAATCCAGTCAGGCTAGTGTTTTTCAGCACTCCCGGTGAGGCACGGAGGTGCGCCTACCGGCATCACAATTTTTAAAATCATGCCGTAGCGGACGCGCAATTGACATGAGTGAGTCTCTTGCTGCTACCCTGCCGTTACTTGTTTTATGCATCATGTTTTAATTTTTTTATTCTAAAAGGACCTTAATTGTGTTTGTCTATTTTGCACATATCTTTCACAGTTTGGGATTACTGCTGGGGGACAGACTTGGGAAAAAGATTTCGGGGACTACTATTTCAGTGGGGAAATACTATGTTATTGTGATTAGACTTACAGTTGATTGCTTCTTGGGGCTTTATTCACACGTGCTGCTGTATACTTCTGTTTTCGCCCTGTTCCATTGTGGCTGCATGCCGTTTGTGTGGAGGGCATTACCAAATGAAGTCAGACTAGTGTTTTACGGCACTTCCGGTGGGGCACAGTGATGCACCTACCAACATCACAATATTTGAAAACGTGACGGACGCGCAGCGGACGCGCCCAAGGCAAGCCCATTTGCGGCCGGCCGGCTGGGGCCAGGGTCCAGACCCCCTGCTCAGTTTGTTTCACATCCTCACCTCATTTATTCCCCTCAGGCCATTCTTAGATTCCGACCCCCCCCCCTCCAACCCCCCAGCGCTTGTCCCAAGTTCTTTTGCCAGACACAGATATTAGGCATGGCACTAATTACCTTTCCTACGTTACTGCCTCTTATTTTGGGACTGGGCCTCACTTTCCCTCTGGCATACAGACCTTCCATATTTCAGTAGGCGATCAGACCATTGTTTCTCCATCACAGGAATTTTGGTGATTTAGTCTTAATTGTCACTCTCTTCCGAAACATCAATTGCATTTATTTCACTTCCTCGTTGAGACAGATCCTGATGTGGTTTTTCTAACAGAAACTTGACTTCATGCTGGATCCATGCCTGACGTGATTGTGGCGCTTCCTAAGAACTTTGTGCTGCTAGATATCAACCGATCACAAAAAACTGGCGGTGGGATTGCCATAATAAAAAAAAAAAACTACAATTGTAAAATTTAGGCACTTACAATTCCTAATTGCAAAGCTTTGCTTTTCTCTACTCCTTTCTCCACCAAATTTACCTTCTCTGTTGCTCTTGTCTATCGCCCCCGGGGCCAGCTAGTCATTGGCGACCCATCTTTGCCGAATCATTAACCCCCCATATTCTCCGGGTAGCTAACTTCTCAGTGCTTGGTGACCTAAATTTTCATGTTGATGATCCTAATAACAAAGCAGCTTTAACTCTTATGGATGATCTGATGATCCTGAACTTTCCACTTATTAATTCCTTACCCACAGATTCAGCAGGGCATCTCTTGGACCCTATTTTTTCTAATCTCCCTTCCTTGTGTGCCGCACCTCCTATTCGACTTGGCTTGGTTGGCCGGATCATTTGCTGTCCCTTTCTCCATTATGTCTTCTCAGGTTCCTTTGTTTTGACCTCCGTCTTGTCAAAAAAGAGGAACTGGTCTAAACTCGATGTGAAGGCTTTCAATAAGCAGCTTTCTAACACAATGCCTACCAGTACTTATCAACTGGACTCTGATCAACTTCTGGTGCATCACTGGCTGTCGGAGGCTCTTGACTCCACTCTTCCTCTCGCTGCCATATCTCAACCCAGAGTGCTTCCCCCTGCCCCATGGTTCACCGACTCCCTTAGACTTGATAAAAAAACGCTGTAAAGTCTTGGAGAGACAGTGGAGAAAGCATTATGCTCCTCAGGCTAAGACTGCCTATTTGGAGGCAGTGAAAAAATATCATGCTCTATGCAGATCATCACGGGCTTCCTTTTATACAGACAAGATTATGACTGCCCAAAACTGTCAGAAAACTTTATTTAAAGTTGTGACGTCCCCTTCACTGTCGCTACTTCAATGTAACGAACTGGCACTGTTCTTCCATAATAAAGTTGTTTCTATCCATCGCCAGCTTGATTCTGATCACTCCCTTCAAGACAACCTCATCTTTCCTAACACGCAACTATCTGATCTAGGCAATATCGCCCCTCAAGCTCTGTCATCGGTGGAGCCTGGTCAAATTGATGCCTGGCTCCCACTTGATTTGACCTCCCTTCATGTTTACTGGGAACTATTAAATCCGGCTCCCCACTTGATCCGCTCCCTCCATCTAAGCTCAGACTTTTAGATGAGTCTGCCCTAGGTGTGATTCTCACTCTTCTCAATTTCTGTTTAATTTATGGGCAGGTACCTCGAAATTTGAAACACGCACTTGTGATCCCTCTACTGAAAAAGACTGACTTGTACCCCCCTGTTGGTCAAATTACCGACCCATATCTCTTCTCTCAACATTTTCCAAAATATTGGAAAGACACATCAGTTCTCAACTCTCCGCACATGTGACATTGCACAAATTATTCCATCATTCGCAGTCGGGTTTTCGTCCTGGTCATAGCATCGAATCAGCTCTGCTTGGGGTGACAGAGGACCTCAGGCAGCAGCTTGATAGAGGTGGAACGGCAGCGCTCATCCTGTTGGATTTGAGCGCTGCCTTCGACACAGTCGCTCATTTCCATCCTGGTGGATCGCAGGCATTGTAGGTGTGGTGCTGCAGTGGCTGACCTCTTTTTTTAGAGGATCGCTCCTTTCAGGTCTTTTCACTTGCAACTAAATCAAACTCAGTAGCCATAACATCAGGAGTACCACAGGGCTCCATTCTGAGTCCTCTGCTTTTTAACCTTTATGTTCACCCCCTGGCTGACATCACAGAAAAATCTGGTTTGACCATCTTCTCTTACGCAGATGATACTCAGATCATTTTCTCTCCTTCATCTGCTCAACATCAGGACCCCTCACTACTCCAGCTTGGACTACGTAGCATTTCGTTATGGATGTCCATCAATGCCTCAAAGTTGAACGGCTCTAAGGCTGAGGTCCTTGTCCTGGAACAATCCCGAACTTTGGGGAGCTAGTCATTGGCCCGTCTTCTTGGGACCTTTACCTGCTCTGGTCACAAAGGTTAACTTGGGTTTTACAGTTGACGGTAAGCTTTCTCTTTAAACCCAAGTGTCTGGAGTCATCGCAGCTTGCTTTGCAGTTCTTAAGTGGTTAAAAAAATCCTCTGGTTAATTCCACCTGCTGCCCAAAGAACCATACTACAGGCTTTGGTGATCTCCAGACTTGACTATGGCAATGTACTTTACTTGGGCGCGGACAAGTTTTCTGTTCGCCATCTTCAACTCATTCAAAATGCGGCCGCTCGGCTGCTTTTTTGGCTGCCCCATCACATCTCTGTCTCTCTCTGCTCCATCAACTCCACTGGCATAGGGTTACCAAACGTATTGAGTTCAAGGCCCTATGTTATTTGTTTCGAGTTCAGCATGGCTTGGCACCCTCTTACATTCAAAGGCTTGTCCAGCTTTATCTACCTCCGCCAATTGAGATCGGCCAGCCTTTCTCTTTTTTCAGTTCCTAGCGTATGGTGGACCCATATGGGAGGTCACTCGTTCGCCTACCTTGGACCCAAATTGTGGAATTCCCTTGCTAAGGAACTGAGGATCTGTCAGTCCCTTTTAACTTTTCGTAAAAAGCTAAAGACCCTCCTTTATAGTCAGGTCTAACTCCCTTTGTCAATCCTGCTGCAACCTCACTCATTCTGCTCAGCGCCGGGAAACCCTGTTGGGTAGCTGCGTGCTTTATAAATCTTTAAAAAATAAATAAATACAGTACTTTTCGCTCAGGCACTCCTGCTTGCTTACTCTCAGAAAATACCCCTTCTCAGCTTGGAAGGGTTTCTCCTCTAATTTGTAGGGGGGAAGGGAGGGTCTTTTATACTAAAGTGGTCACTCCAGGGTTTTTTCTAGAATCAATATGTTTTTAAAACAATTGTGGATGATTGCAGCGTCCAGCTTAAAAGCACAATGGAGCACAATTGAGATTGCCCATGTTGTAGTATAGACAAATCTTGTTCCATTATGTCAATTCCTGAGGACACAATGTTGCCCAATGAATAAATACGCGAAGAAAGTGTGGTCATACCGTTGTCTACCACAGCCAAGGCTATTTCTAGGTTAATCCTATCAATCTCACGTACTCTCTCAGCAGCATCCTGTTGAGAGACTTTCCATAGTTCATTGTAGATGGCATATAAGAAGCGTTTCTTACGTGGTTTTCTTGGGACCTAGCAAGAAATCCCTAAGATCCATGTTGTCTGCTAAAAGGGACAAATGTTGTTTAACCTGCTGTAGGGTTTTAGCCATTCTAGGCACAGCTTCCCAACACTATAGGAAATCACTACCCCTGGGTCGTCTGTGTGTACATAGCGTGGGTCAGTCCTATGGATACTAAACCCTCCGATGGTACCCCTGAATCTGGACTGACACCTATGTTTGTCGATAGGCCAAACCAACCATCCCTTCCACTTGGGAGTTGAGGAATTGTATGTACCATTCTGTATCATTTCACCTAGCATTTCCTCACTTATCAGTGAGTCATATAATAAGCCTTCAATAGGTGTAGGTAAGGGGATGCGTGCTGTTTTCAGGTCTTTTATTTTTGCAAACCCGTCGCAGGTATTCTGTTGCACAGTTCTGTTCAGGAAAATTATCTGTAATGGTATGAGGCAAACTCTAAATAAGGCCTCTGTTCCCTGAACCTGCCAATCTCCTGTCCCCCAGATGGATATTGTGTCTATCGTGTCCCTCCAATAGTCGAAACCTTGTAAAGACAATTTTGAGATAAGAGGTGCTGAATGTAGGAGCTTGGTATTTGTCGGCATCATTTTCTTCGCAGTAGCATTCGTCTGTACTAACTTACTATAGTATGACATTGGGTCTGATGTATTGAACCTTGAAAAATATGCAAATGTCTGTGTGGTGTCGGGCAGTGTTCCCATTGATGGTAAGTGTTAAAAGTACGTGGGACACTAGCCCTGTGCAAAAAGTGATGACCATAATGCTGGTAACAATATATATTGTCGAAGTCAGGTGTATCTTCGTACAATTCCCTGTAATAAAATGCAGCAGATTGTTCTAAATCTGAGAGCATAGAATTTACAGTCTCAATCATCAGAGAGTATACTCAGGGTAATGAAATCATTCATTGACATTTTGAACACATGTGGAATTTTTCAATGTTCATTTGTACCAAATAAATCATATAAAACCCTATCCCAAACTATACCATCCGGTACTGGAACTGCTGAAATGTTCACTAGGGACTGATCTCTCTGTTCACAGTGTGATGAGGTATGTGGTTTCAGGACCAAGTTATCTGGTTGTACTGAAGAGCGTTGTGGGAGGTAATATCCATTCAGTAGTTGGAAATAGACAGTTACTATACCAATCCAAATTAACAGGAACAGGATCCCTAATGCAACCAAAGATACAGCCAAGGCGATACAAAGTAAGTCTTTTTCAGCCAGAGATAGAATTGTCAAAATTGTTCTTTCTTGGAAATGGGTGGCGTTTGCTTAGGCTCACTTGGATATGAAGAATAGTCATCGAAGTTGATAAAGTAGCCAGACGCAGTTCGATCTATCTTTGGGAACTTAGCAGTATTTCTATAACTGGCAGTTGCTTCTTGTGAAGATACGTTGATTTAAAGTTCATTATTGGGCAGAATTGCAATTTGCATTTCAGTTGTATTTGGATATTGTTCAGTTTCAGCTGGTGTAATTCATACTCCGTTATTTGCTACTCCGGCATCTTGTGCAGAGGAGTTTTCAAACGTTATTAGCCTTTCCATCGGAACTTCCTGTATAGTAGCGAGAGGAGATCTGCGGCTACTCAGGATTCCATGTGGCCTGCTGTTGAGAATTGGCCACATAGTGTGGTTCGATCAGATCAATGCTGATAAATCTTTTTTCTTTTTTGCCGGCAAGAGGCGGAAGAAGTACTGTTCTTGTTCCTTGAACCACCAGGAGAGGTACAGGTGTTCTGTAGGATGGCCCAAACTCCTTTTTGTCCACAATCTTTTCTCTGACCAGGTCCCCAATCTTCGGGACCCAGACAGGTCTTGCAGGAACCTTTCTCTTCCCCAGTGGTGGTTGGTTTTACTTGGACGTTGCTCTGTGTGCCTCAATTAAAAATGTAACACAGCCTCCTGTTGCAGGTATGCCATGTTCTAACAGCTTTATAGTTATTGCATGTCTGCAATTCTCTGTGATGTTAAGAGCGTTTGCAAGTTCCTCTTCTCCTGAGCTATTCGCGGGGTCAGTCATTTTAGAAGAGAAGAAAGTTAAGAGGTAGGGTTTTGCACAATGTGGGAAACCTTTTATCCTTACAAGCTTGTTAAACCATCAGCCAATACAGAGTATATCTGCTCAGCTGAGGCAGATTTCCCTTCCCACTTCAAACGTCTCTGTAAAGTGTGAGTAGGGCTTTCTGAGAAAGCATGACTGAACTACTCAGATTTTAACGGTTAATATAAGAACCAAACCAACATTGACAGCGCCATGTCGTGTTGTTCCTAGGAGTCCCCCAGGACCTGCACATCTTGGATGGCCTAAACTGTGGACTTGGTGTCCCAACTGCTTCCATACACCCCCACCTACAGGATATGTCAGCCATTAGACCAGCTAGCTCTACAGTGCCTCTAACACCCCCCTGTATTCTACAGTGGTGTAGGTAGTCTCTGGCAACCACTGAACATGACATCCCTGATTCTTCAAGGATCGTGGAAAACAGTACAGTACTTTTCGCTCAGGCACTCGTGCTTGCTTACTCTCAGAAAATACACAGGTTGGCGATTAGGACGTTTCAAAAAGCATTTATTGGTCCAGTGACAATCTTGTGTAAAACATATTTGCTGCGACAATTAGGAGACAGAAGTATACAAAAGAGATTGATAGTACCAATATAGTAAATAGTAGATACATTTCTACCATAGTGCTTATAAAATGAACATAAGCAGTTCAGATAAAAACAGTAGCATATTCCTAAAATGCGTGCCCTAAGTAATTTGCCTAAATGTACCTAGCCTAGTTCTGTATGTGTAGCATGTACATGCGTATGGCTATATGTATCTGTAGCCAAGAAACCCCCAAGAAAGAACTAGCCCCCTCACCTGATGGTTTAGAATGAAGGACCCCTTCTCAGCATCGAGGATGACAGCCCACAAGGGATGTCAGACCGCTGCGTGTTGAAGATTAAGCATGCAGGTTCCCGTCTCAGCTTGGAAGGAAGTCTCCTCTAATTTGTAGGGGGGAGTGAGGCTCTTTTATAGTAAAGTGGTCACTCCAGGGTTTTTTCTAAAATAAATATGTTATTAAAAGAATTGTGGATGTTTTGAAAACAATCACAAATGGTTTTCTAAACAAATGCGATCATGCACAGCTGGCTGTTGGCCAAGGATGAAAAAAGTGGTGTCCCTTATACAGAATATTTATACTGTGTCTGAGGACATGGTTATGTACTTCGGGTACAGGAGTTATGATAGATTACCGAGAGCCTGGTGTCGAAGAGACAGGAGCAAACAACTAGGTAAAAGGTCACCTGTTTAGAATCGTTATTGTCATGTGGAGTGGACAATGTATGTAAAATGGGGTATACATGACAAGACTATCCTAAAGAACGACACCCCTGCCATTCGCCCTCTTTAATTGTCTATGTATTGAAAATTTGAGAGGAGTGAGAGGTGGGCGCCATTTAGAAGTGCTATGAACCCCCCCTCCCAAAAAAAAGCAGACAAGAGTGCCAGTAGACCTAAAAAACTGTTTAGACACTTTTCGTTGGACCTAAATTGTAGAAGCATGGGCGTGGACCCACCTTGCACATGCTACGGGCCAGCCCTGGCACAGGCAGCCGAGCGCAGGGTTCCCTCAGAGACACAGATGCTGTGCAGTTTCATACAGACTAGGTAGGTACAGCAAAGGGGGCAGCAGAATAGGGAAGCCACAGCCAGCTGCAGTTCATATTTATCTCCAGGACTGGTAAAGCAAGGACAATGCATGGTTCCCTCCCACAGACTAGGTACAGCTGGGTCAGTTGCAGTGCATGTTTCCCTCCCAAAGACTAGGTACAGCTGGGTTAGTTGCAGTGCATGGTTCCCTCTCAAACACTAGGTACAGCTGGGTCAGTTGCACTGCATGGTTCCCTCTCAAAGACTAGGTACAGCTGGGCCAGTTGCACTGCATGTTTCCCTCTCAAAGACTAGGTACAGCTGGGTCAGTTGCACTGCATGTTTCCCTCTCAAAGACTAGGTACAGCTGGGTCAGTTGCACTGCATGTTTCCCTCTCAAAGACTAGGTACAGCTGGGTCAGTTGCAGTGCATGTTTCACTCTCAAAGACAAGGTGCAGCTGGCTCAGTTGCACTGCATGCTTCCCTCTCAAAGACTAGGTACAGCTGGGTCAGTTGCAGTGCATGTTTCCCTCTCAAAGACTAGGTACAGCTGGGTCAGTTGCACTGCATGTTTCCCTCTCAAAGACTAGGTACAGCTGGATCAGTTGCAGTGCATGTTTCCCTCTCAAAGACTAGGTACAGCTGGGTCAGTTGCAGTGCATGTTTACCTCCCAAAGACTAGGTACAGCTGGGCCAGTTGCAGTGCATGCTTCCCTCTCAAAGACTAGGTACAGCTGGGTCAGTTGCACTGCATGCTTCCCTCTCAAAGACTAGGTACAGCTGGGTCAGTTGCAGTGCATGTTTCCCTCTCAAAGACTAGGTACAGCTGGGTCAGTTGCAGTGCATGTTTCACTCTCAAAGACAAGGTGCAGCTGGCTCAGTTGCACTGCATGCTTCCCTCTTAAAGACTAGGTACAGCTGGGTCAGTTGCAGTGCATGTTTCCCTCTCAAAGACTAGGTACAGCTGGGTCAGTTGCACTGCATGTTTCCCTCTCAAAGACTAGGTACAGCTGGATCAGTTGCAGTGCATGTTTCCCTCTCAAAGACTAGGTACAGCTGGGTCAGTTGCAGTGCATGTTTACCTCCCAAAGACTAGGTACAGCTGGGCCAGTTGCAGTGCATGCTTCCCTCTCAAAGACTAGGTACAGCTGGGTCAGTTGCACTGCATGCTTCCCTCTCAAAGACTAGGTACAGCTGGGTCAGTTGCAGTGCATGTTTCCCTCTCAAAGACTAGGTACAGCTGGATCAGTTGCAGTGCATGTTTCCCTCTCAAAGACTAGGTACAGCTGGGTCAGTTGCAGTGCATGGTTCCCTCTCAAAGACTAGGTACAGCTGGGTCAGTTGCAGTGCATGTTTCCCTCACTCATAATAGATTCAGTGAGGGCAGTTGCACTGCATATTTTCCTCACACAGAATTGGTACAGTGCAGGCAGGTGCAGTGCAATCCTCTCTCCCAGTCACAACAACTTGATGCTGGGCAGCAGAGCACAGCCGTCTCTCATGTACAAATAAGACATTCTGCATGAATAGTTGCAGTGCACATCCTTCACATAGTACAAGCAGCGGCAGTGGATGATTACTTCAGAGAGAATAGGTACAACACATCCTGCTGCAGTGCAGGCTTCCACCAGTCAGACAAGGTACAGCATTGACAGCTGCAGTGCACACTTCACACACAGATTACACATCACAAACCACTACAGAGCAGCCTTCCACCTTACAGAAAAGGTACATCATTGACATCTGCAATGCCCTCTCCCCTCAAATAGAACATTTACAGCATTAAAAGGGCAAATGTCCTCCATGCTCAGAATAGGTGCAGCACGTACAGCTGCAGCAAAGGTTCTCATTACTGAGAAAAGGTGCAGTACTGCCAGGTGCAGTGCACGGCTCCTCACACAGAACAGGTACAGCGTTGACAGCTGCAGTGCACGGTTTATTCAAACTGGACAGCTATAGCATTGTAAGGATACATTTCCTTCAAACAGAATATGTACAACACGAACTGACGCAGTGCAGGTTTTCATCACGCAGAGAAGGTGCAGCAGTGACGGCTGCAGTGCCCTGCTCCCGCAAGTAGAATCTGTGGCATTGAAAGGACACATTTCTCTCACAATCAGAATAGGTGCAGCACATACAGATGCAGTGCAGGTTTCCGGCACACAGAAATGGTGCAGCATTGACAGTGGCAGTGTACAGTTCCTCACACAACGAAATAGGGACAGTGTTGAAAGCTGCAGTGTGCAGTTCCCTGAAACAGAACAGCTATAGTATCGAAAGTGCTTGTTACCTTGCTCAGACTGAGCAAACGTAAGCCTGACACACTTCATGTTTGGGTGAGGGAGCCAAGTCCTGTACAAGTGCTTGCGCAGGCTCCGGGCTGCCTGAGCTGAAATTTGCAATGGGCGGGACCTCCTTAGCCTGGTAAAGTGCTTGGAGTTACTCCGCCTCACGACGAGGTGAGGGTGCCACTGATAGACTCGGACCTGGGTGCTCTAGGTTTTAGCCCTGAAGTGGCCAGGGTCGATTGTCCATCAAGGACGTTCAACACCAGTGCAATTCTCACCGACTCCACCCCAGTCTGTCAAAAGTAAGGCATTCTCCTCTTTCATCTCATTTGATAGCTCTCTACAAAAATGTTAGACTAGTAAAAACGGAAACATTTGTACTTTTTACATTTTACAAAGTGGCCTAGTTAAAACTGTGACAGCTTATTTTTTATGTAAAACCAACAGAAATCTCATTGCAGCACACAAATCACGTCACGGGAGGCACACTGAGGCATTTCTGGATATTTAGCTAACATAACTTTGCATCCTGGGACTTGTAGTTTTGTTTTTCTATAAGGATGGAAACACAAATGTCATCATGTGAAGTGGTGTTGGCTAAAAAGCCAGGTCTAGCTGCAGTTTTCACTTCCAGCATGGAGCCACATGGGAGGAATGGAAATAATTTCTCATATTTTGTAGGGCTTCGCTCTTTTATTCTAAAGGTGGGCAAGCAACCAAACCTTAAGCAACCAGCAGGGGATCTGGCTTGGCCCAGAGAGCCAATGCAACAGCTAAGCAATTGAAAGACTAATTATCTAAATCCCACAACAAATGACATGTAAACCTATGACAAGACTGCTTAAAATAAATATGGTTTACTCTAGTGTTCAGGTTTAAATCATATTGTGTATTACTACATCAAGTGAAATTTATCAAAATTTCTAGTTTCAAAATATACATTAAGAAAATCCCATGACAGACCGGGGTTACTGGACTCCGATTATGACATACAGAGCTTCTTATCACTGATGTCATGGGCTTAGGTATACTATGGAGGCGAAAACTGAGTATCAAAAACACCCCTTTAGCACTTGACCCTCATGGTAGTGTAGTTGTGCTGTTCAATATCCTACTCTGGGAGGTGGGGTGGGGTTAGATACTCAGAAGTCAACAAACAATCCAATAACGATAAACAAATCAATGTCCAAGCAGTTCTTTTACTTAAAAACAAGAAAATGTATTGCCTTTTTGCAAACAACTCAATGGTAACAGAGAGGACTAAATTGGTACACCAGTATTTACACAAGGTAATCACAAAGATTTTGGAGAACAGACTAGGGGGCATATCAGCAACAACCGGCGATAATTATCGCTAAGCGCACTTAGCGCTAGGATAATTATCGCCGGCTAACGTGGATTTTATCGCTGAGATAGCGTGCTCTTAGCAATGCTTATCTCAAAAGCGATAAAAATCCTAGCACTAACTGCCAAACGTGAGATTATCGCTGGAAACCCAGCGATAATCTCACGAAGTTTGGCATTAGCTTGATGATAGGGCCTCACATACTTAGCCATGATATCCACCTTCCATAGGATATCATAGCTAAGTCAGTCCTGAAGCAGGCGTAAGGAGAGTAGCGATAACAGGGGTTATCGCTACTTTTCTTGCCGCTATGCTTCATAGCGTGGGGCTTGATGATAGGAGAAATGTCGCTTAGCGACATTTCTCCAGTCATGTCAGGTCAGGAACGCCCACTTTGCATCTCATTAGAGATGTAAAGTTGGGCGTTAAGAATCTGGGCGCTAATGCAAAGTTTCACGCGATAGCGTGACCTTGCTAATTAGGCGATAAAATTATCGCCGCTTTTCGCCCGAAAACGGACACAAAAGCGGCGATAATTTTATATCGCCTCGTTGCTGATATGCCCCTAGGTTCTTCCATTTGGGCCTGTATTAAGTGGTAACCTAATGCAAACTGGGCCACAGGGTGTTTGCCCACAATATTGGTGAAAAAATATTGTGTGGACAAAATATTGTGTCAAGAATGTCAAGGACAAAAATAGCATGAAGGTAAGTTTCTATGGGTAAGCAAAGTTTAACTATTCTTAACTCCAAATATATATGTACCAAGAAAATATCTATATACATCTTCAGGGGCTGTAGATGTGGAGTTAAGACTAATAAATCTATAATGACCTCATTGCGCTTACCTTCTCGATATTTTGGGACTTGATATTTTCGACACAATAGTCTGGCTACACAGTATATACTTCCTCGATATTCTGTCAGACAATCGGGCCAGAGCACTCTTGGAGGGATTTTGGGTGAACTGTTCAGAAGAATCTCCTGTGGCCTGGCTGATGGCTTTGCCAGAATCTTCTTTGTGATCTCTTCTGCGCATTACCTTTCATGTTCTTTTGATAGTCATGATATAAAGCCCCTCCTGCAAGTGTCAGTGATCAGCAGGGGCATCACTGCTCCAGGAGATGTGCATGGCTGTCCTGAGAGGAGATTGCTTTGGGTATGGCCTCATCCAACCGATATTGGTGCTGTCTATGTTAAGTGTGCATAAGCAGGTCACGTCAGGAGGGTGTCAGCAGTGGCAGTACCTTTGTTGGAGTGGCTGGGCTCAGGACTGCTTCTCTTGGTCTGGTGGATCTTGCTCTGCTGGATCTTCCTTGGGCTCAGACACAAGCCCACCACCCACACAAAGTTAGGAGTCCACCCTGGGTCGCAGAGGTGATAGTAAGGCATAGGCCGATATTTTCTTTGATGATGGGTAAAGCCTTTCTCTAGCACAGTCCCTTATCTGACACATCAAATTTGATCAAGACCCCCCAATGTATTTACGATGCTTTGAGCTCCTCATACTTCTTGGTGCTATGATTCTTTAGCAGAAAGCAGGCGGCGCATGCAGTTGTTTTTCTGGAGCTTGCCCTAGTCATGGGCACACTGGGTACAGCAAACTCTGCCAGGACGCCAGAGTATCCCACACCTCATCCTATGGCTTGGGCAATGCATGCCTTAGACAAGTTGCAGCAGCAATTGAAGTTTTTCAGTGCCATTACTCCTTTGCTGTCTCCCTCTTTTAGGCAGTTTCTTCATCATGCAAAAGCACTTCCATCTCCTTCCTTTCTTTGAGGCAGGCTTCAAGGCAGTTTTCTTTCTGGCTGGCAGTAGAACTCTCTTGGCAAAGGAGAGTTGGCAGCCATAGCCAACCCTGGAGTGTAGTAGAGTTTCTTAGCCCTCACCAGTACTTCAATTTGAGACAGTGGTTCCTGGGAGGGCCCACTGGCACTCACTTTTGAGGACAGACTCTCATTTGACTTTGGTCCAGAGAAGGAGAGGGACAACACACAAGGGAGGTAGAAGGAGGAAAAGAAAGACAGAAAAAATGTGAGAAAGGGAACCTTCGAGAGTTAGATAAAAAGAGAGTGAGTATCAGTGGTGGATTAAAGAGGCTTGCAGTGGAATCAAGACTATGTAGCACTGGTATTTCGCACACTGACATCATTAGCACTGGCCACAGATTTCTGAGGAAAACTTTAGGCCCGGCACTTATTCTTTAACAATTTTAGCACTGGTCGCCACTGGTGTGGGACTGCGGATTCTAGTAGAGAAATCATAACATATTGACTGGAACTCATTGTCCAACCTTTATACTAATGTTGCAGATAGAGTTAGTGTGCTCCGAACATCCAGTTCTGGGACCGGCTTCAGACAGCTTCTCCATTTTGCTTATTCCTACCAGACTGGTCTAGCCATATTCTTTGTCTTCAGGCGTCAGCAGGGAGGTGGAATGAAGTCTGCTGTAAGGGGAAATCCAAAACCAAGGCACACAAGAGGAAGAAGCACTTAACTATCTGTTAACATGTGCAGAGGTAGCCCTTCTAAAGGACAATGGAGTTGAGAAATTTCCTTAAACTTCAGAGGGACCCTCTGTCTACCAGGGCCGGCTTTAGTGCTGGTGGCGCCCTGTGCGACAATGTTTGTTGGCGCCCCCCAATGACCACCTCCACCACGGATTCTCTCACTAGCACCCTTTAACAGTGACCAAGTCTCCATAACCACACTCTCTCAGATGCATTGAAATAGTTATATAGCGCCACTCATACCAGTGTAGGGTGTCTGAGCACTTTGCATCACACACACATTACACAGAGACAATCAATCATACGAGTGTATAGGAAATGTTACATTAGCCAAAGGTCAAACATACTGGTAGGCAGTATAGTTTAAGAGTGCTTGGTGTGGAGAAGCACAAACTCAGAGTCGAAAAAGAAACAGCATAGTTGGGAGTTTTCTTTAATAATAAGAATCGATTTCTAGCCAAATTAACCCTTTTTGCAACATTAATCAATGTTCTAATAATGTATACTTTGCAGTGTGTATGTACTTCTAGGATGAAAGTTAATAGCTCACTATTCTATATTAGGACTTTAAGTTATAAATTGCACGTAACAAAAGGATTTCTCTTTTGAAAGCAGTAACATGCTGATCTGTTTACATCATACGCACTCTGTAATCTACTAGGTACACGTTCTTAGCAGCAGGCACATTAACCCTCTGCACTAACTTCACCTAAGTCAAAACCTCAACTATACAAAATGCTGATCTCTCTCCAGGAAGATAATTAATCACAGGAGCTATCTTGACATTTATGTGAAGTCTGGTAATTGCCGCTGCAGCAGGTGCTTCAAAAGCATAATAAACTTTCAATCACGACGCCCCCAGGAAGCCAGCACCCGGTGGCACCTGCTGTCTACTCTTCTCCACACCCTGGAGTCTGACCCACTAAGAAAGGACCTCTGGAGGAGCTTTGCTATTCGCATTGCTGAATGGGACTCTATCCAACCTCTGTCTTAGGTATCACTTGGACTCAGGTAATCAAAAGGGATTCCTGTGTTGCCGCATTCACATGTAACAGACACACATCATATACAACCTCTGCACACAGTAGTTACACAAACAAACATATAATACATGTCCCTCATGGATAAAGAGAAGGGCCCAGTTGCAAGGGACTGGAATATCAATTTAAAAATACAGGCGAGACCAGTAGGCGACTCTCCCTGGTAAGTCACAGGTAAAAAGGCATGTTTGGTCACCATAATCTGTGGTTGCCACCACTATCGGTCCTCAACAGCCCAGTGATCAAGACTGTCATGTGAACTGAAGCAAAAAGTTAAAAACCTACAGAACTTGCTATGGTGAACATGAGGCAAGGGCTCACTCACCGAAGCCACGGGGGAACCTTATGTGTCCCAACATGCCTGGACGAATTTGCCATTCAAAAGAAGAGAGAAGGTTACATTTGGCATTCACTGTCTAAATGATCAAAACTATTATAATTTGTGGCACAATATTACTCTCTATGAACTGTATGTGTATGAAGATATTTTCATAAGGCTAACCCTGGACGGATTTATTTGAAGACTCCCAAATTCAGTAGATAAGTACAAGCAAGTACAGTGATGTGCATTACGAAACCTTGGTGGGTGTTTAAATTGGAAATCAGTACACAGTGATGCGCAGTAACTACTCTAGGACCGCGTGAGAGCCCTGTGGCCGTCTCTGATCGTGATGGCCATGCATGGTGTAGATCAGAAGAGAGGTGCATTGATCAAGGCACTCCCTTGGTCTGTGGAGTCAGGACGGAGTTTGGAGGCTGCTCAACCCTGATCTGCTGTGGATACTTATTTACGAAAAGGAAGTGAAATAAAGGTTGTGGATCCTTGAAACCGTGCTGGCTTTGTGCTGATTATTGATTCCTGTTAATTGATGAATGTTACTTGTGCCGCTGTAAATCTGTATGGATTGTGTCTTTAGGAGCAACCAAGCCTCAAATGTCAGTCACTACTCTACCTGCATCCTTGAAATAGTTTTGCATTCCTGTGATATGCCTCCAGTCTTAGGCCCCGAATTTCAAAGGTTTAGCACCGGATTAGCATTACATTTATAATGCTAAACCAATGCTAAACATTTTTTGGAATCCACAAACCAGCACAAATTGGAATTTGCGTGGGACACTGCTTTGCATTACTTTGTGTCAAGGGGTAGTTACATGGGTGGCACATGGGCGTACCCGTGCTACCACCCATGCTTTGTGACGCTAAACCCAATTCTTAAATATCAATAGAAAGGGTTTAGTGTCAAAAAGTATTTCAGGGCAAAAGCACCCATTAAACAGAGAAATGTTTTCATTTCTCCGTGCTTTTCTGACTTGCATGTGCACTGCACTGTGCAGCACACATGCAATGTAGGAAAAGCTCTTTCACTTGTCCAAGCATAGTATTTTGTACAGGAAGAGTATCCTTCCTGTACAAAACCTATTCTAGACTCATGCACACACACAAGCGCTATGGCGCTAAGGTGTGTGCATGGTGCTCGGCGGCTGAAAACAGCACTGGCACTAGCGAGAGGGGAGGAGAGAGCAAGATCTATGTGAATATGGCGCTGCCCTGCTCCCTCCCTGTCACGCAACGTAGCGCAGCTCTACATTGCCCGACACCTACAAAACTCTGGGCCTTAGTGTGTTACACCAGTTGAAACAACTGAGAGCTGTCAATCATCCAAACTCAGCTATGATTGGATGGGCTGACGAGGCACCGACGACCCATGGCACCTTGGCACCTCTCATTTTGATCCAGTCCGATTGTGCACTCCTCCTAAACAAGCAGGGCCTTTAAAATGACTTTGAAGCTCTCTGCTGTTCCCCAGGGCGGGACGACCTCGACTGTATGTTTTCATCAGATCTACATCCTGTGGGAATCTCGATTTTTTTCGTTAAACAGGAACTCAGGCTTTCTGTCTTTCTGGATACAACCGAGTATGGATTAGACCCTTTACACACTACATGTTGGGCATCCTTTCAGCTTACATAGCTTAACGATATAAACCTTTGTAATAATATCACATTAAACACAGCCAATTAAGGACAACATCACACAATTGATTTTTTATTACATTTATTTCGGGCTATTCACAGCACTAGAGAACAACATTATACAATTTTTTTAAGCTAGCTCGGGTGTAGATTCAGATAATAAAACTCATTTTCCTACGGCGCTGTAGCCATCAGTCTGAGAAATTAAGTTACACAGGTGCATCAGCCTAGTTTCACGTAGCCGAAGACAATAGTAACACGATATCAAGTGCCTAAACATCTCCACAACCACAGAAGCTTTTGGCATGAGTTAATTTATTGTTAACAACTCTCCGACACTATGTAGCAAACACTCTACCCCCACCCCCCCCGCCCCCAACCTCAGCTTCATGTATCGTTTCCTAGACTCCTAATCAAAGGTGCGCATGAGAGGCAGATGTACTTGGAAACCCTTGTGAGCTTCTAATTTCAAATAGTAGGACATCCATTTTATGTTTCAAAAGATTGTTATCGAGTTTCAGAAACAAAGTATAACAAATGTAACAAGTAAAGCACCTTCCTCCCTTCCCAGACAGTTTCCTCAGAGCCACTAAAGGTCACAGATGCAGCTGGCTACCGGATCGTCTATTTGTGGCGGGTTCACAACTTGAGCTCAACCTCCTGAACTTGCAGTGCCCTAAGGCACCCTGGGCAAGCTATTTCTCTGCAGTCTGCTGTGAAGTAATCTAGTAGAGGTCGCCATTTAGATGAGAATGCCGGCCCCCGGGGGAAGTAAGGTCGCAGACCAGTCTTCACCCGGGGTGTTTCTCGCAAGAGGCGGAAGGACAAGCTGTAGGGGTCAAGGGGCTGGTCCATGGGAGGGATAAGGGTGGGGTAATAAAGGTGGATGGGAGGATGGCTCTTTCTCTTCCTGAACCTGGCACCATCGGGGAGGGTTGTCAAATTGAGACCACCCGCCCACCCTACATGTTTTGGAGTAAGGGGATGGGTTGGTTGAGTGCGCCAGTTTAGGACAGGTTGTAGGTCGTTGGGTTGGCAGTACTTCGGAGGTGTTGGGAGTCACTGACGGGCACATCCACCCCTCGGAGGGGGGGAACAGGTGAATGATGGGGGTAAAGGATGTAAGAGTGCAACGGCAGGAGATCCAAGAGAGGATGTTGAAAGATAAGAGAGATGGAGGAGGTCGCAGAGTGAAACAGGATGAGAGCCACAGGTGTGAGGGGAAGATGGATTGAATGAATGAAAGGTTTTCATGTTGGGAATTGTTATAGTTAATTGATGTTTTGGTTAATGTATTGTGTTAACAACCTGGCCCTAATAAAATGGCCTTTTAATCTTCAAGTAACAGCGTGGAGTGTAATTATTGCGTGAGGATTGCTGAGAACAGCAGAGGGACAGTGCTACGAAGAGGAGGGAATTGGTATAAATATTGCAGAGGTGAGGGAGTCGATAAAAACGTGGAGGCAGAGTCTGTAACAGAATGTCTGGTCTGACATGTTAGTGTGTGGGCCGTGTTTTGGGTATTTGTGGGCTTATTTTATCCTCTGGAGGGCCGTTTTTTGCTGCTGATTTACCTCATATTGCCACAAACAATACCTGCAGAACTCACACTTGCATGCAGTTTCCCATTCCTTAAAAACATCCATACAAAATGCCTTTAAAAAATCATGACTTTGCTGTAGAAATGTCAAAAGACTTTGTCCCTTTCTAGCTCAGCATGTATGGCACTGTGCAACTCCCATGCTTAGAAACTTTGCTAGAAAAACCGGCATTTGAGGTGAGCAAATTCAGAGTGTTTCTGGTGTTGTGGGGTGCTCTATACAGGCGCTGCGCTCCACCTAAACTTTGGAACTACCCAGAGTACTCTGCATCTATCTATCTATCTATCTATCTATCTATCTATCTATCTATCTATCTATCTATCTATCTATCTATCTATCTATCTATCTATCTATCTATCTATCTATCTATCTATCTATCTATCTATCTATCTATCTATCTATCTATCTATCTATCTATCTATCTATCTATCTATCTATCTATCTATCTATCTATCTATCTATCTATCTATCTATCTATCTATCTATCTATCTATCTATCTATCTATCTATCTATCTATCTATCTATCTATCTCTCTGTCTGTCTGTCTGTCTGTCTGTCTGTCTGTCTGTCTGTCTGTCTGTCTGTCTGTCTGTCTATCTATCTATCTATCTGTCTATCTGTCTGTCTGTCTGTCTGTCTGTCTGTCTGTCTGTCTGTCTGTCTATCTATCTTTATATGGCAAGCACCACAACCATCCTCGCCTTCCCAAGCCCTTTCAGCAGCAATGCGCATCTGGGTGAGGAGCACGTAATCTGTCAAAGAACACTTGCCTCCAATGTTTCAGAGAGAGAGACATGCACTCCAAAGACGTTGGTAAATGCTTGTTTATTTTATATTATAAAGCAAAGACATTGGCACCATGCATCGCATCAAAAACACTCTACGCATTTCAGCGTCGCAAACGCCTCCAGTCTTTTAATGTTGTTATAAACATCTTACCTAATAACGCCACATTACTTTTTTAAAACTCTTTTTATTGAAACATTGCCCAGCATGCAGTAGGGACAGGACTGATATGAAAGCGAGCATTCAGTGTGCATTGCGGTTAAAGCGGCAAATGCTAAAGTAAACCGAATATACATTTGAAATTGTAGTATGCAGAGTTAATAAACTTCCAAGCAACAATGTCCATCCTCCCCTTCCTAGCTCCACCCACCATATTCAGCACCCTTGAAAGATGCACCAGTTGTCCCACACCTTTTCCCACTTCTTTGGGCAGCTCCTGTTTTGATAGACCACTTGCTCAGCACATTGGCACCAGTCTAAGTCAGACTCCTAGTCTTCTATCCAAGGGAGAGTTGCTTCGCCCCAGGTCCGTGCAATATTACGTTGAGCCACCCTTGCTGCAACCACCAGCCAGGCCACCTAACCTATTATAGTCCAAAAGGAGCCATTTCGCCTCTAAGGGAACCTCCAAAGTTAATGCCCGAGGCATTCTCCAAGTCACTTATCCCCAGTAGAGCTGTATGATAGGACACTCTCAAAGCATGTGAAAGAATGTGCCTTCTTGCCAACACCCTTTCAGACAGAGAGCAGAGTCCCCCTTTCCTATCTTCTGAAGCAGAACTCTAGAGTAGAATGGTCTGCGTAGGATTTTCAGCTGCACCAGTTAAAAATGGGTATGAATTGCTACCTGTTGTGGACTTTAGAGAGCTTCTGTCCAGTCGTCATCATCCAAATCCCCCAGGCCTCTCTCAATGCCACCATAAGGTCAGGGGAATTATTGATTAGCGTTTTGTGGATTATAGAGATGACTTTCTAGACTAAGGGGCTCCATGAGAAGACAGTCTTCAAGTGGCGTCGTCTGCGGCAGTTGTTCTCCCTCGACTATATGTATCCCAAGGGCACGCCCTATCGGTAAGTATCTATGCCGCCCAGTTTCTGTCAATTCATAATCCTGTTGCAGGACCTCAAACCCAACTATTGCTTGCCCCCCGTCAGCTGTCTCCCAAGCTCTCTATACAGATCAAAGCCCATTTTGAAAAACCTTTTAGGTTGCCCACCTCTTACAGTAGGACACTGTCCCACAGTGGGTTTGGTTAGTGAGCCTCCTCCCCCTGCCAAAATAAATGGTGGCCTCCTTACATACACATACCACCCTCTGGGTATTTAATGGGAGGTCATGTTCCCTTTCTCGTTGGTATAGGACTGCACCACGGCCCCTGAGACCCATAGTCTCTTTATCTACTCAGTAAGACAGTTTGCTACGATTAGTAAATACCCAGTCATTGACTGCCACCAATTGAGCAGCCCAGTAATACTTAAGTATGTCTGGAACTGCCAGTGCTCCATCATACACTCCTCTTTGGAGCTTGCTCAGTGCAATTCGTGAGCTACTGCCCTTCTATATAAAAAGGCGGCCTTCATTATCTATTTTACTTAAGAACTCTGGAGGGATCTTAAAAGATGGCTAATGCATGGAAGTGGGATTTAGGGAAAAGAGTGGGGCAGTGTGGCAGTGGGTAAGAGAATATGCATTCTGACATTTTGAATCACTACAATCCCCCTATTCCAGAAACCTGGCCAGCCTGACTATGCAGTCCAAAGCCCAAAAGAGGTTTTCTTGGCTGGATAGTTTTCATAGATAACGGTTTCAAGTTGGGGTGGTTTCCACAGGTGAAATACTGCTCTGTCGAATTATAACTGGTGTGATGTTCCTGCAACTAGATATCCTGGGTGCTGAACACTGACCAGGCCCAGGAACCAGCACAATAACTCACTGATAGTTAATCTCACAGACTGGACATTAACAGAAGATCAAGAGAAGATCCTCAACAAAGGATTAGGCTTTGTGCCATCACCCCTGCTAGACCAGTTCTAGTTGCAATGTGAACTAGAAGAATTCTGCAGAAGGATCAAACTTAAAGCTTTCTTCAGAGATAAAGATGACAACACTACCACAAGTGACACTAGTTTACGGAACAAATTGATTTTCAATCCACCGAATCACCTGGTCCTGATTGAAGTGCATGCTTTTGAACAAGCTCTGTTCAAAGATGTGGAAAATCTGAAAAACACAACAACAACAAAAAAAACCTTCATGAATGTTTCCAAATGAGAACGTCAAGCATTGGAGAAACTTCAGAAACACGAAGGACTAATAATAAAACCAGCGGATAAAGGTGGAGGTAAAGTTATTCTTAGCAAAGATAACTATGACAAGCAATGTAAAGACCTCCTGTCTGACACAAACTTCTACAAAGTGCTAACTATAGATCCAAACAGGAGACTACAAAGGACAATTGAACTCATGGTGGACGAAGACTAAATCAATCAATGGATCTCCGAAAATGAAGCAGACTTCCTGAAGACCAAATCACCCAGACAGAACACCATACTTCTACTCCCTTCCCAAAATACATAAAAACAGAATATCCCCACCGGGATGCCCGATTGTTTCGGGCATTGGTTCAGATTTGGAACCCCTTTCCCAATTAGCAGACCACTACCTAAGACCTTTGGTGCAAGCAACCCCAACATATCTTAAAGAAACTCGGGACCTTTTAAACCAACTACAAGATCTAACATTCCAGGAAGGAACGATGTGCCTTGTTGTTCTCGACGTGGAGAGCCTGTACACCAGCCTACCACAAGAAAAGACTCTACAGACAATTGAAAACATCCTGTACACACAGTAGTGGGAACATCAAACACCGAGACACTTCGTTCTATTTAACCGGGCGCCTCGCCATAACTGAGAACATTTTTTAATACAATAGTACCTTGTTCCTTCAGTGCCACGGAACCTCAATGGGGAGTACGTTCGCCCCTAGTATAGCATAGTATAGTATAGTATATGTGAACAACTTTGAGACCAACTATATCCTCAATGACACAAACACATATAGAGCAAAAATACTCTTCTGGAAGCGGTACATAGATGACATGATAATGATCAGGAATGACACACCCAATAGCCTATTAGATTTCCACGGATGGATCAATACCAGGGATCAATATCTCAACTTCACGTACACTGCAGATACCCACAAACTAGATTTGCTTGATATCACGATCTTCATAGAAAATTACACAATCAATATGAAGACATATTACAAACCAACATCCAAAAACAGTTTGCTATCATACAACAGTTTCCACCCACCCCCACTTATGGAAAGTCTCCCTTAAAGCCAATTCTTGCAAATCAGGAGAAACTGTAGCAAACTAACAGATTACAAAACAAAAGCAAAAGAACTTAGTCAGAAATTACAAGCAAGAGACTACCCAACTAGAGTGATACAAAAATGCCAGAAGAGAGTGAGGAATCAACAAAGAGACATCCTCTTAGAGACCACAATGAAAGGAGAAACGGCAGATGTCCTCACCTGTGTAACAACTTACAACACAGCTTCCAACACTGTGAAACAAATTGTGAATAAGAACTGGTGCATCCTCACGTCAGGTTAAAATGGCCCACCCCCAGATTCGCCAACAGAAGGACAAAAACATCAGGGACATACTAGTACGCACGAGACACCCCCGCGAAAAACCAAGAACAGAATCCATCACAGACGCCTGGAATCTTACACCAATAACGGGTCACTACCCCTGCGGGTCCTGTTCTGTATGTAATCTAACCAAGGCAACAAAGACACTACAACTAACAGCGGATTTCAAATGGACCTTACGACATCACACAAATTGCAATACTTCCCACGTAATTTACATGATCACTTGGCCTTGCGACTTTAAATATATAGGGATGTCCTGTCGGAAGCTAAAACAAAGAATAGAAGAGCACAAGAGCAACATCAAGTGCAAGAAGATGACAACAAAAATGAGCACCTATTTCATAAATACCAGACACACTGTGGAAGAACTGCATTGGGTGGTCCTTGAGACGCTAACCACAAAAAACTACAATGCAGAACAAATTCTTTATGAAAAGGAACAAAGGTGGGTGTATCATCTTAAGACTTGTGAAACAGAGCTTTATGATAATATTCCCTGGCACACCACACAGCGCTGACCAACCGGGCAATTCCACGTATGCCCAGTGATCCTTTGAATCCTCAAGAACAGTGGGCAACAATAATAACCGTAATAGTAGACACAAGAGAGAGGGAGTAACTGTTTAAGAATACCAAATACACTAACATGACTGACCCGTCTGCGTGACTGACAAGAACCTCCATGGCACCCTTAAGAAAATAACATATGAATGCACGCACTATTAAGCCTTTGAAAATAAATGCAAGTTCACAAATGTAAACTATCACACAATATCACCATATATCATTGGGCAGAAGGAATTTTAGAAGATTTTTGAATATTTATAAGACCTTACACCTAAGTACAAAAACGCAGAGTCTCTCTACCATGCCCATCTCCGACTGACGATTACTATACCGGTTTACAACGGGTGCACCAGTGACCCATTGAATCCTCAACAGCAGTGTTCAACAACATAAACCGTATAAGCAGACACAAGAGAGAGGGGGTATCTCTTTAGAATACTAATTATTCTAACATGACTGACCATTCTACGTGAATGACAAGAAACCCCTTTGGTACCCTAAGGAGAATAACATAACTATCACCATAGAAATGCACGCACTATAAAGCCTTTAAAAATATTCGCAAGCTCACCAATGAGAAATATCAGACCATATCACAAATACCATTGGGAAAAGGTTTTATTAATAGATTTTATTATTCAGAAGACTTTACACCCAAGCACAAAGACGCATAGTCTCTCTACCATGCCCACCACAGGCTGGCGATTACTAAATCCAGTTTACAACGGGCGCACTAGACTGGGGAAAGCAGCTGGAGCGAGCACAAGTGGTGATTCATACTTCCTGAGGTATCTCTATTCGATTGAAGTCCGTTGTGAAATGAAAGCTTGCCAAAATAGGTATTGTATTCATATGAATCTCCCCTTCCTATCTTGACAGTAAGTGAGAAGGCCCATGCTTGTTCCCCGCGGAAGCGCATTAGCGGAACCACAAGGTGAACGAACTCCGCGCTACCACAGCACTTTCAATTTGCAACATTATTTATTTTTTTTAAACGATATTTTTTATTTTTTTTCACTGAAAAGCAAAATTTACAGATGGGAAAAGAAGTTGTCAACGCAAGAAGTGTTATCAATAGCAAGCGTACAATTACATCAATGGACCATAAGTAATGTTGCAGACTTTTCAATACTAAACACAGACTCACATCACCATTATCAACCTGTAAGTACATATTTCTAAACCCCCATAATCCTTGCTCCTGATATAAGGTAAGAAGGCAGTTATTAAGGGCCTGATCCTGACCTCCCAGGAGACAGAGCGAGGACTTCCCCTTCTTCGGCTAGATCCAGCCTGTAGTACTTCAGCCATGGGGACCAAATTCTCCAGAATTTACGTGGGCATCCCCTCGCTTTATAAACCACTTTCTCCGCAGCCATGTAGAGATCCATATTGGATTACCACTCCGTAAGTGTAGGAAGGTGTTGCGCCCCCCCATACTTGGTTATGTCCCTTTTGGCCACCACTAACCCAAGATTGGCCAGTAAGAGCCCATAGCGTGGCAAGTCAATATCCGTAGAATACCTAGGAGTAAGAATTTCACTTCCAGCCCTAGTATTTTGTTCAGTTCATCCTTGATCGTGTGCCAATATATTTGAATGTGATTGCATTCCCAGAGAGTATGAATGTATGTGGCGTGCTCCGCCCGGCATCTGAGACATGCAGGGTCTCCCACCCTCCCCATCTTGTGTAGACGTTCCCTGTCAAAATAGACCCTATGGAGGATCTTGTACTGTATGAGTCGCAACCTGAGTTTGATCGCTACTTCACGTGGGTGCATGAGGGTCGCTTCCCAGTCTATATCCTCCAGTGGTCCGGTGGTGTGTTCCCACTTCGCGCGAAGCGGACCAAGATTGTCAGGCTTGTTATTGTCAGCGTTTTGTATGTCAGGGATATCGCTTGGGTCGGGATCTCTTCCTGCAGGAGCCTGCCTTCAAGGGGAGCATACTCTGGCAGCGTCATACCGTCTAGCCCTTCTGCTTGCCAGGCATGTTTAAGTCAAGTTAAGTTAAGTTAAGATATGCATAGGTTTGGGAACTATGAAGTTGATATTTAGACTGAAGAAAACTGAAGGAGGCCAGAGCACCTTTCTCTAAGAGGTCTCCTATCTTAGAAATGCCGATAGTGTCCCATTTCCTGAAGCCCCTCAATTTCCTGATCTCAGTTAGACTAGCACCTTCCCGTAGGGGGGTCTCCCGCGTAGGTTTTCCCTCCCACCTCATCAGTTTTCCCGCACTCCTCCATGCCTCTATTACCCGTTGAGTAGCAGGGAGGAGTTGTGTGGTCCCAGCACCCCCGTATAAGAAGTGGAGCTGGGAGCGTTCCTGAAACTGAAGCCTTTCCAGCCATGTCGGTGATCACCAGGTACGTGGGTCCATTCATTAATGATTATGAGGTGGGCCGCCCTATCGTAGGCTCTGATATCTGGCATGGCCAACCCTCCATTGTAAGGGTTCCGTTGTAAGGTCTGCAATGCTATCCGCGGGTGAGCTCTGTCCCATAGGAGGAGGCGCAATTCACTATTAATGGAAGTAAAAATGACATCCGGTATTTTGCGATACATGATATGCAGAACGTAAAGAAGTTGGGGGAGTGTTACCATTTTATACATGGCGGCCCTTCCCATAATAGTCAGTGGAAGCTTCCTCCATCTCCTCACATCCGCCTGAAATTTTAGCAACACCCATCGTATGTTGCACTCCATTCGGGCCTCAGGGTCGACGGTGATATAGAGTCCCAAATAAAGAAACCCCTCCGTGGACAGCCGCAGGCAACTGGAATAAGTGTAAGACTCTGGGACTCCACTCAACGTATAAAGGGTGGATTTAGTCCAATTAATTTTATATCCAGCTTAATTTCCATATTCCTCAAAGATGCGCAGCAGTCGGGGGAGCGTTTCCTCAGGTTACGTGACATAAAGCAGAATATCATCCGCATATAACGATATGCGTTCTTCCTCTAGAGGACATGAATCGGCGAGGAAGCCACCAAGATCCGGCCGGGTGCAAACCATACAGGCCAGCGGCTCCAATATGAGGGCAAACAATAAAGGGGATAGGGGGCACCCCTGCCTAGTGCCTCTCTGTATCTGTATTGGCCGGTTGGCGGAGAGAGTGCTATTGACCCGGACCCGGGTTTCGGGCATGTTGTATAACCAGCCAATCGAGAAAGACCAGGCTGAAGCCCATTTTTCTCAGAGTACGCCACATGAAGGGCCAGTGAATCATGTCAAATGCTCGCGAAAGAAGCAAGTGGGGACTGTCCTGACCTTTTACCGTATCCATCCAGTTAGCTAAGCGGAGCAAATTTAAACGCGTCGCACGCTTAGGCATAAAGCCAGACTGATCCCTGTGCACCAGCGGAAGAATCACATTCAAAAGGTGCCTTGCAAGGATTGTGGCCAGGATCCTTGTTTCAAGATTAAGAAGGGAAATGGGGCGATAGGACCCACATTCCTATGGGGGTTTCCCTTCTTTGTGGATAACTACTACCGTGGCTAGGCGAAGATAATGCGGGAGATTCCCCTGCTCCTTCGATTCCAGAAACATCTGAAGGAGATGTGGAGCCAGCAATGCACTATTCATTTTGAAGAATTCACCCGGTAGGCCATTAGGGCCCGGGGTCTTACCTGCCTTTTGTCGACCAATGGCCTCGGTCACTTCTGCCAGCGCCAGGTCTCCCTCTAAGCTACCTCTCTCATCGGGTGTAAGCGAAGGTAAGTCAACCGTCTGCAGGTATTGGCATATCTGTGGGTCCCCACCTGAGTGCGGGCGGTATATAGGGTCGTGTAATACCGCGCAAAGGCTCCAGCAATAGCTTCTGGATTGGTGTGAGTAACCTCTTGTTCCCTGATAGACAGCACCCATCTCGACTCAATTTCCTTCCGCCCCAACCACGCCAACAACTTCCCCGCCCTGTCCCCAGTTTCATAAAGCCTATGTTGAGTTGCCAATTGGTGCGTTCTCACCCCATTGGTCGCTAATGATAAATACTCTCGTCTGGTTATCTCAAGTCGACGCAAAGGGTGTTCAGTCAATGTGGCGGGGTCGGTCTCTTCTAATTCTAAGAGTGTATGTTCCAATTGCTCAAGCTCTTGTGTCTCCCGTTTTTGTTTGTGAGATAGTATGTTTTGTGCTCTGTCATGTATTACCGTTTTATGGGCCTCCCATAAAGTGACCGCTGATGGGACAGAACCCTCATTTTCGGTGAAGTACAGTTCGGAATCAATCCGGAGCTCTTCAGCGACAGTCTCATCCCGCAGTTCCCATGCATTTAACCTCCACTGTGTCAGGCGATGACCACCTCCACCGCCCACCTTCATTAGAAGGTAAAAAATAATCCGATATGCCCCTAGCCAAGTAATCTATAGTGTTCACCCTCTGTATCTCTCCCGCTGGGGCTAAAAGATAATCCAAGCGGGAGAACACCCTGTGGGCACCTGAAAAATAGGAATACGTCCGCTGATGCGGATTGTGGCGCCGCCACATATCAGACAGTCCCAATGAATCTAAAAAATGGGCCAAAGTTGTGATGTCGGGGTGTCTTTTCGAGAGAGGGAGCGATCCATCAGGGGGCTCAAGATATTGTTGAAGTCTCCTCCCAATATATGTATGGCTGGGCCAGAGTGGAAAAGGAGCGAGGTCAAGCTATCAAGCGTGCGTTGTTGGAGCCGAGGGGATGCATAAACGCTGACTAGAAGGAATGTCTTGCGCTTCCAAACACCCCGGACTGCCACATATGTCCCTTCAGAATCCACCCATTTTTGTGTGACATGAAAGGGAGGGGATTTCTTAATAAGGATCGCCACCCCCCGCGAGCCTTTGGTAAAACCCGCGTGAGCCAGAGTGGTGTAGCAACCCCGTCCCAGAAAGGAGCAGGTGGACCCTAGCAGGTGCGTTTCCCGCAGGAATACTATGTCGGGTTTATGCCTCTTAAGGTAGCGGGTTACCAACCCCCTCTTCACTGTATCTCCTAAACCATTGACATTCCATGTCATTACTGCATATCCATCATCTGTCATAGTAACTCAATCTTGGGATCTATTTCAGTGCTTGCTCTAGCCCCCCCCCCCCCCCCCACCCTCTCCATTTTTGTGCAGCGGTGTGATCACGGCCTTGAGTCAAACTAACTCCATTCCCATCGAACCATTTCCAAACGTTTCTCAAAACAAGACAACAACCGCCCCCTCCCCACACTCTTCAGACATCCCCATCTCCCCCCGCACATCAACATGACAACTGTGGAGCAGATAGGCCGCTAAGAGGTCTGTTACCCCCCCCTTCCCTCCCACCCAATTACCTACACAATACTATAACAAAAACTGCACACAAAATGCTTTCCCGGCTTAGCTCTAGGTCAGTGGACGTCCACCAGGCCTCAGGAAAGTCTTGTTGTCCGGTTGTGACCAGCGGTCCCCGCTCCTCAGTTCCTCTCGCCTTCATCGGGTGGCTGCCGGGTCTGCGTATCGAGAGCTGGAAGGTCTTGATCCGTCGCTTCTAGTCGCAGGATACTGTTGAGTAACGGGTGATCACTAGGTATCTCGTCAGAGTCCTCCTGTTCAGATAGATCTGTTTGTCCAGTGTCTTCTGGCCTGATCATGGGATCCGCTGATCGCGAACGAATCACATAGTTTCCAGATGTCGACAGGAGTGTGTCTGTACCTCTGGATCTCAATGTTCTGCCCGGAGTATTTCCCGCTGAGTTCCTGGCCCGCAACCCTCGTCTCTGGTGTTTGTCGTTGGGTCTATCATGAGATTGGCTTCCTTGTTTTAATGGAGAGTGAGTTGGATCGTTCAGTGTCGGCCGCCGTAGTTGCGGTCGTTCCTCCACCCAGGCCCATGACTCCTCAGGGGTTTGAAAGAACAATGTGGACTCTTGAAAAATAACTTTCAGTTTGGCCGGAAATACCAGCATATATTGGAACCCCATAGCATGTAGTTTGATCTTGACTTGGTCAAAGGTCCGCCTCTGCTTTTGTATGTCGCGAGAATAGTCAGGAAAGACAATCACTTTAGTATTTTCATAATGGATCTCCCCTTTCTTCCGGATTTCCCTCAGTATTAAGTCTCTATCGTGAAAGTTCAGGAAATGTGCTATTAGGGGTCGAGGGGGGGTTCCTGGTGGAGGAGCAAGGTTCGGCATCCTGTGCGCACGTTCTATAACAAAACATGTCGAGAACGGCGCCTGTGGTAGTATATTCTTCAGGAATATCAGAAGAAACTGTCCTGGGTCCGCCCTCTCCACTTTTTCAGGAATACCAACAAATCTGAGGTTGTTTCTCCTGGCCCTATTTTCGGCGTCATCCACTCTCCAGGCCATTTCTGCTACTGTTGACAAAAGTCCTGCAACATCTTTGCATGTGGCTTGGGAGGTGTCTTCCAGCTCTGAGATGCAGTATTCAGTTTCGGTCACCTGTTCTGAGACCTTACGGAGATCCTGGCGCAACAGTGTCACCTCAGAACGAACCTTTGCTATTCTCCCCTCCAAACTTTCCCTGGACTCGTGAATGGCCTGCAGGATGGTCCCCGTATCCGGGGGTGGAACAGGACCGCCCTCCGCACCCAGAGCAGCCGGTACCACCTTGGTGAAGCGATCTAATTTACCCTGCCGAGACTGCTTGGGTTCCTTGTCCTTGTCTTTGTCCTTCACCATCATGAAAGGGCACGGAGAAGGCGACAACCTGGCCAGAATCAGTAGGATCCTCTATTCCTACCTCTATTCAGTAATGAAGCCAGCCGTTGAGCCCCAGGTGGTGTAGTGGTGGCCAAGGTGTCGGGCAAAGTCTGAGTGGGGTCCCGGGGTGGTGTAAAGCCTTGCAGACGTACCTTCAGGCTCAGCGTCCCAGTGATGGATCCACCTAGACACTGTTTTCCTCTGCAACACCGTCGGGATCCCCCCCATACAGGAGAAATGGAAGTCGTCAGCAGCCAGGGAAATCAGCACCAGGAAGTAGTGGTCTTCAGAGGAACCGCATGAGGACAGGCGATACAGAACCAGTATTATGAAGGGTGGGGGACAACAAGATCTGCGATCCTCGTATATCTGCCAGCTGGTAATAAGATCTTGGCACATCAGCGCCACCAGCCGATGACATCCCCTTCCAGTCACAGGTCCCACCAAAGCACCCGGAGTCCGAACCCCACCTGTGCTTGCAGAGCATGGTGGGTCAGCTCGCATGGAGAATGCGCGCCGGTCAGCGTGCCGCGATGGCTCTCCGGGGCGCAGAGATTGCAGCTCAATGCTCGGGGAGGGGCAGTGGTGTTCCAGGACCAGCCAACCTTCAAGGCACGGCCCAATTGAGGTGAGCGGAGGGGTAGCAACACCAGGGCAACAATCATAATGCTTGGAGGCAAAGCCTCCCCCAGGTAGTCACCACTCACCCAAGCAAGGCGCTCTCTCTGAAGGAGGCAGCCACTGTGCCAGTCAGGGGGGAAGGGTCCCAGTCCAGAGCTGGTCGCACGGGTCGTGAGTCTGGTGCCTGGGGTCCTCGTCGCACCAGCGCCCCTCCACGCTATGCGGTCCTCCGCGCGGCTCAGCAGGAACTAGAGCCCGGGAGAGGGAAACAGCATCACCGTTGTCTCGGGCCAGGCTGCCTCCGAGGATCAGAGAAGTTAGGGAGCGTCAACTGCTCCTGCGGTTTTCCCAGCGCACCGCGGGGAACAAGCGGCAGCGCCTCCCTCAATGTCTCCGATGCAGGTGCTTACGTCCGCGCTGCGGGCGCACATACAGCCGACGGCGCGTTGCGGTGTCTTCAAACTCCGGGAGGGACTGCCGGCACAGCTGCGGGCGCTCCCCGCACAATCGCAGGTCCAGGTGATAGCACCAGGCTCCCCCTCCGGGCGGTCACTGCGTCGGAGCGGCTCTCATTTAGGGGCCGAGCTCGGGCTCGTGAGGCAGCATAGCCATTTTGGAAGCGATTGTGCTTCAGCCCCAGTGCCAGACAGCTTCGCAGTCACCGCTTCAGGATAGCACCGCAGGACCCAGAGGCGGCACCGCCATGCACCGATAAGTTTCCGCCGGCAGGACAGCCGCCCAAGCAACGAAGAGAAGCAGGATTACGGCAGGATTATGAGCGGGCCAGTGGAGCTCTCGTTCAGTACGTCTACTCCGCCATGTTGCTGGCCACGCCCCCGTCAATTTGCAACATTATTAAGCGTTTAGTCACTAAGCTAAATGTGTGTCACCTCACGCAATAGGAACAAACTTGTGGCTTTTACAGCAGTCGCTTATAGACAATTAACGTGCACTTGACATAAAGCACGTTTACCAATAACTATATCAACTTGCTGCTGCCTTTTCACGTCACGATGGCTTTTCCTAACCTTGTATTTTACAACAGCATGAGCACACCACCCTCCCCTTTTACTAATGAGCACACGCTCGAGTGGCCTCATAGCTACATTCACAATTTGGATTTTGTGATGTCAGCTGTATGTACGACCACAACCGCATCGGTAAATCCAAGATAATCAAACACCAACAATTCCCTCTAACACATATGTGGGATTAACTAACCTTTGATAAGGAACACCTAGTGCCCAGCACAAGATCAACCTCACGTTTGGGTATCCTCATACACCCAGATGTCCAAACAATAGATGAATATAACCAGTGTGTTTTCTCACCCTCCATAGTACTCACCCATTAATAGTTAATTACCAACAACAAGCATCACCTTAGACAGACACTGATCGCAATAGATCACTCTTGTGTTTATTGAACTTGTCACTCTGTCAATATAGTATTTTCACTTTTTTCTCCTTCAGATTATTGGTACTATAGACCCATAACAACTGAGAAGAAGGGTAAGTGCAAATAACGTATCCACGCACGCTACCAACTGGGTAGCGTGTCTGACACTGGTCCTGAAGAAAGCCTCCCGACCTGACAGGGCGCCAAGAGGGCTGAAACATGTCAACCAACCACACCCTTTTTTAATAGCAGGGGCTATAGAACAGTAGCCCTTTTTGACACGCAAGGCCTTGTGATTTTATCCTTACCCATCCCCAACAGAATAGAACACATTGTTGAGCGATGGAGGTTATTTTAAATTTACTTTATTCACTCTCTCGTTCACGATCTCTGATCACTACTGCAAACACCAGCAGATCTCCCTCCAGGTGGAGGAAAGCATTCTATAAGAACCTATGATGATGCTTTTCACGTAGGTACACAACTGGAAAATCAAGATATACCGCCACTGTACTATACACGTGAATGAGGGTTTTTTAAAAGACGGCTAACATCCCAGACTCTGGTTCACAGGACAAGTGCTCCACTCTCCTATGATAACTTGCTGAACACTGAGCCAGTTATAATTAGGTGGAGCGATAGCCCACATGGGTATACCGCTCCAACAAATTAGTATGGGTCCCCGAAGAGCAATTCAGTGGAATAAAATGCAGAGTGAACCCTGAAAGGAGTTATGACCTAACACAGTTGTCCTAACCCTGAAGTTATTTTGAATCTCGCTGGAAGAATTAGGGTAGTGCATACCTTCCTAAGTCAGAAATGGGTAGAAAGGGCTGCAGGACAAGAATTGCTCTTACAAAGAACAGGAAAAGCATGGTCTGCGCTAGAGGCGTGCCTTACAAAGAGCACAGATACAGTTCAGGAGACAGTGTAAGTGTTAGACCTGCCATCCTTAAGGTGGTCTTCCCCCAACTTTTTGCCTTTTGCCTCTCACTTTTTTGCTGTATCTTTTTGTTGGCTTTAGGACCCTGAGCACTTTAACACTGCTATCCAGTGCTAAAGTGCATGTGCTTCTCCCCATAACATGTTGAAATTGGTATGTATCTAACTGATTGACATGTTTAGTTTACTTGTAAGTCCCTTGTAAAATGGTATACCATATACCCAGAGTATGTAATCCATATACTATTAGTGGGCTTGCAGCACTGATTGTGCCACACACAAGTAGCCTCACAAACATGTCCCAGGCCTAACATTGCAGGGCTTCTTTGTGCAGTTTACTGCTTCTTCGACTTGGCAATTAAAATCACTTGCCAAGCATCAAACTCCCCTTTTATAACACATAAGTCACCCCTACGGTAGGCCCTAAATGACGCTAAGGGCAGGGTGCTGTGTAACTAAAAGCAGGACATGTCCTTTTAAGTTTTGCATGTCCCAATAGTGACAAACAGTCAAATTTGTTTTTCACTGCTGTGAGGCATACTTCCTCCATAGGCTAGCATTGGGGATTCCTTAAAGTACCTTTTAAGCTGTGATTCCTGATTGGAAAGGAGTAGATACTTCATGTTTAATTTCTTTGGCATGGTGGTGATAAATCCTCTTTAGTGGTAAAGTTGTATTTGGCATTACCATTTTAGATATGCCACATTTAGAAAGTGGGCATTTCTCTGCTCTTAACTTTGATCTGGGTAACAGCAGCCTGCTTCCAATACACACCTGGCCTGTGTGACAGCTACACTTTGTGCATACTCTGTAGAAAGCCACAACACAGGAAGGGCTGCGTGCGACAGGGGATATATCTGCATTCATCTGCATGCTGATCATCTTTCTGGGCAGGCATAGGTGGTTCACACTTACATTCAAATAGATTGTGTCCTGCCCTCACACAAAGGGCTGATTTACCTCCAACCGGTAGTCTGGAGCCAGTGCTGGGTTGAAAGGGATCTGTGTGCACTTACGAGAGTCCATTTAAAGTCACCCCCTACATCAAAGCCACTTTTGGGTATAAGTACCAGAGCTCTGACCCTATCAAATCATACGCAATTGGACCTGGAAGAAACTCTGCTTGAGTAGAGACTGCTGTGCTGAATGTGCTGTGACGTGCCACTCTGCTGTGACTGACTGGTCTGAGGAACTGCTACCCTGCTTTACTGAACTGCCCTTCTGCCTGCTGAACTCTGGCCTACCAAGGACTCAGGATTAAACTCAGAGTGACTCCAAGGGCTAGCTGGCTTGCCCCCTATTCTGTGGGAAATCTCAGGGACCTCAAAGGTTTCCTCCACGTGCAGCTGCTGTGGAACTCTGCCATTTATTAGTCATGCAGCAGCACTATGAAGTTCAGCTTTTAAATATCAGCTCTTCCCTCTTCAAGAGCACTCCAGAGGAGCAGTGCATTTCTCTACATAAGCATTTAAATTGCAGTGCTTCCCTCTTCAATGATGCCTGAGGAGCAGCGCTTCTCCCAGCATGAGCGTTTGAGGATCAGTGATTCTCGCTGCTTGAGAGCAAGCACTACTGGGACAACAGACCAGCATGTATGCCCCGATTCTACTGGGTTCACGGCCCCCCCTGCTGTCCTCCAATCAAGACAAGCTGAGCCTTCATCTGCAGCGCCACTAGCCAAACAGCAGCTTCAGCCACCAAAACAGAGGTACTGTGAGCAACAGGAGTGAAGCAGTCTTTACCACTGACCACTCGACAACGCGTGCAGCTGGGGGGATTCATTGGCTGCATTCCTGTCCCCTCAAGACCTTGTAAGGGCGCTCTGAGTCCCAATGCTAATACCGTTATTGTGCCATTCTTGCCAATAAATATTACTGTAAAGACTTTAAAAGGAGCACAGTCAACTAAAGCACTCCTTTTGCATGTATTCATTTAAAGTTGATATCTCATGATCTACTGATTGGATTTTTGTTGTTTAGGTCTTGTTTATTCAGATAATAAATATCCACTATGTTCCTAAACCTGCATGGAGTCTTTTTGTGGTGTATTTATTGTGTTACTCTGTGTGTGTGCTGCACAAATACTTTACACATTGCCTATGTTGATAAGACTGCCTGCTAAGTACCAAGATATCAGGGGGTGAACACAGGTTATCTTTCTGGTGTATCTGACTTACCCTGACTAGTGTGGTGGGTTCTGCCTGCCGTGAGTGCATACCTCACTCAACCAGAAATCCCATTTCTAACAGTAAACTTCCCATATGTACAGAACATTTCAACAGCAGTGCAAGGCTCTAATACCCACACATAGACACACTCCCCCCTTCTGAATAACATAAAGCAGCAGTTTCAGCTGCACCCATAAACAAATTGGTTTGATAACATGCAATATAAATTAATCTTGCCATGCAAAAGATGGGTACAGTACAACAAATGTATCAGCTACCTTCACACACAGACCTGGGGCAACATGACAAGCAGTCACCCAAAAACCCCTAATATACACTAAACCAATCCATCACAGGCAAAAGCAACCTTGCCCACTGTTCCATCAATGATGCACAGCCGAGCCAAATGCCTTACTACACCCCACATCTTTGTAATGGGTGTAGCTCATGTCGTTGTTCCTGACGATTACCTGTTCCTGGCTAAAGAGCAGGCTGTGCCCATTCAAACCACCTCCACGCCTAGCTTGGCACGGAGCACAGACAAGACTGGTCCTGCTCTGAATGTGCATATCTATGGCCTGCAGGGATGAATAAACTTAAGCAGGGAGAGCGAAGTACTGGTAGGTGTTTTCAGAGCAGAACAGAGGAATGTTGAGATTTTTGTGGAGTGGCTGAACCAACACTAAAAGTAGACCGAGTTACCACTGTGCTTATCAGTGATGAGCCCTCAACTAGACATGTTGTGTTGAGCTCCCCAGACCACACTTGGAGGATTCCTTTCAGTTTTGCTATACAAAACATATATGTATGTTTGTATGTATACATATGACCTTTCTATAGAACATGCTAGCCAAAACACAACAGGCCACTGTACAAGGTCAAAAACAAGCATAAAGCCAATGAGTTATAGTAGTGATCGGGCCGAGTTCTGTACTACCAACTTAATTCCGGAACCTCAGCCGATGGACCTTTGTTGCCTGCTGAGAAACGTAGAGGGGAGAAACAACTCATTTATACAATCTAGTCAACTTTAGGTTTAAATATATTTTATTGAAAGAACACCGTCAATGGTACCAGCGCCTACAACCCAGTGGGCCGGCGAGTTACTGCGCAGGTATATCAGCAAGACAAAGCAAAGCAGAAATCAAAGCAGATATTTCAAACTTAAACACAGCATGCCGCCTACAACCCATCCGGGCCGGCTGCGTCTGAAAAAGTGGGGAAGGGGAAAGGAAATGTCTGATATGAGCTGATGCTGGCGAGCAAGACGCTCGAGATGCAAGAAGTCCCCGTCCCTGAAAAGCTGACCCGCTAAGGCCTATAGGCTCTGGAAGGTGCTCCATGTGTCGGTGACAGTCTTTCCTGAGTTTTCAAAAGGAACAAAACACTCAAAACAGCTCTATCCGGTAAGCTATCCGAACTGTGCTTGCATCGGGCGCGCTACTGAACAAACCACTCTTAGAAAGGCGTTGCCAATCGCGGGTACGCGCCCTAGCAAATCAACCACCCCCAGCCCAAGCAAAGGCTAATATACCCAGAAAAAAAGGTGGGGACCCCAAAGACCCCCCTCCCCATCCAATAACCTCCCACCCCCTTCGTTCCATGTCCACCCTGCATTACCCCAGACCCCCCAACATGACTCCCTCACTCGTCTGTCCCTGGTGTATCTGCTAGGCCCAATAAACGTAGATAACGTGGGCAAGTGACCTGACGAAATTCTGTAGCCAAATGTGCCAGAAAAGGCTGCCACAACTCTCTATACTTGGGGCCCTCACCCGCCATGGTCAGCGTGAGCTTCTCCATTCCGAGGACGTACCACAAGCGATAGAGCCAGCCCGTGAAGGTCGGGACGGTAGGGGTACGCCAATGAGTAAGGATGTTCTGTATCGCCGACCCCAGCGCTATTGCCATTTGCCGGCCTCTGCGTGATCGAAGCGGATAAGTCAGGGGGTTGGGAAGACCAAGCAAAATGTATGCTGGGAATCGAGGTAGCACGATGTTAAAGTGTTTATTGACCTCATCAATCACCTGTGTCCAGTAGGGCTGAATATGGTCACACTCCCACAATAAGTGCACCAGTGTACCAATATGGTCGCACCCCCTTCAACACCGCGCCTCCCTTATGTGGTCCATTAAATGTTGACGTTCTGGAGTGTAGTACCAATTGGTTACCACCTTCGTGAGAGTCTCGGTGAGCCCCATATGGTAAGCGGAATGCCGAGCCCTATAATAAATACCCTCCCACTCCTTGTGGCTGAGTGACCGGCCTAGCTCCCTCTCCCAACGAGCCCTGCCAGGGTTGTGAATGTGTGCAAGTCTAACCTGAAACATCCTATACAAGTCCGAAATTAATTGTTTGTCCGACGTGCGGGTAATGAGCCATCGCTCATAGGGGGAGAAGCGTCTATCCGCCGCCGGACGAACACGCAAATCAAGTGCCCAATGACGGGCTTGCAAATACCTGAGCCTTTCCGCTTCCGGCAGCGCGTATTCCTGTTTAAATTGCTGAACAGGGATGACTCCGTCTGCCCCATATAAATGGTACAGGAAACGACAACCGGCCGGTTTCCATGCCGCAAAGGCCACCTGGTCCATTCCCGGAGCGAAATCCGGATTGTTCAAGAGGGGAGTCAGTGGGGAGGGAAAGGTGGTAAGGGCGTGCTTAATATTAGTGCGGTCCCACACTTCAAGAGGAATACAAGTTATATATGAGGCGTACAAGTTAGGGGGTCTATGTTGCCTGGGAGGAAGGGGATCTCCTGCAGAGGCCGCACTGCCACCGCTTGGTCCTGAAATAACCAATGTTTCTCCGATTCCCAACGGCTCCATTCAACCAGGTGTTGTAGTTGGGCTGCCTGGTAGTAAAGCTGTAGATCGGGAATTCCCAGACCACCTCCCTCCGGGGGCAAAGTCGACAGTAGCCGCTTCATACGTGGCTTCCGACCGTGCCATATGAACTGGGCGAGGTCAGCCTGGGTCTGCTGCATCCAGCCAGCGGGCGGATGTAGAGGAATGGTGCGAAAGAGATAGAGAATTTGAGGTGGAATAGTCATCTTGACTGCTGCAATTTCCCCCAGCCACGAGAGGGGGCTATACTTCCATTGGCCAAGTTCCCGACGGATCTTCCATCGCAGGGAAGCATAGTTGGTAGCAACGACTTGCGGGAGAGTGGGCGCCAATTGAATCCCCAGATATGGAATTGAATCTTGGGCCCATGGGATGGGCAGCAGACCCTGAAGATTTTCCTGGGTGGATCGCGACAGGGAGAGATCAAGGGCCAAAGATTTGTCGACATTGACTTTAAACCCCGCAACCCACGCAAAAGTGTCCAGCTCCACCAGGTATGTCGGCAAAGCCGTGCGCGGACTCGATAACGAAATCAACACATCATCTGCATACAAGCTGATGGTGTGGACATAGCCCCTGAACCGGATTCCAGAGATCGCTGGGTTTTGCCTAATCCGCTGGACCAGCGGTTCCATGTAAGCAGCGAAAAGGAGGGGTGACAGAGGACACCCCTGTCTGGTGCCTCTCTCTATCGGAAATCTGGTGGACGTGTAGCCGTTCACCCGGACCGAGGCAGACGGGAACTTATAACAATTAAATATATGTGTGCGGAATTTCTCTCCCAAACCCATCCGATGTAATACCCGCTCCAAATACGGCCAATGAACTCGATTGAATGCCTTCTCAGCATCGATTGTGAGTAGCATATACTTTCCCTCCGTACGCGAGGCCTTCTCAATCAAATGGAGAGCGTTTTTCGTCTTGTCCGATGTTTGGTGCTCCGGAATAAAACCCGCTTGATCCGGGTCAATAAGTCCGGGCATGTGGGGTGCGAGACGATTGGCCAAAATCCCTGTGTACAGTTTAAGGTCTACATTTAAAAGGGAAATAGGGCGGTACGGGCCACACTGAGTCCCGTCCTTCCCTGGTTTAGGGATTACTGCTATGGAGGCCTCTAAAAGATCTTGAGGGATCGCCTCGGGTTCGGAAAAGGAATTAAAGAGTTGGGTGAGGCGCGGAGCAAGCCGGGCACAATTTTTTTTATAGAAGATGGCTGGGAAACCATTGGGCCCCGGGGCCTTTGCAAGCTTCAGCCGAGATATGGCAGCAATGACCTCCTCGACTCGTATATCCTGTTCTAATAGATCGGCCTGAGTCAGGGCTGGGAGAGTGACAGAGTCCAAAAATCGGCCCCCTCTGTTTCATCCAACGGTGAGGCAGTGTATAGCGTAGCATAGAAATCGCGAAACACCTCAGCAATGGCACCGTCCTCCGAAACACGCGTGCCATCTCCCCTACAGATTTCGCGGACCCCCTGCTTCTGTCGGACTTCACGTAACTTATGGGCAAGAAGGCGCCTGCACCTATCCCCTCCCGTGTAGTAGGCATGTTTAAACCTCAGGGCCGCAAACTCCGCTCTGTCCTGATCTAAGGCAGCAAGTTGTTGACATGTCGCTTTTAGCTGACGCCACACACGGGGAGCTCCCGTTCTCTGATGCATCTGCTCCAATTCTCTTGTCCGTCGGGTGAGATCATCCGGTTTACACCTTCGCTCTACATTATCTGCCGCTGATATGGCAATGAATTCCCCCCTGAGGACTGCCTTCAGTGCTGCCCACTGTGTAGCCAGAGTCGTGTCAGTGTTAGCGTTATGTGCCAGAAAATCAGTAATGGAACCCTGTATGTGTGTGACCACGTATGGGTGATGTAGGAGGGTGTCTGGCAGGCGCCATATCCTAGCAGGCTGTGACAGGGGCGGAAGGGTGAAAGTGGCAACCACCGGAGCATGATCGGAGAGTGAGGCAACCCCTATCTCCACCCCTGTTGCTATATCCAGTCGGGCATAAGTCTTGTGGGCGTGCTCTGCGGATGGAAACTACGCCACAAGTCACAAAGCCCTAGATCCAGCATCCATTCCCTCCCCAATGCCGAGAGCGCACCGGCTTGATGCGTTCGCTGGCAGGATCTGTCCAGTGTATTATCAAAAACTAGGTTCAAATCCTCCCCGATAAGTATGAAGCGGTCTGCCGCTGCTGTGATGTCAGTAAGGGCGGATTGGAGAAATTGTTCCTGGCCCTCGTTCGGGGTGTAAATGGAACCCACGGTGAAAGTCATGGTGCCCAGGGTGAATCTGTAGGCCAACAGCCGACCCCTTATTTCTGCCTCTTCCCGTAGGACCTCCCCCTTGAACCGCTGCAGCACCAATATCGCCACCCCTGCTGACTTAGCAGAACCGAAGGAAAAGAATTGTGTCGGGAATTTCCGAGAGCGGAGACGGTGGCAGTCCCTGGCTAGTAGGTGCGTTTCCTGCAAAATGCATAGGTCGCCTGTGAGTTTTCAAGACATGATAAGACCGCCCTACGCTTTACAGGGTTGTTGAGACCCAGAACATTGAGAGTTAGTATTTTAAGTGTGGAAGCCGGCATCTACAGCGTCTCAAAGAGCCAGACTGCGTGGTCAAGATCTATAAAAACGCCTGGTGGAAGTGCAGAGTGAGGGGTCTTGTAACATTTCATAAAAATAAAAGATGACTCCTTGTGTTGCTGCATCCAGATGTGGGTTTATTCTTAGTAATCAGGAGTTAATGTACAGGATACAAGCAAGAATGTAATTCAGTAAAGGCCCCAGTTAAGTCCCCACCGGGAGCAGCTGCCCTGCTGCTCAGCCTCAGATATAACTGACCATAGAATCAAACATACACAATGGAACTCTAAATGACATCATAGATACAGGCTGAGCAGCTTAGAAAAAACACTAAAGAAGGACAGAGAAGGAGGAGAAGCAGGATGTAACAGGTCTGCTTGTGTAGTGTCATCTGACGCAACCTCGGGAGTCCCCCCCCAAAGGTGGACATGGAACCCTGACTCCCCCCCCAACAAAGTCCCAAATACAGAAACAGAAAGAACCCCCAAAACGAAACATGTATCGTAACCCATTGTCCTCCACCTCCCGGTGAATAGAAGGATGGCGTCTTGGAGTAGGTAGCCTGCGGTGGGACGCCCCCCTCCCGCCAACGACCCATATCGAGAACATTGAACCAGCCCGACCTTCGCTGCTGCCTGGATCAGCCAGACTGGGAGCCGGTCAGTTCTGTGGATACAGACTCCAGCACAGCCTGCTCGCCTTTGAGAATTTCTGCCATTGGAGGTTTCCTGGGGCGCCGTTGGCGTCCCTGCTGGTGCCATCTGGGCCGCGAGTCACTGCCCTCCTTCTGGGGTCCATCATCTTCGCTGTCCCCCACTGGTAGCTCCACTCCCAGCAATCTACCCACCTCAGACAAGGAGCGCAGTTGATAGAGCGTATTGTCAATCCGAAACACCAGTCGGAAAGGGTGACCCCAACTGTAAGGAATCTTGCATTGCTGGAGATGTGACGTAATTGGCCTAAAGGTCCTGCGTTTGTGCAGTGTGAGGGCCGAGAGGTCCTAGAACAAAACCGGCTGTTGATCGCGGAACGACACAGGGTGCATCTGGCGGGCCTTTCTCATTATGTCCTCTTTGGTGCGGTAATCTTGAACGCACACTAATATGTCTAGAGGTGGGGCAGCTGGTGCCCGTGGGGCCCCCACCCTGTGAGCTCGATCAATCCGTAGCTCCGTCTCGAGTGGCCGGCCCAAAATATGGTTAAAGAGCTCTCTTGCGTACTTAGAAAGGTCCTTTGAAGCGTCGTCCATCCTCACTCCACGGATCCAGATATTGTGGCGCCGGGACCGGTTCTCCAGGTCCTCCACGTGCGTTTGTAGGTCGACCTGCTGGTCGTGAATCCTGAGGATTTCCTGATGTAGCGCCGCCAGCTCCATGTCCCGTCAGTCGCTTTTGCCCTCCAGCTCGGCCACCCTCTCCCCTATGCCGTCCACATCTCTGCGAACCTCTCTGAGTTCTGCCGTGAACTCCCGCTTGAGGGTGTGAATATCGTCCCTTGGGCCTGCAAACATGGACTCCAAGAAGGCCTTGGTAATCGGTTCTGCACTGTCCCCCTTTTCGGTTGCCGGGCATGCACCACCTGTCACCATGTCGTCCGAGTGCTGGGCCGCCAGCACCTTCGCGAACAGGTCCCTCAGAGTTTTGTCTTTGCACCCCTTCGGGGGGACCATGCCGCGCTGCACCCCAAGGCAACAGGGCTCCCGGCGTCTGTATCTCCCTCCTCCCCGCTCACCTCGCTGGCTCAGAAGGTCAAGTTCACGGCGTCCAGCCTTGGCCTCGCGCTCAGCCGCTGCAAGAGCGCCCACCACGCATCATCCGCACCAGGTCCTTCAGCGCTTCTGTGCTCTCCGCCTACCCCGAAGTGCTACCGCTGTGTTGCTTGGGCACCCCGGACCTTCAGCTGATGCAATAGGGCGCCCCTCTCCTCCACCCTTCGCTCATGCGGCACCCCACCCCGGTGCGCCGCGTCCTCCAGTCTACACCAGGATATAGGCAGCTGGAAGGATAAGCAGAGAGACGATCGTCCGTTGTCCTATCTCGCAGCGTGTGAGCACCCCCTCAGCACACACGCGGCCCAAGCCCCGGTGGAGCACAGCGGTCCAAATGCTAGGCACCCCCCACTGTCGGGCGTTCTCTCCTCGGTGTCCAGCAAGATACCTCAGTCCCACCAGGCACTCACGCCCCCAGCTCATATGCCCACCGTCGCCCTGAGCCCCCCTCCTGCGGTAGGGCAACGCACGGCAGATCACCTCCACAGCCGGGCGCGGAGCGGTGTCGCACAGAGGAGGCAAGCCGGCACTCACCAGATGCACCTCAGCAGGCTACGGCCCCATGGAAGGCCACAGAACTTGCAAGGCAGAAAACACCAGGGTCCCTTCCCCTCCGGTATCCACACCAGGAAAGGGACCCCTCTGACAACGGCCAAGGCACCTCACCGCCTACTCTTGCGCCGCTTCAAGTGCGATCTTCACCGCCAGATGCCACAACCAGGCCGCCGGTAAGCTACAGGCCGCCATTTCCCTCCGGCCCATCAAAATGGCGGACATCACTCTCCAGCAATCCTCCGGCGGCGCCTCCCTGCTGCTCACAGAAGGATGTCTGCTCCGTTCCGGCCGCTATCGGACCTTCAGCCCCACACTGTCCACCTCCGCTTGGGGCCCGCTGGTCACCAGTGTCCAAGGGCGGGACTCACCCACTTCGCAGGCCGCTTACTGCCCGAGGCCTCCCGAGCCGTGGGGGCCCGGACACCGACCACACCTCCTATCGGGCCCCCTCACTTGCCCAGCAGCCTCTCACCTCGTTCAGCTCTCCCGGCGGGGCTGCAGCACCTGTGGGTCGTCTGAGTTCAGGCCTTCACCAGGCCCACCGGGTCACTGTGCAGGCAAGCTCCAACCAGGGTCCGCTCCGCCGTCTGTGATCGGGCTCCCCGCCTTCTCCACGGCGCCGTGCCTGTCTACCTGCACCAGCGCCGCAGCCCCGCTACTCACGGGCAGCTCTCAACGGGCCCGCGACGCGGCGATCGACCGCCGTCCCCTGCTTGCAGGCAGTCACTCTGTCTGCCACCTAGGCCTCACGGTGGTCACGCCGTCCCCAGCGGGCCTCTCCACAGTACTCCGCTAATGCGGTGCCTTTACTCCCTCTGTGGGCTTCCCCGCTCACCACCGGCGCCCTGGACCGACAGCTCCGATATGCCGGGGCACAAACGCCCCGTTGCGAGGGTCAATAGGCGCTATGGCGACCCGAAGGCCGGTGCTGCTACAGGCCGTAAGCGGGAGCTCAGACACTACACGTCTGCTTGAACCACCATCTTGGCCACGCCCCCATCTAGTCAACTTTAGATGGAGACATGACTCTGAAGAACCACTGACTCTGAAGTTCAAATTAGTGGGTTTATTACAGAGCCAAGAATAACTGGACATCTAAACAACTCAGGACGAGGTTGTAGAAGTACAAAGGAACTAATGCAAATCCAAACCTATGGGCAAGATTAAATCTTTGAAGCTGGAAAAGAATGATAATTTCCAGAACCAGAACGCAGGCAATGCTTTCCCCTACATCAAGGTCCGTCTTCATCTGTGGTTAATAAGAGACAAGCATTAGTCTATCCCTACACTACCATTATCGTGACATCCCTACTTAGCATTTCACAGGCAAGATCAGGAAAAAGGTGTCAGCACTTGAAGACTTCCAAAGAAGTACACTCATGTTGTATGGGTCAAGTAACCAGAGCTACAGAACTCGTTCTTAGATGCTCCTTCCCTCTCCTTTGATCTCCTCACCTCCTCTCCTGTCTCCACCCTTGGGGCACTGACCCTAATTCAAAATGCAAAAACACAGAACACGCCCACAGTTACATCAGTATCACCCCATCCTCTTGGACACTCCTCATAGGTGATTTCCCGTTGAGTCTCGGTACTCCCAGCACTGGCTCTGCGACCTTGATTCCCAGACCTCCTCCCGTGTGAAAGAACACCGTCTCCCAATAATAAGCACTTCTCATAGAAAAGTATCCTCTCCTCCCCAGGCCTATGGCCTAAAACAAAAAGTGTTATTCTAGCTAACAAAGATGACTTTCTCCACCTGCAACAGGAACGTGAGGAAAAACAAATCCATCATGCACATGAGTTTCAACCTACCCCCTCTGCTAGAGCCATCAGGGAAATTACATTTCAGGCCCAAAGAAATCGGCCAACATAAGAATAATGAGACACATAGGCCCTTTGAGTATACGCATACGTGAACATTTTCATTTAGGCCTTTCACATCATCATGTATAAGCACAGAAAATAAATTTTTCGTTGCAAGCAATCTATGAAATCCTACACGTTAAGCACAATTAGTCATATCTGCGTGCAAACTTTAACATGGTGCACGTTTAACCCCTTCCATGCTCATGACGGAACGGTTCCGTCATGAGCCACGGTTGAGCTGTGCTCATGACGGAACCGTTCCGTCATGGCCCCGCCCGCGCTCGAACCCTTCAGCACCGCGGCGGAATTCGCCCAGCGCTGAAGGGGTTAAATCAAATGCATTACATTACTTGTGAACAACCTCGTTAACCTCTTCCATGCTCATGACGTCTCCCGGCCGTCATGAGTCACGATGGGCATGTGTGGACGACGGCCGGGAGACTTCATGACCACGCCCGCGATTGGAATGTCATCACTGCGGTAGCGCTGCGGGGGAATTTGCGCCGCAGCAAAGAGGTTAAGCAAATGCAGGCAACTACTAATGTTTACATTATTCAGAACACAAATGCCATTATGTTTCTGTACATGGCACGAAACATTTCTATCATTACGCTTTTACATGTTATTACTATATACAATCTAGTAACCAAATGTTATCACCGCAAAGGAATATATATATGGGAGCGGACTACTCGTGATTATAATTCACCCATACAAATTTAAAGAGCACCATCGTGCACCATCAGGAGATTGAGCTGCTTTGAGGATGGTTAATGCAGTGTGATGTAGTATTTTTTGCAGAGGTTCGTCTTCAACTCTTGGCTAAATTGGAGCACCATTGGGGAAGTCCTGAGAGAAACAAGGATGGTGTTCCAGATCTTGGGTGCATAGATGTAAAAGGCCTGCTGCCCCATGTGTTTTTTACACTTCTTAGTCTGCAGTCTGGTAGTGTCCTAGCTCTGGGTTTCCTGAAAACTAACACAGATTTTGAACTTGTCTGCAAGATAAGTGTGGGAGCTGGTTGTGATGGCTTTGTTAAATGATGCATCTGGTTTTGAAAATGGTGCGGGCTGGCTAGGGGAGCTAATGGAGTCCAACAGGAGGTTGATGTGATCATCTTATTTCAGGCCCTGGATGAGATGTGCTGCAACATGTAGGATGTGATTAAGGGGTGCCAGTGTGGTGTCTTGGTGGCCTTAGAACATTGAGTTATCTACATCCAAATGTAAGAGTAGGAGGGCTTCAATGGCAGCCCTGAAGTTGCTTTCTGGAAGAAAAAGTTTCAATTTCTTTCGAAGATAAAGCTGGTGCCAGACTTTTTTGTGCTCTTATGCAATGTGTTCCTTGAAGATGAGGCTGGTGTGCATGGTGAATTCAAGAGACTTGCTATTTGGTGAACATGGTTGATTGAAACCACTAAGGATCATGTCATTAAGCCAGGTTTATACTGTTTTTTGTTCTTGGCAAATCAGCAAATAACAAAAATTCTGTGTTGTTTGTGGTTAGTTTCAGGTAGGCACTGGATATCCAGGACTGGATTCTGTGTATTCAGCGTTTTAAGTGTTGGACATCCGAAGCAGAGGAGACCTTCAAGTAGAGTTGCGTATCATTGGCATTTTGGTGAATCATGATTCTATTATTTGTGAGTGGAGCATCAGGCGGCTCCATGAAGAGGTTGAAGATGACAAGGAACCGTATGGATCCCTGGGGGATTCCACAGGTGATAGGGATCCTTTGGAATGTGGAAGTTGCCCATGTGAACAAACTGGTGTTGGTTTGAAAGCTAAGAGGAGATCCAGAGATGGATGTTGTAAATGAATCCCATTTGAGACTCCAGGATGCATATGAGTGTGGGATGGTTGACAGTGTCGAAGGCAGCTGAGATCCAGCAATATCAGAAGGAAGGGATCATCTTCATCTGTGGTTAGGTGGGCATTGTCCACATTGTGTAAGAGAGTAGTCTCCATGCTGTAGCATGATCTGAAGTCAGACTACTAATTGTGGAGAAGATGGTCAGTTTTAATGTGATTTCTGATTTGAACATAGGCTGCATTTTCAATAATTGTGCTGTTGAATCGTGGGTGAGTGATGGATTGATAGTTGGTGAAGACATCAGGGCATAGTGCAGGTTTCTTTAGGAGTGGCAGGATCTGGCCTGTCTTGAGGGCTTCTAGAAGAGTCCTTGGGTGAAGGAGGCACTGACAATGGTGAGAAGGGATGCAAGAGTGTCCCCAGAGACAGCTTTGGTGAAAGACGAGGGTAAGACTTTATCTTCATAAGAAGTGGCTTTGATAGAGTTGAGTATGTCAGCGAGATCTGCAAGATATAGGGCTTTGATGGATGACTATTGTGTGATTCTACAGGAATGGGTGAGTGTAAGTGATGAACCAGACTTGGTGTTTCCAAAGTGCTGTTGGATCTTCTGTATGTTTTCACTGAAGAAGAGGTTGATGGCATTGCACTCTTCTATGGAGGCAGGAATCAGTTGGTCTGGAGAATGGAGTAGTACAGAGCGAGCATTAAGGAGCATGAGTTGGAATGTGTGCCCTGTAATTTAAGGGTTTGTGTTTGTTAGTGATATGTACATGAGGATGGGTCAATGTGTTGTGCAAATGCTATGTAAGAGTTTGGGTTACCTAAGTCTGGGTGTGATTGTGAGGATTGGCATTATAGGGTACTGGGTGCGGCAGATGATTAAATCTTACATTGTAAGTTTATGAGAAACAAGAGTTTTAGTTCAAGGCTCTTCCTGGCTCCAGAGCTTAATTTGAGCCGGTGGTTGCTGGTAGGGGGCCACCAGCACTTATTTTTGGGGACCAGCACTTATTTGACCCCATCAGACATTTACAGATGGATGTATGTCGTTACAACGCACACTTTTACAACGCATTTTTTACAACGCAAAATCCATTACAACGCACTACACTTACAACGCATGACACTACAACGCATTTTTAAAAACTACCTTTACAACGCATACCATTACAACGCATAATAGTAAATTGCATTTAAGGTAAGTATTAGATAGTATAGGGGTAAAAATTACTTTTCTAACTCCAGGGGGTGCAACAGTAGGGTAAGTGTTGGATAGTATAGGGGTAAAAATTACTATTCTATCTCCAGGGGGTGCAACAGTAGGGTAAGTGTTGGATAGTATAGGGGTAAAAATTGCTATTCTAACTCCAGGGGGTGCAACAGTAGGGAAAGTGTTGGATAGTATAGGGGTAAAAATTGCTATTCTAACTCCAGGGGGTGCAACAGTAGAGCAAGTGTTGGATAGTATAGGGGTAAAAATTGCTATTCTAACTCCAGGGGGTGCAACAGTAGGGTAAGTGTTGGATAGTATAGGGGTAAAAATTACTATTCTAACTCCAGGGGGTGCAACAGTAGGGTAAGTGTTGGATAGTATAGGGGTAAAAATTACTATTCTAACTCCAGGGGGTGCAACAGTAGGGTAAGTGTTGGATAGTATAGGGGTAAAAATTACTATTCTAACTCCAGGGGGTGCAACAGTAGGGTAAGTGTTGGATAGTATAGGGGTAAAAATTACTATTCTAACTCCAGGGGGTGCAACAGTAGGGTAAGTGTTGGATAGTATAGGGGTAAAAATTACTATTCTAACTCCAGGGGGTGCAACAGTAGGGTAAGTGTTGGATAGTATAGGGGTAAAAATTACTATTCTAACTCCAGGGGGTGCAACAGTAGGGTAAGTGTTGGATAGTATAGGGGTAAAAATTACTATTCTAACTCCAGGGGGTGCAACAGTAGGGTAAGTGTTGGATAGTATAGGGGTAAAAATTACTATTCTAACTCCAGGGAGTGCAACAGTAGGGTAAGTGTTGGATAGTATAGGGGTAAAAATTACTATTCTAACTCCAGGGGGTGCAACAGTAGGGTAAGTGTTGGATAGTATAGGGGTAAAAATTACTATTCTAACTCCAGGGGGTGCAACAGTAGGGTAAGTGTTGGATAGTGTAGTGTAATATTATGCGTTGTAATGGTAGGCGTTGTAATGGAATGCGTTGTAAAGGTAGTTTTTAAAAATGCGTTGTAGTGTCATGCGTTGTAAGTGTAGTGCGTTGTAATGGATTTTGCGTTGTAAAAAATGCGTTGTAAGTGTAGTGCGTTGTAAAAGTTGCGTTGTAAAGGTTGTTCCCCTTTACAGATAACAAGAGATGAAAAAGCACAGAAAGTCTAAAGATGGAGGAAGAGAAAGACAGAAACACTCTCAGACATGGCATAAGTAGAAAACTGGAAGAGTGAAATAAAGGGGACGGGAGTGTCTGGTACTGGTTTAAATAGTCCTGAGGTGAATTCAAAACTACACAGCTTTGGTAATTGGTCCACCAGCGCTCAGTCATTTACAAACTAAGCACTGCATGGGTCTTACCAGCCCAAAAAAAGCAGTGCCTTTTCTGTGTACCCCTTCAGATGGGCGACACCTGGACACTTGAAGAGTTGCTTGAAATAGGGAGAAGTAGGAAGTGATGTCACATCTTGTGCAAATGGTAGATGGGAAATCCAGTGATACCCCTTCCTGTGCAGATTGATGATGGGAAATTTAGCCCTCTTTTCTGGCTTCCTTTAAAAATGGGTTTGATGGCAAACTATTGAAGCAATCTCCTATGGAGATGGATGATAGAAAATCCAGTGATGTCACTTCCTGTGCATATGGATGATAGGACATCCAGTGTTGTCACTTCCTGTGCAGATGAATGATGGGAATGAAGTCCTCTTGTCAGGCTTATTTTAAAGATTAGTTTTGCGGGAAACCAGTGATGTAAATTCCTGTTTCGATGGGTGATGTGAAATAGAGTGATATCACTTCCTATGAGGAGTGATGCCACTTCCTAAGCAGATGGCTCATGGAATGTTGTTTCCAATTCTAGCCTTTTTTGGAGAACTGTCCAGTTACATAGCCACAGAAGGGGGTTTAGGCCTAGTTCACAAAACACTACCTGAAGTATTGTGTACAACATGGGAGGCCACACCTGGAGCATTGTGTTTAGTTTTGGGAGACACATTCATAACATTTGGTTCAGTTCTCCATGTCTTATCTAGAGTATTATGTCTAGTTCTAAGTGGCCCATCTGAAGTATTGTGTCCAGTTTTGAGTGACATATCTGCAGTATTGTGTTCAGTTCTGTATGATGCACCTAGAGTACTGCTTGCAGTTCTGAAAACCAAGTTTGGAGTGTTATGTTGAGTTCAGTATAAGCCACCTGGGAATATTGTGAATGTTACTGTGATCTTTCCAAGGAGCTCCCTCTCACCACCTGTGCCGTGTGGGCCTGTGTTCCTGTAAATGGTGTATGGAATTCCCAATCTCACTTCCCAGTACAACTTTTGTTACACTCATTTGTCCTCAAAGCTCTCCTTTGCCCTTATGTATCTGTATCACCATAGACCCCACGGGATCTCCATGTTATCTTCTGTACCTTTGTGGCTTGGGATTCTCTGAGCTCCACCACGAGTTGTCTTTCACCAATGTTCTTATATGGATGTGATGCTGTGAATCGTCGGTGTACAACAAAACGGTGGATGCCCATAGCAGGATAGAGTGAAGGGCTCGGGCATTCTCACCAGCCAGTGTATATCGACAGGTAGCATTTTACTCTGTGTGAAACAATGTTACAATGTTGGTGATTAGTCAAGAGTGAGGGTTGTAATTAGTTGTGTCATTTCCATTCTGAGCCATGCAATTTGAAATAGTCTTGATGATTGCGAGATTGTGCAGTTCTAGGCTATTTTTTTGTTTTGTGTTAGAGTCAATAGGATGCTTCAAGCAAATAGTAACACTGTTAATACAAATGGATAATAGACTGTCATGCCAGACGTTGACAGTGTTTTATTCTTATTTTGGGACAGAGAATTGTTATTTATAGTGATACAAGGTTCAGTTAATCTGGTGGGTATGAATATTTAAAGGTGTGGCATGAAGCGGAGTTGAAACATGCTTAGTTAGGACAGCAAGACCATGATTTAGAGGGAGACATCCACGCGGATTTGTAGTTCAAGTGAACAGTTATCCCTGATATGCAGGGCCAATCGGAGGGAAGATTTTGCAGAACCGATTCTACAGGCTCTCACAAGTTTGATGAGATTGTTATATTGGAATCAATAGTACACATAGGAAACAGTGGATTGTGAGTAGATATCCTTTTGATTTGCTTGTGCGCATTGCTGCTGCTATGGTTAGCATTGCTGATGGGAATACAGCTATTTTAATCTTTCCTTCTCGTCCATTTGATGCAGTTGGATTGTCATTTGGACTTAGTTTGGGGTCTTTATGCCCAGAGGTGGTACTTGGACCTGCAGATTAGTTGGCAGTGCCAACAGTAGTTGTCCTTGCTAGTAGTGACTCAGTGGAGTGAATTGTGTCACATTAGTGGTCTCCATGAGCTTTATTTCACCTTCTTCAAGTGTTTTTTTCTTTTAATGGAGGCCTATGCATTCCAAATGAAGGATCAAAGAAAACATGCATAACACTCATTGAAGCAGAAAGCGGGGGAGAATAAAAACAGCTTCAAAGCACGTGGGCACATTAAACAGATAAGAAAAGCAGCCAATGTCAAAACAATTTCTTTAATGTTCTTGAGCAATGAGCACTGTAAGAGGCAACCCAGGGACCAGCCAAGCTCATCAGGACCTCTCTGGGCCTGCCAGATGCTAGGCTGAGAGAATCAACCTGGAAAGAGTCTAATTTCTCCAATTCTACGAGAAAACTGAGTTCCTCTTGCTTTCTCATGAGGCACGACTATGTTGTATTGCAAATATTTTCCTACCTGCCACAAAAGAAATGGAGTAGGTCGAAAATACACAAAGCTCCAACACTTTCCACAAGGTGCTTGAAGCTAAAAGTACAATTATGAAAATTATATAGATAGGCATCTATAGTACAAGTAAAGGAGATCATTATTTTTGGTTTCTTCGGCAACAGCCGTCGTATTAGCAAAATATGTGGCTCTGGCTCATGGATCATATAGTGAAATGGGGAGAGGATGTGGCCTTCTGGCCAGAGCTGCCGACTTTGGAGCTGGGGAACCAGATTCGAGCCTCGGCGTTGGCTCAGCTTCCTGTGATTCTGGGCAAATCACTTATTCTCCCTGTGCCTATCAAAAAAGGAATGTGTCCTTGTGTAATGTAACTGGTGCTCATGTAAAGCGCTCCAATACCTTCAGGTCGAGTCCGCTCTATATATATCTGCAAAAAAAAAAAATGACTACAATGAACTCCAAAGTTCCACCATTGCCGTCTTCGTCATCAAGTGCATTTTGGGGACTAGCTTTGCAATGTCCTCACATGTTGGTAGTCGTAATCCTTGTCCCCAACAGTCGTTTTGTTTATAGACCATAGTGTTGCTGCGCGTTCACCACATCAAAGTGGTACAAAGCAGCGATTTTGGGCAATTCATGTTGGATGGGCTAAATCCAGGAGCAGTTTAGAGCAATTTAGGGAAGTAGTGACTCCTGCGAGCTGTAGCCTGTAGGAGCGCAAAAGCATGGGTGCAGTTACCACAGTTGTGATCACTATAAGTAGAACACAGCAAAGGTGTGGGGCAGTTCCGGATGGACTGGGATTGCAATACTTTTACTTATAGGCTACACTCAGACGTGGTTATGGAGCAGCTGAGGGAGGATGGATACTACGTTAGTGGGCGATGGGCTGTACCTAGGAATGGTGTTGTGTGACCACAGGAGAAGCTCATAAGTTGCCAACTATGTGCCTATTTAGAACAGCTCCTGCATCCTTCTTAATCAGGTTTCCGTCCCTGCTTTAGCACTGAATCTAACTTGGTGGAGGTCACGGACTACATTAAGCTGGCGGTGAACCAGGGGAAACAGGTGCCGCTGCTACTCTCAGATCGATCTGCAGCTTTTGATACAGTATCTCAACCTATTCTTTTGTAGCTATAGGAAATATTTGCGTTAGCGGAGCCATGTTAGCCTGATTTTAATCATTTCTGTCTGATAGAAGCCAATCGGTATGGATGGCCCTTTATGCCTCTGATCCTAAACCTCTATGATTTGGTGTCCCTCAGGGCTCTGCCCTGAGTACATCGTTGTTTAATGTATATATGACACCTTTGACTGGACTGGTAGAATCCATTGGTGTGCAATTTGTGTCCTATGCCAACTGCACCAGATTCTCCTCATTCTAGCCAGAAACATACCGAAAGCTTTTAGCAGATCCAAGGCTTGTCTAATGGCATTTCATTGGATGCCCTTCAGCAATTTACAATGCAATGGGATCTAGATGGAAATTTTGTAATTCGGCCTACCCCCACCCACCTGGTAAGGTGAATGCTGGCCTTGCTTTGTTCTGCCCACGGCCTGCCCCAGCTACCATTGCATATAATTTAGAGGTGAAATTTGACAATCAAGCCTCTTTGGGTCCACAGGTTGCTGGAGTTGTGGGTTCCTGTCTTGGACGTCTGAATTCACTAAAGAAATGTCTCTATTTTCTTCCACTGCAACGTCAGAAAATGGTAATACATGTCCTTATCACCTCTTGACTTGACTATGTCAACTCTCTCTATTGGGGTTCACCAGCTTATCAACTCAGGAGACTTCAGCTGGTACAGAATGCCAGTGCACAACCTCTGCTGAAACTCCTGAGAGGTGACCACATCCATCCTCATTTGAAGGACCTGCACTGGCGTCCTATCAGGGAACTAGTGTGGTTCAAGGGGCTCATGCTGGATCACATTGCCTTGTATCAAACGGGTTCATGGTACTGGATTATCCCTTATCAGCTGGCAAGAACCCTTTGTTCCTCTGATGCTATGATGGCGGTGGCCCCGCGAATTAAAGGGAAGAAGTGCGGTGGCACCTCCTTCTCCTTTCTTGCCGTTCGAGACTGTAATGCTCTTCCTTTTCATCTTGGGGCTACGAAGAACGTACTCTCACTCAAACGGAATCTTAAGACCTTGCTTTTTGAATTGGCATGTCAATAATTGTTTTTGTCTGATGGTCAGCGAATCTGTCCACAACAGGACACCCATTGAGTAGCTGTACTCTATATCAGTCCTCTGATTGATTGATTGACAGTGCTGGTCTCTAGGAGCTGTATCCCGGAGCAGTGTTAAAGAACGGGCACCACAGTACTGGTTTCTATCGGCTGTACCCCTGAGCAGTGTTGGGGATTAGGTACTACAGTAATGTTCACTATGAGCTATAATCAGCAGTGGTAGCACCATGGTGGTTGAGGAGGTAGCTACCACGCATTTCAGCTTATTGGCTGAGGGAAACGTGTTGATTGCTTTTTCATCTATGTGGTTGACTTTTGGTGCAGTATGTGAGGCCCAGATTGTGCTTCCGACTTGGTGTGGTGCAGTGTAGCAGCATCTTACGCATGATGAGGAATGTGAAGATAATGTAAGAGACAGCTTTGCAGGCAGTGTATACATACCATGACAATTTGAGGTCAGTTCTGTCTAATTCTGGGAGGCTCCAAGACTGCATTGCCATTCTGAATGCAATGCGGCTTCATATGATCCTTATTCACTATGAGAAATGCGCCATAGCTTGCTTGTCTGGACTGGAAAAGAGCACAGCATGAAGCCTAAACTCTTGGAGTTAGAGATAAGCCACCAAATAATACACAATGTAGAGTCAACCCAGGGGCGATAAGAGGCTCGGAACCCTGGGGGCACTGTTATGTCACATGCGATCTGTTAAACTCATACTACAGTGCCATTCTAGTGTCCCCAAGCATGTATTTGCTGGTGTTTCAGCTGGGGGAGGAAGGTGTTAGGTTAAAAGAAGAGTGAGTTGAGGGGGACGGGATGTGAAGAGTGATCGGGGCTATGGGGCAGGGTTTCTATTAATTTGTTCGTTCCAGGGTCTAACAGGCCCAAACGGGGAAGAGGCCACAGGAACACGCATTTTACTTTGCCGTGAACTTCGACGCTCGGACTGAACAGCATGGAAGGATGGATGGGTTAGGGTAGACTGAGGTGTAATGTGGTCGGGGGTGCTACAGGGGGAATGCCTAGGAGGCTGCAGAATTTGGCTCAATATAGATTATGCCCAGACCAGCAAGTCAAAAGGGCGGTGGGTGCTGACTGTCAGTACACAGGGGTTGCACTTCCTGCAATCTGTGGCGATAGAAGTAGGTTAAACAAGCATTGAAAATGCAATAGGTCTTGCCTTTGATTAAGTTAAAGCCATTTGCTTTGCTAATGGTATTGTATAGCAAAGCAAATGGCTTTAACTTAATGAAAGGCGAGACCTATTGCATTTTTAATGCTTGTTAAATATGGGAGTGTGTCTTCTTCACCTCAAAATCAATCTTGCTGCGGCCTTCTGTAATAACTAAAGATGGTAAATAAGATGTGTTGGTGCCCTTACGCGAAATGCATTACAGTAGACCATCTGTGAGATGATGAGAACTTGGACCATGTCTCCTCTTGCTGATTTAGAGATGAAAGGGAGAATTTTTTATTACATTAAGCAAGTGAGTGAGCAGGAAAAAGTGAGGAAACGAGTGAGGATATTAGGGAGAGGTGAGAGAAAATCCAAAAAGGATTACAAGGGTGAGAGGGAGAGAAGAGAAGAAGGAAAAGAAGTAAGGAAAGAGCTAGTGAAACAGAAAGCTGAAGGTGGAACGAAAGAAGAAGTGAAAGATGCTAGGAGGGTGCTGAAACAAGGGAGAAGATGGAGGATAAAGAAAGGATAGAAAGTTAAAAAGGTTGAGGAGAAATGCAGTTGAGACAGTAGGAGTGGGAGATGAAAGAAGGGCACTGAAGGGGTGGATGGAAGCAAAAGCAGAGAGCAGAGAAGATACAATGAGGTAGATAAGTATGAAAGCAAAGAAAAGGATGGAGAGAGGAGGCGTGAGAAAGAGTACTATGAGTGTCCTGGTCTGTAAAAAGGAAAGAGAGGATGGTGCCTCAAACACACTTATTTGGCTTCCTTGTGCTCTATCAGAGTGAAGATTTGATTCAGAGGTAGGAGCAGACGGAGAATCCCCCAATTCTTTTTAAGAAGGGACTAAATTTGATGGAGAAATGATGATGTTGGGATTTCTAAACCATAATTTTAATACCACCTGTGTGCTTTCAGTATCAGGCTGTCAGTTAAGTGACTGGTGGCCCAGGAGTCAACATGTTGGGCCCTGCTGCTCTATGCAGCCTCTGGACTCTAGCCCTATGCTTGAAGCTTCACAGTCTAGGATGCAACAGAACAGGCTCACAGTTTCAGCTATCCATGATGCTTGTGCTTTGTGGTTTCAGGCTGATGTGGCTTCTAAGGTCCCTTTTAAACCATTGAATATGAGAAAATGTGTAATTCTTCTTTACCATTGTCTCTTGACATGACCGCAACTGTCTGTTTTTTACTCTCAGTAAAGTATCACTCAAAGTCTCTCACAAAAGGCCTGGAAACGTCACATATAAACACAATCTACAGATGGAAATGTTGCAAATAAGCAAACTGAAAGCTTGGCAGCTATGCCCGGCTGCTCTTTCCTAGAAGAGCGGAAATGCAGCCTCTCACCACAACAGGACATCCACGTGTGAATGGGTTAAGGGTCACCCCGGCGAATCCATCTGCATTGGTGTGGGGGAGCAGCTCCCTAGAGTGCACGTCATGGACAATATGGGAGAAAGCAGATCCCATCTTAATGATGAAAGTATTCACCGGGCGGTGCATATCTGACAGTGTGGAAACGCACTGCGTGGTAACCAGTGCAGGGCGTGACTTGTGCAGTCGGTAAGTGGTAGCAGCACACCTGGAGGTGTGGAATGTAATGAGGTCCACCGTTCTCTTGAATGCGTGGTATGTTGTACGGGCTGATGTCCACATAGAAGTAGGGACTTGGACGTGTGGCGTCAGTGCACACTTGGTAAAGGGAGGGGTGCGTTTTGGGGAATATGGGCTCTGGTTGTCTGGAGGCAGACAGACTCCATGTGGTTGCAGTTCATGTGTATGTGTGTGTGTGGGAGGGGGGTAGTCACGACGTTCCATGTATATGGAGACGAGGATTGAGATGTTATTGGTGACCATGGGCATGGTAGTAGCCAGGGAGAGGTATGCCTTAGGGTGACAGTACTTGTAGGTGTGACTTGGGGTAACAGTGTATGAGTGCATGGAATGTCGGTGTCTCGAGTCGCTACGTACATGGGGTAAGGTATATATGTTGAGTGCGTGCATATGGGGATAGGGAAGGTTAGGACTGCCGAGCACAAGGCGGTAGGTAGACATATGGTATATGCTGCCATTGTATATGAGTTTACCCTGGGGAGGGCGTGCACACGCGGTAGGCAGCGTACTCGATCGAGGTGGTAGTGCACACAGAAGATGTTCGGGGAGGCGTGGCCTGCTGGCAGCGCGTGTGCCACAGAAGAGATGCCACTTACTTGCTGAGCTGATGTCCTGAGCTCCAGCAGGGCCGATGCCAGCACGGCACAGCAGAGTGACAGCAGAAGCAGTTGGATGTTGTCGCAGCTTCTCGTCACCGCGTCCCGGATCTCATTTTGCGGCAGAAGCGGAGGGCTTTTTCAGGTCACGGTGGGCGACAACAGCCTGTTCGCTTTCATGAACTTCATGCAGTTAGTAATGTCCTGTCGTTCCGCACGCTGCACACTTCCGGAAAAGCACGACGGATCCTAGGGACCGTCTACTTGGTGATACTGCGAGTTCTTAGAAAAAAAAACAATGCCAGCAAAAAAAACAAGCCGAGAATGGAGAAATAAAAAGCTCGTCAGCCATTGTTGAAGGCAAACGCGTAATATGAAAAAAAAGTGCTTAGCGGCTAATTGAGAGACACTGTCTCCCGCCGCAAGTAAAAGATCAAATCCCGGTGGGCGGGCCCAAAAGAGAACAGGGTGGCAACCCTCAGTGTAATGATTGCCTCTGGTGCAATCATTACACTGTGTTTTGCCTAATCTATGATGTAAAACAACGAGCACAAATCAAAAATGGAGGCGGAGCCGCGACACGACTTCTGGAATTGTATCGATTCCAAGAAGCCCTCGTATAATGAGGGCAGCGCATGCGCTGCTTTCGCCAGGCCGAGAACTAAAAAACACAAGCAGGTGAGAAAAAAGAAAAGACCCTGCAAATAGTGCATCGTACTAGGCCAATATGTTACAATACATCCACACTAGCATGGCAGGGCACGTGGTTTGAACAAAACCAATCATATTTAAACCTGATCGTAAATGCAAAATAACGCAAACACGGTGATGTGCATAATGATCCGGTCACGAGTTCAGCGAGCCCTCTCCCTCACTGCACCTGTATGAATAAAATTACTGCAGCCCCTGAAGGTAGGCCCTTCTCGCCACATGATTGTTGATCTGTGTTACTTTTGTTAGGGTGAGTTTGCCTGGACCTGTCTTCCCATGCCAATGTGGTTCTACTGTTGGCTGCAGAGCTCTTTCTTACCCCGTGCCCTTATACTCTTTTGGCCGTGAAGTTCCCTCTCCCAGAGGCCTGTCTGTTTGGCTTCAATTATGGTGCATTTGAATGGGAGTATACCCTCCCTCTAGAGCAGTTATACACAAAGTACGGCCGAGGGCCGCATGCGGCCCACCTGACCTTTACATGTGGCTCCCTGGGCAGCAGCAGCACTGGGATGCTGTGTACTAGACAGCACTAACTTGGAAACAAATGTGAAATATACAGCAAACACGTATTTAAAGGTTAATTGCAGTTAGGGAATGGAAGTAACAAGGCCCTTAACTTTAGGAACACCTACATTTTTATAGACAGACACTCGATATACATGCTTTGCTTAACCTACACCCACTTGATACCCGCTGCTGGCATCAGTGTGGCCCTCGGTCACACCATAGACCAAACTTTGCAGCCCCGGGGAAATGTGTGTGAGTACCCATGCTCTAGTCTAGAGGCATCAGATTTTGTGCCGGTGGGGGCCGGTTTTGTCGCTGGGGGCTGGACTTGCAGCAGTGCTGCAATATCGGTCCCTGTAACAAAAGTGAGAGCAGTGCTTCTTGCTAGCGCCCCCAGCCCCCCCTTCCAGGGCCGGTCGAAAAGCAGTCTGCTGGGGCTTGTTGCTGTTCCCAGTCCGGCGCTGAGAGCCATGCCAACAGTTCGCCTGTTATTTGACCACGGTACTCCCTCTTACCCTCCTGTGCCTGTCACTTTACAGCATAGAAACCCTCGTTGCCCCCGGTGTCTATTACTGTAAACTGTTCTTCTCGGCGTGGGGTTCCCTCTTATCCACTGCAGGTGTTCTCTGTGAATGAAAGCTGCTTACAGCACTGAACGGCGCACCCCACCGCCCCCCCTTACCCCGCGAGGGGCATGGATCTGTACTTGTAAACCATTGTGAACATTATGCTCCCTGGCGCTCTCCCGCCTCCCCCTCCTCCATGCCTGTACCTGCCACTGTAAGTTCTTCACAGCACCGAGCTCTCTCTCTCCTACCCCTGTGCCTGGGGCTCTAAAGAGCATAGAGCCCCCTCTCTGTCACCCCGTGGACCTGTACCCGTTTCTCACTATCCTGAGTACCTTTGCTTCTGAAAAGTGCAAATGTATTGTAACAAATGCATTGTAACAGTGCTGAGACATGCAGGTAGGTACTCTTCTTTTCAAATTAAGGAGTGCAGCAACTCAGTATCGGAGGGTACCTGCACATTTAAAGCGCAGCCTTCTACTGTGGGCTCTTCCGAGCTCCCGCTGACCCCCTCGGCCCCCCGTACCTGCCCCTCACTTGAGGCCTTTGGCACCAGGGAGCCCCTCTCCCCTGAGAATGTGTCAGTTTCGTCAAGCCTTTCACGGGCTGGAGTTCCCTCGCGCTCCGCGCCTGTATACCCTACTAAAGGCATTAACAGTAACAGATGGATTCTGCACAGAGCCGAGGACGCGCTGTCTCTGCTCTGTAACACGTGGGCTCTGCGCCTCCAAGGCTGCAAGTTCAGAGGAACGCGGAGGCCTGAGATGCTACGTTTGCGGAAAAGAGAAGCAACCAGAGGACTTTCCCCTTCCAACCCAGTGTGCTCTTGGGCGATCTCTGCTCCTCTCCTCAGCTGGGATTGTGTAACCCTGGAATGAGTAACACTAACAAGGGGCTGCGCTGCCTCTAACTGAAGCCCATTGTTTGACAGCCCCGGAGGCCTCCCCTGCTCTGTCCTCTGGCATGTATACACAGCCCACACCTGACAGATTGTGTGCAGAATTCCGACACTCTGCGGTTTCACAGAGGCACGGCCTTGTGGGAGGGGCCGCTGTGACGAGCCTCTTGCAGCCCGAGTGAAAGGGAAACGTTTCTTTCCACTCAAATGGAAGTTATTCATTTGTTCAGCCTTCGCTCTTGTTGCTTTTGCCTCGCTTGCTGAAGTGCGGCTTTAAATGTACCTCTCTATACCTTGCAGCTTGCATGCAGCTCTTTGATGACACTAGGGGGCATATCAACAAGGGCTTTATCTCTGCTTTTTTGGCTTTAAAAGCCAAAAAAGCAGAGATAAAACTAGCACCCTATCAACAACAGGGTGCTAACATGAAAATTCGCATGTTAGCACCCTTTTACTCTACGCTTCCCCTTGCATCTCTAATGAGATGCAAAGGGAGCGTTCCAGAGTAAAATAATAGGAGAAATGTCGCTAAGCGACATTTCTCCTATTATCAAGAATATCGCTAACCCTGTTAGAGACAAAAAAAGCAGCGCTAACCGTGGTTAACGCTGCTTTTTTACGTCTGGTATTTTTCTGATTTAGCCATGATATCCTATGGCTAAATTTGTCTGTCCCTATCAACAAGGTAACGTGAGATTATCGCTGGGTTTCCAGTGATAATCTCACGTTAGCCTGTTAGCGTGAGGATTTGTATCGCTATTGAGATAAGCGTTGCTAATAGCACGCTATCTCAGCGATATAAATCCACGCTAGCCGGCGATAATTATCCTAGCGCTAAATGCGCTTTGCGATAATTATCGCCGGTTGTTGTTGATATGCCCCTAGGGGCATATCAACTTATCAGCTTAGCGACATTTCTCCTATTATTTTACTCTGGAACGCTCCCTTTGCATCTCATTAGAGATGCAAGGGGAAGCGTAGAGTAAAAGGGTGCTAACATGCGAATTTTCATGTTAGCACCCTGTTGTTGATAGGGTGCTAGTTTTATCTCTGCTTTTTTGGCTTTTAAAGCCAAAAAAGCAGAGATAAAGCCCTTGTTGATATGCCCCTAAATTGCTCACTGTTCCATATTAGGATTTAAATTTATAAACTGCAAGTAACAAAAGGGGTCTCTGACAGAAGTAGTAACGCACTGACCTATTTACATTGCATGCGCTTTGTGATCTGCACAGTACACGTGCTTTGCAGCAGGGACTTTAACCTCCTGCGCTACTTCATGATGGCTCAAAACATCCACTAGACACAACTCCAATCTCTTGCCGCAGGTTCATCAATCTCCAGAGTTATCCCACTATTTTTGTGTTGCCTGAAAATTGCTGGAGGGAAGGAACGCAGCAGCGGGTGTTTTGAAAACTGTATTGTAGTTGACAGCATGGCGCCCTTCCAAAGTCAGGGCCCGGTGCGGTGGCACCGATCGCACCGCCCTAGAGCCGGCCCTGCCAGTAGTCCCAACCACCTTAATTAGTTCCATGGAGACTTTGTCACAGAAGCCTTGAGATGGCGGGGTCTCCGGATTGCAGAATTCTACTTGAACCTTGTGGAGTTCCCTTTGATCGCCATTCATGCAGCTTGAAGGGCTTCTACGTCGACAGATAGAGAGTATTTCTGCTGGGAACTGAGATGTGATTTATAAGAGCACAGAGAACTAATATATTTCTAGAACTTAGGCATGGGCGATCAGGGTCCAGAAAGACAGGCAGGGAGCACCGAGATGGCTTACTGACAAAACTGGTACAGAGGGGATGTGAAAGAAAAACAAGGCAAGGGCTGAGGGCCTTGCCTCCTAGAAGAGGGGACAGTCATAGACAGAGACAAACAATCTAGCCTTGGTGTGGGCACTACATATGAAGAGACCCTGATGGTAGGAGGCCATTCGGGGTATAATCCATGTGGCTGTAACTTTGACTGTGGTCTCCTATACATTGCCCGCATATGCAAGACTGAGTGAGTGCAGACAGCCATGACTAACTACCGAAATATGAGGTGACAAAAACACAGAAAGCAAGTTAATCAACATGTTCACAATGAGAGTTCACATGGGCGAGGGCTCTCCATCTGGCAAGCGCACTCCATATGGATGTGTGCGTCTGTGTGTGCATCTACCGCCTACTCTTGTAATGTGTATGAGAGTAGCAGGGAAAGGTGATCTGAGGGTGATTCTTCACCCTTAAGGTGAGAAAGAAAAGCCCTTTACCATCTGCAGCATTACGTCTGTTACTAGAAAACACAGTGCAGTGCTACACGCATGTGCGTACATTACATGTAGTTATTACCTGACTTAAACAACATAAGATCACTAAATAGGTGACCATTTTCAATCTTTTTGTGAGCTCTTTTAATCTATAAACCAAGGATGGGTCTACTCTTGGTAGCTGTGTAGAGGGCTGACAGACAGGCCATGACACCAAAAAACTCCAGAAAGCAGGCAGTGGATGGGACTGGGAATACCACATCCCCGACACACTGCTTTGAAAGCACACTCTGCTGTGTATGGCCTGAGACGTCCCTGCAACTCTGTTTCTGCTAGCATGACTAATCTGTGACCATATTTGGGCTTCTGCAGATCTGTTGTTGGTTCTGAATTTTCCCCTGCGTTTCCTAGTTACTCTGTTTGTGTGTAGTGCGAATATATCATTAATTTAGTTATTCAAGAAGTTCACCTTGCTTGTTATCTTTGAGAGTCTCTGTGCATGCATGAGGTTAAGGAAGTGGCCTTCAAAGATTTCAGGCTGTGCCCCTAAATGGCACAATAATTTCTTACAAATTATTAATTGAAATATAATATACTGTAGGTTAAGTAAAACGTTAGAATGATGTGTGGGTGCATGTTTACGAATAATCAGATAAATTGATATTTAGTATAGATATTAAAAGTTTCACAATAAACGAGTTCAGCATGAAATATTGTGAGCGTGACTAACATTTCAAGAGTGACCGGGACCTGGAGCTGGCGCCGCGCAGAGCTTGCGGCAGCAGCATGGTCCAGGTCTGCCTTCAAAGATGAGATTGGTTCAGGAGGCAGTCCCCAGATGTGCATCGTAACAACCACTGCAGGTCAAAGCAAACCACCACGAAACCAGCAGAGATCAGTTGCGGGGAACAAGACTTCAGTGAGTGAAATGACTGTGGGCAAAAGAGAGACAGTCGGTAGGACTTCCACAGGTAGCCGCATTTCACCTTGCCTCTCTGCTGACCTGGACGCTGGGCAGTCTCATTCTGCCGTTGCTGCCGTTGCTGGTGAGAAACCGCGCAACACACCGCTGTGGGACTTCAATTCCCAACCTCCCTTACGCCTGGAATGCTCACAAAACAGCAACCCCGGCCCGTGGCAAGTGTAGCCGCCTTTCACCTTGTCTCTCTGCTGACCTGGACGCTGGGCAGTCTCATTCCGCCGCTGCTGGGGAGAAGCCACGCAACACACCGGTGGGGGACTACAATTCCCAACCTCCCTTGCACCTGGAACGTTCACAAAACAGCAACGCTAGCCTGTGGCGTCGGACGCGGGCGGGGATGAGCCCAAACCAGGCCCGGGCCATGCCTGGGCCAAGGGCGGGCCCGTCCACGCCTGTCAAAGCCTGGAGGAGGCTGGGCTGGACCCCCCTCTAACATTCAACGCCTGACGTAAGGTACTGTTTTTATATCTTGTTTGCAAAAATGGTGAAGCGGAAAGGGCCCAGTGAGAAAGCGGGCAGAGGGACCATAGCAACACTAGACGCATTCCTGTCCAGCGCAGCAAACAAACTCACTCATGAGATTGAGTTAACTGAGAGGCGTCTATTGATCAAACCCCTTTCTTACCCACTGAGGACTTCCTTAGGGGACTCAGCTGGTGAAAACTCTTCCACTCAGCCCTCGCAATTGATAACATTTGTCAATCCCTCACAAAGCCATCCGGGAATTTCGCTCGCTACACCAGCCTCACCTGCTACATCTAGCAGGGAACCTGAGCATTCACCAACCCTTCAAATGACTCTCCAACTAAGCAATGTGTTACATAGAAGAAAGTACTCTGGCAGGTAATGTAATCCAGGAGCCATAGGTGTAGTTAAGTAGATTTATTCATAGTAAGTAGGATGGTAAAGAAGGCCCCACCGGGAGCAGCATCCAGCTGCTCAGCCCATCTCACTCAAACTGACCACACTTCAAACCATGCATCCACGAACATTCCGATGACATCACACACACAGGCTGGGCAGCAGGGAAAAGGAGAAGACAAGAATATAACACAATGCTATGTGGCAGGATCCAAAAGCCGAAGCCAAGTAAAACAATTTGAGTCCCAAAACCAAAGGGAGCAAACATCAAGGTGGCCACAGGCTCCACCACAGTGTTCTCACCATATCGTCCACCCCAAGTATGCTGCCCCCATCCCTAGTACTTGATGATGCACTATGGGCAGGAGTAAGCAAAATGATGGCTACCTTATTGGATCCCATTTTAGTGAAATTAACGCAGGTTGAAGAGTGACTGGCGTGTATACAGGCTCAGAGAGCACCCACTCAGTGCCTTTTAGACCCCCTATGTGCCGGGCCTGCATGATTATCTGTGGAAAAGGCTCAACTACAAGTGCACATTGAGCTGGGTCTGACTGCTCCACCCATCCCGTGCACTTCATCAATCTCTGCCACATGGACTTGTGAGTAGCAACCCGTAGTTTACGGCTCTCCCAACACGTTGCCGGAGGTTCCAACTTTATTATCATCGGGTGCAAGGGATTTGACTCACCAGGCACCACCAGCACTGAGGGATTTAAGAACTGACCCTCGGCCATCAGGAAGACCAGACAGACTCATGGCGGGTACAGATCACTGCTCACCGCAAGTTCTCCACCTTCCATCAGCGGCCTCTCCATTAGTACTGGTCTTGGCAAATGTACCTCCTCTGTGGAAAAAACAGTTTGAATCAACAACGCAGTTAATGGACAAATGCCTGCACTGGGTATCACGCAACCTAATCGACTTAGGGATGAGGAGCTGTCTGCTGTCTAACCAAATTATTATGGCCAGGAGAGTGGGATGGCTTGGCACTGCTACTAAATCTATTGCCGGAGACTGTGTGGTGATAAATTTTAAAAATGCACATGTGGGTAATTTACTCTTAAACCACCTCCATAGAATTTCTTTTAAGAGCACTCAGATTATACCTTTATCACTGGAGCACTTTTATAACCAGGGCGTCATGTTTGGAGTTGAAGATAGGGGCAGGGCAAGGACTGGTCAGCCATTCAGCAACTGAGTCACGAGGAGGGATCTAGCAGTATCCCAGGGGTGAAGCTGTGTAACTGATATGTAGACTGGTTTTAGGTTTAAACCTATAATAACTGATAAAACCCCACCAAAAGCAAAATAGCCATCATTCGTATAAACTTTGTAAGGGCTCAAGGTAAAGATAGTGGAACACTACATATGTTGACAAAAAATCAGTTTGCTTAGAAAATGTGTGGATATCATGTCATACAATATTTGTGATTATGTGTTTTTGATTATTTATAGTGACCCCTGAAGAAGGGCAATCATGCCCAAAATGCATTGGGTATTTTTATCGAATAAACGCTGCCTTTTATGAAGAATGCTCTATTCGTGTTCTTTCAAGAAGTCTTACGGACACAGTTTGAACATTAGAAGCTTGGGAAATGGCATACACAACCTGTGTGTGGACTTAGTTAAACAAAGGAAAAACATTTGAATAAAAGTTACGTCTAAAAATGTCGAACAATTGTCAAAAAGTGGATTACCTCATATAAAGTTCTGCCAAGGAGGCGTCTTACAGCAGTGCGATTGGTTGGGGCGACAAGGCGCCCCTTTGCAACGGTTCATATTCAGTGCCAGTTGGGTAGGGCACTTAACCAAGTCTGCACGCAATAATGGAACACGTTTACAAACCGGAAAACAGAAAATTGAAAAACGAGGAGTGCATCCCGTCCCCACGATTGATGTTACGAACCCATTGCCCAACACCGGGATAGCACCCACCCTGTACACATGGATTAAACCGCAAAACGAATAAATTTAAGTCCACACGGATGAGACAACATCGTGATTCATTTAAGAATGCGTAGAAACGAACATTTATGGACACAATTTTTTCATAAAGATTGATTACTTTTATTGCATTTACGTAAGAGTGAGATCCTTTTTTGATTACAACTGCAGTACACGTTGTGTTCCATTGGAATTATGGGAAATGTAGTTTGTAACGTATAAGCAACTGATGCCAAAAAATAATGGTGCCTAACGGCGGGAAATTCATATTCAGTGAGCCAATCAGGTGATAAGAGGGAGGGGCCTAAAAGTTATACATAAAGAAGGAGAAACGAGTCGAGCCTCAGGCCAGGATTCAAGAAACGTTAAAGCAGGTGTTTTTTAAAACATTTCACGGCAGGTACGTGAAGAACCATTAGTTTAGAACACCTATGTAGAGAGGCATGTTGAAAGTAAAGACTAATTAATGGGTGGAAAAATAAAGATACTCGAAGGGTACTATGGTAGTATTGAAACGAGAATATAAGAACTTGAGTCGATGGTTTGGTGAAGGGTGAAATAGGAATGCATGATTAACATGGAGTAAAGATTAGCGTATCAGTGTAGTAGCTAAGATCTTTTGACAAGCTTCAGGATAGGAGTAATGAGGAACCCATGTACCTGGGCAGACTATTTTTTAATGGGTATAATTCATAGGCATACCTAAACATTCGTATAAACTTTGTAAGGGCTCAAGGTAAAGATAGTGGAACACTACATATGTTGACGAAAAATCAGTTTGCTTAGAAAATGTGTGGATATCATGTCATACAATATTTGTGATTATGTGTTTTTGATTATTTATAGTGACCCCTGAAGAAGGGCAATCATGCCTGAAATGCATTGGGTATTTTTATCGAATAAACACTGCCTTTTATGAAGAATGCTCTATTCGTGTTCTTTCAAGAAGTCTTACGGACACAGTTTGAACATTAGAAGCTTGGGAAATGGCATACACATCCGGTGTGTGGACTTAGTTAAACAAAGGAAAAACATTTGAGTAAAAGTTACGTCTAAAAATGTCGAACAATTGTCAAAAAGTGGATTACCTCATATAAAGTTCTGCCAAGGAGGCGTCTTACAGCAGTGCGATTGGTTGGGGCGACAAGGCGCCCCTTTGCAACGGTACCAACTAAAGTAGGCACAGGTTAAGAAGTGTAACCTGGTTCCTGAAATTATAGCACATATGCGGGATGATATTTTATACTGTTTGGCTGGGGAGACTTCCCCACCACTATTAGTATCCCAGTTTAGAGATCTTATAGCGAAAACAAAAGTGCCTCGTACCCGCTGCAAGCCAGCAAATAGTTCATCTGCCAAACGATGGTTCGATTCTGCATGCTCTAAAGCAAGAAGAGCCCTTGTCGATGCACTAAAAACCTATTCTAGAAACCCTGCACTAATAAGATCGCTATGCAGCGACTATAAGCATGTGAGAAGGACAAGAGAGAAGGACATCATGGAGAAAGCTTGGGACCATCTCAAATAAGCGGCTTGGTCAGGTAACAGTTGAGAGTTTTGGAAAGTAATATATGCACCTTACTTTAAAGATCCTAAGGATCCGTCCCTGGATGTACATGTAGACAAGGAGTCATGGGTGGAACCCTTCAAAAGCATTTTTGGTTCCAATACCTCTCCCACTATGCCTCCACCCGAGATAAACCCCTCACTATCAGGCACCTTACATTATTCACTCTCTGAAGTTAGAAGAGGGCTGGCGGCCTGTGTCCCAGGGAAGGCCCCAGGTACTGATGGAGTGCTCATCGACCTCTTTTAGGATAACTATGAACTGTGGGCCCCCCTACTAACCAAAGTTTTTAACAGCAAAGAGTTAGAGGGACCTCCATCATCCTGTAAGCATAGCGTAATTGTCCCAATATACAAGAAAGGGGACAGGGGCAGCCCAAAGAACTACAGGCCCATCTCCCTACTGGACACCAATGCCAAGCTTATGGGTCGGCTCCTACTATTCAGTTTGGAGGAATGGGCGGATCCAGTCGAGGGCGGTTCCCCGTATACCGGTGTCGTGGAGTCTGGCTGCAATGGAGCTGCTCCTTTCTCTCCGGCAGAACCCAAAGGATCAGACTCCCTTCTTTCCTCTCCGAACCAGCAGAGATCAACTGTGGAGTACCCCAAGGATCCTCGCTCAGCCCCATTCTCTTCAACATCTACATGGCCCCCCTCGCCGCCATTGTCAGACAGCATGGGTTCAGTATAGTATCTTACGCCGACGAAACCCAGCTCATCCTCTCTCTCACGAAGAACCCCGAAGACACCAGACTCAGCTTCCAAGACAGAATGAAAGACGTCACAGCCTGGATGAACTACAGCTGCCTAAAACTGAACTTGGAGAACACAGAAGTCCTCATCCTTGGACCCTCCCCCACTGCATGGGACAGCTGGTGGCCCCCTGCCCTCAGAAACCCACCCACCCCAACAAACCACGCCCGGAACCCGGCATCATTCTAGACTCCTCCCTCACCTTGACCCGACAGAGCAACGCTGTCGCCTCCACCTGCTTCAACTGCCTCCGCATCCTCCGCAAGACCTTCAAATGGATTCTCCCCGAATGTAGAAAGACCGTCACCCACGCACTCATAATCAGCAGACTGGACTACGGCAACACCCTCTATGCCGGAATCAACAAAACCCTGCTACACAAGCTCCAAACCATCCAGAACACCGCAGCCAGAATCGTCCTCAGAACCCCACAACACAAATACATGACCTAGCACCTACAAGACCTCTACTGTCTCCCCATCAAAAAGAGAGTAACCTTCAAGCTACTCACCCACGCCTACAAATCCCTCCACAACATCGGACCCAAATACCTCACCGAAAGAGTCTCCTTCCACGTACCCAAAAGGAACCTCCTCTCCGCCGACCTCGCCCTGGCAGAGACCCCACATATCAACAAAACCAGAGCAGGTGGAAGAGCCTTCTCCTATGTCGCAGCAAAGACCTGGAACAAGCTCCCAGTCAACATCAGACACCCCCCCACTCTGCACACCTTCAGGTAGAGCCTCAAGACCTGGCTCTTTGGCTTCGACTGATCTGGAGCTGCACCTCCCCCTGCCCCCAGCACCTTGAGACCCTCACGGGTGAGTAGTGCGCTTTATAAACCCCTGATTAATTGATTGAGATTTTATTGATTGATTGATTGACTTCCACAGGGAGTGGAATGCAATGTTGGGGAAGGAGTAGGGTTGGAACTGACCAGGGGTGCGGAACATAGAGTATTGGCACACAAGGATGAGCTGTCACTGGGAGAGCCATACAAAGATTGAAGATCATATTCCACTGCTGTGTTGCCTTGCATCACTAAAACCTGTTTGATGGTTTCCTATTTTCTTGCATTTTGATGGCTTTTGATTCTCTCAAGTGTGGCCCATACCACATTGCTTCTGGTGGTGGAAGAACTATGGGCCAGATGTTCTGGCTATAGTCTTGCTGGGTCCCTGCTAATCAGGGCGCCAGTCTCTCTGATCTCTCTAAACAACTTGGAGTGCATCTTAGATGCACTTTTGATTGGATGCTGTGGTACTTTATGAGCCCCTAGTATATGGTACCTTAGGTACCAAGGGCATAGGTACTTCACAGGCCTACCAGGGGCTGAAGCATGTATTATGCCACCCCTGGGAAGCAGACTAAATCTGACACCACAGGCCTGCAACTGCAGCCTGGGTGAGGTAGTGTTAGCACTCCTCACTGAGGTATAGATTCCTATATTTCACTTTACACACACATATAAACCTATCAGTCACCCCTAAGGCAGGCCCTATCAATCCTGAGGGCAGGGTGCTTGGTGTACAATGTGAGGGGGTGCCTCTGCATGAGCAGGGCCCCTCGGCAGCTGGCAGAGTCTATTCTCTGTGGCTGTTTGTGGATGTGGTTAAACCATATACTCTTAAGTGCATTATAACCTGCCGGTAAATGCTAACTTTGGAATGACTGCATCAAAACATGTTGTGTTTGGTGTCAAACATCTTGGAAACATGCCCCCAAACCAGTAACTGGTGTGGGAGTATGATCCCACCCTTGTAGAGGGGAAGACATGTACCTACTGTGGAAACACGGTAGAAATCTGAAAGAGCCCTGGCATCACAAAATGGATGCCACCAGCACAGACACTGGGCTGCCCTCCTGCTGCTGACTGAAACTCGCAGTGGAGGAGGCCCACAAATAGGCATCCTGTCACAGGGAGGTGTAACCACCTTCCAGACAGGATTTAGTGTATTGGGGTTGGGTGGGTGCATTCCTAGTGTGCTTTGAAGTCCTACACTGGGGGAGCAGTAGGCTCCTCTGTGCATATGCCAGCTCAAACCGGTTCAGGGGCTACCTGCCCCTGCTCTGGTGCGAAACTGGACAAAGGGAAGTGTGTATAACCACCCACTCCCCTGACCCTCCCATAGGAGTGGTCATAGAGCTAGTACCTCCCTTTCCTTTAGTATAAGATAGGGAAACCTTGCCATTGCAAATCAGATATCCCTGGACGACGCTCTACAAGAAGAATCCTGGCCCTTCGACGTTCCACTACCTTTGGAAGACTGAAGAATCTCCCTTGGAGTGAAGGAGTGACTCCCCTTCTTGGCAGGCACCAAAAACTTGAATCAAGGGTCGCAAACTTTCCCGCTCCTGCTAGAGTCCGAAGTCCCTGCAGCCCCAGAAGTAGATTTCCTGACTTCTTGACAGCCATTGTGAGTCCCCAGTGAAGCTGAGGCGAGTGGACCCCACGAGTGACAAGGAACAGCAATACCTAGGTACCTTGCACAATTGTCAAGTGCACCCCTTCACAACGTTCTACAAACTTGTGCATTGGACCACATATGGTCCAAGCCTCCAGCAGTATTTCCTTTGAAAATCAGAGTCCTACCTCATCCAGAGTGACCGTGGGCTCCTGTGAAGCGAATCCTCAAGAGGCATCTTTGCGATCCCTTGCCATCTGGCTTGTGGGTCCCCTGAAGACTTTCTCATCAAACCAAAGAGCTCCCCTGATTGCTTAAGGCCTGCCCTGACTTACCCTCGCTGGGTGAGTCCTTCAGACTTTGCTGGCCTGCACCGCTGACTTTCTTCACTTTCCATAAGACTTGCTGTTGCCAAGGCTTGTTGCCTCCAATCTGGTTGCCGACACCTCAGTAAGCTGCAGACTTTGTGGTCCACTTTGAATCCAGCTCCTGGTTGTCGTCGACGCCTCCTGGACCTCGTGGCTGAAGAGACAAAACACCCTTGATCACCTGAAATCACCCGGCTTCCTGGCCCCGGGTCACTGGCAAGTGACTGTGAACACTGTCCCTTCTACTTTCAGGTCTTCTTCATCCTGAATCCAGCCTTGGATTCCACCGGACACTTCTCCAGTCTTCACAAGCAGCAAAACATCTTTGGCTTCCATTGAAAACGACGACGCGACCCGACACCAAAAGACACCTATGCACCCGGCTTCCCTGGGTGAGGTAACTCATGCACTCCGGTGCTCCTGTGGGTGTTGGCCCTCAAACTACTTACCTTGTAAGTGGCTTGCTTGTAGACTCTCATGAAGTACCCTAAAACTTTAAAATTCCAACCACGACTTGCTCCATTGAAATCAATAGGGAACCCGCAGCTGTGTTCTCACACTGCACGCGTCTCCTGTGGGTCCTTTACTTACCTGCCTTGGGTGGATTAGTGAGGCCCCAGTGATTCTACAAGCCCTAGGCCTTGTCCCCTTGCAAGTCGACATTCCTAAACCTCTTTTTTAGTATATGGTCTGGTACGCCCCTAGGGCCCCAGCCATAATTGTGCTTAACTTATTGTGAAACGTTGATATTTGCATATGATCCTGACTTCTAATCTCATAAAGAGATTAGTAGAGTGTGTCTAGTAATAAATACATATGTATTTGATATATATACACCTGTGTGGTGTCCTTTCATTTGGTAATTCAAGAGATTATAAGGTAAAACAAGCTGCTTTACATTCTTCTTAGACTTAGCCTGAAGGCTGCTCTCCACAGCTACCACTAGGATAGCTTTCTTTAACCCCTTCAGCGCGGCGCGGATTACTGCTCTGTGCTGAAGGGTTCGTGCGCGGGCGGGGCCATGACGGAGCGGTTCCGTCATCTGCACAGCGCAACCGATGCGCATGGCGGAACCGCTCCGTCATGCGCATCGAAAGGGTTAAAAGGTTGTCTTTAACCTATCTACCATAAGAGTCGAATTGGACTGGTGCAAGGTGGCCACTATAACTAGTGACCAGCATATGCCAGGCCAACTTCTCACAGTTTGCATTCACAAAACCTTTAAAGATGGTATCATCACGTAAGGCCCCATGATTGTTTATCATTCTGAACTACAATACATGGATTAATTTAGGTATCTGATTGATTATATGCTATGTCATAGAATACTAAATTAGGATACCACTACATAGAGCCAACTTTATGGAAAGTATCATTGCTGAACCAGCTAAACATAAGGGTGAGAGAATCTAACCTTTTACATCTATCTCAAGACCCTAAAACTCAAACTCTCCCTAACCCAAAATTGAATCTTTGGTCTAAGCCTAAAGGTTGTCCCAAACGAAGTCCTATGGCTAAATCTAACGATAAATCTGACCCTTGCACCAACAAGAAGCCAAACAATACATCTTTTCCTAACACTAACCCATACCCTAAATCTAAGATTAAACCTTCTCAGTACCCAAAACCTAATTCAGAACCTAACCCAACACTATCCCATTCTTTAATCTTAAAACTAAGCCCGTGCATGTCCCCTACTCTAAACACAAACCTAATCCAAATGGTAACAATCGCTCTAAACCTACCATAGAAAAGAGAGGCAAGGTGTTAGATGTATCAATATTCTGGTTGTAAAAAGTGGTCACATTGTACGACAAGTATTTTTATGACAAGTATTGAATTTTGCAAACCAGTAAAGGTACTAATGTGTCGGTTTGCAAAATTCAGAACCAGAGTGGGTTGCAGTTTGACCTACCTCATTGATATTCATAAAGTAGGTCACAAACTCTGATTCACTCTGATTGGAGGCAGAGACAGGGATGGTGCGCTGCAAGGGTCCGCAGACTACCATGTCTGTGATTGCTTTTAATAACAAATTGTTTTAAAGCAGCCCAATTCCTTGAGGAAAATGGGACTGCTTTAAAAAACACACAATCTTTTTTTTAAAGTTACAGTGAGAGTGGGGAGTGATTCTTACAACAACGTCCATTCTCCATGAAGCATTTTCCACAGGTCACAAAGGGGAACGGGACCAAAAGGCACCCTTCCACTTTGCAAATCAGCCACCACCCTAACTTGGGATTTGGTAACTTGTCAATGGTTTGTGAATAGAATTGAGACATTGATACATCTTGTACTGATTTGGTATGTGGAAGAGATGCCCACAACATGCTGCTTCCAAAAATCAAATCGATATATAGTTCGAATCCTATTTTAGAAGACTGTTATGATGGGATTGATATATTGACAAAAATATTTTGGACTCGCAAACTTCGAATCGGAGTGTTTGCAACTACAAAAACATTTTGTATGTGTGTCCCATGAAGAGGAATCCAAGGCACCAGCCCAAGTCTGTTAGCTAGCATTAGAAATCTGCACCCTTCTTGCACATAAAGTGAGTTGCCCAATTTACAGAGATATTTCTATAGTTATGCCTGACTGACAGCATTATTTGGTGAAATAGTGCCAAGCAAACCCAAAATAATAAAAACAAGCATTTGCAATGCAATCGGTCTCGCATTTACACAAATATGAGCTATTGGCATTGCAAATGACAATGCCTTTTATTTATGTTTCGGTTTTTAAAACATGAAATGCATTGTTATTTACAATGCCAATAGCTTAAATGTGCGTAAATGCAAGACCTATTGCATTGCAAATGCTTGTTTTACATTTCTCACCCCAAGTGGGATGGGTATACCAAGATATGGGTCCCATGCTCTCCGTGCCACTGGAGTCAAGCTTGCCTGGCTGATATGGGGTGATACCCTGAAATCGGTCCTAGGAGGCTTTTTTCCAGTCCAGGGAGGACCTAGCCTGGCAGTTCAGGCTGGACTTTTACCATGGGGAACAGGTTCAAGACTGAGTCGCATATGGCTTGCTCTAACCTGGAATGGCATGGAGAGCGAAAAATAATGGGTTTAGGCCCAGTTGTCTGTACTGGGGTGAATGTATGACATTGTTCGGCTTTCTGTCCATCAATTGTTCTTTTTGCATCTGTAGTGGAAGCATCACTCTACACACATTCAGGGCCAGATGTACAATGCCCAAAATAGTGTCTCGCAAATTGCGAGTTTTTTGCGACTCGCAAATTGCGAGGCGTTATTTTGGGTGTATAACCGTGTGTAACACACTGTTAGCGATTCCCAATAGGGTCACAAATTTAGAGGCTCATGAATATTAATGAGCCTCTCTCAATTTGCGACAACATTGGGAATGGTAGGCCCTCCCAGATATGGTGGCTTGTTGGGCTCAGCAGACTACCATGTCTGGGACTGCTTTTAAATAAAGCTGTTTTTTTTTAATGCATCATGTTTTTCTTAAAGCAAAAGAGGATGCATTTAAAAAAGAAATTGTTTAATTTTTTAAGGGCAGGTAGGGGTCCCTGGGACCACTGCCTGCCCTTAAAAAATATTTTCCCATGCATTTGCAAAGAAGAAGTGGTCCCCTGGGGACCCCTTGCCTTTTGAGAGCGAATTACCACCCTCCTGAAGAGGGTGGTATTTTGCAAGTGTTTTGCGCCCGCAATTGCGGACACAAAACATTCATACATGGGCTTGCGCATGCTATTAGGAATGGAACACCCCTTCCTAATAGCGAGTCGCAAAACCTACTTAGTGAGTCGCAAACAAATTGGGACTCGTTGAATACGCTTTGTGCATGGCCCATGCTATTTTTGCATGTGTAAACGGGTTCGCAAACCCGTTTGCGCATGCAAAAATGGTCGTACATCTGGCCCTTAGTGTTTAGGTGACCATCTCCAAATTGACATGTCTGGTCTTAGCCCCCTGACATCACTTGAGGAGAATGATTGACTCAATAGCTCCTCACCCACAGCAGATCCCTGGTATAGATGGAAAGAGAGGAACATGACCCCGGAGGATCCACAAGAGGCAGCAATAGAGACAATACAAACAAACACCTTATTAACCCCCCGGCAACGGGAGAATGCCGAAATCCCGTGTAATTGTAGGGGGGAGAGCCTTGGTAAATCCTCATTACAGCTAACCGCACCAAGGGGGGGGAGATACCGTAGCATTGAGTAAGACAAGGGAAAAGAGCAGCGAGCATAAACCACGGGGTAGTGGAATAGCACTAGGAATAACGACGGGATTGTCAAATATATCACCTAACCCGGCAGGCATAGCTGGCACACACAAAATTTCGGGAGGGATACAACTTATCTCCTGGAACATAGCCGGTTTGGCAAATAAATTCAATAACTGTGAGTGGAGGCAGTACATAAATCAGTTTCAGATAATTAGCCTCCAGGAGACCTGGGTGGTTGACAACAGTCTCTTTCAAATGCCTGGGTACAAATGCTTCTATGTCCAAGCCCAAAAATCAAGATCAGGCAGAGCAAGGGGTGGCCTGTCAATATATGTGGACCTAAATCTACAGGGATCATGGAAAGGCACGAACTGGTCCTCGCAGAACCTTCAGGCCGTATGGTTCAAGGGCAAAGGGTTAAAGTTAATCCTGTTTAATGTTTATAATAATGGGTCCCCTGGAGATAACAATCCACTCCCCCTGGAATTGGATCACAGGTTGAACCAAGAGATGGAAGTCAGCAAGGGGGCACCAGCCCCTGCTATTCTAGTCATGGGCGATTTTAACTGCCACCTCTGCCCGGCTTTACTTCCCACTGATGCCGACTGGTCCCATTGCCCAGTCAAAAATGGACCTCACTTTTGCCACACTCAGGAAGGCTTGGCTTTCACCAAAGTTGTAGACACTCATGATTTGGTGCACACCATGAATATGATGGCTTTGGACAAAGATGGGATGCTCGCCCCCACCTTTAAGGGTCGAGGCTGTTTGTCATTCATTGACTACATTGTCTTATCTAGCCCCCTAAAGCTTAGGGTCATAGCCGCAGGGATTGAATGGAGTCCTTTTAGTGACCACAATCCTGTGGTATTGGAGCTTTTTTATCAGCCCCATTCTGGCAGGGAACAGTCGGGTGGCATCGATCAGAGAGCAACAGACCAGGGGAGGCGGCTTAGGTGGTCAAAGATAGATGGGGAGCACTTTTATAAATCCCTTATGGATAGAGGGAAAACCTTCATTGATGGCTGTCTTGATCCCACAGTGGAGGGGTTACCGTTAATTGAAGCATTTGGGCAGATAACCAACCTGGTGGATGGGCTTTTAAAAACTAGTGCCCCAATAAGGAGAACTGATTGCCCGAGATGGTTTGATGGGGACTGTTCCCGCGCTTTAAGGGACCTTAAAGGTAGTCTTAAGGAAAGGCCAAGGGATAAACAAAAAGTAGCCCAGTGCAGATTGAGGTATAAGAAAGAGATTAAGAGAAGGAAAGCAATTCTACAGGGCGAAGCTTGGGCTGACTTAAGAGAGGCCGCAGAAAGGAGAGACATCACTGAGTTCTGGAGAATAATCAATAAACCCTGTTTCCAGGATAAGAATGCACCAGTGATTGGGACAAATATTCTCCCGGACCAGTGGCTTACACACTTTAAGGGATTGTACAATTATGGCACAACACCCAGTTTAGAGGAGAGAGGGACAACCAAGCTAGGGCAGGATGTTTATTTCACTTTAAAAGAAATCACAGTGGGAATTGAGGGCCTGACAAAAAATAGGGCCCCTGGCCCTGATGGGACACCGCCAGATTTGTTCCTGAGTAATATTGAGCTATGGGCCCCAATACTCACGAGAGTGATAAATGCCGCTATTAGGTTGGGCCTTCCCCGAACCTGGTCAACGGCCATAATCGTCCTGATTTTTAAAAAGGGGAACAGGGACAGCCCACAATGCTACCGCCCAATCTCATTGATTGATGTGTCAGCCAAAATATTGGGCCGGGTAATCTTGAACCGCCTGACCGAGCGGACGAAGGAGAATAACATTATCTCGGACACGCAGTACGGCTTTAGAACAGGGAGATCCACAAGTGATCAATGTTTGAACCTGTATATGCTGGTAGCGAAATATACCAAAGCCAGCAATGAAGCCATTTATCTAGGGTTCATGGACTTGGCAGCCGCTTTTGACCATGTAAATCGGGACAAACTGTGGTCCATGATGACACACTTGGGGATTGACTTGGGCCTGATTAACATCTTGAGGGAACTACATAGGGATACTTCAGCAAGAGTACGCTACAACATGGAGGGAGGGCTGACGGAATCCTTCCCATGTACTAGTGGGGTGAGGCAAGGTTGTATTTTGGCCCCCTTTTTATTCTCACTCTACATTAACAACCTAGAGAAGTACCTGATCAATTTAAAAACTGATTGCCCATGCGCAGGATCGCGTCCCATCCCAGTCCTCCTTTACGCTGATGACGCGGTCCTACTTGCACGTACCCCTAAGAGCCTACAGCTGCTAATAGATGGTTTTGTAAAGTTCATGGCAAACTTAGACCTATCGGTGAACTTGGGCAAGTCATATGTGATGCTGGCTGGTAATAAACCCTGTAATAATTTTTCTTACAAAATAGGTAGCCATATACTAGAAAAAGTTCAGGCCTTTTCGTATCTGGGCCTATTGTTCGATGGCTCCTTGCAATTCAAACCCCTGGTTGAGGAACGCTGTTGCAAGTTGATATCCTCCAACGGTGCTATTGCAGGCTATGGGCGTAGAGTGGGCCGATGGTCCCCCGAGCAAAGTATTAATCTTTATGGAGCGATTTGTTGTTCCAAGGCCATCTATGGCGCAGAAGTGTGGGGATTTGTAAATATTCAGCAGTTACAGAGGGAGGAAAATAAAATTCTACGCTCAATTTTGAAAATTCCACAGAGCACCCCTGCTGTAATAGCCCATAGAGAACTAGGGAGGCCATATTTAGAAGATTTGGTCAAACTCAGACCCATTCTGGCATGGAGGAGATCTTGGCTTAACCCTGAGGCGACCTTAAGTAGACAAATTATAAATGACTGCCTGGGAAGGGATAGAAGCTTGAGTATTCCATGGTTGAAATATGTATTGATCAGTCTGGAAAACCTTGGCCGCAAGGATCTCTTCTTACATCCAACGAGAATTGTGTCACAAGACAAGTTGATTATAAAGAGATTATTCTTGTCTCAGAGATGCAAAAGCAGAACAGAGACCGAAGGGATTAAAAGCACCGTGAACGCCCATAACCTGTTAAAAAACAGTGAGGGGATGGAGCCGTATTTGTACCTCATGCATAACGCTCAGGATAGATTTTTAATGGCGCGTTTTAGGCTCAATCTTTTACCTTACTTACTGGCTGATCCACCAGGTTTTACATTATCGATTGAGCAGAAGGGTGCCTGCGGCTGCGACAATAGATCTCCGCAGGACACCCTTCATTTTGTACTTTTGTGTCCTTTTTATTCAATGCCTAGGCGCAGATTCTTAGTAAGAATCCTAAAGCAAGCGAAATTTGCACATGCTAAAGATGCATTAATTTTTTTGCAAAAAGCAGCCGACTCCCTGACACTCTTGTAGTATCATGAATTTTATTAGAGTTGCGGTACGACTAAGGGCAACTAGAGAACCAACTTGATTGTTTTTTAAAATGAAATGTGATGTTTACTAATGTGTAGTTGTAGTCAGGCTTCTGGAAAATGATTTAATTGTACTTTTAACTGTCTGTATATGTGTGCTTTTATGATGTTTTTTAAACATCGAATAAAGAAATACTGACTGACTGACTGACATGTCTGGTCATCTGCCGACCAGTCATTAATACTAAACATCTTTGATGATTTCCAGTACAGAAGAAGTATTCTTTTGGCAATCCCTAGACTTTTAGTAATCATGAATGCAGAACCTATTTTGGATGTTAGTCGGAGGGAAGCCATTTAGTAATAGCAGACATTTGGAGCTCTGTAGTTGTGACCAGCACCCTGAAAACCTCCTGTCACCATTCTAGAATTGAACATCAGTCAATTAACCTATATAACAATGCAGCACTGCAAGTGATATTGTTTAGGATTAACCAGCAGGTGGAATTGTTATGTGGAAAGGCGACCAGGAGGAGTTTTGTTTTTTCTGTGTGTTTTCATTCAATAAAGCAGTGTTGTGGCATGCTGGTGTCAGGAGTGGAGGGTGGGTTTGTAGAGAAGGAGATGCAGATTCTCTTTTTTTTCTTTTTTCATTCTCATCTCTCATCCTGGCTTACCTACTGTGGGGCATATTATCATGCGCGGCGTTTAAATTATCGCCGCTTTAGCGGCAAAAAACTACCGCTAAAGCGGCGATAATGGGCTTGATAATATGCCTGTGAGAATTCCAATAGAAGCCCATGTTGACACCAGAACCTGGGCTTCTATTGGAATTCTCAAGGGCATATTATCAAGCCCATTATCGCCGCTTTAGCGGCAGTTTACAGCCGCTAAAGCGGCAATACCTTTAACGCCATTTCTTGATAATGTGCCCCTTGATTTTTCTATTTCTGCCCATGCACCTTATGGAAATTCTGTAAGTCTCATAGAATGCTGCAGTCCATTATTACACAACTTGGCCAAATTACTTTTTAAGGCCACTCATAATGTCCAACGCCTATGATTAAGCTGCATATTCTCTCCCTCACGATGAAAACAATGAATCTGAAAGAGAAAAAAGCACCCTGAGTTACTGTAGATGCCGAAAAAGGGATATTGCCTGTTAACTGGAGTTAAAAATCCAAGAAAAGGAAATAGGAAATTGCATAAAGTGTGGGTATACAAAGAGCGCTTTACTTAAGCAATAGCAAAGGAAAATGGTTAATAATATTAACAAGGTAACATTAAAACTGCAAAGACTACAACAAGGCACATGTTTTGGTGAGAGGAGAACGAATTCTTTTATTATCATATTGAACCCATATCACACTCTTCTATCTTTTAGAAAGGTGTTGAGACGAATCAGTGCTTACAATACAAGCAGAGTCCGTGATGATTTTGATTGGACACTTCAGTTTGATAAATGATCATGTGCTTTAAGTGGGTATCTAGCGTGCAGAAAATACAATTCTCTTTGACCAGTTCTACATCTCTAATTATCAGCAACAATAGTCATTCTAGAATGTTCATTTGTATGATGAGGTCAGCTGGGATTTGGAGCCATATTGTGATATCATTCAGTGGATGGCCCCTTTGATGTGTTTGTGGTTTTCAATGGTAGGAATTGGCTCTCATTGTTAGGGGAGGCTAATATTGCATTGTCAGAGTTTGACTCTGATAGCACGTGGCGCAGGGGAAAAGGGGAGTTTTGGCTATCTAAGGCAGAGTGTGTATATTTACACCACACGCCGTTCAGTCTAAATATCTCTATCATCTAAGACAGAATTTTGGCCCATATCAACATCAGGTCCTCCGACAGATCAGAGAGTTGACAGGGATTTGGCAAAAGATTTAGATGAACATCCCCCTCATGAGGACCTATAACAAAGGGAATATTATATAACCACTCTATATACAAATATATATATATATAATTTCTAATAAACAAACAAAAACGACAGACTCAGTTTCTCTATTGCTTTTCTTTGTATCTATTTTCTTTAAAAGCATATGAAGTGGTCAAACACAGGTACAGTATCGAATTAGAATCTTCACACGAGAGAACACAAATCAGTAATTCCCAATAACATCTCATTTAAGGAGCATGAGTTGAGTGGATAGAGTAAGGGACAAGAGTGCATTATAACAAGATTAATGCAAATACAGATTTTCATACGAACCTAGGAAAACTATAGCACAGTGTGGTAATAGTCGGAAAGCTAACCCTCACAAATGTGTGAGTAAAGTTAAGGAGTCAGTTTCAGACAGCATCAGCCAAAGAATGTCAAAGAAACAGCTCACACGAACACCTCATACAGACGTCTCGTTCTGACCCGACCTGATGAAAAAATATAGATCAAAACACTAATAGTTATACCCTAAAGTAAATTGTCCATATCTACTTTTGTATCAAAATCCGGGAAAGTCTCTCTCCTCATTGGTTTAGAAGCATGGGGTGTTAAGTCACACCGCTCTCGTCGCTCTTTTCTCTTAAAAGTTCTTTGTTCAAACTCATGCTGTCATCATCGTCCTTCCACAAAGGAAATCAAAATCTTCTCCTTCCTCGACACACGCGCATTCGAACAAAAGTTGTAACATTACTAGCACATTTATCCACAAAGCTAAATATTTTCCTCGGACAGTAGAATGTTCTGCTGATTCTCCGAACACATGGCAGCCATCGGAAAGTAAGAACACAATAGTCATTCTATGAAGTATAAAACACAATTTTCTGCATTTCTACATTTAAAGAAAAATTAACCCTAATGGCAGTTTTTTGAGGCCTTCTTCGTAAAGCGTGCAGTTTTCTCTAGGAGAAATAAACAGGTTCAGTTATTTGCTAAGAAATAAAAGCTCCATCTCATTTTCATTAATCTAATATAAACACAATCACTTATAAACTATTATTCCATGTATTTATTATTGCTTAAGTAAACACGTTTTCATTCATATTTGCTCATGAAAGATAACACCATTTGCTCCTTCTTTGCTGTCTTTCGTGCAGGAATTGGTTGTGACCTACTTAAACCAATTGATATTTTCCCACACCTTTCTTATTGTCTTTCCAAAACAACAACGTTTAAAAAAAAAAATGTGTTTATTGAATAGCTTGCTGTTACAGTACACATGCTCCAACGGGGAGCCATCAGCATCTACATAGCATGAGACAACACAAGCATTTTTAAGTATGAAGTGCAATAGAAATATGCAGTACAAACATAAACAACAGCTCATGAGAGCCAACTACCCCCACCCCCATTCCCCCCGGCACGTGAAAGGGCGTGGCATCATATAAATAAAGGATCTTGAGCATTATCGGCACGCATGTATAATAATACATCACGTGAGTCACATTGCAGCAATTCCCACTGAGGAACAAATTAAAAAGGAAAGAAAGGAAAACAAAAAGGAGCAAGAAGCAGGACACTTCACAGGCCAGGATGAATCAATAGATACACCGTCAGTGGGGCCCAAAAATCTTTAGGAGGAGAAGACTCTGGTAGGTCCTCCGCATAGGACTCCAATTGTTCCCTGCAGAAGGTTAGATCATGGACCCATTTCCGAATTGTAGGGAGTCTCTTAGCGTCCCAGCATTGCGCCACAGCCTGCTTGGCCAGTAATGTCGCCACAGCAACCAGTTGCCGGTTACACGGTTTTAGGGACTTCACAGCCCCCAGCAGGCACACCTCCGGCACACACCGCACTTGTTCCGGCACCACTTCTGTCAACACACTCACCACTTTAACCCAGAAGGCAGCTATCCCTGCGCACTGCCACGATAAATGCAAAAAATTGGCATCTGCTTGTCCACAGCTCACTCAACAGGCTGTATCATGCAATCCATATTTCCGTAATTGCAGTGGAGTGTAATACAGCTGATGTAAAATTTGAAATGAATAATATGCAGATTACAATTGGCAGTGAGGCGCCCAGTCAGCGTACAGCAGAACTGCCAATGGTCAAGTGACAAGATGTACCCCAAGGCTGTATTCCATTTAAGATATGAAGGGTGTTCTTCTGGATCATTCTCATGTTGGGATGCAGCGTATAGTCTAGTGATCAGACCTTTGCGCTCCTCACCAGCTAGCACCGCCTGCAGTGCTCGCAATGACTGTGGTTCTGCTGGATAATTGGGGTAGATTGCCCTGACCGCCTGTCGCACCCTTACATATGTGAAGCACAGCATCGGGCTGTGAGTTCGGCCCGCCTGAATGTCCGGCAGCGAACGGAACTGGCCCTGTTTGTATAGATCACCCATCTGCACAACACCAACCACTTGCAGCGCATGTAGAGCGGAGTGCTCCCACGCCGCAGAGATATCTGGATGAGCCGCCACAGGCAGTTTAGGGGCGTAAAGGTAGTCTACCTGTGCCCTCTAGCAAGGGCCCGCCAGGCCCAGGCTGTGCACAGTACTGGGTTAATCTCTGCCCGAGGGCTACCACCACCACCCGAAAGGGCTGCCGCCACTAGCGGCAGCGGGAGAATTGCATCTGCCTCTATCGCCATGTGGGGCAAGAACCGCTGTGTATAGAACCAATAATGCATGAATTGCGCTTGGGCGCACAAATAGTAGAGACGCATGTCTGGTGCCTCAAAGCCGTCATGGTCAAATGGTTGCACATGGGTGTTCCAGCTGCATCGAGGCTTTTTGCCCCCCCGCCCCAGACAAACGACAATAGGGCGGACTGCAATGTTTTAAAGAGAGAGAGATTCACACGAATAGGAATGTTCACAAATAGATATAATAATTGGGGTAAAATGGTCATTTTGATCACCCCAATGCAGTCCACAAGCGAGAGAGGCAGCCGGGCCCAGCACTCAGCCCTGTCTGTGATTTGAGAAATGATGCGACCATGGTTCATGGAAATCACCTGCTCAGGGTCCCTATGTAGCCAGACACCCATATATTTCACCGGGTCCTTGGTCCAGGACAAAGGGAAGTCCAATTTGATCTCACAAGTGCCAGCTGTCAGGTGAAACACCGTCGACTTAGCCCAATTAATCCCTAAGCGGGAGAAACGTTCAAATTTCACGTATTCGCAAAGCAATGCTGAAGGTAGGTTGCGGGTTCGCGGACATACAAGAGCATGTCGTTTGCATAAAGCGAGACTATGAGCGGGCGCTGCCGGAACCTCAATGCCGCTGACGCATGCAGCTGGCACAGCTTGCAAGCGAGAGGCTCTAAAGCCAGTGCAAATAGCATCGGTGACAGGGGACAACCCTGCCATGTGCCCCTTCCAATAGGAAAGGCTGATGACACTCAGGGCCTGATTCACAGAACTAACTTAAGACAAAATCCTAAACTTACTACCATTTTGGTATTCACAGAAGGCACTTACTCATTTTGATATTCACAGAAGGCACTTACTCATTTCGGTATTCACAGAAGTTAGGACTCCTAAGTTTAGGACTCCTAAATGCCTTCTGTGAATACCGAAAGCCTTACAATTAGGATTTTTCTCAGTTTAGTAGTAGTATAGTTAGGACTCCTAACTTTAGGACTCCTAAATGCCTTCTGTGAATACCGAAAGTCTTAAAATAAGGATTTTTCTCAATTTAGTAGTAGTAAAGTTAGGACTCCTAAGTTTAGGACTCCTAAATGCCTTCTGTGAATACCGAAAGCCTTAAAATTAGGATTTTTCTCAGTTTAGTAGTAGTAAACTTAGGAGTCCTAACTTTTGGACTCCTAAACTGAGAAAAATCCTAATTTTAAGACTTTCGGTATTCACAGAAGGCATTTAGGAGTCCTAAAGTTAGGACTCCTAACTTCTGTGAATACCGAAGTGAGTAAGTGTCTTCTGTGAATACCAAAATGAGTAAGTGCCTTCGGTGAATACGAAAATGGTAGTAAGTTTAGGATTTTGTCTTAAGTTAGTTCTGTGAATCGGGCCCTATGCCATTAACACGAACCCTGGCCACCGGCTCGGTGTACAAGACTCTGATCCACTGGAGAAAGAATGGGGGAAAACGCATTCTCGTGAGGACTGTAAACATGTAATCCCGTTGAAGGGAATCAAATGCTTTTTCTGCGTCTAGCAGTACCGCAACGGTCTGAAAATCGGAGTCGAAATAATGCAGGATGGCGAACATTGTGCGCAGGTTGTGCTTGGTGGACCGGGCGGGCACAAACCCTGACTGGTCAGGAAGCACCAGCATGGGAACCAAGGACTTTAGCCTGAGAGCAATCATCTTGGCTAATATCTTAGCATCAATATTAATAATGGAGAGGGGCCTGTAGGAGTCGCAATGATTAGATGCCTTGTCAGGCTTCAATAGCATAACCAAAAGGGCCTCTCTCAAGGAGGCCGGGAGATGGCCAGTTTCATACGCCTCCGCGTAGACCTCAAGCAGTCTGGGGGCGAGCATATCCGCATAAGACTTATAGAACTCACTAGGGAGCCCTTCCAATCCCGCAGCCTTGCATGTGAGAAGAGACATGATAGCGAGCTTTACGTCCTACTCGTCGAAAGGTAGCGTAAGATATTCCCAGTGATTTGAAGACAGCCACCGAAGGGAAACATCGTCTAAGTATGCGTGGATATCGTCCTGCTGTACCACGGTCCTATTGTCATACAATTTGGCATAGACGTCAAGTATGGTCCTGCTAATTGCTGCCGTAGTGTAATGTGCCTCCCCCGCCTCAAGAATCACGGTAATGAAGTCCTGGCTACGTGGAGCAGCCAGCTTCTGAGCAAAGAAACGACTAGGTCTGTCCCCTCACCGTAATATCGAGCCTTGCTGCATCTAGACCGATGGACCATCTCTTGATCCACTGTGTTGTTGTGATCAGTGACCAAATCCCGGATCGCCGAGAGTGTCAAAGGGGAAGGGTCCCTCCAGATGCCCGCCTGTGCCCCCTTGCACGCCCCCCTAATGGTCACCTTGAACGCTTCCCAGAGGACGCCAGCGCTGTCAACCGAACCCTCATTTTCCTTAAAGAAAATGTGAATAGCCTCCCCAATCGTGTGTTTAAAGACGGGGTCGGACAATGAGGATGGCTGCAAACGCCAAGTGAACGGAGGCCGCTCGCAATCAGGAACCTGCAGCTCCAAGAGCACAGGGGAATGGTCCGAGAGCGTCCGAGCCATATGGCGGACCCCAACCACTCAGGTGCACGCAGACTCAGTGGCCAGCCAGAAATCCAGGCGGGAACAGGTCCCATGGACAGAGGAAACAAAAGTGCTCTGGCGCGCCCCAGGGTACCGCAATCACCACACATCTCTCAAATGGCCAGCATCCATCAGTCCCAGCAACATCTCAGATGCCTGCTTAGGCCGCGAAGTCTCGCTACCCATACGGTCAACAACCAAATCCAGACAAACATTAAAATCACCACCCCAGAGTATCTCCGCCTCCGTGAAAGCTAGTAATGCGACGCCATACATCAGAGAAGAAGGCCAGGTCATCAATATTCTGGCCATACACATTCACTAGTAACACACTCGCTCCGCCCAATTTCCCATGCACTAGCACAATCTGGCCTGAGTCATCTGTGTCTGTTCGATTTACCGAAAATGGGACCCCACTTTGACCAGAATCATTACCCCTCTTGTGTAACTAGAATACGAGGACATCACTCGCACCCCCGCCAACCGACTCCCAACATTTTTTTCAGACAGTTTCGGGAGATGGGTTTCCTGTAGATAGGCTATCTGGACATCCATTCTGTCCAGGTAAGCAAGCACGGATCGAATCTTTTTGGGGGTGTTTAGGCCTCGAACATTCCAAGTTAACAGTCACACTTTACCACTCATTGAGTCAAGAGAGTCATTATAGACCTGTCAGTTAGATAAATAAAAAAATACGTGCCTGCTCGTTCAAATGAAAAGGTGAATATGCCAAAACTGAAAGTGCAGGTCCCCCCCGCTTCTCCCACCCCTATGCCCCCTCCCACTTCAGCGTCCCCAACTCGCCAAAGCCATCCCAACTCTCCCTGTCCCAACCCAAACCAGGGATAACCGGTGTAAATTGTAAGTGGGATATTCCCATTGGGGGCGTCAGAGTGCCACTAACCTCCTAACTAGTAGGGGGTGACTGAGCATAAACAGCAAATATGCCTGGCCAGAATACAGCATAGAGCCCCATGACAAGGAGGCATTGCATTAAAAAAAGAAAAAACTCTATAATGTCCACCTGCACAGGGAGGATCAACATGGAATGCATAAAAGTCAGAAAATTTAACAATTTAGAGATAGAGCTGCCCAGTTGGGATACATGGCAAGACAAAATATCAATGTGCTCCCAACATTCCTACTGTTCGTAAGTTTTGAATAGTGTCTGGGATTCACGCCGCCTTCTCTTGAGATGTATGGCATGTTCCAGCGCTGCCTTGGGGTTGGTGAAAATCTTGGAGTCCCCATCCGGGCCTATCTTCAGGTGGGCAGGGTATAACATGGCGTACAGGACACCTTCAGATTGTAAGAACTTTTTCACAGCCCCAAACTCCCTACGTGCAGCCTGTAAGGTTACAGTAAAATCAGGGAAAAAAGAGAGTGTGTTGCCTTGATGTTCGATAGTGCCCTTATCCCTGGCCATGCACAAGATGGCGTCTTGGTCCCTGTAATTCAACACCCACGCAATAACAGGGCATGGTAGTGCACCTGGGACAGGCCTAGATGCGAGGGAGTGGTGGGCCCGCTCGATGATGAACATGGCGGAGAGCAATTCAGTTCCAAAAATATCCGTAATCAAGTTCTCAACAAAGGTCTCCATTTTGCCCACAATCGTTGATTCTGGCAGCCGCGTAATTCGAATATTATTTCGGCTGGAGCGGGCCTCTGAGTTCTCATTCTTGGCCTGGATGAGGGAGAGAACCTTTTTGAGATGCTGATGAACCGCAGCCATAGTACCCTCTGTGGATTGGAGGCTGCGCTGCATGGCCAACAGTGTTGTCTCTATTGTGGATGGGCCCCCATCCTGGGCATCTGCCTCAGAGTCGGAGGCAGATTTTTGTGGGGTCTTGGATGACTTACGCGCCTCAAACGTGAGTCGGGGTTGGGTCTTATCAGTCCTCCCCATCCTGTCCGCAATCGAGCCACACTATCGTGAAAGTGCGGAGCTGTAGTAGGCGCCCCTTATGAACCAAGCAGGTGGTCCAGGTCGAGCCAGGGAGACCTCACTGCCGGGCACACTAAGGAGGTAACAATGGTGGCAGATCTTAATGCAACTGTGAGGAAACTTTATGTGTACTACGTAGCCTGATAATTAGGATCTCATGTGCTCTGTCTCGTGTAGCAGGCCCCACGCAGTATACACCCCAGTAGTAACAGTGAAGCTAGGCATCAGGAGCCTCCCCAGTCCCAAAAACGTAGTGTAAAGCGGCGCTCCAGGGATTAGCAGCTGAGACACTCCAGAAAGCAGAGGCGTACCAATGCTCAGGCTAGATCTACCCCTATACAACAAGGCACTTCTGCAAGATCCATTAGCCAGTTTAGGTGAAGAGCAGGTTCAACAGTCACCGCAGGTATGCCAGCAGCCCACTGCCCAACACCACGGCGAACATGGAGTAGTCCAAATGAGTGCAACAGGGCCAAATGCGCAGAAGTGGCGGGGAGTCAGCGTGACACCCAACAGACCTCCAGGCAGCCACACCGGGCCACGCATCCAGGTGAGGGATCAAGGCAAGCAACAACAGAGGACAGCCGCGACAACTCCACTGTTATGCAGTAGGCAGCATCCCAATGCAGATTGGGGCTAATAGAAACTGCCACGCAGCGGTGGAGCCCAAATGTAGGTCCGAGGCACCCCAGCGGGAACAAACTCTCAGAGGCAGCTAGGCAAGACGTTAGGAGGCAGTGTAGGGCAGGCGCACACCAGAACTCGCCCCTCAGTCTCCACCAGAACCCGCAGCCCCAGACTCGGTGGTATGGTGAGTGCCAGCAACGTGGCACGATAAAGAGAGTATGGCCACAGCACCGCGCACCTACCTGCCCCAGCCACAGGCCGCAGCCCGCTCCCCGGCCCACACCTGCCTCCGCAGCCACCAGCCAGGGGCGAGCCACTCCCCACTCACCGCAGCCAGCGCCAGTCAACGCTCCGCACACCCAGGCCGTCTCGCAGTCCACTTCTGTGAGATAGGTTCCACAGGCGTCCGCACATTGCGGGCCAGGCCAGAGCTCCACATGCACCAGGCAGAGACCGGCACACCTCCTCCCAGTTGTCCGCTTCGGGGGCCGTCACCAGCGATTCCCATGTAGCGCTGCACTCCTCACGGGCTCCGCAGCAATGGGCATACGTCTCCGGTCGCAAATGCGGCTATGGCAGCAGGCAAGGTCCGCTTTCAGGGTCCGGCGGCGGCCGCCATGTTGTAGTGATGCCTCCGGAGCAAATCAGCACGGCATTTGTAGCGCTGCGGTGCTCCCCAGCGGCCCAAACCAGCAAAAGGTATTCCAGAGGGCCTCATAATGCAGGGCAGCCATGTTTGAGGCTTGGGTGCAGCTATTGACAGGCAGATTATAGTCTGATAGGCGCTCAGCCGGGCAGAGCCTCACTAAGGTGTGGACATCTTGCCGTGCGCCATCTAGCGCCCCCCCCTCCTCCCCCCAAAACAACAATGTTAATAATGTTTTTCTCGGTTAATTTCAAAATCTTTGTTAATGTTTTTTACACCATTGGAGGTTTAATCTGAGCAGGATTCTTTACGGAAAACCCTGCTCTATCAACTCCAAGCAAGAGAGACAAAGGCAGCAAAATGAGGAAGATGGAGGAAGAAAAAGACAGAGAAACCGTGACAAAGGGAGAAAGTAGAGATGAAAAATACCTGCAAGAGTGAACGAAAGAGCAAGGGAGTGTAAGGCTCTTAAAAAAAAGGAAATAATTTTAATCAAAACTAGGCAACCTTGGCACTCGACATCCCTGGTATTGAGAAGCATTGGCATCAACCTCCTATGCAAAAATTGTGGTCCCCTGAATTATGTTAATTTCATTTATAGAGCTCACAGCTACCCATTGGGTTTCCCGGCGCTAGGCATAGGCACAGATGCTGCTGAAATTAGCAAAATTAGAATATCCAGGTTTTAAAAAGTTTACGGAACAGCAATAGAGAGGTGCAGTGTCTTAGGAATTGCGGTAAGGAGATGGCGCTAAACACTTCAAACAGTGGGGTGGAGCTATCCTTTGAGCCAATACAAGAAAAGAGAGTGATAAAGTGTGCAATTTGAACATATGAGCAAACCCATACAGTTGCACCAAACATGTTTTAGTGGATTTGACAATGTTTTTAGGCTTCTGACAGATCTGCTTTAAAAAGGGTAATGTGTCATTTGCCAACTAAAAAGCAGCTGCTGCTCATTTAAAAACAAAACACTTTAGAACCTGTTTTCGGAAAGTTAGTTGAAGATGAAGACCCTTTTTGATAGTTCTCCAAAAACTTCATCTTGAAATGACAATTAGCTCATGCAATATTTTAATTCCATCTTCAGAAGGTGTTCCTGCTTTACTGATTACCAAAGGACCATTCTTAGTCTGCTCATAGACACGGTACATACGCTTGTTCGAGACTGTATACATGTACCTGTCTCGTGTGTGTCTGGCAAGTCTTACGTTTGGTTCATAATGCATCTTTCATTCCTCTTAGATTGATTAGGTGAGTGTCAATCAGTTGGCAATATTACTACCTGTTAATTACTCAGAGGCGTAGCTAGAGCTTGTGGCGCCCGGGGCTATCTCTCAGATTGCTGCCCCTGGGGGGGGGGGGTTGCTGGGGAAAAAGGACGGCAAGCACTTGAAAGAGGACCGAGACACGTAGTATCGCCGCTAATAGTTACCTCGATCATGCAAGTTACATGCAAATACATGACACGGTCCAAGGCTACACAGTTGAATACACCGGTGACTGGCATTGGCTGGCAGTACAAAAGAGAACACACAGACTGCATGATCTATCTGGGGACTTAGAAAAACCGCATATGACAACCATCAGAGAGCTGCGTGAACAATTACCTGGTAATCCCCTCAGCACAATGCAAACATGCACATACATGACACTGTTCAGGGATCCATCATCTACAGCTGACATTAAATGACTATTCATCATGGTCCCCCCATTAAAGCAGTGCACTTTGTGATCTGCATGGTACATGTTCTTTGCAGCAGGCAAATTAACCCACTGTGCTACCTTTCCAGGAGTCAACCCTTCCACTAGACAAAACTCGGATCTCTCTCTAGGAAGAACATTAATCACCGAAGTTATCATGACATTTTTATTGTTTCTGAAAATTGCTGGAGGCCAGGAAGGTGACAGCAAGTTTTTTTAAAACCATAATATACTGGCAAACACTACGCACCCACCCAAAATAGGTGCCCAGTGCAGACATACCGTTCACATCGCCCTAACCTGCTCACGGTTCATGTGACCTCAGTGACAGAGTCACAGCGACTGGATCACTGTTGCTCTAGGATGTGCTGCTTCGTAGGCCTTGCCGCAAGACTGGAGATGAACTTCAGTATGGATTGTGGTGGACAGGCCTTCAAGGTTAACCCACAATTGACACCACTAGGGTACACCTGCTTGTGCTAAGACATCAAGCCTTCTAAGGTCTAGTGGGGCCTTCTAAGGTCTAGCATGGGAATGTGCTCCCTCAGTAGAGTGGTCTGGTGGACTGGCCATGAAGGCTGAACCCAGTTCCCAGTTCTAAATTCGACAGCTCTGGCCATAGTGCCACATCCTCTCCCCCGCTGAACACCATACTGCCCCACTGAGAGAAACTCGCACTGCCTTCAGCTACAACCTAATTGTGCCAGCTATAAACACTTGGATGTGGCTCAATTCAAATTATGCACTTGATAGGTGTAATATGCTGCCTAAAAAAAAAAGTAAAAGCAAACACTCATAGGGATGCAAGATTAAGTAAAGCATGTGAAATGTAAGCAGAAACAACATGGTTACCTTAATGATCTCTCACTCACTATTCAGAAATCAGTGAGTGGTTTTACCTGAAAAGTTAAGGACATGACTACAGGGCCCTGAAGGGAACCGTTTCAAAGTCCATTGCTTATATCCTTAATAAACGTAAGCAGTATGGTTTAAAAAGACCACATCCATAAACAGAGCCATGGTACACATTTTGTTTTCCAATCCATCCATCAACCAGGTATTGCAGTACCTCCAAGAATGGTGCACTTCCCCACCTGGAAACAACAATGCTGTTCAAAGAAAGACGAGAAAACAAAAGTAGTGCTTCACTGCAAAGTCTGTAAAGTGAGGCTGATGTGTTTGGATGTGAATAAAACCAATCTGGCCACTTTGCAACCACTCTGTTTGGCTTTATTTAGTTATGTATTTATTGTTCATATTTAAAACCTTCTATTTCTCTCCATCCCGCTGCACTTTGGAATAGAAAAATGTCAGAAAAAGGGCATTTCCCGCAAGAGTGTTTTTCTTTTTTGGATCCATTTCACAGGGAAGCAACTAAATGAAAGAAGGGAAGAGGTTGTGAACCGTTTCTTCAAGTTACGGTTTTCAGTAAGTGAGGAGCAAGACAGAAAGAGAGGGAATAATAGGAAGAGAAGGGGGGGACAGCTGCCAGCACAAACAAGCATTTGCAATGCAATAGGTCTCGCATTAGGAAAGTTTGAGCTTTTTGTATTGTAAATTGACAAATTTTTTATTTATGTGTTGGTATTGAAAATATTGAAATTACTAGCTTTCTCATGTACAATGTCAATAGTTTTAACTGTTGCAAATGTGACACCTATAGCATTTGTAATGCAATATGTGTTGTATTTACGTGACTTAGACATATTGACATTACGAATAACAATGGCTTTTAATTTTTGCAAATAATTAATACTTAAATAAAAGTTAATGTAAATTATAATGGCAATCGTTTAAACTTTTGTTAATAACTCTTGTGAAGATTATGTTTAGTGTATTTAATTGCGGCTAAAATCCAAGAACAGAAGTTAAATATTATCATTTTTTGTGTGCCATTTGTAATAAAGCCTAAATATTGAGAGAACATATTAGAGCCAGTTGTTGTTGAATGGTTGTACAGATTGATACTGTGGTGGCGGTGAGTGATGTTGTGGTGGTGTCGAGTGATGCTGTGGCGTTAATTGATGCTGTGGTAGCGCATAGTGATGTAGTGGTGCCCTTGAGTGATGCTGTGGTGGTGCTAAGTGATGCTGTGGTGATGCGATAGATAGATAGATAGAGTGCAATAGTCCGATAGATAGATAGATAGATAGATAGATAGATAGATAGATAGATAGATAGATAGATAGATAGATAGATAGATAGATAGATAGATAGATAGATAGATAGATAGATAGATAGATAGATAGATAGATAGATAGATAGATAGATAGAGAGTGAGGGCGATAGATAGATAGATAGAGTGTAATTATGTAGAATATAATTATGTGACACTGAGTGGTTTTGTGTGGAGTGTATGTTGATATTAGTGGCGTGTAATTATGTGGCATTGAGTGTTATTTTGAGTGTATCTTGCATTGTTTGCATTGTAATTAATTGGCACTGAGTGTTATTTGGAGTGCATGCAGCATTGAGTGTAGTGTAATTATGTGGTGTGTAATTATGTGGCGCTGAGTCGTATTTGAAGTGTATGTGGCATTGAGCGCTGTGTAATTATGTGGTGTGTAACTATGTGGCACTGATTGGTTTTTGGAGTGTCTGTTGTATTGAGTGCATTGTAGTTATGTGGCATGTAATTATGTGGCTCTGAGTGGCATTCGGAGTGTATGTTGCCTTGCCTTGTATTTCTATGGTTCCTTAAACCCTTAGAGGCAATTCTTTTATTTTAACTAAAAGGATGTAGTTAAATGGTGTTTACGGCAGGATGGTCATTAAATAGTGGCTACGGAGAAGCTGTGTGCTGAAAGGCAAAGAGAACACGGGCATGAAAGTGAAATCGATGGATGGCAATGCTTCCGTGAGACTAGCCCTGTGGTGGGGGAGGGACAGTTGTGAGAGGCGCCATGAGGAAACAATCTCTCGGCATGCTGTGGCGGGGGCGGGGGAGCGGACCCTTTGAAGTATGATGCCGAGGCTGTGGCTACACGTGCACGCGCCAGTGGGCTGAAGCGCTTCTCCAAACGGATTGCATGGCGGCACGATGCACGTGATTGTGCGCGTGCTCGCCATGCAATCCACTTTTGGGAGCACTTTGAAATGCCCCTCTTACTAGAGACTCGCATTGCGATTGCGTAAACGCAATAGCTAGGCGAGATCTAAAAAGAGCAGAAGCTCGTTCAGACTCCTTCCATTAAAGCTACGTTTGCATTCTTTGGGAATTCAAAGGCTGTCGTTCTATAATACTGGGAAAGGTGCATAAGTTACAGATTTCTAATAATTTGATTGAATTTAACAGTATTACCTAAGAGGTTTTACTTTACGTACCTACCTTAATTATTTTCCGTGTTAGGGTAGGGTGTCGCAGTACCAGTTGATGACATGGATGTGAAGTGCTGGACTTACTACTAAATTGTAAGTTACTACAAAAGTGTAAGTGACTACCAAAGCTCCGTTTGTGAATGCCGAAAAGTAACAAACATACTCAAAAGTGCAGTGTGTCTACAATTGTTCAAGAATAAATGGATTTTCAGGTGTAAATGGATTTACACCTGTAAGTAATCCTTTTATGAATCCCTTGCTGGTGTAAACCCAGCCAATTTGGTCTGTAAATATATGTTCACCTTAAAGGCCCACTTCAAAGGAGGCAGCAACAGTGGTCAAGCTCCCCCTGGTGGCGCGGTGATATGTATGCCATTTATATGAGCTTATTAGCAGAACAGTGCAGGTGGAAACGGCGACATTCTCCCGCGCATCCCTCATTCAGTACTTCTGTTGTGGGCAGCGGAGTATTTTTACTCACTAATGTTTGGTGAGAATAGTAGAAGCGTTTCTGAGCAGAAGTTTTTTCGTGTCAGGAAGTAAAATGTCGGATAAGCATGTCGGGCCCGATTCACAGAATTAACTTAAGACAAAATCCTAAACTTACTACTTTTGGTATTCACAGAATGCACTTACTACTTTTGGTATTCACAGAATGCACTTACTACTTTTGGTATTCACAGAATGGATTTGCGACTACTAACTTTACGTCCGCACTCGGGCCTGAAATTCCGGCCCGTAGGCAGAGCTTCCGGCCAGGAGGCGGGGCTTCCGGCCCGGAGGCAGAGGCGGAGCTTCCGGCCCTGAGGTGGGGATTCCGGCCAGTGGCGGAGATTTAGCCATGCCCGAAATCTCCACCTCCGGGCCGGAGGCTCCGCCTCTGGGCCGGAAGCTCCGCCTCCGGGCCGGAAGCTCCGCCTCTGGGTCGGAATTTCCGGCCCGAGTGTGGACGTAAAGTTAGAAGTCGTAAATCCATTCTGTGAATACCAAAAGTAGTAAGTGCATTCTGTGAATACCAAAAGTAGTAAGTGCATTCTGTGAATACCAAAAGTAGTAAGTTTAGGATTTTGTCTTAAGTTAATTCTGTGAATCGGGCCCGTCCTGTTTGGTTGCAGCCTTTCTGAAAAGTGAAAACACGCGGCAGCTACAGTAAACAGCGCAGTCTGGCGAGGAGGCGGCCTGCTGGGGACAGGGTGTCCGCCTCCTCCCCTATGATTATAGGCACTGCATGACCATGAGTCATGACGAGTGTGAAGAGCAGGCGATGGCGGAGAGTTGTCGGCGCCTCTGGGCAATTGAGGAGGAGAGAGTCTAGAATTCAGCAAATGGCGACTGAATGCTGCCTCCAGGGCCACAGAGAGGCCATGCCAGCACCTGGAAAGGTCCAAAGATGAACAGCGCAGAAGGCAAATGTGCATTACTGCCGGCTGTAAAGCCACCTCTGTGGCATGCTGTGGCGGGGGCGGGGGAGCACATTCCAGGCGGGGGAGCGGACCCTTTGAAGTATGATGCCGAGGCTGTGGCTACACGTGCACGCGCCTGTGGGCTGAAGCGCTTCCCCAAACGGATTGCATGGCGGCACAATGCACGTGATTGTGCGCGTGCTCACCATGCAATCCACTTTTGGGAGCACTTTGAAATGCCCCTCTTACTAGAGTCTCGCATAGCGATTGCGTAAACGCAATAGCTAGGCGAGACGTAAAAAGAAGAGGACATTGCTCGAGTCCTATTCCTTCGCTGCCCGTCCCCGAACGTCCACGAAAGCAAGCCGAGCCTTATCTGAATGCCTTTGTCCACCCCCAAAATAGTGCCGCCTGGGGCGGACCACCCCCACCGCCCCCCCCAGCTACGCCACTGTAATTACTGTACCAGAAATGTGCTTTATTCTAAATCAAAGTCAAATAGATGTTGTTAGCACCCCACAATGAGAAGTTCTATGAGACTGCGAAGACACATACAGGCAGCAAGCCACCAAGCCTAATCAACTGACAGAAAAGGTAGTTGCCATGCAAAAACTTTGTAGCAAATGGTGTTCTAGCAAGCAAGCAAAAGATACAAGTATCCCTTCAAACTCCAGAACACAGAAAAAGTGTGGCTGGTGGGAAACGTCCTGCAAAGAGGTCAGTCCAAAAGTAACAGAAATGGTGCCATTTAATAGCATATGTTCTATTACCAAACATTCTTTTGATTCTGTTCTGAGTTCCACAGCACATAAAGTGTCAATTTCACTAAAATATGAATGTTGTTTTTAAATCCTTGAAGGGTAATGTATATTATAAAATGCAACGTTTTGTTACAAATGTCTCCAAAATTCCTTTGAGAAGATTGGCCATGTTTTCTAAATTGTTTTTCTCAATTATAACAATTAGCCTGGTCTGGGTAGAGAAAGGGAAACCTTGAATGGCGCACAAGAAAGACACCAGGAATCCAACACAGATGCCAGTATGTCATTGTAGCACAGCAAAAAGTAGTGCTCAAAGCAATGTTTTCATTGTGCAATGCTTTTACATTGGTAACCTATCACACAGGCACTTTTGACAAATCCAGGCTTAGCTTGGCAGCAGAATATGGTTTCACTAGCCTTTGTCTAGTGAGTGGCCTAGTACTTAGAAAGATTACTAGGAATGCAATCTGCACTGCGAATAAAGTATTTCTTACAGTCAATTCTAGTTTTTAATCAATGCGGTTTTCAAACAAAATATACAATGTCATATGCATATACTTTCCTACTTTTCAATTCTTGACATGAACAAACTGAGATTGACAAAATTACATGTTTTCTGAACAAAACATAAATTGACTTAAAACACCCAATGCATTTTGGGACTCTGTGTCCCTTCGTCAGGGGTATGCTGTGAAAAGAAAGCAAAAAGGAGAACATTTCAAGGTCTGCACCTTTGGGATCAGATATGATATTAAGTGCTATTGTGATTTGTAAGTGCACTGTGCTCCCCTCACCAAAGTGATTAATGCACATTCCGAATTGTTTGTAGTACCTGATTATTCAGCACCAGTACTCTAGACTTCACAAGATCCAACCACTATAAAGAGAAACACTATGTTGAAGAGATATATATACCTCTGTCATACCAAGGCCAATCAGAAGGTCACTTTAATCCACTCCTACATACCTGCCACCTGTATTTGTAATAATCGGCGCAGTTCTCTCTGTTATCCTGTACGATATTCCTAAGAAATTGAAAAAGCTCAATAATTGTGACTGTCATTTAGAACAAACAGAAGACACTCTAGAATCATGGCTCACCTTAGTTGTGGTGCAAGGTGCGCGAATATGATAGACTCAACGGGGCGTTTCAAATCTGTCTTCAATGAGTAAAAAAACTCTCCGTGTCACTTGCTATGAACAACCATCTCACATGACGTGTATGAACTGCCTGGGATACATGTGATTCCATATTTGAGAAACCAGGACGCTACATTGATGCTTTTCTTCAACCATTTGTACAGAGTTGGAAAACTTACATAGAATACACCACGGATTTCTTACGAAGTTTACAAACGATCAAAAATCAATCTACCGAGAATTGGATTTTGTGCACCATTGATGTGGTAGCACTTTACACGTCTATACCACACGCTAACGGACTTGAAGCAGTAGAATGGGCCCGACTTAGACAAGAAAACTTGAACATACCCAAATGTTCATTTTACAATTATTGGAATTCTGCTTACAGAATAGTTACTTTAATTGGAATGAGAGGTTTTACAGACAGTTAAATGGAACTTCCATGGGTTTTCCGGGAGCACCAGTCTATGCCAACACATACATGGCCAAATTCGAAAATGACTACATTTTGTCAGATCTCACATGGCAAGAAGGATTGATATTCTTCCGACGATTCATAGACGACATCTTCCTCATTTGGAACAAATCAGAACCAGCTCTGATCAACAACATATGAACATTAAATTCCATAGACCCAAGAATACAATTTACTTACACCATTAGTAAAAAGGCATGATTCTTAGAGGGAACGATACAGTGTCTTCTGTTTGTTCTAAATGACAGTCACAATTATTGAGCTTTTTCAATTTCTTAGGAATATCGTACAGGATAACAGAGAGAACTGCGCCGATTATTACAAATACAGGTGGCAGGTATGTAGGAGTGGATTATAGTGAACTTCTGATTGGCCTTGGTATGGCAGAGTTATATATATCTCTTCAACATAGTGTTTCTCTTTATAGTGGTTGGATCTTGTGAAGTCTAGAGTACTGGCGCTGAATAATCAGGTACGACAAACAATTCGGAATGTGCATTAATCACTTTGGTGAGGGGAGCACAGTGCAGTTACAAATCACAATAGCACTTAATATCATATCTGATCCCAAAAGTGCAGACCTTGAAATTTTCTCCTTTTTGCTTTCTTTTCACAGCATACCCCTGACGAAGGGACACAGAGTCCCGAAATGCATTGGGTGTTTTAAGTCAATTTATGTTTTGTTCAGAAAACATGTAATTTTGTCAATCTCAGTTTGTTCATGTCAAGAATTGAAAAGTATGAAAGTATATGCATATGACAATGTATATTTTGTTTGAAAATCGCTTTGATTAAAAACTAGAATTGAATGTAAGAAATACTTTATTTGCAGTGCAGAGTGCAGTCCTAGTAATCTTTCTAAGTACTAGGCCACTCACTAGGTTTGATTCATATGCTATGCAGGCATATTTGCAACGCTGCACGCATATCAAAAAAACGTTTTCACTCTAATTTGTTCATTAGTGTGCGCTCACCACCCACAAATACATTTAATTCACTAGCATTTGTCTGCTACATTTTACTAGTTCAAAGAGGTAGGACACCCCAATGCAATCCTTACTCAAGGAGAATGCAAACGTATTGCCTCTGCATAGACATTATTCTGGAGAAAAAACAAACAAGGCATATGTTAAATTCTACATCTGTCTTTTATGTACTCTGAGAAACTGATCATAGAGACATTTGCATTAGGTGGGAGAGGTATGCCTCTGGTTAGACATAAAGTATATGTCCAGGCTTCACATAGCTAAGAAATCTCTCAGTTCACACGTAGGTCGGGCATCGGACACCACTGCTACCCTTAGGGGATGTCACACATCAGAACCAGAGTTATGCACTTAATACATTTTGCTGCTATATTTCTGCCTGAATTTGAAGAGAAAATGAGTGAAAGATCAATATCTTATTCATTCAGTCCTAATTGATTTGACAGAAGTTTGTGAGTGCAGTCCGACCAATGGTTGAAGTGTTTCAGTGTGTGGATATGGCAGAAATTGTGTCATAAACAAGCTTGTAGGGACACTTAAACAACGGTGTAGGAGAGAAGTGTGAAGATAGAAGTGGCACAATATAATATAATGCTGGAAAGATGGCTTGGGCAAGTGGCTTTACAAATCTTTTTGTTGAAACTAAGGCCCAAGAAAATACTTTACATGGGAATTGATGCGAAACAATCGCAAACATTAAAATGATTTTAAGACCTTTAGACTGCACACTTTCATAAGTTTAATTTTAAGATAGATTTTGTTTAGTTTGTTTTAGTAAAATGGGGGATTTTAAACTTTTCCGATTTACTAGTGGGATTCCATCCACATCAACATAGCAGATTATTGGAATCAAAGTAAGATTAAATGAAAGCTGTTTAATGATGGTGATACATTTGTGATGCATGTCCAAGGAGTGAATTGAAAAGAAATCCCTAGTGACTTCTTTCAAACGATATGTAAGATGAAATTTCAATTTGAGAAAGTATTAGGTTGATGCCCTGCACAAATAAGTGTGAAATACATGTGGTAGTGGGATGAGAATGTGAATGGTGACATTTTGAAACGTGCTCTGGAACACCATACGGTACTAGATAGAGAAAATCTGATAAATAAATTTGAAGATTTGAGCCACCTGTTTACTGAATCACGTATCATGTCACAATTTACTTTGTCTGTTTTAGGAATGATGTCTACAACAGGGTATAGCACACTATGGTTTTATGTATGTGTTGTTATATATTTGTTATGTTCTATCCTTGTCTTTCATGCAGGTAATGCTGTAATTTATTGTTATGTTTACAATATGTTACATAACATATGTATTATGTTTTTATGCACTATTTACAGTTTTTTCTCTGCTGGTGTAAAATCTGATTTTAATATTATGGAATAGATAAATGTTTTACAGTCCTGAAGAAAGTGGAATTTATAATTCATCCCACCGAAACACGTCAACAACGTATTGTCCCAAGATCTACTACACTGGACATTCATTTTTACATAATCAACCAAATTCATCATTATTCAGTAATATATTAGGTAGTGATGCATTTGCATAACGGCAGATTGAGTTCTCTTAAAACAATCTTTCTCCTGTATTTATTTGTAGTATGTTTTAGTATGTTTAATATGTTTCTGTGTAACTATTCATATAATGTATTTTTTTACGTCATCAAATTAGAATTATATATATTTTTTTCTAGACATCTGGTCTTCACATTGGCTTTTTTTCTGAGTCTTGCAAGTGCAGTATGGAATGTGTGATGGGAAATATGTGATTTTCCTTTTTTGGTCTGAAAGTATAATTAAATGCACTTGACTTTATTTTTCTTTGCTCTGAATATACACTGAGGAGAATATTGATGAATTTGGTCTAATGACCTTATTCCCTTGATTTGAGGGGATACTCTCTTTTTCATCTGAATGAAGAGTATGAAAACATTAAAAAACATAAAACAAAGCAAATTTCTGCCAGCTATGCCCTTTGGGCCTGTCAAGGGTCCGGAAAGTGCTATACCAATACAATATTATATCACTACCATCGCTACCTCTTTTAGAATATGATGGAATCTTGCATTCTTTGTCTTTTGTTGAAGTTTGAATGTGGTGAAATACTTCTGCTCTATATTTGTGGATGTGGTGGTATGTGATAACTGAGCCTTTCACCTCATGTCATCTATGTCCAGGCCCCGATTACAAGCTGCACCAGTACCAGGCATGAAGGAGTTAAACCCCATGGAATGGGGAATTACTGTGTAGACCCAGAATTGGTATTCCACATGGCATTCCCTTGTCCATGGGGTTTCATACATACATTTGCCATCTGCTTTGACCTAGTGGTAAAATATATTTGGGGCTGTGGTAAGGCAGGGGTGGGGAGAGAAGAGGGTGAAGAAATGACTGGAGAATGTTGGTTGGTAGGGGAGCATGGACTGTCCAGTGGCCAGTGGCCAATGTATGTGCTCTGATCCCTAAAACAAGTAGAAATTGACTAATCCCTGATTTGCTTATTTTTTATTCAACTCTTCTATGAGGCTATACTATATGAAATAGCCCTTTTGACAAGCAAAACCCTTCCTTTTAAATAGTAATAAATCAGCCCTATGCAAGCCTTGCATCTCACAAGACTGTGTGCATGGTATTTAAAAATATACCAAGTAGAAATTTAAAGTTAACATGTCTGTACAGTAAGTACTACCCAAAAGCTATTTTCACTGTAGCAAGACTGGATGGCCCATAAAAAAACACTAGGGAGTGATATTTAATAATATTTCTGCTATATTTTGATTAGGACCAGCTAGAAATATGAGTAAACCACTCATTAAATATTTATTAATGGCCCAACTCAATAGTGAACTCTGATTTTAAGAAATATTACAGAAAAAGAACTTTTGCAAGTTATATTTTCCCTCCCTGAAGTTCCTTTGATTTGCATTAGCTCTCCAGCAGTAGCCTTGTGAGTGCTTAGCCCAGATGAGGTGTGAAAACTGCTCCCTGAGTGGAGACAAAGGCCTATGTGTGTGGAGGTGTTTTTGTTCCTCTGGCAGGAAGGCCAGTTGGACTGGGCCCAGAAACGTAGATTGCTTAAAATTGGATTCCCTATGCCAAGGATTCACTGGAAACTACCCCAGATTTTATCCTTGCAGTTAGGCAGGCATCACACCCATGGGGAAAGCTGCCAACAGAGCTGGCTTAAAGTGACCAAGAAGGATAACACTGTTCATTACCCTGGCCACACAGCAGGATGGGCACACAGGCTCGGCACAATGGGAGAAGGGATTCTCCAGTGTGGATTTTAAGAGTGGGGGCTCTGTGGCATTGTTTGCAGCAGGGCAAACAGAAATGATGCTAACTTGGGTAGGGTTACCCCTAGGAACTTTTACCCGGTTGATTAGGCAGGGGCCAGGAGTCACCCCCAACCAATAGCTGATGCCAGGCATAAAGATGGGACATTAAGGTACTCTCTTCAGAGCACTTTCTGGGCGTGCTGCAGAACAGAAGTGTACTTGACCTGTTGTCTGCGACCTGAGAAGGACTGGACATTCTCCCTTTTGAAACCAGGACAATGAAGGAGACTAGAAGGGTCAGTTGGCTAACCTTCTATGTAGCTACAGGACCACGGCAAGTTGCAAGAAGTCATTTCCCTGAAGTGCCCAGCCTAGAAGTTTGAAACTGGACTGGACCCTGCTGATGGTCTTTGCTGGAGTGAACCTTGACCCCCAAGTGCTGTTGCAGAGGTCCTGGGACCCTTGGAGGTGCCTAACTGGACTTCTCTCACTTCTGAAAACCTGGGATTTAGAAAATCATTGGACTTCCAGACCTTCAGAGAACCAGTACTAACCATCCCAGGCTATTCACCCAAAGGACAACCTTGCTGGATCTGAGCTTCTTTGCAGCAGAAAATCTGGTTTGGCGGACCCTCAGCGAGAAGGTATCTATCCTTGTGGAAGTCATTGTTAGATATAACCACAGCTTTGCAATCTAGAAGATTCCAAGCTCCAAAATAGAGACTAATGGCCTGATTTAGATTTCGGCGGATGGGATACTCTGTGACCTAATAGACTAATATTGTGATTGCACCACTATCGTTCAATATAGTCAAATAGTCCACATTGAGTTCATTGAATAATTCAATATCCGTCTTTATTGGTAATTGACATTCTTCTTTCTCTTGTTATACAACAGTATAGACAGCCAACGCGTTTCGTTCTCCACTGAGAACTTCTTCAGGGCTGTAAAGTTAAAACACATATAAAAAGTCCAAAAATATGTAAACCAAAACATAAATATATACATATACAACATTTAAAAACACAATAACATGTTAAGACGAAACACACATAACATGGTGTCATATAGAAAAATAGACGTGTGACATTTTTGGTAGTATCAAAAAAATCCATGGTGATAAACTGATATCCATCTGCTTATTGCTCCTAAGAGGTTGACATATGTATGACCACTTACTAAAGACAAATATATGAATCCACACAATGTAAACATCCTAAAGACATTATTGGTATTACATTTGTTCAGATAAAGCCCAACATCAAACACCAGCAAATGTACAGAGACTAAAAATGTACAAGACAAAAGTGTGCGAGATTTTGAGAATATTTAGATCAGAACATAAGCCCTCATATCCGCCAAGTTATTGATAACAGTGTGATTCAGAAGGTTAATGATTTTCTGAGGGGGCATTTGTCCCTATGCAAACACACAAAGATGCCAATATGCCATTGTTATTAATAAGATAAACATACCCTTTTAGATTTCCACAAACGAACAGATAAAGTATTTGCGACCATCATGTCCTAGTATGGATAGATCTGTCCGCCAAATAATTATGACTCAACTGTGAAGAGACACAAAACCAAAAGATATATGTGCTCAGTGTAATTACCACAAAATATCACTAGAAAATATGTATACAAGTTATGTTAAAATTCCATAAAATGTGACCATCCGCCTACCTCATAGGTTGAATCGAACGCTGTAACTGTGTTTCAATATTGTATTGTTATCTTCAAATGGTGATATGATAGTCACTGGACTTTCCTTGTTACATAATTTGAACAGAGACCTCACGGCATTACCTAGTTGGATTTAACCATCATGACGCAATATATTAGTATGTGTTGCTTAAAAGTCAATGACCATTAGCACCTACTCAAAACGTCAAACTGTTATAATATAGTATCAGTATCTTAACAAAATTCGCGATTATCCATTAAAACAATAACATTTGGCTATTCTCGAAGGTTATATAAGGGAAAATGCTAGCACACCAAGTGATAGAAAGTTATTTCTTTTTCTTTCTTAAATCGCAAGAAGTGAATATGAAACGGATATAAGCAATACGATCCACTGTACCGAACTCATCTAATCAACTTAAGTCCTTGATAGAAGTAAACACACCAACACGGGAAACGCCCGATTTCAAAGACATCATAATGACAGAACGTGACTACTCGAAATTGTACTAGTTCTAGGCATCAATCTCAAATGTGATATTCCTTGTGCATAGTAAAGAACAGCTGCACCGAAACTAAAGCAATTTAAGAAACATCAAAGTCGTTAAGCATTTTGTACTTAGAGTTGAATGCATACTAGGCATCGACCCTCCCTATGATTTTTATGATGCATGATAAACGACATTCTATCGTAATCGATGACACGTACCACAAAATGCGCCTCAAATATACAGGACTGTATTCAATAGAACCGTAGATCAAACAATGACTATCAGGAAACAGTTGAATATAATGCTCGTCTTTACCTTGTGTGAGGGTAACACAGTAGCCATCGATTCCATACCACGCGAAATCCCGCTATGGATTCAAAATTGCCGACGCTGAGTTAGTTGTCATTAAACACCGCATCGAACGTGCGTCTTACGTCAATGATGCGTCCCAACATTCGCTATATTTAAACCCCATCATGAGTATCGAACACGTCGGCCATATTGGAGTGTGCATTGTATTAGGAAGGTGTGAATATATAATAACCGACCACATTTAAATGATACTTCTTATGGGAACATATCCAATATAAACCACATGAAACGGTAATTGTCCATAATTACGAATGAAAAGCAACAAATTATTGGTGCTAAAATAAAAAAAGGAAAATGGACTGAAGCAAGAATCTAAGTAGCTAACAAATCCCCAATATTCAAAAATAGGGGGTATCCAACATGCGTCTAAAACTATAATTCCGTCTTGAAAACTAGTCAATACAAGAAACAAGAGCTTGTGGCGGGTAGACCGTAAATATCCACCAAACCGCCATATTGGAATGGTGACTTATTATTACAGTATGCCGATAAATAGTGGCAGCAGGTCACATATTGTTCACAGAACCTAAAGACAATGCAAAACAATAATTGTCCAATTAACCCATGTCCAATAGTCACCATAATAGAGAACACCAGATGTGCATCAAATGTCATAAGTGCATCTTAGTAAATCGTAAAAACTAATATTCATAGGATGTAACGGCTAAGAATGCCATGTTAAAATACAAGCTGGGTAACATATTTTGCCTATTGTAAGAACATAGAGTGCATATATATTGCCCTGATATACGGATAGCTTTGCAATATCCGTTTGAAAAGCAATGAGTATTAATCCTCATATACCCACAGGATCCTACCCGGGTATGAGTGTACAGAGATCCATAGAGAAATGCAAAGAATGATATGGAACAGTATTCATTCACAGATGGTAGTGCATTTCATCTTCCGTATTATGGCCCATCTCAATGCATCTAAGACGACAAATCCACATGGCCTCCTTTTTATGGAGGGTAAGTTCTCTATTCCCACCTCGAGGATGGGGAGCGATATGTTCGATACCATGGAACCATATTCGATAGTTGGCACTATGGTGTTCTCTCATGTGGTAGGTCATAGGATATTTTAGGTCATAATTCTTTAAGGCTCTTACGTGCTCCTGGATGCGCATTTTGAGCGGTCGCACTGTACTGCCTAAATAGACATTGTTACAGTCGCAACCCAAGACATATACAACATAACTTGTCTTACAGTTAATAAACTGTTTTATGTCATATTCTTTTGTTGTGTTGTAATTGAATTTTTGGATCTTATTTTTGCCAAATAAACAGACATTACAGCCCAAACATGTATAGAAACCATTTGGTGTAGTAGGCATCCATGTTTTCAGGCTTGTATGTTTAGGATAACTGGGGCATAACAGGTTACGAAGTGTTTTACCTCTCCGAAATGTGACTTTGGGTGTAGCCATAACATATTCTCTCAGATTCGGTATCTCATAAAGTAGTCCCCAATGTCGTTTGAGTATGTTAAACAGTCTGGCACTATTGTTCGTGTATTGTGTAATGAAGGCTAGATGAGACCCTTCTACTCCTGAATATTTGGTTTTTATGTGTTTTTGTAAGGTGCTTGCTCTAGTCACATTCTTAATTCTTGAATCTGCCTTTGTCAAGATGTCTTCAGCATATCCCCTTTGTCTAAACCTTTCTTTTATGTCCCTAATGTTATCTCGAAATGACTCATCCGAGCTGCAATTACGACGTACACGTACCATTTCTCCAAATGGTATGTTCTTAATGACTGATTTGGGATGGGAACTGGTTGCATGTAATGTACTATTGCATGAGGTACTTTTGCGAAAGATGGTACTCTGTATCCTGTTTTGGTCGATATAAAAAAGAATATCCAAAAATTCAATGTTGGTTTGACTATACTTAAGGGTTAGATGTACATTATGGGGATTGCTGTTCAGAAAAGCATGGTATTCCATGTGTTGACTGGAGGTACCTTTCCACAGCATAATAATGTCATCAATATATCTCCCCCAGAAGACAATCATGTCCATCCAGGGGGAGGCATATTTTCCCCAGGCATGCTCCCTCTCCCACCAGCCCATGAAAAGGCCGGCGTATGAGGGAGCAAACCTGCTTCCCATCGCAGTTCCTTGAATTTGATGGAACCAAATGCCCTCATGTAGAAAGAAATTACGTGATAAAATGATATCTGTCATCTCCATCAACATTTCGTTATGTTCTGCATGATCGGCCGTGCGTGTTGCCAAAAAGGAATGCACGGCCGTCATGCCGAAATGTTTATGGATACATGTGTACAGACCACTCACGTCCATAGTCACAAACATTAGATCTTCCGACCAAGCTAGGCCATCCAGTTTCTCTAAGATATCCCTAGTGTCTTGTATGAAGGCAGGCAAATTAGTAACAAAGGGCTGGAGGAAACCATCCACGTATTGGGAAAGTCGTTCCGTAGGTGAATCAATACCTGAGATGATAGGGCGACCTGGAGGGAAGACACCTTCCTTATGAATTTTCGGAAGGATGTATATACAGGGTGCAAGGGGATTGTTGACAGTCAGATATTTACATTCCATTTCCGAAAGCAGACCGCTCTCACCCCAATCAAAGACTTTAGCATTTATATATCTGGTACGGGAGGGAATGGGGCTATCAACCAATTGTTGATAACAATTAGAATCCCCAAGCTGCCTTCTTATTTCTGCCGTGTAATCGATGGTATTCATGATAACTACATTCCCCCCCTTGTCTGCTTCCTTGATGGTTATAGAGGTATCTTCCCTTAGATTCTCCAAAGCCCTTCTCTCATTCTTGGTCAAGTTACACTTATGTTGTGCATATTTACCGAATGTGTTCATCAATAGATATAGATCCTTGGTGACTTTTTCTTTAAAAAGATCAATATTTTTGTGTGTGTTACTGGGTATGAATTTAGAACGAGTTTTAAGTCCACTGGAAACCCCTAAGTTCTCTGTAATGTTTAGATCATCTCTAATGTCTTGAATTGAATAATGGTCTTCACCCGAAATAGATAACAACATCTGCAAGTTAAATAAATCAGAAACAGTGTGTGTCACTGTCTGTATCGGTTGTACATTAGAGTGATTACTAATAGGATTGTTTTGAAAATGATCTTTTAATTTCAGTAAACGTACAAACTTAAACAGATTGATCATCATTTCAACCGGATCTCCCCACTGGGAGGGACAAAAACTCAAACCCCTGAGTAACAATTCAGTTTCAAAATTCGTAAGAACACGATCGGATAAATTCACAATTGTAAGTGTTTTGGATTCTACATTAACCTGTGGAGTTTCAGCTACATTCTCTTGGACCTGGTGTCCATAGCGTGGTTCGTTTCTTTTTTTGTTCCTCTTTGCTTGCCACTTCTTTCCTCCCCTCCTTGTTTTTGATCTTTTTGGACCACTTTGTTGCCAAGCCTGATCCTTTCCATTTCTAATAAAAAATTATGTTGTACCGGGGTGGTTGTAGATATTACGCCTTCATCCCGGGATGTGCCACTTTCAACTGAGGAGATTGAGCCGGTACTTACTGATATGGAGTCAGTCGACTCCTCTCTAAGTCTTTTACCTTCCCCTCCCGGCTTCACATTATCAAACTTGTGGGCAAAGGTATAAATACGTCCATGTTTGTAGTCATTGTCGTCTCTTTTGATTTTTCTAAGTTTTTTGTCTCTCAAATATATCTGGTGGGACTCTATCACCCTATCGTAAACCTCATCATTTTTCTTAATTACTTCTTTTAAGTTTGAGCATTCGATTTCTCTCTCCAAGGTAATTATATCCTGTTTTAAACTAGTTACTTTTTTGTCAGAGTGACAGATCAGAATACGCATCATAGTATTCGATGCTTGTTGTAAGTTGTCCTCCCAATCCTTAAGTCCCTCCTCATCTAAGTCCTCAAATGTCGGGAAGATGAGTATTCTTAACCCACGAGGAATCTTCTGATTATCGAGGTATTTTTGTAGGGTGATACCGTCCCACCAGCGGAACATTTCTTGTTTCTTTAGCCTCTCCAATTTTTGAAACTTGACTTTTAGACCCTCACTAGGTTTCTCCTTAGTTACATTTGAACTACTCGGTTGGGCATTGGAGAAAAGGCCCATGGCCATTTCCTCCCTATTGTCATTGAATTTAGACATATTTTAAACAATTGTGGTCATACAGTTATATCAATTCCTATCAAATGTGTACAAAACAGTACCTTGGTTTGAATTGTGCCTCTTGGATCCCAAGACAATTGTTCACACGCAGATCGGACAGTGGACCACTAAGCAATAGGCACCAAATCAAAATATTAAACCAAAAAATATTTCTTAACCCAGACTGGAATTTCTTCCGTGTGCAAAAATCACAAAGGTACCTTCTGTCCAAAAGGACCACCCCGATACACAGGATCAGTAAATCAAATAGACTAATATTGTGATTGCACCACTGTCATTCAATATAGTCAAATAGTCCACATTGAGTTCATTGAATAATTCAATATCCGTCTTTCTTGGTAATTGACGTTCTTCTTTCTCTTGTTATACAACAGTATAGACAGCCAACGCGTTTCGTTCTCCACTGAGAACTTCTTCAGGGCTGTAAAATTAAAACACATATAAAAAGTCCAAAAATATGTAAACCAAAACATAAATATATACATATACAACATATTAAAACACAATAACATGTTAAGACGAAACACACATAACATGGTGTCATATAGAAAAATAGACGTGTGACATTTTTGGTAGTATCAAAAAAATCCATGGTGATAAACTGATATCCATATGCTTATTGCTCCTAAGAGGTTGACATATGTATGACCACTTACTAAAGACAAATATATGAATCCACACAATGTAAACATCCTAAAGACATTATTGGTATTACATTTGTTCAGATAAAGCCCAACATCAAACACCAGCAAATGTACAGAGACTAAAAATGTACAAGAAAAAAGTGTGCGAGATTTTGAGAATATTTAGATCAGAACATAAGCGTTCATATCCGCCAACGTCAATTACCAATAAAGACGGATATTCAATTATTCAATGAACTCAATGTGGACTATTTGACTATATTGAACGATAGTGGTGCAATCACAATATTAGTCTATTTGATTTACTGATCCTGTGGATCGGGGTGGTCCTTTTGGACAGAAGGTACCTTTGTGATTTTTGCACATGGAAGAAATTCCAGTCTGGGTTAAGAAATATTTTTTCGTTTAATATTTTGATTTGGTGCCTATTGCTTAGTGGTCCACTGTCCGATCTGCGTGTGAACGATACTCTGTGACCTGGGTGAAGGATATCTTGTCTGCTGAAATTTAGGATTTATATTTTTGCGGACGGCGAAATCTAAGTCTGGCCCTAAGTCAGAAGGTAAAACTTTTGTCTGGGAGAAGGTACCAAAAGTATGTGGCCGGCAGGAGGACTTCCAAGGGCGCCCAATTTGAATTTCTCCAGCTAGGAGCTTTTACCAGCAAAGCCAATGACTTCAGCAGGACCTCCTCCACCACCTATCCAACTTTGTGATTACTTCCCCATATACAGCCTGCTGCCTTGCCCCGCTAAAGACTTTTACTTCCAGGAAATAAAACAAGTCACACGGTAAAACATCTGACCGGTTCAAACTTAGTTGATGTATCTAACCGGCGCTCCATCACGGCTGACCTCAAATCGACCCTAGGTGCCAGTCAACTGCAACCATTGACTACCATTAGTGCTTTGCTCTATTTGGTGCTAGGTTTCTCTAAATCTTTAAAAAATTCATATTGCTGGTCCATGTTACTGGACTTTTGTCTCTTTTTTACTCTATTTTTCGAAATTAGAGTAAGATTTTTATTTTGCTGTGTTTTTGACTTTTTAACTGTTTTGTTACTTTTCAATGCTGCATACATTTTCTCACAGTTAATCTTTTCTGTTCTGTGCCATATCTATCAGGAGTTGAGCTTATGATTAAATAACTGAAATCTTTGACCGGACCTAACAAGTTAGTGCCTTTATCACTTGTGGTGGACTCTCACCCCAACTAATAATTAATTATCTCGCAGTGTGTAATTTAGGAATCAGCAAATCTATAGGCTGCTTGTAAGTCAGCAAATGGTTTTAATCGATAGAGTCATTAGAGACGTCATGGTGACTAAGATTTAGGGGCCTGATTTAGATCTTGGCGGACTTGTTACTTTGTCACAACGGTGATGGAAATCCCATCCGCCGAAATATAATTACTACTATTTCCTATGGTATTTATACTTCAGTGGAAGGGATATCCGTCACCATTGTGCTGGAGTAACCCAACCTCCAATATCTAAATCAGGACCTTATTCTTTTTGAAAGGCAATGTGCAGGTATTGGCTGAGTTGGGAGCAGTATTCTTCTAATAGCAATTTATAAAAACAGGTTTGCACTGATGTCTATTGTTAAACAGATATATTTTTAACTCTCTTGTTTGTCTAAAACACAAAATCTCTTTTTCGCATTTTGCATTAGCCTATCTTATTTTGTGGGCAATGTAATTTTAAAATAGTGGTTTGATTATTTACAGTGCTTTCAGTCGCACCAAGATTAATGCTTATAGGTTGCATGACAGAACCATGTGTTCAATTACTTCACATGCATTAACAACGAGGTCTTTACCACAACCGCATCTTTACCACGCATGCCTTTACTATGCATGCCTCATGTAACGAATTTCGTTGTAAAGGCATGATGGGCAAAGGGATATGTGTGGTATAGGTTACAGCCCAGCCCCCCGCCCTGAGCCCAAAAACTGGCCCACAGCCCTGAAAATGACCTGGACACCCTGCCCTGAGCCCTGAAACCTGGTCCCAAGCCCTAAAAACAACCTGGCCACAAGCCCAAAAAACTACCCGGACCCCTTATCCTAAGCCCTAAAACCCAGCCCCCAGGCCAACTTAAAATCTTAAAAACTACTCAGCAAGCTGTTTCTTCCCCAGAGAGGAAGTATCCAACCCCTACCACCTCCGCCCACTTACTACAGTGCTAGAGCCCTGACTGCCTTTACCACGCATATGCCTTTACCGCCTGAAATCGTTATAACAGAATATGCATGGTAAAGGCATGCATAGTAAAGGCATGTGCGTGGTAAAGACAGGTGTGGTAACACCTCATTGTTGATGCTGTTTCCCGTGTTTGTGGGGTCCAATGCCAGATAGTGAAAGGTATTCTGAGCCCCGAGAGAGCAGGCAGAATTCTGAAGCATTATCAAAATTTCCAGGTTTTAAGCCCTCATCAGAACTCTTACATCTAGGAGTGGATTTGAGCAAAAATGCAGAGATCCTAGAAGGGAAGTATTCAAGACCTATTCATGTTCTCACTCTCATCCTCAGGGCCAAAAGAATATTAGCTTCTGATATGTTGAAGATGTGGTGATGCTGACAGCAAAACAAGAAAACAGGAGAACCTCCAGTGATGATGAAACCTTCACAGGAATACAGTCGCTGCTGCTATGGAAATTGTCAGACCCAGGTATTATTCCAAATATATTTGCAAAAAAACACTTTGGCCCCATACACAACTGACAAGAAACAATAGTCGGATATTCACTATTATATGTTTCTTCCTAGATTCGGAGTACATTTCAGACTGTTAAGGAATTCACAAAGGTTTACATGAGTACTGCTGTAAAAATGGAAACGAAAAACCCGTCTGCTACCATCACCCACATCCAAAGCAAATTGTGGGGAGGTAGAGCTCTGGCAGACCCGGCGCACCCTCGCACAGCAGCTGAACCAGCAACCGCTAGCACAGGGAGCAAGTGGAGTCATTTGCCAACGATTTTTGTCGCATGCCACTTTGACCTTTAGTGACCTTTTACTGGCGCACAACACGACTTCCTGTCTGGCCGACCTAGCCCTACTCGTGTCCGTTTCTCGTGCACAGCAGGTCACATAAACGTTTGCACAATGCACAATTGTTGGAAAGAAGCAGTTCCAGCATTGTGGGAAGAGTGACACGTTCTGTGAATGAGGCAGAGAGACCGCCAATAATGTGTTCTGCCAAAAGTTCAGATCAGCAGCACGAGACACCTGTTGCCCAAAAAGCCACTTCTTTGGCGCGCGCAGATGCAAGCTAATGTTTAACTAGGCGGATGCTGAATGTGGGCGAGTGAGTCTGAGTCAGAGATCTGAGCAGCAGCTGAACCTCGCAGCCGAGTGGAATCGGAGAGGGAGGAATGAATGAACCATACATCGCCCTCGTGCTTTCTTGTTCCTCCTACATCCTTCAAGGAAAAAAAACCAATCACTTATGGCCTTCCATACGACTAGAAGAGGACGTTTTTAGAAAACAACACCTGTCACCTGAGGTGAAATCCACTCTAGAACACAGCAGCAGGTTAGAGCTTAGTCTGCAGACGTGTGTGAGCAACCTGCAGCTCACAGAGTCCCGGCAGGGCTGTTTTCATCTTTCATCCTTCCGCTGTCGATAAAACGACAGCAATTGGCTTTCATACGAGCAATAAGTCATATTCTAGTGCTATAACGTTTCAAGAGCGTGACAGCAGACACTCTATACTAGTAAATACATGATCAGTATTTGCTATTCCTAAAGGAAGCTCACATGATGCACTGAGGTCAGGTAATGTTCTAGGTGCACGTTTGCACAGCTATTAGCAAGTACTGGTCGTTGAAAATAGACATTTGCACAAACTAGACTGCTTTCTGTCTGGCCAATCAGCGTAGCTTTTTGAATTTGTTTGCCGGGCCTATTTTGTTGGAGCAACCTATGGTGTAAAATGCCCTGGTGTATGTATGCAATCAGTTCCAGGGCTTCAAATATTTCGTATGCTGAGATGCCTAAAGCACCTTCTCCCTAAAGTACACAGACTTTTTACATGTGTGGCTGAAAAGAAACTTGACCTTCATGATTAATGGTTGTTAAGTTTCATTTACCTTTTTTAAAAAGTAAGTTTGAGTAGGGTTGAGCCCCCTTTCAGAGGTGTGTGTGTGTAACGTGCTTGCCTTTGGTAGGGGCGGTGCCGTGTTTCATCTTTTTGAAGGCTATAAAATGAGTACTATTGCGTTCAGTTGCATTAACCTCTCTTATTTAAGCGCCACGACCAGTTCAGTTATGGGTTTGACTCGTCCTCAACTGCTCCCACCGGTCTCACATCACACCACACCTGAGGGAGGTCCACTGGCTCCTGATACACAAGGCGTACAGTTCAAAGTCCACACCAACACATACAGAGCATCACACAGCACAGGCCCAACCTCCATGAACAGCTGCATTCACTTCCATCCTCCTTCCGGACACCTCTGATTCGCTGGACTCTTACTAGCATGCGTCCCATGCTTCCACAAAAGCAGAACGGAAGCCTTTAAAGCATGGAGTGCCCTCCCTCTACACATCATATTAATGTTAGATTACATTTATAAAGCGCTAATCACGAAAGGTCTCTAAGCGCTGCATCAGAGCCCCCTCCACACTTCTTGAATTCTGCAGGAAGTTGAAGACATGGCTCCTCCCCAGTTTTGAAAGCTGGCCTTATGCACCTGCACGACAGCAGGATATCCTCACAGGTGAGAGCGCGCTAAACAAGAGTAACACAACAAAACAATCACCAGCGCATCAGTCATCACAATCAAATCTAAAATCACCACAGCATCCAAAATCACCAAGGTCTAAAGTCACAATTTGCATCAAAACTCACGGCGCATTTGAGAGCCTAATACACTTGAAAATCATCACCAGCCCTACAGATGCCCCCACCTTTATCACCACATTCACCCTGACAGTGAGAACATAATCACCATCACAGCCAACATCTATTTCAGCTCCACAATCAGCATCACATTCACCATCTTCAAAGTAGTTTTCCATGAAGAAGAAGTTTAGAGGAAAAGGACCACACCGGCACCTTGGTTGGGTTTTCACTGCCAGTAGCTTGCAAACAGCTGCCGCTTTCGATGGCTCCTGGGAGCAGTGAAACAGGGGAGGTGTAACCATCTGCCCAGCCCCTTACAGAGGCCTGGTTCTAGACGGTGGGCCGGGTGGGCCAGGCCCACCCAAACATGAGCCTGCCCCACCCAAACATGAGCCTTGGCCCTCGCAGTGAGGATATGATGGCCAATAGAAAATGGGCACTTTAGTTTGAAACGTTCCTCCGAACGTTGGTTTTCTTCATATTCTGAGAGATGCGTGATTGGGCCTGGGCTCGGGTGGGCTGTGTATACAAGTACAATAGGGGCATGGCGAAGGGAACAAATTCTTTATTTGACACAAGTAACTTTTGCCTACCGTCCTGTGCTGCTGCGTGGATATTTCCATTTCTGTTCAGCATTAGAGAAAATACGTTTGTTTATTCTGATTCACCTTTCCTGACTCCTGCAGCTGCTTCTCAGATCAGGCTGTGACACAAGGAGAAGGTAAGAGAAAGTGTTACTGTTTGTTTTTATTTTAAAAATCTGCACAGGCCCAGCAAGGCACATCATTATCATGGCCATGGATGCAAGGCAACAATAAAACATGTCCAGAGAACTGGTGATTAATGATCCTGCTGGAGAGCAGTCCTTTACCTGTTGGTAGTTTTGAAATGCAGATAAGCTGTATTTTATTTGGATAGCTCAGTGGGTTATGGCCTTTGGCACAGAGATTCTTGTGTTACTTGCACTTCAAAAGTTACAATCCTAACATAGGACAGTGGCCTATGAACTGTCATCAAAGAGCTGCATACAAACCTGAATGGTATAGTTTGAACTTCACTTTTTTGTGTTACTATAAAGTTAGAAATTCCCCAGTCTTTCATTATTTTAATGTTGCTAAAAAGAGTTTGGGTCGATATACATTTTTATTAGTAAAGACAACCCCCAACCACTGTGGTATGCTTTAAATCCTGAGTTTGTGCTTCCCCAGCCCAAACCCTCTTAAATTATACTGCCCACCAGTATGGATGACATGTAATTCCTACACCTTGTAATCCTCATTGGCTCATGTGACATTCCCTATTACCGGAATTACATACTTTTATGATTTTTTTGTCTCTGTATAATGTGTGTTTGATGTAAAGTACTGTGACACCCTACACTGATATGAGTAGCGCTATACAACAAGTGAAATTTATATGAGAGGAGGCTACAGAGACATGAATGGCACTGTTGGAGGGTGGTAGTAATGGTATCTGCGGAGAAAAAGTTCATGGGTGAGGCGCCAAAAAAGGCTTTCGCACCAGCGATAAAACCGGCCCTGTCATTGCCTTTCTGTTTTTATATAATTAGCAATCAGGTCATTAGGGCAACTGTGGAACATATTTTAAAGTGTGCTCTAATTATATTTACTTCTATATTTAATGTTTTAAGTTTGAAGGTGATTTTACTAATGTTTTTTAAGGGAATAATGAAAGTAGAGCTGGATGGTGGCTGATATGGGGCTGGGGCCCAAGTCCAGCTGTGAGATAAGGTGCACAGGAGAGGTATGGTCGAAAAGTGGATAATCGGGCCTGGAAGTACTTGTGTTGAAACCTGGCCTGTTGGAATTTGAGGGTTTGCACTTACATCCAGACATCGCTCTTACTTTCAAATAACTCTCCACATGCTCTCTATACACACAGAATTGATCCGTTGTGTACTGGTGACTGTTTGCAAGTAAATATAATGTAATCTAGGGCTTGTAGGCTAGAAGAAGACAAATTGGGCCCGCAGTGGCCCACCCAAATGCACCCTTGGCCACCCAACAAAAGATTCCTGGAGCCGGGCCTGCCCTTACAGGAGGTGGGAGTGGAGGCGGACGATCACCATGAGTCAGAACTGCTGCTTCCAGAGGGAGTAAAACTGCGACATCACGGCAGGATAGGCTGTGGCAGTGGGCGGGAACTTTGTCCTCCCAGCCAATGTGCGAGGTTCACCAGTCAACAAGTAGTTATTAATTTAAGAAAACGTTTACTAGCTCTGATTGAAAAGCGTTAATCTTTCCTTCCTATTCAGCGCGTTGACAGGGGTTGGAAGCGCTATATAAATACAGTTACATTTACCGTTCGGTGTGGCACCTCAGGGCACGCGCCGCAATTTCTGCTGGGGAGGCTGGTGATTTGGCCTGCGTCAGCAGAGGGCAGAGCTGCCAAGGCAAACATCAGAGAGCGGTGCCACCCATGCCCGGCAGCGCCCGCGCCACTCCCCAGCTCCGGTTGCAAAGGTCGCCTCAGCCCAACTAAAGGCCTTTGTCTACGACAGGAAAACATCCAGCCTTTTGAGTTCACAGCAAATATTTTTATTTTTTTAATCTGCCACGTGTTTTGATGTGGTGTCTGTCCCAGTAAAGTGAAAGCGCAACTGCAGAAGTCCTTTCAGATCGGAAACGAAAACCCATTGATGCAGAACCCTTCACACTGACACGTTTCCGTGTTTCTGCGCTTGAACCTGAAAGTGATTCCTCACTGTTGATAGGGTAACTCGCACTTATGAATAGACATTAGCTACTCTGATTGTATTGAGTACCCACACTTCTGGCAATCCATTCCAAGCACTATATTGTACCATATATACATGTCCTTCAGAAAAAACATATAGTGTTGCACCAGTTAAAAGAAAAAAAACTGAAAGCAATTGGTAGCAATAACCAGTTTGTAATCTGAATTTTCTTCCAGGTTCTTCATTATTTGCATCGAGTAGAAACCCCTTGTAACGCACCAACTAGAATTCTGATTAGTGATGAGATGGGAAACAGCCTTTACCACGACGGTAGAGCCACGCGCTGCAGTTACCACGCGACCACTGCAACAAGTGCGTCTTTACCACGCATTCCTTTACCATGCATGCCGTTACAACGAGATGCGTTAGGAAAAGCGGCATTGGACTTTGAAGTCCAACACTTTCCCTACTGTTGCGCAGAGTTGGAATAGTAAATTATACAGCTCCACAGTCCGGCGCTTTCCCTAAGGCATGTCGTTGTAATCAACATGCGTGAATGCGTGGTAAAGACGCATTCGTTGTAAAGACTGCGGTGTAATAGCATGCTTGGTAAAGGCATGCATTGTTCCACCATACAACCTGATTGGATGGACCCCGCAGCCAATTGCAGCAGCAGGCTGGGAACCCAAAGCAGCACAGGCAAATTTTGTCAGACCAGCCCCCATACGGTGCATAGCGATGGAGCGCAGTGAGTGAGCCTGACCACTACAAAGGGGCTTAGTGGGCCCCCCAAGACAGTTTGGGGAAAAATAGCAGAAATAGTGTGTTCTATAACATATTTTTTATTATGTATTTAATTGTATTTGTTTTTAAAACATAGTAAATGATGACCCTACAGTGCACCAGGATGCAGCAGTTTTTATTGGTGCTCTTCAATGAATCCCTCACTATCCCCCTCCAACAGTGTCTCTCATCTCTCCATAGCCCCTCTCTCACATGTATTTGATTTGTTTTATAGCATCTCATACAGGACTGGACTGGCCATAGCAGGCACCTGGCGTTTGCCTGGTGGGCCCGAAGGTTGGGGCTCGGTTTCAGGCCAGTGGGGGGCGTCTTTGTTACTGGGGGCCTGTTTTGCAGCAGTGTTATACTATCAGCCCCCTGTAACAAAAATGCAGCAACAGTGTTTTCCAGCTGCACCCTCTCCCACCTCACCTCCCCCCCCCGTCCCCCGGCCGGTCCGATGTAATTGTCAGGACTGGTTTGCGTTCCCAGTTCGGCCCTGGTCTCATACAAGTGTAGGATGTCAGAGCATTTTACATCACAAACACATACAGAGACAACAAATCATACATGTGCAAATCAGTCTATAGAAAACCTTACATAAGACAAAGGGGACTAAACAAGGTGTAGGATTCACATGCCTATGAGAATGGATGATAGGCATTTTTAAGAGTGCTTGGTCTGGGGAAGCACAAACTCAGGATTCAGAACATAACATAGTGGTTAAGGTTGACTTTACTAATAAGAGTTTATTTCTAGCCGAAGAAACCCTTTTTTAGCAAAATTAGAATAATGAAAGACTGGGAGAAAAAAACATAACTTTCTAAACTAGATTACAATTGTAACTTATGAACTGCACTGTAACAAAATGATCTCTGTGACAAAAGCAGTAACCCACTGTACTATGCACATAAAATACTGTTTTGTGATCTGCATAGTGCATACTCTTTGCAATGGCATATTAACCCTCTGCACTACCTTAGCCGAGTCAAAACTGCCACTAGACAAAACTCCAGTTTCTCTCCAGCAGGTACATTCATCACTAGTTATCTTGCCACTTTTATTGTTGCCTGAAAACTGTTGGATATACATGGAACTGTGCAGTGCTATTACAACTGCAGCACTGCTACAAAACCTGCCCCCAGTAACTAAAACAGTATCCACCTTTCCAGCCTCCTGGGCAAACGCCTGATGCCTGAAATGGCCAGTCCACCTTGGCCAATTGGTATGATTAGAAAGTAGGAGATTTTAAAACACTGTGGCGAAATTTGTGGCCAGAATGACAGGAGCAGAGTTAGCAACAAGATAGTTTGGTGCTACAATCTGTAAGAGTGATGCCTCCTGCTGCAGCAACTATGTAGGCCAAAGACATTACCAACTTGGTCGTCCAACTCAAGGTCTCAGATGAGGCCTTCCTACCCTTCCAGCTGCCCCCAAAATGAACAAACACTTGTGCATGACAGGTAGATTGATGCTGCTCTAACCACATGAAGGAACTGTCTTGGGTGCTCCACAGAAGAAGCAACACCAGGAGAACAACAATAAAACCCAAAAAACATTTGAAGCAAAACAGTGTGTGAGGTAGTTCACTAATGATTTTGGATGAAGACTGGCAACAAAGACACAGGACACCACAACTATTTGCATTCAGTTGTTAGTGAGTGGAACATTGTGGAGACAGAAGACAGTGTAGATGAGATAGTAGCTTCTGTGGTGTTGGACGAAGGAAGAAGGCTTTCTCCAAGACAGTGTTCCATTAGGCTTCCTTTGTAGATCAAACCTTTCCATGTATCATGTACGGCCGGACTACTTCATGCTCCCCAGTCACACTAAAACTTGGAGTTACTAGAGTAATTTTGTAAATGTGAAATTTATTGTATATGGTAACATACCATAAAATAATAATTTAAAAGAACTGAAATAATTCAAACTAAAATTAATTAATCTAAAACCCACCAAAAATGAGTGGAATCCACGCCAATGGCATACAAAAGCTGTAAAAGAAAAGACATCACCGTGACCATTGATAAAACAAAATACAAAATTGATGACGTTATACACATAACATTGATGTATCAATGTGCACCCATACTATCAAATACAAAATTAAAACAGAAGAGAATTATTACAATCATAAAATATCAATACTAGAAAAATGTGGGCTTAAAGCTATAAATCTAATAGATTGCACAGAGTTTGAAGGGTCATGCTCACAATACTCCACAATGTTATTACTCTACTGATTACATGGCTAATTTTACCCATAAGGGAAAAAGGGACTGCTAACTTTATTGTCATGTATGCTTCAACATTAAAAATGTAACCTAAATATTTGTTTCTCAGATCCGGAATTGCCGTTTCACGTGTTAGTCCGCACAGTGACTTAAACAATTCTTTACAGAACTCTTCACCAAGCTCCTGCGAATTTTAAAGTGGGCATGTACAACAATTGGAAGCCAAGGAAAATGTGTTTAACTTTAAGCTAGCAACAATAAGACAAAAATGTAACCTACTTACAGCAAATGTATGTGTTAAGAATGTTGGTCCTATCTATACAACTTAAAAAAAAAATTCCATTCATCTTTAGACAAAGATAGCAATACATCCTAGGGGCACATGATGTATCACTAGAGAATTTAATAGGCCTTGTGAAAATAGAATAGCAGGTCAATATCTGATTTTTATCAACAAAGGAAAAAGAGCACCAGAAGCCTGTTATTCTTAGTTGTTGTGCACATCATAAACTTCAATCTTATGGAAGAATAAAATATATGTCTATAAGTCATGCAGCTTTTCTCATTCATGTCTGGGAGTGCATTGAGGCTCAACTAAAAAAAAGCATGTTATCTGGCTCTGATTAAACAATATCACAGATCTTTCTGTAAAGTTCGAGCGGCACACTTTGCCAATGAAATCAAGCTCAGCCCTAATCCAGCTAAATGTATTTTTAAGATCCTCAAAGATCTTAGGGCCAGAAAAAGCTCGGCTCCTGTTATTTCATCTAATCGGGAGTGTGAAGACCTGGCCACTTTCTTCGTTGAGAAAGTCCGTACCATCTACCGGTCTTTCCCTCAAGTGAGCTCTCCATCTTCTACCACCCTTCCTGGATCCCTGCCACGTCCTTCCTTAACAGTCATACCTAGCATCTCACTGGATGAGTTCACTCAGTTGAGCCGGAAAGTTAAATCTGGCTCTCCGGCTGACCCTTTAAAGCCGGCCCAGTTTAGGGAGTCATTCTCTCTTTTCTTGACCCCATTATGTCAGATTGTTAATCTCTCCCTTTCTTCAGCTACTGTCCCTGTGCCATGGAAGCAGGCATGGGTATCCCCCATTCTTAAAAAAACACTACTTAACCCTACCAAGCCTGAACATTTTCGGCCTATATCTCTCCTCCCTTGGGTGGCTAAGATTACAGAGACACATGTTAATAACTGTTGGACCTGTCAGCCCTAGGGTGGTCTCCCCATCTATTTTTGATCGTGCCTCATTTTTTCCACCCTCATTTTGATGTTGGACCTAGGTCTCCGGGCGCCTTTTCATTGCCAATCAGTGTTAAGGTGCAGATGCTCCCTTCTCCCAAGATGGCTGCCACAGGCCCCTGCTACTGCAGAGTGGTCTTTCTAGTAGCACCCTAGCTGCCAGGAGCTGGCTGGAACCCCACAACAATGTTGCGACACCAGCCCGCCTTTTTTGTCCCATAGGTAGAATGGGGAAGCTCCTGGAATGTGCTGGAACCTTCTAGAAGGGAGGTGGGGTTTTTACTTTTGCCGCCTTGGATAGAGGTCACCTGACCTAGGGATACATAAGTGAGGGAGGGAACATTTTCTGGTCAGTTGGCCAGTGGGAGTAAAGCAGACCTGGTGAAAATCCACTCTGGAGTGTAGGCGGTAGGGCCTAGCCAGGGACTTATGCCTCTGAAAGTGACAGGACTTAGGTACTGCCTTTTAAGTGAGTGAGGGTTCCTGTACAGCCCACTGATCTAGCCCAGTGATAGGAGAACCCAGGGGCAATCTGCTAAGCTTGACTAGGAAGGAACTAGTCACCAACTCAATCCCTACCCCCCAAGGAACGGAACCCCTAAGGGCGCCAGAGACATCTGCGCCAGTAAGACTGCTAAGACTGAAGGCTGAAACTTTATGCTGAACCTTCATGCTGAAACTGAATGCTGAAACTAAACGCTGGAACTTCATGCTGAAACGGAATGCTGAGATCCAATGCTGAAGCTCCTTATTGAAACCTAAACTGCAACTGACTGCTGGACTGCTGGGGATCAACCAGGTACTAGTGCTGTGTCCCCTGCGCTCTCCGACCTGGCCTGGAATCCCCCGAGTCAGTCCCACGCTGAGCCCTGAGCTCGCTGTCATCCCGCTTAATTTGTACCCCCCCTGGCGCGGGGACCGGAAGCGCGCTTACCGCCGTGGCCCAGGGACCAGAACTTACTCCTCGTCGAGTCGGGGCCCGCGGAGAAGCCCGGGGCCCCGCCGCTGCCGTCGCAGCGTCTGAATGAGTCGCAGAAGGCCTGGGAAGGCCGTGAAGCTGTCTACCGCCCCCGTGACGAGGGCGGACTGCGCGTCGCCGCCCCCGCCGCTGAGCACGCTGACTGCGGGGCCTGAAGCCGTAAGGAACCCTCGAGTGTCTCCCGAGACCCTGACGCCGAGATCAAGGTAACCCCTGGGGGCTGGGAGGTAGCGTGGCCGTGTTTAGGCCTGGGACTCACCCCCCTGCTCCCCGGGAGGCTTGCGGAGGACCCGGTGCGCCTCCTGCTGATCGGGAGCATCACTGCACCATCTGGCGACCGCTCCGGTGCCGGCCGAGACTCTGATTCCCCTCCGTGGGATGGCCCCCTTGCCTTGAGACTGCCGCGTAAAAGGGGACCGCTTGCTTAAGGCCTGCTGAGTACGAGAAGCGCTGTATTCTCAAGTTCTGCCCAAAAGTGCTTAATGTCTCATGATTGCGAGAAGCGCTGTATTCTCAAGTTCTGCTCAAAAGTGCTTAATGTCTCATGATTACGAGAAGCGCTGTGTTCTTACGTTCTACTCAAAAGTGCTTAATGTCTCATGATTACGAGAAGCGCTGTGTTCTTACGTTCTGCTCAAAAGTGCTTAATGCCTCATGATTACGAGAAGCGTTGTGTTCTCGAGTTCTACTCGGAAGTGTTTAATGCTTATGATTACGAGTAGCCATGTGTTCTCCAGTTCTGCTTTGAAGTGCCTAATGCCTTGTGATTACGAGTAGCGCTATGTGCTCAAGTTCTGTTCCGGAGCGCTAGTAATGCCCGGGGTAACGATATGCTTGTGAGTCCTGCCTTGACGCGCTATTAGTTTTCTGAGGTGGCGCTAAGTTTCCCAGCCCTATTTCAAAGCGCTGATAAGTGTTAGCTACCGCGCGAGGTGCCCACGGCGGATTGAAACGCACGCTAGTGGTGGGAAGGGCGCAGCGCGCTGGTTAACCGCTGTGTTTACCGCTCCCCCAGGTTCGCCAGGTATTGCCAATGGGACTATGATGAAGCGCGCTTGAATCTGACGCCAATGTATTCAGGTACTGCCTATTGCATCATAGTGTATTGCTGGTGAATTTGACGCTAACGTATTCAGGTACTGCCTATGGCACCATAATGTAATGCTGGTGATTCTAATGTCGATGTATTCCAGTAATGCCCATTGTCATCTCATGAACTGCATTTGAATCGAACTGCTTAGATAAACTTGTTTGATTTTCACTGATCCTACGGTGTGGCGTTCATTATTGTGTGCGTTTCCTGCTTCAGGGTATGTGTGTGTTGTATGGTCGCTTTACACTTAAGCCTTTGGGTGCCCAGCCGCTCGAGTCACGTTACCCCCTTAGGGCTTGGTGACCCCAGGTCTTACATTGTTGGCGAGCGGTGGGATTAGGACCTGTGACCATACAGCACCCTCCCGGGAAGCGGAGGGCGCCACACTTAAACGCCTATTGTATTGAAGCTCTGCAACTGTTTAGTACTGCACTAGTTACATTCCACTGTCCAGGCTGAGGGTGTAAAATCCTGGTTAGCTGGTAACTGTCACCCATATCCTAGAGTTTTCTTCCTTAGTATCTAGGTCCCCACCTGTCACGATGGAGTTCCGGTTAGCTGACCTCGAGGGGTACACTGTAAGGCAACTGAGGGAATTCGGGCAGGAGATGGGGGTGCCTGGGGTGCCGAGGGCCAAAGGACTAGAACTCCGTACCGCCATAAGGGCATGGGTAGAGGCCCACCCAGAAGGGAGAGAGGATGAGGGACAGGAGGCGCCAGATGCACCTCAGGAGGAGAGCGCCCAGGAAGTCCTAGACATACTCAATGTGGATATGTCCGAAAATGTGCCCCCAGGGAGACGTTCTGGGGCCAGTAGTAGGACTGGGTCTAGGAGGAGCGCGTCTCCAGAGGAGTACGAGGACAGGAGGGAGGAGAGGCAGTTAAAGAGGGAGCTAGCGAAATTGGAACATGAGTGTAAGAGAGAAAGAGAAAACAAGAGATGGGCAATGGAGGAAAAGAAGCTAGCGCACGAGCTTCAGCTGAAGGAGTTGGAGTTGCGCGCCCTCCAGTTAAATGCGTCCAATAAGGACAATGGTGGCAGCGTACCAAGAGAGTCCCATGAGTCAAAATTGTATTTACCCAAAGAAGTCATTGCCAGCTACACAGTGGGGGACGATATTGCCAAGTGGTTGGAGGCATACGAGGTGGCCTTGACAGTCCATGGGGTTCCCGAGAGCAATTGGGGAGGGGGCTTGTATCGCGATATACCTCTCAATGTCAGGGACAACCTGTTATACTTAGCCAAGGTGGATCAGGTCAGGTATGCCCCCATGAAAGAGGCCTTACTAAAGAAATTTGGTCTCAACCCCGAGAGGTAAAGGCAGAAGTTCCGTGGCAGCCATAAGCTGTCCACACAGACGTGGGTGGATTTTTTTGACTATGCCCGTAAGGCACTAGATGGTTGGGTGCGTGGCAGTGAGGTGCAGGACTACCAAGGGGTGTACAATCTTTTTTTACGGGAGCACCTCTTGGATAAGTGCTTTCCGGAGCTGCGCCAACATCTGGTGGACCGCAAATTAACGGATCCCCGTGAGCTTGCGGAGGAGGCAGATATTTGGGTGAGCACCCGGGTGTCTCACAAGGGCCCCGGGGGAGATGGCTCAAAAGGCGGACAGGGTTTCCCCCAGAAGAAAGAGGGGGGAGATAAAAAGGTGGAGTTCTCAAAAGGTCCCCAAAATAAGTTTGGGAAAGGAGTAGGAACCCCTGCCCTTAGATAGGGAAGGGGAGTGGACAGGCCTGACCCTGGTTTCACTCGGGGATAGAGAGGTGGTCCCCGTAGTGCCCCTGCCCCCGAACACTGCTAAATACCAGCAGAGGGTGAAAGTTAACGGGGAGGAGGTGGAGGCTCTGAGGGACACAGGTGCCAGCATGACCACTGTAGTGAGGCGGCTGGTGTCCCCAGACCAAGTAGTCCCTGAGGAGTTCCATCCGGCCGTATTGGCTGACGGCAGTGTGAGTCACTATCCAGTGGCTCGTGTTCCATTTGAGTGGGGAGGAGTCAAAGGCCTACTGAGAGTTGCGGTGAGCCCTGCCTTGCCTGTGGGGTGCTTGCTAGGGAACGACCTGGAGCACACCAAGTGGAAAGATGTTGAGTTTCGAGCTCATACCGAGATGCTGGGATTACCAGGGTGGACATGCGTAGTCCCGCGGTCCATGGCTGCCCGGCATGGAACTCACCCCGGGTTGGAGCCTGGAATTATGGCCCAACCCAACGCCAAGTGTGGAAAGAAGAAGGTGGTAGAGGACACACCCCGTGAGGTGGATGGGGAGGTCGCAGAGGTGCCCCCGGAGTCTGCGGAGGGGGATGTCGTTCCCGTGGGGGACTTGCCGACCCTTGCCGACTGGCATGTGGAAGGAGGGCCTACCCGGGAGGAATTTTGTCAGGCACAAAGGGCGTGCCCCACGCTTGAAGGCATGCGGCGAAAGGCCGAAGCCCAAGTGGCCAGTCAGGAAACGGGCGGATATCATGTGTATTGGGAGGATGGTCTCCTGTACAGTGAGCCTAAGGTGCCGGTACATGGATCTTCGAGGGCCATAGTGGTCCCCCAATCTTACCGGGCCTTCCTGCTGGAGTTAGCGCACAAAATACCCTTAGCCGTACATCTGGGCCAGGACAAAACCTTTGCGCGTATGGTCCCACATTTTTATTGGCCCAGGATGAGGATCGCCTCAGACACCTTTTGTAAGACCTGTAAGTCTTGCCAGGCAAGTGGCAAGACTGGGACTAAATTGAAGGTCCCTTTGGAACTGCTCCCAGTGGTCGGGACCCCTTTTGAGAGGGTCGGCATAGACATTGTTGGGCCGTTGGACCCTCCGACCGCAGCGGGACACCGGTTCATTCTGGTCTTGGTGGACCACGCCACTAGGTACCCAGAGGCTATTCCTCTGAGGACCATCACTCCACCGGTGGTGGTGCGGGCACTGTTGGGGATTTTTACCCGAGTGGGATTCCCCAAGGTCGTGCTGTCGGACAGGGGCACGAATTTCATGTCGGCCTATATGCAGGCCATGTGGAAGGAGTAACGGAGTGACCTACCGGTTCTCCACTCCTTATCACCCCCAGACTAACGGGTGAGGATCTTCGAATTTCGATCACGATCGAATCGACCCGCCATTTTGTAACCCGCCGCCATTTTGTGTTGCCATCACTCAGGCAGCACGGCGAACAAAGTCTATTCTGCTTTTCCCGTAGCTTGGTGTCGAAATCCGTCCTTGGCCTTGTTTGTGAAGCTGATGTTTGGACTAGCCGAGTACACTAATCCGTGTCTGGCTTTCCTAATCCCTGTTTCAACTGTCTGTAGGCTCACACCATTCTTTCCCGATCATATCTTATCGACTGGCCTTCACTGTCTCCTGCTAGCATTCTCTTGTGTCATGCCTGTCCTTCAATACACACAAACGTATCTCACCACCTGCAAGTCAGTTGTAATCTGTTAATAAATTAAGTTCGGAGGTGGGATGACAAACACAGTTGGAGGAGAGGTCTCTTCGAGTCACCTGATCTTTCTGTTTTCGAACCCTTCTTACTGGTTCCGCTTTGTTTTCCACTTACTCTATTGGCTCTTTTCTTCTTTGCTTGGGGCGTGTGTTTTGTTAATAATTCTGTATTGTATGATATTTAATCTGATGCGCCACAGAGTGAAGTGGCAGTCTCCTGAGAACCTACTCTGTGTACTTCTAGGATAACTGTACTAGCTGCAGCTAAATAAATCCAATCTTCTAACGCCGACAGAGTGTCCTGTGTCTCTGTGTAACGAAGCAGGTGAACCCAGAAGACAGAGGGCGTACCCTGCGCCGCCAGGTCCAAAAGGTTCTGGTTCTTCAATAGGCGCCCACCGTGGGGCGGCTTCAGTGGTACCGGTTCTGCTCGAAGGTCGTGAGGAACCTCGCAAGAAAATTCCGGAGGGTTCGCGAGCCACACTAAGTGACCCCTGTATGTCGAAAGTGGTCCGAAGGTCTTTTGCAGCGCGGTTACTCCTTCCTGACGGCTACTGGCGACCGCTGCCCTGACTGCTGCCCTGCTTTGGCCCATTCCTTTGGTGATGTATGGTAAAGCGAGACGATAGACGGGCCTCTGTTGGTGGAAGAAGACGTCCTTAGTTAAGTTAAGTATTTTCATGGGTCGCGCCCACAAATTTTGGTTCTTTGTTTGATGTCCTTAGGTTACTTAGATTTAGTTTTTGCAAAGACTAAAGCCGAGGGTAAGTGCATTTGTGCTGCGTAAACTGAGTTTTACTCCCTTGAAGTTTGTGAACAGTCCAGAGACATTGTGAAATGCCTGGTCTGACTAAGTTTGGAAGAATTTGTTGTCTTGGTTGTAATAGGGACTCCCGACTTGAGGACTCTTGTCCGATTCCTTCGGTTGGAACTCCCACACATGAGCTCTACTCGAAACATGGTATCGGCCCCATTGCCTTTAACGAGACATGGACTCGATACACGAAGAAGGATGGTGTTCTTAAATGGCCAGAAAACGGTAGTTTTGACCCTGATGTGTTAGATAATTTAGAAATAGTTTTGTTCAAAAGAATAGCCCGGCCGGCAATGTTTGACTCTCTTCGCCTTTGGCGTAAGGAAGCCAAACAGAAAGAAATTAAACAAGCAAAATGAGCTAGGAAAGCACAGGGTATGACGATTATACAGGCTGCCCAACAGTTCAAGAATGATGAAATTGACAATGCGACTGAAATTTCAGAAAGACAACATCGTATGGCGATAGATAAATGGTATCCGGTGTTGCCTGTTTCTCCTTCTGATAATAAGAAAGATATAGAAGAAGATCCCCTAATGTCCCATTTATTAAGGTTGCCTCCGCCCTATGCGCAAAATGCCAATATGCCTCAGCCGTTACAGCCTGCTCAGTTGCTGGTAGTACCTCCGCCGGTTCCGACTCTTCAGCATTTGCCTCCTCCAGTACTACCGCCTTTGCCGGTTTTACCATTAGTTTCAGCTTCTCAGCCTTTATCTCCTGATCTTAGCTCTCCTTTGCCTTCTGCTCCTCCTGTGAATTCTAGTTCTCCTCTTGATAATTCTCCTAATATTCTGTCTCCAGTTCTGATGTCTAATTCACCGTCTATGCGTAAGCGTCTCACAGATTCTTTCACTAGTATTTTATCTCCTTTCTTTGGAGCTCTTAATGCGTCTCTGGCTTTTGCTCGAAGACAATCTCGTAGTCAGTTCCCAGATTTTGAGGAACAAGAGAAGCTAGATTCTCTGGCACGAAGATGGATCAAGAAGGGTCCACAATATAGTGTGTCTGATATTATGCCTACCTTTTTGCAATGGAATGTGCCTACACAGAGATATGTTTTTAATGTAATGTGCGATATTCTCATTAAAGAATGGGAAGATATGAGTTCGAGTCCGATCTCACAAGATTTGTTAGATGTCCAAGCCGATTTTGAAAAAGGACTCATTGTAGGTTCCAAAGTTGAGGAAGCTGTAAGGACACTCATCTCTTATAGAACCTTATTGTTCTCTCAGATTTTTCTTGATTCTGATCCGTCGGTTAAACTGACGTTGAAAAATTACCCTATGAGAGAGGTTCCGCCAGTATGGAAGGAAGAGGTTGCGGCAGCAGGTGTTAATCCAGCTATTCCAGCTCACTTTCAGCGTATATGGGTACATGTACCATGGAAGAGATCTGAAGTTTTGGCCCTTAAGCAGACTCTACCAGATCCTCGTAAGAACCCTGCAGGTTATTACAAAGAATTATCGCAGACAATCGATGCTTGTATTATGAATCTGGCAGATATTGATATGCTAATGGGTAATGTAGTCCCACAGACAATATGGGCTAAGATTCGTAGAGAGGATCATGCACAGGAACTAGGTGCTACTTGGGATGTCATAGCTGATACAGACAGAGACCAAGTGGGTGGTGCAAAGCCTGACGCTTTGATCTCGGAGCTTCCTGGTAGAATCATTACATTAATGAAAACTATGATGCCTGCATTGAGAGTGAATTGGGACAAGCTAGCAGCATGTAAACAAAAGAAAGATGAAAGTGTCTCCGATTTCTTTACTCGTTTCGAGGAGACATTTATTGATCATAGTGGTCAGGATATGGCTACCGAGGGTGGACAGCGACTAGTCGTGGACAAATTTGTATTCAATTTGCTTCCCGAGCTGTCACACAAATTAAAAGATTCAGAAAGTTCCTGGGCTGTCTCTTCTTCTGCCCAGATATTGGCTACTGCACAATATTACGAGAATAGGGACAAAGAAGAAAAAGAAAAGCAAGAGAAAAGACGAAAGATTTAAAAACGGAGGTTCTCTTGCAGCAAGCTTATCCACCACGTTATGTTCAGCCTCAGACTCAACAGCCACCGCAGTTTCAGAGATTGTATCAAAAACCTGAGCCATACATTCCGCGACCTTTGTTAGGTCCTAATCAATGTGCCTATTGTAGAGAGGAAGGTCATTTTAAGAGCTGTTGTCCGGTTTTATTGCAGCGCAATGGAGCGTCATCTGCTCCACGAGGTCCTGCTGGCCTCCAGTCAGCAAACAGAGGTAGAGGTCGAGGCATGTTAACTCAAGAACAGCGTGCCCTTCTTTCTTCTAATTCCATGAACTACTTTGATCAGCAGAATGAGAGATCCACTCAATATTATAATGAGGACCATTATATTGAAGGCGAAAATGAGAGTCTTCATGCTAACTAGGACAGCCATGGACAAAGTAGAGGAGTTTTGCCAATCCCAGTAGATCAAAATGGCCCTTATGTCAACGTCACTACTATGGGTGTATCAGAGCCATTTCTTTTGGATACTAGAGCAATGAGAAGTTCTATCATTCATTCTAAACTCCCGGGGGCACCTTTGTCTGGCTTAACGAATGTTTCTGTAGGATTCTCTGGCGCCCCTGTCCGCAATCCGGTTTCTTGTCCTTTGCCTATTTCCGTTGGTCCTTCTGACTTGGAAGCTTCACTTCTGTTAACGAATGGTTGTGGTGAGAATCTGTTGGGTCTAGACCTATTGAAAAGAATGCATGCTACAATATATTGTTCTCCTTCAGGCGTACATCTCACTTTAGGTCAGAAGTTGATCTCCCCAATGTATCTGTCTAAAGATCAGTTTCCTCCTGAGTTGCTTTCTCTACCGACAGCACTTTGGGCCACGGGTCCAAACGATGTGGGTTGTCTTGAGATACCGCCTTATGTTGTTACTCTCAAGCCCAATGTTGAATTACCCCGTATTCCACAATATCGAATTTCTGCTGAAGGTGAAAAGGCGCTTTTAGAAATCATTCATGATCTCATTCGGAAGGGTGTGGTTGAAGAAACGAGAGGCAACACATGCAATAGTCCTATTCTTACTTTTCTAAAACGTACTGATCCTTCTCAGCCTCCTGTGTACCGGTTTGTGATTGATCTGCGAGAAGTAAACAAAATTGTGATTCCACAATTTCCTGTTGTTCCAGACATCACTGCCTTGTTGACTATGATACCTTCCACAGCGACTTGGTTTTCTGTTATTGATCTAAAGAATGCCTTCTTCAGTAATCCAATTGCAGAAGAGAGTAGGGACATTTTTGGTTTTTCTCTTGGAGGCCTAAGCTTCCGATTTAAGTGCGCACCCCAAGGGTACTGTGAAAGTCCCTCCATTTACAGCCAAGCTTAGAAATGTCATCTTGATACTTTTCACTTGTCGTCTGGTGCTGCTCTTATCCAATACATGGACGACTTGTTAGTCGCCGCCGATTCAGAAGATATCTGCAAGGATGTTACTGTTGCACTGTTACATCACTTATTTAAACTAAATCACAAGGTTTCACCTTCCAAACTACAGTATGTTTGTCGAGAGGTTACCTACTTGGGTCATCTCCTATCAAAGGAGGGACGACGATTGACACCAGAACGAATTCAGGCGATTGCTCGAATGTCTGTGCCATCCACACAAAGGGAAGTACGTGCTTTTCTGGGAATCACTTCTTATTGTAGACAGTGGATCCCTAACTTCTCTTTGATCGCTAAACCTTTGTTGACACTCACTTTAAAAGATACGCCTCAGCCCCTTCCTTGGACTGAAGAGTGCCAAAAGAGTTTCACTGATTTACGCACTGCTCTGTGTTCTGCTCCTGTACTAGGTACCCCAGATTACACTAAGCCTTTTACGTTGTATGTTCACGAGAAAGAAGGTTGTGCATTATCAGTCTTGTCACAGCAATTTGGAGATAGACAGCGACCATGTGCTTATTTTTCGGCTATGTTAGATCCCGTAGCTAAAGCATTGCCTAGTTGTCTCAGAGCCACAGCAGCTGCAGCGATTTCTATCCGACAGTCCGCTGGGATAGTGTTAGATAACACTCTTATTGTCATGGTGCCACATGCAGTGGATACCTTACTAAACAGAACGAAGACACAGCATCTCACGAGTGCACGTTTAACTGGTTACGAGCTGACGCTATTGGCTAGTCACGTACACATCAAACGATGCAATACTCTGAATCCAGCTACTTTGTTGCCCCTTCCAAATGAGGAGAGTGTTGAGGATCAACATGACTGTTTCTTTCGTACTGAGGAAGAGACAAAAGGAAGAATTGATTTGAAAGACACACCGTTAGAGAATCCAGATGGGACTCTATGGGTAGATGGTTCTTGTTTTAAGATGCCTAATGGAGATACAGTTTCAGCCTATGCTGTAACTACCTTACATACGATTGTGGAAACTGCACGTGTTAGACACAATTCAGCGCAAGCAGCAGAGTTGATAGCACTGACGAGAGCTTGTGTATTATCAAAAGGGAAAAGAGTGAACGTGTACACTGACAGTCAGTATGCCTTTGGTGTCGCGTTCAATTTTGGGCGTCTCTGGAGAGAAAGGGGTTTCTTAACTTCACATGGCACTAAGATACAGCATGGTCAGTTAGTGACTGATCTCCTTCAGTCACTTGCTTTACCTGTCCAAATAGCGATAGTGAAGTGTAGTGCTCACAAGAAGATTACGGATGATGTTGGACGAGGGAATGCATTTGCTGATGAAACAGCAAAGAAAACAGCGAAAGATTTAACGAGTCGAATGTATATGGCAGGTCCTGCGAATTGGGTCAGAGAGAGAGGAATGTGTGAGAATACAGTGAAAAGCGTGAAAACGATTCAGAAAGAGGCTACAGAAAGAGAGATAAGCAAGTGGAGAGAAAGTACGGGAATGTTAAATGAGATGGGTTGTTGGGTAGAATTATCCGAACATCAACGTTGGTTGTTACCGGATGCTTATGTACTCCCAGTGGTTACTATGGCTCATGGTCGAGCTCACCTTAGTGCAAAAGGCATTTGTAAACTTCTAGCTCCAGTTTGGCAGAATGAAAATATCCCGAAATGTGCAGACAACGTAGTAAAGCATTGTATTGTTTGTCTGATGTATAATCCAGGAGAGGGAACCCCCACTCCAGCAGGTCACTTTGCTCCTCCGACATACCCATTTGAAGTGTTGCAAATCGATTACATTCACATGGATCGATGCAACAACCTCAAATATGTTCTGGTGGTAGTATGTGCCTTTTCAAGATGGATAGAAGCATACCCTTTGAAAGACAACACAGCTTTATCCACAGCCAAAATCCTTCTAAAAGAGTTCTTTCCCAGGTTTGGATTGCCGCGCATTGTCTGGAGTGACAATGGGAGCGAATTTGTTGGCCAAGTCATGCAGAAAGTTTGTGCAGGTCTTGGAATCAAGCAAAAGTTCCATGCGGCAAATCATCCCCAATCAGCGGGTTTAGTAGAATGTTACAATGGGACCTTGAAGTTAAAATTAGCAAAGATTCAAGCAAGTACGGGACTTAATTGGCCTGATGCTTTGCCGTTAGCTCTGCTATTCACCAGAACTGCAGTACACTCTCGTCTGGGACTTAGCCATTACGAAGTGGTGTTTGGCCGTCCGGCCAACGTATGGGGAACACCTCATCCTAAAAAGTTCTCAGATTTGCCCTACCCAATGTTGATTGACTATCCTCATGACCTTACAACTAAATTGCATGTCCTTCATCGACAGGTTCAGAGTGCTTTGCCAGAGGCTTCCACAGATCCAGGTCACTCCATCCGTCCAGGTGACTGGGTCTGCACCCGAAATTTTCAGAAGAAAAAGAATTTGGAGCCCAGATGGCGGGAGCCCCGAATGGTCCTACTAATGACAAGGACAGCAGTTAAAGTTGAAGGAAAGAAAAATTGGATTCACGGTGTGCATTGCAAGAAAGTACCTTTGCCCTTGCCTTTTGATCAGTGGGTTCGTAGAGGGGTTGGTGACTGTGAAGGCGAAACAGTTCCACGATTTGTACCCTTTAGCGATGCACACCTGAATGGGACATTGTCTGAAAAAGAGGACGACGACATTTTGCAAGAAGCAATTCCATTGTATCGTCGCTTGAATACGACTGAACCAAGAACATTGTTTCAAGATCAGAGTGTTCTAGGAAAGGAGCACTATAACCTCAGGCCCAGACCAAAGAACAATTGAACTTTCTTCTTCTCCCTTGTGTAGTGTTCTGTTTAGGTTGCAGGGTCACGGTAGGAGTCTAGGTCACGACCTGAGTAGTGACAATAGGTCTGCAGGATTTTCAGTGTCATAGGACGGTTGAGCATCGTGGCTTCAGTGATTGAGGAAGATTGCCGTGAGCATCCACTAGTGAAAATGGAAACTACACCCAGTAATAAAGAGAGAAGAAATGAAATGAAGAAAGCATCTTGTAAAATAATGTACAGTCGTTACAGTGTAACTCTATGTGTTTTGATATCCTTATGTATTGCTTTGGCGATTATTGGTTGGATAGTTTATGTTTTGCAGCCAAGAAACACCTCCCCTTCCTCCTCTTTGCCTTCTTCTACTATCTCTCCACACCTCTTTCATACTTTTCCTTCACATGAACTTGTCAGAAGAACCGAGTATTACAACAATTCCTTTGTCCAACTATTACACCAGCATCAATTAGTGGTTAACACAACTGATTGTTGGGTATGTGGTCTTATGCCGCATACTACTGAGAAGGGAATACCATTTCTAGTTCTTCCTTTCTCCTACGAGGGTTCTGCTTGGGCATTCTTTGTTATTTTCTCAGTGCATATCAAAGTAAATTCAGACGGTCTGTTGCTTCACAAATTAATTATCCGGATTTTAGTCATAGTTCTTTGGTTAAGGGTATGGTAGTTATGGCTAAAATCATGGAGAATAGCAAGATTTCTATCGATGAAAGAAAAGCATACACCAATTGGAACGTCACCCAATACATGTCGAGTCTTAATAATAAAATGGGAAAGGAGAAATCCTCACCAATCTGGACTGTACCGCATCAAGGTAACTTCTGTTTAAAAATAAACGATCGCTCTTCTGACACTGCACCAAGGAGTAACTGTTCCTACACATACATTTATTCCTCTCTGAACTCACCTCCTCTAGTACCGTCTCAAGGCACCTATTTCATTTGTCATGACAGAGCTTATACCTGGTTGCCAACGGGTTTCTCTGGTACCTGCTACATAGCTTTCCTTCTTCCTCCTACTTACACTGCTTCTGCCAATTATCACCGAACCCGTCTCAGCCGAGGAATTATTGACTCAAAAGACACCACGGGACAAGAAGAAGGAGATTTCCTTAAAGGTTTTCTTCCCTTCTGGGGTCCAATGGCCAACAGCAGAAATATAAGGCAACTGGTCCGTGTCGCAGAGACTACAATAGACATCACTGTAGGAGCCTTGAGTAATATCACGGCGGAACTACAGGCGGATCGTCTTATGACCTTGCAAAACCGAGTTACCTTAGACTTTATTCTTGCCGATCGTGGTGGAGTATGTAAATTGATCGGGTCAAGCTGTTGTATTTTCATTCCTAATGACGCTCCGACAGTATACCAAGCTATTTCCAAGTTGCATATAATCTCCGAGTCTATTCATCAGGACGAAGGAGATTGGTCCTTAACGGAATGGTTTTGGGGACTACTGTCCAAATGGGGTTGGAAAGCATTCACATTCCTTGGAATAATCTTGACAATCGTATTTTCCTGTTGCCTTTGTATACACTGTGGTCCCGCTATCTGTGATCTTTGTGCTACCATGTGCATTTCAAGACCCAGACCTCAAGTAACAGAAAACATAAGGATGATGTTACAACAACAGCTTGATGATCTCATGGCTATTGATGTGAACTCAGATTAACGTGAGTCTATCTTGCCTGAGTTCTGGCAAAAGGAGGGTCTGAGGAACTTCGATTTTCGATCACGATCGAATCGACCCGCCATTTTGTAACCCGCCGCCATTTTGTATTGCCATCACTCAGGCAGCACGGCGAACAAAGTCTATTCTGCTTTTGCCGTAGCTTGGTGTCGAAATCCGTCCTCGGCCTTGTTTGTGAAGATGATGTTTGGACTAGCCGAGTACACCAATCCGTGTCTGGCTTTCCTAATCCCTGTTTCAACTGTCTGTAGGCTCACACCATTCTTTCCCGATCATATCTTATCGACTGGCCTTCACTGTCTCCTGCTAGCATTCTCTTGTGTCATGCCTGTCCTCCAATACACACAAACGTATCTCACCACCTGCAAGTCAGTTGTAATCTGTTAATAAATTAAGTTCGGAGGTGGGATGACAAACACAGTTGGAGGAGAGGTCTCTTCGAGTCATCTGATCTTTCTGTTTTCGAACCCTTCTTACTGGGTCCGCTTTGTTTTCCACTTACCCTTTTCTTCTTTGCTTGGGGCGTGTGTTTTGTTAATAATTCTGTATTGTTCGATATTTAATCTGATGCGCCACAGAGTGAAGTGGCAGTCTCCTGAGAACCTACTCTGTGTACTTCTAGGATAACTGTACTAGCTGCAGCTAAATAAATCCAATCTTCTAAAGCCGACAGAGTGTCCAGTGTCTCTGTGTAACGAAGCAGGTGAACCCAAAAGACGGAGGGTGTACCCTGCGCCTCCAGGTCCAAAAGGTTCTGGTTCTTCATGGGCTCGTAGAGCGCTTCAACAAAACCTTGAAGGGAATGATCCGGAGCCTGCCAGAGGGCTTGAGGTGTAAATGGGACGTCCTCCTCCCCTGCTTGTTGTTCTCCTACCGGGAGGTACCACAGAAGGGAGTCGGGTTCAGCCCGTTTGAGTTGCTCTATGGCCATCCCGTTAGGGGTCCCCTCAGTTTAGTGAAGGAGGGGTGGGAGAAGACTTTGCAGAAGCTTCCCCGTGACATTGTCAGCTACATGCTGGCGTTCCGCAGCCAGATGGCCAAGCTGTGGAAGGCGGCCTCAGAGAACCTAGAGGCTAGCCAGACCGTTATGAAGGAGTGGTACGACATGTAAACAACGAGAGAGGAAGGGAACAACACGACTACTCCCCTCAAGGGAATGAATTCAAAAACAACAAAGTCAGTGTGATATAAACAAGGCAACTTTGCATCAAAAGGGCATAGGTCTACAGGCTCAAAACAAACATGTATGTTGTTGAGAGGAACAAGAACCTACAAAGATAATACAGGTTATGTATAAAGCCCTCACTCGCCAACCTGGTTGGTGACATGCTTCATCATCGGGCTCCACTGGGTATGGCCGAATGCCATCCCAGTGTGCTGCAACGCCAGGTTACTGCGGAGCGGGGTTCATGTGAGGTGACAGTGAATTAAAAAACTTCCAATTAAGTCAAAAAAAGTAAATTTATTGGTTTTGCTAATTGGAAATATTAAAAAAGAGTGAAGGTCAAAAAAATAGAAGACCGGTTTCACTCAGTGGCGGTCAACATGTTTCTGCCTAAATGAATGTTCAACAGGCTTTCGTCAGGACCAGAGTGGGAGTGCAGAGTCCCGGTGGTGTGAGCACGCTAAGGTTCACCCTACCGTGGACTGCTGTGTGAAAAATATATACAGTGAAAAATCCGCCAAGTGTTATCGTGGTGGAGAGAAACGAGTTTATTCTGGAATTAGGAAGACACACAAACAAACGACAAAACATGAAAGAATTGTAAATGTTGATGGTCAACTCGTAATCAAACGCTGTAGAATCAAGCGGAAAACTTGGTGCTCAAATGAAGAAGTGCCATTAACGTATACCTCAGGTGCAAGAAATGTGAAAACAGTGCACCTAAAAGTATTCGGATATCGGTGTCAGGTAAGTAAATTAAGACTTAGCCTGAATAGCGTGTCTAATAATGTATATCGGAACACACGTGGAAGTTATACTCTGTGTGAGATTCTAGAATCACATATGGGCTGGGGCACGACAAAAGGTGCCCCTGTGTAAGTCATAAACATAGACTTATACTGCGAGGAGAATGGAGAACCAATCTTACTAAGAGGCATATCCATTTGAAGCCTCAGGGATCCCGGGAGGGGGGTGGGAGCAATATGGCACACCCTGCAGGAGGAAAAGAAGAAAATGACAACCTCGAGCATACAAACTCTTGGACCGCTTACCGTAAGAAACGGGAGGGAAAAAGGAAGTTACTCACGCCCTCGCTGCTCGGCACCCGTTAAGAACCTAGAGCGCCTCTTGCAACCGGGTCCAGGATGTGAGGGTCCATGGCGAGGGGCTCGTATAAGTAATGGTGAGAGTGTCCCGTGATACGAGAAGGCAGCGCAAAAGAAAGAGTCACGGGGATTGGACAGACTCTGCCACCGCTGTGGTGTGATTGGTTGGAATGGCGGCTGTAGAGCCAATAGTATCTTGAATGAGGAAACGGCAAGATGAGCCGGGTTTTTTTTGATAGAAACTTTATTGGGCGTGGGTTTAAGACTCAAGGGTCGCAGGTATAGCCAGGAAAGGGAAACCAACATAGGGAACATAGGAAAGATAGGAAAAAGGCCCTCACCAAAAGCGAGTACGCTGTATATTGCTGTGTGAATGATAGGGGCCAGAAGAGAAATAAAAAGATCGAGAAATTCAGCCACTCGTGAATGCGGGGTCTGATGAAAAAAGCATAATGGGGACCTCCACAGGTGGGGTTCGGCACGTATAGCACATCAGACATGCAGGTGTAGAAATTGTAGAGCCTGTCCTGGCTGATGGAGAGTCGGAAGAATCGCAAGTACTGAATACTCTGTATAGCTGATAGGCTAACAAAAGGGACTTATAATATGGTGGTCCAAGGTATGTTATCATTCAGGCCACGAAGGTTAGTTCCCAAGCGGTAAACCCATCTCTGTTCCTTTTCAAAAAGGATTTTTTGAATGTTTTTTCGTGCTGTGATCTCCTCAATGACAGTCCATATTAAGTCATTGGTGGTATGGTTGACAGACAGGAAGTGCTCACTCAGTTTGGTAGTGACGCGCTTGCACCTAATATTACCTTGGTGTTCGCATATTCGGAGTTTGACTTTCCTGGTGGTCATCCCTACGTATCGTAGGCCACACGGGCATGTGATTAGGTAGATTACATTGGGCGTATTACAGTTGGTGTGCCCTCTTTGGGTCCAGATCCTGCCTGGTTCGAGATTAAGAGTGTTTGTATGTGAGGTCAGATGACATATGCTACAATCGGAGCAAGGAAAATGCCCAGTGATCTTTGGTAGGCCCCAAGCTTCTGTGATAGACCTTTGGATTGTGTCTGGTTGTACGGTGGGGCGTGTATGTACCAGGCTGTTGCGCAAGCTCTGAGCTCGTTTAAAAGAGAACAGAGGTTTCTCCCATTTGCGATTATTGATATTAATGATACCCCAGTGTTTTGTGATGGCTTTCTTCAATTTATTGGATAGGGTACTGTAAGTAGTAACACATGTTAGTGGTGTGGGCGTGGCCTCTTTTACGTAATCCACCAACAGCACTTCCCTGGGTTGGTTTCTGGCACGTTTGTAAGCTTCTAGAGAGTAGAGGAAGGGGGTACCCTCTGGCTGTCAGTTTGGAGGTCAAATCATCGGATTGGTTTTTGAAATCACCCAGAGAGGTGCAATTCCGCCGAAGACGGAGAAATTACCCATATGGTAAATTCTCCCTCAATGTGCGAGGGTGAAAGCTCGTAAACTCCAAAAGGTTATTTCTGGAGGTAGGTTTGTAGTACGTCTTAGTGTGAAGTGCTCCTTGTTTTTTTTTGATTATGACGTCAAGGAATACTACTTCAGAGTAGTCATAAGTATGGGTGAATCTCAAGTTGGGATCCAAAGTGTTAACCCAATCGAAAAAAGTATGGAGGGCGTTAATGTTGCCTTGCCAAATTAGCAGTACATCGTCTATATATCTTCTCCATAAGCCTATGGAGGAAAAATGTGGGTTAGTTTCAGAGAGGATGAATTTTTGTTCGAAATCGTATACATACAATGCTGCCACACTGGGAGCGAAGGTACTCCCCATGGAAGTACCTGTAGATTGTAGATATAGATGTCCCTGGAATTCAAAAAAGTTCTTTTTCAAGGCCAGAGTGGCACATTGAATGATGAAATCCTTAGTAGTTCTGTATTCCCATGGGTGGGAGTTAAGGGACTCCTCTAGGACCCTGATAGTCTCATCCTGGGGGATGCTCGTGTATAGGCTTTCGATGTCCATCGTGACCAGGATGGTGTCCTCTGAGCATGTAATGTTGTTCAATAGCTTCAAAAGGTTCTTTGTATCTTTGAGATATGTAGACGATTGTTGGACCAGTGGCTTCAGGAAATGATCACAGAACCGTGATAGAGGTTCCAAAAGAGAGCCAATCCCCGAGACTATGGGGCGCCCAGGGGGGGAGTCTATCCGTATGAATTTTTGGGAGTGTGTAGAAGTACGGGATGGTTCCCTGACTTTCGGTTAGAAATCGTGCTTCTGGGCTGGTGATAATGCCTTGTGTCAGGGCTTCTTCAACTATACCCTTGATCTGATTTCTCAGATCATTAGAAGGATCACAGGGGAGTGGCGTATAATTCTTACGATCACTAAGAAGTCTGAGGCACTTCTGATCGTAATCAACAGTATTCAATAATACCACTGCACCCCCTTTGTCTGCTGGTTTTATGGTGAGCTTGGAATCCTGGCGCAGGGAGTTGATGGCTTTAAACTCCTCTGCACTGAGGTTTTTAAAATTGGAGGGGATGTCCAAATTCTCTATCTCTGCGAAAACTGCACGTTCAAAAGTCGTGATCTCCACTGGTATAGTATGTGGAGGAGGGGTGAACGTGGATTTTGGTCGTAGAGATGTGTCACCTTCGTCAGATTCTACTTGTTCTAGGGTGCGTTCTTCAAAAAAAGCCTTGAGTTTCAGCTTTCTAAAAAATGCAGAGAGTTCACAGTGAAGACGGAATTTGTCAGGACGTGCTGATGGGACAAAACCCAATCCCTTTTCTAGAATTGTCGTCTCATGGGTTGTTAATGTCTTATTTGATAAATTGACTATCAAACTGTCGAAGTGCTTGTCCCTGCGATCATTTGGTCCTGTTGTTGTTTGCTCCGAGTGTGGTTGCCCACTGGGTCGTCTTGTGCCCACTGGACCCTTTGATGGGGCCCTCTCCGCCGACCTTTGCCCCTTTGGCCTCTCTCTAAAAAAGAGTTCTGTGTGAAATGATTTGGTGGGTACATTGGGGCCACGTAGCCAGGATTCCAGCCCATTTGTGGGTTGTATGGGTAATGGAACTGCATCGGGTGAGTGCCCAAACCACCCTGTTGTGGAGGGAAATTAAACCATGATGGTTGATTGAAAGGGGGGTGTGCTCTTTCCCTTTGTTTCCCTCTCCTTGTCTGTCTGAAACTATTGTTGCTAGAGCCACTACTGTTGGACGAGTCATCGTCTGTGCCATAGGTATTAGTCTCAGCTCTGCGTGGAGCAACAAAGGTAGGGTCTGCGTAGGGATAGATTTTATTGAACTCAAACTTCTTAAGATCCTTCTGAAATTGGTTCACCTTATTTTGAGTTAGATTTTCTTTGTATTCATTAATATCTTTGTTAAGTTCATCAAGACGCTTCTTGAAACCCGTTAAGGTGGTCTTGAATTGTGTCTCTGTTTGGGTGATTTCAATCATGATTGCTTCTGACAGTCGGACGGCTGTTTTTATGATCAAGACTAGCCAGTCTCGGGTGCAGTGCCATGCGATCATAGCCCATTCTTTTCTGAAGGTGGCATCCTCCAGGAAGATACGGGGAGCATTGGTAACTAATAGACCCCTAGGGGCTGTATTCGTCCTTAAATATTCAGTTAGGATCGTTCCGTGGAGTATCGTACGTATACGATTTATCTTCAATTCTGAAAGTTGTTCCCATTCACTGGCATACGTAACCGTCTGCGAAATAGTAGGGTCTGCGAATAATGAGGGACGTGCTAGGATAGCATCGACCTCAGAGTCTGAGAAGGTAAGTCCGAGAGTGGCCATATTGTGAGTCACCGGGAGGGAAGAAGTGGAAAAAACCCCCTTAGTAAGAGGAAAGACAGGTAGGCTCTCACAGCTGTGCGCTGCTGAAACTATATGTAAACAACGAGAGAGGAAGGGAACAACACGACTACTCCCCTCAAGGGAATGAATTCAAAAACAACAAAGTCAGTGTGATATAAACAAGGCAACTTTGCATCAAAAGGGCATAGGTCTACAGGCTCAAAACAAACATGTATGTTGTTGAGAGGAACAAGAACCTACAAAGATAATACAGGTTATGTATAAAGCCCTCACTCACCAACCTGGTTGGTGACATGCTTCATCATCGGGCTCCACTGGGTATGGCCGAATGCCATCCCAGTGTGCTGCAACGCCAGGTTACTGCGGAGCGGGGTTCATGTGAGGTGACAGTGAATTTAAAAACTTCCAATTAAGTCAAAAAAAGTAAATTTATTGGTTTTGCTAATTGGAAATATTAAAAAAGAGTGAAGGTAAAAAACAATAGAAGACCGGTTTCACTCAGTGGCGGTCAACATGTTTCTGCCTAAATGAATGTTCAACAGGCTTTCGTCAGGACCAGAGTGGGAGTGCAGCGTCCCGGTGGTGTGAGCGCGCTAAGGTTCACCCTACCGTGGACTGCTGTGTGAAAAATATATACAGTGAAAAATCCGCCAAGTGTTATCGTGGTGGAGAGAAACGAGTTTATTCTGGAATTAGGAAGACACACAAACAAAAGACAAAACATGAAAGAATTGTAAATGTTGATGGTCAACTCGTAATCAAACGCTGTAGAATCAAGCGGAAAACTTGGTGCTCAAATGAAGAAGTGCCATTAACGTATACCTCAGGTGCAAGAAATGTGAAAACAGTGCACCTAAAAGTATTCGGATATCGGTGTCAGGTAAGTAAATTAAGACTTAGCCTGAATAGCGTGTCTAATAATGTATATCGGAACACACGTGGAAGTTATACTCTGTGTGAGATTCTAGAATCACATATGGGCTGGGGCATGACAAAACGTGCCCCTGTGTAAGTCATAAACATAGACTTATACTGCGAGGAGAATGGAGAACCAATCTTACTAAGAGGCATATCCATTTGACGCCTCAGGGATCCCGGGAGGGGGGTGGGAGCAATATGGCACACCCTGCAGGAGGAAAAGAAGAAAATGACAACCTCGAGCATACAAACTCTTGGACCGCTTACCGTAAGAAACGGGAGGGAAAAAGGAAGTTACTCACGCCCTCGCTGCTCGGCACCCGTTAAGAACCTAGAGCGCCTCTTGCAACCGGGTCCAGGATGTGAGGGTCCGTGGCGAGGGGCTCGTATAAGTAATGGTGAGAGTGTCCCGTGATACGAGAAGGCAGCGAAAAAGAAAGAGTCACGGGGATTGGACAGACTCTGCCACCGCTGTGGTGTGATTGGTTGGAATGGCGGCTGTAGAGCCAATAGTATCTTGAATGAGGAAACAGCAAAATCATCCAAAGTAATGAGCCGGGTTCGGACGGTTGAGTTGGACGTCGGACAGAAGGTGTGGGTCATGGAACCTGGGGAGGTTTGTGCCCTCCAGGACCGGTGGACTGGTCCGTATGACATTGTGGAGCGACGAGGCCAGACCACATACGTAGTGGATCTAAAGATCCCCCGACAGCCCCTGAGGGTATTCCACGTCAACCGCCTGAAGCCGCACCATGAGCGATTAGAGCTTGCTCTCCTTATGGTGACGGATGGGAGCGAAGAGGAAGAGAGTGAAGCTCTTCCTGACCTTCTAGCGGTACAGGAGAAGGATGGCTCCGTAGAAGGGGTAGTCCTTTCCCCATCCTTGACCCCAGAGCAACAGAGGGACTGCCGCCATGTCCTGGGACAGTTCGCCTTGTTGTTCTCCCTCACGCCTGGAATCACTCATCTGTGTACCCATGATGTGGACACAGGGGACAGCCCCCCGGTGAAGAACAAGTCTTACCGGCTCTCTGACCGAGTGAAGGATAGCATCCAGTGTGAGGTAGCCAAGATGTTGGAGCTGGGGGTGATAGAACCTTCCAGCAGCCCGTGGGCTAGTCCGGTGGTGTTGGTGCCGAAAGCGGCGCCACCGGGTACCACACCGGAGCTTCGGTTCTGTGTGGACTTCAGGGGGTTGAACTCTGTCACGAAGACAGATGCTCACCCCATCCCACGAGCGGACGAGCTGGTGGACCGGCTGGGAGCAGCCTGGTACCTCAGCACCATTGATCTGACATCCGGATATTGGCAGATTGCCATGGCCGATGGAGCAAGGGAGAAGACAGCATTCTCCACCCCCGAGGGCCACTTCCAGTTCCGAGTGATGCCCTTTGGGCTCAAAAATGCTCCGGCCACATTCCAGCGGTTAGTGAATCAGGTACTATCTGGTCTGGAGTCCTTCTCAGCGGCCTACCTGGATGACATAGCTGCCTTTAGCAGCACCTGGGAGGACCATCTGCAGCACCTCCAGGAGGTATTGCAGGCGCTGCAACGCTCTGGCCTAACCATTAAAGCCAGCAAGTGCCAGATTGGACAGGGATCTGTCGTGTACCTGGGACACCTGGTGGGCGGAGGTAAGGTGCAACCCCTCCAGGCCAAAATAGAGACCATCTTGGCTTGGGAGCCCCCCAAGACCCAAACAGAGGTCTGAGCTTTCCTCGGCCTCACTGGGTATTACCGCCGGTTCGTCAAGGGATATGGTACCATCGTAACCCCCTTGACAGAATTAACCTCGAAGAAGCAACCTCGCAAGGTTATATGGACAGCTGCTTGCCAGGAGGCATTTGACACGCTGAAACATGCGATGTGTACCGCTCCAGTACTCGCAACCCCAGATTTCAGTAAGGAATTCATTGTACAAACAGACGCCTCAGAGCACGGCATAGGTGCGGTGCTCTCGCAACTCAACACCGAGGGCCAAGATCAACCAGTGGCCTTCATCTCCAGAAGACTCCTCCCTCAGGAACGGCGATGGAGCACCATTGAGAGAGAAGCCTTCGCGGTGGTCTGGGCTCTGAAGAAGTTGAGGCCATATCTCTTTGGAACTCACTTCCTCGTTCAGACCGACCACCGCCCCCTTCGCTGGCTCATGCAGATGAGAGGCAAAAACCCCAAGTTGTTGAGGTGGTCCATTTCCCTACAGGGGATGGACTTTCGGGTGGAACATCGGCCCGGAGTTGACCACGCCAATGCTGACGGTCTCTCCAGGTTTTTCCGCCTTAGCGATGAGAACTCCCTAGAGGTTGGGTAGCTCTCCCCTCTTTCGGCTGGGGGGGACGCGTGTTGGACCTGTCAGCCCTAGGGTGGTCTCCCCATCTATTTTTGATCGTGCCTCATTTTTTCCACCCTCATTTTGATGTTGGACCTAGGTCTCCGGGCGCCTTTTCCTTGCCAATCAGTGTTAAGGTGCAGGTGCTCCCTTCTCCCAAGATGGCTGCCACAGGCCCCTGCTACTGCAGAGTGGTCTTTCTAGTAGCAACCTAGCTGCCAGGAGTTGGCTGGAACCCCACAACAATGTTGCGCCACCAGCCCGCCTTTTTTGTCCCATAGGTAGAATGGGGAAGCTCCTGGAATGTGCTGGAACCTTCTAGAAGGGAGGTGGGGTTTTTACTTTTGCCGCCTTGGATAGAGGTCACCTGACCTAGGGATACATAAGTGAGGGAGGGAACATTTTCTGGTCAGTTGGCCAGTGGGAGTAAAGCAGACCTGGTGAAAATCCACGCAGGAGTGTAGGCGGTAGGGCCTAGCCAGGGACTTATGCCTCTGAAAGTGACAGGACTTAGGTACTGCCTTTTAAGTGAGTGAGGGATCCTGTACAGCCCACTGATCTAGCCCAGTGATAGGAGAACCCAGGGGCCATCTGCTAAGCTTGACTAGGAAGGAACTAGTCACCAACTCAATCCCTACCCCCCAAGGAACGGAACCCCTAAGGGCGCCAGAGACATCTGCGCCAGTAAGACTGCTAAGACTGAAGGCTGAAACTTTATGCTGAACCTTCATGCTGAAACTGAATGCTGAAACTAAACGCTGGAACTTCATGCTGAAACTGAATGCTGAGATCCAATGCTGAAGCTCCTTATTGAAACCTAAACTGCAACTGACTGCTGGACTGCTGGGGATCAACCAGGTACTAGCGCTGTGTCCCCTGCGCTCTCCGACCTGGCCTGGAATCCCCCGAGTCAGTCCCACGCTGAGCCCTGAGCTCGCTGTCATCCCGCTTAATTTGTACCCCCCCCCCCTGGCGCGGGGAAAGGAAGCGCGCTTACTGCCACGACCCAGGGACAAGAAGTTACTCCTCGTCGAGTCGGGGCCCGCGGAGAAGCCCGGGGCCCCGCCGCTGCCGTCGCAGCGTCTGAGTGAGTTGCGGAAGGCCTGGGAAGGCCGTGAAGCTGTCTAACGCCCCCAGTGACGAGGGCGGACTGCGCATCGCCGCCCCCGCCGCTGAGCACGCTGACTGCGGGGCCTGAAGCCGTAAGGAAACCCCGAGTGTCTCCCGAGACCCTGACACCGAGATCAAGGTAACCCCTGGGGGCTGGGAGGTAGCGTGGCCGTGTTTAGGCCTGGGACTCACCCCCTGCTCCCCGGGAGGCTTGCGGAGGACCCGCTGCGCCCCCTGCTGATCGGGAGCGTCACCGCACCATCTGGCGACCGCTCCGGTGCCGGCCGAGACTCTGATTCCCCTCCATGGGATGGCCCCCTTGCCTTGAGACTGCCGCGTAAAAGGGGACCGCTTGCTTAAGGCCTGCTGAGTACGAGAAGCGCTGTATTCTCAAGTTCTGCCCAAAAGTGCTTAATGTCTCATGATTGCGAGAAGCGCTGTATTCTCAAGTTCTGCTCAAAAGTGCTTAATGTCTCATGATTACGAGAATCGCTGTGTTCTTACGTTCTACTCAAAAGTGCTTAATGTCTCATGATTACGAGAAGCGCTGTGTTCTTACGTTCTGCTCAAAAGTGCTTAATGCCTCATGATTACGAGAAGCATTGTGTTCTCGAGTTCTACTCGGAAGTGTTTAATGCTTATGATTACGAGTAGCCATGTGTTCTCCAGATCTGCTTTGAAGTGCCTAATGCCTTGTGATTACGAGTAGCGCTATGTGCTCAAGTTCTGTTCCGGAGCGCTAGTAATGCCCCGGGTAACGATATGCTTGTGAGTCCTGCCTTGATGCGCTATTAGTTTTCTGAGGTGGCGCTAAGTTTCCCAGCCCTATTTCAATGCGCTGATAAGTGTTAGCTACAGCGCGAGGTGCCCACGGCTGATTGAAACGCTAGTGGTGGGAGGGGCGCAGCGCGCTGGTTAACCGCTGTGTTTACCGCTCCCCCAGGTTCGCCAGGTATTGCCAATGGGACTATGATGAAGCGCGCTTGAATCTGACGCCAATGTATTCAGGTACTGCCTATTGCATCATAGTGTATTGCTGGTGAATCTGACGCTAACGTATTCAGGTACTGCCTATGGCACCATAATGAAATGCTGGTGATTCTAATGTCGATGTATTCCAGTAATGCCCATTGTCATCTCATGAACTGCATTTGAATCGAACTGCTTAGATAAACTTGTTTGATTTTCACTGATCCTACGGTGTGGCGTCCATTATTGTGTGCGTTTCCTGCTTCAGGGGATGTGTGTGTTGTATGGTCGCTTTACACTTAAGCCTTTGGGTGCCCAGCCGCTCGAGTCACGTTACCCCCTTAGGGCTTGGTGACCCCAGGTCTTACAATAACATACTCACGAACTTTTTAAGCACCAATAACATCTTGGATCCTTCTCAGAATGGTTTCCGCCCGGACCACAGCACGGAAACTGCTCTTTTGGCCATGACTGAACATCTGCGGACCATTCTTGATTCCGGTCAGACGGCGGCAGTGATCCTGTTGGATCTCAGTGCCGCCTTTGATACGGTCTCGCATGGCATTCTACTTCAGCGGCTGGAGGAGGTGGGTGTGGCCGGCTTGGCTTTGGAAAGGTTTAGATCTTTTCTAACTGATAGATCTTTCTGAGTGTCTGCCCCCCCTTTCTTTCCCAGACTCATTCCATCGATCAGGGGGTGCCCCAGGGCTCGGCACTCAGCCCGTCATTGTTCAATCTGTATGTCCAGCCTCTTGCGGCGGTCGCCAGGCTGTGGAACCTCACCATGGTCTCCTATGCAGATGATACGCAGCTGGTGGTGGCCCTGGCTGAAGGTGTCACACTGAACGCCTCTAGGTTTAGGGGCGGCCTGGTGGCCGTCGCAGATTGGATGACCACCAATTGTTTACAACTGAATGCTAGCAAAACTGAGGTTCTGTTAGGAGGGAAGAACGCTAGCCTCTGGAGTGAGAGTTGGTGGCCGAGTGTCCTGGGCAGTCCTCCCAATCCTAAGCCTGTGCTTAAGAACTTGGGGGTCTGGATGGATTCCTCCCTCACTTTTCAAGATCATACAAAAAAAGTTGCCAGCACCTGCTTTGGACTCCTACGGGGTCTTAAGCCTCTTTTAAAGTGTTTTGATCCCCCAACACGCCAGCTGATTGTCCTATACTGATGGACCTGCCCATGAGCTACATTCTTTTGGCTACTGGTGAGACTCACTCCTCTGAGTGGCAATGACGGGTGTGCCTACAGGGCAAGCTCACAAAGTAATTTGCTGCTCAGACATGCTCCTCCTCACCCCTCACAGAGTGTTTTTCGGGTAGTGTCCATCCAAGGTGATGGGGGAGGTCTTGGGGATCTTGTATGGCTTGCCTGGGCATTGTAAAGGACTCAGCAGCAGGAAATGACAGCATCATAATGAGGTGGGACTTCCATCATGGCTACCGTCTCTTAGACTTTAATGAGGCTTTCCCAAACTAACATGAAGGAAGTACTTCTGTGGGTCCTAGTTCTATTTCCAGGTCACATTCCACCATTTAAGCATATGTGTTGCAATGCTCCTGGACTCTAGTCTGGTTTCTTGTTGCTTATTTTCCACTGCTTGCCCCTGTGCCAGTGCCTGGTGCTATTACTGTCGGCAAGTTTCTGGAGGTTTTTTCTGCCACTGGCTTCTTTACCTTGTGATGGTTTACTTAGAGGGCACATTCCAGCTTTGCGTTTCCTCCACTAGCTGGCAAGGTGGCTTTTGGAGGAGATCATCCTATCTTCAAGTCAAGAACCTTCAGGTCCAAACTACTCTTTGACCACCCTATCCTTGAAATAAGCACAATCAATGAATCCTTTGATCTCTGCCTGGATCACCACTGTGACACAAAATGGGCTATCAGCTTTGTGTAACTGGTGGGTGTTAGATTGGGCCCTAGTAAACATCCCTGAAAATGGGTTCCCACTAGGCTGTCCACCACTTCCATCTGGAGAGTGTATACACCTTTGCTCTAGCGACTAGAGCCAGAGGACATTAGTGACCTTGGCTAGACTTGACTGGGGTGAAGCGAATGCAACTTCTCCCTGCAGCCTGACACTGCCAGAGAAAGGGCAGTATAGGAGCAGCATAGCCCCTGCCTCCGCTGGTTGGCATTGCATAGGCTGCAGGAACTTCATAAAAGGTACCGTGCATGGATTGTGAACAAGGGAAATAGAGAACTACTGGACTATAGAGACATCCCACATCTGGAAAATGTGAAGTGAAATGAGGGGGCCGCCTGAGAGAAAAAAATAGCATTCTTTGCTCTCTCAGTCCCCGAAGGACAATACACCTTACACGAACTGTCTAGTAACTGAAGGGACCACTTCTTAAATCTATGTAAAGGTCCGGAGGGCCACAAGCGTCACCAAATCATACTTTGTGCAGCCCTTGACTATGGTCTACAAAACATAATGCACAAACAAGGCAAAGCCAAACCCTCTTTCTCTCTATGCAAGATATGGGGGAGGAGAAACGATGGGGGATCTAATGCAGTTTCATATTATGTATATGAAAGTGTTCATAACCAATGAAGAAAGGAAAATGCCTGCAGAACTAGGGGGCATATTATCAAGAAACGGCGTTAGAATTATCGCTGCTTTAGCGGCAGAAAACTGCCGTTAAAGCGCCAATAATGGGCTTGATAATATGCCACAGAGAATTCCAATAGAAGCCCATGTTCTGGTGTCAACATGGGCTTCTATTGGAATTCTCACGGGCATATTATCAAGCCCATTATCGCCGCTGTAGCGGCAGTTTTCTGCCGCTAAAGCGGCGATAATTTTAACGCCGTGCTTGATAATATGCCCCTAGGTTCTGTGCAAGTAGCTAAAGTTAATAAGGCAATTTGTTCTCTTATCAAGAACACGTTTTCAGTTACACTACAGAACCAAATATCTGCAATATTTATAGCAGTGGTCATGTATCTTTGTTACATGTCTGTGACAATTCATGAGTAAGTCCCCGAACATTTATAGGTCTGGCTTGACAGAAGATCTGTTGTGAGACCTTATGTGACCAACAGGAAAAGAGATTTCTGAACCACTACTAAGAGTGGTGCCTTCAACGGTGCCTAGATGTTGATATCCTTAAGAACAGCATTGGATTTGGCAGCAGCTGTGTGCTTCCACTGGAAAAATGCTTGTATTTCACATTTTGCCTTGTGGGAAAGCTTATGCTCAGTATTTCAGGACTTAGTTGGTTATTTTGGCAAGATAATGATAAAGACTCTAGTCCTGGTCTGTTTATTAGGATAAGTTAAAACAAAGGCAAATAATAAAAAAACACATACAGACATACAAACACATGCATATACATATAGCACATGTTAAAGCCAATAAACATTTAAGGGTGGATTGTTGCTACACTGTGTTTACACTTATTGAAAGATATTTTGTAACATGGATTCTCACAGACCACGCTAGGCAAGAGTTCCATTCTTTCTTTAGCCCACTTAGGAGGAATCCTATTTTTGTTGCCAATTGTAATTTTGTATGTATTTGTAAGTTAATTATTGTGTTCCCGATGGACGTCTTGTTGAAATTTCATGCTCCATACAGTGGGACTGAGTAGGTCATGGAGACCAGACAACGATAAAGGCAATATGCCTGATTGGTTCACACTGGTATTGATGCTCAATGCCAAATGTCTAATTGGTTTATTATGACAAATTATGACAAAGCGAGTAGGCCTTGCTTATTTATTGTGAAAAGCATCATTTAAAGCCTGTAGGATTGTTATTGTACAGATTCTGTTTGGAAACTGAACTGTGCCTTGGGAGAACAGGACTTCAGGGATTGAGTCTCTCTACCACATCAGAACATGTAGGCCCAATTCCGCCTAGCTTACAGTGCCTCACCTGCACTCCTAACCTTTCCAGAGTAACAGGTAATTTTGGCAAACCTAGAACATGAACCTCTAGTCCCCAAGGGAACAATGGAAACTAATCATCAACTTCCGTTTTCATTCATGCATGTCCATAGCAAACAAAAGAAAGACACAAAGGAAGTTTACAATATATATTTATTGAAACTATGGGAGTCTATTTTGAACCAAGTTTGCTGTGATTAGTAAACAGATACAACTAAGAAAAACAATCAATATTACTAGCAGGCTGTAAACAAGGAACAACCTGACCATAACAACTTCAATATATATCTGAGCCTACCCTCACTATTTGAGCACAGGGATATATTAGTGATCTCTGGGATTAGTGCCGGACCCTATTCCTAGAAAGGTAGTCCACATCATAGGCGTAAACTCAGATTATGCAAGGCTGCTGTAACCATTCCAAGACTGATCTCTCTGCTGGAAATCTCTCCTCTAAACTCCAATGTGTCGAGATACAATTTATATTATCAATACTGTTGTGTTGGATATCTGCATCTGTGCTACTGTGTTGTGGCTAAAACGTTAGGCGATGTTGCTGATCAGTCACGGCAAAAACAGTACACCACGTTGTTCTCCCTTGTCGAAAATGTTAAGACTAAATCCAAAGAAGAGTCACTGAATAACAATTATTATGTGCATGGTGTTGCTAAAATAATATCATGTCACAAAAACAAATGTATTATGTGTAGCTGTGCGAAGCAAAGGCAGCCTAATGTTGCTTATACTTGCAACCAATGGAGAGCCAAAGTAGGCCCAGTAGGGGAAACACTACTCCCCCTCCTTGGTCGGTAAAGAAACGAAGCGTCTAACAAAATAATAAAAACACAAGCATAATCTAAGCAAATTCAATGTGGAATGCTATACCAAAAAATTATATTCATAATAAAAAATATAACATGACAATTTGGAAAATGTGTCCAAATTAATGTGAGACGGAGACACCCAATATTCCTTTCACAAGATCAATGTCTAGTAAATCCAGAACGGATTCTATCTCTGCAGACAGTGATTCCATATTTGCTACATTTAAAAGCTGCAAAGAACAGAAATTATCCTCGTTATCAGCCGATATTGAGGAAGCAGCCTGGCAACATGCTCCTGTGTTATTATAGCCAAAGTTTGTTATTCCTGGTGCTGAGACAACCATCTCTCCTGGAGGGAGTGGCTCATACCAAGCATCCTGAAGCAACTGCAAGTTCATGGACCAACTCCGTAAATGGGTCATTATCAGACTCATCAACAGGTTCATGTCCACAGGAAATTGCAGGGCCAAGCAGACATCCAGTGCCAATTTGAAGAGGCTCCATAGGCAATGAAGCATGGGCTGTAGCCAGGTAAACCAGGCGGGTCAAAATGACAATGACCATTCAGTGTTCAGTTCCTGGAGCAATCAGGCTCCAAAGAGTCGTATTGTGCGCTCAAGGCACAGCTGCACTGGTGGTAGTTCCAGTAGCACTGGGCTTCGAAATGGAATGTCCCTTGCGGAGTAGCAAACATTGAACCAAAATGCAGTAAATGAGGAATAACAGCAAGGGTATGTCTCTGAACACACTGGAAAATAATGAATGAATAAATGGCAGTATTACTCAAAAAAATCTTCTGGAAGGTGCTGACTAAGCCAGTCCCAATTACTTTAAAAAGGTGTGCATAAGGAATCTGCTGAATTTCCGTTGGTCACCAGATATCGTAAGGCACTTTATCCCAAACAATTCCATCAGCCACTTGATCAGAAGAATTGTTCGTGATGGACACCTCATCAAACAGTTTTTTGGCATAGCGTTCTGGAAGGTAATGGCCATTCATCAGTAAAAAGAAAACAGTCACAAATCCAATTCAAAGGATTAGAAAAAATAATGAAAGTGTTATCCGAACATGTATCCAAGAAAGGACAACAGAGGTGTGTTTACGCCATGAAAAGAAAACACAGGCCTTTATAGGTGGAGTGTTTAAAATGGAAGAACTGTCAAAAGAGTTGCATGAAAAATGATCTGTTCTTACATAATTACCAGAAGCATTTTGTTGAAAAACTGGAGCCAGAGGTGGATCAGTAGAAACACCATCAGCTGCAGTAGACGCAGCAGTAAGTACAGTACTCACTTCAATAGTGTGAGATTCGTAGCAGTATTGGGAAGCAACTGAAGTTCACTCTCCGCCCCCTGACCCCAGCTAGGGGAGAAACAGCTTTGATGGTTATCACAAGCCGAAAAGGAATTTCCTGCATGGTAGTGACAGGCGTTGGGAACTACCAAAGACTCCTTGTTGATTACTGTTTAAAAGCACCCACATGATGTAATTTGATGTAATCAATGGAGACAAAACAATTGTCTTTAGAACCAACAAGTGGAGGAAAAATTACAGTTCTTGTACATTGGATGCCAAGGACAGGAACCAGTGCTCAGTATGATGGCCAAACTCTTTTTCCACTGCAATCCGTTCACCAACAAGATCCCCAATTAAAGGAATCCAGCCGGTAGGTGCTGGGTACTCCTTGATTCCAGCAGAGTCAGATGTCTTCAACTGCTCGTTGGACTGGCCATCATGGAAGTTTGTAAGTCCTGTAAGACAGCACAATGATCATTTACATCAAAGGGCGTGGCCGCTGCTGCAATGTCTGGACCATCAAGGTCTTTAATGTACATTTTGAAGCCAAAAAGGACCTCGTAAGGAGAGATCTTTTAGAAAGATTGTTTAGTGCTCATTGCACCCCATATAGGTGGTGGATCCAACTACGCACTGTACCCAATATTCTAGCTGTTAAGGACTGCTAAAAGTCATGGTTCATTCTCTCCACAACAGAATTGCCCTCAGGCCATTATGGAGAAGTATAATGTACTTCTGCACTCAGGGAAGTCATGGAATCCCTACACACTTTCGATACAAAAGTAGTGTCCTGGTCCGAGTGGAATGTAGTGCATGCATATGGTCCGATAAAGACTTGTAGATCTTTCATAACTGTGCAAGCATCAGCCGAACATTGTGGCCAAACCTAGAGGGACCTGGAGCAAGAATCAACTGCAACTAGGAGAAAAATAAAAGCTCCATCTGAATTAGGAGGACTACAGTGGTCCAAATAAATGCAGCCAAGTAGTTTGTTGGAATTCAACAGGTGTGTCTGCGGTGGTGAGCCACAGTGGAAGATTTAATTTGCTGACAAATGTCACAACAAAGGCCATAGTTCTTTGCCTGTTTGTATAAGTTGTGTCAGCAATAATGTTGCTTTAGCACCTAAATAATGGCTGCCACACCTGCATATGCAAAAGCAACACCTTCATGTGCAGCTGTCACTAAGGCTAGCCTGCGATCACCAACTTTAGGAATTGTAACAAAGGAAACATTTTGTTCACTTAATGGAGGCTCCTAGATAAAATGGTGCAGTCACTTGTAGCATTAACTGCAGCTAATATATAATTGTCTACCCGCGTTTGAGAATGAGCAATTGCAGCAAATGTTGCAGTCGCAACTGTAGATTTGGCAGCTTCATCTGCCGAAGAATTCCCTACAATGAATGTTCCCACACATAGATGATTCAATGTATGAATGACACATGCCGGTGGTAACCTACGTTTAAGGTCTGTCACCATCATACAAAGTGTTTTATGCTTCATTGTGTTGCCCTTGGAATCTTTGTATTCATATTGGCACCAATAATGCAAGTTGTCGTTATAAGACTGGACACAGTAATGCGAATCACACACTATAAGTTTTGGTAATTCTGGATCTATATTCCCCAATGCAAGTAACAGAGCTTTTAGTTCAACTAAGTGCTCAGTGCAGTTCCCTAAGGAATGTGTGCGTGTCTTTTGTGGTTGGAAGTTTCCTTCCAACAGCACACCAAAAACAGTGGCGCATGCTGCTGAATTTTGGTGCTTTGGACCTATAGCAGGTTACGCTGAACCATCAGTATAAACAATGTATTTATACTGCTCAAGAGGCAAAATATTGCTTGGTATGGGATAAATATGCTCACATTGAAGAAACTCCTGGATCTGTAAAGACGGGTCAAAGATGAAGTCTTCATCAACAGCTGTCATGGATGTTGCCATTGTATCCATCTACAATGGATGGCTTTAGCATTAGGAACGCTAGCTTTTGAAGCAGCCTCTAAGGCTGGAATAGGAGTAACAACAATAATGCATTTCTCTTGTGCAAGTGTCCGCTCTTTAAGTATAGCCATCTGCACCACAGTCAGTATTTTTTCAGTGTATGCAAAACACATTTCCACACTTGAATATAAATGCAATTTATGTGCAATGTTTGACCTGCATTGAAGGTGATATGGGTAAAGCCAATGGTACCTGCAATGATTCAGATGACCTGGTTGGTTGTGTTGATACATGTGTGTAAGTGTTGTGTGGGAAGCAAATCAGATTGTAACGATTCAAGTGTGTCCCTGTGTGCTGATGCCTAACGAGAACTGGAAAAAGTAGGATTGATCAATCCATATGATTTAATGTGTTGTGCCTTATCAGCTTTGTAGATTCTGCCAAAATTCAAGAATCCTAACAAGGATTGCAGTTTTCGTAAAGTGTTTGGAGGCTGCAGCAGAGCACACTTCTGAGGGAAGTACAGTGCATGGCTTTTTACTTCATGTGTACATTTATAACCTAAAAATAGGACTCTTAGAAATGCTATATTCGATTTCTAAAAGTTGAACTTATGGCCGCAGTTGGTGAATCCCAATATTATGCAATCCACCCTGGCTAAATGCATGTTTAATTCATCATCCGTCAAGTAGATATCATTCACATAGGACAATGCGCCAGTATCAATATCTTGTAGAATTGACACTATGTGGCCATCAAACATTCCTGGACTGTTCTGATACCAGAGTGCCGAGAGGCAGTCCAATCTCTGCTTAGGGCGACAACTGCATAAAGAGCAGATGATGAATGGAATGTTGAACACATCAACCATTAACCCCTAGTCACAGATCTGGGTTTAATCCATAATTTGTTTTCTCACCATGCCATTCCAGTTTGGACCCCACCATATGCAAATTAGTTTTGACCCTGCTTCCCATGTAAACAGTCCAACCCAAACTGTCAGGACAGGTTCTACCAGAAACAAATATCCTAGGACTGGTATTCGGGGTATCACCCCTCATCAGCCAGACTAGCTTTAATCCGGTGGCATAGCAGGCACTGGACCCACGTCTGGGCATGATCTTGCCACTTTAGGCACAAATGCAGAAAAAACAGGCACTATATTTTGGCTGAAAAAAAACATTGAAAATGCCAAGGTTGTTTTGTATATTTTATGGACTATATCATTAATAAGTGCCATACTGTGTGTATTTTGGATTGCAAAAGTGCCTGTATGACTGTTCAAATGTCTGTAGTCTAAAACCATGGGGTAGGAATGATCTGGTTATAAAACAGGGTAAACAGGATTATTCATTTGAGAGACACAGGGTTCAATTACTCCGCGTTATTCCAACTGGGAGAGTATTTCTGTAACAGGTGTGTTAGCATCCCCTTTTATTGGGTATTGTGATTGCACTTATGGGCTGGACTGTATGGGTATTATATGATCTGGAGAACCCTTATCCCAGTCAATATGGTTGCAATATAAAGCTGGAGCCAGTGCAAGAACCCATTCTGCTGCATAGGCTTGTATGACTTTGTCACGGACAAGTGCAGATTTAGACGGAAGTGTGACATGCTCTCCTTGTGGTGATGTTTGAACAAACTGCGGGGCCAATCGACTTCCACTTAAAGAATGTCATAAGACAAAGTTACATTTTCCCCAGAGTATTACTTTAGAGGTGAATGGTATGTCACCCTCAATTTGTATACCCAAATTACATAGTCTATCGGGAGGGGCTATGCACCTGTCTGGGGTTTCGACTGTAACAAAGTTATCAATTACTGTCGCTGCCAGAAATTCCTGGAGATTCCATTGCAATATAGTAACTTCTGCCGCACTGTAGAGGAGAGTCACCACCTACCTCCTGTTGAGGAGGAGAGTTTTCAGTGTTTGTGGCATATTTTGCAGTAATGGCCGCAACCTTCTTTTTCTGAAACTTGGGCTCAAACCAAGGAGGTTTTTCCTCCTTTTTTATCTCCACATCAGACGAGCATTGTGAGCCCCTCTTCAGTTTCCCGTACTCTTCCTGTCTGCGGTCGGAATGCCCTCCTCTCTCGTATTGTTTCTCTGACCAGTCCTGAAAGGAACGAGAGCACGAGTATCAGAAAATGTATATTTATCAAGTGGCTTCATTTGTGTGCGATCACGTCAATTATAATGTCTTGCAGAGGGCTCTGATGGAGGAGATCCCCCGCGGGATCTAGCCTTTTGTTTTGTTTTGGGTTTATCCTATGTTTTATAACAAGCTCTGTGCCCGACTTGGCTGTCTCCTTGTCTGAACTAGGTTTGCCAAGTTGTGGTTCACTGGGTCTGGTTCCCAAATTATTGTGACCTAACAAACTGTAGACGTCAGCAATATTTATAGGTAGCTTGCGTATCTGGTTGACTGGTGCAACCTGTGTGAGCGTCTGACATATAGCCAGAGATCCATCTTCACTTTAATGTTAGACAGAATCATTGCGGACACTAGGGGTAAGTTTCCCATGGGTTTTATCCCCAAATCCAGGTCACCAGCTGCCCGGTGTTCATTCTGGATTTGTTTTAACACCTTCGGCAAGACTGACATAGTCGGAGTACCATATGTTAGGTTATAGACGGCAGCAAAGACTGTGCTCCAAGTGGCACAGTCACCTATACCCGTGGAGTAGCATCATTTTAGGTCCATCCTTCTACGTTTGGCTAAGCTGCATGCATATTTACATTTGGCCTTATGTACACGTGTGGTGCCATGATACTAATGAAATATGGTGCACTAAGTATATGGCAAGTGCATTCATTGTGTGTTTTTGATATATATGTGTGTGCATACTAATGTTTACTTTTTCAGAAATGTTGTCTGTAGGTTTACATTGTAAGTTGGTGGTCTAAAATGCATTTAATGCATTATTTTATTTATTTTTATTTGAAAGGTTTTATAAAGCGCAACCATGACCCGTCAGGGTATCAGAGTGCTGTACAGAAAGCATGCAATATTGCATTAGCCAGGGATTAGTGAAATAAATTGTTTATGTGTTCAATGTTTACTTTATAAAATGTGACCGGTTACCTTATTCGTTTAATAATACGTTTATCTGTTATAGTGCACCATATAAGAGTACAGTATAAGGTTTGATTTCTATATTAAAGATTTAATTTACTGGATTATATGTAGGTTATAATATGTATCCAAAGAAGAAATGTTAAGTTAGCAGGAGGGTAGGCCTTAAGCTTACAGTTGTGACCTTTAATACTAACGTGAAAGTTGACTCACTATATTTATGAGTTAGTAAGGCTCAGAAGAAGAACTAGTAAGGTCGAAAAAGAATTATGAAGAACATGGATGTTTTGGAAGTGGAGACTGGACTATGGGAGTAGTGTTAAAGGTGCCAAGCTCTTTTCTTGGGAAGTGAATGATAATGAGATGTGTATGAGGTCATGTTATTATTGAATGTTCTTTGTGCATTTTTATTAGTGAACGCACCTTATGGTTAGTCAGATACCCCGTAGACTTGGAGAGTTACAGACCTCTCTTCACTACTTTGATAGTGTGGCTTCATGATATTCATAATTCCTTCCTTAAGAACTTTTACAGAGATTCTGATGTTGACACCTTACTTGCTTCCTTGATTAAATAGGGTCTTCCCTGCCCTTAGGTTAGTGTAGGGCTTATTAGATGCTGCAAACCTTTTCCATGTATGCAGAGAAGGATTGAAATCATTTATCCAACCATCAGATTCTCGCTGCAATGGAGATACTTATAAGCTCTTTGTTATAGAGGACCAACACTGTAAGGTGCGTTGCCTTCCTTTAATAATTCTATAAATATTTCTATATTTCCTCAACTTGTTTTTGAGATTGATTTATATGAGTCTGTCTATGGGGTTGTAATATAGCCTTATAGCCCGCCATAGCGGGCTATACTGGCTATTAAAGTCCCGCTGCAGCGTTAAAGGCCCGAACCGGGAGGGACTTTAACAAAGCAGCAGGACTTTAATAGCCGGTATAGCCCTGCTACAAAGGGCTATAAGGCTATTAGAACATTCTGCCACTAGAGGGCAGAATGTTCTAACAAATAAAACAAAGCCTTCAGGGAGCGCGAGGGGATTCAAATCCCCTCAGGCTCCTTGAAGCCTATGTTCACAGCCAGAGCTGTGAACAAAGAAACATTGGAATGTTGAAGCTCTGGACTTATACCAGCCATTATAAGCCCGGAGCACTCCATTGTTTTCAATGGAGCTACCAACATTCCAATGTTCTAATAAATCTTTTAACTTCAATTACTGACTCAGACTTTTATTGTGTGGTCTCAATGATCACACTGTACTTGGAGACTTAAACTGATGTTAACCCCTTTCCACTCAGGCTTCTTAAAAGGTCTTTTGTCCAGAAATCTAAAGAAACAGCCCAGAGCATTCACAGATGGTAGCAGAAGATAGTTAGCACCTGAAATAAGGGAGTTAGTAAATAGTCACTCTATATTAGTCCAGATCCCAATTCAATCCCTGGTGCCCATGTTTCGACTTGGAGAATCGATGATGTTCCAGTGGTTCGGAACCAAGTTACAACACTGGAGGAGTGAGTGTCAATATGGTTAAATTATGCTTAGCTTCCAGTGTTTGTGATAAGAGCGGGGTGTTTTGTGGAGATTGTGTGATAGATACGATGTGGAAATGTTTTGGTTTATGCTGTGAGTGTAGCGCTTATTGTGGAGAAGTTGTTTTCATGTCCGACGTGACCTAAGATCCCCAGATGATATTATAGCCTTATAGCCCACCGTAGCGGGCTATGCCGGCTATTAAAGGCCCGCTGCAGTGTTAAAGGCCCGAGCCGAAGGCGAGGGACTTTAACAAAGCAGAGGGACTTTAAAAGCCGGTATAGCCCTGCTACGAAGGGCTATAATGCTATTAGAACATTCTGCCACTAGAGGGCAGAATGTTCTAATAAAACAAAGCCTTCAGGGAGCGCGAGGGGATTGAAATCTCCTCAGCCTCCCTGAAGCCTTTGTTCACAGCCAGAGCTGTGAACAAAGACACATTGGAATGTTGGAGATCCGGACTTGGTGGATGTGAAAAAAGTGAAGTTGGAATTGGACAAAATGATAACCGGTTGTCTTCTATTGGATTGAATAGATGTTTATGAGCAGAGTGAACTCTTGTTAATGAGTAAGGATATGACTAGGAGTGCAAGACAAAGAAATGACAACCTATCTGAAGTAGCACAGAAATATGAGGTAGATTTGGAGTGGACTAAGGCTTTACAGAAAAGCCATCAACTTGCTTTTAGTGATCAGGATATAGAACATATGAGGGTAATAGGGTTGAAAATGCAAACTCAGGAATTAATTCACGGTATCCAGATTAGGAGAGAATTAGAGAAGTGGGAATAAATGGTCAAAACGACTCCTAAGAAAATGACAGGGGGAGCTGCCTCCTCCTGGAGGTGGAGAAAAGGGAGCTATGAGTATCCTTTTGTGGGAGGAACCCAGGGGAGGTTACATCTATGTACCATGGAGTAGAAGTGATTTTACATCATTTACAAATAAATTCCCCAAATTAAGAGAGCAGCCTGTGGAATGGTACAAACAAGTTGAGCAGGTTCTGAAAATGTTGAATGTTTTGTGGACTGATTTTAATACTTTGTTTGATATTGTGGCTCAGAGTGACTTGTGAACAGTGTGTAAAATAGCCATATAGTAGCCCGAGAAGGAGCCGACAAGAGATCCTGTGACTAATGGCCCTTCAGCTATAGTGATGAGAAAGTATAATCAGGTAATGATGTGGTTGAAGTCTAAGGTGCCACCCCAATATATTGACTGGGTCAAGATTGATCGTACAACCTAGGAGCTGAAAGAGACGATTCTTGCATATTATGAGATGCATATTATGAGAGATTGTTACAGGCATTTAAACAGTCTAGTGGATTGGAAACATTGGAGCCTAAAGATATGGGGCATTTTGTGTCCGGGTTTGTGACATGATTAAGGCCTGAGATTAGTATGATGATTCAACAGCATTTGACTTGTTGGCAAAATAAATCGGTCGAGGAGATTTTGTGAAATGCTAAATATTGCAATGATGAGATCGAAATGAGGTAGAAAAAGTTGAAGGAAAAGCTGATGGTGGTACGAATAAAGGCTGTGCAGTGAGGAATTCAAAATCCACTGTTTGTAGGGAATGCCCCTCCAATGCAGGGAGTGTATCAGCAGGGAGCTCAGGCGATGCAGGATGGAGCTGGATTTCAGTCAGAAGGTAGAAGTCGGGTGTTCCTATTGATCCGAGTACTGGAATTGATGTAGCTGCATTGAACAAGTCTAATCTGTGCCTCTACACTAACAGATTGGGGAATTAGAAATGAGAATGTCATCTTAATCCTGCAAATCAGGATCAGAATACAGGGTTGTACCACCTCAGAGTACTAATGCCATGCAACAACAGAATGTACCCAGACCTCGATCTCAGAATTTTAATGTGCCACAAGCCACAGTGATGCATGTCCCACAACCTGAGATACCACAGCAAGCAGCTAATATTCACAGATTTTCTTCAAATAACATTCTGAATTTGAATCAGAATGCATTGCAGAATAATAATCCTTACCAACAGTTTCCTATATTTGAGACTGGTGGTAATGTTGCCATAGAGCAGTGTTCCTGACGGTGTCTGAGGGGGGAGAAAGATTGCGAGCTTGGTGCAGTCTTGGAGGTAGACCAGAGTGGCTCATTCACAGATGTTGTGGTAAATGGCTATGATGTATCATTTTTGGTTAATACTGGTGCTACCCGTTCCACCATGAGATCAGTGGAAGTCACAAACCTACCCCTCTCGGGGAGAACTATACAAGTTGTTGGAGCTACTAATCAACAAATGAGAAACCCCATTACTGAGGATGTCCCTATAAAGATACGGAGTTTTGAGGATAATCATCAGTTTGCGGTCTGTGATTTGAGTGCTGTTAGTTTGTTAAAATGCCATTTGTTATGCAAACTGATTTGCACCATATATTATAGTTCAAAAGGAATAAAGCTGCAAACCCATGATGAGAACATTGCCTTCACGTTGGCAAATTAGAATTCAAATCATCAGAATGTATCTGATGATGATAACAGAAGTCGCGCCGTTGGTTCTCAGGGAATCCGTGAGACCAGAAGTTTGGGATTTTTCAGGAAAGTACATTGGATTTATTAAAGGAGATGAGCCGGTCCGAATACAGATAAAGCCAAATGTGGAATATCCCAGAACACTGCAGTATAATCTAGCCCCTAAAACGATTACTGGGATAACTCCAGTGATCGAGACAATGATCCATGTGGCTGGTTCTCCTTCCCCTTCTGTATATTTCTCATTTGCCTTCAGGGAGCAGATGGCTATTAGCCCCAGCACACCTTTTGGTAACAGTAGCGCACTACAAATGTAAATAATAATAGTAATAGGCAGAAGCATGGGATCCAGTAGACCCAAACTTCGCGGGGGGCCTACACTCCCAGGCAGGGCTGGCCATAGCACTGGTCACACATGGCGCAGCAGTCTTTTTTGGTGCTCTATCCCCTGTTTCCTTCTTTTCCATAAATTCCCTCACTACCACTCACCAACAAAGCACCTCATCTCTCTGTAGCACCTTTCTGACAAACATTTTTTTTTATAGTGCTACTCATTGTTTACTCACACTCAGTTCTGTGATCTGCATAGTACATGTTCTTTGTAGCAGGCACATTAACCCTCTGCACTCTGTGGATGAGAAGAGTGCCCATGTGAGTGCACGGTGAGCGATGCAATAGTGTGAGAGTAGGGAAAGAGGAGTGACTGCAGGGTGAGTGAGGTGACCATATGAATTTGGGTGCGGATGTAAGTGCAGAGTGGGACAAATGAATGCATGATTAATGATGGGCTTGTTTGAGCGAGTTGCAAATTGAGCAGTGAGGGGACAGGTGAATGAGGTGTCACATGAGTGCAGGATGAGTGCAGATGAGTAGTGCGACTGCAGGCTGAGGTACAGGGTGAACAACACAAGTGCATTGTGATTGCAGAGTGATCACTGTGAGTGCAAGGTGAGAGGGTGAATGATGTGAGTGCATGATGATCAGTGTGAGTGCATTGTGATCGCTGTGAGTGCAGGGTGAGCGTGAAAGTGAAGTGCGAGAATGAGAAGTGAGTTCTCTGAATGCATGGTGCATTCCCAGACACTCGATGTAACTCAGCATATTATTGACGGCAGCATAGGGTTCAAGATATAAGTTAAACTATTGCTATTATGACATTAATCAGGGATCGAGGGTGGAGGAAATAAATAATATGCTGATCCTGCAACACACTTCCAGTCCTATGGTTAGGGTTGCCTGCTCATTATTTTGATGTCCCAGATGGTACAAAAATAAGCAGTCACCTAAAGCTGTATATTTCAGCACTCATCTGTGCATACTTAGAACAGCAAATATAAATAGGAAACGCTTTAAATTGTGTTCTAGGGCTGCCTCACTGATCCATGACTGATAATTAAAGGGAACAAAGACAGAAAAGTCACATTACGAATGAATACATAGGATTTTATTTACAATCCTATTTAGTATCAAGAGGAGGCCTTTGCAGGCTCTTTAAACATCAAATGGCTGGTATTTTTCTTCTGGCAACCCTACTTTATATTTCTTTTCATGAAATGCATTCTCACACTACGGCAGTAAATGTAAAATACAAATGTAAGGAAAAGGCAGAGTTGAGGCCCAGGGGGTACTGGAACTAGAAAAAAAACTAAGCCTCAGTAACCAGTTTACAAAAGGTATGTAAATATGCAAATGGTCTTTAACGACCTGTGAAAAACTCAGGCGTGCCAGGCTGTGCTGGAGATAAGACAGCAGACACAGCCCAGCGGAGCCCACAGCAGCTCGAGCTGAGACACACTACGGGGGAGGAGGGGGGCTGAATTCCTTGTAGTCCGATGGGTCTGGGCAGAAGTGTGACCGGGAATGTGCGACCCCCTTTCCATCACTCCACGGCCCCCCTGGGGGTCGCGCCCCACACTTTGAAGACCCCTGCTCTAGAGGCAGGATGACAGGTGCAGCTGTAATGCAGGAGCCGGCTGAAGGGATTGTTGCATATCGATCTGCTTGAGGGCTGAATGATACGGCCCCCAACAACTCAGCAGGGAAAAAGGAAACACAGCATGAGCTGCTACGGCAGGAGATACGCGCTGAAGGAAACAGCACAGGACACACGCTCCGATGCAAGCGCAAAATACGGCTATGAAATCCAAGTCAGAGGTAGACGTGGAGAACGTCTGGAAGCAGTTCTTCACAGAACGGGAGACAAAACCCAAAAGTTTGGATTGTCAAGCAGCGAGTTGGAGGGTCCTCCATTAGCAGTTGATCACCAGAGCCTCTTCCTGTTCACAACCCCTAGGGCTGCTGGGAAATGTAGTTCACCATACTCACACATCTCCCAGTCATTCTGCAGTAATGTAAGGGGGTAATAGACCGGTTATGTGTACCTCTTATGTGCATGACCTTCCCGCCTGACACCACCATGACAGAGAAACAGTCGTGTATTTATGAAATGTGCTTGTAGTAGCATCCACAGCCAGAAAATTGACCCAAGAGTAAAAGGCTTCTAAACGATAGCCATCGTGGGCCTCAACCATGAAAATAAAGTTACCACCTGCAGCTCTAAGCCCATGTAAAGTTAAATGTGCAAAGACTGCATGTTTACCATTGTCAGCAATAGGGACAGGTTGTGGCTGCACCATTAGTAAAACAGTACTGGAAACAAAATGCACACACAAATCTGGGCAATCATTTTTATGGTTCAAGTTTGAACAAACAACCGAAAAAATTAGGTGCTTTATTAAACTGTGGAGAATATATCCCCAACAACATGGATGTCTCTGGTGGGAGGTATGAGGGTACTATGGACACAGACAACTACTGCTCAGGAGACCCATTACATTAGTACCAGACCATCGTTGGAGGTGCCATGTTGCAGGGATTCGGTTTGGAAACAGAACTGTGCCTTGAGAGAACAGGACATCAGAATGTAGGGATTGTGTCTCTCTACCACACCAGTACCTGTAGGCCCAAATCCGACTAGCTCACAGTGCCTCACCTGTACTCCTCACCTTTCCAGAGTAACAGGTGATTTCAGCAACTTTCGTTCTCACTCAAGCATGTCCATAATAAACAAAAGAAAAGCACAAACGAAGTTTACAATATATTTATTGAGAATATCGTGGTCTATTTTAAAGAAGGTTTCCTGCAATTAGTAAACACATACAACTAAGAAAAGTAATCAACTTTACTAACAAGCTGTAAACAATGAACAATCCGACCATGGTAACTAACATATCTATTTGAGCTTACCCTCACTATGTGAGTACAGGGATATGTTAGAGATCTCTGGGATTAGCGCAGAACCCAATATTTGCTCTGTGTGGCTAGGTATTCCACATCATAGGCATAAACTCAGTTTATGCAAGGCTGCAGCCTTCATTCCAAGACTGGTCTCTCTGATGAAATTCCCCCCTAATCTTCAAGGGTTAGAGACACAGTTTATATTATAAGAACTGTTGTGTTCTGCAGCTGTGCTACTGTGTTGTGTTTAAAATGTAGGTGATGTTGCTGACGGGGCACACAAAAACAGTACACCACATTGTTCAACCTTGTACAAAATGTTCAGACTAAATCCCAAGAAGAGTCACTGAACAACAAGATGTGCAGTGTATTGCTAAAATAATATGTCACGTAAACAAATATATTATGTGTAGCTGTGCAGGGCAAAGGCAGCCTAGTGCTGCTAATATGTGCAACCAAGGAAAATACTACATTATTGTACCTTGTTAAAGCCTATAGGCAGGTATTTTGTTGTATGACTCCTCACAGATTACTTCAGGGTTTTGCTGTCGGCCACCCTTGCTGTAAAACTCTGATAATCCTTGTACTTTGTTTTGCAAAAATTAAGTTTCTACATACTTGTAGTTTATTGACTGTATGCCTGATGAATGCTTTGTAGCTCAATAAAGTAAATCTGAGTTGGTTATTGTAACAAGCCAATGATAAAGGCTATAGGCCTTAACAGTTCATTGGGAAAAGTCATATCAGAGGCCATCAATTATGAACTGCCTATTTTGGAAACATATGTACTGAGTAGTAGGCCTGCAAAGCATATATTAAAGCTATTAGGCCCTTAAGGCTGGATTGTTATCACACTGTGTTAAAGCTTGACGACATGTATTTGCAACATTGAACCTCACAGAGTACTGCAGTTGTAGTAAACAAGGGTGTTGGTGTTTGTTATCCCTATTGGCAAACCATAGGAGTAGATTTGCACTTAGATGATGCTTGTAACCCCTTTTAGAAGTAGATATGTAGTTTTGCCCTCTGCAATTCTGTACATAGTTTATTGTGTGAAAGCCTTTAAACAGGTATTGTGTTACACAGAATCTTACAGATCACTCTAGTAGGCAAGGGTTTTGATTATCCGTTTTGATTAAACCTGAAGGTAGAAGATTTGTAGTGTAATAATCTTTGCTAGAATTTTTAATATAACCTACATTTATTTGCTTGGTCTTGTAATAAAAACAAAATGTGTGCACACACACACACATACATACATACATACATACATACATACATACATACACACACACACACACACACACCCACACACGCACACACACACACACACACATATTCATATATAGAGGGTCTATGGACCAGCTCTCTTTTGCCTTTGGTCTGAATGTCATTGACACTCGGCTATTGTTTATGACAACATTGAGCATGGGGCAATAGGTCAGCACACTTGAGCCACTGTCTTGGCCTGTCTTCACCGGTGCGTGACAGTATTTTACCTGAAAATACATGTATTTCTAAGAAGGACTGTGATTCAGTGCCAGAGCTGGTCTGTCAGTTCTTTGGTTTTCGATTTTCTCCTTCCATAGATCCTCAGTTATTTCTTTTCTTCTTTTTTTTTAAATTTTGTTTTTTTTCAGAGTGTGATGTAGGTCCCCAGGTATCTCTGCTGGGCCACTCAATAGGCGCTCATTTCATGAAGCATGGCCACTGCTTCCAAATGGAGGGCCTGATTCACAAAGGTATTTTACTAATAGTATCTTTATGACTGCTCATAAAAAGATAGATAATTCCTATATTTTAATGTGAGGAGACTCTGCAGTCGTAAAGATACTACTATTAAAATAGCTTTGTGAATAGCAAGCAATGATAAATTTACACATAACTGTGTGTTTACCTTTGTAAATCAGGCCCAGAGTCGTCATCTTTGAATGGTATTGTCCATAGTGTATCAATGTTTTACTTTTCTAAGATGTACAAAAATACATCAACAAATTGCTTCTACATATGGCGACAATGATGGAACTTTAAAACAGCAGAAGACTATGTACAATACCTCTGTAAGATGGCCATCCACTGATAAGTTTTATTCTATGTTTTAATGAAAGCATACGTCCGCCACGTTTGGCAGTTGCATGTTCTCTTTTTCTTTACTTTATTGGTTTTAATTTATTTTGCATGTGCTTTTTCAATTTGTGTGTATGTTTTATTGTGGGATGGCTAAGTAGGTTATTGCAAAATTGAGTACGTATGTCGGAGAATAGATTTGTGAGTGAAAGGATGAGTGACAGAGTGCATGTATGGTGCCTTACTGAGTGCTTAAACTTCACCAGTGACTGAAGAAGGAACTTTCAGTTGCAAGCTGGATTTATTGGCATTGATAATGCTTGCTTTTGGCTAGCTTTGCTGGCATGTTTTAGCTGAGAGAGATGTAAAATCACTAACTGGCTTTCCAGTTTATGTGCTTTGCCCCTTAACCATGGAGAAAGATTGGCTAACTCTGATTGTAGTATTCAGCCTTTCAGTACGGCTACCACAGTGGTGCAAAGGACACCCATGACAGAGTTGAATGTGTAATTTTGTGTAATTGCAGATTTGCATCAACCATATGGGTGATTTTAAAAGATTGCTTTCATACTAGACCTGAAGCCCTGCCTGTCTGTGGCCAAATGAAGCCAATACATGTTAAAATTCAAATAATGGTGGATAAGGCAAATGGCATAATTGTCATGTGTGGCATTTCTAATTTGACGCACCTGTAACATTCTATGTGTCCACAACTGCAGGAATGTAACCTAATTTTTAGGTCCTGCCAAAGATAATGCATAAGCTGTCTGTTGTAAGACATATAGTTAGCTTAACGTGGGCTGATAGACTGCCCACTGCTTACCATTGGTTGGCTCTATTGTCACTCCCATTTGCTTGCTTCTTATTTGTCAGATTCCTTGGGGTTGGCTTCCTCTTCTGGTGTTTGTCCCATGGTGTTTGAACCCATTACTTTTTCCCATTCGCTGCCCTTTTTTCGGGTGCTATTTTTTTCTTTTTGGTTAAGCACTCTATGAGTGTGCTTCATGCTCCTCTTTCTCGTCTGTGTGTTTCTCCCCTCACCTTCCTCCTTCAGGTGCCATTCTTGCTTCCTGCCCACCTTCTGTTGCAGTTCTTTCTTCCCCACATCACTGTGAGTGTGCTTCCCCATCCCTGCTTGCCCACCCTCCATTTGCTTCACCATCCCTGCCTGCAAACCCATTGTCCGTTTATTTTCCCCCCCGCCCACCATCCAATGTCCGTGTGCTTCCTGATCGCCACATGTTCACCCTCCTTTGCCCTCTGTTGTCCATGTACATCAGCACCCACCCGGCTCTCCATTGTTCATGTGCTTCCCCATCCCATGCCCTCAGTTGTCAAGGTACATCCCCATTGTTATTAGTCACTTGTCTTTCTCTCCCCCACTTGTAGCCTTCTCTCTTCTCCCTCCCTCTGTGTTGCCTCATCTCCTGCCTGATTCCCACCCACAACCCACTTATCCATTTGTTTGTCTTTTTTTTCGAAGCACAGTAGTGCTACAAGTGAAAGTGCATTAGTGCTACATCAAAAATGAACATTTTGCACAACTTTCTATTTACTAATCCATCTTGGAATAAAATGTAGAAAAAAAATACTTGATGCCTTTTTTTTAAATTATTTTCGGCTATGCTGCACAGAAGGACTAAAAATCATTGCTAAAGCGATAGGTTTCATAGGCAAGACCTTTTGGCCATGCTTTCTCATCTTGCTCACTTAGGGGCATATCATCTAGGAAACGCGATAAATATTGCATTTCCCGCTTTCCGCAATTCTGTTTAACGCCGCATATTGCTGGATTTAATCGCCGAGATATCGCGCTTTTACCAAGGCATATCTCTATGGCGATTAAGTCCTGCGATAGCGGCGTGAAACCGAATTGCGGAAAGCAGGAAATGCGATGTTTATCGCGTTTCCTAGATGATATGCCCCTAAGACTTCAGTCGCACAATCCGCCTGCCGTAATAAGTATGGCTAAGTCAGTTACAAAGCAGGCATAGCAAATCTGCGATATCCGCGGTTAGCATAGTTTATTTTATCTTAACGTGGGTTTCCTCGTGGCTTGATAATATTGTGCTTCTGTACGCGCCGATTTCCTCTGATAAATGTAAGGCGACGCCTACTTTGCATGTCATTAGTGATATTCATCGCTGACATGCAAAGTGGCATTTGAAGGGCTGCTTACTCAAGGTAACACGCGTTAGCGTGCCCTAGATGATTGAGTGTTAACAAAATCGACGCTTTTCGGCCGAAAAGGGCCGCTAAAGCGGCGGTATTCGGCTTGATGATATGCCCCTAAGTGAAAACCTGGTAGCCTTGATCAGAGCTGAATGATTACTTTACTGATCCCACACTGAGGCCTTTGACATTACAACGAGATTGGTGAATCTGGCTAGACTGACTCTGGGCGCAACAAGATGATACTCTCTATGGAATCTGGAACGGATGAAAAGAGCCAAACTCTTCACAGATGCACCACGGATCGGCCAGGTTGGCTGCTGTACAGTATTTTAGCAAAAGAGGAGTAGGCTGAGTGCCTGCTTTTGTGCAAGTTTAGTTGGTTCCTCGTTGGTTTGTAGGGAAATAAGCCTCACCTAAGGCAGGACCTATAGAGCTCCTGTAGGAGACAGAAAACACCTGCCATCAATCAGACATGGTTCATAATACCACTAGGAACAGAGCTGCAGAAGTGAACTTGCTGGTGGACTGTTATGGAAGAAGGCGTGCTGGACCCCTGTTGCCACAGGGATTAAACAAGGAAAAGGAAGAGCTTTCATGGACAGTGAGTAGAATGAGACCCTCTCTCATTCACTGTGTTCTGGTGCCCCTGGAGCACTGCCTGGGAAGCAATGGGAAGCCTGAGCGCTCTAGGGATCATCGGAGGAGGAATAGTGCTTCTGTGGTATCTAGGATGGGAAGAGCCCTGATGGAAGATGGTGGTTTGAGATGGACTCCCAGTCCCTAGGCTCTGGTGTCCCAGGCACACTCTCGGCTGGTTGGAGGACTCCAGGAAAGGTTCTTATCCACTGCTTATAAAAGTGAAGACCTGACTTCTGGTGGTTACTGAGAGGAATCAAAGACTCTGCTCTGTCTGGATATCTTCCACTAGGTACCCTAAAAAGGAACTCTGTTGGGGTCAAGTAGTGGAGTGTGCAAACATGCACAAAATTACTGACAATGAACTGGGTGACCTGCCGGTGTGGAAGCACCAGTAGCAGGTTAAGCGGATAATTGTGGTTTGATTCTGAAAGGAAAAGAGTCCTCTAGTGGTCTCTGTAGGGTAATGCACCGAAAACTATATTGACATTCATGTCCAAAAGATACTTACGTGCGTTTTGTTGCAGGTTAAATCCGATTTCTGTACCTTCTAAATGGATTATTCAACTTTTGTCATTTTTGTCTGGTTTGAATCTTACAGTTCTTTTCCATTTTAGAAAATTAGTTTGGTGCTGCTTAAACTTTTACTTACTCTATCTTTAAAAAAAACTTGTGTTTCGTGCTGCTGTGATCAGGAATTAACAACGGTTTTCTATGAAAAACAATGCTTACCTAGCTTGGTACTCTTCAAAGTGCATAAACTGACACTGGACTACTTTTAATGAAAATCTGGCCCTGGTCCTTTTGCCGAATAAAAACGAAATTACGAGGCCGCGTCCTTATACCAGCTAAGCCATGTCATGGATGGAGCTCACAGCACTCTGACAAGATCTATTTATTGGGGGTCTGACCTACTGGAAAATGGACGTTACTAACACAAACTATAAGCATTAGGCACAGAGCACATGCACCTTACTAGGGAACTGGCCCTCTTGCAAATACAGGCTGCTGAAAAGTGGGGGCTACAGAGCTGGAAAGCTAAAGGGATAGAACTCTTGGGGATATTGTTCACATGGGTCAGCCTCTGGAAAGTGTATCTTCTTGGGCTTTACCTGAAACTACCCTACCTTTCTTGAACTTTGATGGAAGGGTCGGCTGTAACGTTTTCAGTAAAACCCCTTTTAACTGGTCATGAAAGTAATTGGAGATTTTGTGGTTTAGTATCATAGTTTTTTATTATTTTATTTGTGATGCAATGGTTTTAATTAACTTATGCAAATAAAAATACATTGACAATTGACAAATACTGCAATTGAAAATGTTTCATCATAATTGTAACAGTATGATAAGCTTTAATATTTACAATGATTTCTGTGACCAAGGGCTCACGTGGTGTTAGCATGTGGGTTTTCTTTGCATTGTACACATTTTACTCTTTTTTATCACTATGTTCAAAGATATATTTAATTGAAATTATGTCCCAAATCACTTAAAGACCTTATCTACTTCACAATAGGCATGTGGTTTCGTATTATCTTCCTTATTTTGTCTAAGTGTCGAATTGAAAGATTCATATTTTATGTATAGAAAATATCAACAACATAATAATCGTTTTTGGTATTATTAAAAATAAGGTCTGCCAATGTTTTAATGCACGGATATACTTTTTAATTTATGAATTATGTACATCATATTTGATATGTATCTAGAGGATGTGGGCATTCTACATTGTAAAAAAATAGCCAATTCCTTTTGAAGTGATGTCTTTCATTAAGCTGTATACGAAAGAAAGTATGGGGCATATTATCAAGCACGGCGTTAAAATTATCGACGCTTTAGCGGCAGAAAACTGCCGCTAAAGCGGCGATAATGGGCTTGATAATATGCCACAGAGAATTCCAATAGAAGCCCATGTTCTGGTGTCAACATGGGCTTCTAATGGAATTCACTGCAGCATATTATCAAACCCATTATCGCCGCTTTAGCTGCGGTTTTCTGCCACTAAAGCGGCGATAATTTTAACGCCGTGCTTGATAATATGCCCCTAAGTGCTTCAGTGTTTGTCTAAAGCTCACCTGCCTAAAATTTACGTGATTCACTTTCCAGAATGTGGCGGCCATTTAAAAATGGTAATGCTGCAACATTTAACACCAGTTAGGTGTCAACAGCAAGGCAAGCAAAAGCCTTTTCATGGTGGAGGCAGTGGTGCTGGTCAAGAATTGCCCACCCTGACAGCCCAGCAAGAAAGCAGCCAGAAAATTAAAATACCCCCCCCCCCCAACTTCGATCCATCCCTCGAACGCCGACAGGTAAGCAAAGCGATTAAACTCTACCCACTCTAGATGAGGTCCCTTAATCCTGCGTTCTGTCCATCTATTTCTCCATCCTTTAAGCCTGTCATGCATCCATCCATCTATCAATGCTTCCATCCATACATCCATCCTTTCACCATTCCATCCATCTACCATCTCATTATTACAGTCTTGAATACATCTTTCCACTCACACTTCCAAACATTCCTCCATACTTTTAACCATTCATTCATCCATTCGTTTTCACCCATCCACCTATTCACCCTTCTATCAATCCACCAATTCATCCTTCCATCCAGCCGTCTATTCATCCATCCAGCCTTTCATCATTACAGACACTTTCTTTCACCCACCCATGTAAATGTTGTTTTCCCCTTCCATCCATCAGTCCTTTTATCCTTTCATTCATCCTTCCATCCACGGTTCCTTCCTTTTCCACTTCCTCCCACTCTCTTTCGTTCCCTCTCATTTTCTCTTAATTTCTTAATTTCTTTGCTCAGACCCCAGTTGCCCTGCAAAAGTTACTCGACTCCTTCGGCAACTTTATGTCCAGTCTTGACCTGGTGGTTAACAAGAACAAATCACACACTATGTCAGTAGGATGTGGTAAACTTAAAGAAAAAACCTTTTTTTGCGATGGAGAGGTGATTACAAGTGTGAAAGTTTTTACATACTTGGGAGTGATTTTTGACCAAATGGGAACTTGGACACCGCAGTTAACATCTAAAGCGAATGCGGTGAGAAGCTCATATTCTGCAATCCTGGGGTTTACTAAGAGATTGGGGGGGAAACCAATCGAGGCTGTCCTGGCCGTTTACAAAGCCAAGACAGCCGCGATCGCTAGATACGGGGCTGCAGTCTGGGGTTATGTTAATTCTAAATGCATTCAGACAGAGGAAAACAAATTTCTTCGTTCTCTGTTGGGACTACCCCAGCCAACTGCCACTCACTCTTTACATCTTGAGCTGGGTTTGGGTTACATTCTAGATATAATCAATCTAGCTCCACTCTTGATGTGGATCAAGCTCTGGCTTAACCCGAACCTCAGCCTTAATCACAGGATAATCAAAGACTGTCTTATATTAGATCACAGGAGGGATATTCAGTGGCTGTCATAAATTGAATCTATGGCCGCACATTTGGGACGCCCTGAAATCTTTAATAGTCCAGAATCCCTGTGCAAAGCTGATTTGCTGTGGGTGAAGACCAATTTCATCAGATTACGTATGGCCGAGCGTGAAGCGGATGAGTTATGTAAACCCTCTGTGAGGGCTCATGTATTGATAACCCCATCTTTTGAGTTGGCTCCTTATTTGTCAGTGGTCACTAATTCTTTTCATAGGTGGCTACTGTCCAAATTCCGTTTTAACCAAATTTATATGGTTCTGCGGGACGAGAAAGACTGGTGTAAGCTCGAGGAATCGTCCCCATGCAAATGCGATGGTTTCTCCACTCAGGATAATGCCCATTTTCTGTTCTTCTGTTCTTTTTATCACGAACCTCGTACCCGATATTTAAAATCAATTCTGAAGGAGCTGGGTTTTACGCAGTACAAGCCTGCGTTGTTATATTTACAGATGATGCATTCCCCTGTAATTATGTATTGCACTTCTAGCTTTTTGGCTGCATCTGTTAGACGTAAGAGATCAAGGTTAAGATTGGAATCACAGATGAGGACAGATACTTGAATTCATGTTTATTGTAGTGTTGAGTGCAAACTGTAATGAATTTTGTGTAAATAATGCCTTTTTAACTTGCTTTTAAAATCCACCTACTGTTTAATACTGTTTTAACCTGTTTCTTAAGATATATGAATGTATGATATTTGTTGTAGAATACTTTTATGATTTTAATTAATCGAATAAAGTGGACTTTGACTGACTGACTGACTGACCTTACAAACACAATCAAAATGTCTGGAAGGAACAGATCCCCTAAAAGAAATGCGCCTTTTCGTTTGGAAAGCCAGGAGTTCAGGACAAAGTCCATCGTGAACTGCTCATTTTCTAAAAATTCTCTGCTGGTCCATATCTGTCACCAATAACCCGTGATTGCAACCTAACATAACTCACAACCGGCTCTAACACAGGTAGACATAGGAGCCTAACATAAATGCTTTCATCGGGTCTCCAATTCTCTGCTCAGCTAGTGTTGAACAGTATTATTCCTCATTGCACGTATCCCCATGTGCTGTACTGTTTTGTTGCATTGTGCTCTTTGTTTAATCATGTGCTCTTTGCCTTGTTGTTTGCTTCCTCTTGCAAACCGCACTGCCATTCCGGATGCAGCAATGAATGTGCTATTTAAACAAACTAGATGAAACCTAAAAACAGCATATTATTTTAATGCAGTCATATCTGGCGTACTATACCGTTTTAGGTACGAAGTGCAAATGCCAGCTGTTTAGAAAAGAAATGGTGGAAACAAGATATCCTAAAGACAATATTTAGGTATTCATATTAATTCAAGTTTTAAATAGATTTCTATGGCGGGCACTAGATCAGCAGGGTGATAACCCCCTTTACAGAAGCTCGGTTACCAATGAGAGTTCGCAAGTGCGAGGTTGAATAGTTTAAAACAAATAAAAGCACAGAGAGATAATGTTGATTCCCACAGATTTAGGAAGAAATTACAGTTATCATGCTAATATGTCCGGATATTGACAGTAAGTAGGTAACACAAACTATGGTAATACATTCAAATACAGTGGAAAGACTGGAGAGAAACAAGGTGAGGGTCTGTCGGAGCTGAGCTGCCTTTAACGGAGGGTGCCGAGTCCATTGCCGCCGCCATTCAGTATCCATTAACGCTCAGTGAGATATCAACCCTAGCCTGCATGGTATCTCTCTCTATGGCCGGTTGGCCTTGGACTCTCTGCCAATGCAAGTGAATTCCGACCCGTGGGAGAACACTATTCTGATTTTGCATCCAAGTACTCTCCTCTAACCCAGCAGAGCTCTGCCTTTGGGCCTGAATTCTGGCCAATGCAGACAAGACACGTGCAAGCTGCAGAACTATAGGGCCGACATCAAACTGAGCAACATTTGCTGTCAGAGTAGGACACTGCCTACTGTCTGCTGGCATTATCAAAATGGAACCCTGCAGTGGCCAGCTGTAATCAGCGCAGGCTACATGGCACAGACAGGACTCACCACAGTGGGAATCTGTTATTGCCAACTGTAGCCACTCTAGGCTGGATGACAGCTATACCATACTGGCACAACTTCCAATGGATCACCAATATCAGAACAAAACAGCTTGATCGCATCCTGTCTTGCTAAAGCAATCCTACCTGTTTGCATTTGAGGACAGACAGAAGTACCGTAGGACACCCTTATCCTGTCAGAATATCGCTATAATCAAAGCCACCTACCATCAAAGCACAAAAGAAGACATGCGCTCAATCCATGAATAGATCTAGCACATGTGGCGGGCCCCTTGAAAGACTTTTATACAGTGCATCATTACAGGATCTCTACTCTCATCCTTCACCATACTCAAAACTAGACAGTCTAAACAATCACCCATAAAATGGATGACTGTAATTCACATTTTTCATATTCTCCCCCGACCAACAACATTTACTGTGTGGCTGGATTATTGCTGTTCACAGTATACATTGTGGATTGAAAATCTTCTGATAAGTACAAGAAGCTCAACATGGGTCCTGCAGGGAAAGTATACCAGCCAACGAATATAAGCTGTGCGTGCCACGCCTCTCACTTACACCTCCTCTGCTATGGGCTGCGATCCAAGACACAATAAGAGCGCCCCTGTAGTTACTCACATATGTCGGCACACAAACTTGTCCTGAATGATACTGATGATGAGGCGCGCTAACTGCTAGGACCGGAAGCAGTGTAGTCCCCATACTTGGGTGCTGCTCATTTGTACCCGATGCTGCTAGAATTATGGTCAAATTCAATAATCAGTGCTGGAACATTCTCATAAGAATGACAAACAGGAGATGTTTGAAATTTCATGCAGAGAAATGAATATGCAATATACATGAATAATGGCGTCAATACGTTTAGCAGCAAAGCGTACAGGTCATAAGTTCTAAAAACAGTTCTATATGAAATCTGGCATAGATTCACCTTCTAAAGGAGGGAAATAAGGGGAACTAGAGTACGGAAAAGTAAACGTCTTTTATAGGACTTTAGACAAAGACTTTCATGCATTTTGCACAAGTAAATAATTCTCATGATATGCACCAATGGGGAACAAACAAGAAGAAACATTTTACTACAGAATACATACAAAGAGTCTCTCAGGGTAGCACTGCTTTGGATTCTGGTCAGTTTCACAGCTTATTTGAGCTTGTTAACTGTTACATTGACCATCAATAGCTTGAGACTGTTGTGAAGTCCTTGGTTAGGTACAGTGGGGGAACGTCTCTGGGAATACTTTCTGCTTATTTATGTGAATCTCATATTTGTTTATTTCAAACATGAAATATCAGCAGCAATAATCGTATGATGTTTTGCGATATCGAAGCAAGATGGAGGACAGTGTAAACACAATTTAAGGTAGCATAAGCTTGGTTCAAAATGCATTTAAATCAGAGAGAAAAAAAAACAACTCCCACAATCCCCCCTGATGATTTCTAGATCACCACTTAATTTCTTTATTACAACACAACATTCATTAACTTCGGGCTTTTCTTCTTTAAGTCTCGAAGGGGCATATTATCAAGTACGACGTTAAAATTATCGCCGCTTTAGCGGCAGCAAACTGCCTCCAAAGCTTGATAATATGCCGAAGAGAATTCCAATAGATGCCCATGCTCACACCAGAACATGGGCTGCTATTGGAATTCTCTGCGGCATATTATCAAGCCCATTATCGCCGCTTTTAGCGGCAGTTTCCTGCCGCTAAAGTGGCGATAATTTTAGCGCCGTCCTTGATAAAATGCTCCCAAAATCTTTCAAGGTGTCATATAGTTCACTTACATTTATTCAACCTTCACATCAATTCAAGTCTCTTTTTTTTCTTCCTCTTATTGCTCACAACTTCTTATACCCACAATGCACCCCATTTCATGATGAAATTCTCTTGCAAAATTTTAGAACAATGAGCACACATGCAATGCCGATTAGCATAACCAAAAGATGTGTTAGAAGCAGTTTTAGAATTCCTCCACCTACACTACCAAGCCACTCTCCTATCTTAGCAAAGCATCTTCCAATTGACCCCAATACATATCCTAATCCTTCCCAGGCGCCAAAGTTTTCCAGCTCAGTTAATTCATGCATCATGTTTGGTATATTAGTAATGTAGCTGTTGTGCTGCTTATTTATGCACAGAATATAAGCACAGTATTCCCGAACATGAATGACTTTTAAAACTCCGCCTTCCTTAGCAATGAGTAACATTTTTGCATAATCGTAGCTCTCATTGCTAGCAATTATTTATCAATTACTGTCAAAGCTACTGCAGTGTTATTAGCAAGCCGATCTACCAAGGTGGACAGGTTTCTAATCTTCACATTATTTAGTGTCACTCATATAGAAGGTATGAGTGTGCCAAAAATGTTGGTAAAAAAACTATTAAAACTGCGCTTACTTCACCTTATATATTGCTCCAGGGGTAAGTCTAACTCATTAGTGTAATAAATCCTATGAAGAACTAGGGCAGTGTAACAACTACCTGCCCAATTGTGTGGAAATTGGAAATTAGCTGTCTTATCACTTACATAATGGATGCCTTTTATGCTTACTGCTAATCTCCAGAAGGTTTCTCCTTTAACTAAATAATTATGCCCGCATTCGTTCCATCCCAATTTCTCAATAGCCTAATTTCCCTCTTGCTTCTGTATTTATACATAGGGATCCCCTCTTGATGACATTAATGCTCAATCTTGAGGCTGGTTCTTTCAAGATTTCCTTACCATTTCCTATAATGTGTTCTGCACTGGTCTCTTTTCCCCATTTTCTCCATCTATTTTTATCCTCTTATTCAATTCAGCTACAAATACCCTCTCATCTTGGTTAATCTTACAGATAACTTCATGCATTTTCTGGTTCGTAATGCTCATTTTAGTCATGGGGTAAAGAATTTCATCACATACTCACACTGATCCCTGGATTTCAACCCTTTGTAAGAACGAGAAACATGTTTCGTAGCCCACAAATACAGATTTGCACCAATACTGGCACATCTTCCAATAGATCATCAAAATCAGAACAAAACAGTTTGATCGAATCTTGTGATAAAATAGATTTAAGAAAACAGAGCAAGAGAACGAGTAGCACAAAGGTAAGTGAAAATATGGTGCCCCCTCAGCCACATAGGCTGGAAGTTAACACCAAACAAAACAATTCTTTACTTCAATAACCTTTACATATTCAGCTAACATTTGATGATGCACGTTATAACCTCAGACACTCTCATGCTGGGGAACATGTGAGGCCTTACTCTCGGAATCAGGTGATTTTATTACAGATGAAATTTGTCATACCAGGAGGATATTCCCTCCCAGTAGATAAACATCCAACAGCGTCCAATCATAGGGACAGAAATGGCAACTGCCAAACCTACAAGCAGTATTTTGCAGGGATGCTGCACCATGTTAGCTTAAATCAGATCAAGGAAACCTGAAAATCTCAAATAAAAGTGGTTAGTTCTCTGGGTACTATCCTATCGTCTTCACCCTACCTCAAAAACTACCAGGATTTTTCTTCTGCGTTAACTGGAGTCTTAAAGGAGCTATCATCTTGTGACAGTTACCCTAAATCTCTGACCACCCTTTCAACGTTTGGCAGTGATCATCATGGATATGCTATTGGTGTGGATTGCCTTAGTCTCAGGGAGGTTCGTTGATGTCGGTCAGTCAATTATCAGAGTCAAATTTGATTTGTTGCAAGATGCGTCCATTCTTGGCCACTTCTGGTTCATCTTCCTCTCCCTTTTGCGACATTTAGTTCTGGTCAAGTCCAAGCTTTTATCCACAATGCCAGTCTTGTCAATCTGTTCTGGTTCTTCAAACTAACTATCTTCCCTAATTGTCTGTGGTCTCTTCTTGGTCATCAGCCATCTCTTTTGGGTGCTTGCAGTCTTAGGCCAGCTCTCCTCGGATGGACCTTGGCTCTCCGAAGTATTTTAGATTTCTGGCTCTGATAAAGCTAATTCTCTGTCTGGGGAAGAAATTCCTTATCCCACACCGACCTCTGCTTCTTGCAGCTTTGACTGTGGCAGGTTAGTTTCAGCCTTTCATGAGTTTTCACAGTCCGGGTGAATGCGGATCCTCAGTCCGGTAGTCGGCAGCACAGTGGTTGCTGGAATGATAGTGCTCTCATCTGGCTTCCGCTCAAGAAAAATGCTTATCTGATGGAGATTGTGGACCCTACGACTGGTCTTTCTCTTCTGAAGCATCAGACACTTTGAACCTGGGATGACTCAAGGAATTCGCTGATGTTGGCTCTGCTTCTTCCTCTTTGTGTCATGCCCTCTTGGGTCTACCTCTTCTTCTGAAACCTCAGACACTTCAGACCTGGGGTGACTGAAGGAATTAGCTGATGTTGGCTCTGATTCTTCCTCTTCGTGTCTTGTCCTCTTGGTATGGGAGGTGTGTATCTAATTCTACAGACCAGCACATTTGACGGTAGTGTTGGTGACCAGGTTCCCCTGATAGGGTCCTATCTGAGGTTCCTCCAATCAAGATTTGTGGTCGTATCTTGAGATCAATCCAGTCACCAGGGTTCAAATCATGCCCTAGAGACTCTCGTACAGCTGGAGAAGCAGCATTGACCTGATGAGAGATAGAAACGCACCATATTAGATAATCCCTTGCAATAATTGAGATGCATGTCATCTGTGATATTCAAAAGAGCGGCTGCTGGGGCAGAAGGATTTGCATGGCTCTTCCCATTAACACCTCATCCGGAGACAATCAGGTTCTCTTACAGGGGGTACTTCAGAAACTCATTAGTACCAACGGAAAGAGCATCAGACCATTTGAGCGATGAGGAGGCACAAGCTTTAACCAGTTTATTTGTTATTGTTCCGTTCAGTCTCTCTATGATGCCAAACTCCTCAGGCCTGTTGCTGCAGTGGAATTTCTGGTCAACCCCTAAGGCAATACATAGTAGCTGCTTTACCTCCCTGTTAAAGTGCGTTCCTTGATCTGTTTCAAGATGAGCTGGCAATCCGAATCATAGTATCAAGTCCTGCAGCAATAATTTAGTGACTATTAGGCTGTCACATCTCTTGGTGGGACATGTTTCAAACTATCATGAAAACAAGCACACAAAGAATGCGGATGTACCTCAGTTGGTTACATTGGGCACCTGTACGAAGTCAATTTTAAGACAGTTGAAGGGACCATCAGACTTTCCAATGTGGCTTATGGTCACTCCAACTCGTTTGCCCACAGGTGATGCAATGCTGGCATACGTTTTTTGCCATCAATCGGAAATGGGGGTTATACCAATTGATTTTAAACATGGACACCATCCCATCTCTACACACGAGTGTTGGACTGTGCATATGCCATTCCATCGTGGGCAAGAGGGAGTCAGGGAGAACTCTTTTTTTCATCATTGGACACCTAGATGCTACTGGAATCCTTCACACATCCCATCCTTTCCCATTTGGTTTTCTCTAGCTCTAGGGCAGTATGTTGCAGTTCCCTTAGCTCATTGAAAGTATGTGCAGTATTCAATAGCATGTTAGAAACAGTTACTCCCTCTGCATTACAGGATTCATCCAAATGGAAGTTGCTGGTCCCAAAAGAGCAATATCGGGCAATTTCATTTGTATAACGATTGCCTCTAGTGACAAAATCACTGCTAATCTTGTGTGCAGCACACTCCACCACAGCAAATTCTCTTGGCAATTGCAAACAATCCAACAAATTTAAAACGCACAACCCATTCCGTATAGGACTACCAGCAGAGCTCTGTGACCACAACTGACCAAAGTCGTGAACAACTCTGAAACCATACTGGCTGTCAGTGTAAATAGTGAATCAAGAGCCTTCTGAAGTGCAGCAGGCTCTAGTAAGGGCAATCAGTTCAGCTACTTGTGCGGACATTACATAGCACAAGAAAGACGCTGCCACAGTGCATTATAAGCAGCTCTTAAAATACTGCGTTCGTCTCTCAAGCAGGACCCATCAACAAAAAGGGTAAAGTCAGATTCAGGAAGTATGTCAGGTCTCAGTTTTGTGCACAGCTCGGACCACTAACACAGTTGTGATAAAACTCACCTTCATCATTTCCCTCTTGGGTTGGCAACAGGAAAGCAGGGTTTAGTGTGTTACATCTCCAGGTGGAAACATTTTCTACCGCCAGAATGATTCTCTCGGAGTGGGTTAAGCTGCTATTTGTCAAATGTTAGGTTCTAGTAGGGGTCATAGGAATTTTGATGCATTGAGGTACCATTACCATTAGGGGCTAATCCATCACTATCCCCTTGGTTTGCTAAATGGTAAGGCCCACAGCTGCAACCATTTTGAGATGACCAGGCAATATTGCTGCCAGAAGTACCCAAAGGGACACTTTGTCTCTCCACAGGTTTGTGTTGATACAGATAGTGCACACCCATCTCCTTCATGACAAAAGAGAATGAATTATTTCATATATCATGGCTTTCCAAGAGTGGGTGCACTACAGAGTAGATATTTGAGCTCCTGGAAGGCTTCCATGCTTTCATCATCCTTTGATACCTGGTTATTGACATTAGTGTTCGTCAATCTCAGTTAAGGCTTTGCCACAAAATAAATATTTGGGATCCACTGTCAGCAGCATTCGACTATGCCAAAGAAGATTTGCACTTTTCTTGGGTGGTTGGAAACTTCATCTTAAGAACTGTTTCTTTTCATTCATGGAACACTTGTCTCACTACCTTTTCTATTTGATGTCCCAGGCACATGTCTTCCTTCAACAGTATTGTAATTTCTCAGGAGAGACCTTCTGCCTGTTCTTGGCCAAATGGTTGAGCAGAGCAATCATGTCCTGCTTCCAAGCTTTCTTAGTCATCGAGGTAAACAAGGGATCGTTGGTTTACTGTATTAAAGTCAAACTACATGGTAGCTGCAGAGAGTCTAGGTTCTTTTTAATTATCTGATTGAAATAAAATGGGCTTTCAGTATACCTTTGTGGAGTGCGAAACCACACAAGGGTCTTCTCTTGGAACTGGAACGCAAAGAGAAACTGGCTCTCTTTGTGGTAGGGAACAGAGAAGAAAGACCGACAAAGGTCAATGACCGTGAACCACTCGGCCTCTGGGGGAATCTGAAACAGGATTACAGCATTGTTCTGACCATTGAACAAATGGCTTCTGTGTCTATTAGGAAAGATATGGGATGCCCGTTAAGCTGTCTGTCCACATACGTTCCACTTTCAAGATTGCACCAAGTACGCACTCCTCCTCCTCTCGCAGGCACTGTCATTGGTCCTGGCTGAAGTCTGTAGAAATCTCAAACATCATGGGGATTGTACCATTTTGAGGCAACATTGGATTTTGGGGTACTCTGCTGTTCAGGTGGGGGTGTTGAATATCTATCTGCATCTGCTCTGCATTGGATTGAAGTAATACAGCAACATGCCAGATTTAGGGACATTCAGGGTTGACATAGGTACTGGGGGAAACTCTCTCTGCCCTACTGGATTCATAGCTTGGGGTTCGGTTATGATTTGGTCTGGGTTATAGCGGCAGTCCTTTTTCTAATGCTCCACCCTGTTGCAAATGTGACAAGGGGTAACCTTCTTAAAAGCACTTATGCTAATCTGTGATGAACTACCTCTGCCTCTTCTACTCCTGGGGCATTCCTACTGTAAGTCATGGAGACCCCTTGCATTGCCATCCCTTAACTGGGGTCTACCGCAGCCCCTTGCAATATTTTAACTTTAAGTACCTTTGCCCCTCCACTCTGTGCCAACTGTGTCTAGGCTATCATACACTTTTCCTTAAGCCCTTTTCGTTTTCCTTTGAACATGTCACTACAGTATTTTGCATACTGCAAGATCTCATCAACTGGTTTGCTTTGACAGTATAGGACACCTTGGATGATTTGATTACTCATCTTGGTCTTAGTCCCTGTACAAAGGAGGCAAGAGTCACTCCCATGTTATCTCTCAGCAGGATATTCATCCCACTGTGCTCTCTGTACACCTGCATCGATCTCTCAAAGCAAGCGTGCACTGACTCTTTCGGCTCTTGGGAGTTTCGGAAAATCTTAGTCCAATTCATCTCTTTCTGGCTAACTTTAGTTTTTAGATGTTTTATAATATATTTGGTTTTGACTAAGGGCGAAAGGGCATTAGATCCGCCACTCGCGGAGTGACTTGTGTCGACCAATCAACTAGCCTCTTGCATTCTGCGCACTGGACTTTTGCGACCGCCACTTCAAATAGTACATCAAAATCTTCCCACAGAACCCTAGTGATGATCACAATCCATTCCATCTGTGTGTAACACACAGGAATTTCTCAGACTTTAGGAGGGAAAATTGTACAATGGAAAAGGTTTGATTGTGACCATGGGACATGTACATATGCTACTCCCGTACTACTCGCAAAGAATACTGTTTTACCACCACATCTACAGCTCTTCCCCTTCTTCCTCTCTCTTTCGCGTCACCTCAACTTTCTCAATTTCTTCAAACTCTGTTTTCAGTTGGGAGACATTAAGTCACTGTGGGGTTTGCACTGTGCTTAATGCATTAACTGGGGAAGCTGTACTAATGGGTTGAGCTCCCAACCTGCTGCTAGCAACACTCCCTTTGTGTGGGATCCTAGTGTCATTCCTCCAGGCCTCAGTGCAGTCCTGAGGCATGCTTGGTATAGGTTGACTCGATAGTGCACTGGCAGGAGCCTCAACCAGTGAAGCAACTACAATGCTTGGTGAAGACAGGGGACTATGGATGACATCGTGGCTGACCTGTTTAGGTCCAGATGGTTTTCGAAGCTGGATCTGAATGCAGACTATCACCAACTAGCCCTTGCCAAAGACAGTCGATACATAACAACTTTCAGCACGCACCTAGGCGTCCGGAGATATAAACGGCTGAATTTCAGCATATCCTCTGCCACAGAAATATTCCAGAATGCCGGAAAAGAAATCCTGGTCGGACTACCTGGCGTCCTAAACATGAGTGACGACATCCTCATTCACTCCAAGACAGCGGAAAAACACTACCGGCATGTAAGAGTCACGCTGAAGAGACTCCTAGACCAGGGAGTCACCCTACACAAAGAGAAGTGCCTACTGTTCCAAAAAAAGATAGAATTCTTTGGATACACGTTTACTCAGGAGGGCATACAGGTCGATCCATGGAAATCCCAAGCCATCAAGACCGCAGCTGCCCCACTCTCCGTGGCAGAAGTACGCAGCTTCCTGGGAATGGCCACGTACTGTGGCCACTTCATTCTGGACCTGGCCACCCTTGCAGAGCCTCTTTGAAACCTCACTCGGGCAGACGCCATGTGGCAGTGGGGTCCAGCTGAAGAGACGGCGTTCCAAGCCATCAAGAAAGCCCTGCTCGACCACACCACGCTGTTGTACTTCGACCCGGCGAAGAAGACAGAAATACTGGTAGACGCCAGCCCGGACGATGGGCCGCCCTAGCATATACCAGCAAAGCGCTATCCCCGACCGAGAAGCGATATTCTCAAATCGAGAGAGAGGCTCTAGCCATCCGTTGGGGCTGCAGACACTTCCACTTATACATATGCAGACACCCATTCACTGTAGTCATGGAACACCAACCACTGGTGCCGCTATTCAAAGAATCAGCGCCCCACCCGCCGCCAGGCATCGAAAGATGGGCCATCGGGCTCCAGCACTACAACATGGATGTGGTTTACCAGCCCGGCCCCAAGAACCTGGCCGACTTACTGTCACGACACCCAGACACAAGCGGAGAAGGCAGTGAAGAACCCAGCAGTAATGACACCGAGGTACACCTCGACATGCACACGGCACTGATGTGCCCCCGAGCACTGGCACTCGAAGAAGTAGCTACCGTGGCCGAGCAAGACCCAGTCATGATCAAGGTCCGGGACACTATACAAGGAGGGCTGTGGCATCAATTCCTGAAAGCTGCAAACGCATGGTCAAGTCCAGAGAAAGAAAGCCTGATGCACATGTGGAGGGTCCGGAACGAACTAAGCCTCACCCAAGGGGGCATTCTCCTCAGAGGACCCCGAATCTTCATTCCTGCATCCATGCAGCTATGGGCAACGCAACTCGCCCACGGGGGGGCACCAAGGAGTGGAAAAGATGAACGCCGCATGAGAGAGAAAGTCTGGTTCCCAGGGATGGACACTCAAGTAGAAGAGACAGTCCGGAACTGCCCGTCCTGTCAACTAACGAGCGGGACCGAAAGACCAGCACCCATCCTTACAGAAGAATGTGGCCGGCGCCCATGGGAAAAAGTGAGCGTGGATTTTGGGAGTTTCCCTGATGGGCATGTCACACTAGCCCTCATCGATAGCTACTCAAAATACCCAGTGGTAGAAGTTGTGCAGTCAACCGCCTTCCTGCATGTTGGCCCTGCTATAGAGAAAATATTCGGCATGTTCGGATGTCCGGATGAACCTCGCAGCGACAATGGGACCCCGTTTCAAGGACACGAATTCCGCGAGTTCATGCACCACCATGGCATCCGGCACCAGTGTATCACCCCACAATGGCCCCAGGCCGATGGGGAGATTGAACGCCTCATGAGAACAATAAACAAAACCCTTCGCATTGCTGTTGCAGAGCCAAGCAACCCAGTACAAGAACTGCAGAGGTTCCTGCGGGAGTATCGGAGCACGTCACACTGTTCAACACGCCAAGCACCCTGGGCGCTAATGTTCCACGGCACCCGCCGAGATGGTCTCCCCATTGCGCCAGGGTGGTCTCCCCCCCATTTGACAAAGGAGGTGCCCTCAGGAGGAGAGAGAAGTGCAATAACACTGCCAGCCAAACTCAGAGAGCGGCATTCCGCTAGTTACAGCAAGGTGACACGGTCAGAATGAAGGACAGGAGACCCGGGGGAAAATTCCAGACCCGGTACGGACAGGGGTACTGGACAGTGATCAATAAACAAGGAACCATGGTGAATGTTGAGAAGGAAGGAGAAATGGTAACCTGCAACATCTCGTGGTTCAAACAAGTGGACAGGCCCAATCCTCCCACTGCTTTCGCAGACCACGCCGAGGAGACCAAAGCCAGCCAAGGGGAGTCCCAAGAAGCTGATGCCACCATCCAGGGGTGACCCTGTTGCCAGCAAGTCCAGAGGCCGCCTGCGAAACCCCCAGTCTACCTCCTGGACCCAGCACCCCGGTCCATGCCTCCATCACCGGCGGGTGCCTCTCCAGGTACGCCCTAAGAGGGAATCCTCCGCCGAGCACTTGTCTGAGAGACTTTGCCTGTTAAGTAGGTGAACCATGAGACTTTTGAGATCCAGTCAAGGACTGAGTTAAGATGGGATGTGACGGTTAGTGCAGCAGTGTTTACCACTGGCGCTCGCCGAGAGTTCGCCGCCCTCTATAAATAAAAGATGGGCGGAGCCACAGGTCAGTCCGCGCCACACCATAATGCTGTGTGCACCTCATTATCTCATGACGCGCTGCAAGGGCCCTGCGTGCGTGCCGTCGCAGCGGGAGGGTGGCCCCCACGATCATTACAGCGTACACCACCAAAACGCTTCCCACATTTTGTCAGAGATATGCCAACACCCTTCCCTCCAAGTATTTCACCAAGGTGTAGCATGCCACCGGTCTGATAATCCGCCTGCAATTACAGTACAATACAATCAGGAACGAACTGGAAACCAAAACTAGCCCTGGTAAAAACGTTCAAAGCAGTCGCATACTATCATAGGTCTACTCTTGACTAGAATGGAGCCACCAAGATATGGCAGCCCATCCAGCACTGAAAGCAGCGGCCTGCCCTGCAGCCCACAGGGAAAATATCAAAAGGTAGAATGGCCCATCTGGCCCTGAATACCATTTTTCACAGCATTTGTGCTTTTAGTTGTGGGCTGGGCTGTCCTGCTGTCAAGGTGTGCTCACTGCTCTTCACTCCCAGTCTCTGCTGCTGGGTTTCTCGTCGAGTGAAGCCGGTTTCGGTTTTGTTTGGACCGGCCAAGGGTTCCAGCTCACTGCATGGTAATCTTCTAGATAGATGCTCTCTGTTTGGCAACTGGTATGGCATGCAAAAATATTGTCGTTCAGATATCGATATACATAACTAGAAATGTATTTTAAAGGGGTTTCTGCTCTTGTGAGTTTTAAAATACATATTAAATACGGCCACTGCTTTGTAACCCAATCTTGTATTTATGTTTACCTTCGTCCTGGCCCTTTGTGCCCATTGTTGTCTTTATATGAAATTATCTATAAGTACCTGAGCCCTCTAGTGGCCCCGCAGCGGCATAATGTATCCTACAAATCAACAGTATACATTTATCAACCAAGTATCTCGAACTTGGTGCACATTCATATTTTGCTACTTCATTGGCAAGGCAGAGCTTCTGATCTTCAGATCTTCGGACCTGACCTGCAGCGCCCTCTGCTGTTCTGTAGCTGCCCTCCCTTCAATTGCCAGCATACCTACCTTAATGCTGACAGTGACCTGCTGACAGGTCTTACCTAGGAGGCCAGAGCTTCTCTCTCTGTAAAGGCTCCTCAATATTCTAAATATCTCAGAGGTAAGGGGGGAAGAATCTACAATCCTACTTTAAGGCAAAAGTGCTTATTTTAAATTATTGTACCAATAGAGCGCTACCATTATTTACCTTGCGCTCAGAATGTTACTGTTCATCTTGCTTGCCTCTTCCATGTTGGGATTGAGGGGCTCTGTTCTCTAAGGCGCAGCTGGTGAGAGAGCTTCCTCGGTGTTGCGGGCTCTGGACGTGGGCTCCCTATTTTGACAATAAACTTGAAGGAAACTCCTCAAACCCAGATTGCGTCTTTACTCCCACAGTTAGATAAGTAACATACTAAGGGGCAGATTTACAAACCCCTTGCGCCACTCTTGCGTCACTTTTAACATGGGAAAAGTGACGCAAAAGTGGCGCAAGGGGCTTGTAAATAAGCTTCTAAGTGATCAAATGATACCCAAAACTGAACTCTCATCTATGATGGCGGATTACCGCCTTTTCCCTTTCCGAAGAGGAAGGACCCATTATGAAAAAGTACTGGTAGCTGGTCAACAAAGATCAAGGGGCATATTTATAATAACTGACGCATCCCTGCATATTAGCAGGGATGCGCCAGTTATTTTGCGCCCCAGCTCCGCCATCATGGATGCGCCGCATTTATAATGCGGCGCACCATGGGGCAAAAACGGGACACAGATGCGTCACGCATCTGTGCCGTAAAAGTGGCGCATTGCTGGAGTTGCGTCGCAAGCGCGACGCAGCTCCAGCAATGCTCTGGGGGGCCCATCTGCACAATGCTGCGTCAATCATTACGCCTGCTTCAAGCAGGCGCAGGGTTTTGACGCAGCATGGGCTCAAAAGTGACTGAGTGAAATCTTGTAGATTTCACTCAGCCACTTTTAGAGGCGTTCCTGCGCCGGAATGCCCCCACCTGCCCTGGAACGCCTACATGTGGCGCAGGGCTTTACAACGTGACGCATCTCCCAGATGCGTCACCTTGTAAATACCCCGCATCATGGCGCAGGATTTGCGCCGCTGCTGCGTCACAAAAGTGACGCAACGGCGGCGTAAATGAGGCGCAAGTCAAACATACATCTGCCCCCAAGTTTTAGGTACATCTGGTCCAAGAAACCTGGGGGCAGATTTATAATAACTGGCGCATCCCTGCATATCAGTAGGGATGCGCCAGTTATTGTGCGCCACAGCTCTGCCACCATGGATGCGCCGCATTTACAATGCTGCGCACCATGGGGCAAAAACGGCACAGATGCGTGACGCATCTGTGCCGTAAAAGTGGCGCATTGCTGGAGTTGCGTCGCAAGCGCGACGCAGCTCCAGCAATGCTTTGGGGGGACCTATTTTCACAATGCTGCGTCAATCCTTACGCCTGCTTCAAGCAGGCGCAGGGTTTTGACGCAGCATGGGCTCAAAAGTGACTGAGTGAAATCTTGTAGATTTCACTCAGCCACTTTTAGGAGGCGTTCCTGCGACGGAACGCCCCCCCCTGCACAGGTACGCCTACTGCTGGCGCAGGGCTTTACAACGTGACGCATCTCCCAGATGCGTCACGTTGTAAATACCCCGCAGCATGGCGCAGGATTTGCGCCGCCGCTGCGTCACAAAAGTGACGCAACGGCGGCGTAAATGAGGCGCAAGGGCCTCATAAATCTGCCCCCAGGGGTTACTTTCACGCATGATCTATCTATGAGAGATATGCTAGTAAAGAGTAGCTCGGGGATGACAGAAAAGGAAATGTGGCTAAAAATAGGGCAGGCTTTAGGAAATGTAGTAGATGCAAAGCCTGTCAATATGGTTTCAACAAGAATGTATTTTCTATACCGTTTGACAAAAAATCTAAAAAGATCAGCGGGATTTTTCACTGCAAAAATGACTTTGTTGTTAATGTACTGTTATGTCCTTGTGGGATATCTTATGTTGGTAGTACTACTTTGCAAGTGCACAAAGGGATATTACAGCACGTAAGAGCAATAAAAACCAGGATAAATCATACCAGGCCGCACCTCAGTTTCAAGGAGTACATGACAACAATGATAGAGGGCTGAAATATTTTGTGATTGATTCTGTCCCCAATATCATTAGGTGAGGAGACAGGGAAAGACAGCTACGAAAACTTGAATTCAGCTCTTTATTGAACTGAACACCAACATTCAGGTGGTCTCAATATAATGGGAAGATTTGCACTCTCACTCAGAAAACTTTCAGGCAGCACTCCCGAGGTATTAGGAGGGATAGCTGATGTAATAAATGCAATGGCATTATGAAAACTTGCAAGTTAGCATTCATTAAACAATTAATACTAGTTGCCAGGGTGATTGGGATAACATCTTATGATAGATATATCCTTTTAAGCAAGTGCATCGATGATATCCAGTGATTACTGAAATCTTAAGAGGAGGCGTGACTGTTTAAAACTACTGAGCCGTCAATAGTGCGGCAATAGGGAGCGTACAGCCTCGGATTAAAAAAATGTGAAAGTAACAATCGAGTTATGACCAACTAGGATACTAGAGAAATGTGTCAACTTCTTTTTAATTACAAACGGCGTATCAATAGGAACCGTGGTGTTGCATAAGAGACACGCCCGTGATTATAGAAAGATTAGATTGATAATGATTTAAGTGTGCAAGGAACAAACTAATAGGTATTAAATATAAAGTGACTAATGGGAAATTATTCGAGTAATACATCTAAGTATTTGCAAAGTCTGCAAAAAAAAAGTACCTGCCAAGGAATAAATCCTTAAACAACAAGTAACACCAGATTAAGCACATATAGATTTGTTTACGAAGTTACACAGATAGTATACATTTAGTAGCGCTTCCAATAGTACAAGTAGCGCAGATCGAGTGAAAAGTGACAAGCATGGTATGCCAAAGTGTCTATTATAAACAAAGACTTTATAGTTGCCTGCATGATATCATCGGACTATGAGGCAATTGCATTAAGGCATATTTATCTACAATCTACAAATCATGCCAAACAGTCCAAGAGATAAGAAGCGTTGACATTTCTGCTCAATAATTGTAATTATAATGACGACTTGGATGGCTGGGTCTTAATCAGGGCTAAAAGACAAATATAGCAGCTTCTTTATAAAGTGCTGCCACTGAACCATAGAAATGAGGTAATCAGAATGTATTTAGATCCAAACAATACTTGTACAATGCGATGGTCAAGATTCCAAGAAGAAACATAGATTTGCTTTCTATATATTCCTCAATAAGGATTGGTGCAGGGTTGCTTTTTCTTCTTGCAGCTCTACATAGATGCAGACAACTGAAGGGAACCTTCGCATCCTTTGACCAATCTAAATTATGAGGGTTCCGTCTATAGAGTTGAGAAACTATGCATGAAAACTTGATCTTTCTAATTACCCCTTATGTCCCCTTGGGCTGGAGCTTGAGATATTGTACCCAGTGTTCTTTATCTTGTGCTCGTAATGGCGTAGGCTCACCTTTGACCAGCCTGGTGGATGAGAGAGCTCCGCAATGGGTTGGCATTTTGACATTGTCTTGATTGATCTAGTTTCTTTATGCCCTTTGCTGGCCTTGTGGCTAGAAGCTGGTAGTCCACCTCTCTTCGACTTCCTCTAGCACTCCCAGATGGATAAGATGTAGTTTGTGACATCAGGTTTTAGCCATTTGAACTTCTGCAGAAGTTGCTTACTGGGCTTGACTCTAGTAGATTTAGCCTTAGGGTTTCAACCTGGACCATTCTAATGTGTTTCTATGCTCTTAAGTAGGTTTGGAACCTGGAGACTAGTCTTTATCCACTCTGTTTCATTTTGTGATAATTATTAGATGGAGCATGAAACTATGATTTTGTCCATTCTAGTGATTTATACTGCCTATTAATGCTTGATCTTGCGGATTAAGTTTTAGTAACTCTAATGTCCTATCTATGAGCATTCTGGCTGCGCCTGTGGTGTAAAAGCTTGATTACCATGACCACCTTTGGTATACAATTCAGTCTTGTTATTTTTTTATCAACCCAAGGGCAGTTTGTCTTCCTAGTCAACCAAAGTGGGGCTTGTTCCTTCTGATTTTGCAGTTGGATGAGAAAGGTCTTGGTCCAATGTTTTGGTTCCCAGAGGCTTTGACACATTTTCCTAGGGCAGATTTTGATGTTTTTGCCGTGATTAGTTTCTTGTTTGTTCTTGTCTTCTCTTCTCATTGCTGGAATAATCTTACTTTCTTCCTCCTTTCTATGGTCCATCTTAGGAGAATGATGGATTGGAGCTTGTTTCTGACTGCTCTTGCCGTCTGGTTGGACAACTCTTGGGCTGGTTGATGGATATAGGTCGCTTGTTTAATTTCTTCTTGATTCTCAGACAATGATCTGCTGTCTGTCTGTAAGATGATTACATTTCTAGTGTTCTGTATTATTGACCTATTTCCATGGTCAAATGAGGGTCGTACCTGCACATTACAGTCCTGTGCTGGTTGATTGAAGTACCCTTCCAGTGTCACTTTGTGGAAATGGTGTTGTTCCTACTACAGGTATCCCACCTTACGTTGTTGATAGGTCGCCCGCCTTGTTGGGCCATAGGGCTGCAGTGATATGCAGTTCCTCACTGAGCAAATATAGCTCTTCTTTATACCAATGGGACCTGTTTCACTGCAGCCCTACAGTCCGACCAGGCGGGCGATCTATCAAGAACGTAAGGCAGGATACCTTTGTCATTATACATAAGTGCTTGGCATATAATAGGTATAGGTAAGGGTGGTGCAGGAAGAATTGGAGTGCTGAAAATAATTCCATATATTCTCCCTAGTGATTGGGCATACTTGTGAAGCCAAGGCCCCATTCATTTTAAGATTTGGACCTAACCGAAGGGATTGGATTTATATGACAAATTGAGCCAATTGAAAATGAAAGACTATCACTTTCGTTTGGTGAGTCCATTGACTTCACATTTAGACCATTGTAGATGTGAGCTGATTTGAGTGAAAGATGATTGAAGAGAAGAATTGGATTGGATGAAGCTATCTGTAATGTGGGAAGGTGCTGGGATGATTGTTTATATGTGGTCAAGGAAGTGTATGAGTGACCCCAAGATCCTTTGCTTGTCTAGCCTTTATTCCACTTTCATGCTGGCTTAAGCTTGTTTTCTGATGCAATGAAACACTAGTAATCAATGTGCAATGAGAAGAGTATTATCATTGCTATGTTAATGATAATGGTTGGATTTATATGTTTATACACAGGTGAAGATTAATACTATGCATGCATGTGTCAGAGATATCTTGCTGTCCTGAAGAGGGTGGTCAAAGTTTGTGTTAACCACCGAAAAGCATCAACGATTAGTTTGTGCTAAATCTGATGAACAAGTGGATACAGTAGATGATGATCTTTTGAACAATCATGTGTCCCATTCTTCAATTCACACAGATTAGCAATAGACAAAGACAGATGTAATAGTCTTGTGTGGCCTCCCTCTTTTTGAAACAATTTTTTTATTGTCCATGAATTTTTTATAATTTGTATATATTATATATGTTTTTAATTGATGATTTCAGGTGATTTAGTTAACTTTTATTTTATTTTATTTATAAAGTTTTATATAGCTTTTGTACTTTTTATGTGTTGTTTCAGATCTAATGTGTAAAGATCTGGTATTAAAGATCAGAATAATTGGGCATTTTAGTGATATTTGATATGATTAGTGTTGGGGTCATTATGGAGTGATGTATGAGACCATTGCGGTGAATGTTCAAATGAATGTTTGCAGAAACATAGATGTGTATGACTTAGGTCCCAAAGGGAGATTTTTTTTTTACTTGGATGGTATTTATACCAATCCAAAGCTGTAATACTGTGCCTGGAGTGGTAAAAGGCTTGTGTCACATTAAAGCACCGCGCGGATGGAATTGTGCTAATCCTATGCTTAAAGACTTTGCTGTGGAAATGACAAAATACTTTGCCCCTTTCTAGCTTGGCAAGGATGGTACTGTGCTAATCCTATGCTTAAAAACGTTGCTAGATGTCAAGGTCAAATAACAATGTGGCATTTACCTTACTGCCAGCACTGTATTACTTCGCAGGGACGTAATGGACCCACCTCCGTATTCCCTACCTTACTGCCTGTGCCTCTTGTAAAGACTAGGAAGTTAGATAGAGTCTCGAAGGAGGGCTTGATGGGACGTCGTAGTTTGTGCTCGGGGAATGGAGTCAGTTGTCGACCTGTTTAAAATAATTAGGAGTGATTTAGTTTCTGCTTTAGTTCAGTAAACCTCTCTACTACATCAATAAAGTGTATCTGTTACACCTATCCTCTTTCTCACCTGGGAGCAACTGTAAAAATGTGAAACGTCCGTAGAGTTAATGATTCTAGTAATATTTTGTCTTGCGTATTCTGTCTTGCATGGTCTTACAGAGTAAGTATTATGGGGTGAGTATCACTAGTAGAATGACTCTCTAAATTAAAAAAAAATATGACGACGTCAAACTAAAAGATAACATTGTACACCGTAAATATTCTTCGATAAGATTTAATTATATGTACTGTTCACTCCTGCGAGAAGAACTATATATGGTTGTATTTATAACGATCCCACATGAAATATCACTGATAACTTCTTGTTTTATCTACCTTGATTTTGTTGCCTTGATTCTGTAGCAATGTTTGTATTTTGTTCATACAACATTGAATTTAAGATTCATGATAAACGAAGGTTCAAGAGTTATTAATTTGTCTTTGTTACAGCTTGTTTCATACTAGGTAAAGGTTGATATATAAACGAAGATTCTCAAAGTAAGATTTTGTTTTGCTCTAAAAAGAATTTGCTTACTTGCGTGAATGTGTTTTTCTTTCTTGATTACAAGATGAGGAAAGTTAAAACACTCACTGGAGCTGAAGCGGATGCACGCAGACTCACCAGAACCAGAGCGGGACGATTGTCGACGCCGCTGGAATACTTGCAGGTAAGTAAAATAGCAGAAGAGAATGTTGCTGGACAAGGAAACCAGGTGGAGATGACAAACCAACAACCAGAATGAGGAACACAGCCTCAGAGCCGCTGCTCCTGCAGTATTCTTGAGGCAAAGCACCTGCTCCGTACATGGGTGCAGTTTATATAGAGAACCATGCACAAAATGGCCGCCAGGTGCTTGAGCTCTTGTGAGTGCTCGTTCTTTACTCTTTGGCATAGCTTGAACAAAACAGAGCAATAAAATGCATGCTATATGAATTCAGCCGCATTCCACTATTACTGGCATACCGGTTTCATTGTGAAACAATAACATTCTGTGGTACTAATCACATTCTTTGGTATTATCAGAAATTCATCATACAATCATGTTCACAATTACAGTGAATTATATTTACATTATACATAAATGATGGAGTGTTGGTGCACGAGGTAGAAGTTGTTTTTTTTAGACTAGACAACATGGAATTTGAGGTGAGCAGATTCAGAGTGCTGCTGGTGTTGTAGGGTGGTGCATACAGGAGCTGCTGTCCATTTAAACTTGAGAACTTCCAGAGTTCTCTGCTTCTTGTTTACATAATTTATGCAGGACTCTAACCCTGAGTCTGGCTTGTGTCTGGACAAAGCTAAACCTCTCTGAAGAGCTATAATGATAGCAAATCACATGTCAGGGGTGATTTTAATCATTCCGGGTTGGCTTGAACGGTCGTTATACCATTCCAGAACTGTAATACTGTGCCTGGAGTGGTAAAAGAATTTTGTCACATTACAGATTGGCGTAGATTGCATTGTGCTAACCTTATACTTTTAGTTTTTTCTATAGAAATGGCAAAATACTTTGCCCCTTTCTAGCTCAGCATGGATGGCACTGTGTTAATCATATGCTTAAAAACTGCACTACAAAAACAGACATTTGAGGTGAGCAGAATCAGAGTATTGCTGGTGTTGTAGGGTGCTCTATACAGGAGCTGCTCTCTACCTAAACGTAAGAAATTCCCAGAGTTTTTAGCTTATTTTTTGCATAATTTATGAGGCACTCTAACCCTGAAAGGTCGCCAGTAGGTAGTCATAGTTAGGACTATGCTTCCATAGAAAAAATGTTTTTTGACTTGCCTATATCTTTGGCACCGTTTGGTGAATCTTCACGAAAGTTTCCCAAAATAGTGTCACAGTGAGTCTTGCTGGGCATGGAAAGTGTTGGGGTGGTCCGTCAAGTGGGAACTGAGAAAAAGGGAAGGGTAAAAAAGTGTGTTTCCCACACTAATTCCTATTGGAGCTTTGAACACGACTACAGACCGAACTGCTGGACGGAATTACACCAAATTTGGCAGAAAGCTAGCTTTTGGTCCACAGATTGTGCCTATTTGTGAGTTGGTGGAAATCTGTCCAGTAGTTGCTGAGAAATGTAAGGAAATCCAAATAAGGATATCTGCAATCACAGCTAATTCATGAAAAATACCAAGCTTGTGCAGGGAAATGCAGAGCTCTGATTGGCTGTGAACACTTCAACCAGGAAGGGTTGGCAGCCATCTTGGTATTCGGTTTCAGCTGAGTCCCACAGAAAAAAGGGGAAAAAAAGAAAAGGGTCATGGTAGGAATACCCTAACCCCCAACATTGGGGTTCCCCTGCAACCCTGCTATAGCATAAAAGCATTTTAATGGACCCCCCCGAGCCCTGGTGACCACCACCTCCCTGGGGCTTAAAATAAAATGCTTAGGGGGGGCACGCAGACCCCCTCGAGCGCCGGGGACCACCACCACTCTGGGGCTAACTCAAACATGGAGCAGGGGCCGCACGGAAGCCCCCACACCCTGGGGACCACCACTTTTAAAAGAATGAGAGGGGCTGTCGGGTTGTTCTCAGCCATGGGGACCACCACCTACCCGGGGCAGGCCAGTAAAAGTAAAAAGAGGGTGGGGTGTGTGGCCCCCACTCCTGGAGCCAATACTAGCCCTGGGGACTGCCACACCCCAGGGCCGGCTTCTACTATGTCCCAGGGTACCCACCACTGGGTCATAGCTGTTTGGGACCTGTGACAGCTACCGCTAAGTTAGAGCAAACAAACTACTTCCGGTAAGTGGGAGCTGACAAAATGCTTTCGCTTGCTGGAGGCGGAGTTTTTGTTTGTTTCTCTGCCCGCTGTCGAATGGGCAGGGAAACAGATGAAATCATTGCTCTCACAGACAGGGAGCTGCATGTTGAGCAGTTCCAAGTTGGTGAGAGCAAAGCTGGCTCCCACAGGAGGTGGGGAGCCGGCAGGGTCCACTGGTCCCGGGGGCATAGGGCAGAAAGAAGCAACATAAAGGTGAGAAACTAGCAGAAAGAGGCAGAATAAAGGACAGCAATGAGCAGAAAGAGGCAAGATAAAGGTGAGAAAGAATCAGGTCAAATAAACATCAGAAACTAGCAAAAAGAGGGAGCATAAAGGTCAGCAAAAAGCAGAAAGAGCAAAAATAAAGGTGAGAAACGAGGAGAAAGAGGCAGAATAAAGGCCAGAAATGAGCAGCAAGAGACAAAATAAAGATCAGCAATGAGCAGAAAGAGGCAAAATAGAGATCAGAAACTAGCAGAAAGAGGAAAATAGAGGTAAGAAACAAGAAGAAAGAGGCCGAATAAAGGTCAGCAATGAGCAGAAAGAGGCAAAATAAAGGTGAGAAATGAGCAGAAAAGGCAAAGTAAAAGGCAGAAATGAGCTGAAAAGGCAAAATAAAGGTGAGAAACAAACAGAAAGAGGCAGAACAAAAGGTCAGGAACGAGCAGAAAAAGGCAAAATAGAGGTCAGAAATGAGCAAGAAGAGGCAAAATAAAGGAGAGAAACAAGCAGCAAAAGGAAGAATAAAGATGATAAACAAGCAGCAAGAGGCATAATAAAGGTAAGAAACAAATAGAAAGAGGCAAAATAAAAGTGAGAAACGATAAGAAAGAGGCCAAATAAAGGTCAGCAATGAGCACAAAGAGGCAAAGAATGGTGAGAAATGAGCAGACAGAGGCAGAATAAAGGTGAGAAACGAGCAGCAAGATGCAAAATAAAGGTCAGAAATGAGCAGAAAGAGGCAAAATATAGGTGAGAAAAAAGCAGCAAGAGGAAGAATAAAGATGATAAACAAGCAGCATGGGGCAAAATAAAGGTCAGAAACGAACAGAAAGAAGCAAAATAAAAGTGAGAAACAATAAGAAAGAGGCAAAGTGAAGGTCAACAACGAGCAGAAAGAGGCAAATAAAGGTGAGAAACGAGCAGAAGAGCCAAAATAAAAGTGAGAAACGAGCAGATAGAGGCAAAATTAAGGTCAGCAATGAGCAGAAAGAGGCAAAAAAGATGAGAAACGGGCAGAAAGAGGCTTAATAAAGGTCAGAAAGAGGCAACATAGAGGTCAGAAAGGAACAGCAAGAGACAGAATAAAGGTTAGAAATGAGCAGAAAGCAGCAGAGTAAAGGCTAGAAATGAGCCGAAAGAGGAAAGTTAAATGTGAGAAGCGAGCAGAAAGAGGCAACAAAAAGCTGAGAAACAAGCAGAAGGAGTTGAATAAAGGTCAGAATCGAGCAGAAAGAGACAAAATAGAGTTCAGAAATGAGCAGAAAGAGGCATAATTAAGGTCAGAAACGAACAGAAAGGGGCAGAATAAAAGTTAGAAATGAGCAGAAAGGCAGAATAAAGGTCAGCAATGAGCAGAAAGAGGCAAAATAAAAGTGAGAAACAATAAGAAAGAGGCAAAATAAAGGTCAGAAACAAGCAGAAAGAGGCAAAATAGAGGCCATAAGTGAGCAGCAAGAGGCAGATTAAAGGTCAGAAACGAGCAGCAGGAGGTAGAGGTAAGGTTAGAAAGGAGCAGAAAGAGGCAGAAGAACGATCAGCAACAAGCAGAGAGACGCAAGATAAAGGTGAGAAAAGAGCAAAATAACGGTCAGAAAGTAGCAGAAAGAGGCAAGATAAAGGAGATAAACAAGCAGAAAGAGGCAAAATAGAGAACAGAAATTAGCAGGAAGAGGCAAAATAAAGGTCAGCAACGAGCAGCAGGAGGCAAAACAGAGATCAGAAACAAGCAGAAGGAGGTACTCAGACACTCATCTGCCAACTCACAGACCCACTCAGACACTCATGCAACCACTCAGACACACTCAGACACTCATGCACTGACTCACCGGCCCACTCAGACACTCACACACCCACTCACGGACCCACTTAGACACTCATGCACTGACTCACCGGCCCACTCAGACACTCACACACCCACTCACAGATCCACACAGGCACTCCTACACCCACCACTGAACCCCAACCACCCTTAGCCATCCTCAAATGACTCCCCACCAACAGAAATCACAACTTAAACACCATCACCATGTGTGACCTACTCACACCCCAGCATGGGCTCCATGCACTATGGAGCCCCCAAAGATCCCTGCCCTTTCATGTGTTCAACAAGGGAAGCAACGCCATCAGGAAATAACTCATGACCATCATCAACAGCTCCATTGATACCGCCAACTTCCTAGCCACTTACAACCATACGGGGTTAATCTGCCCCTAAAACAAACCTCCGCATACCCAGCAGAACTCAAACACTATCGGCCGATAGCCCTACTCCCCTTCCCAGCCAAAGTCCTAGAAAAAGCCATAAACATCCAACTGACCAACCACATGGAAGCCAACAAACTCTTGGATCCCTCGCATTCAGGCTTCTGCACAGCCACAGCGCAGAGATAGCCCTGATCTCTGCCACTGATGATTTCAGTGCTCTCATGGATAGGGAAGAAACTGCAGCCCTAATCCTGCTTGACGTAGCCACAGTTTTTGACACTGTGTCCCACTACTCCCTCCTCCTTGGCTTCCACCAGATGAGAATCAAAGGAAAATCCATTAAGTGGATCGCTTTGTTCCTTACAGGAAAATCTCAAAGCATCTGCCTCCCCGCCTTCTCCTCAAGCCTAAAAGACATCTTCTGCGGAGTCCGCCAAGGCTCATCTCTAAGCTCAACACTCTTCAACACTTACATGGGCCTTCTAGCCGTCCTGATCAAAGCACATGGGATAAGCATAATTTCCTATGCTGACGACACACCGCTCATCCTTTTTCATATCTGCAGGCCCAGCCACCATCAAAGCAAACTTCCACAGATGGATGACCGACATCGCCAGCTGAATGCAGAACAAGTGCCTCAAACTCAACACTGACAAAACGGACGTCCTCATCTTTGAGAGCACCACATCCCCCTGGAATGACACTTGGTGGCCAACTAAACTCGGCCCCACTCCCTCAATCACACTACAAGCAAGAAACCTAGACATCATCCTCGACAGCAAGCTCTCAATAAGAAACCAGATAAACACCATCTCCTCAGCATGCTTTCACATCCTCCGCATGCTGAAGAAAATGTTAACGTGGATCCCCACCGACACTAGATGCACAGTCACCCATGTACTCATCACCAGCCGCTTGGACTATGGCAATACCCTCTACCTAGGGAACACCACACAACTTCTGAACGGACTCCAGATCATACAGAATGCAGCAGCAACACTTATCCTCAACCTTCCAATATGAGCCCACATGATCTCCCACTTCAGAGCTTTCCACTGGCTCCCTGTAAACAAACTGTGCCAGTTCAAACTAAACACTGTCTTTCTGCAAACAAACAGTGCCAGTTAAAACTGCTCACCCGTGCATATAAAGCCATCCACAACTCGGGCCCTGCCTACCTCAACCACAAAGTTAACTTCCATCAACCCACCAGACAACTATGCTCTACGTCCCTCTACCTGGCCCACATGCCCAGCATCCAAAAAAAAGCAGCGGTGGATGCGCCTTCTTCCACGTGGCCGCCAAACACTAAAACTAACTCCCACTGCAACTCCGATCAACACTCACCATCCAAGAGTTCAGAAAGAAAGTGAAAACCTGTCTGTTCAACAGATAGCCCGCAGTAGCAGCGCATAATCCCAGTGTGTGGATACCCTCACGGGTGATAAGCAGGGCTTTACAAATCCTATTGTATGTATGTACTTACAAAGCTTTGTACACATCCATACAGTCACTCACACACCCATGCACAGACCCATAAAGCCACTCACACACCCACAAACCCATTCACACACCAACGCAGAGATCCATACAGCACTCACAAACCCACTCAATGGTTATAGGTTACAAGCACAAAATAAAATGTAAAAAAAACATTGAAATTCACTGAAAAAAAACAAAAGTTACAAGGATGTTATAGTTAGAAAACAGAATTAAAGAAATGTAGAAATTCACTAAAAAACAAAGATTACAGGGATATTATTGTTGGAAAACAGAATTTAAAAAACTTAGAAATTCACTGAAAAAAACAAAGGTAATGGGGAAGTTATAGTTTGGCCCAGATGTCACTTGTGCAAAACCATTGAAAATCAGCAGTTACAGTTACCTAAGCTAACTATACCTTCCCCCTGCAATGCATTGCTTATTTCGCACATATTACATCACTCATGACATGGTCATTGATGACATCTGAAATGACATCACTAATGGCATCATCCACAGAACCACTCACACACCCACTCACACCCCCATACATAAACCCACACAACCACCCACACAACCCCCACACAACCACTCACATACCCATTTACAGACCCATACAACTACTGTAACACACACACACTCACTCACTCACCCATAAAGATACTCACACAACCACTCACCCACCCACACAGTCACTCAAACAACCATACACCTACTCACAAACCCACAACACAACTTACACACTCACTAACACACCCGTACAACTACTCCCATGCCCATTGACACACCCACACACCCATACCCACAACCATTCTCTCACCCATACAGCCACTCACTCACCCATATAGTTTCTAACAGAGCTACTCACTCACACATCCATTCACTCATCCACAAAACTACTTACATACTCATTCACATATCAGTACAATCACTCACACGCCCACTTGCTCAACTATACGGCCGCTCACACAAATACTATGCAAAACCGCCACTCACCACACACTCACATACCTAGTCAACTAGCCAGTTACTTACCCATACATCCACTTACATACCCAGTCACTCACCCTTAGAGACATTCACACAGCCAGTCAGTCACCCATACAGCCACACACACACATTTATCTACCCATAGAGCTACTCACACAGTCACCACAGTCACAGATACAGCCACTGACATACACACTCACCCACCCATACAGCCACTCGCACAGTCACTAACTCACCCATACAGCTACTCACGCACCCACTTATTCACCCATACCGCCACTCTCTCATTCGCAACACATACAACCACTCAGACACCTACTCCCACACTGACACAGACAGTCACAGTGCCACTTAGATGACATATATTAGAAACAGTATCACTCATTAAGTAAAAAAGAATAGTAATTTAACTTAGGGAGTACCTTAGAATAGATCTTTAACTCTCCGAAACTTTTATGAAACACTTACACTCACTGAATAATGTAATCAGTGATGTCATTTGAGATGCCATCTATAATGTCATCAGTGATGTCACTGACCATGTCATGAGTGATGTAATATGTGAGGTCCTAAGCAGTGCATTGTGTTACCTATAGTTAGCTTAGGTAACTATAACTGCTGAATTTCAATGGTCTTGTACGAGTGAAAACCTGAGCCTAATTTTAATACCCCTGTAACCATTGCTTTTGCTTTTTTCAGTGAATTATACATATCTATGTAAATGTATATATAATCTCACATAATTAAGACAAATATTTATTTTATATTATATTAATTGTACTACTGTTTGTAATATATTTGTATGAATATATATATATATATATATAGATAGAAATATCTTTTTATGTTGATTAATTTGAAATAAAACGAATGATATAAAGTAAAAGTAAATATTTTCTAGATTGTTACACTGTATATATATATATATATATATATATATATATATATATATATATATATATCGTTATATTTAGGAATTAGTATTTAAAAAAACCTTAGAAATTCACTGAAAAAACCATAGGTTTCAGGGGCGTTTTAGTTAGCTGGACTTTTCTCTCGTACAAAACCATTGAAATTCCCCCGTTATAGTTAGTTCAGCTAACTATAACTCGCGCGCCCGCAATGCACTGCTGATGACGTCACATATTACATCACTCATGCCATGGTCAGTGACATCACTGATGACATCATCCAGTGAATGTGTGTTTTTCTGAAAATTAGATATGTTTTATATATGTATATCTCAAGGTCGATGGAAGAATGAATGGGTATATATGTGTCTAAATAGATGATTTGTTTTTGAAAAATTGTTTGTATAACTGACCGATTAAGTGTATCTTAGTGAATACGTGGCTTAGTGAGTAATGTTTAAATATGTAAATATCTGTATCAGTCTCTCACTTTGTGTATAAGTGGCTGCATGGGTTGGTGAGTAGCTACATGAGTGTCTATATAGGTTATTAGTTGGTTTTTTGAGTATCAGTATGAGTGTCTGCATGGTTCAGTGGGGTATTACGTAGTGCATATGTGCATGAATGAGTGACTCACTGTTTATATGTGTTGAAGACAGCATGTGTGCAGGACTGTATGGGTGGATGAGTGTGTGCATGGGTGTGTTAGTGAGTGAATGACTGTCTCAATAGTGTCTTTATGAGTAACTACATATGTTTTAAACTAGTATATGTGACTATTGGTGTATTTCAGTGAGTATATGTGATAGTGAGAGATTGGAAGAGTTCCTGTATGAATAAGTATGTGTTTCTATAATTGATTGTTTAAAAGACTAAGTATGTGTAAGTTTCTGTAGAAGTAAGTGTGGTGGTGTGTGTATAACTGTATATGCAAGTAAATTGATGTTTGATTCTTTATTAGCATAAGTGACTATGTGTGTGAGTAACTCTATGGATGAGTGGCGTTGTGTAACAGGATGTATAGGTGTATGAGTACATATGATGAGTGAGTACATGTATGAGTGACTGTATAGGACTATTGGTGAATGAGTGGATGTGTATGTGGATCTTAAAATTACTGAATAGGTTGTTGTAACTGGTATGGTATGTCCATTGTTTTGAAAATTTTAGTTTCTATTTTTGAATGTGTGTATCAAAGGTTATATTAGGGTGAGAGGAGGTCTGCCACTCTATCACAAGGATGTTGTCATTTGAGATGTCATCAGTGATGTCATGAGTGATGTCACTGACCATGTCATGAGTGATGTAATATGTGACGTCATCAGCAGTGCATTGAGGGAGTGCGAGTTATAGTTAGCTGAACTAACTATAACAGGGGAATTGCAATGGTTTTGTACGAGAGAAAAGTCCAGCTAACTATAACGCCCCTGAAACCTATGTTTTTTTCAGTGAATTTCTAAGGTTTTTTAAATGCTAATTCCTAACTATAACGTGCCTGAAACTGTGTTTTTTCAGGGAATTTCAAAGGTTTTTTAAATGCTAATTTCTAACTATGCCTACAGAGATAGGACATGTGAAGAAAGAAGAAAAAACGCACAGAAAGAAAAAAAAGAAATGCAGAAAGAAGCAACAGAAGTCCTCAAAGACGAAGAAAAGTGCAGGGAGAAGGATAACATGCAGAAAGAACAAACAGAAGAGCAGAAAGAGCAGAAAGAAGCCTTGTTGAAAAATCATCCTGTACCCTCAACCTTTTCAGACGGATACAGGTGGTAACTGAGTCTGACTAACCAGTCCTAGAGCCAGTGCTATGTTAAAAGACACTCAGAAGACAGTGAAAAGTTGTAAGTTGAGAGATTAAGTCCCCTTGAATCCTAAGGGTCCCTAGGGTCAAACTAGCCCACTAGGTACCTCCAGTAAGCACCACAGAGCTGCGTTGCAGAGAGGTGTAAAAAGGGGCATGGTCTCAGAACACCTGTCTGTAACGCAGCTCCCTGGCGCATACTGGAGATACCTGTTGGGTTAGTTGGCCCTCAGGGACCCTCAGTATTGAAGGGGAATTAATTCCCCATCTTACAACTGCCTAGGGGGCGCATTTGTAGAGTGCTGCAAGGAGGGGGCATGTCCTCCGGTTCGATGCCGGTCTTTTATTTATTTTATTTTTTTGAAGAAGGGGGGCTGTGTGGCCCCCCTTGTTTTTCTAATTTATTGGCCCTGGGGACCCCATCTCCCAGGGCCTGCCCCCTAATTTTTTTAATTTTTTTAATTTTGAATGGGGGCGCGTGTCCCCCTCCGAAGGCCTTAATCGGCCCCGGGGACCCCAACCCCGGGGCATGGCCTTTTTTTTTTTTTAATTCTTTAGGAGGGGGGCTGCTTTGCCCCCCTCCTCAGGCCACTTATGGCCTCGGGGACCCCATCCCCCGCGACCGGCCTTTGTTTTTTATTATTTAAAAAAGATATATTTATAGACACACCAGGACATGCTGGACAAACCGCATGTACCTATCATCATGCCGATTTGCATGATATTCATTAACCCTTTCGCTGCGGCGGGAATTCCGCCGCAGCGCTGGGGGGGGGGTTTGGGGGCAGCGCGGTGGCGCGGTGCTCATGACGGAACCACTCCGTCATGAGCCGCGGTTGAGCTGTGCTCATGACGGAGTGGTTCCGTCATGACTCCGCCCACTGCGCTAATCGCCCGCACAGGCGGGGAATTAGCGCCGCGTGGGCGGCGCGGCCGCCAACGGCCGCAGCATGACGGAACCACTCCGTCATGAGCACACGGCGACCGTGGCTCATGACGGAGTGGTCCCGTCATGAGTGGGGAACGGGTTAAAAGGCAACTATGCATACCATGAATCCACGTGGAATGTATTTACACCGCTAGTGAAGCTCTGACGTGTCTGACACCCTACTGTGCCTAATCCCGGCGCCCCCGCCGGTGGGTACTCTCCAAGTAGACACCCTTGTCGTTTATTTGTACAAACATGGGTAGCTATTGACGGGCACATTTAATACACAAGCACACCAAGCCATTCAAAGGGGATTCGACAAAAATTCAACCAAAACTATGCAAGAAACCCCCCTCACGGTTAATGAAACACACATCCACCGCCAGATGTGTAATACTTTTTATTTTACTCTCTGGAAAGGAGACAAACCTCACTCGAGAGTCACAGCGCGCTCCTGGCTGAGCCCAATGCTGTGTTACACCCACCAGTGCCCGCCGAGTGCCACACACCTCTGTGTTGTATTCCACCAGCTAGTGCGTATGCTATGACACTCTCTAGCCCATGTGCACTGTAACACCACCCCGTGAATATGTCATGCCACACTTGCCTTCGCACGGGTTATATTGCCCCATCTAACGTGCCTTCCTCGATGCCTATGTTATAACGCACAGCGCTATGCCATACATATTACAATCTGGGATCCATATATTTGTCACAGTGCATATGCAACGTTATACTCCCCAGCACATATTTTATATTACATCTTTAGAGACTAGTTAGGTTACACAACACTGCCCTGTTCATATTACACTCCATGGCGCATATCGCATAGCACGCGCTAGTGCCTGTGCTACCTCGCGCTCTCCAATGAATCTGTCATTGCGCACAATGTATTGCATATTATATTTCACGCCCCGGTTCATCTTATATCACACTTTTTGGTGCATAGTTTATACCATACACTATATCTAGTTTTCATTTTCAATTGTGCTCTCAGGACTATGTTCTATATAACACTGCGTTCACCTACCCTTTTCACGGGTATTACATTTTGCGATAGGGGTTGGAGGGTCAGGGGGTGTTTCTGCCAAGTGAGCCCGGAGTCACAGTCACAAAGGTCCTCTTCTTCCTGAATAAAAGTGAGATTATGCTGCATACTCGTTCATATTTTAAGTAGTTTGCACAGACACACATTTTAAAAACAATAAAGTTCCTAATACCCACCTTCTCTGAACAGTTAGCTTGCTGCCCCATCCACCTCCTCCCTATCCTCTGTTGTCTGAATCCATGGACTAGCCTCCTCCCTCCTGCCATGCATGGTCTGATGTGCTGCCACTGCCCTCCATTTAGCATGATGTACTAGTCCACTCCTCCTGCCCTCCATTGCCCAATTCTATGCCCCATCATTGACATCCTGCTTAGCCTCTGTGCTTAGCTTGTTGCCCCTATTCTCCTTCCCCCTGCCCTCCGATGTCTTTGTGCATGCCCCTGCTCCATCCTTTTTGCCCACCATGTTCCATGGACCTGCCACTCCTATCTACTCTGAGTGTTCTGTTGAGCTGCCACTCCCCTCCCACCTGCCTAGCATTGTCAGATGACTGTAACCTGTCCCTGCCACCTCCACCCTGCCTGTCCACATGCCATGCCCCTATCCCCTTCCTCCTGTCCTCCATGGTCCATTTTACTGCCACACCCTTCTGCCCTCCCTGGTCTGTTGTGCTGCAACTGCTCCTCCTGCCTGCCCCGCACTGTCTGTTGTGAGGCCCCTTCCCCTGAACTCTCTTGTCTGTGCCCAGGTCCTGACCCTCCCTTCTATCCTCCATGGTCCTTTGTGCATGCCCTTGCACCCTCCTTCTTGCCCATCATAGCCATTGTGCTGCCACTAACCCTCCCGCTTGCCATGCATGGTCTTCTGTGCTGTCACGGCCCCGCCCACCTTTCCTGTGTGGCCAGCTAGCTGCCCCTGACCCACTCCCACCTTCCCTCCATGGTCTGTGTGTATGCCATCATAGTCTCACTGTTGCTCTCCATGGTGTGTCTTGTTTCTAGTGCCCATCCTGCATGACCTCCATGGTCATCTTGCTGCTCCTGCCCTGCCCCCTTGTCCCCAGCCCTCTGTTTCCATGTGCAGACCCCTTTTCGATCCCTCCTGGCTTGTCTGTTCCAATGTAATGCCCCTGATCCGTCCCTCCTGCCCTTTATGGTCTGTTATGCTGCAGATTTCTCTCCTGTCTGTCCATTATGGTCAGCTAGCTACCATTGCCTCTTTCCCTCTGTTCTCTGTTGTCCATGTGCATGGTCCTGTCCCCTCCTTATTGCTTTCTATGGATTGTTGTGCTGCACTCCCGTCCTGCATGCCCTGTGTGGTGTATTGTGCTGCTGCAAACCCTGATGCCTGCCCTGTAGGATCAGTTTGGTGCACCTCTCCATGTCCCTCCTGTCCTCTGTTATCCGAGTCCATGTCCCTACCCGAATTCCTCCTGCCTTCCATGATCCAATGTACCATACTTGCGAACATTTTGAACTTGGTAAGAGGGAGATTTTGAAAAAAAACTGGGGTATTGATTTCCCCCTTTGAGTTACATTGAAAAAGAGGAGATTGTAGACAGGAGACAGATCAAATAAAGCCCATTTGAGCTTAAAAACATTGGACGTTTCCTGGCTGAATCTGGTCTGTTGGCATGTATGGTTGTACTACCACTGCCTCTTCCTTCTGCCCACAATGGTCTATTATATTGCCACAGCCTCTCTTGCCAGTCCTGTATTGTTGGTTTGTTGCCCCTGCCCCCCTTTCCACTGCCCTCCATAGTCTGCTGTGCTGCCACTGCCCTTCCTGCCTGCCCAGTGTGGTCAAATTGTAGCCTCTGCAGCCTCCTACCTGTCTTCAATTTTCAGAGTCCGTGCCCCTGGCCTCTGCCTCTCAACAGTATCCTAATGAACAACTAGATTGCTAACATTCTATATTTATTACAAAAGTGTGGAACGCCTGACGTCATCTTGATGTAAACAAAACCGTAATACCTAGAGCATTTCCTTTAGAAATTACATATATGAGAGGGTCTTATTTGAATCAAAATTATGGTTAGTGCTCTAAAAAACTAAAATGAGGACATATTTTCTGAGTTTTCAAATAGCGACAAAGCACTTTTAAAATATTTGTTATTTTTATGTTTTTTTATCCAGTTGACCACTTGATTAAATGTTGCACTTAGGGGAGAGGATGTGGTGTTACTTCCAGAGCTGCAGACTTTGCAACTGAGGAACCAGGTTGGAGTTTCTGCTTCAGCTCAACATTCTGTGATTTTGGTCAAATCACTTAATCTCCCCATGTCTACAACCAAAATGAATTTGATCTTGTGTGATGTAACCAATGCTCATGTAAAGCACTCCAATACCTGACAAGTCTGCACTATATAAAACTGCAAATACACAAAAAATAAGTGTTTTGCACACTTCTGTCATTGGGCTATATGTGGGCTACATCTGGGTGATATTTGTGCTGCATTTAGGCTCTTTTGTCTCTGGTGGCCATCTTGGGAGATTTATTTGTTATGAAGTTTCCTAAGAGGATTTGAGAAGTCACTCAAAATGTGCCCTAATTTTTCTTTCTTCGGCACTAATCATAATTTCTATGGCAAAATTAACCCCCTCATTTTGTTCCTTTTTAAATTAAATGTTTTAAGAGTTACCACTTTATTCCAATCAAGATGGCTTCAGGTGTGCAATACGTTTGTCATAAGTAGGACTGTTAGCGCTCTAGTTGTTCTTTAGAACACTCTGGGAAGCTCCAGTAGAACACAAAGGAATCAACTGACAGTCTCTGCCCTTGTTGGATGTACATGTTTTACTGAGAATGTCAGACTTCATTCTCACATGACTGAGAAAGATAATGTGAATTTACAGAAAATATGCTCTCAGTTTAGCTTATAGATCACCTTCCAAACCTCTGTGGGAAAAGCATGAGAAAATTGTTTTCTCTCAAACATGATTCATGATATCACAGCAGAAGGCTTTTTCACATGGTAAAATCACCTTAGAACACACCACAATTGCTAATGGTACCATCAACAAATGATTTATAATGTATGTAACTAAAGTCTTAAAACCTTCTATTAACTGCAATGCTTTGTAATGAGGTGTATATTGGTCCCAAGATGGCTGCTAACACTTCTTGGATGAAGTACTGACAGCCAATCAGATCTCACGATGAGATGTGTGGTTAGGCTCCGCCCAGATATATATGTGATTTTGATTTTGATTTTCTCAGGAACTACTGAACAGATTTACACCATTTAAGCAAAAGGCACGACTCTGAACCAAGGTCTACCTTTCTGCCATATTTGGTGTAATTCCGTTCAGCAGTTCGGGCTGTAGCTGTGGCTAAATGTCCTATGGGAAATTGCATGGGGAAAACACGTTTTAGGACCCCCCTTTTTTCTCAGTCATCAGTGATGTCATTTGAGATGTCATCAGTGATATCATCAGTGATGTCACTGACCATGTCATGAGTGATGTAATATGTGACACCATCAGCAGTGCATTGCGGGAGCACAAGTTATAGTTAGCTGAACTAACTATATAACGGGGGAATTTCTAGGGTTTTGTACGAGGGAAATGTCCAGCTAACTATAACGCCCCTGAAACCTATGTTTTTTTCAGTGAATTTCTAAGGTTTTTTAAATGCCAATTTGTAACTATAACGCCCCTGAAACCTATGGTTTTTTCAGTGAATTTCAAAGGTTTTTTAAATGCTAATTCCTAACTATATCAGGCCTGAAACCTATGGTTTTTTCAGTGAATTTCAAAGGTTTTGTAAATGACAATGTTTAATGTATTAATTGTTATACTGATTTTTTTGATACTGATTTACTACATTTTTAAAACTATTTAATTTTAGATATTTTTTTTAAATTACATTATAATTACATTATACATTACAATACAAAATATACTTTCTCAGAACGAATTACTTTAGTTAAATACTTGGCAAATAGGCAATAGACTTTTAAGTACAGTAGTTACAGTTGTTGCAATGGGCAACACAATTTCAAACACAAAGCAACATTGAGCTCAATGTGAATTTCTAATTAAATGCAATTAGTTACTTTATGGATTACTTTTCTAACCACAGGACTGGATCCTAGATTCAGTCCTTGGACATCTCCTGTAAACAGTTGAGTAAAAGCGCTTTAGTTACAGTAGTAATTTTTAAGGAATATTATTGTATTTTAAAAGTTGACACTTAGCAACTTTTTCCCATAGAATCACCAATGTTATCCTACGGCAGAAAATTCACTTAGCAGGTAAGTAGTGTTATTGTTACTTTTTCTTACTCAGTGGTGGATCCTGGATCCAGCACTGGCCAGCCTCCTGTAAACAGTTGAAAGAATGTGTTTAAGTCATACAGACGATTTTTTAGGAATATTTTTAGTTTGTGAAAATAGACACCTAAAACTTTCCTGGTGAAAACCACACAATGGATTCCTATGGAAGGAAATACAAGTTACTGGTAAGTACGCCTAGAATTACTTTTCAGGGTCAGTGCTGGGCTAAAAGATGCAGCCCTGGGTTCTCTCCTGATAACAAGTGAGTAAATCGGAATTCGTACTTCGGCTGATTTTAGAGGAATATTTGTACGTTTCAAAAATGGACACTTCGAAAAGTTTCTGCTGAAAACCACACAATGGATTCCTATGGAAGGAAATACAAGTTACTGGTAAGTATGCTTAGAATTACTTTTCTGGGTCAGTGCTGGGCTAAAAGATGCAGCCCTGGGTTCTCTCCTGATAACAGGTGAGTAAATCGGAATTCGTAGTTCGGCTGATTTTAAAGGAATATTCTTAGTTTGTGAAAATAGACACAGAGAAACTTTTCTGCTGAAAACCACACATTGGATTCCTATGGAAGGAAATACAAGTTACTGGTAAGTACGCTTAGAATTACTTTTCAGGGTCAATGCTGGGCTAAAAGATGCAGCACTGGGTCCTCTCCTGATTACAGGTGAGTAAATCTGAATTCGTAGTTTGGCTAATTTTAGAGGAATATTTGTACGTTTCAAAAATGGACACTTAGAAACTTTTCTGCTGAAAACCACACAATGGATTCCTATGGAAGGAAATACAAGTTACTGGTAAGTACGCTTAGAATTACTTTTCAGAGTCAGTGCTGGGCTAAAAGATGCAGCCCTGGGTTCTCTCCTGATAACAGGTGAGTAAATCGGAATTCGTAGTTCGGCTGATTTTACAGGAATATTTGTACAATGGTGACGGAAGGGGGCGGGGCCTGAGGTGACGTGTGCAAACACGCCCTGTGGCGCATTTTAAGTTGGGGAATTAATTCCTCTTCAATCCTGAGGTCCCCTGGGGGCCAACTAGCCCACCAGGTACCTCCAGTATGCACCAGGGAGGAGCTGCATTGCAGAGAGGTGTTCAGAGGCCACACCCCTTTTTACAACACTCTGCAACGCAGCTCCGTGGCGCTTACTGGAGGTACCTGGTGGGCTAGTTGGTCCCCAGGGACCCTCAGGATTGAAGAGGAAATAATTCCCCAACTTTAAAACGTGCCACAGGGCATGATTGCACACACATCACCTCAGGCCCCACCCCCTACCTTCACCACGGTGCAAACGCGCCCCGTGAGGTGTTTTAAGTTGGGGGATTAAGTCTCCTTGAATCCTGAGCTTCCCTGGCGGCTAACTAGCCCACCAGGTACCTCCAGTATACACCAGGGAGCTGCGTTGCAGAGAGGTGTTAAGAGGCCACACCCCTTTTTACAACACTCTGCAACGCAGCTCCGTGGCGCTTAGTGGAGGTACCTGGTGGGCTATTTGTCCCCTAGGGGACCTCTGGATTGAAGAGGAATGAATTCCCCAACTAAAAACGCGCCACAGGGCGTGTTTGCACAGTATCACCTCAGGCCCCGCCCCCTACCTTCACCACTGTGCAAACACGCCCTGTGGCACGTTTTAAGTTGGGAGATTAACTCCCCTTGAATCCTGAGGTCCTCTGGGGTCCAACTAGTCCACCAGGTACCTCCATTAAGCACCACAGAGCTGCGTTGCAAAGAGGTGTAAAAAGGGGCGTGGCCTCAGAACACCTCTCTGCAACGCAGCCCCCTGGTGCATACTGGAGGTTCCTGGTGGGCTCCCCATTATAATACCATATTGCCCCCGGAACTTAGCCCCCCCGGGGCTAAATCAAAACAAAGCGCGCATCCCGCGATTTAAAAATAAAAATAAAATAAAAATTTGGCCTTGGGGGTCCTTGTGGGACCCCCTGAGCAGCCCTAGGGGGTCAGGGTGTTTCTACCCTGCCCCCTTGTCGCGTTTTGCGCCTTTTTTTTTGGTTTTCTTGTGCCTCGGTCTGAGGCACAAGATGGCTGCCAACACTTCCTGATTCAGAGTGTTGGCAGCCAATTAGCATTCAGCTCGTGCTCGGGAGGGTTCGGGGAGGGTGCGAGGAGGGTGCGCGGATCCTCCCCGGCCATAGATATCACTAACTTTTTTACCCTAATTTTCTCAGGAACTACTGAACGGATTTACACCATTTAAGCAAAAGGCACGAGTCTGAACTGAGGACTACCTCTTTGCCAAATTTGGTGTAATTCCGTTCAGCAGTTCGGGCTGTAGGAAAATTGCATGGGGAAAACGCGTTTTGGGACCCCCCCTTTTTTCTCGGCCCTCGCTTGACGAATCACCACGAAACTTTCAGGGTAGGAGCGGAGTTGGCCAAATGTCTGGAAAATTTCGCGAAGATTCGTCAATCGCCGCCAGACTTATTGGGAATAGAATGTTGCGGATTTCCTATGGAAAATAGGTCCTAACTATAACTATCTACCGCCAGTAGATAATCTATATAGTATTATATATTAGTAGGAAATGTTTAATTTACGTTATATATTAAAATATTTAACATTTACTACTTTAAACCCTATTTATATTTAAAAATCTATATTTTTGTTTGTTTTTGGACGATATTAGTGTCAACTGTCTTTTTTAAAACAAATATTTTTGTACTGACCATTATAAGTATCAGATCTCAATAGTATGGTAATTGATATTTTTCCCCCAATATTTTTTACATTGATATTCCTTTCCTCGATATTGAATCAGTGATCCTTCCATGAGCTGTCATATTTTCTGCAGCTGTGGCAGTTTTACAGCTTTACCTACGGTCACACTTTATTCTTTCATTGGAGGAACATTGTCTTGCTAAAATGTAGTTAATGTTTGGTATGGATCGGGTCGTGCGAGTACTGATCCGGTATATCCTCATTTCGTAAGTACTGGGATGCAGAAGGGTTGAGGAGGTAATGCACTGATTACTTACCCTGTAATCTTCATTGTTCCAATGACCCTTCCTTGTCTCAGTACCTACTGCTCACACTTCACTCCCTTGATCATGACCTTGATCCCTACATTTATGGGGCTCTCAATCCCCTTAATTGCCTTCAAAAGAGGAGGAGTCTAAGTGGAGAGCTAGAAAGGAAGTGGATGGAGGCAGGTTTTCTAAGTTTTTGTTAGGGCACATGGTGTCTGGAAGGAGGTGGACACACCTAAATTACTAAGTACTGGAATGAGAAAGGGTAATTGAAGCAATTAAGATGACCTGTAAATGGCGCATTTCATGTTTGTTTTGTGTATATTTATTTGTTTCTTCATTGTACTTTGTTGGTGTATTTCCAGTGCTTATTTGTGCCGGAGGGCGCAAGTGGTGGAAACCAACAGTCCTTTTTGGACAGGAACTTGTATTCCATCATCTGAATTTGACTGAGCCAAGAGCAAGAGAGAGAACGGCTAAATTATAGAAAAAAGGAGAAATATAAAGATGAGAAAATCATGACAAAGTCAGCAAGAATTGATGAAGAGAACATGTAAGGGGGAGATAAAGAGACAGGAAGTGTAGAGTGGTGCAATAAAGAGACATGAAGTGGAATCAAGACAGGGCAGCCTTGATATTCAGCAATCTTGGCATTTGACTGCACCAGCACCAAGTGCCTGACAAATCATTGGGCACCTGCACTTACTTTATTTTTAATTTATTTAGACAAACTAAACACTGATGGCCTCCTTTACTATGATTTGACGTAGGGCAGCACCACAAGTCTTTTTGCTGCTTCGCCCACAGCCAATTCGAAAGGGCAGGAATGCATCATATTTATGTCCTTTCAGCCAGCCTCGGCGTACAATTTGATGCCTATCACCAGCGCGGGCACCCTTGTACCAAAGCAACCCATGGAGGTGTTTTCCTCTTTTTAAGTGTGCTGCAGAATGCATAGGAAGAGGAAAAACAAGAAAAAATAAACATATTTCTACTCGTTATGCCTGCCCCTGGGGAATGTAGTTTTGAGGCATTCCCAGGTTTACAGATACTTGTAAATCTTGAAATGCATCAAAACCCATTATTATTGCATGGGAACACCCACCACGATGCTCTTGGAATGCCTCCCTGACGCAGTATAAGGCAACACAGTGACTTGCGCTGTATTGCCTTTAACCATATTTACGAACCCATGAAAAGCCATGTAAAGTAGCTTTGCATGGCCTCATAGATATGTGTCTCCACTCTGTGCCGCTGGAGCATCATAAAAAAATTATGCACTAGTGGGGCAGTGGGCTTGTAAATAAGCGCTGTGTACTATGTACCAGAAGTGAGCCTCCTCTCCAGCTCCAATATTTATTTTCTCCCAAAAAATAAGCGACACTAAAGACTCTATTAATAAGTATATTTCTGATGCACTTTAATTCATCACTTGCAGTTTATATATAAAACCACCATCTGGCACACGTATTTTTACAGGCTTCTAATGTTTACTGTAAGGGGCTCTTAATAGTTATAACGTTCAATTATTATTGTGTTCGCTTGTATCAGATGCAAGGCTTTTTCCTCACTGCAGGACATTGAGCATTGCCTAGGTATTTTCTTGGCCTTCCTTTCTCCAATAGCTCTTACCTTTTCTTACAGTATCATTCAATGTAACAACTGCCAACTGCTCTTCACTAGGTAAGATAAATACATGGGGGCTTATTTATGAGCACCCTGCATCACTTTTGCACCATGTAAATTGGTACAAGCATGGCGCAGGGCTCTCATAATGATTTATGAAGCCACGCAAAGCCACCCTGCATGGCTTTGAGTGGCCTCATAAATCATGAGTAAGGTGACGCATTGCAAATCGCTGCGTCACCTTACTCTGTGCCTGGGAGGCATTTAATGGGTGTTGTAGTGGGTTTTCCCATGCAGCACCCTTGGAATTTGACGCTGCCCCAAATTTACAAACAGATGTTAATCTGTGGAAGTGTCAAAGCCGTATGTCTCCCGGGGTGAGGTGTAACGGAGACAAATATGTTAATTTTTCTTTGATTTTTCCTTTTTCCTTGTGTGCTGAATTCTGCAGCACACATAGCGAGAACAAAATGCCTCGTTGGATTGTTTTTGTGCAGGAAGGTAACCCTTCCTGCATAACAACAATCCAGCCTGCAACAGAGGCATCCTTGCACCATTGTGCAAGGGTGCATACATTGGCCCTAGGCTGTCTAAACAGCGCCAGAGATGGCAGACAGGGCAGGGATGCACAGTATTGCTCAAATACGGTGCATTCCTGCCCTTTCACCTTGGCATAATGCTGCAAAGCAAGGTGCCTTGCTGTGCTGCCCTTTGCCAAAATGTCATGAATGAGGCCCTGGTGTTGCGGATGCCCACTCTTGAGTTATACTTCTAGTTGGATTTTTATAATGGAGTCCCAGGGTTCCAGTGTGATTTCTCCAATGATACTTTCTGTGATTTTATTCAGTTCAAAAACTCCCGTCAATTCTCACTCCATCGGCCTTCTATTTGCTAGAACTTAAAATAACAAATCAATCAACATTTTGAAGTCTGAAGGCTCTTCTTGTCCCCACTTTTTGGCAATGACACATTTTGCCATCACTGGGCCCAGTGATAACAGTGATAACTTGTATCAATTGCAGTCAGTATCCATGGTCAGATGGAGCATTGTAAGTCTAGAGCCGTTTTGTATTTGCCAACCCAACACACCAACACACCACCTAAAATATAATCGCAGAACGGCCTGATTTTGAGGTAGTTCCAGATCGTGTGTAAAAAAACACACCCTTTGGCTCTGGCTCTTCAGACAGTCTGGGGATTCTGCTGTACCTGCTTTCCACAACCTGACATGCATCATATATATCCGATGAAGATATTTAAGTTGGATAAGTCTAAATTTAGCAGATATAGCTACCCCACTCGAGCCATCTGCCACTGTTCTTCAGTGAGTGACCCACATCCCTCTCCCAAGACTTTCTTAGTATCTCAAACATGTTTGGACTGTTGATCACTTGGGACCGGTAACCTTGGATACCTCTTCCTGCCCCATGTCTCCCCTCACCAGTTTAGGTTAGAGGCGTTGGGGAGCTCAGTTATATCTTTAGTGCAGGGATGCAGGGTGCGCTTCAGCTGTAATTATTTATAGGACTGGTGTTTGCGTATGTCGTGTTTGAGCTGCAGTACTGTAAATGAGTACATATGTGTATTACTAATCACATGACCTAATCTGGATATTCCAATACTATCCCATCTTCTAGATCCATGTAAGGATCTTACCTCTGATACTATTTTAAGCATTCACAGGGGAGCTCCCCTTGTCAGTGTCCCGTACCACCCTATATTCCTCAGTGCTTCATGCCATGTCTCTATTGCCGTCCCCATGAGGACATGAAGGAGTTTAGGGTCTTCTCTGCCACCGTAAAGAAAATGTAAAGGTCAAGTGTACCCTAACCTCCTTCATTCAGTGACATGCATCAGTTCTAATTATGGTTTGTGGAGTGTGTCATTTAAGAGTATTGGGTGGTAGTAAGGCTCAATGTCAGAGACACCTAGCCCTCCACCAAAATATGAGGTATGTTTACAAGGGGATTGCGCCACCAGGACATCACATTTGCCAGCGTTCTGGTGGCGCTATGTGCTTCTTAATATTTGCAAATCGGCGCTAAGCCACTTTGATTTGCTTAACACTGCCTTCTAAATATGGCTCCTTTACACGCATCACTTTGTGTGAAAGGGCGTGCAATGGGTGTTGCTGTGGCCGTTCCACTGCAACACCCATCGCTTATTGACACTGTCCCAGGTTTACATGGTTCTGTAAGGACACCTTCCTGCACATAAACAATCATTCCCAGCAATGCATGCACCCTTGCACTGTACTGCAAGGGTGTCTGCGTTGGCTCTAGGCAACTATTTTTTGCCCCAGTGCTAGGAAAAACACAGGGATGCACCGAATTGTTGTAAATACCTGTATTTTGGAAATGTCGAATCGTGGTGCTGCCAAATTTAGTGCAGCCCCGTGCTCCGCCATTTCCTTTAAGAATGCCCCCGAGAGTAGAAATGTTAATCATGGAGCTACAACAGTGGGATAAATGGAAGCGACACTTAGGGGCATATCTACAAGGCGGCGATATAAAATTATCGCCACTTTTGCGGCTGTTTTCGTCCGAAAGGCGGCGATAATTTTATCGGTATATCAGCAAGGTCACGCTATCGCGTGAAACCTTGCCTTAGCGCCTGAATTCCTAACGCCCATCTTTGCATCTCTAATGAGATGCAAAGTGGGCGTTCCTCCCCAGGATAACGGGAGAAATGTTGCTAAGTGACATTTCTCCTATTATCAAGTCTCACGCAAAGCAGCATAGCGACAAGAAAAGTAGCGTTAACCTCTGTTATCGCTACTTTCCTTACGCCTGCTTTGAAACTGACTTAGCCATGATATCCTATGGAAGGTGGATATCATGGCTAAGTATGTGAGGCCCTATCAGCAAGCTATCGCCAAACTTTGTGAGATTATCGCTGGGTTTACAGCGATAATCTCACGTTTGGCAGTTAGCGCTAGGATTTCTATTGCTTTTGAGATAAGCGTTGCTAATAGCACACTATCTCAGCAATAAAAATCCACGCTAGCCGGCGATAATTATCCTAGCGCTAAGTGCACTTAGCGATAATTATCGCCGGTTGTTGCTGATATGCCCCTCTGTTTTTTTTTGCATCTGCCCTCCAGTTCTCTTCTGAAGAAGGGAGGCTCCTCAGTGTTAAAAGCAGGACCACCTGCATCGGACTCGTGTTCCAAAAAGGATGGCATCAGCGCTTGGACCTGCTTCAAGGCCCTCTGCCAGCCGCTGCCAGCCTGGAGCAAGGAACTGGAACCTCCTGATCTTCCCTTCCCAGCCTCCACCTCTGATGCAACACAGACACAGCTCTGCTCTGAAGGACCGCCAGGAAAACGGTAAATGAGATGGAGGCGTTCTAATTATATACATCTAGTGAGCGATACATATGTGTGATATGTAGATCAAATCTGAGGATGGTCGAGAGCACCAGTCACCGTTTCAAGGTCAGTAAAATGAGTGCCATTGGAATGAGTAATTGTATCAAATGCTGCCAACTGTGCTTTAAAAAAAAGCAACATTGTGACAGTAAGAACTACACATAAACAAAAGATATGATTTCCCTGAGTTTTTCAAGTTGACCCTTTGTAATCTGTCATTTAGTCGAACTAGTTTGAACCATGTGAAACCCGAACTATAAGTTCCAGAATGCATTATGTTTTAAAATGAAACCCCAGAAAAGAAAGGAGTTCTTCCCAGTAACATACACGTCCTTTTATAAACCTTTCCTTGTTTATTGGTTTCTACAAAGAAAAGGACTTCCCACCTAATAAACCCAGTTTCACTGTTTTGTTAGAGAGTGGCGAAGGGTCCATAATGAAGTGGCCTGTGGTCCCTAGAGAAACCTTTACTTCTGTTCCTGTGGCCACTGGTACTCATTACTTCATAGGCGCTATTGTCTCATTGTGCACAGGTCTGGAGACTGCACGGGATTGTGCAGAGCTGGTATTAACCAGAAGATAGATTAAAGTAGTGCAGCACCGTTTCTCCTAAACTGCCCTAGTGCAACCTGAGCACGTAACGACCTGCCCAGTCCAAGGCATTGATGGCACCGAGTCCAGGGACCACCTGCGTGAGATTGTGTTGGGGTCCAAGCATGAAAAAGGTATGTGCCATTAAAAATACGATCTAAAGCAGTGTTGAGAGGGAGGGGGGCAAAAGAAATTCAAACACATCTTTACAGAGCAATAAACTTAAGCCCAGTCTAAAACTGTATAGAAGAAGGAAGCAGCCAAGTACATGTTCCTGTGATTGCTGGTCAAACTACTCATTGAATTCTTGTAAACGTTTTTTTCACTATAATAAGTAATAAGGGGCATATTATCAAGAAACGGCGTTATAATTATCGCCGCTTTATGCGGAGATAATGGGTTTGACAATATGCCGCAGAGAATTCCCATAGACGCCCATGTTCTAGTGTCAACATGGGCTTCTATTGGAATTCTCTGCGGCATATTATCAAGCCCATTATCTCCGCTTTAGCGGCAGTTTTCTGCCGCTAAAGCGGCGATAAATTTAACGCCATGCTTGATAATATGCCCCTAAGTTGGATATTTTCCAACGTTGGGGGAAAAAGCGACTGGTCTTTTCCTTAGTTTCATGAAGATGAAACAAGCACAGGCGATGGCACACATGAATGTGTCCTTATGTAAGGCAACTGGTGCTCATGTATAGCGCTCTGATACCCTGTATACTCGGGTCAAGTTTGCGCTAATAAAAGTTCGGGAAAAAAACTCCATGGGTGATGGCACACATTCAGTCAGGTTGGCGAGTTGCCAGCCACAGTTTAGGAAAGTGTTGAGGTGTGGTAGTCACATGACACAATTTAATGTAAAAGCGTGCATGTATGCTGATGGCTTACCAACGGTGTTCTTTACTCCATTGCTTGCGCTTAACCTTCCATGTGATCTCTTTCAAGCTTTAGAGGTCACTGTGAATAGATGAACGCTAACTACTTAAAATGCCATCCATCCACCACACAGATTTTGCCTGTTAACAATTATGGGGCATATTATCAACAAACAGCGTTAAAATTATCGCCGCTTTAGCGGAAGAAAACTGCAGCTAAAGCGGCGATAATGGGCTTGATAATATGCCCTCGAGAATTCCCATAAAAGCCCATGTTCTGGTGTCAACATGGGCTTCTATGGGAATTCTCTGCGGAATATTATCAAGCCCATTATTGCCGTTTTAGCAGCAGTTTTCTTCCGCTAAAGCGGCGATAATTTTAACGCCGTTTGTTGATAATATGCCCCATAATTGTTAACAGGCAAAATCTGTGTGGTGGATGGATGGCATTTTAAGTAGTTAGCGTTCATCTATTCACAGTGACCTCTAAAGCTTGATAATATGCCCCCAAGTTACTGGAACATTAGATTGTGATCTGAATCGTGGAAGTTGTTCAGACAACTGTGCCAGCTGACAGAAATCTAGGCCTCATGTTGGACACCTATTTATCCTTGACTTGTAAGCTGGACAAAGTGACTAAAACATGTTTTTTTCTACAGTGTATTTTTCCTTTTCTCTCATTTTTAGGTCTCACCAAATATCTATGATAAACTTACAGAGGGCTTACAGCCCATCCATTGCTAACCATTGTTTGTCATTTTGCTGCTCTCATTTGCTTGCTTCTTATTTAATGACACACCTTCTTCCTCTTGTGTTTGTCCCTCCCCTCAAGAATACCCTCTTTACATTCTTTTGGATTGGCTGACTTGTATCCTTCCACTACTCACATTTAGGGATTTTTTTCTCTTTCTCATTTAGCACTCCATGAGAGTGCATGTGTTTTCTAGGACTCGCCCTCATGTGCTGTTTCACCTCTTCACACATACACCACCAGTGCTGTGTTGCTCATCACTCCTCTCAGCTTGTCTGGAAAAGCAGACAGGGCAACAGGGATAGTTTTGCAGGAATATGGATGAAGAGAAGACTTTAAGATTTTTTAAATTGTATCTTTTGCTCGTCCATACATTACATGAAAGCACAAGCTGGCACACAAAGGCCTTTATGTTGCCTGAACAAGTACCATCTGCTGCACTTACTCAGCTGACGTATGAGGCAGATAGAGTACTTGGCATGACACTTCTCCAGGAGACCCATAGATCTGCTTCCTCGGCTACCTCAGAAGACCTAATGGCCAAATCCAGTGAAAAGTAAATTAGTCCTTTGCAAGTATTTCCCTTTTCATTCTGACACATCCGTATTCTTTTTTTAATTCTGTTCAGTTTCCTGAGTGAAAAGTATTTGAGGAATAAACCATGGCATTTGTAAAGACTGAACACATTGAATTCAACTTACAGTTTAGAAATACCACAAAACATATGTCTGCTTTTTCTCCAGCATTTTAAAATGTTTTATTCTTTTACTTTTTTTATGCAGTACTTTACAGAAAAACGTTGGCAAAGCAAACAGCTTGTTGCTTTCATTATAAAGGCTAAATCTCTTGGCTTTGCTAATGCTTGTTCCAAAGGGTGATGAAAATCATTGCCTTTGTTTAGCAATGCATCGATTTTGGCAATGCAACCTTTTTAGGCCTAAGAAAGGTATTCAACAACTCCAATCCATTCAGAATGCTACAGTGAGAACATTCTTCAACCTCAAGAAATTTAACTCGGTTAGTCTCAGACAAGTTTATTGACCCCTCCGCCGATCTCATAAAACGATTTTGTAATGAAGGACACTGTAGGATTTATCTTCAGAATAACTTTATTCCACAATAGACAGGCAGGTAGAGAAGAGCAGCACAAACAATGTATCAGTAAGCTCCCCTCAGCTGTAGCAGACCTCAACACACACAGACTTCACGTTCCATATTCCATGGAACGTGAAGCCTACACAGTATTCGATGTGGTAGAATAATAGTAACAGGACATAACACACCCCCCTCCCCTTTTTTTAACATGGAAGAAAAAAAAAGAAGACGTTTATATTACAATGGAAAATTCTCAGAAATATAATCTTCTAACCGTACAGGAGTTTTTTTTTCTCGCTTGGATTGCTTGGAGTCAGAGACAACTTTCTCTAGACCTGAATCAGAACTCTCAACTTCACATTCAGAATTGTGTGACCTCAGATCATATGAATCATTTGAAATATTATCTTGTACCATTGCTGGTGAACTTACACCATTGCTGACATCAGAATTCCCATCAAGCAACATATCATTAGAATCATTCATATTAGGTATCAAAATAGTACAAGAAGGTTCAGAGCATTTAGCTATCCTCTTTAGGTTCCAAACTTTACCATCAGTGAGACGTACAGCATTGTGCAAAACCTTAGTAACCTAGAAAGGTTAAAAAAAACGACTTTCCTCTTTAGAAACCTTCCCAGGATTTTGACCCTAACCCATTGTCCAACAGTTATATCAGACTCCTTCACACCATGTTTAGAATCATACCATTCTTTCCTTTTTGCTTGAAGTGATTCTGCTCTTTCTCTCACAGAGTCTTCTGATCAGTGCACAATACTAGACATGAATAACCAGCTAAGTGTAAATTTTGTTCTAGGATCCCCATCACGCATGAGAATAAAAAGGTGGATAACCTGTAGTTTTACAAATTGATACCCTGTAGGCCCAAACCATTTTTAACACTTGAGTTTCCCAATCACCCTGCTTAGCAGTCATCTGGATAGTGTTTTTTATAACTCTATTAAAGTGCTCCACCATGCCGTTACTGTTCGGATTGTCAGTGAAGTTGTTCTATGTTTGAGTCCCAGTTTACAGAACTATTCTCTAGCTCTATTTGACATAAACTGTACACCATTATCACTTAACAAAATGGTGGGAATGCCTTCCATTTGAAACGCTTGGTCTAAAAATCTAAGAACCATATCAGTGTCTGCCCTACCTTCCACTTTGACAAAAGGCTATCTAGAAAACATATCCATAAGTACCAACATGTATTTCTGATCCTTTCCAATGGGGTCCATGATGTCAATAGCAATACATTCCCAAGGTGACATGGGTTTGGTCATTTCACCTAAAGGTGGTTTGATCGTGACTAAAGATTTATCAGCCAGTTTACACAACGCACAATTAAGTACAAATGCTTCAAAATCACCATCCATGCCAGGCCACCAAAATGAAGTTTTTACAGTTTGTTTAGAATGGACTATACCAAAATGCCCTTCATGACATACAGCAATTATGGAGGTATGCAAACTCTTCCGAGGATTACTCTTTCACCTCTCCAAATATTCTCACCTTGAACACACAGATCAAATCTAACTTCCCAATACGGTTTTAATACGTGCTCCTTCCCCAATTTCCTTGGCCATGACTGTTCAAGATGCAATTTAACTTTGCACAATTCTTAATCTTTTTTGTATTCCTCCTCCCATTTGTCCTTAAGAATGCCACCAAAATCCTGTACATAAGCAACTTGACATGAGTTCCATACTTCATCCTCACATTTGTCGAGTCGTTTTAGCATTCTTGAAAGGAAATCAGCCATACAATTCTTTTTACCTGGAACAAATTCCATTTTATAGCAATAGTCTTGCAATCTGATAGATAATCTAGCTACTCGTACAGACATGTTAATAGTACCTTCAGTAGTGAGTACTTTCAGTAAAGGTTTGTGATCACAATGTAATGTGAACTGTTTACCCCATACAAATGCCTGGAAATGATCAACAGCCCAAACACAGGCTAATGTCTCCTTCTCAATTACTGAGTACTTCTCCTCAGTGGGTGACAACGATCTAGAAGCATAAGCTATAACATGTTCCTTACCATCAACACCCACTTGAGCAAGAACAGCACCCAAACCGTTGATACTCGCATCCTTTGTTATTACACTTTGGGCATCAGGGTCAAAACTCTTCAAAGAGGTGACTTTTGCAATGCAATCCTTAATCTCGCAAAAACCTTGTTCACATTCTAATGACTGCTCAAATTTGTTTCTGTTCTTTAATAATTGCCTAATATTATACGTTCTCAAGGCAAAATTTGGGATATACTTCAAACAGAATTCAGCAAAACCAATGAAAGATCTCACATCATCTTTGCAGTTGGGAGCAAGTGTGCACTTAATACCATCAATTAGGTTAGGCTTTGGTCTGATACCATCACAATCAATAACATGTCCTAGATAAGTGACATTATTACTGGCAAATGTACCTTTGGAGTATTCAATGGTTAATCCATTGAATTCCAAAATGGTTAAAATATCCTCTAAAGATTTATCATGTTTAATTTTGTTTTCCCCAAAAACAAGTATATCGTCCTGAATTTTTTGTGTGTGTTTGACCTTGGCAAATAATTGGTGCATTACCTGTTGAAAAACAGCTGCAGCCGATGCCAGACTGAAAGGCATCCTTTTGAACTGAAAACAACCCTGCGGTGTAATAAAAGCTGCAAATTTCTTGCTACTCTTAGAAAGAGGGATATGATGATAGGCAGCAGATAAGTCAATAGTAGAGAACCACTTGGCTCCTTCCAATAAGGCCAACGTTTCATTAATTGTGGGCAATGGAAATTGATCAACTATGATGTTCTCATTTAAGTGGTGTAAGTCCACACATAACCTCAATTTCCCATTACTGCCTTTGACCACCACTAAGGGAGAAACCCATGCTGATGCTTCAACAGGCTCTATGATATCAGAGGTAACTAATCTGTCAAGTTCCAGAGCCACATCATTCCTTAAAGCAATTGGAATATTCCTAACTTTATGAATTTTAGGTGCGGCACCATCTTTGAGAATTATTCTATTTTCAAATCCCTTCAACTTTCCTATTTTTTTTGTTAAACAGACGGAATTTAAAAACTGTTTTTCTCCAATTTTCATACCTTCATCCATTACCAATACTTGGTCCACAGCATTCGGGTAGAGAATGATATGTACGTTTTTCTAGTCCCTCCGTCCAAGAATAGATGGAACTTTTCTTGAAATATACAATTTGCCATAAAAATGTCGATTCTTAAACTCAAATTTGAACCAGCAATAACCTACAATATCCATTTTCGCTCCACCGAATCCTTCTGGTTCAGTATCAGAAGCAAATAGTTTAGAACCAATTTTACCTATAAAGTGCTTTTTCCATACCTCTTCATTGACGATGGAATAAGGTGAACCAGAATCAGTGTAAATTTGCACTCCACCAATGAAAATCCAACTTTCAGGTTTGTTCTCAATAAGTAAACATCATTCTCTGATGTTCAAAAGTAACTTCTTTTTTCTTTTTCACTTCAGAAGTACATTCCGAAACATGTTCATCATTATTGCTGACCTGACCATCAGAATCTATATCATCTTAAACACATTTCACAGATTAAATCGTCTTATGCATACCTTTGTGTAATGCCCAACAATACCACAAGAACTGCATTTGACTTACTTAGCTGGACAAGATTTAGCAAAACCCAAATGCTCAAGACTTACGCATTTATAACACTTAGGTGGTTCTCTGTTTGACCTGTAGTTGCTCCAACCTTCATATCTTTGCTTACTGTTGAAATTTGGTTTAGTACTCGCTCTTATTTTGGCTACAGTATCACTTACCATTGCCTTTGTTTTGAAAGCACTGGCACATCTACTAGATGTTTCGGCTTTACGAACAATATCAAGAATGTCATCCAAACAAGCATCTCCATTCATCCATAAGCGCTCCTGAATAGCAGGATTATAAGCATGCATAACCACCTGGTCCCGAACAAAATCTTCCAATAACCCAATCAGTGGCTAATTTCTTTAACTCGCTCATGTAATCGTCTATAGATTCTGCTTTGAGCTGTATTCTTTGAAAGAATTTGTAGCGTGTGATACCTATGCACACTTTGGGGGCAAAGTACTTATCCAGATTTGCAAGAGGAATAGTAAAAAAAACTACTATCACCACCTCCAACCACAGGTGTGTTCATTTGATTCTACGTTTTAAGTCCTTGGGGCCTATAAAATGTATTAAAATGCGTTTCTTGTAATGAGCAGACATTTTGCCATCAGAGTCTACAGTTTCAATATAATTTAAAACGTATTCTTTCCATTCTGTCCATTTAAGAACTGGTTCAGAACCACCAGGCCAAAATACTTGTGGAGGACTTAAAGTGAAGGTTTGTTGACTCATTGTTCCTTAAAAGATTTTCTAGTAATATCAGATCGCAAGGCAATGTGGAATTGTTCAGTGTGATAAGAGCTTGACACTGTCATTTCTTCACCACAGTGTACTTGTGCTGACAGAAATAAAACTTCCAATTAACAGATTGTTAAAATCACCTGAAGAAGTAAATTGCTGCTCGAGTAAGATTAAGGTACCTGAAGCTGCAGAAATGAATCACGAGGCTTGAGAATCCTTGATGCTTACTTCTTTCTTATTTTTAGAAAAAAAGAACAATGTATTCCGGCAGCTCCCAATAAAAAATGGCCGCCACAAATGACGTCGTCACGCAGCAGGTCCAATTTGCAAGGACGTCCGATGCACGAACAGAACACTCCAGTGGGTCGTCTAGTGGTTGCCTGACTCATAAAAGACACATTAAGCACTGTGGAGTGTCTAATTTAACTTTTATTCTTCCCAAGCGCCGGGACACATCCTATCGCCGCTCTGCCTCGCGGCGATCTGGAGCATAACCGTGCCTCTTCCCGTCATGCCCCTGGGTACGCTCGCAACACTAGAGCGCGTCGCTACATATCTCCCCCCTTTAGACCCACCAACAACAGGGCCACTAGCTGGCCTAAACATTTACAGTCTTACTTGCTTCGTGTGTCAAAGTCTTCAAACCTCCTCGGCATCTTGATCACTCTGCCCAATCTAGTACAGTTCTGTTTCTGAACCTGAACCGATCTTTGGCTTTGGTCCCCTGTCGGGAGTTCTTCGCCTGCTTCCGCTTCTCTTTGCATCTCTCTTTCCCTTGCTCTGTCACCCGAGTTCATAGGGGTACCTTGTCTGGTCGTTTCTTCTTCTCTACCTCCACCTGAGGCGCTCTGATCTTCCTTGCTTCTCTTGGGAGTGGTAGGCCCTTTTTCTCTATTCTCCAGGCCCCTGTCTATCTCGGGCTCACTTCCTTCCTCTGCGATCAGTAACCTTCTGTCCTCCGGATCCTCCCACTTCATGATTTTGTTGCACTTTGCCATCCTGTCTTGCGACCATATCTTCCCTTCACTCAACAGGGCCGACCTGGTGTAGGGTTCTACCACCTGCAGTGGTGGACTGAATTTACTGTCTCCTTTCCTCCTCAGCGTAGCTTGTTTCACTCTTACCCACTCTCCCTTTTCTAGGGTTACCTCCTTGACGTTGCGTCGTTTGTTATAGTACTCTGTGTATAGGGCTTGCACCATGTCCAAGTTGCGTCTAACCACCGCGGGCGACCATCTGCTTTGCACCAGGAGTTGTTTCCATGCTAAGTTGTCTTTCGTGAAAGGGTCACGCCCCCGGAGGATTTTGAAAGGACTGTACCCAGTGTTGGTCGGGGTGATACATATATGCCCACAGCATGCGCTGGAGCTCCTTTTCCCAGTTAAGTCCTGCACTTATCGCTGCTTGCACCGACCCTATAATTACCCGGTTGAACCTCTCTGCTAGTCCATTCCCTGCTGGGTGGTAGATTGGCGTGTGTTTGACCTCTATTCCGTTTCTGTTCATGAATGCGTTCCATCTTGCCGATACAAATTGTGGGCCGTTGTCGCAGGTTATCACCTTTTGGATTCCTTCCCACAGGAATGTGGTCGTGAGGAAGGCTAACACAGCCTCGTTGTCTGCCGTTTCACATACTTCCACCTCCGGCCATTTAGAGTATCTGTCCACTAATACTATGGTGTATTTGGAAACCCCTTCCGCATTCAGGATGGGACCCAGTATGTCCACGGACAGCATTTCCCACGGGTTAGACAGACCAGTGAACTTCCCCAGTGGCGGGCGTAATAATACTTGTGTTTTGTCTGCCCTACTGCACTGTTTGCACATTCTGACATGTCTCTCCAGTTGCCCGTCCATCGCTGGCCACCAGTATGCCTGCTTCGCTCTCGCCTTGGTCTTCATGACCCCGAGATGTCCTTCATGTAGAATGGTCAGGAGATGGCTCACCAAGACTTGCGGTGGGACTACTTTATCCCCTCTCAGTAGGAACACTGGATTGTCACCGATGGATAGTTCCTCCCGGACTTCCCAGTATTTCCTCAGCTCACTGTTGAGGTGCTTCTTGTCTGGCCATCCTTGGGTTACGTAACTCTTCACTGCTCCTAAGGTCTCGTCAGCTGCGTACGCTTCTTCCCACTCTTGTGCGCTGACCGCTCCTTCATAGTCTTGGGTGATTGCCACCATGTATTCCTCCCATTCTGAGGATTCTTGGTCTTCCGCTGGCTCCATTGCAGCTGCTCTGCTCAGAAAGATCCCGGGAGGTACTCCACGTCGTACACATAATCCAACAGCCTCAGGGTCATCTTCGCGATGCGGGGGGTTGCATGAGCGTGTCCGCTTGAGGTCAGGACTTTCACCAGCGGTTTGTGATCTGTGCGGAGCAGAAACTTCGAGCCCCACAGAAACTGTCTGAACCGTTCCATGGCCCAGACGGTTGCCAGCATTTCTTTCTCTATCACACTGAATTTCTCCTCGTTGGCCGCTAAGGATCGCGAGGCAAAACTGACTGTGGTGACTTCTCCGTATCATGATCTCTGCATTAACACCACCCACAGGCCCTTGTCACTGGCGTCGGTGGTTAGTATGGATAAGGCTTCTTGGTCGAACCCCTCCAGGGAAATGGCTGTACAAATGTCGTGTTTTATCTTTCAAATTATTCTTGCTCCTCGTGTGTCCACTTGAAGGTGCTCTTTTCTTTCAGAAGCTGCCTCAAGTGGTGCGTTTTGGATGCGAAGTGAGGGACGAACTTACTATAGAACTCCGCCATGCCTAGGAAGGAACGAACATCTTCCTTCCTTTTGGGTGTGTAGGCGCTTCTTTGATGGCAGCAATGTTCGCTCGCTTTGGTTCTATTCCTCTCCCGCTGATTTCGTGGCCCAGGTATGTCACTGATCCCACTCCAAATCTACATTTTTCCCATTCGGCGGTGAGACCATTTTGTGCTAGTATCGCCAAGACTGTGTGCAGTTTCTCGTCGTGGTCTTCCTTCGATTTCCCCATGACGAGAATGTCGTCCTGGAAGTACTGAACTTCTTCCACCTTCTGGAACAGCCGGTGCACGAGTTTTTGGAATACTGCGGCGGCTGAAGCTAGGCCGAACGGCATCTGGAGGAACTTGTAACAGCCAAAAGGCGTGATGAACGATGTCAGGTGGTTGCACGTGGCATGCAGCGCAATTTGGTGGTACGCGGAGGTGAGATCTACTGTCGAGAACCATTTGACTGCTTTTGTTTTCGGCAATATCTTGTTTATTCGGGGTAGCGGGATCTTATCCACCAAGATGTTCTTGTTGAGTTCCCTCAAATCCACACACAGGCGTACCTTTCCATTGGGTTTCTGGGCGACCACCAGTGGTGCGAGCCATTCTGCACTCTCGATGGCTTCTATGACTCCGTTTCTCTTCAGTCGTTGCAATTCTTCTTGGACCGCTTCCCTGCTTCTGAAAGGGATGTTGCGAGCTTTGGGGCTTACTGGCTTTGCCCCTGCCTTGAGGCGGATTCTGTGCGTGAATTTCATCATCCGTCCTATTGTTCCCTTGAATACTTCTGGGTATTCCGTCTTCCATCTGCTTTCTCCGTGCGCTTGTGCCGCGTCAATCATTAACACTTGGGTGGTCCCGCCGGGGTTGAGTTGTATTCCTAAGTTTCCTTGATCCATCCATCCTAGTACGGAAGGTCCCTTCTCCGCCACGTACAGTTTCCCCTCTGCTCTACGTCCTTTGAACTCGAATCGTAGCCGTTGGTACCCCACCATGGGTATGGGTTCTCCTGTGAACGTGACTGGGTGGATGTCTGTTGGGAGTAGCTCCTCCCCAAACTCTGGGCTTGAAGTCATTTTCCCATATGGTCCGTTGAATAATGGTGTATGGGGAGCCGGAATCCGCCACCATGTCCACTTGTACGCCTCCGATCTCCATCTGTAATGCTGGTTTCTTGGATCTCGTGCAGTTTACTCCCAACACCTGGTCATCGATGCACAGGACTTCATCTTCTTTGTTTCCTTCTTCCTGGGCTTCGTCCTCACCCTCCGCTTCCTGGGCGACATACTTCACCTTCGTCCTGCTGAGCTTGTGCCGGCACACTTTCTCATAGTGCCCCATTATTCCACAGTAGGAGCATTTGGCACGGAATGCTGGGCACGCTTTGTCGTTGCTCGTATGTGTTTGGCTGCCACATCTGTAGCACGTGTGTTTGCTCTCCCCTTGTGGTCTCTGGGTTCTCGTGGCCTTTTGAGGGTATTTTCTCTGGTACCTCATGTTAGTCGGCACGTGCTGCCTAGGTGTTTCTGGTCTGCCTTTGTCTGATATCCAACAGATCGGCGTTCTGTCACTGCTCTCTCCTTTCCGCCGCTTCTGCGCACCTTTTTGATAGTTCTGACTTTTTCACCAGCGCCACTACCTCCTTCAGGGGGGCATCGCCGTTAACCCACAACTTCTCCTGTATGGCCGTGTTGGCGGTGTGCATTATGATCTGGTCTCTGATGAGTTCATCATGAAGGGTGCCGAATCTGCACGTCACCGCCAACTTCTGTAAGGCTGATACATACTCGTCGATCGACTCACCACTGCTTTGTTTCCTTTGGAAGAAGTTGCACCTGTCTATGGCCGTGCACACCACAGGGCGGTAGTGAGAGTCTAGATCTTCCAGCGCGTGTTGGAACACGTTTGCGTCGTCCGCGGGTCTGGTCGCCTTTACCAGGTTGTCGTATACCCTGATGCCCTCCGGACCTAGGTTGTGTAGCAGTATTTTCTTTCTTCTTGAACTGGCGAACCCTCCTTCGCTTTCTTCTTCTAAGGCCTCAAGGTAGTTCAAGAAATACCGCTTCCAATCTTCCCATGGCATCACCGGCTCGCCTCTCTTTGGTAGGAAGGGGACCAGGTTGGTGAGCGACGTCGCCTGTGTGCACATTCTGCCCCTGTCGCGTTGGACCGAGCTTTGTCTGTCGTCTGTCTCTGGTGGACTCCCTGGCGCCTGCCGCTCGCCCGCTCTGCCGGGTTGTGTGGGTGAAAGGCTTCCTTGCCCTCCTCGCGATGACCCTGGGGTCGCCAGTTCTGTTGCTCCCCCCTGGCGTGCTGGCCGCTGGTTACTTCGCCTTGGCGTGCTCCCGGTCGCCTTGCTCTGGACTGCTCCGCCCACGCTCCCTTAGTACCACTAGAGGGCGAGTCTGCAGGGCCTGGCCTTGGTTTAGTGGAAGGGTGCTCCTTCTGGGCGTTGTATTCTATCGGAGCGTCCTGCCACGCTTATGGTGATGCCTGGGAACCTTCCCCTCCTGGCCTAGGTCATCTGGTGCCTTCGTGGACTCCCACGTTGCCCTCACCTCTGTTGGGCCTCTGGCTGCGCTTGCAGGCGCCCTTGTGCTCACCTGTGGGGCCGAGGTTGGTGCTGGGGAACTGCACTTGACCACTTCTCTCGGTCTCCGTGCACGTGGTGGGGATGCACCGCTGCCGCGCTCGGGTGTAGTCAGGTCCAGAGTGTTTAGGGTTCTTCTTGCTCCTTTGACTTCTGTGCAGTCATCCCACCTTCGTCGCCATTTTTGTAGTGGTTGCCTGACTCATAAAAGACACATTAAGCACTGTGGAGTGTCTAATTTAACTTTTATTCTTCCCGAGCGCCGGGACACATCCTATCGCCGCTCTGCCTCGCGGCGATCTGGCACGTAACCGCGCCTCTTCCCGTCATGCCCCTGGGTACGCTCGCAACACTAGAGCACGTCGCTATAGGTCGCAAGAGAGCAGGGAGCAGGGAGCAGGGAGCAGGGAGCAGTGCGTTGCAGGTTCACGAACTGTGGGCACAAAGACGCGTTGAACTTTTAGGGTTCAAACATTGAAACAGTAAGGCCAAAGATACCGTTTGAAAGCCTGACAGATAATTAAACATTAAAACAGTTGCTCACTAGTGTTGCTGCGTTGTTTTTTCCACACTCTAATGTCAATGAACGCCCTGTGAAAATGCCAATTCAGGGTCACTCTGCCGTTGTGTCGACTCTGCCTGTCTTTGTTTAAAAAAAAATCCAGTTGCGTCCTCGTTTACTGGTCCTTGAAGATCCCGCTCGCGGTCATTCTTTGTAATGAAAGACACAGTAGAATTTATCTTCAGAATAACTTTATTCCACGATAGACAGGCAGGTACAGAAGAGCAGCACGAGAAATGCATCAGTAAGCCCCCCTCAGCTGTAACTGACCTCAACACACACACATTATTTGATGAGGCAGAATAATAGTAACAGCACATAACAGATTTGCTTTAATTTAGCTTTGCTGATCTACCGAATCTTTCATGTATCCAAGCCATCTTCATCAGCACAGAGACAATTGATAACGCAAAACATGATTTTTTGCATCCTAAAATGTACATTTAAAAATTGGGGTGGTCGTTTGTTTGGGTTCAGGGAATGTTTGTTCACATGAGATGACGAAATGAACTTCTCTTCATGCATTAGAAGAGTGCTTAAAACTAGGCTGTTGAAAGTAATAGTCTGCTTCGCCTCTTAACTAGCCTCTGCCAACTAACTGGGCCAGATAGTTCCTCGACTACGATTCTATAATCACCCTTCTGACTCTCACTTTTATTTCCTACAATGCCAAGAGTCAAGTCAAGAAAACTTTATTCGCATTTGATATATGCATAAAAGTACAGAATACAATTTTTCTAATGCCATTTGATAAAAAAAGGGTTTTAAACCAATTAATAATCAATATTATACTTGTTCCGCTTAAAATGGCAGTATTTACAGGTAACCTCTTTTCTAAAAACGAACATTAATTGATTATAAAAGAAAATTGTTACCACATACAATGCCATGAGACTTCTGGTGAGTAACCAAGACTGAAATAAACCAATAAATTAAAGAGAATCCCATTACCCTGATTAGCTACAGGGGAGGGGGTATGTGTACTTTGTTCCTGGCGAGCCAGACAATCACAGCATAACAATGGTGACTTACTTACTGAGCTAAAGCCATGGACGATAATTCACCAAAATGCCAGGGGTAATGAAAGTGACATGAAGCAGCCTTTATTCCCCTGATTGAATGACAGCATTGATCCTTTCCCCTACCCTTAGACTTTCTACAATGTTGATGTGCTAGGGCAAGAGAAAGAAGAGAAACCTATCAATCCGCCCCCTTTACTTTCTCTTCTGACGCTGCCTTCAAGACCCACCAAGACTAGGGACAGCAAAGGCACTGGCCTGGTTACCAAACCGAAAGCCAGGAATAGTAGCTATCCCTCGCTATCTTCAATCAACAGCCATGATTAATGCTTGCTGCTAACTTCTGTTGAGATCAAGTTAAGATGTATTCCAATCCCGGAAAGGCAAATCCAACTTTTAATCTTTCTAGTGACTCCAAATTCATTACCAATACAATGCGTAATAGTAAAATAGTAATTTTAGTAAGAATCAATTTTTAAAAGGCCAATCTGAGGCTCGACCTTTCTCATGTATATCTCCTACATATGAAACGGGCCTTGTGACCTGCTGGCTGCTCTAATATGGCGTCCAATCCCAAGATGCAAAACGTAGGGGTATATTTACTAGGAAATAGCGCAGTGAGCAGCTGCGAGCAATTTTGTAGCGCCGCACTGTATCATTTCAAAAATGCACACCTACCAACAACTCATGCTAAGGAAGCTTGCGTGGTGGCAGTCAACACAGGGAGGGCACCCACAAACTGGAAAAGCGCCACAGCTTGGCCATCAACATCCAACAGAGCCCATAATGCCCCAGGGTGGGAAATAAACCAACAAAGAAGTCCCATCAACAATGAAAGCTCAACAGAACAGCCTTATCGGGCTGACACTGGCTTCAGGAAAACAGAACCAACAAGACCAGCCCAAGTGACCGAAACTTGCACTCCAGGCGCCCTGGAAGAGCTACAAAGCACTCATACACATGTCGACAGAACTCCACCAACACGAAGGCCCCCTCAGAACGATTCCAGCCTCAGGCAAGACATCTTAGCTCAAAGATGATCATGAATCGAAAGGCAACGTGGCACTCTCAACAGACCAAACATCCTGAAACTTCTACAACACATCCAGCCACTGTTACACTTCACCGGTAGGGACATTGTCAGGGTGCAATATGTCTCTTTGACCTTGCAGCCAAAGAAGGAACAAACCTGTATAACTTGGGGCAACTCCAGCACAGCACCAAGAGTGTTCAAAGAAAAAGACCAATTCGCAGAACGGGGGATCGACATCCGGATGATCGAAAATGAAAAGTATCCATTCAATTTACACGCACGCACCAAGAACACCCCCATGGTTTGTGTCCTGGAAGGGACCAGCTGAGGGGAACGCTCCATAGATCAAGCAAATATGAATATTAGGTGCAGGGTTGATGGGCAGCACGGGGGCAGACAGGTTATTACCATTGCTAAAGCCTCCTCACCCCCGCGCCCCACCCTCCCCAAATTCGGCTTACTGGGGCTAGGTCGCCTCCAACTTGGCCGAAAAATTTCAGGCCCACCCCTAACAAGGAGCCCTTCCATCACAGCAGCACAGCAGGAAGCATCCACACCTTAAACATCATGGCATGGAACATTGCAGGCATACATAAGAGTTTGCAAACCTCGACGCCGACCACACTCCTCAAAGGGGCAGACCTCATCTGCGTACAAGAAATGTGGGCAACTATACCCAATGCCTTAGCAGGCTATGCAGAATTTTTCAAACCAGCAATCAAACTCAATCTTTCTGGGAGACCCTCTGGGCGCATCTCCTTGTCCATCATGCACATCCTAAAACTGTGCTTTACAGAGATAAAAAAAAAAACACCTCCAGGAATAGCCCACGCACCTTCTTCTAACAACCAGACAACTATAGACTACATCTTATTGAGCAAGTGGCTATGAAAAAATATGTTAAGTTATGCAGTGCTCCCAAGGAGCGGAAGCGATCATGCTGCCTTGCTGCTGTAATGACCCCAGCGGGAAGCTGTTATATCCTCTGCCCCCTCGGAAAAGTCCAATGGCGAAGAACAACATAGACTCCTGAGGAGAATTAAATGGGTGCAGACAACCATCAACAAATTAGTCTCATGGAAATACACATGGACTGGCTGGCCGTCTGGTCTGAGGCCTGCTCTCTCCCCAGCAACTCCGCTGTGCTCTGCTCTGCGGTCGATCCTCTGACCCCTCCTCCTGGTAGGATTCGAGGCCGCTCCGCTCTGTGCCTGCCTGCTTGCCCGGTTACTGTGCCTTGTGCCCTTCAGTTTGTATTTCTTTTTTTTTCTTGTGCCCACTAAGTTTATTTTTTCGTCCTCTTGTGCCATTCAGTTTTGTTTCATTTTTCCTTGTGCCCTTTTTGTTCATATTAGTTTTCTGGTGCCCTGTGTTTTTGTGTGGTGCTCAATTCTCCAACAGCTGCCTAAAGCTCAACGTCGAGAAGACAGAAGCCCTCGTCCTTGGAACCACCCCTTCAGCATGGGACAACACGTGGTGGCCCACTGCCCTCAGCAGCCCACCTACCCCATTGGACCAGGCCAGAAACCTCGGCAACGTACTCGACTCATCCCTCAGCATGTACCGATAAGTCAACGCCGTCGCCTCCAGCTGTTTCAACACCCTCCGCATCCTCCAAAAGACATTCAAATGGATGCCCCCAAGTCAAGGAAGACAGTCCCCCACGCACTCATCACCAGCATACTGTACTATGGAAACACATTCTACGCCGGCAGAAATAATTTTCTACTCCGCAAACTCCAGACGATACAGAACACTGCCGCCAGACTCGTCCTTGGCATCCCTTGGCATAAGCACATCAGCCAACACCTATGAAAGCTCCACTGGCTCCCCATGGAGAAAAGAGTCACTTTCAAAATCCTCACCCACGCCTACAAATTCCTATACAACACCAGACCCAAATACCTCAATGACAGAATCACCTTTCACGTACCCAAAATAAACCTCTGATCAGCCAACCTCACACTGGCAGAAACCCCACACATCCACAGAGCCAGAGCAGGCAGAAGATCCTTCTCTTACATCGCGGCCAAAACCTGGAAAAAGCTCCCGGCAGACATCAGATGCGCCCCCTCCCTGAACACCTTCAGGAAACCCTCAAGACCTGGCTCTTTGGCTAAAAGGATCTGCAGATTCCCCCCACCCCAGCGCCTTGAGACCCTCACGGGTGAATAGCGCTCTTACAATTCCCTGATTGAATAAGCCAGCCATTATAGGTGAATGGGAAAAACTTTCACACAAATTGGGCACGCTGCTCCGAGGGAGCACCATCCACAGTAAAACAAGCATGATAACCCACACCTTAAGGCCAGCTCCACTGATTAAGAAAAGCCTGCAGCAATTAAAAACAAAACAAAGGGCACACATAAAAACAAGAAGGGAAGCCTCCAAAAAACAGCTGAAATCAGCAGCAAAGATTCACACTCATCTCATCTGGAAAATAAAATGGGAAGCTACTAGGGCGAAATAGATAGAGATCTTCGAGTTGCTGGCGCCATGCAAGACTGAATACTTTTGTCAATGCTTAATCTAATTCATGGGTCCTCCAACAGAAGGGACTCAGTCTCTGCAGAGACCTGGGTAGCTCATGTGAAGTCTCTGTACACTGACGACCAGAAAGCTATTTGCGTAAACGGGTATGCCTCACGAGCAAGTCGGAAAACATCAGAGCTGAGCCTCTTGGGCCAATGGCGGAATCCATAGTTTCAAGTGAGGCAGTAGTCCCCACCCCCTTAAAAAGGATCCGTAAAAATGGAGCCCCAGGACCCAATGGCCTGCCTGGTTCCCATTTCAGGGAGGACATATATTTCTGGTCTTCAAACCTTTCATTGCTATACTCAGAATGCCGGCTTCTGGAGGATATTCTAGATTCCAGGAGGGGCTCCGTGCTGTAACCAATATTAAAAAAAGACTTAAACAACGATCCAAAGAACTATCGGATGATCGCCCTGTTGGACATCCCAAGAAAGGCTTACGTAAGCATACTCTTGCAGGAATTAGCAGACTGGGTACATACTAAAGGTCTTCTGCAATTCTACCAGACTGGGTTTAGACCAGGAGGGTCAACTGTGGACAACATCACAGACCTGCCATATTTAGCCCAACAAGCAGTAGCCCAACGCTCTTCCCTGCTCTTTGCCTGCTTTATGGACTACTACTCAGCAGCCTTCGATGGGATAGTCCGCAGTACCCTCTGGCGGAAACTGGCAGGGTGAAATATCTGCCCAAAATTACTACAAGCCATCAGATCTCTGTACTCGGAAACCTGGGTAAGGATTAAACTCTCCAGGGAATTTGCTACGGAAACAATAGCCACAGATCGGGGGCTAAAGCAGGGATGGGTCCTGACACCACTTCTATTTATTTTTTACACTGCCAACTCGGGCCTGGTCCTGTACTGGGCTTCTCTCGCTACTCCAAAAATCAGAAATACAAAAACCCACCTGATGTATTATGCCGACGACCTTGTTCTTTTGGACCATACTAAAATAGGCCTCTAAAAAACCCTCACCACCTTGTATGAATATAACACCAAAAATGAGCTGGTAGCTAATGCGAGCAAATCCAAAACTGTGATCTTCGGCTGCTACCCAAAGAAAAAACTCACTAAGTGGCGCCTGACCTTAACCCTGGACTGTGTAAAAAACTATCTTGATGCTTGGCTAAGTGAGACCGGCCGGCCATCACTCCATCTACAAAAAATGTGTCTGAAAGGGAAGATGGTCACACATGCCCTCTGCAAATGATAGGCCACCTCAGATAGCCCAACAACCATGGCAATTCAAAGGGTATTGCGGGCTAAACTATTACCGTCACTCAATTATACGCAACAGGCATTTCCGGGAATGCTCGCAGAGGAGCTGGAAAAAATACATTGCGCAGCATACAAAAAAATATTTTGTTTACCTGCTTATACAAGAAATATCTTGATCCGCCTCGAATTCAACCTCATCCAACAAAAACAAGAACTTCCGGCTGCGCTGCCCTGTGGTAAAAGTAAAGGGCAGGAATGTGCTGTATCTATGAGATATGGTTAATTCCTGTCTTTTTCCCCTGAGCCTGCACACAATAGGCAGCCGTGCGCCAACGCAACAAGGGTGCCAGCATTGAGGGGATAATTGTTTTTGTGCAGGAAGGGAAACCTTTCTGCACAAAAACAATCACAAGAGGCTTTTTCCTCTTCCTCTGTGTGCTGCAGAATGCAACACACATAGAAAAAGGGAAAACAAGGAGAAATAAAGATATTTCTCGTTAGTTTTTGGCGCTGCCTTAGATTTACAATTTCTTGTAAGTCTGGGGCAGTGTCAAAATGCCATGAATGTTGCTAGGAACGCCCCCAGCAACACCCATTGCACTCCCCTTTAACACAGAAATCTGTGTTAAAGGAGACTATATTTAGGAGGCAGCATTAAGCCAAAAAAAGTGGCTTAGTGCTGCCTCGTAAATATGGAGCAGGCTCCTACGCCATAGAACATCACTAAAAGTGATGCTCCGATGGTGCAAGGGGCCTCATAAATGAGGCCCGATGTCTTCAGCGCGAGTGTGAACTCTAACAGCTTGTGCTTGCACTGAGGAGAGTGGATTAGTGTAAGACAGGGCTATGGTTTTAAAATGCTGCTCTAGCTTTCACTAGAGGAGGACAGGCCTGCAGGTGGATGTATTGCCTGGGGGAGGGTTCCAGGGATCTCTTCCCACCTTGAGATGGGTGCTGCCTGATGACATCTTTGCCACTGCGCCCATGTCTGTAAGACGGTGCCGACTCAATGGTAAATGATAAAGGGTTCACTCACTTGCATAGAACCACACCTCATGCAAATAATGGAATGCCCCAAAGATTGCACTGGTGTAAAATGTTCAGGTACACGATCCATATTTAAAAGGAGACCAGAAGCATCCGTAGCCCTTTCTACAATACCAAAATGGCCCGGGCGTGCAAGACGTGGGCACAAACAGGCAGATGGGCACTATCTGTAATGTGACTCCAGATGTCTCTCCCACTTTCATCCAAACCATACCCGATGTTCTTCCCCATTCTCCAAATGTAAATGATTCCTTGCTCCTGGATGGGCAATTTAAAACACAAATGTGCATCCATAACTTATTTTATAGCTTCAAAGTGCATGCCTTAAGTGTCAGTGAATTACCCTGTAATAAGGAAGTTAAATGTACATTTATATTACACAGTAACCTTTCACAATAGTTCTTGCTCTAAATTAACAGTGACATTGTTGAGCAAATCACGTGCCCCAGTAGAAAACCTCCATGTGCTTTGAATTCACAACATGGATTTCCATAGATATTGTGTTATTCCAAGAGATCTTGTTGTTGTTGTCTTCTTCACTGCCATTTGAAGTGTTTGCCCATTGGGCGTGCAGAACTACAAGATTTAGAATGGAAAGGGAAATGCAGACTTGGAACGGCTGCACACACCTGTCATCAGACAACTTTTCTTGTCTATTTTGTATCTTGGTACAGTCCACTGACCTCTACAGCGTGCTCTTTTACACAACACAATTCATGTCAAAGAATGAAGTGGCTGCAAAGACTTAGATCCAGCTGGATGCGAGGAGAGAGCCCCTGTCCAACATTCCTCAGTAACTCCCCTTGACTTGGCTGATGCTCAATCGAACACCTGTCTGAACCGCTCAGACCTCAGTACTCTTCTGAAAAGAGGCCAGCTGGGTTCAACCAGAGGTGCAGGTTCAGGTTGGCCCAGAGTCTGGGTCTATGAAACCCTGGGATCTGCCTGTTTGCATAGATCTCTTGAAGATTTAATGCTGGATCAGATGGGGGGAGGTTGACCATAACTTCCTGGCAGGGTTGTAGAGACCCAAGCGCTGTAGTTTGCCCAGCTTTTTTGTCTGATGAGGATTTGTGTGTGATTTCTGACTCTACTGAGAGGAAGTGACTTTAGCGCTGACCTCTCATAATCATATCTGGATCCCTGCTTTGGCCATCTTTGCACATTGCTAGTGAGGAGACCAGTGCTGCTTATATTACAAGTGTCGAGCCAAGCTTTCACGAGGGCCCGTGTCTGTTCTTCACCAGGCTTAACTGAGAGAGCTGGAGCAGCATGGACAGTTCAAAATTGACAATTTTTATTTAGGGTGCAAAAGTGAGATCTGAAAGAATGTGATTTTTTCCTACTCTAGCCCGTAATCTCCTTCAATTAATAACTTTATAGAGTTATCATCGATAAACTGCAAAGTGGACGAATTACTTAACATCTGGCTAATAAATGCAGTTATTAATCTTCACTATTAAAGAAATACACATCTGGGTCCTGTTCTGCCTGTATTGCAGTTGAACAAAATCCATTCAATATATAAAATGATGTTCTACGGACGGAAAATAAGTTGGATGCGAAAGAAAAATGTGGGGAGTTTCACAAATTAATTCCCCCCATCTATTCCACCAAGACTGAACCGAGCTCTTGAGGCGGAAGCCGAGAGTGTTTTTACTTCTTTTTAAAAAAAATTACGAATAATTTGATTGTCACTTTAACTTGTTGCACGTGTCACTTACTCTGCTCCGGTTGTGCTCCGCGCAGTGGATCTAGCGCTGCCGAGGCCCCCAGAGCAAACAATCTCTTCCTGCCGCCATCTCGGTGAGGCCGCAGGCCACACCCCCTTCAGAGGCCACGCCCCCCCCCCCGCCGCCCAATAAAGAGACGCTGAATACAAGCGCATGTCATTAAGACTGAACCGAGCTCTTGAGGCAGAAGCCGAGAGTGTTTTTACTTCTTTTTTAAAAAAATTACGAATAATTTGATTGTCACTTTAACTTGTTGCACGTGTCACTTACTCTGCTCCGGTTGTGCTCCGCGCAGTGGATCTAGCGCTGCCGAGGCCCCCAGAGCAAACAATCTCTTCCTGCCGCCATCTCGGCGAGGCCGCAGGCCACGCCCCCTTCAGAGGCCATGCCCCCCACCACCGCCCTTCTAGATCTATAAATCATGTGCATCTTTCGGACGCGCAGCGGACGAGCGCAGCGGGCGCGCCGCTTGCGCGCCGAAGGCGCGCCAAAGGTAAGCCCATCTGCGCCTGTCCGCGCCAGGCCGGGCCCTAGGGCAAACCATGCTGGCCGTCCCATCTCATACTCAGCACAAGCTCTCAAAGACCTACAGCATTTTACCCCCCCGGTGTCTCCTAATTCCCACAGCCGTATACACACAGCCGGCCTTATGCGCCCTGCTTTACTCTCTCCATGTGGACGCACTCCTACAGTTAAACCGACCAGGAACGCCACTTCCGTCAAGGTGTCATATTTGAACACCCGCTCTTTAGTAAAACACCACGAGGACATTGACATCCTGTTGTCTAATAACAACCCTGACATACTCCTGCTAACGGAAGCTTGGTTAACATCAGAATCCCTCCCAGATATTCTGGCGGCCCTCCCCCCTGACTACTACATCCTCCACGCCGATCGCCCCGGGTGGGGTGGCAGCCATCATATCTAAGCGCCTGAACTCTACTTCTTCTTACTCCCTCCCCCTTCCAGAGGTGGACAACTTGCTGGTTAGCTTGGAAACTGACGCCGGTGCCCTCACCTTCCTCCTCTTATACCGGCCTCCACATCCTATGCCATCCTTCTCTACCATCATGAGCGAACAGCTATCCAATCTACTAACGCAACACTCCAGTTTCGCCCTCTTCGGCGACCTGAACTACTGGTTCAACGATACCAACGCCGGCCCCCATGCTATTGAGCTCTTTGAGTCTCTCAACAGCTTAAACCTTATCCAACAGGTCACCCGGCCCACTCATATCAAGGGCCATTTCCTGGACCAGATCTGGACCTGCATCTGGCTCTGTCTCAGCCAGCAATATCCCCTTGCGTCTGGTCAGACCATCATTTAGTTGACACTTCCATCACTGTCGTCGGCCGGATTCCTGCTCCTCTGATGGCTGGTGGCTCCTCACGGAAATGGAGCACATATGATTCCCAGGGCTTTCTCACTACCCTGGCCGACACCCGCCCAGTCTTTAATCCCACTGACAACATCGACGTTATAGGAAATGACATCGTCCTGGCTGAGGTCAGCCAGAGACCAGTTTGCCCCCTTACCAAATTCCCCCGCACTAGGCATCATAACTCCCATAGGTGGTTCTCTGATGACCTCAAGCATCACAAATTAAAAACGCGCCAGCTGGAACGAATCTGGAGACGCGATTATTCTAACTCAGCCAGGTTGTCTTACATGGCTGCACGCAAAGAATACAAAACTGCCATTACCCTAGCAAAATCGGAACATTTCTCCAATAGGATCTCGTCTGCGGTTAATAAATCAAAGGAGGTGTTCAAAGTCATGAATGAACTCACCACAGACGACAGAAGCCTCCCAGCCAAGACCCCCACTCAAGAAACATGTGACACTCTCAACCTCTTCTTTGTGGAAAAAATCATAAAAATTAAAAACTCTATCCCTTCCCCATCCCAGCCACACTCTTCGGACACCTCCTCCAACAACCCCCTGACTTACCACCTTCCCGGCTCTGAACCCTATCTCATTAGCGGAACTCGCTACTCGTGTCAAATCTGGCTCCCCTAACGACTGCTGTCCGCCATTTGTCTTACAGAATATCTGCCTCAATCTACCTGATTGTATCCTAACCCTGCTGAATGGCTCACTCAGCAGCAGCATTGTTCCTAGCTCTCTCAAGGAGGCCATCCTAGTGCCCCTCCTCAAAAAACCTGGCGCTGACCCCGCGGAACCATCCAATTATCGTCCCATCTCCCTCTTTCCCTACTTTTCCAAATTAATGGAGGCCCACGTCACCCGATGCCTGTCTAATTTTATTGAATCTTCTTGCCACCTTGAGCCTAACCAAGCTGGCTTCAGATCTGCCCACTCTACTGAGGCCGTCATTCTGGCAGTCCTGGACACGCTTAGGAGTAATGCGGATGCAGGGATCCCCCAAGCCCTTGTACTCCTGGACCTGTCGGCCGCGTTCGACACGGTGGACCATAACATCCTTCTCCACCGTGTCGGACAGGCAGGCATCCAGGGTACCGCCCTTAAGTGGGTCGAGTCCTTCCTGACCGGAAGAACACAGGCTGTCCGCCTGGGCCCCTATACCGCAACAAAAACCCCCACGACCTGTGGAGTCCCTCAGGGCTCCTCCCTTTCACCACTCCTGTTCAACCTATACCTCCGGCCCTTAATCCACTCACTTCAGAAATGGGACATTACTGTTTACAACTATGCCGATGATTTACAGATTGTCCTCCCTCTAAACTCACCTCATGCCATCAATACGTTTCAAACTGTTATGATCCATATCCAACATTGGATGAACTTGAATCAGCTAAAACTGAACCCCGGGAAACCGAGCTCCTTCTCCCCGGACTCAGCCATGCTCACTGGGGTTCGCAGTTCTGGCCCCCTGAGCTAGGCCCCCCCCAGTCCCGGTCAAATCAGTGAAGAGCTTGGGTGTGATTATCGACACCGAACTTTCTCTCAAAGCTCAAGTGGGTGCGGTCATCTCATCTTGTATGTACCAGCTCCGGAAGATCCGCAAAGTTTGCCACCTACTTCCGCCTGCCGCACTCACCCAGGTCGTCATCTCGCTAGTACTTTCTCGTCTGGACTTTTCCAACTCCCTCTACCACGGTCTCCCACAATCTTAGCTGCACCGCCTTCAGGTTGTCCAGAACCAAGCGGCCCGCCTCATTCATAAAACTCCCAGATGGCAATCGGCAAAACCTCTACTTCACAGCCTGCACTGGCTACCAATAAGCCAAAGGGCAGCTTTCAAGGTGGCCTGCCTAACATTCAAGGCCCTCCACTGCGCCGGCCCCGCATTTCTCAAATCCCTAATCACTCCCCATCGACCAACGCGCAACCTCCGATCAGCCCACCTTCATCTGCTAGTCACCCCCAAAGCCAAAACCAAGAAATTCGGTGGTCGTCGCTTCTCCCACCTAGCTCCCGGATTTTGGAATCCTCTCCCTCTTTCCATCAAATCCAGCCCTTCCCTCCTGAATTTCAGAAAATCACTCAAAACTCACCTCTTCCCACCCCTTGGTTAAAAACATCGTCACTCACGCTTCCCTCTCACTCACTATGTCTTAAAGCGCCATGAAGCCTTTGGTGTTAGCGCGCTCTATAAAATGCACTTAACATAACATAACATAACATAACATCGGGGTTCCCAGTATGTATTTTTCTAATGCCAGGGCCATATTGGGACGTAGTCTGTGAAAGGAGCTGGATTAGGGGAGGAGTGATCATTAGATGTTTGCCGAGCTCGTCTGCTTTACAGTTCTGTAGTCCTGGGAGGGAAATGTTTCTTGTATGTGCCCAGTGCCATATTTAAGAGCTTGTTGCATTTGTATTTAATAAAGTAAACTGCTAGGCTGTGCGCCTGGCTATCGTCCAAGCCCCCAAACCCAGTCTGGCAGACATGCATGTCATATAGAAAAGAGCTCAATGTGACACGGGATAGACACTTTGGCTTCCAGCATTGCCGACCCCCAGCACTCCACTTTCGATCTAGTCTGTGTGCAGGGGACTAATGCCTTTATATAGGCTTTCGGGTTCCATAAGGCTCCCATGAGTGATGTGGGTGAATGAGAGGGGGACATGCTTACATTTCCGCATCCCCTCCCTTTATGTATAGAGCACAAGACAGCCTGTACATACTCAGCATCAGGATAGCGCCTTGAGCTGCAGTACACATGGAGGACTGGTCATGAATTGCTACCACGAGTCGAGTAGAATGTTAAACCGGTATTTCCAATGATGCACAAAAGTCATGTAATTGTGCAAAGAAATATCTAATCTCTATGGTTGATAACACGGAAAAGACAATATGTGCATGGCATTTTGACATTGGCTATGACTTTTTGATTCATGACAGTGAAGGAGAAAGACCATCTTGTCCCCAACGCGGCAGATTTATTTCCACACTTATAACTAATGATATATTGGGATCTATTAGCTACGGGGATGCCTAATTAGTGGGGATTCTGGATCGAAACTCCTTGAGAAATTGGGAATTCCCTGGGGAAATGCAATTCCAGGTCCAATTCTCCCTTTAATTCCTCATATCCCCCTGCAGTTTCCCCCAAACATTCGGGGCGCTGTAAGTAGTCAAAATATCTGGGAAACATGAGGCACGAAGGAACAGCAGGACCTCATAATTCATGATGCAAGTGACAGCGCGTTTACCGGCAGCACTGTGAATTACGGTACTCAAGTGATGAGAGCCTTTGTGGTTAAGAGAAATAGCAAGTGCCAAAAGGGAACAGCTTAAACACAAGGAGGCCAACACAGAACAGTGTTTCTGGGACTAACACCTGAATTCCAACAGTTGCACCATCTGATGTGAAACGCCTTGTGACCCTGACCTTGGGAAGCCCGAGAGGAAATTCTGAGATGATCTCCGATGAGAAGCCCTGGAGGCATTTACAGGACTGAGAATCATATTTGTCATACCCTGTCTTGTATTGCTGGGTATGTCTAAGTGGCGAGTGTGTGCCAGTGGTTCTTCCCAATGCATGAACTGGTCTGACGTGGCTAGTGGGCTACAGCTAATGAATGATAGCGCTAGAGGTTTGGAGTTAGGAGTGAGGGGCCAAGCAGCGAGCACAACCAGTTTCTAAGGATCTGTGTTAGTGAATGTTGGTAAATGTAACTTTACAAGTAACTCGTTCAATCACTTAATCTCCCCGTGCCTAACAAAACCAAAAAATAATAATGTGTCTGTCTGTAACGCAACAGGTACTCATGTAATGCGCTCTGATACCCTCGTCTAGTTCGCGCTGTATAAAACAAACAAAAAAAAGATGTGACATAGCACCTAGTTGAGTTGTGCATCTGAAGTTTTCACCTTAGTAAGATGTAGAATTGATGATGATACAACAAATCAAAATCATCTCTGTATTAAATTGACAGGTGGTTATTGTGTGCAGCATTATGGGCCTGTTACTCAATGACGCTGATGACACAAGTGTGGTGCATTGAGCTACTATAAGCCTCAGCAGTGTGGTGCATTGAGCTACAGTAAGTCTCAGTAGTGTGGTGCATTGAGCCACAGTAAGCCTCAGCAGTGCGGTGCATTGAGCTATAGTAAGCCTCAGCACTGCTGCATTGAGCTACAGTAAGCATCAGCAGTGTGGTGCATTGAGCTACAGTAAGCCTCAGCAGTGTGGTGCATTGAGCTACAGTGAGCCTCAGCAGTGTGGTGCATTCAGCTACAATAAGCCTCAGCAGTGTGGTGCATTGAGCGACAGTAAGCCTCAGCAGTGTGGTGCATTCAGCTACAATAAGCCTCAGCAGTGCGGTGCATTCAGCTACAATAAGCCTCAGTAATTGGTGCATTCAGCTACAGTAAGCCTCAGCAGTGTTGTGCATTGAGCAATAAATAATAAGCCTCAGCAGTGTGGTGCATTCAGCTACAATATGCCTCAGCAGTGTGTTGCATTGAGATACAATAAGCCTCGGCAGTGTGGTGCATTGAGCTACAATAAGCCTCAGTAGTGTGGTGCATTGAGCTACAATAAGCCTCAGCAGTATGGTGCATTGAGCTACAATGAGCCTCAGCAGTGTGGTGCATTGAGTTACAATGAGCCTCAGCAGTGTGGTGCATTGAGCTAAAATGAGCCTCTTTGAACCCAGTTTGAACATCGTCTGACTAAGTCTCGCTATCGTCTAATGTTAAGATGGAGCCATTATGTGGGTTCCTAGTTTAACCACCACATCAATATCACAGCACTGATCCGCCGCAGATGATATTACGTTGGATGTACTATGCTACACCATATACCCCAGTAACTTGTTCCTGATGAGACCCCGTATCTAGAGAGGGTCGAAACGCCGTCGACTACAGACAAAAGAGAGAGCTTAAAAAATTAAATAATCATAATTGTATCTAGCTCAGCCTTTTGTACTTTACCAATAACCTGTTTTTCCCTTGTTTGTTCACCTTGTCACAGAATACTCACCAAATAGGTTATGGTCACTTCACTGGGGCACACTGAATTATTTAATGTGGAATTATATGTAACCATTTTTGATATTGCATAATTAAATTACCTACTTCGGCTGAAGTCAGGTAGTCTTGCTGACAAAAAAGTGTATGGGTTGTTTTGATTAATTGGTATGAAGACCAAATTAATGTACATATTACTTGGACTCGATAGAGGGTCATAACTGTATACAATATTTTTTGTTTATGATTTAATCTCAGCAATTACTTGAGTTGCAGATCCTTAATTATTCAGAGAAATGAGTTCCTTGTGAACATTGTTTTTTGTACTAGCAGCATGTATTACGCCACCCCTTGGAAGCCCTCCAAAATGACACCACAGGCCTGCTACTGCAGCCTGAGTAAGGTGGTGAAAGCACCCCTTACAGAGATATAGGTTCACTATATCTAACCTATCACTGCACATATAAACCTATCAGACACCCCTATGGCAGGCCTTCTCAATCCTGAAGCCAGGGTGCTTGGTTTTGTGTGAGAAGGTGCCCATGCATGAGCAGAGCCCCTCTGCAGCCTTCGGAATCTCTTATCCGGGGTTGTCTGTGATGCAGCCTGACCATATACTCTTAAGTGCATTATAACCTAACGGTAAATGCTAACTTTGGACTGGCTGCATGGAGACATGTCATGTTTGGTGTCAAACACCTTGGAATCATAAACCCACCCCAGTAACTGGTGTCGGAGTATCATCCCACCCTTCTAGAGGGAGAGACATGACAGCACCGGTATACCCGGAACCAGCTTAAAAGAGCCCTGGCATCACAAAATGGATGCTGCAGCCACAGCCATGAGTCTGTCCTCCTACTGCTGACTGAAATTCCGGCAGGGGAGGCATGGACAATAGGTTTCTTGTCACAGGGTGGTGTTACCACCTCCCTGACAGGCTTTAGTGTATTGGGGCTGGGTGGGTGCACTCTGAGAGTGCTTTGAAGTCTTACACTGGGGAGCACATTTGGTGTCCCTGTGCATAGTCCAGCTCAAACAGTTGCAGGGGTTACCAGCCCCTGCTCTGGCGTGAAACTGGACAAAGGAAATGGGTGTATCCACCCCTCTTTCCAAACCCTCCCATAGGTGAATCCCCTGAGTTAGTCCAACCCCTTCCTTGGGTATAAAGAAGGAACCTCTGTAACCAGAACTTTAGATATTCCTGGATGAAACTCTGAAACTGAATCCTGGAACTTCGACGATCTGTTCAACGCCAGATAACTGAAGAATCTCCCTTGGAGTAAAGGAGTTACTCCCCTGCTTGGCAGGCACCAAAGACGCATATGTCCGGTCTGCATTTCCGAAGCTCCTGCCGGACGCCGAAGACCTTGCAGCCCAAGAGGTGGATTTCCAGACTTCCCAGAGGCCGAACCGAGCCCCAGCAAAGCTGAGACCCGTAGCCCTCGTGGGTACTGTGGAACCGGAACCCCTGAACACCGTGCACATTTGCAAGTGCATCAGCTTCTCGATGTCCCTTGAGGCTGTGCATTGGGTTGCTTGTAGCTCAGGCCTCGAGCAGAGAATCTACCAAAGATTGTCGGCCTACCCACTCCGAGTGACCCATGGGCCGCCATTTTGTGATTCCTCTTGAGGTCCCTTCGCAATCCCTGGTCCATCGACTGGTGGGTCCCTGTGAAGGCAATTCTTCCCTTAATTGGGCTTCCCTGGTTGCTCCAGATGTGCCCTGACTCTCCATCGCTTGGGGAGTCCCCAGGACCTTGCTGGTCCGCACTGGAGCATTTCTTCTCTCCCTGTGTGGGTTGCTGTTGCCAAGGCTTGTTGTGTCCAATCCGGGCACCGACGCTGCGGCACTCGACTTCCTTCGTGGGACAGCTCGAATCCAGCTCCTGGTTGTCCTCAACACCTCCTGGTCCTCGTGGCTGAAGAGTCAAGCTTCCCATCTCCGCACCTGGACATACGTCTATCGTGCCCCTGGTCACTGGCAAGTGACCCAGACTCTGTCCCATCTGCTTTCAGGTTCTTCACATCTTCGATCCAGGCTTGGATCTCTTCAGACACTTCTCTTCTTTCCGGCATCAGCACTTTTCAGTCTCCTGCCATTGAAAACGATGACGCGACCCAACACCATTTGACACCTATGTACCCGACTTCCCTGGGTGAGGTAACACGAGTACTCCGGTGCTCCCATGGGTTTTGGCCCTAGAACCATCTAAGTCCAAAAGGGTTTGTTCCTAGTCCACCTCTTGGTGTCCTTAAACTTTAAAAATCTAACTGTGACTTTCCCCAAAGAAGCTAACAGGATCTCGTGGCTGTGCTCTCACACTGCACACGGCCCCGTGGGTCCCCTGTGGCACTACCTTGGGTGGTTCCTTGGGGTCCCAGCAATTCTACAGGCTCTAGGCCTTGTGTCTAGTCAAGTCGTGGTTCTTATACCACTTTCTTAGTATATGGTTTGGTCCGCCCCTAGGGCCTAACGTGTATTGTGCTAACTTATGTGCTTTTGTCTCTAGCCTCATAAATAGACTAGAGGTGTGTGTTTATTAATAAATACATATATTTTATATATATACCTGGTGTGGTCTCCTTTCATTTCGCCATTCAAGAGATTATAGACTGGTAAAACAAGCTGCTTTACATTCCTTCAAGACTTTGCCTGAAGGCTGCATTCCATAGCTACCACTAGGATAGCTTTCAAATAAGGCTGTCTTTAACCTATCATCAATAAGGGGTTGTTTGAACTGGTGCAAGGTGCCCACTATAGCTAGTGGACAGCATATACCAGGCCAACTTCTCACAGTAAGCCTCAGCAGTGTGGTACATTGAGCAACAGTAAGCCTCAGCAGTGTGGTGCATTGAGCTACAGTCAGCCCCCATTGTGATTTCATCGAAAAAAAACAGTGAAGATATTCGTATGTGTGTAGATCTCAGGAGTTTGAGTGCTAACATATGGGTGGACAGGTACCCGCTGCCCAACATTAATGAAATGCTATCTGTTATAAATGGTGCTAAAAAAAATTTGGTGTTGGATCTCACATCCGCATATTATCAAGTACCATTACACCCTGAATCTCAATTACTAACTGCCTTCACCACACCGTTTGGCACATATAAATTTCTGAGATTGCCTTTTGGTTTGGCTTCGGCCTCATCTGCTTTTCAAAGAACTATGCAACATATGCTGGCAGACTTAGATAATTTGTTATGCTTTTAGGATGATATCCTTGTTTATGGATCTAGTGAGAAGGAACATGATTCTAATTTGAGGAAGGTGTGTAGCAAATTTTAAAGAGGCAGGTCTAACCATAAAAAAAGTCAAATGTAAGATTGGGGTGGCTTCTGTAGATTTCCTGGGTCACACACTTTCCAGTGAAGGGATTAAACCCAAAGTGGATTTGATTTTGAGGCAGTGGTTAAAGCCCCTGTTCCAGCGAATAAAGAGGAAATTAAATCATTCCTAGGTTTAGCAGAGTACATGTCTAAATTTGTCAAATATTTCTCAGATTTAGTACAACCCATTAGAGATTTGTTGAAAAAGGATGCGAAATATCTATGGTCACCTGTTCATGATCAAGCATTTTCCAATATCAAGAAAGCTATAACCTCGGCACCCTGTATAGGCAATTTTGATAGCACCAAAGACACTACACTGACTACTGATGGGAGTAACAGAGGCATTGGTGCCACACTTTCACAATTTCAAAATGGCAAGGAAAAAATAATAGCTTTTGCCTCTGGAACTCTAAAGGAGGCTGAAATCAATTATTCTACCATTGAGAAAGAAGCCCTTTCGTGTTTCTTGGCCACCAATCATTTCAAGTACTTCTTGTAGGGTCTACCATTCAAATTAAAAACCGATCAAAATTACAATTATACCATAGAGTATGTGCCAGGCATTAAGAATCAATTAGCAGATTTTCTTTCTCGTCTTCCCATTGACAAGCCTAATGATGACAATATAGATGATGGTAAGGTACTTCAGGTTTCTATTCCTGCAATTCTCAAAGATGAATGGAGGTCAGCATACAAAGATGATACGACACTTAAAGCTGTAAGGGATTTAATCAAGAATGGTTGGCCCAGTAAATGTGGAAATCTTCCGATTTCTTTGCAGCCTTATTGGAATGTGAGAGACGAATTGTCCATTGTAGGTCCCAACATTTTTAAAGCTGAGAAAATAATACCTCCTGAGGTCCTCAGAAAACGAGTATGTGATCTAGCTCACGAAGGCCATTTGGGGAGGAGTCTAACTAAAAGCAAACTACGCTCGGGTTATTGGTTCCCAGGTATAGACTCACAAATTGAAGAGTTAGTCAAGGGATGTCATGCATGTGGGATCAGTGACAAGACAAAGTGTACAAGAAGGACTCCCCTTGAACCTGTTCAGATTCCAATAAAGGCCTGGGAAAAATTGGGGCTAGACATCATAGGGCCTTTACAAGTATCAGGGCTGCAAAAGAGATTTATTCTGGTGTTGGTAGATTATTTTTCCAAATGGATTACTCTCAAATTTGCTAACAAGGTGGACACCAGGGCAATAATTTGTTTTCTATCTTACACATTTGCAAATGAAGGGATTCCACATACCCTCATTACTGACAATGGGGTTCAGTTTGTCTCGGAAGAGATGAAAGAGTTTTTAGTTAGTCTCGCCATAAAACACATTTCTACCCCGCTGTACTGTCCCCGTGCCAATGGTTTGGTAGAACGCTGCAATGGAATGATAAAAGATGCATTACAGTTAGCCATAGCTGCTCACAAACCTATAATCCAATCCATCAAAGACATGATTTGGTCGCACGCTATAACTCCCAACAGTGTGACAGGTTATTCCCCCTTTTGTCTTTTGAGAGGGCGTAAACCGGGGTCCAAACTTACACCAAACTGGCTATTTGAGGATAATACATTTCTGTGTGATAAGCGAATTACTCAGGAGAGGATTATGAGCCATCAGAATATATACAAAGGAAAGTATGACTCAAGATGGAGCACCAAACCTAGCGAATGGAAAGTTGGTCAACAGGCCTTGGTAAAGAAACCTGTCTCCGGTGCTAGTAAGTTGGACAAATTTTATGGTCCTGAGAAGATACTTGATGTTGGTAAAAACGTAGTTACCATGGCAGATGGAAGAAAGAGGAGCATGGACAGACTGGTACCATATTCTGGGCAAGCCACCAATATCGAGCCTAGAAGTGTGTGGTATTTATCCTGGAAATTTGGAAAACAGGCACAGTAACAGACTTGTAAAGTCACCATTTTGGCAGAAAGACTTTGTAACAAGATAAGCATTGTTGTACTATTCATGTATCGTTAGCTTTCCATGGAAGGGAAGATATGTTATAATCTTTCCATTACCTTCTTTTTATCTTTTCCTCTGTATTTCCCCGTTGGTATAGCCATCCCTCCCCCTCCCCTCCATTTTACCCTCCTTTGGTTTAGCCCTTACGCTCTAGAGGGCACCTTAGAATGTTGATGTGGGGTTTCTGGTGGGAGCTGTGGTGAGAGCAGAAAACTGATGTCAAATAAACACAACTACTCACGGCTTGGTTGTGGACTTCAATTCTTACAACGCCGAAACTCCAAATGACACAGATAGACACAACCCATGTGTAGCTCCATCTCAAGAGCAAACCTAGGGCCACCGCCCCTCATTACAACTGGCCTGGGAAATGGACTGTTATTTCTTCATCCCAGAGTTACACATACCAGGGGTACTAATGACTCCAATATTGAGGAAACTCCAGCCCGTGACCAGCTGGATCCAGAAGGTCTACTAACATGATGAATTAGCTGCTCTAATTCACATGGTAATTCTTTTTGGTTCAGCAATTGAAATCTCCAGGTGGACGTAAACAAATTTGTTGTGATCCTGTGCAACTCATATTTCCAGTGGAACCGGTAACTGATGCTACTGGCCCCTTCAGATTAAAGTGCCCACTTGTAATGAGGTGGTACTGTGGTACTGTTGTAGCTGGCATAGTCTTTCTGGGTGAAATACACTTTGACTTATCACTCTGGTATCCTGCAAGTAGGGCTTTATTTGTGCCGGTGGTTACAGTTGGTGGGTACCTGAACTCATTTCGGTGGCCAAGGACTTTGACCCAGAGCAAGAGGGAGAAGGGTAGAAAATGGAGAAAGAAGGAGCGAGAAAAAGATATGAAAACAGTGACCAGGAGAAAGCAGGTATGAACAAGCACTTGCAAGAGTGATATAAACAGACAGGAAATGTAGTGTGATGGAAGAAAGAGGCATGCGTTAGAAGTAAGCCTAGGCAGCCTAGGTGAATTAAGTCCTGTCTGCATGTCAGTAAACCCATATCACTAAGGTAGAAGGAACGACTATATTCCGTAAAATCCCCCGTTGAATTTATTCTTTATGACCAGAACATCCCATGATGCTATTCGCCATCAAGCCACTTATGACAAGTCTTAAGCCTTGTGATGAAGGCACTCCTCACTCCTTATCCTGTCACAAGGAGGGTAGGACTAGCGCTCCTTCAGTGACAAGTGGGAACAGCTGACCAGTTGGTGACACCACACCCTGAGTCCTGCGTTTGATGCGCTTGGCTCTGAACTAGAAGCAACTGCAAAGCTACCCGCTCATGTTGGCACGAATACAGGTGAAAGGGTAAAGGCACAGCTTCAAGTGGGAGGAAGAAACGGAACTGGATGGTCTCTCAAAGGGGCATGGCCGATGTAATTTAGGGCACGGCGTAAAAACAGTTAAGCTAAAACTCTATGCTTGCATCAGCCGGGGCCGTGCAGGTATGAGCGGGTGGGCGGTGGGCCTGCTGCATTGCATCCAGATACATAATACAACAAGTAACATTAAACTTACACTAAGCCAGGACTATTGACATTGTCAATGGTTTTTAGTTGCATAAGATAAATAAGCAACAGCCTCGTCGTATATGAATAATACTGAAAATGCTTCTGTGCTGAAATGATGAGACTGAAAGAACTATAACAAGTCTCTTTGAAGTTACATCAAAGGCAGTGATGGGCATTACTGCTCCAGAGTTAAGATTTTCTTTTCACCCTGTGGATTAGGGCAAAAATGGAGAGCACGGTAGAGGCCTGTCTCCGCACCCTTTTTTTTAGGTCTCGCCTGCATTGCAGCACATGCGCTGCTTCGCCTTGGCGAGGCCTATTGTTGTTGCTTTTGTGTCCAGCTTCTCTGGAAGCAGGGTTGGTGTCCGCCCTGTCTCCATTAGGCCCCGCCCACCCTGACTGCATATTTTGCTAGACTTGCTCGGGCTTTTCAGGAAGCATTCTCGGCATTCGTTGGTGTCCATCCTGTCTCCATTAGGCCGTGCCCACCCTGACTGGATATTTTGCTTAGACTTGCTCGTGCTTTTCAGGGTCCGCTGGCGCCCGACCACCACCTTAGGTGGGGACGGGTGCAGGTGACTGCGGACACCGAGGGGTTAAAACCATCCAACGAGCACCGAGAGGGATCTGGACCCGGGCATGGTCAGACAGCAGGCCCCCACAGCCCAGGAGCCCGTGACAGCATGCCTCCCCCCAACGAAGACGCGCGGTCCGCACTTTCATTCGCCTTCTCCCTTTCCCCTCAGCGGCAGAGAGTGCGCGAGGCTCTGGGTGGAGGGAGCGCAGGTGACCCGCTCAGCCTGGTGTTTTGGCCTTGACGCAGCAGGCGGAATACCCTGCGTACTGCCTCCCGACGGCCACAGTCATCTTGGTCCGGGTCTAGGTGGCCGCCATCTTTGTCCTGAAACTCTTTTTGGGGGGAGCTGCCTCTTCTGCGTCATCCCTGGCACCGAGCTCTCTCTGCCCTGGTGCACTGGCGGCTCTGTCTCACGCTTGAGGAGGAGAGGGGGAGGGTGGGGTATTGCAGGCAAACAATTGTCAGCTGCCTCATCATGCTGACGTTTCCTTGAAATCCCCTATTTACATAGTGCGATGGAACGGCGAGGAACAGAGAGGGTCCCCCGGCATGTGCTAATGGAGTGCGGTGACATGCAGCGATGGGGACGGTGGGCAACTCCTGTCTTCATTAAAACCCCAACGCAGACCAGGAAAACATGTGCTGGCGCGTTTTATTCACGCTCACGTGCTTCAGCTATGCCTCTTAGCACCTGCAATTTTAGGGTCCCTCTGACCACCACACCCTAAAAAGCGATGACCAAAGCAATGGGATGTGCAGATGAACCAGCCTCGGACCTTGGGAGCATGCAGTCACCCACTCAAACATCTGCAACATTTCCCATACAAAAACCTGCATTTGTGCTCGTATTTCCCTTCTGCAGCATGCGTGCCACAAAAGGGGAAGATTTCTAGAATTCTTGTGTTTTGTAGTACCATTGTCAGGGTTACGACTGAACCCGTTGTTACTCCTTCACGCTGTTTTTTTCTGAGCGCCTTTTCCTCGTATAAGTTATGATTTCACTTCTGCAGCAACTGGTTACTGGTGTATTTCCCTGCTGCAGCCCAGGTCTCTGGTGCCCCTTAGTGTTAGCGTTTTGAAGCCCAGCATAACAAAGAAAAAACGCGCGCACCGCACCGATACCGAAAAATGCATCTGCAGTCTTAAGGCAGCTGAATAATACATGCCGTTTCAGAGCGGAGCAAAAACCAAAGGAAATGATGGACGGAGTGTTGAACATTGCAAGCACTCACCCCCAGTGGCAAGTGTTCGTTGGGCTGGTCCAGTGGACGCCTCTGAGGTCAACCGCAGAGGCATGCGAGGCACGGCTGGCGAATCGTCGCATGGTTGGTGTCTTAAGGCGTGCGCGGCTTCATAAGTCTCCATCAGCTGCCTTTATAGGTTTAAAGAACAGCGGAGGCAGCCCGTGACTTCTGTGAGCAGCTCCTCTGGTCTCTGACTCTAATGATGGGAAGGGATTAGGCTCTGGCTGCCAAAGCCTGACGAATTAGGAGAACCCGCGGAAAATCTCTAAGCGGCGCTGGCAGATGGTGCACCCAAAGGTTTCCCTTTCATTTCCCCGCATTGCTTTTTAGGTCTCGCCTGCATTGCAGTGGCATTTTATTTCACCTTTATTTGTTATATTTGGGCAGTGATATATACTTTTTCCTACGTTGCACGGCAAGGAGCTAGTTTAGTTTACTCACAATCTACCCTTTTCCGTCGGGAATGGCCTGGTGGCTATGTACTGTATTGTTGAGTCTCCCTATCTACACACGTGAGGCACACTGCTTTTCCCATAGTTACTTCCCAGGTTAAATATCACTTTTCATGTTAAATTAATCCTTCGAATGCATGTTCCCAAAAACACTGTCACTTCTTTCATTTAATGTGATACCCATGATTTACGCGCTCTTCCGGTCCAACATGCTCTGCTCAAAGGGAAGAATCTTGCAAATAGGTTACTCTCTTATATCTAGAATCCGAAACCAATTGCCGAAACGCCATTCGTGGGATTTATGCGAACTTAATTAGCTGTGCATATGTTGACCGCATCAGGAAGTTACTAGATGCGAAACGTCAGTCGCTGGAGGGATAGTCTCTGATCACAAAGTCAGCTGACGTTGACAAGCCGCCATGTTATCGATCCCTCATTTTCCCTCTTCGACAGCACACACGCTGCAGCTCTTAGGTGTACTGTGTGTGTGGTTTTTTTCGCTGAACATCTCGGTAAAAGTTTAAGTTGTATGTGGATTAAACATGGAATACTCAAAATGCCGGAGTAGTGGAAGTGACATCATGCACCATTTAACCCATAATGACATCACAGTGCTAGCCTTTTATCCCTACTCTAAGGGTTTACAGACCCTCTCTAGTTGCTGAGATACTAGGGAGAGGGCAAGGAGTGGAAAACAATGAGAATGAAGCTGGTTCTTAAAGCTCTGCTTACTTTACATCCTTTCTGCTGCCTTCATGACCCTGAGTCCAAGGAAAGTAAGGGCACAATACAATTACCATGGCACCTTCTGAATGAAACCCGTTTCTCCACCTGAAGTGCATCTGAGATCCGGGCAAAATGAAGGATCCGACTTCACAATATCAACCTATGATCAATCAGTCACAGCAATCTTGAAGACATCAACATGACCGAAAAGCTGCCCAATCTGCCAGAACCCCCAGAATTAAAACATGCCTTAATAAACTGCTGATCTGCAACTGCAAACACTGCCACTCTCTCAATGTTACCTTATAATAGAGATGCTGACCATCTTACTCTCACCAAGCCTTGGTTCAATCCACATACCAACCAAGTATTGGCACTACGGAAAGGTTACAGGATTCTGCAAGCAGGCAGCTGAGTTCATTCAGGGAACAGAGTCACACTCGTCTAAAAAGAGGCCTTCAGTGGCAGTGTCATCAAAATTCAATGTTTCTATTACCGGTTGTTTGCATAGGCGATTTCACTGCCTGACAGCACAGCGGGGGTCGCATGTGATCACTTCGGGGCCTCACCACTTACTTAAAGTTGTGCTCAGAAGTCTGTGTGCTTGTTGTGTGAGGAGCAGTCAGGTCACGTCAGGAAACAAGCATTTGCAATACAATAGGTCTCGCATTTACGCAAGTTTGAGCTATTGGCATTGTAAATGTCATTGCCTTTCATTTACATTGATAAAAGGCATCGTCATTTACAATGCTAATAGCGTAAACTCTCGCAAATACGAGACCTATTTCATTGCAAATGCTTGTTAGAACAGCCGGTGCTGAGCACCGGCAGGACCCAGCCCACTTAAAGCCCTGGGTAAAAGTGAAAGGAACTAGTGCTGCCCTGCTGCACCAGCTCCTCGAGGGTTAATCAAGCCCCGCCTTCTTTCTGTGCCATCGGGCAGAAGACCTATGGGCCCGATCCGAGCACTGTAGGAGAGCGGGGCCAAGGGTCGCCTGGTGTTTATGTTTCATATCGTAAGTTATAGCTTCATTTTACGGCTCGTGGCTGCCGCGCACATGCTCTGGCAGTCTTTAAACGTGTTGGCAGCGTTGACCTCTCAATTTTTCACAATCAGCAAATAATTCCCCACAAGAATTCGGCGTGAGTTTCCACAGCTGAGCCCGTGACACGTAGAGTCTCTCCCGCCGCCATTCTTCTGGGGTTGCTGCCATGTACTATAATTAACAAGTTATGTGCCCCAGCCTCGCTCCCAACATACCCCGGCCTCCTGCCATACTCCCATGCCACAGGCCTTCATCCCTGGCCAAGTGCGAGTAGTGAGGGAGGCAGAGTTGGCATCACCTATATGGCCCGTGATTAACGTCTGGCGGGCATGAGTGACCCTGCCACCTCTGAACTCCCTCCACTCAGAGGGGAGGAGAGAACGAGAAAAAAAGCTAGGGAGAGAGAGAGAGAGGGAAAGACACAGGTGGAAAAATGGAGGGAGGGGAGACAGACTGAGATGGAAAGAGAGAGGAGACATAAAGATTTAGGGGCAGATTTACAAGCCCCTTGCGTGACTTTTGCGCTGCAGTCACTTTTTTGACGCAACAGCGGTGCAAACAATGCGGCCTATTTACAACGTGACGCATCTAGGGAGATGTGTCACGTTGCAAAGCCCTGCGTCACATTATACCTGCGTCAGGTATAATGTATGCAGGGTGGGCGTTCCCACGCAAGATTTCACTGCGCCACTTTTAGGACGCCACTGCGTCAAAATCTTACGCCTGCTTCAAGCAGGCGTAAGTAGTGACGCAGTGTAGTGGGAATAGGCCTCAACACGCATTGGTGGAGTTGCCTCGTGCTTGCGACACGACTCCAGCAATGCGTGACTTTTCCGCCATCAGATGCGTCAGAATTTCTGACGCATCTGTCAATCCTTGCGCCATAGTGCACTGTATTGTAAATACGGCGCATCTATGGTGGCGCAAGGGTTTCTAAGGGTGGCGCAGGGAAAGTGACGCATCTGTACAGATGCGTCACTTTCTTGTAAATCTGCCCCTTAGTGTGACAGAGGTACAGAGTGGAAGAGATGAAAGAGAGACGGTGTGAGTGCAGGCGTGTGAAAGAGAGCACACACAAGAGTGTGAGAATGGATGGGGAAGATTGCGGTAGTAAGGTGGGGTGCTAGTAAGAAGAACTGGGGTGTGAAAGAGATGGATAGGGAAAGGAGTTAAGAGATGCAAAAAAAGAGAGTGCGAGAGAAGGGGAGAGAGCGAGTTTGGATAGGGAAAGCAGAAAAGAGAGAACACATAGAAGAGAGAGCAGGTGAGAGAAACTCTTTGGACCTCATTTATGTTTTCTTTGCTGTAGGGCAGCGCAGCAGGCCTTTCTGGTGTGCTTCCCTACGGCAAAAGAAAAGGGCAGAAATGCACCGTAGTCCTGTCCTTTTGCCCTGCGCTGGCGCCGGCGCACAATGGGCTGCAGGGCCGGACTGGGAACGCAAACCGGCCTTATAAATATACCAGTGGCACATTGCGCCACTGGAACGTCAAAAAAGTGACGTTCTGGAGGCGCAAAAGTGCCAGTTATGAGTTCCTGAGTGAGCAAGAGACAGAGCGATGACACAACAATTGCTATCGAGCCAATTACTTGCAATTTCACTTCTCTGAGTTCCAGTCCTTACATTAGGAGGTTTCCCTTGTCACAAATGCAGGATTTATCTATTATAGCTCCGACTAAAAACTTTAAATTCAATGGGGCTTATTTACAAGCCTCTTGCGCCACCAGTGCGCCATTTTTAATATGGAAAAAAGTGACGTACCGGCAGCGCAAGAGGCTTGTAAATAAGCCCCAATGTTTTTACCTAGTCCCTATCCTCGGCTCCACCACTCCTTGGAAGCTGTAAATGAAGATTATCGCATCACCTCTTGACGGTCTTCCTTGTCCCTCGCACCCAAGTAGAGAACCTTGACCACTGAGAAGGTAGGAAAAAGGACAGCTTGAGATCACAACTGCTGGATAAACTGGAGCAGTGAAAACTTCTACTAACAACGAACAGAAAACACCCCAGAAGCGAGGAACTCAGCAATGAATCCTAGATAAAGACACTGTCCGCCTCTTCCATCCATTGCATTGAAAAACGAAGGGCGACAGGAAAACCTAGGGCTGTATTGCCAAGTCTGATAGGTTAAACCCTCAGCAGAACCCAGCAGAATCCTGCTGAACTTACTCCAGAAACACAACCAGAAGACAGGCAAAGGAAGGAAACACCCTCCAGGATCAACCAACCCAAGGCAGTGGACAGAGAATCTGAAGCATAAGGGCAAATCTAGCCATTGAAGGAAGCACCTTGAACTCATGTAAAAATGCAAGGGCACTGTCTCATGCAACCCTCACATTATAGCCAACACGCGTCATCAGCACCAGACAGATCAGAAACTCTCCTCAAGCTGAGGGAACTGAAATGAACTAGAAAATATCCATTGGTCAACGACAAGTCTCCACACTCATAAGAGAACCTGCTGAAGACGGCAGAAAGCCAAAGCTGACACAGGCAGAGAGGCACCAAAACACAACGGAACGTGAACAAGACAGGAAAAAAATAGAAGTGTGCCAGGGGAAGGCCGCCATTAAGGCTCCAAAGGAGGAGATGGGGGTTAGAATAGGAATTAGGTTTAAGTATTGCATTTAAAGCTTTAGTTAGGGCTAGGATAGGTAGATCCCGCCTGTGTGATGAGGGAAACCTCCTAATGGAATGACTGTGACATGGAGGCCTAAGGAAGATTACAGGTAAGTATTTGACTCAATAGTAATTGGTGCATCAGTTCTGCGTGCAGGAAGAGGGAAACCGCACCATCTAAAAACTGGTACCAGGAACACATATGAGGAGGCAATGATTATAATTATGGAATGTATTGCTTTCTAATGCTGCATGAGATTGCGAGTCTCTCAACTTGGTAAGTCTTTTGTGCCATTAGGATAGTAAGATTCCTTTTAAGCTTATCATTTTGTCACGAATATAAACTAGCAAATGCCATTTACAAAAATTACTTAAGTTATTTAATTCTTCTGTAAAATTGTGCATCATGGGGGAAGTAAGATTCCTTTTAATGTTATTAATGAAAACTATTGCCCCTTGTTTACCTGTGCACAAGCAACTATATGGCCATTTTGCCCTGCAGTTAGCCTAAAACTTTTGGGTTATCCATGTCTCTGCCGACCTAACTTTTTGCCCCCAGTGAAAGTTTTCTTACCTTAGAAAAATAATAGACATTTCTGCAATTAAATGACAAAATTATTGGGCCTTCTCTGCTCTATGGGCTTGTGTTTGACTGGCCAGGGTACGGGTTGTCATCCTGGTAGCACTTATTCCCTTTTTTCAAATCTTGTTTGAAATTTGATTATTTGTTTGCTTGGTTGTTTTATGCTGTTCGCATCTCTCAAATAATTATGATTGATTTTTGGCATTCGTTGAGAACATTGCATTCCCCTTTTCTTACACTTGTTTCCGGCCATCTCTGAGCACGCATGCTCACTTCATAGCAGGATAGTTATCCCAGTAGTACCTGTGTGTCACACACTGAGGTTCTCAGTCTTGGACATAGCTACTCACCGTGCCACACCTCTAGCTCTCTGCTTAATTTACTAGTAATCCCTTCTTGAGGTAGTGTTTTGTTTATGGTCAACAAATTCACACAGTGTAAATTTTCGCTCCCTGGTACTTTCAATTAATGAAAATAACCAAGTAACTTTACACCATCAGTTTGTCTCCTTTCTAGCTAACTGCATATATTCTAGGCTTTCTTCAGCATCTTATGCTGATTAATAGCACATTCTCCCCTGTGTGACACTGGTCTATACTTCAATATTAGACCAATTCACCGACGCTGATGTAAACGTCCCCCCCCCCCCGCCCACAGGGATGTTAGAGACAGACAGCCCTCCTCAAAAAAAAAATACGTTTTCTAAATGTTGCCTCTATAGCTATGGGCCCATTTTGGTCTTTACCTCACTTAAATTGTAGGCTCATGTTCATAAAACAGCCCCGTGGCTTCCTTTTTAGGTCTCGTCTGGCGTAAGACTGCGCAGACATGTGCAGTCTCGCTGGCGAGATTTAATGTTTTAGGTTAGATTTCTCTAGTGGGCTTTAAGCCCCGCCCCTCCTTTCCATTGGCTGGCATCACCGATTATGATAAACGGTGGCCAGCCATTGGAAAGGAGCGTCTCGTGACGTACACTTTTCTCTTTTAGAGCCGTCCCAGTTGGACTGGCTGCCCCGACTTACTGCTGGCGTAAAAGGTTTTTTATCTTTATGGGGCCAAACACATGGCTCCTTAAAGATAAGAAACCAGTCATGAGAGGCAGTCCAACGAGGACGCTCTAAAAGAGAGTTGTTGTTGGCGTTGCAGTGCGCGGCGGTGGAGGTCTCTCTCCCTGCAGCTCGCAGAGCAACCCGCCTGTTGCGCCCTCCCTGCCTGTCATCACGTAATCACCCGGGCGTAGCAATTATGAACATTAATGTAACTGGTACTAACTCTTGTAACATGCTTCAGTTTCTTCAGGTCCAGTTCACACTGTATAATAAACAAACAAAGTAGAAGTCCTCCTTACCCTGTACTCCTCGGTACTTTCCTCCATGGGCACCACGTTGTGCGCCCGGTGTTCCCAGGACTCTCTGCACACCAGGCAGGGGACCCGCTGGTCCGCTTGGCAGTAGAGCCGCAGCGGTTCGTGGTGCTTGGAGCAGCGGTCATCCTGCACTTGCGCCAGCTACTCCACGAGCTCGGACATGTTAGCGATATGTCGGTTAGGTCGCAGTTTTTTCCAGCGGGACACCCAGCGGCACTGCGGGCACGGGAAGTTAGTTGCACTGCAGGCCCCGCCAGGTCTGGTTGATGCAGGACCGGCAGAAGCTGTGGCCGCACTCCACCGACACCGGGTCCCGGAAGGGGTCCAGGCAGACTGGGCAAGAAGCCTCCTCCTGCAGGCTGTGCAAGGGGTCCGGGGTGGTGGCGGAAGCCATGGCAAACAGAGCTCCTCCACTGTCAGCTCAAAAGAAACTGTGAGCCAGGCACGGTTGGCTCAGCTCTACAGCCACCCTAGTGTAAACAAGAACATGAGCGAGAACCTCAGATGCAGCACGCAGACCGCCCACTAATCCATAACCAACTTGGTGGCCATCTTGGAATTCCTAAGGTCAATGTTTGTAGGCAAGGAATCCAAAGAACACCTCCGCAATGAGCTTGCTACCTTTGTAGTACAGAAAAGATAGAGAATAATCTACAGCATGTAAATAAGAAGCGATTCAGTTAAAATGTGCATCTTGAATATTGTTACATACACTTCTGAAGTAATTACTATGAGAAAACACTAGTAGAATTGAGAAAACATTTAAGTATTTTTCGATCAGTAAAACAAAAATCCCCACAAAATGAAGCCACCGTATTATGGTTGCTTAAAGGACGCACAATGTAATGGCGACTTTGATTGGTTACCGAAGGTTCAGGTTTAGCTGTCCTTACTGGATTTGTTGTAAAACAAGACCTCTTGTGAACAATACGAACAAGCATTGGAAAAGCCGATCATTCTCACCATTGAGAACTATAGGCATTACCAGTGCCTTTCGGTGCCCACCAAACATGCCAATAGACCCGATTCAGACGGGAGACTCCTAACTTTGAAGTAAAAAAAATAGCTTTATTTCGCCTTCACTGGGCTAAACTTGCCTCTGCTTCAATACATACTTAAATCTTTCATTATGACTCTTGAGCCTTATGAGGCTCTGTAGAGGACACTCACTACCTCCGCATTACTTTTATTTCCATGTTCACATGGAAAGATCTTCTAGCAGGATTCACTTGGGGGAGAGGATGTGGTCCGTCAGCTAGACTGCCGACTTTGGTGCTGGAAACCAGGGCTCGAGCCTCGGGGTCGCGTTCACATCCTGTGATTCTGGGCAAATCACTTAATCAATCAATCAATCAATCAATCAATCAATCAATCAGTGCATTTATACAGCGCACTACTCACCCGTGAGGGTCTCAAGGCGCTGAAGGGAGGGGGGGTGCTGCTACTGCTCGAATAACCAGGTCTTAAGGTGTTTCCTGAAGGTGAGATGGTCCTGGGTCAGTCTTAGGTGTGCGGGGAGGGAGTTCCATGTTTTGGCTGCCAGGTAGGAGAATGATCTTCCTCAGGTGGTGGTTCTACGAATCCGTGGGATGGTGGCGAGGGCGAGGCTGGCGGAGCGGAGCTGGCGGGTGGGGGTGTAGAACGAGAGGCGGCTGTTGAGGTATTTGGGGCCCATGTCGTGGAGTGCTTTGTGTGCGTGGGTGAGGAGCCTGAACGTGATCCTCTTGCTGACTGGGAGCCAGTGCAGGTTTCTCAGGTGGGCGGATATGTGGTTGTGGCGAGGGATGTCGAGGATGAGTCGTGCGGAGGCGTTCTGTATGCGTTGAAGATGTTTTTGAAGTTTGGCGGTGGTTCCTGTGTTTCCGTAGTCCAGACAGGCTGGTGACAAGAGCCTGGGTGACGGTCTTTCTGGTTTCGGTGGGGATCCACCTGAAGATTTTTCGGAGCATGCGCAGGGTGTTGAAGCAGGAGGACGATACGGCGTTGACTTGTTTGGTCATCGTGAGGGAGGAATCCAGGATGAATCCCAGGTTGCGTGCGTGGTCCGAGGGTGTTGGAGCGGAGCCCAGCGCTGTGGGCCACCAGGAGTCGTCCCAGGCGGATGGGGATTGTCCGAGGATGAGGACCTCTGTCTTGTCTGAGTTCAGCTTCAGGCGGATGAGCTTCATCCATTCTGCGACGTCTTTCATTCCTTCCTGGAGGTTGGTTTTGGCGGTGGCTCGGTCTTTGGTGAGGGAGAGTATCAGCTGGGTGTCATCGGCGTAGGAGATGATGTTGATGTTGATGTTGTGTTTGCGTGCGATGGCGGCGAGGGGGCTCATGTAGATATTGCAGAGGGTTGGGCTGAGCGAGGAGCCTTGGGGTACGCCGCAGATGATCTCCGTGGCCGCTGAGCGGAAGGGGGGAGGCGGACTCTCTGGGTTCTGTCGGAGAGGAACGAGGTGATCCAGTCCAGGGCCTTTCCTTGGATCCCGGTGTTGAAGAGGCGGGTTATTAGGGTGCGATGACATACTGTATCGAAGGCTGCCGAGAGGTCTAGGAGGATGAGCGCGGTTGTTTCTCCATTGTCCATCCGGGTCCTGATGTCGTCGGTGGCTGCGATGAGGGCGGTCTCGGTGCTGTGGTTGGCTCGAAATCTGGACTGGGATGGGTCGAGCGATTTGCTTGCCTCGAGGAAAGCAGTCAGCTGTTTGTTGACGGACTTCTCGATGACTTTAGCCGGGATGGGAAGGAGCGAGATGGGGCGGAAGTTCTTGAGGTCTTTGGGGTCCGCTGTGGGTTTCTTCAGAAGGGCGTTGATTTCTGCGTTCTTCCAGCTTTCAGGGATGGTGGCTGACGTGAAGGAGTTGTTTATGACGTTCCGGAGATGGGGTGCGATGATGGTGTCGGCTTTGTTGAAGATATGGTGGGGGCATGGGTCCGAGGGGGAGCCGGAGTGGATGGAGTTCATGACGTTGGTGGTGTCTTCAGTGCTGATGGGGGTCCAGGTGCTGAGGGTGGTGGTGGGGGTCGTTGGTTCGGTAACTGGAGGCGGAGTCTGGGGCCCGAAGCTATCATGTATGTCTGCGATCTTGTGGTAGAAGTACGTGGCGAGGGAGTTGCAGAGGTCTTGTGATGGTGTGATGTCGTTGTTGTTGGCGCTGGGGTTGGAGAGCTCTTTGACGACGCTGAAGAGCTCCTTGCTGTTGTGGGTGTTGTTGTCTAGCCGCTCTTTGAATGATGACCTTTTGGTGGCGCGGATCAGCTGGTGGTGCTCACGGGTGGCGTTCTTGAGGGCTGTCATGTTTTCTGTTGTCCGTTCGTGACGCCAGGTTTTTTCGAGGGTTCGGCAGGATTTCTTAGATTCTTTGAGGGCGTCTGTGAACCATGCGGTTTTCCTGTTGCCGCTCTTGCCTGGGGGGTTCTTCAGGGGGGCGAGGTCGTTGGCGCAGTTGGAGATCCACTGTGCGAGGTTGTGGGCTGCATCGTTGGTGTCAGAGGTGTCGGCTGGCGGGTTCTGGCTCAGCGATGAGAGGAGCTGGTCTGTGGTGATTTTGCTCCAGCATCTGCGGAGATCTGTTGTGTGCGAGGGGTGGGATGTATTCTTTTTGAAGGTGAAGTGGATGCATCTGTTGCCGGTCCAGTGTAGTCTGGTGGAGTGGTTGAAGGAGACGTGGTTGCTGGCCGAGAAGATGACTTAATCTCCCCGGGCCTGAATATGTAATGTAAATACAGTGCTCATGTACAGCGCTCCAATACCCTCGGGTCGAGTTCGCGCTATATAAAAGATGCAAAATTAAAAACTTTCAGCACACCCATAGAGTGATTTTCAGGTTTGCTATAAGATCAGGCCACAGGAAAAGACCATTGGCTGAAATGTTGACTGTCTATAAAGCCTCAACGTGACCTGCGGGCAGAAATACTGACATGATTAGCCAATGTTTCCTCTATACAGGTTGAATAAAAAACCTTTCGAATGTGTCTGGTACAGATGTCACATTCATTCTGCATGACGAGGTAGGCTGGAAGTATCTGGAGCATCATATAAAACTGCCCCACCTCCTCCTGTAGAGAGCAGCATTGAGCAATCTAGCTGCAAATGTAACAAGCATTGAAAATGCAATAAGCCTCGCCTTTTATTAAGTTAAAGCCATTTGCTTTGCTATATAATACCATTAGCAAAGCAAATGGCTTTAACTTAATAAAAGGCGAGGCCTATTGCATTTTCAATGCTTGTTAATGAATCGGCAGCCTGGCTCACATACAATTAAAACAATCTTTTTATGTCTCTTCTCAGAGAACGCGGTGCCTGTGTGTGTAATTGCCTCTTGTTGTGACAATGTCCTTCCACTCACAGAGAGACCAGACGCTGCTGACGAGTTCGACTCAAAGAGAAATCTCGAATTAGTAGTATACCCTGGGTGGACAAGCAGTGCTCAGCCAAGCTCTTTCTCACTCTTTACTATAAGTATATAGCGCTGTCTTTTTTCTCTTCCTACTCTTTTGATTGAGCACTGCATGGTCACTCTTGTTACCCAGGACTATTGTTTTCTTGGTTTAATTATTATGCTATTGTTCTAATTATGCCTAAACAGAACCTAACCAGTACTTAACAGCAGTATGCGTTCTTCTGTTTGAGTTGTTTTCGTGGAATAAACTTATTTGTATTATCATTAATGAGTTCTGAATAAATATTTGAATTACAACTCAGTGAACCGTTGTTTCTTTTCTGCAGATAATTTCTCGGGTTGCTGTAAAGTAACAGAGAAGCTCCTGGTTTATTAAATATACATGGATGTGAAAGAGGCAGAGGGAGAGAGAGAGAGAGATGGGGAGATAGTGAAAGCACAGATACAGAAATGAGATAAAAACAGAAACATAACATTTAAAATTGTTCACAATTTATCATTATCCCATACACCCTTTATAAATGCATAAGGGCTTATTTGCAAGCCCCTTGTGCCACCAGTGTGTCACTTTTAACATGGGAAAAAATGACATGCCAGTGGCGCAAGGGGCTTGTAAATAAGCCACAGTAACTTTAGAGCCAGCTTTAAAAAAATTAAATTCATCAATTTATAACTCCTGTTCTGCAAAACTCCTTTTAAAATGTCTTCAGATATTTTAAGTGTTGTTTGATATCCTAGATGATTGAGAATCCAGAGTAGGAATAGAAAATTATAAACAGACCTAAACAACAATTTTCAGAGATATCATTTTTTAAATTTCCATTTCTTGGCAATGTCAACAAGTGGTAGTTGTTCTAATCTAATTTAAACACAATTAATAGAAAGGTAACCTCAGTGGTAGTGGAGTCGAACAAATAATTGTTATTTAAGCCACAATGAGATCAGTGTATATGTAACCAATGGAATGCCAATAATTAAAAATATGTTTTGTCTCCCCCAAAGCTCCAATAAATAAATGCTTGCTTTCCCTAAAGTTACAACTCCACCTACTTGCCAATTCAGTATTACCCAATATTTCAAATATTTCCTTTGCCTGAATGCGTCCCAAAGACTGACTTCTGCAAATGTTATGCCTAGTTCCAAGCATTCCAGTTATATCGATATAAATGTGTGAACTCCCAGAAATTCTTTCCTCATTATACCCTCCATCCTTATAAAATGATACATATGTTCATTCCACCAAACCATCTGCAATATAGAAATGATTGTCATTTTTATGTTATCATAGTGGTGTTTCCAATTTAACCTATTGTCAAAACGCAATACCTAAGTATCTCACTATTTATATGTAGGACAATAAATGTTAATCTGCTGGATAGCATTGTATGACTTTTTTTTCTCTGACGAAAATCATGCTGTCAGTTGTGTTGACCTTCATGATCCTATAATTACTGAAATAGCAACAGCTTTGAAGCTCCAGACCGCCCTGCAGCCCATTCTGTGTATGAGTCACAAGGACTATGAGATGTGCACAGTACATTGTCAGTAGAGCCATGGGTCCTTGTGGAGGAGGAGGATTGTTGATCTTGCATAGACCGGGATCTAAGTTCGCTAAGTATAAAATAAACAATATAGGCACAATTGTGCAACCTTGCTTCACTCCTCTTTGAACAGCTACTCTTGATATATAACTCTTACTTACCTCTACCCAGATTGCCACCCATTTATCTGACGAATGCGTTTGCTTGGCAGGCAATAGTCTGAGATCAGTTCCAAATCTATTCAAATGATTCCACAAAATCGGCCTCTTGGCTAAATCAAAAGTGGATTTAAAGTCAACAAATCAACAAAGGCTCTCGACTCTCTTTTCTGGAGCAGTGCACATGCTAAGACGCTGTGTGCTAGTGCAATGTCTCGAGTCCACTGTTTACAGCCGTCCCCTTTAAGAAGATCCAGTGCCCTGGGTTTCTGGCCCAGAGTGCTGCCCTTTCACTCCTAATCAGCAATGCTGACTTGTTTGATCTCTGGGGTCCTTAGTGTGCACCTCCTACTCTGATGCTTGTATGGCGATGTCACCTGCCTGACATGCTGCTACACAACAGGGCATTCCAGGGGCCCTACTACACGCAGGCCGTCCTTTTCCCTGTTTGCGCCATGGCAAACAGGTGCACTGTCGTAAATGGGGAAAGTGAGCCCTATAAGGTTAAATGTGCTGCCCTCAGGGCAGCTGCAAACTTGTGCTGTCCTACGGGCAGGGCATTCAATTGAAATGAGGGCAAACTTTGAAGCAGCTGCTCCTTGTTTCACTGTGCAGATGGAAATCTGCCTGCACTTTTGGGAGTGGGGTGAGATCCCCTTAGAGACAGGTGCAGTGTGTGACTGCACTGGACTGCAAGGGGATGTCTAGGAGGTCTGACACCCTCCAGCGGCCTTCCATCAGGGGGTGCACTGACAGTGCACCAGCTTTTTTTGTGGTGCACTGCCAGTTTGTCTTCTGATAGCTTCTTTGTACCCACATCCATAATACGACACGGGCGCAGAAGCAAAGAGATTCCCTCATTTGCATGGGGCCATGCCCCCGTGGGAATGAGAGCACGCCCTCTTGAGATAGCACTGGTGCTACATGTGCACCAGCGGTATCTGCATACCGAAGGACCACTTGGCCCCTTCTGTGATACCACAGTGCCCCGGGGCAGACAAAGTGGGCTCACATGCCCGTTGCACTCCCGGGGCATATTCTATAATACGGCCACAAAAGGGCAAATACTTGACTCCACTTATCAACTAATAATCTCCCAATATGTCTGGGGTGCGTGCAGCACTGTGCTACATAGCTAAAGATGCAACTCACGCTGAGGGGGCGAGCAACGCATACACACCAAAGAAAATCTTTTCTAGTATGTGGTGCCTAAATCCTAAAATGAGTAGACTCTTCTACTGGAAACACTCTAACCACAACCAGAAGTAGCTCCTAAAGGCCGAAAATATTACAAGTCCTGGTCAGTGCCCTGTTCTCATGGGATCCTCCTGCCAACCTACCACCCACAGGCGCCTCTCATAAAGCTTACTTACACTGCCTGTCTTCTGTTATAGTTTTATTTAAAGTTTAGGCCTGTTTCTCTTCTCTACTCTGTTGCCATCCCTATTGTATTTGTGTTAATTCGTTGTCTTTTTCTTTCTTATTTTCTGACTTTGTTTACTGTATATATCTCGCTTTCCTTATGTTGTTAGACAATTGTCATTGTTTTTTTCTCAGCATATAACTTTATTTTCTACTTATTGTCATTTTTTTAATAAATCTAATGTTAACTTTTTTTAACAAAGCCGCCACTCTCTCTATAGTACACTTCCTTTTCTTATTGCTTCTTACTTTAATTATATTTCTTTTTGCGCCCCGCTCCCCCTTTTCTTTCTTCACTCGTCACATTATCTCACCCTCGTCCATCCACTCCCTCTCTCTCATATCTGAGCTGGAGAGCTGCCCACATTCGTAGGATCCCGAACATATATTTAGTCCTCGGTAATTTGCTCTGCATTGTGTCATGCAGTGAACCGAACATGGAAATTCCATCTCGCGCCCAGAGCCTCTGCAGGAGGCCGCCATTGAGTCACTGCAGCACTGCATCCAGGGCTGAAAGGGTGCCTGGCACCAGCAGGCACCGAACGACGCACAGGGTCTGGGGTGAGAAAAGGGGCATGATTTATCAGACACTTAGTAACTCTGCCGATAGAATGGGCAGGCAACCAGAGGAAACATTAGTCCCTACTTAACAAAGGATGCCAACACATCAACAGCACTAGAGGCCCTCTTACAGCACTCTCAGAGGCCTCTTGCTTAGAGCACAGCCACATACAGGCTTGAGCAGGTCATCGCAGGGACAGCAGGTTACAGGGAATGCCAGAGTCCTCAACTCCTTGGCACAGGGTGAGTCTTTCACCTCTTGCTACTGGGGCTCTGCCATGTGTCAGAGGGTGTGGCTTTACAGTCAGAGCCACCTTCTTTAGAAATGGCGAAAAAGGTGCGAGTCCCAGCGTCGGCTCAACATCTTGTGATTCTAGGCAAACCAGGTCATCTCTCCATGCCTATAAAACCTTGTGTAATGTAAATGGTGCTCATGTAAAGCGCTCCAAACCCCCTTGGGCGAGTTTGCGCTACATAAACCTGAAAAACATGTCTCTAGTGCCCGAAGTCATCACTGGCTAATCACCAACATTTAAGTTGTTTGATCTACAGAGAGCTATGGAGGCAAGTGCCCCCTGACACCACTATAAGAATGTGCTCTTTTGTTGGTAGTGTCGTTGAGGATTGGGTGGGCAAGAACTTGAACCTACCTTATACCAATGAACAAACACTGAGATAGCTGGTTGAAACATAAGCTACCTAGAGAGTGAACTACGAAGCAGATGAAGAAATATTTAGCAGAGATACAGCAAGCTCAGTATTCAGAGTTCTTTCAACCGAACATTTGTGACCCTAACACTGAAGTTTCCCTCAGTAATTGCTCCATCCTCAATAAGAACTCACAGCATCCCCTGGAGCTTTTAATTAATTAGCAGACAAAGAACAAATGCAAAATAACTGTCTGTCTACAACACGTGCAGAAGGGAAGCAGTGCAAGTTTCACTTACACACCTAAAAAGCATTAGCAAAGCCAATAGGTTTCAACTATGCGAGAGCTAATGACTTTTCCAATGTGTTTTATCCATGTTGTACACGGGCATGGCTGCTGTTTATCACCTGGGTAAAAGTAAGTGATGTAGAGGAAAGTAGTGTACAGTGGGATGTCGTAAAGTGGTGTGAAGTGCCGCGGAGTGGCATAGAGTGAAGAAGAGTTGTTTTATTAAACTTAAACTGTCCCGAATATCAAAAAGGAGTGTTGTAAAGTGGAGTACAGTGGCATACAGTGCAGTACAGTGGTGTAGGGTGGAGTAGAGTTGCGTAGACTGGAGTGGTGTAGATTGGGGTGGAGTAGAGTGTCATAGAATGTCATAGAATGGAGTGGAATGGATTGGAGTGTTATAGAGTGGAGCAGAGTGTCATATAGTGGAGTAGAGAATCGTAGAGTGGAATGGTGTAGAATGGAGCAGCATAGAGTTTTGTGGAGTGGAGTTTTGTGAATTACGTGGTGTAGAGTGGAGTGTCATAGAGTGGAGTAGAGTTGCGTAGCGTGGTGTAGCGTGAACTAGAGTGGTGTTGAGTGAAGTAGAGTGTCGTAGAGTGGAGTTGTGTAGAGTGGAGTAGAATGGAGTAGTGTAGAGTGGAGTGCTGTAGAGTGGCGTAGAGTGGAGTAGAATGTCAGAGGGTGGAGTGGTGAAGAGTGTAGTAGAGTCTCGTAGAGTGGAATAGCATAGAGTGGCATATAGCGAAGTGGCGTAGAGTGGCATGTTGTAGATTGGAGTGTCGCAGAATGGCATGGAGTGGTAAAGAGGGGAGTAGGGTGTCGTAAAGTTGAGTGTCAGAGTGGAGTATGGTAGAGAGTGGAGTAGAGTGGAGTGTCATAGAGTGCTGTAGAATTGAGTGGAGTGGAGTTGAGTAGAGAGGAGTGTCATTAAGTGGAGTAGAGTGTCGTAGATTAGAGAGGAGTAGAATGGAGTGGTGTGGAGTTAAGTGTCATAGAGGGAAGTGCCGTAGAGTGGAGAGTTGTAGATTATTGTAGGGGGAGTGGCGTTGAGTGGTGTAGAGTGGAGTGGTGCAGAGTGGGGTAGAGGAACGTGGAGTGGCACTTAGTGGAGTTGAGAGGCATAGACAGTGCTTAATTTGAGCCAGTGGTTTCCGACACTCAGCGCCAACACTTAATTGTCAACAGCGACACTTATGACAGTGTGCCACATGGTGGTGCTGCTTGTTTATTTCAGAGACGATCACACACTTTGTAGTTGTTTATTAATGCAATATATATTAAAAATGACTAATTCCTCCTGCTCTAGCAATTTGGAGCCTGGAATAGTCTGAATTGTCACACTTGAAGGGGTTTAATGGTTAGTAGTTATAATGTTACTGTCATTGGCAGTTCTGACAGGGGTATTGGGTGGTGCAAACTGCTGTTGCTGCCTGACGAGAGCCCTGGCACTTATGTTTTTTACAAATGAGGCACTGGGCATAGAGTGGATTCTAATGGCATAGAGCGGAGTGGCATAGAGTAGAGTAGTGTGGAGTAAAGTGGCACAGAGTGGCATTGTGTGGAGTGGAGGGAATCTAAAAAAGTTTTAAACCCAAATCCAGGGTATGGTTGTGTATGTCATGAATGTATGCATGTGTGTGTGTAATCGAAATAAGGCAGCAGTGCGAGCTTCATTTGCATATCATATGTCTCAATTAAATATGACCAGAGGTTCTCTAATTTGGAAATGCCAATGTAATCTCAGGATTGGAAATCCTTCAAAGCCACAGTTTGCTTTAGCCAAGTGCCATGCCATATCGGGGTCTCTGCAGTCAAGACCTCCTTCCATTAAATCCAGCACAATGCTTGATGACAGTACCTCAATGACATCGCTGTGGCCAGAGGACATCGATTCAATGGACATGCCCTATCCAGCAGGATGAGCACGCCGTATTTTTCAAGGTGGAAGCCATGTTTTCCTTCTCACACTAGCTGATGGCACAATAATACCTGCCGTTGACTGGTGACATTTTCCATGCCATGTCTGTAGTTTCTACACCATATACTATGGCTTTATAGGGGAGTTAGATGTGCCAATCATGGTTTAAACAATTTATACATGTTTTAAGTGTCAGAGAAAAAACACTGGGCACTGTGCAGAAAGTACAAACTAACAATAAAAGGGGTGACCACGCAAGAAGTGGGATTTTGTCACACCTGTATAATGCCTCTGGACTAGAATAGAAGAGAGGTGCATATGCAGCTCATGGTATGGAGACAGCTACACTTTCTCAAAAGGTAGGTAATAGCCCACACACCACCAAAGAAAATACCAAGGAAAACACAAGGCCTAAAAGAAGGAAATGGCCCACATTCGACCAATAAGTAAGCATGGTCAAGTTATACCCAAGAGGGGAAGTGGCAGTTCCCCAGAGCCTCTATCTTCCAAAGGGCCTCCTAGGAAAGTGATTTGTCTCTCTATATCACCTCTATTGCTGTAACACAACTCTTTGCCTCCGTCTTCCTACTTCTACCTCAGCCTCTGCCTCTCTCTACCCAGAATTTTGGGGCCCCAGTCGAGACTTATTTTGTGTATTTTTGTGGGACTCTCTTTCTGTTCATGTATCATTCGATATTGTTTGATATAGTGTGGACCACAATTGGTAAAAATGGTTCATAAAATACACAGTTGTTCCAAACAAGTGCCCCGAAATATGTCTTTCCTGGGGCTCGCAAAATCCTTAAAATGGGACTGCCCGCAAACAGCTGAAGAGAAAGCAACAAACTGGCATGAAGCCCAGGAAAAGAGGGCTCAGATTTGCTGCTGCGAGTACTTACACCACTTACATTGGATAACATGTACAGCACAAACAGCAGCAATGCACGTTTCCTCACACATGCAATCAGAACAAATAGAATGGACACACAACATGCTCCAGCTGTATAATTTTTTTTTTTTGTCAATATTTATATAGCGCGAACTCGACCCGAAGGTATTGGAGCGCTTTACATAAGCACCGTATTTACATTACACATTCAGGCACGGAGAGATTAAGTGATTTGCCCAGAATCACAGGATGTGGACGCGACCTCGAGGCTCGAACCCTGGTTTCCAGCACCAAAGTCGGCAGTTTAAGCCGACGGACTTGTATGCTAGAAACCAGGCGAGGAATTCCAAAGCCAGCGGCACAGCCAGGAGTTTTGCTGTGAATTCCTGAAAGGCCGGACTCTGATTCCAGTGCCAGGGCAGGGGGCGGGAAGCAGCAGGTTCATCGTCAAGGCCAGAGGCGTGAACCTGCGAGGGGTCACCCGAAGAGTGCACTGCACTATCTGTCTCGTCGTTATGAGTTGGCCTTGTTTTAGCGTCTTTGTATACAATCGCGAGCATTTGTTTAATCACGTGCCCAAAACGTGGTTCTCACAGATCCGAGGGAGTGGCATGTGCTGCCACGGCGCCTTCTTCCCCTTCTTTCCCACGTTCCCCAGAGTCCGTCCCGCTCATCAATCAACAGGGCGTGAAGGGCAGAGAGTGGGATCCTGGCAGAAATCACCATTTCATGCCTAAAATCTTGAGTACCCAGACCCGCGCTGACAGATGTCACTATTACTCATCTCAGCGGTACTCGTTTTTTACATCTCGAAATAGTGATGCAGTCATTTTTAAGTAGACAATTTGGATTATTGGACATGCACCAAGTTGCTCCCACGCACATAGCAGGCATCACTCTGTGTTTTGTCTTTGAACACAACTTTGACCTAGCAGAGTAACTCCATCTTTGGTTGGATTATTCGCTGAGCACTCTCCAAGTCAAGGGCGTGGCTCCTGAGCCGAACCCCATAACAATCAATTAATGCCTGAATTGTTCTGACGGAACAATAACAATGGCAAAACCAATAGGTCTCGCCTATCTAAAAGCTAATGGCTTAGCCAATGTGTTTTTATCCATGCTTTACACCAGCGGGGCTGCTCTTCAGCATGGCTAAAGATTAGTGGCGTAGAGGAGAGTGGAGCGGAGTGTCATAGAGTGGAATGGCGAAGAGTTGAGTAGAGTGTCATAGAGTGGAATGAAATAGAGTGCCGTGTATTGGAGTGGCATAGAGTGGAGTCGTGTAGAGTGGCTTACAGTGGAGTGGTATAGAATAAGTGGACTGGTGTAAAGTGCAATAGCGTATGGTGTTCCAGAATAAAGTGGCATAAAGTGCAGCAGCATAGAATTCAGCGACATACAATGCAGCATCGTAGACTGCAGTGGTTAGATTAGAGTCCTGCATAATAGAGTGCAGTGGCGTGGCGTTCAGCGGTGCAGAATGGAATGGTGCAGAGTTGGGTACAGTGGCATACAGTACAGTGATGTACAGTGCATGGGTGCAGAGTAGAGTAGAGTGGTATAGAGTGCAGTGGATTAGAGTGGTGCAGAATAAAGTGGCATAGAGTTGTGCAAAGTAGAGTATAGTGCCATAGAGTGCAGTGGCATAGAGTGCAGTGGCTTAGTGTGGAGTGCTGCAGATTCAAGTGTCATAGAGTGAAGTGATGCAGAGCAGAGTTGCAATGGCGTAGAGTGAAGTTAAGCTGAGTGGAGTGGAGTGGCGTAGAGTAGAGTAGACTGGTGTAGACTGCAGTGGCGTAGAGTGCAGTGGCATTGAATTCAGTGGCATACAATGCAGCATTGTAGAATGCAGTGGCATAGATTAGAATGTTGCATAGTAGAATACAGTGGCATACAGTGCAGTGGTACATAGTGGAGTGGTGCAGAGAAGAGGGGCATAGAGTGCAGTGGTGTAGAATACAGTGGCACAGAGTGCAGTGGTGCAGAGTAGAGTGGAGTAGAGTAGAGTGGAGTAGAGCGCAGGGGTATGGAATGGTGCAGGGCACAGTATAATGGCATGGAGTGGCAAATAGTGCATTGGTGTAGAGTGGAGTGTTGCAGAGTGCAGTCTTGTAGAGTGAAGAATGCAGACTAGAGTGGCATAGAGTTCAGTGTTGTAGTGTAGAGTGCCACAGAGTGCAGTGGGGCCAAGTTGCATAGAGTAGAGTTGTTTAGAAAGCAGTTGTGTCAAGTGCATTGGTGTCAAGAGCTTTGGCATAGATTGCAGTGGTGTAGAGTGTAGTGGTATAGAATGGAGTGGCGCAGAGTAAAGTATAGTAGCGAAGAGTGCAGTGGCATAGAGTAGATTGTTTCAGAGTAGAGTGAAGTGGCATGGAGTGGAGTGGTGCAGGGTAGAGTGGAGTAGTTCAGGGTAGAGTTTCAGAGAGTAGAGTGGCATAGAGTAATGGCGTAAAGTGGTGCAGAGTGCAGCGACATAGAGTGCAGAGTAGATTTGAGTGACATACAATGGATTGGCATAGAGTGGAGGGCCTTAGAGTGGAGTGGTACAGAGTAGAGTGTGTTGGCGTATAGTTTATTGGCAAAAAGTGCAGTGGCTTAGAGTGCAGTGTTGCAGAGTGGCGTATAGTGGCATGGCGTAGAGTGGTGTTGTGCAGAGTAGAGTTGAGTAGCTTAGACTGGGGTTGTGAAGAGTGCAGTTGTGTAGAGTAGAGTGTGGTAGAGTGTATTAGCATAGAGTGGTGCAGAGTAGAGTAGAGAGGTGTGGAGTGAAGTGGCATAGAGTGCAGTGGTGTAGAGTGGAGTAGTGCAGAATGGAATGCAGTGGTGCAGAGTACAGTGGCGTGGTGTGAAGTAGAGTGCTACAGAGTAGAGTGAAGTGGAGTGGTGCAGAGTAAAGTGGAGTGATGTAGAGTGGAGCATGCATGGTGTGGTAGCACACTGCCAATTCAGACAACGCATTTTCAATAGAAGCACATGGGTAGTCTTAAATAATGTGTGCTTAATCTTTTGGGAACTATAGTTTTCTGTGCTGTCTGTGATCAGTATCTTGCATAATGCTCAGTGTTAGTCCTGAGTAGTAGTTCTCCCCCTCTGCTGCACTCTTGTGGCTACCGGTCATGGTAAGAAAGAATGTAGCCACTCAACTTATTTTAGTTGAGTTCTGACATCATAATGCCTGCTGCCAGGAGCCAAGGGGAAAGGTAGAACATAGAGCATAATTTAAGCTGCAATTTAAGCAGTGAAACTAAACCTGGCATTTCCAGCTTCTGTTCCCTTTTTAGGTCTCGCCTGACCCAGCGCATGCGCTGGTCTGGCGAGACTTATTGAGAGGGTTTCAAAAAGTGCTACCAGGCCAGCCTAGAGCTACAGTGCATGTGCGCGGGCGCGCGTGCCGCGCTTTACAGCGATTACTTTCACTTTCACTTTGCATAGCCAATAGGTCTCGCTTTTGGGACCTTATAAGTATTTAGTTATGCAACTGTTGCATGGCTAAACACTTGTAAGGTCCCAAAGGGGAGACCTATTGGCTATGCCAATGCTTGTTCTATATGAACAATGATCAGAAGAAAAGAGTTTTTTATGGCACCATGTTTATTTTTGCATGCTTCAGATAATAGAAATGATAGAATCTGTGTGTTTCTACATATTCTGAGCTACAGCATTTAAAAAAAATCTGACTTGTATTAAACTAATTCTAATATATTTTGCAACAAACATCTAAGTGGTTTTTTGGGTGTGTTTATTTTTGTACTAGAAATTCTACTTTTTTCGTAATGTTTCCAAGATTCCTAGATTTCATACGAAAGAGCAATACACCAAGGATTTAAGTTATTTGTGGTATGGGTGATGGTGTGACCATGTATTTTAAAGAATAAATTACCTACTGCTCAATATTATACAGATATTGAAAGTCTCCTTGGAATTCCATGACCTTATAAAGGAAATCTGATATTGGCCTCATTTATCTAAATGGTTACTGAACTCCTCAGTCACTTGCAATATCTTAATAATGCACCTCATGGTGTCCTTTATTTCATATATAATATGTAACTCAGTGGAACTTATGTTGTCGGCTTCTGAAGAGGCCACAACTTAGCTGTGCCCACTTGGACTTTAATTTGTGAAGGTGCAAACTTCTCTTCAACTGGAACTAAACCCACAGAGCTGATTTGCTGACACACTTGTCAGACTGTCAGCTTCACGAAATGCCCTGATCATGGCAGCCTCTCTCCTTTTTGATACATGTCTTGATGTAGGACTTGGGATTCTGTGAGACAGATAATTTTGAGATACCTTATCACCTAATTACATCGTATTTTGAAAGCTGAGCTGTTAGAGAAGGAGGGATAGCCAGTGTGGTTCACTCTGCAATGTGAAGATGAAACACATTGCCAAAAATGGAGTCAAATAGAAAAGTTTGCTTCTTCACAGAGAGTGAAGTCCCTGTTCATCTTCCCAAAAATATGAACGATGTCTGATTGGCTGTTTAGGCATTAAGGAGGGGTGGGCAGTTAACTCCGCTTCACTGGCAAAGTCCGCAGAGTTTTCCCCACTCCATACATGGGTTATAGAACAGATGACCTGGGGGATACATGTATGAGGGAGAGCAGGGTGAGTCTTAGAGGGAAGAGACTCCTTAGGAAGGGACTTGGAAGTGTAAGTGTGAAGATGGTGGTGGAAGAAGGGTCAGAGGGTGTGGACTTGAGATCGCATTATTCACGGCAGGGAGGAGGCTCGAAGGAGAGGAGATGGAGATGTGAGTGAGGTGGGTGGGAGGAGAGTGAAGGGCGCTTCCTGTACCCTCCATCCTGCCACAGTTTGTGGAGCTTCATGTCTTATTGGCTCGAATGTCCCTTGTGATTGAGGACTTCTGCATCAGTAGCAGTTGTCCGGGTATTTCACACCGGTACTCATTGACACTCCTGGATGAGCGTTTCTCCATCAGTCGTTTAGTAATGCCCTTGCATTACGGTCTAGGAGGACAGACTCATTTGGCACATGATCTGTTCGGTCCCATGAAAGCCTGGGTACCTTTCGATCACAGGCTCGCCCCCACCCCCCCACCGCTTTGCCTCCCCCCACCACTCATGAATGCCAGGAACTTCAAAGTATCGACAGCATCCCCCAAAATGTAATTTTTGCCGTCTTTTATGACTTTTACCTGCAAGCCTTCTCCTTCAAAGTCCCACTTGAGTGCTGACATTTCCTTTAACCCCTTCTGTGCCACGCCCTTTCCCCCTCCTGTGCCGGGCGTTGTATTAGTGGGTGGGGTTCATGACGAGATAGTCTCGTCATGGGCACAGCGCGACCGTGCTCCATGACGAGACTATCTCGTCATGGGCACTGAAGAGGTTAATCTGTCTCTCTGTGTCCTGAGTGGTGTCTGGAAAGAAGTGAAATAAGGCCCATGTATTTGAAATGTGCCTCTCTGTTTCACAGTCTCAAATGGTTGTGCTACACTTGCTCACTTTTGGAAATAATTGTGGGTCCCACTCCTCCTCCAGGTGAGGTCTGCCTAGTTGTCTTCAAGCCAAAAATAACACTTTGTGCCGTCGACTCTTGTTGATAATTATACGGACTTCCGACATCCACTGCACCGTTTAGCCCCATAAGTCCGTCTTCCTTTTCTCTTCAGGAACTCCCAGGCCGCTATTATTTTAATTTTGAAAGCTTTCTGTGTGGCTTTGGTGTTTAACTGGTTTCATCAAGCCTTCTTGCAGCTGCAAATCACCCCCTTGCGTTTTTTCTTTCCTATGGACCAGTTTAGATCGGGTTCTCCATTTTTGTCACCATCGACTTCTAAAGTCTGTTATATTTTGTTGGTTTGGCTGGTTTGTTGGTTTGGTTCTGTCACTCTATTGCAGCGTCTCCATCATGCCTGCTTCTAATGGAGAGCAGCCCCCGAGGTACATTTATGGGGTGCCTTCCCATGCACTTCCTCTTTCTTGCTGCTTACAAGGGCCCCTCGTAGGGCTACACATTTGTGATTTGTTTCTCTCTTTGTGTGTTTTCTAGCTGAGGTTGCGTATTTTATGTTGCTTCTTCATCTTCTTATTGAGTAAAAGGGGATCAGTCTGTGGGTGCAGTTATGCTGCTAGTAGCAACCAGTCAGTCCTTTCCACCTCCTAATGGGAGCCCAGCAACTGCAGAGGCTTCTCACAATGGGCCTCGTGGACTGGGGGAGAAACACTCGGGCGCAGGAGGGTTCAAGGTCACCACTCAAACTTTTTCCCAGCTCTTCTTCAGTCATCTCCTGCCTTTGACATCGGACCCTTGCGAGCAGCAGTACATTCAGTAATTGCACCACCAGATGTTCAGCTCCTTCAGGGATCTCAGCATCTGTGGCATACCCCTCTGTCTCAAATCTAGCATCTTACTAGCCCTGGCACCACGTGTCTCCCATTGAAGGCAGTGGATCTTCCAAAGAGCATGATCTGCGATGGCCTTGCAGGCCTTGGTGTCACGTGATCTCAGCGATGGTGTGCAGGGTGTGATTCACCTGCCCTCCTGCAGGAACCACGGTCCTAGTCTGTTCCCGCACTTGTCTCTCTGGCTCTTCCATTGAAACCATAGTTCTGCTGAGGGAGCCTGATCTCTGTTCTGGTGAATTTCCCACATGGCCTCACAATTGATCCCTTTACCTTGCAGTCGAGCAGTAAGGAGCGCAAGGGGCGAAGGGGCGTGGAAGGGTCTTCTCTGTCATCACTGGATCAGAGAAAGTTGTAAGAGGCCAATATCTTGTCAGACTACCTCATGGGTACTGATGGAGGGGTTATCCACATGTGTCTATACCCAAGAGATATATGCTCAGTCTGCTGGAATTACAAGATATTGAGTAAATCAGGCAAAACTGAATTTTCTAAACCTTATTAGTGGTTGTATGGCACGATATTCAGTGATAAAATATTAACCTGCAACAATATCAAGTGCATAATATCAACTAACAATATTGCTTAAAGAACTACGCACTATGTAAATAAATCTGTGCAATTACGAATTCCTGGAGTGTGGCAGAGTTACATCTATTGTAAAAGATATCTAGGGGGCATTGTCCAGCCTCCACGCCAGCACCAGCTGTAGGAGTGCACTGCGGTCAAGGACAACATTGCACAATAAAAAAGATATCTCTCACTCTATGTTTATAAATTCATATTTATATAAAACAGGAAAAAGTAATGCGCACTCTGGAGGATGAAGGTTCTATTTATTTAAAAAAAAAACATATATACATATATGTATATACATACATATATATATATATAGAAATATAAATATATATATATATGTATATATATTTTCACTGAAAAAACAAAGGTTAAAGTAACATTATAGTTAAGATGTGATAAAAAGATCTGTCTATATTTAAAAAAAACCTCAGAAATTCACTGGAAAAAAGTTAAAGTGATGTTATAATTCAGTGAACATGTCAGTGACAATATTAACAATTTGAGCACAAAAATAACACTGAAATTCACCAGTTATAGTAAGCAGAGCGAACTATAACTTGCTCTTCTGCCATGCACTGCTCATGACCTCACATATTACATCACTCATAACATGTTCTATGACATCATTGATGACATCACTGATGGCATCTGAAATTACATCATTGATGACATCACTAATGACATCACTGGCCCATTGGCCAAACCTCCAGCAGACAGCCAACCCCACGCTGCACACAGACTTTGGCCATGTGCGGTAGGGGGTTGACCACAGCGCTTGGCCTGCCACCAGTCCATATGGCCAGACCACTAGCAAGCTTTCAACCCCACACTACACACAGCCTTTGGAGTGAGCTGTGAAGGGTTGGCCTGCAGGCTCCAGGGACTTAATTTCCAGGGGCCAATATATATATTATGGAGAGGGGGTGTGTGCAGCTCCCATCCCTGAGCCTTAATTGGACCTCATCCCCCAGGGCCAGTTCCAATAAAAAGAGGAGGGCCATGTAGATCCCTCTCGAAGCCTTAAAATACCCCGGGGACCCCATCCCCTGGGGCCAAAATCTAAGGGGAAAGGGTGTGCAGCCTCCCTCTCTGAGCCTTAACAAACCCCAGGGACCCCATCCCTAGGGGACAAAAACAATAGTAAAGTGGAGGGGGCTCTCCCTGAGCCTTCTTGGGACCAGGGGAACTCATCACCCAGGGACAAATATAATAAAAAAGAGGATGAGGGTGGCGTGGCCCCCCTCTTTGGCCTTCTTGGGCCCTGGGCATCCCATCATTAGGGGATAAAATCTATGGGGATTGCATCCCCCTTCCCCAAGCCTTAATAGTTCCCAGGGACCCCAACCCCTTTGGGCAAATACAATAAAAAATGGTTAGGGGGCCATTTAGCCTCCCCTTCCCAAGTGTTATTAAGCACCGGAGACCCACTTCCCCAGAGCCAAATATAATAAAAAGAGGAGAGTGCCCACGCAGCCCCCTCCCGAGCTTTAGTAGGCCCAGGGAATCCCATCCCCTGGGACATGCATTTCTTAAAAAGGGTGGTGGGGCTGTGTGGGCCTCTCTCAGAGCCATATAAGGCCCAGCAGACCCTGACCAACTGGACTACCCTCACCCCGATGACACCTCCAGGATCATGAAGAGCATTCACTCCTTAGCCCCCTCGGATCCCTGCCCTCACACATCTTCAACAGATTCGGCACCTCGAGTCGCAACCTAACTCTGCCGCACCATCAACTGCTCCATGGAATCTGCAACTTTCCCGGAAGACTGGATGCATGCAGATATCAACCCCTTCCTGAAGAAACCTTGTGTCGAACCAACGGACCTCAAGGACTACTCTGCTCTCCTTCCCAGCCAAAGTCATAAGGAAAGGCACCAACGCCCATCTCTCCGAGTTCATTGAAATGAACAACATTCTGGACCACTCTCAATCGGGTTTCAGAAGCAACCACAGCACTGAGACAGCTCTCCTTGCAGCAGTCTCGACTACGGTAACGCACTCTACACCGGCACCAACAAGAAACTAAAAAAAAACCTGCAAAATGTCCAGAATGCCTCCACCAGACTCATCCTGAACAGCCCATGCAGCAACCACATCACCGGCCACCTGAGAGACCTTCACTGGCTACCAGTCAACAAGAGAATCACTTCTAGCTTCTCACACACGCCTACAAAGCCCTCCAGAATGCCAGACCTAGGCACATCACCTACTGCCTATCCTTCTACACTTCCACTAGACATTTCTGCTCCGCCCAACTGGCCCTGGCCACTGTCACATGGATCCTCAAGACAACAGCTGGAGGAAGATCCTTCTCCTACCTCACTGCAGACACCTGGAAATCACTGCCTCTGCACCTCAGGCAATCACCATCGCTGCCACAACTCCGGAAGGACATCAAGACCTTGCACTTCAGCTGAACCGCAGACCAGGTCCCCCACCTCAGCCAGCGCCTTGAGAACGTCACCGGTAGGTAGTCCTGCTTTATAAGAATCTGACTGATTGATTGATTAAGGACCTGGGTACCCCATCCTCCTGGGTCTCAATTAATAATAGGTGGGTGCCCCCGTTTCCATCCAGGGCACCTACCATGAACCATGTGGGGAGCAGCTGAGGGAGCCCCAGCTGGCTCCCTGCATGGTGTGAGAGCCCACATTGCTCCCGCCCGGAACAGAACACAAGTCTGCTCTAAGCAGGCTGGAGCATTTTAAAATCTCCTGTTTGGCGGGAGATTTAAAAAAGCTACCGCTAGACGGGAGCAAACACGTTTCCCTGCCAGCAGTAGTGCAGGCAAGGAAATTACTGTGTCTTGGAGGTGGGCTCCTCGGTAAACAATAAGAAAGTCAGCTGCGGTAATGGGGACATACCGCTCTTAATTCATGTTTTGTCCTCAGGGCATAGGGTCCCAGGGGCTTTTTAAGACTCGGGGGGCTTTTTTTTTTTACATTTTAACACCAGGGGATATGGTCCCTGGGGCCTGAGTAGGTTTGGGGACTCAAAGAGGGGGGCCGCATGGCTCCCCAACCCCTTGTTTTTAATACAAATTTCACCCCGGTGATGGAGGTCCCGTAGTGCGCCATCGGCTTGGTGGCATGTCCCCTCCCCTTAACTAAATATATACGCCCCTCCCCTTAATTAAATATTTGTGGCCCCGGACATGGGGTCCCCTGGGCCCTAAATGGGCTTGGGGAGGGAGCCCTATTGACGCCCTCCTCCCCACATATTTATTATAATATGACAAGCCACCAATTTTTTTTTTTTGCCGCAATCCGCAGACTCCCACTGAATTGTGGCAAAAATTGCCAATTAAAAAATAAATAAAAAACAGCACAGACGTCCCTCTGGGTTCCTCCCCACAGGACATAGCGGAGCAGGGTATCCCTACCCTGCACCTTTATATATATATTTATTTTTACTTCAGGACAGGGGAGTAAGTCCCTGAGTCCTGCAATGGCTGCCAGGAACATTTTTCTCATGCTGCTGGCAGGCAATTAGCAAAAACCAAAGGAAATGATGGACGGAGTGTTGAACATTGCAAGCACTCACCCCCAGTCAACTGATCTGGGTTTAATCCATCACCGTTCTTTAGCCCACTCAGCCACCCCAGTTCAGACATGGCCATATGCAAATCAGTCTGACCCTGTGCCTCATGGGAACAGTCCAGCCCGAACTGCCAAGCCTTGTCTTCCCTGGACCGGAAACAAGCTTCCTAGGACCGGTTTCTAGCATTTCAGCCGTTTTCAGCCAGGCTTGCTTGAATCCAGTGGAAAAGTGAGCAAGGGACTCACGTCTGAGCATACCCTGCCAACTTATGGCGGGCAAAGCAAAAACCAAAGGAAATGATGGACGGAGTGTTGAACATTGCAAGCACTCACCCCCAGTCAACTGATCTGGGTTTAATCCATCACCGTTCTTTAGCCCACTCTGCCACCCCAGTTAAGACATGGCCATATGCAAATCAGTCTGACCCTGTGCCTCATGGGAACAGTCCAGCCCGAACTGCCAAGCCTTGTCTTCCCTGGACCGGAAACAAGCTTCCTAGGACCGTTTTCTGGCATTTCAGCCGTCTTCAGCCAGGCATGCTTGAATCCAGTGGCAAAGTGAGCAAGGGACTCACGTCTGAGCATACCCTGCTAACTTATGGCAGACAAAGCAAAAACCAAAGGAAATGATGGACGAGTGTTGAACATTGCAAGCACTCACCCCCAGTCAACTGATTTGGGCTTAATCCATCACCGTTCTTTAGCCCACTCTGCCACCCCAGTTCAGACATGGCCATATGCAAATCAGTCTGACCCTGTGCCTCATGGGAACAGTCCAGCCCAAACTGCCAAGCCTTGTCTTCCCTGGACCGGAAACAAGCTTCCTAGGACCGGTTTCCGGCATTTCAGCCGTCTTCAACCAGGCTTGCTTGAATCCAGTGGCAAAGTGAGCAAGGGACTCACGTCTGAGCATACCCTGCCAACTTATGGCGGACAAAGCAAAAACCAAAGGAAATGATGGACGGAGTGTTGAACATTGCAAGCACTCACCCCCAGTCAACTGATCTGGGTTTAATCCATCACCGCTCTTTAGCCCACTCTGCCACCCCAGTTCAGACATGGCCATATGCAAATCAGTCTGACCCTGTGCCTCATGGGAACAGTCCAGCCAGAACTGCCAAGCCTTGTCTTCCCTGGACCGGAAACAAGCTTCCTAGGACCGGTTTCTGGCATGTCAGCCGTCTTCAGCCAGGCTTGCTTGAATCCAGTGGCAAAGTGAGCAAGGGACTCACGTCTGAGCATACCCTGCCAACTTATGGCGGACAAAGCAAAAACCAAAGGAAATGATGGACGGAGTGTTGAACATTGCAAGCACTCACCCCCAGTCAACTGATCTGGGTTTAATCCATCACCGTTCTTTAGCCCACTCTGCCACCCCAGTTCAGACATGGCCATATGCAAATCAGTCTGACCCTGTGACTCATGGGAACAGTCCAGCCCGAACTGCCAAGCCTTGTCTTCCCTGGACCGGAAACAAGCTTCCTAGGACCGGTTTCTGGCATTTCAGCCCTCTTCAGCCAGGCTTGCTTGAATCCAGTGGCAAAGTGAGCAAGGGACTCACGTCTGAGCATACCCTGCCAACTTATGGCGGACAAAACAAAAACCAAAGGAAATGATGGACGGAGTGTTGAACATTGCAAGCACTCACCCCCAGTTTTTAGAGCGCTTGTTCCTGTGGGAGTCTGACTCCTGGGGGAGTGAATTGGCCCAAGAGAAAAAAAGCTCCCCGGGCCAATCCGAACACTCCATTTTTTTAAACTGGGTTTGAGGGACTCTGGCGAGAGGGTGCATCCAACCCAACCATCCAGCTATACAAATATTTTTAAACCTTAATATCTCAAAACTACGGAACAGATTCATACCAAATTTTAAAAACGCATTCTGCGGACCAAGATCTAGCTTTCTGCCAAATTTGGTGTCATTCCATTCGGTAGGTTTTTTTGACAACGCTTCTGGCAACAGTCTACGGGAAATGCAGGAGATTTTAAGTTTTTAGACCTCTGTTTTTTCTCGGCCTCCGCTTGACAGATCACCCCGAAACTTTCCATGCACACACTAGGCCAAAAGAGCACTTTTTGGGAAAGTTTTGTAAAGATTTGTCAAACTGTGCCAATCCTAAAAGCAAAACAAACAAGCATTGGCATAGCCAATAGGTCTCGCCTTTGGGACCTTATAAGTGGTTAGCCATGCAACAGTTGATGTTGTATCACCAAGGATATTGTGCTGCATAACTAAATACTTATAAGGTCCCAAAAGCGAGACCTATTGGCTATGCAAGATTTACGCTCTCTTTTTCTGTAAACATCAGGTTAGGATGTGGAGGCCTTGCAGCCCCATATAGCCAGTTATTCAAGACAGAGTAGGGTGGAGCAGCAAAACGACCTCTGTGACGTATACAGAAAAATACATCAGACATCCTACATGTTTAGCCATGTATAGAGAAACCACCGAATACTGTGAAACAACTTAAGAGCTAGCTGTGGGCAGGGAGGGCAGGGAGGAGCCTGATCCTTCTGCTAGTTATCATCCTAACAAGCACATACTGATCCCTGTGTACTCGGGCACTATATAGCACATAGAGGTCATGCGTCATGAGAGTATGAACATTACGTGCTCGAGGATAGGAACTTGTAATATTTGAACGCTTTGGTTGTGCCACCAAATATAAGGAATCTTCCTTCCATCTTTACCACACCTGATGAGAGGGGACCCAATCAGATCTGCGGAGACTCAGAACTGAATATCCCAGCTGGTGATTTCGAAGTGGAACAAACAGCAACAGATAGCGGAGAGCGAGGGTTCTGCCAAGGCACATTAGGGGCACCACCGCCGTAACAGCAGTGCCCTCGTGAGAGGCGGGGAGAACCACAGCCAGCCCCTGAAGGTATGTCTACAGAGGTAAGGAACGACGTAAGACAGCCGGCAACACAGGGCAGTGTTTGAGACTGAAAGAGCGTTCCACCCAACAGATTGAGACCTGTTTCATGTATGTCTTTCCTTCGGTGTGTACAGCAGTGAAATTAGAATTTATTCTGAGGAGCAAAGTAGGTAATTGGACAATGTAACATTGTTACCAGACGGAGGAGCGAGTTGGACACACATGTGGACTTGGCTAGTGTAAATGCTTCCATAACTGGAAAAGGTCTAGGCACACAAACTGGGAGCATGAGCCTTATGTTGAATGTATCATTTATTTTAAACAAGGACGGAGGAAAATGTTCACAATGCAATTGATTTGAAAGCCTTCATCCAATCATAGCAGCACCAGAAGCGGCACCTCGTGACGAGAATGCTAGTGATGTTGTAGCCCTGCGTTGTGATGTCACGCGGACTAGGGAACGTGAAGACAAGGAAAGCCACATGGGTCAGACCACTACTGCAGCGGTGAGGAGGAGCCGTTGTTGAGTCAATATGTTAGGAAACACGGAGTCATATTTTCAGGCGCACAGTTTTAGGGACGTAATGGTTAATCCTGTCAAGATATTCTCCATATCTTACGCTGCTCCCCCTTGGCCTGAAAATATGTGGTATCACCCGTGGTGTAGTGATGTCATGGTGATATGATGAAAGCGTCCTGCGACTGGTACGTGCACGCTTGCTGCAGCGTCCCGCGAGTGGTGCACGTGCGATCAAAACAAGCAGCAGCTGTTTTCAAGCACACTAGTGCTTGTGGCACCGTTGTCGAAATTTAATTCGTAACTGAACATTATCTGCGCCATCTTGCCTCTTCCCCAGCACCGCACGCAAAAACACACGGCAGCCATTTTAGGCACTATGGCCTCTCTCCCTGCTCATTGCCGATCGCCAGCGCGTCCCTCTGGCGCTGCGAACATCCCCCCACGCGCTGACCACCCCCGCTCTCTCATGCACAGGCCATAAAACCTCTCCTCCTGCGCGACTCTGCCTTGGAACCACATCTCGTGCCTGACCAACACCTCCCTTCATCCCTTACATGGTCACACACCCTTTTGATAACCCCCTTCCTCTGTGCCCGATTGTCTGAGCCGATCCCAGGCCATCACCTAGCCCTGCGGATGCAGTTTATTGCTCCCACTGTAAGGAATCACCCCTCTTCAAAGGAGTTACAGTTGATCAAGGCCCCCACCCCATGAGACCCGACCAGTCGCACACATTCCGGGAATCGGCGGGATGTCCAGCTGTGTGATAGCCATCTCCTACTGTGGGTGGGGTGGGGACTTCTACTGTAGCTATGTGTGGGAGCGGGCCTGAGGCGGGGACTCCGAAGATGTCCTTTCATGTATCAAAGCAATCTCAGGAATGTGCCATGTATAATAAGCCTGTAATAAAATTGTGTATAAGAGACCAGGTCTCAGAGACGCAGAGAGAGCACCTCGAAACGATACCTTGCTGTCCGATCTGACGTGTTCTGCTCCGTCGGAATAAAACCTTTGTTTCCTGCCTTCCAGTCTCCAGCGCCTGCCTCTTTGTTTGATAATTATCGAATGGTATGAGAGGCGATTACCGCCGGGCAATACTTAAAGGTTATCGATTGAAACTGCCCACCTTTTTACAATTGGCGACCTAAACATGGGGCCCATCAGCGGCACGTGGATCCAGCGGGAGAGGTCCTGACGGCAGAGTGAACGACTGCAACGATCGGGAAGAGCTCCTGCCCGATAGACCCTCGTCTGGCAGCCGATCATCCGAACTTCACTGGTTCCGAGCAGACCTATCTCGAGTGATCTACGGTCCTGACTGGGAACCATCAGGAGTGCCTTGGCAATAACGGAGAGTAGAGGACGATCGGGCGCTGGAAGCGGAAGACGAGAAACTGTCCATGCGGTCCGGGTAAGGTCGTGTAACACGACGAATTGCGAAACGATTGTTTGATTGATTGAAAATACTAGTATTGCTTATTTGGTTATTCTTTGAGATATTCGCTGCCTACAAACGGGGAAGAGTAGAAATACTCCCTCTTCCTTTGCAGATAGTGAAGGGTAGGTAACGCGGCCCTTTGTCCCCCTTTGTAATCTGTCGTGCCTATTCATCTCCCCACTGATTGATTGTCCGAACATTGATTGTTTGAAGAATAGTTCTTTTTGAGATATTCTCTGTTTGCAAATAAGGTAGAATAGAAATATTCTGTCTAGTGTTTGCAAGTAGTGAAGGATAGGTAGTGCGGACCTTTGTCCACCCTTTGTAATCTGTCATGCCTATCTTCTCCCCACTGATTGGTAGTTGGTTCAGCCCGGACCGCTTATTAGAGATGAACCATCCAGCTCCACTGGAAGGCACCCCTAATAAGGACATGTTCACTAAATATGAACTAGTCGCCGTAGCCTATAGCAAACTATGACATAAATATACAAAGAAGGACCCCGAAAGTCAGTGGCCACTGATAGGATCCTTTGATGATCGGAAAATAGAAATGCTAGAAACAGCTCTTCGCAGTAATAAAACAACGCCCACCATGCTTGATAGTATCGGCATGTGGCGCAAAGAAGCAGCACAACGGAAAAAGAGAGAAGAAGTGAAAGCAGAAAAAGAGTTACGAAAAGCAGCTCACCTTGCCGCTAGAAAGTTAGAAGAAGAAATAAAAGAGAGAGAGGAAGCTAACCTAAAACAAGAGTCTGAAACATCAGGCCAGTGCCCTGTTAGGACCCCCTCTACGCTCTACCCTGAGTTACCTTCCAAACAAAGTGCGAACGATGATTTGCTATTAGGCCCCCCAATTATCTACATGCCCCCTCCATACGCTCCCTCCCAACCTTTAGTACAGCACCCACCGTCCCCGAACGCAAGCGAGAGTAGTGCCAGGGCCTCGGTCCTCACGGCCTCCGCGCCGGCCGAACCCCTTGTACTGAACACAACGTTAGCGGTAACATTAGATGACCCTGAGACTAGAAAGAAGGATTCCGCCAGAATGAATCGGCTGACCAAAGGTGAACGAGTCGGAATCGATAAGGTAGTGAGAACATTAGTAGAACGGAAGGAAAGTGATGAATATGTGACGGATATGTACAATTCATATGCCGATAGCCACAGACGACACTTTGTCGTGCGGTTTTGTTACCACACCCTAAATGCCTATGAGGATAGATACCAGGATAAGGGTCCTGAGAGCTTAGCGACTTTGTATAGAAAAGTTGACATTGGTGATGAGGGCGAGGGCGATGTGACGGACCTCTTCATGCGTAAGCTTGAAGTCTTCCGCCACCTCAAAGAACAAAGACAGAAAGCCAAAACCGAAACCCCCGTAGCGACTGAACCCCAGGCAGAAAAAACTGATACCATGATGCTCATCAAGGAAGCCGCTCCCTAATGGGTCCCCCCACGAGGTCAGGGAACACACGATGACATCAACCACCAAGATGCGAAGGGGAGGGTTGTGTATAACTGGGTCTATCAGCCATGGGAACGACAAGACATCCTGACTTTCAGAAAGTCCTTACCCGATTTGAGAAAGAACCCGACTGCCTTTTACACTGAACTAGGCACAGCCTTAGGTTCAACAATAATGACCCTAGCGGACATCTATTTGTTTTTCGGGTTATGTCTGCCAGCTGATGTGTGGAAGCAAATACGGAGAGTCGACCACTTTGAGCCGTTCGGATATACCTGGGTACAACTCGATGCCATAGATAAACAGCGAGACCCTGGACAGAAACACTTAAAGGCCATATTAGAACTCCCAGACAAGATTGTCCAGAAATTAAAGACCCTGACCCCAGAAAAGGAGGTAGACTGGTCGATAGTAACGGCTTGCCGCCAGAAACCCCAGGAAGACGTATCGGAATACTTCTCACGATTCGAGACAGTGTTTTCCGATTACAGTGGCCAGGACATGACCACTGCAACCGGACATCACCTTTTTGTCCAGAATTATGTTAAGGGTCTGTCGCAGGAAGTCTCTCAGAAACTACAGACTAGTGAGAGTAGTTGGGCGGCCTCCAAACCCGCGGCTATCCTTCAGATAGCCCAGTACTACGAACACCAAAAGAACGAGAACGATAGGGCGTCCGAGAGAAAGAAAAAGGACCTGAAGGAAAGAGTAATGATCGCACAGTTGCAAGGGGTGACAATAGGAAGGGAACCTTCCAAGGGAAATTATCAACCGACTGCTCCTAGAAAACTACCCCCTAGAGACCATACACCCGCACCCTATGCTGGACGTAAGGACTTAGATGAGAATCAGTGTGCGTTCTGCAAGGGATTCGGACATTGGAAATCTCAGTGCCCGGTCCTTCTGGAAATGAACAAAAATAGAGAAGCAAGAGACGTAGCGAATGGCCCCAGAAATAGAGGACAGGGACGAGGGTACACGAATGACACCAACAACGACAGGCCAGGTAGACCGAACACATTTGACCGTCCCCGACAGTACCAGTACCAACAGTCTGACTACGAGAACACCCATGACTTTGCATAGGACCGCCAGGGGCAAGGGAGGGATCCAGTCGAGCTCTGTGTTGACCAGCAAGGTCCTTATGTCACCGCTAAGGTCCTGGGCACGAAGTCTCCATTTTTGGTAGATACTGGGGCGACACGTAGTGCGTTATCTAAACGACTGATTCCAAGGGCACTCTTGTCTGGCTCACATGTAACATCAATAGGTTTTGATGGAACGCCCTCCACTAATCCCTTGTCCACACCGATCTCCTTTGATTTGGAAAATAACATCACTGACACGACATTTCTGCTCTCCTCCAACACCCCCGACGCCATTATGGGTCTTGACTTGCTAAAACATTTCCGAGCTACCATTAGGTGTTCCCCAGACGGAGTTCGAGTCATACTGTATGATAACCCAAATCTGTTTGGGCCTTGTCTCACACGACGTATGTTCTCCATGACCGATGCTGACTTGTCCCTACTCGACACTTTACCCTCGTACCTATGGGCCAAAACTGACTCAGACGTAGGACGCATGATAATCGACCCTGTACATATAACTGTTCGACAGGACGCAGTGCTCCAAAAACTTCCACAGTATCGGATATCGCCCGAGGGTGAGAAGGCATTGGTAAAGATTATCCAGTCCCTAGTCGATGCAGGAGTGGTAGAAGAAGTAGTTAGTAATGTTTGTAACAGCCCTATCCTACCCATTGTAAAGAAACAAGGCGAGGGAGATGAGAAAGCGTACCGCTTCATCATTGACCTACGAGAGGTTAACAAAGTGGTTGTGCCTCAGTATCCCGTAGTCTCAGATATCACCACCATTCTGACCCTGATTCCGTCCACTGCCACCACCTTTTCTGTTATCGATCTCAAGAACGCATTCTTCTCCATCCCCATCCACCCAGACAGCAGCTACCTCTTTGGCTTCACCTTAAAAGCCCGTTCGTACAGATTTTGTAGAGCACCCCAAGGCTACACTGAAAGTCCCCGCATCTATAGCCAGGCCCTCAAGAGACAGCTGGACGCTGTCCAGCTACCGGATGGAGTGGTATTAATACAGTACGTCGATGATATTCTTTTGGCGGCCGACACCACTCTGCTTGCAGTCACAGCCACCATCCAACTCCTCCACTTCCTCGCGGAGAACGGTCACAAGGTCTCCAGGAAGAAGTTGCAATTCTGCCAACCCCAAGTGACATACCTAGGCCACCTCCTGTCCAAAGACAGGAGGAAGCTTACGCCTGACCGAATTCAGACCATTCTGGAAACCCCTGTTCCCAAAACTCAGAAGCAAGTTCGCTCTCTGGTAGGCCTCACCTCCTTCTGTCGACAGTGGTTGCCAAACTTCAGCCTTATCGTAAAACCTCTGCTTTCCCTGCTGGCTAAAGATGTCCCCTTCCCACTCCCCTGGACCCCCGAATGCCAATCCTCCTTCAAAGAATTGCGAGATGCCCTTTGCTCAGCACCAGTCCTAGGAACCCCAGACTACACTAAGCCTTTCTCCCTCTTCACACACGAAAGGGAGGGATGCGCGTTGTCTGTTCTAACTCAATCCATAGGCCCCAAGCAATGCCCTTGTGCCTACTTCTCCGCCACTCTTGACCCCGTAGCCAGAGTTTTGCCTGCCTGCCTTCGAGCAGTAGCCGCCGCTGCTGTCTCTATCCGACAAAGTGAGGGGATCGTACTTCCGAACTCCCTCACAGTGTTCGTACCCCATGCGTTTGACACCCTCCTGAACCAGACTAAGACTCAACACCTGACTAGCGCACGACTGACTGGTTATGAATTGACTCTGCTTGCACCCCACATCACACTGAAACAATGTACCACTCTGAACCCAGCCACTCTGTTACCTCTCCCTGACACTGATCCCAATGTGTCCCCTATACATGACTGTGTGACCCTCACGGACGAATAGACTAGGAGTAGGGTTGACCTCCGAGACACTGCCTTCCAGACCCTGACGGAGAGCTATGGGTAGACGGCTCTTGCATCAAGCTCCCCGACGGCACCACCTCAGCTGCCTATGCAGTCACCACGGCCCGAACGATAATTGAGACAGCCCGCATCACACAGCGATCCGCACAGGCGGCAGAACTGATTGCTCTCACACGAGCGTGCATTCTAGCAGCAGGGACGACCGCAAACCTTTACACAGACAGCCAGTATGCCTTCGGGGTGGTTCATCATTTTGGGCTCTTGTGGAAGGAGAGGGGATTCCTGACTTCTCATGGCACACCCATCCTGCATGGAGATCTAGTCTCCGCTCTGACCGAAGCAGTCCTCCTCCCCAAACGGCTAGCTGTGATCAAATGCCAGGCACACAAAAGGGTGACGGACATTATTGGACAGGGAAATGCGCTGGCTGACATCACTGCCCGAACCACAGCCGAGAATAGGACGACGACATGCATGTACGTGACTAGGTCACAAGCTGAAAAATGGAAGGATGCTAGGGAAACCATTAGGGACATCCAATTGGCCAGCTCACCACACGAATTGACTGAATGGGCACGGGTGGGATTGAAAGACGATGAAGGCTGCTGGCGGACTAAAGACACAAACAAATGGTTGCTACCCGACTCATACCTGATTCCCATACTGACCATGGCACACTCCCCCGCACACATAGGATCTGCCCCCATGATCGAACTCATCTCCTAAGTTTGGCACAATGACAGGATCCCAGACTCAGCTAAACGCCTGGTTCAACAATGTCTAATATGTCTGCAACCCAACCCTGGGAAAGGAACTGTTGTACCCCGGGGAGTGTTTGGGGTCCCTGACCATCCCTTTGAAGGCCTTCAAATGGACTACATCCAATTAGAAAGGTGCCAAAGCCTGAAATACGTGCTTGTTGTTGTGTGTGCATTTAGCAAGTGGGTGGAGGCCTATCCAACCCGCGACAACACTGCCATGACTACCGCAAAGGTACTACTGAAGGAATTCTTCCCTCGTTACGGCCTTTGTCGAATTTTGTGGAGCGACAACGGCCCCCACTTCATAGCCGAAGTTATCCAACTCATCTTGAAGGGGTTGGGTGTAAAGCAAAAGTTTCATGCGGTCTTCCACCCCCAATCTGCAGGCTTGGTTGAGCGACACAATGCCACACTGAAGCTCAAACTAGCAAAAATAGTAGCCACCACGGGCCTGAAATGGCCAGACGCTCTCCCACTGGCATTGCTATCAATGCGTTCCACCCCTACCAAACACCACTTAACCCCCTACGAGGTCGTCTTCGGGCGACCCATGAACCTCTGGAACCGACATCCATTCACGACGTCCCGGACGTCCTCATGTCTGACTATTTGTATAATTTGACTAAAACGCTGTCTGTTATCCATCAACAGGTGCTGCAGGCCATCCCCGATGCTTCCAGGGGCCCCGGACACGACATTCAACCCGGTGATTTCGTCCTAGTGCAAAATTTCCAGCGCGCAAAGTGTCTGGAGCCCCGGTGGACGGGCCCCTGGCAAGTCTTGATCACCACCCGAACAGCTCTTCGAGTGGAGGGAAAGCGTAACTGGCTGCATGCACATCACTGCAAGAAGATATCCTCGACTCTGACGACAACTGAAAACGTCACCACCCAAGAGGAGCTGCTGGACAAAGACCGACCATCCCTGAGCTGTTACCCTGATACAGAGACACTTGAATTGGCAAAATTTCCCGATCCCACTGTGCCATCCAAAGAAGGGTATAATCTGCGTCGAAAGGAGGGAATTTCGGCTAAGCAGACCACTGACTATGTTAAATCTCAGAGCGGTAGCCTAAACACAACAAAGGCCTCCAGGAGAGAAGCTAAACGAAGTCTGTGGTTCTGCCCGCTACCGAGTCCTTTGAAGATGATGGAAGCGCCCGATACGAAGATGATGGAAGCAATCGGACGTCCGAAGATCCACTACAAAGACCCAAAGACTGAAAAAATGCACACCTCAAAGACTATTGCACTTTTCATCGCCCTTCTCGTTTGCCTCCTCCTCATGGCCACCTTCTGGATTGTGGAAGAGAGCGCACCCGCTCATAAGACATTGCTAACCACTGCTCAGCCTACCACCATGAAAGAACACCATCTGATCTCACTTTCACCTCAACTCCGAGAAAGGCGTAAAGAGTTCTGGAATAACTCTTTTGTGCAGTTGCTACACCAACACAATCTTGCAGCTAATGCCACAAATTGCTGGATCTGTGGATTGCTACCACATGCCACTGGACACTCTATCCCTTTCATCCCTTCACCTTTCTCTGTCCATGGTTCCTGCCTCGCTTGGTTGATCCTCTTACAAGAGAGTTACAAGGATAATGCCACTTCCAGCAAAACTGTGTCACACTTCTATCATGGGTTCTGGCTGAACAAAACAGGAAGAACTTCTGCTCCCTTTTGCCCTCTGACATCAAACGCCTCTTTTCATATGGACATCCCTGCCAAAGAACGAGTTGAAATGCAGGTGTTCAACAATCCATCCAGACCCACCTTCGCTTACCTCCGGAAACGAACAGTCGCCACCCTGACAGTGGCCCTGTCTGTGGTCAACGTCTCAGGCCTTGTATGCATCGAAGGCCTGGGAACGCAGTTGGTGGGTCACAGTTCCTGCCACATCACCCGAACATTAGACTCAGTTGATCCACCCTCTTTTGTTACCTCCCCAAACATGTACTTCGTCTGTGGTACTAAGGCCTACACCTGGCTTCCAAAAGGCTGGGGGGCACCTGTTACATCGCTTTTATCCTTCCTCCGACGTATGTGGCTCCAGCAAACCACCACCGGCAGAAGCGTGCAAGGGACATTGAGCAAGCCGACTCCACCGGAGCACAGTTCCTGGATGCAGTAAAGGGACTTGTTCCACTTTGGGGTCCGATGGCGAACAGCCGTGCCATCCGACACTTGACCCAGGCAGTTGAGACAACAATGAACATTACAGCTGGCATCCTCACCAACAACACCGCCGAGCTTCAGGCCGTCCGCCTGGTGGCTCTTCAGAACCGCCTCATTCTATATGTGGTTCTTGCTGACCGTGGAGGAGCATGCCGCATCATTGGATCCAGCTGTTGTACCTACGTACCGGATAACTCACCCTCAGTCTACAAAGCAATTGAACACCTCCACAGACTTTCCTCAGAGGTTCATCAGGAACAAGAAGGATGGTCGCTTGGGAGCTGGTTCTGGGACACTATGAAAAACTGGGGGTGGAGGTTGTTTACGTTTATCCTAATACCAATCGTGATACTATGTGGATGCTGCCTGGGTATTCAATGCTTGCCACCTCTGTGTTCACTTTTTGCAAACTGTATCTGCCCTAAGACTCTGGACTTTGAAGCCGAACGTATGAAAGCTCTGTATGAGGTAGAAATACGTAATATTATGGGGATAGATCCGAACTAACAAGCTGGCGAGATAAGTTAAAAGGGAGGACTGTCGAAATTTAATTCGTAACTGAACATTATCTGCGCCATCTTGCCTCTTCCCCAGCACCGCACGCAAAAACACACAGCAGCCATTTTAGGCACCATGGCCTCTCTCCCTGCTCATTGCCGATCGCCAGCGCGTCCCTCTGGCGCTGCGAACATCCCCCCATGCGCTGACCACCCCCGCTCTCTCATGCACGGGCCATAAAACCTCTCCTCCTGCGCGACTCTGCCTTGGAACCACATCCCGTGCCTGACCAACACCTCCCTTCATCCCTTACATGGTCACACACCCTTTTGATAACCCCCTTCCTCTGTGCCCGATTGTCTGAGCTGATCCCAGGCCATCACCTAGCCCTGCGGATGCAGTTTATTCCTCCCACTGTAAGGAATCACCCCTCTTCAAAGGAGTTACAGTTGATCAAGGCCCCCACCCCATGAGACCCGACCAGTCGCACACATTCCGGGAATCGGCGGGATGTCCAGCTGTGTGATAGCCATCTCCTACTGTGGGTGGGGTGGGGACTTCTACTGTAGCTATGTGTGGGAGCGGGCCTGAGGCGGGGACTCCGAGGATGTCCTTTCATGTATCAAAGCAATCTCAGGAATGTGCCATGTATAATAAGCCTGTAATAAAGTAATAAAATTGTGTATAAGAGACCAGGTCTCAGAGACGCAGAGACAGCACCTCGAAACGATACCTTGCTGTCCGATCTGACGAGTTCTGCTCCGTCGGAATAAAACCTTTGTTTCCTGCCTTCCAGTCTCCAGCGCCTGCCTCTTTGTTTGATAATTATCGAATGGTATGAGAGGCGATTACCGCCAGGCAATACTTAAAGGTTATCGACTGAAACTGCCCACCTTTTTACACCATCCGCCTTGCGGGAGCGAGCAACAGCCAATTAGCATGCGCGCCGCTGCTCGCTCCCGCAAGGTGGATGCCGCCACAAGCACGAGTGTTTGCTTGAAAATGAGCAGAACGACGGCTAAAGGCCCTCCTACGAGACCTAAAAAGGAAAAACGCAAGCCAGAGTAGTGAAGCTCTAACACTGGACCACCAGGGATGAGGCACAGGTAGGAGCCTGCGGGTGGAGGAGAGCCTCGAACTCCTAACCTCTGGGTCAGCAGCAGTGCACGGGGACAGCAGCAGCTACCAGACGAAGCTGCACTGTGAAAGAGCAAGTCCAATACAGGATAGTGGGCTTTTTTGGGAACTACATGATAATCAAGGGATTCTTTAATAGTTGTGTGCCTCTGAAAGGTTGGTAGTGTAACGAATGAACATAACCAATCCTGACTTGACTGTGTGATCTTGTGGGAGCGAGATGTGAATGCCAGAAGGTGGTTTCCTATGCCACCAAGCCCTGCAACCAACTGAGAAATAAATGTAACTCCAAGACAGAACAGCACCCAGGGGAAAGGGAAGATGGAGAAAACAACAAAAAGATGGGGTCAGGGACGTCCCTTCAAGCTGACCGCCTCAATTCTCGCCAATGCAGAACCCCTCAGTGTTCAAGTATCCTTGTACTTCTACAAGAATACAATATGTTTTCTTTTGTAATCATGCAATATGACATAAATTAGCATGTGTATGTTCTCAGCTAATACCTCCTGTAGGAAGGTGGAGTATTATGTAGTGATGCTGGTTAGGCTTCACCATGCAATACTCTCACTATACCCCAAAGAATGCGCTTGGATTCACAATAATATATCCTTAGCTCAGTCCTGGCAGAGTGGCAAAAAGCATTCAGGCTTCACTAGAGGAACATGTGTTAAGCTTTTCAGACTACCAACATGGAGGATAAGTAATTAGCACACCTCGAAAGAAATCCAACACCAATTTATAAAAGTAAAGCAGATGTATATGTCAATTTAGACACCAAAATGAAGTAAAGCAGATAAGTATAACCTCAATTATGGTTTTTAGAACCAATAATAAACCACTGCAAATCAATACAGCAAGACTTTAGCATTGTGGTCAATTGGAAAAAGCACTAATGCCAATCGGTCACTTGCAGGTCGAGTTGAGTGAAACCCTAGGCTCATGGCTCTACCGCTGGATGCATGAGCTCCTACGGGTTTTCAAAGTACACCTGAGGGTCTCTGATTCAGTCACCTGGCAGGTACTGACAAGTAACTAGTACTGCCCTAACATCATCAGTCTCTCAAAGGCACCAGTTGCACAGCAGGAGCTACATGGGTCCTCATCAGGGCTTTAAGTGGAATGAAAAAACTGGGAGGAGGGAGGGCGGGGGTTAAAGGGGAGTGGTCAACGTAATAAAAGGTGTGGCTTAAAAACACGTATTTTTCTGCTTCTGTCATTGCATCCAGATACATAATACAACAAGTAACATTACACCTACAAGTCTGGGCTTTGCTAAAGGTTGTTAGTTGCGGAAGATAAATAGGCAACAACTATGGCTTTGTTGTATAGAGTATTGAAAATGCTTCAGTTTTTAAATGATGAGACTGTGAAAGAAGTAGAACGAGTCTCTTTGAAGTTGCATCAAAGGCAGCGAAGGGTGGCGCTGCTGCAGAGTTAAGATTTTTTTTCAGCAAGGAAGAGGGCAAAAATGGAGAGCCCGATAGAGACCCGGCTCAGCACCTGTTTCCCTGGTCCTAATGCAAGCAAATTTATTTGGGCCCCTATCCCCATGGTTCTGTAGTAAAAGAATGAATCTAATTTGGGTAAAGTGGGACTCTCACACCCCTGGGCCTCGGTGCCATTGCACCCGCTATACACCTAAAAGGTACTCCCATGAAAACATTTATCCTATGGGCCAGTCTGATCCTGTTGGTAAAATTATTAGAGATCTGCGGTGGTATAATGTCAGGTGTTCAGCCAGTCCTGGCTTTTAGCTAACTGCACCTTAAATATTGAGATGTTTGAGACCAGACTTAAAAAAATAAAAACAAACCTGCAAGTCACTGCATGCAAAAAACGTGGTGCTAACTATAAAATACACGATCGAGTGTAGGTGTCGGTCCTTAGAAGGGGCAACGAAGGCAGCCGCACCTCTTACCTTGTAGCTTTTCTTCTTCGGTGTGAACACAGAAAAGCACGGGCTAGATTGCAGACATGTAACCTTAAGTATCAGCTGAATCCGTAGGGTGACTCGGCGGTAGGGCCATGTCACTGGGACAAGACTTTTCCAAGACTACAACTCCCAGAATGCACTGATTTTTCCCCCAATCAAAACCCAGAAATAGAAAATCTACGTAACTGATACTGGTGTCCCGATGCTATAGTCCACCTATAAATACATATACCACACTTTAAATTTAGAAGAGTAATAAAATATGAAGGCATGTTTGTATTTTCGAATGTGGTTCTTATACCTCCAAATACTTTCCCCCCCTTTTCTATGTGCATTCTACTACATGTAGAGTAACATGTATTTCGATAGCTATCGTGTAGCAAGCACCATGTTATGCGTGACAGCTGGCAGACCAGGCTTCGTCTCTAATGGCAACTTTGAAAGCTGTTTGTTCTAAACAAAACTACAAATCCCAGAATGCAAAGTGTTATTGACTCATATACCTGACTTTGTTACACGACATAGGTGCTTTGTAAAAATTACGTTTTTTCTCCCAAAAGTTATAATTTGCCGCTGGAAGGGAGCTTGTGTGCCCAGCAGCACGTACAGGGTCATGCTGACAACTCTGGGTTCAGTTGTAGCTGGCCAGCAGTCATCCAGCCGGCTTCCATGTGGCTGCAGCAGGCCCCGCCCACCATATGTGAGTACATTCTCTGACTCGCAGAATCGAGGGGACAAGAGACCGGGCCCTGGAAGTGAAGGCGCAGACGACACAGGAATGATACTGCACAGACAGGTAAAACACTGCCCATGGCACCCCGAGGGCAGCCTCGTCGCGCCAGGCAGCGTGCAGCCGAGGAGGAGGGGTGAGCCAGCCTGGATTGTTTATCATCCGAGAGAGCGTGTCTGCGAGCTTCAGAAAACGAGATACCACTTTCAAATTCTATTTTGGGGTATATTATGGGGTAAATAGTCGCAGATAAGGGTGTGAAGAGTGAAAAATGGCCATTAAAGTTAGGGGGAGCAACTGTTTGTTTAGATGTTCGTTTAGCACCAGCATGGAACTTTAAGGGCACGTCGTAGCACTTTGGTGTACTGCAGAAGTGCACGTCAACGGAATACAGAAACAAGCCGCCTGCTGTGGCGCTATACTAGTAGTTGATGCCTATGTATGGAAAACTGGTTGCAGCACATGCAAACAATTCTGAGTGTGTAAGTAAGACACCTTACTTAAGGTGCAAACGTTCGGACTGCTGTTAAAAAAAAAAAATGCCCAACGAGCACGGAGCCGGGATTGCTTCGGGCATGCAGATTGCCTTCCAAACAAGCTCCATCGAAGACACAAGCAGCCTAAACAAGCGCGTGCGTCTCGCGCAAGTAAGGGGTGGGGAGTGCAGCCGAGAGCAGGCAGTGTTTCCCTTGCGGGAGCGGGCGCGATAATTGCTAACACATGGCGCCGATCGCTTCCGCAAGGGAATCGCCAAATGTGCACGCATTGCCATTCAAAGCAATGCAACGCGTGCACGTTTTTGCCTGCAAAACCAGACCGATTTCTAAAGGTCTTTTTCCTATGCACCGCATGCGCGCTGCGTAGACGAGACCTAAAAAGGCATTTGCTATGAAAACGCTGAACTAACTATAACTATCCAATGGCATTTTAATATATATATTCAGAGAAACAGATATATAGATAAGCGTAGATTTACTTCTTCTTACCTTGAAGGCCACAATATTGAGTGCAGCATATAGACTATTAATATATCATCGAGGTAAAAAACAAATATATATAAGGGAATATAGATTTACTATCATTAACTCCACATCTACTTACATAGCTGTAGTTACTTTGACGATATACTGGTAGTCGATATTCTGCACTCAATATTGTTGCACATCAATATTCTGCACACAGTATGGTAATAGACAGGGATGGCTTTAGCACTGGTGGCGCCCAGTGGGATAATGTTCGTTGGGCCCCTCAATGACCTCCTTCTCCACTGATTCCCTCACTATCACCCTTTAACAGTGCACCTCAAGTCTCCATACCCACTCTATATCTACAGTTCTTTTGTTTTATAGCTCCACTCATACCAGTGCAGGGAGTCAGAGCACTTTACATCGCATACACATTACGCAGAGACAAACAATCATATGTGTGGAAATCAGTGAATAGGAAATGTTACATGAGACAGAGGACTACAATGTGTAGGATTCACAAATAAGTCCTACTGGTAGACAGTATGGTTTAAGAGTGCATGGTCTGGAGAAGCACACACTCAGATTTTAAAACGTAACACCATGGTTGGGGCTTGGCTTTACTAATAAGAATTGAATTCTACCCAAGTGAACCCTATTTGCAAAATTAGGATAATAAAAGATTGGAGAAAAATCATAACTCTGTAATCTATACCTTGCAGTTTGCATGCAGTTCTTCGATGATAGTTAATAGCTCACTGTTTTATATTAGGATATTAGGATATAAACTTATAGGATAGGATATAAGTCTTGTAAAGCGCTCGAATGCCGAAGCGTCTTGGTGCTGCAAGTATCAAAAGGGGCTACTTTATGATGCATCAAAACTTCTACTAGACAAAACTCTGATCTCTCTGCAGCAGGTCCCTTAATCACCAGAGTTATCTTGACATTTTTATGGTTGACTGAAAATTGCTGGGGCAAGGAACGCAACAGCGGGTGCTTTCAAAACCGTATTGTACTTGAAAACACGGCGCCCCCCCCCCCCCCAAAGTCAGCGCCAGGTGTGGTGGCACCGATTATGCCACCCTAGAGCTGGCCCTGGTGATAGAACACCCTAGATGGTAGATTCCAAGCTGTCAGAAGTATAATGAAACTGCTCAGCAGGCTTCAGAAATGGTCCTTCTGGTTTTTGAATTGGAAGTGGTCCTTTATAAGGATGCTTTTACTGCAAAGTGTGCAGCTGAGACATTCAATTGTTTGTAGATGTCTTGCATCATTGTCATATCTGTTTGCAGTAGAAGTTCCTGTCCTTATAGTACTCTATTGGCTTCCATTGCGGTCCGGCACTATCTTCAGAACCAGCAGTATCATTTACAAAGCTGTCATGACCAGTACCCCCACTTATCTTGCAGACATGCAGTGGAAGTTACTGCCCTTATAGTACTTCATTGGCTTCCATTGTGGGCAGCACTATCTTCAGAACCAGCTGTATCATTTACAAAGCTGTGATGACCAGCACCACTGCTTATCTTGCAGACATACTCACCATCTCTGGTGGTTCTCGACACACCTGCTGCCAATATACCACCAGACTGAAATATCTAAAAAGAACAAGAAGGTAGACGTTTTGCATCTTGCAATGAGGATCTGGAATTACATCCCCATATCATCTCTGCTCCAATTTAGAAAAAACTTCTTTAGATAACACTACCTCACAATGCATTAACCTGATCACAACCCAGCTTCCTTTCCCATTACTCGTTGACTTTATGTTTGTCTTTGATCATGTAAAAACAAAGGGAGTCCTCTCTCAATTCCAAAGAACCGTGCTATCCTTGCAAACAGTTACTAAACCCAAGAGAAACATTCAGTTTCTAGCATGGGAGAAATGATACGTGTTCTAAAATAACCCTCATGCTTAATCGTGTTCTTCCTGCATTGCTGCAGGACTGGGTGTGCTACGACCTACGGATACATGGTAGCACGTTCAAGTGAAGTAAAATAATGGGTTTGATGTGAGAGTGGAAGGGTCAGAAGATAAGTGAGTTAAAAAATACCAGGCTGCATGGAAAACTAAACTTTAATTCTACCTATAGCTGGTATTAATAAAAGTGGGGGAAAAGGAAAAAAAAGTGCTACAATGGGCAGTTTCATCACGGGTCAACATGCTTGAAGCCTACCCCTAAGCTTCTCTTCAGGACCTAGGATGTTGATCCCTTTTACCACTCTAACTGTTACCTAGTGTGGTCAGCCTAGTCAATGCCAAAGGCTAATATGCATCTTTGCAAAAAATACATTCATCCAATACCTCCTTGGTATTCTCCTTAAAAACGATACTTAGGTTGCCTAATTTGGGCCCCATGAGCTTCAAAACAGGAGGAGTGCTTGTAGTCAAACATTCGTCAAAGCATCTCTCTAGCCCAAGACACTGCCTGCCCATGGCTCGAGCACAAGACGAGTCACCATCTCAGTAATTGAAGCACAAACAAATGGATGGTGGATTAGCAAAAATGAAGCAGAATTCCTAGTGAACTCAAAACCTACGACCCCATACTTCTACATTTTGCCAAAAATCCACAAAAACATCATGTCCCCACCAGGAAGACTGATAGTGTTTGGGATCAACTCTATCCTTGAACCATTCAGCCAATACTGTGACCATTTCCTACGACTATTAGTACAAGCAACACCGTCTTACCTCAAAGACACAAAAGAAACCATCAACCTAATCGAGCACATAAGGGGACCGGAGGAAATCACCTTACTAGTAACCCTTGACGTGTAAGCGTTATATACCAACATTCCACAAGAAGCTACACTGAAAGTAGTTGAAGAAAGTCTAAGGAATCACGATTCGGCTACACCTCAGCCAGTACATTTTATCCTGGAATGTGCAGAACTAGACCTAAAGAATAACTTCCTAAAGTTCCAAGATCAACACTACCAACATATCCACGGAACTTGCATGGGTAGCACTTTCGCGTCGAGTCTAGCAGGCCTATACATGGCCCATTTTGAGGCAGAACACATCCTACCAGCTTCCAACCCCTTCAAACCAGAAATAAAAGAGTGGAAACGTTATATAGACAACATATTCATGTTGTGGACAGGCACATAACGCTGCACAGAATTCCACACCTGGATTAACAAACAGGATCCCTTCTTAAAATTTACACTGACTGCCTCGAGTGAAGAGATCCCCTTTCTAGACCTATTAATCATCCTACAAAATGGAAAACTTCTCACCCAAACATACAAAAAACCTACAGACCGAAACAGTTTACTAACCTACGACAGTCACCACACAAAAGCCTTAAGACAGAATCTTCCATTTGGACAATTTCTGAGGCTCAGAAGAAACTGCAGCAATACCACGGATTATGAAACACCAGGAAGCACTACTAGAAACTCTTCAAAAACCAAAGGATGAGACAATTACATGTGTAACAACCTACACACCACTATCAAACCAAGTAAAGAAAATCCTACTAAAACACTGCAACATCCTAAACTGGAGCGCCCAAGATTCGCCTTCAGACGTACACAGAATATTAAAGACATGGTCATGCACACAAGACCACAGGGTAAACAACTGCACAATCAAAGGATACTATGGGACCTCCCAAAAGTCAAAGGGCATTACCCATGTGCAACCTACAATATTTGCTCTAACTACACACACCACAACCCTGCAACTAAACAAACGGGAATGGACACAGAAGAAACATACAAACTGTAATACTAAAAACTGTGTGTACATGGTAAAATGTCCTTGCAACTTCCTTTATATAGGAATGACAACCAGAGCAGTGAGGATGAGAGTGAACGAACACAGAAGCAATATAAGGTGCAAGAAAAATACCACTAAAATGAGTAGAAATCACATCAAAACAGGACATACACCAGATCAAATGACCTGGACAGTCATAGAGTCCAATCCTTTATGGTCTAGTAGGACGCTATTTAAGAAAAGAACAAAGATGGGACTACCCTCTACAGACAAACACCAATGGTCTAAATGATGATATACCATGGACTGAGGTAGTGTAGCCTAATGACCTAATTCTGCAGACAAAGTTACAAAATTGATGTGTAAACTATAGAGACCCACAAACACGAACATACATATTTCGCTTTTTCATAAGACAGTCCATCTCAGACACTCTATTTGAGAAACCATGTATGTTAAATATTAGGAATGGGGCTTCACTATTCACATCTTAAAGTGACAGATAATACATCATGACACCACTCAAAGATGGGCGCCATGGTCAAACAATCAACCTGTCAACTACACCACTCGAAGATGGCGCCCGTGGTCAAAATAAACCTATCTGCTCAGTTCTACAGTAAGTGTTTACCACCTAACCACCATCCGTTACATTTAGAAATAATGCAAATTCATTATAGGACACCCCCGTAAACCAAAAGCTTGATAACAGAAAGTATCAAAAACTAGCCTACACGAACACCTCACTACAAGATGGCGCCCACGAATCACGTAACGAACTCTCTCATCAACATGCAATTAACTCACTTGGGGCCTCATGTAGGTAAATAAATTTTACCGTTGCTTAAATACCGAGCCGTACCGAATCGTTAAATTAGAATCGTTAAGTTATATGTAGGTAAAAATTCGGTAACAGTTACCGATTCGGTAACATTCGGTAATCACGAATCGGAATTCACCGAATCGGTAAATACCGAGGTGGTATTTACCGAATCGGTAAATACCGAGGTGGTATTTACCGAATCGGAAAATACCGAGGTGGTATTTAGCGATTCGGAAAATACCGAGGATACTACCACCTTCCCTTAACTAAGTAGCTAATATCATAATTATGTTATAATAGAAGGTCTCTTAGGCTTGAATAGGGGACCCCATACCTCAAAAATCAGCTCAGTGAAATCACATCACAGGAGCATCAGGAGCCGTCTCGCAGGAAGGCTCGTCTTCGGTCTGAATAATAAACATGATGTCTGTGATATGAAAAGCACCAACTGTCAGGTATTTGCAGCTGCGCGTGTGTCATGGCTAAATAGTGGGTCGAACAACCTAGAGTGGAAAACATGCATTGTGTAAAATTCCAGACTGTGTGTCACAGCATGTACAGACCAAGGTCGCTGCGCAGAGCTTGGGATGGGAACAACAGAATGCACTCGTCTGAAGGAAGTCTCGAGTCAGCAGTTTATTCAAGAAAGAACATGTAAACGCAGTGTCGTGTGCAAAGACAAAAAGATGGCTACATAACATTCAACGTGGTTATGCTAACTGAACAATGTATGTACGTATTCAGGGAGAACTCACTACACGCCCCCTTGAGCGAAGCAATATTTAATAGGCAAGAAAAGAGAGAACGCAGAGTTCAGTTTCGTCAGAGCAGAACAAGGCGTAACCAATGCAGCGCCAAAGTCCTAAAGTCCAATTAATTGCAGCATAAAATTCCAAAAAACACAATGCAAGTATAGTAAAAAACTCAAGCCGACCATCAGGAAGAGAAAAAAGAGAAATAAAAGAAATAAATGTTGCGCCAGGGTGCTGTCCAGTAGCGCAGGCGCAATGGACGACAATCCAGTTAATCCATGAATGTATAGGCAGCATATGTGGCCACGGCTTCCAACAAAAAATCGTTTGCAGGGCCACTAAAAGTCTCAGCCATCCAATTAAGTAAAGAAAAGGAACATACGTGTTCTCCAACCAACGGAGCCTCTAGCACAATCAGAGGGCACCCGGAATGTTCCTCCAAATAGCTCATGGACAAGAAGTCGTAGGCTGCCGCTGAGATGTCCCAATTACCCAGGATACCATGCGCCGCACCACACGCCATGATCCGGACACCAGAACAGGACAACTCGTGAGACACTAAGGGCCTCATCAGTCGATCGAAATCCGGCACCGGAGACACCATGTTGGTCAAGCACAAATCCAGAGGCCATTCAAAGGGACAATCCAGGCAGTGTAATACAGGTTGTACGCAGGTGAAGTAGGAATACCTGAAGGATAATCCATAAGCCAGGCTCAAAGTCGCCAATGGCAGAGTACCATAAAAGTCAAGCATCCGATCACGAAGAAGATGCAGACGGGACAGGTGCTCGTGTGGCACAGAAGGAGCAGCCATTCCGGAGTATGAAAAGGAAAAGCAGCACACCTGCCACTAGCGCCAGGAGCAGCGGGACACCTCCAAAGATGCTCGAGAACAGTGAATGAACAAATGCCGGAATTACACCAAAAATAGGTTGGAAAGAGGTCACGAGACCCGAGCCCACATGTGTAAAAAAATGAGCCAGGCCGGTCGTGGACGAGGCATTGAAAATAGTTTGGATCAAAGAGCCGAAATGCAGGGGGAGGTCAGTATTCAGAGGCGCCTGTACCTCAGTGCGCGTATTAGCAACGTGAAGGACAAATGTTTCACGAGAGGAAGTCAAAGGCACCTTTTTGTGGGACAATAGCGCTCTATTCTGCTCAACTTGTTGAACTCTGCTTTCAAGGTTGGAATCGAAGGCCAGATGGAAACATCCAGCCGCACATGCGGGGGTGGAAGAAGAACAGTATTGCAGCAGACAACTTTATGCGAGACAGTTATGTACGGGATTCCCACTCACATCCCGCAGCAAGCTTCATTATTCAACATTATATAAATACCGTTTGCAAGCAGAGTGAAAGGAGGTGTAATCACAGGCACTGGGATACCTCGTAGGACGCACGCCAAATTCGGGGCTTGTACATTGCATGCGCCGTGTACTTGCATGTGCCTATTGTCTCATGTATGAATCCTAGAAGAGAGAGTGCTAAAGCTATTATCTATAACGGCTAAAGCCTTCTCCATGTTTGCTTGGTCAATAGCTCTCAATCTGGAAGCCGCCTCACTGTGCGACAACTTGCAGACTTCGTTGTAAATAGCATACGCCCACCTTTTGGTTGTGCCACCCACAGGACCATTCACAAAATCATTCAATTCGGTATGCACATTGATGGAGTGGGTGGACTTCCTGATCCTGTAGATGTGCTCTGTGTCAGCTGGTGGACAGATTGGGATGTGTGTACCATCAATGCAGCCAATGGAATGGGGGAACTGTGCCATGTGAGAAATGTCTGTTTTTGTTTACTGCAGTGCAGCCTGTGTGTTGTGGAAGCTGATGTAGTGGTGCATTCTCTGCATCATGGCATCCAGGAAATTCCTGAAGGAACGGGACAGGCAACTCTGGGATACACCACCCACCGCAGCTGTCACCACCTGATAACTGCCGGATGCCAACAGATGTGGGCTGCAGAGCACCTGCACATGTGGGGGTATGGCGTGCGCCCTTCTTATTGGCTGGTCCAGGAGTGGGTGCAGGTCCCTGATTAAGGCCATGATGGTTTCGGGGTGTAGCCTGTACCTCTCATGTATCTCTGCATCAGTCAGCTGGAATAGTGTGATGCGCTGTCTGTAGATGCGTTCCTCCCGTCGCCAAACCCTCAGTCCTGCTGCCTGTAGATGTAGGCGCCTTGCAATGACGTACATAGCGGGCATGTTGTCCACGCTGTTGCATTTTGGGATTGCTTATCTGCACTGTTGATGGTTACCACCTGCTTTCAATCCGTGTTAATTACCGACTCTTATTTACCGATTTTCTTGGATTTCTTAATTACCGAGTGCTCCTACATGTCATTTTCATTTTTACCACTTCATATTTACCACTTCATATTTACCGATTCGTTAATTATGTATTCGGTAACTCTGATTCGCTATTTTGGAATTCGGTAAATATGAATCGGTATTTACCGCCTCATATTTACCGAAAAGTGGTTTTTGGACTCCTACATCTCACTTGTCTGAATACCGGTCGGTAACGGCATATTTACCGAAAATCGGCCGTTACCGACCGGTATTTGGCTACCTACATGAGGCCCTTATTGACAACACAACTCCGCTATATAAGGGAGAGGGGCCATCTTCCCACTACCGGCATAGACAGGGAGAGGCACGCAGGTGGATCGGCCCTGCTACTACGGGATAACCATGAGTAACGTGAAAAGGGAAAACCCTATCAATGTGCGAGGAAACATCTTTCTGGTTTCTTTCTTTTTTTTCTTTTAAACGCTTAGCTTGTAAAAATAATATATATATATATTTTTTTTTTAAAACGAAGGCTCACCAATACATGTACTACCTTTTTATCTTTTGGTGTGGAAAACCTTCCAATAATGCAAGGAAGGTCTGACTTTATGCAGTACACGGGGATCGTCCCTGGACTATGCATAACAGCTATTAAGTTTAAGTTCTCTCAGTTCCCAAAACAATGCGGCTTTGTTTCTTAACATCAAACCTTAGTGCCTGCAACAGCAGGATACAATGAAGCCTCTTAACACTATTGATTCTGCTTTCTCTTATCCCACAGTTCCCGAGTGCCCTCACTGATCTCATGAGGTCCTGACTTTAATATTAAGGGGTGAGAAACATGATGTGTTTTGCAATAATCAATACAACAGTTTCTCAAGGTCTGCCATCAATGGTGGGGCCTACTTCGTGGTATTATCTACCTAGATAGCCATGGCTCATATACTTACCTGATGCATTAGCCTCTTTTCATAGAATCACACCAATCTGGATACTCTACCTAGGGGGACTGTATGAACAAGAAAGTAAACATATATATAAAGAACTACACTGGCACAATCTAATCATTGATCTTATACCTGTCTATGTATGTCTGTCACTACGCTGAAAAATCTTTTTAATTATTCAATTCACTGTTATAATACATGCACCTATGCCAACCTATAGCGATAGTACTCCCGTTAAGAGCAATGTGCACCAGGCCGTCAAATGGTTGACCCGGACACTATAACCTACATAGTAAAGATACTAACGTTAGTATACTTTTGTCCTATACTGTTTTTCTTTTCAAAAACGCTACTTCCTTCTACGAAATTAGCGGTACTAGTTAGTTCAGGCCACCACTGATGCTAAAATTGAACTCCCTTTGGTCCTGAAGAAGCGCTTTGGATCTCCCTCTAAGGCCACATACAGCGCAAAACATGTTGACTGTTATATATGTTCATTAGGGACATATATCCAGCTACAAAGGGACATAATATCCCCTAGAGCAGCACCACACACTTTGTTTTAACAATGACAAAGGGATCACCCTAATAAATAGTACCCACTCTACCTTCAGTCATTTTTTAACACACCGCTTTAGACTTCACTGCCACTTACACCCACGCACCCAAACGGCTTCTCATCAAAAGATCTCCGATAAAGAGACCCTTCGGTGTAGCGCCGGCCCGACGAGGAGCAAAGCCCAAATGATGAAGCATGACATCCTTCGGGTGTATGAGGGCATTAAGATGAGAACACACTGTCCTCCACAGATAGAGTAGCACACGACAAAAGTCTCTTCACAAGGAACAGTGACTCCCTTTATGTACTAACCTACACAATACCCAATCTCACATTACAGTAGACAATCAGTATAGGATAATCAGCAGTCTAAAAATCCCAACACAGGAAAAAAACATGCTACCGACTGGCCTTGAATCAACAAAAAAAAGTAGGCATGATATAAGATAAGAACCTCTGATTTCTCTATGCCCAAGGAGATAGCCAGTCTTACACATTTTCATCTAAGCGTGAAATCCAACCATAGCCCTCCCAAGTTATCTTGAATCTACGAAGCACCCCTACCCTTTTTGATACGCCTCTTCAAATTGCTAGGTCCGGGCTAACTTGGAAAGCAATTGTCCCATTGTAGCCACCTTCTGAGCTCTCCAGTTTTGCAACATGAGAGGTCTGGCTACTGCTATAGCAGCAAAAATAAAATATTGCCTGCACTTTGACAGCTGGCTAGTTGCGTGAGAAAAGCCAAAAACGGCCAGCGGTGATGAAGGTAAAATAGCCATAGACCTACAATTACTAATTAACCTAAACACCTCTTCCCAGAAATGTTGTAATTTGGGACATATAAAGAATATGTGCAACCAATTGCCTGCCCCCACCAGATTACATCTAAAACATTCATTCGGAAGTGCTGGAAACCATTTGTGTGGTCTGAGGGGGGCATCATACACCAGCCACCTCGAAAAAAAGGACATCCTCTTAAAATTTGCCGCCCTCAATGCCTTATTCCCAAATTTGCAGCCTCGTTGCCATTGTGTTATATTAAACCAGCAGTTGGTTTCCTGAGCGATTTTTAAAAGCATTGCCTCAACGACATTCTGGTTTGGACCCTGTCGTAGTAAACAATACCAGTTACCAATACCACTTAGGTTAAACTCTAGGGCAGCTTTTGGAACTATTCTTTCCCTCTCGTTGATATTTTATACTTATTCATAAGAAAACAAATTATCTGTCAAAAACATAACCAAAGATCGCCCCTCTGCGGTACACAATGCAATGAGAAGGCCTCCCACGATATCAAATGAGTGCCATTGCAGAAGTCACCTAGTTTACAAAATCCTAGCCTACTATAGGCTTGGAGTGACTTTTGTGAAAGCTGGAGGCCCCACAACTCAGTCTTTAAGGGGAGTACATGCATGGCATAATCGAATGTTGTACATATAATGGAACTGTTGTACACGGTTAGCGATTATGTTCACAACTTTTTACCTTGTTTTTTTGGGTAACTTGACGGTACGCCAAAATGCTGGTAACTTAATTGCGCTTTCTATCAGTATCAAATTTTAAAAAAAGTTATCAAATTTCGAAGCAGGAGCCAGCAGCTGCGTTAATAAGCTAATCAGCACAGCTTGATAGTAGTGAGAGAGGTGAGGTAGTGCAATTCCCCCCTGCACCACATCTAGTTGGAGAATAGAGAGCTTTTGCCCATATAAACTCCCGTAAAGTTTTGTCTACTTCATTTAAAATAAGAAATCAGTATTTTTAAAGGAAGATTTAAAAACAAGAATATCAGCAGGGGAAGGATTGACATTTTCACTAAAGCGACTTGATCTTCTATTGTCCAAGGTAAAAGCGACCATTTATCTAAAAGATATTTTTAATTTTATTGAGCGTTTTAATGCAGTTTAGATGAAACAGTGGCTAGAAATCTCCTGTGACAAATAGGCCCAAATATCTAATAGGTCTTGATGGCATAACTCTTAGCCCTTCAGGAAGATCGGCCACTAGCGAATTAAATAAGAGAAGCTCAGTTTTGGACTGATTGATCTTATATCCCCCTAATTCTGTAAATGCTTGAATTTCCCCGAGCGCCAACTGGATATTTGCCCTCTCTGGGTTTAAACATAAAATTAGATCATCAGCAAAGAGCTTAAGTTTTGTCTTTCCTGGTAGGGGAGCCGAGATGGATGTATTAGCTCGAATCTTTTCTGCCAGTGGCTCGATAAAAAGCAAAAATAATAGGGGGGAAAGGGGGCAGCCCTGCCTAGTCTTCCGTCTTATCAATACTTCACCCACCTGCTCTCCGTTAATAATTATTTTCGCAGTTGCTCCCATATAGATCCTTCTTAGCATCTATATCCGGTGGGATGGAAAACCAAACTTCTGAAGAATAGAATAAAGGGCCTACCAATCCACCAGATTGAATGCCTTTTCCGCATCTATCAATTAAATAGCTGCACTCTGCTTCCTGGCTGAGAAATAGTCAATGGCTTGAATCAGCTAGAAAGTATTTGCCGCCATTAAACTGCCATGTAAAAATCCAGTTTGGTCCGATTGTATCACGCGTTGAGCACATCCTGAGATCCTCTTCGCCCAAATTTTCATGAAAAGCTTGTAGTCCACATTCAATAGACTGATTGGATGAAAGGAACTTGAATCCATTGGATCCTTATCTTACTTCAGGATAGTGATCACGACTGCTTCCTTAAATCTGTCAGGGGCAGGCAAGTAATCCATGATTTGGTTATACAAGGATACTAACATGGGGGAAAGTTTATCGATAAACACCTTGTATACCTCGATTGGTATCCCATCATTTACACTTGCCTTTGCACTAGCCATTTCTTTTATAGTATCCCTGAGTTCCATAGATGTGATCGATTCGGTCAGAACCTAACACTTATCCTCAGTAACCCTGGGTAGCTGGACTGAGCTGAGATATTCCTCAAGGGCCTAGGTGCTAACTTGCCGAGTCACTGCGTATATTTTCTCGAAATGTACCACAAAGATCTCGGCAATTCTATCTGTGTTGGTAGTCAGATTGATGGTCCTAGGGTCCCATATTTGTGAAATTAGTTGCTTCCTCTGTTGCGTTTTCGTTGACCAGGCTAAGAATTTGCCTATGTGTTGGCTTTCTTCGTACACCTTCTGTTTGAATGCGTTACCTCCCAAGATCTCTTCCAGGGTAAAAGAAATTTAAGTTGCTCCTTTGCCTTTGTAAAATCCTGCAGTGGCGTTTCTTCCTCAGAGTATCCCGAGGGCTTAGACATAAATCCTACCCTAGCTTGATCTATGGCATTCTGAAGTCCTTGGATCTTCTGCTGTCTAGTTTTAAAAAGATTTGCTCTGTATGCAATTACCCTGCCCCGAAATGTGGCCTTAAAGGCTTCCCAAACCATAAAACCCTATGCTGTGTTAATGTTCAGTATGGAACCATTGTATGAATTCCCGAGTTTCGGTGATCCAGTTTTGGTCCGAGAGCAGTGCTTTATCAAAATACCATCTGTTATTATATTTTTGGGGGGAGGGTAAATATATAGACAGAGAGACTAGTTAAGCATCTGAAAATGAATTAGAAAAAATAATAGACTCGCCTCTCTCCAGTTCTTTATCTATAAAAAAACAATCCAAGTGGGCGGCCGATATCTAGATGAGAAGCTGGTAAACTGAGCAAGGCCTTGGTGATCAAGGCGCCATGGATCGACTAAGGCAAAATCTTCTTTAATGGTTTTTAACAGTCTAGCTGTCTTTGGTTTTAGTTGTTTTTGCCTTTATTTGAAGTATCCAGACCCAGGTCTTGGCTAAAATTAAAATCGCCTCCCATTAATATAATACCCTGGGCATTTATTAACAAATCGTATATCTGATTCAGTGGCCCAGTATCGTCAAACATTGGCCCATAGTAATTCAGCAACACCAAGTCAACCCCATTAACTGAAACCTCAATCCAGATCCACCCTGCGCCTACATCTTGAATCACTTTGTAAAGCTCCCAATCTTGGGCGGAAGAGAGTAGTATCGCCACCTCCCGAACTGCAGAGTATGATGAGGCAAATTATGCATGAGGATATTTCTCGGGAAGTGTGAAATTAGAAAGATTAGATTTCGGGTGGATTTCTTGAAGAAAGATCACCTGCGGGGAAAAAGAGGCCATCCAGTTTAACATTGGTCCTCTTTTCCGTGCATTTGAAAAACCATTTACATTACATGTAATTACTTTAATTGATTGGGACATCCCTCAAACTAGCGACTGGCACCTCGACGCAGCCCACATAAACACATTATGCTCCCTCCTTTGCCATACTTCCTTTCACAACACAACACTCTTATTGGAGTTGTCTGACTGCATAGTAGCGTAACATCCCCCACATCTCACCTGCACACCGATCTTGATTACATTCCTGACATGATTCTGATTCTTGTTCTTATTTTTTACTTGTCTGCTACTTCTACACCCATTTATTTTATGCTTTAACCCCCAACCCCACCACCCTTGCCCTCCTAAAACTACCTAGGGGAGGAGGTAGCCCTTACCTCGCTTCCTCAGTCCCCCCCCATTGGGGCACCTTGACTTGGCGCCTGGTTGCACGTCTATCCTCCCTCCCCTCCCCAGTGACCAATAACATACAAATTGTCCCTTACCAGCCCCCAGGGTAACTCTTAAGGAATAACCCATGCTAAAAGTGTGCAAAATGATACCCTTCTCCCACAAAACGGGAAGTACTAGAGCTTTAAATATATGTATGAGCCCACTTTTGCTGGCTCTGCTGGCCATGATCGCTAATACTCAAAAGGCTAAGAATTCCAGAGGCTACCCGTCATAGTCCTACGAGAAAGAGTGGGGATTAGCTTTGCGGAGTTCCATAGCTATTCAAAAATGGATTAGCACAAGCGTATCCTCCCTGCGGCTACAGATTACCATGTCTCCATCTAGCAGAAATGAAATTAAAGTGCCATAGTGGAAGTGAACACCTTACGTAAAGTGCATAAAGTGCAGATACGGTAGGGTGGGGTTGCCCCCTAGAGGACATGGAATCCTCAGAGCACAGCGAGGTGGTATAGCCACAAATACATGACCCCCATAGAGGAGAAAAAAAAAAGAATCATAAAGTGCACAGAGTTAAAGTGAACAAAGTGCATATAGTGTATGAAGTGCTAGCGGAACAACGTCCACAAACTATGAGAAAATTCACCAGTTTGCATTGCTATTATACTCCCAAAGTTCTGAAGTTTTGAGGGTCATACTCTACTCAGATAGGGACCTTTTCCCCTATTTGCCACTCGCTTGGGTGATCGTTTGTAATAGTTCTTGCACTTACTCCAGAAAAGAGCAGAGATGGAACTTTCCTTTCCATAGAGCTTTTAACTTGGACTGCTGGACAATAGAGACCTGTGCTCCTGCATTCTTAAATTGACCCATCATGCCCACAAAGTCCCTCCTTCTGTGTGCTGCGGTTGCAGACATATCAGAGAACACACTCACTTTGGCTCCATCTGATAGAACAATGTCTCTTTTTTGGATTGCTTTGGTTAGGATAGCGTCTCTAATATGATAGTCTGAAAAGTTGACAATCATTGTCATAAGGTACTTGGCTCCCGGGTGTCTCTGGAAGGGGACTCTGTGTGCCCTCATTATGGTAAAGTCCTCTGGCGCTTTGTCAAGAATGTGATCTCTGATCAACATCTCAATGTAAACTAGATGGTTGTACTGGCCATTTAGACTTTCCCTATCCTCCGGTATCCCAGTGAAACTCAGGTTTGATCGTCTTGCATAATTTTCCATGTCATCCAACTTAAGATGTGAAGCCTGCAGCTTTTTCTAGAGAGAGGCAATATCCGGGTCACATACCAGGGAGTGATCTTTGATAGCCGATACACGTTGTTCCAATTCTCTGAAACGCTCTGGTATTTGCTGCACCATAGACCCAATCTTATCTAATCGCTGATGCAATAGAGATAGGTCCTGGGCCCGTGAGGACTTGCAATCGCAAATTTCACTCAGGATAGTTTCCATCGAGACCATCGGAAATTGGGGCAAGGTAGTACTTCCTCCAGCAGCTGTAGTTACACTTGTGCTTGCATCCTCCTGCTGAATGAGTGGATCCCCCTCTTTGGCCCCAGAGTTCAACTGCAGACTGCAGGATACTGAGGGAGAAGAAAGCCCAAGGTCACACGGTGTCGCTGGCTCCTGAATAGGAGCCTCACCATCTTCCCTCCATTCAACATGTAGAGACCCCACAGGCTTGTTCTCTCGTGAAGCCTGGCCCTCATGGCTCGCAGTGCTGGAGAACACCATTCCCAGGGTAAATTGAGCTGTCCCGCCAGGGGATGCCTGATCCGCAAGGGGCAGTGTGGTGACCATGAGGAGGCTTAAGACATCTCTTGGGGGGGGGGGGGTATACGCCATAGGGGAAACACCTGAAAGTGCCAAATCGCTTGTAAAGTTCATTGCTTCGCCCTTTTTCTGTATGGCTCTTCCTCTCTTAGCCGCCAGTAGATGCGCTTGTGCTACTTTCCTCTTTACTTTTTGAGTCAGTGCTAGCGGGGTAGTGGCCTCGTCTATAGCTCTTGCTCCTAATCCCCTCAAAACCATCTGTTGCATGCTATATTTCCTGAACTCCAAGTGAGTAGCTCTCAGCTACAGGGCTCAGCTACACCTGCAGAGTACTCTATTTTGGCTAGAGACCAGTTTCCAACAGGCTGCTGCTCCTGGCTCGCACCTAACACACGCCTCAGCCCCCGAACCTTTTGAACTGTATCAAGAGACAACCAGAGCCAGCTACATAGGGTAATCCGGTGAAAAGTGGGAGGTAAAGTCCTTATATGTATACTCTTTTATTTTTAAATTAATCCACCCTCGTCTGGGGTGGGGGGTGGGGTCTGTTACAATTGATAGGGACCGGGATACATGTGCAAGGCTACATATGGCAGACTCCCGCTCCTGCCCAGCACCTGGTCACCTCACCGGCTTCCGTTGTTGCCTTTGGTTGTGCCTGCCTCGCTTACTCGTCTCCTCCTAGCATCTGTGGCCTCTTTGGCCTCTGTCCTCGCAGTCCTCCTTCACCCCGGCTAGCAAGGCTCTACATGACGGTGCATCTGTGGTTCGCAACACAGGAGATCCTCGTTACGGTCCTGCAACCCACTGCACGGCCTCCGGCTCCCTCCTGGCTCCTTGTGCACGGTGCGCGACTCTGCGGCGGAGAATTGACGCAGAAGCAGCTCTCGAGAGGAAAGAATGGGGAGGAGCCACGCGCCTCAGCAGTAGCGGTCTATCGGGCTTGCCAGCAAATTCAGGAATTAAGTGCTATTCTTTGAAACACCCTTAGGGCTGACTGGAAAGAATGACCTGTCATTAGGAGCACTGGCTAATGCCAGGAGCTTATTTTCATCCAATAGGTCTTAGGTGGCAAACACTGAGACAAACCACTGGACTGCCAGGGTCAATGACTTGATAGCATTAAGGGGCATATTATCAAGGACGGCGTTAAAATTATCGCCGCTTTAGCGGCAGGAAACTGACGCTAAAGCGGCGATAATGGGCTTGATAATATGCCACAGAGAATTCCAATAGAATCCCATGTTCACACCAGAACATGGGCATCTATGGGAATTCTCTGCGCATATTATCAAGCCCATTATCGCCGCTTTTAGCGGCAGTTTCCTGCCGCTAAAGCGGCGATAATTTTTACGCCGTCGTTGATAATATGCCCCTTAGATTACTAATACTTGATACAATTTCTCTGATTCTCCCTTGCGCTGAAAACTTATCCCCACATGCTCAGCTTTCTATGTAATGTTCATTCAGCAGCATTGACAAGGTGGTTTTTGTGCACCATTTGGAGTTTCTCCTCACCAGAAAGAGGAATGAAATGCAATTTTTAAATCTATCATTCAGGAAAACTGCACACTACACTTCAATCCAAGTTCCCTGTTATCTCAGTGGGAATGTATGGAGGCTGGAATTTACAATATCAGCCAATCTCTTCGTGGGATGACGGGGGTTAGAAGTGTCTTCACCTAAGAATGGGAAATAAGATGACAATCCGGGGAATACTGGGTTGAATTCATAATATGTTCCTCTAAAACAACAGGCTCAGATATTGGAGCAGTGGTAAATGTTGCAGGTGTTTTTTTGCATGTGCCTGTGAGGTTTAAGCTTGGGTGACAGCAGGGCAACGTTTCTTTTACTTCCGGGGAGGTGTACTTTTTTTGCTCTTCAAATGCGGAAGCATGAGGACAGGCATGGCCTGGTGCAACAGTTGCCTGCAGCGCACTCAACTTTATAAAATGCTCCGGGGCTTATTTACAAGCCCTGTGCGTCACTGGAACATCACTTATTTTGACGTTTCCGTGCCGCACAGGGCTTAGCCATAACTACAAGGCCATGTAAAGCCACCCTGTGTGGCTTTTCATGGCCTTGTAGATATGGAGTGAGGCAAGACAGCGCAAGTCGCTTTGTTGCCTCACACTGCATCTGGAAGGCATGCCATGGGCATTGCAGTGGGTGTTCTCATGCAACGCCCATAGGTTTTGACACATTCCCAGATTTACAACATGGCATGTGTAGGAAGGTGGAATCTGACTACATGGTTACTCCCACTTTTTTCCTGGTGTTTTGCTGGTTTTCAACTTAGTTTGGCTGGGATCCTGCTATTCAGGACCCCAGTCTATCTGCTTTCCCCTTTAAATTGATTACCAGTACTTTAGGTGCACTCCAGATTGGATTCTGGGGTACCATTATAAGTCCCTAGTATATGGAATACTATGTACCCAGGGCATAGGTACCCCAGAGGCCTACCAGGGGCTGCAGCATGTATTGTGCCACCTCTGGGAAGCCTTCCTAAATGACACCACAGGTCTGCTACTGCTGCCTGGGTAAGGTGGTGTATGCACCCCTTACTGAGATATAGGTTGCCTATATCTCTCCATATCACTGCACATGTAAATCTATCAGTCACCCCTATGGCAGGCCTTAACAATCCTGAAGGCAGGGTGCTGGGTTTCATGTGAGAGGGTGCCCATGCATGAGCAGAGCCCCTCTGAAGCTTTCAGAACCTTTATTCCGGGGTTGTTTGTGATGCAGCCAAACCATATACTTTTAAGTGCATTATAACCTCGCAGTAAATGCTAACTTTGGAATGGCTGCATGGAAACATGTCGTGTTTGGTGTCAAACACCTTGGAATCATACCCCCGCACCAGTAACTCGTGTGGGAGTATGGTCCCACCCTTCTAGAGGGAGAAACATGACAGCCCCGGTATACCCGGGACGAGCTTAACAGACCCTGACATCACAATATGGATGCTGCCAGCCACAGACACGAGTCTGCCCTCCTGCTGCTGGACGAAACTCCAACAGGGGAGGCCTGGACATTAGGTTTCCTGTCACAGGGAGGTGTCACCACCTCCCAGACAGGCTTTAGTGTATTGGGGCTGTGTGGGTGCACTCCAAGAGTGCTTTGAAATCTGCACTGGGGGCACATTTGGTGTCCCTGTACATAGTCCAGCTCAAACCGGTTGCAGGGGCTACCAGCCCTTCCTCTGGTGCCAAACTGGACAAAGAAAATGGGTGTAGCTACCCCTCTTTCCTGACCCTCCCATTGGTGGCTCCCTAGAGTTTGTCCCACCCCTTCCTTGGGTATAAGATTGGAACCCCTGGCTACAGGACTTTAGATTTACCTGGATGAAACTCTGATAAATAATCCTGGAACTTCGACGATCTACAAGGCGCTATATGACTGAAGAATCTCCCTTGGAGTAAAGGCAAGGCAGGTACCCAAGACGCATCTGACCGGTTTGCATCTCCTAAGCTCCCGCCAGACTCTGAAGAATTTGCAACACAGGAGGTGGGTTCCCAGACTTCCCAGAGGCCGACCCGAGCTCCCAGCAAAGCTGAGACCCATAGCCCTCGTGGGGACCGTGGAACCAGAACTCCTGGACACCGTGCACATTTGCAAGTGCATATGCTTCTCGTCGATCCTTGCGGCTGTGCTTTGGGCTACTTGTAGTCCACACCCCGAGCAGTGTCTCCACTGAAGATTACTGGCCTACATTTACCGAGTATCCCGTATTGTGTGAGTCCTCTTGAGGTCCCTTTGCGATCCCTGGTCCGTCAACTGGTGGGTCCCTGTGAAGGCAACTCTAACTTTAATTGGGCTTACCTGGTTGCTCCAGACGTGCCCTGACTCTCCATCGCTTGGGTAGTCCCCAGGACCTTGCTGTTCTGCACTGGAGCATCTTTTCTCTTCCTGCGTAGGTTGCTTGTTGCCAAGGTTTGTTGGGTTCAATATGAGCACCAACACTGCAGCACTCGACATCCTTCATGGGACAGCTCGAATCCAGCTCCTGGTTGTCGTTGATGCCTCCTGGTCCTCGTGGCTGCAGAGTCAAGCTTCACCTCTTCGCACCTGAAACACATGATATCGGTGGGCATTCGTCTATTGTGTCCCTGGTCACTGGCAAGTGACCCAGACTCTGTCTCCTCTGCTTTCAGGTTCTTCTGATCTTCGATCCAGGCTTAGATCACACCGGACACTTTTCTTCTTCCTGGCAGCAGCACTTTGCAGCAGATCGCCATTGAAATCAACTACGATTCCCGACACATTTTGACACCTATGCACCCGGCTTTGCTGGGTGAGGTAGCTCGAGTTCTCCGGTGCTCCCGTGGGTGTTGGCCCAGCAACCCCCTAAGCCTAAAGGGGTTTGCTCAAAGTCCTCTCCTAAGTGTCCTTAACTTCTAAAATTCCAACCGCGACTTTCCCATAGAATAGTACGGGGCTCGCGCCTGTGTTCTCACACTGCACGCGTCCCCGTGGGTCTCCTGTGCCACTACCTTGAGTGGTTCTTTGGGATCCCAGCGATTCTACATGCTCTAGGCACTGTGTCTAGTCAAGTCGAGGTTCTTATACGACTTTCTTAATATATGGTTTGGTCCCCTCCTGGGGCCCATTGTATATTGTGCTATTTACTGTTGTTTTAGAACTGTGTTATTGTGTGTCTTGGATTCTAATTTCATAAAGAGATTAGTAGTGAGATTTAAAAATAAATACATATATTTTATATATACCTTGTGTGGTTCTCCTTTCATTTAGGGATTCAAGAGGTTATAATCTGGTAAACCAAGCTGCTTTACACTCCTTCTAGACTTAGCCTGAAGGCTGCTCTCCATAGCTGCCACTAGGATAGATTTCAATAAAGGTTGTCTTTAAACCTATTCATCAATAAGAGTTGTTTTGGACTGGGTGCCCATTATATCTAGTGGACAGCATATACCAGGCCAACTTCTCACATTGGTGGGCAGCGGTTGGATTCAAGCTTGCTATTGCTTTTCCAGATAATCTCTTTGAGTGATTAACTGAAAACCACTATAGGTACATAGGTACATATAAATCAAGTCTAGAATAAAGTAAGTTCTACTGAATTTGAAGTTGGGTTAGCAAAGGGACCAGCACACCCCTTTTCCCCAACTCAAGAGAGTCTAGTAGCTCCCACTGGGTTAGGTAGGTGCAACACCTCACTACACTAGTATGTCTTCAAGACCAAGCTAGTGGCTCCTTTTCATCCAAGTATGACCATCTCACATTTGTGGAATTGAGAAATATGTGTACAGTTAGGAAGTTGACGACAGGAAGTAGTGCAAGCACTCAATGCCTCATGGAGGCTCTGCTGTTAGATGATCTCAGAAAGACCCCAGGGTCTGATGAGGCAGGCAGGTTGGGTGGGGAAGCAGAAGAGGAAAGGCCAAGAGGTGACAACACCTATGACCTAGAATCTGAAGGTGACCAGGAGAATCAAGATGATTCCAACCTGGAAAATCAAATCCATCCTGAAGGTGAGGGAGAAGGCCTCAGTGGCCCTCTCCATACCCCACCTGGAAGGATTGGTGGTGTGCCAAGAAGATCAAGATCTCCTTCTCTGGAGTCTAATCATTCTGGTACATCTGTAGGGACCTCTGTCTCTAATAGGACCATTTTACCTCACCAGAGGGAGTCCTCTTATGAGAGAAAGTGCAGAATGCTTGAGTTTGAGAAAGCTAAGCTTAGGATCAAGAGAGAGCAGTTCGCATTAGATAAGGAATTCCTGGAGGTCCAGAGGGCTTCACAAAGATCGGGGCTAGAGCCCCATGGTGGCATCAACAGTGTCCCTAGAGGTAGAGATCATACTCATGACCATAGGAACCTGAACAAGATTGTTCCTCCCTACCAGAGTGGGGATGACATCCACAAATGGATAACTGCACTGGAAAGGGCCTGTAGGGTTCCTCAGGAGCAGTGGGCAGCAATCTTGTGGCTCTCCTTTGCAGACAAAGATAGATACAAGCTCCTCACTGTTAGAGAAGAGTATGCTGACAATTACAAAGTCTTGAAGAGTGCTCTGATTGATGGGTTTGGCCTAACCACTGAACAGTACATGTTGACGTTCAGAGGTACCCAAAAGGCTCAGAGTCAAGACTGGGTTGACTTTGTAGATTGTGCTACTAAGGCTCTGGAAAATTGGATACATGGCAGCAAGGTGCATGACTTTTTAGGATTGTACAATTTGATTATGAGGGAGCAGATCCTTAATATTTGTCAAACCCAGCTTTTACACCAGTACCTGGTGGACTCTCATCTGACCTCTCCCCAAGAATTGGGAAAGAAGGCAGAAAAATGGGTCAGAACCAGAGTAAAGCCAAAGAAGGTGGTGACAAGAAGAAAGATTCTTCCAAGACCCAAGAGAAAGGTGGGGATAAATCAAAAGATAAGTCCACTACAGGGCCACAAAAGTCCTCTTCTGGGGGTGGGCCCCAAACTCCTTCCTCCCCTGGAAAGAAACCCTTTTGCCATGTGTGCAAAAAGCCTGGCCACTGGAAAGATGATCCCAGTTGCCCTAGGGTTGGCAATAAAGAAAGTGTTCATCCTACCAATACTACCACTCCTCCTGGTACTACCAGTAGTAATCCCCCAGGCGGTGGTAGTGCACCCAAAACGTTAGGTGCATTCTCATGGGGAGCAGAGGTGGACCACAAGTTAGAAAGGTCCCCCTCACAGGCCTCCTCAGTCTGTGATGGTGGCATGGCATTTGCCACTTTTACTATGAGTCCCAATACTTTGGGCAAGTACAGACAGGAGCCCCTAATCAATGGTCAAAAGGCGTTGGCATTCAGGGACACAGGGGCTAGTGTCACCATGATGACGGGGAAACTAGTCTCCCCTCAACAGCTTTTACCTGAGTTCAAGTACCAGGTGACCATGCATTTTGGTGCATTACCAGATTTACAAAGACAAGTAAACCTGAGAATGCGTAAAAAATCTTTGCCTTCCCTACAGAGGCGCAACGAGGAGAAATATCTGTATTTCTCCTCTTTTTTTTTCTCCTCTTTTTATGTGTGCTGCATTTTGCAGCACACCTAGAAAGAGGAAAAAGCCTCTAAGGTTGTTTTTGTGCAGAAAGGTGACCTTCCTGCACAAAGACAATCCTGCCTGCGTTGGCACTAGGAATCACATAGTGTACCAGCGCAGTGAGAGACCAGGAATATGCCATTTCTTGGGGGCAGATTTACAAGCTCCGTGCGCCACTTTTATGTTGCCGTTGCGTCACTTCTGTGATGCAGCGGCGGCGTAAAGCTAGCACCATGCTGCGGGGGATTTACAATGTGACACATCTAGGGAGATGCGTCACGTAGTTAAGCCCTGCGCCACATGAAACCTGCGTCGGGTTTCATGTGGGCGTACTGGCACAGGGTGGGCGTTCCGGCGCAGGAACGCCTCGGAAAAGTGTCTGAGTGAAATCTACAAGATTACACTCAGTCACCTGTTTCGACCCCGCTGCGTCAAAACCTTGCGCCTGCTTGGAGCAAGCGTAAGGTGTGACGCACCATGCGGAAGATAGGCCAGGTTGGCACAGTGCTGGAGTTGCGTCGCGCCCGCGACACAACTCCAGCACTGCGCCAACCTTACGCCGGCAGATGCGACACACATCTGCCTATTCTTGCGCGCCGCATTGTAAATGTGGCGCATCCGTGGTGGCGCAACAATGGCATTGCATGTAGCACGTTTCTTGGCGCATCCCTGCTGATTTGCAGGGATGCGCCAGCAAACGTAAATCTGCCCCATGGTATATATGGCACATTCCTGGCCTCTCCATATGATGCAATGCAGCGCAGCAAGTTGTCTTTCTGCCTTGTGCTGCGTCAACTATTGTTACCAATAGTACCAATGGGAACATCCAGGAATCTTTACCGGCTTTTGCAGTTCGTCTTAAAATGAGGAATAATGGACAAAGACATAATTCATATCCATTAACTTCCGCTGACTCATGTTCTGGATCACATATGCCTTAACGTTTACAGTGGGGTGTAAGTAACGTCGAGCACTTCATTGACTACGAAAAGCATGTAGATATTTTCCATTGCTCCGAAGGGAGAACAAACTAAAACGTAAGGCAGTAGGATAAATAAGGCTACAGCGCCCTCTGCTGTCTATAACGTAAATAGCGCAAACTCTGAACATGTTGGGATAAATAATGCTGTAAATCCAATCACGACGCCCTCTAACAGTATACATTTGTGAACACCATTAGAGAGCTGTCCTTTCCTTCACCCCCTGGAGACGTTTTCGCTTGGACCAACTTTGCCTCAGATTTGGTTCTGTGATTAAGGATATCGACCACCCCTGACGATAGACTGGGGCCTACTGAACTAAGTTAAACCAGGGTGTGAAGAAGAACTCCATGAACATTACTTAAATGTCCAGCTGCTGCCCACCCCTCCTCTGTCTTTGCTGTGAGTTGCCTGAGTGCACTTACCTCGATCATCTATCGAGCTGGAGGCTGATTGATGCAACTGTTTCAGCTGATTTTGCCTCCTCCTGCTCAACAGAACAACGGAAAGTAAACGAGTAACACACAATGAGAGCTCTGCTGAGCTTTGGCCGACCACAGCTGTTTGCAATGCCCCCGGGAGGCTCACCAGTCACCACCCACAGCCCACCGCCTGAAGCTTGCCCCTTTGTTCAGATTTTGGCTAATGTTTCCAAGTTGAATGCTGGTACGGGGGAAGATGGTGAACAGATCAAGCCTAAACCATTCATTGACTCTCTACAAACTTGGGGGCATATCAGCAACACCCGGCGATAATTATCGCTCAGCGCTCTTAGCGTGAGGATAATTATCGCCGGGTAACGTGGATTTTTATCGCTGAGATAGCATGCTATTAGCAACGCTTATCTCCTCAGCGATAAGAATCCTCACGCTAACTGGCTAACGTGAGATTATCGCTGGAAACCCAGCGATAATCTCACGTAGTGTGGCGTTAGCTTGCTGATAGGGACTCACAAATTTAGCCATGATATCCACCTTCCATAGGATATCATGGCTAAGTCAGTCCTGAAGCAGGGGTAAGGAAAGTAGCGATAACAGGGGTTATCGCTACTTTTCCTGCCGCTATGCTTCATAGCGTGGGGCTTGATGATGCTTAGCAACATTTCTCCTGTCATGTTAGGTCAGGAACGCCCACTTTGCATCTCATTAGAGATGCAAAGTTGGGCGTTAGTAATCCCCATTCTAAAGCAAGGTTTCACGCGTTAGCGTGGCCTTGCTAATTAGGCGATAAAATTATCGCCGCTTTTCAGCCGAAAACGGCCGCAATAGCGGCGATCATTTTTTATCGCCAGCTTGGAAAAATGCCCCTTAGGGAACTATTTATTAAGAAGTAACACAGAGCAGCAAGTGACCTTGCTGCGCTGTGTTACATGGAAAGGGCAGGAATGCACTGTATTTACTACAATAAAGCAAATTCCTGCCCATCCCCAGCTCTGGAGTGCAATGTGCTGCCTAGCGCCAACGCAAACACCATTGTATCATGGGGCAATGGTGCCTGTGTTGCAAGCAGGATTGTTTTTGTGCACAAAGGTCTACCTTCCTGCACAAAAACAATCCTGAGAGGCATATTCCTTTATCAATGAGGGTCATTTATGAGACCTGATGCATAACTGCGGCGAGGCAGCGATACTTCAGAAAAAGTTGCGCTGCTCGCCACAGTTCCAAACGCCACGGATGTGCCTTACTTATTATATGGTGCACCGTTTCGTAAGGTCCCAAGGTGCATCAAAAATAATGACACATCATTGGGACGGATGCCGCAGAGAAAAGCGAGGTTTGTGCAGCCAAAGTGACGCTAAGCTGCTTTGCCACATTGGTGCTTCATGCATCAAAACTGCCTAAAAAAAGTGACCTATTGGAAAAAAAAGTTTTCCAAAACATCAAAAAGGAAACTTGGAGCAGACAGCAGTCTGCGCAACAACCTCAACACCAGCGAGGATGTCCAAACAGAACCCCAAGGGAAGAGGAAGAGTAATTTTAGTCAGGAGGAGAACCAAATGTAAAATCTAATAACTCTTTTTCACCTGAAGATTTCTATTAGGGAAGAAATAAGCCATTTGGCAGTCCATAGTGGAGAAGATAAACAGTGTAGCGCAAACTAAAAGGACAGTGCCAGAGTGCAAGAAGTGCTGGCATGACTATAAGCGCAGGACCAAGGAGAAACTGGCCAACACCCTGAGGGGAGCCATGCGGACTGGAAGAGGAGGACTTGAGGACCAGGAGGAGCTTGACCTCTTGGAAGAGCAGGTGGCATCAGTCATCCCAGCAGAGTTAGTAGCAGGAGTTCCCAGACAGAACAGTGCTGGGTTAGAGGACCAGGAAGATCTACGGGGTAAGTGGCAACAGGGGACAATATGGTTAAAAATGTCATGCTGGGGGGCATGGCCAACTGTCGACGGGAGTGGGCGCATGGTAGCTGAGCTCCGTCGTGCCACTCCCGATAAATCCGTCTAACGCTATCTGCCCCGGTCTGATCTCTGCCCCGAGTGACTCTACGATCGCCACCGCTGCTGCCCAGGGTGCAGTGTGAAATTGAAGCCAATCGCGTGACATTGCTGGGAGGCGCTCCAGACGCCAGCTTCACTGGATGAGGCCGGGCCGACAGGAAGTTCGGCTTTGCTGTGGTGAAGAGCAACGCAACGCCGCAGATGCGGCCTAGTCCGCGAAGTGTTGAGCGTCCTGTTTGAACTGCCCTGCGCCTGGAGCTGGTTATAAGGTACTTGGACCACCTGCTGGGTCACTGTGGCTGACTTGAGGACGTCGCGAGGGGGAGATAATTTGACCTATCTCTGCTTTCTACCGCCCCTCCCGTGCTGCCGTACTTCCAGCGGGCTGCGAGGCCTTGTGTCTTAGTGTGCTCCCGCCAAACTCTTTCTCAGCAGATTCCGGCACTGCTGGGGGGGATTGGATGGTGCATAGTCTATTTGCCTCTGGGGGCCCTCAACGTCACCGCCATGGGCCCCGAGGTCTTCTGGGCTGCCTTGACTTACGCAATGTTCTGCATCTAGTGTGGGCCTGCAGGTGGACACCAACCGATCCACCTTTGATTGGTGAGCCGCGCTTGACTAAATCTGGCCTGGCAGTGATTCTCTGGTGTTGCCTGTGGTGCCGGTGTCCAGTCATGTGCTCGAGTGCGCTGCTCGGACGACCTCAAACTTTGAGCAGGGGGGCTGGTGTGTTGTCCGTGATGGAAATATCTGAGGCTCTCTTTGGGCCCGATGGCCAGATTGTTACCAGCCCAGTGGGACCCGTATGATACCGAAGCTTCTACCATCCAAGAGCTGCTCGTGGTGACTGCTTGCTGCCCCCAGGTGAGACCGAGGGGTGTTTTCCAGTGCTCAGCTGTCGGGGGACGAGGGAGGCACGTGCCAAAGCTGACAGGCCACGCGGGGTGTCCCACGGCAGGTGGCGGTGAGTAGCTCCTGCGTCCTACCCCTTCAAGGCTCCCTTTTTGCAGAGCCACCATGGCGTGAGGCCGGAGTGGGTGCAATGTGACGCAAGCCAAACTGGATAAGTTTGCATGGCAGAAGAACCACGAGGACAAACAGGGCAATCTTGTGCTCATGGTGATGACTCAGAACCCACTAATAAAGACCTCCTTGCGGCAATTACCACTGTGCGGACCTCTCTTGAGAACAGAATCGATATGGTCTCAATGGAGGTGGCCCTCATACGGAAGGACATGCGAAAAATGGCCGATCGTGTCACTACCATTGAGACCACCACAACGGAGCTGGTAACTGACACCACCCTCCTCAAGAAGCAGGTGGCTGAGCTCCGTTCTTCTCAGGAGGACTTTGCAGTTCAACTCGACGAGTATGAAGGTAGAATACGGCGCAATAATATCCGAATTTTGGGCATTCCGGAACGGGCGGATGAGCCAACTGCCGACCACTGTCGAGGAGCTCATCCTGACGCATCGGCAGCTAAGGGGCCTTCCCAAATGCTTCTCGATTGAACGAGCCCATCGTATGCCTGGAGGCAGGCCCAAACCAGGAGCTCCCCCCGTCCACTTCTCGCCCGAGTGTTCAACTATCCTGACTGTGACTTGATCCTACAAACTGCAAGGGTGGCACCTCCACTGACTGTTGAAAAGAGTAAAGTATCGTTTTTCTAGGACTTCTCCCTGAGAGTCCAGAAAAAACGTCAGAGCTTCCTGGAAGTGAAATGGGACCTCAGAGACCAGGGGATCAAATATGCCATGTTATTCCCTGCTAAGCTTAGAATTGAATCGAATGGCAAACTGGTTTTTCACCAGTCCAGAGGATGACTGGGACTGGCTCGAAGGCTGGCGCACAGTGGGTAAGAAGTCTCACAAATGGACACCGAACGCTGGGGAACTCAATGAGTGGCGTCTGCAACCTCGATCTTCTCCTCCCTCTGAGGCGAGTTCCCAAAGCCCCATGGGGTGACCACGTAAGACTGACCTCCCCAGAGGCCTACACGATGCTTTCTTTCTCTGTAATGACCTGATGGGGCTACTGTTATATTTGCTGGTTGCGGTTTCCCCCATCTGCAAGGGTTGCTGGATGTACTTTTGGCTCTGATATGACTGCCTTAGTGCTCACTGAGACTGACACATAGGTCCTTGTGATTATTTTTTCTTTGAACGTCGAATTAGGATGATGAATGTTTTATTCTGGGGGTGTTGGGGCCGAGGTTGGCGTTTTAATTCATTATCCAATGATTTAGGGAGTGGGGTTGTCCATGTCCCCGAAGTTGATGAGGGTGGACGACAGGCGCTCTGCAAGTTTGGGGTGGCGGGTGGTTTCAGGCCCGTTCTGCAGGTAGGTGAGGTGGGAGGGTTCTTTCTGGAGGGATGGGGGGTTTGTTCATTATGTTTCTTTTGTGTTTGGTACCGGTACACTGTATTGTTGAACTCTCCAATCTCACATTTTGTTTTGTTATTATTGACATATATGACACCCACCTAAGCCGTCTTTGGTCATGCTTGATCACCCAACACCAGCTGATTCCCGTTGAACTGACGTGATGACACAAGGTTTAACACTCAACTTGTCCACGTGGAACTTTAATGGAATAGGAGACAAAATAAAGAAGGGTATTGTGTTGCAATACATTAAACGTAATGAGCTTGATCTGGTGTTACTACAGGAGACACACTTGATTGGGAACTCCTGTGGCGCCCTGAATAGGAAAGGGTACTGAATGGTTGCCCACTCCTGCTTCACCTTAGGTTCCAGGGGGGTGGGGATTTTGCTCAGGAAGGGTTGTCCCTATATCGTCCATAACATTTGGATTGACCCTCAGGGCAGATACACCACAGTAACGGGCTCCTGGGGGGCACTTGTCATTAACGTCGTTTTTGTGTATGCCCCCCGGACTGCAACGCTAGACGCTGAGTGACTTGGGTACAATGCTGTTGGACCTGCCATTTGGTGTGTTGGTGTTGGAAGGGGATTTTAATCTCATGATGGATGGCTCTCTGGACCGTCTCACCGCCCCGGGGGGACCCACCGAGAGGCTCACACTTGTTGGAGTTCGCGAATGCCCTGGGGGTTGTTGATATTTGGAGGTGGTTCAATCTGTTGCACAGCCGCTTCACGTTTCAATCAGGAGTGCATGGTAGCCAATCGCAGATAGATAACATGTTTACTCACGCCCAAGATGTTCATGTTTTTACGAGGTCCAGTTGCCGGCCCGCGGGATCTCCGACCATTCTACCGTCCTAGTGACCTTGGGATTCCTACGTGGGGGACGCCCCCGTTCCATTTCCATACAGTCGTGGGCACTAAAAATCCTGCATATGTATTGTAATGTAATGTAATTTATATTTATATAGCGCATTATCACCAACCGGTCTCTAAGCGCATATCACAGAGACTCTCCGTAAAGACACCGAATATTATTTTGCTGAGAATACAGGTTCTGTTGACTCTGCAGTGACACTGTTTTTTTTTGGGGGCAGTCATAAAGGGCAGGGCACTGTCACTAATGGTGGGACACAGGGCGGAACGTTCCAAGAGAGTGCTTGAACTAGAGGCGGATATATCGGTTCTGGAGGAGTCGCTAGCTCGAGATCCAGACCACACAACATACCACAGTCTCGCGATCAAGAGACAGGATTATAGACAGCTTCTTCTTGAGGACGTCTCAGCGCGCTCTCTGGCTTCCCGGCACAGGATTTATGAACAGGGCGAGCGTACAGGCAAACTCTTGGCGTGGCTTGGACAAAGGGAGCAGGCTGCTAGGTGGGTCCACGCGATAACTAATTCTGAGGGTACACTCCTCACCGACCCTAAATGAATAGCTGACACCTTTGCGACCTATTATGAGGTGGTCTACACTAGTTCACCCGCATCTCAGGCCCCACTATCGGCTGACCTCCTGGTTACTTTCGACGTTCCCACTATTCCCCCACAAGACAGAGAGACCTTGGAGGCAGACATTACAGTGACGGAGGTTCAAAAGACTATACAAGATGTTCGGTCCGGTAAGGCCATGGGTTCTAATGGGCTTCCCGTTGAGCTTTTTAATCCCATGTCAACTTTGCTGGCTCCTCACTTATTACATTTATATACTGAATTTTTCGAGTCAGGGGTTCTCCCCGCAGAGATCCGAACCGCAGCCATTGTGGTTATTCATAAACCGAATAATCCTGTTGATGATTGTAAATCGTATTGCCCCATATCCCTCTTGATGCTCGAGGCCAAGATCCTAGCTAAACTTTTGGCGAATAGACTCCTCCATTATATTACTGATCTGGTCCACCCGGATCAATCAGGGATTATGCCGGGGAGAAATACGGCCCGGACCGGAACCTGCGACGGGTGCATGGGGTTCTAGGTAGGATCCACACCATAGAGGAAGAGGCGATCCTGTTATTATTGGATGCGTCTATGGCATTTGATACAATAGAGTGGAATTTTCTTTTTGCCGTTTTGACTCGTCTGGGGTTCGGACCCAAACTGATACGCTGGATCCGACTATTATATACTCAACCTACTGCACATGTTGTTGTCATCGCTTCGCCACTTTTACTCTTCACAGGGGCATGAGGCAAGGCTGTCCCTTGTCTCTGTTGCTTTTTGCCCTTGTCTTGGAGCCGCTTGCGGCGTGGGTCTGGGGTGATCCGGAGATACTGGGGCTTAAATGGACGGCGTACCACAAGGACCGTATCTCGCTCTATGCTGATGATATCCCTGTACCTGGCCTCCCCAGCGCGTTCGCTGCGGCAGGTGCTCCATATTTTTCACATCTTTGGTGCCCACTCTGGATATCGGCTAAACTGGTCCAAGTCCCAGATGTATGTGTTGTGGGGTGCTCCCCCAGCGAGTCCTCGGGGCTATGAGATTCCGGTGGCTCCCTGGGGTTTTCGGTATTTGGGCATTTTTGTCACTCCAGACGCTGATCTCTTCTTCAAACAAAACCTACTTGGGCCTTTTCAGTGCTTCGCGTTTTCTTTGTGCCTTGCAGAATACCCCCAACCCGATCCCGGATTCTTAATTTTCCCAAGTCGACAATGTATTACGGGGCTTTCTGTGGGAGTACCGCACGCTGCGAATAGCAATGAATGAGCTCACCATGGGATGGTATGACGGGGTATCGGTTTACCGAATCTAAGACTTTACTATCAAGCATCCCAGTTGATCACAGTCAATAGGTGGGTGTTCAAACCCTACGATGAGCCCAACTTCTGCACAGATCACTGGCTCATGGGACGGGTAGTTATAACAGAGCGCTTTACACCGATCCCCGCAAACTTAACTTAACCGACCCCACGGCGTGCACGGTCGAGATTTGGCACGGTGTCACCAAAAAGCCGAGATGGCATAAGCGCCTGACGAAAGCGATTCCTCTATGGGAACCTGGCGTTCTGGGTCACCTCAGCAACTGCCCATGGTTTGACAAATGGAATATAATTGGGATATGCACGGTTAGAGATATCTGGGTTAAGGTGAGGCTGACCTCGTTTGCAGAACTTCAGGCACAATACCAATTGGCTCAGTCCGAGACATTTAGATACTTGCAGATCAGTCATGCTGTATCCTCCGCCTTGTCGAGGGATGGCCCCCTCCCTGACTCTTCCCCTCTAGAGGACCGGTTGTTGTTGGATCCCGTGCACCGCAAGGCCATCTCACTCGCCTACAAGAAACTGGGCAATAACCATGCAGACCCGATACAAAAATTAAGGGTGGATTGGGAGAGGAACCTGGGAGAGATGGAAGACGACATGTGGCTGGACGCACTGGCCTCACCTCGAGAAGTTGCCATTCCCATGCGCATGTGACTCCTCCAGTTCATGATCCTCCATCGGGTCTACTTTGATGCTAAACTACTGTTCAAACTAGGTAGCCGCCCTGATCCGCTTTGCCTCCGACACTGTAATCAAGAGGGTACTTTCATTCCCATTTTATGGGAATGCCCACATATCCAGGGTTACTGGGGGGAAATTGTCTTGAGAGGGCGGGAGGCAAATCCCTTGGGTTATCTCCCCATCTATGCCTGCTCAATATCTGGGGGGCAACTGATCTTACGCATGCTGAGCAGGCTTGGGCCTCAATGGGCTTTATCATAGCGAAACGGAATATTGCGCAAAAATGGGGGGTGGAGGCGGTCCCGCGCCTGGGTGATTGGGCAAAAGATATGGCACCGCAATGGTTACAGAAAAGTCAGTATTTAAGGGACGGGGTTGCCCCAAGAAATGGGATCAGAAATGGGGGAAATTGAATAAGTACAGAGGGGAAATTTGCATCTCCCCTACGTTGGAGCTCCAGAAAGAAAGGTGTACACTGATGGCCCAGTTAATGGCAGAGGTGCTGGCCTCTCCCCCTTAGGTGTAGTATTTTCACTATCTCCAGGGCCCTGCCACCTGTTGCACTATGTCTGAGCTCTGTAGTTAGCGTTGTCTATTATTGGCAATCAGAAATTGTATGAACGTAATATTCTGGCAGGATCCCAACCCCATTTATTGGGGAATGTCAAAATGATATTGTATGTTTAGGAGGAGGGATTTTCTATGGTGAATTTGTACTGTATATGCCGGTACCCGGTTGTTGTTTAAAAATAAAATAAGAAGTTTTAAAAAAAATAAAAAATGTCATGCTGTGTAGCAACCTACGTTCCTGCGCTGCACTGTCTTGTGTGCAAGGGAAAGGGCAGGAATCTCTCACTTGTTAATTGATACATCCCATAACTGTAGGTCATACTGCTCAGTTACATGCTGCACAGCTCAGTCCAGCTCTATCAAGTATGTCCTGTACAAGTGTGATATGCAGCACCAGTCCAGGTTCACCTTTGCATTCTGGGACTCATAGTGGAATGTAGAACATTAGTGATCAGGACTACAAGTCCCACAATACAAAGCAAAACCTGGACTGAGCACATCATGCATGGACACTTGACCCCTGGCCAGCCTGACTGTGACAATGCAGCACACCTTTCACCATGAGGCTAGTGTGTCAAACTTGGGCCCATGCAACCAACTGTAAAACAATGGAATGGAATGGGGTTGGAAGAAGATTAACTCCTCATTTGAGAAGGGGTTCAGGTGGGGAGTATGTAAAGAATCAGCAAGTAGGATCTTGCAAACAGCCACTTGTATGATCACTAGTATGAAACTACTTTGCACGCAGCTGTCCCACTATGAGGCCTGAGAGCACACAGGTGCCCACCGCCATCTCAGAGATCCCCTTACCTCCTGTCATGTACAAATGTATACAGGGGGTAGGGGTGAATGCAAGTGATGCACACCAAAGGACAATGATTGTTTGTTGTCATAATAGATGTTGTGTGAGCCTAGTGGGCCCCTGGTAATGTAGTGCAATGTAGGTGTGGCTGAGCACATTGAACTGGCACTGTGTCTGAATGGGGAGCCATTGCATAGCAGGAAAGTGAGTTGTGACGTATACTGCAAGGTAGTGAGAGCGATAGTCACACACTGCTGTGTCTGATAGTGTCACACTTGTGTCACAGCTGTGAGGGGATGCCATAGAAGAGGGTACTACATCCTACATGTAATGTGCATCAGGGGGAAGATGTACCAGGTGTCAGGAGGGAGACGTAAAAACAAATGTCTGTCTATACCACATATGTCAAAGCAGGAGGATGTGAAGCAGGAAATAGTGAAGTGACAGGATGAGATCGGTTTCCACGATGCTAGGCACGTTTTTCGAATGGTTGGAGGGTGAAGTATATGGGCTTAGTTGTGTGGCCAACCAGGTTAGGTAAATGTCTCAGAAAATCATTAGTACTAGCATGTGAAGTACAGCTGGAGCCATAGCTCTCAAATACAGACAGCCATGTTGGTCAATTGCATATGGTAACTTATATTGGTGATGTTGGTGTCACATGACAGTCAATATATGATCTGGGTGCCATCAGTGTGTGACAGTAAGTTGAGTCCCTGCGTCTAAATGAGGATTGCCAGAGGAATCATGTACAGGTACAAGTGAGCATGCTGAGTTAAGATATGTGTGATACTCTGCAGATAACCAACCCTGCCAATGATGAAATGGGGTGAGCGTATGTGGAGCATTTTTCCAACTTTGACTGGGCCTATCCCTCTCAGAGTTAGCACACAATGCGTACTGTTCTGAACTATTGAGAAGACTATGTGTGTTATGAAATTACATGAGTATACACAACTAAGTAAACCATGGTAAGTACATGCCCTTACACATTCCTGCCATGTAGCAAGGTTGCCAGCTGTGTAGATGTGTGTAAAATGTGAGCCTGTGGCCACATGAATGCACAATGTGCATGGAAGCAAGACAGCGCAACAAGGCAGACTGGTGTGGTGTACTATGTGAATGGCAGACTGCATGATCAAGCCAAGTATATGAACACACCTACATCACTTTCCCAGGAGTAGTAGCTAGAGGCAATACAGGCACCCTAGTCACTTGGTGCAATTTGCACATTAGTGGTGTCAATAAGAGAAACTCTAATCAGTATGGGCACCATGAAGATGAATGTGAATCACCAAGGGAGAAATGGCCCTTACCACAACTTACCCTCACAGTCAGGCCAGGCCAGCAAGCTGTGTAACTGCATTGCAATGTGCGGTATGACACAAAAAGGCACTCTTGTTACACAGTGGATGTGTGAACAATGTAAAGATATTGGCAACAGAAAGGCAACTACAGTGCAACTTGGCCTCCTTTCAAAAGAGTAACATATGTTCTACACATCAATATTTAACTTAAAGTGAATGATAATAAAGTATGCATTTCAGCCAAATTACTCATGTCAACATCTAACATCGATCACTGTTCACATATTCCCATTTCATTGCAGAGGTGAGAAACAACACCTCCTGACCACCCGCCTGTCCTGGATGACCAACCTGTTGATGATGACATCCTGCCGCAATGGATGATGACACCTTCCAGCAACTTCTGTACTCCATTAGGACACTTTCTCCGATCAGAGCACAAGATGATATCATCGCTGGGTCTGCAGAGGAATTGCCTACCATAGGCCATACATACCCCATCTGCCAGCCTAAGCCCATCTCTGGACTCCAAGGACTCCCACGTTGTTTTTCATTGGCGAGTGGTAGAAGTCCAGCAGCAGATGGTAGATGAGGTGTGGGCAGGTATGAAGATAATTGTGGACACCCTAGAAGGAGCCCGTAGGTCCCTCTGTCCCAATAATGACACTCTTCTGAGGCAATCAAAGGCATCTACCCTTTGCTCCACAGAATGGAACAGTCCCTGGCTGACATTGCTGGTGTCATGAGACAGAGGCAAGAACAACAGCCCAGCCAATGTGACACCAGTGAAGTTGCCACCTAGCTGGGGGACATCTGCGCCATTCTCCAATGGATGGAGCGCAAGCAGGACTCCTATATTGTAACAATGGGTGTCTTCCACAGTGACGTTGTTGCCTTGTTGCAAGCCATCAGTCCCATGTCAGCTTTGTGCTGCCTTTCTTGCTGGCGCAAACAAATGCTGCCAGGGACAGGGGAGCCACATCTTCTGCCCCCGATGTGTGTGTGCCTCAGACGCCTCCCACACAAACACTGCCACCCACAGGGGAGGCACATCACACATCAGAGGAGGAAGATGTGGACTTCACCAATTTCCAGCGAAAAGTGCACAGTAACATTTGTCTATTTCTGTTGGCAAATTTCACATTGGACCTGTGTTTATCATCATGCTACATCCTTTGTCACCTGGTACTGCCCCCTTTTGTATGTCCACCTGTTTATCCGATCCATTTGTGGACTGTTGATGAAGCCTACCTTCTCTAATAGCAATTTGGACCTCCTTCTCACTGGTATTCTCCCCACCTCAACATGTCACATGTATCCCATATGGACTCTGTCTGGAGGGCCTTTGGTCTCTAACAATCTTAAGGTGGTGCCTCAAGAACTACAAATTTGTAAATGCCTATGCACATGTCTGTAAATAAATAAACTCATATGAACCAACGTGTTGCATGTCTGTAGCAGATAGGATAACTAGACTATGGCGAAAGTGCGTGCTACCGTCACTATCACCTGCTCTGGTTGTACATGCCTAAGCCTCATGTACATCCACTGCCATGGCATTATGCAGAAACTCTCATTTAAATAGTGAACGTCATGGTGTGAAAATAAGCATAAGTTACTTAAATGGCACACAGTGAAAAGGCCTTACTAATCACACAAATGACTATCTGTAGAAAATGACTTGTGTGTGGCATGTGAGCCACTAACACAGTTTCACACATCCACAAATATCTTGCTCACTTATCATGACTACGTGATCAAGCATATATGTTAGCTTCAATGCTTACATTTAGGATAACCTATATGTACTCTCATTATGCATGTAGTAACAATGATTATCATCGTACCTATTCCACTCAAGGATGTAAAAGCTCTGTGCAATACCTTTGATGTCATTATGGATAAAATGCAAGTAATAGGGGCCTTGTGTCAACGGATAAATGGTGTTGAAAGGCACAGTGGGATATGTAGGGTCTCTTTGTTCCTCTGCCACTGGGAGACCTTACATGCATTGAGTGTGAGTGTAACCACACATGACACCAATTGTACAATATACACACATATCTCTAAGTATGAACCAACGCATAGAACCCAGGAACAAAGCTACACATCCCTAGGATCAGAGGAAAAGTTAGACTTATGGTTTTCTAACTTAGCAAGTAGTTGCACAAAGTCACATGCATGAAGTGCCATACTTAGCAAGTACTCAATGCCAAGGATAATTGTGGTTATCCTGGTAGGTGGGGCCCACAATCATGATTATGAACCAGCTAACTACAATGACCTATCAGTACAGTGGTGCAAGGGTGAGTGCGTAACTGGCAGGCACCAGTATGTGTCCCAGCTCAGCCAGGAATGGGTACCCTGGAGTGACAGAACCATCCCTACTGTACATGTAGCATCTCTTACATGCACAGTGCTACAGTAGGTGACTATCTGTGTTGGACTGTGCGTCAATTCACACGAAGAGTACCAATGACAGTGCCTAATGAATGGTGAAGAGTCCTTACGTGACTCAACTGTGAGGTAGACTGACTCTTGTCCATAGGCCTTTGAGTAACAGATATCTACAAACACTGTAGGGAATTGCTACATCATGTACTCAACTCAACTTACTCTATGCTAGCAAATCATAATTAAGAAATGATGACAAGAGGAGGAGCATAGCGCGCAACCAAGATGGCCGCGTAGGTGCGAGGCTCCTGAGGACCTCCGCAACCGCCTACGTTTATCCTGTCTTCATCCTGAATCGGTTGAGGGGACTGTGTTGGTGAGCTTGAGCCGAGGTGGTACCCGTTTTCCGTTTTCGAATTGTACCCCGGGTGCCGGAGTAAGCACCGACTGAAGTTTGCGGCCTACTTCACTCCTGACCCCGGATTCGAGTTTGGGGGCGACCCAGTGGCGAAGTGAACAACAACGGTGGGCTGGGTCTTGCGAGTCGCGTACCCCATACTTTCACTTTCGCTTTTGAGTCCCCTTGCCATTATCGCAAGTGGGATCACAGCGCTTCTTTGTGTTGGGGTGGCCTCGCTGGGAGACCCTGCCTGCCTGCCTGCGGTGGCCCGCTCTGCCGTCCTGGGGTGGCCCCCGAGGCTCTTGGCCTTGATTGCCTGCTCTCCACTGCGTGGCTGGTGCGGGTACGAGATACACGACGATGGCCACGAAGCAGGATGGGGATCGGTTGAAGGCCAAGTCGACCCGGCGTGGCACCGCACATCAGGCCAACGTCATGGACCGCTACACCCTCCCGAAGGGATCTCCCGGCGGATCGCACAAGTCCTCCGAGTGCCCCCCGGATGCCCCGGATTTGCCTACGGATCTGACTTTGCAAGACGTCATGGGCGCCATTGCTGAGATGAAGACCTCGGTGGGCCAGCAATTCGACACTTTGGCACATAAACTCGACGCGGTCCTCATTGATGGCAACCTTGTGAGAGCTGATCTCTCCAAGACGAATGACCGGGTCGACTCCTTGTCCCACACCGCGTCGGGCCTCACGACTGAGGTAGCGGCCCTTCAAACGGAGGTGCACCGGCTCCGTCAGGCAAGTGCGCTCATGGATCGGCGCCTGGAGGACTCCGAGAGCCGGGCCCGGAGGAATAATATCCGTATCATCGGAGTACCCGAGGGACGGGAGGAGTCGGCGGCGGATCTCTTTGTGGAGGACCTGATCTCTACCCATCTCCAGCCTCGAAGACTGAGTAAATTCTTTGCTGTGGAGAGGGCCCATAGAGTTCCCGGAGGCAGACCGAAGGTCGGAGCCCCTCCGCGGCCTCTTATTGCCCGTATTTTCAACTTTCGGGACAGGGATGCGATTTTGCAAGCTTCCAGACTGCAAGGGCCGATTAAGCTGGAGAACATGGAAGTGAACTTTTATCCTGATTTCACGCAGGCGGTCCAGAAGCAGAGACTGAGTTTCCTGGGCGTCAAGCGGCGGCTTCGAGGCATGAACTTAAAATACGCCATGCTCTTCTCGGCCAGGCTGCGGGTGGAGGCGGATGGTCGCACTCACTTTTTTGATCGTCCTGAAATGGCCGGGGACTGGCTGGACACTTTGTCTGGGGGTCATGGTCGGGATGGGGGGGGGACGGGAGGAGAGTGCCCACCGGACCGGGTCTGAGGTACTGACACGGGGGCTCACTCCGGATGCTGCCACTTTCGGCCAAGCTTAGGGTCTTTTGTCTGTTGTGTCTTGTCTCCCCTCCATTGGAGGAGATGCTGGGTCTCGAGGGGGTTCTCCTTCCTCCTCCAGGGGGTCTTAGTAGTTCAAATCACATAGGGGCGACAGGCACACTGCAAGTTGGGGGGGCTGTTTGGGCTCATGCAGGGGTGCAGGGAGGGGGGAGTTTTGTTGGGGTTGTTGGGTTGGGGTTGGGTATTGTTTATTTGTACCACAAGGCAGAAGTATTGTTGTGCTATTTCTAAAGTGCTCTCTGGGGGGCGATTGATCGACTTCGGCTATGATGGGGGGTAGGGGACTGAGTCTTTTGTCCTGGAATGTTAATGGACTGGGGGACAGGATAAAACGGGGGGTGGTCCTGCAGTTCCTAAAACGAATTTCACCAGATATAGTCTTTCTGCAGGAAACACACCTCATTGGAAACTCCTTTCGTGCCATGAACAGACGGGGCTATCGCCTTATGGCCCACTCGGGCTTCACGTCTGGTTCGAGGGGTGTGGGCATTATGGCTAAGACCTCGCTCCCGTTGGAAGTTGATGAGGTGCTCCATGATGACAGGGGACGATACACGGTTCTGGTGGGTAGATTGGAGGGTAGAGTGATTGTTTTCGTTTCTGTTTATGTCCCGCCAGGGTTGCAAACGACTACTTTTGCGGATCTGGGGCGCCTCCTCCTTGGCCTTCCGGAGGGGATTCTAGTGGTTGGGGGGGATTTTAACGCTGTGGTTTCCGGGACTGAGGATCGTCACCCTCCTAGGGATCTCCCCTGTGCCCAAGCGTGGTTGTCTGGCCTCTTGGATACCTTGGGGCTGGTGGATTGTTGGCGGTTGAAACATCCTACGCAGATACAATACACCTTTCATTCCGGGGCTCATGGCAGTCTTTCGAGACTTGATTATGTCAGGATGCCAGCGGTACAGGCGGGGCGGGTTGGGGAGGTACGACATTTGGCGCGGGGTATTTCAGACCACTCCCCGCTCCTGTTGCACTTCGACATTGTCCCGAGGGGGGAGGGGAGGGTGGCCCCGATTAATCCCTGGTACCTGCGTGACCCCACAATTCGCGCAGATTTGGTTAAATCTCTTAAGCGATATTTTGAAGACAATGTGGGGTCTGTGTCGTCCGCGGTTTCTCTGTGGGAGGCGTTTAAGACGGTACTCCGGGGGGAGGCCCTGTCCCTTATTTCCCATTCCCGGAGGCGCGAGCGGGAGGAGGTGACCCGTATTGAAACTGAGATAACCGAGTTGGAGGGTGATTTGGAGTGTGGGGTGACGGACGACAAATTGCATGCTCTCCGACTCAAGCAGGCGGACTACAAGGCCCTCGTCACGGAGGCAGCCAGGGGCCTCAGTAGAGAGCAACAGGGGAGACTGTATGATGTGGGTGATAAGGCTGGTAAACTGATTGCGTGGCTGGATAAAAAGGAGAGAGCGAGTCGAGTTGTCCCGTCGATTGAGAAATTGGATGGTGTGTGTGTCACTGAACCAGGAGAAATTGTTGATTGCTTTGCAGAATATTTCCGTGGGGTGTACTCCCCGGTATCTTCCCGCTCGGAAGAGGATTCCCATGCCCTGCTTAAAGACATTGCGCTGCCTTCCCTTTCGGAGGAGGATAAAGTGCTGTTGGACGCGACCCCAACATCTGAGGAGATTGCCCTCGCCATACGTTCGGTCGCCTCCGGCAAGGCCATGGGTCCTAATGGCCTTCCCATCGAATTGTACAAACTACGACCGGATACGCTGGCGCCGCATCTCCGTGCTATGTTCCTCGCGGCCCGCTCGGCGGGTTCCCTCCCGCTGGACCAGCGTCTGGCCACTATCGTGGTTATTCATAAGGAGGGGAGGCCGCGGGATCGGGTCACGTCTTACAGGCCCATTTCGCTGTTGAATGCGGAACCCAAAATTCTCGCCAAGGTGCTGGCTAATCGGCTGGTTGGCGTGGTGTGCGATCTGATTCACCAGGACCAGTCCGGCTTTATCCCTCATCGCAACACCGCGCTCAACCTGCGGCGTTTGCATGGGGTGCTCGCGCGGGTCCCGTTCATACGAGAGCCGGCCATTTTGGCGTCCCTGGACGCCACTATGGCGTTCGACACGCTTGAGTGGCCATATATTTGGGCGACGCTGGCTAAGTTTGGTTTTGGCCCGGGATTTATTGGTTGGGTGAAACTGTTATACTCCGGACCGCTGGCGCAGGTGGCGGTGAACGGTAGAGTGTCGGCGCCGTTTGAGCTGGGCAGGGGCACGCGGCAGGGCTGCCCGCTATCGCCGCTCCTCTTCGCGCTTGCTTTGGAGCCCCTGGCGGAGTGGCTGCGGTGGCACCCTTCTATCCGTGGTCTCCGATGGACCCCCGAGTATGAGGATCGCGTATCCCTTTACGCTGATGATATTCTCTTATACCTTGCTTCCCCGCGTAAATCGCTGATTGTACTTGTGGATGTTTTGCATTCATTTGGCCGCAACTCCGGCTTAATCATCAACTGGGCTAAATCCTGTGTGTATGTCCTTTCCGGGGAGACTCCTATCCTTCCGCGGGGTTGTCCTATCCAGATCGCTCCGCAGGGATTTAAGTACCTGGGTATCTTCATTACCCTGGACGCTGAGGCCCGATATAAGCAGAACTTGCTCCCCCCCCTCCAGCGCCTGAAGGAGGACGTGGCGCGTTGGAGGCGCTTGCCGCTCTCACCGCTCGGCCGTGCGGCATTGTTTAAGATGACGTCGCTGCCACGTTTCCTATACGCTTTACAGAATACGATGGACGTTGTCCCGGCGCGCTACTTTCGCGAGGTGGAGAGTCTGCAGCGACGCCTGTTCTGGGAGGGTAGGCCGCGTATCGCCCTTGCGAAGCTGACGCTCCCGTGGTACGACGGGGGGGTCGCCCTCCCAGACATCAAACGATATTACTGGGCCTCCCAGCTGGCTGCTATAAACCACGGCCTTTATGGGCCCGCTCTTAACCCGGCCTTTGAAATGGATAAACTATTACTGCCGGGTGGCGACTATAATCGGGCGCTTTATTCTAGATCGCTCGACGCACGTCTTACGGGCCCTACGCGGGTCGCGGTACGGGTGTGGCACGCGGCAACCTCGGCGATGGGGTGGAAGGATCGGTTGACCCGGGCGACGCCGCTGTATGCATCTGAGCGGCTGGGCTCTCTGTGGACCTCGAAGGGCTTTGAGAAGTGGGACATGATAGGCATCAGCAAGGTGGGCGATCTCTGGACGAGAGGGGGATTCAAAACGTTCGATGTGCTGCAGACTGAATTCCAGTTGCAGGACAGGGAGTACTTTCGATATATCCAGGTCCGTCACGCGCTGTGCTCCGTATTCCCGGATGTTGCCTCCATCCCGGAGTATTCCCCTCTGGAAGATAGAGTGCTAGATGGGCATGTACTGGACGGCACGATTTCATTGATTTACAAAAAGCTCATCAACGATCGCTCGGGACTGCTGACTAGCCTTCGTGAGGTGTGGGTGGCCGATGAATTGGAGCTGGATGACGAGGATTGGGTGTCTGCGGTGGCCTCCCCGAAAGAGGTGGCCATACTGGCTCGCCTTCGCTTCTTCCAGCTCAAGATACTCCATAGGGTCTATGTTACGGGGCCGGGTCTGATGCGTATGGGATATGCTGTGGATGGGTTGTGTAAGCGTGGGTGTGGTTCTTTAGGGACCTTCCTCCATATTTTGTGGGAATGCCCGGAGGTGGCGCGATTCTGGCGTGATGTGCACGCGGTGTTGCAGGCGGTAACGCATGTGACGCTGCTTCCCGAGGCGAGGAGATGTCTGCTGAATGTGTGGGAGCCGACTGACTACTCAGTGCCGCAGACGTGGTGGGTGACTCTGGGATATATGGTGGCCAAGCGTGACATTGCGCAATTGTGGGGTTCCCAGAGGTTGCCAACGGTCTCGGCGTGGAAGGACAACATGGATTGGTGTATGTTTCGGGAAAAGGTAGTGTATGTTGCGAGAGGTAAGCCTGGGAAATGGGTGAAAGTGTGGGGCCCCTGGAACACCTACCGTGGTGGAATTTGTACCCCGCCGCTGACGCCTCATCTGGCACTGGCCCCGTCTCCTTAGTCTGCTTGTCGCCTTGGTTCTGGGCTTTGAGTCCATTTTGTCTCCTATCCCTCCCCGCTATTCCTGTGGATCGGTAGGGTCCTCCCCAGGGGAGCTCATACTGTTGCTTTGACTTTAGGCTGCCTTGTGGATTTGTTTGTCGTTTCTTATATAAAAATGGAACCGCCATGTGGGGGGTCCGGACGGTGTGGCCGCTAACGCTTCTTTCAGCTCCTGTGACCTCTCTCACGCTACAGCGACTGTTTACTGACTGTATTCTATGATCATACTGTTTACTAGCGGCCGGCCCGAAGGTTGTAGGCCCATCTTTGTATATAGTTTGAATTCTGTAATAAAGGTTTAAAAAAAAAAAAAAAAAAAAAAAATGATGACAAAGTAGTGAAAGTAAAAAAATTGTTTATATACCTCTCAAATCTAGTCTTAACTACACCTATCTATCCTAAACTAACTAAATGTAACAATAAATTATGCTATACTAACTAATTGAAAACTACCTACCTAACCTATCCTAACTAACCTTAGCTTTACTCTACACTATCCCAACTTATCCTAAACTATCTTAACTATTAAACACAAAAGACAGGTTAAACGTTTACCTCCCCTACCCCCTTCATACACATACACCAGCACAATACAAACTGCATCCTAAACATAAATTACCTATACATTTAAATCTAAACAGATATATTTGTTTGGTATTTTGTTTTCTAAAACACCCACCAAACATCAACCCCCCACCCACTAAAAAACATACCCATATAAACACACGCCTAAAAATTACTACCTAAGAAAATATTTAACAAACTTACATTAACCTACACTATACCTTCAAGAAATCCTAATCTACACTATGCTTTAATAACTATCACTAACAAACGACATGTAAACAAATAGGGAAAGGGAAAAGCCCGAGGGCGAGTTAGATCTTTGCACTGATGCACTCCATTGCCTTCTGTAAGGCGAGCATGACGGCCCTCAGGCTTGTCAGCTCACCCTCAATGGCTGTTATGCTGATTTTGAGTTCCTGGAGGTCTTTTAGGGCCTGTGCCTCAAAAAAAGGAGCCTATGGCAGTGGTTGTGTCCATGGCCTGTGTTGCTTGCACTGGATGGGCAGACGATGGTCCTGGAAAGGCCTGAGGTACAACAATCAGCTGTTGTGCACCCTCCTGTTGCGGTCTCGACTTTGAATGTCTCTGTTGATCCCACCCACCTGCTGCGTTCCAGTGTTCCGGCTGCCTTTCCTTGTTCATACAAAGTACCCATCTTCGTGTATGTCAATGTGATGTGACAGATCTGGTGGTAGCACACCTATCTTATATAGTGCTGCTTTGCCTTTTGTGCTGTCATGTTGTCTGGGGAGGTAAAGGAAATATGTATCAGGTAAAGTTGAAAATGTACATGATGTGTGCAATAATAGGCTCACATTGTCAGACCATAACATGTGCCAGGCCAGCCCAAAACCACATATTGGGAAAGAGATATGAACACTATACCTTGTAAAAATATACTTTTTCTAATCAAACAAGGCAAACATGCTCAAGTGCCGGAAATGTAGGTATACAATATGGCAGTGTCAACATAAATTTACTTGTAACCATAAAATTACTAAGACTGAGTTGCAAGCATGATGTTGTGTCCACATGGAATTGGACACTTGGTCCACATATGAAACTTTGGTGTTCGTATTGCAGCCTGCAACTAGGATTATTTTTGGTCATTAACATACGTAAAATGAGTTACGTCAAGCAACCACAGATAGTGTGCTTCTGCATTAGGTAACTCATCTGGAAATACACAAGGCAACACACATTGCTATATTGACTGACTGTGCGTGGTAGTCAAAAAATAGATGGAGGGTGGGTAGCTTCCTCCCTTAAAACAGACCTGTTGGACACTTTGCCAATATAGACCCAGGCAAATACCAGGAACCCTAACATATAACTTATTGTATACAGTTGTAGCAATACCATAGTAATCTTAACATATCCTAGTGTCTGTACACACATTTCAGCATGGCTGATTTCCTTGGTGCACATTAATGAAAAGGCTATCAGGAATGTGTACATGCATGCTGCAATTGTCATGTGTACATGTACTAATTTTTGTATTTAGCAGCTAACCTTCGACCATGAGTCACGGGTGACAGCATTGGTGCTAGCCAGTAGAAGTAATGCCACCAGTAGGTGAGCAGTGTAATTGGATGTATGCTGCTGATAGTGCATACCTGCATGTGGTCCTTTCCACATTGCATCAAAATCAACAACGCCCTGCCAATGTATGCATGTCTCCCAGAAATGAGACATCAGGTATATGAGACCACGAGTAAGGCATTTAACTGCATTTCCATGTGCAGACTGGTGACATGTGCCTAATGTACTCTAATCAAATCTGTCTACACTGAGGTAGGATTCCTTACATCCTGTCACGACCTTCCAACCCATATGTCCATACCCTGCCATGTGGATATCGACACTCGCAATGTGCGTCAGACAGGCAGTATGATGATGACTCTTCCAATACCATGGTAAAAAGAGTAGCTGGCCTACCTTCTTTCATCCTCCATGGCATCTGTTTAATCGTTCCTCTGTCACCCCATCTCACATATGTATGATATGGACTACTCCTACTGATGCACAGATACCCCTGAGGCTGGATTACAGCTGCCATACCTCAGGTTATTTGTTGCAAAAGTGGTAAAACAAAGTAAATAATTCCTACTGACAATGTACTAACACCCTTACAACAACGCATGTTGAGATACCAAATGTCTGCAGTTATGAGTCTAATCAATTATTAGGAATAACTTTGCCCCACCACAACAACATTTGCAGCATCTATCATAGGACAAATTGTTGGTTTGTGATGGCTAGCTTGCTGACACAGTCACACAAGTTTGTCAGAATTGGAAATTTTATTTCACACATAGCTACTGGTGCAGGTATGGATCACAAGACATTTTAGTTGTTGATCAGCATGAATGTCAGATCTCGCCTATAGTCTTTCACGCTGAACTAATTTGCTAGTGAGGCTATCTCCAGGCCATAGAACTGTAATATACATTGCGCAAGTCATTGGCCATGTGGTCACAGGGGTTCATTTTGGTGTTCTCTCAGCATTTGCCAGTGAAGATTGCAGTGACTCAGTGAAGGCACATTGGATGCATGGCTACAACACTTGTGTTGGGAAATCCTTTCCTCCATACCAGGCACGTGGTGTAGGTTCTTTGGTACAGCGAAAACAAAGTCAGTATAGGCTCTCTGTCTTCCTCTGTGGCAGTCACAGAAATGGGCACGAGGGACTCATAATTGAAGAACCTGGGGGCATATGTATGAAACTCCCGTTTTGCGAATCTCAAATTGCGATATTTTGCGATTTGCAGTTTGAGATTCGCAAATCGGGATGTATTAAAAAAATCGCCAATGTTTAGCGATTACTTAAAATTCGCTAAAAATTCTCAGAAACATGCTTTGCGATTCCATAATTGTGAAATTCGCAAATTAAGAAATTGCAAAAGCGGGAATCTGCTATACAGGTGCAGCCTGATGACATCACAACCAGGAAGTGGGAGTGATTTGCTGCACCTGATTACCTGAGCCACAGTCAGAGGCTGTTTGGAGAGTGTGAGGAGTCAGCCCAGGACAGAACAAACCTCAATGGAGTCCAAACATGAGGGCAAGGAGGGTGAAAAGAGGAAGAGAAAACACAAATTCTCTGACAAGGAGCAGGAGGTCCTCATAGAGGAGATAGTTTGCAGCCATGAGCTCCTATTTGGCAAAAAGGCACGGAGAGTCCCAGAATCAAGAAAAAGAAAGATCTGGCTGGACATACAAGAGAAAGTTAATGCTGTGGGTGTTACTCATCGCACTGTCGAAGAATTGCGCAAGCGATGGTACGACATGCGGCAAAGGTCTAAGGAGAGGGTGGCAGCCAGACTCAAGGAGGCAAACGAGACCGGGGGAGGACCATCCACATCAGTAGAGCCAACACCCCACGAGGAGCTTGTGGAGTCGACCCTCCTGCCTGAGAGCGTCGGTGGTGTGGCTGACATTGACAGCTCCGACCCTGCATCCAGCAGCCAAGGTAAGATGCATGCAAAATATATCTGCCCTGATCCCCATCCCATGCACACTTCCCCAAATGCGCAAAATATACACAAGTCATTCCAGTCCAATCTTACAGTACACCCAGCAATGCATCATGGAATTTGTAGTAAGATGTATGACAGGGTCGGTGATAAGGGAATAACACAGTGTCAGAAGTTAGCCAAGACAAACTGTAGAAACTTTATTGAGTGCAAAATGCAGACAATGACACAAACTCATGTATTCCCCTTTACATCCACAGCACAATCCAGGGCACTTGATGACAGTGCAGAGGGAGATGACAATGCAAATCCTGATGACCAGCATGATGATGGGGACTCAAGTGAGGATACAGAGCACACAATAATCATGCGCAGGAAGCGCACACATGTGCCTCCACTGCCTCCATTGGAGGATGACATACAGCCCACAGGGGAGGAGAGTGATCGAAGAGAGGAAAGGCAGGGTGTGTCATATATGCGGAGGCAGGAAACACCAAAGATGAGCATGCCAGCACTGGAAAGACGCAGGTCAAGGCCCAGGAGCAGCACTGCCACTAGTGAGGACCACACAGTATTTGCAGGTCTTGAACACAGCATGCTGCAGGTACAGCGCCTGCAATATAAATCATTGCGCTCCATCAATAGGCAGCTATGCACTCTCAACAGAAATCAGCGCAACATGGGTGAGGGCATCCTTGCCATAGCAGGTGCCATACGTGACCTCTGTGACACCCTGAAGCAAAACCAAGACACCAGTGACAGGGCTGCCCGACGTGCCAACGCAGGGCTGCACAACTACACAAAGGCCGTGAACCGCCTCTGCACCATCACCAGCAATCTGACACGTTGCAGCATTACCATGCAGTTGGAAATGTCACACTGCTGTCAGTACATTGCAAGAGGGCTGGAACAGTTCACCAGTGCAGTGGAGCAAATGCAGATGGCCAACTCAGGTGGCACCGCTCTCATGGTCTCTGGGGAGAGTGAGGAGACCTCAAGTAGGAGTAGCATCACACCTACATTGCCTGGAGCAAGAAGGCGCAGTGCCAGACAGGGTACAGTACCTAGGAACCCCACGGAGGGCACTCAGCCTGGATCCCACACAGCACCAATCCGTCACCGAAGGAGGTGAACTGTACAGTGACAAATTTGCAGCAATGGGTGATGCAACCCAGCAATGCATATTGAAAACTTTCTTGTGAAGTACCTGCACTGTGTGCATAACATGTGCTGGGTACAGCAACAGTGAATGCTTTTGAAGTGTGAATAAACACAGCACACATTACAATCATTTTTTTGGCTCATGTCATCATTACTCACCTAGAAGTAGTTTTGCGTGATCTCAGTCCATCTCTGACGTCCGGCAGCTGCCCCGACTCCTGATGCTTGTCTGCCAGGGGGAGCAGGGCAATCATCATCCGATGTGTCTGTATCGGTCACATCAGTTGTGGTGCCTTTCCTCATAGCCATGTTATGGAGCATTGCACAGTTTGCCACGATTTTACAGCAGGTCTCAGGGCTGTATTGCAGTGCACCTCCACTTTTATGCAGGCACCGGAACTGGCTCTTTAGGATTCCAAACGTATGCTGAATGACGCAGCGTGTAGATATGTGTGCCCTCTTGTATCACCTCTCACTTGCATTGGCTGGATCCAGGTACGGGGTCAGGATGAAGTCCCGCACTGCATAGGCACTGTCACCTGCAGGGATAAACACAATAGGTAAGTCAATGTCCCCCCCTCAGGAGATGTAGTGGATGTATGGATGTGTGCCATGTATTTACCTAGCAGGTATCCCTCGCCAAACTCTCCAGCAGTCAGACGTCTGTGTATTCCACTATGTCTAAAGATGAAAGAGTCATGTGTACTGCCAGGGTATTTGGGTACAATGTCATTGATGATATACTGAGCATTGCACACAATCTGTATATTCAGGGAATGGTAGCATTTACGGTTTCTGTAGACCTATTCAGTTGCTGATGGGGGTGTGATGGCCACATGGGTGCCATTGATGCAGCCAATGACGTGGGGTAAACGTGCAATCTGGTAAAAGTCAAGTTTTGTTTGCTGTAATGCCTGTTGGGCGGTGAGGAAGTATATGTGATGTGATAGCCTCTGTAGCATTGAATCCAGAAAGGCATGGAAAAAGTGCGACAGGGCATTCTGTGACACCCCGCCAACCTCCGCTATGACCCCTTGAAAACTCCCTGAGGCCAGGAGGTGCAGGGAGCACAGGACCTGCACATGTGTGGGAATTGTTTGTGTCCTGCGTGTAGGGTGTTCCAAATAGGGTTTCAGCTCCTCAATCAGGTCCAATGTGGCCTGTGGGTGCAGCCTGTACTTGTCATGGATGTCCTCTTCAGTCTGCTGGAACAGAGTGATGCGCAGCCGAAGATATGTTCCTGTCTCGTTCTCCTCTGTGCAAGAGCCCGAATACGCAGCCTCCTGGCTATCACAAACCGTGCTGCCATTGTGGAAGGATCTGTTGCATTGTGGGGTGGTTTAAGTACCTTGCACCTGGTTACAACCTGCATGCAGTTGGTGTTAATTGCGATTTCTTAATTTGCGAATTACACAATTTTGCAATTTGCTAATTTTTTATACATGTACTTGCGATTTCTTAGTTTGCGATATCCTGTTTGCGAATTTCGCAAACTGAGAATATTGCAATTTAGGAATTCGCAAGGATATTCGCAGATTTTTGGTTTCGCAGATTAAGAATTCGCAAATTTAGGGGGCGTGGCCACGACGCCGACCAAGATGGCCGCCTGACGCGGGACCTCCGACGCACCGGAGCTTCTCCTTTGTCCCGGTTCCTCTCCGAAGAACATTTCACCACCACAAACATTGGATTCTCATGTCGGAATGCAGCGCGCCTCTGGTGAGCGCCTTTTGATGCTTTTTTAGGGCCTGGGTGCCCCTTTTTTCACCACATTCGTTCTCTCCTCAGAGAGCGGCCGCCATTTTGTTTGAGGCGCGATGCTCGTTTTTCTGCTGCCTTGGCTGCATTTGCTCTACATTGCCCTTTTTTTTGGGGTTCTACGCCTCCTGAATGCTGTTTCATCCTTTCTGGGCTCTGCCATGCCACATGGATATCTTCTAGCTTGTGCTGCCCTACGTGGATGGAATGAGGTAATTTCTGATAAATGACTTTATTGCTACGTTCCTGCCTCCTTTTTTGATTGCGCTCATCACTGCCTCTGACGAGGGACGTCCATGACCTGGTTGGTTACTGGCCCTGCGCTCTTCATTTTTTGCTTAGTTTGGCACTGGCTTGTCTCGGCTTACTCTGGAACATTTCTTTATTCATTCTACAAGCTCTCCTATGGTTACTGCTCCACCTCTATGCGACTGAATGCCTTCACTTTTTTGGTCTTACCTCACAGTCGTCCTCTTGTTTGCTGCTTGTCATTTCTGACTGGCTTCTATGGGCAAGCTACGTAATCCGAAGTTCGTCTTTACCCCTTCGGGGAACTCTCCTGTGGTAACCTCTTCACCTCATACAGCGACGGAATCTTCTCCCAAGGTAGCACCAATGGCGGGAGTAACCCTCCCTCGCTCCTCCTCAACACAGCCTCCTTCAAACAAATCCTCACCTCCGTCAGCTTCATCTTCCAAGCGCCTCAAACAAGATGCGTCTTCGTCGGAGAAGCCATCATCCCCTATTTCCATGGAGATGCTTTTTGAGGAAATTCGTGCCCTTCGGCCTTTTGTTGAGGAGACCAATAGTAAGATGCAGTTTCTTGAGGAGAAATGGTCATCTATAGACAACAGAGTTACAGTTGTGGAGCAACAGGTTTCGGTCCTTCATTCTACTTCCCAGAGGGTTTCCTCCTTAGAAAAATCTGTTCTGGCGCTACAGCAACACACGGAGGAATTGGAAAACAGGAACAGGAGGAACAACCTCCGTATTTATGGTTTGCCGGAATCTTTAGAAGGGGACGACCCTGTGCTCTTTTTCTCCTCCTTTCTCCCGAAGCTTTTGGATATGCCATCCACCACCTCCCTCAATATTCAGAGAGCGCATAGACTTGGTCCTCGCTCATCCACGTCAACCAGGCCAAGAGGAGTCATTATTCTTTTTTTGAAATTCACAGATCTTCTCTCTGTCCTTTCAGCGTCCAGAGCCAAGCGTCAGATCTCCTGGTTGGGTCAGAGAGTATATCTTTCCCAAGATGTTTCAAATGTTACTGCCTCTCTTCGGCAGGAATTTTTGACCCTGCGAGCTCCATTGAGGTCCCTTGGTGCTAGATTTGGTTTATTTCACCCATGCACTTTCAAAGTTACGTTACAAAATCAGACTTGGACCTTCCAGGATCCTGCTGAACTCAAAAAGTTCATTCATATCCGCTCTAACTCTGCTATGGAGACCTCCTCCTCTTCTTGTGGCTGATTGTTGTTTAATTGTTTTACACTTTCAGATTACTTGAAATGTCTAACTTTTGCTTCCCTTACAGGTCACCCATTTCTGTCCCTGTCTCTGTTTCCGTTTATTAATTTTCTACGTATTAGATTATAAATAGGTTTTTCTTACTCACATGTTTCTAACTTCAAATTCCCTCATACCTTTGTCGAAGAATTGTGTCCAGTTTTTGTCCTTCAACATTTGTATTTTCACCCTTGGTTCGTCATAGTATGTCTTCATGTTCTCAAATGTTATTCATTTTTTATTCATTTATCTAGATGGACCGACTTCCTCTCAACCTGGCTCTTCGGTTATGTTCTTTGTTCCGGTGCGATCCGGCCTGGTCTCCCGTCTCGGGGGATCTGTCTCGTTGAGTGTCGCCATTTCCCCGTTGTCCTATTTCGTACTCCCCTCAGGTATGTTCTCCTCAGTCGTCTTTTTGGGATATGTGCTGTCTCTCCTTGTACTTACTTTCCTTTTCCGTTTCCTTTATCCTTTTCTCTTCCCTGTACTGGTTGATCAATTCCGATTCTCCTTTGTTTCTATTCACCCTTTTTCCTCTCTTCTCAACCTATTTCATCGTTATCTCTCAAAGTTTTCTCCTTTTCGACTTGTCTTTTGCGTATGCCTTTTCTTCTTTACTTCTTCTGTCCTACTTGATTCTATGTTATTTGTTAATTCAAAGTTATTACATGGAATGTAAAAGGTTTTATTAACCCCATTAAGCGGCAGAGAGTTTTGTCCCATTTGGCCTCCTACAATCCAGATATTGCTCTCTTGCAAGAAACTCATCTTAATGATGTTGAATCTCTGAAGTTAAAAAGAAGCTGGGTGGGTACAGTTTTATTTTCACCCTCTGACAACAAAAAGAATGGAGTTGCTATCCTCTGTCACAAGAGGCTTAAATGTACGGTTCTGTCTCAGGAGACGGACTCTGAAGGTCGTTGGGTACTGGCTAAATTATTGATAAACTCGATTCCTTTGACTGTTTTTAATGTCTATGGCCCTGTACAAGCAGACTGTTCTTTTTGGCCTTTGATTACAGAGAAATGTGTTCAATACAAGGATGTATCATTTGTTTTTGGTGGTGACTGCAACCAGATTGTTGATCCGTTCCTCGACCGCAAATCCACAGTCCGTTTCACACCACATAAACCCCACAAACAATTTCTTAGTACTATCTCACAATCACATCTTATTGACTCTTGGCGTCTTTCACACCCTGACACGTTGGACTATTCCTTTTTCTCTCCTCCTCACTCATCCTTCTCTCGTCTTGACTATATTTTCCTCTCTAATTCTTTATCTCAGAACGTTCTGTCTTCTTCCATTGAACCTATTGTCATCTCGGACCACGCTCCCATCGTGACAGATTTTGACCTACTCCCGCCACAGCCTAAACCCTCCCGGTGGCGCTTCAACAGTGCACTCCTCACTGATCCCAATTTTTCTTCTTCTTTTCGCTCTTTCGTTGAGGAATTTTTCTCTCTTAATTCAGACCCTAGTATTTCCCCTCACACTCTGTGGGACTCCTTTAAAGCTTCCGCGAGGGGTTTCATCATTGACTTTGTCTCTCGGAAGAAGAAACAGTTTACTCAAAAGCGGAAATCCTCCCTGGCTCAAATAAAAACTCTGGAGCACCAGTTCTACACTTCTTCTGATAAATTTATGTCACCGGATCTCCTGCGAGCTAAGTTAGAATTCAACAAATTAACTACAGATAATGCTTCTTCGATTCTCCTTCGCAGTAGTGCACGGTATTACGGAGGTCGCAATAAATCTGGTAAGCTCTTGGCCAATTATCTCAAGTCCCGTAAGGAACGCACTCTTATAGACTCTATATATTCTTCTGCTGGCACTCTTCTCCACAAAGACAAAGAAATCCTTGAACAGTTTCAATTGTTTTATCAAAATCTCTATACCCCAGAGTGTACTCCCACTCCTTCCCTTATTCAGAGTTATTTTGAGAAGCTCCCTACACCGTCTAATTCTCACCTGAATTTTCCGGACCTTGACCTCGATCTCTCTCTCCATGAACTCTCTGTAGCCTTGTCAGCCCTTACTAAGGGGAAGACCCCTGGCCCTGACGGATTTCCTGTGGAATTTTATTTACATTTTTCAGATATTTTATTACCTAAACTTTTAACCCTCTTTCAATCATTCTCTTCATCTGGCAAGGCTGAAGGCACTTTTCAAGATGCTTCCATCTGTCTGATCCCCAAAGAAGGTCGCGACCACCAGTTTTGTAAAAACTACCGACCGATTTCGTTAGTCAATGTAGACTACAAAATCTTTGCCAAATTACTTGCAATGCGCCTAGACCCCCTTATGCCTCACCTCATTGGCAAAGAGCAATGCGGCTTCGTTAAGGGCAGGCTTACCTCGGACAACTCTCGCCTTCTTCTTAACGTCCTAAATAAAGCTCCCTCACTTTTAACCCCTCTTGCTGCTATCTCTGTTGACGCAGAGAAGGCCTTTGACAGGGTTGACTGGTCTTTTTTGTTCGCTTCATTGCGGTGGCATGGCTTTGGTCCCAAATTTATTTCCCTTGTCTCTCTCCTATATTCTGCCCCCAAGGCCTCGGTACTTGTGAATGGACAACTTTCTCCATCTTTTAATCTTCAGAGGGGTGTTCGCCAAGGTTGTCCTCTTTCCCCACTTCTTTTTGTCTTATCTCTTGAACCCTTCTTATCCTCCATTCGCAATAACACTTCCATTTCTGGTTTCCCATATGGCTCTAATCAATTGAAACTTTCTGCCTATGCGGATGACATCTTACTATTTATTTCTGACCCTGAATCCTCCGTTCCGCCTTTATTATCCGAGTTTCATTCCTTTTCTTTGGTTTCCGGTTATAAGATCAACTCTGACAAAACCGAAATTCTCCCTCTCACCTCATCCTGTCTCCCCCATCTTTTCTCTGCTACTGGTTTTGCCTGGAGTAGCTCCAAGATTAAGTACCTTGGCATTCTGTTTTCCAATTCCATCTCATCTTCGGTTAAATTGAATTTGTCGGCAGTTATTTCCAGGATTGATCAGTCGCTCTCAGCCTGGAATCCCCTCTTTCTCTCCTGGTGGGGTCGTTTGGATTCAATTAAAATGATGATTGCCCCTATTTTAATTTATACCTTCTCTATGCTATCGGTTCACATCCCTACATTTTACTTTAAAAAAATTGATTCTCTTCTTTCTCGTTTTCTCTGGAAAGGTAAGAAATCCAGAATTTCCATTGCCACTCTCCGTAAGCCTAAATCCAATGGTGGGGTTAATTTCCCTGATTTCCGTCTTTATCATAGATCCTTTTCTTTACGTCAGGCTTCGAGATGGATCTCATCAACTCTCTCTCCTTTCACGCCCCTCTGGCTTCTTATTGAGCAATCTTTACTATCACCCTTTTCCTTTGCCGAGGTGATGCGATTCTCTTCCAGGAATCCTTTTTGTCTTTGCCCCCTATTCAAACATACCTCTTCTCTTTTAAGCCCTTTGGTTCTTCCCTCCGAGGTCACACGTACATCCTTCTTAAATTCTCCTATTTGGTATAACTCTCTTATCCTTTTAAAAAATAGACCCATTTTTTGGAAAGCATGGAGGGTAAAGGGCGTAATGTGGGTCAACCAACTTTTTGATGGTGTATCTCCTTGCTCTTTTCCCCAATTTCAACTTTTATTTCGGTGCCCTCGCTCCTTTTTGCGGAAATTCACAACCCTCATGGCAATTATCCTTGACCGTTTCTACTCTCTCCCCTCTTCATCATCATCGTCGCCTCCTCCTTCTCTTCTTAATATTCTTGCTACACTCCCTAAAGCATCTCTCATCTATAAATCTCTCCTATCTCCTAATCCCAATCGTGTCAAATCTAAAGTGGAGCTTTCTTGGGAAACGGATTTTTGTTGTACTTGGTCAACTACTCTTTGGGATAAGCTGTGGTCCAGATCTCTAAAAATCTCCCGCTCTGCTTCTCTTACTCAATCCTTATTTTATCTGTATCACAGGCTCTACCTTTCTCCGCTTTCTTTATCCCGCTTTTCTCCCTCCTCTGACTCTAAATGCTGGACTTGTTCTTCTTCTGATGCTGACCTTTTCCACATGTTCTTTCTGTGCCCTGTTGTCTCTACCTTTTGGGGGAAAGTGTGGTCATGCCTCTCTCATATCTTCCCTCTTCCTTCCTCCTTTACACACTCATTTCTCTTTCTGGGTAGCCTTTCTGACTCCTTGAATCTCCCTGCTCATCTACACGGTCTTTTTGACCTGACGCTTGCGCTTGCCTTCCAACATATTTCTTCCAATTGGAAATCTCTAGCTTCTATCTCCTTGCAAGGTTGGTGGAACTCATTATGCCACTTTCACAGATTGGACGTCTCCTTTGCCTCCACTTGTAAACCTGTTCGTAATGTTGATTTTTTCTGGTTGCCTCTCACCACGTATTTGGACTGTTTGGCCCTAAAGAAACCTATATGTCTCAATGCAGAAAATGTTAAACCTCCTTGAACGTCTGGAACTCTCTCCTTTTGCTATTCAGTATAAGTTTTGTTTAATTTTATTGCTTGTTTTATGATGGTAATTTCGCATCGCTGATTTCTTTACGTTTTTTACGACTTTTACAATTTGAAAATGTGTCGTAATTTTTAGATATTGTATGGTTTATATTATTATCTTTATATCTTCCTTTCCCTTTCCCCCTCTTTTCCTCCCTTACCCTATCCCTCCCTTTGCCTCCTTCAATGTTAAAAATTCTCTTAAAATGCTTTGTGGTTTCTAATAGTGATATTAGCAATGTTAAGTTTCTCAATGGTTTCTGTATTATTGCGATGTATGCTGATATCTCTCTTTTGTCTTCAACTCTTTAATAAAGCTTTCAAACATAAAGAAATCGCAAATTTAGCGATTTCTTAATTTGCACTGGGAATGTGTCATACACATGAAATAGCGATTTTTTTTTTATTCGCAAATGCTGTTTTTTGCGATTCGCAGCGTTTGCGAATAAAAAATGTGTTTCATACATATGCCCCCAGGTCTTTAGCTGGATGAGGAGGTCTGGAGATCCTCAGGTTCACGCAGCTCAACTTCAGACCCCATTGCTTGGCAACTGGCTTCTTCAGGGCGGAGCGTCTCCCAGCCTAGGTGGCTTAGCTTCTCATCCTTTGACAAAAAAATCCTGTGGGACAAGGTACTACTTTTATCAACTCTTAAGAAGCACAAAGGCTCCAGGTCTCAAGCAGACCACACCTTCTCAAACAAGATGTGGAGCTTTCCTGCAATATCCTCTTGCCTCTGGAGGGCTGGCTATCAGCAGTAATAGACCTGGCTCACAACAGCTCTTCAGTACTCTGCGGAGAACCCCTGTTCATGGTGAGTGAAGCAGCGCTGTGCTAGAACCAAGTGGGAAGGTTTCGGTCCCACTTTTATACATAGTTTCCAGACAGGGTATGTGGATCAGGAAATGGTTTGCGGTGGATCCTTTTCATAATCTCATATGCTTTCTGCATTGTGGACAATTGTTTGATCCTTTCTGTAAGGTGATGGCTGTCATAACAGGAAGTGATGATGGTATCCCGAAGCAGGATTGCCCATAACATGTGCACAATGAGAGAGAAGTTCTGCACTTGGTTATCAGCCTGCCTGTCCGGGGCACTCGAGAGGCCAAAAGAACCAGTCTAAAAACTTGTCTCTATCTAACATTTGAATTCGCTGGCTCCTCCCTATCCCTCCACCATCACCCAAGTGGCAGTGCTCAGGAAAAACTAATCAGCAGTCCTGTGCTAAATAGGTCACATAGAATTTCTAAGAACAGACAGTTCTACTTCCCTCCATACTGCAGAGTCTGGGGCTAAACTTTCCACCTTGGGAATGTAGACAATATACTTCCACTGTCTGGGGAAACCACTTTGACACCTACTTCTGAAAACCAGGGACGATTCAAAATTCAACCCATTGGCTATAACGTACCCACAACCAATATACATTTCTGGTAGAATGCACTGTACTCACAATGCATTGTGAACATACACATAGGGCTATCATTGCAGAGTCTGGGCATTACACATATGTTGAACTTTACATGAATGGGCAGATAATCACTGCACTCTGTTTTTCAACAGGGAACATGTCCTGTACAAGTCAGAAGGATACAAAAATGGTATACTATCACCACCTCTTTTTGCACATTTCCCAAGTAAATGGATGGTTGTCTTGTGTCGCTCGAGGGGTATGTTTTTGGCACTCCTGCTTAACCTGAGATCCAGGTTCTGGGACTTAGGTTCAATTTCATGACTAGGCCTCTGCACACACACAGTTTTTTGTGAGCGCTGAGCCAAAAGCCTACATGCCAATCGACTCGACTTTTTAAGCCAACAATGGCATAATTTTAGATATCGCCAACCTAAAATTGTACTTGCTTCAATAAAAGGCGATGGGTAAAATACATTCTCCCTTTGTTTTCATAATCTCCCACTTTCCAGTTTGAAAATGCTGGCATATATGGTAGAGAAAGCCAGGATACCTGATTCACTTGCACTTGGCTACCTCAGGGCAGGGATGTACATCCATAAACTATAGAGGGAACATTCCTGTCCCAGTAGTCAGTACGTCTAGTTTGGAACACAGTAGACATGCTCAACAGGTAATTCAGAGCTTGACAATGTGAGATATTATGTACAAAGCAGGTGAATTTTAATTGCTCTTCTCTTTACAGGAAGCTAGTAGAGAGCATTCCCATGGGTGCATCCATCCACATCCAACCAGTTAGCTGCTGATGGAACTTCAGGTGGGATCAGCATTAGACATTCAGTGCCAGAGCTACTAAGGCAGAGTAGACTGTGAGAGGGAGAAGTAAGTAACTTTTGGAATGTGTTTGTAGTGTATGCATGGTCATGTGTCTCAATTTATTTTCAAATTAGAACTAATCCATTGCACCTGATGCAGCTCCTTTAATACCATGTGACACACTTAGCTCATGTTTAACTAGTGCAACCTACTATCACTTGCACAGTACTACCTGCTGTTGCATTCTCATCATTATAGAAGATGTTTAGAGCACCAGCCAACACACAGAAATAAGACTGACCCACCACACTACAAAACGGGACCATGTACAGACACAAAACTGGCCCACACACAGACACAAAAGCAGGTCATAACCTGACCGGTCAGAATGGCCCTTTTGGCATTGCCAGATTGCCCTAACACAAGTACAACCCTGCCGGCCACCACCATATTCCAATTAATTATGGTAGGATGATGAGGACGAGGCATAACCCCTACATATGTATATGACATTTGGTAAAATATAAAACAAACGAGTGCACTCATTGGATGATGTAATCAGAGATGGCATTAAAGATATAATTTGAGATGTCATCAGTGATGTCATACATGATGTCATAGAGCGTCATGACTGATGTAATATGTGAGGTCATAAGCAGATCAGTATATATATTGAGAGATAGGAGAGAGACAGGCCAGTAAAAAGAGTAATAGAGAGAATGCCACTAATATTAAAAGTAAGTAGCCACAACATTCCAAGTAGATGTGAGGCCAATCCTTGCTGGGCTCCCCAACAGTATATATAAACAACTTGCCATGCCTAGATTTCCTTTTCAGAAAGTATGAGGCATCTGTGCTGCAGCTCCTCCACTATGCCAGCGAAATGAGATCCAACCCAGTGCCTAAACTCACCAGCCCATTCAGGCATGATCCACAATGAGTTGTCCACTGATTGTATACACAGGAATCAGTAGGTCAGCTTCCAGTGACTCCTCTTCATCCTTTGCAACTCATGTTTCATAAGGACAGGCCCTGACACATGGGGGCCAGGGGGAATCTGTCTTGGACCTGCCATAGTGCAAGTCCTGAGGGTCTGTTCAGTTCTCCAAGAGGGTCCCGGTTTCTCTCTGGGGTCATCTACAAGGTTGTCTTTGGCTCCCCGGAGCTCATGCTGGTCTTGATAGGTCCTAAGACCCAAAGAATTGCAGGAAGAACCATATCATTTTTTAAAGTTCCAGACCACACACATTCATCTCATCAGTCCATACTCTGAAAAAACACACAAGCAATTTCACTGCAGTCAATCTTACCCTCTCTGTGGTGTTTTTCCAATGTTTTCCTAATATTTCGGAAATCAGTGTATATCTAACCACTTCCTATTGTCTCTTTTATTAAAGAGTCCGACATGACGCTTTTCCAGAAAGGTCCTTGGATAGTGTTTAATTCATACCGGACAATCTGTGTTCATCAGTGTTTATCAATGTTGATGTTAATGAAATTTATTGAGCGCGTGAATACCCGGAGGTGTCTTAGCGCTATGAACACAGTAAGCCCAGCCCGGTGTCTAATTCTGGAATAGCCAGATTTTTAGCCCTTTCCTGAAGATTGTGAGGGAGCTTGCACTTTGTTATATCCTGTTAATGTTAATACAATGTTATTCTACCACAATTGGAATGTTAAGGTGATGATGCTATCAGAACGTTGGGGAGTCTGTGAGAGAAGGGACAGTTGACTGGGCTGAGCTGCCTGCTGGCTGCTCCTGGTGGGGTCTTGATATAGTCTTGAACTAGACTTGATCTAATCTACTCATGGTCTACCTGTGATCCTGTAATAAACCTCTTGAAAACATCTCAACTGAGTGGACCTGATTACTACAGAATTTTGGCGACTAATTGAACTTAAAGAACCTGCCAAGAACCACCTCATCAATTTTCAATCATCTCAAGCTGGCACCGCTTTCAACTCACGTTCTTGACCCCACCAGTGACCTCCCATCGGTCGCCCTCAATGCTTAGTGCCAGTTCAAGTCTATTAGCAACCTTCAAATCAATGTACCAGTTCCTGTCTGCACAGCACAGAGTGCTTTCAAATCAAAGTGCCTATTCCACTCTACACAGCACAGAGTGCCTTCAACTCGATGTACCAGTTCCTGTCTGCACAGCACAGCACAGCACAGCACTGAGTACCTTCAATTCAAAGTGCCAGTTCCAACCTTCACAGCGCAGAGCGTCTTCAATTCAAAGTGCCAGTTCCAGTCTCAATCTACACACAGCGCAGTGTCTTCGACTCAAAGTGCCAGTTCAAATCTACACATCACAGAGTGTCCTCAACGCTAACTACCAATTCAACTCTCTTAGCAGCTCCTGCCTCTGCCTGTTGTTCACACTACAACAAGAAAACTCTGTTTCTTCCATGGCTACGGCGCCTGTTCAACTCAAGGCTCTTCAACTCTAATTGTACTTCAATTGCAACGATGTCACAAGCAATCTAAAGTACTGCACCTGCGAGGAAAGTCTATTGTTAGGAAATTACTTTCTACAAGTCTACAAGCTACATGGACGCAGCACACATCAAGATTTACATGGACATGTGCCTTGCTCCAAATCCGTCCTTTGCCAGGTGTTTGCGCTACTTTGGAGGTGCCTGATGAGTCTCTTTATGTGCTGTGTGCGTTTTAAAATTTATGCACAAATCACTACGTGATTTTGTATAACAACGAGAACTCTTTTCAATATGCAGCTAGCCGTGTATGTTTTCTACTGTGAATTCACACAGGAGGTGCACAGAAACAGTCGCTTCAATTTATGGAGTTAGACAGCGTGTGGGAGCTGTTTTTGTAGAGACCACGTTACTTTTGGTTTGTTTGGGGGTCGGGGTAAGTTTTTTTTTAAAAGTTAATTTTGGGCCCCATGCGTTCCCAGACCATGGCAGTTAAACCACATTTGCCACACTTTTAAATAGTAGCTCGAGCTTACACAGAGCCTTCTCGCGCTCTTACCGTCAGTCTTGCTGCCTCTTTCCTTCGTGTTTCTGTGACGATTATCCTAAGCGTCACTGCAGCTGCTTGGGAATTCTTGGTGCACTTTTCTGCCGTGAGCCATCCTTCCTTACGTCAATTTACGTGCCGACATTTTGTGTTTCCACCGGAACTTTGCACTGTTTCAACTCTGTCTCATCTTACACCATTCTTCTGCCAACCATGCCAACCACGTTTTTGGTCAGTTGAAATGTTTGCAGTTCAGTAAATTGAAGCTCTGTCCTTCCTGAGTACCGCAGTGGGAGCAAGTTTTACACATTTTTTTCTGTTTTCCTGCAGTTTGCACCAGTCGAGTCACAAGGTACTTTTCTTCTTAAGACAGTCTGCAGCATTTAATCTACGTTCTCCATGTCAATTTCTTGTTTGGATGAGTAAAATCTTTTGAGGTTGTTCATATGCTCATAACATGGGCAGTGACTCGTTTTTCGAGGTGGCATGTTTTTTCACGAGTGCAGTTCAGGTTTGTTCTAATGTGTGAAATCTTCTTTTCAAGCTTTTCTGTATACACTGCCATGTGTTGTGCTGCCATCTACTGACAAAATGTAATATGACGTTTATGTATTTATAATGAATTTATTTTAATACACGTTCTCTTTCCTACATCAAGCATAGTCAAAGACAGCCATCCTTTTGTCACAAAGGTATGCAGGTTTTGCATTGTCACTAGTTTTTTTAGAGGTTGCACACACCTCGACAGACTGTCATATGGAACGTGAACAAATGTACTACTAGCTGTTTTAATGTCACATGTTTTAAATGGGTTTTATTCCATTTTCGACTAAGTAGACGACACGGGCAATTATGCGTAGGTTACAGTCCTTCCGCATTAATCAATTTGTGGGTTTTACCTGTACGCTTTCGAATCTACCTGTCTACAGGGTGTACCCATGCAAAGGTTACAGTCCTTTTGCATGAATCGATTAGCGGGTTCTTACCCGTACGCTTTCTAATGTACCTGTCTACAAGGTACGTCTATGCAAAGGTTACAGTCCTTTCGCATGAATCAATTTGCGGGCTTTTACCCGTACGCTATCTAATGTACCTGTCTACAAGGTACGACTATGCAAAGGTTACAGTCCTTTCACATGAATCAATTTGCGGGTTCTTACCCGTACGCTATCTAATGTACCTGCCTACAGGGTGCGTCTATGCAAAGGTTACAGTCCTTTCGCATTTATCAATTTGCGGGTTCTTACTCGTATGTTTTCTAATGTACCGGTCTACATTGTGTGTCTATGCGTAGGTTCTTTCACATTAGTCATTTTGCGGGTTTCTACCGCTACGGTTTCAAATGTACCCGTCTACAGGGTGTACCCATTCAAAGGTCACAGTCCTGTTGTGTTAATGCGGGTTTTTCAAACATTTACATCTAGTTAAGAATTTTATTATACACTGTTTTCTTTAGATTGTATTTTAATTTTTTTTATTGATGATGGTGTTTCTTGTAGGTGAGGATTATCCTTAATTGTTTTTTCCTCACCTTCCTTGTCTTTCTCTAATGTTGTTGTTTTTTCTTCGCTGTTGTGTAGAAGGAAGGATGGTTTTTATGTTTGATTTATTTCTTCTCTGTTTCTTGTCTTTCTCTAATGCTGTTGTTTTTTCTTCGCTGTTGTATAAGAAGAGAGGATGGTTTCTATGTTTGATTTCTATGTTTGCTTGTTCTCACACGGTGCTTCTTTTGATGGATGGATTATTATTGTTGTTTCTTTTGCTTTTCTATTATCACTCTGTTTTCACTTTCTCAGGTTTTTCTCTTATGCTTTTAGTTTGTTTGTTTCCCGTATAAGAAAAGGAGATATGTTATATCCTGTTAATGTTAATCCAATGTTATTCTACCACAATTGGAATGTTAAGGTGATGATGCTATCAGAACGTTGGGGAGTCTGTGAGAGAAGGGACAGTTGACTGGGCTGAGCTGCCTGCTGGCTGCTCCTGGTGGGGTCTTGATATAGTCTTGAACTAGACTTGATCTAATCTACTCATGGTCTACCTGTGATCCTGTAATAAACCTCTTGAAAACATCTCAACTGATTGGACCTGATTACTACACACTTCTGAGCTCAATTGGCAGGATATTCCATAGTTTCGCGGTACCAAAGGAGAATCTACAGCCGCCCCAACCTGCGGATCAAATTCTCTGTAATTTGATGAGTCTAGCACCTGTGGAGCGTAAGTGTCTGGACCAGTTTATACCAGACAAAAAGATTTCTGAGAAAAGAAAAACCTGTGTTTCTCAGTGCCTTATAAGCTAAACATAGCGACTTGAATTTAATTTGTTGTGCCACCGGGAGCCAGTGAAGTCTGTGGATCTCTTTAGTGACTGATTGGTACTTAGGGATGTTTGCCAACAGCAGAGCAGCTGTATTTTGAACAGTATGAAGCTTTTTATAGATATTGCTTCTGTAAGCTCAGGTAGAGCCCATTGCAATAATCTAGTTTTGACTGGATTAGTGTTGTTACCACCGTCTTTCTAGTGTCCAGAGGAATGTAAGGTAGGATCTTCTTTAATTTCTTTATGAGAAAGTGGGAAGCAGAGATGATGACATTTGTCTGGTATGAGACTGCTAGTTTGTTATCAATCCACACTCCCAAGTTTTTTGCCTTTTGGGCTGGTTTGAGTGGTTCACCCATCTCCGCCGACCACCAGAGGGTGTCCCAACTGGGTTGAAGATTATGACTCTCTCTTCTCGGAGTGGAGTTTGAGATAATGTGTTCCCATCCATCTGTTTATTTCTCTCATACAGTTCCGAAACTGTAGGGCAGGAGAAGCTTGACGTCTGTATGCTGTTACTTCTATCTGGGTATCGTCAGCATAAGATGTTAAGCTAAAACCAAATTTTCTTATCAAAGGGGCAAGTTTTGACACATAGACATTAAAAAAAGATGGGCTCAGAGGAGATCCCTGAGGAACTCCGCACGGGAAGACATATGGCTCCGATTGCTACCTATCTAACGTCACTGTTAGTCTCCTATCATTCAGAAAGGAGGAAAGCAGGGCTAGTGCCGCTCCCTTGACCCCCAGCGTCTCCAGCTGCTGCTGAAGGAGCTTGTGATCAACAGTATCAAATGCTGCTGATAAATCGAGGAGGACAAGGCCCCCTCTATCCATCACAGCCCTGATCTGCTCAGTGGCTTTAACAAGTGCCGTTTATGTACTGTGCTCGTGAAGGAAGCAAAACTGAGAATGATCAAGCAATTTGTTTTCCTGGATGAATTAGGATAACTGTTTATTCATAATTTTCTCGACTATTTTGTCTGGGAGCGGCAGCCGAGGTATGAGACGATAACTGTTTGGGTTAGACACATCCAGGTTGTTGTTTTTTTAACAATGGAAGGATGGCGGAGTCTTTCCATATAGATGGGAAGTTGCCTGAACTGAACATAGAGTTGAAGATTTCTGTGAGCTCAGAGCTCACCACTTCCGCTATCTCTTTAAAAAAATCAGGAGGGCAAGGGTCGAAAGGAGACCCCGACTTAGCTTCTCTTATGTATTATTCCACTGCCTCCGATGACGTTGGGGAGAAACAATGAAGGGTGTTTCTCTTGGGTTCAGGGCTCCTAAGTGGTTTGGTGGGGCAGTGGGTTGACTTGTCTTCGAAAGCGTTATAGATCTCCATAACTTTGGTTTTGAAGGCTACTGCGATCATATCATAAAACTTTTTATCACCCTTAATACCTTCGTTCTTAAGTAGAGACGCCAACATGTCTACTACTCCAAACAATTCTTTGGAGGAGTTTTTAGCTTTCTCAATCTGTCTAGTGAAAAAAATCTTTTTTTCAACTATCAGTAGGTTTTTATATTGGGTTTGCGCAATTTTATAAACCTCTTTATCCGCTGCATCGTAGTTCGCTCTCCAGTGTCTTTCCAATCAACGGCACTTTTGTTTTTCCTTACGCAGAGCATCGGGAAACCAGGGGGCCGATGGAGAACTCTGATTCCCTGAGGTTTTCTTAGTGGGCACCGAGACCTTAATCACTTTGTTGAGCCAATATGTGTATTTAGTGACAGCTAACTCAGGGGGGACATTCAGCAGTGGTCGTGTACTCTCCAAATTTGTTTGGAGAGTAACTTTATCTACTGTATTCCAGGCTGTGTAAGTTAGAGAGTGGGTTATTGTTGTCCTTCCCTGCCGGACAATAGGGACTGATAATTCGAACTTGATTAAGGAATGGTCTGTCCATGTCAATGGGAGAGTTTCTTTTAGTGTTAGTCCCTGCACAGAGGTAAAAATACCATCCAACGTATACCCTGCCTCGTGGGTGGGCGTTTGCACTAGCTGAGATAAGCCCAAAGCCCCCAGTGTGTCTAGTAGGGCGACAGTCTCCTTGTCCCCATTATCTTCAAGATAAAAATGAAAGTCTCCCAGAATTGTGAACTCATTACTGGTGAGAGTCGGTTCTAGAAGACCCTCTAAATTCTGATTAAATGTGCTTCCAGCGCCATGAGGGCGATAGAGTAAAATGCCTCTAAAGGTGTTCCTAGGGCTACGAAGGCAAACTGTAGGGCCTCACAGAAGGGAGTGGAAGCTGGATAAAAAGTAGCTTCAAAGTGCTCCCTAAAATGATTGCTACTCCGCCCCCTCTTTTGATCGGCCTATCCACTCTGAAAGAACGAAATCCCATAGGGGTTGATGTTACAAAGTCCGGGTCCGAGGCAGCATCCGCCCAGGTTTCTCTAATAAAAAGCATATCTAATTTAAAATTGAAAATGATGTGTGCAATTTCATACTTGTGCTTAGCGAGTGCTTAGCGAGCGTATATCAATCATCGCTGATTGTTTCGGCGAATCATTGCTCAGAGGAAGCGGGGGAGAGTGGAGCGCTCTAATAGTCTGTTGTGGTTGGAGTGAAAGACCACAAGAGCATACCGCCCTATCACTGATGAAGGGCTTCTTCCCATTCCAATGAGATATCGCAAGTTTAAACCAAAAACAGAGAAAGCAAAATTATGACTTATTATTATAAGGTTGCCCATATTTGTCATACAAGTTACACGTAATCTGTATGACAGAGCAAAACAAATCCTGGGAACGTGTGATTAAACCTGTGAGAGAAGCCCTTGGGCTAATTGCTCCTCAAATGCTACAAAACAAACATACTGTAAAAGTGAGGGGAAGACCTTAACATGATCTAGTATTTGGAGGTGAAACTCAAACATTAAAACCAGTAACATATATGTAAATATTAAAGATGCCAGCTCGTAGTCCTTGTTGAGTGGTTATGTGCTAATTCTAACTTGACTTCAAGTGGGTCTTCAGGTGGGTTTTCACGATGCTCCACATGGCCAGAAATGGCCAGTTGAAGCGCTCTGTGCATGCATCGCCTTGGGACTTATGGAGGCTCACTCTACTATATCATAATTAGAAATATCAGCTCTCAAAGGCAAGGAGCCAGCCTGGACACTTGCAGTAAATACATTTATGTTTGAAAGGACCTTGATCATGGTGAATGTATTTTGGTTTTTACAAGGAAAAGCCTGCGTGTACCACATAAGTGGTCCATAATCCTTTGGAAGTTCTTCAGCTGCTTGTTATCAAAGGCATGCAGGTAAAATACACACACCTGCTGTTTTTGCAAGTGTTGCATTGGTGTCACCGTCTTGTACTGGATCTTTTTTGCAATGAAGGGAGTGTAGCTCTTTCAGTGCTGCTCAACATCTCTAGCTAGATGAGGTAAGTGGAACCATCTTCACAAAAAATGGCTTTTTAGAATCTATGAGCCAATGATCGTCATGATGGGACTTAAGCAATACATTTCTTATCACCTTGAACAGTACAAATGGTGAATGTTGCCAATCTCTGGTGGGCACAGCAGACTTGTGGTTACATATTTTCACAATGTTTTTGCATTCAGTACCACGGAAATACTGCAGTCCATCATCCAGGCTGAAGGCAGGGCAGTGACATTAAGGACAAGTTGTACAGGTTGGTGTGGCATCTGGACTGATATCTAAGGACCTCTACTGTTCTCAGCTGTTTATTCAGCACACTCGTCAGCTTTTTCTATACGGCCCAGCTTGGTGCCATTGTCAGGGGACCGCAAACTTTTCTGTAGTGAAAATCATTGTGAACTGCTATATTTGGGTGTTACTTTTGGTCAACATCGCAATTGGAGCCCTCATATGACTGTTAGAGGCCAACGGTTTACCAAAGCCTGTGGTGCCCTTTTTAAGTAATTGGAAACAAGCCCATAGTTCCTCGGCTTCAAATGTACAGGAGGAAATGCCTGGCTGTACTTCCCTATGGTGCAGCCTTTTGGGGCTATAAGAGTTGCACAAAAATACAGAGGGAAGAGAACCGATTTTGTCAATAATTGCTTGGGGTTGGTCCTACCAGCCCAAGCACTTTCATTCATGATGAACTGGGATTGTTTTTTTTTTGAAGATTTTGTAAAATTTGCCTAATTTCTCTTGTGGATCTCCATTTGGTGTGGGGACCACACAGCGTTTAATAGGGAAGTAATCTAGGATTGTCTTGATTGTGACCTGGGGCATAAGATGAATGCATGACATTACAATGCATACATTTACAATGTATGCCTTTACAATGCAGTTTTTACATTGCAACATCCTTTACAAAGCATTCTTTTACATTGCATGCCATTACATCGCATTTTCAGAAACTACCTTTACAACGCATTCCATTACATCACATTATACCTTTACAACGCATAGCATTACAATGCATACCATTACATCGCATTTAAGGTAAGTGTTGGATAGTATAGGGGTAATAATTACTATTATAACTCCAGTGAGTGCAACAGTAGGGTAAGTGTTGGCTAGTGTAAGGGTACTATGCGTTGTAATGGTATGCATTGTAATGACTTGCGATGTAATGCCTGCGTTGTAGTGACATGCATTGTAATGACATGCATTGTAGTGACATGCGATGTAATGGCTGCGTTGTAATGACATGCGATGTAAAGGATGTTGCGATGTAATGACTGCTATGTAAAGGTTGTGCGATGTATTGACTGAGTTGTAAAGGTTGTTTCCCGCATAAGATACCATGGTTGGCTTATATTAAAGACTTGACAATTAAACTGGAGTATCTTGAATTGTATTATACCCCCAGTCCATTGTTAAAACTGAAGGGAAAAGGATGAAAGAGACGTTTTTAAATTTAGTCATGGAAATGAGGCAAACTAGAGCCCTGGAGAAACCGATTACCTTGGTCAAAAATCTGTGGGAGAGATCTTTGCTTGCAAGGTTTCAATTGGGATCAATACGTTGTAGACATTGTTCCCCCTCTGGACAACATGATTATAGTTTTATTTTAACCTGTCCATGTAATGGCACCACGCTGCAGCCCTTTGGGTCATTTGGTGTTAATCTGCCTGATGTACCCCTATCCGCGTAAGAGCTACTTGCTCCCCATCTTAAGATCTAGGGTTTTTTTTCAGTTCAGGCCTGCTTTTCTTCATTTACAGATGTTGGCAGATCCAACAATTGTAGCTGCTGTTGCGTCTTTTATAGAAAGTGCTTTACATTTGAATTCTGCTATTTATATGTAAATATCCAACTATGTGCACCAAAAGTAGGACGTCTTTTTATCTATAATTGAATAAAGAACTATTAATTGATTGATTATGAGCTACTAAAGGCCAAGGAACTCTTGCATTATTCCTACAGGTCCCCCACTTCCAGCTTTACTGACTTTAAACCTAATATTTCCGGAGCCTTACAGTGGTTTGAACAATATACATAGAGTGCCCTAGAAACACTGATACGAATGACTCGATGATTTGTGTTGTCATCATACTTTATAGTATGGAGAGAGAAGAGTGAGTTTTTAGAGCTGTTTTGAACTCCATGGAATCTGATGAGATGGAAATGTTTTTATTTATTGAAATGCCCACATGAAACTCAGTTCTGCTCTGCTCTGCATGTTCAAGAGTGAACTCCCTGTTCAACTGCAGAGTTTATTTATTATTATATAATTCACGGTTGCATCAACGTTGCCTTGAACGGTCTGAGTTTTCTTTCTTGAATCCTCTTATACTTCCAGCTTGGAAGAAAGCTGAATCGGGAAAGAAAACTGCGCCCATTAAAGCAGTCCCCTGAGCTGAGCCCCCCCCCCCCCCCCCCTATTCTGCCATCTTTGTACCTCATAGAACAGTAGATTTATCGCGGTTTTGCGTGCCTCTATGAGCACTACAGTTTACCGCAAGCAATCTCAACGGTAAAGATTTGATCAGAATCGTACAAATTAAAGGCCGAAGTTATCCTATCACGATTCTAACCCAAGGGCCGAAAGCAGATTTCTGCAGCAGGTGTGCAGATGCTGTGAACCTTCCTGACAGCTGTCAGGCCACCAATAATAGAACATGAACACCCGACCCGGCACCCTCTCGAACAGGTAGCCAGCCTACCACACACAAACAGCTGTGAAACCTACCGCATCCCAAACCCCCAGGTCGCCCCACTTACAACCTACGAAACAAGTTTTTTTTTTAAAATCATAGACTTCACGGGTTGCTGGCAGTGAGGGGCTGTGTAGGAAACCCCCCTCCCCACTGCCCCCCCCCCACTGCCCCCCCCACCCACTGCCCTGTTCCACGCTTCTGGAATTGAGCACGAGAGCGAGGGAGTAAGTGTCGGCTTGTCTCTTCCAGCCCTGCCACCATGTGTGTGCCTGTGGCATGGGGGTAGGCACATACACAGAAGTACAAGAACACTCCATTCGGCACTTGCAGCAATCTTCAATACATTTTTTTAAATAAATGTGGCCGAGGTCCCGTTTACGTATCCGGTGCCTCTACTCAACGCCTCCTGACTCAACCAGGCCACAAGAACACTCTCCTACCAACACGTGCGTATGGAATTTGTATGTGTGATATGGCAGGCACCATCCTCTATGTCATAACTGCAGGACCACATTTTTTGCAGTTTGATATAGCATGAACTTGGCCCAAGGGTATCTGAGTACTTTACATGGCATTCAAAGATATATAGTAAAGCTTACTTGTTTAAGCACGGGTGGTTAAGTTAGTTGCCCAGAATCACAGGATGACGAGCTGGTGCCGGGATGTGAACCTGATTCCCCCAGTTCCACTCAGGGGCATAGCTCCAGGTGGGTCTTTGGGGTGTTACACCCCCTAAAAAAGGTATTCTGCAGTTTATAATTGGGTACAAGTGCTTTCAGTCGGGTAATATGAATTGTCTGTCAGATCTCACCTGGGATTTTTACATGGATACACTGATTCAACACACATGCACACTCTCTCTCATCTATGTATTGAAGGCCTTAAACATGTCGATTATGTTGAATTACCCCTAAGAGTCAACAATCTGCGCACCCCTCCCTTTCCACTGCCTCTTAAGCCCCCCTCATGTCCTGCTTCTCATATAATGTGTTTTAACAAGCTATCTCAGCGTGATTGTAGGGAAAACTGAAGCTCACATCTCCCCAATCATACTTACCAAGCTACGCCCCTGGTTCCACTGTCAGCAGCTCTGCCCACAATTCCGCATTACTTTTGCAATGCCAGTTAGAAGGCAAGGCTCCAGCAGCCAGCAGCACAGTGCAGGAATACGCTGGCTACTGCTTGTCAGAGCGCCACATAGACATGCTCCTTTTTCAACAGCTTTTTCTGAAAAGGAGTCTGAGCCCTGCTACCACTAGGAGTACAGGTACTGTCCTTGCTCAAGGAGATGTTCTGGTACTCAGTGGGAGTTGCAAGTTGAACTTGTAACAGCTAACTGTGTTCCTACCGTGTCTTTCTGGAATTATGTCATCAATATGTAAACTATGATATTGAGATGATTTATGTCAATCTCAGTTATCTGTCCTATCCAAGAACCCTTAAAATGTTGTATGGACTCCAGAGAGGCCGTGTTGCATCTGCTTGAACATGCAGAAACACAGTAGATAGATGAGCGGTGTTTTCAGCTGGTTTGCATTCTCAATGCGACACTGATATTAGCGCTTCTCTGATCCAATACGGAGAACCAGCAGCTTTTGTGGGCATTATCTACTCAAGACAATGTGTAATGTGCATCTTTGAGATCTCCTACATACATTGACACAGCCTCCACATCTGCGGGTGCGTTTTTATGAAGTGGTGGAATTTTTTAGGTGGATATCCGGGTTAAGCCTTTGGGCCTCTCCTGTGCCCCACTCACAGGAAAGAGATGTTGGTCCATGGGGACAGCTCCCATTTCAGACACATCTTCAGGATCTGTTATTGGGAACTCACTAGTGTTTAAGGGTATGATTTAGATTTCAGCGGATGGGTTACTCCCTCACAACGGTGACGGATATCCTATCTGGCTAAACATAAATCCCATAGGATATTATGGGATTTCGATTTCAACAGATGGGATATCCGTTATGTGACAGAGTTACCCATCTGCCGAAATCTAAATCAAGCCCTAAATGTCTTATGATGAGATTTAGCACTTCTTATACAGAGATGGTAGTCCAAGTCAAATCTGCTGGGAGTATACATTCAGGCAAACTTGTATTAACCAGTCATCATGATGAGATGCTTCACAGCATTAGGAACTGACATGCTAAGGGAATGGGTTGACTGGATGTGGTCCCCATGTGCCCCAAGGACCAGTTTACCTGCATTTCTTCAAGTAGGGTAGTTCCAACTTGGATGTCCATCAGGACAACTCTCTTTCATGTTACTGCAGGATCGAGGTGTTAAATTGTAGTCAATTGTCCTCCGGGTAGGGTACTTTGACCATGAGGCCTGACTCAAGTGATCTCCTCACTGCCTCTTTCCAGAGCAATGCTTTCCAATTTAGTAACAGTGGTCCCCAGAAAGTGAAATGGAAACCAAAGGAATGAATATAGACTCAATCGTAGCTATATGTAGTGGACTTTTCCAGCCGGACAGAGGTCTGATATTTACTTGTAGGTTTAGGATATAATCATACAAAACAGCACATAAAATGGGACACAATCCTGTGTCCTACTTAGCCAGTAAAGTACATAAACAAGGGAGAAAATGAACAACAGGGGGCTCAGGCAAAGCTTTTCCGGTTTGTTACACAAGGAGGATATACAGTGTTACAAGAACAAATCACTACAAAACACCTTTACAGCGGAATGAAAGAAAGGTTTTTTGCGTATAAGGTGTATTAGGGTGTTATTAGGGTGTTAAAATAATGAGGCTCTATTTAACAGGCATGTTATTAAAGTCCTGATGATGATCCGCTCATCCTTTACAAAACGCCACAGCAAGACTCTTATTGAAAATCCCCAAATTTTGCTCAGTGACTCATAAACTGAAAAAACTACACTGGCTCCCCACAAAAAAAGAGAATAACTTTTAAGGTACTCTGCCTAACCTGCAAAGCAATCCATAATCTGGGCCTGGCTTTTCTGAGTCACAGTTTCAAGCAGTATATTCCAGCTAGAAAACTTCGACCACCTACTGCAAATCTATTGATACAGCCCAGTTTTTAAAAAACCACGATGGAGCGGGAGGAGGATTGTGATGGAAGCAACTAAAATATGGAATACACTGCCTTTGGGGGTAAAGAATAAACCAAGTCTTCTATCTTTCAGAAAGGCTGTAAAGTCCTGGCTATTTAAATCAGAGTAACTTATTGGGCAGTCTTTTATCTACATTCGCTGAAACAAACAGCGCTTAGACTCCTTAGGGCATTAATACGCGATATAAATTAACATAACATAACTTGCCTGATACAAGGTCTTGTGGGTTAGGCAATACAATTTTTAAATTGCACATTTTGTTTATTGGCAACCAGTGCAGAGAGTTTTAAGGATAGAAGATGACCGAGCTGTCATATTGTATATTAATCCGGCAGCAGTATTTTGCACTTCCTGCAGTATGGCCAAAAACACAGTATTAGCGGCCACCAACAATGCATTGCCATAATCTAGGTGATTTATTATCAGCGCCTGGACCAATGTTTTCCTAGAGTGGAAGGCAGCCAAGGGAAAACCTTTTATAGCAATTTCATTGTGACAAAGCACATCCCATATGATGTGTTGACCTGCTCTCTCATAGATAACTCCCGGTTGATTTTTACTCCTAAGTTCTTCACTACCTGCTTAGGAAGAGTAGCAGGACTGAGATCAGAGGGCCATCAATCTGGTGACCCCAATTCCCTTGCTTTGCCAAACAGTGCGATCTCGGATTTGTTACTATTTAATTGGAGACAATTCAAAGTCATCCAGTGAGCGATTTCTCTCATACAATGCTTGAATCTCTGCTGCATCTGGCTTGACTTTGGTCCAAAAGAAATAAGCAGCTGAGTGTTGTTGGCATATGACACGATCTCCACTCTGCAGGATCTCACAACATGGGCCAAAGGGTCCACTTATATGTTAAATAGTGTAGGACTCAAACAACAGCCTTGGGGGACTCCTTTATCAACTAATATCTTTCTAGATTTAAAAGGTCCCAAACACACTTGTTGTGAATGATTGTTGAGGAAATCCCTTAAGCTCATCAGAGCACTGCCATGGATACCTGCCACATATAATCTGGCAATAAGGATGGAGTTGGAGACCGTGTCAAACGCTGCTGATAAATCCAATAGGACCAATAGGATTGGGGTCCCTCTATCAAGTGCCATCCAGATATTGTCCATGACAGTACCAGTGCCATCTCCGTACTGTGTAGCGCACGGAAGCCTGACTGTAAAGGATGTAAGATCCTATTGTCCTCTAAAAAGTCTATAAATTGTTTATTATTTGGCTTTCCAGGATCTTACCAAGAAGATGCAACTTAGGCCCACTGAACCAAAGTACCTTGATCTGGGATACGTCATCATCGATGAAGATGCGAGGTGCAGCTGTAGCAATGCGTCGGTGTCAAGCCATGCGGTGGACAAGATGCCTTGATTTTCTCCATGCAACTGAAGTGATATGTCGGTTCTGAGTGCGAGGGACTGGTTCCGAATGCGATGCATGGCTGCTGCTCCCACAGTAGACGATGCATAGATTCCAAAGACGATGCATTAATTCTGAAGACAATGTAGTGGGTCAACTCCACGCAATGCGCTGGTTCCGACTCGTGTAAAGGCAAAGATGCGCTGGTTCTGAAGAGTATGCGTGAGTTATGGATGAAGAAGCACCTTAGGCACCACTTCTAGGCGTGCAGGACTGGGGTAGCACCACTTGGCACAGCAGACTCACAGCTGAGAGAGTCCAGATGCAGGTAGTTCAAGTCTTTTATATCCCTGAGACGTAGAATAGGAGGCAACCCAGCAAGTCCTTGGAGTAACTCTGGATTCAAGTGATGCAGGTACAGTACTTCTCACTCAGGCAGGAGAACAGCAGGCAAGAGTCCAACAAAGCAGCAGTCCAGCAGAGTGGCAGTCCTTTCTGCAGCACATCAGTTCTTCTTCCTGGCAATGTCTTCTCAGGTTCTGAATGTACTGATGTTAGCATGTCAGAGGTCCAGGAGTTATTACCAAATTGTGCCTTTTAAGTGGGGGAGACTTTAAAGAAAGCTTTGAAGTGCACAGAAGTCCTCACTTCCTGCCCAGGCTCCAGACTCACTACAGGGGGGTATGCAGCTCTTTGTGTGTGGACAGTGCACAGCCTATTCAGGTGTAAATGTGAGGCTGTGCCCAACTCCTCCCTCCCATCTTCCAGGAAGGCCCTTCAAGACAAACCTCAGCTCCTTTTGTGTGTGACTGTCTAGATGGAATACAGAAAGCCCAGCTGTCACCCAGCCCAGACTGAACAGAGACAGACAGGAGCAGCAAATTACTAACGCAAGTAAATGCCAACTTCCTAAAAGTGCTGCAATAACAAATGATGAACGGAATGCTACATTTATCAAACATTCACCCCCCAGTCAGGAGATTTGGGTTAAATCCATTGTTCTTTTGCTCACTACGCCACCCCAGTTTGGACCCAGCCATATACAAATCAGTCTTGACCCTGCTACTCATGGGTCTCCTGGGAACAGTCCAGCCCAAACTGTTCAGCCGGGTCCTCCCTGGACTGTAAAAAAGCATCCTGGGACCGGTTTCGGGGTAACACCTCTTAACAGCCAGGCTAGCTTGAATCCAGTGGCACAGCGAAATGTGCTGCAGTAACAAATGATGGACGGAATACTGAATGAATCAAACGTTCACCCCCCAGTCAAGAGATCTGGGTGAAATCTATCGTTCTTTTGCTCACTACACAACCCAAGTTTGGACCCAGCTATATGCAAATCAGCCTTGACCCTGCCGCAGCAACTGTCTAAAAGTGGAAATTGATAAACTGTAATTAAAAATCCAACTTCACCATAGTCATCTGAAATTGTGAGTCCAGTGACACCACACTTGAAAAGTCTATCTTAAAAGATGTAATAAGGTAATTAATACCAATGTTATCCTGCAGTATTAAAAAAACGAAATTGGGAGTTTTTCACTACCAAGACATGTAAAACTTAAAAGTACATGCCCTGCTTTTCAAATACATTGCACCCTGCCTGTGGGCCAGGGGTGACTTATATGTATAAAAAGAGGAAGATTTAGGCCAGGCAAGAGGTAGGCTTGGGCCATAGTTAGAGGGCTACCAACGTGGGTGGCACAATGAGTATTGCAGAAAAACTAGTAGCATTTCATTTACAAGTCCTCGGCACATGTGGTGCACTTTGCTAGGGATTTATAGGTAAATTAAATATGCCAATTGGATATGAGCCAATGTTATGATGTTTAGGGGACAGAGCACAAGCACTTTAGCACTGGTTAGCAGTGGTAAAGTGCACAGAGTCCTAAAGCCAGAAAAAAGAGTCCAGAACACCGGAGGGAGGCAGGCAAAAAGTTGGGAGAAGACCACCCTAAGGCTGTCAGGTCTAGCAGTACTACAACCCATCTTCGTTTGGTGTACCAGTTTAGTCATTGCTTGGATGTGAATGGTGATGACAATACTGCAATCAGTTGTGGGAGACTTCTGCATCAGTCACTACCATATATACCTGTGTCAGTCCCTGAATATCTCTAACCCCTTCATCTCTTCTTTACTTCCATATCACGCTATATTTCACTTAACCCAACTCCAATTCTAGTTATTCACCTTTCAATCCCCTCTTCATTTTCCTTTGATGCTTTAATTCTCTGCAGTTTCTCCCACTTTTATCCCTTTCTTCCTACATCTCTCTGTACCACGGTGGATGGATTCCACGAAAGACTGCCGGCAGGGTGTGGAGCATGTGAAAATCCATCCGCGTCGGTCGGATTTGCTGCGGAAAGACCCAAAACCGTTGGACGTCCAGCGGAATGACCGCACGTCTAATTAGCATACCATTACCGTGACAGCGGAATGATCTGCTGTTTCCGGGCCCGATTCACAGAACAAACTTAAGACAAAATCCTAAACTTACTACCATTTTGGTAATCACAGAAGGCACTTACTCATTTTGGTATTCACAGAAGGCACCTACTCATTGATGAGTAAGTGCCTTTTGTGAATACCAAAATGAGTAAGTGCCTTCTGTGAATACCAAAATGGTAGTAAGTTTAGGATTTTGTCTTCAGTTAGTTCTGTGAATCGGGCACTCTGACCGCCGCGATCGCAACTAGTGATGAATGGGAGACCCGGTGGAAGGGCTATTGTATTCCCACCGCTGCGGTCGCTCCGGAACAGTAATGATGGTCAACAAAAAAACACACCACAAGGCCACCAAGTGTGGCCATTATCCTGGCTCAGCCTCAAAAACACCTAACACACCCAATGACACATCCCCATGGCAAATAAAAAATACAAATCCCAGATCAACCCACACAACACATCTGACAGGAATACTCCATTATGACCCACCCACATAGCTGAGTATAAACCCAGCCCCTTCCCTGACCAGAATCCTTTGCAATACTCCACTACTGAAGGAAGCAACCCCACAGCAGAAAGGAGAGGCAAATCACCACACATCTCACCAGCGCAACAACACACACACACCACACACCACTACCACCTTCACAACTGCACTTTTCACACATTTGCACACCATGTCACAGAAGAAAATGCCCACATTCACTGACATAGAGTCGTCAGTGATGGTAGATGAGGTAATCAGAGTAGAACCACAATTGTTTGGAAGCCTGATCCAACAGACACCACAAGCCAGAAAAAATCAAATGTGGGAAAAGAGAGTTAACAAAGTCAATGCAGTAGGGACCATCCCCCGCTCCAAGAAGGAGATCAGGAAGTGGTGGAGTGAACTTAAGAGCAAGGTGAAAGAGAGGAATAAGAAGAACATTGAGCTGGATCAGATGACTGGCGGTGGCCCTCCCATTCCACCACGAACATTCACCGAATGGGAGGAGAAGGTGCTTGCCACACTGCATCCAGAGAGTCTCACAGGAATACCCGGGGAAGTGGAGGCTGGTAAATACCACCAAATGTCTACCATCACACTGCTATGTACTGTCTTGCACAACTACAAAGCGACACCTCCTAGGCCCAAATGCATGCATGTGCACCACACTCTCCCCAACACATGTCTCACAGATACAACATTTTCTCCCTCTGATTGACCCCAAAGGTAGCTAGCAATATTACCATGGGGTCATGTGTACAGGCAGCCAGCACTACAACTCCCACCAGGCACCCCAGTCTCAAAGCTGATCAGGATGTAACACACTACCCTACACCCACAACCATGTGTCAGCCATCGCATTGCTCTCCACAACCTTACAGGTAGGTATCCATCTTAACTGGGAGGGTGTTTGTGGGTGAGAAGACTGTACTACAAATCCCAGCAGGCCCCCTGTCCCAAAGCCCAGCAGCATGGAGCACTCAGCCCCCAACCACGTGTCAGCCATTGCATTGCTCACCTTCACCAAACAGGTAGGTAGGCATAATAACTGGGAGGGTGTTTGTGGGTGGGAAGACTGTACTACAAGTCCCAGCAGGCCCCCTGTCCCAAAGCCCAGCAGTATGGAGCACCCCCCCCAAGCATGTGTCAGCCATTGCATTGCTCACCTTCACCTAACAGGTAGGTAGCCATATTATGCTCTCTTGTCCCAACCCTGAGCTGGATGGAACATTCCCCCATCCAAGAGCCATGTGTATCCTATTGCCTTCCTCTGCTTCACTTCACAGGGAGACAGCCATCTTAACAGGGAGGGGGGTTTGTGGGTGGGAAGCCTGCACCACAACTCCCACCAGGCCCCCTTGGCCCAAAGCTCAGCATGTTGGAACACTCCACCCCACACCCACAACCATGTGTCAACCATTGCATTGCTCACTTCAAACTCACAGGTAGGTAGCCATCTTAACAGGAAGGCTTGTTTGCTAACATCACACTTACAGGTAAGTAGCCATCTTAACGTGGAGGGGTGTTTGCTCACCTTCACCTAACAGGTAGGTATCCATCTTAACTGGGAGGGGAGTTTGTGGGTGGAAAGACTGTACTACAACTCCCACCAGGCCCCCTGTCCCAAAGCCCAGCAGGATGAAGCACACACCCCCAACCACGTGTCAGCTATTGCAGTGCTCACCTTCACCTAACAGGTAGGTAGCCATCTTATGCTCTCTTGTCCCAACCCTGAGCAGGATGGAACACTCCCCCATCCAAGAGCGGTGTGTAGCCTATTCCCTTTCTCTGCTGCACTTCACAGGGAGGCAGCCATCTTAACAGGGAGGGGGGTTTGTGGGTTGGAAGCCTGCACTACAACTCCCACCATGCCCCCTGTCTTAAAGGCCAGCAGGATGGAGCAATCCCCACACCCACAACTATGTGGCAGCAATTCACCTCAACTGTGTCCTAGGACAGGTAGGTAGACAGTGTATGCACCCTGACATTCATCTAAAAATGCATGGATCCATATGACCAAACCAGCCCTTACATGACATCCAACTTGGCATAGATCCAATAACCACTTCCAGTGTGCAGACAGAAAAGCGTACGTAACTGTCACAGAAATTGAAGTTTGAAACACAATGTCACATGTTGAAGAAATTCAGGGCACAGTCATGCACTGCACTGAATGCCATGTGTAAGTGCCATGTGGGCAGAGCATCAAGGCCCATATGAACACAAAACATGCAGGGTCAGTAGGTAAAAGAAAGTAAAGTACATGATATGACAAAGGTATGCACAAGATTACAGTGGCAAGTTCTTGATCAAATGCAACGTCTTACAATCAGAGTAAACAAAAAAGACGCCTCACACAAAGTTGCCGTGCTGGTAGTCGATAGATGTCGACATGTCCTTGTAATCACACAATCTGTGCGTGGAGCATGGTATCTATTGACAAGTCACACCAGGGATAAGTTATGTATGTACCTCCACATAATGTCATGATGCTCCGTACCGTGCAACCAAACAAAGTGACATCAATGTAAACTGTGTGGTGTATCACATGTAACATCCATACATCTAACACCAAGTCTGTGGGGTGCACTTCAATGACCATTTCACCTCTGTCCAACAGGAGATCAACAATTGACTGCAACAGAAGAGAACATTGACCTGCACAGCCAGTCTCCGCCCCAGAAAATATATCCTCGGATCCAGACTCCCTCAGTTTCTCGGATGCGGATAACAAGCTTGGCCCATCTGGACTGCCAGGACGCACCACGTCCCAGGCCCCCACTGTCCCCACCACCTCAGCAACAACAACTGTGCTGGCACCCTGCTGCAACAACCTGTGTGGCCTCAACCACCACCAGTGCTGCCTGCAACACTCTCCCTGCCTCAGAGCATACCAACACCACCCAACAATCGGAGGAGGGCAGAGAGAGTCTGTGGGTGCGTTGAGTGGCAACGCCACAGGTCTGGGACAGCAGGGCAGGTGGGAGGGCAACTGGGGGACAAAATTAACAGGACTCTGGTGCCAAAGCCCTGGCAAACATTGCCTGAGTCCTTGGGGCATATGATCAAACCCAGGGACACATTGGCCAGGTTCTTGAAGAAGTGCGTGAGCTCCGCCTGCTGCTGAGGTCCATGGACACGCGTATGGGGCAAATCTTGGACCTCATGGGTGAGCTTGAGGGTGTTCTGAGGGATAGTCATGCGGCCCAAAGGACAGCTCAACCTCCCTCCAGTGGCCCGCAGGACATTACTCCCACCACCTCAACTGCGGCCACAGAGAAGTGTGATCTGGAACAGGATGACTCCTCAGACACCGCTGAGCCCGCAGCAGAGGCCCCCCTTGGGAAACACAAAAGGGGCTGTCCGAGAAACCCTATGGGAGGATCATGTGGCAAAGCACCAGCCACACGCAAGTCAAAGAGCCAGCATTCCATGTAAATACTGTCTGGGACTTCCGTCCTTGCCATGTAACACAAGGGGCCTACATGCTGCCCAATGCTTCCCAAACATGTAAAGCAGATGCCAGCATGGAGCGTTCAATCAGTCAGCCATCTTTTCATGTCTCCTTATGGCATTTGCGATAGCAGGGCATTTTTTAGGATTTGTTATTTTTAACATTGTGGCAGGTTATGACATTTAAGGAAGCAGAAAATCTCTAAGTACAGTGCACAGTGATGCTTGTGACATGTCTGACTGCAGTGCACTGGTTGTAAATATGAGATTTCAAAGTACAGTGCGTTGGTGGTGAGTATGGCAAATGTGTCAATAATTGTTTACTGAGGTACTCATATATTCCTGAATCAGACTTCATAATCCAGTGAGTAGTAATTGTAGAACTCATCAGTCCCTGGTGGAACAGCACCCAGAATAATGTGCTGCATGGCTAAACACTTATAAGGTCCAAAAGGCGAGACCTATTGGCTATGCCAGAGCTTGTTCTCTCCCCTACTTTCCCTCACTCTCCCCTGTATCTTGTTACTTTATGTCTTTCACTTCATCTCTTGTTTACATTATACCATTATCCCCACATTCCTATATTATTATTTGTGTATCTGTACTCGTCACACCTCCCTCTTCCTCTGTGCCTTGTAACTTTCCCTTTTCACCTCTACCCTTTCCTCTGTATGTTTTTTTTTCCACTCTCACCAATTTGCCCTCTTCTATTGTATTTCTGTTCTCTCTCTTCCCTCTCCCTTTTCTACATCCCTCACAGCACCCTCACTTTCTCTCCCCTCTCCATGTCACTCCTGTATCTTCCCTTCTCGGCTGTATTTCCCAAACCTCCTCTGTTTCTTACCATCTACATCTCTCCCCCTGCCATCCACGTCTCTATTCTCGTCTCTCTCTCTCTCCATTCTTGTCTATATCGTTCCACCTCCTTCCATGTCCTCTCCAATCTCTCTTGTATCGCTCCACTGTCTCAAGCATTTCTCTATTTCACTCTGTATCTCAATATTCACACTGGGATCTCTTCATTCTTCCTTGTATCTTTCCAAGCCCCTCAATTCTTTCTCCCCTACATTCCCACCCTTTCCTTACGTATGTGCTCCACCTGTCTCTCTCTATTCTCTTACTTACCTCTTTATTCATTCCTCGTCCTTTGATCCTTCCGTGTCTCCTCATTCTCTCTTTCCTAACTACTGTGACTGGGTACATCCTTCCTTCCCTTCTTCCCTTCCTCCTCTATCCTATAAACACAGAGACAGGCCACAGGAAGGCACTCTAAAAAATAAATGTGTGGAGGCATTTTAAGTAGACTGTAGCCTGTGCAAGGCATGGTTGAGCCCTCCAACACGTCTGCAGTGGTGCAAAGAAACTTGAGGAAGCCTCCCAGCAAAGTGCATGCAGCCCCCCTGTTAGACCTGTCAGCCCTTTGGGTGGTCCCTCCTCATCATTATTTATTTTGTCCCACTTTTGCCTCAAACCCTATTTGAATTTTTCCTTTTTGGGAACCACCAGACTTTTTCGTGTTGCTGCAGATTCAGGGAGCCATTTTAGCTACCCCTGAAACTTCTGTCTGAGGGCCTGGAGCACAAAATGGTGGCCACCTGTGACATCACCAGCATCCACTGGAACCTGCTAGCACCTTCCAGAACATTCCAGAACTCTGTGACAGTTGGAGGCGGTTTAGAATGTTGGGAGGTTAAGACAGAGTGTTGGCAGTTGGAGCTGGCAGTTGGCACCTGACTGGTGAAGAGAGAGCAGCACAACAGTGAAGGAGGAAGGAGTGAAGCAGCAGGGGTGGAAACTTGTGCCTGGAGTGGGGTCCATAAACCCACCCTACTGATGGATCCCAGCCTGTAGCCCTGTGTGGGAAGAAGCCAGAAAAACTCATCCTAAGGACCTGGACAGCAGGAACAGGCCTTAGAAGCAGAAAGCAGCAAGATCCTGACCTGGAAACTGGTTTCCCTGGAGTCCGGCGTCGAGTAGCCTAAGACCTGGAGCCCGAGGTGGAGAAGCGGCGCTGACTGAAGAAGCAGACGTCGTACCCGGAGCCGCCTGAGGTCGTGAGAGGGCGCCGACGGAGGTCGTGAGGAATACCAAAGGTCGAGGAGGAAGTTAACCGAGGTCGAGTGAGCGGCGTCCTCGGAGGAGTGAAGTCCGCCCTCCGGAGTCGTCGGAGACCGAGGTGAAGTGTACCGGAGGTCGGGAGTGAGGATCGCACTCCGGAGTCGCCCGGAACCTGAGAGGAGGAGCACCGGAGGTCGGGGGTGAGGATCGCACCCCGGAGTCGCCGGAAGTCGACATCGAGGCCAGGCCGGCCGACGTCATCGAAGCCGAGAGCGCCATCGGACCGGAGCCGCCCGAAGTCGACATCGAGTAGAGACTGCCCGACGCCGTCGAATCGGAGGTCGAGATCGAACCGAGGCCGCCGACATCGGACCGGAACCGCCTACCGGCGTCGTCTAGAACTGACATTGTGCCGAGGCCGCCGAGACCGAACCGGAACCGCCTCACGGCATCGACACGACTCCAGCGGCGTCGGACCATCAGAAAAAGGGCAGTAAGTGGAGTAGAGGGCGCCTAAGGCCCTGTGGAGACCTGAGAGACTGCTCTAAGGGGCTAGGGAGGTGCTGGAACCAACCTGACTGTGCCAGGGGTGAATTGGGACTAACCTAGAGAGGTTGTGTGGAGAGAGAAAGCCAGGGCACTGGTATTCCCCCCTTGATCTACCTCAGTTTAGGCCTCAGCCTTGTCCCAGCCAGGGAGTAGAACCCCTCAAGCCTTCCACAACCCTACAAGCTGTGCCTGGGCCAAATCAGCCCTTAGGAATTGAAAAGTGATCTGATTACATGAGTGCTGCTGTATACTTTTAATTATTTATTGGGGGCACTGTATTTATTGTGTTAACCTATTTATTGCTTCACTATATTTATTGGTCTACAGGACTTGTTGGTGTACAATATTTATTGGTTCAGTATTTATTGCCTCAGAATATTTAATTGCCTGTATTACCTGCACTTATATTTATGTCCCTTGTATTTATGATCATCCCTATTTATTGAATCTCCAGACAGTATTTATTTGACCTGCACTATTTAAATTTGTATATTGTGATTGTCTTATTTATTTTTCCAATCAGCAACTAAGAGAAAAAGATAAAGAAGAATATTTTCATAATTTTTACGGTGTAGAGTCGTTTTTGGAACGGATGCACGCATGGTTATTGTATGGGTATATTGTATGCTTAGCACGGTGCCTGTTTCCTGACCACTCGAGCCAAGCTACCACAGTGTGTCCAGAAGACCACCACCACCCCTTCTAGTGTGGGAGTGGTTTTCCAACATAAATTGGTGTTCAGTGGTGGGATAGAGCTGTGCCTACGCATACTCAACAATAACTGTGGGTAGTCCATAGGCCTACACCGGGAGTTTTCTCAAAGCGGCCTTCCTAATTGTGGGTTTTTGTTTTTTCCAAATTTACTCTGGTGGTGGGAGGAGGTATTATTAAAGGTACCCCCCTGCATAGTTACTGCACAAAAACCTGTCCTCTAACCTGAGTGGGCAAGATGGAGTTTGTACTAGAAAATCTAGAAACGTACACTGTGGCCCAACTCAGGGAGTTTTGCCAGCGGGAGGGGGTGTACTGTCCCCCAGGAGCAAAGAAGGGTGCACTCCAAACCAGCTTAAGGGCTTGGGGGGAGGCACGCCGAGAAAGCAAGGCTGAGGAGGAAGACAGGGATGGAGAGCCTGACCCTGAGGGGGCTGAGATGTACCAACCTGAGGTGGGGAACCTGTCAGCAGGGCCCAGAACCATTTCTAGGAAGGGCAGCAGTGCCTCTAGCGGTGGCTTGTCTGAAGTGGAGCTAACGGACCGGAGGGAGAAAAGACAGCTCACATGGGACTTAGCAAGGCTGGAAAAGGAGAAGGAGGAGCAGAGGATGGCCCATGAATTGCGACTGAAAGAAATAGATCTTCAGATCTTGAGAATCGGGGCACAACCTGTTCCTAATGGTGGCAGCCAGACCCAAGAGATCACCAGGGAATCTAAACCATACCTGCCAAAGGACATAGTGGCTAGCTATGGGGTGGGTGATGATATCGCCAAGTGGCTAGCAGCCTATGAGGTCTCGTTGAGGGCCCATGGGGTTCCAGAGAAGTACTGGGGAGGGGGATTGTATAAGTACATGCCTCCAGCTGGTAGGGATGCTTTATTGGCCCTCGAAGAGGATGAGCAAACCCACTACCCCACCATGAAACTGGCGCTCATCAGAAAGTTTGGACTAACACCTGAAAAGTACAGACAGAAGTTCAGGGGTAGTCACAAACTGGGCACGCAGAATTGGGTGGACTTCCTGGACTATGCGAAGAAGGCAATGGAAGGTTGGATTCAGGGCAGTGAAGTGAGGAACTACGAGGAGTTGTTTGACCTAGTACTGAAGGAACACCTGCTCGAGAAATGTTTCCCTGAACTGCGGCAACACCTGGTGGATAGCAAGCTGACCAGTCCCCGGAAGCTTGCTGAGGAGGCGGACATTTGGGCTAGTACCCGGGTGTCCACAAGGGGGACTGGAGGGGATACTCAAAAGGCCGGGCAGGGCGCCCCCCAGAAGAAAGAGGGAGGGGAAAAGAAAAAGGAGTTCTCCAAAGGCCCCCAAAATAACTTCCAAGGGAAGGGAATAGGATTCACCCCTAAGGCTAACCCACCCAGAAACCCTAATCCTGGCCAGAGTCAGCAGCCAAGGGTTGTCCATTGCTACGAGTGCGGTGGCGTTGGACACTATAAAGGAGATCCGAAGTGCCAGAAACGACCACCCCCTCCCACTGGAGGAAAGACCCCCGGAGTAGCTAGTGCAGTGCTCGGGGAGGAGATGCCCTTAACTAAGGGAAGGGAGTGGGCGGGTGTCACTTTAGTGTCCCTGGGAGAACGGGAGATGGTTCCTAAGATCCAGGTGCCCGCAAATACCGCAAAGTATGGGCAGTGGGTCACCATCAACGGCCAAAGAGGGGAGGCTCTGAGAGACACAGGAGCCAGTATGACTATGGTGCGTAGTCAACTGGTGTCTCCAGAGCAGGTAATTCCCGATGTACTCCACCCAGCCGCGATGGCTGACGGCAGAACAGGTCACTATCCCGTGGCCGAGGTTCCCTTTGAATGGGGGGGGGTTGCAGGTTCACTTCGAGTTGCCGTAAGCCCTGCCGTGCCAGTCGATTGTCTGCTGGGGAATGATATGGAGCACAACGCTTGGAAGGAGGTGGAATACCGGACTCACACCGAGATGCTGGGTACACCTGACTGGGCCTGTGTTAGCACAAGGTCCGCGACTACCCGAAGAGGGAGTTCATTTCGGCTGGAGCCTGGAACAAAGGCCCAGCCAGCTGCCAGTCAAGGGAAGAACCGAGGACAGGAGGAGCCTGCCTCGGCGTCTCCACCCCGTAGGACGGATAGGCCACCGGAGGTGGTGGACCAGGAGTCTGCGGAGGGGGACGTTACCAACCTGGAGGACCTACCCATCCCGGCCGAGTGGCACGTGGAGGGAGGCCCGTCCAGGGAGGAATTCTGCCAGGGCCAGAGGGAGTGCCCTACCCTTGAGGGGCTGAGGCGACAGGCCGAAGCCCAGGCAGCAGGGAACGTTGAAGGGAACTACAGTGTTTACTGGGAGGATGGCCTCCTCTACAGTGAACCCAAGGCACCCCTACATGGATCGTCACGAGCCTTGGTAGTTCCTCAACGTTATCGAGCCTTCCTTCTGGAGTTGGCTCACGAGATACCATTGGCAGGACACCTGGGGCAAGACAAGACCTTCGCCCGTCTTGTCCCACACTTTTATTGGCCTCAGATGAAAGTGTCGTCCGATACCTACTGCCGGACATGTGTGTCTTGCCAAGCCAGTGGGAAAACAGGGGTGAAGCTGAAAGCTCCCCTGGAACCACTTCCTGTCGTTAGCACCCCCTTTAAAAGGGTGGGCATCGACATTGTGGGTCCGTTAGATCCGCCAACATCAGCTGGTCACAGGTTTATCCTGGTCCTGGTGGATCATGCCACACGGTACCCAGAGGCAATACCTCTGAGGACCATAACCGCACCTGTTGTGGCTAGGGCCCTGATGGGAATCTTTACCCGAGTGGGTTTTCCCAAGGAAGTTGTGTCCGACAGGGGGACCAACTTCATGTCAGCGTACATGCGGGCCATGTGGAAGGAGTGTGGAGTGACCTACCGGTTCACCACTCCTTACCACCCCCAGACCAATGGTCTGGTGGAAAGGTTTAACAAAACCTTGAAGGGCATGATCAGAAGTCTGCCTGAAAGCCTGCGGAGGAAATGGGATGTCCTCCTACCCTGTTTACTTTTTTCCTACAGGGAAGTGCCACAGAAGGGAGTGGGCTTCAGCCCCTTCGAGCTTCTGTATGGGCACCCTGTACGTGGACCTCTCAACCTGGTGAGAGACGGATGGGAAAGAACTCCCAGAAAGCTTCCCCAGGATGTGGTGAGCTACATGCTGGCCTTCCGGAGCCAAATGGCTAAGTTGTGGAAGCAAGCTTCTGACAACTTGGAAGCCAGCCAAGCAGTGATGAAGGCGTGGTATGACCACAATGCTCACCCGGTGGAGTTGGAGCCTGGCCAGAAGGTGTGGGTGATCGAACCCGGAGAGCTTAGCGCCCTCCAGGATCGCTGGTCAGGACCCTTTGAGGTGTTGGAGAAGAAGGGTAAGGCTACCTACTTGGTGGACCTGAAGACCCCTCGTCAGCCCCTGCGGGTGCTGCATGCCAACCGCCTCAAACCCCACCACGAGAGGCCCGAAGTCATCTTGATGATGGTGACTGACGGAGGAGAGGACGTGGAAAGCGAGCCTCTCCCTGATCTGTTTGCGTCTCAAGAAAAGGATGGGTCGGTGGAGGGAGTGATTCTCTCCCCATCTCTAACTCCTGAACAGCAGGAGGACTGTCGCCAGGTCCTGGGGCAGTACTCTTCGTTGTTCTCCCTTGTCCCGGGTAGGACTCACCTGTGCGTCCATGACGTGGACACAGGAGACAGCCCACCTGTGAAGTCCAAGATCTACCGGATGTCAGACAAGGTGAAGGCCAGCATTCATAGTGAAGTCACTAAGATGCTGGAGCTAGGAGTGATTGAACCTTCTAGCAGCCCCTGGTCTAGTCCGGTGGTGTTAGTACCGAAAGCTGCACCACCGGGTGCCCAACCAGAACTGAGGTTCTGTGTGGACTACCGGGGACTGAATTCAGTGACAAAAACTGATGCTCATCCGATCCCTAGGGCGGATGAATTGATTGACCGGCTCGGAGCTGCCCAATATCTAAGTACCTTTGACCTTACTTCAGGGTACTGGCAGATCTCGTTGACTGATGGAGCAAGGGAAAGGTCAGCCTTCTCCACGCCCAATGGCCACTACCAGTTCTGTGTGATGCCCTTTGGGCTCAAGAACGCACCTGCCACGTTTCAGCGCCTGGTAAACCAGATCCTCACCGGAATGGAGAGTTTCTCTGCTGCTTATCTGGATGACATAGCCGTCTTCAGTAACAGCTGGGAGGATCACTTGCGTCACCTGCAAGCTGTTCTCCAGGCCCTGAGACAAGCTGGATTGACGATCAAGGCCAGCAAGTGCCAGATCGGGCAGGGGTCGGTAGTGTACCTTGGACACTTGGTGGGTAGGGGAGCGGTGCAACCCCTCCAGGCGAAGATCGAGGCCATCATGGCCTGGGAACCCCCCAAGACACAGACTGAGGTCCGAGCATTTTTGGGCCTCACGGGATATTACCGCCGCTTCGTGAAGGGGTACGGTACCATCGTAGCCCCCCTCACGGAGCTCACGTCCAAGAAACAACCTCGACGGGTAGTCTGGACGGAGGCCTGTCAGCAGGCCTTTGTGAGATTGAAGAAAGCCATGTGCGAGGCCCCGGTCTTAAGGGCCCCAGACTTTTCCAAGAAGTTCATTGTCCAGACAGATGCATCAGAACATGGCATTGGGGCAGTGTTATCGCAACTCAACGAAGAGGGTCTGGATCAACCCGTGGTCTTCCTATCCCGGAGGCTACTTCCCAGGGAACAGAAGTGGAGTGCAATAGAGCGTGAAGCCTTTGCAGTGGTATGGGCTCTGAAGAAGTTGCGGCCATACCTGTTTGGCTCGCACTTCCTGGTTCAGACCGACCACCGACCCCTTCGTTGGCTGATGCAAATGAAGGGGGAGAATCCCAAGTTGTTGAGGTGGTCTATTGCCCTACAGGGAATGGACTTTCAGGTGGAACATCGGCCTGGAGTGGACCACGCCAATGCAGACGGTCTCTCAAGGTATTTCCGCCTTAGTGATGAGAACTCCCAAGGGGTTGGGTAGCTCTCCCCACTTTCAGCTGGGGGGGACGCATGTTAGACCTGTCAGCCCTTTGGGTGGTCCCTCCTCATCATTATTTATTTTGTCCCACTTTTGCCTCAAACCCTATTTGAATTTTTCCTTTTTGGGAACCACCAGACTTTTTCGTGTTGCTGCAGATTCAGGGAGCCATTTTAGCTACCCCTGAAACTTCTGTCTGAGGGCCTGGAGCACAAAATGGTGGCCACCTGTGACATCACCAGCATCCACTGGAACCTGCTAGCACCTTCCAGAACATTCCAGAACTCTGTGACAGTTGGAGGCGGTTTAGAATGTTGGGAGGTTAAGACAGAGTGTTGGCAGTTGGAGCTGGCAGTTGGCACCTGACTGGTGAAGAGAGAGCAGCACAACAGTGAAGGAGGAAGGAGTGAAGCAGCAGGGGTGGAAACTTGTGCCTGGAGTGGGGTCCATAAACCCACCCTTGATACTAGTCCCTACTGATGGATCCCAGCCTGTAGCCCTGTGTGGGAAGAAGCCAGAAAAACTCATCCTAAGGACCTGGACAGCAGGAACAGGCCTTAGAAGCAGAAAGCAGCAAGATCCTGACCTGGAAACTGGTTTCCCTGGAGTCCGGCGTCGAGTAGCCTAAGACCTGGAGCCCGAGGTGGAGAAGCGGCGCTGACTGAAGAAGCAGACGTCGTACCCGGAGCCGCCTGAGGTCGTGAGAGGGCGCCGACGGAGGTCGTGAGGAATACCAAAGGTCGAGGAGGAAGTTAACCGAGGTCGAGTGAGCGGCGTCCTCGGAGGAGTGAAGTCCGCCCTCCGGAGTCGTCGGAGACCGAGGTGAAGTGTACCGGAGGTCGGGAGTGAGGATCGCACTCCGGAGTCGCCCGGAACCTGAGAGGAGGAGCACCGGAGGTCGGGGGTGAGGATCGCACCCCGGAGTCGCCGGAAGTCGACATCGAGGCCAGGCCGGCCGACGTCATCGAAGCCGAGAGCGCCATCGGACCGGAGCCGCCCGAAGTCGACATCGAGTAGAGACTGCCCGACGCCGTCGAATCGGAGGTCGAGATCGAACCGAGGCCGCCGACATCGGACCGGAACCGCCTACCGGCGTCGTCTAGAACTGACATTGTGCCGAGGCCGCCGAGACCGAACCGGAACCGCCTCACGGCATCGACACGACTCCAGCGGCGTCGGAACATCAGAAAAAGGGCAGTAAGTGGAGTAGAGGGCGCCTAAGGCCCTGTGGAGACCTGAGAGACTGCTCTAAGGGGCTAGGGAGGTGCTGGAACCAACCTGACTGTGCCAGGGGTGAATTGGGACTAACCTAGAGAGGTTGTGTGGAGAGAGAAAGCCAGGGCACTGGTATTCCCCCCTTGATCTACCTCAGTTTAGGCCTCAGCCTTGTCCCAGCCAGGGAGTAGAACCCCTCAAGCCTTCCACAACCCTACAAGCTGTGCCTGGGCCAAATCAGCCCTTAGGAATTGAAAAGTGATCTGATTACATGAGTGCTGCTGTATACTTTTAATTATTTATTGGGGGCACTGTATTTATTGTGTTAACCTATTTATTGCTTCACTATATTTATTGGTCTACAGGACTTGTTGGTGTACAATATTTATTGGTTCAGTATTTATTGCCTCAGAATATTTAATTGCCTGTATTACCTGCACTTATATTTATGTCCCTTGTATTTATGATCATCCCTATTTATTGAATCTCCAGACAGTATTTATTTGACCTGCACTATTTAAATTTGTATATTGTGATTGTCTTATTTATTTTTCCAATCAGCAACTAAGAGAAAAAGATAAAGAAGAATATTTTCATAATTTTTACGGTGTAGAGTCGTTTTTGGAACGGATGCACGCATGGTTATTGTATGCTTAGCACGGTGCCTGTTTCCTGACCACTCGAGCCAAGCTACCACAGTGTGTCCGGAAGACCACCACCACCCCTTCTAGTGTGGGAGTGGTTTTCCAACACCCCCCAAACATCCCCCAAACATTCTGAACCCAGTCAGGGGTTCTCAGGCCAGGGGTCCGCCATCTGTGTACAGTGCTGGACATGCCCACTGGAGCTCGGGCCCCCCACACCACAGCGGCTGCTGGAGCTAAGGTTACACCATTGCACCTCTAGAACCTGGTGCCACTGCACCGATGCACCACTGATAGCTACTCCCCTTCTCAGATTCACGGTGAGAACCTGGAGAGTTGTTAGGGAGAGTGAAGGATGCAGGCAGATGAAGCGAACAGAGTGGCCAGGAGCTCTCCCAGAGAGGGTAAGTCTCCACACTCGACCCCAGGGAAACTCAGAGGGGGCCAAGCCCGAGACGTTTTAAGGCACGGGAAAAGTGGACAATTGCCAGGGAGCCCCGTCTTCTATGGGACTCCTTGGGAAAATGAACTTTCTCTCTATTTTACATCTGTCCATTCGTTTTCTCGATCTAAACCTCTCTACCTAATTCTACCTCTGACTCTGTCTACCTAGTGTCACCTTAAGGTTTTTTGAGGTCCTAGCCACGACAAATTTCAGGTGGTTTTGTGTGAGCCTGTTAAAGTTTAACAGATAATGTCGTATTGTGTGGCATCAATCGTTCCTGAATTAGCAGTAAATGTGTTGAAAAAAGTTCAATTTTTGTAACATAAAGAGGCCCCTAAAATATGTCTTACCTGGAGCCCCAGAATCCTTAAGTTGACACTGGGTCCAGCACCACCCCACTGACAACTGATTGCCATTAAAACATTTGTTTATCTGAATTTCTTTATAGCCACAGTTATGAAGAGGCTTAGTGTTGTGAATGAATTAGAGGAAGGAAGTCCTGTGGTGGAGGAGTGGGGGGGGGGGGGCGTGTAAGATTTCTGCTTCTTTCTGCCCTCGGAAGCGAGTTAGAATATTACTCATCAGCCATGCTGCTGGACCCAGGCCCCCTGTGCTCTGTGCTTCTGCTCCTGTGCTGCTGCTTTGAGCCAGGTATGTAAGGTGTGCACATACATGACACGTTTCAGATAAAAAGGGATCTCTGCCTGAGCCAAGGCGAAACTGGAGCCGGCTGAGGTTCGACCTAGGGATGTTCAGGATGCAGGCTCTAGTCGGGAGTGGGTCGCCTCAGAGGGTGATGGAAAGAGCACCCACGGGGGTAATATTAGCACTTGCTCAAGGGAGTAGGCAGAAAAGTAAAACAGCCCTCAGTTTTAACCACGGCCCGTGTAGCTCTAAGCAAGTGGAGGAGGCAAGTGAACCCGACAGTCATTTGGGAGAATGCCGAGGTAATTCTGGGATTCTTAAATTTCCTTACTTCTTTCTGTCTTTTGTCCTCTTTCTCTCCATTCTTTGTCATTTTCCATCTTGCTTAATTTCTTTTTTCCCATCCTTTCTGTTTTTTTTCCAGCCTTACCTCCATTGAATCGGTCCATCCTTCTCTCCATCCTTCGTTTTTCCCCTTTCTTTTTTGCCCATCATCCTTTTCTCATTCTTACCAACAACTCATCCATCTCTCCATCCTTCCTTCTCTCACCCTTCTATCCACCACTCTATCTTTTCTCTCAATCGTTTTTATCTCCATTCATCCTTCTATCCATCCAATCATCACCCATGCTTCTCTCTATCCAACCTTTTCTCCATCCATCCATCCCTTCATCCTCCGCTCATCCATCTATTTCTCCATAAAAACATCCATACATTGATTTTTATCCATCTTCTGCATTCTTCTCTCCGCTCATCACTCCACCCTTCTCTCTATCTATCCCTGCATTCCTTCATTCATCCTTTCTAAGGTGTGTGTATGTGGTGCTGGCAGCCTGATTGTGCACCAGCACCAGGAAAGAGAAGGACAGTACCATATCTCTGTAGATATGACGCTCTCCTGCTCTCTCATGCAATGCAATGCAGCAACTTCGGTTGCTGTGCTGCGTTGCAAGACATTTTTGTAAATATTCCCCTAAGTTAGTATGGGAGTGAGGAACAAAAAAGTGGGGAAACCCCATCGGCTTTGCGGGGGACAGGAGAATGTAGGCGTTCTTCCTCCCTCCGGCCTTTTATCAAGAGTGTTGAGCATCAGAAAAGGGAACACAGTGGTGTGTGTGCTTTCGATGTCTCAACATGTGCATTTAGAGGCTTTTTTGCGGAGCAGTGTCTCATTCTGGGGTATGGTCACTTACTAAATAATATTTTAAACCAGAAAAAACTTGTCTCATAGACACATCAGCCCTATTTGGGAATCATCAGTGTTATGAAATTGTCATGCTGAAAGAATGCAATGTGCTCTAAATTGAGGCTTGGTCATGTCTAAGATACCTGCACTTACTTTTGATGGTTTTTAATCTGTCCAAATACTTTGTTTACATAAAGCTACACTGCATAGAGCTCTTCAAACAAAAGTTATCCTGGGATGAAAATGTTAGTAAGTCTAGTACTCTGAACTCTTTGATGCCCAAGTTTACTTGAATCTTGAAGGCTTACTGGTTGATTAGATGTTAGGTGTGTTGTCACGTGGTCAGAGCTGCTACGTAGTGGAGTGCTTTCTGCACTTGTCCTTTGAATGAATGAATGAATGAATGAATGAATGAATGAATGAATAAAGTTTTATAAAGCACATGATAACCTAGGAAGTGGGTGACCTGGACCTAGCTAGCACAGGTGAAGAAAAAGGCTGCTACCTAGTACAGGATCTCCGAAAACATTAATGACTAATTAAGACAGATATCTAGTGTCATAATGATGTCATGCTGGTGGATACTAGCACAGTTGTCAGGCACGTAGATTGGTCATTAAGATTAGGAAGGGTGGCGAACGTCAGATTTCCCAACAATAACGCTGGAACATAATGTTAAAATACATTCTATAACGCATGAGAGGGGCTTAAGGGGCCGTGGAAAGGGAGGGGAGTATTAAGTGAGAGAAACGCAACATTTTGTAAAATAACCAATATTTTTCAGGACTTCAAACAGAGATGAGCTAGAGTGTGTGTGTTTTTGTTGGTGTGTGCATTAAAACGTCCTAGTGGAAATCTGAAATACACCTCACCACACCTGACTGAAAGCACTTGAACCAACTATTTATCAGAAAAAAAATGTATTGGGGGGCATTTTCCACGAGTCTGGACAAGAAAGAATTGCAGATCTCCATAAGAACTTGTGTTCACGTACTAGTCGCATTTGTGCTTCCAATCCTTGTGCAATGTTCAGAGTATTTTAAGTCTAATCTGATATTTTATTGCAATGGGAACCAGTAGAGGCATTTTGAGGCTGGTGTCACATGTATGTAGTCTGAGGCTAATTCTAGCCACCTGATACTTAAGTGAATTGCTTGGGGGGTTAATTTAACATTATGGTTCAGTGGCTTAAGTACGACCTCATTGTGACTCTTATGACATGAACTCGAGTTTGAGTTTGGTGGAGCAGAATGAGTGCCCTGGGCCGCAGCAGTAATTTTAGATGAAAATGTGACTTCAAACTTCCAGGTGATGTGCATCCTGTGATGTGGTTGGGGGTGTTTGCAAATCTAGGGATGAGGCTGAAGGGAGTGGGCTCTAAACAGCCCAGGGCATTGAGGGTAAGGATTTCAGTATTGGCTTTGTTTCAGCGATGAAGCTCTGTCTGATCCGCTGGTCCATGAGGACTCGGGACTTGTGGGTGGCTGTCTGGTCTTCAGAGCCATTCCCCGGTCTCGTGTACATTCAGTGTCATCTAGATACACGTGAAAGAGCAGCTGGTGCTCTTCTGGAGAAGGTGCTGGAGATACTAAAAATGGTATTGCCATACAAGGTGGAGAAATTGACCCCTGGGACACTTTGCATGCAGTCTGATCTGAGCAAATGCACCAGTTCAGTTCTGACTCCTTAGCTTCAGTTTATGAAGAATGAAGAAAAAGGCCTCAACAATCCCCTCCAGCCAGTTTTGAAGCATCTTCAACAGCACCACATGGTACAATGTATAAAAGGCCGCTGAGCGCTTGAGGAGGGCCCTGGTTATGTTACACGTATTTATATAGCGCTCGTACACCGAGGTTTCTTGGTGCTACGATTATAAATACTGCACTTAAGGCTGCAGGAATGTGATGGAAACACCCAATGTGTTCAGTTGCACAAATGGGAACGGCAACCCCAATACATTTCTTTCAGGTTTAGTAGAGGGATAATTAGACCAAAATAAACACAAAAGCTCCCTCTTAACCTGTATTGCTTTGTATGTGAAATACCATCTAACTGACCTATGATCCATATAACTTCAGTAGTCAAAAAAAGGAATAACCATCACTGCATTTTGTGACATTCTTAGATATACATTAAATTAATTTAGACATACTTAATTAATAATAAATTAATTCGATTTTTGCTTTATCAAAATATAATCACAAAAAATATTTTATTGCACCCTGCCCATTTCTTCATTCATACACTCATTTATACACTATTCTCAATATAAAAACTATTAATTCCAGCCCACATGAAGAGTCCCAAGAATGGCAACTCGCGTGTTTTGCAAGTATCTCCCACGCGATTGGGCCGTCAAATCACGTGGGACATCAGCGTGATCTGCCTGACCCTAAAATACTTCGAATTCACGGTACATTTTCAGCCTTGAGCACAGTTAAACGCAGCTCCATTTCAATTCTTATTTTGACAAATACATTTTAAAAAACAGGCTGCTGTTGCTAAATGCCACGGTTATGAATGAATACCAAGATACCAAGACTGCCCAGTCACCCTGTGCCTCTTTCTTATACCACTCTACGGGGCATATTATCAAGAAACGGAGTTAAAATTATCGCCTCTTTATCGGCAGAAAACTGCAGCTAAAGCGGCGATAATGGGCTTGATAATATGCCCGTGAGAATTCCAATAGAAGCCCATGTTCTGGTGTCAACATGGGCTTCTATGGGAATTCTCAAGGGCATATTATCAAGCCCATTATCGCCGCTTTAGAGGCAGTTTTCTGCCGCTAAAGCGGCGATAATTTTAACTCCGTTTCTTGATAATATGTCCCCATATTTCCTGTCTCTTTATCTCACCCTTGGAGGCTTGTTTAGGTCTGACTTGACAGCACAGCTGCCCATAGAGCTATTATTGACAATGCTGTGGAATGTTCATGCAGTGAGCATTAGCTCTGCCCAAAAGAGTATTTCTGTCTCACCTAATGCTATTGGCTGTTTGTTGTATCCTTCTGCCTCCCATAGAGTTTGTTTCTGTACCTGAGTAACAATTTTACATCTCAAAAACACACTGAATGATCATGCATTAGCATTTTTTGTCAATTGATGTATTGTGTTTTCCCCGCAGAAGGCTTTTATAAATGTTTTAGTCAAGAACCAAAAGGCAGCTTTCTATCTTTCCATTTTTATTCCTTTCTATCTATTTTTGTCTTTCTTTTTTCCCTTTGGGATACAGTCTGACGACTGAAAAAAAGTCCTGGACCCCCATAAAACCACTCCAGGCATATTGCCCTGCACTCTACCATCCCTGCATTCATCTATTCGTTCGACAACCAATTGAATTGTTCGCACATTCAGTTCAGCCACATGCATACGTGACAATCAATGATTGTCAATCAATGAAGAAATGCTTTCATTTACAGCAAGTCAACAGCCTGACCTATTGGTGTTGCCAGTTCTTGCTTATTGTGTATCTAACTTCTCCATCACAATGCCTCTGAACGTTTCCACACAGCACACTTTCTGTATTACATTATCACATTCAGTGTTGTCTCTCCACATATGCAGTGTAATTACAAAAAAACATGCCTGCATAATGTGGATAGGGGCCCTTAGTCTCCAATATCTCACAAATATTCATTGGTCTTGGACTGAATGGGGGCTCCCCGAAGGGTTAAGGGGCCTCTGTAGGGTTAGTGCCCCTCTTCCACCGCAGGGGTTAAAGAGGCATGTGCTACGCTCCTGCCCAAACGAGAATATGAGCTCCCCTACCTCCTATCTCACAAATACACATAACACCTAGCTCTTTCTGCAGACCTCAGGTTTCACTCAAGCCAACTATCAAAAATGCTTTGATATTAATGTGTCACATCCTCTTTGACCAGGCATTAAAGTGAAAAGTTGTGAACTTCTTGAAGTCAACACAATAAATGTTTTAATCTTTTCAGCTTTTAGACTACTCTCCAGCTGAACAATATATGTATATATTTTGGATTTATCAATAACAGACTTACCCTAAGAAAAAGTGCAGCTGCTCTGCGTTTTATCCCATTCGCTAACAAGATAGAAAATGTGATCGCGTGGAAAAGCTACGAAAGAGGTAGTCAGTCAAACAAGCTGTATTCGATGTAAATAAACCATTAAAGCACATAATACAAAAATTCATCTTAAAAACACATTTAAGAAACAACAGGAGTCTTCAGAATAAATATTAAAATAACAGCACCCTGATTTGTTCAATGCAATTTTGGGCAAATCCTTACAGAATACACCAACCCTCCCTTAGCCGTTTCTTTCTTATTGCAATTGCTCCTCTTATAAAGTTTAAAACTGCACAGCAGACGGCCATTGAGTCCAAAGAGAGTAAAAACCTATAACCTTCTGTATCGGAACAGGGTCGGTGACAATTTAATATTGGAAGTAAATATTTAACTCTCACTGACTTGCACAAAGGACAAAACAGAGTAAAGTTCAAAGTGCTCTGCGTTGTGAAGTTATCACAAGAGCATGAACATAGGACATTAGACCAACTGCATTGGTGTGGGAGAGCCACCAGAAAATGAACCAAGGACAGACAAAATCTACTCAGATAAAATCTATGTTGAGGATTCATCAAATAGACGAGATAAAAACAGGGAAGATTGATCACAATGGGTACATCTAAGTTACTCACTGATTTCTGCTGAATCAGCACCTGCAAGTGGAGTAAATGTGCCCTAGTTACGAAAGCGTTTTTGATAATAACTTTAACTTGATGGGGTATATTAGTGGGGATATTAAACAACCCAATCAGAACCAACTCCTAAAACATACATTTGAAGTAATTGAACTATGGAATAGTATGAACATTAGCGTAAGAGAGACAATCCAGTGTAATGGATCTAGTAAATACCACTTCAGGAGTATTCCAAATCTTAGCCCATTGCAATAGCGGAGCGAGACCAACTCGATCCTCCACTAACTCCAGGCCCAGTTCAAAATGACAGAAGGGAGTTGATGCACTTTTTGGTACCATCAAAAGTCTTCTGATGAGGTTATTCTCTATTATCTGGAGCTTAGAGCAGTTTATATGGCCCTACACGCCTGCCCCGTAAGTAGTGATTAAAAAACACTTTGCCCTATAAAGAGTAGGCAACTCTTTCACTGGCTTATGACCTAGTTGGGCTACGAATCTGAAAAGTGCCTTCACTACTCTTGATGTTTGCAGTGCCCTTGAGGTAAGTAGAGAGTCCAAGAAAGCTTTGAGTTAAAAACAATTCCCATATAGGAAAAACTGTTGACCTTCTCAATCTCATTCCCTGGACCACAAACACTTTAGACTTTGTTCTTTTGGGTCCAACACCATAACATACATTTTTTTTAAATAATTTACCTTAAGATCCAAAGAGGCCATGAAACCCACAAAAGTGTCCAAAGATTTCTGCAGGCTGTTTGCTGTCCTTGCAATGAGGACAGCATTGTTTGCCAATGGAAAGGATGCAATACAATTTTTACCGATCTTAGGAAAATCAACATTTTCCCCCAACATATGTGCCTCCAGCTCATTTATATAAAGAAGAAATAAGAATGGGACAAAGATACATCCATGACAGACTCCTTCCGTAGATAATATGGACCTGGTTTCTCCACGTTAATAACATAATGTATCTTAACTGTAGTGTTTGAATGAAGCCTACGCAATATAAGGACCAAAGATACCTCTTCTTCCATGTCTCCCAACATGGTCCACAATCTGTCAAGATCAAAAGAATCAAACACACAGAATAAGTCCATGAAGGCACGATGTACTGAGCACTTCATGGACGTAGTGTACTTGCTAACAACCTGTGAGAAATTGAAGCACTATTCTACTGTCCCATTCCTCGTCTAAAACCGTATTGGGTTTGTGACAATATATTATTTTCAGCTGTCCAATCTTCTAAACAGGCTAAAAGAACCCTCCACAATACCTTTACCGTTGAATCAATCAACGATATGGGTCTATAAGACCCGGGGTCAGTTTTGTCCCCTTTCTTGAAGACGGGAGCCACTATAGCATCTTTCCATGAAACGGGAAGAGGTTCAACAATAGCAGCTCTAATTATGTTTGGTAAGAGAGGTGCCCAAAGAGAACCATTTTCTTTAAATAGCAATGGGTATCCCACCCCTGAGAAATGTCAATCGCTACCTCGTCTACTGAAATAGATCTACTGAAGTTGATTGCTTGTTCTAGAGATTGTTTTTTTTTTTACTCCTGGTCGTGCCTGGGCACTCGTTATATTAAAAGAATTAAAAATAAGGTTTAAATGTCCCACCCAGGCCGTCCCTACGATCAGAGAATCCAATTTTTTAGAAGTGACGTCTGCAAATATTGGGTGATTAATAACGTCCCAGAACTTTTTCGAGTCCTTCAGAGCACTTGCTGCCTACAATTCTTGAAAAGCCTCTGTCCTCAACCCACCCTTCCTCTGTTCTAACCTAGCTGTATAATTCTTTCCCAGGACCTTCACTAGGCTTTTATCCCGAGGGGAAGGGAGGCCTGAAGAGCACCTTCTATATTATTGTGCGGTTTTGAACAAGCCCTATTAAATCAACAAGCGAGGGGTTTCTCCTTCGGGTGAGAACATTTCACTATCTACTCAGCTGATGTGACAGTACACAGGACTTGAAAATCCTGGATGATAACTTCTGGGGAGGACTCATGATTTAAATAGCTGATTATAAAATCCAGGTTCTCACAGATGTGTTAGTACTCAAATACCTGCGGCTTACCTGGTCCCATTTCCGCCTTAATCCCTGTATTGTATCATATTTAATTGAAACATCAGGCGATTGAATTTTCACATTATATAATTTAAAAGATGCTGTTAGGGGATTATGATCACTGGAACAGTATGATAAGACCTTGTGATCCTCCAACAAAATAAGAAAACGACTAGATAATAGCATATAATCAATAACACTTGCATGACCTCCTCCCGAATATGTCGAATATTGTCCATTAATGTCATTAACACAATCCTTTAAAAATAGTAAATAATTTGATGTCACAATTCTATTTAATGCATTCCATATATTGAGTGGGTAAAATGAGACATTGACTGCCCCTCGATATTTTCCATCGCACGCACTCGAGGCCCACCATAGTTACACACAGTGCAATTAAAATCCCCATTCCGCATAATACAGAGTGGATGTCTCATAGTGGTTACTTCACTAATTTCCTTTTGCAAGTTATCTGCCACATGGGGATTACACTGAGTGGTGCCCATTTATATGAAAGTCAACTGCTGACCATGACACCTGAAAACAAATGAAGTCAAATCTGAATACAAATGAAACCCAATCTTCATTACTCAGCTTTGAAAGAACCCCCGCTGTGTTCCTTGAGAAAACAGCAAAACAGGGATCAGAATAACTGGGGAATATAGAGTCAGCTTCTGTACAAATCATTGCATTTCCTTGTGCCTAAAATAGTAAATTTGCAAAATATAAATATGTAAAAATACAATGTTCAGTGCGCTACGGATGTTCCCACTCGCCACCGATCACTTCTTGGTTCCTGTGACATGGTGTGACACGGGTGCAACAGTTTTCTCTGTGTAGCATATTTGAGATCGTCCTGCTCAGCCGCAGCCGCTGCAGGTAAGCGCCGTGGGGCCAGGCGAGGGGGGATTTCGATAGATGACCACGAGCGAGAATTAAATAAATAATTCATTTTCTCTCGTGGTCGTTTCTCAAAATCCCCCCTCACCTGGACCTACCGCTCTTACCTGCAGCGGCCGCGGCTGGTCCTGCTACATGTGCTGCTATGCCCGTAGGAGCAAGGTGTGCACTATATCAAACACCTACAATACTGCATAATACCATTTATCATGCCTGCATAACCCTACAGGAACCTGCATTGTTGGATTAAGTGACCCCACACTGCGAGTCTCGATAAAAAACCTGTCTGTTGGCTGGCAGTCAGATGTCAAGATCAACAGGACGTCGACGTCTGAGGAGCAGTACACATAAAGCAATATTTTGAATCTCTGCTGCAGGTGTGCGCTGCAAACTGCCTCATTTCACAGGAAACTCTTGCAAAGTGCATATGAGACACCATTCTGGTACACGACAACAAGTGGGCTGCAAGTTCAATGGCAAGGAAGTGTTTTCTTGCACCTTGCACAGATCAGTGGAAATGTAAGCATGCTCAGTCAGAGCCCCTTCACTGCAGACACGGAAGCAATCAAAGAACATTGATGCTGGCCCGAAGCAGGCACCGGGCCTCACTTAGAATTCGGCGACGGGTTTCTCTGTCGCATCTGTAACAGATTTTCTCATCTGCTGTATTAGAAGTGCATTTTATCCCTGGCACTTGTAATATGGTGAATGGGATATCTGTCAGGTGTGTGATGACGTAACACATCCACCAAACTCTAAATCAGGCTAGAGTCAGCAGAGCAGGTTCAAGTTAGTTCTTCCCTTTGGAGAAAGCTTCAGCCCCACGTACACTCCCAGCTTTAGGCGAAGATCAGACTCCTGTTTGGAAAATACGTTCCAAAATGTGGACTCTTGTCAGGCTCACAGCAGGTTAGACAAGGGCCAATATCCAACAAGGACATCAGAGGAAATGTGTTTTGATGATATATATGTACACTTTGATACAGACATATACAAATATACGTAAATCAAATGTAAACATTTTAAGCAAACAATACTGTTTCACAATGAAAGGCGTGGCCCAAATTAATGTGTGTGGCAAAATGCATTGTCTGTTTATCTTTTTCTGTGTCGCCTTAAGCCGCTCTGTTGGTGGAGCAGAAGGGAGCCAGGTGAAATAGAGGTGGGGCGCCCCCCCCCCGCACTAAAGATACCACTGCCCACTAGAATACAGAGAAAATAGGAAACACGACATCAAAAATCTCTCCTGCACTATAAAATCTTGTTCCTCAAGAGGAATATTCTCCATTTTACAAATGCTATTCCGCACCCGAATACGTGCAGTATAAAGGCTGGCAAACGTATTTCTGCTGTTATGTTATTCCCTCAGAATAGCAGACAGCTATAACTTGCATAAACAACAGACCACTTCCCTTCTAGAAATACAGAAAAACTTTGACGCAGAGAAACGTGCATTTTCAATTTCCTTTGCCAACCATACATTCCACAAAATAAAACGCGATCTCTGCCGTAAAGCAGAAACCTGAGCAACTCTCTACAAGGGTGATTTGGGAAACACGGAGTAGCAACATTTAGCCACCTGGTGTGGTTGTTGTGGTGGATGACATCATGCACATGCGCAATCAGCAATTCTATGTCAAGACCGGAGGTGAGGATTATGCTTAATCAGTGGCGGCTGGTGACATTTGAAAGTGGTGGGCGTTAAATTATGACTGTTCTGCACTGAGGCGAGCGAGCCTAGCGAGCAAGCCTAAACAACCTTCGGGGGGATCGGGGGTTCTCCCCCGAGAAAATTTTGAAAAAATAGAGGATAAATGGAGCATTTTCAAGCAAATATGAGGAAGCAGGAAGGTTATTAATGCAATACACCCAGCAATGCCCCAGCCTCCTCCTTATGACCCCTATTACCCTCCCATCTCTCTCCTTTGCTTCTCTCCACCTCTCTCAAGGACCGGAAGAGCAGCAGCACTTTAATCAGGTCCTCTGGAATTATGCAACAGGAAGTACCAAATAATGCAGCAGGGTTGACTACATTTTACAGTGTAATGCAGGGTAGTATTTCATTATTATGTCACTTTCTGCACATGTTAACACTATGTAAGTAAGAAATGTGCCGGATACATTGGCATCAAACTACGCACTTTCCCTGCTAACCGGAACGGTAAAAGGAATGAAAAAGATGCCGCGACACGCAAGTCTGACATATATCATCACATTGGTGACAAACTCACAAAGCACTTTTTTTTTTCGAGGGCACATAGTTATGAAATGCCAGAGCGGCCACTTTCACAGTGTGACCTGAAAATTACCACCAATCAGGTCAAGCTGTGCAATAAACCAGGACAGACGCAAATCGAATTACATGCTATACCATAGAGTTTCAGATCGAGGTTCATCATTCAAAATGCAAAATTCTTCTTCGTACTCAGCAACCTCAGAAAAAAGCAACACACATGAACCCTTCTTGCTTCCAGATATCAACCTTGTGGAGGATCAATGTGCTGGTTCACACAATCAAGGCAAACAAAAACACATTCAATAGCAGAAAACAGTTTTCTAGGAAAAGACACAGAGTCATTGTTCCAATATGGGTCACCTCTTTCCTTTCTGTCAATTCTTGCTGTATTTCCAACATTCATATAACGTTTAAGTGGAGCGAGCAGTTACTTATTTCTCCGGCCTCACACTATTTTAAAGCGGCAGTGCTAAAGGAAAACAGACGTTGGTATAGAAAAGTAACTTTTCTCCTGGAGTCTACGTCATTACTAAGAAAATGTAATGCAAAGTTTCCTAATACTCTTATTTACAGAGGGACACAGTTGTGTGAAACAAAAGATTACATGGAACCAGTAGGCTATTTTACCCTGTGTCAAAACAACTAAAACGTGGGGAAAGGACAAAGTGAAAAACTGAAAATACAGAGATGTTTACTTTTACACCAGCAGCATTGAGAGTAGGGAAACCTTCTTGATCTTTGTAGGTACAAAGGGGACCAATACCAATTGTGTCAAATTTTAAACTATCAATATTTCAGCATCGCGTCTCTGAGGAATCTCTATATCGTGGCTGGTGTAATGTAGTCCAGTGCCATATTGGGTCGCCAGTGAGTAAATGCAGATTGACTCCTAAGCATTTTTCTTTAGCTGTTCTTCAGTTTGTGAACTCCTTTCAATCCCTGAAACTTTGGAGAAGTACATCGTCTGGCTTTAATTTCATGTGATTAAACATAAAATGAAATTGCAAAGTTTGCACCGAGAGTAGCAAATCTTTTTCAGAATTCCAATGGACAAATATTGCTTTAGATACTTCATCAGTGGACGTCTTCATTAACCCTTTGTGTGCATATCGCACTGCCCAATAACCTGGAGCGCTCATGTGCTTCGTTTTACAGAGATATCCACAGCGGAGATAGACCAGGTCGTGCTAGGAGGTACACTAATTGTGAAAGATGAAGGGCCAGGTCGAAATTACACATAGAAGGAAGTTGAAAGCCCCCAGATGTAGAGTGGGCATGTAGCGTAAAAGGTTTTAATCTTGCCCCCGCCGAATAAATAATTGAATGTCATCATCTATTTGCAAATGAGAACTTTGGGACTAAGAACTTGTGCTGTACGAAATAACCTGCTAAATAGATTATGACCTTAAGAAATACGATAACAAAAACGAGAACTATTCAATTCCTTTGCAGCCGCGGCTCGTGTCGTGCGTGGGGGGGGGGGGTGTCGCGCGGGTGGGGGGGATTTTTTTTTTTAATTAAATCCTACCTGTCCTGAGCAGGTCCGGGTCCACCGTCCGTGCCGCCTCGGGTCCATTTCCGTTACTTCTGGTGCCTACTCACTGGAACAGCCCATCAGTGCTGGCATGCATTGCAAGACCCCTCTCAGCCAATCCTGGTGCTGGAGCAGCACCAGGATTGGCTTAGAGCAGGCTTACGCTCCGCCCGCCTACCCATTGGAGACCGAGGTTTGAGCCTTGGCTCAACCCTCGCTCTCCTAATGGGCATGCGCCAGCCTTTGTAAACACGAGTGCGCATGACTGGGCACGGTGCAAAAATCGCCCTCCGTCCCCACTCATGCGCACTTGTGTGCTGCTGGCTGCCTGTCAGTCAACATGACGCCAGACCGCCCACCCCTTCAGACTCTGAAGGGGGTGGGCGGTCCAACGTCATTCTGACTGACAGTTCTCCCTCCCTCAGCGTCTCTGAACGTAAGTAAACTGAGAGTTTACTTAAATTCAGAGACGCGGCAGACGCCGAGGAAGCTGCGGGCATGGGGAGCGGGCGGGGGGGCAACACCCCAACGCCCCCAATGGACGGACCGCCACTGTGCTTAATTTTCTTTCTCTCCAGCAGCCATGTAGGAAATGCACATATCAAACTAACTTTTACATAAGAACTTGGGAAAAAGGTAACATGTCAGGTTTATCTAATCACAATGCTCGAAAGTCTATAATGGTTCTTCATCAATTTCCATGACCCTCTTTCTTCACAGCTCCAGGAGCCGCAGTTAAGTGCTCCCTGTTCTCGTGAGATTGTATTTGTGCTTGGTGATGTATGTGGCTTAATGGTTTTAACTTCCCAGTTCTAACTGTTTTTTCCCCGCAAAAGCTAACTGAGGGAACTCCATGTCCTTACGGAGTGACTGAATCGGCAGTTCAGTACCAGGTGGGGCCGAAGGGTGTGTATTTGGTCTTCCAGCTGTTTGAGGGTTCTCCGAATCGCATAGCCGTTCTGGGAGTAATGCCCACCTCTCTGTTTCTGTGGCCGGTACAAGATAGTCTCCTGGGACTTCCTCTCTATCTTGGAGAGCTTGCCGACCACGGAGCATTCTTAGTTAATGCCCCACCCACCCCAGAATCTGACACCCCTTTAGGGGCCTATATTGCCTAAAAAGTAGGGGTGGGTGGAATTTGCGAAATTCCCTTTCGCAAACTATCGAGAATGTATTTTTTACAGTGCGAGCGGAAAAAAAAATTCCGGTAAGATGCGGATTGCGGAAAATTTGACATTTTCGCGCTCTCTGCGGAACACAAAAATGTCAAATTATCGCAATTTCCATGAGCGGAACGGAATTTTCGCCCAGGCCTACTAAAAAGCACATGTACCAAAAAGATGAACACCCATGGTGGGTCAGTCTAATAAAGCAAGTGTTGAAGGACACCGGCCTGGGAGTAAGACACTCCTAGGTGTCTTACTCCCAAGTCGGTGTCAGGACTAAATGCAATTGTAGACTTGTATCATACCCAACATTTAGGGATTCCCCAAAGTTGTCTGTAGTAAAATGCATTAAGGAATTTAAAAGTATGACAGAAGAACTTCGCCATCCAGGTGAGAGGCAATTACTCATCGCTATTACAAAACCCCACAAAGTGGTCCTTTCTCCGACCATAGCTACATGGGTCCACTGGGTCATGTAGAAAGCTGGGATAGACACTAGAAGGTTTGGGGCACACTCAGCTGGAGATGCTAAAGCTTTAATGTCTTCTCATTTGGTGCTAGATTAGAGGACATGCTGAAGTCTGGTCTACGGGTTCAACCTTCAACTTTCAAGAGGTTTTCCTTTAAACTAGTCACAGATGTGGCTACTCTTGTTATCAATAAGCTTTAAGCTAGCATAATCCTCGCCTCCGGTCCTTACATAGAATGGGAAATTTCCTAGCTAATGTAACAGAAAGTTTCACATTCTATTAAGGACACTGTTATCTCACCCAAGGACTGAAGGTCATTCACTCGATCCGGAGACATAAAAATGCGCGAAGGTAATGATAAAACGTTGGCAATATATCCTTTAGTTAGTTGTTGGTAAGTGTCTCACATATAGGATGATGTTCAATGAAAACAGGAACAAGGCTAAGAAGTTATTGTTGGTCTGCATAACATCTGCTGTGTTTATACATATGCATTATTAATAATGGAAATGGAAACAGATACTGCAGTTGTGTAGATAGAGAAAATGTCCTTGTATTTCAGGTAACAAAAGCTCCAAACAGGATTTACTGGATTTGTTTTATCTGTACTTTTTAAGGAAGAAAGGGGGTCATGTAAAGCGACATGGGACAATTATATACTATCAAGCATGGTGATTGGATAAACCTGACATGTTACCTTTTTCCAAGTTCTTATGGGAAAGTTAGTTTGATATGTGATGTTCCTACATGCCTGTTGGAGGGAAAAAAAGAAGAAAGTCAAGCATAATCCTTGCCTACCTCTCCTCAATAGAATTGAAACTTTTTGTTCTGTTAGCTAGAAAGTTTTCATTTATTTGCCAATGTGTGATCAAACTTTCCTCTTTCCATGGTGCAGGTTTAGGGACTTGGAGGAAGAAGACTCTCTATATAGGTGCCGATTCCGATCCGGTAAAACCCGGGTACGAATGAACGTTTTTTCCGTCCGAAAAAAATACATACAAATGTGATTCTGGACGGCGCATACGGCAGCAAGTACGATTCGTGCCGACGTCACTCCGCACGTAGCATTTTTACGGGAGCCAAAAACTGCCGGGAAATTGAGGATGACGCGAACAAGGAGCACCGGTACGCGACGGACAGCCATGGATCCCAACCTACGCGTCATCCCGGCCCTCATAGCCTACGACCTCGTGTTCAGAAACCGCCGCAGACGCCGCAGAAGGTCAGAACAACCCCCAGGGGCCAAGGGGGGGGTGTGCAAGGGGCAGGAAACATAACCCACACCCCACAAAATACTAATACATCCTGCACATTAATTACCTCCATGGTCTGGTCACTTCGGGGGGCGTGTCCACCAATCCCACGTCCCGCCACAACGGAAGTAGACATGGACGCGTACCCGTCACCACCACAATGGTGGTACGGGACGTCCCCACACCCCTCAGAGCGTGGGTATGGGCCGTACCACGCCTACCCCTACGTCACACCAACAATGGCGGTACGGCCCTTACCCACGTCCCAAAGGCATGGATATGGCCCGCACCCCCAAAGTTGGGGTGCCGTAGGGGTACGGGCCGTACCCAGGCCATCAGCCCGTGGGTACGGCACATACCACGCCTACCCCTACGTCACACCAACAATGGCGGTACGGCCCGTACCCAGTCCCAAAGGCATGTGGGTGTGATGACAAATTACACATGCATACCCACCCCTGGCGGAGGCAGCACAATACACACACTGAGATCATGCAACAAGACTGTATCCTCATGTTAAACACCACTAAACTAAGAGAGCCTAATGGAACACACACTGTCACCCACATTCCAGGACTGATAGGAATGTACAGCTGCCGGGGCAGCCAACAAGTTGTTGCCTCCCATGGAAGGGAAAGGGTGGAGTACACACAGATACAATGCCCACAATTGTCAGTCAGGTGCCCAAAGACCCTGCAGAACACGTAACACATGTGTGTGAGGCAGGGAGTACACACATGCATAGTGCGTAAAAGGGAAAATGTCCACATGAAGTCATGTCAATATACTCCATACACAAGTACAGTGTCCAGCAAGGATGCCACAAACGATGCAGGTGGAGACATTGCAGAGCATGCATGGCCAAAGTTGTAGGGATGTGTCACACACCGAGGAAATGTTGACACAGCTCAGCATAACAATTGGGAAACACCCTGCAGGGAAGAAGTCAGGTGCCACAGAGGAAGGAACACACCTTGGGACAATGTCACCATGCAGTAAGAGCTAACATGACCTAAGACCATATGCAGACACCTTGTGATGGCATGCAGATACCAGGGTCCACCCCATGAGCAGCACACTACAACATTTCCCAGACACCCAACACATTATCACCACCCCAACTCAGGGAGCAGCAGCACCAACAGCAATACCAGAAAAGCAATAGTGTGCAAACGAAAAACAAAAAAACACATTCAGCATTTCAAAGAAAATTAGCTACAGTACACTATTCACCAAGCCCATAGGCCACGCCAGATGCGAAGTCCTGGGGGGAGACACGTTGGGACGCGTCTCCCCTAGCTTGCCTGCACAGTTCACTGTACCATATCAACCACAGAAGGGGGGGCATCATGTGGGGGGAAGAACCAGGCACCGCAGGGACAGGAGGGGCACGGGTAGGTGTTGTGGGTGCAGGGACGGATGACTCCACCACAGGGGGTGGGGCAGCGCCAAAGGAGGAGGTCAGTATGGCGCTGCACACGCCCACAAGCTCTTCCAGTGTCTCCCCTGCACCCGAAGGAACCACTGGCCCCAAGGAGGGGGGGGTCGGAGGGATGGGTTGCAGCGCAACTGGGGGAGTGTGTGGACAGGGGGGGGACTCAACTGCCCTGCCCGGGGACTCCCTCAAACGCTTGCGGGGTGGTGTCACACTGGGGCTGAGGGACAGACTGGCCATGAAGGACTCTTTGTCCGACTGTTGGGCAGGAGAGCCAAGGGTAGTGGTTTTGGAGGTAGTGGGTCGTGAGGACTGCGGACTCCTACTGTGACAGCGTGGCTGCTGTTTGCCCCCGACCCAGTGGCTGTGCCTTCTCCCCCTGTGTGTGCGTGACAGGAGGTGTGCGCTTGGCCTTCCCTGGTGGTGTGCTGCCTGTGTCTGGTGTGGTGCGTGCATGGGGACGTCTGGGTGTGTATGGGACAGGCATGGGAGTGGGAAGTGCGGATGGTGCCGGGGAGGGGGGGGACGGAGCGCTGCAGGAGACCCACTGCTGCCGTCAGTGACGAGTCCATTGACCTCAGCAAGATCCGTTGGTCAGACATCGCTGATGACATGCCCTCCATGTATGACACCATCCGTTTCAGAAGTCTGGTGTGGCCATGGAGGACAGGCAGCAGCGATGTCTGACCAACCTGCTACTGGCGTTGAATGTCCACAGACACTGCATTGACGGCAGCAGGGGAGACAGGGGCAGGGGGTGCGGTGCCTGGCACGAAGGAGACATGTTTGGTGTACCACAAACTCCCCTCAGAACCCAGAACCCCTTATCCGACTAGCTTAGTGTCCCATTCGTTAGCCGAGGTTGAGCTCGGCGGTCCCAATGTATAGACAACCCAGAACAAGTGACTTACAATATTCTCAGGAATGGTGGGAATCAGAAATACCTGTTCGTCATTATTCTCAGATCAGTCCACAACAGAATAGACAAAGACACGGTAAAGTTGAAAGAGTTCATTCAATGAACCTCGCGTCCTACGATGCAGTACTGTGGCTAACTTAAGCAGACAAATGGTTAAGTTCAGAAGCATCAGCATTGTTACAATATCATAGACAATGAAAGGAGCAATCATAAGAAAATGACAGTGGAAACAGCAACCTTCCTGTCGCCAGTAAACTAATAGTAGTATCATTAGACTAATAGAAGGTCTCTAGGCTTGAATGGGGGACCCCCCACCGGACAGATCAGCTCAGTGGAATCACATCACAGGATCAGCTAGTCTCTTCTCCTGCGAAAGTTCCCCATCACAATGAAACTAAAACGTGCTGCACTGCAATATGAAAAGCCCTCGTCTGTCAGGTATCTGCAGCTGCGTGCATGTAATGGCTAAATAGTGGGACGATCAACCTGCACACAACAACATGCACCGTCTAGTCACCCAGACTGTTTGTGTACACAATGTACAGTACAAGCTCGCTGCTCACTGTGAAGGATGTCAAACAACAGACAGTTCTCATGTAAAGCAAACTCGAGTAGGCATTTTTCAATTAATAACACGCAACTATAGTGTCGCGTGCAAAAGCAGCAAAATTGGCAAGATGGCTTTCTAACAACTAACGCAGTGGTGCTAACTTAGCGTTGTACATATGGAGATAGTAATCATCACTACACCCCCCCTTGTTCGTACCACTAACCACTAGGGGCGCAAATTCAAGAACGCAGAGTTCAAGTTTGTTAGAACGGAACCAAGGGCATGAACTGGGAGTCCATAGAAGGGAAGCGAAAAAGTCAGAAAATAAATTTCTATTACAAACGATGTTGCAGGGAAATTAACCATGTAAAAGGGGAAAAAATATAACATCGATGGATGCACCATGAAATGAGCAGGGCAAAAGTCAATCCATCAAGGTATAAGCACAATAAGTTGCAACAGCTTCCAAGAGGAAATCATTTGAACGTTCCGCAAAATTATCTGCCATCCAGTTCAGCAGGGGGAAAGAACACACGTGTTCCTCAACAATCGGGGCATCCAGCACCATTTGTGGACAACAGGTGGGGACATCAAGATAACTTCTGGATAAGAATTCAGTTACACCCGTTCCGATGTCCCAATTCCCTAGGACTCCATGTGCTGCAGCACAGGCCATGATCCTGACGCCAGAACAGTCCAACTCATGAGCCACTAAGGGGCTCATCAGTGGATCATAATCCGGGGCAGGAGACACCGAGTTAGACAGGCACAAATCCAGAGCCCATTCGAATGGACAATCTAGGCAATGAAAGACAGGTTGCACGCAGGTAAAGAAGGGAAACCGGAAGGACAATCCATAGGCAATGCTTAAGGTCGCCAGCGGCAGAGTGCCGTAGAATTCAAGCATCTGTTTCCGAAGATGGAGCAGCCGGGGCATGCTGTCTTGTAATGCAAGTTGTGCAGCCATAGCGTAGTACGCAGATCAATAATAGCACCCCAGCTACGAGGGCGAGAAGCAAAGGGAGACCTCCGAAGACGCTAGAAAAATCGAATGATTAAATGTGGGGATCACACCAAACATAGTTTGGAAGGCGGTCACGAGGCCGGAGCCCACAATTTAGAAAAAATCAGCCAGGCCACTTGTTGATGAGGCATGAAAGATAGTCTGAATCAGAGTCCCAAAATGTAGTGGGAGATCAGTGTTCAAAAGCGCTTGCACCTCTGTGCGCGTGTTAGCTACGTGAAGGACAAATGTTTCTCGGGATGAAGTCAACACGACTTGTTGTTGAGACAATAGAGCCCTTATGCTGCTCATCTTGTTGAACTCTGCTTTCAAGGTTGGAATGGAAGGCCAGATGGATATATTGAGCCGGCCATGCGGGGGTGGGAAAAGGACGTTATTACAGAAAACCACTCGTAGTGACATAGTCACGATGTGAGGAATTCCCACCAGCAACCCACAGCAAGCTTCATCATTGAATAGCACATAACTACCGTTAGCAAGCAGCGTACAAGACGGTGTCATAACTGGCACACGAATCCCTTTCAGAATACAAGCTAAATTATGAGCGTGTATATTACAAGCACCATGCAATTGAATGTGCCTACACACTACAGAATGATCCGGAGTGGAAGTGGACCCTTCACCTTTTAAATACACCCCCTTGCCGTCTCTCACGCACCTTTTGTCGCCTAGCACGGACACAAGGGACCCGAGCAAGTGGGAGGGCGGTAAGGGGAATGGAGGGTGCGGCGAGAGATGGAGTGTTGCTTTCCGTCCCCTCTGGGAGCTCTGCCTCGGACCCGTCAGTGTCATAGTCGGTGTTGGGACTGGACAGGTCCGCCGCCTGACTCCCCTCGGCCTCCATGCCACTTGCTGCGCCAGACTCCCCAGCACTGGTGGCCCCGGTGCTGGATCCCTCCCCCACGTCCGTGCCAGTGTCTCCCTCGGTTTCCCCCGACGATGCTGTGGGCAAGGTGAAGAGACAGGAAATGATCAGACACCTGTATACATATGACACATGAGTCCAAACTACAAAGGTCACAGTGCATAGCATGAACAGCAACATGAGTAACATCTACAATACTACAAACATATGTAGGCCCTGCACCACACAGTTGGTTGACCCACCATGCCACTGGGAAACAATGGGGAGCATGACACAACAGCAAATTACTTGATATCAATTTATACAGAGGAGCTAGTCTCTGGGGACAGTCGAGCACTGCATCACTGGCATGGCACAGTCACCTACACCCGCAACTGTCCCCTGATGCCAGGTACACGGATAATGACACCTGACATGTAACTACCGGCGTTGCATGATGTGACTATGTCATGTGTGTGTCATGTGTTCCCATGAGCTTGCTGTAGTTGTAGTTGTTCCGTGACATGCATCTGCAGTTGCTGTATCCAACATGTGTCTGCGTGTTGATGGGCATGGCACACTATTACGCACACCAGGCCACATGTGGAATGAGACGTAACGGGTGTATGTATGCATCGCACATGGACTTGCGAGACAAGGACATATCTGCGTAGTCTCAATGTATGTGTGATCAGTCTTGACATGTACCCCTTCATGGCAAGGTGTGTGGACTGTCCTATTTCAAGGACATGTGACCTGTGCCTCTAGTGTTCCGCAACCTGTCTGTATGATAAAACATCCTTCTTCTGCACATATCTGGATGTCTGTCACTCCTGTAATGCATCTGCCTGTTCACTTACACTGGCCCAGAGCTAGTTTCATGGCATGTCATGTTGACCTTGAGCACCCACGTGTGTAGCTGACTCTTGGTAGGAGTATCACCTGGCTGGCATACGTGTCCTGGATGCATTGCACAGAACAGACTTTGTATGTAGCATATGTGTATTAGCTGTTGAACATGTGCTCAGTTCATTGACATTGGTGTAGTGCTGTACTCAATCTTTGTTATTCCTTCCAAATTTCTGCAGGGCACCGCCTTTCCCCCGACCAATGCCAGACTTGGCTGCCATGAGGGAACGTGACTGTATACGCCGCTACCGCTTCTCCCAACCGTTGATTGACAACTTGACCGCAAGGCTGGCACCACACCTCCAACCGCTACACAGGTATCCTACTGCACTGACACCCAAGATGAAGGTGATGGCAGCCCTACATTTCTTTGCCACGGGTACGTTTCCATTGACCATAGCTGATGTAGGTGGCATGTCCCAGACCATGTTCAGCCGTGTCCTGCATGATGTGTTAGAGGCCATGTTGGTACACCTGGATGAATTTATACATTTTCCAACTCGTGAGCAGTTGACGGGTGTCAAGGGTGAGTTCTATGCCCTGGGAGGGATGCCCCATGTCATTGGGGCCATTGATGGGACACATGTGGCTTTGGTACCACCACAGGCACAGGAGGTAGCCTTTCGTAACTGCAAACATTACCACTCCATCAATGCCCTTGTGGTATGTCTTGCTAACATGCTGATATCCCATGTCTGTGCCCGTTTTCCAGGATCAGCACACGATGCCTACATCATGAGGCGTAGCAGGGTGCCTGAAATGATGCTGCAGCTGCGCAACGAAGGTGCATGTCTTGTTGGGGGGTATACTCTGTTAGTCCTGTATTTTGCGGTATCTTAATATCTTACTGCTTCTCCTGACCCACTTCTGTCCATGATGTTTCCATGTAGGGGACTATGGCTATCGCAACATGCCATGGCTGATGACGCCTCTCCGCAACCCCAGAACAGCCGCAGAACACCGGTACACCGACACCCATGGGCAGACGAGGCGCGTGATTGAGAGGACGTTTGGACTCCTGAAGAGCAGATTCCGGTGCCTCCACAAGACCGGCGGCGCCCTCCCATATGCCCCGGTGAAGGTCTGCAAAATCTTCCTTGTGTGCTGCATGCTGCACAACATGGCAGTGGAGAAGGCCGTGCCACTCATCCTGGATCCCGATGAGCAAGATCATCCACCCGTGGAGGATGAAGGGCTTGGGCACGGGGCAAGTGAGGATGAGGAGGAGGATGAGGATGAGGACATCCGGAGTCAGCTTATCCGCAACTTCTTCTCATGATGGTGAGTCCCTGTGTCTGAGTGTGCACGCTTAGAGCCTTGTGTGGCATGTGTTGCAATGTGTGTGTCGAGCTGACTGTGTGCTAAGTGACTTGGAGGTGTGTTCTGATGTGTCATTCAAGTGATGATGTCATTCCACAAATTTTTTGCGGGAACACAAACTTCATTAATAGCATGGTGACAACATCATTCCTGTAGAGCAGTGTTTTTCAACCTTTTTTGGGCAAAGGCACACTTGTTTCATGAAAAAAATCACGAGGCACACCACCATTAGAAAATGTTAAAAAATTTAACTCTGTGCCTATATATTGACTATATATAAAGTAATTCTCTTGAATAGGAATCAAATAAACACAAAGAAAGTATTTTATAATTACTTTATTATGAAATAGTAAGTAAACAGAAATATGAAAAATTATAAAACACTGGTCTTATTGATCAGTGCGCAACCTGGGCCTGTTTGGCTGAACACAAAGCTGATATTCTGGCTGGAATCGAAGAAAGACACACACGTAGCTCTTCGTCAACAGCTCTCAGTCTCTCTCTGTATTTAGTTTTCATAGCAATCATGCTTGAAAAGCTCATCTCACACAGATATGTGGTGGAAAATGGGAGCAATGTCAAAATAGCTTTGTTTGCCAGAAGGGCGAACTCCTTGGCAGTATTGATAGAGATCAGGGTGCATATAATATCCCTACTTCCACGGATAGAGTAATCTCACAGTTACACGCACATACATTCTTCATACACTAGGGCCCATTTCACTAACATACGCTCAAATACTCTACCAGCAATAACCTGTGGAAAGAAAAACTCCTAAACACCTTACATCTATATCGGGGTCGATAAGATCTGGTTATTGAGACTGCCCTTAAACATAATCTAAACAATCTATACAATAATAATCAAAATAGGATACTCAATAATTGACAAGAAATAATAACCAACACCATATTCAAAATTATATTGCTTTATCTAAAATTAGTCAAAGAAAATCAATCAGAATAAATCATTTTTCTCATAGTTACCTATTCTAGCTAAATGTCAGAACGGGTCAGGACAAGTCTCTCGGTAAAGTCTCTCAAGACGAAGTCCTCTCAGCAACGATCCTCACCAACGCAGATTCGGAACGCGGCAAAAGGCAAATGGCAAGTGGCAAAGCCCTCTCTAGGCTAACAATTCTTATAGCAAGTCGAACAAAGAAAAACATAATTTGTATTAACTTCTTCCGTCAAACCTCTGAGCAAAGCGAGAAGGAAAGGATGTAGCATCGCTACATTTGAAAATCTCCGCTCAGGAAAAATCACAAAATAAACATAACGGAACAGGAACCAAAAAATACATTTGTATCTTGTAACTTCCACGTCTCCTCGGCAATGAGATCACAGTTCAGAGTCTTTCTTTAAAGCTCCTTTGTTTCCCAAAGCTGCCAAGGACGCTTCATTTCATTTGGAGATCGCCCAAAACTGCTGCTGTCCTCACGGAAAATTTCAACCAGGCAAAGCAAGGACTGTGGTCAGCTGACTTCAGGATCATATTCAGCAAGGCTCTCTCTCGTCACAGATTCTACTCGAGGCCAGGCTTTACGTATCGGCCATCTTTGTTTAGGCCACAATAGGCCACAATAGACCATCTTAATTAAAGAAACAAAAACAACGTTACCACAGCATAGTGATTGAACAGTGTTAACCCCACTAATACCCTTATGTGTATGCAATTATCTAGCACTTGCAACATAGAAAAGCATTAATTCGAAAAGCGTTTTGTGCTTAAAAATAAACAGCACTCAGCAACGTTTAAACATGAAAACACGCACATTATTGTTAAACAGCACACTTATGCATTCCCACGTATAATTCTCTCTTGTTAAAACAAACGAGTTGATTAGTATAAACACTTACACAAGACAAATAATTAATAATTAATAATTAATACATTAATATAACAAATAGACATGCCAGAGCTTCAAAACCCAGTTGATTTTCAAACTGAAAACTCTGCTCTAGCAATCCCCCCTTTGGTGATTTTATCACCAAATAAACCCCAAAAAAAAATTTGTGAAAATTTAGTCCCATTTTAGGAGAAATCGGAAATGTCTTTTTCTCCTTACACAACACTACACACCAGTCACTCTTTCATCATCCCTCTTTGTTTCTAAATAAACACTCTCCCTCAATTCTTTTAATTCAATTTCTTGTGGTTCTCTTTTCAACCTTTTGTTTTTCTTCTCTTTATTCAATTTCTTCTTCCCTCCCCTGTTTTTACAACACACACACACTAATCTCAGTATCAATAAAGCAATAATTATGCAAGTTAAAGGAAACAATATTCTACCTATAATAGTACTACCTATTTTTGCAATAAAATCTTTAACAGCTATCATCTTATTAGCTATTTTAGTCCATAAACTCTCAGCTTCAAGTGGTACTAATTCTTCATGCAAATCAGTAATATTTTTGATATAGACCTTCAGGTCTTTGCTTTCGTCTGGAATGTAAGTGCAACAATGTTAAACTTTCAGCATTCCACAAACTCCACCCTCCTTGGCCAATAAAATATCAAGGGCAAGTCGATTTTGCATTGACATGGCACGTACAGCACTTAATTCCGTATTCACTAAAAGAAACCCTCCAGCGGTATTTGTCGATAAGCGATCTACCACTGTTGACAGTTTCCGAATTCCATAAGCATTTAAAGAAATCCCCACTGCTGGAATTAAAACCCCAAAAATATCACCCACTATTTCAGACCAGGTTTCTCTTTTAAAACGCATTAGTAAATTAATATGTTCTACATCACTTATTTTATCTATATGAAAAATCTTTGGAAAGACTAGACCCACATAACACGTGCCATACCAATGGTCAGGCAACTTGTAATAAGCCTTGTTCCCACAAACATAATACACTCCTGGGAAAACTGTATCTTCTCCACCTCTGAAACCCCAACCTGTTGCAATGAAGTATGTATCATGGCACTCACTAGTCCCAACAAAATATATATCATATTGGGATTTCCTCCTTGTAATGCATAGTTTACCCTTCTGTGGTACATCTAGAGCTAAAGTTGGACTAGCCCCATTTCTCAATTCTTTCCCCATCTCAATGTCCCAAATTGTCTCACTCACTTCATATTTCCCTGCTTTCTCATGCATGTTCAATCTCCTTTCCTCTACCATATCCAGGAAAGCTTTCTCCTCTTCTTTCAGACTGCAAGTTAAATTATTCTTAAAAATGTAATCTAATGTTAATCCTTTCTCTTCAATAAAAATTTCACCAAAAGTGTTAGCTTCTTTAGCTGGATTCAGCTCTTTGTTCATTGGCAAATGCCCAAAAATACTATCTCTGTTAGACATCTTATAATCTATTTTCCCTAACAAATAAAAAACACTACTTAATATACTACATGAAATACCATATGTAGCTGGCAAATGATGATAAGTAACACCCTCTGAAACGGATGCAGGTAATTGCATACAAACGTAGCAATCCCTCACTTCCATTGTTTTCACATATTCATACAACAACTTCGAAAAAACATTACTAGAAAAATTATTAATTGACCTATCTTTATGTATGTAAGTATTACTAATTCTATTCAAAACTACTTTTTGTGAATTCTTCTCTATATCTGTCATATTTTCTGTATGCATCTCAAATGTAACTTTAAAAGTAACTAATAAAACTAAAACTCCCCATAGTAGCATTAATAATCCAGTACAGCAGCAGCACATTCTACACCATCTTCTAAAAAAGGCACATCTACTTTGATTATCCTCTATGTTAGCCATTTTACTACTTTGACCTTGTCTTTTGACTTAGCCTCTACCACTCCACTACTATTATGCTTTGGATTACTTCAGACAACTGAATTTCAGACTTTCTCTTTCACTTTTTCTCCAAGTGATTTTCCAGTTCATTCAATTTGGATATTCATCAGTTTTCACTCCTTCTTCTTCAGTAACATCAAATTGTATTAGATCATCAACAACATCTTGTGCATCTGACTCTTCTCCAATGTCAGTCAGGATAATTTTTAAGATTCCTTCTTTTTCCTCAACCACTTTTCTCAAGATCCCCTCCGGATTATCTCGAGTCACTGTTTCTTCTTCTCCTTCTTCAGACAGTGCCACATAAGACCATTCCGGTGATCTGTACTTTTGGTTGGGTCTTTTTATTCTTTTTATCTCCTCAGGTTCTCTTGATTCTTCTTGCTCCTTTCTTTTTACTTCATTTTGACTCGATACTTCATTCACTTGTTCAGCTTTTGATCTTATTACTCTGTATCTCAATCTCTTTACTCTGTTGTTAGGCCAACGATCTCCTTTTATCACCTTTTTCGGCCTAATTTCTTTATTGTTTCTTTCTCCAATCCAAGTTCTCTTTCTTAGAACTCGACCCTCTGTTTGTTCATTCTCACTCTCATCCAATTCTGTTTCAAGTGCCTTCTGTTTTCGTTTTCCAGCAGTTTTCTTTTCCTCCACAGTTTCTTTCACCACTATTTGAGACTTCCCTACTTCTGTCCCTCCTCGGGTCTCCGACACGCAATCTTCTTGCTGTCTACTTGTCCCTTCACCTAGCTTATTAGAAGAGTTCCCTACACCTCCTCGGGGGTCTTCCGCAATCTGTCCCTCTCTATCTTTTTCTGACCCTGCTTCTTCAAGTATAATCTCAAGTGGTTCTTCAGTCTCCTCCTCTTCCAATTCAGGAGTAATCTCTGTGGAATTGCTCTTTTTTCTTCTTTTTTCTTCACTGCTTTTTGAAATTTCAGGCTCTCCTACAGAATCTGATCTCCTTTCTGAGACTCCCAATGGTTCTCTTGGAGTTTTTTCTGTTTCTTTTCTCACTGGTTCTGGGTCTTCATCATCACTGGAATCTGATTCTTCAAAGTACTCTTTACCAGTTCCCTCTTTTGGGTTTGGAACTCTCAGAGTATGACTCGCATGCACCCAGTTTTTCACACCAGCACACTTCACTGCAGTTGTCGTTGTTAGAATGACTTGTCTCGGCCTTCCCCACCTTGGAACTAAGCAATTTCTTCTTCTGTGCACCTTAATCCTCACCCAGTCTCCTGGACTCAGATCATGAGCTTGCTTCTTCTCAAGTGTGGTAGCTTCTTCTCCAACCTGGTGAAACACAGAATGAACTGCGTCAGCCAGGCCTTTACAGTAATTGTGGAAATATGGATTTTTCTGGTCAGTTATGTCCCCTATCTTGGACCCCAACGGTTCTATGTGCATATTACGAGTACATGTATGTTTCCTCCAGTTCCAGTTATGAAGACGCAAATACATGTGCGTCCACCGTCAACATGTCCTCTGTCAGATCCGCCATGAATAGGCCGGATATTCCATTCCTAAATATGAAAGGCCACCGGCTTTATATGGCTCAGTTACTCCATTTTGCAGTCCAGGCAAGTAGGCCCTGATTCTGTCATCAAACTCTTCTTGCCTTCTGCCTCTGAAAGCTCCAGTCTGAGCCTGCATCTGTGACCATGAACTTTGTCTCATTCTCTGCGCGGCTCACGAAGCCTGACATCAGCCTATTCTCTGCCAAGAACTGTATTTCACCTTCGAATTATCTGCTTCCCCCTCAGCCGATGCATTCCTGCCTAGTAGTTTAAGTAAACATTCTTCCAGTTACCGAGCAAAGGGCCCGGCTTCTCTGCCCTTATGCAAGTAACTCATAGCCCTGTTACCATGGAATATTCCTATCCCCTCGCATTTAGTGTAGACACTTAGACGCTTGTACACGCACGCACAGTCAGTATAGAATAGATTCTGTCCGAGAGCCCTTCTTTCGTGGATAACATAGTTCTTTAAACATAGGATGTTAGATATGATTTGGGATTAGGTTGACTTGACCCCCCAGACTTCTTGTCTCCACATGTAGAGCTAAATGTCAAGTCCCCTTCACCCCCTAGTTACACGTCAATTACACGTCATGCTGCGGCGCGCGCATCTATGCCAAGTATTATCTTATAGATCCACCTATATGTGACATCATAACCAATTATGTTCCTTTTTACTCCTTATTACACCCATTTTTGGTTACGCAGATAAATCGTCATTTTCCTTATCAATTGTTACGCCTACTGCATTCGCTTCATTGTAATGTATGATCTATAAAAGTCATTTCATGTCAATAATGTATGTACTTCACTTCCTGAACCCCCGTGGTGATGGAACTTGGAGCAACCGATTATAATCGATCACTGGAATAAAGCCCATTCCGAACCTCTAATACCACGGATTCTGCCTCTCATTTTACTGAGCTATTTTATTATGTTTATATATCAAATTAAGTCCCGGTAAAGGAATTTTATTTACCACATGAATGGCGCCCGAACAGGGACACTTTCTCATCTCACGCGCCGGCGGTGAGTTGCAGGCCCGGTCTCCTGCCACAGCTGGACGGACAACAACGCGTACCAGCAGGATTTCCTGTAGCTCCCTCCGGTCAAGCGGGGGCGACTGAGGCTGCGATCAACACCCAGACGAGGCGGTGAGAAGTGCGAAGTATCCCGACCAGAGCCTAGCTGAGAGAGCAAGATCCGAGGTATACAGAGGCCCACCAGTTCGAAGTCGAGTCCAGTTTCCGACGAGTCGAGTCGAGTCCAGTCCGGTTCAAGTTCAAGTTACCGAGGCCTTCCGTTTCCGAAGCTACCCGGTGAGTACCATTACTGGGGAGGCATTTCTGACGTGCACATAGGTTGTGCCGGTCAAGACGGGTTTGGGTACACAAATCCGGTCTGCACTGTTTTAGCAGTGTATCTGTACTGTTCAGCAGTATATCAAGTATTCCGAAGTATATAGTTATTGTCAAGAATTAAGCTTGGTGATTAGTTATGCAGACGATCATCATTGTTGTTTCAGTTAAAGGTTTAATGTTTAATGTTTAATGTGTTTAAAAACGTCCTGCATATTGTGGTATGAATGACTGTTCTTTATCGTGTTTATTGTATTAAGTCTGTTCAAAATCAAGTATCAGGTCAGTTGTTCAAAATCAAGTATAAGGTCAGTTCTCAATATGCCGTTCTTTTCGAAACTAAGACAGATCACTACAAGAAAAGGGGTTCTCGAAGAAGCCGTTCCTATTCCTCCTAGGGACACTCCAGGGCACTTCATGTATCACAAACATGGCTTAGACGCTATATTATTTCTTGATTTATGGGTAGACTACACCAAGGGATTACCAGAAAGTCAGAGGTGGCCCACAGCGGGAACCTGGGATGCAGAGTGCATCATGAAAGTCGAGGAAGAGTTATGGAAAAGGAAAGTCAGACAGTCACAGAAAGATGCCGTTGAGTTATGGCGTAAAGAATCTCATAGACGTATGGAAAAAGCACGTAGACAGGAAGAAAAGAATAAAGAGAGTTCAAATAAAGTTCGAGAGAATCCATTAATTGAGGAAGGTATCCGAGTGAAATCAGAACAAGTAGACAGACAAAGGAATGCCCTTATGAATGGTATGTATCCCCTTCTGGCCGAAGGATTACCTAAGGCTACTCCAGAAATACCGAAAGACTTGCCACCCCCATTATTCCCAATAAAGGTACATCCTAAGGGGCATCCTAGAACCGCAGAATATGTTTTTCTTTCCTCATATTTAGATGACGCAGCTCCCGAGTATGCTAATTCCGCCCCACATAGACCGCATACCAGGGAGATCCAACGCCAAGATCCAGTACCCGTATCCCTACAGCAACAAATCGAGTCACAAGTTCCGGCAAGCACATCTGTTTCTGCATCCGCTCCTACAGCTACTTCTATAGCTGTGTCCACACCTGTAGTTGCTGTGTCACGTTCGACGAATCCTTTCACACCCGACACCCCAGATGGGGCCACGGGAGGTGCTACCAATATTTTTTCTACGCCACCCAGAATAAATAAACTTACTTTTCAAGAGTCAGCACATTCACGTACACCCAAACTCATAAGTGCCCGTACGCTGAAGGAACTTCTTATAGATTGCAGATATGACCCTGTGCCCGGTAAAGAGGACGAAATGACCCTGGCATCATTGCGTATCAGACGAGCCGCAGTGTATTTAGGGAAGTTACCAGGAATGACTGCGCATCTAGATAAAATATACCATTTTGTCCAAACAGGGCGAGATCCAGAATGTATTAACAGAGCTATGGAATACCAGAAAGTAGAGATACAGGGGGAACTGTTACGTTTCCTCATAAACTGTGTGATCAGAAATCAAGACCGACCGGGGGTAAACCCGGAAGCAATGCAAATTCTTACCAGATGGAGCCAGAATATATCAGAAGGTAGACATGATAAGCAAAATTGTATAATAGCCATGTGCCGAAAGATCCGTAAAGAAATAGAACGCCTACACAAAGAGAGATTAGAGGTAGACGAGTTCGAACAAAGCGAGGAAGAAGGGTCAGGACTGCCCACAGGACAGTCAGACACCATAGCCTATGTAGGAAGAGGAAGATCTTGTAATAGTAATAGATGTCTTATTGACTCGATACGTCCGATATGTCCAGATAATAACAGGAATTTCCAAATACCTATAATTAATATAAGGTCTAACGAGCATTCGTTCCAAACCGCCGACAAACTACTCCGAGAACGAAGGGGTTATCATTTTCTCGATTCTATGGATGAACAAGATTTAGCCAGGGCAGCTGTCCATTGGGTGGACAGTCCCGGAAAATATAGTGATGATACAGTAGTACGCACATTTTTGAATCTCACCCCAGATGAACAGAGGTTAGTTGGGATTTATATGATTCAACAACTCATTATACTATATCGGAGTCAGCGTTCGGACCCTGGTCCCTTACCTGACATATTGACTGAATTGCTTATGAATAAATGGAGAGGTGCAGGTACTAAATTAATTAGAGAAATTCTAGAATCAAGAAAGCAGTATATTCTTTTTGTATGCGCAGAGCATGTCTCATTGCCCATCAAGGAAAGAACCACGTATTACATGGATAGACAGAATCCCTTACGAGAAGTGCACCCAATAAAGGGCGAGGACAACGAGTTTAAGCGCGTATTTGTATATACGCCCATATCAAAAATAGAATTGTTACAAATGAAGAAAGTGGTACCCAGTCATGACAAAGATCCAGCGGGTTTTCACCGAGAAATTAAAGACATGTTACTCATGGGAGAGTATACCTATCCCGACATTATGACAATATTAAAGGTATTGATGCCTGCTGGTATTTATGAGAAACTCAAGGAAAAAGAGTGGGAGGTAGGAGACCAAAAGATAGAATGGTCAGTGTTAGAAGCGGAAGAAAAGGCCCGAACTGCAGGAGCAGGACTTGGGGATAAAACTAAAGCACTACCAGGTTTATTAGTACAGGTACTGCCACGTTTATTAACTACGAAAAAGGAAGATTGGGGTACAATTTCAGCCTGTAAACAGAAGCAAGATGAAGACACTAGTGATTACTATGCCCGATTTGAAAAATGTTTTGGTATAAATAGTGGCATAAAAGCAAGTAGCGAATCATACCCACATCTGTTTGTAACAAAATTAGTAGAAAATGCCCTGCCCCCAGTAAAGAATAGAGTATTAAAATTCGAGAGTACCTGGCAAGGTAACACTCCATCACAAATGTTACAAATGTTACAGTACCATCACAATAGAATTAGAGAGGAACAAGAACATGAACACAGACGCATGAAAGACACGAAAATGAAAATGCTAGTTTCCCAGACAGTTCCAGCTGAAGGACATAAAAAGGGTATGACACATTCCGATTCAACAGGACCTGTAAAAGGGACATGCAATTATTGTAAAAAGCCAGGTCATTACGTACACGATTGTCCAGTTTTAAAACATAATATCGCCATAGGTAAAACACAAGAAAGACCACGGCCATTTAGACAAGAGCAGAATGAACAAGGAGCTCTGCAGCATGCCCAGGCCATGCCAGCCGCACAACAGCCAATACAGTTTGTGCCAGCTGCACCACCGTTGCCTGTTGCTGCCACACAGACAACAACACGACAAATGTATCAGACCGCACAGTATGAATATCCTGAGTATCAGCGTTACGCATGAACTAGCCTAGAGAGGGAAGTTGACTTACCCCTTATCGAGATCCCTGTAGATCAAGAAGGACCTTATGTACATAGTGAATTATTAGGCCAAGATAGAAAATTTTTACTTGATACAGGGGCAAGTCGAACAACTATAAAACGTAGTGAAGTTCCAGGGGCACCCCTCTCAGGCTCTCAGAATATTTCCCTTGGTTTTTCAGGAAAACCTATTGTTAATGAAGTGTCACAACCTCTTCCACTTACGATAGGACCTCTGACCCGAACTACAGATTTATTGCTTACTAAATCATGTCCAGAAAACTTGCTAGGAATAAAAACACTGAAAGCTCTAGGAGCCATAATATGTTGTTCTCCGGAAGGAGTAAGGTTGTTTTTACGTGATTTTAAAGGTCACTATGTGTCTAGAGACATGGATCCCCGACTGCAGACTTTACCTACACATCTATGGGCACAAGGCCCTACTGATGTTGGTTGCATGAATATTACACCATATCGAGTCACATTAAAGGCAGGAGTGGTGCTACCACGAATGCGACAATACAAGTTACCACCAGATGCTGTAGTGGCTTTACTACAAATCATTGACGAGCTCATTGCCCAAGGAGTAGTTGTGGAAACAGACTCCAATGTATGTAATTCACCGATAATTCCGATTCTTAAACGAACAGATCCAAAGGCCCCGCCAGTATATCGATTGGTTATTGATCTGCGCGAATTAAACAAGTGCATTGTGCCACAATTCCCTGTGGTCCCAGATATCTCGTCATTACTGACAGCTATGGATTCCGAAGCAACATTCTTTACTGTAATTGATCTCAAGAATGCTTTTTTCAGCGTCCCAATAGATCCGGAGAGCCAATATTTGTTCGGATTTAGTTTAAATGGACGTAGCTTTAAATTCTCACGCGCACCTCAAGGATTTACAGAAAGCCCCAGCATCTATAGCCAAGCACTGAAACGAGAACTAGATAGTATCCACATGCCAGTTAACACTGCTCTGCTCCAATACGTCGATGATCTGCTGATCACCGCAAGAAGCGAACCGGAATGTGAAAAAGCATCACTGACAGTTTTAAAATTTCTAGCCGAAAAGGGGCACAAGGTGTCCCCTTCTAAGCTGCAATTCTGTGTCCAGCGAGTTGTTTATCTTGGACACTCGCTGTCCAAGGAGGGAAGGCAGCTTACACCGGACCGCATTCAGTTAATAGCTAACATGCCAACACCCAAGACACAAAAGGAGGTGCGGGCTTTCAAAGGTCTCACTTCATATTGCAGGCAGTGGATCCCTCAGTACGCATTTCTAGCAAAACCACTCATTCAGTTAACCACACAGGAGGCAGCCACATCGACTGTTCTCCCTTGGACTCAGGAACATACACAAGCTTTTGAAAGCCTAAAGAAAGCTTTATGTCAAGCACCTGTCTTAGCAACACCATGTTACAGAAAACAGTTTACACTTTTTGTTACAGAACGCGAAGGTACTGCTTTGTCAGTACTCACACAGGAACAAGCAGGAGCACACAAACCATGTGCTTATTTTTCTAGTACATTAGATCCCGTAGCTCAGGCTTTGCCTGCATGCCTGAAATCAGTAGCAGCGACAGCTTTAGCAATCAGACAAAGCGATGCCATAGTGTTAGGACATCCATTGACAGTTCAAGTGCCACACGCAGTAGAGGTTCTTGTAAACAGAACGCAAACACAACACTTGACTATAGCGCGACTTACAGGGTACGAACTTACATTGTTTCAGCCACATATAGAAATCAGACGCTGTAACACATTGAATCCTGCCACACTTTTGCCAGTAACCGGAACAGACCCACTAGCTCATGACTGTATTGAAGTTATTACTATAACGACAAAACCCAGACAAGACTTAACCGATGTCCCATTGTCAGATCCAGACCTGACGTTGTATGTAGACGGTTCATGTATGAGAACAAGTACAGGAGAGTTAGTGGCTGCTTACGCAGTCACAACAGATACTAAAGTCATTGAAACTAATCGTATAAATACTTTGTCAGCTCAAGCCGCAGAGCTCATCGCTCTGACACAAGCCTGTATTCAAGCCACGAATAAAAAAGTCAACATATACACTGATTCACGTTATGCATTCGGAGTTGTACATGACTTCGGCGTGCTGTGGCGAGAGAGAGGTTATTTAACTTCCCACGGTGCCCACATTCAGCACGGACCCCTCATTCATGCCTTATTAGATGCAATACATCGACCCACTGCAATATCAATTATGAAATGTAAGGCTCATACGAAGGTTACTGATATCATTTCCCAAGGCAATGATCTAGCCGACAGAACAGCTAAACAGACTGCTCAAACTCAAACCCCCGACATGATAAAGACAATAGTCCCGACACCGACACAGTGTATGACAGTTAAAGATCCTACTCTTGACGTAATTGACATACAGACACATGCTACACCAGACGAAATAAAGAAATGGACTGAATTAGGAGGGATCCAAACGGATCAAGGATGGATGATGAAGGAAAAGTCTGTATGGTTCCTTCCTGATTCAATGGTCCAAGTTATAATTAACACTATACATAGTCCAGCACATCTAGGAGAAAAAGCTATGCTAGACAGCATTCAACACATTTGGTTCAATAAACATTTACGAGCAGCAGCCAAACAAAAAGTCCGTACCTGTATGATCTGTTGCCAGTTCAACCCAGGAAAAAGCGTTCCCGTAGAACAGGGTGGATTTCATCCTCCTGATCACTCTTTTGAAGTGCTCCAGATGGATTATATCCAGATGGAACGATGTCGAGGATTCAAATATGTTCTCGTAGTTGTCTGCGCTCTGTCCCGTTGGACGGAGGCATACCCGGTTTCAGATTACACTGCCCCGACTACTGCCAAACAGTTGGTTCGAGAATTCTTCCCACGATACGGTTTACCACGTGTTGTCTACTCAGATAACGGCCAGCCGTTCTCATCCGAATTAGTGAAACATGTTTCACTTCTGTTAGGATATCAGTGGAAATTCCACTGTGTCCGACACCCCGAGGCAGCAGGTCTCGTAGAAAGACATAATCAGATACTGAAAATCAGATTGTCCAAAATATGCAGAGAGAAAGGTGTCGACTGGATAGTAGCGTTACCAGTTGCACTCTTTTACATGAGAATGGTAGCACACTCTCGAACAGGGCTATCCCCGTATGAGGTGATCTTCGGCAGACCACCAAATATGTGGGGGACGCCTATACCACGCAAAATAACTGATGTTGACTGTAATATGCTGACAGATTACTTGGCTTCCTTGATGTCTGCACTACAATCTTGTCGTTCACAGGTAGCTGCAGCCTTTCCCGACAACACTGAGGTGAAACCCCATGACGTAGTTCCGGGTGATCTCGTATTTGTGAGAAATTTCGACCGAAAGACTCAGCTGGAGCCCAGGTGGAAGACACCCAAGTTGGTTCTGCTCACTACAAGGACAGCCGTGAAGATCGAGGGCCGCAAGGGCTGGATTCATTCAAGTCATATCAAGAAATTTCATGGACTATCCTCGGATATAGACATTGTGCCCTGCACTCCCTCACAGACTGATTCAAAACTTCCTTTGGTTGAAAAGACTGAAACCGAACTCTATAAAGTAAAATTGAGGCCTAGAACGTCAGACAATTTGATTGTTTAAGTCCTCTCCAAGGTGAAGCGGTTGAATTTGTCTCTGACATGTATCCTCTAGACCTGAATCATGGACAGTCGCGAAAAATGATGAAACGACAGGCGTATTGTAAATCACTGCGTAGCCATTGCATAGTGACATTATTAATCTTGTTTTCCTTAAGTCTTTTAATAATTACTGCAAGTATATTGTTGCACATATATTACCCTATTTCTAGACATGTTTATAATGTTACTGCTGAACATTCTTTTAGTGACTTACCTCCGCATGAATTGTCTTATAGACTTGCGCTGCGCAATAACACTTTCATTAGTATGTTACATCATTCCCATCAGACTAGTAATGCCACTAATTGTTGGGTGTGTGGTCGACTCCCTCCCTATCAGAATTATGAAGGAGTCCTGCCATTCTCTCCACACCCATTTACACATAATGGCTCCTGTGGAGCATGGTTTAGTTTAATCAATTCCATAGACTCAGACACAGCAGTTTACCAAGATCATTGGGTATGGGGAAACCTGAACCTAGTTTTACTCAAGGTCTGCTACCCTGACAAGGAGGGTCGCCCCAAAAGAACAGGAACTGATCTAGAAAATGAAGTATATGGATTAGGTAATTTTACACCTAATCTCATGATTCTAAATGTCGTATCCGAAGTTGAACTAGTCTTACCCACCATGTCAGTATTCCCAGCGAAGGGTGAATTGTGTGTAAGAAAGGTTGGTTCCATACATATGGGCCATAGTAAATGCACTACTATAGTAGAATTCAGTGATCAAGGCAAATCCTCATTTAGAGCTTATCGCCACTCCTACTTTATATGTGGTCAGACTGCATATATGCGTCTACCTCTAGATTGGGATGGTACCTGCTACATTGCATTTCTTTTGCCACCTGTTTTCCTAGCTCCTCCTGATTATTACAGAAATATTCATTTAGTACACAACAGAGAGCGGAGAGATCTCCCAATTGTCGATTACACTGAAACAGCATGGGAAAAATACACAGATTTCAATAAAGGCATCTTTCCTTATATAGGTACTGTTACTAATAGTAAACTGATACGTAGATTAACTAGAACCCTTGAAGCAGTAGTGAATGAAACTATTTCCGCCCTAGGCAATTTAACAGAAGAGCAGTCTGCTATGCGGATTGTTGTGCTTCAAAATCGTCTTGTCCTTGACGTCATCCTGGCTGATAGGGGCGGAGCTTGTAGGGTCATCGGATCAAGCTGCTGCGTATTCATACCAGAAAATTCGCCATCAGTATATAAAGCCATAACTCGCCTTCATAAGATTGTAAACCAGATACACCAGAACCCAGGCACTTGGACTTGGTCCAGTTGGTTTTGGAGTGTGATATCAGCCTGGGGATGGAGAGTTCTATCCTTCCTAGGTATTGGCCTTCTCATACTATTCAGTTGCTGTCTATGTCTACAATGTGGACCAGCGATCTGTGGTCTGTGTGCCACATCGTGCATTCCACATCAAGATTTTCATTCAAGATCCCGGAAGAAGAAAGAAGAACAAATGATGCTATATGAACAGATCAACGGATTAATGAAGATTGATATCTCTTAACGGGCAAGTAGGGGACAAGGAGGGAATGTGGAAATATGGATTTTTCTGGTCAGTTATGTCCCCTATCTTGGACCCCAACGGTTCTATGTGCATATTACGAGTACATGTATGTTTCCTCCAGTTCCAGTTATGAAGACGCAAATACATGTGCGTCCACCGTCAACATGTCCTCTGTCAGATCCGCCATGAATAGGCCGGATATTCCATTCCTAAATATGAAAGGCCACCGGCTTTATATGGCTCAGTTACTCCATTTTGCAGTCCAGGCAAGTAGGCCCTGATTCTGTCATCAAACTCTTCTTGCCTTCTGCCTCTGAAAGCTCCAGTCTGAGCCTGCATCTGTGACCATGAACTTTGTCTCATTCTCTGCGCGGCTCACGAAGCCTGACATCAGCCTATTCTCTGCCAAGAACTGTATTTCACCTTCGAATTATCTGCTTCCCCCTCAGCCGATGCATTCCTGCCTAGTAGTTTAAGTAAACATTCTTCCAGTTACCGAGCAAAGGGCCCGGCTTCTCTGCCCTTATGCAAGTAACTCATAGCCCTGTTACCATGGAATATTCCTATCCCCTCGCATTTAGTGTAGACACTTAGACGCTTGTACACGCACGCACAGTCAGTATAGAATAGATTCTGTCCGAGAGCCCTTCTTTCGTGGATAACATAGTTCTTTAAACATAGGATGTTAGATATGATTTGGGATTAGGTTGACTTGACCCCCCAGACTTCTTGTCTCCACATGTAGAGCTAAATGTCAAGTCCCCTTCACCCCCTAGTTACACGTCAATTACACGTCATGCTGCGGCGCGCGCATCTATGCCAAGTATTATCTTATAGATCCACCTATATGTGACATCATAACCAATTATGTTCCTTTTTACTCCTTATTACACCCATTTTTGGTTACGCAGATAAATCGTCATTTTCCTTATCAATTGTTACGCCTACTGCATTCGCTTCATTGTAATGTATGATCTATAAAAGTCATTTCATGTCAATAATGTATGTACTTCACTTCCTGAACCCCCGTGGTGATGGAACTTGGAGCAACCGATTATAATCGATCACTGGAATAAAGCCCATTCCGAACCTCTAATACCACGGATTCTGCCTCTCATTTTACTGAGCTATTTTATTATGTTTATATATCAAATTAAGTCCCGGTAAAGGAATTTTATTTACCACATAATCCAAAATCATGTCATCAGTTATTGTCATCAACTTATTGACAGGTACAAATGCATGGCGCATTGCACGTCCCATGATTATCTCGTGCGGACTTAAACCAGTAGTTCTATCTGGAGTAGATCTAATAGTCATTAGCACTAGAGGCAAGACGTCCGGCCATTTCATGCCAGTGGCTAAGCACATTTTACCAATCCTGTTCTTGATTGTGCCATTTATCTGCTCAACCACACCAGAAGCCTCTGGTCTGTATGCACAATGTAGCTTCTGCTGTATGCTTAATGCTTCACAAATCAAACTCATGAGTTCATTATAGAAGTGTCCACCTCTATCAGACTCAATCGTTACTGGAAACCCGTACCTAGGAATCAACTCCCTTAACAGTAATTTTGCCACTGTCACTCCATCATTTCTCCTAGTCGGATAAGCTTCAACCCATCTTGAAAACAAACAGACTACCACTAGAACATACCTCAGTCTATTCACTTGGGGCATTTCAATGAAATCAATCTGCATTCTTGTAAAAGGACCTCCTTCTCTCCCTATTGTTCCCAGACTCACCACTGTCTTTTTCCCAGTGTTAAATTGCTGACAAATCAAACACCTTTGACAGATGCTCTCTGCAATTATCCTGAACTTTGCATTGTACCAGGTCTGCTTGAACGACCTAATCATCGCATCCCTCCCCAAATGTCCCTGGCCATGATACATCCTTGCCATTGACGACAAAATGGAGTTGGGCATTACTGGTCTGCCATCCCTATAGACCCAAACATGGTCTTTTTCTCTTGGGGCACATCCTGCCTTAATCCAATCTTTTTTCTCTTCCGCTCCTGCCTCATCCTGCAACTGCTTCACTTCATCCCATGTCTCTAAGGCATTAGTAAACATCACAGAGCAAAAAGACATTTCCCCCTCTCGTTCCCTATTAATTGACTGATTCGATTTTGCACAGTATTGAGCAATGTCATTTGCATACCGGTTTCCAACCGTGATAAAATCCTCCCCTTGTCCATGGGCAGCACACTTTACAACTGCTAACTCCTTAGGCAGCTGTATCGCCTCAAGTAATTTCCCAATCACTTCAGCATTCTTTATTGGAGTTCCACTCGATGTCAAGAAACCTCTTTGTAGCCAAAGCTGGCCAAAATCATGCACCACTCCAAATCCATACTGACTATCAGTCATCACAGTCGTCCTCAAATCTTTCCCAATTTCACAAGCTCTTGTCAATGTCACCAATTCAGCAACTTGTGCAGATTTCACTCCTTTCAATGGTGATGCTTCCATAACCTCTGAAACTTTGCACACCGCATATGCTGCACATAGTACACCATCATCATTTCTCAGGCATGAACCATCCACAAACAACACATGATCACTCTCATGTAAGGGAAGATCCCTTATGTCTGGTCTCGGTTTTGTACAGTACTCAAGCACATCCAAACAATCATGATCATCTTCCATTTTCACACCCACATTTTCAATATCCGGCAAAAGTGTCGCTGGATTCACATTTACACATCTCTCAAGAGTCACATTTGATGCTCCTAGAATCACTTTCTCATATTTAGTCAACCGACTATGTGACATGTACTGAGTTCTGCTTCTTGTCAAAAGAATTGCCACATTGTGAGGTACGAATACCCTTACAGGATATCCCATTATGATTCCCTCACTCTGTTCCAGACTCCTGCATGTTGCAGCCACAGATTTCAGACAACCTGGTAAACCCACAGCTACAGGGTCAAGTGTCGATGAGAAGTACGCAATAGGCCTTCTCAGTAATCCATGCTTCTGAATTAACACTGAAAGTGCACATCCATTTCTCTCACTGCAGTACAATTCAAACTCCTTTTCATAGTCAGGCATACCCAAAGCTGGAGCCTCACACATTTTATTTTTAAGCTCTTCAAATGCTGCCATTTGTTCCCCATCTAGTTCCAATGGGTCTGTCATCTCACTTTTTGTCAGTTTAATCAGTGGCTTTGCTATCAGCGAAAAATTAATTATCCACTGACGACAATAACCCACCATCCCCAGAAACATCCTCACTTCTCTCTGGGTCTTTGGAGCTTTCATTTCCCTGATGATTCTGATTCTGTCATCAGTCACTTTTCTCAGACCTTTTTCAATATTATGTCCAAGATAATGCACCTCTTTCTTGCAAAATTGCAATTTGGCTGGAGATACCTTTAACCCTCCATCTGCCAGATGATTCAGTAAAGCTATGGTATCTACTTCACAAGCTTCTCGTGTCTTTGATGCCACAAGTAGGTCATCAATATATTGTACTAATACTGAATTTTCAGGCATGATCAAACTCTCCAACGATTTTTTCAACAACTGATTGAATATCGAAGGACTCTCTGTATACCCCTGTGGGATTCGACACCATGCTAAAATACGCTGGCCAAATCTAAATGCAAAGATCGGCTGGCTGTCATGATGCAATGGTATTGAAAAGAACGCATGACACAAATCAATCACTGTATACCACTCAGCATCATGTGTATTCTGATACAGGATCACTGATGGATTTGGCACAATAGGACAACATGCCACCACAATTTGATTAACTTTTCTCAGATCCTGTACGATCCTGAATTTCCCATTAGGCTTCTTTAGCCCCATTATCGGTGAATTACACGGACTACTCAGTAGTTCTCTCAGGACTCCCTGCTGAATCATTTTCTCAATTATAGGAGTTATTCCCTCAATTATTTCTGGTGTCATTTTGTACTGAGGAATGTTAGGATATGTAATTCCCTCTTTCACTGCAATTTTCACTGGATCTACATTATTCATCAATCCCACATCCTCTCCAGTAAAATCCCAAACTGTCCTTTTCACTGTGTCCCTCAACTCTCGAGGCAAATCCTCTGGATCAAACACAGCAAATGCACCAATTAACTCACTTTCCCTATTTTCTAGAGTCACTCGGTACAAAACATCCTCATCTGGTGTTTCAAAAGCTATTCCATCCGGTGTACAGAAAATTGTGCAGTTCATCTTGCACAACAGATCCCTACCTAACAGGTTCACTGGACTCGTGTCACAGACAATAAATCTGTGCATGTCTGAAAATTTCCCTATCTGTACTCTTACTGGTTCCGTAAGACGTGTTCTGATTTGTGTATTGGCTACACCAACTACTTGGATTGCTTCATCCGAGAGAGGAAGATTTCTAACATCTGTTGACCTGACAGTTGATCTTGTCGCACCTGTGTCTACTAAAAAAGTAACACTCTCTTCATTTATTTTCCCATCCACAAATGGTCCTGCCTGGTCTATTTCTAGAGTTGCACCAAGTATGCACTCTTCCTCCTCTCTTCGGCACCGTCAATAATCACCCTCAGATTCACTCCCTTCATTCTTTAACAAGTACTGTGGTACCTGGTTAGAACGCCTTGGTTTGTTTACCTGCTCATCATTGTAGAATCCCGAATCCTGATTATACTTTTGTGCTCCTCTATTCTGCGGCAAGGGCGGTTTTGGCTCTTGACTCTGCTGTCTCACAACTTTCTGCTGTTGCTGCTGTTGATTATTCCCCTCGTTCTGCACCTGTTGATTTAAGGTTTTACCCTCATTATTCACTAATGGTGGATTCGTACAATCATTCCTCCAATGTCCCAGTTGACCACAGTTGTGACAAGGAAACTTCTTTTTTGCTTCCTCTAGATTTCCCTTTCCTTTCCCTGCATATCTAGGTCTATTCCCTGCATTATTTCCTGGATTATTCGCCTGTTCCATCAACTGTGCTTCCTGTCTTTCTGCAACTTTCACTTGTGCCCACATTGCTTTCTCTTTCAGCTTTCTTTGTTTTGCTTCAATTTCATCACTGAAATATTTAGCATGTCTCAAAATCTCATCTATTTTCTTACTCTGCCAATCCACTGTGTGCTCACGAATTCTCTCACCAATTTCAGGTCTCAGGCCATATACAAATCTGTATACAAAATGACTCAAATCTTTGTCACCCAGGTGTTCATCTCCACTGAATTGTTTAAATGCCAGTATCAGCCTCTCGTAAAAAGCATGAACTGATTCTTTTGCTTCCTGTTGTGTTCTATCTATTTTTACCCAATCTGTCTCTTTTGCAGGTACTTTACTCTTCAGGTATACCATCACCTGATCGTACTTTCTCATTACCTCTGGATCTGGTGCTCCTGTTCTTGGATCTCTTGGATATTCCTCAGTAGGCCAACTCACAACTATTTTACACTCAGTCCACAAGTCTGCTGGAACAATTATATCAAACAGACTATTCAGGTCAATCCTCAGCACTTTTGACAATTTCACAAACCTATCTACCTGCCTATACCACTCGACGGGCTTTTCTCTCAATCGAGGGAAATCATTCGTAAATGATAAAATATCCTGTCTGGTCCATGGAACATGTACATATCCTCCTCCAGGTATTTCTCTCATAGGATAATTATCCACTGGTTTCTCTTTTTCTCTCACTGGAAAAGCTGAATAAGTTGTTCTATCTTCAGATTCCTCTCTTTTCTTATACCACCTATCCTTCCATTTTTCTACAGCTCCCCATCTTCGCAATAATGCAACCATTTCTTTAATCTGTCCTGTTCTACCAGTTGCATTCAAATTTTCAATATCCTTTTCTGAAAAATCCATCCTGTAGGTTTTTTGCAAAGCTTTAACCTTATCAATGTCAACTCCCTGCTCATTCGCTATTGCTCTTAACCTGTCATGTGTATTTCTCGCTCTCCAGGTAATGTTTTTACACATAAACATTAGTTCACCATCATGATGACTTTTAAGAATTTCTGTTGGAACTGTCCCTGTAACAAGCTCTTCTAATTCTACCCGTAACCTAGCCACATCAATTGCTTGTGAATCTTTATCCTTTTTCTGAAGAACTTTCATCCAATCATTCAAATCTTCAGCTGTTATTGCAGTAGTTTTTCTCACTGGAACCACTCTCTTTTGCGGTTCTAAAATTGGCATCCCTGAACAACTAGCTTCACTAGCATCTAATATTTCACTACATGTGTCATGTCTGGATTGTCTCAGGTCACTACTTTCTGTCCTTTTTCCTGAGTCTCCTGAAGGACCAACTGAACTTATCAAATTATTCCCAACATATGGAATCACCAAACCATTTTCACCTATTCTCTGCTTGTCAAACACAGGCATAACCGGACCTATTGTTACAGGCACCGTAACAGCTTCCAGATTCTTCGTTAACTCCCTAATCTTTTCAGTCAGCTCTGTTGTAGTTCTAGCTAACTCTCTTGCATTTTTGTCACCACTTCGATTCTCTTTCTCCCTGAAAGAATTACCACTTCTTGATTCAGATGTCACATTTTCTGTCTCAATGATACAAACTGTATCTCTTATTGGAGAAACAACTGGTGTACTCTCATCTGGTTCGGGTCTATATGGAGGTGGTCTTTTATAAATCATGTCATTCAAGACTTCATCCTCATATTCATTAACTCCATATCTTCTCATTTCTGACTCAGGAACCCTCTCTGCTCCTTCTTCAACTGTTCTCATTGGATATAATCCCTCTGACATACTAGCATCTCGCCACCTTTTCATTCGATCATGATGAGTCTCACGATCATGTCTCCTCCCAAACATGTACCTGTACTGTCCACCAGATCTCTATTTTTCTCGCTCATGTACTTCCTCTTCCCATTCCACTAAAGCCTCAAACTGTGTAGGTCTTGGTTTCGGGTCAAGACATAACATCTTTTCCCGTAAATTTCTCAACACGGCCAGATTAAATGAACCATGTTCTGGAAATGCTAGAACACCATCCTCTTTTGTATACCTAACCCAATTCTCCAACCATATACAGGTATGATACCCATATCTTGCAGCCATGTAGGATGCAGGTGTTTTCGGTGGAGGTAACAATTCACCCTCTCTCGTCTTAACATCTTTATCCTTGTTAAACCACTTTTTAATTTTTCCAAAGAATGTTTTCTTCTTTTTCTCTTCTTGGTAATACATTTTAGTTTTTACCAAAACTCTCTACTCTTTTCCCGTATTATAAATATACAATACAGATTTTCAACCAATAACAGCACAACTCACACTAACGCACCAATCCTGGAGCGTCTACGTCACTAGAATAGCTCTTCCAATCCTTGCGCGGCTCACACCAACGCACCAATCCCAGCGCGAACACTATTCTGATCTATTATCCAATCAGAGCGCGGTCTTCCTGACGTCAGCAGTCGCTGCAGTTGCTTGTCTCCTGTCTCCTGTCACTCGTCTACCCCTCCTTTACAAAAATTTTTCAGTAGACTTTGTGTCAAAATTTCTACAAAATCTATTAGTTACAACATATAAACATCTCCATTGTCTGCTTCGCTAACCACAGAATAGTAAAAGAAATCTATTTCACAAGAACCTCTCGTTGACACAGTAGCACATCCCTCTACTCTGCCCTTCTAACATACATTCATTAACTGTTTCCTCTAGGACTTGTCCAAAGAGTCTTACAATCAACTAAATGTATATACATTCACGCACATTCATACAAGAAAATATAGTACATACACACAGAATCCTGCTTCCCGAGAACAGCAAACAATCTGCTCCACTACAGAATTATAACACACATTAACCAAGCAGTTTACTGCCCAGTTCCTCAAACAAGCTCAGAGAATACCTATTACTCCTCCCGCGATAAGCTTTAACGGCAAACCTTACGGATCCCTGGGACTTAAGACCAGAGTTTCACAGATAACCTTCACTACCATACACACTCCTTATATACCAGAAATATATTCTAATAGTAACATACAATAATGTCACTGATTCCGAACCCAGACAATGTGAATTTTCCTGCATACATACAGGACCAACAATCCCGTCTTTCCCGAGAGAAGCATATACTTCCCTCTGCCCTACTACGGAACTGCTACCAGCTTCCAAATTCCAGAAGCACTACATATAACTCAACATGACAACTCCAACATATAGTATTAGTACATATACCAACATCAATAATCAATAATCAATATGTAATCTAATCAGATCAAGACAATCATCAATAACCATCCTCTGCTACCAGGAAATTGATAGAGATCAGGGTGCATATAATATCCCTACTTCCACGGATAGAGTAATCTCACAGTTACACGCACATACATTCTTCATACACTAGGGCCCATTTCACTAACATACGCTCAAATACTCTACCAGCAATAACCTGTGGAAAGAAAAACTCCTAAACACCCTACATCTATATCGGGGTCGATAAGATCTGGTTATTGAGACTGCCCTTAAACATAATCTAAACAATCTATACAATAATAATCAAAATAGGATACTCAATAATTGACAAGAAATAATAACCAACACCATATTCAAAATTATATTGCTTTATCTAAAATTAGTCAAAGAAAATCAATCAGAATAAATCATTTTTCTCATAGTTACCTATTCTAGCTAAATGTCAGAACGGGTCAGGACAAGTCTCTCGGTAAAGTCTCTCAAGACGAAGTCCTCTCAGCAACGATCCTCACCAACGCAGATTCGGAACGCGGCAAAAGGCAAATGGCAAGTGGCAAAGCCCTCTCTAGGCTAACAATTCTTATAGCAAGTCGAACAAAGAAAAACATAATTTGTATTAACTTCTTCCGTCAAACCTCTGAGCAAAGCGAGAAGGAAAGGATGTAGCATCGCTACATTTGAAAATCTCCGCTCAGGAAAAATCACAAAATAAACATAACGGAACAGGAACCAAAAAATACATTTGTATCTTGTAACTTCCATGTCTCCTCGGCAATGAGATCACAGTTCAGAGTCTTTCTTTAAAGCTCCTTTGTTTCCCAAAGCTGCCAAGGACGCTTCATTTCATTTGGAGATCGCCCAAAACTGCTGCTGTCCTCACGGAAAATTTCAACCAGGCAAAGCAAGGACTGTGGTCAGCTGACTTCAGGATCATATTCAGCAAGGCTCTCTCTCGTCACAGATTCTACTCGAGGCCAGGCTTTACGTATCGGCCATCTTTGTTTAGGCCACAATAGGCCACAATAGACCATCTTAATTAAAGAAACAAAAACAAGTTTACCACAGCATAGTGATTGAACAGTGTTAACCCCACTAATACCCTTATGTGTATGCAATTATCTAGCACTTGCAACATAGAAAAGCATTAATTCGAAAAGCGTTTTGTGCTTAAAAATAAACAGCACTCAGCAACGTTTAAACATGAAAACACGCACATTATTGTTAAACAGCACACTTATGCATTCCCACGTATAATTCTCTCTTGTTAAAACAAACGAGTTGATTAGTATAAACACTTACATAAGACAAATAATTAATAATTAATAATTAATAAATTAATATAACAAATAGACATGCCAGAGCTTCAAAACCCAGTTGATTTTCAAACTGAAAACTCTGCTCTAGCAGTATCCAACCAAAAACTATCCAAAGGTAGATCAGCAAATCTTAGCTTGAAACCACGATTTTGCCTCAGTTCAGTTAGTTCCTCCTGCTCCTGTAAAGTCATGTCCTTTCCACCAACTGATGCTGAGCTATAAGGGTCCCTAACCCAGTCAAGGCATTCAGTGGAGACTGAAGAGAAATAAAATGACAACCTCTCCTCGAGAGTTTTTAAATGTTTAACTATTATCTCACACAGTGCAGCAGTGTGAACACCTTGCCATTGCTTGGTGAGTGTGAACATTTCAAGATTGCCACTTTCCACGTGTTGATGCCAGAGTTGCACCTTTGAACGGAATCCATTTATTTTATCTGTACTTGTAAGCAGGTTTTCATTTCGGCCTTGCATTCGTGTGTTCAGTTCATTCAGATGATGAAATATATCTGCCAGGTATGCCAGCCTTGCACACCACTCATCACTTGCAAGCAGCTTTGCGTAATCTGGCCTCTCATTTGTCAGCAACACTTTAAGTTCCTCCCGCAGCTCATACACACGAACCAAGACCTTGCCACGCGACAACCACCGGACCTCCGTATGAAACAGCAAGGTTTTATGCTTCGCTCCCATCTCCTCACACAAAGCTGCAAATATGCGACTTTTCAGGGGTCGTGACTTTACAAAGTTTACCATGCGCACAACATCATCCAACACATGAACTAGGTCTGCTGGTAAAGTCTTGGCTACGAGGGCCTCACGGTGTAAAAAACAATGCGTAACAATCACATCTGGATTTCTTTCCTTCACTCTGCTTACAAAGCCTTTGGTGCGCCCGACCATGGCTGCAGCTCCATCGGTGCAGACACTTGTGCAGTTTTCCCACTTAAGTCCTCCTTGTTCAAGGTATTCTGATGTGACCCGAAAAATTTCTTCTCCTGTTGTTTTTTCTGGCAATGCCTTGCAAAAAAAGAAGTTTTCTCTAATTGCATCACCATCAACAAAACGCACATTGGCCAAGAGTTGAGCATGTCCACTGATATCAGTAGACTCGTCAAGTTGCAATGCAAATTTCTCACTGATACGGATCTTTTCCAAAACCACACTTTCGATGTCTGCAGACATGTCATTAATACGTCTGGAAATTGTGTTGTCTGAGAGAGGGACTTTGGCTATTTCCTTAGCTGCTTCAGGTCCGAGCATCTCCTCTACAATAGCTTTGCAGGCGGGAAGTATTAATGTCTCTGCCACAGTGTGCGACTTTTTTGACTTGGCTATAAGTTCAGCAACTTGATAGCTAGCTTTAAGAGCTCTTTCATTTACCTTTGTGGTTTTTCTCATGAAAGTTGCCTGTTTCTCCGTGTTTTCGCGCAGGCGAACAAAATAGTCCGCATTCTTGTTTTGAAGCGAAGGGTGTTTCGTTTGGAGATGGCGTTTAAGTTTGCTTGGGACCATAGCACTGTTAGCTAGCTTTTCACCACACACCACGCACAGTGGAGTTGGTTTGTTTGCATCTCCGGTGACAGTAAATCCAAATGAAATATAGCTTTTGCTATATTGCCTTGTGCCAGAGAATTTGCTTGAGCTAACCATCTTTGCTTTCTTTTGATCCCCACTCATACTTGGGCTCTCATCCGGCTCCAAATTTTGTTCAGAGTCCAGTTGTTTCCTTTTCAAAAACATGTCCATCACTGCAGTATCTCACTGTCACTCAGTACTAGGCATACACAAGGACGCTGCACCTGCAAGTTACCTATAAAAGAAATTTAAGATTTGTATCTATAATAAGGAGCAAATTGTGACTGGATGGTTTCTCAGACTCAGAGAGCCCTTGATGCCAATTTTAAGGTTAGCACGTGCTTTAACTACAAACGTTACGTCTGCCCAATTCATTATTAGTACTCATTGTATAATAAAGACTGATATGAACCACACAGTACTAGTATAACGCTTGCTCGTCTCTCTAGTCTGGAGACAAAGGTTAGTGCTGCTACAACCCATGCGGAATTCTCCAAAGATAGTTAATTTCTGCAACAGATATTGGGTGACCATGTAAATTTTTATGAAACAGACACTTTTGTAAATACATCTTGCCTCAAGCATCACTCAAAACTGCTCTCTACCCACAGACTCACTAGGTGCGCAATAGCTTTCCTGGACCTTGATACATGCAAGCTTATGATCACACCAAAATCCATTCCACAGGAGTGAAAACCATGGACCACATCACAGAAGCACATCTGGAACTCACTCAAGGACATGCGCTGAACCCCTCATACTTCAGCTTTAACCTAAGTTTCCACTTAGTGGTAATAAGTTATTATAACAATCGGCTCAGCCAATCCACCCTGGTAGGTAGCCTGCTAGCTAAACCCCTTGTTGAAAAGAACAGCCCTCCATACTGTACGTGGCTGCCCGGTGACATATGCCATGGGGCTGGATTGAAACCTTTGCCAGGGCTGTTCTCACCTTCAGGTCCAGCCTTGATTGATGATGAAGTTAGATGCATCGAACAGCACAAAAAGCGATAGATAGGATTATTCAGATTAATCTCAAGCACTGGCACTTAATCGGGGTCTCAAGCAATGTTGTCGTTTTTTAGCTGGCCTGGGCGTTACAGGTAAGGGCCCAGCGTATGCAAATGAGTCTTGGCACCAAAACAGGTGAGGGATGTTTATGCCCCCATTCAAAGTGTACATGCATTTCACTTGGGACCATCCCTTTTAGGGAATGATTTCCATATGAGTGTTCCTTTACTAGAAAGTCATAAACCGACGGAATGGAATGTGGCCCAGCATAATTAGCAGTGAATGACATTAATTCAAGCTTTCCTTCCACCATTTTTTTGCTATATAAATAAATCCACGAATCAACCAGTCCTTAACACCGCACAAAAGGTATGCCTTGTTTCTGAGCGCGTGTGTACTAATGACAGCGTTAATAAAAACACCAATTTGTTTTGGAGTGCCGGAACAGGTGGCAGAGGCTGCGCGCGGATAGGAGAGCTTCGGAACAGATGTGTTGGGTCCCCGGCGGCCTCAGTCAGTGAAAACACTGAAGCACCCTGGGACGCGGCACTCAGTGCCTCCCGCCAAGAGGCGCAGTCCCCACGCTGTCTGTCTACTCTGGAGTGCTGCTCGCAGGGCCCGAATGTGTGAAAAGGAAAGTGCCAGCGTGCGGGAACTGCTGGGAAGACAGCTTTTAGGGAGGGGGGACGAACAAGGGAGCGAAAAACCTGAGAAAATGTTCTGGAGCTGAGAAAAACGAGGGAGACGGGGAACAGGTGACGGAGGCCTACACACCAACACGCATACCGAAAAATAGATGCAAAAACGTGATAGCAATACTGACTTTGAGGACAGTGCATATTGTAGTTTCTGAGTCACAGTGACACACACACCCATGTGACGTTGTATTCAATGGCATAACGCAAAATGAAGGGGACGCTCTAAACAAGAATGTGTTGTGGGGGCCCTGAGAAGCTCATATGTCACAGACATACATTGTCCTGATGCAGAATCCCCCCCCCCCTTGAAGGTAGTGGCTTAAGCCTTAAATTATGAAGGGGGGGGTGCAAAATGTGAAGGGTGGCCCCTGAGTCTCCCATATCTCATAGTAGTAGATAGTCATTGGCCTTGGAGCGGAAATGGACCCCTCAATGGTTAGAAGCATAAGAATACTCTGGAATCCGGATAGGAGGAAATTAAACATTAAATACCTGCGGCCTGGTCTGGATCCGGATGCGGTCTCTCAGTCCTGGTCTCCGTCCGTCAGTCCTCCTGCTCCGGTCCTCCTGGTGACGCGACGTCTTCTTCTCTCCGCTGCTGCGCACACTGCGCTCGGGCGGGAAGGAAGTCGGAAGATACTGCTCTGTGATAGGTCCAGGCTGGAGTCTGGACCAATCACAGCCCGGACATCCGAGGACCCCACCCCCCCCCCATACCCAGGATACAGTCCGGTGGCCGCCGCCCGGCCGCCCTAGTGGGGGAAAATTTATTTTTAAAAAAAATTTGGGGAATGTTTCCATTTTTCCCACGTTTTCCCACGGCACACCAGGCAACATCTCGCGGCTCACTAGTGTGCCGTGGAACAGTGGTTGAAAAACGCTGCTGTAGAGTACATGTACATGTCTGCAGATTACTAGCTCTTCGCTGACTTGTTGTGTGTCTGTCCTCCCCAGGTTTCTGCTGCTGTCGTCTGCTCATGTCACCATTGCCCTCCTGCTATTCCTCATGTGTATTGCAACGTGTGCTGGATCAGAGTTACATGCACAGACATGGTGAAAAGTCATTTTGGGTAAGGAGTGCAGCAAGGCGTTTTGTTGATGGTACGTGTTTGTGATATGTGGGGAATGCTCCTGTGCATGTTGTGTTACCATGCATACATGTCAGCTCACCATGGGCCACATGACGTGTTGCATGGCTCCCATGAATTGATAGTCACCCTTCCTGACAGTCATCTGTCATGGATCGTGGATTCTGATGAAGGTATCAATGTGTGTATAACGTCCCTCAGGAACATACGGGATGCTAATGGTGGACATGGTGTGGGACATCCCCATGACAGCCTCAATGGGGAATTGCAGCCACTCGGTGTGCAGCAAGGGGTGTTAGACTCAATCCCTTCACTTGTGTGCCAGCTCAGTAGGATTTACCACGTCTGTGTGTTGAAGGGAGTGTCCAGTGTAGGTCACACATGTTCAGCCAAATGACCTGTGAGTCTGTTCCAATGGATGCATTTCCATTAGTGTGAGGCTGAGTAATAAAGGTGTTCGTCACACTCCAAGGTGCCTCATCTCTGTCAATTCAGGCCTCTTGCCACTTTGCATGCGGCATCTCTGACATACTTGTTGTAGATAATGCATAGGAGTCCATGTGTAGTTTAGCGATATGCATGCAGATGCTCATGGATTAGGCTCCCTATTGGGCATGAAGTACATGGTCGTGTATGTTTTTTAGCAAGGTCGACCACACAATGGGCCATCAACAGCTGCTGAGGGTGTGTCTCCTGTGGGCAGGTCGCCCTTCAGTTTCCTGATCCGGTGTAATGGCTCTTTGGTGATTGTGCATGCATTGTCTCTGGGTGTGCCATGTGACACTGGACACTCCTTACTTTACACACGCACCTGTTGCAGTTGTCCTTCTGACATCCTAGTCTTTGTGTGCAAAATGGGGCATTTTGCAGGGAGATGGTGCATGCTGCTGCGGGCCCTGCACAAGCACCCAGTGGCCATACACACAAGATGGTGTGCATCATGTTTGGCTCGCTCACATATGCCATGTTAGTCCACAGCATCTGGACCTTATGCTGCAACGCCCTCTGCATTATGCACATGATCCACAGATGGATCCACTCCAAGTAAAGACAGACCATCCCCCAGGTCCATGACAACATCCGTCTCATATACTGCCCTGCCCTCTACGGAGAAAGTACATCCAAACTCCAAGGAAACTGGTCCACTTCCAGGGGGCATCTGCACACCTCAGCTTCAACACCCTGCGCCCCAGCCACCTCACCGTCCAGCATAGATAGCTGCAATGGATCACTGTCTGCTGCAGGATGACCTCCACACTCCCCACCCACACTCAGGAGGCAGTCCACAAACCCGACCCCACACCAACCTTGTACGTCTGTCATCCTAGATCCCGTTGGGCCATCTCCGTGCATCCAACATTGCCCTGGCCACCGTTCTTCACATCCACCGTACTCCAGCATACAGGACATTGTTCTCCCACCTGGCCACACATACCTGGGACTCCCTCCCCGGGTACCTCCACATGAGCCATGTCCTCTACACCTTGTTGATAATCTCCCAAATAGGTCTCTCCGCACAGTTTAGCAAGCCCCCCCTCAGCAGCCAGAGGCCATCACAGGTGAGTGTTGTGCTCCATGCCTACATTGAATGACACCTTGTGACCCATGTGTGTCCTGTACCAGACTCTGATCCCAGGGTATGAATGGCTGGAGTTAGTTCAACACTCAGGCATAGTTAGACATTTCCACACACATATGTCGTTGAATAATGCCAAGTGACAGCAACATCTCATGTGCAGCACAATAAGAATTTATTTTTGGTGGGGTGAGTCTTTAGGTAGATGTGCTAAGGTGCTCTACCGGGTGCATAGAATCCAAAGTTCACAGGGGGAGAGGGCATCCTTGTCAGTTGGAGTCATCAGAGTCCAGACCACAGTGTTGGTCATCATTGGTCAGACTGTGACCAGCAAGTCCATGTAGCAGAGAATGTCATTGGATGAGGTGCTGCTGTTGCACCAGAGGGCCAGGTGCCAGACCAGGTGACCTGGGAGATGGGGATGGTCCGCTGACTCTCACTGTCTTTTCCGTGGACGACCCACCTTCCTCCGGGGACCCTCAGATGCAGGCCTTGACGATGCTGGGGACGCTCCGTTAGATGAATCCTCCTCCTCCTCCCTCCCTGTGTCTGGTGCTGGTCTACGCCTGGTGGTACAGGGAGGGTTTGCCAGGCTTTGGGCGATCTGACGGAGTGATTGGCTCACGTCCCTGTGCACTGCCAGGAGCTCAGCCAGTCATGCCTCCATCCGTCCTTGGTGTTGTTGATGACTGGCATGATGCTCGACCTGCAGGTCCTTGATCTCATCGAGGGTCCTCTGCATCCCGGAAAGTCTGGACACGACCTGGTCGATGCCTCTGGTGTCACGCTGGTATGAGTCCAGGATGTTGCGTATGTTTGACATACCGGTGTCCTGAGCTGGCTGGTCAGGTTCGCTCCTCCGCCTGCCTCCACTCCCACCACCCCTGCCCACACGAGCATTTACCACGTCTGTGTGTTGAAGGGGGTGTCCAGTGTAGGTCACACATGTTCAGCCAAATGACCTGTGAGTCTGTTCCAATGGATGCATTTCCATTAGTGTGAGGCTGAGTAATAAAGGTGTTCGTCACACTCCAAGGTGCCTCATCTCTGTCAATGCAGGTCTCTTGCCACTTTGCATGCGGCATCTCTGACATACTTGTTGTAGATAATGCATAGGAGTCCATGTGTAGTTTAGCGACATGCATGCAGATGCTCATGGATTAGGCTCCCTATTGGGCATGAAGTACATGGTCGTGTATGTTTTTTAGCAAGGTCGACCACACAATGGGCCATCAACAGCTGCTGAGGGTGTGTCTCCTGTGGGCAGGTCACCCTTCAGTTTCCTGATCCGGTGTAATGGCTCTTTGGTGATTGTGCATGCATTGTCTCTGGGTGTGCCATGTGACACTGGACACTCCTTACTTTACACACGCGCCTGTTGCAGTTGTCCTTCTGACATCCTAGTCTTTGTGTGCAAAATGGGGCATTTTGCAGGGAGATGGCGCATGCTGCTGCGGGCCCTGCACACGCACCCAGTGGCCATACACACAAGATGGTGTGCATCATGTTTGGCTCGCTCACATATGCCATGCTAGTCCACAGCATCTGGACCTTATGCTGCAACGCCCTCTGCATTATGCACATGATCCACAGATGGATCCACTCCAAGTAAAGACAGACCATCCCCCAGGTCCATGACAACATCCGTCTCATATACTGCCCTGCCCTCTACGGAGAAAGTACATCCAAACTCCAAGGAAACTGGTCCACTTCCAGGCGGCATCTGCACACCTCAGCTTCAACACCCTGCGCCCCAGCCACCTCACCGTCCAGCATAGATAGCTGCAATGGATCACTGTCTGCTGCAGGATGACCTCCATACTCCCCACCCACACTCAGGAGGCAGTCCACAAACCCGACCCCACACCAACCTTGTACGTCTGTCATCCTAGATCCCGTTGGGCCATCTCCGTGCATCCAACCTTGCCCTGGCCACCATTCTTCACATCCACCGTACTCCAACATACAGGACATTGTTCTCCCACCTGGCCACACATACCTGGGACTCCCTCCCCGGGTACCTCCACATGAGCCATGTCCTCTACACCTTGTTGATAATCTCCCAAATAGGTCTCTCCGCACAGTTTAGCAAGCCCCCCCTCAGCAGCCAGAGGCCATCACAGGTGAGTGTTGTGCTCCATGCCTACATTGAATGATACCTTGTGACCCATGTGTGTCCTGTACCAGACTCTGATCCCAGGGTATGGATGGCTGGAGTTAGTTCAACACTCAGGCATAGTTAGACATTTCCACACACATATGTCGTTGAATAATGCCAAGTGACAGCAACATCTCATGTGCAGCACAATAAGAATTTATTTTTGGTGCGGTGAGTCTTTAGGTAGATGTGCTAAGGTGCTCTACCGGGTGCATAGAATCCAAAGTTCACAGGGGGAGAGGGCATCCTTGTCAGTTGGAGTCATCAGAGTCCAGACCACAGTGTTGGTCATCATTGGTCAGACTGTGACCAGCAAGTCCATGTAGCAGAGAATGTCATTGGATGAGGTGCTGCTGTTGCGCCAGAGGGCCAGGTGCCAGACCAGGTGACCTGGGAGATGGGGATGGTCCGCTGACTCTCACTGTCTTTTCCATGGACGACCCACCTTCCTCCGGGGACCCTCAGATGCAGGCCTTGACGATGCTGGGGACGCTCCGTCAGATGAATCCTCCTCCTCCTCCCTCCCTGTGTCTGGTGCTGGTCTACGCCTGGTGGTACAGGGAGGGTTTGCCAGGCTTTGGGCGATCTGACGGAGTGATTGGCTCACGTCCCTGTGCACCACCAGGAGCTCAGCCAGTCTTGCCTCCATCCGTCCTTGGTGTTGTTGATGACTGGCATGATGCTCGACCTGCAGGTCCTTGATCTCATCGAGGGTCCTCTGCATCCCGGAAAGTCTGGACACGACCTGATCGATGCCTCTGGTGTCACGCCGGTATGAGTCCAGGATGTTGCGTATGTTTGACATACCGGTGTCCTGAGCTGGCTGGTCAGGTTCGCGCCTCCGCCTGCCTCCACTCCCACCACCCCTGCCCACACGAGCATTTACCACGTCTGTGTGTTGAAGGGGGTGTCCAGTGTAGGTCACACATGTTCAGCCAAATGACCTGTGAGTCTGTTCCAATGGATGCATTTCCATTAGTGTGAGGCTGAGTAATAAAGGTGTTCGTCACACTCCAAGGTGCCTCATCTCTGTCAATGCAGGTCTCTTGCCACTTTGCATGCGGCATCTCTGACATACTTGTTGTAGATAATGCATAGGAGTCCATGTGTAGTTTAGCGACATGCATGCAGATGCTCATGGATTAGGCTCCCTATTGGGCATGAAGTACATGGTCGTGTATGTTTTTTAGCAAGGTCGACCACACAATGGGCCATCAACAGCTGCTGAGGGTGTGTCTCCTGTGGGCAGGTCGCCCTTCAGTTTCCTGATCCGGTGTAATGGCTCTTTGGTGATTGTGCATGCATTGTCTCTGGGTGTGCCATGTGACACTGGACACTCCTTACTTTACACATGCGCCTGTTGCAGTTGTCCTTCTGACATCCTAGTCTTTGTGAGCAAAATGGGGCATTTTGTAGGGAGATGGCGCATGCTGCTGCGGGCCCTGCACAAGCACCCAGTGGCCATACACACAAGATGGTGTGCATCATGTTTGGCTCGCTCACATATGCCATGCTAGTCCACAGCATCTGGACCTTATGCTGCAACGCCCTCTGCATTATGCACATGATCCACAGATGGATCCACTCCAAGTAAAGACAGACCATCCCCCAGGTCCATGACAACATCCGTCTCATATACTGCCCTGCCCTCTAAGGAGAAAGTACATCCAAACTGCAAGGAAACTGGTCCACTTCCAGGGGGCATCTGCACACCTCAGCTTCAACACCCTGCGCCCCAGCCACCTCACCGTCCAGCATAGATAGCTGCAATGGATCACTGTCTGCTGCAGGATGACCTCCACACTCCCCACCCACACTCAGGAGGCAGTCCACAAACCCGACCCCACACCAACCTTGTACGTCTGTCATCCTAGATCCCGTTGGGCCACCTCCGTGCATCCAACCTTGCCCTGGCCACCGTTCTTCACATCCACCGTACTCCAGCATACAGGACATTGTTCTCCCACCTGGCCACACATACCTGGGACTCCCTCCCCGGGTACCTCCACATGAGCCATGTCCTCTACACCTTGTTGATAATCTCCCAAATAGGTCTCTCCGCACAGTTTAGCAAGCCCCCCCTCAGCAGCCAGAGGCCATCACAGGTGAGTGTTGTGCTCCATGCCTACATTGAATGATTCCTTGTGACCCATGTGTGTCCTGTACCAGACTCTGATCCCAGGGTATGGATGGCTGGAGTTAGTTCAACACTCAGGCATAGTTAGACATTTCCACACACATATGTCGTTGAATAATGCCAAATGACAGCAACATCTTATGTGCAGCACAATAAGAATTTATTTTTGGTGGGGTGAGTCTTTAGGTAGATGTGCTAAGGTGCTCTACCGGGTGCATAGAATCCAAAGTTCACAGGGGGAGATGGCATCCTTGTCAGTTGGAGTCATCAGAGTCCAGACCACTGTGTTGGTCATCATTGGTCAGACTGTGACCAGCAAGTCCATGTAGCAGAGAATGTCATTGGATGAGGTGCTGCTGTTGCGCCAGAGGGCCAGGTGCCAGGCCAGGTGACCTGGGAGATGGGGATGGTCCGCTGACTCTCACTGTCTTTTCCGTGGACGACCCACCTTCCTCCGGGGACCCTCAGATGCAGGCCTTGATGATGCTGGGGACGCTCCGTCAGATGAATCCTCCTCCTCCTCCCTCCCTGTGTCTGGTGCTGGTGTACGCCTGGTGGTACAGGGAGGGTTTGCCAGGCTTTGGGCGATCTGACGGAGTGATTGGCTCACGTCCCTGTGCACCGCCAGGAGCTCAGCCAGTCTTGCCTCCATCCGTCCTTGGTGTTGTTGATGACTGGCATGATGCTCGACCTGCAGGTCCTTGATCTCATCGAGGGTCCCCTGCATCCCGGAAAGTCTGGACACGACCTGGTCGATGCCTCTGGTGTCACGCCGGTATGAGTCCAGGATGTTGCGTATGTTTGACATACCGGTGTCCTGAGCTGGCTGGTCAGGTTCGCGCCTCCGCCTGCCTCCACTCCCACCACCCCTGCCCACACGAGCCTGGCCTGCCGTTGTGGGCACATCGGGTCTATGGGACCCCTGAGGGATGGCATTTGCGTGGTTGCCTGCCTTCTCCTGGGTGCCCGGAGAACCTTGTCCCTCCTGGTCAGACTGGCTGTGTTGTTCAGTGCGAGCAGGGCTCCTGGGTGTGGCCTGGGATTTGGCAGGAATGGGGGTGGTGGTTGGCACAGATGTACCTGACGCAGGTGCTGCAGGGGCTTGGGCACCAGAGGGTCCAGGTTGGTCGGGGAGTGGTGAGAGTCGTCGCTGCCGGTGGGATCATCTTCACGTGGAGCCTGGGACTGTGATTCTCCCCCCCCAGTGTTGGGGGGAGATCGTCGACGTTGCCCTGTGTGTGAGAGAGAGACAATGTTAATGGTGTTTCATGCGACATCTATGTTTCATACATATTCAAGTTGGCACATTTCCTCCAGGTAGTTGGATGTGCCTAGCATTCCTCTCAATGTCCACTTGGGGATGGGTATGTTGCGGGGGACAGATTGGGATGTTCTCCTGAGTGTTTGACCTGTAGATTGTTTGCTCTGATGCTTATTTGGCTATGGATTGGTCTTGTTGTGTCACATGTCCATTGTGGGAGTGTGTAAATCCGTTGCCTACCCCGGGGGTGTGTGCTTGTGTTAGGGGGGGGGGGGGTTGTGACCGGGCCTGCTGTTGTGTGTAGTGTGAGTAGTCATTGGGTTTCCCAGGTGATGTGTCTGTCCCCTCATGGTGCATGCTGGCATGATAGTGAGTGTGAGTTCCTGTGCTAGATAGCTGTGCTTGTGGAGTTGGTGTTTGAGTGTACAGTGGTCCCAGGAGGGCCTTCTGCTGCATACAGCAGGGCCAAGTGTCATCTACCTTGTCAGTACTTTGCCAGTCCCTGTGCATTGTGCATGGTTATGTACCTATGCCATATGGGCTGAGGGCATTGGTGTCTGCGTTTCATTTCCACAATGTGTTGTGTGGGGCCCACCGTCCCAGCCTCCCGGACATCCAGTCTTGTGTTTGTGGTTGCTGTATGCTTGTACATGGCCTTGCCTTGATTTGTGAAGGGTGCATGGTGACGTTAGTGGCATCAGCGTGGTTTTTGAGTGTGGTTGTTTGCGGTGAGTGCTTGGGGGACGTTGGGTGCATTTGGTGTGTATGTGGTGTGGACCCCATTGCCCCCATGTTACGTAAGTTGTTTGTGTACTCACCAGGCTCTGCGACTCCTTCCACTCCGTGTACTCCCACCGGCGGTAGCAGGGCCATCACCTTCTCCTCCCAGGGATGGTAGTGTACGGGTCTGCGGGGCGGCCCACCTCCAGTGATGTTAGTCTGGGCATATTCTTCATTCATTTTCCTCTTGACCACCCTGCGCAGATCGTACCACCTGGCTTGGCATTCATGCCTGGTCCTTCGGATGGGCGCAACAGCATTCACCTTGTCGACAATCCTCTGCCACATGGCAGATTTTGCAGCTATGCTGGTCTGTCTGACCAATGTTCCAAACAGCTGTGGCTCGACTCTGATGACTTCGTTGACAAGGAGGTCCAGCTCCGCCATGGTGAACTTTGGATTCTTGTCTGTGGGCATGGTGTGGGGTGTGGGTGTGGGTGTGGGTGTGGGTGTGGATGATTGTGGGTGTGTGGGTGTGAATGTGATGGTGTGTGTGTGAATGTAAAGAGGGGGATGTTTGTGGATGAGGTTGTGTGAAGGTGTGTGATTGAAGGTGTATTGGAGGTATGAGTGAAGTGGAGTAGTTTCTCTGTGGAGTGGTTTGTCTGTGGGGTCTGGCAGCAGTGGGTCTGTTGCAAAGGCTCATGGGTTGTGTGTGTGTGCCCTTTTTATTGGTCAATTTTTGGGTGTGGCTGTGTTTGAATTTTGGTGGGTGTGTTATAAGTGGTGGTTGTGATTTGGGGCCTCTGTTTGGCTGTTTGGATGTGCCAGGTCAGTCATTGAGATGTATTTTGTCATGTAGACGTGTGTTGTGGTGTTGTGCGAATCGAATTGACCCTCCTTGTGCTGTTTTACAGTGTTCTGGTTCTGTAACAGTCATTTTCGCGTAGGTACGATCCGTACATATGCGATGCTGGGTGAGGGTGCTGGGGTACGGTGTGTGAGTGCGGCGTGTACATGCGGTAGGGATTCGGTGCATACAGGTGCGGTCCTGGGGTACGGCACGTACATGCGGGGGTGCGGCGCGTACATGGGAGGGTAAGGCGCATACATGAGGGGGTACGGCGCGTACATGGGGGGGTACGGCGCATACAGTTGCGGGGCTGTGGTACAGTGCGGACAGGGTGGTGTACGGTGCTGACATATTTGGGGGTGGGGGGGCTGTGCGGCTCATACACGGGCATGAGTTTAACCGTGTACATGTGTGCACCAGCGTTGGCTCCGTATGGGCCTTTTTACGTGCGATTGTGTATTCGGACGGACGGTCGGGATCGTACTTGCGCGTTCGGACTTGTGTTTTACGATTTGCACGTGAAACTGTCCGGATCACTTTCGTACACTTTTCCCGACGATATTCGGACGTGAACACTTTCCGACGCACTCTCGTAGACTTTTCCCGACGCTATTCGTAGTTATTTTTCACGGACGAATCGTACTTGCCAGTTTGTACGGTAGTTGTGCGACTCGTTCGTAAAAAAATACGGATACGGGTCGTATGCAAATTATTTTTAACGGATCGGAATCGGCACTATAGTGTACTAAAATGAAGTGCACTGCAGAGAGTCAAGTGAATCCGCAAATGGTAAACAGAGGTACAAGTAGATAATTCTAATGCTCTTTTTGTGGTAGTGTGGGTTAGCATTTAGGCTCATCAGAGAGTAGTGCTAAGGATTTGTTGTACTCACAGACAATAAATGAGACACATACTCAAGAATAAATCCAAGACCGATTCATTAAAATATTATCAACTTTTATAGAATTTGTGAGACCAATAACACTGTTCTAAGGTAACTACTTTCGGAGACAGGATTTTGCAAAGTTAGGAAAATATATCACTTTTATGCGCTATTACGCATCATAGGAAAAATGGGGAAGCAGCAGAAAAATGCTTAGAAAATCAGGCAATGCTTTGACGAAGTTCATCTTCTTGTTTTAGGTCGATGTCGGGACCAGGTCTAAATTTCCAGGCGGAGAAGTTCAGGAGCATCCCAAATGTACTTTTCCTCTTTATAATGGTGGTGTGTTTCCTGGTCCCATGCTGATACACACATGTACCATAACAAATGCAGGAAGGTCATGCACACACTCATGCCCTAATTAACCAAGGTAAAGACTTTGAATGTCACACAAGGGGAATCAATGTTTATTCACTAACCCAACATGGCAGAAGTCAGCAAATTAAACCATAAGAAGATCAGGCTTCGTAACAATTTAAAGCCTGCCTAGACTCCCCATCGATGATAATGTTAATCTAATAATCACCTTCTACCCTATATCTAGAGAATGACTTGTTAGATTTGTCTAAATGATCCCATCATTGTTGGCACTTCTGTAATGAGATTATTGAATGATCACTTACTAGCCAACTAGCCAAGCAGATATCACAAGTATACAAAAGAGTAAATATAGCTTTATTGGTACAAATATAAATTCAAGGAATAGACCTAATAGGAGCATAATAACTCACCTGTTTAATCTCAAACACTGCCACCTGACTTCTACTCCATTAATGTAGTATCATATCAACATTCCATGGCAACACACCCTATGCTGTGTACTGTAGCACAAATAGTGTGAACAAGAACTACATTAGACTTTAAACAAATTTTAAGACAGTATAAGGATACATTAATACAGTATGCTCTGGATTACATATTAATATAGAAAATTTGAGCAGTGAAAACCACTAAGCAGAGTGCCAATCAAACATTTGTCCTTTTATGTTGCGAGTACATTATCCTAAGGAACATCGGTGTAAAAAGAACCAGCATAGTATTTCAACTCAAAATTATACGAATTGGCTGGATCAGATATCTATGCAAGTGAGAGGTGCTTAGCTCTGGAATGTATTTGTGTAGAGAGACACTGAATCGTACAGAATTAGGAATTAGTGGTGGGTGGGAAAGAGGCATAGCAGAGGGGTTTGCCAAGCTTGTACAACTTCAACCACAACACTTGAAAAATAGGTTCAAGCTTTGGAAGTGGATAGCGAGTTTGCACCACTTCAACATTTACATGCTTCAAAGGCATGTTCAGAAAAGTCTCACAGATGCTTTTAGATCATACAGTCATGAGAACATCTGAGGACAGCTGTTGTCTGCTAAAGGGAGAACTAGATCCCTGGAGACGCTGGAGGAGCAGGAAAGAGTCCTGAGAAGATCTTATACATTATGGAGGCATGAAAGGCATGCTTGGAGGTGCAAAGAACACAGGGCACTCTGGTGATTTGATGTGAACTGCCGATGGACCCTTGGGGATATCTACAAAGGGTCTATGAACTAAGCTGCTCCTGCTAAGGGGAACACAGTAGGTTGCTAGAAGAGGCTATTCTTTAGTTAATGTGGACTGGTGCGACTCACCGGCACTTAACTGAGATGCCCACGACACACTGAGCCCCATATTTAGAAAAAAAAGCCTGTGGCACTGAATAAATAGGAGAGCTGGCAGAGGCACTGCTTATTCTCTGGAGAGAGCTTGGTCGAGGCTCCCAGTCGACACCTGGGTGGCTCACTTAGAGGCCACGCAGCCCCCTTTGGGAGTGAATCCAATAGCTGCCGATGCTATTTTTCACACCTGGCTCGTGGAATCTTTGGATACTCTCTTACCCAGAAAGAAACAACTTACGAAGGGGAAGCGTATGGGCTCTGCACCCTGGTATTCGCCAGAACTCAGAACCCTGAGGAAGGGATGCAAGAGGCTAGAGCGGTCCTGGAGGAGAGACTGGAGTGAAGCTAGTCGTATAGAATACCGTGTGGCCCTGAGCAGTTATAAAGCCGCTATTCGGGCGGCAAAATCAAGATTCTTTGAAGAGCGCATAGGCTCGGCGGCTAACTCGTCTAAAGAGTCATTCAGGGTCATTAAGGAGCTACTGAATGCCCCCGACCCTCAGGTTATCCACGAGGACCCTCGGAAAAAATGTACAGAACTGGCCTCGTTTTTCAAAAGCAAAATTGACAGCATACTGGCCTCCCTTCCCCGGCCAGACGAGGTCACATCCTCGGGGGATAATTCTAATTCTACCGCCCAACTTAGGTTGCAATCGGCGGAGCTGGCCTCCCTGGGTCCGGTCACTGAGGAGGAAGTCTTGATGGCTTTGGGGTCTATGAAGAGTGGCTCTCCGAAAGACCCAGTACCTATTAAATATCTTAAACTGGTGTCATCTGTAATAGGTGGCCCTGTGACGGACCTGATAAATTTGTCTCTTGTTCAGGGGGTAGTTCCCCCTAGTTGGAAAGGGGCGGTGGTTAAGGCCCTTTTGAAAAAACCTAACCTTGATCCCGCCGACCTCGCCAACTTTCGGCCTATCTCCTTGTTACCGGGTATCAGTAAGGTGGCTGAGAAGCTGGTGAACCGCCGCCTTTCGGACTTCTTGGAAACCAACTCCCTTCTGGGCGACTCCCAAACGGGTTTTCGCCCTGGACAGGGGACTGACACCGCCCTGCTGGCCGTTGTGGAGAATGCTAGGAGCATGCTGGATTCGGGAGGCTCAGTGGCAGTGATCCTCCTGGATCTCAGCGCTGCTTTTGACACCGTGGACCATCAGGTGCTTCTCCAACGGCTTTCGGGGGTAGGGATTACGGGTTTGGCCCTTAAGTGGTTCGTCTCCTTTTTGGAAGGTCGCTCATTCGAGGTCTGGGAAGGCCAGGAAAAATCATCTCCATCACCTCTCCAGTGTGGTGTGCCACAGGGCTCTTCATTGAGCCCCACCTTATTTAACGTCTATATTGCCCCCCTGGAGAGTGTGGTACTGCCGCTGGGTATTAAAATCATCAGCTATGCTGATGATACTCAGCTGGTGGTCGGCCTCTCCCAGTCGGCGCACCATCCCGACCGGCTGCACACGTGCCTTGGTAAGATCTACACGTGGATGTGCAGCTCAGCCCTAAAGTTAAATGGTTCCAAGACGGAACTGATGCTGCTCGGGAACTCTTCTCCATCTTTGTCCCCCAGCAGCTGGCCTGACTGTCTCGGACCGGTACCCCCCCCCCCAAGCAGGAGATCAAGAGCCTGGGGGTATGGCTGGAGCAGGACCTGTCGTTCAAAACCCATGCCAAAAAAACTGCTGGCGTGTGCTTCGGCCTGCTCCGCTCAGCCCAGAAGATTCTGCCTTTGCTCCCAGTAGCCACTCGTAGGCTTCTCATCCAGGGACTGATCATCTCGCGACTGGATTTCAGTAATGCGCTCTTCCTGGGTGCTCCCGAGGCTACTCTGAACAAACTTCAGCAAGTACAGAACGCGGCTGCTAGGCTCCTGACGGGTCTCCCCAGACGTCAATCTGCCCGTCCGGCGTTGAGAGCATTGCATTGGCTTCCGGTGAGGGACAGGGTAAAATTTAAGTCACTCTGTATCGCCCATAAAGTTCTGCATGGGGTAGGCCCACCGATTCTGGAGGAATTGGTCCAGCCCTACAAGGCCCCTCGTTCTCTCCGCTCTGATCATCAGCATCTCCTCCAGGTTGGCAGAGTGAAAAAGGCAAGAACCGGTGGCAGAAGATTTTCAATAAATGTGGCCTCTCTGTGGAACTCACTGCCCCTACAGCTGCGCTCGGAAGCCAGTCTCCTTCGGTTCCGTAAACTTTTAAAAACGTTTCTGTTTTCTGTGTAATCCCCTCTTTTGTGCGGTAGCAGCATGTGCTGGCAAGCGCTGGGATGCCGATTGGTAACCAGGCGCTATATAACACTCGGTAATAATAATAATAATAATAATATTCTGACAGTTCCTAAAAGACTCCAGTGCCCTTTGCCACCCTGTTCTACTTATTCTAGCAAGTGCTTTTAGGAAAATAAAAGCAGTGGCCAAAATAAGTGGAAGAGGACGGCGGCAAAGGTCACTGGAGTGTGGTACAGATTCCCTAGCACACAGAGCAAAGGGCATCAACCTTGTTAGTACAGCAGGTGCATTGGCACCAGTACTAATGGGTATAAGTGGCCCACTGCACCCTAATTCGGTCTTCCCTTTACTACCTAACAGTGATACATTTTCCTATTTTACCCCACGTTTTCACAATATTCTTGGGGAGAACCCTCCAAATCCCTCTTAAGGAAGGTAGGCTTGTGTGGTGGACTGGGTGAAGGGCACTAGGACCCTGCACTGGACAGAAGGGCAGGAGGCAACTGGACACCGCTTCCGGTCGGGGAGTGGACAGGGCAGTCCAGAGACAAAAGGCACGAGAACGGATGTGCGAGTGGGCAGTGGAGCAACTATAATAAATAAAGATCAATTAACCCCTACCTGGTTTCCTGCGTGGTTCCTGGGCACCAACAACACGACAGCCTGCTCACAACATAACATTTCAGTGCAACTGGGCAAAACTAGTTGAAGATGTGGATGGCACAAGTAATTGATGAGGACAGAAGCAAGAAAAATTATGAGCATATTCACCCATGTTTGTTTACGTATTAAGGGCCATATTTATGATGGTCTGGGGTTCGCTCTCGCAGCACGCAATGTGGTGCAAAAGCAATGCAACACCTAAGATATGATTTATCAAGCCATGCAAGGGCCCCATGCGTGGCCCTGAGTGGTTTGATAAATCCCAAGTAACGCAACGCAGCACAGCGTGAATCACTGTTTTGTGTTACTTTGCTTCAGGGAGGCATTCCATGGGTGGTGTGTTGTTGTTCTCACGCAACACCCATGGATTTTGACACATTCCCAGATTAACCATTTCTGGTAGACCTGGGAATGATTCAAAATGCTACGCCTTCCCAATGAGGTGTAATGAGAAGAAATCTCTTTATTTCCCCTCTGTACTTCTTCTTTCTATGTGTGCTGCATTCTGCAGCTCACATAGAAAGAGGAAAATACCTCTTATGATTGCTTTTGTGCAGGAAGTTTCCCTTCCTGCACAAAAACAATCCTGCTTACAATGGCAGGCACTTGTGCACCACGGTGCAAGGGTGCCTGCGTTTGTGCTAGACAGCACATTGTGCGCCAGCGCTGGGAAAAGGCAGGAGTGCACCAGATTGTGTTAAATACAGCGCATTCTTTCCCCTCTACCTGTCACGCAGCGGTGCAAAGTCACTTCTTTATAATGTCCCTAAGCATCGAGGCTGTCCGAAGAAATGTTGACAGGTGTGCTGTTCCAAGGGCAGAGCCATATTGGAATCTTAGTGCCATAAAGCTAGTGTCTTGCAAACCTCTTCTGGAGGAAATATACTACAAGAATATATATAGTGAAAAGTGCATTCTGTGTCCATCCACACCAATAGGCAGTTTTTAACCACCGAAGATTGACCCTCACCAGCCCTACAGTCTGAAAGCTATGACTCTGTGAGAGTCACTGATTAAAATCCTTGGCACCTTGCTACCATCTAGTTTTATTAACAGATATGATCTATGTTTTGATGGAGACAAAATGCTACTCCATTGCGGCACAGCTACTATCTTATACTTCTCGGAACGCAACATCCGTCCCCTCATTGCTGCATCCCTGTCGTCAACCTCTCAAATTCCCTTTGTGACGATTTGGTGGCATTCTTGTCAAGAAAATTAAAGACATCTATTGTGAAGTTGAGGCCACCAATACAATGGCTTTCCCACCACCTTCAATACCTTCCTGTAGTAAAATGGAAAGAATTAGGGGGCATATCAGCAACAACCGGCGATAATTATCACTAAGCGCACTTAGCGCTAGGATAATTATCGCCGGCTATCACTGAATTTTATCGCTGAGATAGCGTGCTATCAGCAAAGCTTATCTCAAGAGCGATAAAATTCCAGGCGCAAGCTGCCAAATGTGCGATTATCGCTGGAAATCCAGCGATAATTGCACAACACTTGGCGATAGCTTGATGATAGGGCAGGGCAGACTCAGCCATGATATCCACCTTCCATTGGATATCATGGCTAAATCGAACTAAAAGCAGGCGTGAGGAAAGTAGCAATAACCACGGTTAGCGCTACTTTTCTTATCGCTATGCTTGTTAGCGTGCCCATTGATAATTGGAGAAATGTCGGTTAGCGACATTTCTCCAGTTATTATGGGACGGAACACCCACTTTGCATCTCATTAGAGATGCAAAGGTGGGCATTACGGGAAAGGGCGCTAAGGCAAGGATTCACGTGATAGCGTGACCTTGCTGATAAAGCGATAAAATTATCGCCGCTTTTCGTCCGAAAACGGACGCAAAAGCGGTGATAATTTTACAGCGCCGCCTTGTTGTTATGCCCCCTACTCTCTTCCAGCTATGACCACAGGGGAGGTATTAGATAGGCTTAGATCTGGCTCCTCAGCTCACCCAGTCTCTACCATTAAAAAGCTATGATCTGCCTTTACTAAGGGAGGCTAAGAATGACTCCTTTAGCAGGGCACTGATTTATCCTTTGCTTTAGAAAGCGTTTCTTGATTTCCATGTTTTGGAAAACTACAGTCCCATCACCTTGCTGCCTGCCTTCACTAAGTTGACATCCATCTGGCCAAATGGATGGTGGAACTCCTGGAAAGTACAGACACCCTTGTGTCACAATGCTGAAATTGTGATTATAGTCACTCTTGAAGAGCTCTTCCAAATTAGAGAGCTCGACAATCCAGGCTGACTCTTGTTAGACCTGATGACCGCCTTTGATCATGCGTTTTGGTGGAGATCCAACCTGCTTGTCAAGGTTGATATTGCCGTCTCCTTTAGGCCTGCAACCTTCTCTTGCTGCCCAAGTTAGGAATCCTGAGGCCTTGTTTGACAACCGACTATCTTTAAAATGCCATATCCAAAAGCCCCTAACCTCTTGCCTTCAGACTCTTTGCATGCTGAGGAAAAGTCTTCCATTCCTCCCTCCTGACGAGGATATGCCAGCAACAGGTGCCCTGATACTCTACGGTTTGGACCAGGGGCATAACACAGGCCCCTGCAGCCCCTGAGGAGCAGGCGGGCCCCCAACTCTTCAAGCCGTCTCCAATTCAGCCCAAGGCCAATGAGTGTCTTTGAGCTATAGGAGACTCAGGGGCCCCTCATCACAATCTGAAAGGGAGCCCCATCACTTTCCGTTATGCCACAGGTTTGGTCTACTGTAGTGCCTCCTATTTGGGATTTCTGTAGGGTGACTAGGCATCTCAGATTTGCCGGCACAGTCCCGGTTTTTCACCAGCTGTCCCGGCAGATTTCTGCAAATTTGATTCATGCCAGGGTTTTTGGGGAGAATAAACTAAGAAAAATCGATGCACATTTGCATGTTTTCTAAAGCAGTACTTGCTATCAGGTTATAAAAGAAAGCAATTCAATTAACAGATGTGATACTGGCTTTATAAATTGAATTTTATTTATTTCCTCAGTGCCACGTTGTGCATGTTTCTGTGCTGATGAGCGCTGTCATTGTGCCCTTCGGTTGATGTAAAGTTGTAGTCCTTTTCCTATTTTTGCAAAATGTCCCGGTTTTTGGATTACAAAATCTGGTCACCCTAAATTTCTGGCTTTGCAGTTCAAAAAGTCACAAACCATTCAAAATATGGCAGCATGCCTGGCCTGTGGTGTTGGTAATTTAGACAATGTTTCTTCTGATCACCTTCCACTGGCTCCCTGCTCTTAGTTGGAGTCATTCTCAGGTGAATGATTTGTGCATGCTTTGTGAACCAGACATAAACTGTTCTCTGATAGGATATTTCACCTTCCAGATGTTTGCTACAGATTTCTCGCCTTTTTCCTCATTCCCTGTTTCAACAAGCACTGCCAAAGCCAATAGGTCTTTCCTATGCGAGCTGTTGCCTTTGTCGATTGTTTTTAGCCATTTTTAAGCACAGTAGCTGTGCAGCACTACAGCAAGTTAAAAACAAGCATTTGCAATGCAATAGGTCTCGCATTTACGCGAGTTTAAGCTATTGGCATTGTAAATGACACTGCCTTTTATTTAAGTTTTAAAAAAGAAAACAAAAATAAAAGGCATTGTTATTTGTAATATGAATAGCTCAAACTTGCGTAAATGCGAGACCTATTGCATTGCAAATGCTTGTTCTACAAATGTAGAGGGGAGTAGAATTACGTGGTGTCAAGTAGAGTGGAAATATGCAGAGTGAAATTATGATGTGTGGGGTGAAATTATGTGGCATGAAAGTATGTTGAGTGGCTTGGAACTGTGTGGCATGGAGCTGAATTGTGAGATGTGGAATTGATTGGCGTGGTGTGGCATAGACTGCAATTGTATGGAAATGAATTATGTTACCTGGAGTTAAATTATGTGGCATGGTGTGGAATTAAGGGATGTGGTGTGGAATTAGTTGGCATGGCATGGAGTAGGATTATATGGTGTGGTGTGGAATTGTGTGGAGTGGAATTGTGTGGCATGGAATTGTGTGGCATGGAATTGTGTTGAGAGGAATGGAAGTATGTGTCATGGAATGGAGTGGAAATATGTGGCATGGAATGAAATTATGTGGTGGACTTGAATTATGTGCCGCTAAGTGGAATTATGTTATTGAGTGGATTCATTAATAGTGGAGTGGAATTATGTGGCATGGAATTACGTTCCATGGATTGTAATTATGTGGTATGGCATGGAATTAATTGGTGTGGATTTGTGTGGTGTGGCCTAGAATTGTGGGGTGTTGAGGGAAATTGTGAGACATGGAATTGTGTGGCGTGGTATGCAATTGTGTGACATGGAGTGCAATTCTGCGGAGAGGAAGTATGGGGTGGAGTGGAATTATGCGATGTGGTGTGGAATTATGGGGTGTGGTATGGAATTATGTGGCATGGAATTGTGTGCCATGGAATGGCATTATGTGGTGTGGATTTATGAGAAGTGGAGAGCACTTTATGTGGCATGGAATTATGTGGAGTGGAATTATTTTGCATTCACTGAGATAGACATGTTACTGTGTGGCGTGAACTACAATTATGTGACGTGGTGTGCAATTGTGTGGAGAGGAATTCAGTGCCGTGAAGTGGAATTATGTGACATGGTGTGAAATCAAGTGGTGTGGCATAGAATTAGGTGGCAAGGAGTGGAATTATGCTCCCTGGAGTAGAATTATGAGATGTGACATGGAATGGTCTGGCATGGAATTGTGTGGTGTGGAATTGTGTGGTGTGAAATTATGTTGGTTTGGGGAGATTAAATTTAGGTGGTACAATGTGGAATGATGTGGTATGGAGTGGAATTATGTCTCATGGAGTGGAATTATGTAGCATGATGTGGAGTCATGTGATGTTGCATGGAGTGAAATTATGTGGGATGGAGTTGAATTGTGTGGCATGGAATTGTGGGGTGTTGACTAGTGGAATTATGTGGTGTAGAGTAGAATTAGGTGGCGTGAAATTATGTGGAGAAGAATTGTGTTGCATGGAATTGTTTGGCATGGTATTGTGCGGCATTGAGAGGATTGGAATTATGCGACATGGAGTGGAATTATGTGGCTTGGATTGGAAATATGAGGGTGGAGTGCACTTAGATGGCATGGAGTTGAATTGTGTGGTGCAGAATTGTGTTGCATGGAGTGTAATTGTGTTGACTGGAGTGGAATTGTGCAACGTGGAATTGTGTGGCGTGAAATGCAATTGTGTGATGTGGAGTGCAATTGGGTGACATGGAGTGTCACTGAGTGGAGTGGAAATCATATAGCATGGAGTGGAATTATGTGACATGGTAATGAATTGTGTGGTGTTGAGTGGAATTACGTGCCGTGGAATTATGTGGCATGGAGCCGAATTATGTTGATTTGAATTGTGTGGCATGGCATTACATGCCATGGATTGGATTTAAGTGGCGCAGAATTATTTGGCATGGAATTGTGTGGTGTGAAATTGTATGGCATGCAATTGTGTGCCATGGAGTGAAATTTTGAGACATGGAATTGTGAGGAGTGCCACTGTGTGACATGGAGTGCAATTGTGTGGAGTGGGATTAAGTGATGTGGAGTGGAATTATGTGACGTGGTGTGGAATTATGTGGTGTGGAGTGAAAGTGTGTGGCATATAGTAGAATTATGTGGCATGGATTTATGTGATGTGCAATTGTGTCGCATGGCAAGGAATTGAGTTGAGTGGAAATATGTTGAGCTGAATTATGTGGCACGAAAGGGAAGAGGCATTATGTGACACAGAGTGGAATTATGTTGTAGGGAGTGAAATTATGTGGCATAGTATGTGGCATGATGTGGAATTATATGTTGTGCACTGAAGTGGAATTATGTGGTATGGAGTAGAATTATGTGGCATGGAATTGTGTGAGTGGAAATTTGTGGCATGAGTGGAATTATGAGATGTGAAATTGTGTGGCATGGAACTGCGAGGCCTTGAGTGGTGTGGAATTATGTGGCATGGGGTGAAATGATGTGGTATGGAGTGGATTGAAAATAGGTGGAGTGGAATTATGTGACTTGGAGGGGTAATATATGGCATGAAATTATGTGGTGTGGAGTTGAATTACATTGCGTGGAACTTGGTTGCATGGGATTCTGTGGCGTGGAGTCGAATTGTGAGACATGGAATTGTGCAGTATGGAGAGCAATTGTGTGGCATGAAGGGCAGATGTGTAACTTGGAGTGCAATTGTGTGATGTGGAATGCCATTGTGTGGAGTGGAGTCATGTAGGGAGGAGTGGAATTATGTTACACTTTGTTGAATTATGTGGTGTTCTGTCAAATTATGTGGCATGATGTGGAGTGGCATTATGTGATGTGGAGTAGAATTATGTGACATAGAATTGTGTAGCATGGCGTGGACTTGTGTTGCATTGAGTGGTGTAAAATTATGTGGCATATAATAAAGCATAATTATGTATAGAGGATTTGAGCTCACTGATGGATTGTTATTCAGCTGCTCACTGCATACATCTATTGTAATCAATTGCTCTTAAATGCACATCGGAGGTCAGCGAAATTAATGTAAACCGCCTTCCTTTTCTTAAGTCATGGAAACAGCTGTATTTGTGTTCATATTTTTCAAAAATGTCTGTAATTCATTTCAAACAAACAACGTTTTCGGCAAAACTCACACACGCTGGCGACTGTTTTTTCAGGAACATATATTTCCCGAGAGATATTTACCCACGCGTGTAAAAGCGTGAAAGTGAGGGTTTCAGAATATTGCTGGTGCGGATTACTCGAAACATGCATTTCAAACTCAAACTACAGCAGCAATTTGTCAGAATTACTCTCTTCCCCGTTCCTCCAGACAAGATGCGTCATCGTGCATCTTACGTCTCAATGTGCATGGGGCAGTTCTCTGGTTCACACGCCACCAGTTTATCAACTGAAGCAGCAACCAGTGCCTGTGCGCTTATCCCCAACGCCATTTCAGGAACAAGGCACTTGCGGGATCCGTAGATGTGCTTAATGAAAGAAACGCTAACAAGCAAACATTGGCATAGGTACTGAAGATAGCTCCAACCCCCCCCCACCTAGTTTAAAAGAGCCCCCCCTCAAAGTGTGTATGTAATAGCGCTCCTGACAGCAGATGCAGTGTTTTAAACTTTGATTGGAGAGCTCTGGGGCCAGCATGCATTGGCACGGTGTGATGGTCACTCGTAAAGAAGAACCCACGCGTGCCGGCAGGAACGCCAGTGTAATTAGTGTTGTCAGAGGGAGAACACGTGGAAAGTATGCGGCCAGGAAAGTGTGAGAATGAGCCGGTTAAAGCAGGGCGAGAGGCAGAGAGGAGTAGGTGTTTTTAGCGAGATGGAGAGGGAGGGAACACGGAGAGCTGTGAATGCAAAGAAAGATGTAGCGGTGAGAAAAGGAAGGGTGTAAAAGAGGAAGGTATTTCACGGGTTGCTGATAGCAGGGAGAACGGATAAAGGCAGAGGAGGAGTGAAAGAGGTGAAGCTGGCGAAAGATGAGGAGGGAGCGGGGTGTATGCTCAGAGCTTTGTCATAATGTGTGCTATTAAACGCTGCAGGGTGGCACGACTTGATGGGCAGTGCTCACGAGAGCACACCGACACCCAAACACATGGCATGTGACTCGTGTCGGTTTGTACAGATTTCTATCTGATTTTCGTAGTGTTTAGCATTATTGGGGCCCCATAGGTCATTTAAGTGCCTGCTGCTTGTTTCCTCTGACAGACGGTCACTTGAGAGCAATGTATCGGAGTTCGGAGCTGATCAATAACGTGTCCACAGGACCCGATGTGTTCTCGGCTCAGAGGGGAAACAGCAATTAAGGAGGATGTCTCTGTCTCCCTTCACGCCCAGGGAGGAGGGAGATGCGAGCAGAGCATCAAAGGGCTGGGTGAGAAGGGAGGGGGGAATGCAAGGGTCAAAGCGGCGAAAGTGAAAGTAATCGAGCAGAGCATCAAAGGACTGGGTGAGAAGGGAGGGGGGAATGCAATTAGCAGAGGAGCAGCTGTGCACGTGCATGTGATCTCGTGCACTCAAGGTTTAGGCCAGCCAAAAGACTGTGGGTAGCACTTTGAAAATCCCACATATAAAATGTCTCTTCGAGCCTTTGGCTCGCGAGACCTAACAAAAAAAGAGTATGACATGGCCAACACTGGCTAAATCACAGCGCTTTTAAAAATAAATGCTGGCGGAGGCATCTTTGAAGGAGGAAGATCATGAAACACTTTAGGGGACAAAGCATGCCACCCTCCCGCCAGTAATACAAATCAAGCATTTGCAATGCAATAGGTCTTGCATTACTTAAAGTTTGAGCTATTGGCATTGCTAATATTAATGCAATGCCAATAGCTCAAACTTTCAGTAATTTGAGAGCTATTGCATTGAAATGGATCGTGGCACCCATGCTTTAGCTTTAAACATCTTAAGCTAAAGCGCGGGTGCCGCTATTCTAACAAAAGTAAACAAATAGAAAAAAAAGCAGTTTATTTTCTATTTCTTTACATTTGAATCAATTGCAGCCCCTGTGCTTTAGCTTAAGATGTTTAAAGGTAAAGCGCAGATGCTGCCACTGTGTCAAAAGTAAATAAATAGAAAAAAAGGCAAGCGGCTGCTTCGGCGATCGCAATAAAAACAAGCATTTGCAATGCAATAGGTCTCGCAGTTACGCGAGTTTAAGCTATTGGCATTGTAAATAACAATGCCTTTTATTTAGGTTTTTAAAAAGAAAACAAAAATAAAAGGCATTGTTATTTGCAATGTCAATAGCTCAAACTTGCGTAAATGCGAGACCTATTGCATTGCAAATGCTTGTTTTTAAATTCACACTGTGCTGTTTCACATGAGAAAGAAATGTGGAGGTTACCCTCATAAGGGTTATATAAACGCCACTTGTTTAAAATCGAAATATAGGGCTAGTTATGCCAGGCAGGAAATAACCCACGGGAGGGCGAGGCCTGGCACCAGTGGTGATCGAGCCAGGCCTCACCCTCTTGTGTGCTGTAGTGTCAGGCTAGAGAGCACCACTCCTAAAGGGAAAGAAAGGTGAACAGTAATCCTGTGAACACCCCCACCCTTCACCACCGACCCCCGCCCCCGCTACCATGATTAATGTGCTTTCCTTCATTTTATGTACATTTTATGACTGATAAAGAACTCGCTAATAAACCAAAACACAGTGTTTATGTTCAGATGATGAGTTAAATAATAGTTTGTGGGTACCTCACTGGTGCTGTCAATCAGGATTCTTATGTGTGCCTACATTTTGTCCTAGTTTCTGCTCAGTCTTTGTTTACAAAACTTTGAGATTGTGAAATGGCTAATTTCCTACACACCCCTGAACCAGAGAACACAGGGAGCGGCTTTTGAGTTCACCTCCAGCCCACTCCAGCTGCGCACTGGTCACAGGTGCGCACATCTCCACGCCAGGTGATTGTAGGGGGTGCTAATTTTACTCAATATGGCACACAACCGAAAAGGGCTGGCTAGTGTGGAAAAGGCCCAAAGAGGGAGCGAAGAGCGGGGTGAAAGTGAGAACATAACAGGCAGAACCCAAAATAAAGTGTGGTGCAGGCTCGGGGCCCTACCGGCCTAAGGAGCCGATTACAATGGCGGGCGGATCGCCACGGCCGGGCCAGCGGTGGTTACCGCCAGCCCGGTGGGGGCCATCCGCCCGCCATCCTGACTGCAAAGACCCCCCGCAATATTATGATAGCTGAGGGGTCCGCGGTGGATGGAAAACTGGTTTAATATGGTGTCAGTGTCTGGAAAACACCACCATCTATATTACGATGCAGGCTGTGATCAGCCTTTCCATGGCTGCATTGCTGCCATGGAAAGGCTGGCAGTCCCTGCTGTTGGGGGCCCGTTGCGGGGCCCCAGGGTGTTGGGGGGCTGGGAGGTGCACATGGGGGGTACCTATGGTATCCCCCTGCGTTTGCATGTACAATGTGGCAGGCACTGAGTGGTGCCTGTCACTTTGTGCATGTAAAAGCACAACATGTATTTTTTACATTGCGGTGGGTGCTGCTTGCAGCACCGCCCGCCGCAATGTAAAATATACAGGATGCGCCCGCCACACTGGTGGGCAGATCATAATTCGTATGGTGGGACCGCCGCAACTATGGCGGGCGGTCCCTTTTGCAGCTGCGATGGCGGGCGGACAATCGGCCCCTATGTGCGCATTGCAAGAGGGACTCTCGATTGAGACTGGGAAGAAAGCAAGCAGTGGGATGGTCTCCAAGCGGACCACGGGTGATACCACGCGAGTGGAGGAGGGGGACATCACAGAGGAGATTACCGGGAGCAGGGGGCATTTACCTAGTTTGCATCAGGGCTCTCTTGCTAAGCCTCTGACAAACTCCCAGGTGGCGAGAACACCGGAGCTGGCGAGACGACAGAGCAGTCAGGCGAGGGCAAAGACGAGGGTCAGTCAGACGGTCAGAATCACCTGCCAGGTGCCCGATTCCATTCCTCACATTCCCGTCCAGGTGCCAAACTTCTGATTTAAAGGTTTCTTGTAATGGACCGAGCTCATGTTCATGCGGGAACGCCCCCTGTACTAAACCCTAATCCTCCGTTGCACAGACTGACACCAGGGCGGAGGGAATGCCAGGGCAGTGATGTACCGGCAGTTCAATTGTGTACTTTTATAAAATTTTTGTTTTTAGGGACGGTGTGTTCTGTTCTGTGTCAGTCTTCACTCCACCTTGTTTATATATTTATTTATGAATGTATGTCGTTATGGTGAATTTCAGACCAGAACTACACATGTTCCCGTGAGAATGCGTCACTTGCGTGAAACTTCCCTACATTCCAGAAACCGAATGACTTCGTGTGAATCGGTCATTGAGTGGGTTTTCCCACCAAGGTAACTATGCAGATACCAGATCCAGGAAGTGCAACAGCAAAAACATGTAAACACCGATGCACCCCTTCCTTACTCTTAAAACCATCTAAACACCGCCACAAAGAAATTCCAATTTGTTCCAATTTTCAAATGTGAAAGATGGCAGGTGTTTGAGACAAAGCTCCTTTGTTTCCATGTATGTATATTGCAAATATGGTGCAAGCGGCATCCAAATGCCATGTTTGCCCAAGGGTGAAAGGGAGCGATGCCAGTTCTGGTAATGCCCACGAGAAGGCTTCCTTCCCTGCTCTTCCATCAGCTTCCACAGACAGGCCAGACGGGGGCAGTAAGAACAAGCGCTCGCCATAGCGCTGTTTATATTTGCATCACGCTTTCATTTTCAGTGAAAGCGAAAGCGAGATGCAAAAATAAACACGCGGCGCCCTGTCTCCTTATGGGAGGCCCATCAGGACTGGATCTCAGAGGCTTGTTTACATAACATGCCTCCGAGATAAGAAATTGCTTCATGACTTCCGTGAAGCAGGAGACCCAGTCCGGATGGGCCATCCGAAAAGGACAAAGGAAGGTAACACAGAAGCCTCATTTTCATTGGGAAGTCACCGTTTACCATAAATGGTGACGCTACCCAATGAAAATGAGGGGCGGGGCTTCAAGCCCCCTTCTGAAATATACTCACCCACAATATGTCTCGCTGACGCGAGCAGCACATGCGCGCTGCAACGCAGGTCTACGAGACTTAAAAACAAAGGCGCACCGCCACTATTCCAGCCGAGGCTGCCATGCTGGTTAAATTAACAAAAAAACGTACTGCTGGCTCTAATTTGCTAATACATACAAACATATGCATGTAAAAATGTGAAAGTGTGCATTCTTGTAGTTGCATGAGGTACAACATTAAAGCTGGACCAACTGGTTTGCCGATGATTGTTTATGTGAGGGAAGAGTTAGCAAATGGAATGTACATTATTAGGCTGCCTAAACCGTGCAGAATAGTAAAGCAAAACACCAGTCATTAAAGCCAAGAATTGTTTTTGGAATGAAAATATATTAACACAGTGCAGGAAATGGTGGGATCTAGCTGGATCCAGGCCGCCCTACTAAAATATGCTGAATTTATCTGGTGTAATTTGTAGGCACCTGGACATATTCCGCAGTGTCCGCACATTGTCTGCTTTCCATTGGGAGCAGGAAGTTGCAGAGGAATTTTACTTTCAATTCCAGCTGGGTTCAAAAGAAAGCAAAAGACACACAATTGATGGACGGAATGCAGAACAAATCAAAACATTCACCCCCAGTCAAGAGATCTGGGTTAAAGCCATCATTCTTTTGCTCACCGTGCCACCCCAGTTTAGACCTGGCCATATGCAAATCACTCTTGACCCTGTGCCTCATGGGAACAGTCCAGGCCGAACTGCCAAGCCAGGTCCTCCTTGAACCGGAAACAAGCATCCTGGGACCGGTTTCGGGGTTTCACCCCTTTTCAGCCAGGATAGCTTGATTCCAGTGGCACAGTGAGCCCAGGACCCACGTCTGGGCATACCTGGCGCACTTAGGACGAGAAAGCAAAAGACACACAATTGATGGACGGAATGCAGAGCAAATAAAAACATTCACCCCCAGTCAAGAGATCTGGGTTAAATCCATCATTCCTTTGCTCACCGTGCCATCCCAGTTTAGACATGGCCATATGCAAATCAGTCTTGACCCTGTGCCTCATGGGAACAGTCCAGGCCAAACTGCCAAGCCAGGTTCTCCCTGGACCGGAAACAAGCATCCTAGGACCGGTTTTGGGGTTTCACCCCTCTTAAGCCAGGATAGCTTGATTCCAGTGGACAGTGAGCCCAGAACCCACGTCTGGGCATACCTGGCGCACTTAGGGCGAGAAAGGAAAAGAGACACAATTGATGGACGGAATGCAGAACAAATCAAAACATTCACCCCCAGTCAAGAGATCTGGGTTAAATCCATAATTCTTTTGCTCACCGTGACACCCCAGTTTAGACCTGGCCATATGCAAATCAGTCTTGATCCTGTGCCTCATGTGAACAGTCCAGGCCGAACTGTCAAGCCAGGTCCTCCCTGGACCGGAAACAAGCATCCGAGGACCGGTTTCGGGGTTTCACCCCTTTTCAGCCAGGATAGCTTGATTCCAGTGGCACAGTGAGCCAAGGACCCAAGTCTGGGCATACCTGGCGCACTTAGGGAGAGAAAGCAAAAGACACACAATTGATGGATGGAATGTAGAACAAATCAAAACATTCACCCCAGTCAAGAGATCTGGGTTAAATCCATCATTCTTTTGCTCACCGTGCCACCCCAGTTTAGACCTGGCCCTATACAAATCAGTCTTGACCCTGTGCATCATGGGAACAGTCCAGGCCGAACTGCCAAGCCAGGTCCTCCGTGGACCGGAAACAAGCATCCTAGTACTGGTTTGGAGGTTTTTCCCCTCTCCAGCCAGAATAGCATGATTCCAGTGGCACAGTGAGCCCAGGACCCACGTCTGGGCATACCTGGTGCATTTAGCGCGAGTAAGCAAAAGACACACAATTGATGGACGGAATGCAGAACAAATCAAAACATTCACCCCCAGTCAAGATATCTGGGATAAATCCATCATTCTTCTGCTCACCGTGCCACCCCAGTTTAGATCTGGCCATATGCAAATCAGTCTTTATCCTGTGCCTCACGGGAACAGTCCAGGCCGAACTGCCAAGCCAGGTCCTCCCTGGACCGGAAACACACATCCTAGTACGGGTTTTGGGGTTTCAACCCTCTTCCGCCAGGATAGCTTGATTCCAGTGGCACAGTGAGCCCAGTACCCACGTCTGGGCATACCTGGCCCACTTAGTTTGAGAAAGCAAAAGACACACAATTGATGGACGGAATGCAAAGCAAATATAAACATTCACCACCAGTCAAGAGATCTGGGTTAAATCCATCATTCTTTTGCTCACCATGCCACTCCAGTTCAGACAAAATCTTTATTCGGAAGTCAGAAAAGCTCCCATAAAATCAATTTTCCATATAACCACACAGGACTTCAGTAGTCAGACTTGCGACTCTTTGATGTTCTATCCCCTTTTTGGGATACCTTATGTATAGCTTTACTCATCCAGATGATTGGTGTCTGATCTCTTTACATCACTCACACACATTACACAAAGATATTAATTCCTAGAAGTGTATAAAAGAAAGTACAGGAATATTGTAGGGTGTAGGAGTAGGCGGAGGAGTCGCATATTGCCTTTCTTGGTAGGCATTATATATTAAGAGTGCCTGGCCTGGAGAAACACATATGGGCCTATTAGGATGGCGGGGCACCCTTGCGGTGCTGGGACAGGCCGCCAGTCATGCGACAGTCCCTCACCGGCAAATAGGATGCCACCGCCACGGTGGCATCCCCCATCCACATCATTGTGGCAGGCGGTGCACACAGCACCATCCACCACAATGCTGTGGCTGCCCACTGTGCATTTGCATGCACAACGTGGCAAGCACCGCGTGGTGCCTGCCACGTTGTGCATGCAAATGCAGGAGGGTACCATAGACACCCCCCATGTGTCCCCCCACCCCCACTAATATCCTGGGGGCCCGCAACGGGCCCCCAACTGCAAAATCCGCATGCCTTTCCGTGACAGCATTGCCGCCACGGAAAGGCTGATTCCCGCATGCATAGTAATATGGATGACATTGTCTAACAGACACCGCCACCATATTCAAACCTTTTCCACCCGGTCGACTCATCGAGTGGGCGAAAAAGCGGCAGACGGTCTTCCCGTCCGCCGCGGTACACCCCACCAGCATAATCAGGCGGGGGTAAATTGCATGCGGGCGGTGGATAATGGCGGGCGGATCGCCACCGCCATATGGGCGGTGGCGACCTACCTGCCATTATAATAGACCCCATAGTGAGGATTTAAAAAGTAAGGCAGTGGTTGGGGTTGTATGTACTAATAAGATTATTACTACCCAACAGAATCCTTTTTAGCAACATTAGAATAAAGACAGATTGGGGAACAAAGTACATTCCTTGCAGTTTGCATGCATCTCCTTGAGGTTGGCTCAGGCTCGCTGTGTTATATTAGAACATTTACAATTTATTAACTGCAAGTGACTAAAGGATCTGTGTGTCAAAAGCAGTAACCCACTTACCTAGCTACGTAGAATGCAAATCTGTAATCTGCATGTTACACAATGCCCTTTGCAGCAGGCACGCTGACCCTATATACTACTTTATGAGTCAAAACAGTGACTAGACAAAGCACAAATCCCTCCAGCAAGTACATTATACACCAGAATTTCATACCATTGCTATTATCCCCTAATAATTGAAAGGCATGCAAAGTTTTCTGCAGCAGGTGGTTTAACCCAACGAGATATTTTAAAAGGCAGGCTCTGTGACCAATTAAATAAGCCAGAACAGATTTACTGTTACCTTTGTCCTTGTTGTCAATTTCTTTTTGGAAGAGTTTCTACAAAATAAATGAATAAGTTGACTTTTTTGCATGACTGTGCCCCTCGTGCCTCCACCCCCTTTCCACACCACACCCTAATCCCCAATTTATAGGGTCTTGCAGTAATTTTTTTCACATTACATTACTGATTCCCACAAAGTCTGTTGTTATATGAGATCTACCTCTGATCAAAGTTGTGCCTCATGGCAGCGAGCAAGAAATGAAAAAGTGCAACTGTTGCAGTTTTAAAATAAACTTTATAAAGTGCAGCATCTCGCAAGAAAATGGGAATGGGTAGATAATTTAGCAACTGAAATACGATACATGCAAAAGAAAGCATAATGTGGACATGTTGCTAACAAGGAGAACCAACAGTAAGACAACAAGCATCTTTATTTCAGAAGAAAATCTTTTAATTGGCACTACTCACATGAGGCGTCTTTTTCTGTTTATTTTTTCTGTTTATTACCCGAAGGAGGAGAGACAAACAGGAGCCATTTTGGGAAATTGGACAATTGAAGTATGTGTAACATTACTAGGGAGCAAAGTCAAGTCCTTTATTCCATCAGAAGACTTTAAACTAGTTGTTCAATCCCTGGTCCTCTCGAGAATTGATTACGGCAACGCCATCCTCTCTGGTATTCCTAAGATCCACCTAGCGCCTCTCAAATCGGTTCTCAACCTTGCAGCTAGATTCATCACTGACTGCAAACGTTTTGACCACATCTCCCCAGCCCTCAAATCTCTTAAATGGCTCCCTATCGAAGGCAGGTCTGCCTACAAAAATGCTTGCATTACTTACAAAGCCCTCCACCAAAACACTCCGCCTTCCCTCGCCAACAAACTCTGCATAGCAGGCAGTTCCCGAGCTCTGAGAAGTATGGACGCTCTCCTCCTTGTCCCACCCCTGCTAAAAAAGAAATCCACTCAATCCCGCTCCTTCTCCGGTAATGCCCCAAGCACCTGGAATGCCCTCGCCAAAGACCTGCGATGCAACCCTTCCTATCTCAGCTTTAATAAGGACCTCAAAGTGCACCTCCTCACCAAATACTGGGGGTCTGAACCCTAATTCTCTGATCTTACCTGCTAATGATTTATAAATTTCCCCTGCTCTTATTTTCTGTACTTGTATAATTACAAACCTTCTCTCCCTTGTAGCCTGTTATTATTCTCTTCTGTTGATTATTGCTGATTTTGTTCTTTTCTAATGTAACTATCCTATTCTCATGTAAAGCGCTCTGATACTTCTGGTCCAGCCAGCGCTATATTAAGCCTCTAAAATAAATAAAATAAATAGCAAAGTTGTGATAAGAGGTTGCTATATAACTAGGATAATTGCTGCATGAAGCGAACAGAGAAGGCTGCTGTGGGGTTAGCAAGACTTACAGTTGATTCACCCCTGATTGGTAAGGGGTTGAGAATCACAAGTGACCCCCGGCGAAAATGAACCCACCATCCTGCTTGACCCAAACCTCTAGGAACCTACCATTCCTTCTGCGCCTCTGCCTTTTAAACAAAAACACGAGACTCACTCGATCTCACCTCGAGTTTGCCTGCATGCACAACCAACTTTGCGTGGTGCTTCCACCATACACGGCTGCCGCCTTGAAATACTGTGGGTGCAAGTGTAGCCAAGAAGAAGCTGGGATGAGAGTGACTGACAGAATGATTGACACGAAGATTCCGGAGCATGAATTCTATCACATGGATGACATGCACCCGCTTTCCGATCCCTGAAGCAAACACAATGCCCATGCACTGACAGCTTAGACAACAATGCCGCAGGATCACCAGGCATTTCCAAATCCCTCCTTCTTGTTTCTGTGTTTTCCATGTTGCAAATATGAAGGGACTATCACGAAAATGAAGCAACGTAGAAGCTGCATCAGTGGCTGTTCTGCAAAATTGAAACTTGTTGTTGTCAAGACAAATACATTTATTTGTCACGATTGCTTCAAAAATAAAAAAATAGAAAAAGTAAAAGGGCACATTTTATTTCTACTTCTTTACTTTTGAAGCAATTGCGGCACCCGCGCATTAGCTTAAGATGTTTAAAGGTAAAGCAAGGGTGCCACCATTGTATCAAAAGTAAATAAACAGAAGAAAAGGCATGCAGCCGCTTCAGCGGGGATCACAATAAAAAAAAAAAAGACGCGGTTGCCATTATTCCAGCCGGGCCTGCCCAGCTGGTTACATTTTTTTTAAAACATTGCGGGTGAGTGTGACCTGCCTGCAATAGTTAGAAGGAGAAAGGGATTTAAGAAAATATTGCTGGAGGCTATATTTAAAACTACCAAGTAGCAACACATGTAACAGGAGGTGTCCTCGTGGGAGAATACAAGAAAAAGGCGGTACTAAGGAGGGTTTACTAAGCCTGTTGACCAATGAAAATCCACCATTTACAAAGGACAGTGACAGGAGCCAATTAAAATGATGGGCGGAAAGTGGGTGGTGCTTCATGCCCATAGCCTGAATACAGCATGTCTCGAAGAGACAGCGCAAGCGATGCATAGGCGAGACCGAAAAAGTGCTTTGACATGTCTAGATGAAACCATGTCATAGTACTTTTTCACAATAAAAAACTTTCAGTCATGCTGCACAGCAGCCATGCTTCCTAGCAACATAGCTCACAGCATTGGGAAAGCCAATAGGTCATGTGGACAAAAACTTTAGCAATGCCTGTTCGAATAGAATTTAACTTTGATGATAACTGCTAGATAAAATGTTTCACCTGGATCCCTTACGTGCACGCTAAACTAGTGCCGCTGTTAACTAAGGAGAGAACCTACAAACAGGGGTGGCCTTTGCCCGGCTAGCGCCCTGGACGCCCCTACACCTATCTTTTATTCTATTCTCCCACTCTACTTGTTTGAAAGGCAAGAAATGTCATACACCTTACTTGCTCTCTGCGTTCAGCATGCACAGAACGGTCAGACACAATTGCACACTGCTGGAGGTCCACACGGAGAAGACCGACACACCCATTTTCATGATTTAACAGCGTGCCCGGCCTCTCTCTGTCCTCAAAGGTGACCCGCGGAGGCTCCTCGAGAGAGATAGGACACATCAGAGTTTGCGCTTCACAAAGAGGAGAAGCACGTGTGTAAAGACAGAGAGCCTGAAAGGCACGCGCAGGCCCAATAGGGCACCGTTTCAACACATTTTCTACACTTTTCCAGGGATATTTAGAACTGTTATCCCAACAACCAAAAACTGCAAATGATAAATAGGCTGCACCTCATAGTCTACTGTAATAGATTATTTTTTTTAATGGTTGTGGGCCAAAAAATGTAATAGAAGTTTGCATATAAGCTATTTGTAAAGAGATGAACGGGTCTGCATCTTGCTTCCAGTCTTCTCCTGTAGCTCATTGCATCTTGATGACATTATGCTGTTAACAATGCCTAGTGGTTAAGCAGGGATATGTAAATTGTTGAAATGCCTCTTTCCACAAATTGTTTTAACTTAGTTGCTGAAACCATGCAAATTCAGCCTTTCATCCTCACAGGTTGATCAAATAAATACCACTTTCAAACAGATGTGAAGAGTTTCGTATTAGTAAACCTCGCATAATAAAACCGTTGCACACTAGCTAAAACCAGCTAATAATGCAGACTATAGACATGTCGACAGGGATGTCTATGTGGTATCGGTCTGCAATACTTTGAAATTTGTGTATGCACTGCTTTATTTAAAAACAATTAACAAAGGTACCTCATTCATAGAGCGAGCAACAAGAGACGACGGGGCAAAAAATGATGAAATAGTAATGCGCAAGCGATGTATGCTGTTTGGGGGTTATGGAACGGATTGGGGAGGGAGAGAGCTCCAGCATTGCATAATTGCTCATTCTGCAGACTAGGGACTCACAGGTAGAACCTATATGTGGAATTGGTCCTCCATAGTTTGAGATTTGTTTATGCACTGCTTTCTTTAAACAGGATAAACAAGATTTAAAGCGCTGTTAGCAGAAAACCAGTGTGGAGAGTAATCTGCATTCCCCTTTCCTATAAATGCTTTCACTCTGAAGTCAGCGAAAGCAAAGTAAAACAACACACTCCCTCTGAACATACAGCTTGACATTTGACCTCTGTCTTTGAATGCCAAGCAAATTCGACAAGATAAGAAAAAGGTGTAAAGACCTGTTTAAAGAAAGCAAGTTCGTGGAAGAATACAATAAACAAGGTTTAGGTAATCGATGGAATGGATTAACTCAAGCTGGGCATCCTAAAGCAAATAAATCCAGCAAATAGAAAGTCAGAAAAGTTGAGTTACAAACCACAAACCCAATGGTAAGTAACAGGCGGATTGTATTTCTAGGTCAACTTCCTGAATGTCCCCAAGATGTCTTCAGCAAACGAGACAGCTGTGCTGTCTGGTAGGCTTAGACCTAACAAGAAAAAAAAATGGGTCCCAAACTTTGGAATGCATTTCTATTGACTGTATGCCAGACTGACAATTTTAGGGTTTTCGAGAAAAAGCATAAAACCCATCTGTTGTCTGAATCTCCCTATCCTGCTCCCTCTCCCTAACATGCTGTCTGTCAGTTACTTTTTTATCTCTGTGGGTGTTCTAGTGCCATGATGCTTCCGTGTGACTGCACTCTATAAGTAAAAAAAACAAAAACATTTTTTATCCCCATTCTTTTGGAAGAGGTAAAACGGTTAAAGTAGATTTAACTATAACTGTTAAATCCTTTATCAAGTTTTCTTCATTTTTGTATAATTTTCTTATTAGATAATTATCTTCTTTCTTAGTTTTCTAAATTCTTTAGTTTATTTCTGAACACATCTATAATGGCTTGTTGCAGGGTTTACATGAATTAATATTTCTCCTAGGACTGCCTTAACGCTCTAGCAGTGCCTCTTAAAGGTGGGCTCGGGAGTTCCTCATGGATCCGCCCTCAGCCTCATGCTTTTTAACATCTATGTCCGCCCTTTGGCAAACCCAGTGGAAAGCTGCAGGCTAACTCTGTTCTCGCACGCAGACAACACCCAGATCATCTTCTCCTTGTCACCTGGGTGGAAAGTCAACTCAGAGGATCTCATCTCCTGCCTCAGCCTTGTCTCCAGTTGGATGAATACCAACTCCCTGAAACTAAATGGCAACAAGACCGAGGTGATGGTAGTGGGAAAGAACCATTTGCTCTGGGGGACTCAAGATTGGTCAGCCGTGCCAATTAAGTAAAGAACCTTGGCTTCCTTCTTGACTTCACCCTGTCTATGAAGCCCCAAGCCACCAAAGTTGCCTCTATTTGCTTTGCTACTATGAAATGGCTGAAGAACATCCTTTGGCTACTCCCATTCTCTGCACAAAGAACAGTCATCCAGGCCATGATATCATCTAGACATGATTATGGCAATGTCTTATACCTAGGTGCAGACAATGCTTCTTTAAGGTGCCTGCAGGTGGTCCAGAATTCCGCCGCCAGGCTTTTGTTCCACCGTCCAAAAAAACTCTTCAACATCTAGACTTCTTCGCCAACTGCACTGGCTCCCAGTGAGCAAGCAAATAGAATTCAAAGCACTTTGCTTCATGCACAAGATCCACGCTTGCTCAGGACCACGGTACTTGCAAAAACTAATGACTCCATACTACCCGGCTTGCACCTTGTGCACAAGCAGTGGATTTTCACAGTTCTGAGAGTCAAATACACCCGCATGGGCGGAATCTCCTTTTCTTTTCTCTGTCCTAGGCTATGAAATGCCCTCCCACAGTCCTTAAGATGCTGTGCTTACCTCGCCATCTTTCGAAAGGAACTGAAAACCTGGCTCTTTTAGCTCCTCCTAGACCGATCTACCTGCTCCCAAAGTGCTGGGAATCCCTGGTTAGGTAGTCATGTGCTATAAATGAATTGCATAATAATAATAACACAGGGAAAACACAACACAAGAAAAATCCCACACCAATTGAAGAAAATAGAGTAAATTGTAATAAATACAATCACATAAGAACAACAAAAATCCAATTATTAGAACTGGATATATGAATTTTTAAAATTTGACTTAAAAATAACACCAAAAAGCACAAAGTGCCAATCGTGGTTATCTAGTTGTGCCATACCGGGTCAGAGTCAAAAGTTAAGGCTGACTGCAATTGAGCGAGGATTAGATTCAGGGACCAGGTTTGTCCAGGTGCAAAGTTTACCTTTGGACGTCGAAATGTTTAGGGAGAAAAGTGACTGTCGATGAGCTGTCAGTGGGTAAGCAGGATCGAACCAGGGCTCAATGACTGCAGATTGCCGGAGAGCGAGGTCCTGGCTCAAACATCAAGAAGGTGGGAAAGCTCAGAGTGGATGAAGTCTGGACCCAGGAAGGCCTGGATGTCGATAGGATGCTGCTCGGCGTCGGTCCTGATAAAGCCCTCTATGTTCGGACTTAGAAACCTTTAGGAAAGTCAGATAGCCATCAGCAGGCCAAGCCAGCAAAGTGAATCCAAACAGTATTTCAACCTTGAAAGCTCTGTTTCGACGACAGTCCCGGTCTCTTGCTGGTAGTTTGAAGGCAAAATTGGCAAAAGGTTTTTAAGTCCAAACGTTTGCAGTTTGAACAGGCGGAGTACACCAGCCAAGGACCTGGGGGGCACCATTTTGGTTTAGGACTTACTCCAATGGAGGCCAGCAGCAGGGCCCAGAGCAGGCTCAGTTGGTCCTGGTCATCTGGGCAATTGCAGGCAATGGGCTTCTGGAATCTTGTTGTGTCCCTGTAGCTCAAACAGGAGGTCAGATAACTGACACTTGGAGTCACTTCTGGGGTCCTAGGTTCAAAGGCAGACAGGCCCAGTCTTCCTTCAGGTTCTTAAGACTGCTGGGCAGACTATCTTCCAATTTCCCACAGGTACAGGAGTTTCTCAGAGAGGTACTGAGAGTTCCACATTTATGCACAGTGCCAGCCTGTGATTTGGGAAAACTCCTTTCCACTCACTAGCCAATGGGGCAAAGTTCTTAGGGGTGACCCTACCCACTTTTTCTGCATTTACCATGTGGTTTACTGTAAACTATCCCTCAGTACTCCTCTCTACCTAAATCTAATATAGCAGAAGCTTTCTTCCGCTGGTCAGAGCTCGCTTTTCAAACCCAAAGATGTGGCTATGATAATGGGCAAACCTTTCCTTGTGATCCCTCCAAACCAGTTCCGGGGCAGCTCCCCCTCCCACCGGGTTTAAAGCCAAACTGACTAACAAGACAAAGAGGGAGGCAGGCCTATGTGTGATCTGCATCTGTCAGTGATAGTTTAGGCATCCAATGGAGCTCAGGAAGGGGGTGAACATGCAGACCATCCTGCTCAAGGAATCTTGGGACATATTATCAAGGATGGCGTTAAAAAGTATCGCCGGTTTAGTGGCAGAAAACTGCCGGTAAAGCAGCGATAATGGGCTTGATAATATGTCCTGGAGAATTCCAATAAAAGCCCATGTTCACACCAGAACATGGACTTCTATTGGAATTCTCAAGGGCATATTAACAAGCCCATTATCGCCGCTTTAGCGGCAGTTTTCTGCCACTAAACTGGCGATAATTTTCAACGCCGTCCTTGAGAATATGCCCCTAAAACTCTTCTGCACACCCTAGCCCTTTGTCCACTATCTGGGAGCGCTCCTCGTCTCACCACAGGGAAGCAGCCGCAGTGAAGTTACACTGGACACTGGCAAAAAAAAACTTTTGGCTAAGGGAGGAAAATGACAACCATTTGAAAGTTTAATTTTCAGAATGGTAACATAAAATTCCATAAGACCACTGAGGGGATTTTTAAATTACCATTAACATGAGTCCTTAAACCATTATTCTAACTACTCCGAAACTGAAGTTGAGAATTGTAAGCTGTTATAATATAACTCAGTGTTTTATGTCCTGGCTCGCAATTTAAGAAGCACACAGAACCCACAGTGTCATACCTTAGGACACTTCACAGGTTTGTACTGTGTGCGGGTTTTAATTTGCGCCTTATGTTACAGCATTTGGGGGGCTCATCAAACCTAACAGCCCTGAGACACTTGACCAGGTAAAACCCTGCCAATTAATTGGACTGCATTCTGGTTTAGTGAAAAGCAGATTTAAATATGCTTCAATTTCAGAGAGTCCATGGGCTTTATTTTGGCATCTCCTCATAAACTATGTCCTATATAATCACTGTTTTGAAGTAAGCGCCTTTACGGACTTATAATACACGCAGGGGCGGCCGGTGACATTTGAAAGTGGTGAGGCATAAAATGATTGGCATACTGCACCGTTGCGTGCGAGCGTAGCGAGCGAGCCCGAACCACCATAAGGGGGGTTCGTTGCGATTCTCTTCCCGTAAAAAAATTGAAAAAAGAGAAGAAAAAGGGTGCATTTTCAAGCAAATTTGAGAAAGCAGGAAGGTTAATAAAGCAATTGTGAAAGTGCCTCTGTGAACTGTCACTTTTCTCTTTACCTATCTCTCTCCCATAATTCACCACCTTCACCTGTAAGTGGCTGCGAGCTGCTCTATCGGCGTCACTCTCTACCAGTGACACTCTCACTTTCCCATCATCTAAGTATCCCTTCCTACCTTATCTCTTTCGCTATCTCAGCATCTCCCCTCCTCTGTCACTGGCTGGGTGCTGCTGACACTGCCCGGTGACTGTCTCTTGCTGCCCCTTCCATTGTCCCGCAACCCCCCATGCTCTCCTCTCCCTATCTTGCTATCTCTTCCTATCTTGTTGCTGTCACATCCATCTTGCTTGCTATCCCTCCCTACATCTCAGTATCCCTTCCTCCCCGTCTCTTTCTCTGTCTCCGCACCTCTATTCCCCCATCATAGCAAATGACAAGTAGTTATGACAGAGCACATCTCACACAAGAATCGGATGAACCATCTCTAGACTCTACTATAGCGCCTAATATGTACCGGTGATTGCAGGTGGTGGGCGCTTAGCGCTGCCACTCTTTTAAGGTCCGGCGTCCGGTCCGGGGCTTATTTCTCATCATCGGCCTTCACCCCCAGAGCAAGAGAGAGAAGTCAGTTAACCGGGGAATAGAAAGAGAGGGAAACAGTGACATAAGGGAACGAGGGTGCAGAAAGGAACGTGTGAGAGTAACAGAGCTGACCTAATGCCCATTGCTTATATCATTACAAAACGAAAGCAGAATGGTTTCAAAAGACCACGTTTGTGAATACAGAGCCGCAGTATGCATTTTGTTTTCCAATGCACGCACCCAACAAGCAGGTATTTCAGTACCTCCAGGAATAGTGTGCTTTCCCAATCAGGGAAAACATGGTTGTTCAAAGAGCGAGGAGGCAACAAAAGTAGGGCTTCACTGGCAAACACTGTAATGTGGCGCTAATGTGTTCAGGTGTGAATAAATCAAAATGGCCACCTTGCTTTAGTTAGTTAGTTTTTTTTCAGATTTTGAATGTTTTATTTCTCTCTACCCTGAGGCTGCACTTAGAAATTGAAAAATGTCAGCAAAAGACTACATTTCCAGCAAGTGTTTTTCTTTTTTGGATCCATTTCACAAGGAAGCAAATAAACGAAAGGAGGAAAGAGAAGGTTATGCCTGTTTCTTGAAGTCTCGGACCAGTTTTTACTACATGAGGAGGAGCGAGACAGAGAGGGAAGAGGGGGAACAAAGGAGGGTGGGCCAGCTGCCAGCAGCGGGAGAACTGGACCCTGTCCTTGTCTTCTTTGGGCACGAAGGAAAAGACAGAGTTCCTTCTCTGCCCGTTTCGCCCGTCCCCAAAGGCCGAGCCTTAACCATCGGCCTTGCCCCTTGGCAAATTCCGCCGTGGGGGAGGCATGTTTAAGAAAGTAGGGGAACAGACTCAAGCAGTGACTTACGACAGAGTACATCTCGCGAGGGGGGGTCGCACGGGGGTGGGCGGCCGAGGGAGAATAAAATTAAGACAAAAACTTACCTGACTGCCTCTGCTCCGCGTTGGCAATGGCGCCTCTTGAGTTCAACAGCACTGGAGTGGCTACCCCTCAGCCAATCCTGGCGCTGCTGCAGCGCCAGGATTGGCTGAGGGCACAGCTTACTCTTCGCCCGTCGCCTGCCCATTAGGAGACCGAGGGGCTCCTAATGGGCATGCACAAGTCAGTTAAAACACAAGTGCGCATGACTGGGCATGGGTGAAAAATTCACGCACCGTCCCCACTCATGCGCACTTGTGCTGCAATGCTGCCTGTCTCTGCCTGGTCTGACAATGCATGTCAGTCAACATGACACCGGACCGCCCACGGTCCGACATCATGCTGACTGACATGCATTGTCAGTTCTCCCTCGGCGTCTCTGAACTTAAGTAAACTAAGTTCAAAGACGCCGAGGGAGCTGCGGGCGGGGGCGGGGGGGCAACGCCCCAACGACCCAATGGACGCACCGCACCTGAATACACGGGTCATAATGTATATCATGTGTTTGTATAATGCAATACATATTTATGTCTCCCCTTCTGTTGTTTTCCCCCTCTTTTAAGTAATTTTTCTCTCCGACTCTTGTTATAATGGAGTCCTGATGTTGATCCTGTTATTATAAAGGATCAAAATGCTGTCAATTACTAAAGTGGACCTGCTTTATTATAATTTATTATAATTTATGTGTGCCAACTGGGCCGCTGCCTTATGGTTAGTGAGACACATATATTTATATACATTACACATCTGTATCTGATATAACATGGGATTTCATATTTCTCACTGAAACCTGGCTCTAGAAAGGTTCCAATGCGGCCTTTGCCATGGCCATCCCTCTGGGATTTCAGATCATATGTGCTAACCGGGGGGAGATAAGATAGGTGGTGGTGTAGCCATCATTCTCAGGGATACTTTGGAGGTCTTGTCATTCATGCTGGCTGAAATGGGAATACTGAGGGTCTCATCTTCACATTCAAATTAACCCCAACATTCTTCTTTGTCGGCTTGTTGATTTAGATGGCCCCGGATTGCCCCAATAGCTGCCTCCCACTGCTGTGTGACGCTATTGCCCCATTATCTCTAACATATGTCAACTTCACTGTTTTGAGAGACTTTAAAATTCATGTGGACGTCTCAAATTGCTCCAAGGCCTCTCAGCTGATTCAGACCCTCTCAGTCTTTTATCTCTCCTGATGCAGTTTAATGCGCCTTTCACTCTGTGCCTGATCTCTGTACTAGGCTATCAGAATTTTTTATGAAAGAATCAAAGAACTCTACTCCACATGTCTGGGGGACGTCAGCACAATAGACCTACTGACGCCTTCCGCCATTCACTTACCTGCTTTCTCTGAGTTTTGCATAATATCGGAAGACGACCACTTGAGGAACTGAAATGCAAATAAGGCTAATCTCTAATTCTTAGACTGGAAGCATACTTTGCAAATCTTTTTCTCAGAATGATTTGGAACGCCTTTCTGAAATCCGATATCTTTCCAGCCATCTGAAGACAGGAGTTTCTGCTGCCACTCCTGAAAAAATACAATGCAGACCCTAGTGTGCTCAGCAACTTCAGGCCCTTTTCACTGCTGCCATTTTCTGCTTTTTTTAGGTCTCGCCTACGCACCGCTCTTGCGCTGCATAGGAAAAAGGCCTTTTGAAATTGATTCGCTTTTCGCCCTAAATACGTGCACGCGTTGCATTGCTTTCAATAGCAACGCGTGCACGTTTGTCGATTCCCTTGCGGGAGCGAGCTTTGACACCATATATTTGTAATTAACTTGCAAACATATGGTGCCCTTGCTCGCTCCCGCAAGGGAGGAAACCGGCGCAGGCCCCCTCCTCTCTCCTTCCCCCCCCTGCTGCCTCCTTTCAGCGCAAGGTGCATGCGCGCTTGTTTGCGATCTGCTTTGGTGACTAATGAGTCACTTAGGTGTGTGTCTGCAGTCTCGGGAAACAAGGGTGGCGGAGGACGGATTCTTCACTGACAAAATGCCAGATAAGCCAATGTCTGACAGGTAAATAAGAGCATGAGAGATGCAGGCATATGCTTCTGGGTCTCAGAAGAATAGACGCAGCGAACGCAGAATTAAGGAACAGCACCTCTCTCTCTTTCTTTCTCGGTCTCACTAAAGTCATCCGCTTTCGCTGCCTCAGTCCCCCTTTCCCTCTCCCGTGTTTGGATCTGACTGTCTTGCCCTGTCTCTCACGCTGTCGTCCTCTCTTGCCACCCACCCCGCTCTCTCTACCCCCTCTCTCTCTCGCGCCCCCACATAGCTCAACATCACACATAGAGCAATACAAAATTTGAACATCCATGAACTTAGAAAGGGGATCTTCAATTAAAACGTATGAAATAAGGTTTTCTGAAAAGTTCAGAAGGGACAGGTTACGCTCCTATTATACATACACTCCCTGAATGAATGAATAAATGAATGGGTGGGTTGCTGGATAGACAGGTAGAGGAATGTATGGATGAAAACAATCATGAACAGGGCGGCTGCAAGGCAATATCCACTTACAATCCACAGATCAGTGCTGGGGCTTCTTCACGAGAGGCTGCAAGGCGCTATCCACTGACAATCGACAGATCAGAGCTAGCGCTTCTTCATGGGCGGCTGCAAAGCGTAATCCACTGACAATCGACAGATCAGGCTAGTGCTTCTTTATGGGGGCATGTAAGGCGCTATCCACTTATACTCGACAGATCAGTGCTAGCGCTTCTCCATAAGGGGCTGTAAGGCGCTATACACTTCCAATCGACAGATCAGTGCTAGCGCTTCTTCATCATGAAAAAACATGGACTAGAAAGGAGCAGTTTAAAGGCGCGGAGGTGGTCTTTGACAGGTCGACGCTAGAGGTCCTTTGCAAGAAATAGTGCTAAGATATGACGGGGAGTAACCACTTACAGCCACGAGTACAGAGATAGCGGTTGGTCACAAGAAATGGACTGGAAAGGCGCTACTTTCAAGCCGTTGAGCATTGGCTTTGGGTCGGGATAAGGTGTTAGGAAGTCTTGAGGCACTACACTCACTTACAACCTCTGACCAGAAGTAGTGGGTAGAGAGGTAGCGCTAGGAATAGGACCCTGCCCGCTGACAGATCGGATCCAGTGCGTGCTCAGAAGAATCTGTACTGGAAAGGCACTACTTTCAGCTGCCAGTGGCAGGGGAGGTGGGCTTAGGAGGCAGTAGGAAGAGGCAACGTATTTATTTACAACCAACAGATCACAACTAGCGCGTCTTTGGATGATCACGAACTGGAAAGGGGTTATTTTTAAGGCGCTGTGGATGCAGGCTTCGAGAAGAGTTAAGGCGAGGCACTGAGTTCCTCTCCAATTACAGACCTCCGACCATAGGAGGTGGTGAAGGGAGGCAGCAGGACACGGTTTACTTACATGCTGACAGATTCCAGCTACTGATCGTTCATTACACTTGGATCGGAAAGGCGCTAGTTTCAAGGCGCTGGAAGTGAAAAGGTACAGTAGCATGAGATGTCAGGAGGCAGCGAGGTCCTATTCACTTACAAGTGACAGACAGAGCTAGCGCTTGTTTGCAGGCACATGGGAGGTGCTGCTTTCAAGGCGCTGGAAGTAAAGAGGGCCCGCAGCCTGAGATGTCAGGAGGCAGCGAGGTCCTATTCACTTACAAGTGAAAGACCAGAGCTAGCGCTTGTTCACAGGCACATGGGAGGCGCTGCTTTCAAGGCACTGGCAGTGAAAAGGGCCAACAGCATGAGATGTCAGGAGGCAGAGAAGTCCTATTCACTTACAAGCGACAGAACAGAGGTAGCGCTTATCCGCAGGCACATGGACGAGGAAGGCGCTGCTTTCAAGGGGTCGAAGGAGCCCTTTAGGAGGAGACGTTGGGAAGTGACAAAGCACTGTTCATTCACAGTCAACAGGTCAGAGCTAGTGCTTCTTGAAGAGGCAGCGAGGCACTATCTCCTTACAGCCGCTAGCGCTTCTCTGTAAGAGGCAGCTCTATGAGGCAGCAAAGCAGGAAGGTTAATTTGGCACCAAATGTGCGCTCTGCAATGTATTGTATCATCATAATGCAAATGTAAATTTCCGTTTTCAATAAAATCTTGGGTTCCGCTTGCTGTTAGTGGCAGCTTAGAACGGACCCTAAAAAAATTCACCCAATACCCGCCTGGCGGTGCGAATTCTCCAGGAGGTGGGGTGAACAACACTGTACAAACTGAGCATGAGGCCACTGCCTCCTGACCTTTGACCTACCCGGCATGCCTCTGTGGCCTCACTGTTAGCTCCTTGAGGTGATGATCTGGTGAGCTGGCGTCCGTTCACCAGTGTCCGGCTCATAAACCCATTTTAAATCAAAGTATCCACTGGTAGGCTGCTAACAAGGATGTTTCCCCTTTGTAGTACGTTGTGAACTGAATCACCTTCCTACATTTCTAAAGCTATACCAAACAATCATTAGAACAGGCAGGAAGAAGGTGCCAGCATTGCAAGGACAAAAAACGAAAAGACATTATTGTATGTTAATTACTTTTTTAATACTGTTGTTCAGTTGTACATAATGTGTTCTTGGTTAAATAAAGGGTAACAAAAATGCTAATAACACTATTTTATGATTACTTTTCAACATGTGGCACAGCTGTTACCATGCTCTACAGCATAGTTTAAAGACATTGGCAAAGCCAATATCTCTGGCTAAACTCTTAGAAGATCCAAAAGGCAAGACCTATTGGCTATGCCAACACTTGTTTAACCATAGACTGCAGATCATACTGAATACGGCTCCTAGTCAAATCCGGAAGATCCCTATTCGCCAACATATTTTGCCTCATCTAAAGCAGCTACACTTGCTTCCTGTGGTAAAAAGGATTCATTGTAAAGCCCTAACTTGGCTTTTGGAGCCCTTGAGGGTAAAGGCCATTGTTAGCTGAGAAATAGGCTCGTCGGTACCAAAAAGTGAGATCTTTGAGATCTAACCACCTCCTACTTGTGCATATCCCCAAAGTCCATTGTGGAGTTAGCTCGCTCACGGTAGTGACGTCAATGCTTTGGAACACCTTGCCAATCAAACTTTGCATAGCCGAGTCCGAGCACTGCCTTAAGAAAGAACTAAAAACCTGGCTCTTTGACCAAAATTAGGCATGTCTTGTTCTATGCTTTTGAGCAGTGGGACACTTCTTCTGGAACAGCCAAGTGCTTTACAGATGTCATTGATTGATTGGTTGATATCACACTCTGCTTTAGTACCGAATAACTCAATATGCTTAAGTACTGAGCACGGTTGTTTACCTCACTGAACTGGGGTATATTTACAAGCCCCTAATGCCACCGGAGCATCACTTTTTCTTGTGCTCCAGTGGTGTTGCTCTCAACCCAATATTTACAAGTAGGCATTAAGCCACTTAACACGGCTAAACACCACCTTGTAAATATGCCCCTTACAGCGGCAGTCTGCAGTGGCAAAAGGGCGGGCAATGGGTGTTGCTTTGGGCGCTCCGCTGCAACACCCATTGCTTTTTGATGCTGCACCATATTTATAAGGTATGGGGCAGCGCCAAAAATAAGACCAGGAAATACCTGGTCTTAAACAGGTGACACAAGGAGAAATGTTTTATTTCTTCTTGTATTTTGCTCTTTCCGTGTGTGTTGCATTCTGCAGCATACATAGAAACAGCAAATCGTCTGTAAAGATTGTTTATGTGCAGTAAGATGTCCCTTCCTGCACATAAACAATCACCTCTGCAGCGTGCAACATGGGACAAGGGTGCTTGCACTGGCACTAGGCAGCTTTTTTTAGTGCCAATGCTAGGGAAAAAACACAGGGTTTATCTGTATTTTTGTAAATACGGCGCATCCCTGCTTTAAAAAAATGACAAAGTGAGGCATTAGCAATTTTGGAGCAACACCGTGCTACGACTTTTTTTGTAAATATCACCCTCTTTTCTTTATTGATGGTTAATAATTATTGATTTTATTATAGATTAGTAATGTAGACATATCCTTGTTTGAGTACATGATTGATCGCTTTGTATTAAGGACCACCTTTCTTACTATATACTATGGGTATTCTGGGTCAATATTAGGGGTGACTTATAAACATTAAAAAAGAAGATTTAGGCCTGGCAAAATGTGTGTTTTGCCAGGTTGAAATTGCAGTTTTAAAACTGCACACAGGCTGCAGGGGCAGTCCTGGAGACATGCTATACAGCGCTACTTTAGTGGGTGACACAATGAGTGCTGCAACTACCCTACTCACATTTAATTTACAGGCCCTTGCTACATGCAGTGCCATATACATGGAAGTTAATTATACGTGCCAATTAGTATATAAATTTACCAGGGTTAAAAGGGATAGAACAATCACTTTACCACTGGTTAGCAGGACTAAAGTGTGCAGAGTCCTGTGGCCAACAATAATGGGTTCGGCAAAAGAAGGCAAAAGATCTAGGAGGACATGATGCAAAGATGTCCATTTCCAACTGTCAGTTTTGCCAGAAGAAGTTCTGATATGGTATGACTGTCCAACCCAAGTTATGGACACATGTACAAAGCATTTTTGTGGTCAGAAACGGACATTTTCCGACTGCAAAAATGCTTTAGCATATGTTCAAAACACAAATTGGGATTTGGTAACACGTTAGATAATGCTATTTGTGTTTGCGATTTCGGTATTTGGAAGGGGAGTGTTTATGGCATCCCTTCCAAATAACCAAATCTGAATAGGATGTGTGAATGTTTTGCAATAGAATTACGGTCGCAAAGTATTCATATTTTACCGATGCCTTGAAGTAGGTGGTAGCCGCTTCCCATTTAAGAATGGAAAAGAAATAGTTTTGAAGAGCATCCTTAAAAAATGAAACTGCAAAATTTATTTTTTTCTTTTTAAACACATCCCTAAAGGAAAACAGGTTACGTTTAAAAAAAAAAAAAAGACTGCTTTATTTAAAAGCACTCACAGACGTGGCGGTCTGCTGACCTCAGTAGGCCACCATCGGTGTGATGGCATCTATTCCTAATGGGTCGCAGATTGCGTCCTACCTCATTAATAAGCATGAGGTAGGTCTATTTGCGACTCACTAGGAATCGCTAATGAAACTCAAAAGAGTACATTAGGAATACGATTTCCTAATTGTGATTCAGAAAGAATTGCAATTAGGAAATCGGTATTCCTAATGTTAGTACATCTGGCCCTTAGTTATATGAAACAACTGTGTGTGGGAGCCCTCTGGTGAGTTTCATGGACTAATGCTTATGAGACTAATTGCGTCAATCACGGGAAAGTGTAGGCCCTCCTATTGGCTGCCATATTTCATCATGTGTTCTTCTCTATGCGCAGGTGCAACTCAGAGCATTGACCAGCAGCCGGCCTTCATTTCGGTCACTGAGGATGCAGCGATCAATATAACCTGTGAGGTACCTCCAGATCGGACTGCGGACAAGATGAGCCTGAGGAGAGGTGTCCGGGAGCTCCTGCACTTCTCGAAGGAAAGCGGATTAGTCAGCAGTGTGGGGAATGAATTTGCTGAGCGCGTCCAGGTGTTTGGGACAGCAATGAGCATGACAATAAGGCTGCGCCAGCTGCGGGAAAGTGATACGGATTGGTACATGTGCGTTGGAAGCAAGAAAAATTCGCCCTTCTCCGATTTGTATGGGTCAGGCACAGTGGTGATTGTCACAGGTAACAGGATTCAGTTTCTATTATTTTTCCTTAATCTTACATATCCTTTTGGTCCTCTTAGGATCCTGAAAAGAAAGTTGCTATAAACTGTTTATGGGCAATTGGATTTGCTTCTGTGTAAAACCAAAGCTACAGTAATGTAACAGGCAAGGAATCATGCAAAGTGGGATGGCTGCTAGCTTGGCTAATTAAATCCTATACACAGGGCTCACCGATCAGAGCAATGCAGAAGGAAGCAGAATACTCACAAGGAGAAAACTACCCAAGCTTTCACGGACCACTGTTCACGGCTGTGTGATCTGAAATACGACGACGATGGAGGAACTAACAAGGGCTAGTTTAGAACAATTACTAAACTAGGAGGTGGGAAAACACCAGGAACTTAAGACGTGCCCTCTGAGTTCCATTCCACCTTTGTACGTCTCAGCTCGAACCGAGGCATGCTGTATCCTCTTCTGGGCTGAAAGCCCGCCCATAGACTGCCCATTTGCTGGCACCATGGCCACTCCATTTTTCGTCCTACCCATTTGTCAAGGGCATGAATAAGTCACTCCTCTTTTGGTGCTTAGCCCTCCGAGTGCACTTCCCATCTACTTTTCACATACACAGCGCACATTGTAGGGCATTGTTTCGGGACTACTTTTTTTAATTTGTGGGAATGGGTGACTTGCTCAGATCGGGTTACTGCTGCTGTGATGAACCGTCATTAACGCTAAACATCCTAATATCCAATATCTGCTGCTAACATTTTGACCTTTCAAAACTTTCAAATGACAATTTATATTGCAGAGAGTGCCCCATTGGCGAAATTGCAAAACTGCTATCAATTCTTGACGAGATATTAAGTACACAAAACATGGGTCTGAGAAACAGCTTCAGTTTGGCTACAATTATTGCAGGGAATAATGAGTACCCCATTGCGGTCGCAAATAAAGACAGGATATGGTTCGACTTCTAAAGGGGAATAATAGACATCTGACAGCAGCAGGAAACCAGTTAGTTTTATTGACTTTGCCCCACAGCCTTCGCGCTTGCAATAGGTGATCAGAATCAGACACACCCAGGCAGACAACTTTCAACGATGGTTATTCAAAAAGCCCGATAGATTGTTCTTATTGCTATACACCACTGTGCGATATGAGGGTTAAAGCATTCCCGGAAAGTGATCATTATACACTGATCCTTTTCTTTACGCTTTCAATCTGATGGGGGATGAGGGCGCATATGTACAAACACATTTTCCCATCGGCACAGAATGAGTTAAAACCTTTGATGCACCTGGCCCCTGATTTCTAGCCCTCTTTGAGATACCATTCAGGGTGCATGCTCCAGTTAGGATGAAGTTGTACAAAGTGTAGTCTAACCACATCTTACCCTTGATATCTACCTTTGTACAAGACATATTATCCCAAGAAGAATCTTCCTTCCTCTGCCCACAGCAAATTCTCAATCAGCATAATAGCATAGTGAACTTTATATCGCCACTTCTTTCTAGGCAAATCAGTGAAAGGAAGAAATCCTTCTGAAAAGCCGATCATTGGTTCAACAAAGCCAGTCACTGATGAAGGCCTCTCTAATACGATCTATGAAGAGGGGAAACCTGCTGATAGTGCGGCCTCAAGACATCATTATAAATCCATGGTTTGGGAAAGAGACAGCCGGAACGATCTACTGCCTGCTGTAAGGAACAAGGACATATATACTTTTTGGAGAATTGTAGCATCCAGCCACAACAACAAAACCATTTTTTCCAGAGTCATTTATAACAGAGGACCAGTGGTATTTTTATTAATCCATGTTTTATACTCTACTAGAAGTACTGTTAGTTGGGTAGCTTGCTGCAACATGTTGTTTTTGATGTATCCAATGAATTAAGCCCTTTTTGCTAAAAGATCCGATGAAACCCACAAACAAGCAAAACGTGGAAAGGCCCAGGCCCTTAAGGAATCCCAGCAATCTTTATAACTCTAATCCCATTCTCTGGGGCTGATACATTGCATTTATTATTGTAGAGATACCAAGGTCCAGGGATCCCAAATCTGGAGGGAATTGCTCAATTTGTATATAACTTATTCCTTGTGGAGGATGACTCAAGACACTGGACCTCTATGGTCTCAAAAAAGTACATGCATTCAGTAGGGAGTCAGTTCACTCCTTCTCAAGTAGATTTGAAAAGCAAGAAAATCAAATGAGTTGGTGAGTCCAAATGATTGTTTTATTTGTTCAAATAAAGGACTTCTGTTTCAGCTGATCCAATCATTCAAGCTTATATTTTTCAAAATAAGGCGAACAAGCACATTTGAAGAGGAAGTGAACAGCCGACACGTGTTTCACCCTTATGGCTCAATATCGGGCCAGGGCTTTCTCAAGGCTGAAAAAAGATATTTGTGAAAAAAATGTTAGATGAATTAGAGTCTTAAGGAAATCTAATATCACCCGGTGATGTGTAAGAAAAGTAACCGTGATATAGAAAAACCAGAATAATGGGAAAGTGCTCAGGGCAGCGTGAGGGGGAAGAAAAACAAGGAAAAATTATTCCCATTATTCGCCTGAGAGAAGGGATACTGTTTTCTCAGGTATAGCAATCATGGAGGCACTCAGTGAGAGTATTATATTCACAGTCTGTGACCTTGTCAAATACAAGAAAAACGGCAACCATAATGACAATAGAGAATTGATAGGTGTGTTTTTAAAGTCAGGTGCTGTTAGTACAGGTTTGCAGGCTTTAAGAGGGAATTAGTCGTGTCATTTTCACAAATGAGGTGATTTAGTCATACCACAGAAAGGCAGGTATAACAAGATATAGCGATTAAGTTAGATCAGATATATACCTTAATGTTCAAGGATGCAGCACAGTACATTAGCTTCATATATCACTATTCAAGGTCACTGCGCAATACATTCGGTCAGACCTCTGCACCGGAAAATTAAACAAAAGAAGAGAAAGAAGAGAGAGAGAAAGAAGAAGAAAAGAAGAGAGAGAAAGAGGTGGAGAAAAAAGGAGAAAGAATGCCTGTGAATTTATTCAGACTCAGTACTAATATTACATATATAATTTACATGGCATTGTGTGCTTAAACCGGCTATCATTTGGCCCGTAGCATACTATTAAATTCATTCTCTAGGGAAGTAGTTATGCACTTCATAATCTCTTTGCGCAAGGCATTGGTAGGGTTCTACACAGCATAAAATGCATTTTTACAATTTATGAGAGGAAATTAATGATTAAGAGATTGTGCTCTTAATTCTCATTTTCGAACCATTATTTTTATAGGACTCTATATCAAAGAAACAAGTCCAACTCATCTCGAGTCAACAACCGTAAAGATAAACAAGGCGGGAGGATTCCAAAATGTTTCAGTCATAGTTGATACGAGAAACGGTATCATAAGGACAGCTTCGTCCCGTTTCAAAGCAAAAAAGCAAAGAGACAAAAAGGTCGTTAACAAAGTTCAAGGGGCCGCCTGCTGTCCGGTCACTTACTTCAGGTTCAAAGGATGAAAGTCTCAGGATAATTCCAGGCGCTTATTCTTCCCACCATGGTATAGTCGCGTTGTGGTCCGCGGCCATCTTTAAGAAGGCTAACGAAGCCAGTCACGTGTCTACGGCATTCGTGAAGGTACGGCTCGTCATCTGGAGCGCCATCTTTAAATGTGTTGATGTTGCATTGTAGTGCCCCATCATATATATGCAGAGGGCATCGAGATTTCGAAATATACATCGGAGTTATTAATACGGTGACTATTTATGGTTGTTAAAATCAATACATATCAAAATCTGGTGCAAAAGAGATTTAAACCGTATTACTTGTGTCTATGGCTCTTCCAAGGACGCGTGTCATCTTAAGTCCGATATGCGTTGCTAGAGACAGTCCGTAGACGTGGTTTACTGAACTAAGCAGGTATCTTATAAATTCAAAAATATCAGTTGTATTAAGTTTTCATAAAATAAAATAAAGTTTATTTTAGAAGAGCTGCCTCTCTTTTAGAAAGATAAATGTGTTGGATTATCGAACCTGCCATATCCTCCTGAAGTATAGCCGGCAAAAGGTATCAATACTGCATCAAGCATTGATGAGATTATTATCTGGGACTCGGATAGTACACAGCTAATAGGTCCCGAGATCAAGTCATGCACGCTCTGCAATGGGAGGGAGTTAATGGTATTTAATAATAGTGGGTACTAAACCTCTCATGTCATTGTAAGTTAAAAATATTTTAAAGGCAAAATATTACAGTTGTCAGACTATCTACAGAAAGACAACAGTTTGAGACAGAACTAACCATATCCAAATGGTATGTTTCAGTGTGTATACAGGATAAAGAGCTGAAATGAAAATGCAAGTATGAAATACATATGATGAACAGAATAGGGAAACGAGGAAAAGGGGAGCCTTAATGAATCAAGGCTCTGTAGAGACATAAATGATTCAGAATAAGTATATCACAAAGGTTGGCATTTCTACAATTCTCCTATACAGCAGTACTGGTTAATAACCCCAAGAACAAGTGCTTCTTAGGGTGTGATTGCTTTCTGTTCCTTCTGGTGACCACTCATACCCAGCAGTATATTCGTGATCTTTGTTTAGGCCTGTTTCTACGGTCCCATAGCGTATTATGTAGGCACTTTCTTTCTGCCGTAGTCGCTGTTCCAAATTCCCTCCTCTTTCATGTTGTTTTATTTTTCCCAGGCCACAGAAAACGAAATTGCGATTATGTTCATGATGCGTGTTGAAGTGTTCAACTAAGGGTTGTCTGTCATCCGTTTTATGGATATTCCGATAGTGTTCCTGTATTCGTATTTTAAGTGGACGAATCGTACTCCCTATGTAATGTTGTCCACATGGACAAGTGATTAAATAGATTACATTTTTGCTTTCACAGTTAATAAAGTCTTTAATCTGGAAACTCTGACCATTTATCATCGTGCTCTGTATTTTAGATTTACCCAATTTGCATACTGAACAGTTGGCACAGGTGTAAAAGCCAATTGGTTTATGTAGGAAGGTCACAGTCTTTTGTTGAGGTTGAAAAAAAGAAGGACACAGAGAGTCACGAAGATTTTTACTTCTCTTGAAGCTGAGTTGAGGTTGATCTTTTACTACATTTCTTACTGTCGGGTTGAGTGTCAGCAGATTCCAATGTTTTTTCAAGACTTTGCGTATATAGTGATGGCCATTACTAAAGTGGGTACGAAACCGTATGGTAGATTCCTTCCCATTCTTTTTCCTGTTAAGCAAGAGGTTATTTCGGTCCAGATGGGAAACATGTTGTTGTATGTCTCTAAGGGAACACTTATTATATCCTCGTTGTGTGAGTCTTGATATGATCTCTTTTGATTTGATGTCATAGCCTTTGTCTGAGCTGCAGTTAATTCGAGCCCTGCGAAATTCTCCTGATGGAATGTTCTTAATAGTATGCTGGGGATGGCTGCTGGACGCATGTAGGATCGAGTTGGCAGCAGTGTTCTTTCTATGAATCTGTGTCTGTAAACGGTTATCTTCAACGTAAATACTTAAATCCAAAAAATCAATTTCTTTTTTGGATATAGTATATGTTATATTGATGCCCCATTGATTGGGTGTCAGAGTCTTTATGAAGTTGAGTAAGCATGTCTCAGATCCTTGCCATATTAAAAGCATATCGTCAATGTATCTGCCCCACATAACTATATTTTTGGAGAAGTTGATCTTGTTGTCATTCCAGATCCAATGGCGTTCTACTTCTCCCATGAAAATACAGGCACATGGGGGAGCAAATTTGGCCCCCATCGCTGTACCTTGTTTTTGTAGGTAGTAAATTCCATTGAAGAGAAAGTAGTTGTTGTATAGGCAAAACTCCAAGAAATCCAAGATCATATTGTTCCTTGCAGTGAAATGGACAGATCTACCTTGTAGACATTTTCTTACTGCTGCTATACCATCAGGATGTCGGATAGACGTGTATAGACTAACAACATCGATGGAGGAAAGGAGATAGTCTGATTGCCATGTGATGTTATTAAGTTTCTGTAGAACATCCTTGGTGTCTCGAATGAATGAGGGAAGATCTCTCATGAACTGCTGTAATTCCTCATCAATGTATGCCCCTATCCGGGAGCATATGGAATCAATTCCAGCAATAATAGGTCTTCCTTTTGGAGGTATACCTGGTTTGTGAACTTTTGGCAAGAGATATAGAGTCGGAGCAACTGGAGTGTCTAAAAATAAGAGTTGTTTTTCTTCTAGTGTTAACAGGCCATTTTCATACCATTTATTGAATAAAATAGCCAAGTTCTCTTGTATTTCCTTAGTTGGATTTGTGGTAAGTTTGGTGTAGCAGGCAGAGTCCCCCAGTTGGCGTTCAGCTTCTTGAAGATAGTCAACTGTGTCCAGGAGGACAACGTTTCCACCTTTATCTGCCTCCTTTATAATTAGCGATGGATAATTTTTAAGCTCCAGCAATACTTGTTTTTCATTCCGTGTGATGTTTTGTGGAAAGTATTTTTGTTTAGACAAGTATTTATGATGTTCAATCTCTAGGTCTTGATTCACGGCAGAAAAAAAGGTGTCTATTGTGTTGCATGTTGGTAGTATTGGTGTGAATTTTGATTTTCTCTTGAGCGATGTATTTTTACAATAAAAGATATCTATATCCAGTTCCTCTGCTGTTGTTGTTAGGGATTCCAGACCATCCGTGGGAACATCCGTGGACAGGTGTGTCAGCAAATTGATGTCCTCCAGGTCTTCTACTGAAAGATGACTTGTGATGGCAGGGTGACTTTGTCTTGTTTTTTGAATTTCATCGGAAAAAAAGGAATGTAATTTTAACCTCCTGGTGAATTTGAATAGATCAATTTTGGTCTGTACCAGGTCCCAACTTGCTGTAGGACAGAATGATAAGCCCTTGTTTAGAATTTGATGATGAGTTTCAGTCAGGGTCTTATTTGAGAGGTTGACCACCAAATTACACAGAGTTATTTCTGTTCTGTTGGTACTGATTTGGTCAGTTCCTTGCTTCGTGCTCGTGTTTGTACTCCCACTATATTGGGTTTTGTAGTTTTTATATTTGGTGGTCGGGTTCGATTGTCTTGTGCGTTGCCCAGACGATGTCTGCGTACTTCCTCGCGAAAATTTACTTGTGGTCTCGCACTTGTCCCATCCTCTGGATTTTCTATAGACTCTGCATCGGATGATGGTATAAGTTCGGAAGAGCTACTTGCTTGAGTTGCAGCCGTAGTAGGGGTTATGTTGTCATATTTTTTTGCAAAAGTATAAACTCTCCCTAGTTGGTAATCGGTCATATCCCGTCTGAATTTGCGGTTTTTCCTTTGGATGATGTCTTCCTCGAAGTCATCAAGGACTTTATTCAACATATCATAGTTTTTGGTTGTTATGTCACCCCAACTTGCTTCTTCGATTGTTTTGGACAATGTATCAACTTCCAGTTTGTATTTTCCATGTTCTTTTTGGGCAATATCAATTAGTTGTCTCAGCATATTGTTAGAAGCCGTTCTTAGGTTATCTTCCCATAGTTGTAGTTTTTCGGGTGCTGTTGTTTCTATTGGAGGGAAAATTAGGATTCTCAAACCTCTTGGGATCAGATTATGTTCCAAATACTTTTTTAGTGATGCTCCTTCCCACCATTTTGATGTCTCTTTCTTGACTGCTTTTTCCAAAGCTTGGAAAATGCTCTTTGCAGATTGTGGGTTGATAATATTCGATTGTCTTGACACATTGGTTCCTAACGGGTCAAATACTTCTTCAAGTCTTATATTCCTTCTTTCTCTCCTATTGTCATAGGTTGCCATTTGTACGTCTTCAGATTGTCATTGCTTTTGAAAGAGTAACAATTATATTTATTTATGCAAATTATCAGTTGTATTTTATTAAAGTTTTTGATACTATTCCTGTTGGTATCTAGCACGCCAGAAAAGATGAAATCCTTATTCAATACTATTGTAGAGATACCAAGGTCCAGGGATCCCAAATCAGCCATCCCCAGCATACTATTAAGAACATTCCATCAGGAGAATTTCGCAGGGCTCGAATTAACTGCAGCTCAGACAAAGGCTATGATATCAAATCAAAAGAGATCATATCAAGACTCACACAACGAGGACATAATAAGTGTTCCTTTAGAGACATACAACAACATGTTTCCCATCTGGACCGAAATAACCTCTTGCTTAACAGGAAAAAGAATGGGAAGGAATCTACCATACGGTTTCTTACCCACTTTAGTAATGGCCATCACTATATACGCAAAGTCTTGAAAAAACATTGGAGTCTGCTGACACTCAACCCGACAGTAAGAAATGTAGTAAAAGATCAACCTCAACTCAGCTTCACGAGAAGTAAAAATCTTTGTGACTCTCTGTGTCCTTCTTTTTTTCAACCTCAACAAAAGACTGTGACCTTCCTACATAAACCAATTGGCTTTTACACCTGTGCCAACTGTTCAGTATGCAAATTGGGTAAATCTAAAATACAGAGCACGATGATAAATGGTCAGAGTTTCCAGATTAAAGACTTTATTAACTGTGAAAGCAAAAATGTAATCTATTTAATCACTTGTCCATGTGGACAACATTACATAGGGAGTATGATTCGACCACTTAAAATACGAATACAGGAACACTATCGGAATATCCATAAAACGGATGACAGACAACCCTTAGTTGAACACTTCAACACGCATCATGAACATAATCGCAATTTCGTTTTCTGTGGCCTGGAAAAAAGTAAAACAACATGAAAGAGGAGGGAATTTGGAACAGCGACTACGGCAGAAAGAAAGTGCCTACATAATACGCTATGGGACAGTAGAAACAGGCCTAAACAAAGATCACGAATGGCACCATTGGCTATAAGATCCCTCACTTCACCAACGAATATACTGCTGGGTATGAGTGGTCACCAGAAGGAACAGAAAGCAATCACACCCTAAGAAGCACTTGTTCTTGGGGTTATTAACCAGTACTGCTGTATAGGAGAATTGTAGAAATGCCAACCTTTGTGATATACTTATTCTGAATCATTTATGTCTCTACAGAGCCTTGATTCATTAAGGCTCCCCTTTTCCTCGTTTCCCTATTCTGTTCATCATATGTATTTCATACTTGCATTTTCATTTCAGCTCTTTATCCTGTATATACACTGAAACGTACCATTTGGATATGGTTAGTTCTGTCTAACTGTTGTCTTTCTGTAGATAGTCTGACAACTGTAATATTTTGCCTTTAAAATATTTTAACTTACGTCATGAGAGGTTTAGTACCCACTATTATTAAATACCATTAACTCCCTCCCATTGCAGAGCGCGCATGACTTGATCTCGGGACCTATTAGCTGTGTACTATCCGAGTCCCAGATAATAATCTCATCAATGCTTGATGCAGTATTGATGCATTTTGCCGGCTATAATTCAGGAGGATATGGCAGGTTCGATAATTCAACACATTTATCTTTCTAAAAGAGAGGCAGCTCTTCTAAAATGAACTTTATTTTATTTTATGAAAACTTAATACAACTGATATTTTTGAATTTATAAGATACCTGCTTAGTTCAGTAAACCACGTCTACGGACTGTCTCTAGCAACGCATATCGGACTTAAGATGATACGCGTCCTTGGAAGAGCCATAGACACAAGTAATACGGTTTAAATCTCTTTTGCACCAGATTTTGATATGTATTGATTTTAACAACCATAAATAGTCACCGTATTAATAACTCCGATGTATATTTCGAACTCTCGATGCCCTCTGCATATATATGATGGGGCATTACAATGCAACATCAACACATTTAAAGATGGCGCTCCAGATGACGAGCCGTACCTTCACGAATGCCGTAGACACGTGACTGGCTTCGTTAGCCTTCTTAAAGATGGCCGCGGACCACAACGCGACTATACCATGGTGGGAAGAATAAGCGCCTGGAATTATCCTGAGACTTTCATCCTTTGAACCTGAAGTAAGTGACTGGACAGCAGGCGGCCCCTTGAACTTTGTTAACGACCTTTTTGTCTCTTTGCTTTTTTGCTTTGAAACGGGACGAAGCTGTCCTTATGATACCGTTTCTCGTATCAACTATGACTGAAACATTTTGGAATCCTCCCGCCTTGTTTATCTTTACGGTTGTTGACTCGAGATGAGTTGGACTCGTCTCTGTGATATAGAGTCCTATAAAAATAATGGTTCGAAAATGAGAATTAAGAGCACAATCATTAATTTCCTCTCATAAATTGTAAAAATGCATTTTATGCTGTGTAGAACCCTACTAATGCCTTGCGCAATGAGATTATGAAGTGCATAACTACTTCCCTAGAGAATGAATTTAATAGTATGCTAAGGGCCAAATGATAGCCGGTTTAAGCACACAATGCCATGTAAATTATATATGTAATATTAGTACTGAGTCTGAATAAATTTACAGGCATTCTTACTCACCTCTCTTCTTTCCTCTTTTCTCGCTTGCTTTCTCCTCTTTCTCCTTTTTTCTCCACCTCTTTCTCTCTCTTCTTTTCTTCTTCTTTCTCTCTCTCTTCTTTCTCTTCTTTTTGTTTAATTTTCCGGTGCAGAGGTCTGACCGAATGTATTGCGCAGTGACCTTGAATAGTGATATATGAAGCTAATGTACCGTGCTGCATCCTTGAACATTAAGGCATATATCTGATCTAACTTAATCGCTATATCTTGTTATACCTGCCTTTCTGTGGTATGACTAAATCACCTCATTTGTGAAAATGACACGACTAATTCCCTCTTAAAGCCTGCAAACCTGTACTAACAGCACCTGACTTTAAAAACACACCTATCAATTCTCTATTGTCATTATGGTTGCCGTTTTTCTTGTATTTGACAAGGTCACAGACTGTGAATATAATACTCTCACTGAGTGCCTCCATGATTGCTATACCTGAGAAAACAGTATCCCTTCTCTCAGGCGAATAATGGGAATAATTTGTCCTTGTTTTCCTTCCCCCTCACGCTGCCCTGAGCACTTTCCCATTATTCTGGTTTTTCTATATCACGGTTACTTTTCTTACACATCACCGGGTGATATTAGATTTCCTTAAGACTCTAATTCATCTAATATTTTTTTCACAAATATCTTTTTTCAGCCTTGAGAAAGCCCTGGCCCGATATTGAGCCATAAGGGTGAAACATGTGTCGGCTGTTCACTTCCGCTTCAAATGTGCTTGTTCGCCTTATTTTGAAAAATATAAGCTTGAATGATTGGATCAGCTGAAACAGAAGTCCTTTATTTGAACAAATAAAACAATCATTTGGACTCACCAACTCATTTGATTTTCTTGCTTTTCAAATCTACTTGAGAAGGAGTGAACTGACTCACTACTGAATACATTGCATTTATTAGTAGTGCAATTATACATGATTCATGTCTTGGAGCCGAGATTGTGCTGGTCTTCAAGAAAGGTTACAGGTAAAAGATTAATAATTACCATCCCTCTTAGCCTGCTCAGCAATATTCAGAAATGTTTTTTTCCAGTGTATTGCTATAAAGGATCAAGAGCTGGGTCGAGGAGATCAAGATTCTATCTAATTGTCAGGCCAGCTTCAGGAAGAACATGAGCACAATCGATAAAGCTTTCAGGCTCTACCTTCTACTGATCAATTTTGCATTACTGAAAAACCAGCTGTTATTTGTGGCATTTCTGCGCCTTTGTGAAAGTCCTGGCCACCTATTGTGGTCCACTGTGTCAGATCTTTATACTCCACCTGGAATTTTTTTCCATATTGATCAGATTGCATGATGGGAAGTTTGCTAAGATTCGTGGGGGCTCAGCAGGCTTGCACCCATGATATTTTCATTATATATTGCCATAGTTGTAGAGTATGTTCAATCCTGTACCATTGACACTCCAGTCTATGGTGGGTCTAAGGTCGCAACACTCCTGTTTGCTGATGACACTCTTCGGGTCTCAGAGCCCCCTTTTGGCCTTCAGAATGGTTTAAAAAGATTTGGAGAATGTTATTCCTCAAAGTGTATGATAATCAACATGGCAAAAACCAAGTTAATGAAGTTTCACCCACAAAAGAGAATAAAGAAAAACTTTACATTAATCTCTTCTCTGGAACAAGCTTCTTACTTCACCTACTTGAGCACAAACTTTTCGAATGATGTAAGGTGGAGGCAGCACCTGAATCACTTAAGAAATCTGATGACCCAGTAAACTGGGTGCATATTCCACTTCGTACGCAATAATGGCGGCCATATGGTCCATTGGTTCTTGGGGGTATGGAATGAGCAATGTCAAAGTGTTGCTGCGTTTAGGGCAGAGCTGTGGGTATTTTCTAATGTCTCTGACTTATTTAATTTAAAGTACAACAACACTTGAAAGCTGCAGTTTATTTAATACATATTTAATCTACATATACTGCCTTGCTTTATGCATCTATATACCTTCCATGCACTTATGGACTTATATATTTATGCATTTTCTTCTAATTCAGCATATTTATTGCACCACTCTATTTCTCACTCTGTGCCGCTCTCAATATATCCTCTACCTCAACTCTGACTCATCTCAAACCTCTTTTTTACTACTCTTTCCAATGCTCTACCCTATTTTTCACCCTATACCTCTAATAATATATCCTCTACGACACTCTTTCATTCATCCCAAACTCCATACCACTACTATGATCACCAAAATAACCTTCTATACTCTTACTTTCTCTACCCCTCCTTGCATCATCTCATACCTCTTTTTACTATTCTGATCCCCCAAAACAAGCCTTTCTAAACCCTTCCCTCTGACTCTTCCCCCTCCACCTCCCTTTTTCTCAACCCAAGCCTCCTTCCACTGCTATGAGCTCCAAAACAACAACAAAAATTTCTAAATCCTTCCCTCTTCAATCCCACCACTATCCTTTATGTTAGAAATGGGATTTCTGGTTGGCTAGGGCAAGGGCCTAAGCCAGGCAGAAACCACCACTCTAGTCAGGACAAGTGAGTTACACGATGTAGATAACCCATGCTCACCCCCTTGGTAGCTTGGCACGAGCAGTGAGGCTTATCCCAGAGGCAATATGTAAAGTGTTTGCGCAACACACACACAGCAGCAGCACACTAGGCACACGCAAAAGGTTATATAAAAATTGCCCTTGTATTACTCATAAAAAACATTAGAACGTAATCACATATATACACTGTGCCACCTGGCACAAGGTATCACTTCACAGGCGATAATATACATTACAGGGCCAATCAGGCGACTGGCATAACCATTAGAACACACAAGTAGTGAAAATAAAGAAACAACCAGTAACTATTGGCAAGAGGCACTTAGCATTAACACGTTATGCATAAATCATGAGGCATGAGGCATAACATCATAGTGCTAGTGCACCACAGTAACACCCTGCACACTCGGTAGGTGCACACATCACCTAATGGCATTAGGTCCCACTGACCCTAGGACGCACCTTGGCCAGTCTCATCCTGGGAGGCCCATACTGGACTTCCCCGCAAAGCCATTGTTACAAGTAAGGGGCTTCCTAAACTGTGTGTCCCTTTCCATGGACACGAGGCTTCACTAGCCCCCTAGCTGCGGACACAGCCGAGCCAATGCCCCTAAAAAGATCCACAAAGCAATCGGGGCGGGGTACAACTCACCCTTGATTCAAAGCTGGAGTGCTCCCATGTTGCAGCTGCCCGCGATCTGGCGGCGCAGCTGTGAAAACCAGCACCAAAAGTGTGACTAGCAAGCCCCACTCATCGGGGCTTCCCTCCTTTCATTGCAGCCACCCGCAATCTGGCGGCATAGCTGGACATGAAGACAGGCACCTACAGTGCCTTTCAAGCCCCACTCACTGGGGCTTCTCTCCTTTCGTAGGCCAAACAGGAAGGGTGCAGCCGCAGGAAGTCCGCAAGGCTCAGGTCCTCTCCCACGGGGTCCAGTGAGCCTGCGAGGCTACGTCTTGCTCTTGGCTGCATGCGGGGCTGTACTCAGCACTACGGGAGCTCTGCCTTGGACCAGGCACAGGAGTGCCTGACTTCCGCTCCAGCAGCACTTCCTCCGGCCAGGCCGCAACTGCTTGACTTCCTCTCTGGGGCCCTGGATGCCCATGAACACGGGGTAGGCTCCCGCTCAACTTTGCTGATTGGCGCAGACTCTGGCTGACTTCTGGCGGGCCGTCCCACCACCAGGCAGGATGGGGGAATCCCCATGCCGGGATTCCTTCCGAGGGGATCCTGAAATGCAGCGGGCTTCACTGCACAGCGCCTTCAAGCGCAAAAAACCCTGAGGCACTACTCAGACCTCAGGGCAGTGTGGGCCCCCACCCGGGGCTCTGGCCACCTCGGGGAGGGGGGCGCTGCCCATGCTGCAGGGCACAAAGCGCTCCTCTCGTCCTCTGGCATTACGGCAATAAACATGAAGCACTCACGAGGCGCTAAGTCCCCAGTTCCTGATGGTATAGCTGGGCTAAGGCAGGCCAGCACATAGGGACCCCCAGGAGCCAGCAGCCGGGTCACACGGTGGTTCCTCCTCGCCCAGCAGTCCTTTAGTTTCTGCAGGTAACCCAAAAAGTTCTGTATTTCAAGGTGTCACAGCCCCAATATTTATACCTCACATGTCTTTGTTCTCCCCCTGGCACAGGGCTCTGCGCCTGGTCTAAACCAGTTCTGGAGGGGACTTGAAAACACCTTTACAGTGCACAACAACATCCTTTGTTAGTTTAGGCTCTGGCCCCAGACACACCATAGGGGGGGTGGAGCCAGCATTGTGGATGGCAGGCACAGTCCTATTCAGGCCCAGGTGCTACTCCTCCCACTACTCCAAATGCAGATCGGCTTATTTAACCTAGCGTGGACTCACCCAGTCCCTCTGGAGCCACTGCACCTCCCTAGCCCCTGTCATCCAGAGCCAGACATGCAATACAAAACAGGCAGGCACAAAGGCACATAGCACACACAAATACCCACTTCTAAATGTGGCATTTCTAAAATAGTGGTAATAAATCTGCGAACACCATTACACAGCGTTTATTACCACTATTCCAAACATACCAAACTTGATCACGCTACTCCTCTCTGGTCAGGAATTACCACTGAAACACATATTAGGGAATCCCCAATGCATTCCTACGAGAGGGCAGCCTCATTGTAGTGAGAAACAAAATGGCTGCTTGTCACTACCAGGACATGCCACACAGTTAAGGCACATGTCCTACCTTTTACCTACATTGCACCCTGCCCCTAGGGCTAACCAGGGCCTACCTTAGGGGTGACTGATATGTAGTAAAAGGGGGGTTACAGACGTGGCAACCACTTTATGTGCCACGTCACAGTGGCAGTAAACTGTGCACGCAGGCCCTGCGATGGCAGAGTCCTGAGACAGGTTTGAAAGGCTATTTTGGTGGGTGGCGCAAGCAGCACTGCAAGCCCACCAGTAGCATTTAATTTACTGGCCCAGGGTATATGAGATACCACTTTAGAAGGGACTGATAGGTAATTTAAATATGCCAAACAGGTGTAGACCAATCTTACCAAGTTTACCATAGAGAAAACATGCACTTTAACACTGAACAGTGGTGATAAAGTGCCCAGAGTCCTAAAACCACCAACACCAGGTCAGAAAAAAAATACTAGGAGAAAGGCAAAATGTTCAGGGATGACCCTGTAAAAAGTGCCAAGTCTAACACTTTATAAATCCAAATAACAGACTAACATGTCAACCATATTTCACTGTACTAATTCACCACTAATCCTTTATGGGTTCCGGAGTAGCATGCTACTCGCTAAAAAAGTGCTTTGACACCTCATCAAGAGTAGCAAGCGCTATATAAATGCAGACCTTCTTCCCTCTTTTATCATTCTGCTACCGTTCTCAATCCAAATAACCGACTAACATATCCACCACTCAAATGACTTTCATATTTCACTATACTAATTCACCACTAATCCTTTATATGGGTTCCGGAGTAGCGTGCTACTCGCCGAAAAAGCACTTCAACCCCTCGTCAGGGGTAGTATGCTCTATATAAATGCAATTACAACTACGTTAGGAGCGCTGGACAAACGTAATACAACATTGCAGGGCGTGCTCGACAATCATCTGATTCTTCCCGTGTGCTCACGAGGTACTTTATTTATTATGTGTTCCCTGTTCACTGTAGTGCTCTGTGGAGTTGCTCAGGCACATTCTTGGATTTCTAGGTAGCTGCATTGTTATTTTCTTTTACTTTATTACTATTAATTGCCTATTGGGACATGCAACTGCTTTCTTCCTCGTGGTACTGTTTACTTTGCGAGCCACCTCTTTCTTCATGGCGCCCTCTGGAATTAAGGGTCTTCATGGCGCCCTCTGGAATTAAGTGTCCCCTGGATGAGTGCGGCTACTCGGGCGTCACATTCTTTCTCAGAAGCAACTGCTTGTGCTCAGCAATTATTCTTTCCTAGTACCGATTCGATGCCACACTCTTTAAGTCAGAGTGGCCGTTTCGGTGCTTCATTCTTTCTTCCAGAGCTGCTGCTCGGGCGCCACATCCTCCGCCCCAGAGCGGCTCTTGGGACTCGTTCTCTCCCAGAGTGTGGCTGCTGGGATATTGCAGGCTTCACTGAAGCGGGTGCTCCGATCTGTGTCGTTATCTCTCGGGGAATTTCCCTTTAGATGAGGCTGCCCTGATGCCACGTAGCTATTTTATAGCAGATGCTAGGTGCCCCTCGGGCTATGTCTTTCTCTGCTGTGTCCCTCTTCTTCTTCCCATGTTTTCACTCACCTCTCTTCCCTGATGTCATCTCTCAGCAGTAGTATTCATTTATGGGCAGTGCCCCCCGTCCCAGATGCCCAGATCGCAACTGCCATGCTTCCACTTTTGCAGCTGTTTTCACCTGAAGCTAAACAATTCACAAAATAGAAAAAGGGGCATTTTTTGTGTTTCAATTGTGTGTCCCCTCATTTAGAATAAACACTCAGTCCCATTCCTAGTTTTCTTATCTTCCTCTTTGTCTCTCGTGATTAACCGCCCCTCCCTCGTCTCATGGTACTCTCCTGCCCCACTCTGTATAAACCGCACCGGCTTCTTCTCTTCCCCCGCCCTCTTCCTCCTCTTTCAGTCTATTTTTGGCCAGCCAATGTTCACTCCCCCTCGCCTCCTCACTCACCCTCTTTTAGGGTCCTCTGTCGATGTGATCAGCTCTCTTGCGATGCTGCTGCAGCTGCAGCGCGTCTGACATCACATTAAACCCAGCGGTATGGTGTTCACCAATCGGATGTAGCGTGTTTGTAGCTCTATGTAAGCAGCAAAGGTTGTGCGGAGGAGAATTTTTTTATAGCAACAGGAGTAGTTCAAACACGACGAACTGTACTTATTATAACAGTGTGTTAGAGCGCAGATCACACACACCAGGTGTGATGAGGTCAGGGGGAAGAGGGTGGGAAGATATAATTAGGACAATATGACAGAGTAGCCTGAACAATCTGTTTTTTCATCTTACACACATAAATTATACACACTTACATTATTGTAAACATTATTGTAACGTGTGGCATTCCCCGGTCGTTTGACCTTGCAGAGTGTAATACCCACACAAAGAGACAAAGCGAAAATCGAGCTCCTCGAAGCACTTTATTACTGATATTTAGGGCCATTGGAGTTATGTGGGTCTGCGGTGTTTTGTGCATAATTACAGATTTGCCACATAATCCTCGTGCGGTGCATAATTTGCAGATTTCAGAAAAAAATCTAGCTCATATGGTTTAAAACATACCTAAGGAAACGCAAAATGAGATGGCGTGCTGTGACCGACTTTGGACAAAGGTTAATTGGCCTCGGTTACAGTTGCTGATTGATATATTCGGGTGTTAAACTGGCACCAATGGGGAGAACCCTTTTCCCAAACAGTTTCTTGTCACATAATTAAACCGAACTCCCTAATTTTGTACTCCATTGCCACATAATACCACACATGGGCCTGCTTATACTACATGGTAGCTGGACCTACCCAGGAGCAAACAGGGGTCATAGTGCAGATATTGTATTTTGCTATCGCCCTACATCATTTTAAGATTACTATTTCCACTTCTAATCATATTTTTGGGGCTTAGATCTGGTTTGCATCTTCATTAGTTTTGAATAATAAGCTTTGGTTGGGGGTCTGCTCAGCGTATTATGTTTGGGGGCCTTAAAGCAAAGCAATTGCGCTATCCTTTATATCTTTGTTATGTGTCTCTATCTTTATCCCTCTCCTCACCAACCACCCTCACTTGTATTTCTTAATACCCTCATGAGCCTTTCTGGACAGGAAACCAAAGGTGAATTTCTTCTTTTAATAGCTGCAGATGTTCGTATTTTAAAGGGCTTCACTGCAGACAAGCTGCTGCTTACAACAGAAACAAAAATGTCCCTATTAGGAAAGGCCTACGGATTTATCCTATCAATCAAGTGTCTGATGTTTACCGATTCTGTTGGTTGTCTCACAAACATAGAGTCTACATACAGTAGCTTGTATATGCACTAAAGAAATCTAAAATACTAATCAGTAAAATTACAATTATTTATTTTGTAAATAAGCAACATAAAAATATCAACATAAAAATATCCTTCCCTCCCAGAATGGGTTACAATCTTTTAATCAAATTCAATTAATCATAATAAAAAACAATTTACGTGAATACATGTCACAAAAATCATCATCAAAGTCGACGCGGCGTTTCGGTGATTTCACCTTCTTCAGGACTAAAAAACAGTATGATCAAATCTAAAAAGAAGGGAAAGTATTGTCTTAAAATAAATGTTGACTAAAACAGTGCAATATACAATACTACATTTCATGGCTACAGTATCTTGACTTGAAAATAGCTAATTGCCTGCGTATTGTTACTAATTGGTAAGGCAAACACTTGACAGTATGACGGTATTTCTATAGACACGTATATTATTCGAATTTATTTTATTATTATTTATCAACAGATGTCCTTAAAGTGTTTTATAAATTTATAGAAAGGACCCACTCATACCTCAATTGTCTTGTAACGGAAGGGATAGACGTTTTAAAAAATTGTCCAAATGGAATAGCCCTTCACGGTAGAGGCATCTACTGTTGAATAAGCCTATAATGGAAGTAGGAGTCATCACTTAACATGTACCCTACATTTACTCTCCATTGGAGGTATGAAAACATAGCTTATACTTTATCGACATACCTTATTTTCAGTTGAGTTAGGAATTATATGTTGTGTCCGTAAGAGCCACCGTGGATATACTCGTATTATTCGAGAGAAGCCCACTTTAAAATTTGGGGAAAATATCTCTAGGGTGACAAGTAAAAGAAAAAATCTCTCATTTAATCACTGGGGTTTTGTTCACCTGAAGCTGCTGCTGCCATGGTTCAACAGGAGGAATTAAGTAACTTTATTTTTGCCCCTCATGTCAATGCACATTTAAAATAAACGACATTGTTTCACTTCCCATGAAGGCTGCTCCCTCATCATTGCAGTAGATATGCTGCCTGCAGCAATATAAGCCCTGCAGAGATCACTGCAGAAGCTGACCGGTGAAGACAACAACCAATCAACTTCGCATAATTCAACACAACACCACACAATTAAGTGTCTCAAAATTTCACAATACACAAATCCACACCGCATAATTCCACTACACACAACACATTTAAACATCTCAAAATTACATGCCACAGAATTCAACTGCTCATAAATCTACTCCACCTCATTCCACTGCGTGCCACACAACTACAATCCAACAAATTCAACTCCACATATTGTCACTTTGCTCTATGCCACAAAATCCCGCTTCACAAAATACCACTCCAGGCAACACAATTAAACTACGGATAATACCATTACACATAATTCCACTCCTACCTACATAATTACAGTTCACTCCACAAATTTACACTCCACATTTATCCCCTCGATTTAAAAACACATAATCACATTCCTCAAAATTAAACTCGGCAACATGTCACATATTTCCACTTCACTTCATGCAACATAATTCCACACAATGCCACACAATTCCACACCACAGAATTCAATTCCACACCATGCAACATAATTCCACTCTACATAATATCACTCAACACCACAAATTCAACTCCACAAAAGTACACTCTTCTTCATACCACATAAATTCACTCTGCATAAATCCATTCTGTGCCATATAGCAACAATCCACATAATAACACTCCATGCCATCCCACATAATTCCACTCAACATAATTTTACTCTGTGCCACACAGGTCCATGCCACACAATTAATGTCCACTCAATTCCATTCCACAACACATAATTCCACAATAATTTTTTTTTTTGCTCCACAACACATAATTCCACTACACACCACATAAATCTGCTACACACCACATAGATCCAATCAACACAACAGAATTCCAAATCATGCTGCAAATTCAACACCACGCCACATAATTTCACTCCAGTACATGCCACTTAACAACATACAATACCACTTCACATAATTGCACGCCATGACCCACAATCCCACTACAAATAATTCCACTACACTCAATACCACACGATAACTATCCACATAGTTCCACTGCCCACTATGCCACATAATTCCACTACATATAATTCCACTCAGCACAACACAATTCCACTCCACACGATTTCACTTCAAACCACACAATGCCACTCCACACCATATACATCAACTCCACTCCACTCCACTCCATTAAGCATGACTAAAAGATATTAAAATGAACAACGTTATTAGCTCTCGAATTTCCGTGACCTATTGGCATTGCCAGTGTTTTTTTGACATTTTGGCACCCACATTGGCTGTGGTACACAACACTGCTAAATGACAGGGCAGATAACTACAATCAGGAAGGAAAAGAAAGGTTCATTTAAAATATCTATAGGCGACCCTTTGACCAAAAAATCTAATTTTATGTTAAATATTGAGTACAAAGTACTGAGTGAAGTATAATTCGACTGTGTTGCAGATGCGTCCTTGATATTGGCCACCCTAACCAGAGTGGGTTTACAATGAGACAAGATACCTCATGCAAAGGCTCTTCTGGGCTGTGGATGGAACCATAGATACTAGATTGCTGCCTGATTCGCTGTCCATGGATCTGGTGAAAGTGTTGATACCCTTGGGTGGCAAAACCCATTCACAACATTCGGAAACTAGGTACTGGGCAAGAAATGATGTCTTGGATCTCTCTACCATATGCTGACCATACGACTATGGCGCATGCTGGAAACGTAATATCTCAGACTTGTAGAGTGAACAGAGGGACCCTCCGGGAATACCCCATGCCTCCGTTATCATTCAAGAAGGTGGCAGAACCTTTGAGCAGCATGATTGTGTGTGGGGGAGGTTCACAATATGGGCATGAAAATAAAGGGTGCAAATCCGCATTATGTCATGATATGCTGAGGACATGCTGCTAACAGCAGATATATTACAATCCTTTGGGGGAATAGCTGGGTGAGAGGCCAACTGGGAGAAATCTTTAATTTTCCCATTCAATAGACTTGAAGCTCCATTAAAGAAGTTTTTCCAGGAACAGCTTTGACTTGGGAGTTTGAAGCATTCAGGTACCTGGCGGTTCAGATGCATCGAGGTCAGTTGGATGTTATTGCAGGAAATATAATAATAATAATCCACATTTGTAAAGTGCGAACAATCACCCGTAAGGGTCTCTAGGCGCTGGGGGCCGTCGGGAAGATTAAGCAAGCTATTGCCCAAGTCACATGGTGCTGGGCTAATCTGCCGCCGGCACCGGGGTTCAAACCGTGATCCCCAGATTCCAGACTCAGTCGCCCTGGCCACGGCGCCACACCTCGTCCCTTACGGTGGCAATAGAAGCCCTGAGGACCAATACTACTGTCTGGAAGAAACTCTCACTGACGTCAAGGGGCATGATTGCTTCTGTTTAGATGACATCTACCACGTCACTATGTCTATTAATTGTTGCAGTACAATTAACTTCAAAGGACTTTTCTTACACACTAATTACTGGGAAAAATATACCAAACAATCGCGGATGCTGGTTTCTACCACCTGGTGTGGCCATGCCCACTATGAATTGAATGCCGCCATCGAGATGCCATCATCAAATGCTGGAGTAAAAAACCAGACACAAGAACTCTGCAGTCTCCCTCAGACTCCACCGAGGGTCAGATCGAATGCTGGAAGGCACTGCTCCCAGCAGGGAAGGAAGCAACTCATCAAACATGAGAATAAACCTCCACACCAATAAAATATGGGACTCGCAAAGTTAACGGTCAACCAAGAATAGCACATTCAACCCACGGCTATCCTGATACCAAAGCCAAACATGTGAACGTTTATCACTGCTTCAGAATTGGGAAAAGTTGCTGTGCCTCGCCTCACCTCCCCTGCTCCCGCCACTCCACTCCACTCAACTCCCCTCCCCTCCCCTCCCTTCCCTTCCCCTCCCCTCCCCTCCCCTCTCCTCTCCTCTCCTCTCCTCTCCTCTCCTCTCCTCTCCTCTCCTCTCCTCTCCTCTCCTCTCCTTTCCTCCCCTCCCCTCCCCTCCCCTCCTCTCGCCTCTCCTCTCCTCCTCTCTACTCCTCTCCCCTTCTCTCCACTCACCTCCCCTCCCCTCCCTTCCCTTCTCCAAGATTTCCAGATATATCATAGATGTTTGATGCACATGGGTTTAGCGAGGCTTGTGTTCAGCGTAAAGTAACCCTTTGATGTGGACAAAACTGACCGGCTGATACTGGACAGCTAGAGACTCAGAAAGGACAAGACTGGGCATTTTGCCCCGGTTGTTGTTCATATGGGTGAACGTGCAGTACTTCTCAACATCCAAAGCCTGGTCTCATTTTTCCCTCTCTTTTGATTGTTTCGATGTTAACCTAATAGATGACCAATAAAAACAAGCAATGTCAAAACCAAAATGTCCGGTGTTACTTTGCTAAGATGGACAAAGATGCACACAGAATATATGTGTAGTGCATTTGTGCAACCACCGAATTTCTGTGCAGATATGTGTAGATACAGGAGAGTAAACGCTCAGGGCATATTTTCAAAAAAATGTTGTAGCGTGGAGCTGTGCCAAATTTGGCAGTGCCATGCTCTGATATTTTTTAAAGCCAAAAGCGCTGGGATGCGCTGTATTCACACGAATGCAGTGCACCCCTGTGTTTCCCCTAGCGCTGGTGCAAATAAAGCTGCCTAGAGACAGCGCAGGCTCTCTGCTGCCATGTTGCAAGGGTGCTTGCGCTGCAGGGGCGATTGTTTATGTGCAGGAAGAGACACCTTCCTGCGCATAAACAATCAATAATGGTGATTTGCTCTTTCTAAGTGTGCTGCAGGAGAGAGCAAAAACTGAAGAGAATGTAATTATTTCTCCTCGTATCGCCAGTCTAACGCCTGGTAATCTGCAGATTCTGAGGAATTGTAGTGAAGACAGGGTTTTGCCTGCACACATTGCTATGCTAGCATAAGCGTTTTAGATGTTAACGCCATCTTGCCACTTTGCTGCTTTTGCACACGACACTACAGGTAGCTGTTATTATAAGTAAAACTGATTGCTTGCTTTTTCTTCCCATGAGAGCGGTCTGTTTTTCACATCCCTAGACGTGCACCGCGACCTTAGTCTGAACACTGTGTGCAGAAACCGTCAAGGTCAAATAACAATATATGCTGTTGAATTCAGGTTGATCGGCCCACGCTCTAGACGCAGCAAGCACACAGCTGCAAATATCTGAAACTCGGGTGCCTTTAATATTGCATTGCATGCATGATGTTGGCACTCTTGGAGAAAACCTTTCCAGACACAGAGAGCAATGCTGATCCTGTGATGTGATTCACCTAAGCTGATCTTGGAGGTATGGGGTTCCCCATTCAAACCTAGAGACCTTCTATTATTATTATAAAACCAGCTTACTAGCCGGGGGAGGGTGGTTCACAAGGTATTATAGGACCTGTTTCCACTATCATTATAATATGATCTCTCCCTTTGTTTTGTATGGAATTGTAACAATGCTGATGGTATTATTTCCAATAATTTGTTTGCTTATGTTAGCCTAAGTACTGCATATTAGAGCACGTAGTTAAAAATAAACATTTTAAACTTTTCCGTGTATCTGATCACTCACGTTGTGGACTGATATGAGAATAACAACAAAAAGGTGTTCTTGATTCCCACCATTCCTGAGAGTATTTTAAGCTGCTTGTTCTGGGTTGTCTAATCATTGGTACCTTCGACATGATACGGAGAACGAATGAGACACTGGTGTCCTTGTTTCCTGATCATAGTTCTGCGCATGAGCAGAATCCCCGCAACAGAATGCATCTGAAAGGGGCATATTTACAAGGTGGCGTTAAGCCACTTTACATGGAAAATGGCAGCACAACACCAGAACGTCCAAAAACGTGACGCTGTGGTGGCAATAGGGGCTTGTAAATATCACCCTCCGTGTGGAAATGGAGATGCTTTCAACTCACTCCTCAACGTCTGTCCTCTTCTGCACTGTGACTTCCCCAACATTTATTTCTCCGATTACGTGTCTCATCCTTAGTCTGAAAATGTTCTGCACCACATATTTTTCATGAAGCTTACGAAAGCAATACGTTATTGAATATATAAATAGGACTTTTCCTGTTGTTTATGAAAAAATGTTGTGTTGGGGAAGTTCACCTCAAATTCTTTAATGACCCATCGCCTTTTGGATCAAACTCCAGGGATTTGAAGAACATTCCTCTATATTTCAGGTGAAATGTCGCAGCAGCTCTGCCAACTCTCTCAAGCCTGGAAGTGGGAGAAATCTTTGCTCATTGTTTTGGTGCTGGTGACGCTGGCCTTATGTACAGTCATTGTTATGAGCAAGGTGGAGGTAAGAAAAACATGTGATATCTCTACAGTGATGTTTAAGTGGGTGTGCAAGGAGGCACAGATGATAGTGGTTGACTATCTATGACACCTGTCTATGTGTGTCTGTATGTATATATACATATATCAGCACATTGTGCAGAGCCGCTAACAGCGCCCCACCCCTTATCGAAGGATGAAGGAGGGAAAATTAGACCCACAGCACTTACTTTGGCTAGGATCAATTGGGCCTTAAAAAACATTCAAGTGTGTAAGCTGCCACCAGTACGGACTCCCTGATTCCGATTTGGGTATAGGGTGCAAGAGGAAGTGCCAGCAGATCTGCTCCCCTGTGCCCCATACAATGCAGCTGCTATGGAGGTGTGCTGCCACCCACTCCTAAATCATATTTCCAATTGGAGAAAGTGCAAGGCTGGGTCTCAGCGGGCCTGTTCCACTGTGGCGCACACCATTGTGTGGCCCAGGGAGGAGCAGGTCATCTCCCACTCAAGATACCACTAGTTCCCAAATGAGAACAGGGCACAGGAGCGGGTGGTGCTGTGTGTTATTTAAGTGCCTCCTTGTTCTTCAGCAAGCTGTGGGGGAGGGGGCATTGAAGCACAGTGTAAGTAAATAGGTTTGAAAACTCCTACCCTTAGGCAAGGCAGTGGATTATTCGGGCCACATACTATCTCTGTTTTTTTGAAAGGTGTGGGTAGTAATTATTAAATAACCTGCAAACCCTGGGTAAGGTGAGGAGAAGATGCCTGTATTGCCCTCCCTCCCCATGGCAGTGGTAGGGTTTTATTAAGTACCAAACACAATGTTTTAAATAAATCTCTTCAACTGTTCAATAATATTAGGAGAGATTAAAAAAATAAGTACATTCACAGATTTGGATTGTGGTAGAGAACCACTCCACTATTCCCATGCTTGCTTTGAAAAACACTTTCCTGATGTTCACCAAGATTGGGTGCTATTTAACAAAATAGTATGGTGGTTGAATATAAGTTGCATGGGGAGAGTAGTATCAAATTCCTCTTTCCCATTGCTTTGACCACGCTTGGGGGGATTATTTGATAAATACTACACTCTCCTTGCCAAAAGTCAGGAGTAGTATGTGCCCCAAATGTTTTCATGTGGTACCTGAATAGCCACAGCACTCAGTATGTTACTTGATATTACGAAAGGATATGATGTACAGAATTGACCCTGTTTTAAATATGTCTTCTGGTTTTATCTACAAAGTAACAGCATCCAGGGTTTTTTACACCATTGGGGAACCATTATTGAGATTGCGTCTGCTCTCACCCATTGATTTAGAACCCTCGGGTGCACATAAGCTGATTGATTGTATATTTCAATTTTAGATCTTGCCTGCAGACATCTTTAGCCATCCTTTGCCAAAAGTCCTTTTGTGTACAATACCATTCATTACAGTGAGCTTTGTGTCAGCCTATTGCTTAAAGCTGGTTGGCTTTCAAATTATTGTCATGTGCTTGCTTGCTTACTTGATGTATTTCCTTCCTCTCCATGTGATTGTTCCTGCCCTGGAGAATAGCTTCTTTGCCATCCTTTAGATTGTTTTACCTCTATCCTTCCAATGTTTACATTCATGGACTACTTTTTAGGTCGAGCTTAGGCAGTGCACATGCGCTGTCTACAAAACCTGCTGTAATCAACAAAAACAATTTTATTCCTACCTGCTGCTTACTATAGGTTCACTCCTGCATCACTCTTCTTTTCTACTTCCTAACTCGTTTATGCAGCCGATACCTCACTTCTATTTAAGGCTGAGAAGCACCAGCCAAGTACAGATGTCTTATGCTGGCATTCTTTATCCGTTGGTTTGGATGAACTCTTTTGTAATTATTGCTTTCCGTCCCTGCAAGGAGCCTATGCTCCTCATGTTTAAGCTGTTGATCTAGTGTTTTCCAGTTCAGCGCCTTCCTCATCTCTGTGTCTCCCATCTCAGAAACAAATGCTTGAAGTGCCAGAGAGGAAACATCCTTTGGTTTGACACCAGTCCTCTCAAGTGATGTCTTGTTCCTAAGAAATTGTATGTTCTTCGTGAGGGACATTCTGACTGAGGCAGCAGCAGAGGGGGTTGGTTGTGGATATGATCCCCTTCCCGCCCTTTCCATCCAGCTAGGAAGATGTTCCATGAATGGTGCTCTGTTTTACTAGCCCGAATGGCCACAAATCAAACACACACATTAAAGGCCTTCTCTGATGCAGCTGCTGCACAACCCAGTGCCGTTTCAGGGAACACACGTGTTTCAAAGATGGTCGGGTACAAAGTCCAGTATCACAGAGTACTGTATTCCTGCTGCTTGCCTTCTTGATTAAACATGAAATGGGGGCACTTAAGTTCGGGTACAGCTTGGCCGGCTGCCTCACACTCGCATCTACTTTCTCAGTCACTTATAACCTGCAGTGCTGAAATCCGGCAGCCTCAAGTTGCCTTACCCTTAGAGGTTAGTTAGTGGTTTGTCCACTCTGAGATCTGTAGACTCACCATTGAACGAGCCGCTCTGTGGTTAGCATACGTTTTCCAAAGGACAGAGAGTCTCCAGGGTGGCAGTGCACCAGTTTTTGTCATTGGATAACCAAGTGCACTCAGAGATATGTAAGCTGGTTCACTTCAGCTTAGCTTGCACATCTGAAAACAGTGATTTGGAAGCAAAGACTGATGCAACCTGTTGTGGTGACATGAAGTCACCGTCCTATGTCTGAATGTAGGAAAACCACTTATAGACAAGTATTGGGTACCTGCACTTCCCATGAGGGCTTCAATGCTATTAATGGCAGAGTCCTACTACTTATCAGTAGCAAACAGGTACCCTGGTAAAATACATGCAAGCAGCACTAATTGTATTACTCCACTAGTTGTTGTTTCAATTACATTTTAATGTACTTTAATGGCACTTCTACTGCTAATGAATGATGTTAAACTGTAAATCCAGAGCTAAAGGGTTAACTCTGTGCTGACATACAACTAAAGTGCATGTACTACTTCTCACATTGTGCTTTTTTTTGCCTGTCCAGCTGGGTCATACTACTTTCTATAGTCACTCTTATAAGAATCTTCCAAGACTGTCTTAAGAGAATCGACAATCATTCAATATTTCACAATCTTCCTGTATTTAGGATTCACACCCAAATTAACCCACTGTGGATCACACAAGAATTACAGGGAAAATACATGCAAGCAGTACTAATTGTATTACTCCACCAGTTAGCCACCTGCCAGCCTCCGACCCTCCGCAGTGGGTCATCACTTGGCAAAAAGTGCACCCTGGCAACTCTGCCAGATAACTGTCCATCACAGATTTATGAAATGATGCTGCTTATTTTTAGTTGTAAAATATAATCATTTGGTATTAGGAACACTGTGGTTCACCCACCAAGCTGGAGACAAGGCACAAATACTTTTTAAAACCCATGGCCACATGGCTTAGCCATTATTCGAAAAACTGTTTTTAAGTCGAGTTTCCGACCTCTTGTGTATACTTTAGTCACCCTACGATGCAGGTGCTGGGATTAACAAGCAGCTCCTAAGACACCGACCTTGCGATGCCACCTCATGTGCCAGGTGCTCTGTCTACACAGTAGATTCTACAACTCGCCCCCATTTTAAGGCAATACACCGGCCTTACATTTTACCAGCCCCCAAAAAGGCAAGGATTACCGAGCAGTTTCTAGAAAAAAGATCCTTATTTGGAAATACTGAGTGCATACAAATGTAAACAGTCCGCAAAGGGGCTGCAATTACCAAGATGTTTCTAAAAAAACAAGTCTCCACAGCCTCTGGTGCATTGTATTATGGGGAGCACCCATTCTGTGAGCTATGATTCATCCATCCATCCATCTATCCAGCGTCCTTCTCCTCTCTCTCAATCTATTCATGCATCACCTTGTCTCTCATTCTCCTTACAAAGTCCCCATCTATGCATCACCTCTCTCCCCCTCGCCAATCCATCCAACAATCACCTATCCATTCATCTATCCATTCATCCCCTCTGTCATTCTGTCATTCATTCAACATCCTCCTCCTCTCCATCCATCCCTTCTCTCCTTCTCTCATCCATTCAACTTCCTCCTCCTCTCCATCCATCCCTTCTGTCCTTCTCTCATCCATTCAACTTCCTCCTCCTCTCCATCCATCCAGGCATCACCTCGTCTCTCCTGTCATCCATCCAATGCCAAATTCCTCGTCCATCCATCCTCTGTTCTGTCCTTCTCTCATCCATTCAAGCATCCTCCTCCTTTTGATGCATCCATGCATTACCTCGTCTCTCCTCTCACCCATCCAATGACAAACTCTCCATCATCCATCCATCCCCTCTCTCTCCTCATCCATCCACTTCAATCCATCCTCTTCTATCTGCTCAGAACCATCCACCCATCCGATCCATCCATCCATCCTCTTCTTTATGCTAATTAAATCTTTCCAACCGATCAATCCATCCATACATCATCTGAGTCCTTCTCTCATATGTCCATCGTCCACCTCTTCTCCCATCCATCACCTCTGCACTTCTCTCACCCATTCAATGTCCACCTCCTCTCCATCCATTAATCAATCCACCCTCCACCTTCCGTTGTCCATATTGCCCTCCACATTCGTTCCTCCTTGTTACCTTACGACCGGCCCTCTCTCCGTGATAAACAAAACAAAAAAAGCAATATGGCGCGGCCAGAGCTCACTGCGTCATTGCACAGCACACTCTGGAATGTTATCCACTAGGAGAAGGAGCAGTGAGTTTGCAGCCAGAACTGCATCTAACGGGTGTTTATTAATTCACTGCCCTCAGAAATATACTGGCTCTGAGTGGATCAAAAATAGTATCGACTGTACCTCCATTACAAAAATATGATTCCAGTCTGTGGTACAATAAAAATGCTCATTCCCTGTTAGTTTAGGCACGCGGGTATAATGCAGATTTCAAGATATTCACATTAGTAAAAAAAAGTGTATATGTACAGGGAGAAATAGCTCTACTCTCGAAAATGCGATACTTATTGCATTGCAAAGGCTTGTTTCTTTTGCTTTCAGCAATCAGTGTGAGTGTATTTGTTTGCTCTGTCCCCGCTCGGTTGTCTTCCTGTTGTGCTGCTTTAACAGTGATCTTTGAAGTCATTTTCTGTTACTCCTTGCTCCCTTGCACAGTAGTGTTTTTCACAAGGGATTTTAATCTTGCTTAATTAGGTACCTGTGATCCTAATTTTTATAATCCATATGTAATTTCAGCCGGGCCGGGCCTTTAGTTTATCTACTTTTCTTCGAGTGCAAATTAACTCTGTTTGCTGCAAGACCCACCATAAATCAATTTACGCGCAGTCTTCTCTCACTGTATTCTGCAGCCAAGAGCTCTGACCTCTCATACCCAGTGCCTTTTCTTGGAACTCTGATTGGCTCGTGTTTTTTTCAGCTCCATGCTATAATGTGACTACGGAGTTACACGTTTCCCTGTATTTCTGTTGTGGTTCACTTTATGTGCTCGGTTCGTTTCTCCTCCTGCTGTGAGTACTTTGTGAGTTTCTGTGTTTCTAGTGATGCGAAAGTTATTTTCCAAAGCAACTGCTCAAAGCACTTCATTCAGTCCCTGAGTGGTTATCGATCTTTTAACATATTTAACAACTATTGATTGCACCTCCAGTGTCTATAGCTTTTTGTTTATTTTTCAGATTAAACAAGGCAGCCGGTCTCAAAAGAAGTGTGCCACCAACACAGTATATGAAGTTATGACAGGCAGCGTCCGACGAAACTCCGCGACGAGACCTCACTTCAGCAACAGCCAACATGCTACTGACAATAATGGCCTGGGCACTAACACCGCGGGCAACGGGGCCTGTCAGGTGCAGCCTCCTGTGGGCAGCTATTGGAAGACAGATAACGCCTATAGCACCAGACCTTACTGATGCAAGCCCAGCGCATCTTCCCCTGTCCCTCCTAGTCCTGTGACTTTAGGGGTGCGGATTATGGGATTCGGGGTCACTGGCGGATTTCAATTCAAAGATGTGGTTCGAATTCCCTTTGGAAGGCCAGCAGGGCTGTGGCAGAGCGAGCCTCATGCCGGCTGCATATTTCTTTCCAGGAGTCTAACGAGCCCATTTATATCTTGTCACACCCTCAATGTGAATTTTAGGGATCGTAATTCCCTGTCTCCCGTTTTGCAGTCTCCTTTGCTAAAGATGTCGAGCGACGAGCACGTTTAAGGTATATGATTATCTGAACCCCAAAAATGACAAATTGAGCCTGGTTGGACTTTGGCAGACCTAGGCATTTTTCTGAACTCTTTGATGAAGCGTATTCTTAGCAGATTCATGATCGGTCTCCCAGACCAAGCTGGAAGCTGTGCTATCTCGCCGCTTTCATGAAATTATATGCTTCTGCTAAAAGCCATTCAATGAAACCTTTAAACCCTAGGAAGCACTCCTCCCTTAAATGTAAAGCACCCTGTTCAATAGCCAATAGGTGCTTGAGGAGTGCTTTGTCTTAGAAACCAAGGGACAAAAACTTAGTTGCGACTCGCCGTTGCGAACATAGATCATCCTTAAGTCTCAGACACAAAGAGACCAAAGAAAATAATTGTCAGCAGTTAATTTTTGCCACTAATTCTAAATATTCCAAAGTTTTCTGAGAAACTGTTAGTTGGATTAGAAATAGTCAGAATTATAAGACCAGCATTAGCTCCCACATAGCAGCGGAGCAGTGGGTAATGCATAGTTCTAACATTTGCTCACTACCGTCTAATAGTAGCCACGGCAGGAACTCTATAAGTGGTGTCCATCATTTTTCTAAGCTTGAGATAGAATTCCATGCAGTTGTTTCCACACTATTTGATTACCCATCCAATAAGACACCCGGACCTGATGGCATCCCAATCAAACTTTCTAAACGTAACAACGTATGGACTCCCCTGCTTAATAACATCTTCAATAATGTAAGCGATACTAACTTGCCTTGCTCCTGGTCCAACTCTACTATTGTTGCCATCTTTAAAAGATGGACTGAACTAATATGTTGTCGGCCCATTTGTCTATTCAACTTGGCAGTCAAAGCTTTGGGCAGAGTCATTTTTATAAGGATCAGATCATGGCCAATGGACAGGGCATCTTGAGTAATTGCTAACATGGGTTCAGAGAGGGCCTAGGTACAATGAAGCAGTGCCTGAATCTCCATCTAATTATTAGCAAATATACACTTTATAAGCACTCTCTAGTGTACCTGGCCTTCATGGATCTCGCAAGCATGTTTGATCAGCTCAAGAGATCAAAATGATGGCTGATGCTTCTGAGTATGGGGCTGGACACATCGCTGATCAATTTTCTCTGTGCTCTGCTAGGGTCAATTTTCGGCCAATGGGAGAATGTACCGATTCCTTTAGTCTGGAACGAGGGGTACGCCAAGGCTGCATTCCGGCTTCTTTTTTATTCATATTAGATATAAACAACTTGTGAACAGTTCTAGTTGGGCGGCATCAGGGTGTACCAATTATTAACTCCCTTGCTATCCCAGCACTCCTATACGTGGATGATGTTGTTTTGCTGGCTTGCACCCCTTGGCTATGTAAGTTTTTATCAGGCACAGTCTATAATGTCTTGGTCTTTACCCTTGGCTAATATGCAAATGATATAATTGGTACCTGTCCTTGTGAAGATGTTTCGAAACAGACGCTGCTTCATTTGACATTTTATAGATTTTATTAATTCTACCAAAAGGCTTTTAATTCCTCTTAAAAAAAGACTAATTGAAGAAGATGTATTCCAAATTTAAGATTTCTGCAATGATGAGGTCTACTCGGTGGTAGGCGTTTTTTTTTTTAATGCATTGTGCTATGTTGTAATTCTATGTGTGACAAACCATTATAAAATATTGATTTTTAAGTAATTTTATCATGTTATTTTTGTACTTTTAAAAATATATAAGTCATAAAGTTTTTGATGATAATGATATGGGGCGTTTGGCTGGATATAATTTCTCTAATGTTTGTGATCTCAATCAAAGCCATAGTAGAGCAATGTGGAGTTCAGCTACAAAGGGCTGTGAAATCCTGCTGCGCTGGCTGTTGAAAAATACTTTCTTGGATCTTATTATTTAGAAAAATGGTTTTCTTCAGGATTGGCATCAGGAAATTTCAAACTTGCAACTTTTTAAAAAGAGGCATGGGCCTGACACTTTGTGTATGGAAGTGATGGTGTGTGTGGAGGTGGCACTGGGAGGTGAGGATTATGCTGGGAAATTTGAAGAGTGCTGCCAGTGTGTGTGGCTGAGGCACTGGGGATGTTGAGCAATAGGCCAGGTGCGGACGGGCAATTTGGGTTTTTTAGGCTTTGCCTACTAGACAGCGCATGCACTGTCTGTTGCAAGACATATTGTTAGCTTACAGTTGCCTTAGAGCCTGGCCATTGCTTACCACTGGTTGGCTTTATAGCCACTCACATTTGATTGATTCTCATTGTTTAGCGTGTGCAGGCTTTCCTTCCTCTTCTTGTGTTTATCCCTCCAATGAAGCATGGACCCAATAATTGTGTCCTTCCACTGCGCACTAATTTTTCTATTTATTTAGGCACTCCACATGGGTTGAATGATGGAACCCCGCATGCATTTGCCACGCATGCCTTTACACCGCAGTCAGTACCCCGACTGCGACATTACCATGCGTCCCTTTACCACTCAAGTTGTTACAACTACTTGGCTTAAGGGGGCGCTGGACTTTGGAATAGTATAAATTACTATTCCAACTCCAGTCCATTTAGCAATAGGGAAGGTGTTGGACTTAAAACCCAACACCAGTCTAACAACGTGACCCCTGCAGCTAGTTGTTGTAATGACGTGCATGGTCAAGGAACGCTTGGTAACATTGCAGTCGGGGTACTGACTGCAGTGTAAAGGCACATCGTGGTATTGACTGCGTGACAAATGATATTTCCCCTCCACAAGAGTGCATGTCTTTTTCGGCTGTCTCCCTCATATATTTCTCTCCTGTCCCACACCCTCATGCAATGGTGATCTTCGCTCTCGCCACTGTGCTTCTCCCCTACTCCCCCTGTGTTGTTTTCTCAGCAGTGTGCTTCAGTTCACCAGCTCCACACTGTTCTTTTTTGCCTATTTGCTGTCCATCCCTAGTGCTCCACTTTGCTCTTTCCACATCCTTTACCTGCTCCTGTGACCTGCTTCTAACTTCTGTCTGTGCCCGCCCGTGTTGGTTCCTCCGCCAGAGTCATCTGTGTCACTTCTGGGCATCCACTTCTCCCCAGCCGCTTACAAAAAATGTTTTTGCGCTTTATTTTTCGATCCAACTTAGATTAGCAACTAAAAAGTAAAAACTGCAGAATCATTTTGTAGTCATGCACACGGATGGTGTGCATGTCTAAAAACAAGCATTTGCAATGCAATAGGTCTCGCATTTACGCGAGTTTGAGCTATTGACATTGCAAATAACAAAGCCTTTTATTTATTTTTTTAAAACAGAAATAAAAGGCATTGTCATTTAAATGCCAATAGCTTAAACTCTCGTAAATGCGAGACCTATTGGCAATGTAAATGGCAATGTTTATTACTATTGCAATAGGTCTTGTATTCGTTGCAGTTATTGGCATTGTAAATGGCAATGCTTTTATGTGTTATGGAGTGTATGTGGTTGTAAGAAAGTGGCTCTGTATATACTGTTCCCAAATAGGTACAGTGTGCACAGAGTCCACAGTCCCCAGAGGTTTGGCAGAGGCTAAAGTTATATATAACCTTACTCTCTAAAGTGGTAGCTTGGTCGAGCAGTAAGGCAGTATCAGAGGACAGTGTAAAGCATTTGTTGTACACACTCAGTCAGCAAATGGTCTCACACACTCAAGAACTGAACTCTAGGCCAATGGTTTATATAAAAAATATATGGTTGTTTTATTTTAGAACCAACAATAGGTATCAAAATATACTTTGTCAGAATGAGATGCTTTAGTTAAATACTTTTGCAATATGCAATTGACTTTGTAGGTAATAGTTACAGGTTGTTGCAATAGGCAACACAATTTCAAACAGAATAATACATTGAGCTCAATGTGAGTTTTGAGTTATTTGCAATAGATTACTGTTAGAACCGGCGGTGTCTAGTTGGCAGAGGTATACACTTCTGACAAATAGGGACCTACCAACTCTAGTCAGGGGAAGGGGATTACACACTCAGATAACCCCTGCTACCCCCTGGGTAGCTTGGCAGATCAGACAGGCTTATCTCAGAGGCAGTGTGTTAAGCATTTATGACCACATACAGTAATAAAGTGAATACACTACAAATGGACACAACACAAGAGTTATTATAAAAATAGTATTTTTTATATAAGGCTTAGCACAAGACCAAATAACGACAAAAATATACCACAATCTTAATAAATACTCTTTGGAAGGAAAAATAGTAGTTCAGGTAAAGTTTCTTTTTAGGAAATAGTTCTTTAGCAACAAAAGTAAGTATGCTTCTTAAAACACAGTTCTTGGCAACAATGTGACCCCCACAGGAGTCACACGACGTCGAGTTTACGAGATTCCCAAGGTTCGGCGTCGACCGCGAGGAGCGCTATGTCGAGCCTGGAGTTGCAACAGACCCCACAAACACAGTATCTTTGGAAATGAAGAAAACGATGATCCACGGCGTCGAGATGTCGGCGTCGAGGTCGGCGTCGATCGTGCCTCAGATTCGGGTCGATCCGTAGCGGCGTCGAGAGGTGTCGGGCCGGAGCAGCGCTCACGGCGTCGAGAAGGGCGTCGAGTCGATGCGATCAGCAGCGGCGTCGAGACGGTGTCGCTTAGAGCTGGAGCCGCTACTCACTACTCAGCGGCGTCGATACCGGCGTCAAGACGGGGTCACTTGGAGCTGGAGCCGATACTCACTACTCCTGGCGTCGCTACTGGCGTCGATAGGGCCCGGCGGCCGGCGTCGAAGGCTCGGAACACTGGAGCCGTTACTCACGATGTCGAGCTGGATTCGGCGGCGGCGGCGGCATCGGCGGCGTCGAGACTGCAGATTTTCCCCAATGCACTGGAAATAACACTTTTCCAGCAACCAGCAATTTAGTAGAGGGTGAAGTCCTTTGGCCCTGTGACTTCAACAGGAGGCTGGCACTCTTCCAGCCCTTGGAGATTTTCTAGCAAGCTTTTGAGAGTACACACCAAGTTCCTCTCTCCTTGTTCCTTGGCAAAAATAAAGAAGCAGCTTCAGGTTCCCCCCAGCAAACAGCACACTGGCAGAAGGGGGAGGCAAGTCCTTAGATCAGCAGGCTTCTTGTCCTTGGTAGAGGTTTCCTTGTCAGAAGTGATCTGAGTTCTTGGTTCAGGGGTCCTTCTCTTATACCCCATTTCTCCTTTGTTCCCTTTGTCCAAGCAGGGAAATTCCCCCCATCTCAGGTTTTGTTGTGGGTGTTGCCAGGCAGAGGCACCTGGCCTATTCACTGAGCAGGGCAGGGTCCTCTGCCGCCCAGCAGGAGGCGGAGCCAGTATTGTCACTGGCAGGAGCAGGGCTATCAGTCGCCCAGCAGGAGGTGTAGCCAGCATTGTGTCAGGCAGGGCAGGCTACTCTTCCCTCACTCTACGTGTAAACGCCCCATTCACCCCACACTGACTCATTCAGACCTCTGGAGCCACCCAGCCCCTGACACACACACCAAACCAGCAGAGACCGGTGGATAGTTGGACAAGAAAATAGCCACTTTCTAAATGGGCTATTTTCAAACATAGAATTTAAAAACCATCCATCCTAAAGGATGTGTTATTAAATTCTGAGTTCAGGGATACTAAACTCGACCTGCTACCATGCTCCCTGAGTCAGATAGATTATAATGGAGTTAATAATCCGTCTGCCCATCCTGGCCTATGGGAGGCAGGTAGCCCTTCAATAGTGAAAAACGAAAATGGCTGTAATTCACTATGAGGTCATGCCACACACATCAGGGCATGACCTACCTTTTACCCACAATGCACCCAGCCCTAGGGCTTACCATAGAGGTGTCTGAAATGTGGCAAAGTGAAGGTTTGGAGACTGGCAAGTAGGTTTCCTTGCCAAGTCGACATGGCAGTCAGGGACTGCACGCAGGCTCTGCGGTGGCAGGCCTGTGGGACACATTTTACAAGCTGCTTCTGTGGGTGGCACAACCAGTGCTGCAAGCCCACCAGCAGCAGTTGACTTACATGCCCTGGGCACACGCAGTGCACTAGACTAGGGTCTGAACAGTACGTCAACCAAGCCAATCATGGTAACACCAATCAATGTAACAATTTAACATAGGGAGCACTTGCACTGTGGCACTGATCAGCAGTGGCACAGTGCCCAAAGCAATATTCCAGCAAAAACATCGTAAACAGATGAGGCAAACAGAAAAAAATGGAGGAGAGACTCATGCCAATGATGCCAGGTCTAACAATTACTTTCAGGATTACTTTTCTAACTCCAGGACTGGATCCTAGATTCAGTCCTGGGACAGGTCTTGGAAACAAGTGAGTAAATTCGTTTTAGTTACTGTTGTGATTTTTAGGCAATATTTTGCTATTTTAGAAGAATGAGATGCTTTAGATAAATACTTTTCAATAGGCAATAGACTTTGAATGCAATAGATATAGTTGTTGCAATAGGCAACACAATTTCAAACACAATTATACATTGAGCTCAATGGGAATTTCTAGTTAAATGCAATTGATTACTTTTTGGATTACTTTTCTTACCACAGGACTGGATCCTAGATTCAGTCCTGGGACATCTCCTGTAAACAGTTGAGTAAAAACGTTTTGGTTACAGTAGTGACTTTTAAGGAATATTATTGTATTTTAAAAGTTGACACAAAAACTTTTTCACATAGAATCACCAATGTTATCCCATGGGAGGAAATTCACATAGCAGGTAAGTGGGGTTATAGTTACTTTTTCTAACTCAGTGTTGGATCCTGGATCCAGCACTGGGACATCTCCTGTAAACCATTGAAAGAATGTGTTTTTGTTATACAGGCGATTTTTAACGAATATTTGTAAGTTTGCAAAATCGACACAAACTTTTTCAGCAAAAATCAGCCAATGTTTTCCTATGGAAGGAAAATCAAGTTATAGGTAAGTACGGTTGTAATTACTTTTCAAGGTCAGTGCTGGGCACCAAGATCCAGCACTGGGATCTCTCCTGATAACAGGTGAGTACATTCGTTTTCGTAATTCGGCTGATTTTAGGTGAATATTTTAAAGTTTCAAAACTCGACAGAAGAATTTCCAAGTGAAACCAATCAATGTTACCCTATGGAAGAAAAGTGAGTTATCGGCTTTTGGGTAAGTACTCGACTAGCAAAGTTAAGGTTCTGGGCATAGACTCAGGGGTCTCCCAGGGTCAGGTAGGTACAGTTGTTACACCCTCAGCGGCACGGGGCAGCCGGGTGCAGAGAGAGTTAGGCCCAATGTTATCCTATGGGAGGCAGGGGACCTTTGGTTGGTGGCTGCTAGCTAGTAGGCCACGCGGCTGTAGGAGCTGGGCTCCTGGTCACTTACTCAGGGCAAGTGGGGAAGTAGATTAGAGTAGAGGTTGCACTGCCAGGGGCACTCGGGCGGCTGGGTGCAGGGTGCTTTTGAGCCGTCGGGCGCTCAATGGATTTCAATGGAGAAGCTCAGTGACGAACAAAGGCTGCAAGCTCGGGGACGAAGATTCTTCTGGTGCGACCACCACTTCGAGAGGTAAGTTGAGAAGTTGTAGGATAGATAGGCACCCAGGAGCTGGGCACAGGGGCCGCTGGGTGCAGGGGTGTCTTTTTGCGTCGGGAAATCTTACCCTCAGCTGGTCGCGGTTGGAGGGGTCCCTGGTTCTGAGGCTGCAGGCGTCGTCAGGAGCGTCGAGGTGGGTCCTTGGGTGCTGGATTTGGGGTCACAGTCGCCGGGGGGATGTCCTTGTGGTCTTTGTCCACTCCGGCACAGGCCAGGCTTGGCAGGTGCAGAGTGTGCAGGAGTCGCGGTTCCTGGCTGATGCCAGGGGTCAGTTACTTACTTTGAGCAGTACCACTACTCGTGGGAGTTCCAGTTGGTTAGAGTCACAAGGCTGTCAGGTCCTCCGGGGTTTCTGAGGTTGCTGACCACTGGAGACGCCGGGGTTTAGCAGGAGCAGGTTTGCGGGTCAACAGGCCTGTAGGGCTGGGACCAAATCAGTTGGTGTCTTCCTCTTGTTAGCAGCTGCACAGCAGGTCTTCTTGTTTCTTGATCTTCCTGCTTGTTTCGGAATCTGGATCTGAGGAAGGAGGGCTCAGAGTGCCCCTAAATACTAAATTTAGGGGCGTTACAGGTAGGTAAAGGGCGGGAACCAATGGGTCCCTTCCCTGGGGTGGTTACACCCCCTATCCTGCCTCTCTCCTGTGGGAGGGGGGCAGTAGCCTAGTCCTGATTGGGCAGGGCTTCCCCTCTTCAAGATGGCGAGAGCCCGGAGATGTGCTTCACCTCGCCTCCCCCACCTGAGGGGTGGGGTTGGCAGAGGCTGGCACACCCCCTTTCCTTCCTTGGGGTTTCCGGACAGTCTTCCCGCCAGAGTGGGGGTCAGATCCAGTAGGGGCCAGTTGCTGAGTACAGCAAGTGGCCTGGAGAAGCCCACAAAGGTGGCATGCCTTTGAAGCTTCCCCTGCCCATCCTGGGGGAGGAGACCTAGCACCTCGCCCAGGATGTGCATTGTTGCAGGCCCAGGAGAGCGGATGGCTCTCTACCCAGGGGTCCAGCAACATGTCTGCTGTGTGGCAGCCTAGGCAGCCCTTCAGACAATAGGTGGATTGTAGGTTAGGTTCAGGGGGCATCTGTAAGATGCCCTCTGTCGTGCATTGTACATTTAATCCCACACTGGCATCAGTGCGGGTTTAATGTGCTGAGAAGTTTGATACCAGACTTCTCAGTCTTCAGTGTAGCCATCATGGTGCTGTGGAGTTCGTGTTGACGATCTCCCAGCACCATATACTCTTAAATGGCAGCACTGCACTTACAGTGCCCAGGAATGGACCTGGGTACTGTGGGGCACAGGGCTCATACACCTGTACCCACACCACTGGCATAGGGCACCCAGCTAGAGGGCAGTGTGTGTTGTGGGCATGGCACACAGGGATGTGTGCCATGTTGACTCTCTGATTCGTTCTGCACCCAGACACTCAGCCTGCAAGGGCAGTGTGTGTGTGTGTCAGGGTACAGGGCCTCTAAGGGTGGCACAATAAGTGCTGCAGCCCTTAGGGGCCTTCTCTGATCACAAGGCCCTGGGTACCTAGTGTACCATTTACCAGGGGCGGACATGCCAATTGGGTTTTGGCTGTTAGGTAGATTTTAGGGAAGGAACACAGGCCCTGGGCACCTGATTGCCAGGAGCCCAGGGCACACCAAGTCAAAGAGCATCAGTAGTCTGACAACAAAAAATTAAAAAGGAGGGGGTTTACTGCAACAAAAACCCACTTTCTCACAGTGGTGGGTTGTGGAATTATGTAGGTTGGATTGGACTAGTTGTGTAATTGTGTGGCGTGGAATTGTGTGGTGCTGGATGGATGGATGGCTGGCTGGATGGATGAATGAATGAATGCGTGGATGGATGGATGGGTGAATGGATGGCTGGATGGCTGGCTGGCTGGCTGGCTGGCTGGATGGATGGATGGATGGATGGAAGGATGAATGGATGCATGGACCAGTAATTAGGATAGGCGGGTGGGCTGATAGATGCTTAGGATAAGTGCAGGGACACATGTATGTATGGATGTTTGAATGGCTGAATGAATGGGTGGATGGATGGATGGGTTGATGGTGCAGTGCTTAGAATAGGCGGGTGGGCTAATAGATGCTTAGGATAGGTGCAGGGACAGATGTATGTATGGATGGATGGATGAGAGTGATAAGGATAGGCGGGTGGACAAATAGGTGCTTAAGATTGGTGCCGGGGTGGGTGGATGGACGGACGGAAGATACAGCTACACTTCATAATTATTCATTATTTTTTCACAAAGGGAGCTTTTAAGTCGAGGCAATGGTTTAATGTCCATTTGCGGTTTCTGGCATATAAAAGGTATATACATATAACTCTCAGACAATGCCAGTGCCGCTCGAATAGTCCCTGTCGAGAGTTTATCGAAATCATCTAATGGTGCGCTTCACCCTAACCTACCTTTAAAACATTGTAACTACGATCAAGTGACCTCAGAACTCAGCTCAATAGAGAAGCTCTTGCTTGGTAGTAACAAACGCGACAGATTTCTAAGCGCTCCATGGCTCAAGGGCGCAGGGCTCTCATCAGAGGAGGGACCCTCCACAAACGATGGAAGAGCCCGCTGCAGCAGTGACCACCTCGGTTTTCACCGAGAAGAAACGCAAATCCCCCCACTCCCCCGATACTGTGACCTGGAATTTAAACACACGTACTGCCCCCCCCCCACGCACACCCCACGATTTCAAGCCTGCCATTCGCGAATTGGGCCCACACAGTAGTATGGTTGGGGGTTCCAGGCTGCATTAACCCCCAAGAGCAGGTTTTAAACGAGTATTTCTTGGCAAAGTCGAAACGCTACCTTCTGCCACATTCAAATCGTCATAATTGTCTGCTTCTACTTTTTTGAAGCATCCTCCACCAGCCAGAAATATTTTGGCGCTACGAGTACATGGCGCAGGTGAACTTAAATGGAGTATACAGGCATGGCAGCTTATTTACCGTGTACAATATTATATATTAAAAATCACAAAGCCATCACTTTTTCCTTTTGCTCTACGATGAATATATTTAAAATACATAACCACTTGCATTTTGTTTCTGTGCCCAGCTGTGTGCTCTGTCAGTGTGCAATGGATGTTATGCTTTGCAGCAGGGCACACAGTGCGCTCGAGTGTAACATGGGGTTTATTTCGGCATTTCTCTTGTCACAGGTACTCAGAAAACGCTGTGTTTTTTCCATCACGATCTATACAAGTAAGATGGCAGCTATAGCGCCTTGAAACACAACTGCATGGAATGTGTGCTCTATAAAAACAACTATTAAATGAGTAATTATAGAAAAATTATTGCTTGGTTTCGCGAAGGCTCGACCATGTTCTCACAGTTATCTGGTCGGTTCACAGGACAGGGTTAACCACTTGAAGACATCACCGGAATCCCCTCTCGCAGAGTGAATGCCGCACTGCTATAATTGCTGCCTTTCTGGAACCCATAACTGCCGCTCATTAGATCTTGTTTCGCTCTAACCAAGCTCCATATACAAAGCCTCCCCACGTTTTCATTTAGAGCTCGGCAAACGCCATTTTACCAGAAGCAGCTCTTAGTCTAAGGTCATTCCGGGCACTTTCATTAAGAGCGAATTGGCGGCGGTTTCACACACAGAGCAACCCAGGCGCTTGTTAGGTCTCGCCTGAGACAGCGCTTTAGCGCTGCTCTGGCGAGACTTATAGTAAGCGAGTTTTGGAAGTGCAAACAGTGGCTTTTCAGGCCTCCAAATACAGTGCATGTGCGTTGGCCGGGCGCGCGCACCATTTGGAGGCCTGAAAGCACTCGTTTGCTTTCACTTTCGCGGGCCGCACGGCCGCTTTGATGTGATCGCGATTTCGATCACTTTCACTTTTGCTCGAAAGCGTTATTCCATGGTCTTTGTACATGAGGGCTGAATATAGTGCTGAATATAGTGCTTTTAGGCATTTTTGTGTCTGCTGCAGATAACGGACTGAGCACTAAATTTAAATAGTTTGCTTTTATCCTGCTTCGTATTGTTGTTTTTAATGGAAAGTAATGAAACTGCCATACCGACTAAAGCTGTTGCTTGTGTTTTTTCCTCGTTTTATACAACGCAAACTCGACCATGAGAACCAAGCATGTTACACAAGGATACATTCGAGCCGTAGAAATGCAACTTTAGTTCGGGCTGATTTTGAGTGTTCTCATACCTTCGGCTTGAGATTGCGCAAAATAAAACTGCTTAAAATGTTTTTTGAAGCCCTACATCTGAGTATGTATATTTAACCCATGCCCAAACTATTGTCGTAGCCATGTTTTAGTTGTGCTATGTCTGTTTTGCTGTATGTATTTGGCGTACTCTCTCCAACTGTCCCCATCTCTTTGGATCGAAATCAAGCAGAATACAACATCTTAGAAAATGTTTTTGAAGCCAGTACCATTGAAGCAGTTTACATGAGCACCAGTTACATTACAGAATTTGACATTAATTTCATTATTTCTACAGCCGATGCCGAAAAGTGTGAGTCACGCAAAAAGGTATCCCCTATTTTACACAGAGTGCCCTGAAGTCGTTAGAAGTAAACTCAGCACTGTAAAGGTCAGTCCTGGAGGCAACTTTTAAAGCGCTTGCAGCCCCAGAAAATTGACCCACTTGGCACTTAGTGCCTCCCTAATTGAGGTTCAGAATCTCAAGCCGTTGATACTTCTGAATGTGGCATTTGAATAAAAGTTTACCCTCGTGATCTCTCAGGTCTTTTTGAAACTATTTGGTAAACAGGGGGTTATTAACGTAATCGTAAGCACAATGGTCTTTATGTGTTTTTTAAATGGCCCAGGCCCAGCGCTTTCATTACACTCCGAGCGTGTGAGTTCCGACCAAAAAAAGGTGCTAACTTCCCCCCATGGCTCGCCAGATACTGATATTGTGTGTGGGGGTGGGGGGGGGCATATGTCTGACATTTTCTGAGAGGTTTCCTGATGCTTTCTATTCCGGGGACATTGCTGGGTATTAGAACCCTGCTTAACAAGCAGCTGCCAGTCAGATGCTATCAAATACATTTTTATAGTCAGACAGCCGAAAGCTGTCTGAGGCTTAATTGTGACTCCAAAGATGCCAGGCTTGGATTCTTGCCAAATTCCAGCCGCCTCCTGCCCCCACAGTGTAAATGATTTTCTTAGGATTTCAGGAGACAAGGTTTCCCACTTTTTTAAAGCTAATATGCACAAGTTTGAAGGCAGGCACCTACTGATTTTGAGGCTAGAGGGAGGGGAATTGTTCTTCAGCACAGATTCATCAAAACCGATTAATACTAATTTCAGGATCCACCCCCTCTCCCATTTAACCGCAAATGGTTAAATTGCATTTTATAACTGTTCCCTTGTCTGCTAACTTTAGGTATCCTTTGAAACATGTATAGTCTGTTTACGCTTTAAAAAACGTATCCTTTACTGTTACCAACAGAAACATGCATTTGCTGCTCTTAATTATTAAGACAGGTCTTACACCAGGACAAGCACGGAGGTAGCTCTCCTTGAGTCTGGATTGAGTTGTGTAGAGCTCTCTGAGCCGAAATCTCAGCTTGGAATCAACCTCCATCAGTATCAAGACAGGTGTGGAAAAATAACGGATCCAGCACTTTTCACTTGTTTTCCGCTAGTACCTGATTTCCTTTTACCCACACTCTCTCCTTTCCTTTTCCGTATGCTCCATTTGCTTTCATTTTTCCGTGCTCTCTGTTTTCCGTTCTGCTAAGCTCTATACTTTTCTTTAATTTTTCTATGCCCTCAACTTTCTTTTCTCCTATGTTCTATATTTGGGTCAGGGATCAGGGAAAGTGCTTATCTGTGCAAGAAGGTAATCAGAACACACGTATATGTGTCTTCTATAACAAGCATTCGCAATGCAATATGTCTCGCAGTTACACGAGTTAAAGCTATTGGCATTATTTGCAATGTCAATAGCTCAAACTCGTGCAAATGCGAGACCTGTTGCATTGCAAATGCTTGTTTTTAACCGAGGACCTTGGACTGTCCGCCCCTCCCCCATCCAAATCTTGTTAGTGAACTCTTTCAAGAAAGTGGCAGAGCATGGGCAGAAAACGCGCAGAGGGCAGATAACAATCAAGGCCTTTTATTATACAGTTAATTATAACCGTAACATACAAACATCATATTAATACTTAATACAAATTTAGGGATTAAAATTGCATACTCATTATAAAATCTAGCAGTACAAAATAAATGTCAAATTCCAAAAAAAGCTTATCCGGTTGATGGCAATATATCGCAATTAGTCATTTAGTCCATAAGAAAGTGTATAGTATGGAAGGCAATAACAAAACTGTCCTAATACTTGTTACTGATAATTAACTTTCATCAAAGTTCATTTGTACAATAGAAATAGAACTTGTCAGTTTCTTAATGCTGGGCATTGTGCAGTGCAGTTAAAATAATATTAACAAACTTCCCAGCCCTTGCTAGAACGTGGGCTGAATCATTACTGCAGCACAGATCCGATGCTTCCCTGCAATGTCTCAGTGACTTTTCCCGATAGACTGGGACCAGTAAACATCGACGATCATTAACAAGATGAGGGCAACAGCATAGCAGGTGTAACCAAGACTCATGTGAATAATTGCTGAGCCTACATGTTAGCTGACCATTCCTCCAAGCCCACAGCGGGTTAAAATCATGAATTGGAAGGGCTAGCAGCCTCATATAAATAATTTTATTGCGAGTCTGTGATTATAGAGAGTAATTAAAGTATGGTTGAGATTTCCCCTTGATATATGAGGCATCCAGAGCTGTAAAGAGCGGCTTTTTGGAAAGCCGAGCGGTGTCTCTCATGAATGACTCTGGAGTAATTTGGCTTTTTACTGTTTTCTTCCACGTTGACAGGGGAATAATTGGGTTAGAAAGGTTTATGATTTCAATCTTCAGTGTAGTAATGGCCAAGTCCAGCTGTTTGTACCAAGGAGAGAGTTAATCGGTAAACACTGATTGTAGTTGTTCTTTCATAGATTGAGTTGGTGCACGCAGAGTGCAGATGTAGAAATTTATTAAGTCACCTAGGGCCTCATGTAGGTAAATAAATTTTACCGGTTCATAAATACCGAGCCGTACCGAATCGGTAAATTAGAACCGGTAAGTTATATGTAGGTAAAAATTCGGTAACAGTTACCGATTCGGTAACATTCGGTAAATACGAATCGGAAGTCACCGAATCGGTAAATACCGAGGTGGTATCCACCGAATCGGTAAATACCGAGGTGGTATTTAGCGAATCGGAAAATACCGAGGTGGTATTTAGCGAATCGGAAAATACCGAGGACACTACCACCTTCCCTTAACTAAGTAGCCAATATCACAATCATGTCATCATAGAAGGTCTCTCAGGCTTGAATAGGGGACCCCATACCTCAAAGATCAGCTTAGTGAAATCACATCACAGGAGCATCAGGAGTCTCCTCGCAGGAAGGCTCGTCTTCGGTCTGAATAATAAACATGACGTCTGAGATATGAAAAGCACCAACTGTCAGGTATGTGCAGCTGCGCGTGTGCCATGGCTAAATCGTGGGTCGAACAACCTAGAGTGGAAAACATGCATTGTGTAAAATTCCAGACTGTGTGTCACAGCATGTACAGACCAAGGTCGCTGCGCAGAGCTTGGGATGGGAACAACAGAATGCACTCGTCTGAAGGAAGTCTCGAGTCAGCAGTTTATTCAAGAAAGAACATGTAAACGCAGTGTCGTGTGCAAAGACACAAACATGGCTACATAACATTCAACGTGGTAATGCCAACTGAACAATGCATGTACGTATTCAGGGAGAACTCACTACACGCCCCCTTGAGCGAAGCAATATGTAATAGGCAAGAAAAGAGAGAACGCAGAGTTCAGTTTCGTCAGAGCAGAACAGGGCGTAACCAATGCAGCGCCAAAGTCCTACAGTCCAATTAATTGCAGCATACAATTCCAAAAACACAATGCAAGTATAGTAAAAAACTCAAGCAGACCATCAGGAAGAGAAAAACGAGAACTAAAAGAAATAAATGTTGCGCCAGGGTGCTGTCCAGTAGCACAGGCGCAATGGACGACAATCCAGTTAATCCATGAATGTATAGGCAGCATATGTGGCCACGGCTTCCAACAAGCAATCGTTTTCAGGGCCACTAAAAGTCTCAGCCATCCAATTGAGTAAAGAAAAGGAACATACGTGTTCTCCAACCAAAGGAGCCTCTAGCACAATCAGAGGGCACCCGGAATGTTCCTCCAAATAGCTCATGGACAAGAAGTCGTAGGCTGCCGCTGAGATGTCCCAATTACCCAGGATACCATGCGCCGCTCCACACGCCATGATCCGGACACCAGAACAGGACAACTCGTGAGACACTAAGGGCCTCATCAGTCGATCGAAATCCGGCACCGGAGACACCATGTTGGTCAAGCACAAATCCAGAGGCCATTCAAAGGGACAATCCAGGCAGTGTAATACAGGTTGGACGCAGGTGAAGTAGGAATACCTGAAGGATAATCCATAAGCCAGGCTCAAAGTCGCCAATGGCAAAGTACCATAGAAGTCAAGCATCCTATCACGAAGAAGATGCAGACGGGACAGGTGCTCGTGTGGCACAGAAGGAGCAGCCATTCCGTAGTATGAAAAGTAAAAGCAGCACACCTGCCACCAGCGCCAGAAGCAGCGGAACACCTCCAAAGATGCTCGAGAACAGTGAATGAACAAATGCCGGAATTACACCACAAATTGTTTGGAAAGAGGTCACGAGACCCGAGCCCCACATGTTAGAAAAAATTGAGCCAGGCCGGTCGTGGACGAGGCATTGATAATACTTTGGATCAAAGAGCCGAAATGCAGGGGGAGGTCAGTATTCAGAGGCGCCTGTTCCTCAGTGCGCGTAGTAGCAACGTGAAGGACAAATATTTTAACGAGAGGAAGTCAAAGGCACCTCTTTGTGGGACAATGGCGCTCTATTCTGCTCAACTTGTTGGACTCTGCTTTCAAGGTTGGAATCGAAGGCCAGATGGAAACATCCCGCCGCCCATGCGGGGGTGGAAAAAGAACAGTATTGCAGCAGACAACTTCATGCGAGACAGTTATGTACGGGATTACCACTCACATCCCGCAGCAAACTTCATCAATCATTATTAAATGAATACCGTTTGCAAGCACAGTGAAAGAAGGTGTAATCACAGGCACTGGGATACCTCGTAGGACGCACGCCAAAATCGGGGCTTGTACATTGCATGCGCCGTGTACTTGCATGTGCCTATTGTCTCATGTATGAATCCTAGAAGTGAGAGTGCTAGAGCTAATATCTATATCGGCTTAGGCCTTCTCCATGTTTGCTTGGTCAATAGCTCTCAGTCTGGAAGCCGCCTCACTGTGCGACAACTTGCAGACCTCGTTGTAAATAGCATACGCGCACCTTTTGGTTCTGCCACCCACGGGACCATTCACAATATCATTCCATTCGGTATGCACATTGATGGAGTGGGTGGACTTCCTGATCCTGTAGATGTGCTCTGTGTCAGCTGGTGGACAGAGTGGGATGTGTGTCCCATCAATGCAGCCAATATAATGGGGGAAGTAATTCCTGAAGGAACGGGACAGGCAACTCTGGGATACACCACCCACCGCAGCTGTCACCACCTGAGAAATGCCGGATGCCAGCAGATGTGGGCTGCAGAGCACCTGCACATGTGGGGGTATGGCGTGCGCCCTTCTCATTGGCTGGTCCAGGAGTGGGTGCGGGTCCCTGATTGAGTCCATGATGGTTTCGGGGTGTAGCCTGTACCTCTCATGTATCTCTGCATCAGTCAGCTGGAATAGTGTGATGCGCTGTCTGTGGATGCGTTCCTTCCGTCGCCAAACCCTCAGTCCTGCTGCCTGTAGACGTAGGCGCATTGCAATGACGTACATAGCTGCCAGGGTGTCCACGCTGTTGCATTTTGGGATTGCTTAGCTGCACTGTTGTTGGTTACCACCTGCTTTCAATCCGTGTTAATTACCGACTCTTATTTACCGATTTTCTTGGATTTCTTAATTACCGAGTGCTCCTACATGTCATTTTAACTTTTTACCACTTCATATTTACCACTTCATATTTACCGATTCGTTAATTATGTATTCGGTGAATATGAATCGGTATTTACCGCCTCATATTTACCGAAAAGTGGTTTTTGGTCTCCTACATCTCACTTGTCTGAATACCGGTCGGTAACGGAATATTTACCGAAATTGGGCCGTTACCGACCGGTATTTCGCTACCTACATGAGGCCCTTAGACAGTAAAGATCTGTACTTGCCAAGCCCAGCTCGAGTCTCAGCCTGGCCCTCCTTGCATGCTGGGGAACCGAAAATATTTTCTTGTAGGCCATTATTTGATAGTTCACTAAAAATGAATCCATTTTGCCAGGAAAAGCCAGGTGGCCATAAGACACTGCCGGGAGCAGTTTAGCGCGTCAGACCATTAGAATTGGCTCGGCTGTGGGGCTGTGCAGTTGCCGATTCAAGCGCCTCAGACTATCTATAACCCCTGCTCCCTTCGGCCGAAGATGTTTAAGATGAGCTACTTGATTTGCTCTTTCATTAAACCAAACTCCTAGATAGTTATAGCTAGTGCAAGTCGCTAAATGTAGACCGCTTGCTCGCCAAGACAGGATTATCTTTTTTTTATATTTCCCAAAAATCATGACTTTGGTTTTTGACTCATTCATCAGAAGATTCTTTTTTATATTGTATGTATTAAGGGCGCGGAGCGCTCTTTGTAGACCTGTTTTTGTATGATCCATAATGATAATGTCGTCAGCGTATTGCATGATCTGTAGTCGTGCGCCGCCCAGTTTTGGGGCAACCAAGGTTGCACCTGCCAATGCTTCAGGCAAATCGCCAGTATAAAGATTAAAAAGTAATGGGGCTAATACGCAGCCTTGTATGAGACCATTTTTTGTTGCAATTTGTGCTGATACTTTTGTGGTGCTGGTTTTAATCCTCACCCAAGTTTTCTGATGCAGTGACATCAGTGCAGAGAGAAGTGTATCCCCCAGGAGTTTAACTTATTCCATAACATCCCTCGATCAACTCCATCGAATGCTGCACTAAAGTCCACAAAACAGCTGAATAGAGGTAGATGATTGGCCAAAGTGGCTCTCCAGGACAGGTAGGACAGTGCTATTATGTTATCTGTTGTGGAGCAGCCTGATCTAAAGCCTGACTGAGTACGGGGGAGGATGCTGTTTTCTGTAACCCAGTTTTCAAATTCTGCCAGTAGGACACGGCGTAGGCCTTAGCTTCAATGTCCAATAACGCTATTAGCCTATAGTTAGCCGGATTTGAACGATTGCCCTTTTTGTAAAGTGGATGTAATATTGAGCCCTGCCAGGTAGATGGAATTGTAGCTGTAAGAAAGGCTTGTTCAAAGAGCGGTGTAAAAAGTTCTGCCCAAAAGGATCGATTTGATTTAAAAACTGTAGCGGATATTCCATTTGGCCCTGGTGCACCATCGTTCCTCATATGACTAATGATTTTGATCACTTCGGCTTCAGAGATGCCTGGACCCTGAATGTTTTCATGGTTTGGTGCTTGGGGCGAATGGCGGGCTGACGGCTCCCTTGTCCCACTGCTGTAAAGCTGATTAATGTGATTCACCCAGACATTCTCTGGTACCCCATTCTCCTTGGACAGGCCATTATTACTGACTTGATTAATATATTTCTAGAATGGAGCTGGGTTTTTTTCCTTAAGAAGAGAGAAAATTTTAAACCAGGTATCTCCTATTCGTTTGGTACGTTGCTCCCATGCGCTTTTCTTGTGGACAACTCGAAGCAATCCAATTGCAGCACCCTGCAATGCTTTTTCCCCTCTTTGTCTTGCATTTGGGGGATTTTGATGCTTCCATTTGCTTTCCGACGTTCCCTTATTTATGTACTGGTTTAGATTGCTTGACCCCTGTTTTTGTCGCGCGTCCAATGTTCCCCCCAGCGCCCGATGCAGGCCCATCAGGAGGATGGGCCAATAATCTAAGAGGGCTTGTGAGCCAAAAGAGGTTTTTAGTTGTTCATTTTTAGTTGTCCATGCAGACAATTTTGTGCCGAGATTGATGGCCCATTTTATCCTGCGGGGGACTTTATCACATTCTTCACCCGTAGATTCGCCTGCAGGTATGAACTTGCAAGATGCAGCAGTGGAAAGACAAAAAGACGCTCTAAGGGGCCTATGGTCACTCTTTACTCGATTGTCAATATTAAAATCATTCAGATGTAAGGCTAATGTACCACCGATGAATAAATAATCAATTGTGGAGATATTCCTGTTTGTTGGAAGCGGGGCCCATGTCTGATCCTTTGCTTAGTTGAGATTATAGGTAGATGATATAGAACAGGAGTCAAATAAGGCTTGTAGTGCAGCGACCTCTTTATTATGTTTATTTTCCTTTCCTGTTTTGTCGAGCGATCTATTATTAAAGTCCCCAGCTATAAGTGGATTATGATAAGGATATTTGATGAGAAGATCTCCAATGATGGCTGCCTGATCATCGAGTGCTTTGTTTCTCTGATGCAAGACTGGGTTGACATAGCAGTTAAATAATAGCAATCGAAGCGGTTTATAGTGATTTTTTATTCCATTTATGAGTAATACTTGGATTCCAGGCGAAGGGGGTGCATGTGTGATTACTTCCAACCTTCGGGAATGTTTGATGTGAACAAAGAGACCACCCATTGGCCGCCCAAAGATGTTACGTTTTGAAGCCGGGACATGCATTTCAAAGTACCCGGCAGATATCAATGAATCAATCTAGATAAGAGCCGGGTTGGACAAAGAAGGCTTGGTCGGTCCCAGGGCAGCGAGAGGGCACCTAGATAGGGAAGTGGTGGAGTGAAGGCGCGGTGTCCCAGAAGTGGGTGCCGCACTGAGTCTTAAAGTTAAAGAAAGCTGAAGATTTCCAAAGACAATTTCCAAGATAGTGCTAATGTCCACTCTTTCTCTCGCAGCACTCCCGTTTCTTTCCACGCCCTCTCCTGCTCCGGGTGAGGTTACAGGCGAAGTGCCTGGAACAAGTCTGGATTACGGGGGAAAGCAACGGCGCCGGCAGTGCTGCTTAAAGTATGTGGAGCAGATATCGCGCCGAAAACATTGCTGGGGAAAGGGAGCACCTGGGAGAGGGCACGGCACCAGTTGCTATTTATAATGCAGCGCAGAACAAAAGAAATTCGCGCCCCATAATAGAAGGTACAGCTCACCATGCTGGGCTGCAACAATTGTGAACAACAACAAGGCGAAGAGGGAGCGGAGGGAGGCCACACCCCCAACCACGACAAGCGCTTACATTTGTCGGCAGGGTCTGACACGTCCGTCAGCGAGAGGTAAAAAAATAAACAAACGCAGAGTGAGAAACAGATGGCACACTGCACGCAATTAAGTGCGAGCGAAGCGGACGAGCACTGTAGTTAGATGCCGCTGCTTCGGTACTACACGGAAGTTACCATAGGATCAACAGCCAACAGTAAGCAAGCTAAGAACAGCAATGCCACAGGTAATCCAATCGGAAGCGGAAAAACAAATTACACGGAGTTTCAGCCAACATAAAGATTACTTTATGGCTCACTGAGACAGCGCATGCAGGGCATGCGCTGCCAAGGCGAGACCTAATGATGCAGCCTTTTGTGAAAGCTTTTGTTTCTAATTCTTTAGCCATGTTGCACAGTATCAGAGATCCTATGCAGAATTGGTTAATGACATTGGCAAAGCGAACAGGTCCCAAAGGTGATACCTATTGGCTTTTCCAATTCTTGTTACATATTCCCCCATGGAAACCATGATTACTCTCCCTTGCCTGAAGCCTCACTCTATTGAGGAGATCGTGTGCATTTGGCCATAGCCTAGCATTGAGGATCCAACACACATCGCATGCTGTAATTTATATTATAAAAAATTGGGGGAAAAGCAATACTTTACTCCCCTTTCAAAAAACATTTCTCTGGGGCAAAACCCATTGTGGTACAGTCATTCTGTCTTGCTCAGGTAAATTCATGGTTTAACCCTATGCCCTATCACTTGCAAACTTCTTAGCAAACAATGCCATAGGAGTAGTATATTGTGCCAAATTCCAAAGATGGATTCATTCTCCTGTAGAATTAGCACTTCCTCTTAAAAGGGGTAGATATTTCTTTACCACCCAACTGTAAAGCAGGTCTTTGAATTATGTGGAGGGGATCATGTTGCATTCTGTTCCAGAACTGAGAGCGCTTATATAACCTACTGCTCTTGAGAATGGAAATGTGGATTTGTGGGAGAATGTTTTTCTTAACCAACACACTATTAAACTCACTGCATTGAGTTTGCATGTTCTGTGATGGCCTGTAAGATTTGAAAGTGGTGTGGCATAAAAGTTTGTGATGAGTGCCCAGTGGCAAGCGTGTGCAGCCAGCCTGAGTAGCATAAGGATGGGTTGGATGGTGCAGGGGGGGGGTTGGGGGTCCCTCCCATGAGAACATTTTGAAAAAGGAGTGGGTAAATGGTGCATTTTCAAGCATATTTTCGAAAGCAAGAAGGTTAATAAAACATTTGTGAAAGTGTAGTTATGACATCAATTAACGAATTTCATATAGACATGTAGGTAGGTAGCTTCTTATTCAGTTTAACCACAAGCTTCATAACAGGCTTTGAGATAATAATGCTGCGTATCTCACATCTTTTTTTAATTTATTGATGCACCTTTACAAATGAAATTTGAGAAAGTAGAAGTTATTGTGATTTTTCGGACTGGGCACAATGAGACGGCAAGGAATAAACATTAAAAGGCAGTGGGGCAGCCTACAAGACACTGTAAGTCTCATTTAGGGGATGAAGAAATATGATCACATCACCCCCATTCTAATGATGGAACTCCATTAGCGCCCCTTGGCCGGTTCACTACATCATCAAAAACAGCTGCATCTTTTACAAACATTACAAATGCTGCAGCTGTTGTTTATGAAGTAATGGTCCAGCAACCCATCATGACCTGCTGCAGCAGCCCTCATATCTTGATAGGCAGAACAAAGTTATCAAAAAATAAATGGGTGTTTTGGATCAGATAGGAATTGCAAAGAAGGTTGTATGAACCCCCCCAACTTAATGAGAGAGGTGTTGCTAAAAGAAATTCAGAAAATGAAGGACTCTGCAATGTCTCAAATGCTCAATATTGAGTTTCAGAGCCAACAGACTGTAAATGTTAGACGGATTGAAGTCAGGCACAACAGCAGTGCCTGGGCTTTCATTTATGATCATATAATTACTGAAGCCTTTCAAAACGTAGCAGTGGTGCTGTATCAGTCTCACATCTGTGGTGTAGCAGGTCAGCAGATTTCTCAGCCCTAGATCCTTATGCCACTCTCACCTCAGCTCATGCAGTTTGGTCATAAACAAAACTGTTTCATTAAGTTGTGAGTCGGGCACCTAGAATTGTCAGGTACTACAGGATAATGTCTGTTGTTTCATAGCTTTCGAGTCTAGCTTTGATCCAGCGCTTAGGGGCATATTATCAAGAAACGGCGTTACAATTATCTCCGCTTTAGCGGCAGAAAACTGCTGCTAAAGCGGCGATAATGACCTTGATAATATGCCGGTGAGAATTCCCATAGAAGTTCATCACAAAAGAGCTGCTCCTAGTGTGATAACCCAAACGAGTTACAAGAACGTCGTGAGTGTGGGCATCTCACAAAAAGATACGGACTGGTCTCACACACCACCTGGTGTCATGCTTCATCATTGACCAGTCCTCGCCCTCCAAAACCTTCGTTTGATGGAGGACGGACATACACTTGACGACAAGGATGCACTTCTAAGTGATGGAGTGGGGGCCCGTGACTATGTGAGTGAAATTAAAAATCATTATAGTAGTCAGTAGCAATTCTTTAATGTGAAGTGAAAACTATATGATATTAAAATATAAATGCGACGGTGTTTGGGATGTTTATTGTTCCCAACCGTCTAGTGAATGATCTTGTGGATGGTCGACATGTTTCTGCCTGGGTGGCCCCGAAGGGTCCGCGGCATTCATCAGGACCTAGATAGAAGAATAATGGGCTCCGTTCTTACCACAATTTGGTAATGTGTCACCACTGCGGGAGTGTGGTATAGGTCACACTTCACCGTCTAAGTGCTGCTTCCAATAGTGAAGCCTGAAATAGAGTTTTAATAAGAAACAATGTAACTCGCTGGGTCATTTGTACCTGTAAAGAAAGAAGGAAAAAAGACAAAACAATGCATGCATTGGGTGTCGTGCGTGACACAAGTGTGTGCGTGACTCAGTGGCACTCTATTTGTGGACACTAGTGCGAAAATGTGGTGGTAGACAATGCTGCCACCAGGCTTACCCTAATAATTTGGACAAGTAGCCTCATGGGAGAAGAGGCGGAGAAGAAAACCACAACTGTGTTTCCTCTGTAAGAGAAAACATGACAGAACAATTCTTCAAAAAAAGCGTTATGGTAAAAGGGGATTTGTCGTCATGTATAGCCAGACTCAAGAGGCGAGTAAGTATAGTTCCACCTTTACACATACCCATGCTGTCTTGCTCACTCTACCATCAAACACTTCAGACATACTCTTACTGTAACTCGCGATCAGCGCGTCTTTCAACCTATGCGAGAATGTGAGAATGTCAGGGAGCGGGCGGGGTATATAACGGTGAGAGGAGGCTGGGTCTTACCGGCCAATAGTTGGCGTCGAGAGGATTGTGCAGGCGATGGTGCGCCGATGGAGAGATGCTCTCATAGGTTGCACTGCAAGGGGAATTCTAAGGCCCGCTCTGATTGGAGGAGCTGAGGCGGGGGGCGTGACCGAATAGAAAAATGCGATGTAGCCATAGAATTCGTTGGCATGGGAACGTACAAGTGATAATTTCTCATGTGGTGGTGGCGCGATCCTCCCAAAGGTAGACTCGGAGTGGAGGTAGCTCTGTGCTGGGTATGTGATGATCATTGTGAGGGTCTCATGCTGGGCACGTGCGAGGCAGATTGTATCCCATGTAATTGAGTGATGACTATATTTCATGCAGGGTCAAAGGTGGCGAGCGCGACTCCTGGGTCCATAGAAATTTATATGGTCATACACAGAAGCGACCTCACGTAAAATGAACTTCTATGGTTTTTAAAGATCGCTCCCATACATACAGCAATCAGGTGGTGCTGTGATGAATAAAGTCTTAACAATAGTGTCTCGGTCATCATTAGTTTAAGCCGGAATTTGCACGTCCCATACACACTAGCGCTCATTCTGGGTATTGCGTATGGGAGGAGGTACTAGAGTGTTGTGTAAGGGTCAAGACCATGGTGTGGCATGAGTTTATGGAGACACGTATGCATCTTTGGAGAATGATAATGTATACTGAGTACATTCATCCTTCTATCGTGTCAGTTGTAGCCATGGAATATCGTCGTTGAGACCCCTCTCATGGGTACGGAGGCGGAAAACCCATCGTTGTTCTCTAAAAAGAAGGTTGGTTGTAAGGTCAGATTTCCCTTTTCTCATGACTTCAAGTACAGTCCAGCTAAGGTCTGTTTCTTTATGGTTGGCTTCGGAGAAATGGCGAGTCAGTTTAGTATTGGTCTTTTTGCACCTGATAGTGCTTCGGTGTTCGTTGATACGGGTTTTTATCTTCCTAGTAGTCATACCTACATACTGGAGCATGCAGGGACAAGTTAGGAGATAGACAACATTCTCCGTATTACAATTGCTGAATGTATTGAGTTTCCAGGGTTTTCCCGTACCTATGTCAACCTCTTTGGTGTTTTTTGTGAGGTTACAAGAGATGCACATGCCACAGGCAAAATGACCCACTACACGTGGTTGGTCCCAGAGTCTAGGTTGCTCAGTCTCCTCCAATGTAGTCATCTGGGCGTGTACCAGTTCATCTCTTAGATTTCTGTTGCGTTTGTACGCAAATAGGGGTGTTTCCCATTGTTTCCCAGCGCTGTTCAGTATATGCCACCTTTTTCTGATGATTTTCTGTATAGAGTTTGATGCTGGTATAAATGTAGTGACACACACTTGTCTGTCCATTTTCACTTGCTCGGTGTCTTCCAATAGGGCTTCTCTGGGGTTATTGCTTGCTCTTTTGTTGGCCCTCTTAACCATTTTTCTGGGATAGTTCCGTGCAATGAGTTTTCTCTCAAGGTGTTTCGCTTGTTCTGTATAGGTTTCTTTTTCAGAACAGTTTCTTCTTATCCGTAGAAACTGGCCAACCGGAAGGTTCTGTCTGAGGGCTCTTGGGTGGTACCTTTCGTATAAAAGTAAACTGTTTTTGTCTGTGGGTTTATTATGGACTTTTGTTGAAAACCCTCTGCCAGTGATTGTGATGTCTAGGTCCAGGAAGATAGCGTGGTCCTTGTGGTTGGAATGAGTAAACTTTAGATGTCGGTCTTGGGAGTTTACCCACTGTACAAAAGCAGTTGCATTTTCTTCTGTTCCACTCCACACAATCAGAACGTCGTCTATATACCGTTTCCAAACCTTGAGATGATTTAGAAACGGGTTCGCCGGATTGTTAACAAAGTCATCCTCAAATTGTTGGACGTACAGACAGGCCATACTAGGGGCAAAGGTGCTCCCCATCGAAGTTCCTGTTATTTGATGGTAGATGGTTTGTTCGTATTGGAAAAAGTTTTCTGTAAGGGCCAGTTCGGCACATTCCATGACAAAGTGTTGGGGGGTGATGAAATCCCATTGCCTGCGTAGAATGATGTTTTCTACGACTTCCAGTGTTCTTTGTTGAGGTATGCTCGTGTACAGGGCTTCGATGTCCATAGTTATAAGCCAGTCACTGACGGGATCTATCTCCAGATCTCTTAGGAGGCAGAGGACATCTTTAGTATCCCTTAGATAGGATGCGACCTCCTTCACAATTGGCCGCAGGAACCAATCACAAAATTGTGATAGGGGTTCCAGCACGGATCCGATCCCTGATACGATGGGTCTCCCCGGGGGGGGCATCCGATCCTTGTGGATTTTTGGGAGGATGTAGAATCTTGGCATCCTAGGTTCCGTATTGGTCAAGAAATCAGCTTCTTGTCTCGTAACCCAATCGTTACTGAGTCCTTCTTCCACTATGTTCTTTATTCTGTTCATAATGTGTTTAGTGGGAATTCCCATAGAAGCCCATGTTCTGGTGTCAACATGGCCTTCTATTGGAATTCTCTACGGCATATTATCAAGCCCATTATCGCCGCTTTAACGGCAGTTTTCTACCGCTAAAGTGGCAATAATTTTAACGCCGTGCTTGATAATATGCCCCTAAGTTTTTAACTCACAAAACAAGAATTCTTAAACCTTGACTATTTGGATCAGAAAATAAACGATTTATTTTTACAGTGTATTCAGGTTCTTTGTAAAAAGGTTGAGGTATACTCAACATTATTTTTGTTTTCTCCACTGAAGCGTCACGCTTCCCTTGCTTCTAGCAGATTCTCTGACCAGCCTTTCTTATACTCCAGTACACACATGTTTGATTGAACTATTCTGCTTCCTAGATCCTTAACTCTGTCAATGCCCCTGATCTCCTGTGCCCTTCTTTGGGGGGAAACCTTAACCATCACAGAAGTTATTAACTCATTCACTATCCAGATGCTTTACCATGCTAAGTTCATAAAATTCAGTTGACAGTGCAAGACAATGAATGACCAAACATCCTTAAAAGAAAATATTCACCTCCACACCATGAATGGTTTTGGAAAGGAAGAGGAGTTTATTCAAAGACAATAGCACTTCATATTAAGTGGGTCCTGTTATGATGTGCATATGCCAAATTGTTCTCAGCCTCGGCCTCTTGGAAGAGACTCTATTCAGTGGTGCATTGCATTGCACTTAAGTGTGAAGTCTTTGTCAATGGGGAATTTTATTCGAATTCCCCATTGACAAAGAAAAGTCCGCAGGCAGTCCCAGGAAGCGTGCCGCAGCAACCACCGCAGCAAGGGCCTGGCGCGTGGCACCTTGATGAAAAGTATGTGTAACCTCTGCCGGCGCTAAATACTGTGTTTAGGTCGAGCGTAAGCGTACGACCTCTTGTATACTTTATCATACATATATCTCTGTGGGCCAAATGCCATTCCTTGCTTCTCATTTGTTTGTTTCAATGTCCTTTAAAAATCCTTGCTTACTAGTGGTCAGTCCTGCCTCTTTGTCCCTCCTTTTTCTTCCAAGGAGCAGGGACTTTAGTACAATATCATTAGACTTTGTACTGTTGATCTGCTCCTGGGGGAAACTATTTTATTATGTTTTCAACCTCTTGCTACAATAGGTGCTCAGACATAACTGCTTACATTTTATTGCAGCATTCTTGTCTGCTGGCTGAAGAGTTGGAAGTTTCTCCTCATGAGTTTTGCGCTGAGGCCAAAATGCTTCCTTCTGGAAAAATGTCCCTTTTAAAATGTGCATTTGAATGTATTCCATTAAATAAAAGCAGAACAAGAGCACAAGGCCAGCACAAGGGCTGTGCAATTGCACTGGATACTGTCTTTGGAGGGGCAATGTTTCCAAGTTAATTTTGCTTTTTAAAGACTCCACACATTCCTGGCCTCCTGCAATTTCCAGACAATAAAAATGCCAAGTTAAGTCCTGTGACTGATGTTCTTGCTGGTGAGATCAGAGTTGTCTAGTGGAAGAAGTTTTAACTCATTGCAAGGTAGCCAGAGGGTTAATATGCCAGCTGCAAAGAAAGTGTACCCTGCAGATTACAAAGTGCATAAAATGTAAATAGGTCAATGGGTTACTGCTCTTCTGTTACTTGCAGCTTATAAGTTAAAATCCTAACTGAACAGTGAATTTACAACTGTCATCAAAGAACTGCATGCACTGCAAAGTGAAGATTAGAGGGGATATTAAAGTTGCAAAAAGGGTTCATCTGAATGGAAATTGAATATTTTTATTTAAGAGAACCTCGAACTACGGTGTTCTCTTTTTAATTATGAGTTTGTGCTTCTGGGGCCCAAGCACTCTTTAGCAATGCTGCCTATCAATATGCATGACTTGTGACTCCTTCACCCTTTACTCCTCTGTGTTATGTAACATTTCCTTTACACTAATTTATACACTTACGAATGTCTCTGTGCAATTTGTGTGTGATGCAAAGTGCTCTGACACCCTACACTGGTATGTGTGGCGCTTTATAACTAATTTAATGCATCTGAACATTAGTGGTTATGGAGCCTTAAGGGACACTGTTGAAGAGTGGTGGTGAGGGAATCTGCATCACTCAGCCTTACCTCAACATCACCTGAGCACCGTCTCAGCATCAACACAGCACCACCTCCTCATCAGTGCACCACCAATGCAGCACCACCTCAGTACCAGCACAGCACAACATAAACATCAGCACAGTAACATTTCTGCATCAGTGTACCATCACAACCTCAGCAGCAACTCAGCACCACCTCAGCATCAGCAGAGCATCACCTCAACACATCACCACCTCAGCATCAGCGCTGCACCACCACCTCAGCATGACTCAGTGCCACAGCATCATTTACCACCACCTCAGCATCACTCAGCACCACCTCAGTAACATTCAGTATTACCTCCACCCCATCACACAACTACCTCAGCATCACTTAGCAATACCTGAGTTTCATTCAGCATCACCTGAGCATCACATCTGTACCAGCACACCACCACCTCAGCACCACTTCAGCATTACTCAGCACCACCTCAGTGTGCCCTCAGAACCTGGCATCTGTTGATTCCCTCCTAGTGTCTGTCCGCTGCTCATGTTGTAATTCAGGTAGTATTTCTCAATTTCCACCCTCCTATTGTTTATGTCCCTGCATAACAAAAAAACCATAACAAACAAGCATTACAACAGGCAGGAGGAGATTGCCAGCATTCAAGGACAAAAAAAACTAGAAGACAATTTTTGATAACTCTTTTTTAAAAGAGTCATTTATTTGTACACAATGTCTTCTTTAAACTCCACCACATAACACTCCACAACACAAAATACCACTCCACATACTTACACTCCATTTTACACAGTCTCACACCACATAATTCCAATGCACTAAAAAATACATAATTACGAGCCACATAATACAACTGCACACAATATCACATAATTCCAGTACACAAATCCACACCACACAGGTTCACACCACCAAATCCCGCAACTAACAAGTCCAATCCAACCCACATAATTGGTACACACCACAAACATCCACTCTAATCCATAACACATAGATAAGAGACATTTACATTTACAATGTCAACAGCTCCAACTCTTTCCTTTTTTTAAACTCATAGATCTGATGCTTAGCTCTGTTCTTTTCTGTCACCAAAAATGCAAAGTTATACACAAAGTTCCATGCCACACAATTCAGCTCCACACATTTCCAACCCACACCACACAATTTAACACCAAACCACTTAATACAACTCAACAACACAATGACACAACACCACATCCATCCAATCCACACTACACAATTCCACATCGTGCCACAAAATTCAACTGCACACCATATAATTAAACTGTACAAGTTACCACTCCACACAATCCCACTACACATAATGCAACTACACTGAATGCCACAAAATAGATAACTATATATAAGTATACCATGCCACATAATGCCACTACATAAATCCACTTCACACCACACAACTACACTCCACACAATTACACAACTAACTAATACAATCCAACCCACATAGTTCCACTACACACCACCTACATACACTCCATAACACATAAGTAAAATACGTTGCCATTTACAATGCCAATAGCTTCAACACAAACAAATGCGAGACCGATTGCATTTCCAAGGCTTGTTGTCTTTCTAATGAATAGAAAGACAACAACAGTATTTGGCACTGGTGGGGTTACACATACTTTTTGTGCATATGTCAACTTGTCCCCAGCCTCGGCCTCCTCTTAGAGACTGCATTCAGTAGTGTATTGAATAGCACCTAAATGTGATCGCATTCCCCATTGACATAGGCCAGTCCCAGGAAACGCCAGCCGCGCCAACAACAGCAATAAGGGCCTGGCGTGTGGCGCCATGGTACAGTACTATATTACTGATTTCTGCCCACACAGCAAGTTTGTATATGGAAGCTTTCTATACTGCCCTGAAGACACTCATTCAATGCAGAGGGAAGTGTGAACGGTCATGTACCCTAATACTATGTGCACCATAGTTCATTATGCTTACTTTTCTCACAATACCTCGAAGGTGTATTGATTCGGAAACACGTTGGTGGTACAAAAAGCACTCAGAAGGTAGATAAATAAAATTGACCAACTTATAGTACGTTTTAAATAAGTAAGTTATTCCACTACTAGGGGTACATACATGAATTAATGTAAATGAACGGAACACAGTAAGGATGTTCTGCTGTTGTCAATGATCTATTTAAAGAACAATATATTTTAATTGGGCTTTTCAACTATAATGCAGCTAAACCTGAAATTCCACATGGGCCAGCAAAAGCAGTGAGTCAGAGTCCTGTCTGCTATTGTGACATCATTTGGTGCATGCTTGCATTTAATTTGGTATTTTGTATAGTGACTGGTCTGGCCAACTAGTTTACTATTGATCACTTTGCAGCGCTGACTTCAAAATGGCACGAGTTATACTACCAACGTGCAGCAACACTACCCTGTAAAAGAAGCAAACCATGGTCCATTATCTGGGTGAGTAATGCTTGTACTGAGAAGGCTACTGCAGAACTAGCTATTGCACTCAGTCAGTAAGTAAGTAAGTAGCAAGTACATGTAACTCCAGCTGGCGCTAAATACTGTTTACTCAAACCCCTAGTCTGGGAACCCCAACAGGCCCGGAGATTACCTTAATATGCTTAAATTCATATGCAAATCATGCCAAGTAATATTAATAATGTGTACTGAGTACACGCATATATTATTCCAACAAATTATTTAAACGTAACCTGCGCCTGTGGCCTATCTCTCTACGTGCCACACGAAAAGGCCAGGAGAGAGAGAGAGAGAGAAAGAGAGAGAGACAGCCTCTATCCACCCCTGCGCTGCCTTATATAACGTACACACATATTGCAGAGTCCAGAAGCCCCATGTAACACAGTCACATCTCAATCTAAGCGAATCCTGACACTGCTCCTGCTGTTGCCACTGTGTCAGGATTGGCTGGAGCTGGGAACCTCACCGCTAATTACTGAGACAGGGGGCTGCGGCTTTGAGTCAACCCCCGGCTTACTAATGTGCACCATTGCCAAGACTGAGAGAAAGATCTATTGCACATGTCGGGCTGGTCGGAGAAAGGCAGCAGTCCAACACGACATGTGTGCTTAGGTGGGCTGGTTACAGCTACAGGTGTCTGATTGGCAATATTGTTGCAGTTTCAAGCCCCAGCCCCTTAGAAGCACACTCGCTTGGCTTCTCCAAGACATGCCTCAGCAAGGAGCGCTCAATCAATTACATGCTTGCAGAGTGTAAACACCTTAAAATGTAATATTTGTATGTTTATTATTAACATATTTGGGGGGAAAGGGGCGAAAATAGTGAGTGTGGCAATGCCCTCACTGAGGCATCGCCCCTGCACATATTTTCGGATCTCACATCTGCTGAACTGCACTCGAAACTGAGAACAGAATCAAGGGCCTGAAAACAAAGAATAAAGGGAAACGGGGTGCTGGAACAGGATGATGAAACAAAAGATCTTATTTGAGTCCCTCACAGTAGCGCTAATCACTTTCCTTGAGAACCATTCTGTGTCATAGAGTTTCACCAACAAGTTAAAAATAATAAAGACATTTGTAGCTTCCACACCAGCTCTTGAGCAGGTAAATAACTATGTGACGCACGGAGCTCTGTAATACACATCTTTATTCTTCGGCATGCAACTATTAACTGAACGCACTGCTTTATAGACTTTACTCATCTGGCATCATAGATGTAGACTCAGATGCTTGACTTGGGCACTCGTGGCCTTGTTTCACTTGTGAGCTCTGGAGCAGATGAACATCGAGGCAGAAATTGAACAAGTCTCTTGTAATGGACTTTCTGGAATGTTGAGAGGTCATCATATTTCAATTGTCACTACTCTCAATGGACGATCATCCATCTGAGCGTCAAGCTTGCATTTCCATTTTTTAACCCATGGCATGGAGAGCACGGGACCCACGTCTGGGCATACCCTTCCCACTCGGGGTGACAAATGCAAAAACAACAGTTGATGGACAGAATGTAGAACAATGTCATACATTCACCCCAGTACAGAGATCTGGGCCTAAATCCATCGTTTTTTTGCTCACCATGCCCTTCCAGTTTGAACCCAGCCATATGCAAATCAGTCTTGACCCTGTGCCTCATGCCACTGGAATCAAGCTATCCTGGCTGAAGAGGGGAGGAACCCCGAAACCGGTCCTAGGATGCTTGTTTCCAGTCAAGGGAGGACCTGGCCTGGCAGTTCGGGCTGGACTGTTCTCATAGGGCACAGGGTCAAGACTGATTTGCATATGGCTGGATCCAAACTGGAATGGCATAGTGAGCAAAAAAACGATGGATTTAGGCCCAGATCTCTGTACTGGGTTGAATGTATGACATTGTTCTGCATTCTGTCCATCAACAGTTCTTTTTGCATTTGTCACCCCGAGTGGGACGGGTATGCTCAGACGTGAGTCCCGTGATCTCCATGCCACTGGAAACAAGCTATCCTGGCTGAAGAGGGGTGAAACTCCGAAACCGGTCCTAGGATATTTGTTTCCAGTCCAGGGAGGGCCTGGCCTGGCAGTTCGGGCTGGACTGTTCCCATAAGGCACAGGGTCAAGACTGATTTGCATATGGCTGGGTCCAAACTAGAATGGCATGGTGAACAAAAAAACAATGGATTTAGGCCCAGATCTCTGTACTGGGGTGAATGTATGACATTGTTCTGCATTCTGTCCATCAACAGTTTTTTTTGCATTTGTCACCCCGAGTGGGACGGGTATGCTCAGATGTGAGTCCCGTGCTCTCCATGCCACTGGAATCAAGCTATCCTGGCTGAAGAGGGGTGAAACCCCGAAACCGGTCCTAGGATTCTTGTTTCCAGTCCAGTAAGGACCTGGCCTGGCAGTTCGGGCTGGACTGTTCTCATAGGGCACAGGGTCAAGACTGATTTGCATATGGCTGGGTCCAAATTGGAATGGCATGGTGAGCAAAAAAACGATGGATTTAGGCCCAGATCTCTGTACTGGGGTGAATGTATGACATTGTTCTGCATTCTGTCCATCAACAGTTCTATTTGGTATTGAATTTGAGCACATAAAACAAAATATATTTGAAGTGACACAGATTGGGTCGGCTTCTCACCTTGTTATGGCCTATGATATGGTGCTTTATGTAACTCCACAGGGTGACAATAATTAGGCTTATAAGAGCCATGCACTGATGCTTGCCCAATCCTTGGGCTCCTCTTTCTACTACTGGCTTCATGATAAGGAACCTGCATTTTGACTGATATTTAATTGCAATATCGACTAATTCAGACGTGATCCTTTATTTGCATTATCCCAGTCACCTGTGTCTTATTATTGGACCTATCCGACATCCTTGATTTTCATATCGTCTTGATTCTTCATTATTATGAGTAAGTCGGTGTGCATACTTGATATCGAATAACCATGATTTAGATGCAGAACAACTCATAGGCTACGGATCCGGCTATTTACTGGCTTCCTTCTTGATGAGACTGACTTATTTAAAACATTTCTAGTGCCCTGAAGAAGTCCTTTATAAGGACGAAACGCGTCGGCTGTATCGTTGTGAAAAGTGATGTTTATGACCTAGTTTTAAAAGCTATTGAAATTGGAATAAAAAGGAAAACTTTGAAGACCATTCCTGTTGGATACAGACTACATAATTGTTCTTTCTGCATTGAAATTGATGTGTGGTACACCTGTGCTTATGTTTTAAATTGTTAGGTTCCTATGGGGACTTGCATTGTGACGGTGGGTGTAGTCCAATGTGCACACAACCCCAACAAGTATAGAGGGGTTAGAATAGTAGAGGAATAGCAGCTCAGGTGCTGTTGATTAGAGGGTTCCACTGTCAGGCTTGTTTGTTCAGGTATTTTCTTGCCTAGCCATCCAGTGTGCCTCTGCTGGGTTTGTGGATAGACTGTCTGTCTTTGGGATGACAGGGGTTGGGAAGGAGCAGTGGCTCCAGAGAGTCTGGATGGATCAGGGATGGGTTGAATAGACCTGGGCTGCATTAGAGTAGGGGGAGGAGATTTCCTTTCACCTGAATGGGCCTGGTCTGCCTCTGACAATGCTGTATCCACCTCCTGCCAGAAAGCTGCACCGGAGAGGACAGAATTGGTTCTGGCTGGGCACAGACACTCTCTGCCCCCAGAGAACAAAGGATTTTTAGCTATAAAAAGTAGGGCCCAAACCCCTAAACTTTAGAACTCTTTTGGAACCAAGAAGACTGCCAAGAAGAAGACCTGGAGAAGCTGTGAGGAGGGACTAACACTTTGCTGTATGCTTTGCTGTGTTGGCCTGCAGTGGCTGCTTCTGTCTTGGGCAGTGAAAGGTATGAACTGAACTTTCTGCAACTTCCTTTTTGTGAGTTTCTCCAAGGGCCTGAGGTAGAGCTTGCCCCCTGTTTAAGAAGTCTCAGGAACAGCAAATACTTCAAATTCTTCTGCCATCAGCACTGGGGACTGTGTGTTTTGTACTGCAACAGAAGAAAAGCAACCTGACTCCGTCTACAATACCGCTTCCGACTCCGTGTCCTAAAGGCACTGCAGAGGGTACTTCCGCAACATCGCACCGCACACCTGGTCAAACTGGCGACGCCACCTGATGCTGCCACTGTGGTTCGAGGGCACCGCTGCTAAGTTACATGATGCACCGCCCTCATCCCGCAGCCATGGCATACTGATGCCGGCACCATCGACTCCAGTCAGCCGACGACAGTGCTTCAGCAACAGCGATGACCTGCCAGCACTGTTTTGCGGGACTTCCTGACACCGTAGCTGGCCTGTGATGCCACGGTCAGCCAGAACTGTTTGGATTTGTTGCTCACTATGCAGTGATAGCCTCAGACGGAGCTATCAACTTCGAGGAACTATATTTCAAGTCAATTTTGATAACTGAAGATTTCTAAGTACTGTATTATGGTTTTTGTACCGTTTTGGTCTTGTTTTGAATATATAAAAATAGTGGATATTTTTCTAAACTGGTGTGGTGTAATTTTATAGTGCTTTCACTGTGGTACTGCTTTACACACTGCCTCTAAGATAAACCTGACTGCTCGTGCCAAGCTACCAAGGGGGTGAGAAGGGGTTATTTTACGAGTGTATCTCCCATTTACTGACCAGAAGGAATGGTCCCTACTTGGACAAAGGTACCTACTTCTACCAACTAGAGACCCCCATTTCTAACATTGGTTGTCAGCGGTGAGGATAGAACTTGCATTTGCACTTGACTCACAGTGATTGGTGCGCACTACTACCATATCGCTGACCATTACATACCCCATACTTTTCTTTTGGTCTATTTTTGCCTTTCCATCGGTCTTGAACTTGAACTTTCCAGTACAACATGCCTGAATCAATTGCATCATCTGCTGCATCCTCGTAAGTGGCCTTTGAGGAGGAGAGGTTATAAACCTATAATGTGAAGGAATTGAAGGCGATCTGCAAAAACCTCAAAGTGCAAATCAGGGGCCTCACCAGAAAAGAGGAGCTACAAAAGGTTCTGAGGGCCTGGGTAGCAGCCAGACATGCTAGTGAGCTGTCTGGGGATCTTGTTATGGAGGCAGAGGTGTCAATGTCAAGAATGGATGTGCTTCTGGGAGAGAGGCACCCTCTAAATCAGGCAGTAGTGGCTTGTCCCCAGAGGAGTTGGAAGACAGGCGGAAAGCAAGGAGAGTTGCTATGGAACTGGAGAAGCTTAAGTTAGACATGGAGGAGAAAAGGATGATGCTAGACCATGAGATCTGGATAAAGTAACTTGATCAGAGGCCTAGCACCGGCTCAGATGGTGGCAGCAATTCATCAGGGCAGGCAGACTGAATTTTGCACATCCCCAAGAATGTAGGCAAGGAATTTAAGAAGGGGGATGACATACAAAGGTGGTTACAGGGGTATGAGGCATCTATTCACATGAATGGGGTCCCTGAAAGGAATTTGATTGATTGATTGATTGATTGATTAAAAATTTATAAAGCGCACGTATGCCCATGGGCGTCTTGGCGCTGAACAGAGACAATAACTACCTCGTGAAAATGTCAACGGCCTGATCTACAAGGAAGAAAACAGCCACGTTTTTACCTCTTTCCTGAAAGACAGGATGGAGGGACTGTTTTTGATTGCGATAGGAAGGAGATTCCAAGCCCTTGCTGCATGTAACAGAAAGCTTCTCCCCCCCCCATCTGACCTGCTTGTATCTTGCAGTCTGAATGAGTTTCAATTGACTTGAGCGAAGGGTCCTAGGGGGCTCGTACAGTTGCAGGTGATCTTTCAGAAATTTAGAACCGATCCCTTGCAAGGCCTTGTATGTCAGGCAGACAGATTTAAACTTTATTCTTTTGTCTATTGGTGGCCAATGTAGGGATCTCAATTTATGTGAAATTGGCTCGGATCTGGGTATGTCAAGGATCAATCTGGCCGCAGCATTCTGCAGGCGTTGAAGTTTAGCTAGGTATTGGGCCTGGATCCCAGCAAACAGAGCATTCCCGTAATCGAGCCTCGATAAGGCCAGTGAGGTTACCACCATTTTGCGGGAAGCTAGGGGTATAAAAGGCAGGAGTTTCCTGATTACTTTCAGAATATACCATATAGTAGATGCAAGTTTATTGGTGTGTGCATCAAAAGTCAGCTTATTGTCCAGTATAAAGCCAAGATTTTTCACTTTGTTTACTGGACGTGGGCACTGGCCTAGGTTGTTCGGCCACCATTCTGGGGACCAGATTTCCATGTCCGTGCCTAGCATCATGACTTCACTTTTATCTCCGTTCAGCTTTAGACAGTTCTTCTGCATCCAGTGATTAACTTGTGTCATGCAATCTTGGAATTTATCTGCTGTTTCCCTGATGTCGTATTTGATTGACACCACTATTTGGGTGTCATCGGCGTAAGAAACTGGCAGAAATCCACAGTTTCTAATAATGGCAGCAAGGGGCTTGACGTAAAGATTAAAAAGAGTGGGGCTCAGGGAAGACCCCTGAGGCACACCACATGGGGAGCTAAAAGATTGTGATTTTACTTCCCCCAACTCTACAGTGAAAGTTCTGTTAGACAGATAGGAGGCAAGTAATGATCGAGCTGATGAGTGTACTCCTGCTTCAGTTAGACGGGTGAGAAGAGTGTCGTGATCGACCGTGTCGAAGGCCGCCGAGAGATCAAGTAGGATCAAGGCGGCCTTCCCTCCGGCGTCTAGAATGTATCTAAGTTCTTCAACTGCCGTAATCAATGCTGTTTCAGTTCCGTGACCCTCTCGGAAGCCGAATTGCGAGTGGTCTAGAGCATGGGTGTCTGAAAGGAATTTAGACAGTTGTTTATTTAATATTTTTTCAAGAATTTTAGCTGAAAAAGGAATTCTTGAAATAGGTCTGTAGTTAGCTGGGATTTGTGGGTCCAAATTAGGTTTTTTCAAGAGAGGCAGTACCGAGGTGATTTTCCAGAGATCAGGGTATTGGCAGGAGTTTATTATATGTGAGAAATGATTACATAGTTGTTCACTCATAAGCTCTGGGAAAAGATGCATTTGGGGGAAGTATTGTGGCCTCTCTTTCCAGAGGAATCAAGGGATACTTGGATAGCTTTGGGTAAGGGGCAGAACCACACCTATGCTGATATGAAGGACACTCTGCTCACCAGGTATGGTCTCACTCCTGAGAAGTATAGGGATTAGTTTAGGTCCAGTAAGAAGACTGATGCCAACACTCGGTTGGAATGTGTCGATTCATTTTGCAGGTCACTGGATGGCAGGGTGAAGGGCAGTAATGTAATGTTCAACAGAACTACGCCAGCACTTGGTTGATAGCAAGCTGATTGACCCCAGGAAGCTTGCTATGGAGGCGGACCACAGGGTGAGTACCAGGGTCCACATGAAAGCGTTTGGGGGGACACTCAGCCAAAGGTGGGCAGGGTCCCCAGCAGAAAAGTGGGGGGACAAGGGTAAAGTACAGGAGTTCTCTAAAGGCCCCAAACTGATACCCAGGGTAAAGGTTCCCATGCCACAGGAGATAAGAAACAAGGGGTCTCTTCAGGAAAGCCTGCTGAGACCGCCCCCCGGATGTGCTTTGCCTGTAAGCAGTTGGGCCAAATAAGGGGGGACTCCAAGTGCCTCAAGAGGGAGCAGCCACCCACTGGTGGGCAGACCAAGGTGTTGGCTTGTGTAGCGTTTGGGGAGAAGGGGTCCCCACAGGAGGGTGGGGATCCCGCAGAAATGATCCTCTTCTCACTAGGGAACAGTGAGATGGTCCCAGGATGGGTGACCATCAATGGGAAAAGGGTAGAGGCTCTCAGAGATACTGGAGCCAGTGTGACCTCAGTCCGGTGTCACCTGGTCTCTGAGGAGCAGGTAGTCCCTGGGGCATTCCACCAAGCAGTTGCTGTAGACAACTCGGAGCGCCAGTGTATGGTGGCGCAGGTTCCTTTAGAATGGGAGGGGTCTCAGGTCCCTTGAGGGTGGTTGTGAGCCCTACCATGCCTGTAGATTGTCTGCTAGGTAACGACCTGAAGCAGTCCTTGTGGAAGAATGTTGAGCTCAGGTCTCATTTGGAGATGCTTGGGTTGCCAGAGTGGGCATGTGTGTCCACTCAGTCAATGGCGGCCAAAAAGGGTGAACAGAAGGGCCTGAAGCCTGAAATACTGGCCCAGGTGCTGCCAAGAGAAAAGGCAGGGGGCACGGGAAACTGGCCCCTGAGGTTCCCACAGACCGGGAGGAGGCTGACCTTGAGTGGGACGCCCTGGTACCTACAGGGGAGCAGGTAGCTGAAATGGGGGACATCTCTGAGCTGACCCATTGGCAGCAAGAAGGTGGTCTCACCAGGGAAGAATTCTGCAGGGAGCAGAAAGAATGCCCTTCTTTATTGGGTTTGCAGTAGCAGGCTGCACGCCAGGCAGCTGGTGATCAGTCTGGATCACATTGGATCTATTGGGATAATGGTCTCCTGTATAGGGAGCCTAAGGTCTCTGAGCCTTGGTCAGCCCGTGTGCTGGTGATACCCCAGTGCTTCAGGACCTTCCTACTGGGTCTGGCTCATGACGTGCCTTTGCCAGGACATTTGGGGTGGGACAAGACCTTTGACAGGCTTGTCAACCACTTCTTCTACCCCCAAATGCGAAGGCAGTCAGATGGACATTGCAGGTCTTGCCAAACTTGCCAGGCTAGTGGTTCCCAGGCAGGTCGCTCCCCTCACCGCCACGCAGCCCCCAGTGTGATCTACTCTCTCGCTGCCGTGCCCTGACTGCTTGTGCCTGTGCCTTCTGCCTTCTGTGAGCCGAGTACCAGTGTCCATTTTTCTCATTTTGTGCCCCGAGTGCCTGCGTCCGTATTTCATTTTGTGCCCCAGGTGCCTGTGTCCTTATTTCATTCTGTGCCCCGAGTGCCTGTGTCCTGGTATTGTTGCCCTGATTTGTGCTCCCCTTTACTTTTTGTTCCCTCGTTTCGCCGCGTTCCCTCCTCGCCACCCATTTCCCGCCGCCGCGTCCCGGTATCTCCGCCCCCTTGCTCCCCATTGGCCGCCCCGCTCCCACCTCCCAGCTGCTCCTCCCTCCCTTTCCCCTCATATGGAGGCCGCGCGCAGCGGGCGCGCCGCTGGCGCGCCGAAGTCGCGGCTAAGGCAAGCCCGTCTGTGCCCGTCCGCAGCCAGACCACGCCCAGCGCCAGAACCCCTGGACCTCACCGGAGCCAGCCAACCCGACAGAGATACGATGCCGCCACCCTCCGCGCACTCAACACCGGCCGATGGCCAGCCTGCTACAAAGCCAATCCGAAACGCACCCACGGAGCATTCACCTGCCACGCCTGCAGCTTCACCTGCACCCGATCTGACACCGCATCCACCAAGCCAGGCTTCAGCAACGATCACCTCAAGTGCATCCTGCTCAACACCCGCTCCATCCACAGGTACGCCGTTAAACTCTGGAACCTTCTTGACACAACATCACCAGACGTCGCCTTCCTCACAGAAACCTGGACAAACGCCTCCTCAGCTCCCAACATCGCCATAGCCATCCCGGAGGGCTACAAGATCACCCGGAAGGACCGCACCAACCGAGTAGGAGGAGGCATCGCCATCGTCCACAGAAACACCATCCGAATCACGACCAACTCCAACGACACCCTTACCGCCGCCGAACACCTTCACTTCCAGATACACACGGACCCCAAGACCACCCTCAGAGGCACCCTCGTGTACAGATCCCCGGGACCACCCACACAATTCAGCGAAACCATCGCAGACTTCGTCAGCCTGCACGCCCTTTCCTCCTCAGACTAAATCCTCCTAGGGGACCTCAACTTCCACCTGGAGAACAACAATGACAGCAACACCGCCTCCCTGCTGGACAACCTCGCCAACCTCGGACTCAAGCAACTGGTGAACACCCTCACCCACAACGCCGGCCACACGCTTGACCCCATCTTCTCCTCCAGCAAACACATCTCCTTCAGCCACTCCACCGGACTACACTGGACAGACCACGGCTGCGTCCACTTCAACTTCGAGAAAACCACGACCCACAACCACCCTCAACAGGTCCCCCGCTGAAGTTGGAGCAAGATCACCGCTGACCAGCTCACCACCCCCCTCAGACGGAACCCTCCCGCCAGCGCAACGGACCCCGACGCAGCAGCCCGCAGCTTCACACAGTGGCTTACCGACTGCGCTGATGACCTCGCACCACTGAAGACCCCCCCTGCAGACCCGGCAGCAAGAAAACCTCTTGGTTTACAGACGAACTCAAAAACTCCAAGAAAATCTGCCGCACCCTCGAGAAAGCCTGGTGCCACGACCAAACCACAGAAAACATGACGGCCTTCAAGAACGCCACCCGCATACACCACCAGCTGATCCGCGCCACCAAAAGATCAACATTCAAAGAACGACTGGAAACCAACACCCACAACAGCAAGGAGCTCTTCAGCATCGCCAAAGAGCTCTCCAACCCCAGCTCCGGAAACAACGACGTCACCCCCTCGCAAGACCTCTGCGACTTACTCGCCACATTCTTCCACCGCAAGATCGCCGACATACACAACAGCTTCGGCGCACCAACCATGCAACCAACCACCGAACCTACACCCCCCACCACCACCATCTGCAACTGGACCCCCCGCACGATGAACACCATCCACTCAGGATCACCAACCGACCCCTGCCCCCACCACGTCTTCAACAAGGCCGACTCCATCATCGCACCCCAACTCCGGGACATCATCAACGCCTCTTTCACCTCCGCCACCTTCCCGGAGAGCTGGAAGCACGCAGAGCTCAGCGCCCTACTGAAGAAACCAACAGCGGACCCCACCGACCTCAAGAACTTCCGCCCCATCTGGCTCCTCCCTTTCCCTCCCAAAGTCATTGAGAAGACAGTCAACAGACAGCTCGCTGCCTTCCTCGAGACGAACGGCTCCCTTGACCCCTCGCAGTCCGGTTTCCGAGCCAACCACAGCACCGAGACAGCCCTAATCGTAGCCACCGATGACATCAGATCCCTGCTCGACAACGGGGATACAGCGGCCCTCATCTTCCTTGACCTCTCCGCGGCATTTGACACTGTCTGCCACCGCACCCTAGTACAGCGCCTCAGTGACGCCGGCATCCGAGAGCAGGCACTGGAGTGGATCATCTCGTTCCTCGCCGGCAGAACCCAGAGAGTCCGCCTCCCCCCGTTCAGATCCAAGGCCACTAAAGTCATCTGCGGCGTACCACAAGGATCATCGCTCAGCCCGACCCTCTTCAACATCTACATGAGCCCTCTCACTGCCATCGCACGCCAACACAACCTCAACATCATCTCCTACGCCGACGACACCCAGCTGATCCTCTCCCTCACCAACGACCCCGTCCCCGCCAGAGCCAGCCTACACGAAGGGATGAAAGACGTCGCTGAGTGGATGAAGAACAGCCACCTGAAACTGAACTCAGACAAGACAGAAGTCCTCATCCTAGGACCAGCCCCCTCCGCCTGGGACGATTCCTGGTGGCCCCCTGCCCTGGGCACCACTCCCAAGCCAACGGACCACGCACACAACCTGGGCTTCATCCTGGACTCCTCCCTCTCGATGACCAGACAAGTCAACGCCGTCTCCTCATCATGCTTCAACACCCTGCGCATGCTCCGTAAGATCTTCCGCTGGATCCCCACCGACACCAGGAAAACGGTCCCCCAGGCACTCGTCACCAGCCGCCTGGACTACGGAAACACCCTCTACGCCGGAACCACAGCCAAACTACAGAAAAGACTCCAGCGAATACAGAACGCCTCCGCACGACTCATCCTGGACATCCCCCGACACAACCACATCTCCTGCCACCTGCGAGACCTACACTGGCTCTCCGTCAGCAAGAGGATCACGTTCAGACTCCTCACCCACGCACACAAGTCCCTCCACGACTTGGGCCCCAAGTACCTCAACAACTGCCTGACTTTCTACACACCCACCCGCCAGCTTCGTTCGTCCAGCCTCGCCCTCGCCGCCGTACCACGCATTCACAGAGCCGCCGCCGGAGGAAGATCATTCTCCTACCTGGCCGCCAAGACGTGGAACTCCCTCCCCATCCACCTTCGAACGACCCAGGACCATCTCGCCTTCAGAAAGCAACTCAAGACCTGGCTATTCGAGCAGTAGCGGACCCCATCCCCCCAGCGCCTTGAGACCCTTCCGGGTGAGTAGCGCGCTTTACAAATGCATTGATTGATTGATTGATTAGAGTGGGAGGAAGGTTAAAACTCCTCTCCAACCTTTTCCAGTTGTTGGAACCCCTTTTGGAAGGGTAGGGATGAACATTTTGGGGCCACTGGATCCCAAGACAGCCATGGGCAACAGGTACAGCCTGGTCTTTTTGGACCATGCCACCCGGTACCTGGAGACAATTCCTCTCAGGACAACTATGGCGCCAGTGGTAGGCCAGGCGTTAATGAGGATTTTTTCCCACATGGGCTTCCCCAGGAGGTGCTTTCTGACTGTGGAGCCAATTCCATATTGAAGTATATGACATCCCTGTGGAGGGAGTGTGGTGTAAGCTACAAGTTCACCGCTCCTGACCTCCCACAAGGTAACGTTTTGGTGGAGAGATTCAACCAAACCTTGAAGGGAATGATTAAGGTTCTAACAGAACCCATGAGGTGTAAGTGGGAGGTCCTCTTGCCATGCCATCTCTTTGCATATGGAGAGGTGCCTCAGAAGTCTCTTGGGTTCAGCCCTCTTGAGCTCTTGTATGGTCACCCTGTGGGAGGACCTCTGAGTTTGGTGAAGGAAGTCTGGGAGGCAGCTCCCCGGAAATTTCTCCAGGATGTGTTTAGCTACATGCTGGCCTTCAGTAACCAAACTGCCCCTTCAGGAAACTCACTCAGGCAAACCTGGAAGCAAGCCAGGAAGAAATGAAAAAGTGGTATGACCAGAATGCCACTCTGGTTGAATTTCAACCTAGGCAAAAATTGTGGGTCATGGCCCCAATAGAACCTTGTGCCTTGCAGGACAAGTGGACTGGGCATTTTGAGGTGGTGGAGCGCAAAAGTGACGTCACCTACCTGGTGAATCTGCAGACTCCCGGAACCCTTTGAGTGTCCTCCACGTGAACCACCTCAAGCCACACTTAGAGAGGTCCGAAGTGGGCATGCTCTAGGCGTCAGACGATGGGGTGAAAGAGGAGAGTGAACCTCTCCCTGACCTCCTGTCCACCAAGGAGCACAATGGGTCAGTGGAAGGTGTGATCCTCTCCCCTACACTGACCCCAGAACAGCAGAGTGACTGTCACCAGTTGTTGGGACAGTTTGCTCCACTGTTCTCTCTGACCCCAGCTGTTACTCACTGGTGTACCTATGACGTGGACACTGGTGACAGCCCTCTTGTAAAACACAAGATTTACAGGTTGACTGACCGAGTCAGGGCCAGCATCAAAGAGGAGGTCTCTAAGATGTTGGTGTTAGGGGTGATAGAGCCCTCCAACAGTCCTTGGGCCAGCCCAGTGGTCTTGGTCCCAAAGGCCCCTGCTCCCAGTGCCACTCCAGAACTGCGGTTTTGTGTGGACTACAATGGGCTCAATGCCTTCACCAGGACTGCGTTGGTTCTGCTCGGTAATGCACCGCTCAGCAGAGAAGACGCTTCGGTTCTGCAGGCAAGCACCTTAGGCTCACTTCCAAGGGTCCAGGACTAGGGTGGCATCACTTGGCAGGGTAGGTTCACAGATGGCAGAGTCCAAGTGCAGGTGTAAGGTTGTTGGAAGCCTGTTATGACCCTGAATGCTCAATAAGCTAGACAATTAGCCCTTGGAGTCACTCACGGTTTTGGGGTCAAGAGATGCAGGTCCAATCCCTCTCACCCACACAAAATGACAAAAGACATCAGGGCAGTATAGCAAAGCAGGAGTCCAGCAGAGTGTAGTCCAGAAGAATGGCAGTCCTTCAACAACACAGCAGTCATTTTTCCTGGTATAGATTCTACAGGTCCAGAAGTGTTCTGAAGTGGTGATCTCTGAGGTCCTTCTTTTATACACAGTTGTGCCTTTGAAGTGGAGAAAAGTTTCTAGAGACATTCCTTTGAAGGGCACAGATGCCCTGCCTTCCCTGGCCTAGCTCCAGACTAACTACGGGGGTATGCTGCCCTTTGTGTTGAGACAGAACACAGCCTATTCAGTTGTAAGTGAGGCTGGGTCCAGCTCCTGCCTTCTATCCTGTCAGTGATGGCCCATTTAGTCAGCCTAAGCTCCCATTGTGTGTGGCAGTCTAAGAAGAATACACCAAGCCCCTTTGCAACTACACCCAGTAATGTGACCAGAGACAGGCATGAAAATGGCAACTTTCTAAAAGTAGCATTTTCCGAATTGTAATTTAAAATCAGACTTCACCATAAGTTAGGATTTTAAATGAGGATTCCAGAAACACCAAACTTAAACCAGTTATATCTTCCTATTTGAAAATTACACTTATAAAATTTAATAAGCTAATCCCCATGTTGTCATATGGGAGAGATAGGCCTTGCAGTAGGGAAAAATGAATTCAAGAGTTTTCCACTGCCAGGAAATGTAAAACTTAAAAATACGTGCCCAAAGTTTTAAGTGCACTACACCCTGCCCTTGTGGCTGTGTAGAGCCTACCTAGGGGTGACTTATATGTATTAAAAGGAAGGTGTGGACCTGGCAAAAGGTTTAGCCAGGGCTACATGGCAGATTAAACTGCATACAATGGTAGGTTTGAGACATGTTTAAAGGGCTACTTAAGTGGGTGGCACAATCAGTGCTGCAGGCCTACTAGTGGTATTTAATTTACAGGCCCTGGACACATGTAGTGCACTTTATTAGGGATTAATAAGTAAATTAACTATGCCAATTAGGTATGAGACAAAGCTACCATTTTTTAGGGAAAGAGCACAAGCACTTTAGCAATGGTTAGCAGTGGTAAAGTTTGAAGAGCCCTAAGGCCTGCAAAAACAAAGCCAGCAAAAGCACCAGGTCTAAACGCAAAAAGTCAGGCGGTAACCATGCCAAGGATGCGAGGTCTAACATGCCCCCCCCCCCAGCTGAAAGTGGAGAAAACTACCCAACCTCTTGGGAGTTCCCTTCACTAAGGGCCTGGAGAGATCATCAGCATTGGCGTGGTCTGTCCCAGGATGATGTTCCGCTATAAAGTAAAGTTCCCTGTAGGGAGGTGGACCACCTCAACAGTTAGGGATTCTCACCTCTCATCTGCATTACCGATCTGAGGGGTCTGTGGTCTGTCTGAACATGGAAGTGAACACCAAACAGGTATGGTCTCAGCTTCTTCAGTGCCCAGGCCATAGCAAAGGCTGCCCTCTCTATTACACTCCACTTCAGTTCCCCAGGAAGTAACCTCCTACTTATGAAGGCTACAGGTTGATCCAGGTCCTCCTCATTTAGCTGTGGGAACACGGCCCCTATGCCATGCTCTGAGGCGTATGTCTAAACAATTATATCTTGGGAGAAGTCAGGAGCCTCCTTCAGGGTCCCACATGTGTTCTGGCACGCCTTGGTCCAGATCACCTGACGTGGCTGCTTCTTTGATGTCATCTCTGTCAAGGGTGGAACACCAGTGCCATTCCCCATGAAAAATCGACTGTAGTAGCCGGTGAGGCCTAAGAAGACTTTCATCTCTGTCTGAGTCTTGGGGGGGAGGTCAATCTTGAGCTGAAGGGACTACACTTTGCCTCCTCCTACTTAGTTAACTAAGTAGACCACTGACCCCTGCCCTATCTGGCACTTACTGGCCTTGATAGTTGGGCCTGTCCTCTGCAGAGTCTGAAGCACTTCTTTGAGGTGGCACCTGTGCTCCTTCCAGCTAGAACTGAACACTGCAATGTCATCCAGAGAAGCTGCACTGAAGTTCTCCAACCCAGCCAGGACCTGGTCAACCAACCTCTGGAACTTTTCAGGGATGTTCTTCAACCCACAAGTTATTACCTTGAACTATAAGTGCCTGTCTGGGAAACAGAACACAGACCTCTCTGTGGCCTCCACGGTCAAAACAATCTAAAGGTACCCAGACGTTAAATCAAATGTTCTGAGGAACTTGGTAGCTCATAGCTGATACATGAGATCATTAGCTCTGGGGCTGAGATGTGCTTCATTCTTGGTGACTGCGTTGAGCCCACGGAAGTCCACACAGAATCTAAGTTCTGTAGTAATACTAAGAGGGGCAGCCTTTGGGACCACTTCCACTGAGCTGGACCAAGGGCTGTTTGAGGTCCCAATAACCCCTAAGGCCAGAATCTTGAAGGCCTCCTCCTTAATGGGGGCTCTTACCATTCAGATAACCTGTAAATTTTACTCTTCACCGGCATGCTGTCCCGGGTGTCAATATCATGGGCATATCATTTAGTGAGGCCTGGGGTAAGGGAGAAAAGAGAGGCGAACTGCCCCAACAACTGGTGGCAGTCTCTTTGTTGTTCAAGGGGCAGTGTAGGAGGGAGGCTGACACCATCCACATACCCATCCTGCTCCTTGGAAGAAAGAAGGTTGGGAAGAGTATCACTCTCTTCTTCCATCCCATCATCCGTGACCAAGAGCAGGGTTAACTCAAACCTCTCAAAGTGGGACTTGAGGCGATTGACATGTAGGACCCTTAAAGGGTTCCTGGGAGCCTTGAGATCCACCAGGTAGGTAACAACACTCTTGTGGTCCTTCACCTCATAAGGAACAGACCAGTTGTCTTGTAGGGCCCTGGGCTCCACAGCCTCTATAACCCACACTTTTTGTCTAGCCTGAAACTCAACCAGAGTAGCATTCTGGTCATAATGCTGTTTCATGTCATCCTGGCTAGCTACAACATTTTCCTGTGTTTGTTTCCCTCTAGTTATGGAGTGCCAACATGTAGTTGGCCACATCCTCAGGGGCCTTCTCGGGACCTTGTTCCCAGCCCTTGTTAGAAATGTGGGTCACTAATTGGCAGAGGTATGCACCTTTGTCGAAGTAGGGGCCCTTGCTTCTGGTCAATGTAAGGGAGTAACACACTATAGATAACCCCTGTTCACCCCTTTGGTAGCTTGGCTCGAGCGGACAGGCTTATTCCAAAAGAAATGTAAAGAATTTGTACCCAAACACACAGTAAAACAGTGAAAACACCACTAATGGACACTACAACAGTTTAGAAAAATAAAGTATCTGTAGCTAAACCGAACAAGACCAAAACACTGAAAATCCAACATACATGTATCAAAATATCACTTTTAGAACAGTTATTTCAAAAATAGCAACTGTAGAAACAAATAGTTCCATCTGGGGCTATTACGTTGTCATGACAGGCATAAATCCAAAGTACGGCACCGACTGCAAGGTGTGTATCATCGGCACGGAGTCACACGGACCCCCAAACAACAGTACCTTGGAAACAAAGTCTGTGGACAATGCACGGCACTGTGGAAGTGAGCCATCAGTGCCGAGGCAAAGCCGGTTCCCTGGTTGCCATGGGGAGGTGAGGCGTTAAGTCTGTGAGGAGGTGAGGCATCGAGTCCAGCAGAGGGAAGTTAGGTGGAGTCGGTGGTGAGGCATCAATTCCATCAGGTGATGCCAAGTCGAAGAGTTTGTGAAGTCACCCTTATCAGTTATCGGCTCTGCGAGAATGGGATGCTGGCGCTGGCAGTGACAGCGTCGGTGTGCACGCTGGCATCAGGAAGGTCAATAACTGCATGCGTCGGCATGCATTGAAGGGCGTCAGAGCTGCGGTGCAGGCAGGGTGGTGCATCGTGCACTTCACTAGCGGTGCCCCTGGTCACTGCGCAGGTTGCGGCATCACTGGCGTCTACGCTGTTGGTGTCAGAGTTGTTTTTCTTGCTTTGCAACACTAATTACATTATCCTCAGGGCCCAGGAACCTGAATTGGTGGCCTGGATGCAGGAGTCCACAGAGGAGTCCAGGTGCTGGTCAGTGAGTTGCAGATGGAGTCTTTGTATCCCTGAGTCTTCGGAACAGGAGGCCAGCACACACACGCCCTTAGAGATTCTTCTTCAAGCAGGTTGACAGCAAAGTTCCAGTATTTGTCCTCTCCTGGTCAGAAGCAGTAACTGCAGGTCAATCAAGCAAAGCACACACAGCAAACGGGCAGTACTGCTCCTTATAGCTCTGCAGCTCTTCTCCTTGGCAGAGGAGACGTTCCAGAAGTGATCTAATTCTCTGGGGTTTAAGGTCCAATACTTAGAAGTGATCTAATTCTCTGGGGTTTAAGGTTCAATACTTATGATAGAGACCTCAATGGATATGCTAAAGTGATCTGCACATCATTATATGTACATGAATAATGTTATCAAAGATTCAAGCGGTAGTATAGGGTGCTGAGCGAAGCCAAATACTCATCCACTAAGAGTATTGAACGTATCTTTGCGATTATAAAAATCCAAAGACTTAAATCCAATAGACAGGCATAAATGATGGTAAATTAACCACTAGTGGCTGTAAATAGGTATCGATGTATTCCGAAATTCTCTCTGTCGGGGATCCAATCCCCAAAATAATGGGCCTACCAGGGGGGAAAAGCCCTTCTTTGTTGATCTTCGGTAAACAATATATGCATAGTTGGCGTATCATTATATAGATATCTAAATTCTGTATCTGAAATGAGACATCTATCTTTCCAGTACAATAGTTTATTATATATTGTTTCTTTAGTGTTGGGAAGTGGGTTGTGATCTATATGAATGTAGGTGGTAGCATCGCTAAGTTGTCTATCTATTTCTGCCATGTAGTCTATTTTATTCATAAGTACCACGTTACCTCCCTTGTCAGCCTCTCGGATGACAAGGGAGTGATCATTTTTAAGATTAAGTATTGCCTGTTTTTCTTCCATCGAGAGATTTTGTACCCGATGTATTCTTTTGGTAAGTGTTTTGTCTTCCAATTTGTATAGATCATCAAAAACATTTAGTTGAAATTTGTCAATCAAGTTATAGCCTGACATTTGTGGAGTGAATCTAGACTTATGTTTTAAACCGCTGTCAGTGCTAGCAAATGTATTCAAGTCAAGATCTAATGCTGCATCTTGTAGTGTTCGAATTTCATCACATTCACCTATTGACAACAGTAATTGTACATTTTTAATATCCCTAATAGAGGGCATGTCTTCTCTATTGATATCAACATTAGCTGTATTGGACAATTTATGTTTGTCTTGAAAGAATTTGAAAAGTTTAACTTTTCTAACAAATTTGAAACAGCTAATATTAAAGGACGATAATGACAAATCCTATTCACCCTTTAACTATTATAGTATTGGGTGCTCTCAATATACGTACACTTTGCTAGTCTAAATGTGAATAAATTTTTCATATATATATATATATACATATATATACATATTCTTTACTTGCAGAATCTACAATATGATACTTAATATGATCAGGGAATACCCATAGAACAGTGGGCATTTTAAATATTTCAAGGTGAGTACAGCGACCCTTCCTATTAGTTTAATCATTCCTTACACCATGTGGCTCTATTTATTGGCTACGTCTTTTCTTAACACCATCCAAAAAATGTGATTATAAAATGACTTCGGACTTTAACTCATGTATCAATCTGGTGATAAACTTGTTCACCATATATTTATCAGTTTGACTCTTATTCCCACCGGGCACGGGACTATTCTTGGTGGTGGTATTAGTTAGATATACGCTTTTCAGTCTTGTTCTTAACACGGGTGCGCCAGTACAATTTCTTTTTCCCTTCCCCTTGTACATATGGTTTGGGGTTAACTGTGATGCTCTGTAGCATATTTGCTTATGAAATCAAGCATACCTTATGTTTTGTTTTCTTCTTCATATGTATGCAGCCTTGAAAAAGCCCTGTGGGCGAAACGCGCGTCGGTTGCGGTTTGAATTTGGATACATATTTGGCAAATAAAATATACAATACAACATTTGTATCAAGATTGGATATTGATTTACTTCTCTACACGAACTTCACACCCTATGGACAATATTCAAATAAATGAATAATATGGATTACTAGATTAGGTGGTGTGCGACGTTGCCTGTCTATAAGGTTCAATACTTATACCCTATTTTCTCTTTGTTTTCTTTGTGGCAGGGGTCTCTGAGCACGGTCCAAACCAGTTCTGTCCTCTCTGGTGCAGCATCACTGCAGGAAGTGGAGACAGCATTGTGCAGGGGAGACTCTGCCTATTCAGGTGCTAGTAAAGCTCCTCCCACCACTCTAAATGGAGCCAACGCCTATTCAGCCCAGCTATGAGTCACCCAGGAAAGGCAGGACACACCTTAACCCCCCACCCCCTTGTGGCTGTTTATAGTTAATGCACATCCCCTGCTCTTGTTACTCCAATACAAGACAGTCAATACACAAAACAGCAGAGGCACACAGAATGGTTAAACAAGACAGTGCCTAATTTCTAAAAGTGGCATTTTCAAACACACAATTTTAAAACTATCTTCCTTAACCCCTTCAGTGCCCATGACGAGCTGGACTCGTCATGGGCTGCGGTGGCGCTGTGCCCATGACGAGTCCAGCTCGTCATGAACTCCGCCCGCTAATGCAAGGCGCGGCACTGGGCGGGGAAAGGGGCGGGCATGCAAGGGGTTAAAAGATGTGTTATCAAATTCTGAGTACAGAGAGCCTAAACTCCATGTCTCTATCTTGTCCCAGTAGAAAGTTATACTTGTAAGATGTTACAAAGAAACTCACATGTTAGCCCATTGGACAGATAGCCTTTCAATAGTGAAAAAATAATTTGCACTATTTCACTATCAGGACATGTAAAACACACCAACACAAGTCCTGCCTTGTACATACACTGCATCCTGCCCATGGGGGTACCTTGGGCCTACCTGAGGGGTGCCTTACATGTAAGAAAAGGGAAGGCGGGGCCTGCAAGTGGGTGCACTTTCAAGGTCAACATGGCAGTTTAAAACTGCACGTGCAGCCACTGCAGTGGCAGGCTTGAGATGCTTTTGCAGGGCTACTCATGTGGGTGGCACAATCAGTGCTGCAAGCCAATGAGTAGAATCTGATTTACAGGACCTGGGCACACACAGTGCACTGGACTAAGTACCAGTAAATTAAATAAGCCAATCATGGATAACCAAGCATAATAACAATTTACACAGGGAGTACTTGCACTTTGACACTAATCAGCAGTGGCAAAGTGCCCAAAGCATCTAAGCCAGCAAAAACGTAACTCAGCATACTATCAAAAATGCAGGAGGTAGAGGCAAAAAGTCTGGGGAACCCATGCCAAGGATGCCAAGTCTAACAGCCCTCCTTCACCAGACTTAGAGGTCCTCTCACAGGGTGCCCATAAATATGTTCAATGGGGCTGAAGCCAACCCCCTTCTGCAGTACCTTGCTGTAGGTGAATAAAAGGAATAACAGGAGGATGTCGTACTTCCACCTAATGGGATCCGATAGGCTCATTATCATGCCTTTTAGGGTTTTGTAGAACCTTTCAACAAGCCCATTGGTTTGAGGGTGGTAAGGAGCCGAGGACTTGTAAGGTACCCCACATTCCTTCCATATGGATTTCATGTACCCTGAAATACAGTTTGTACCACAATCTGATACTACCTCCTTGAGGAAACCCACATGGGTGAAGATCCTCAATAGTGCCCTGGCCAAGGCGGTCACTGTTCTCAGATGGATAGCCTGCCGGTACTGAGTGGCATGGTCCAGCAAGACCAGGATGTACCTTTTGGTCCATGGCTGTCTTGGGGTCCAGAGATAGGAAAAAGGTACAGGGAAGCCTTGTGCGTGCCTCCATACTTGCCACTGGCCTGGCAGGTAGTGCTGGACCTGCAGAATGCTTCCGAGGCTCTCCTAATCTGAGGACAGTAAAAGTGGGTGACAAGCCTGTCAAAGGTCTTGTTCTGCCCACAATGACCTGCCAGCGGTACACAATAAGCCAGCTCCAGTAGAAAGGTCCTGTAGCACTGGGTGGCCAGCAACACATGGGTTGCACCAGGCTCAGTACCCTTAGGCTCATTATACTGGAGACCATTTTCCATGTAAATCAGGTGATCACAAGAAGTGTTTTCAGCTGCCTGAGCCTTGGCCTGCTGCTGTAGGCCCACATGCGTAGGGTATTCTCTACCTCCTTCTTTTATCAAGAGTTGTGCCTTTGAAGTGGGGAGAAGCTTCTAGAGGCATGCCTTTGAAGTAAACAGATGACATGTCTCCGCTGTCCTGGATCTAGACCACCTAAAGGAGATATGCAGCCCTATGTGAGGACACAGCCTATTCAGGTGTAAATGAGGCTGAGCCCAGCTCTTCCCTCCCATCTTGTCAGTGATGGCCCATTAAGTTACACCTAAGCTCCCATTGTGTGTGGTAGTCTAGGATGACTACACAAAGTCCAACTGCCAACTATTCCCAGTCACGTGACCAGAGACAGGCTGCAGACACCACATGGCTAAGGTAAGAAAATACCAACTTTCTAAAACTGAATAGCAACAAGGGGTTGGGCCAATTTAAAGTCAGCAAGGCTAGGCCACTATAAAACATTACCAAACAAGCACCAGTACTGAATCTATTTAACCAACACTGTCATTTAAGTTTGGGATCACACAACTCAGTTAATATAATTAGCATTTAATTTCAAATCCGACGTCACCATAAGGATAGGATTTTAAATTAGTATTTCAGACACACCAAACTTGAGTCAGTTATATTTTCCCCTTTGGAAATTGCACTTATAAAATGTTATAAGGTAATCCCAAAGTTATCGTATGAGAGAGATAAGTCTTGCAGTAGTGAAAAATGAACTTAAGAGTTTTACACTACCAGCATATGTAAAACTTAAAAGTACAGTCTGTCCAGGGTCTACTTTAGGGGTGACTTATATGTTTTAAAAAGGAAAGTTATTGCCTAGCAAAAAGTTTATTTTGCCATGTCGACATGGCAGTTTAAACTACACATACAGACCTGAGACATTTTTAAAGGGCTACTTGAGTGGGTGGCACATGGGTGGTCGATCAATCATCGACCACCCATGGCAAAGTAATTGAGAGGCTGGATGATATTTTCACAGCGTGGGATGTTTCATCCATTCTCAAATCTGACAACGATTCACTCTTCAATAGCAGAGAGTTTAAAGGCTTTTTTAGTCGCTTGAATGTCAAGCATCAGAAAAGCACACCTCTCTGGTCACAGGCAAATGGTGTTGTTGAACGAATGAACCATGAGCCGTGTACTAGACACCGATGAAATTCATGTCACAGACACTTCTCACCAAGGAAAGATGAAACCCTATGCAGGTAAGTGCAGATGCTCTAGGGACAAGGTTTTCTCAGAAGGAGACCGGGTCCTAGTCAAACAAATGACTGTGCAACTCCTTCACCACTTATGCCCAAATCTGAAAGAGTGGTGCAAACATCTTGATGACTCATTGAGGAACTCCAATGTATATATGTTGTTTACTTTTTCTTTAACAAAGGGGGGATGTAGTGTTGTCTGATCATGTGGAGCTGGACCCTTGTGGTCCTTGCCAGACTCCTTACAAAGTTACGTAATCTGTGGGGCAGAGCTGGGTGGGGGAGGAAGTCAACGGGTGACGGGATAGTTAAAATTAATAAAAAATAAATAAAACCACTTACCTTGCACTCGCTGCGTCGCTGAATGGTTACATTCTGAAGAATAAAAATGTTTAACACAAACCTCTGTGTGTGGCGTGGTCATTTGCATGCCCCCCGAGCTTGGGTGGATGCAACAGAAGCGTGCTGCATTTTAGGACACTTTACCACTCATGTACTGGGTTGGGACTGGGAGCCATTTAGTGTTTTGAATGGGCTGTGAGAAAACCACCATTGCTGGCACATGTCCATATCTACCCAAGAAAAAAGGCTAGCTCAGGGTTGTTGAGTACAAAATCTCCACACGGAAGATGTGAGTTATTACTGGGCAACCTACATAGAACTGCTGCACCCTAGCATGTTCAGTCTACTGTTCATAAAGGAGGGCCAGAAAGTACTTGAACAAGAGTCACTGTATAGCCATTGCAACAGAAAAAGAAGAGTTCCCAACTCTTTAAAGGACTAAATTGGAAAATATGATTAAAGAAGCTGTTGAAATAGCCCTAAAGGCACAACAAACAAAAAATCATTAGTTGTCAAGATAGAATGCAGTTGGAGTACTGTGTTGGAGGGGTAAGTATTAGAGTGCATGGATGTCAGGTATTCTGGCTGTGAGTACTCCTGGCCTGAGAAATCTAGTAGATGAAGGATGTGATGACAGGATCTAGGCAATTTCTGGAGAATAGTGACAAATATAGGAGATGTGCAAAATCATTTCATTCAGTTAACAAGCAAAACAATTAAATGGCACAGAGACTGTGCACATACCGGACTTTTCTGGCACACAACTAAGCATATACAATGCATAATCTGACACAGTGACACAACAAGCTCAAAATTTGGCCAACACTTACCGTACTGTTCACTCACTGGAGTGGGAATAGTAATTTTTACCCCTACACTATCCAACACATGACCTACTGTTGCACTCCCTGGAGTGGGAATAGTAATTTTTACCCCTACACTATTCAACACTTACCCTAAAAGTAAAATGCATTGTAATGGTATGTGTTGTAATGGAATGCGTTGTAAATGTAGTGTCTAAAAATGCGTTGTGATAGCATGCGGTGTAAAATCATGCGTTGTAATGGATGTTGCGATGTAAAAACTGCATTGTAAAGGCATGTGTTGTAAATGTTTGCGTTGTATCGTCATACATTCGGATGCCCCAGATTAACACTGCACTCTGGCAGAATAATCCATGCTTTTGGATGAAATACCAGCTTGGACTTCATGTGCTCTTGCAGAGCCTAGTGCCTTTCTGCTTTTCAGAAGAAAACCATACCGGAAAATGATTTCACCAATTTTTCTTTTCTTGCAGTAATTCAGGTCAGGTATTACTCCCCACAACCTCAAAGAACATCAGTGCCACTGATATATACCAGGTCAATATACTTATAGGAATCCATCTTGGCCCTTCACAGAAATTCTTGTCAGAACATATAACCCCAGTTTGAAGAGTGACAATAATTGAAACCCATTCTGTAGAGTTTTAAATAAATGTGCTAGGAATAGTTCAAAGTTCGATTTCCATCACACACGACTTCAGGATACTTCTCCATAATTTAGAATATCCGTAGTTAAATCCTTTAGAAAGCAAATGGTCTTGACACTTGAAATCGGACTTCCATGAAGCAATGTCCTGACTGCATCAGCCTTATAAGACATTTGCCCAGCAAGTACGTCATGCACAGATAAAGATCCAAGATGGCAGTTGACTCACTAGACATGCAAGAGTTCATGGAATCTTAGAAATTATAGTTCACTGCTAGTGCTTTTCTGCACAGTCTCTGCATGTGTGCAGTCTGAGTCAAGTCGGTGCTAGCACTATATAAAGGCCACCAGCCTTTTCTTTACTGAAAGGCACTTTGTGTGGATGAATTAAAGGCATTGCTTCCCTGTACTCGGGCCAAGCTAACCAGTAAATGGCAGTGCCCCCCACAAAGACAAATGTCTCACCAATGGAGTTCCTGGTTTGTAAGGATGTCTTGCATAACATAACAAACTTCAAAACAATCTTGGAGCTGTTGGAGACACGTTAAGAATGAGGAACCAGATACACTTTTGAGTGTGTATGCTCTGGAACAGAAAAAGAGAGTCTAGACGAGTTTCACAATTCTGGAGTGCCAGCTTCATTAACCTATACAATCAATCTAGCTTAAGCAATCAAGTTTCAAAGGACACATAAATCATCAACTCAAGTATGATGAGAATTTAGTCTATCAGAGTTAGTGATAGTAAGAAGAGATAACAGCAGAGTGGAATGATTCAATGCAAACTTATATAAGTGAGTGTCATAGACACAGAAATCATCAAATTATGCAATACCAAGGAGGGATAGGAACAGAATAAAACAGCTGAATATGACAAATCAGATAAGTCTAATCTAATCAACGACAAGGCAGCTATCTAACTCAGCTGAGGGAACATCAAGCGGCTTCAAGTTGACTGCTCATCAGTGATGTTCTTCCAAGGCTCGGTGACAGGCCCTTTAATACAATTGTGCGCATGGCAGTGTGACCACAAGGTGAGGTGTTTGATGAAGAAACAAAGTTAAAAAAATACACTCTAACTGCAAATGTTCTCAAGTGTTCTCCTTATGCCTAGGTATGGGGCCCATGTGGGCACTTTGATTCTATTGGCTAGCAGCATAAAGCACAAAACAGCAGTGATTGGTCACATTTATATGACATGACGGTCCCTCATCTGGACATCTTCTCAGGGGAGCTTGGGGGACTTGTTTACTCTTAAGTACCTGACGAAAGTGACCTGGGGTATGGCTCATACAGAAGAGATGTACCTGAGTTAACTAGACGGCATGTGGCCTACAGCTTAAATCTTCTCAGGGCATTGTGGAGAATTTAGCACAACCCAGCCTATGGCCTGACTGGTTCTGCACGGATTGGTGTATTAGGGATTTGCTCTTGTATATCCCACTTCTGACAGCTAGGGGTAGAAATGAGACCCTGCTACATTTCCCTCCTCTTGTTCATGAGGATTGGAAACTATCAAGATCGATCTTCAGGACAAAAACCCTTCCAATCCACCAAATATTGCAATTGTCCTCATACAAATATTCCATTCAAAAGCCTATGTACTTCATACTAATTTTACAAATTCACCTCAGTAGGCATAGGATGTGGCATAAGACATATTTTTTGCAGGACAAGTCTTAATAAGGATACATGAAATATTGGTTGGATTTTACTAGACCGTTTCAATATTACATCAACTGGATTTACAATATGTTTGAATACAAATGGCTGTACAAATGTAGGCTGCAAAATAGAAGATGTTTTCAAATGCAGATTGTTTGTCAACTACACTTTCTTATCTACAACATATAAGGTGCTAGGATCTTTTACTCTACAACTTATGTGGTGCAGTGTTCTGTTTTAGGTCTCTTGTGCAGACCTCTGGATATCAACTAACTCTGTTAAATGGTCTTGCACAGAGGGAACTGTGGTTGTCATGGACGGATTCAAAATAAATATACAAGGATAATGACAACACATTCAATCTAAGGTTATATCCTATTAGATGAGTTATTGTATGTTACCTCTGCCAGCCACAACATCTTGTTCCACTCACCCTCTTGCACCAAGGTTTGAAATCATACTGTTGAGCATGCTGATTAAACCTTTCAGTATGTTCATCTGTCTGTGGATGGTAACTAGTGAACAGATGAACCTCCAATCCAATTTGTTACACAAGGCAGAACAGAAATTTTAAACAAACCAGGATCCTATATCAATAATCAATATCCATGGAACACCATGTAAACAAACGTTATGAAAAAAACCTAAATTAATTCTTTAGATATGGGCAGATAAGGCAAAGATATAAAATGATCCATCTTAGTTTTTCTTCATTGTCAGCTCGGATACAAATTTTCCATCAAGAAAAACATATTACAAAAACATGTATTTATATTTAGTTAAGATACAATGAGATTTACGAGTTAAAAGCAATATAAAACGTAACTAATTCATATGTTAGATATTTCCAATGAGCACAGGAGTTTATAGACCAGTCTCAATGCATTGATTCTTAAATGCCAGGCAGATTTAAAAAAATGTAGAGATGGCAAATACCACACAAGTGCTGGTGTCAGACTAACATATTCCTTATGCAACTCGAACTTCCTTATTCTCAGCAACAGGCAAAGTGGTTTGATTCATTGTGATCTAGGTCTCTTGTAAGCAGTGCAGAAGAATACAATGTGTTCCTCAGTTTCTGCGGATTGCTTACAAACTGGGCATAACTTGCAATCAGATTTGAAAGCTGGTCATGTGCTCATAAAGATCAATTTTAGTACGATGTTCAGCCTGAAATTTATACAGAAGGTTCTAGCCATTGATGTAATATAGGAATTCTTCAAATTTATGGTTGCATCTCAATGATAAACAAACAATAGTCAATAATGTCTGCAGTTTTTCAAGGGCACTGTCCCAGAACCTCTCCTACCCATTTTAGTCAAATAGTCCACAGCTACTAAAATCACTCTACTTGACTCCTGGGTAACTGTACAGCGAAAGTCATCAACACCGTATGCCGAACTCTATGAAGAGCAGACAAAGGTCTCAACAATGCCATTAGTTTATTGCTTTGCCTCTTGATTTGGGTACACATTGAATATATTTGTACATAGGTTTTAACATAAGGATATAGATTTGAACACAGAAATGATGTTCTTACTTCTGGCTGAGGCTAGAAATTGAATGATGTCCAATGATTTTTGAATCTAGAAGCAAACTCATTGTTAGGTTGCAGGGTTGAAAATGCAGTTAACTGTCAATCAGATTGCCACAGAGGAACTGGCCAGTATCTTGAGACCGTGTATTCTGAGGGCCTTACTGCAAAGGAAAGGCTTGAGGGCACTTCTGAGTATGGGCACTGACTAGATTCAAGCTTCACATCTTGGGAATCTACTACAAGAGAAGGGACTGGATTTAAACGATGTTACCAGTGGGCGGTGTCCTTGTTAGGCAATTGTGCTACAGTATTGCTATAACCAAACATTGCCACAAATATGTTATTTTACATGTATCAAGATTTCTAATTTCCTAAGAAATGGATTATGGACATTTTGGTTTTTACAGAATTATTGTGACATCATCTGTGAGCTGAAAAAAACGTTGAACTTTTTTTAGCATGCTTGTTTGAACCCTAACAAATGTGGTTACATGTTCTGCTAAAAGTTCCTGTGACAACAGGATAGATTCTAAGCGGACTTTTTATGTTTGTGTTAATTTTCATGCATGCATTGCATAACGCATGAAATTCCAGTATGTGTAAGCATCAGTAAATGAAGGAAATCACAGGATGATAATGAAGTTTCTTAATTGTCCAGTTCTAAAGTATTCAAGTAGAAACTCTATTAATCTTCGGCAGCAGAGCATATAACGACACAGCTTGAAGTTGTATTCTAAAAATAAGGTGATGTATAAGTTATATTTCGAAATAGATGTATCTTTTTTATGTTTAGCCTTCAGGAATTCCCAGTGCCCTCTTAAAGCATAGATAGTTGGCAGTAGCCAGTGTGGCAATGGCCCCGCGCAAGGAAAAAAGTAGCCCTCAGCTGTCTGGATTCAGTGCACCCCCTCATGCCTTTGTGCCCCAGTGCTACTGCACCAATAGAAACTACTCCACTGATAGTTAGTTATACAGATATAGGCAATTAATTTTACAATTACAGTTATGCTCAGTGCTCCTATGACAAGATATCTAAGTCATCTCTTTGTCCTGTAGAGATCCACAACAACCCGCAGACCTCCTTGACCCCAATAGTGATGCAGGAAAGTGTGAAATTCGGTGTCTCTGTTTTCTTCTCTTATCTCACTCTCCTTTTTCCCACTTCTACCACTGGCTCTTATGTTCTAGTATATGTGGTGATTGGTGGGGATGGTGAGAAATAAAAAGAAGATTGCATTAGTTGGATTTTGCACATTAATTAGCACATTTGAAAATGTTTTTCCTCAAAACACAGTAGTGTTCTGCAGCCATCTCACACAGGAACTATACCCCAACCAAAGGACCAATTAGGATGCTGTAGAAAACGGCTCCGACCCCCATTCGGAACCGTTCCTACGTCATCGTAATCTCCTGTTTGGATTCATTTCCGACCAACCCATTTTGATGGAGTCGGTCGGAAATGAATCCAAACAGTATTTCCAAATGGGTTACAGCGGGCTCCTGTAATCCTTTCTGCCCGAGGGATTACAATGTCGGATTCTGACAGCCTTTCTGTGCCAGCCTTTCCAACAAAGAAAGGCTGTGGGGCCCCCCAGCTGGGACCCATGGGTGTACGGCCTCCAGATGGTGGCCGTGGGGGCACCTATGGTGCTCCCGTTGATCTCTCCACCCGGGGGCAGGTACCTTGAAGTGCCTGCAACAGGTGCAGGGATGAACTGCACCTCAGCTCTTTACAATGAGAACATGCATTCTGGTCAGAATGCATGCTCCCATTGTAAAGAATAGAAGTGCTGTTCGGTCGCATTCTACTTGCTGGTATGGGACCACTAATAGGAGGTCGGTTGGTCCCAGTTTCAGATCAATGTCGGATGCACTCAGGTCCGTCCAACATCGAAATAGACCCCCAAGTCATGATTCATATCTATATTCCCCTAGATGTTCTTAGCATGACATTAGCAGACATGTCTGGGTGTTCCATGAACATGAGAAGAAATCCAGACACCAGGGAATGTTTTTGGATTTGGGAGTTTCCATGGTGTCCTATTTGGGATCAGAGTCGGCCGACACCAGGGGAACCTATCAATCCTAGACATTTCTTAAAACTAGAGGCTCAGTGAAATCCAAAGTGATGTGCCTTGCATCACTCCCAGCAAGTTGTATTACCCAGAATTCCCTGCAAATGTCAAAATATGGGTAAAAAAACATATGTTCTTCTCTTTTCTAAGGAAGAAAATTCCAAAACATCAGGCAAATGGCAAAAGTCCTATCAAACAAAATTTCACACGTACATGTGGGTAGGCCAATTGCATGAGCCTGCTACATGATACAAAAATAGGCCACACGTGACTATATGAAGACCAGATTAACACTATATTTACTTCAAACAGTCAGATATTTGGCATGTTCTTCACAGTTATGTTAGGTCCACCCACACATGTGGGGTACATCATTTCAGGTGGTTGGACACAATATTAGAATAAAAATATTGAGATACAGAAATATTGTGCCAAGAATATCAGGACTTCAGATATATCATGCACAGGAATATGAAGATAAAAATATCATTTAAATGTTGTTTTTAATATTGTTGTTAAACCTGCCAATGTAGGAAATCCATTGTATATAATATCATTTTTTAGTGTTAATTGGTATGTAAGGTATTTATTTTTATTATATGTGTTTATGCTTTTGTAAATTTGTTTTTATATATGATAATTCATGTTTTAAAACACTTTATGAAATATATTTTTAGTAGTGGGATATTGGGTTATTAGAGGATGAGGCAGAGGAGTTTTTTTAGAATTTATATATATTTTTTTAAATAATATTTAATAAAAATTAAATTTTAGATTACATAGTATATATTTTAATGGAATGTTTAGAATGTTATTTTAAGTTTAATTTTTTTGAATATATATATATTTTTTTAAAACAATGTTTTAAGTACTATGGGGCTGATTAGGATGGTGGTCGAACTTTTGTCCGACTGCCATCCTATCGGAGGTGGGACCACCTGATCGGATGTCGGCGGTCCCACCATAGGCATTAGGATGTGACTGCTACCATGGCGGTCGCAATGCCTATGTTTTGTATTGTGGTGGGTGCTGCTGGCTGTAGCACACAACGCGATACAAAAGGGGACACTTCACAAATCCCTGCACCACGTGGCATGCACCATGTGGTGCCTGCCATATGGTACACAGATATATAGGGTGGCAGCATAGGTGCCCCCTACAACCCACAGCTGAGGACCAGGGAATGGGAGGCCTACTACAGGCCCCCAAAGTCCCTTTCCCACTTCCTTTTTATGGCCAGTTAATCCCCATGAAACAGCAGGTGGAAAGGGACATTATAATCCCTACAGTGGTACCTGGCAGGCACCGCCACCACTGAAGGGAATACAACTCTCTCGGATGCACCGGCGAACTCAAGGAGCCTGTCGTATGCAGGGCAGTTGGTCTTTCCGACCGCCATCCATCCGCCAGCCATTGTAATATGGCAGGCGAAAACTATGGTTACGATGGCGGTAGAACCGCCACAGATGAGCTATCGGTAGCGGTCCCACTGTCATCGTAATCAGGCCCTATATTATTACATTTTAATAACTGTAATATAATATGTTTCAAAATGTTCTGATAATTTTAAAACTGTACATGTATAATATACAAAATGTAAAAATATATATTTTTTAATTTGTATTGAATATTTTGTTATTTGGAATTCATTGAATTGTACTTTTTAGAGTGTATGAATGGTAGGAAATTAATAACAATATGAGATATGACATCAAATTCATAATATACAGATTGCATCTTTAAGTTAAGACTTTTTATATAAAGGCCAGCAGTTTAAAATAGTGTTTTAATATTCTTTTATTTACTAAAATGTTACAATGTCTAGCAGTGATTTTGTATTTCAAAATTTCAATTTATAATGTTTTAGGTGTATGAATGAATGAATGAATGAAATATTATTTGTAATGCGCAGCTATGCCCAGTGGGCGTCAAGGCGCCTAAACCAAATGTGTAGCTGATAGCAGACAGAAACAGAGCCTACTGGTATGCCTTAACGAAGAGCCATGTTTTCAAGGACTTCCTAAAGAGGTCAAGGGAAGGAAGTCGCTTGATTTCAAGGGGGAGTGAATTCCACATAAGAGGTGCTAATATGGAAAAGGCTTTAGAGCCCCATCTAGCCTTCTTGGCTCTAGGGATTACCAGTTGGTATTGTTCACTGGAGCGTAAATGTCTACTTGGAACATATCTGGTAAGTAATGAACCAAGAGCATCAGCTGAGCCTGCAGTTAGAGCCTTAAATGTAAGGCAAAGAAGTTTAAAAGTGATCCTTGACGGAATGGGGAGCCAATGGAGGTTCTTCCTCGCTACGGTCATTGATGACAACCAGGGCAAGGCAAGGGCGAACCGCGCTGCAGCGTTCTGTATGACCTGTAGACGCTGGAGCAAGCCCTTGTTAGCCCCGGCGTACACGGAGTTACAGTAATCAAGCCTTGAGCCAACAAGGGCAATCACCACCTGTTTCCGCGCCTGTGGGGACAGATAGTTCACAATCCTTTTTAGGGTCTTAATGACACCCCAGCAGGTCGCCACCGTTCTATTCACCTGTAGCTCCATGGAGAGCTGTGTGTCGAAGATGACACCTAGGTTTCTAGCAGATTTGGTAGGTATAGGGCAGCTGCCTAAAGAGGGGGGCCACCAATCATCTGACCATATATCCTGGTCCTTGCCAAAGACCAGGACCTCTGTCTTGTCCCCATTCAACTTTAGGGAGTTGGAAACCATCCAATCTGCAACAAGTTGCATACAGGCCCTAAAGTTAGAGGCAGTTTTACTGACAGAGTGGGTCAGGGATACCATAATCTGCGTGTCGTCCGCATACGACACTACCTCCATCCCCTGAGATCTTACAAGTCTTGCAAGGGGGGCCACATAGATGTTAAACAGGGTCGGACTCAATGCCGACCCTTGTGGCACCCCACATTGCAACGACTTGACAGGGGAGAGGTATTCACCTAGCATGACACGTTGCTCTCGGTGTTGTAAAAAGGAGCTAATGAGACTGAGCGCTGATCCGACTACCCCTGCCTCCCTTAACCTAGATGTTAAAGTCAGGGGAGACAGGGTGTCGAAAGCTGCTGAAAGATCAAGCAGCACCAATACGGAAGTAAGACCCAAATCTACTTTTCTGCGGATGTTATCCATGACTTTTGTCAATGCAGACTCCGTGCTATGTAGCTTTCTAAAGCCGTGTTGGGACCCGTCCAAGAAGCCAGAAGCGTCGAGGAAGTTCGAAAGATGGAAATTCAAGTGGGTCTCCAACATCTTAGCAGGGGCAGGCAGCAGAGAGATGGGTCTAAAATTTTTCAGCACTCCAGGGTCCAGGGTGGTCTTTTTCAAAAGCGGCTTCACGATGGCTCTCTTCCAAAGTGATGGAAAAATGCCCTGTTCCAAGGCTCCATTCATTACCTCAAGCATCGGAGGGAGAATGATTTCTCTGCAGTTTTTAAGCACCTTGAGGGGCAGTGGGTCAAGGGGAGATGAGGATTTAGTTTTATCCAGCAAACTATTGAGATCTTCTAGCGTAAGAGCCGGAAAGTGTGCAAGGGACTGAGAGGAATCTACATTCCAGGCCTCTAATCGTGTGATTTGCACAGAATCCTCCAGACTGAGTGAGTTCCTCTGTGTCTTTAGGGCTATGTAAATATCGTCTATCTTTGTATAGAAAAAATTCGATATATCATCACATAGCTCCTGGGAGGCAACTACTTTATTTACTGTGTATTGGATTTGTAATATTTGAAGATTTTAGGTGTCCAACATTCGCAAATTAGTATAGTTGGAGTGGGAATAGTAAATGTTACTCATTTAGGGCCCGATTAGAATAGCGGTCGGTTGGACCGCTGACCACTATTGCAGCTGTCAGGAGACCGCCTGCCAAGCAGTCGGCGTACCGACTGCCACATTCCAATGGGACTGCTGGGCTGGCGGTCGGAAAGTGCTCATTTACACAGTGGCATGTGGTGCAGCCACTGAAAAGGGATGCAGAACAAGCTGCAGTGTAATGAGCCCTTTGTGCACATCCATGCACTGTGTGTCATGCACCATGTGGTGCAAGACACAAAGTGCATTGAGGTGCCTGGGGGCACAACATGTGCCCCCTGGGCCACCTTACAGTAGCCCATGACAGACGGGGGACAACATGAAAGGGTTGTCGGAACAAGGTATTGCAATCCTGATGGAAGTGCCTGCCTCCTCACCGCCGCCATTCAATGGATATGATTCCAATTGCCGCCCAATTGGACATTAGACCCTGTTGGAAGCGGCGGTCTTCCCCCAACCTCTGTGGGTCCGACCGCCTGCATCATAATGCGGCTGTAGGAGTGAAGGGCTGTCAGTTGGTTGGACAGCCACCGACTACCTGTCGGTGGCAGTCTGACCGACATCATAATCAGGCCTTTAGTATCCACCACTTTCCCTAAGTTGGTTTAGTTTGGAGTGTGAATAGTAAATGTCACCCCTTTCATGTCCAATACCTTCCTCAAATTGGTTTAGATTGAAGTGGAAATAGTAAATGTCACCCATTTAGTGTCCAACACTTTCCTTGAGTTTGTTTAGATTGGAGTGGGTATAATAAATGTCACCTCTTTAGTGTCAATCAGTTTTACCAAGTTGGTTTATATTGGAGTGGAAATAGTAAATGTAAACATTTTAGTGTGCAACACTTTCTCTAAGTTGCTTAAGATTGGAGTAGGAACAGTAAATGTCACCCCTTTAGTGTCCAATACTTTCTCCAAGTTGGTTCAGATTGAAGCGGAAATAGTAAATGTAAAGATTTTAGGCCCTAATTGCGATGTCGGTCCTGGATTGGGAACCGACCGACTTCAGGCCGGCAGTTCTAACTGCATTAATTGGATGCAACAGCACATGGTGCAGTCGCAAACTTCAATTTTTCAATGGGAGCTTGTGCGGTGGGATGAAACTGCCCGCAGCACAAGCTCTCATTGAAAATTGAATTTCTTAAACATCCCTCATCATGCCTGCCACATTCTGCACGGGTGCTTAGGGGCAGCATAGGTGCCCCCCGGACCCAGAAGCGGAGGGCCAGGGGGGAAAGGGGACCTGCTAGGGGACCCCAATGTCGCTTTCCTACAGCCTTTTCAGGTCGGAGAGGCCAACATGGAATAGCTGTCAGAATCCAATATCATCATGCTGATGGTGCAAACTCCGTCCTTAAGGGATTATGAGGCCCTTCCCACCGACCAATGGGCTACATGAGCCCATCGGATTGTGTCGGTTGGTCCCTCTGACTGCTGCATCCAAGTGCATGTATCGTCATGCATCAGTCGGACCGCAGCAGTAGATGCGGTTTGGACTGCAACCGACAAGCCATTGGTTGTGGTCCCAATGGCATTGTAATGAGGCCCTCAGTGTGCAACACATTCCCTAAGTTGGTTTAGATTGGAGCGGGAATAGTAAATGTCACCTCTCTAGTGTCCAACACTTTCCCCAAGTTGGTTTATATTAGACTGTAAATAGTAAATGTCACCCTTTTAGTATCCGACACGTTCCCCAAATTATTGGATTGGGAATAGTAAATACCAACCCTTTAGTGTATAAGATTTTACTTTTTTTATTCTTTATAATTTTCGATTTATTGTACAGTATCACAATTAAGAGATATACTTTTTAAGTAAAAAAAGTAATTACAAAGGGAAGTAAAAAAATACTTTTTGTTAAGTTTTTATTTTTAACTGGAAAAAACATATCATATTGAATATTTTTGTTTAATGTACATTTTCAATTGTTATTTTTCCTTGCTTACAATTTATACACATTTATTAACTTTTTTAATGATTTTTTTTCACAATATATTTTTTTTAAATTCAGTATATATTAAATAATTATATATATTTTATACTATTCTTTAATTTATACCTTAAAAATGTTCAAACAGTTTTTACAACATTACAACATTATTTCACAAGTTTAACATTTTTTAAATGTAGTACATTATTTATACATTTATTAACTTTTTAAATTACATTTTTTTGACATTATCGTAACTTTTTTATTAGTATTTAGTAAATACTTGTATATATTCATACTACTATTTAATTTTTACTTTACAATTTTATTAACAACAATAATGGTGTTTTTTTGCCAAGAATCCGGACCTGAACCCCATAGAGCAGCTTGAAATAATAACATAAGTTCTGGCCAAAGTACCTGCCGAAACGTCTTAAAAAATTTGAGGGGCATACCATCCGGCCCTCCTGCTTTCCCTGTAGCTAAGGACACAATAGCTCCCTCCACTTCTTCCCAGGTGATATGTGCAGCTAATTGCACGTTCTGGTCAGATGTTACCTTATTTATATCTATTTTTGAGCTGAATTCCTGCATCAAATTGTTTCCTTCAACAAACTCTCCCTCAGTGTATAACTGATTATAGTACTTGCTAAACATAGCTAGAATTTCTTCCGGGGAGTCCTGAATCTGGTCACTCTGATCCTTAATTCTATTAATTTGATTAGCCACTTCTCTTTGCTGCAATCTCTTTGCCAATATTCTCCCAGAATTTTCCCCTATTTCGTATAGTTGATCCCTATAAAAGGCATATTTTGCGGCTACCTTCTCCGCTAAATGTTGATAGATCTTCATTTTTAATATAGCAATAGCCTTATGAGTTTCCTCGTCACTTTAATGCCCTGCTATTTTCCCCATAAGCTCTATTTCTAGCAGTCTTAGCTGCTCAATCCACCCCTTTATTTCCACAAAGATTTTCCGCCGATTAGATAAGGAGTAACTGAGAGTTACCCCCCGCACCCCAGCTTTAAAGGCATCCCAAACAACAGGATCGGGAGCTGATCCTATATTAATTAAAAAAAACTCCTGAATTCAGTTACCCATGTGCGCAGAATATGCAGAATCCATTAATAGTTTCCTTTCAAAAGTCCAAGATTTTGACTGTCTCTTATAACTAGTTGGCAATTCTAAAATTAACGGGTTATGGTCTGATATAACCCTGGGTACAATCTTTTTTAAAAAGAAAGATAAGCCAGAATTGTACCCTTCTTCATACCGACCAATCTCTTTGATTAATTCTGACAGCAAGATCTTTTAAAAAATCGTGGCCTGCCGTTTAGGGAAGATTATTACCTCTTTGGTTTCTGATTACCAGCACGGCTTCATTCCTGGAAGGGATACAGCCGATCATGTGAGGCGCGTGATAGCGCTTTTAGATTGGGCTCAGGCTATGCATTCTCCCTTAGGGGTGATTCTGTTGGACGCCAAAAAGGCGTTCGACAGGGTCTCCTGGCGGTTTCTGTGGGATGTAATGCACCAGAAGGGTTTTTGCTCGGAATTCATCCAAGCTGTTAAGGCTTTATATATAAATCCAGTAGCAACAATACGGATCTCCGGGCAGGAGTCGAGCCCGTTTTGCATCAGCAGAGGCACTAGGCAGGGGTGTCCATGCTCCCCCTGCTTTTTGCTCTGTATATTGATTTATTTCTCAATAAACTTAATTTGAGTGCTGACATTAGACCGGTTAGGGTTCATAATAATGAATACAGAGCTTTGGCATATGCCGATGATATTGTGGTTCTCACTAATGATATTATTTCGGCACTCCTTATCATAAAGTTCTTGGCTGAGCAGTTTGGTAGATTTTTCGGCTACAAACTAAACATAGATAAAACTCAGATGCTCCACTCACGCACTAAGTTTCGGGCAAATCTTTCAATAGTATTCTCAGCAAAATATCTGGGAGTTAAAAATACACTGGAAGTGGACCAGATACCGGATATGAATATTTTACCAGTGATGGATAAAGTTAATAAAACTCTGGAAAGATTAGATCACCTACATCTCTCTCTCCATGGGCGCTGTAATGTTTTAAAAATTATGGTACTTCCTAAGTTCCTTTATTTGTTTAGAACAATCCCCCTTGAGTTTTCTCCGTCCTGTTTTACTAAATTAGATCGGAAGTGCTCTAGATTTCTTTGGAGCTATCGGAGACCAAGAAGGGCATTAAAAAAAATTATCTTACCGAGAGATCAGGGAGGATGGCGCATCCCACACCTGTTGGTTTATTATTGGGCATGCATGTTACAGTATATGGGCCCTCTTTTAGCCAGGAGAAAGGTGGATATTCCTGTTCTTAGTAGACCATCCATCTATGCTTTGGGGTTAGGGGAGGAGGCCAATCGCTGTTTGGTTAGGATATTAGAGCCCAGTTATTATAAGAAAACTAAATTTAAGGTACTTAAGGCTGCATTTCAAGTCTGGAAGCAGATTAGGCGAAAGATGAACATTCCAAATCTTAATGCCTACATCCCTTTTAATGCTTCAGGTTTGCTTCCTATTATTTTTCAGGATCAAGTTACGTTTAGATGGGGTTTGAAAGCTCTTAGTTGCTTGAGTGATCTATTTGAAGGGGGACAATTTTTGTCCTTTGCAGATTTGCAGGAGAAGTTCGGCCTAGTAACGCATTACTTTTTTAAATATCTTCAAATTCGTAGCTTTGTAGGACGTCTTGGCTCTGGAGCAGAGCTACAGCTGGCTAGAATACCCCTGATCGAAAAAGTGAAGAAAAAGACTTCAATAGGGCAGGTATAGCGACAGATATTGGAAATACTCCCGGATGAAATTGATATGTGGAATGCTAAGTGGGAGAATAAGCTTGGGCTAGCCGGTATTAGTGTAGAAGAATCTTTAGGTTTGGGGAATCAGATTTTAATGATAGGCAGACTAAGGAGTCAGCATCTGATGTCTCTTTTTGATTTATATTATACCCCAGGGAAGATTGCTAAATGGGGGGGACTAAAGGAGGACATATGTAACAGGTGTGGACTACAAGCTGCTGATTCGGTCCATCTGTTTTTTTCCTGCCCTAGATTAGGGGTGTTTTTGCAAGAAATTGAGAAGTTCATGTGTGTGATACTGGGGGTACCGATTAAAATTACCGGGGAATCAGTGATTTTGGGCGTGGAATTTGATAGGGAGGGTCACCCAAAGTCAAGACCTATGATTGGCCTGCTGTTTGTAGCTATGGCCATGATCCGAGCATGCATTACCAATGAATGGATTAGTCCTGATCCACCTACCTTTACCAACTGGCGGTCGAGATTTTTAGCTACTTATCATTTAGAAATCTCAATTTATAAGACCAAAGGGAGGAGAAAAAGGGCTTTGGGATGCAAAATGTGGGCTCCTGTTACGGATTGGCTACAGTGAACTTTATGAAGGCTGTAATGTAGTGGAGGGGGGGGGTTCGTAAAGCAAAGCTAAGCAATATTGTAACACCCAATTGGCTATGTCGGATAATCAGCCCAAAATTGGAAACGCACTTCTTTTACCTGTTTTATCTTCTCTCTATTGCTTATGTTCAGTATAATTTTGTTTGTACCAAGGCCATGTTTATTTGGTTTGTACCATGCTAAATTGAAAGAGTGAAAACTTAATAAAAATATATTTTTTTAAAACGATTTTATTAACACTTTTTTGTTACATTGCTTGATAAGTTTAAAATTTTTTCAAACTTATTATAGATTTGTTTAACATTTATTAAAGATATTTACTATATTTGCCATAGATTTCTATGGAAAGATGGTATTTTTCTTTGTTTAATTTGGCAGCCATTTTTTTACTGCTATCCTCTATTATGTAGTCCATTTGTGTTATTTTGGGTCATTTTTCCAGGAACCAAGTTAAATTTAAGAGCTGAGTTTTTGTCAGAAGAGGTAAATCCTTTTTAAATGGTTTTGAGGGTGGGGGATTTAGGATGAATGTTTAAAAGTTGTGTATCATGTTGTTTTAGTGTTTATAGTATGTTTAGATGTGTTTTCCACTTTGTTCTTATATATTGGGGAACCATTGTTCTTGGCTCATGCTGCCTTTGTTGACCTTAAATCCGCCTTTGACCTGGTCTCAAGAAATACGTTGTGGGAGGTCCTGAAGGAGCTGGGGATGCCACTGGATTTACTTTCCCTAATTGTCCATCTTCATGAGGATAATTTCGCGCAGATACGCTGGGGGATGGCGGGTAACAAGACCGAACATTTTCCTGTGCAAAAGGGTGTCCGCCAAGGGTGTGTGCTGGCTCCCACATTGTTCTCCCTTTTTATAAATGGAGTTGCAAACTTTCTTGATCAATCAATCAATCAAAGTACTTGTAAAGCGCAATACTTACCCGTGAGGGTCTCAAGGCGCTGAGGGGGTGGGGGGTGCCGCTACTGCTCGAAGAGCCAGGTCTTGAGGAGTCTTCTGAAGGTGAGTAGGTCTTGGGTCTGCCGTAGGTGGGTCGGGAGGGTGTTCCAGGTCTTGGCGGCGCGGTAGGAGAAAGATCTGCCGCTGAAGGTCGTTCGTTGGATGCGGGGGACAGCGGCGAGGGCGAGGCTGGCAGAGCGGAGCGGAGCTGGCGGGTGGGGGTGTAGAAGCTGAGTCTGCTGTTCAGGTAGGCTGGTCCGGCATTGTGGAGTGCTTTGTGTGCATGGGTGAGGAGCTTGAAGGTGAACCTCTTGTCGACGGGGAGCCAGTGTTGGTCTCTCAGGTGGGGTGATGAGGCTGCGGCAGGGGACGTTGAGGGTCAGGCGGGCGGAGGCGTTTTGGATGCGTTGTAGTCGACGCAGGTGTTTGGCTGGGATTACCATTGCCGTAGTCCAGCCTGCTGCTGACGAGGGCCTGTGTCACTGTTCTTCTTGTTTTGGTCGGGATCCACTTGTAGATCCTGCGGAGCATGCGGAGGGTGTTGTAGCAGGAGGAGGAGACGGCGCTGACCTGCTTCGACATGGAGAGGGAGGAGTCGAGGACAAATCCTAGGTTGCGTGCGTGGTCGGTGGGTGTCGGTGCTGTTCCCAGTGTGGTCAGCCACCAGGAGTCATTCCAGGCTGAGGGGGTGGGTCCGAGGATGAGGACCTCCGTCTTGTCCGAGTTCAGCTTCAGACAGCTGCTCCTCATCCAGTCGGCAACGGCCTTCATTCCCTCGCACCTAATTCCCTCCTGTGTGTGCAACACATTCACTTTGTGGACTATTCCTGAACACTTTTTCATTTCTGATTGGAGTAGTATGTTGAACTTTGGACTCCAGACAATGTGGAATTTACAACTATGGTTTCACCACCATGACATGACCGACTTCTTCACTTTTGGTTTTCCCTGTTTTATCTTGAACATTTTTATTTTTCTCCTTGTTCAATGCAATAAATATACTAGTCACCAATTCATTTTCTCCTGTAGTATCTCTCACAGCGACCAATGTATACGTACTCCTATTTGAACTTTAGAATGCCAAAACAAGGTACGTGTGTAAGCATGGATATGTTGAATGTAAACAATGTTTAACTCGGGATCACAACCATGTCACACCAACAAGTGTCTGGTCTTATAACATCTTTATTCCATTGTTACAATCATAGGCTGACCTGATGTCAGAAATATAGCAAATAAGACATGACTCAAATATCCTGTGTCAGTGATCACAGATTCAGTTGCAAACCTCAACAACATGGACTGAGGGAACACATCAGACAATATCCTACACAACAGGTAACATAAAATAGGGCTACATAATCAGCTGAAGTCATATTGCCTACCTCACAAAAGGAATCCCACATCAATGTAACCAAGAACAGACACATGACAGTAAAACAGTTTCTGAGCAGTGAGTCATTCCAATCAAGTGTTGCAGCACCTGGTAAAATGTCCCAAAAAACATGTCGGTAACGTGCCACAAGCACTTTGGCCTGCAATGAGGAGACACATCAGTAGGTACACAGTTCATACATACTGAGGATTTAGCCAATGTGAAGGCAGAATAGCATGATTTAGTCTCAACATAACATCGTATTAGAGCACATGATTGCACACATATTACATTAGGCCCACCACACCACAAAGAACAAGTCCAATGGAACCCACGTAACTTCCATCCTAGTGCTGTGCAAGTTGTCTTGATACAGGTTTTGGACACTCAAAGTCTGTGACAGATATTCCTAGGAACAATTCATGTCCACATTGTAAGTCAGAACAGCATCATATACCTGCTAATGTCACAACTCCGGAATGTTCAAATGAAGCTGTCATGATGAAGGTAACTAAAACAGACCAAAACAAAGAGTTTAGCTATGAAACAATACATATAGCACAATTCACAGGGAACTTCTATAGAACATAGTCCAATACATCTCACACCATACTTGCACTCATGAGAAGGCGTTTTCGATGAGATCTTGACGCAAGTCAGCTCCTTCCTCTTCACCACAATCATCATCCTTTGGTATTTCAAGTTCCTCATTCAGTGGCTCTACATGGTCTTCATCCTCTGCAAAATATATGGATGTTCCCCCGCAGGGCAATGCTGTGGAGCATGCAGCTGGCCACAATGATTTGACATACCTTCTTGGGTGAATAGAAGAGGGCTCCCCCAGTCATGTTTAAACATCTGAATCTGGCTTTCAGAAGCCCAAAAGCCTGCTCCATTGGCTGCCATGTTCTTCCATGGGCCTCATTGAAGTGGACTTCCCCTGGCATAGTACGACTCCTCAGCGGTGCCAACAACCATTGATGGGTGGGATACACTGAGCCCCCTAGATGGAAGACAGACACAATTGCAACAATGAGTTACACACTTTTAGATCATAGTATCTGACATTACCCATATACCCATACAGAGATAGGATAGATCAAATGTACCAACATGCCAGGCCCTCTCCACGGTAGTAGTTGTGACATCAGCTGGGGTATGGTGCTGTTCTGCAGTATGAAGGAATCATGTGCAGATCCTGGAAACTGGGCACAGACGTTTGAGATGCATTAATCCGGTAACTTGCATGTTGATAGAATGGAAGTGCTTCCTGTTACAGAACACTTATTCCCTGGATTGCGGTGGTACTAAGGCAATATGGGTGCTATCAATGGATCCAGCCACATGTGGGATGCGAACAAATCTATAGAAATCACCCTTCACAATGGCTAAATCATCACATCTGGGGAACTGGATGTAGCTCTGCATGTGTCTCATTATTGCTGAAAGTACCTCTTGTGGTACACGACTGAACATTGGTTTTTACATGCCACCAGAAATAGCCATAGTGAATTGAAAGGAACATGTGGCCAGAAAATACAAGACTGAATTAGGTTTCACAATTGGTGTGAGATATGTAGGATAAGTGATTTGGGGAAGGAGTTCAGGCTCCAACTGATGACATAAATCTTGTATTGTTTGCCTATTCAAACAAAATTTCTTGATCATATTTGTTTCTTCCATAGTCTGAATGTCTGGAAATGAATGGTACTCTGGAGCCTGTTGTCTCCTCCCTTCCCCAGGGTACATATGTGAGCAGGGAATATGATTTTGTACATTGCTCACAGTGTCCAGAGTGATATGTAGGACAAGTAAGCCAAAACTCATGTGACATAGCATAACAGCTTCATAAAGCATTAGATATAATTCACATTATTACTGTCTACTGTTCAACACCCACCAATAATGTCAATGTTCTTCAGATGTGTCTGTAACAGAAATGTGCACATCACTAATTCCCAAATTCAACATTTGCACAAAACTGAGGTTTTCATGACATTTTTAGGTCAAAAAACACAAACCATGGTGTACAGGGTACCGCACACATTTTTGCCTTTATGTACAGTAATACACCAAACAGATGATTTCTAGATGAGACATTACATGGCAAGGAAGTTTTCAAATGTAAAGATGTTAGCCCTCATTTGCTGACTAATACTGTAGTTGCAAGTGCTAAAATGGCGGATGCCTGACTTCGCATATGGGACATTTGAAATGACCACCGCAGGAAGAAGTCAACCTCACGATGGGCAGTTGCATCCACGGCAGACACAGCCCTAGGCTAATGTTGGTGATTATGACAGTCTCAGTCCCACGGCTGTGTGTGTCTAGGCTGATGACTGCGTACGTGATGTACATGTGCGCCGCGGTTTGAAAAAAACTCACTTGTCTCCCGACACTGCTACTATCAAGTCCTCCTCCACTTTAGCTGATGTTTGCCACCTCTGGGAGCAATAATGGCAGGCAAGCAGGTGAGAGGGCCCATCCCGCCCCTAGAGGAGCTAAAGACCCTGGGTGAAGAGGTCCTTCCACTGAATGACCAGCTCTGTGACTCACATGAGGAACAGGTAATTATTCCAAATGTATTTTTGACTTAATCCTTTCAATTTTAATTGGCTGCAATGTGCTTCTGAGTCCCAGAGTTAAATCATGCTTTATTTGGAGAAATTTAGTGTTTCCTTCATAGAAAAATCATGTGATGGATTATGGGACTCTGTACTTTGTGGAGTGACCACCAGCATTGTAATGTGTGATAAGCCCTATTTCCTACTAGTGTTGCATGCACATATATATGCATGTTCACTTTTCATGGTACCTATGATAAATTAATAAATCAGATCATGGTATATGTGCAAAGAAAGAAATATATAGGCTTTACAGCATGAGTTGTATCTGTATACTGTAAGAAGTAGTTGAGGATGATGTTAGCCATGCGTACAGTCCTACAGATCAAAGTTGTTGTCTGGGAGCTAGTTATACTTCCTAGACCCCTTCAGAGTACCATGTAACTATGTGATCATGCATTTGATGCCCAGAAGATTCACTCCTATGTATTGCATTTGTGGAAATGTAATGTTCATGTGGGATCAGTAGACACAGCCTGCAGGGAGCAAGGCCTGACAATGACTTGTATCCAGTATGGGCTGTGGCCCACGCTGGGGTAGAATTACTGTGGCAAGACAACTGATGCACAGAGTAATCTCCCAGTAGACCTGCAGATCCCTGGCGGTTCCCAAAGTGAGTTTTATTAAGCAATTGTAGCCCTGATTGCTTTTTCATGGACATTATTTGGAATGGTGACTGAGGTAACCCCCTGGCCTGATACTTCTTTCCATTGATCCACATTGCCAATCTGTGTCTTTTACTTATGACACTCCCCTTACTGCCACAGGTCTGCTGTCACTTTTCCATAAATAATGTTTCCACTGTAAAGGCCTCTTGGACATTTGACACATTACCAGTGTAGATAGTTGGTTACATCTGAAGAGTTTTGGAAAGGTCATTCACCAGTTTTGTAACATTCTATCCAATATAACAACACATACAATGGTTTATTGAATGTTATTCCTGTTACAGTGCCACATATAGAAAAAGGTGTGTCTTGTGATTGCAGTAAATACAACACAAACTCAATCTGACGTAGTATAGTATCTGATTAAGTAGCCCACATGTTCACACATCCCCAGCAAGGCAGCTCTCAGTGACACACATGCCAGCCCGTACCGTGTGACCTAAATCTCAGGATATAGTCTATACTTTAGTATTAGGCTCTATGGCCGTATGCATCAAGCCACTGGGCCTGGCTGTAAAGGCGTCTGTACAGTCATGCACACGTAGTTGACCCTTGAGAAGGTCTCAATGGTGCGCTGTGTGTCATAGTATCTCACATCTCAGTACATGAAGGAAGGCCCTGGGCTACATGATGTTAGTTGGCTGGCTTAGTAAGTGTAGGTTATGACCAGGGTTGAGGATATTCAGCAGTTGACTACACAAGTGTGTATTCATGCTTTTGTGGTGCTTAGCAGGTGACATTTACACTATTGAGGAATGCTTATGCTTATTGAATCCAAAATATGTATCAAACAACCAGATATCCAAAAACTTGCAGTTACAATCTGTTTTTTTATCTAGTGCATCCATACGGGTCATCGCCCATCAGAAAAAAGACCTTTGGAGAGCCATTGCCCGAAAGGTGCGGAACCTGGGGGTCTTTAACCGGCATTGCATCCATTGCAGAAAGAGGGGGGAGAACCTGAGGCACGGGACCAGGAAGATCGTGTAGGTACAGCTGGGGAAGTCTTCCCAATGTGAACAGGGCGGGCCAGACCCTGACCCTCCTAATGGCTCGCATACTGGCAGTGGCCTACCTGGTGCTTGATGGGCAGTTGAGGGCCCGACAGCAACAACAAGGATGCGAATCCTGGCCTGAGTCATCCATGCTACATTTCCAACTTTGAGTGTTACAGTCAGGCATTTCTCCATCAATATTGGGGTTGGCCCATGTGCGACACAGAAGATGAGTCATTGTTTGTGTAGGTCTAGTAGTAGGCGCATGCTGCTGAGCCTATTGTCTTTATGACCAGGAATACAGCTGAGTCCAATCATTTTCAACTTCCATTTTTTAGCATACAGCCGGCTGAGTGAAGTAATAAATCATGTCATGTTCTTAGTTTTTCTGGGTGACAAGTGTACCACACAGGCCACTTGTGTTCCTTGTGTATGGAGTGGTGTTCCCTCACTACTGTCTCTCATGTGATGGTGACCCTATTACATGTGACATGCAATACAGTGAACTCTTCATGTAGTGACAGGCCAACACTTCTCATTGGTAAATTGTGCTTCAACAGTGACATGAGTGTGCAAACATCACTGGTGCCATCAACATTAGTGCCTGCATGTTGTCCAATGTACATTTGCCTGTTGTTAGTTCATCTGCAATAGTGTTTCAAAAATCATTCACTGAATGGTGACATGCATCAGGGAGTGAGATGTAGAACTGTAGAGATCATATGTGAGTGTCCGCACTCATCCTTACAAGCCAATATCAGTTTGCAATACCAACGATTGCTGTGATGTGCCATCCCATTGGAACTCTAGTGATCCCACATCTTCATGTCATAAATATTCAAGGACCCCCAACAATCTTCAAAGGTGTAGAGGATTGAAGAAATACATTCAATTAATGGTGTTATAACCTCTAACAAGCAGGATTCCGGATATTCATGTGGCTATATTACGCCATGTGCTGTGAGAATTTGAAGTATCTATATCCCAAAACGTTGGACATCAGTGCTTCACTGTAACTTTCCAAGGTACATGTAATACATAGCTAAACTACTTCAGTACAGCATTCATTACACTTTTCAGGTAGTGGACATATGATGACGTTTGGAGTCGAAAGTCTCATCAGTGTGCAATGTGCGTTTGCATGCAACATGATTTGTGCCACAATGAATATTGATGGTACATTGGTCTTTAACTTGACCTTCATGGTATCCTGATATGTTACGAGGCAAAGAAAGATCTGTTGAAACCTGAGCCTTGTCTGAACAGTATGTAAATGTAAAAATGGTATCCATCCTATTTGGTAACATCATTTTACTATGGTATACTACTAATGCCAAAGTGTGCAAAGTGAACAGCTATTGTAGTATGGAAATAAGGATGGAGTGTAGACAAATCCATCAATGCATTTGGAGCTGTCTGGAGATTTGACATAAGTGGAACCAACCTTTAGCAGGTTATGTAGTATGCATACATCTGCTCCTGCTAAATTTCAAATCTTTAGATTTAACCATGAAACTGGTGTGATATGTGAACTTAATAAATGTTTTCTGTTGATTTATAATGGTCAGGTGTGAAAAAGCAGTTGCCATTACCCCATTTCACATGCCATTTCAGACACATCGAGGGCAGGTGAAGTTGAAGGGGACATTGCTGTTGGGGCACAGCTGGTCACAGTGGTTCTGGACTTGACACCTCAGACATGGCAGGACCCAGTGACCAGGATGGTGTGAGGAGTGCCGCAGGAGACAGCAGCTCATCATCATCATAATCATCATCATCATCCGAGTCTTCCTCTGGTGGACACTCCTGAGTGGATTAGTACCACCTTCATCATTGTCTACCACCCCCATGTCCTTCACCACCCTCCCTGTTGTCCCTCAACCAGTTGTACAGGCCTGCTCCCCTAAAAGGGGAATTGTCACCCAACCTCCTGCCTCTTCCCCATCCAAATTCTCTATTTCCCATGCATGTCCCAAGAACAGACACAAATACGCAAGCATGCACTTCATCAGACCCAAGCACCACACACAAACAAACAACACACAAAAAACACAGGCATGCAACCACTCACCAGACACATAATCCCTCACCACCCCTACCCCACCACACCCATACCCGCACAGTCCCCTTCACAACTACACCCATACCCGCAGACACCACACCAACCCTCACAGTCCCCTCCACACTTATACCTGCAGAAACCACACCAACATCCACAGTCCCCTCCATAACCACTTCCATATCTTCAGACACCACACCTACACTCACAGTCCCCTCCACAACCATATCCATACCTGAAGACACTACACCAATACCCACAGTCCCCTCCCCAACCACACCCATAGATACCACACCAACACCTACAGACCCCCCACAACACCCAACACATACATATTACACACAACAAAGAAACCTGAACACTTACAGTCACCCATACAACAGACACTAACACAATACACAGTTGATACACCACATACACCTTTCACTTTCACTCCCTATACCTCCCAAACCCAACTCCATCCCAAATATCCTACCTCTTTTCCCCATGAAGATGTCTTATTTTCCCTTGCTCTTAGCACTGTGAAAACAGACCCTCATCTCCCAAAGTCCCGAAAACCTCTCCCAAAGCCCAACCTATCCCTTCCACATCCCAATCCACCCCTAAGACACATGATCGCTACCCCACTAACCCCAGCCCTTCCACCAAAAAACACAAGAAATCCCCTCCCAAAGCCCAACCCATCTCTTCCTCATCCCAGTCCACCCCTGAGAAATCCCCACCCCACTAAACTCAGCATTTCTACCAAACAGCACAACAAAACTACTCCCAAAGGGCAACCCATCCCTTCCACATCCCAATCCACCCCTTAGAAATCTGATCCCCACCTCACTAAACCCAGCCTCCACCAAAAAGCCCAAGAAAACCCCTCGCAAAACCAAACCCACCCCTCCCTAAACTGCAGCCCACCCCCTCCATCTACGAGGTGCCTGCTATGCCCAATGGATGCCCCTTTGTGAGAAGGTTCCCTGGCAGTGTCGGCAAGGGCAAGTTTTGTGGCACAGCATTGTGCTGTGGCACAGAGTGCAGAAATGGACTGGCCATTGGCCTTTGTTTTACAGGATGTTTGTCATCAATTCATTAAACCTTTTCATAGTTTTGAAGACATTGGGCTTGCCAATACTTTTCTACTTATTTGATGTTATTGTAAAGTTAGTGATGTGTGACTACAGTTGTATTTGTTTCATTCCTGATTGCTGATCCTGTTGAAGTGCTTGGTATGATGTGACCTTGGAGCCAGTGCTGAAGTTACACAGGACAAGGGGAAATACTGAATCGATGTCTATATGGGATAAAATCCAATTGGGGCTGACATTGCATTGGGTGTAATATTAAATAGTATTTCAACTTGACCTGGCCACTGTCACCATCATTTAGGTAGCACTTCTTGCTATGATGTAGGCTGGATATGTGTTTGATGTGTTCAAGTTAGATATTTGTTGATCCACACAGGGTGGGTGTTAAATTGACATACCGTTGTTGACATTTGCATGGACAAGTGTCCATTGTCCTGTGAGAACCTAACACCTACTTTATCTATATGTGTGACAAATGCTGTTAGTGCTGTGTTTGCTTTCATGACTTGCACTTGCACATTATCTACAAATGCATGGCACCTGGTTATGCTATTGGTTGTCCCTGATAGACTTCATTCCACATGTCCTGTGCACATAGATGTTTGTAGGCATGTGCCAGATGGACTGGGGCCCAGGCCCCAGCCTTTCAGAGTTCCTCCTGGTATCTGCACATCTATTCTGCAGAGAGTGTTTATATTTTACCCTTTGAATGCTTTTCACAATGATTGTTCGTAATCTCATTTACTGGCATTACTTTTTAATGTGGGTGATGGGTGAGAGTCCAATACAGAGTTGTAGCAGAGAAGGTGTGTTTCAGTTTAATGACACATCTATACAGATGTCTATTTGATATCACAACAGGACCTAGGATGTGTGCAATGTGAGGGTGCCAGGGAGATTGATAGGTGTGATATTGAGGATGAGGTGCTATTGTCTATGCATACATCACTATCACTGATTGTGAGAAGTAAACACATGTCCATTTGTGTACAGTTTGTCTGTGCAGTGTCAGTGACTTGGCCAAGGAGGGCATCATACAGATTTACTTGGGTAATACATTTCAAACATTCACAAACAGGGTCCCACAAAATATATTTGATTACAGGACCCAAACCCTCTTGCCAGGTACACAGCGGAGTATTGATTTGCCTAGGAGTCTATGGAATCAGGTAGGAAGGAGTATAACTTACCATTTGTTGCATTCGCAAAAGTGTCAGTTTTGAACGTGATCAAGCAGGTACAGAAGCAGTATGTGTACAATCGGCTACATGGCAGCACAGAACATGTAGAGGTGAGTACAGGTGAGTTTTGGCCTTATATCCCTCCTTTTGTGCCAGCTCAGATGTGGTGGTTGGACTGCCTCGTTCAGGCCGACTGTAAAGCAACTCGTAATTACACTGGTGGTCTGCCCTCTGACAGACTCATTGGCCTACTCCGATGCCGCATCGGTTGTGATTTTATGGAGGTGGCAGTGGGATTGCGGCGGTCTTTTGTCCATGTAACCGCATGTTTTGCAATGCGACAGTTGGAACACCAGTGGGGCGGCAGTCGATCCAACTCTGACGCCACTACGGTCCCAAGACCGCCAAACTCATAATCAACCCCTACGTTTGTCTTCATTTTATCGGTAGAAATGGCTTTCTATCAGTAAGTTATAGTAATTGAGTACATGTTTGACATACATAGGCAAGTGCTATATTTTTTTTTATTTCAAAAGCGAATTGACTGTTAGTGGAGTATTCTACACTTAGTACAACTTTTTGGAGGTGCCGCCATATTCTTTGATTAAAGTGATAGTAACCACCTTGTTTGGCTCTGTGGGGGTATATTTTTAGAATTGCTTGAATCTTAACTTGTTTAAAGCCTATGAGTATGTTTTGGGGGCAGCAGTAATTTGTATGTTGTTTTAAATTATTTAGGAGTTTATTGCAGACGGTGCTTTGTTTGTTTGGTAGTAAAGTATATATTGAAGGGTTATTGATGTTTTCATATTCACCATATATGGTGTATATTTGAATGAATAGTTTAGGACACATTCTGAAGGTCCCACCAATCATCCAGGTTTGGCACCAGGTAAGCTTCATTAAGTTGTTTACTGTAGAGAAAATTTGGATTTGTTTTTCATTATTTAGGGTGATTTGTAAAAGGAAGAGTTCCTCATTATGTGTTATTTTTAAATGGTCAAGTATATCTCTGCCTTGGTATGTTCTAGGGGCAAGTGAGGTATCACTGGTGGCTTTTTAGTGTGTACAATTAAGTGCTTTGAAGTAGGGATAGGTGGTATTTAACCTGTTACATGTATGGGGAATTTGTGTAGTATGCAGGATTTTTCTTGTAGGTTTCTGGGAGCTAGTGCTTGCCCAGCTTCTATCTTGTAAGATTTCTCTAGCTTCTATATCTGTAACATTTGGGAGGCAGTTGTGCTCCTTTACATTTATTACAAAATTATCTTTTGTAGTTGCCGTCCCATAGCATGCATTTGAATAATATTTAGTACATCTCCAGTTTGAGGTTTCTGTTGATGCACTTTCTTGGCTGTAGGCATAGTACATAGGGTAATTGTTTCCCTTTCTGAGAAGTGATATATTTAGCCTCTTCTGTCATTGTATCTGTAAAATTGTTTAACAGTATAAATATATTACAAATTTGCTTTTGCTTTTCTGTTATTAATCTTTACAAAAATGCAGCTACTTGTTATTTATTTACTTACCTTTATGTTCTGTTGAGATGTTTTGCACGGTTTTGATGCTTCTTTTTTTACCTCATTTTAACATGGAGCAGGTGTTACATTTTCTGTTGAAAGAGGAGATATAGTTCTAATAATTACATATGGTATTTTGATGCAAGTTTCTCAAGGTTTAGGGAGTTCGGTTTATTTTTGGTAGCTGGTTGGGAGAGTTTTTAAATTAATAATTATGCATACTTTCTTTATAATATATTCTTGGTGCTTTGCTATAGTTTATATTTTCTGGCAGTTTGCTGGTTTGGAAGTTGGTTTTCTTTTCCTTTAGGTAGTCAATGTAAAAAGATAAAAGTTACAATGTGTTACCATATATTTGTTCTAATACATTTTTTAGTTTTATAAACAGTTAATTTGAAGTTTAAATATATGTATTAATTACTGGAATTTGTAGTTGTAGGGATGATTTATTTCTGTTTTAAATGTTTCTTTAAAAAAAATCCGCAGTTATAGTTACCTGAGCTAACTGTAACTTACGCCCCTGCAATGCACTGCTTTGTTTTTTTCTGTGAATTTCGAATGCTTTTTTAACTCTATTTGCTAACTTTAACATCCCTGTAACCGTTAGCTGATTCAGTGCATTTGTAAGGTTTAAGCATGACTCCCACCCAGATAGTTTTTTAGGGTGCTTTGGGTCCTGGTTTGAAGTGTTAGCAGCCAATCAGATCTAAGGCATGAGATTGGGAGGGGTCACGGATCTACCACAGCCTCAGTTGTATATCTGAAAAATCTTTGAATTTCTCAGCAACTACCAAACAGATTTATACCATTTACAAAAAGATTGCTTTCTGGATCAAGAGCTACCTTTCTGCCAAATTTGGTGTAATTCCGTTCAGAAGTTCAGTCTGTAGCTATGACTAAAGTTCCCTATGGATAATAACATGGAGAAAAAGCATTTTTGTACCCCCTCTTTTTCTCTGCCCCCGCTTAACGGATCATCCGGAAATTTTCAAGGCAGCAGCTAAAGCGAGCGTCAAACTAGTTTTGAAAAGTTTTCGAATATTCGTCAAACGCCGCCAAAGTTATTGGCAAATGAAAAACACTCTTCCTATGTAAACTACATCCTAACTATAACTATCTACTGGTATACTTATAGGAATATTAATGAACTTATATCTATGTTTATAGTTAATGATAATTGTTATGGTATTTTTAAATATATGTGTTTTAGGTGACGATTTTTTGGGGTGTTTGTGTGATTTTTGGCTGATGTAATATATTTTTATTTTATTATAGTTGTTCATTGTAAGTTTTGGGTTTATTTGAAGTAATTGTTTCGAATTAAAATTATATTTTTAAGTGTATTTTTAAGGATTTATTAGCTATGTTCGTGATAATATTGTGATCAATATTGTGTTAAGTGATATTTTTTTTAATTTGACATGTTTATTTACAAGCGACAAAATTAGTGTTTTTGATACTTTTGTTATCGGTGCATGTAAAAAGCTTTTTTTTGTGCAGTTACAGAGTCAATATTTTTGTTATCAATATTACATTTCTGATATTTGTGTTTATCAATATTTGTAAGATCGATATTATGTCAGTGATCTGTGTTTTATTAGCAGCAGTATTAGAATAGTGGGTTGTCTGTTTTTTTCTGTCCTCGCACATTCCAGAAGTTTCTGCTACAGAAATGTAAGCAAATTGTATTTCAATAATTGTTTGACCTGTACAGCGAATTGTGGGCAAGCAAAATTGGTGACATCCTTACAAGCCACACCACCCTGAATTATTCTTCATTGCGGCTAGTAGTGAGAAATGTCTGAGGTTGATAGGATTCGATAGGTGCCTTATGACCTCAGGCCCAGACGTGTATTCATGCTTCACCAAGTAGCTAGATGCTGCATGGAGTTTTGTTTCAGACAAAAAAGTCCAAAGAGTGACACACTTCTTTCTGTGGTACAAACATGCATGTATGTACACTAAGAAATAGCCAAACACTGTTTCAATGTGTTCTTGCTTAGAAAAAGCCCCTCCCTTAGACACTGAACATTGCGGTAGCTCAGTGTCTCACTCTCACTGCAACCACCCCCATCTCTCTCCCACTGCCCACCACTTTATGCTTACCGCTATCAGCTCTGTAGGTGCTTGAATAATTGGGCCGATACTGACAAAGTCAATCGGTGACCAGACATCTTGGACTTGGGTTTTCAATGCAACATTCTCTTGGAATCTTAATATTGGGAGCTGTAAGACTGATGTCATGTAAATAAGCTCATCTGTAATGCTACAGCATGCTCCTTATTAGCTTATAGGGACTCCATGAATACTGTTGTGAAAAATATATTTAGATAATTTTGTGAGTTTAGGGCTGATTTTGAAGCAGCAAGTAACATTATTTTCAGCTGAATTGCAATAATTACAGTTTGACAGCATTGAGAGTGAATGTCTATTGTTTGAATATGTATGTGTTTATGGGTAATTTTATAACTGGTAATACAAATGATACATAAAATAGAAAGATTGTACAATTTCTTTATTGTGTAGATTGTACTTGTGCAATTTTACTGCAATATTTGGTTTGATTATAGGAGTTAAAATAGGCCTGTCCTATCTTTTCATAAGGGGTGTTCTCTGCCCCGACTGTTGAGTCCCTGCACTCATAAACTTACTAATACAATGCAGTTTTGTGAATGCTGAAAAAGCATAAACATACACAGATGTATAAGTTTACCTTTGTGAATCAAGTTTATTCCAAGGATACTTCTCTGTTTTCAATAAGTCACTCACAACTCCAGATGTAATGGCAATGAGTTCCAATCTCCAGGCGACAAGTAACTAAATTGCCTATCAAGAAATTCTTTGAAACACAAGGAACTTGTAGTCTGTGGATCTAACATGGCTGCCAATATTGCAAGTCTTGTGACTGTCACCTTGCACTCTGAGGCATGAGGTTTGCCTTGTCTTAAGTTGTGGTTTGCATGGTGCAAGCTGTGCAAATATGAAGCTTCACACTAAGTGGTGCCCACACTCTATGCGTACCACTGATCTTCTCTGCAGCAGATGACTTGAGAAGTTCAGAGGAGCATGTCTCCATTTTCGCATGGCAAATTGTTGAAGGAAGCATCACTGGAATACGGTAGGTTCAACCAGTTGTTTAATGTTTTAGATAAGTCGACAGAACAACCCCTCGCCAGCTGACCAACTGCTAACTGGAGCCCCTAGAATCCCACAGTAGAATTAGAACACAACAGGTGTTCTAGAAGTACGGGCTAGAATGAACGGCACACAAGTATGCATTAAGATGCATTTACAACATATAATCTTCCTTTGAGGAAAACACAAAGAAACAACCTAAAGAAAACAAGACAAATTTATGACCGCATCAAGTAACGGCTAAATTCTTAACAAAGGCAGCAATAAAAATTCACATTCAAAATTACAAAGTCCTTAAAACACAAGAAAGAGAAAAAAAAAAAAACACCATTCACAACAATAATCGTTAAGGTAAGATGGTGGTCTACGATTCCTAGTAACCCGCACATTGAGAGGTAAAGGAATACTCTCTGTAATGGAAGAACCATGAGAACCAACATTATTGTGGTCGGAAGCATCACCTCCCCCAATACAACTTCTGCTGAATGATACTGAAGAATCTTCAGCCGTGGTAGATAACATATAACCACTATTGGTATCAACATTTTGAAGGTGTGAAGAAACAATTGAATGGTCATGATTAATGTTGGTAGATCCCTTTTGATAAAGAGCCACTCTCCTCAAATTCCATTTTTCACCATTGGTCAAAACAACATAATAAGGAAAAACCTCACTAACACAAAAAGGTCCCTTGAACTTTGACCGCCCTTTGGAAATCCTGCCAGGTTTAACCTTAACCAAATCTCCTTTTGAAATATGCGGAGCAGAAGTACATTTACTAGAATTATAAGAAGTAGAAAGTACAATACCATTATTGGATATCAAATTTTTGATCCATGAAGGAGCAAATTTGGTACCAGGGAGCCTACCCCGCATGAGTTCAAATGGAGATTTGACATCAGATCCATGAACAGTGGTGCGATATGCATTAACCATGTCTTGCACGATCTCTTGATCAAAAGTACCACTCGAACAAGCAATTTGGACAGTCCCTTTTATCAACCTGTTAACCCTCTCACACAGACCATTACTCTGTGGATTATATAACGAGGTGCGATGGTGCGTAATGCCAGATTTAGGAAGAAACAAACGCATCTCATGCGAGACTAATTGTGTCCCATTGTCAGTAATTAAAACACTGGGATAGCCTTCATCATGAAATAATTTTTTTTTAAATTTTATAGTGGGCTCAGTGGTGATATCTTTTACAAAAGCAACAGTGAGCCACTTCGAAAAAACATCAATGGAAACAATCCCAAACCGTTTGTTCGAAGGTAACTCTTCCATGGGACCAATAAAGTCAAGACAAACACTGTGCCAAGGAGTACCAGGATTAATCAACTGACCCCTGGCAGAGCCGACAGCAACTTTAAGTCTCTTCTCATCTTCTTTACATAACGGACAACTCTCTACCGATGAAGCCACCTGTGAATCCAACCCCGGCCACCAAAAATTAGCTTTAAGCCTGCGCTGTGTCAAAGTCTGACCTAGGTGACCCTCATGAGCAATGTTAAACTGTTTAGAGCTTAAGTCAGAAGGGGGAATAATGTTATCACCACGCATTAAGATGCTAGAGCCACATGTAGACAAATCATCAATCACCTGAAGATATGGGCGAGCGGAGATGTGCACACAGCTTTCACGCCTTGCACCACTTCTAATAAGACGGAAAACTTCTTGTAAGACATGATCATCAGCCATGGCCTTGGACCAGTCATCTTGTGAAAAACTCCCTTCACCAACAGATACAACATCCTGTACCCAGGCGACAGCATCATCATCCATTTCTGAATTAAATGAAGAATCACCTGACTCGTTATGAAGCAAAGATAATCTAGATAAACAATCCGCCTGAAAATTTCACCACCCTTGAACATGTGAAATCTCATATTGATAGTCCTGAAGCTTAGAAGCCAATCTTGCTAATCTAGGGGAACCTTTCCCTGCACCACCAGGGGACAATATACGTATTAAAGAAATTTGGTACCCCAAATGTAGGTCCTAAAATATTGAACACCCCATGCTGCAGCCAAAGCTTCCTTCTCAATAACGGAATAGTTCCGCTCAGATTGCGTCAAAGTGCGAGAAGCAAAAGCAATAGCCCTATCACCCACCGCATGTTTTTGGAGAAGAACAGCACCCAAACCAGTCGCACTAGCGTCAACCATAACAGTGGAGGTGCGTTTAATATCAAAAGATGCTAAAATGTTTGCTTCACAAATGTCTTTTTTGATCTGTGAAAAGCATGCATCTACCTCACTGTCCCACACAAACTTTGTGCCTTTTTTTAGAAGGAGTCGCAGTTGAGCAGTTTTATCTGAGAAATGTTTTACAAATTTCGAATAATATTCAACCAGACCCATAAATGATCTAAGCTGGTCTTTGTCAACTGGACTTGGGGCAGAATGGATGGCTTCCAACAGATTTTCCTTTGGCTTGACACCCAGAGCAGATATCTCATACCCAAGATATTCTATTTGCTGCACAAGAAAGCGACATTTTTCTTTACGCAGTGTAAGACCAGCACTCATTATTCTGAACAGAACATCTTTGAGTATGAGGTTGTGCTCAGATATTGAGTCACCAAAGACAAGAATGTTGTCTTGAAAAAATACAACCTTACTTATGCCTTTAAAAATTTCTGTGACCATCCTTTGAAATACACTGGAAGCAGAGATTAATCCGAAGGGCAGACGTGTGAATTGAAAAATGCCTTCGGTGGTTATAAATGCAGTGAGGTGCTTTGAGTCATTATGGAGTCTAATTTGGTGGTATGCACTCTTTAGGTCGAGTTTAGAAAAATATTTTGCACCATGAAGAGTAGAGACAAGCTCCCCAATATTTGGTAAAGGAAAAGTATCAGCAACCACACATTTGTTAAGAGATCTTAGATCTACACTGAATCTCAGATTTCCATCCAATTTTTTAGAAATTACAACCGGAGACTCCCATGGAGAGGCTTCGACAGGTTCTATGACCCAGTTCTGCAACATTTCGTTTAACAGTTTCTTAACCTCGGGCCGAATAGATAGGGGAATTCTCCTTAGCTTGTGTTGAATGGGTATGCTGTTCTCTTTGATTTTTATAAAATGTGCATACCCTTTCAACTCCCCTAAATTATCCCTAAACACAGTATCGCACTCACGAATAATATCATCCAAGGAGTGGTCTTCAATGACCATAACCTGATTGGGAGCCCTTGGGTTTATGATGATGTGTAAGTCATATTGGTGAACCCACCCTAATATGGGAGGCCCATCAACTGACACATATATTTTCCCAAAGGTAGACCTGTTTTTAAACAAGATATCAGAATCGAAATAACCCAAAATGTCAATGGTTTCGCCTTGGAAACCCCTGGGCGAGATGTCACTTTTTAACAACACCTTGGTGCTCCATTGGCCATCCATAAAGGATTGGGGAATGATAGTCATCATCATCATCATAAAACTTTATTTCGGTTAAAAACCATAAAAGCGCATATATGCAATACTTATTGCACATTAGTATGAGTTCATAGATCGTACTTCTCCACAATACATTTTCTAAAATAGGAATGCAGTACAATAAAAGTTAAATACAAGATGGAATCAGTTAAAATGCTTAGAAGTGATAATAAAGAAATAAGACATTAAAACAAATCAAGGGCCAATTTGAGGACAATAAAGATCAGGGGGTAGCGTCGTGAGGCTAGGCGCCTGTTAACTTGATTATTGCACTTCTTGCGTACCACATAGAAAGAAGGAATCTCAAAGTTACGAACACAAATACGGGGGTCGTATCATATTTTAATAATCTGAACACCTCCCTATAGTCCCTAAGGCCCCTTGATTTGCAAAGGGGGACAATCCATTTGGTTTGTGCCCCGATGTAAGAGGGACAAAAAAGCAAAACATGCAGATCAGTCTCTTCTGCAGAGTCACAACCAGGGCAAGGGCTCCATGTGGAGGGAATACCCGACCATTTATTTGACAGAGCCCGCAACGGGAGAGATCCGTGTCTGAACTGAAGATATAATTTTTTTGCTAGCGAGGGCTGGATGTCATCCAGAAATTAAAAAAAAAAATAATGATCATTCACCTCCAAAATTCGGTGGGACAACCTGCCCAAGCTAGAATTCAGATCACGGAGATTCAGGTGGTGCTGTTTAAGAATAACCCCCAGCGCCCTCTTACTAATCAAAGGACAAGATGTTTCGGGCGAAATACACAGATCCTCCCTATGCAAATTGTAGCAGAGTTGTTTTACATGTTTAAGCCATAAAATGTTCCCCGATCCCCTTATAGACAGTAAATCGATTAACTCCTCCTTATAGCTTAACAGCTCTAAAGTGGACCAAAGTCTCCTCCAATATAGCAGAGGTCGATATAGGATGGTCTTCTGAATAGGAGCCAGTCCCAGATCCAATCTTAGAGGGGCCAAGGGAGTGCTCTTGGGGAGATTTAAAAGACTCCTGATAAAGTTATTCTCAGTAGTGGACATAGAGCTGGCGTTCACATGGCCCCAAATCTCTACGCCATATAGAGCCTCTCCCCTAGCCTGTGCCCTGTATATTTCAACTGGGGGACCTAGAGATTTGTGGGAACATTCATTAAAAACCTTCAGGATGCCACTTGTTGATTGGATCAGCCTAAGGTTAGCCTTAACCATATAAGAATCCTACTCCATCCTATCATTCAGGGTGACTCCCAGGTAATCAAAAGTGGAGACTCTCTCCAAAATGCATCCCTCTAGGTGTGGGTGGGGGTAAGTTGATGGTTTAGAATTGAAAACCATAAATTTGGTTTTTGAAAGGTTTATCTCCAGATTTCTAGAGCGGCAGAAACAGCAAAAGGCCTCCAAAGTTCGCTGGACACCTATTGGAGATTTTGAGAGTAAAAGGGTGTCATCAGCGAACATTAGGGCAGGTATTCTAAGTGCTGCTAGAATCGGAGAGTCTAAATCTTTCGCCCCCAATAGGTGTAAAATCAGACCATTGATAAACAGGGAAAAAAGAGTGGGAGCCAACACACATCCCTGCCTTACACCCCTGTCTACCGGGAAGAGAGCAGAAAGCTCACCATTCCTACCATACCGGACCGTCGCATACGTTCCAGAATGGAGACGCTTGAAGAAGTCACAGAGATATGGGGGAACACCCATCTCAAACAAGATTGACCAAAGCTTATCCCTCTGAACCAGATCAAATGCGGATCTAAGATCCACAAAGATCAGGTAGAAGGAACCCTTCCCCAAAAGCACCGTCTTCCAGTATACCAACTGTAACCTGAACAGTTGGTCAGTTGTTGAGACCCTAGAGCGAAAGCCCGCTTGAAGGGAGGATAGGATATGATGTTCATCCATCCAACTTTCAAGCCTAGTTGATAAAAGACGAGCAAACACTTTCTGTAAGACGTCAATAACGCTAATGGGCCGATAGTTTGCCGGATCTAATGGAGGGGCCTTCTTGTGGATGGGAATAATTTCTGCGCCCTTCCAAGTATAGGGGATGTCCATACCCAAGAGGATTGCATTAAAATATAACAATAGGTATGGTACCCAAACCAACGGTTCACTTATGAATAAGTCCCCAGGGATCCTATCTAAACCGGGAGCTTTACCAGCGGAGAGGCTCTTTAAGGCAGCCTGAATTTCACAAGAGGTGCAGAGTGGAAGGTCAGACGGCCATACTTCATTAGACACTTGGGGAGATAGACCAGTCAAAAATGGTGCTGACTCAACTAAAATGTCCCTCATCGGGAGACAAAAAAGGGGCTTGAAGTGCGCCAGCCAAACCTCTTCACTCAAGCTGGGAGTTATAGCAGAAGATCCCTCTTGTCTACCACACCTAACTAAGTTCCAGAAGGTCCTGGAATCATGGTTATCCAAGGCGTCCTTTATATTAGCCCACCTGGCAGCCTCCCACTCCCTTTTAGATTCCGATATTATGGACTTATACACGTGTCTGGCTCCTCTAATACTATGCGGGGTACCACTTTTCACCTCCCGCAAAAGTGCCCGTTTTGCATCCCTGCAACTAGAGTTGAACCAGTTAACTTGTTTCCTCACCCCATTCAACTTAGAGTTGGCCATAACATAAAAAAAACTAGCAGCCATGGTAATGAGTTTAGAGTGAGGGATCTCTAGTTCTTGAAAATATGATGGATCCTGTCTACCCTCCATAAGAACAAACGCTTCAGCTAGAAGGATGGCCACATGGGAATAGAGTACAGCAATTTTATCTGGAGTAGTCAAAAACTTTGACCACCTGATACGACGACCACCTGCCACCACTGTTAAATTAGATACTATAGACTGGTCCGGGGTCCCTGTAGCTCGTTTGGGACCCAGGTAATGCAATAATTCCAATCTGAGAAGATTGTGATCGCTATCAGCCCTATCCACTATGGTAAAAGATTTAAGATGGGACCAAAACTCCACATTTACCAAAATGTAATCAATAGTTGAGCTTTTGCCCAATCTATTATAAGTATACTTCCCTGGGGCATCAGGTACAAGTCTGCCATTACAAGCTCGAAGAGAATGGATAACTAAGAGCTTGTTGATCTCAATAGCCAATGGAGTTAAATGTTTAGCAGGATACATAAGGCAGTCCTGAATAGCCAAGGTTGAATCCTCCTCAGAGGTAATGGAGGGGATACCAGCCAGGGGTTCGAAGTGGCAGTTAAAATCACCCCCAATGACTTTGTGGACCGATGTAGGAAACAAGGTCAACAGGTCATCGAGGGCGTTAAGAATGGTAAGTCCCAACCGTAGTGGAGTGGGCCGTAGATAGATGTTGATTACCAGTACCGAAGTACCGTCCCCAAATTTCAGGATGATACAAAGAATATCTAATGAGTGGGAGTCAATCACTCTCACTGTACACCCCAAGTGAGTAGCCACCCAGATGCATAAACCCCAGAGGGTCGCCCCCTAGGGCCCTGCACAGCCGGAATACTACTATAGGAGGCAAAACCAACCCTAACCGGAGGAGTCACCATCCAAGTTACTTGAAAGAGGCATAGGTCATAATCATCCACCAAAGCTTCCCAATCAGGATTAGAGAGTTTGGTACCCAACCCTGCTACATTCCATAACCCAATTTGAGAACCAGAGTTGACATCCCCAAGTGAGCCACGGGGTACAATTTCAGAACCTATGAGTGAAGGGGGACCTCGGTGGGTCACCAAGGCCAAACCTGCACCGTCGGAAAGATTACCAGTGCTTGAGCCAAAGGAAGTCATTGATGTATTTAGATAACAAGCAGTGGGAAGACCAGCCTCTACACTCTCCCCCACCATCTTGATGGCAGCAACCCCGTCATGTATTAAACCTGAAACCCCCAGACAGGGGACTAGTCAAACCTCGCTGCCCAGAATACCAAAAGAGCTGGCAACTGGAACGTTATAAACAGCCGTCTGCAAACCACAATAAGAATTCCTTAAGGCAGGCCCGCCCAAACCAGCCGACCGTTGATAAAAATAACCCAGAGGAAGAGATAAAATCGGGCTCTGGGAAGGCGACCCTTGCCATTCAAGAATGTAATTTACCACTCTAGGATCCCTAAAGTTGATTATGACACAGTCACCTCCCTTTTCTTTTTGATTCACCCTCAACCAACTCACCCTTCTCACAAACAAATTTTCCCCTGACCTCCTCTTGGCAAAGGTCTAGAGATGTTCAACCAGTGAGTAACCTTATTCTTCAGCTCGAGAATAGATTCCTGGCGTGCACCAGACAATGGGGAGACGCCTGCTAAAGCCACCACATATGGCGAGGCCTCCGGAGGCAACTGGGGAAGGAATGATGATGTAATTGCCCAGTGCTATGGTCGTTCCTGCCTATAGAGTGAGGTATCAAGTCACAGTCCACTCTCCTCTTACTAGATGTAGAAATAGAAAAAGAAGAGAGGGGAGATGGCAAGTTGGATACAGGCACATATGGCCTGATAGGTGGAAGAAGAGCAGGTGCATTAGAACTTAAAGTGGGGGAAAGTCTGTTCGTAATAGCTGATACCCGCGCCTCAATATCATTAGAACTAAGTACAGTAGGACAAGTGGCTTGAAGAATAGGCATGGAAGTCACAGGGACCGTATGAGTAGTCTCACTTCCGGAAGGGGCAGGTTTGTGCCCAGCATTTTTATTATTATTAATTAAAGAGACAACTCTATCAATTTTGCTCACCAAGCTTTGAAATTGAGAAGTGATGAGTTGTTCCAAATGGGTTTGCAAATCAATTAATAGATGAGTAGCCCATACCGGAGGAGCTAAAGAAACAAACGGTTGAGTTGGTCCTAGATTTAGAGGTACTCTGGGTACAGCGCTATTTTTAGAAGGTTTGTTAGGTGGCTTTACTTCTTATTTCTACCGCTGGGCTTTTGAGTCCGGGGAGTTTCATGAAGAACATGGGATGGTGATATATTATTAGACAAACTAACCACTGGGCTGGCCGCTGGGTTTGCTTGAGGACAAGGAAGCTCAGCAAATGAGGGTGCAAGCAGCGAGTCCTGATAGTTATCCGTAAAAATGGACACATTCCCAGGTAATGGGGGGGGGAATAAACTTGGGGTAAGGGAGAGACGTCTCTCAGTATTCTCTATTGCAGTTGCCACCACCCCTATAGTTTTTGCAGCATTTTGTCAATGGCTGTGAGGCTTGGGACAGGAGTGTTGTTAGAGACTACATTTTGTCTAGTGCAAGGACGGCTAGTAATAATCTTTGACCTGGCAAAGATGAAGTAGAAACTAATAAAGAACCCCCAGATCAAGAGCAGCAGAGTACTATAACATCCCTCGATTACAATACCGGCTTAACCAACAGGGTTGCCCAGAGGAAGATGGAACAAATTGTACAAGCAACCTACTTAAAACAAGGAAGAACCACAATACTGATATTAAACAACCTGGACCAATCCTTCATTGGCCCGCCAAGAAAGGTTGCCCTGCCCGGCCTCCCTCAGCCTCTGACGGCCTAGGACAGCCCGCCCTTGTCTCGGGCTTCTCCCGGCGCATCCCGCACGCGTCCCGCTGGACGAGGTTCCAAACACGCCCTTATGCGCCTCCTTGTGCCTGGAGATAGCGTCAGCGGAGTCCTTGCCGCAAGCGGGATTGCTGGGGGATGTAGTCCCGACCACAGCGTACAGCGGAGCCAAGCCCGGCTGGAAAAAGAGTCACAAGGAAATAATCCCCCACAGCAGCATATGTCAGTAGGTAGCGGAGCCAAGCCCGGCCAAGGATGTTTACTCAGGATAGGTTGCACCAGGTCCTCGGCCCCAAACAGGCCCTTATGCGCCACCTGGCGCGTGGGATGATAGTATATCTTGAGCCTGTGTCAACCATGAGTGATACTTCCAGTCCGTCGATAGTGAAAATGGCTTTAGGTCTATTCTGTCTCCTGTCATCGTCTTGAATAATGTCAATATCATCGACAACTAGTAGTTTGTCTCCAACTTGTTCACCATCATGTACAACAGCATTTTTTTGACGACTTTTTGTTTTGCACATTTTTGAAAAATGTCCTAGTCGCCCACACTTGAGACATTCTTTGTTTGAAGCAAAACAAAATCTAGCGTCTGATGTATGACTATTACTCCCACACCGTGAACAAAATTTGTTTTGGCTTTGAGATTTCCTCTCGGGTAGTTTAGCTTTGTTCTTGACTGCGGCAACTGATACTTCACTGGATTGCTCATTGGAGCCTTCTGAACATTTCTCAGATACTTCAGAAACTTCGTGCTGACTGTTATTCTTCTTTTGAGTCTCAATGACCTTCATACAGGATTCAGACTCCTCAATCACTTTAGCCAAATCAATGGCTACAGACAAGGAAGGGTTCTTCGCCGCCCATAGTCTCTCTTGGATTTTTTTGTTATTGCATTGTACAATTAGCTGATCTCTGATGAGCTCGTCGTTCATGGCTCCAAACTTACACTTGACTGACAACTCTCTAAGGTGAGCAACAAAATCATCGATAGACTCACTCTTCTGACGATGAGTATAAAATGTATTTCTATTCATAACTAGATTTTCCTCCTTCGCAAAACGAACCTCAAGTCTGCAAATGGTTTCTTTGTACTCATCGGTAACAGATTGACCATTGGCCTGTGGGGCTTGTGGTAAAAATCTGAATAGGCGTTGGCCCTCTTTGCCCAGAGTACTGAGTAAAATCGCTTTTTCCGTTTCCCTGAAAATTCCTGGCCATCTAGCGCTTCTAAATAATTATCGAACATAATAAACCATTCTTCCCATGGTATGGGAGGGTCGCCAGGTTCAGGAAGAAAAGGTGGTGGAAGGGTAACATTTACCTGTTGAGACATGCTGGAATCTGCCAAAGAAGCCACTATATTGCTTCACTGATACAGATTCAACAGTAAAAATGGACCTGAATGTGTAAATCCAAACAGTCCTCTCTCTGTTAACTTGTGATTGTGCTGAGTTTGTTGTCAAATATAGTTGATATGGTGTGCGTGTCACCGTATACAGACAAAGTGACACGCCTGTAGACACAATGAAACCAAGATTTTTTTTTTGTTATGTAGATTTCCAACACACCCCCTTGAATGGTTGAAGGCTGTCACGTTAATTCTCCACTCTCGTTGTATTTTGCTTTGTATGCAGCTAATACTTAAATGCTGCCCTCTCGTAACGTTTGATGTACGGAGATCGGATCGGGAATGAGGCTTGGAACGCACAGATGCGGTGCGCGACGCAAGTTGCTAGGCAACACAGGCGTGGAGCATGCGCGAGGCAACACAGGCGTGGAGCATGCGCGCGCCGAATGTCAATGGGCGTCGCTTACTTGCACAAGCGCGTGCACAAGCGGACTCACTGTTGAAGCGAAAATCCTCCCAAATCCCGAAGATGATTTCTCCGCAGTCCTTACTCCTCAGTGGATGGCGAGGGAACACGAGTATCTTACGTGGATACGTCATTCGTCTGCGAAGAATTGCTTCTGCCGAGGCGCACTTGAAATGAAGTGCTTCTTCAGTATGAACGCAGATGCCGGTCAGCTGATTCCAGATCGTCGCCAAATGTTGAAGGAAGCATCACTGGAATACGGTAGGTTCAACCAGTTGTTTAATGTTATGGATAAGTCAACAGAACAACCCCTCGCCAGCTGACCAACTGCTAACTGGCGCCCCTAGAATCCCACAGTAGAATTAGAACACAACAGGTGTTCGAGAAGTACGGGCTACAATGAACGGCACACAAGAATGCATTAAGATGCATTTACAACACAAATCCTGCCTGGCAACGGATCATGATAATACCTCCCTGCCAGGCTGACTTCTCCAGAGCATAGTGCAGGCTTATCTGAATGAATTCTATAGACTATCATAGTTAAATGTGGCACATGCATGTGAAAGGTCAGTTCCCTTGATCGCGCCTCAGGGTCTCACCTCTATCAATCAACTAAATATTGTAATTCTTTTCAATTTGTGCATCTAACATCTTACTTATTTTTGTATTCATTTTTAGCATTCACCTGACTAGCAGTAGCATTTGGAGCAAGACGTCCCTTTGCAGAGCAAGGTTTTACTGGTAATGCAGGAAACACAGAATGACACTTCATAGACAGTGGCAATGTTAATCGCACCATTACAGCATTCACAATTTCTTCAAAGGTAAATGGACCATTAAATTTGCGTTGTAATTTCAAAGCTTTTTTCAAATGGAAGCTCTTTGAAGGAATTCTTTTTTCTGTCAGCATAGAACTCTAGAAAGTCTCTTTTGCAGACTTTTAGATTCTTTGAGGTACAGCTTAATGTCCCTGTACTGAAGGAACTGGTGCAGATGAGTGAATATCTAATGGAAAAAATCTAGGCTGATAGTCATGCATACAGAAAACAGTGACGTCATTGTGACAGATGCTCAATGTTAATATAGGTTGATTCTGCACACTATAGTGTTTTAATGCAATCATCGTCAAAACGGCGTCAGATTCATCGCAGCCCAGATGGCTGTCCGACCACCATATTACGATGCATGCGGTTTCATAGACGAAAGACTGAAGCGCAGCGATGCTGCCAGGAAATCCTGACCGTGGTTTCGGCGGGATAGACCAATTGGAATGTCAGAGGGCAGACTACCAGTGTTACAGCCAGCCCAATCACGATGTGGCTTCCTGCCGACGTGACTGTGGGGTTCAAACCTCCACAGCCGAGCTGGCAGAAAGGGCCAGATATAAGGCTGAAATCCCCCTGTAATCTGCTTCATAAGTCCTGTGCCGCCATGGAGGCGATTTTACACGTCCTGCTGCTGCTGCTTGATGACATTTAAAACCAACACTGTCGTGGATGCAACCGATGGTAAGTCACAATCTACCATGTTTCCATTGACATTCCATTTAACAGATGCACAGGCAGGGACATCTTAAGGTGTTTGGGCGCCCTGGCCCAAAACTATTTTGCGGGTCCCTGTTTGGAACAACTTTGACTGTATGATCTATATTCACCTCTATGATGCCCTCATTGTCCAGGTCACTGGCACTGCACAGGCACACCCTTCCAAATTCCAAATGTGTCTACATTTGATACTCATGAATAGTGACGGAACAATGCCAGCTCCTCACTGACATTACATCAAATACGCTTTGTGACACCCTCCCATTTCTTACATGCTAGGTCCTGTTTTGATATGAAATGCAAGGCCAGGAATAACTTGGTGAAATTAACAATGATTTAATACCGCAATAGAGATACCTCTTTCAATTAGTTCAAAAGAAGCACAACAAAAACAAAGGCAAATGGCAGTCCATCTGAAAAGTTCAAGTCCTCTGGACTGCGGTGCTGTGGCACGTTTGCCTCTAATAACACTGCCAGGGGACCTCCCCAGAAAGGGGCATCAAGTGGGCAGTGTAGGTACCTCAGTGATGTCACTTCGGAGGGGTGGGCTTAGATTTGGGATGGGTGGACTGGGGTTTGGTAGGGGTGTACTTGGGTTTGGGAGGGTTTTTTTCTTCTCGGGGGTAGTTCTAGGCTCATGAGGCGGGGGAACAGTTTTGTAAGGGGTGGATTGGGATGTGAAAGGGATGGATTGGAGTGTGGAAGGGGTACTTTTGGCTTTGGGAGAGGGGGTTTCAGCTGTGACAGGGGTAAGGGCAAGGACAAATAGCAAGCTCTCACGGGGAAAACTGGTAGGCTGCTAAGGAGGGAGTAGGTGTTAGGAGGTAGAGTGAGTGAAAGTGTCAGGTGTGTGCATGTGTGTTGTTGGTGTGGGTGTCTGTTGGTCTGATGTGACTTTTGCACATCTGGGGGTGTTTTATAGGTGTTTGTTGTGTGAGTGAGTATGGCCATTTGCATTTTTTTGGGGGTGGGATGTTGAGGTGCTGCGCAAGCTGAGTGTTGTGGGTGTGTCTGTGGGTGTGGGTGTGGTGTCTGGGAGTATGCTGGGTGTTGTGGATGTATCCCTGGGTATGGGTGTGGTATCTGGGGGTATGCTGAAGTGTGTGGATCTATCCATGGGTGTGGTGTCTGGGGGTATGCTGGGTGTTGTGGATGTATCTGTGGGTGCAGGTTTGATGTCTGGGGGTATGCTGGGTGTTGTGGATGTGTCTGTGGGTATCGGTGTGGTGTGTGGGGGTATGCAGGGGGTGTTGATTTATCTGTGGGTATGATGGGGCTGTGGGTGTGTCTGTGGTGTCAGGGGGTATGCTGGGGGCTGTGGATGTGTCTGTGGTGTGGGTGTGGTGTCTGCTGGGAGTGTTGATGTGTCAGGTGGTGCAGGTGTGGTGTCTGGGGATATGGTGGGGTGGTGGTGGTGAGGATGGTAAATGTAAGGTGAGTGGTTGCATGGTTCTGTGTTTTGTGGTGTTTCTGCTTGTGTGTGCTCCTCAGGGTTGTTGAAATGGGTATGTCTGTATGTGTTAGTGTTCTTTGGACAGGCATAGGAATGGGGAGTTGGGATGGTGATGGGGAAGAGGTAGGGGGTGTGGCAGAATTTGGGATGGGTGGGAGGATGCAGTGAGTGAGTAGGCCAGAGCCTGAAAAGATAACACTGTGGATGCCTTACAGTTATGAAACCATTTGCAGTTGGCTGCCTTGCCCCTGGATGGCATTTAGTAGTGTAATCTGCCCTACGGAGATGTGCCTCATGAGGTCAATAGTCTCCTCACTCAGGGCAGCGGGGAAACAGGGGCTGAGGTTCCTGGAGCGAAGGAGATGGCTCCACTCTTAGGGGAGCGTGCCCGGCTAACTGGTTGGGGAGCAACAGTGAGGGTGGAGATGGAAAGGTGGGTGGCAGACAAGGATGGTGTTGGAACTGGTCTTGTGTGTTCTGCCACCACCAGGGAGTGTCCACTGGAGGTTGACTCTGCCAATGATGATGTTGAGTCTGCCTCCTCCGTGGCACTCCCCTCACCCACTGGGCCCCTTGATGTCTGTTGTGTCATGACCGGAACCACTGTGGCGAGCTGCTTCCCCAATGATGTAGGCTCTGTCTCTTCCCCTTGCCTGAGATGATGGTGAAAATACATTTAAAATAGGCTTATTGCATCTGCATGAACATACTGGACCAATAGCTCCAATGACTCCAGCTACCAGGTCCACTATAATGGCTTCAAAATTAGCATGATCACATGCATGCATGCTACATGACCTGTAAACAGTTGCTCACAGTAATGTCATAACCATAAACAGCTCCAATAGCATGAGTGAACTTGACTCTACTCCATCCTCATGTATCGAGTAGGATACTTGAGTACCTTGTATACTTTAGCCCTTGTAGTATACATTAGAGACTTGATATCATCAAATACGATGGCTATAACAAAATAATCTCAACAGATTCCAGACGAGGACTTCTAATCAGCAAATGGTCATATACCTAAAATCACATCATGATGAAATGATGGTCAATTAATACAGCTATGGTGCCGCAATATGTGCAGTAGCAAAAATCAGTTGAAGTGCAAATGCTCATTTCACACAGTTGACACTTCCTATTTGACACTTCCTCATGTGTCTACTGTCAGAATAGTCAAATTAAAGCTGCACTTAAGTAGCTTTTCTATGTATCACATGTAGCACAGAGAAGTAGGCAGGAGACAATCTGGTGAAAGTTTTTGTAGATTTGGCTACAAATATCCACAGCATAAGAGTTTGCCTACGGGCATACCCAATCCAGCTTGGTACTGGTGATGACACCATTCTTACATTGCATACATAAAAGCCATATGACCATTGAAGGTTGTTGAGGCTTAGCTGATCTCCATGACAGAAAGAGGTGGTTTCTCTTTTGTTCTAATAGGAAGGCATGTCACAGTACCTTTTTGTATCGCAAACACAAATGCTCACATATGTTCTCTACATTTCTGCATGTCACTCCCTGATGCATGTCACCAGTCTGTGAATTAACCTTGCCAAATCGACATGTGCAGTTCACATAACTGGATACTCCCACATCTATGCCATGGAAACTGACCAACAGTGAAAAATTACTATAAGTCCACCTGTCATGTCCTTAATTGCTTCATCAAGTGGCCCTGACCCATGACATTCAGTGATGACTTGGGGCATGTGTCAATCACCCACCAATATGTATACTGCCCTGTCTTTGGTAACACATGAACTGTATACCTATCACAAATAGCAATTTCCAAATATTCATTGGCCTACACACACATTTTTGATGGAATCAAACATCAACTTATAAAGACACTTATATCAGGTATGACACGGTAGTGAAGATGAAACTACAAAGGGGAAAGGAACACATGCCAAAATGTAGCACTAATACTGATGGCACCAGTGATGTTTGCACGCTTGTGTTACTGTAGATTCCCAACTTACCAATGGGAAGTATTGCCCAGTCACTGCATCCAAAGTGCACTGTATGCTATGTCACATGTAAGATGGTCACCTTCACATAATACACCGTAGTGAGAGAGCTTCAGTCCTGACACAATGAAGACAAGTGGGCTGTTTGAGACAACTGTCACCCAGAACATCAAACAACTTTAGGTGAGCTATGTCTCTAGTCAGCCATGTGTCTGGTCAAGTCAGAAAATTGGCAGTTGCCTGGACTCTGCTTTGTTCCAGGGCAAATAGACAACTCCCCTGTAGCTGCTGTTGGGCCCTCAACTGCCCATTCAGCTCAGGATAGGCCATTAGAGGGGTCAGGGTTTGGCGCACGCCCCACACTTGTAGGGAGGACTTCCGCAGCTGGACCTCTGCGATCATCTGGGGCCAGCGACTCAGGTCCTCCCACCTCTTACGGTAATGGACAGTGAGCCGCTTGAAGACCCTCAGGCTCCCACTTTTCTGGCGATACCCTTCCATAGGTCTCGCTTTTGATGGGTATTGGCCTGTATGGGTACAAGAGAGGAAAAACTGACTGTGAATGAAACGTTTTGTATATCAGTTGTGATGTGATACATTGCGAATGCATTTAGCACACTCAGTACTCAAAAGTTAACATACTACTTGTGTTGTTTTCACACGATGAGCATTACTAATACATGGATACACACATTTGTATTAACATTCCGACTATCCTCATACCTGCGCATGTCCCAAACTGACTAAGGCAGACCACTGATATCATGAAGACCAGGACCATCTTACATGTACTGTGATGTGATATGCTACAACATCTGAGACAAAATATGTGACCTATTGAAGGCTAACCAACTTTTGCATTATTGAACTAATACTTTTAAAGCCAAGTCCATTGACCTGATGGCTATGGTCCATAAAGCCTGGTACCCTAGAATCGACTACATCCTAGGACTAAAGTCCCTATAAAAGGGCTGCCTTGTGTGCCAGTGAAAGCTTGCTCTCTGGGGATGTTTGGACATGAGTACTCATAGATGGGATATTATACTACAGGTTATGCGGTATGTGTGACGTGTGCTAGCATCATAGGACACACCTTTTGCCATATGTGGCAATGTTACAGAGATGACATCAACATACCATTGTATGTCCTGTTGGATTGGTTGAATATATAAAAGTTGGTAATTCACTGATACAACAACTGTTATGTAGTGACCAACTATCTGTATTGTTAATGTGTCAAATGTGAGACTGGGTTGTACAGTGCAAGCAATACTTATTGAACAGTAAAAACAAACCTATGGTGGCAAGGGGCCTGTCATTAGTAAATCACACACCTTGGAAATGTAAGTCAATGCACGGAAGTATCAGGTCAAGGGGTAACCGCAATCACCATTCCAATTGTAGTCCATGTGATAACAATCTAGGGGAGTAATGTTTGTGACAACTCAATATGTGACCATCCAAGGACCTACAGGTCAACAGGTATGTAAATGTGTGTATCACACTGCACAGCTTATTGCCAGGCCTTATTCTCTGCAGCCGGAGCATTCTAATGTCACATGACCATCACATTTCCAATATTTCCTATTGAAAAAGGTTCGCTTGGGGCCATCCAATGAGTGACCTCCATCCTGTGTGGTACTCTGAAGGGGTCTGTGAGCTATTGCTAGTTCTCAGAGAACTGTTTGGATAGCCCAGATTTTGGATGAGTGATATGTGGGGCTCTACACTTAGCTAACAATATCCTCATTTGCTCCAGACAGAGTTGACACTCAGGTTATGCTGTAAAGGCTATACAATTGTCTTCACATTTAGCATTACCATAGTTGTATCCATATCACAAGTAACATGAACTTCACAAACACATAGTTGGTTACACACACACCATGTAGAATCTAGGGCTTTACACACACTACACATCCTAATGGTGATGTTGCATTTACAATGTACATATAAAGAAGTTCAGTGTGTAGATATTGCAATAAATGTAGGTGAGTGTGTGTACAAGGGTGCAGGCTCAATTCTATTTAATATAAATATTAGAATAAGTGACACGAGAGGGACTTTCTTTTGTTTTGATTGATCTAGGGAATGACTGTTACAGACATTTGGTGTACAAATCCTGCACCAAGACAGCTTGCACAGCGATAGGATGGAAGTGGTGGTCCTATTGCAATATGTGTGCCATCATGTGCTCCAACAAAATGTAGTTGTGGGGCCAAATCATGCTAGTTTCCCTTAACATTGGCTAAATCCTCATTGTGTGTAAAGTGTATGAAGCTGTTGACGTGTCTCCTCATTGTAGGGCAAAGATTCTTGTGGCTCACCACTGACCTTTGGTTGTGACTTTCCAACAGATACAGCAGCACTGGATTGGGTGATGAGGTAGCCGATATGGCTCCAGCTGATGACAATGACCAATTTTATTTTGCCTATTCATTAGGAAATTGTCTGATGTATCTCCTCCTTCAATGTTGTTAAGGTCTGCACCTGAAAATGTGATCACTGATACAAAATCTTTGAGTCATATATGATTTGCCATGTTTCTGACATAATCTCAGCCTATTGTTGGAACAATGGAATAAAGATGTTATATGACAATGCACTTGTATGTATGTGTCGGTGAGACATAATTGTGATCCGCAGCTAAACATTGTGTACATGCATCTTGTTTTGAGTTACAGAAACATGGCCTTGTGGTAACTGTGGTAATTTCAATGTCTGCTTGCCAACCCTTGCAAAATGGTTAACTCCATGAGACATGAACATCAGTTGTAATCTGTCAGATAAGTGAGAATGGTCAAAATCACAATAGCATCTAGTTTTGAGTTACAGAAACAGGGCCTCATGGTAGTTGTGGCCATTTCAAGCTGTACTTTTTAGCACTAGCAAAATGGTTAGTGTAACATACCTGTTGTCATAATGCAGTTGGGATGGACCATGCATTTACATATTAACATATATCATGGGTCCTTGAATTATATTTTTATCGAAATACACCTACAGACACCATTCCAACATATGGCATGTAATGGAGATTGCAGTTGCACCTCCCCCCGTGTATGTAATGGAGATTGACACATATTTTTTTATATGCAACAATACACATTAACACAGACAAACCAACATCTCTGATACTGTGAGGATTGTATGCTAGGAAAGTAGATACACAACACAATGGTAAAAGCTGACTTGAGAGCAAACAGGACATTGAGGTATTCTGACAGTTAGTGAGGTGTAACTTACCAGACTCCACTCCCCCAGGTATTCCTATCAAGCCTTCAGAATGTAGGATGCCCAAGACCTTGTCCTCCCATGGAAACAGATGTATTGGGGTGCTGGGAACACCACAGCCAATCTTCTGGACATCCAGGTGTTTCTTGGAGGCCAGGAAAGGCACCTTCCCCCTCAGGTCGCTCCACCTCTTCCTAATTTCCTCTTGTGTGCGCAGGGTGGTGCCCACAGCATTCACTCTGTTGATTATTCTGGACCACATTGCCCTTGTATTACTGAGAGCTGTATGTTGGAAGGGGATAACTGGGCACTGCCATAATTACACATGAGGAGGCTGTGTCCTATCACACACATAGGAGTGCATACCCCCTGTAGTGAGTCTAGAGCCACGGCAGGAAAGGAAGACCTCCGTGCATTTCAAAATCTGTCTTTGAAGTCTCCTCTATTTCAAAAGCACCACTGGGTATGAGAACTGGATCTGAGACCCAATTACTCCAGTACACCTCTGGACCTGTGGACAATCTGCCAGGAAGAAGGGCTGCTGTGCTGCTGAAGGACTGTCACTCTGCTAGACTGCTGCTCTGGAAGGACTTATGCCCTGCTGTGCTGACCTTCTGCCCTCCTTGCCTGGGTGAGAAGGACTGGACCTGCATCTCTTAACCCCAGAATCCAGAGTGACTCCAAGGGCTAGTTTGCAGGCTTTGAGATTTGAAGCCTCACGGGCATAAAAGACTTCCAACCACCATGCTTCTGCACCTGGACTCTGCCATCTGTAAGTCTGCCCTGCAAGTAGTACCACCCCTGTACTGGACCCTTGGAAGTGGGCCTAAGGTGCTGCTCCAGCAGACCCAATGCATTGCTGTCGCTGCAGAGATCGTAACTGGTGCATAAACACCACTGCAAGGGTCAGCATTGATGTATCACCATTGTTGCGTGGATAAAGAACCAGCGCATTGCCATAGATGTGTGGAGTCGAAACTGATGCTTCTTTCATGTGCAAGATCCTCACATCCCCATCAACAGCAGCCTCAATGACGATGCTGAGAACTCCACATCACAGCGCCTGCACTCATTGGAGATGACGCATTGCAGCTGCTGCGTGGATAAGAGCAGACACATTGCCTCATCTGTACCCCACATCCTTGCCATCGACAGAATCCTCGTTGTTGATGCATTCTGGACTAAGACACTTTTGCTCAGTGGGCCAATCATAGTTCATGTAGCTGGCCCACGCTCCATTGTGGTCCGTCTGAACTTTGACTTTGTCCCTGTCTAGCGCAACCAGATATCCCTTGTTGGCGCATCATGCTTTTTGGAGCTATTTGCTCTTAAACTTTTAAAAATCAATATCTCCGGTTCCAATCATTGTCGTTTTGGTGTCAAATAATTTATTAAAATGCACTCTATTTTTCTAAATTGGTTAGGGATATTGTTGGTGTTTTCACTTAATTACTGTATAAGTACTTTACACATTGCCTCTTACTTAAACCTGACTGCTTTATGCTAATCTACCCTCGGTTAAGCATAGGTTAATTCAGTGCCTTTATGTCCTTCACCCTGCATAGGATTGTGGATGTAGCTTGACTAGGGCTCACACCCCAATCAACCAACAACCCAATTTCTCACAGGCATCTACATAACATTTGTAGTTAATGATGGTCACCAGAAGTATCTTTTAACTACTGCTATTGTTTTTCTTATTTCACCATCTTTAGAGTGATGACGCCAAGTCCTACCTCATTGTTTTAGCTGCATTAAAGATATATACAAAACCTTTTCTTCATATAAAAAAACATATTTCTCTCTAACGCTTTCCTTTTCTCTATGTAGGCTTCATTATAAATAGACTGACATTCTGTTCATAGTTTGATTAGAAAGGTTTCAACATTCAATAAAGCAAAGGAATAACTGTTGAGAGTCTCAGCTAGCAAATCAATGAAGGTTTACCAACAGTGATATTGTTATTTTCAGATTTGTTCTATATATATATATGTGTTTTCTGCCTTACCATTACAGGTACCTTTATCATCAATGCATATGTTTAACCCACCCCTTCCTTGAGCACAAAACGTAAGGTAGAAGAGGTGATTGAGAACCGTGATGGTCTAATCTCTCCATTAACTAGATTCTCTTCTATTAATTGTCTACCATTTTCTGATTCTATATGTGTATATAAATGACTGCAAGATATAGACACCTCAGTTCCAAATCAATTTAATAATCATAACCTTAGTGTGGAGATAATATATATATTTTATCCTCTCTAACACATCATGAACATTCTCATAGCAAGAAGGCAAGGAAACTGTACAACCATTAACAGGGCTAGCCATTATTCAAATGCCTTTTAGGAACATCTATGAGCTTATTCTAGTGGCATAAAACAATGATTCATACAATGATCAGAATTAATTTGTCTTATCGCTGCCCAAGTAACACTAGGATTATGCAGAGTCAGTCATGTCATACCCCAAATCACCTTAAATTGGGAGGCATCAGTTAGATCAATACAAATCTTTTTATGATGATTTCCAAATATCATAGCAAATAAATCATGGGTGTGAGCAAGCATGCAAGCCCTAAAGACAATGCAGAACCATCTACTTTCAGAGGAATCTTTAAAGATTTCTCAAACCGTAATGTCACTATATTGAGTCCTGAGAATCCTGAATCTAAAAGTCCTGAGATAATCTTATTATGTCCAGTACGCAAATGTATGTTCATAGGCCCTACTAAATAAGCAGCACAATAGAGAACTAATTGACTGCACAGGGTTCACTGCCCAATTGACCTAAATTCTTACAATGCAAGGGCCAGGACCATTGTGTTACTTGGAGGGATGCTCCAAGTGTACCCTCGTAGAAGACAGCAAACTAATATCTCTGTCTAGGGTGCATCATATAAAGTGATGGTGGCAACATGGTGTGTGTGTGATGGTGGCAGCTTTGAGTGTGTGTGTGTGGGTGTTTGTGTGTGAGAGTCTGAGTAATGAAGCCAGTAGGATCTATTTTGGAGCCCCTTGTTTATATTGGCAAGATGGAGAATTAAAGAAAGTTTCCCCAGAGAATGGAAGTGTATTGCCTCCATTCCTGTGGCGGCAGATTCAGTCACTGAATGAATGGAGACAGGCTACCCATAGAAATTCCATGGAGGCTTTGTTAGTAAAAAAAGAGACTGCTGATTGATTCTTGGTGAGCACTGCCATTAGTTGAACGGTAGAGGTGAGGAGTTGACTGCAGTTTCAGTTGTTCAAGGTCATAAACTTTGATTCCAAGCCTGCTCCTTTGTCTGTCACTGAATTTTGCTGTAGGAAGGCTGATGTCAGCCAGGTGCAGAGATCTCACACTTTATTGTACTAATGTTTTGGGTGCTTCTGCTTAGAGGCAGCTGCAGTTCTCTACCTGTCTTAGAAGTATTACTTTATGAATGGACTGTGTCTGAAGAGCAGCCTGAGAAGAACACTTGAAAGAGAACCACCTCAAACCGGTGAATCCTCATCCCATGTCTGGAAAATGTGTATAAAAGTAGGATGCAAACTGCCCGCTTTGTTTCAATCTCCCAGGTTCTTCTTTAACAAATAAAGGAGTGCTCCCTAGAGTTCGCAGAGAGCTGCTGTGCAACCAGTACTTGTGTCTGTCTGAGAGGTAGACTTCCAGAGGTGAGGGGACATGACTGAAAGTCTGCACTTTCTGCTGGAAGAACTGAGAGTCAACTAGTGTCTGGAAGCCAACCTGCCTGTCGAGAGAGGGAAAGAGTGGCCTTGCAGGAGCAGAGACTGTCAGGCATGAGGAATACATAGAGAAAGCAGACTACTTGATAGTTCCCTATTATGCCTACGCCATATGCGTTTACCTACTCAGAGCTGTTTTAGCTTTAATTGCTCTTTGTTCCTTAGTGATTAAACTGTTTCTACACTGTCATTTATAGGAGATACATCTTTGTTATTTATCAGATAGTCAAGGATTGATAACCATTAGCCAAGCAGTGTGACTAAGATGGAAGTCAGGAGTCACTTTTGGATGGCATATTTTTCTTTCTACAATATGTTCTTCCAGTATAGTACATTCATATTGGTGTTCAGATATGAGAAATGACTATGTATAGGTGGAAGGTCAAAGAAGATAGTAATGGAACAGTGATGACATCAGGAGATGTTTGGGCTGATGTTTTTTGTTGTCATTGTGAATGCTGTAAAGAGGACATCCAGGATGAGTCAGGGAAAGTGTGTGGTTTCAGTAACAACCCGGTGCAGGCTCAAAGCTTCCAGATTAAAGAGGAGATTTCCTCATATGCTTTGGAAATCTGCTGATGAAGTCTGAGGGGCTTATTCACAAATTTTACTTTGCGGTTCGTTTAGCAGTACGTTTAGTAGTACCAACATTGTATTACTCACATACTATAAAATGCTATTCACAAACCTACAAGCAGATGTCTCTGCTGCCACCTTTCCTATCTTTTATGTGCAGACAACTCTGCTTAACAGCTGAGCTTGCCCCACACATAGGTAAAGGTTTTTGTGGTAAATGTGTGAGGGACAGAGGAGTAGCTGGAACACGGGAATATATGCGACTAAATAGGAGGGGTTTTGAGAGGAGTAAGAGGGTTTAAGGAAGGGGTAGGAAGGGGTTTAGGTGAAGACATGGTCCAACTGACAAAGGAGTAAGTCTACTGCTAGTCACAAACTGCAATTCTACAGGTCTTACCAAAAAGACCCAAAGCAGTGGTAAATGAGTTACTTTCGTTTTTTTTAGCAAATATTTTAAAAATAATTGCAATGTATTTTAATATACTCAAATTAATAAATATTTCATTCAAAATTAATTTACTAGCTCTGTAGCTTATTTTTTCCCCTGTGCTTTACCATAGGAAGATCTCTGCCTTGGTGGCGGTAATCTCCACTGTGCGCAACCTAGTAACTTTACACAGTTAAATTTTAATCCTTCCTTGAAACATGTTAGCCTATACATTGCAATACAGTTACACTTGTGAATTGTGAATAACTAAAAGTAGTACATTTATGCCAAAATGTAAGAGTAAACTTGCACATGACTAGATGTATTCACATCTACATTTTCTTTTGGGAATAGCCTCCTCAGAGTATGCATAAGTTATTGTATTGCATAGTGCAAGCCACAACTGAATCCTCAGATACTTCTGTAAACACTGGGGTAGATGGATGCTGTCTGTTGAGCAACAGGAAAGAAAGATGCCATACATGATGATGCTCATCTTACTAATGAAATTGCATGGTACAGCCATGAACATAGTGAAGCTTGTAGTAGGCACAGTGCTCTTGATGATGACAGAAACTCCTCTAGTCCTATTGCAAGCGCTGTTCTGTGCCCGATGATAGATCATTAGGATGGGTACAGCATTATTTCCAAGTAATGTCCATTGATGAAAATAAGTTCCACTCTTCAGATAAGGACATTGTTATTAGTGATATTTTGTGCATTCATCAGGATTCAGGAAGTGGTGTGCTTGATGGGTTGTAAGGTAGGGTGATAGCTGAGGATAGTGTTAAAGGTGTTCTGCTGGGAAGCGAATGGGTGGGAAAGTCTGCCTTAAATGGTTCTAGGAAGGGTTTAAATGAGGTGAGACAGCACACTGCAGTGTTCTGTTAGGGGAGAAGGAAGGTTCTGGGTTGGACAGAAGAGGGCCAAGACCTCTTCATGCTACATACGAATGTGCTGGTGAAGGCAGGAGTAAGAGAGTGAATAAATAATGACTTTTCTGGAATACTGGGATGCTGAATTGGACTGTAACTGGTTGGCCAATAAGGACTTGGGTAGTGACTGTCAATATGTTTGATTGACTTCTTTTGACAATTGTTTACCAATTGGTGTACTATTTCTTTTTGTTGTAACTTTAGAAACCATTATCATTTTTTAAATATTTTTTTTAGAGTTTTATATAGCGTGAACTAGACCCGAAGATATCAGGTATTAGAGCACTTTACATAGGCACCAGTTTCCTTACAGATGGACACATTCATTTTTTTTTTAGGCACTGGGAGATTAAGTGATTTGCCCAGAATCACAGGATGTTGAGCGCCGTTGCCAAGACTCGAATCCGGTTCCCCAGCTTCGAGGTCGGCTGCTCTAGCCCTAAGGCTACATCCTCTCTTTTGTTTTGCATTTCTCATTAAACTTCGGTCCTTTAGTTATAATTATTGTTGTTATTAAATAATCTGTATTACTTTCTCACGGTAGAGTATCCAGAGGTCCAGTGTATTATTGCAATATTGGTTTGTTTTGCTTCCTTCAAACAGTTTCTTTGAGATTTGCCTTTTCCCTCATTTAACAGTGTCCCTGATTAAAACATGCATATTTCTGTTGAAAATACTGTGAATTTCTCATCATATAATAACAATTATTTGACCAGTGTTGAGTTTGCAAAGGATGTGGTTGCAGTGTTGTAGTGTTGTGTATGGAAACTAAAGTGATAAGTGAAGTGTTTCAAGGAAACAAAGTGTGCAACAGTTCTGAGAAATACAAACCACATGGTCACTTCTGTAGACCAGTAAATAGGTTTCAGTATCTTTTTTCGGTCTGACTCTAGACAGATTTAGCCATCTGCTAGAGCTCAAGTCCCCAGAACAAACAAATTATAGCATAACATAAAGAAAGGTTCTTTTGATCACTGCTCTTCAGTCAATGGCTGTTTTGAGGGAGCCACTTTTTGGCATTAGCTTGCTGAGATTGGATCATGATTTGTGACGGGCCCATAGTATTTTGCTGATGTATTAAGTTTGAAATGTGGATTGATTATTGTTAGAAAATGTGTTACTGGTTGACTGGGGTGGGAGCTGCGGTCAAGTAGCAACCACAATCCTAGTCAAGGTAAGGTGCAAGGAAACCCCAAATTATCCTGTGGTCAACCCCCTGGTAGCTAAGCATAGCGTTGTCAGAATTAACTTAGAGGCAATGTGGGAAGTATTTGTGCAACATTGCAAACAGTTAATCAGTGAAAACACCACACAAAGATCCCATAACAGGTTAGAACAAGTATTGGCATAGCCAATAGGTCTCGCTTTTGGGATCTTATACGTATTTAGTTATGCAACTGTTGCATGGCTAAACACTTATAAAGTCCCAAAAGCGAGACCTATTGGCTATGTCAATGCTTGTTTTAACTTTTCAATTAGTAGAAGGCGTTCCCTGAGCTCAGCGATGAATACTGCCGCTTACACACAAGCCCCCTGTTCCGCCATTGTGTCACTTTTAATATGGGAAAAAGTGAGGCACGGGCGACTTGTAAATAACCTTACAAAAAAGAACCATTGGAGCAAAGCTAAGCAGCTGCCTATCTTAGCGCAGAAAAGTCACGTCATAGTGCCACTCCGAGTGGACACTGTCGCTCACTGAGATCTGGAGAGCCCCTTTTATTAATATCAATTAAGAAATTCGGTTGGTTATGAAATCTAGGCCCAGATGAAGCCATTTTTATCGTAAAACACGAGCTGGCCCATCAATAGTAAGACAATAAACCTTAAATTGACGTCTTTCGTTTTAAATGTCCATAATAAATGCAGGACTACAATCTCAAAAATTGCCACTTGCACAAATCTTAGCAGGACCATATTTAATCAGTCCTGTATTTTTTATTATTTATAAAGATGTTATGCTGGCACTACTAGTTCTATGTTTACGAGAAAAACAACTAAACTTCAAGTCCCAGCATGGTAAAAAAGGCCAGGGTTCCATAAAGTTACTCCTGGTGACTCAGGATCCCGGAAATCGGAGGTCCTCATCTCTGATGATGAGTGGTGGGAGCGTGAAGCCTAGCGCGTGACACCGCAGTCGAGAAATACATTTCTCTACAGAAGGAACGCCGCAGCGCTCTGAGCTTCCACGCGAACCAGCCCCCTGCCTTTGGCAAGAAAGGTGCAGCGCTCCGCTGACGCTCTTTTGTCTGATAGCTAATTCAAGTTAATGCGATCTTTATGTAAAAGCTAACAGCGGATAATTGTCTATTTTCTCGCCAACAATCTCCACCACAATCACTTATCTGGGAACCCGCAGCTGTATTAATCGCTGGGCTCCTAGGGAGAGAAGCTGCTCTCGAATTTATCACTAAACACACACACACACTGGAGGGCGGGGCCATGAAACAAGGGAGGCGGAGGGGATGATTGCAGATGGTCCCGTTCTGAGTGGTTTTATTTTTGGGCAGTGCCATCCTGGGTCATACTATGCAAAATATGCGGGGAAGTTTTTATTTTTAAAAACTTTAAAAAAATGTTTCTTTGCCATGTAGGACCATGTGCCAGTTCAGGTCTGTTCCCATGGTTTCTGACGCTTCTACGTCTCCAAGGAGTTTTAGCCTCCATCTATCGTCAGAGACCCCCGGGGGATGGTGGATGACAGGGCACAAGTCCTAAAAAAAGAAGTGGGGGGACGCTGTCACCGGAAGTGACGTCACAACAGGAATCTCATGAAAAGAAGTGGGGGGACGCTGTCACCGGAAGTGACGTCACAACAGGAATCTCATGAGTATTCATATGCCTTTAGATGACGGGGCATTTCACAGCACTGCTACCCCTGGTCTGTTCCTCGATGTCCTTTGCAACCCCCCCTCCCCCCCACTCCCCCGAGGGGGTGCCCCAGTTGCACAACGAAGTGCTCAAAAGTGCACAAGATACAGAAGGACACACATTCCAAGCGTTAACCGCCAACGCCTGCTCGCTCCGCCTCCCAATCACTCCAGCCTGCACACACCACCGGTGCCTCTTAAAGTCTCCAATTACAAATATTAGCATATCTTTGGTAATTTACGGGAAACTTCCCTCCCACCCGGGCTCTCTGCTCACACAATGCTGTCCAGCTTTTGGGCAGGGGGGACGGCGTCCACCCGGAAAAACGTGGTAAAATAAGTGGGGGGACGCCGTCCACCCGCGTGGTACCCCGACTCGAGCCCTGGTGGATGACACTGCGTTTTTATAAATCCGTATCTAAATGTATGCATAGAGAGGGTGTTCCTTTCTCAGACATATGCTCCCTGAGGTATTTCAGCTATTCAGCAGCTTGCTTTATTCTAACATACTCCAGGTTTTTGGCGCGAAATAACCGGTTACATCGCAAACTGGAAGGTCGAAATTGGGCCAAACGAGAAATCGCATTTCTAAGCGCCACAGAGCATAGCAGCAGAAAAGATAATGTACTACAGTTTCAAGGTGTAATGTAACATAATAATATGACAATTCACAACATACCTCCATCACGCGTCAAAGCATTAAGTGACAAAGCATAGTACAGCATTAACATGGAACAATGTACCAGCACCCCAACAGGGTAACAGAACATAACAAAATAAATCTTATTACTGCTCTGGTGTAATGGTGGCGCACGGGTGCCACCATTACTACTTAGAAGTAATAAACAGGAGAAAAAAAACTGCCATCAAAGCAGCCGTACGGCCCCGAAAGTGAAAGTGATCGCGATCAAACATCAAAGCGGCCGCGAAAATGAGGCGCGCGTGTCCGCGAACATGCACTGTAGCTCTAGGCTACAGTGGTAGCACTTTTTTGAGCCCTCACAAAAAGTCTCGCCAGACCAGCACATGCGATGGGTCAGGCGAGACCTAAAACTAGAGCCTAATTTTAATAAATAAAACAACACCAAAAAAACAAAAATCCAATCCTTAAAACCTGAGATATGCAATTTTAAAGATTTAGTTGAAAATAGCACATAAAAGTGCAAACCGCCAACTGTGGTTATCGGGTCGTGCCGGATCGAGACAAAGTCACAAGTTCAGGCCGACCATGATGGAGCGCAGGCCAGCAGCAGAGACATACCTAGGTCAGCTGAACACAGTAGGCTAAACCCTGGTGTGTGCATCATTGCTTTGTGAGATCTCACGTTGGCCAGTGTCGGTTCCGAGGAAGGTGTGCGGCGAGGCTTTGTGGGTTTGGAGTCGGGTTGCATCAGTTCTTGGGAGCAGCATGGTGGGGTTTTGCGGGGCTTGCAGTCACTTTGTGTCAGTTCCAAGCAGCTGTACCACTAGGTTTTGCGGCGTGTGATGGTGCTTTGCGTCGGTTACAAGTAGCTGTCCAGAAAAGTTTGGGGGGCATTTGCATCACTTTCTGTTGGTTCTGATGCATTGATTTTGATGCAGCAGTGTGGCAAGGCTTTACAGGGCTTGCATTTGCTCGCCGTCTATTCTGATGAGGCTGGCAGCTGTGCGGCAAGGCCTTGCGGGGCTTCGCTTCAGTTCCGATGAAGACTTCATCTGGGCTTACCAGAAGCATCATTAGGATCACTTCCAAGGATCCAGGACTGGGTTGGTGTAGGAGAGTAGGATCTGCTTCTTATGGTTGCACCCACTTTTTGCTTCTGTAACACTGTTTTTCGACTTTAGTCTGGCTGGGGCCCTGCTATTCCGGACCCCAGCCTCGCTGCTTCCTCTCTAAATTGATTCCATGTACTTTAGGTACACCACAGATTGGATTCTGGGGTGCCCTTATAAGTCCCTAGTATATGGTATACTATGTACTCAGGGCATAGGTACCCCAGAGGGCTACCGGGGGCAGAAGCATGTATTGTTCCACCCCTGGAAAGCCCTCCAAAATGACACCACAGGTCTGCTACTGCAGCCTGGGTAAGGTGGTGCATGCACCCCTTACAGAGATATAGGTTCACTATATCTCACCTATCACTGCACATAGAAACCTATCAGTCACCCCTAAGGCAGGCCCCATTAATCCTGAAGGCAGGGTGCTTGGTTTTGTGTGAGAGGGTGCCCATGCATGAGCAGAGCCCCTCTGCAGCCTTCGGAATCTCTTCTCCGGGGTTGTCTGTGATGCGGCCTGACCATATACTCTTAAGTGCATTATAACCAAACGGTAAATACTAACTTTGGACTGGGTGTACGGAAACATGTCATGTTTGGTGTCAAACACCTTGGAATCATACCCACACACCAGTAAGTGGTGTGGGAGTTTGATCCCACCCTTCGAGAGGGAGAGACATGACAGCACCGGTATACCCGGTACCAACTTAAAAGAGCCCTGGCAGCACAAAATGGATGCTGCAGCCATAGATACGACTCTGGCCTCCTGCTGCTGACATAAACTCCGACAGGGGAGGCCTGGAAAGTAGGTTTCCTGTCACAGGGAGGTATCACCACCTCCCAGACAGGCTTTAGTGTATTGGGGCTGGGTGGGTGCACTCTGAGAGTGCTTTGAAGTCCTGCACTAGGGGTACATTTGGTGTCCCTGTGCATAGTCTAGCTCAAACAGGTTCAGGGGCTACCAGCCCCTGCTCTGGCATGAAACTGGACAAAGGAAATGGGTGTAGCCACCCCTCTTTCCAAACCCTCCCATAGGTGGGTCCCCTGAGTTAGTCCAACCCCTTCCTTGGGTATAAAGTAGGAACCCCTGGCAACAGGACTTTAGATATCCCTGGACGAAACTCTGAAACTGAATTCTGGAACTTCGACAATCTGTTCAACGCCAGATGACTGAAGAATTTTCCTTGGAGTAAAGGAGTTACTCCCCTGCTTGGCAGGCACCAAAGACGCATCTGTCTGGTCTGCATCTCTGAAGGTCCCGCTGAACGCCGAAGAATTTCAACACCAGAGGTGGATTTCCAGACTTCCCAGAGGCCAAACCAGGTCCCCAGCAAAGCTGAGACCCGTAGCCCTTTTGGGTACCGTGGAACCGGAACCCCTGCACACCGTGCACATTTACAAGTGCATCAGCTTCTCGACAACTTCTGAGGCTGTGCATTGACCTCTCGAGGTCCCTTTGTGATCCCTGGTCCATTGACTGGTGGGTCCCTGTGAAGGTAACTCTAATTTTCTCTGGGCTTCTCTGGTTGCTCCAGACGTGCCCTCACTCCTCCTTGCTGGGGGAGTCCCTCGGACCTTGCTGGTCCGCACCGAAGCATCTTTCTCCTTTCTGCGTGGGTTGCTGTTGCCAAGGCTTGTTGTGTCCAATCCGGGCGCCAATGCTGCAGCACTCGACATCCTTTGTGGGACAGCTCGAATCCAGCTCCTGGTTGTCCTCAACGCCTCCTGGTCCTCGTGGCTGAAGAGTCAAGCTTCACCTTCTTCACCTGAAACACCCGACATCGGTGGGCATTCGTCTATCGTGCCCCTGGTCACTGGCAAGTGACCCAGACTCTGCCCCCTCTGCTTTCAGGTTCTTCACATCTTCGATCCAGGCTTGGATCTCTTCGGACACTTTGCATCTTCTTGGCCGCAGCACTTCTTCGCCAGCTTCCATTGAAAATGACGACCGAACACCATTTGACACCTATGCACCTGGCTTTCCTGGGTGAGGTACCTCGAGAACTCCGGTGCTCCCATGGGTGTTGACCCTAGAACTGTGTAAGTCCAAAACGGTTTGGTCCTAGTCCATCTCTAAGTGTCTCTAATCTTTAAAAATCTAACTGTGACTTTCCCCATAGAAGCTAACGGGAGCTCGCGGCTGTGTTCTCACACTGCACCCCTGTGGGTCCCCTGTGTCACTAACTTGGGTGGTTCCTTGGGGTCCCAGTGATTCTACGGGCTCTAGGCCTTGTGTCTAGTTAAGTTGTGGTTCTTATACCACTATTTTAGTATATGTTTTGGCTCGCCCCTAGAGCCTAACGTGTATTTGTGCTACTTTACTGTAATATTTGAAGTGTAACTTATGTGTTTTGCCCTCTAGCCTCATAAAGAGACTAGTAGGGTGTGTTTAGTAATAAATACATATATTTTATATATACCTGGTGTGGTTGCCTTTCATTTAGCCATTCAAGAGATTATAGACTGGAAAAACAAGCCGCTTTACATTCCTTCAAGACATAGCCTGAAGGCTACTCTCCATAGCTACCACTAGGATAGCTTTCAATAAAGGTTGTCTTTAATTTATCATCAATAAGGGGTGGTTTGGACTGGTGCAAGGTGCCCACCATAACTAGTGGACAGCATATACCAGGCCAACTTCTCACATTGGTGTGCAGCGTGTGGGATTCCAGCTTGCTATTGTTTTACCAGATAATCTCAATTGAGTGACTAACTGAAAACCACTTAAGGTACCTAAGGTACATATAATACAAGCTTTAGAATACAGTAAGTTCTACTGAACTTAGAGTTGTGTGTCATGGGCTTAGCACACCCTTTCTACAACTCAAGCGAGTTTAGTAGGCCACACTAGAGTAGGTAGTGCATACACCACACCTCACTAGTCATGTCTTCAAGGCCAGGCACCAGTGGGTCTCTGCCAGAAGCCACTGGGCTTTTTCCAATCAAGTATGATAATCTCCCATTCTTGGAATTGAGAGCATTATGCAGTACTAGGAGACTGAAGACAGGCAAAAGTGCAAACACCCAACGCCTCATAGAGGTACTTCTGTTGGATGATCTCAGAAGACCTATAGATGAGGAAGATGAGGAAGGGCCTAGGGGTGAAATTCCCCATTACCAGACCTCTGATGTTGACCAGGAAGATGACAATGATCTTGACCTGGAAAACCCAGCTCCCCTGGAAGATGAGGAAGAGGACCACAATGGTCCTCTCTTTGTCCCTCCTGGGAGAGTTGGTGGTGGACCTATGAGGTCCAGATCTCTCTCAGCGGAATCTAACCATTCTGGTTCATCCATAGGGACCTCTATCTCTGCTCATAGGAGGGAAACCTCCCAGGACAGGAGAGATAGACTGCTGAAGTATGAGGAAGCTCAGCTTAAAATCAGAAAGCAGCAGCTGGCATTAGACAGGGAATCCCTTGAGCTCCTGAGAGCAAGAAAAAAGATGGAACTAGAGTCCCATGGTGGCAGCAACTTCCCTATTGTTAGGGAGAGGTCTCATAACCATAGAAACTTAAACAAGATTATCCCTCCCTAACAGAGTGAGGATGACATCCTCAAATGGATTACTGCACTGGAAAGGGCCTTTCAAGTGCAAAGGGTCCCCAGGAGCAGTGGGCAGCAATATTGTGGCTCTCCTTTGCAGACAAAGTTAGAGATAAGCTCCTCACTGTTAGAGAGGAGGATGCTGATGATTACTCCAGTCTGAAAAGTGCATTGATTGAAGGGTTTGGCCTAACCACTGAACAATATCGGTTAAAGTTCAGAGACACCAAAAAGGCACAAAATCAAGACTGGGTGGACTTTGTAGATTGTGCTACTAAGGCTCTGGAGGGTTGGTTACTTGGCAGCAAGGTGCATGACTTTCAAGGATTGTACAATTTAATTATGAGGGGGCAGATCCTTAATAATTGTCAAAATCAGCTGTTGCATCAGTACCTGGTGGACTCTGATCTGACCTAACCCCAAGAATTGGGAAAGAAGGCAGACAAATGGGTCAGAACCAGGGTGAGGCAGAAGGTTCAGAACCAAGGTGGTGACCAGAAGAAGCAAGATTCAAAGAACTCTGACAAGGGTGGGGAGAAGGGTAAAGACCAGAAGTCTTCACAAGGTTCCTACAAATCTTCTTCAGGGGGAGAATCCCAATCTAATAAAGGAAAAGGCCAAAAGAAACCATGGTGCAAGATCTGTAAGCAGAAAACTCACTGGACTAGTGATTGCACCAAGTCCAAAGACTCAACTCCAGCCACCATTGCCCCAAAGACAACTGTTCCCCCTAGTGCAGCTACAATTGGCAGTGGTAATACTCAGAATAAGGGTGTAGCAGGGTTAACCCTGGGTTCTGAGAAGGACTCTGGCCTAATCAGAGTTCCAACTCAGGCTGTCCTGATCTGTGATGGAGGCATGGACATGTCCTCCTTCGTGAGTCCCAGTAACCTGGGCAAATACAGACAGCAACCTTTGATAGATGGAAAAGAGGCTTTGGCATTCAGGGACACAGGAGCAAGTGTCACAATGGTGACAAAAGATCTTGTGGATCTTGGGCAGATTATACTTGGTGAAATGTACCAAGTGACCAATGCTAACAATGTCAGGACAGACCATTCCTTGGCAGTTGTGAATTTCTCCTGGGGAGGGGTAACTGGCCTCAAAAATGTTGGGGTAAGTGCAGACCTCCCTGTTGAATGCTTGCTTGGCAATGATCTGGAAACTTCAGCTTGGGCTGAAGTGGATCTCAGGACACATGCAGAAATGCTAGGGATCCCTGCACATGTCTTTGCTATGACTAGGTCACAGGCCAAAATGTCTAACACTGGACAGGCCCTGGATTCTGGAAGAATGGACCAGGTGCCTCCCAAGAGGAAGAGCAGTAGGGTTAAGGCAGTGCCTTCCCCCCTGACTCAGAATACAGATCAGCCTCCTGAGGGAGATGATCTTGGACCTGAAGAAGGAACTGTCCCAGAGGAGCTTGAACCTGACCAGGTTGAGTTCTTGGGGACAGGGGGCCCTTCCAGGCCAGATCTGAGCCAGGAGCAGCAAACCTGCCCCTCTCTTGAACCCCTCAGAAAGCAAGCTGCTGATGAGGCTGCTAAGAATGCTAGTGGCACCCATAAAATCTATTGGGATGATGGACTACTTTATTCAGAGTGTAGAGACCCCAAGCCTGGTGCTTCCAGGAGGTTGGTAATACCTTTGAAGTTTAGTGGCTTCCTACTGACACTAGCCCATGATATTCCCTTAGCAGGACACTTGGGCCAAAACAAGATATGGGACAGAATCGTTCCTCACTTTCATTGGCCCCATATGTCTGAAGACACTAGGGAGTTTTGTCGCTCCTGTGTGACCTGTCAAGCGAGTGGCAAGGCAGGTGGAACCACAAAGGCCCCCCTGATACCACTACCTGTGGTGGGGGTTCCCTTTGAGAGGGTGGGAATTGACATTGTGGGTCCCATGGATCTTCATACAGAATCTGGGCACAGATTTATCCTGATGGTGGTGGACCATGCCACTAGGTACCCAGAAGCCATTCCACTTAGGACTACTTCAGCACCTGTGGTGGCAAGCGCCCTCTTGGGTGTATTCTCAAGAGTGGGTTTTCCTAAGGAGGTAGTATCTGACAGGGATGCAAACTTCATGTCAAGTTACTTGACTGCAATGAGGAAGGAGTGTGGAGTGAATTATAAATTCACCACACCCTATCACCCACAATGCAATGGTTTAGTTGCAAGATTCAACAAAACCTTAAAGGGCATGATCAAAGGTCTCCCAGAAAAGCTTAGGTGCAGATGGGACATCCTTTTGTCCTGCCTTTTGTTTGCCTACAGGAAGGTGCCACAAAAGAGGGTTGGTTACAGCCCTTTTGAACTTTTGTTTGGCCATCCTCTTAGAGGTCCTTTGTGTCTGGTGAAGAAGGGATGGGAGTTACCTCTCAAACCCCCTAAACAGGACATAGTGGACTATGTACTTGGTCTCCGCTCCAGGATGGCTGAGTATATAAAAAAGGCAACTAAAAACCTTGAGGCAAGCCAGGAATTGCAAAAGGCCTGTCATGACCAAAAGGCTGTGCTGACTGTTTACCAGCCAGGGCAGAAAGTGTGGGTGTTGGAGCCTGTGCCCCAGCAGCCCTCCAGGACAAATGGAGTGGCCCCCATACAATTGTTGAACAGAAAGGGCAGGTCACCTACTTCGTAGACCTTGGAACCCCTAGGAGTCCCCATAGAGTACTTCATGTGAACAGACTAAAACCATATGTTGACATGGCAGACATGGGCTTGCTCATTGCTACTGATGAAGGACAGGAGGAAGAGAGTGACCCACTCCCTGACACGCTCTCTCAGAACCCTGATGATGGATCAGTAGATGGTGTAGCCTTGGCAGGTAGCCTCGCTGTCCAGCAAGAAAACTTCTCAGCCAGTTTAGACATATGTTTTCTCTGACTCCAAGTCAGACCACCTGGTGCACTCATGAAGTGGACACTGGGGACAGTCTGCCTGTGAGGAATAAGATCTACAGGCAACCTGATCATGTCAGGAACTGTATAAGGACGGAAGTCCAAAAGATGTTGGATTTGGGAGTCATTGAACCCTCATATAGCCCTTGGGCTAGTCCAGTGGTCCTGGTGCCGAAACCTCACACCAAAGATGGAAAGAGAGAGATGAGGTTTTGTGTGGACTACCGGGGTCTCAATGCAGTCACTAAGACTGATGCCCATCCCATCCCAAGGGCAGATGAGCTAATAGATACTTTGGCCTCAGCCAAGTTTCTAACCACATTTGACTTGACAGCTGGCTACTGGCAGATCAGACTAGCTGATGATGCAAAGCCAAAAACAGCATCTTCTACCCCTAGTGGGCATTACCAATTTGTGGTGATGCCCTTTGGTTTGAAGAATACACCTGCAACTTTCCAAAGGTTGGTATGTAAATAAAAAGAGCAATAGCAAGCTTTTCAATTACAAAAAGTTAAATATTCTAGGAAAATTCCACATATATGGTAACAACCAATTTGGTAACCATAAACGACAAACACTTATTGATGAAGAGTTTCCTTTTCATTTTGTTATTAATTTATTCTTTTTCTTACTTATTCAAATTGGATACACATATATCAAAACAATAAATAGAGAAATAGATATATCTTTTATATACATAAAATTCGGACAACAATTTCTTCAAAATCAAGAGATCCGTGATTATTTTGCAGTAAATACTTGACGACTTTGATGGTGGTAAGCGGTAGAAAATACCACTGCGCGCGTTTCGGCTATACCGCCTTCATCAGGAAAACCGTCTATACCAAAGGAACTGTATAGAGCAAAACATAGTTGTTACCATAAATTACATTAATTACAATTTATATACATAAAATTTTCTCTTTAACATAATTTACCTAGAATATTCATTCATTCTTGGTTTCAATCAATCTAACAATAAATCTAATTCATATGACAGCAAGCATTAACATATTTCTGCACAGAGATATATAAACCTTATATTCTCTGTGTAACATTTTACAGAGTCTATGAACTACTCCATTTAATTTACAAAAAATTATTTTACTTTTTCAAACATTTGGGTGCCGATTCCGATCCTGTAAAACCCGGGTACAAATGGTCGTATGGAGCGTTTTCTCCGTACGACTCGTACCCGGGAATTCCACTGTACAAACCAGCAAGTACGATTCATACAGAAATACCATTTCCGTACGTATCGTAAAAAACACCGTACGGCTAAAAAATACATACAATTCCGATCCTGGACAGCGCGTACGCGACGTCCGCATGGAGTCAGGCAGCGTTTTACGGACCAGCAAGTACGATTTGTACCCACAGCACTCCGCACGGCTATATTTTTACGGGAGCCAAAAAGTGCCGGAAAAGCTGAGTACGCCGCGATGCACGAGGAAAAGGGGGCCCGCTACGTGACGTACACGCCATCACCCACATCGTACGTGTCATCATGTACGGTGCGTACCCCAACATTGCATATGTACGGACCGTACCCCCACCCACGTATGTCTGCACCGTGCCCCCACCCGCGTTTGTACGCACCGTACCCCAGGTGTACCCCCACCCGCGTATGTACGCACTGTACCCCAGGTGTACCCCCCACCGTGTATGTCCACACCATACCCCAGGTCTACCCCCTACCTGCATATGTACGCACCGTACCCCAGGTATACCCCCCACCCGCGTATGTCCGCACCGTACCCCAGGCGTACCCCCCACCCGTGTATGTATGCACCGTACCCCAGGCGTACCCCCCTACATATGTACACACCGTACCCCAGGCGTAACCCCCACCCACGTATGTATGGTCCATACATACACGAGGATTGGGGTACGCCTGGGGTACTGTGCGTACATACGCAGGTGGGGCGTACGCCTTGGATACGGTGCGGACATACGCGGGTGGGGGTATGGTGCGGACATATGCGGGTGGGGGGTACGCCTGGGGTACGGTGCATACATACGGGGGGTGGGGGGTACGGTGCGGACGTACGCGGGAGGGGTGGGAGGCTGGGGGGACCGTACGACTCGTACCCCGGGCACAAGTGTACTCAGGGTAGGGCTCGTACAAAGTTCGCTCCGTACGGAGCCTTTTCCATGCGCTTGTGTTTTCGGACACGCGGTACGGATCGTACTTGCGCGCTCGGACTTCAGTTTTACGATTTGTATGTAAAACTGTCCGGGGAAGTCTCGTAGACTTTTCCCGAGGCGATTTGTATGTATTTTTCACGTACGAATCGTACTTCTCCGCTTGTGCGGGACTTGTACGATTCGTACGTAAAAAAAAAAGGATACGAGTCGTACGGGAAAAAAAAATCCAGGATCGGAATCGACCCCTAGATGTCAAAAACAATCTCAACAAATCTATTGCCATAACTATCATCAAGAATGAAAGATAAAAGGCAGAAAACAAAAAATAAGAAAAATCGAAAAGAAATTAAGAACAAAATAAATATTAAGGGCCCATTTTTACTTAAAAACATCTGGTGGATATGATCCAAATATTATTTTTTTCTTTTTCAGTATAATGCATTCTTATACTGACTAACACTATGATGAAAATCCCATTGGCTAAAGAGTATAACAAAGGAGCGGAAATTGCTAATAGTGAGTATCACCCATCTATTGCCCTGAAACTGAATTATAGTCTCACCGTTAATTCATAACATTCACCATATCTTGATAATTGGGAAGTGTACGAGACTCTAGTATAGAATTTACGCTATCACCTGGAAAATTAAGGGCTATGATAGTCTAGAAAGCGAATATAATTTCAGTTTAGTTAAGGACACCAGTTCCTTCATTTTCAAATAAATCTATAAACTCAGTTTCAATCACACTTTTCAAAGTTTTTGACAGTGTGGATAGGTAAAAAAACAAAAACATTAAGGGTATATAGTACTCTTCTTGTGGTCTGACTGATAAGAGTAGAAGAACAATGAGAGTTTAATAATTTCGTGTGACGGAAAGAGCTCTAATAATATGGGCTAGAACATTGCAAATGTAATTTAAACCATAAAGCACTAAGGATACAATGGATCCCTATTTCTAGACACGAGATGTCGACGGTGCACACTTACTTGTTATAGAATGCTTCTCTCACTTCAAAAGGAAAATGGTTGCACGATCCTTGAATATCTAAAAGATGACAGCAAGTAGATATACGTCACTTTAATTTCATCTAGTTTGACTTATCTGTAAATAGTCACAACCCATCAAAAGTAAGAAAGGTTTGCTATTGCTCTTTTTATTTACATAGTTTTCCCTACGATTAGCAAGCACATTATATTGTAGGGGTCCCCCTTTTTCAAAAATATAGATCTCATACCCTGTCTATGAGGGGATCGGTGTTTCTATTAGTACATTTCACAATAATGACAGCAAATGATTCCTATAATTTTCATGTACTGTTCTGATTAAAGTATCTCACACTGTTATCCTGTTTTTCCCCTCTTTCCTTTCTTTAATATTCTATTTAATTCGTTTTGGCCCAATTGTAATATTTATAATCTTAATGTTCTAAAACTACATCATTTTCACACTAACATTGTACATAATCTGGATAGATTAAGTAATTAAATTAATTACTATTAAGTATGGCAAACCTCCAAACTTTCGGTTTCACCGATGATGATTTTGTCTCTATGGTAGGAACACTAAATTCTTTCGCTAACAGAACTGCTTTAAATCTAGATAAAAATGAGGACATTAATAAACTATTGTCCTTAAAGAAAAAAACTAAAAGAATAACACATTGCCCGTCTTTGACTGTGCGCAAGCCTCGTGGTGTTTTGTTCACTACGCCCTTTCTATTCATATGGATTGATACCATTAAAGTATAATATACTGCGTACTACTTTAGACGGGTTGAAGTAGTCAACTCTTGATCTTTTGAGGCTGGATCAAGCTATGTCCGCCCATTTTATTGATGTGATTAAACTGCTTTTGGACCAACTGAAGTAATTAAGGTTGCAGTCCTTCGCTTTAATAGATATTGAATGGTTTATAACGCTCAATGGAACTCTTAGTCCTGAGGATGACCGTGTAACTCTACAGTGGTCGAAACGCCGTTGACGCTTCTGTGGCCTAAATCCATGATGGACACATTCATTTTTGTATATGTTGTACCTTTGTTGTAAAGTACAGTTTTTCGTTTGCCACCTGTCTGGCTTGTGATTTATATTGTTTGTATACCAGCACACTGTGTTGAGTGTTATTCTTTTAATTGTTTTAGTTCTTGTAATAAATTTACAGTGATTGTTCTTGTTCATATGGGTACTTCTATTTCTTTTGTGCTCCTTTCCTATAATGTATTATTTATTTCATGTTTGATCTGTATATTGTCTATGTTGTATTTTTAAACAAATTGTCTCCTGAACCTCTTGTTAGGAACATATATTACTGCCCCTGGTTCAGGTGGGTTGGGTTGCCCTTGTTGTTGTTAATGATTATTACCTGACTTAGCATGATTTTCTAACCAAAAATGGGTCGATATAAAGGGCAAACAGAATTGGAGAGCAGGGACACCCCTGCCTTGTCCCAATAGCCACCCCTCTATTCTTCCTGACTCTTTACCCATCATTTGGAGTCTGGCATATTGGTTAAAATATATTGCCCTGATAGCAGTGATCAGACGTGGACCCTTTTGCTCCAAAATTCCCCATAAATACCTCCATGATACTCGGACAAATGCTTTTTCCTCATTGAGGAGGATCATAATCACCTGGCTGCCAGTTATTTCTGCAATATCAAATAGGGATATAGCACTCCTAACATGATCAGTAGTTCCCCTGCCAGGTATAAATACATGTTGCCATGGTGTGACAAGATGAGCTATGATCCTCTCCAAGTGAATCGCCAGGATTTAAGAGTAAAGCTTGGCACCCTTGTTTATGAGGGAAATAGATCAGTATGAAGCTGGATTATCTGGAGGTTTGCCTTTCTGTGGAAAAATGACAATTTCCTCGCCTTCCAAAGATTGAAGGTGAAACACGATCTGCTGTACTCCCAGAAACAAATCTAACAGAAACTGAGCTAATTCTAACTGGAGTGCCCTGTACAATTTAAGAGGAATTTTGTCAGGGCCTGCCGCCTTTCCTGCCTCCAACTGATGCAGTGCATTTATGACTTCCTCTAGTGCAGGGGTCTTCAATCCCCAGGGGGGGCGTGGATTTGTGGAAAGGGGGGCGTGCCTTCCGATCGCACTTCTGCCTTGAACTGCCTCAATCTGGAATCCAATACGTTTACTCTTCGTTTTGTATTCCGAACAGTGCATCTCAAGGAGCTCTCTGATTGGAGGACATTGACGACTGTCCTCCAATCAGAGAAACTGCAGGATGCCCACCAGGAAATACCGGGAACTGGGGCCATAAATATGCACCTGTGGAGTGTGGAAGGCTCTGAAGTGCTACAATATTTGTTTGTTCCTGCTGCCGTGCACTCCTGCTCCCTTTCCTGGACATCCTTGTTGTTGCTGCTGCTGTATTGTTCCAGGTGGTGTCCTCTTCATGCGTGCTTCCTTGTGGCTGCCTCTGCAATCTGATCTCTGGGCTGTTTCCTGGTTTCCAAGTCAACCGAAGCTTCGCAAAACTTGTGAGTAAGCTGCCTCTTCCCCCGCCTTCCTCAGCATCCACCCTACCTGTTTTTGTGATAGGACAAGTTGAGCAAATGTAATTAAAATATTAATATAAAGTTAGAAAAACAGAAGCAAATAAGGAATAATTCTGTTCCAGTTTTGTTAAATGGTAATTACAACACCCTTAACTCTAAATATTATTGCAGCTTTCACGTAAGGGGCACTGGATGTAATGAGCAGAGCGCTATCCATTTTGCCTAAGATAAAATTCCATTAGTGTGGGTTCACTTATTAGGCAGGAACATAGGCAGCAGACAGGAGACCAAAATAGCACCAGTATGAGTGAAGTAGGCCCTCTAAAGCTAAGCGATTTGAAACATTTCTGTGACGTCTCTGTGGAACCACTGATGGCAGATGGACTTCTCCGGCAGTACCCCTAGTGGGCTTGGACAGGGGATTCCTCTCTGATGAAGTTCTGTTAGTCTTCCTGAAGATCAGCGGCAGGTAGCAACCTATAAGCACAGGGCAATGTTCTTGAAGAGCACCCGCTTGATTTGGAAACAGGTGGACCCCTGGCTTCTGGGGAGGCAGGGAGTTTAGTGGCAGATAGCCCCATGTGATGCAAGTGAAGGGCAGTCTCCAGATACTCTTCAGTCTTATTAGCATCAGAGAGGGCACATCAGAGAGACTAAAATGCCCCAACCTCTAAAGGTGAGGAATCTTCCATGTCACTCTCGCTTGCCAGCTCGTTAGGGACACAACATTACACCAGCATAGTACATATTTCTTTGTTGGTTATTGATTGGACGAAAATCATATTGTGATTGAGGGGATGAGAGGTGTGCTTGGCATTGTGAATAATCCCAGGTTTAGCAGCTGCCTGGACATTGTTCCTTATCTTTACGTGAGTAGAGATTTCAATACATATTTTGGATGTACACGTAGAAGGCTGAACAGCAATGGGACTGCGGATCAGCCCTTTGGCAGATGGGCAGATGTCAAACAGAGATCACAGGTGTGTCTTAAAGTGTTCTGTGTTTTCCTCCATTGATATTCAATTTTCCTGTGGGTGACCTTCATGCCTCTCTGTTTTGTAATACACCTGACAGCAATGTATGTTTGCTCTCTGGTTAATGATTCTGGGGAACTAGCAGTGAGAGTTCTTGTGATTAGATTAGAGATGTTTTTCCATCTCAGTGAAATAGAAGGTTTCAGTGCAACAGGTCCAGCTCAATTTGACATACACCTTTCAGTAGCCACAGCCTTCTCTAATTCAGCCATGACCAACTGGCCTCTCCTCTACACATGGCGCTGGCAGGACCGCCACCATGTGTTTGACCATTGTCTCCAAACCCATCAGTCACTTGACCACTGAAGGGGTGTCTACCACCACTCTCATTGTCCTAACAAACTGACAGCTTAGAGGGGCGGCATGTGAATGTTAATGTTAATTGCAATTTATAAAGCGCTTAATACTGGCAGGTCTCTAAGCGCTGAGAAAGAGAAGTCACAGCCAGCCCTCAAGTGTGAATGTTAGCCCCTGATCAGTCTGCCTTATGCCCAGGCCTCAGTGAAGAGGAGGGTCTTCAATTTTTTCCTAAAAGGGAGAAGGGTTTTTCTCTAACTGGGGTGGCCCAGTAACTTATTCCAGAGTTGCGGGATGAGGACAGAGAAGGCTCGTCCTCCTTTAGTCGTGCGATTAAACCGTGGGCAGGCTAGTTGGCCTCCCTCGGATGACCGGAGGGTGCGGCGGGGACATATTTCCCCAGTCGCTCTTTCTTATATCTTGGGGCCTGTCCATGCAGGGCCTTGTGGGCGATACAGAGAGTAGACACCCTTGAATCTAGCCCTCTGTTTGAGGAGAAGCCAGTGGAGATTTTGCAGCAGGGGAGTGGCCCGTGCACGTCTGGGGAGCTTGAAGATTAGCCTGACTGCATCATTCATCACACCTTGTAGTTTGCCTAGCAACTTTTCTGGTAGTCCAATGTCAAGCGCATTGCCATAATCCAGTTGTGATAAGATCAATGCTGTCACCACCGTACGCATGGCGGAGAATGACAGGAGGGGTGATAGTTTCCTTAACTGCCTCAACAAGCCCATGTAGGTCCCAAACACGGTGGTCACTTGGTTGGTCAGTGTCAGTTTGGCATCGATTTTAATACTCAGACTTTTTACAACTGGGGCTGGAGAAGGTGTGTCTCCCAGCTCCTGAAGCCAAAAGTGGTTGGTCCACGGGTTGCTGCCAGTAGTGATGGCCAATACCTTAGTTTCATCTGGGTTAACCTTGAGTGAGTTGGCCATCATCCAGTTGACCACGTATCTGAGTGTATCTTACACACGTGTGTGGGCTAGGGGGTGTTGTCAATTTGCAAAATAATTTGCGTATCCTCAGCGTAATTAAACACCTGGCAATCCATCCGGGCCAAATCCCTAACAGGCGGTCTGAGATAGATGTTAAATAGAAGCGGAGACAAGGCTGACCCTTGAGGGACTCCACAGATTATCGACCCTCTGTTGGACACATAGTCACCTATCTGAATTCTTTGAGTATGGACTGTCAGGAAGGAGGGGCTCCATTGGTATATATCATCCCACAGATACCAATGTCCATAATTCTTGTCAGGAGTTGATCGTGGTTGACAGCGTCAAACACTGCCGAGAGGTCTAAGAGGACCAGAGCGCACGGCTTCTTGCTGTCTGCTGTGAGCCTGATTTCGTCCAGTACAGACAGCATCACCAGCTCGGTGCTGTGGTGGGCTCTAAAGCCTGCCTGCCTGTCCCCAAGTAGTTGATGTTCTTTTAAAAACCTCGATAAAGTTTTGAGGACATGCTGTTCCATTATTTTAGTCAAAAAAAGGGAGTTGGGAAATGGGTTTATAGTTTTTCATGTTAGTGGTGGCTGCTCCCGCCTTTTTGAGTAGGGGGATTACTCTGGCTTCTTTGAAATTCCTCGGGACCTTCCCTGTTTCCAGCGCAACGTTGATTAAGGTGAGGACTTCTCCCTCAATCGCAGGGAGGGCTAGCTTGAATATCCTTGGTGGGCAAGGGTCGGCGTGTTCGCCTGACCTAATTCTGGTCACAATGTGGAGCAGAGACTCATGGTCAAGCCTTGGGAAGGAGGTGATCAGTTCTTCCATGTTACGATGTGGCTCTGCCCTAGCCAAGGCTCGCTGGTTGATGGGGATATTATATATGTCTGTTAGAATGTATTTTACTTTGTCTTGGAAGAAGGACAGGAACCTGTTACAGTGTTCCTGGCTGGTGGGAACTTCTTGCACCTGCTTTCAGCTAAGCTACTTCAGGAGTCTAAAGGTTTCCTTTGTTTGTTGTCTGCCTCAAAAATCTTAGATTCATAGAATATGGCCTTTCTTTTAAAGATAGATTGTTTGTAGGTGGTTAGTCTGGTCCTATCAGTGCCTGTGGCTCATAGGCTTTATACCACTGTCTTTTGTACTGACGGAGGGTCCGTTTTCAGTCCCCTTAGATCCTCTGTGAACCAGGGGGCTCCCTTCCATTTGTTTTCCACTTTTACTTTATGGGCCAGCGCTAGCCTGTTGATGGCTGCTCTCAGTTGGTTGGAGATGGACTCACTCCTCTCCTCGAGATCCTCTGGCCAAGTATTCCTTGGTGAGTCGCCTCGCAGAGCATCCCCCAGGCTCTCCTCCTCAATTTTTTCCAGCTACGCATCGTTTTCCATTTGGGGGGGGGCGCGCATGGGCCGGCTAGCCTGGGTGATCTGGAGGCTAATCAAGAAGTGGTCTGACCAACTACAGGGTATAGTATCCATCAGTTTGACCTGCAGCTGAGTACACCAGATGAGGTCTAAAGTGTAGCCTTTCTTGTGGGTGGGGGTGTCCACAAGCTGCTGTAGCTCCAGTGTGGACATCATTTCCTCTAGCTGCTGGGCCTGTGTCTCTCCCGGTTTTTGGTCCCAATGGTAGTTAAAGTCCCCCACCAACAGGAGTTTCTGATAGTATGAGCGTAGATCGGTGACAATTTCAGTATGATGGCCCATTAACCTGTGGGACACCACCATTATTGCCATAAATGAAGTGTTAGTGCATACTTTGGCCACCAGGATATCAGCTCCTTCTGCATTTTCTCCAACCAATTTTTCTTTTTTTAGGTGTTTATTATACAGTAACGCCACCCCCTCCTCTTTTCCCATCCATCCTATTGTGCCATAAGCGTCATACCCTAAGGGTAGAGCTGCGATTATGTTCGGCTCTGAGTCACCGTCAAGTCATGTTTCAGTGATAGCTAGGATGTCGGGAGAGTCTTCTTGCAGGAGGGTGAAGATTTCAAGGCTGTGTCTGGAGTGAGCGCGTGTTGAGTGCTTACTTTGGCTAAGACTTCTGCCCTTGTGGATCTGGGTTGGTGCAGCTCTATCCTCTCCCCCATCTGTGTAAAGAGGAGTTTTTTGCCCCGGATTATACACTCTATCTGTGGCTCCAGGGGGAGGTCCCTGCGCTCTAGGGCCCTTAGATCTTCCCCTGAGTATGACTGGGTTACGCCAGGGGTCCTGGCCCCTGGTCTAGTTCGGGTGCGGACAGGCGCATACGGGCTTGCCTTAGGCGCACCCGCTGCACGTCCGCTACAGCGCGCTAATGAAGGCATCCCTCATCCCTCGCCCCTCCCCTCCAATCAGCCCTGCAGACAGCAGCTGACTTCCACCGTATGCCCGCATGCCCCCAGTACTACAATAAACCATGGCATATGCATCTGGCATAAACTATGTGCAAGTTATAGCACATTGATGGGAACGGTTGGTGCACTACAGAAACAAGCAGGACTCCACTCTGCATAAGAAACGTGCAGTGTGTATCTAGTCGAAAAGTATACAAATTAAGTAAGGATGGCATTGGATACAACAAGGAATGGGCAGAGTTAATGGAGCTGTATGAGGCCAAATGTGTTTTTCTGCGAATGTATAGTACAACATTAATTTGAAAAATTTAATGCAATATGGTGATTAGAGTCTTCCCTTTATCCTTTCATGAATGATTCTAGTGGAAACAATGAAAATAGTTCAGTTCATGGGTAACGCTATTCATTTGCATGTGTAACTGCTATTTTGTGTTTGTTTCCGCGATTTTATATTTAAGACACTAAGATCCAAAGTGGCTGAAATGCACTTGGGTTACAGAGAAAAATAATCAATATAAGCTGATGTTTTGAGAAGAAAATGAGTTAACTTTCCACATAGAACATGATTTCATATGAAGATCCAAAGTATTTAAAAGCAATTCATGGGAAAATAAAATCACTATTTTCTTAGTAATCAAAATCAAACGTGAACTAAAAAGTTACTTAGATACTGAAACATAAACACAAGAAGTGCCATCAAGCTGGGTCTAGTGGGTTAATGGACTTATGCATCCACTGTAGGGGCCTGTGTTTGACCTCATGGTCACAGGTTCAAATCCCAGCAGGTTCACACAGCCTTTCATCCACCTGAGGTTCAGTACCATTGAGTTGGGTAACAATAAACATCTGTTATTCAGTACCTTGAGACCCTAGCTTGAGTGATACTTATGCTTTACAAATACACATGTTATGTTATGAAGCTGACAGAAAGGTAGTTTGCTGGGTGGGGAGTGGGCATACATTGATGGGCTGAAGGGGAAGAGTCTGGACAGACAATGCCCGGCATGTGTGTGATTATTAGGTATTGAGAGACAGGGCCAGACATACTTTAACTGACAGAGATGAGAGGGATGGATGGGAGGGGGTGGGAGGAAAGGGGCCTGTGTAAACTCTGGGGTTTTAAGGGACCCCCTACTTCTCCCGGCCAGGACCAGATGAGCTTCTAATGTGGCTACACATATTCCTGCAGAGTGGAAGGCCCTTTCAAAGGTTGACTAGACATCTTCCTGTTGTTTATTGCTGTATTTTGTTTATAAACTGGTACTGATGAGGTGAAACCATTGCCCAGTGTTACCGTGTGTTAAAAAAATTCAAAATAATGAAGTAGTGCTATCCCAAAATATGCGCATCACATAGCATTTTTTAAATTTTCTTACCACGCAATTTAGTTGACCCTGATGCTTAATTTGGCCCTCCCTTGCCTCATAATTTTAGTAGCCCTTCCTATAGGGCAGTCTGACAGTGCCCAAAGTGGTGACCAGTCAGGTCAGTAGGTGTGCTTTGTTTTGCTGCTTGCTGACCTGTTTTACAGTCTGGTGGACTGTATTTACTATTCATTTCTGCGCTCTTACCACAAATATTGTCTGCAGGATGCACAAGTGCAGTGGTCTACCATACCTTGCAAAATATCTCTACAGCTCAGCCTTTACAAGTTTAAAACCACGGCATAATTTGGTCCTCAATTGCCTCATAATTCCAGTAGCCCTGCCTATAGGGCAGTCTGGACGTGCCCAAAGGGGTTGCAGGTCAGGTCAGTGCTTTTGATTTCTGTGCTATTACCACAAATATTGTCTGCTTGTAGCACAAATGCACGCATGCTACCATACCTTTCAAAACACATAAACAGCACAGTCAATTACAAGTTTAAAACAACCCCGCTTTTCAAATAAGGACCCCTTTTTAAGATCTCATATACGCTGCACTCACAGGCAGTAAACTTCATTGTCCACTCTGTGCTATGTCCCTTATAGCACAGTGAGCTCCAGGGAAGAGTGAGAGGGAACACCTGGTGGCACTGGCAGAAAGCCAGAGAGTGTCAAACAGGGCGCCAGGTTTAGAAATCCTAACTATAGGTGAAAAGGTGGAGAAAATGTTTGCAGGCTTTCATCTCACGAAGGAAAGGATGGTCAGACACCAACCCTTCAAGGATATGGGAATTTCCAGGGAGAGAGTACATACTCTTTGAGTGGGGTTTTTGTGATTATTAGATAATCCTCATCAGAATACAGCAGCGAAGTCTTCATGACCACTGAATGTAAATTGTGTCACACACAAGTCACCTTGTTATGTGTGTGAGTGGCCTCCTGGTGCATCCCCAGTTCAGCAGAGCCTGCTGTGCTGCTGGCAAAACAAAACAAAAACAAATAGAGCACCTTGTGGTCTTTCAGTTGTCCAATGCATTATGAGTGATTTTGTGGCAAATGGGATGTGCCAGAAGGTCTAACAAAATGGCAGAATGCCACCAGTGTCCATGTATGTATGGACATTAATTCCTTCAAGAGAAAGAGAGATGCAAAAGAGAGGTTAAATGCAAGGAAGGAGATAGAATATGAGAGCAAAGACAAGAAAGTCAATTGAGGAATATAATGCATCGCTGAGTACCCAAGAGTCTGCCACAGCAGCCTACACTTGTCTGGCAGGGTTTCCAAGCAAGCACCGCAAGGCTGGCTTTTACTGGATAGCAGTGGTCTTCCTTCTGAGATCAATTATGACATGGACAACAACCTTGGAGTCATTCTACCTTTCTTGAAGAAGGTGTCAGGAGATCAGGAGATGGGCTAGCCTACATAGAGAGCACTACATTAATCAATTTGGGCACAAACAGCAGATTTTTAATCGCATCAACAAGTAGGCGGTGGATTTTAAACATTTCGTCCACCTATGTTACCTATTGTTATCAATGTGTGCGCACTCAAGGGAAGGGGAACCTTGGTAATGGCCCACAATGCCAGCTCACGTAATGGAAGTAGGACCAGCTGCAATTTCTGTTTAAAGCACGTGGAAGAAACCTGTTGCGTTATTCGCATTTTAGATAAGATAAAAAGATTTTTTACACTGCTTGTGAAATTGCAAAGAGTTATTTTTTTATGACAACCATACTCCATGCAGCAGCAAGTCTGTGGTGTTCATTATTATTGGACTTTGGAATTTTGTATGATAGGTCAAATACACATTTCAAATGGATCGTTTCCTGCTGCCAAAAGATGGTAGCTCACTCAAATGAAAGGCTAAAACAGATGGTTAGAAAAGAGCTGCAAAAAGTAGGAAGTATGATGCCCCCTACCGGGAACTTGGATTCACCTGCATCACCATAAATAGTGAAATAAAGCCACAGCGAAGGATGCTTATTTCCGGTTCAGGGAAGACCTGGCTTGGCAGTTCGGGCTGGACTGTATCCATGAGGAACAGGGTCAAGACTGATTTGCATATGGCTGGGTCCAAACTGGGGTGGTGTGGTGAGCAAAAGAATGATAGATTTAAGCCAGATCCTCGTGACTGGGGGTGAGTGTCTGATAAGTTTCAGTGCTCCATCCGTCATCTCCTTGTGTTTGTTTTGTTTGCCCTAAGCTGGCAGGGTATGCCAAGTTGTGGGTTTCTTACTCACTTTGCCACTGGATTCAAGCTAGCCTGGCTGATGAGGGCTATTAGCCCGAAACCGGTCCCAGGGTGCTTGTTTCCGTTCCAGGGAAGACATAGCTTGGCAGTTCGGGCTGGACTGTTCCCATGAGGCACAGGGTCAAGACTGATTTGCATAAAGCTGTGCCTGAACTGGGCGGGGAAGTGAGCGAAAGAATGATGATGGATTCAACTAAGATCTGTGACTGGGGGTGAGTGTTGGCAAAGTTTCAGCGCTCCGTCCATCATCTCCTTGTGGTTGCTTTGTTCGTACTAGGTTGGCAGGGTATGCCCAGACATGGGTCCCCTTCTCACTTTGCCACCGGATTCAAGCTAGCCTGGCTGATGAGGGCTGTTAGCCCGAAACCGGTCCCAGGAAGCTTGATTCCGGTCCTGGGAAGACATGGCTTGGCAGTTCGGCGGCCTGTTCCCATGAGGTACAGGGTCAAGACTCATTTGCATATAGCTGTGTCTGAACTGGAGTGGCAAAGTGAGCTAAAGAACGATGATAGATTCAACCCAGATCTGTGACTGGCGGTGAGTGTCTGAAAAGTGTCAGCGCTTCGTCCATCATCCCCTTGTGTTTGCTTTGTTCACCCTAAGTTGGCAGGGTATGCCCAGCTGTTGGCCCCTTGCTCGCTTTGCCACTGGATTCAAGCTAGCCTGGTTGATAAGGGCTGTCAGCCGAAACTGGTCCCATGATGCTTTTTTCCGGTCCAGGGAAGACATGGCTTGTCAGTTCGGGCTAGACTGTTCCCATGAGGCACAGTTTCAAGATTGATTTGCATATAGCTGTGTCTGAACTGGGGTGGCGAAGTAAGCTAAAGAACAATGATGGATTCAACCCAGATCTGTGACTGGGGGTGAGTGTCTGAAACGTTTCAGCGTTCCGCCCATCATCTCCTTGTGGTTGCTTTGTTCGCCCTAGGTTGGCAGGGCATGCCCAGACATGGGCCCCCTGCTCACTTTGCCACTGGATTCAAGCTAGCCTGGCTGATGAGGGCTGTTAGCCCGAAACTGGTCCCAGGATGTTTGTTTCCAGTCCAGGGAAGACATAGCTTGACAGTTTGGGCTGGACTGTTCCCATGAGGTACAGGGTCAAGACTGACTTGCATATAGCTGTGTCTGAACTGTGGTGGGGAAGTGAGCGAAAGAACAATGATGGATTCAACCCAGATCTGTGACTGGGGGTGAGTGTCTGAAAAGTTTCAGCGCTCCGTCCATCATCTCCTTGTGTTTGTTTTGTTCGCCCTAGGTTGGCAGGGTATGCCCAGACGTGTGTCCCTTGCTCACTTTGCCACTGGATTCCAGCTAGCCTGGCTGATGAGGGCTGTTAGCCCGAATCCGGTCCCAGGATGTTTGTTTTCGGTCCAGGGAAGACATAGCTTGGCAATTTGGGCTGGACTGTTCCCATGAGGCACATCGTCAAGACTGATTTGCCTATAGCTGTGTCTGAACTGGGGTGGCAAAGTGAGCTAAAGAACGATGATGGATTCAACCCAGATCTGTGACTGACGGTCAGTGTCTGAAAGGTTTCAGCGCTCCGTCCATCATTTCCTTGTGTTTGCTTTGTTCACCCTAAGTTGGCCTGGTATGCCCAGATGTGGGCCCAGCGCTCGCTTTGCCACTGGATTCAACCTAGCCTTGCTGATGAGGGCTGTTAGCCCGAAACCGGTCCCATGATACTTTTTTCCGGTCCAGGGAAGACATGGCTTGACATTTCGGGCTGGACTGTTCCCATGAGGCACAGTTTCAAGACTGATTTGCATATAGCTGTGTCTGAACTGGGGTGGCGAAGTGAGCTAAAGAACAATGATCAATTCAACCCAGATCTGTGACTGCGGGTGAGTGTCTGAAACGTTTCAGTGCTCCGTCCATAATCTCCTTGTGTTTACTCTGCTCAAGGCATTCCCATGTTTATGAAAAGCTGTTGAGGACACAGGATATGAACTTGAAAGTGCTGCTGAGGTCATAAGAAATCACTTGACTTCTCTCAGGGGTGGTTTAGAAAAGTACTTGCCTGAGGACATTGATCATGACAATGACTGGGTCTTTCAACCTTTTCTAGTGGATGCAGGCACTAATCTCCAAGTGCACCTTCAGGAAGACCTAATTGAGGTCCAGAGGGATTGCATTCTCCAAATGCAATTCAGCAAAATCCCATTGGGGCAATTTGGGCTGAAAATGTCTGAAGAACATTCATGTTTGTCAAAAATTGCAGTCAAGACTATTCTGCCTTTTAGGTCATCATATTTATGTGAGATTGGGTTCTAAGCATTCACAGTATTAAAGACTAAGTACCGTTCAAGGCTTGTGGTGGAACACAACCTGAGGACGGCAGTAGCAAAAATATATCTACAAATTGACAGTCTCTCTGGAGAAAAAACAGGCACACCCTTCACAGTTCAGAAATGTGTCAAATTATGTTTTGTTTAGGAAAAATAAAGTACGGTTGTGCATTTTTGAGAAATTCTTTTTGGTGACTTTTTGTTTGAACTGTATAGTAAGCCTGTGAATCTGAAATACAATCACCTACAAACCTTTAGTTTGCTAAACACTGTTTAATAATATTTCCCTACAGGTAAAATGATTTGCCACAAAACTGGGGACGTTTGTGGTTGTCGGTGATGAGGAGTACCAAGTTTTAGAAATGTTTGGGGGGGTCCTAACGCCTGGAAATTTTGACAGGGGGGTCTCGGCATCCAAAAGTTTGAAGACCTCTGCTCTAGTTTGATGTCTGCTTCTAGCTCCTGATTAACTGCTGGAAAGATCCTTCCTGAGTCCCCCCTACCTTTACTCCCCCCCAGGGATAGGACGTTGGACATCTTCTTGATAATCTTCTCTATAGAATTACTCAAATACGCCAAGAATGTCATTAGGATCAATTACACATGTGACCCATCTTTCCTTTTAATTATCACAATAATATTCATAGCTACCTTCTGCCTTGTGTGTAATGCTAAGCATCTCCCAGCCGACTCTCCATATTCATAACTTTCATTCTTATATTCTTGCAATCCTTCTGCAATCCTCTTGCTGTTGTAACTGTTTATCTTAGCTTTTACTATTGCAATTTCTAGCTTTTTTGTACCTCTGCCCCTGCCTTATCCTCTCCCTATGATTTTTTCCAGCATTGCTAACCTTTCAAACAATCCCCTGATCTCAAACTCTTGCTGCTTTGTTCTCTGTGCCACAAAGCTGATAATCTCCCCCCTCAATCTTGATTTAAATGCATCCCTGACCTCACCCCGTTAAGCACTATGTCTGCTCACATCAAAGTACCCTAGCACCCAACTCTTCATGTGTTCAATAAGCAAATTATTAGAAAGTAATTTTCTTTCCAAAGTTAATTTGCCTGACCCTTAAAGCTCCCCGGGACTACAATGTTTTATAATAGGGGATTATGATCTGACAAAAAGCTGTGGTAATTTCCTAATTCCTACTTTATCCAATATTCCTGTAGAAACCCAAAAATATTCTAATCTGACATATTTTTTATGTGGATAAAAAAAATATGTAGATCCCGGATCAAAAGGTTTCTTGGCATCCCACAGGTCCACCAAACGAGAGGGAAAGCGGATGGCGGCTGTGTGAGGTGGCCATAGTGCAACCTACCAACCAGACGGCAGACTAAGCAGGATATAGACTATTTACCACAGGGAAAATGCTGTTAGAGGCCATGGCAGCATTTCAGAGTTTGGTTACTTAACAACTAAAACTAAAGCTAGGCAGCAGATGTTGCAAAGTCACGTTAATACAAGGAGAGTTTTCAGTGGCCTGTGAGTGACTGGTGGTGGCAGTAGTAGATCACGCCGACTGCAGCAGTTTTTGCGGACACTGCTCAGTTCTTAGGATGGGTCCTAAGGCTGTCGGCACCATCCAGAAAGGGAGAACCGCACCTCCATTAGCTGTGACCGCTCATATCCCGGCGGGCTCAGGAGCAGAGCTCGTGGATAATCCAGCACTGTGGCAGAGCGGGCTATGTCCTCCGCCGGATCCCAAAATGGAAGAGGAAGGGGAAAGGCAGGACCTTGTCGCAACAACATCCAGCCTGCTCTTTGGTAATGGAGCTTCTACAAGGCCCCACTGGCATTATAGACAGCTCACGTCAGCAGGAGAAAACTGAAAGAAATCCAGCCGACGGTGAAGTATATTGGCCTTAACATGAAGGACCCTGTGCTTGTTGGAAAGGACACAGACGGAATCTGCTGCCCTTCGCAGACAAGGTAAATGACTCTACCTGTTTGTCTTCATCTCTTGGTAAAGCATGGGGCCCAAACTGCTGAGTTTATTCCAAGTCCTGATGGGGATATGGATGACAAAGTGGAACCGGGCCAAGTAGAGTTGGAGGATGAGATAGATAGCTGCCTCCTTTATGCAGCTACTGGCAATGTGAGTGCACCAGCGAGTATTGTAGCTCCCAAAAAACTACTCTCCTCAGGCAGACCTCAGAGGCTTAGGAAAATCACACAGCCAGGGGTACGCTCAATGGGCTGTGACCTCAATACAAACGATCCAGACCCAGATGCAAATTATTGCTTTTTTTCACTATCTGATGGGGCAGAATTGTCAATAGATAGTTGTGGATTCACTCATCGAGTCCCATGATAATGATAGTGCCCCAGATACAAGTGGAGGCGCTTCTGCTGCAACAGCGCAAAAAGTGGCTAGAAAGTTGGGACGGCAAAGTATGGTCAGAAAAGACCTTAAATGGGACTATTCACCAACTGAACAGCCAGTTGACACAAAATTGCATCCCCCAATATGTTCTTAGTACAAATTCTATCACACTAGATACAATTCTCCAATGCTCCGACAGGATGGCCGTAGATCTCAAGCAGCGATACGTAAGCTACAAGGGGCGGTCAGAAAGGTGGCCAAGTCATGTAAGGTGAACGTCTGACAGATCTTGAAACTAGATCCTCTGCCCTTGAAGCTGACTTGGCTGGTATCTGGGGGCAGGCAGGGGATCAGGAATCTCAGTTAATAGACATCCAGTGGAAACTTGAGGACCAAGAAAATCACCAACGGTGCAACAACCTGCGTGTGCTTGGAGTAGCAGAAGGCTAGGAGGGCTTGAATGTCAGCATATATATGGTGTAGATGCTCCGTAAGTCATTCCCAGAGTTAGGATGTTAGAACTGGTCCCAGGAGGTACAACACACCCACAGGGGGCCTTTTGTCCTAAAACAACCAGCAAGCAAAGATATGAAGACACAAGCCATTCTGGTATACTTTGGGAATGTTGTCTTGAGACAATCAATCTTTGAGAAGGCCAGGCCTGAAGCTAAGCGGACAGTTGTTGAGTTTACATTTTTTTGTTAGGCCTGATTTTTGCCACATAACTGTTGAGAGGTGGTGACATTTGCTGCAATTAATTAAACTGTTTCAAGACAAAGGTGCACAGGCCTATTTAACAAATCCGACACATTTTAAAGTGATTTGGGGTGACTGGACACAGTTCTTTACTTCTGAAATCAAAGCAAAATAATCTTTTTACTGGAGTCTAGCATATAATGGAAGAGGGTTCATCTTCTTTGGATCTCCCCTTCCCCCCTCTTTTTTTTCTAAAATTACAATCTGAGTAGCCAACAAAGCCAGGGGTGGGGGAGGTTCTAATATAAGAGTTTGGTTGTTCTTTCACTCACTGAATTGAGGGGTATAATATTGGTGAAAGAGGGTCAGTTTGTATTGGTCAAATCGCTGGTTGTAGAGGTTGCCCTCATCTCCAACAGACTAATTGCTTTTCAGGGTTGGGAGGGAGAGGGGAGGGGGTGGGCAGGTTTGAGGAGGGCAGGGGGGTTGGGGAAGGAGGTGGAGGAGGGTTGGGGTGGACTGATTGCAGGAGCAGAGGGGGATGTGGGGGAGTTTCGAGGGGAGGTTGGATGCATACTTTAAAAAACTCAGATCAGGGACCAAGGAAGGCATTTCTGAGTGTTGGAGATTAATGATGCAGAAAATAAGTAGAATGGTACTACCCTAGATATTAGATGGGTAAAATATCCATATGTTTAGTAAATGTGAGAGGTTTGAATGGTAAGGTTAGGTGGATGAGGGTAGGAGAGATACTAAGATGTGTGGGCCCTGATATAATTTGTCAAAGAGAAACACATATTCCATGGGGCAAGAGGGAGATTCTAGCAATCAGAGGGTATACTTTATTGGCATGTCCGACTCAGAATTCAATCATTAAGGGCGTCGCCATCCTCACCAGAAACAATGTTGTGCCAGCAAAGCGTAAACTAATGGATAAGTGGGGCAGGTGAGCAGTGGTCGAACTCACAGTGGGGTTGACTGTCTGCACTATTTATGACTCAAATCAGGATGACCCTAAGGTATTGGAAGATCTGGATGTATAACTGGCATCCTGGCCAGACCCACTGATAATTTGGGGGGATTTAAATATACACCAGGAGGTGGGTGGGAGTCGAGGGAATAAAACCCTAAGTTTTTTAGGGCTCTGGCTTCACTTATGGCCATCATAAATCACGTAGAGAGAGGGACTAGGAGCCAGATAAAGGTCCAGTACCTATTCTCCTTAGTTAAGGTAATGTGTATAACCAACCAGGGTGCTTGTCCCTATGTGATAAAGGGAGAAAAAACAGTTGGAATTGATAGCTCTGAGGGGGATCTTCCTTATTTGGAAGTTTGCCCTCACATACCCATGAAGGTGTCATGCTTCATCATTGAGCTTTTTGCTCCTCGTGGAGCCGGCACTGCAATGCCCCACAGGTACCGCAAGAGGGATCTTTCACTGAGATCTTTTTGGTATCAACCGTGATGGTGTATGAGGAGCTAAATGAGTGATATGAGTGATCTAAAACTACCTAAAAGGGATCCAGTTAAATTTTATTCAGGGTTCCCTTGGTACGGTCACAAATCAAGCATGGATAGTGCGCACGAAGTTTGGAACCGCCACTATCTGGTATGTGCAGTGTAACGAAGTGTCGAGGTTTTATAAATCAGGTTGACATGTTTCACGCCCTATAGGTCCAGGATGGATCCACAGTGTTTCTTCAGGACCAAATATATACAAGTGAATACTCTGCCCAGTTCAGGGGGGATGTTAGAGTAGTTCTATGTAATAATCCGTGGTGGTGATGCATTAGATCAATAGTATCTAGAATATTTTCACCGTTGAAGGTATCCATAAACCTACCTGAAGACCTGGTCTCTGCATATTGTTCCATCATGCAGTGCCATGCTGTGTTGTCAAAGCAGAAGGTGTGGCTCTGCTGTCGGGGAGTGCCACCTATGCCAAGATTTTTTCTGACATCACCGTGTATATGTGTAGTCAATATTGAACATAAATAAAGACTGAAGATATAAAGAGATAACACAAACATCATTATATTTACAGTATAAAACAAATTGGCACTCATATCGAACTTATGGCCAGTCATCGTTTGGTGGATGTGGGAGATGCCAAGAAACCTTCTGATCCAGGATTCATTTTCCTAATGTCTGGGATTTGTGAAGATTGTACACAATTCATATGCGTATAATTACCAGAAGCCCCAGAACTGAAAGACCTGACACCACCTTTTCCTCACCTTCAGACAAAAGTCATCTTCATAGGAATTATGATGGTCAACGTAGTGGCTGCATGGTATTCACAACTCATCTATGAACTGACTTAACTTCTTCACTAGACAAGGCAGTTCCTCTCATAGTTGATGATTCTAATATTCACTGGCTGTAACTCATTTGTAGGCAGAATGATTTAGGGTTTATTTTTGCAATCTTTTATAAAATATTTTTGAGGTGCACACAAAAACCATTAACACATGTTTTGACTTACTCTTCTTTCGATGTGGACACTCAAGTACCTCACTTCATTGGCATAGAAGAACTACTATTCTACTTTCTTCTGAATTAGGCCTACTGCTAGTAATCGTATTTGATTTTAGGTAATACAAATGATAATCCAACCGTTATACTAACTCTATAAGCTCATCACGCTTAGTAGGAGGATTAAGCACCTGTGCTAAGACATCCTTCACTTCACTATGAAAACTGATAAAACAAAGATGCCCTTTTTGCTTCTAGCCAACCAGTTTTAACTACCAATGAGCTAAAGCTGCATGAAGACATTTTGTAATGTATGCAAGGTGCACATGGAAGGGGAGAACCATTGTAAAACTCATACACAACCCATGCAAAAGAACTGACTTTTTCTTGGAGTGTCATGCAATGTAGCACAATTTAATTTTGCTCTGACAAATAATACAAGATCAGAATAAGTGCAAAGTCCTTGCTAACATCACCAGCATTATAAAAACGGCAGAAATCCTCACACCGAAATGCCACCGTGGAAATACTGATCCTGAGACACATTCATTTCCTTCGTTAACATAGAAGCAGAAGGTGTCAAAGAAAAAAAAGAGTATCTTCAGGAAAGGATTTACACTAGAGCAGACAGAGAAGGACATTTACAAGTTATATAGAGTCAAGAAGGACATGGCCAAGTATTTGTTGAAAGAAATAGGATCACGTTTGGATATCACTGAAGCTAGTCATGTGAAGCTTATAGTAGTACTTCACCTACTTCCCCACATGTTGCAAAGTAACATGTATATCATAGAGGTCACTCGCTGTATCCCTGCTACCTGTCTTGGAAGCCTTGCTAAAATTGACACAAGAGCATCTAAATGTCTTAAAACCTGAACAAGAACCGCTACAGCCAAAACAATGTTTCCATCGGATAGCACAATTTCGTCACGAGCTGGGCAATGTGTCTCCAACTATCAGTATCTCCTGGACACCTTCAGAGTAGCTTGCATCCTTAAATTCCTTTTTAACTAAGCACAAGCTCACATTTTCTTTTTAAAGTCAAGAGAAGGCTGTGTTTATTTTACCTTATTATCATCAGGCTGCAGATATAGCAGGACCTGATTATGAAATGTACTCAGTCAGATTTATGACTCAGGGGCACAAAGGTGCAGAACTAATGCACTGAGGATATTAACCATTAAAAAAAAGTAATGGTCCTTGTGAACTCAATATTGCATCATGACAACAAAATGATGTTTTTGAATGTTTTAAATGGGGAAAAAATTAAAAAGAAAAGTTTCCTTAATGATTAACCCTTCATTTTAACTGTCTCCCATTTAAAAGAGTTGCATTTACTAACAGCAGCACTGTTGCTTCCAATGGCCAGTAGGCACTGTGCCATATTTATAACTGAAAAATAGTCATTTTTTATTAATGCAGCACTTTAAATTGAAGAAAAGTCTATGAAACGTTAAGACTTAACGTCTTTCTCTTTTTTCAATTAGGTACATAACGTCTTAATGTTTTATGAAGCATATTTCTCAACTCAAAATTCCTCCCATGTAAACATATGGTTGTATTGTTCTGTCATAAACTTGATATAGTGTCCAAAGGCCACTAAGAGCAAGATGCCTGGTGCTTGTAAATTTGACACTTAGAAATGGGAGAACATTTAAACGATGAGTTTTTATGTAATACATATAAACATAAAGTTAACTCTTCAGTTGAATTTCCTCCCATTTCACACTCGCCTCTACACACAACAGGCATCTTGCTCCCAGTAGCTGGTAAAACTGTGTCATATTTAGAACTGAACAATACAACCATTATTTTAAGTGTGAGAAATTTAAATGTCTGAAAATTTTTCCATATAAAGAACATTTTTGTAGAACATTATTCTGCACTTTACATTTCCCCCCGTTTGAAAAAATGGTTGTATGTATGCATGCATTATACTTGTAATATTGCCCCATATGGGAAAAAGTATGTCCTCTGCCACAAGTACATATGACACAGTCTCTCAATCACCTGCACACATATGTTCATATATCCCCAAAGAGCAGACTCTCACTGACACACACGGCAGCCCTTTCATAGTGCTCCAAGCAAAAGTATTTTGTTCAAGCAATAGTATCTGGCTCTATGGACATTGGACTTACAGTCAATGAAGCTAGGCCTGGGAGTTTCTGGAAACAACCCACAAGTTGCTTAACCATTAGGAGCTCATGATGGTTTTCAGTTATGAAAAGTAGCTCTTCCCATGAAAAATGTTGGAGACCCCTGTACTAGGCACTATGGACTGTACACATGTGACTTATGTTCCTCCTGCAGACAGAGCTTATCACTGACAGAACTGTAAACATATATACTCCAGCAATATTCAAGGAATATTCAATGATCAGTACTTAAATGTAGTTAAATAGTAGTTAAAACTAAATATCCAGGCCATGCACATAAATCCTGCATCTTCAGACACCCCATCGTTAATCAAGAATTGTAGAATTGTATTGGACAACTCATTACTAAGTTAATTTGTCATTTTACAATCTCTCACACAATTTCAAATTTAGAAGTGTAATGCCTGTTTAAGTAAGTCAATGTATTTGCATCTATATGCGAAGATATGTCCCTATGTAATGTGACCTAAAAGACTTGTAATATCTACATTAATGCCAAAGTTTAGAAGATTTTCAATTAGCTTTCAATAGTTCATATAAAATTTGAACTATTAACATATTTTTACCGTAACCTGTGTTATGCTCTTAACCATGGCTTTTGACACCAGTTGAACATCATAAAAATGCAGCACAGCTTTCTTATAATGCAGCACATTAGAAAACTAAAGCAATAATTAAAAGAAACTTTGGTATACTCAAGTCTACATTTTATGGTTTGCATCTCTCTGGTAGAAGGCTATAGAGCTGTCCAAAACAGTTTGTAAAATGATTGTTTTCTTTACAATTTTACACAATATTTCCATGAGAGGGTCAGTACCCCTTCAATAAGATACTCACAATCATGTTGAATAAGAATGTACTTACATTTCTTCATATGTGGAGGCGCAATGGAGAAGAGCAGAAATTGTGCATATTTTGGGAACATATATTAATATTTTTCAAATTGCTTTACTGATTTAATTTTTTTTAAAACTATTTTTAAAACTTTTGGAAATTTAGACATTTTTATTAGCTTGAAGGATAAATTTATGTTTTGTTTGTTTGGCATGACTTGAAGTATAATATAGGTTTTTGTAATGTGTTCATAATTTAAAATGAATCTTTTTTTAATACATTTTGTATTTTGTCTTTAATATTCATTTGATTTTAACCCCTGTTGCCAAAAGGGCAAAAGGCATAGCAGGGCTTGACCAGTCTGCAGCAAGATGGCAGCATGGCCTGGCTACAAGACATCCACCTCTGTGATTGGCGGCTCTCGAGAGGGTTACAGCAGGGTGTTGGGCAAAAGAAAAACTTGCCAATTAATCAAAGGACCATGAAATCCAGTGAAAGAAACAAATGTTAAAGGGACATAATAGTTGGTTATGCCAACAAGAGCTTGGCTTATGTTAAAAAAATCCAGAAATCAATTGAAAAATACACACAACTTGCATTTATAGTTAGGTGTTGCAATGAGATAAGAACTACCATACACCATACACCCACTCCACTTCACGCTGTTCCACTGTATTGATACTGATATGTTTTTATAAAGGATGAAAATTCCACTCCACTGTACGCAACTCCACTCAACGCCTCTCCATTATACACCGCCCATCTGTACACCACTCCACCCTACTATTCACCTGTATGTCACTCCACTGTACACTGTACCGCACTCCACTCTGCACCACTCCACTGTGCCCTACTCCACTCTACACCAATCCACTTTGCGCTATTCCGCTCTATGCCAATGCACTTCGCGCCATTCCACTGTATGCAACTCCACTCTCCACCACTCCATTCTATGCTATTCTACTCTACCCCACTACACTGTAGTCAATTAATTAATCAGGGGAATTGTAAGTGCGCTACTCACCCGTGAGGGTCTCAAGGCACTGAAGGGGGGGGGGGGACGTTCTGCAGATCTGTTTAGCAGAAGAGCCAGGTCTTGAGAGTCTTGCTGAAGGTGTTCAGGGAGGGGGTGCATCTGATGTCTGCCGGTAGCTCATTCCAGGTCTTGGCTGCAATGTGAGAGAAGGATCTTCCGCCTGCACTGGCCCTGTGGATGGCGGGGTTTCGGCCAGTGCAAGGTTGGCAGATCTGAGTTTTTTTTTGGGTATGTGGAAGTTGATTCTGTCTTTGAGGTATTTGGGTTGTTGTTGTATAGGCATTTGTAGGCGTGAGTGAGGATTTTGAAGGTGACTCTTTTCTCCACGGGGAGCCAGTGGAGTCTATGTAGGTGTTGGCTGATGTGTTCATGCAGTGGGATGCCGAGGACGAGTCTGGCGGCGGTCTTCTGTATTGTCTCGAGTTTGCAGAGTAGGGACTTGTTGATGCCGGCGTAGAGTGCGTTTCTGTAGTCCAGTCTGCTGGTGATGAGTGCGTGGGTGACTGTCTTCCTTGACTCTGGGGAGATCCATTTGAAGGTCTTGCGAAGGATGCAGAGGGTGTTGAAGCAGCTGGAGTTGACGGCATTGATCTGTAGGTTCATGGTGAGTGATGAGTTGAGTACGATGCCGAGGTTTTTGGCTTGGTCTGAGGAGGTAGGTGGGCTTCTGAGGGCATTCAGCCGCCAGGTGTTGTCCCATGCTAAAGCGGTGGTTCCAAGGACGAGGACTTCTGTCTTCTCGGCGTTGAGCTTCAGGCAGCTGTTGGTTATCTAGACTGCAACATCTTGCATTCCTTTCTGGAAGTTGAGTTTGGCGGTGGTGGGGTCTCTGGTGAGGGAGAGGATGAGCTGTGTGTTGTCGGCGTAGGATATGATGTTGAGACCGTGTTGTTGGCCACTGCAGTCTACGCCAGTCCACTATGCACTACTCCACCCTAAACTATTCATATTTATTCCACTCCACTGTACTTGACTCTCTGCTATTGCACTGTATCTCACTCCAGTGTACGCTACTTCACTCTATGCAACTCCACTGTATGCTATTCAACTCTAACCTACTCCAATGTCTACCACTCCAGTCTAGGGCATTGCAATGTCCTGTGTATGCCACTCCACTCTGCACTATTAGACTGTACTCCACTCCACCCTATACTATTCCACTGTACACCACTTAACTTTGTGCCACTCCCCTCTATGCCCCTCCACTGCACGCCACTTCACCCTATGCTATTCCAATATAGGCAACTCTTCTCTACGCCACTCTACTGTACGCTATTCTAATCTACCCCAATCCAGCATAGGACACTTCACTTTACACCACACCACTGTAAGACACTATAGTCTATGCTACTCCACTTTATGCTATTCCACACTATTCCACTCCACTCTGTACACTATTCCACTGTATCGTACGTACCCCACTGTATGCTACTCCATTCTACAACGCTTTATATCAGTCCACTGTACTGCAGCCAATGACACTTTCCAATAGTCTATGACATGCCAGTCCACTGTATACCACTACATCCTACACTACTCCACAGTTTGCCACTAAAGTGTATGCTATTCTGCTCTACGCACTCCATTGTAACCTATTCCACTCTGGTATACTCCACTGTATGCTCTTCGACTGTACTCCACTCCACTTTACACCACTGCACTCCACACTATTCCACAGTACACTACTCTGCCTTACACCACTCCACCGCACACTACTCTAATCTATGCCAGTTCACTGTACGCTATTCCACTGTACGCAACTGCGTTCTGCACTCTGCCACTCTATGCTATTCCACTCAACCCTTCTCCACTGTATGGCACTCAAATGTATGACGTTACCTGTCACCTCAGCGTTGGCAGTGAGCCTGGATGTGCAGCTACGTACGCATCCTCCTGCATGCACAACTGGCGTGTGCTGGTCTGTCGTTCCAGGTCAGTGCAGGGGTGTGCCTATCCGGCAAGGGGAACGGGGTGTCTCGGACATGTCCGTGTACAGGAAGTGCGGTAAGTGTGTCTCTGTGTTCTGGTGTGGCCTGTACAAGAGCCGCAGCAGTCGATGTTGTAAAGTGGCATGCACCACCTCCAAACGGCACTGTGATGTTGTAGTTGGAATGTAGCAGGACATGCGCAAATAGGCGTTACAATGGCATGCCGTACGAGTGCACGAGATACAACAGCTCACCGTACAAAAGTGTGGGGGCTCGTGGGAGGGAGGAGCAGCCGTTTGGCAACATTACACACAGTGAACTCGACCATGTGCCACATGCTGGGCATCTCATCCATGATGACCACGGTCGCATCCCACAACACCAACGACTGGCCTTTGTACACATCCTGTATGAATGCAGCGTGGTTTTCACTTCTATGCTCGTTCAGTGGTGTGATGTTGGCAGGTTGTGTGACTTGTGCTCCTTGTTGGTGTGTTTCATTTCGGCCATTGTTAGTCTATATGTGTGTTGTACTTAATTGTGCATGTGTGCCATTCTGCCCATCTCCCCCCCTCCCCCCACTCCCTGCTTCTTCCTCTTCCTAGTGCTGTTGTGTCTATAATTTTGTTGCTGCACACATAAATACATGTAAAGAATAAATTAGAATAGTTCCTTGACTCTTTTAGGTTTCAAAACTTCTCTATTGGTTTCTTTTCAATTTTCCATATGAACCGTTTTTTTTAATATTCAACAACACATAGAAGTCAGAAGTGCAACGTATTCTATCAACACACTTTCTAGAACATTCTACAATACGTGCAGGTTAAAAGTTCATCAATTTTTTAAAACTTTACGATATTTTTTTGTAACATTTTCTTGAACATTTAACGACACGTGCAGGTTAAAAGTTGACGATTGTTTTAAGTTCAAACAGTGCCTTCCAAATGCAAGTAGCAGGTGTGGTTGAGCTGAGCAAATTTTATCCTATGATATGTACTCCACGTTGAAACTGCTTTTTCTTAAGCAATCACAAAGATGCTTTTCCACAAAACTAATGTGCACCCTACTTTTAAAAAATAATGCTTTTCATGATATCTTCAGAGATAAGTTATAGATAGGAATTAGCATTTAAAACACCTTTGAAATTCACTGAAAAAACCATAGGTTTCATGCACATTATAGTTAGGAATTGGCATTTAAAAAACCTTTGAAATTCACTGAAAAAACCAAAGGTTTCAGGGGCGTTACAGTTAGGAATTGGCATTTAAAAAACCTTAGAAATTCACTGAAAAAACCATAGGTTTCAGGGGTGTTATAATTAGCTGGACATTTCCCTCGTACGAAACCCTCGAAATTCCCCTGTTCTAGTTAGTTCAGCTAACTATAACTCGCGTCCCCGCAATGCACTGCTGAGGACGTCACATATTACATCACTCATGACATGGTCAGTGAAATCACTGATGACATCTCAAATGACATCAGTGATGACATCAGTGATGACATCATCCATTGAGTATGTGTTTCTGAACAGTTTTATTATGTTTAATATATATAGGGAAAGGCCTGTTGAAAAATAAATGGGTGTACAAGTGTGTGAATGGATGATTTTCTAGGTGGGTAACTGAGTCTATAAGTGAGTCATTAAATGTATCTTACTGCAGACTAGTGACTAAACTGTGTGAATGTCTGTATGTGTCTGTGTGTTGGTGTATAAGTGGCTGCATGGTTTTGTGAATCGCTATATGAGTGTCTATATGGGTTATTGATTGGTTGTCTGAGTATCTGTATGGGTGCCTGAGTGTTTGTGTGGGTAGGGTGTGTGTGACTCTGTGACTAGATGTGTGAGTGGGTGATTCAGTGGGTGCATGTTTTTAAGAGTGCATCTGTGATGGACTGTATGGTTGGGTGAGTGTATGTATGGGTGTGTTAGTGAATGTATGTATATCTCAGTTGTTCATTGTAGGAAGGTGGATATCTGACTATGGTTACCCCCAACTTTTTGCCTAGTGTCTAGCTGGTTTTTCGACCTAGTTGGCCTGAGATCCTTCCATTCAGGGTCTCAGGCTGTCTGCTCTCTCTTTAGAATGGACTCCATGTACCTTAGGTACATACCCAATTGGTAAGGATCACCTTATTGGACCCTGTACAGTGTACCCTAGGTACCCAGGGCATAGGTGTACCCTAGGCCTCCCAGGGGCTGCAGCATGTATTATGCCACCCCTGGTCTGGCCATCCAATCAGACACAACTGGCTGATCACTCAGCTGGGGCAAGGTCGTGTAATCACCTCTTGCTTAGATATAGTATACCTATATCTACCCTTATATATAGACACATGTGTACCTATCAGCCACTCCTATGGCAGGCCTTAACAATCCTGGAGGCAGAGTGCTTGGTAACATGTGAGATGGTGCTCTAGCATGAGCTGAGCCTGTCTGCAGCTTTCGGAACCATGTCCTTATAGCTGTTCTATGATATAGCCTACCATATACTCTTAAAGTACCTTATAATCCTAAACGGTTATGGTAACTATGGTTTGGCTTTATCAAAACATGTTGTGTAAGGTGTCTAACACTTTGGAATAATACCCCCATACCATTTCTGGTGATGAGGATATTATTCCTCCCTTCTAGAGGGAGAGACATGTTAAAATCCTACTTTGCTGTTTAACTCTCACCAAAGCCTCAGCATCACAAAATGGATGCTGCTGCCACAGACACAGACACGAGTCTGACCTCCTGCTGCTGGGAGCCCTCCCAGCCAGGGAGGCCTGGACAATAGGTTTCCTGCTTGGGGAGGTGCTAGCACCTCCCCAGACAGACTTTAATGTATTGGGGCATGGAGGGCTGAAAGGAATGAGACATGCCTGGGGCACACAAGGTGTCCCATGCATAGTCCAGTTCAAACCGGTGCTGGGGCACTCCAGCCCCAGTCCTGGCGCGAAACTGGACAAAGGGAAGGGGGTGTAACCACCCCCCTCCCAGGTCCCACCCATAAAGCGTGACCTAGCAGGCAACCCAGCCCCCCAGATTAGTATAAGAGTGGTAGCTGGGCCCCAGGAGATTAGATTATCCTGAACTTGCATCTTGAACAGAAACTCTGGACCTTCGACATTCAACGAAAGAAAAAGACTGAAGAATCTCCCTTGTAGCCAAGGAGTGGCTACCCTGTGCAAACAGGCACCATCAAGAGACTTAGCCCTTTGCTTTGCTGAAGTTCTACGAGGAACCGACTGCAGAGCCCGACCAGAGCCTTGACTTCCAGACTTCTCCGACCCTGATCCACATCCACAGCCGAGCTGAGATCCGTGGAGGCGACGAGAGACGTGGGACCGGCTACCTGGGAAAAGTGGTGAGTATCTTCCAGCGCAGCTTCCGAGGCACCCTCGAAGTTGTGCACCGCGGATTGAGAAGCCCCAACCCCAAACACCATCTGCACCGAAGATCAGCCCCTCACACTCCACGAGTCCTGCGTGGGGCCCTTCTGCATTTTCCTGCTTGCCGCGTCTGTCTGGTTGCTTGCCCGTTGGCTAGCAGCCTTTGTGACGACACACCTTTGAACTTCCGCTGCTGGTTTGGCTCCTCCAGACTGGCTCTTCCTCCTCTGCAAAAAAGAAGCACCCCAGACCTTCCTGGTCTGCAACAGAAGCAAGTCCTCCTTTCTTCGTGGGTTCCGTTTGCCAAGGCTTGGTGAGTCCTAGTTCGACTTCGATGCCGCCGACAGCAAGAACCTTTGTGGGACAGCTCGCCTCCTGGTCCTGGTCGTCCTTGACATCTCCTGGTACCCGTGGCTGCTGCGACAAGCTTCCCCTTCCACCTGCAATCTTCACGACATCGCCTGGTTCCTTCCTGGTTCCACGTGGTCACTGGCTAGTGACCCAGACTCTGTCCCTTCTGCTTGCAGGTATCCTCCCTTCTTGATCCCGGCCTTGGGATCCACCGTACACTCTTCACTGACTGCCTGTCAGCACCTTTCCTTCAGGCATCCATAGGAGTCCACGACGAAACCCGACGCAAGTTCACACCTATGCACCCGCAGCCCGTGGGCTAGGTAACTTGGGTACTCCGGTGCTCATCAGGGTATTGACTATCCTAGTGTCTAAGTTTCAAGTCTCGACTTCCTAGTTACTCCAGAAGTGTCCTAAATCTTATTAATTCTAAACTGTACTATTTCTATCGATTATACGCATTACACGTGAGTGGTTCCACTCTGCACCTGAATCCCGTGGGCTTCCCACTTCCTAACTGTTGCTAGTGTAGTGTAGCCCCAGCGATTCCCTAGGCCTAGGCCTATTCCATTTCCGTGACAGTGGTCCTTATACCACTTCTTTAGTATATGGTTTGCGTGGCCCCTAGGGCCTAACTGTATTACTTACCTGTGTGACTTAATGTATGCTTGAATAAGACTGTGTTGTACTTCCCTCGAATCTCATAAAGAGTGCTGAGGGTTTGACTAGAATAAATACACTTTATTTTTTATATATATCTGTTGTGGTGTCCTTTCATTTGGTTTTCAAGGGATTATATATGGTATCACAGCTGGCTTCACATGCCATTCAGAGTTTAGCCTAAGACTGCTCTTGTCCATGCTACCACTAGGATAGCTGGTCTATAAGGTTGACTTTACAACCAATCACCATAAGGGTTGTTTGGACTGATACAAGGTGTACACTAGAACTAGTGACATCATATATCAGGCCAACTTCTCACATACATGTGTCAGTAACTACATATGTGAAACGCAGTGTATATGTGTGTAAGAGTATATAACTATCTATATGTGAGAGTGTGTGATTTTGGGAGTGGCTGTATGCGCTATAGTGCATGGATATCTGTGTCATGTGCTGTTTGTTTTTCTGCAGGAAGACACAGAATTTGTTAGTATTTTTATGAGTAAGTGAACTTGAGTGTTTTTAACTGTATAGGTGAGTAAATTTTACTGTGATTAATTATCTGCATGACTGACTAGATGTGTCAGTACCTCAATGGATGATTGGTGGTGTGTGAGTGTCTATATAGGTGTATAAATGCACAGAGTGAATGTAAGTATGAGTGACTGTACAGGTGAGTGAGTGGAGATGTATGTAGACCTAAAAGTCAATGAGTGGGTGAGTAGTTATTGGTATTGGAGTATCTATGGTTGTCAAAATGGCCGTCTGAAATTTTGAGTCGGTGTTTCAAAGGTTATATTAGGGTGTGGGAAGATGCACTAATTTATCACATGGATGACGTCATCAGTGATGTCATCAGTGATGTCATTTGAGATGTCATCAGTGATGTCATCAGTGATGTCACTGACCATGTCATGAGTGATGTAATATGTGACGTCATCAGCAGTGCATTGCGGGGGCGCGAGTTATAGTTAGCTGAACTAACTATAACAGGGGAATTTCTAGGGCAGGAGTCTCCAACCTGTCGATCGCGAGCTACCGGTAGCTCGCCGACCCTCTGGGAGTAGCTCGCACTGCTTTCCAATTATAGAGAGCGTCATTTAAGCATTTCATTTTTTATCCCTTCATTGTCGTTGTCAGCTATCAGCCCTTGCCCGCCCTCACACAAACCAGCTGCTCTGATTAGCTGAAGTGAGCTTAGCTGGGGCAGGGCGGGGCAAAGAACGTGACGTTCTTCCTGAAGTCACGCGCCACCTGCCTTTTCCAGGCAGGCTCCGCACTTCATAATTGCAGTCTCATCCTCCAGGGAAGCTGCGCAGGACTGGTAAGTGTGCCCCTGAATTAACTGCAGCACAGTTGTTCAAACCGTCTAAGTGTATTGTAAGGCCCTTGATTTTAACATCGGCTGCCACCGCGCTTTACATCTGCCTTCAGTAACAAAGCGCAGTGGCAGCCGATATTACAATTCAAGGTCCTTGCGGGCACTGAACTGCTCCCACGGTCGCAACCGATGGAAAAATCCAAAGTCCTTGCCTGCACTAACTGCTTTCACTGACTACATCACGCTTTAAAATTTGCGTTTGCGTGGTAGTCAGTAAAAGCTGCTCAGTGAATGCAAGGCCCTTTGATTTTAATGTCGGCTGCCTCTGCGCTTTACATCTGCCTTCAATAATAACGTGCGGTGGCAGCCGACCTTAAAATCCAAGGTCCTTGCAGGCACTGAGCTGCTACCATGGTGGAGGCCAATGTTAAAATCAAAATTGCCTTCCCTGAACTGCTTTCACTGACTTCAACACGCTTTAAATTTGCCTTTGCGTGGTAGTCAGTGAAAGCGGTTTAGTGCATGCAAGGCCCTTTGAGTTTAACATCGGCTGCCACTGTGCTTTATATCTGGCTTCAGTAACAAATCACGGTGGCAGCCGATGTTAAAATCCAAAGTCCCTGCAGGCATTGGGTAGCAACTGCGGTGGAAGGCAACGTTAAAATTAAAGATTCTTGGCTGCACAAACTGCTTTCACTTACTACTACAGCAGCTTTAAATTTGCCTTTGCGTGGTAGTCAGTGAAAGCGGCTCAGTGCATGCAAGGCCCTTTGATTTTAACATCGGCTGCCACCGTGCTTTATATCTGCCTTCAGTAATAAGGTGCGGTGGCAGCCGACGTTAAAATCCAAGGTCCTTGCAGGTACTGAGCAGCTACCGCGTAACAGGCAGTGTTAAAGTCAAAGATTCTTGCCTGCACTGAACTGCTTTCACTGACTACAGAATGCTTTAAATTGCCTTTGGGTTGTAATCAGTGAAAGCAGCTCAGTGCATGCACGGCCCTTTGATTTTAACATCGGCTGCCACTGTGCTTTATTATATCTACTTTCAGTTTTAAAGAGCAGTAGCAGCCCATGTTGAAATCAAAGCGCTTTACATGTACTGGCCCGGTCCTCCCAAAACAGGCCCATCACTTCTCTGTCCTGTCACTCCCAGCCTGTCTGTCTCCCACACTCTTCATTTGTGCCAAGGCAGCTCTGCTTGGTGACACGGAGCTGTGTTTTGCTACACCACAGCTAAACAAAACGCATTGATTTGTTAAGTACTTTTAATGGTATGCGCTTAATACAGACAGTTTACAATTTTAGTGGCTGAGATGATGCAATTTCTTCTTGCGTGGGATTTTTCTGAGCAAGGCGCATTAGTCCTTACCTGATTCTACCCATGCACTTTGATCCCATTGATGTTCTTTCTATATATAGCTTGGTTCTTGAGGTGTTACTTAGAAGAATGTTAAATGAAGGACTCGATTATTACACTGATTTGGAAACTCATGGCCTATGCAGGAGGAAAGCAGGCTGGTGAGTGCAGTAGTGATCTGGAGTGTGTGCGCGTGCACGAGGTGTTATTGAATTTGACATTTTGTTTTTAAGGAGCAAATTCATGCTCACTTGTTTGGAGCGTTTTCAGTATTTCATGATGTGTAAGAGTTTGAATAAATTAGATCTGTATATTAGATTTGCTAATGTATAAGTACGCTTTATTTCTATTATTTCAATATTATGTCAGTTTAAACGAGGGGCCTTCTGCTCCAATAATGAAATTTTCAATTAAAGCAAATAGGAGCTATAATGCAGCCCTCTTTATGCATAGTCACAGAAATGTCTCTGAAATATCAGTTTTCCCCACGGTCTGGCCGGAAGACGATAGCCCATTTGAAATACCATGAGAATAAAGAGTTCTACCAGTGTGCTATTTATTTTTCATGCTTATTTTCAGGAAGGTATGTTTTATATAAAAATAATCCAGCTATCTGTTTTTGCATGTGTTTGTATTGTTTGTAGGGGAGTCCTACTTAACGTAAGTGTGATAAGGCTGCACTAGATGAATGTATTGTATTCCTTTTTTAATGGAATACAAAGGGTCGTTCCTGGCTAGAACCTGTTATTGATCTGACTATGGAGCTTTCTGTTTATTGATGTATGCGCTCAGGGACATTGCCATATGTTTCATGCTACTATATTATTACTGGAAGTAGAATAGGACTGTGCAGTGAGTGCAAGGCTTAGCAGACAGTCTGTTGCTGAACATTGCAGAACTATACATTTTCTGAAAATGAACTTTGCAGAGTTAAAGCATCTGTTATAAAAGTGAGTGAAGTGCTTTATAATAAAATTAAGGTTGCCACCTTGCCAAATATCGGCCATTTGTTGTTCCAATAATCTGCAAAGGCCCGGACATGAAAGAAAATCATATGTATTCATTTGTAACATAACTTTTCTCCCTTTGTTTTACTTTTTTTTTATAATGAAGAAAGGGGAAGCCATCTGTTGCAGCATTTTTATAGCGCTTACTAATGTGTGGCACTGAAGCACTTACCTACATGGTTAGCAAGCTATGGCATGTGTAGGATGGGTAGTTCGAAGTGTTTTCTTTGGATTTTGATCCTATGTGGGTAGTGTTTCCTTGTCTTGCCTGATGTACTCCAAAGTGCAGTTATTGTTCTCATGCTATTGGACGCTGCGCGTAGCAGTGTGGTGAATGAGGTGTGAGACAGATATACAGTTTTATTATGTTATGATTTTCACTCTGCTGACAGCTTTGAACAACAGCTCTATAGATCTATGTGTATTTTGTTCAAACCACAGTATGGGCCACTAAGAAATTAGGCTTAAAGACAATGAAGCAGGGCGTGGGAGGTGTCTCCGAAAAATGCGCGAGTTGCTTGGCCTTTAGTAGCTCACGCCGATTTTCACTGATCAGCAGTAGCTCTCACTACCGAAAAGGTTGGAGACCCCTGTTCTAGGGTTTTGTACGAGGGAAATGTCCAGCTAACTATAACACCCCTGAAACCTATGTTTTTTTCGGTGAATATATATATATATATATATGTGTATATATATATATTAATATATCAGATGTATACAAATTAACATAATTTTTAATCAATTAAAATATTAATAAATTATTTATTAATTGTTTAGTGGCTAGTACTTAAACAACTTTCAACTCTAGAAACCCCGTAGCTTGTACCTAATATTTACAGTGAAAAATCTCATTATTGCACAATTTACGTAACTGATAATCAATTAAATAAATAATAAATTAATAATTAATTGATAATTCATTATTATTCCATGAACATCCCACCTTATACCCCTACAAACATAGCAACCCCTACGACACTCTAAATTACAATTTGTAGTTGAAATTGAAACACATAAAATTAACTAAAATACATTATGATTTAAAAAATATATTTTCATGATATTATTAAAAGCGATATTAGCACCAATGATATTCTTGACAACAATATTACTAAACTGGAAAAAATCGATATTTTTGACAACCATATATTCGCATCACAATATTTTTGCATATGATTTTGTATTTCTGATATTTCTGTATCTCGATATTTACAACTCAATATTTCAACCAAATACCATGAGATCTAAGGGCACCAGTGTCAGTGGTACTTCAGTCTCTCTGTAATGGTGCCCACATTGAAACATAATACCGGGGCTTATTGACCCAATTACTAGGGAGGAAGATGAACAATGGTCCATACCGGCCCTTCAAATTCCACCTGCCAAGGCTTGGACATCACTAGCCCTGCAAATTAACTCCCTAACATTAGCTAACTCACTTAGAGCTTGCAATGGGCGCTCTCTGTCAGATCTTGAGGGTAAACATACTTTTAATCGTCCTGGCCAGACTTCGCGTATTGATTACATTTTGGTTGAGGCCAAGACATGGATGAGGGTTCTGGATTTTACGATCCACCCTCGCCATGATAGTGACCACAATGCGCTGACCCTCGATCTGACTGTAGTGATGGAAAATAGCCCCACGCAAAATAGCTGTAGGCCTCAACCCTTATATCTCTCTGGCGACAGAAGACGCCTTAAGTGGACGCTGATTCTAAAATCTCCTGACAAAATCAGCCTTATCTACTCGGCCACATGCAATGCCCTTGCACAAATGTGTCAAACTTTAGACCAGGACACTGATACCAGGAAAAATCACGTCTCCGAAATTCATACTGGGCTAGTTACCATACTGGGAAACTATCTAAATCCCTTGATTCCTAGAAAAAATAAAACCGCGATGGTACTCTCCTGGTTTAACTATGAATGCAGGAAGGCAAAATCAGCCCTACTGGCCACACTAAAATCTGGCGACAGGAATGCGGTCGCTATGAGTAGAATCAAATACAAGCAGACTGTAAAAGTGGCTAAGCAGAACTGGGAATACGAAAAATGGGAGGACATCAAAAGAGCTCTTATCAAAAAGGACATGAGAGAATTCTGGGCAATTGTTAGATCAGAATCAAAGGAAGGCTGCATAGCCGATGACCCCAATATTGCATCGAGTCAATGGGTTGACCATTTTCAGAGTTTGTATGCTCCCTCTGCCCCCACCACTGAGGCCCCTTCCCCCCCTGATGCGATTAATGAAGTTATCGATAGTATATCCTCCAGGGAGGTAGAAAAGGCTGTAAATAGACTTCCAGTAGGCAAGGCACCAGGCCTTGACAAGATTCCAGGGGACCTATACAGGCATAAACCAGAGGTCTGGATACCATATCTCTGTTTACTCTTCAATGCCATCCTCCATGGTGCCCCCATTCCGAATACCTGGGCTGGTGCCGAAATAGTCCCGGTATTTAAAAAGGGCTCCCCTCTCTTGCCTAGTAACTACCGCCCAATTAGCCTAATCGACGTTAGTCAGAAGCTCTTTGCACGTATTATCCTAGATCGAGTGCAAGCCTGGATGGATGAAAAACGAATACTAACTCCTTACCAGGCTGGCTTTAGAGAGAAGACATTCACGGTGGACCAACTTTTCCGACTACAACTTCTTTATTGGAAAACCGTGAGGGTATAGGGTGGCAGCCTCTACCTTATCTTCGTCGATCTCAAAGCAGCTTTTGACTTAGTCCCTCGGCAAACTTTGTGGGCGGTTCTGGCTGAGATGGGGATGCCTGCCTGCCTTTTGGGGATTATAAAACGGCTCCATAATGAAAATTTTGCCCAAGTTAGGTGCGGTAAGTGGGGCAATCTGACCCCAAAGTTCCCTGTTAACCGTGGAGTTAGACAGGGATGTGTCCTGGCCCCAACCCTATTTTCTCTCTACACCAATGCATTAGTGTCCCACCTGAGGGGAGTCAAGGACATCGATGCCCCCAAACTTAACAACGAGCAGGTGGTCGCACTAATGTTTGCTGATGATACCCTTCTGGTGTCTAAATCCCCTATGGGGATTCAACGTGCCCTCGATAGTTTCTCTGAATTTTGTTCCCAGAGAGGCCTTGAGGTTAACTCCTCAAAAACAAAATTCATGATATGCAATCCGCCCCAAAAAAATGGTCCTAACCCTACTCTAGATGGTGTTACTCTGGATAGGGTTTCAGTCTTTGAATATCTCGGTGTCACCCTTTCGGATAGGATGGAATGGGGTCCCCAGCTATCAAAAGCTAAATTACGACTCACGCAGACTTGCGGTGGGATCCTTAAACTATACAGAGCTTCCATCTCAAAACCGATAGCCCCCATCATTGAGATATATAAAGTACAAGCACGGGCTGCATCTCTGTATGGGGTTGAACTATGGGGGCACTGTCTAACCAGAGACATTGGCAGATCTGAGAACCAGTTCTTAAGGTCGCTACTGTCCTTACCATCCAGCACTCCCCTTATACCACTCAGAATGGACTTGGGAGTGAGGTATATTGAAGACGAAATTGCTTTAAGGCCACTTTTGTATTGGCGCAGGCTGTGGGCAACTCCAGGGTTAGAGGACTATCAAAATGACTTAAAATCGCTATTGACCCCCCGTGGTATAGACAATATACCGTGGTTACTTTATATAAAGAGAGAGCTTTTTAGATTAGGCTTTCCTGCTCTATGGCACCATCCTGAAATAAACGCCCCTATACTCTCTAGAGCTGGATTGGCAAACGCCTTTTGGTTAAATAACAAAAACATGATGCTAACCAATAACAAGCTAGGCTCACTGACCATGGACTTCTTTAATATTAAAGAAGACTTCAAAATAGAGTCAGTTTTAGATCTGATGGAGCCTAACGCCTCTAGGAAATTATATATGCAATTCATGTATGGAACATTGCCCCTGAGAGCATTCACAGGAAAATGGTTGATAAATAATCCTTCTGACTGCCCAACCTGTGGAGCTTCTAGTGAAAGTGACCTACATGTCCTCTTTTTTTGCCCCACATATAAACTTATCAGAAAACGTTGGCTTCTTCAACTCTGTAGGAATAGTTTTTTCGGTATCACGTTTCTGGTATGCTGTGTGGCGCAGGAGAAGTTCCCTTTTATTGTCTAATCCCCTGGAACAAATTAACACTCATTGATGTTATTTTCTTACTGTTTTTATGACATTTTAATCTTTTAACCTCTTTTTTACTGTTTTAATGAATTACTGTCAATTAATCTAATCTTTATTGTACTTACTATTTATGAATTGCAATTCCCATTTCTTTTTTCTGTATAATTGTATGTTGTTATGGATTGCTTATCTTTTATGGTCTACGACCGAAATAAAGATTATTTTGATTGATTGATAACATGAACGTGATGTGTTTTGTACACAATGTAGAAACATAATAATCATGTTCACAATTGCAGAGGTCGGTCAACTCTTTAATTATGTGTATTCTTGTGCATGGCCTGAACTGACCACAGTGTTTTTCATGAATGCAAGCTGCAAGAGGTGACCTGCGAAGGGCTGTATCTTGCTAGGGCAAGTCGTTATGTTATGGATCATTTGTTAAGCGTACGTACACCAAAAAAGTCTCAATGGCGGTGAGGTAGAGAGAGGCTACTGCTGTCAGAGTTATTCATAAGCTTGTCTAAACAGCCAAGTTTTCAATTTTTTCCTGAAATCCTCGCAATTCACAGAAGATCTTATTTCAAGAGGAAAAGTGTTCCAAGAATAAGTAGCAGACACAGAAAACTTGGCTCCACTCAACCTCTTCCTATTTCTTCGAGGAACAGCCAGGAGATGTAAGTGTGCTGATCTGAGCTAAACATTAGGGGTGCAGCACTGGAAGATAAGAAAGCTGGACTTTTTCCATTGTGAGATTTATAGACTAAGGGCCTGATTACGACTGGCGGTCTTGGACGGGCTGCCACGCCAGTGCCCCACTTCAAGATTGCCAAAGTCACCCGCACACTGCCCGCCAGATTACGAGTTATAATCCTGCAGACGGTCCTGTGGCGGTGGTCTTACTGTGGTGCATTTGTAATGTCATAACAGATCCTTAGAAAGGAACCGCAGTGGGCCCACTAATGAGTTTTCTTGCATGACATGGACTGTGTAGTCCATGTCATGCAGGAAGAGGGGGTGCAGATAGACAGGGTGAACACCATCTGCCTCCCTGCATGTACCCCTGTGCACAGAGGCAACAGGGCCCCCTTAGTTTCGCCACCACCACACTTTCATGATGGGTTCTCTCCCATGAAAACTATGGCAGTGAGGAAACTTGCAATATGCTTGGGGGTGTCACAGCAGCACCGCCAACATATTGCAGCCCTCAGACTGCTGCAAGACAGGCAGGGATTGCTGATCTCTTGCGGTAGTAGCGGTCCTATGGTGGTCTGACCTCTCAACTCAAAATACAGCAGTTGGACCGGCAGCATGACAGTAGCCACACTCTGTGTGTGTGGCGGTCCATCAGACAGCCAAACTCGTCATCAGCCCCTAAGCGACCTGTTTTGAAAATGAACCTCTGAATTACTGGGAGGCAGAACAGTTTTTTCCCTCAAGCATTTGATACAGCAATATCTAGGCTACAAAAAGACCAGCCTGGCTGCCTGATTCTGTACAACTGCGATTTGCGAGTAAGACCAGAAAGGAGTCCCATGTAGCAAGTATTGGCACAGTCTATGCAGATCATAATTAAAGCAATTAGAATTTGAATAATTGCTTCCGAAGTGAAGTACTTTCTTATTTCCCGAAATTGCTGGAAACACATGTAAATATTGATTTTTAAGTATTTAAAATTATATTATTAGTAGAAATATGTGTTTTTGTATAGTTATTATATGAAATTCTTTAATGAAATTTTATTTATTTGAAACGAAAATCTGACTTTTAGTATTTTGAACCATAACATTTTTTTTTTTAAATAGCAATTTATGAGGAAACACATTAACAGGGAGCACCTAGACACTGATGTTTACCAAGCATGAGGTTGATTTTTGCTAAAACACTTTTTTTAAGTGACACAAAATAATACATTGTTTAACTCCCAATAATTAAGAAGGCTTTTCAGAATGGGAATGTCCTTAACAAAGTAATAGTATTCATATATGTTTACAGGACTGTGTTAGAAGATATGAAAACAGGCATGATAACAAACAGAACTAGGGAGAATTCTCAACAGAACATCCACACTGAAGCCTTTATTGTTTGACTTTACTATATGGCTGGTCTTCATTCTCTGATAACTCTTCATGCTCCATGACATATGTTGAAATACCTCAGACGGGGGTTCGTGCCTGTGTCGAGGAGACAACAGAGGTTGATGGTGTAGGCTGCGTGCCCGCTAATACATCAGTCAGATGACTAAAGTCTGCAGTTATATTGTGGTATGGGTTTGTTGTGACACTATTACTCTAACAATGTTTTTATTTAAGACACTTATACTGTCAGGTAAGGAGCCCATTTTTCGCTCCAATCCCTGTTGAACATTGTGGATTAATATATTGTTACTTACTAAACTGTCAATACAATTTTGAAGATGAGCATTGATGTCTTCCCTTCAAAATTTTCATCACCATGACTTGTTACGTGAGTCACATATGGGTGTATTTTATAGTCTTCACTTGGGGGTGATTAGGATGGCCACCCTAGTGGTATCGGGACCGCCCGTCTGCCATGCGGCGGTCCCATCACCCCTATTATGATGTGACCGCCACCGCGGTGGTTGCATCTGGCATTTTAACATTTTGGCGTGTGCTGCTGCTGCATGGAAAGGCCTGGAATACCACACATCATAATATGGATGGCACCATATATGTGCCCCAGCCCCACCATGCCAGCAATCATAACGATTGCCGACCGTCGGAAAAGCGGCAGACGGACTTTCCGTCCACCGCGTTACTCACCGCCATTCTAATCTGGCAGTGGGTAAATCAGGTTACGATTGTAATGCCATCCTAATCACCCCCTAAGTTCTTATTCAGGCTCAGACATCCCTTCTTCAAGAGCGTCTGTTTCTATCCCCATCTTCATTTAATTAACACTGCACTCCTGTGTCTAGTAGAGACACTTTTCATAGTTGAATGCTTGATCTGCTGCATCCACCTCATGAATTTGTCTTTTGGGCCTTGCAGACGTTGCTGTTTGTTGGGTAGGAGAAAATCTTACATTGAGTTCCTTGGTGAAGATTGGCGTAGTATTGTCCAAATCATGCATTAGGTTTAAGAAAGTCTCTTAATCCATGCAGGGCAGGGATTGCTAAGATTTTTTCCAGTGTTTTGAGTTCATTAGATGAATTTGATAGACCTAAAGAAAAAACAAACACAGAAATAAAAATGTAAGTATATTAAATTATTTTTGCTTAATAAATAACCTTGTTTTCTACACATTTGCACTATTTTCATGTTTTGTTCCTGGCATCAATCTAATATACTGTGAGTGCAGAGACCGGCCGGGACCAGGCGCCAGGACCCTTGGCTCAGCGCCGTGGTATTCCAAGGAAAACCTAATTGCGCTTAATAGCACTACCTATTCCATCAGCCAACTTACACAGCAGATTCTGAGGCGGGAGAACATACTGAAACCCGCAGCTGAAACAGCCAAAAAAAAAACCAATCAGAGAAGGAGAGCAACGGTAACGTCATTGAGCTTCAGCTTGCTGAACACTCGTTCGCTCCAAAAACACCATCTAGAGGTATTCTCCCTGCTCCAGGAGGGGAATATAGATATTCTTGGAGTCACGGAGACATGGTTGGATGACTCTTCCGCACCCGACCTAGTGGCCGCCCTCCCACCCAACTTTGGGGCTATCTCCCATAACAGAAAAGATGGCAGAAAAGGGGGAGGAGTTGCGCTGCTATATAATAATGCCTTTAAAGCAGAAACTATCTGTGCTGAATGCATTGAGGGAGCTGACATCCTAGGCGTCAAGTTCTGCTCTCCCACAAACTGCCTCACGATAATCATCGTATATCGCCCGCCCAAAACCCCCCCAACATTTTTAGAACCTTTCTTGGGTCTGGTCCACGACCTCCGTACAAGATATGAGGGTCTTGTGGTAATGGGCGATTTTAACCTCCACTGGGAGGAGCCCATTAGAGACATTACGTCTAAACAGCTTGAAGACGCAATGACCGCACTAGAATTAACCCAGATTGTGACAGGCCCAACACACATGAAGGGCCATACCTTGGACCTGATATGGACCTCTGTTCCTGCCCTGCGCCCAGTCACTTCATTGCCCTGCATTTGGTCAGACCATTACCTCTTACAGGGTAGCTTAGCTTTCCCGAAACAAGAAAGCATCTCAGCCGACAAATGGCGGGTAGTGAGAAGATGGAACTCCATTAATCCGGATACTTTGCTATCTACTTTACTGCAACCCTCCCACCTAAACAGACTACCTGAAGATGACCTAGAGAAGGCCAGTCAAAAGCTATCGCAAAAACTAGAATCTGCAATTGAGGTGGTAGCCCCAGCTCGTAAGATAAAAATCAGGGAAAAAGGCAAAGGCGCTCCTTGGTTCAATGACGATTTGAGACTCCTAAAACGGGCCCTGCGTCAGTGCGAGAGAGCCTGGCGGAAGGGGTATGATCTCAACTGCCAGACTCTATACAAGGAAAAGCTCGCCTTGTATAAACAAGCCATCAGAACTAGAAAAAGTGAGTTCTACGAGAGCAGAATTGCCACAGCACCTAACCCTCAGAAGGAAATCTTCCAAGTACTTACTGAACTGAGGAAAAAGAAGGAACAACCGCCTTCTTTTACGCAGGAGGACTGCCATAAATTTCAATCCTTCTTTACCTCAAAGATATCTGACCTCCTGATAGAGATCGAAAGCACCCCTAGATTCGACTGCCCGGAAACTCCGCTAACTCTCCCGCCCGCAATCACAGAGCCTTTAACCTCCCTACCCCTATTTACTAAGGACTCCCTGACAAAAGTGATGAACCAAGTTAAATCAGGCTCCCCAGCGGACCCTTGCCCCCCGCAGATATTTAAACAAGCATGGCCAGGCCTTGAGGAGGACATTTTATCGCTCCTAAATAGTTCCCTTACCTCGGGACTAGTCCCATCTACTCTTAAAGAAGCGAGACTGATCCCCCTGCTAAAAAAGGCTGGTGCCGATTCCAAGATTTTAAAGAATTACAGGCCCATATCTCAATTGCCTTTTTTAGCAAAAATACTAGAACATCATGTGCTGTCCGCCCTCTCGCACCACCTGGAGAGTAACGCACTACTCGAACCCAACCAAGCAGGGTTTAGAGCCCACAACAGCACGGAACTAGTCATGTTATCAGTACTAGATGACCTACGTCTTAAAACAGATAATAAAGATCCCTGTGCCCTGGTGCTACTCGACCTCTCCGCGGCATTCGATACGGTCAATCATGACCTTCTTTTGTCGCGGTTGGGGGAGTTTGGCATCAAGGGCACGGCCCACGCCTGGCTGACCTCGTTCCTTGGTGGACGGGTTCAGAAAGTACAACTGGATGACATGGTGTCAGAGGCTGCTAAAATCACATGCGGCGTCCCGCAGGGCTCTGCCTTGTCCCCCTTGATGTTTAACACATATCTGCAGCCCCTCATTTCATCTCTGAATCAGATGGACTGCAACATATATAATTATGCCGACGACACCCAGATCATCATTCAGATAGGCGATTCCCCTATGGCTGATCAAAAATTGAAGAATATTCTAAAATTTACAGTCAACTGGATGACGGCAAATTTTTTAAAGATCAACCCGGACAAGACGGAGGTTCTGCCTATCACAACGTCATCTAGCCCTTGGTGCGACCTCCTTTGGCCATCCGAATTAGGTAACGCCCCAATACCGGCAACAGCAGTAAAAAGCCTGGGCATAATCATCGACACGAATCTCACTATGTCAGCCCAGGTCTCGGCGGTGGTGGGCACTTGTGTAGGCCTCCTGAGACAACTGCACAAGCTAGCTCCCATCCTAAAGGCAGACACTCTCAGACGAGCAGTGTCAGCCTTAATTCTGGCCCGACTGGATTATGGTAATGCCATGTACTTCGGCATTCCGAAAAAACTCACCAAGAGACTCCAGATCGTCATGAATGACGCGGCCAGACTTATATATAATAAACCAAGAAGGACACCGGCCACCCCCCTCCTCCGGGAGCTACACTGGTTGCCAGTGAATCAACGAGCCAAGTTCAAGGGCCTATGCATTACGCAGAAAGCCTTATATGGGCAAGCCCCGAAATACATCAAAAAACGCCTTGTCCCATATGCTCCTAACAGGAACCTACGCTCAGCCAACGCCGCCCTATTGATCTGCCCTAGGATCAAACGATCCACCATCGGTGGTCGGACATTTTCCCACATAATGCCCAAAGCTTGGAACCAACTGCCTGAAAATCTGCGCAAAGAAACCAGACTCCTGCCTTTTAGGAAAGAGCTAAAAACTGTGCTCTTTCAAGAGGCATGGGGTAACATCTAGTCGGTTTTTCTTCCTGCCAGTACTCACTCGTCTGCTAAGCGCTTAGAGACCCCGGGGTGATAAGGCGCTCTACAAGTTAAAAATACAAATACAAATACCTAGCAATGTCTCTTGACGTAAGGTCCTCTACCTGTCCTATGAATTTGAGGAATACACCAAGCATGCCTTCCTTGACAGACACATAACTACTGTCCTCCTCATGGATTTTGCATGGAAAACTATGGTGGGAAAGTAATGAGATTTGTAAAGATGTAATCAGACCTTTTTATCATTGTAACTTGAGTGCAGACCTACCAGCCCATGTGTGTAAAGTCCAACCTCTATGTACTTGCTCAGTCCTTCGTGCTAACATCTTGAGTGTTTGTCTGTGTGTGTATGATTCAGAGCAATGCAAGCAATTGGGAATAATTCATGCAGCTATTAATAAGACAGACACTTAAGTGATGGGAGGGGAGACATGGCTTCTTTAGATAGTCTATGGGCCAATAATGATGTGGTAACTTTCAAATGAGGACTTTCTTTTATATTTTCTTGATTACTCCTTTAGTTGGGCTGATGGTAAGCAGGCGCAGAAGCATCACACATATTTTAGTCTATGTTGTCAATTCTCAAGAATAGAGACAATCCTGATATGGGAAGGATCACTGTGGAGCAGTCTGGAATGAACATTTGAAAGAAGAACCACCCTCAACCAATTATGAAAATGCAGGCAGTGCATCCTATTGTCTGTCAGTTCTGTCTTCAAGTTAGCACTACAGTACCACAATTGTTTTTCCAGTTTCAAGACCTCTATGATCAAGTTAGTGTGTGATCAACAGAGTACTTAGGACTATTGTATACCCAGAGCTTTTGTCTGCTTCACAGCCAGCTTCCAGTAGCTGAAAAGACGTTGCCTAATTCTGATGATCCCTTGTATAATTATTAGAAGTCTGAATGCCTTCTGAGAGGGGTAAGAAGCCTGGAAACCATGCAGGAGGAGTGTTGGTCAAGGATAAGTGAAGTACATCTACCTTCAGCGCTGAGGACAGCAATCTTAGTATCCTGAATTCGTGGGGTATACGTCAGTCTGCATTGGTTTTTGGCAGGACACCCAAAGTCTTAGACAGAAATCGTTAAGGCAAGGTCTGCGCAGTGATCCTGAATAAATGCTCAGCTTTTCCATCGCCGTACCACCATCAGGAGACCCGCTTGCCAAACAGCAGACAGCAGCCTGCGCCTTTTCGCACTGAGCCTAGATTATTGGCCCAGACAATGGCAGCACCCAGCCCGAATAGCATGCCAACGATGGACCCACCTTTTTACAGTAAGATCAAACATCCTTTTTGGAATGTAACACTTGTCTGCTCAACCCCTGCTAGGAGCACAGGAGACCACCTCAAAATCAGCTCACAAAATCTAAACCTGCCAAGTGGTCACTCCACCATCATACCACACATTGCAGATGGAGTTGCCAGTCCGAGCACCACCTCTCAGAAGAGAGACAGTGGGTGAGCACACTGAGAAAGAAGACAGGCCTGTGACCAAAGGACTATCATACAATGGGTGGTTAGAAACTACGAAAGACTGAACTGAGAGAGAATGAGCACAGGAACCTTAGAAGGGACATGTGAGCCTGGGTCATAATAAAGCTGATAACACATGCAAAAAGAGTTGGGGAACCACCTGAAGAAGAAAATTGGGACAAATGGTACATAGCTGATGGAGGACCAGCCCTGCCCTGTCCTACAATGTGTTCTGACTAAACGAATGTTTAGTATTCCTTTGTAAAGTGCAATAAAATAATTTTCTTTCTTGAAATATACTCACTGGGTTGTACGTTCACTTAGTTCTATTATTCTTAATTCTATTGACTGAGTAGTCACTGGGAAGCCTGTAACTGTTTGGCATCACTACCACTGAGAAGCACATGCTGAAGGGGGTTAAACTTAGTCCAGTTTGCTAAGGAATAGTAGGACAGACTCCGGACCACAGACTGTCACAGAATCCAAGGGTGAAAGCCCACAGCACCTCTTTGCCACATGACCCACCCCCCAAAGCAAAGTCTGACAGAGTTAGAAAAAATAGTTTCCTTAATCCTGTGAAAGGGCACATTTAAAACTCCTTTTAATACATGATAAAGTAATAACGACCGCATAATAATGTGAAATTAAATATTTAATAAAATTCCTTTACACGCCAAAACAAAATACCCTCAAATACTTTGCTACCCCATCCATAGTTTATCTATATTTTAAAAAAAAATGAAAACATAAAAAACTATTTGTGATAATTCAACTGGCCTACCCTGAGGCGAGGCCTTATATCCAATGGTTCTGCAGCTGCTCCTCAATAGGGGCCAACTCCAGGTGGATGTCTGGACTTCCACCACCAGTTACCATTGCAACTCTCACGTTCTGCGCCAGCGACTACCTGCTGCCTGCTGTCTCAAACACCCCAAACCGAAAATCACAATGAAACAGATGACCTACATGCTCAAACTATACTAAATTACTGGTCACTAGCTGCAATACTTAAAGCACCAGCAAATATTGAGTAAGTATTAAACACTCACTCATTTGCCTAATGAGGCTTTCATTCAGTGAATGCCATATTCATAGAACTCAATGCCAAAAGGTTCGACATTTGCGCTCCTAGCTGCTGCACTGCGAAAATGAGATAACACTCTCCTCTCTTCTTAAAGTAAACAATATTTTTCCAAAGTACACCAAGTTAATCCAAAGGTATATCGAACAATTTTGCTGAAAATAGGTAATCCATATCTTCAATATATATAAGATCACTCCGGAGACAGCTATGTTGAGTCAAAAACTTTATTACGCATTTTCAAATGCCCTATGTTCCCGATCCAGGCTATTTCATGGGCATGTGCTGTCAACTGCCCCTCGAGCCAACTCGTTAAAAACCCAATGCATTTCGAATTGTATTAATTCTTCATCAGGGGTTGCTGTGATAAATCAGAAAGAACCACATAAGCACGAATTCAAGAATAAGCGCAAATTCGAGAATAAATTACATTGAATATCTATAAAACATAATTTCATGCTGCATTGTTCTCAAATTTACCCCTGGCAGTCCCACATTGACCCCCCTCTTAAATACACATTCTGCAACTAAAGTGAAATAACGTGAAATACATCAAACACTACAAAACCCTCTACTCGCAAATGTCGAACCTTTTAGCAATGCTTTTGATACACTGTGGAGGGACGAACCACAGTGCTGAATGCACGCATTCATCTCGCAATTTAAGCAAAACTTTACGAACATTAAGGGAAGGAGTGCACTCGCCATCATTATATTATATTTGCATATTCATAGAATTGACATTTATGGACTGCTCATTCATGGAACTAATTTATGTAGATTGCAAATTCATGGGATTGACTATTCTCAGACATTGATTTACTGAAGTAATGAGGCATTTATATTCGTTCATTGGTACTACAGGACGAAAGGCTGATTATCTGAATATATTATGGTATATAAGATACTCATTTGTCAGACTAATTAGCATGACACTTGTTAACTGCACTAATTAATATGAGATGGTATTTATTGATCTAGTCAGTATTAGAAACTGCATGGAAATCAATATGGATTTCTCATTCTTTGTACACTAGTGAGATATTCATTCATTGAACTTATTGTTAAATGCTGCTCATCTCATTCACTGAACAAATTAATGAAAGATGCTCATTCATTTAACAGAAGAAGCTTATTTACTTTAGTAATTAACAGGAGGACCTCGTTCATTAAAGGGATTATTATGTTGATTAAAAGCACCAGCAAATATAATTAGTCTCGCTGTAGAATCAGGACACACAAGCAAAAGTCCTTTCAGGGCCCATACACCAACACAATTTCTTTCAGGTGAAAGGAAAGCTGTTTTGAGACATTACGCTCGTCCTGTGGTTGATCCACAACTCTGGTACTTCCTGCCCTTTCTATGCCATACACCACAATGGAAAGATGGGGGGCATATTTACAAGGGGATATCACCACCAAAAAGTCACTTTTATTGATATTCTGGTGGCGATATCCCCTACTCCTTCTTTACAAGACGGCGTTAAGCCACTTAACTTGGCATAACGCTACCTTGTAAATAAGGCCCCTTTTCACACTTCACTTAGCTGAAAGGGGCGTGAAAGGAGTGCTGCAGTGTGCGTTCCGCAGCAACACCCATTGCTTTTGACGATAGCCCATATTTACAAGGAGGGAGCAGCGCAAAAAATGAAGGCCCGGTAAAACCTGGTCTTAGAATTGAGATACGAGGAGAAGTTAATAATTTCTCCTCGTATTTTGCACTTTCTATGAGTGCTGCACTAAAAGTGGCATTCTGGTGCCTTATCCCCTTATAAATATGCCCCCAAATTTCTCCTCATATTTTGCTCTTTCTATTTGTGCTGCATTCTGCTGCACACATAGAAACAGCAAATCACCTTTAAAGTCTGTTTATGTGCAGAAACATGTCCCTTCCTGAATGTAAACAATTGCCCCTGCAGCGCAGGCACCCTTGCAACATGGAGCAAGGTTGCCTGGTAGTGGCGGCTCCTCCGCTAAGGTGGAGGAATATCACTCCACTGCTTCGCAGCAGTGAAGTAAAGGAAACAAAATGATAATAACTCTCACTATGATCATGTTAGGTTTCCTTCTGCTGCAGCTTTGAGTTTGGAGTGGGGCTGCTCCAAAAGAGGAGCAGCCTAGGAGTGGTTTGCCCACTCTTAATTGCACATGACTGTTTGGCCGGCCAAACATTCATGTGCACTTCGCATCTTCTCCATGCAGACTGCATTACAGTCTGCGTGGAGAACATGCTAAGGCCCCCATTCCCTGGCTGAGCGCCTTTCCACGGCGCTCAGACCAATCACAACACTGCATTGCAGCGTTGTGATGGTATGCTGGTAGACAGGTGCTTCCTGCTGCTTCCTGCATCCTGCTGCGACACTAGAGTCAGGCCATCACAGGTGTTTTTTTTTTTACTGTAACACAACATCCTGGAAAAAGCAAACATTCTTTGCAGAATTAAGTAAAGCATGTGAAATATAAACAGGAACAACATGGATTATCTTACAATTCTTTACACTCATTTTTCAGAAAACAATCAGTAGTTTTGCGTGTAAAGCTAAGGGTGTGAATACATGGGCTCGAAAATGACCCGTGTCAATTTCCGTTTTTAAATACTGCCGAGTCTGCGACCTAGAGAAAACTGGCCGACTTACAGCCCTGGGTAATAATACCTTTGCACAACCCCACCATTAAGAGTTGACACACCATGCTCCTCTACTAATTCCTGCTCAAACAGTAGTAGACTTCAGAAACTCATCTACAACTAGGGGTGGGTGAAAGTGGGTGTTAAACAGCTCAGAATTCCCCCGCCCACTATTTTGGCAAACACCAGCCCTCGGCTGAAAACAAAAAGCAAAGGAGTAAAAATACCCCTCAGAACATGAATTTCTTGCTCTCCACAGTGTGGAACACATGTACTGTAGCACTGCCGGCGGCCAGTCAATGTAATTACCTCAACGTTAATTCCATCAGGTTATATATAATGGCCAGATGAGCAACGCCCATAGGACTGAAAAGGCTTTAGCCCCCCCCCCCCTTGTTGTGTCTCTCAACCCGGGCTAGTGCAGCTTGAGCTGCTGTGGAATCGGCTGGGCAGTGTCTGGTGTCTTATCTCACCCACACAGAGTTTTTCACAGGTCTTTCAAAGACCATTTACATGCCTTTTGTGAACTGGTTAATGAGGCTTTGTTTGTTATTTTCACTGGTTCCAGTAACCCGTGGATCCCACTCTGACTAGTCCTTACATTTGTATTTTATTTGTACTGCCACAGTAGGAGAATGCATTGAGTGAAAAGGCATCTCAAGTGCAGGGACGCCACCTTTCCAAAAGGAAAATACCAGCCATTTGTTTACAGAGTCTGCAAAGGCTTAGCCTTTACACTAAATAGGGTTGTAAATAAAATGGTATGTGTTAATTTGTAGCCTAACTTTTCTGTCTTTATCTCCTTTAATTATTAGTCATGGATCATTAATTCAGCCCTGGAAGACATTTAAAGTGCTTGCTATTTATATTTGCTGTTTGAAGTATGCACAGGTAAGTGCTAAAAAATACCGGCTTTATGTGATTTTGCTTATTTTTGTAATGGCTGGGAAATCAAAATACCGATGGTGCTGGTAGAAATCCGATCAGCTGGCAACCCCAATCAGGAGACTAAAAGTTTGTGGCAGGATCAGCATATTATTTATTCCCTCCACCCTCAATCCCTGATTGATGCCATAATAGCAATAGTTTAGCTTATATCTGAAATCCAATACAATTATCAGTTTCTCCAGGTGTCTGGGAATACATCTTGCATTCAGACAACCCACTCCTCATTCTCACTGCTCACCCTTCACTTTCACTATTGCCCCGCACTCACAACAAATACATTGCACTCACACTGCTCAATATGCACTCACTCCATTCACCCATCTCCTACCCAGCACTCACATGAGCACACCTCTTTCCCTGCTTGCACATGACACTTCACTCACGTCACTTTCATCACTCACCCTATACTCACAGTGATCACACTGCCTTCATGATGTTACCCTGCACTCACCCTGTTCATCCTCCTCTTACCCTGTGCTTACTCGGGTACACTGCTCACCCTGCACTCAAAGCAACTACACTTTAATCATGCCCCTCTCCATGAACTCACGCCATTCACCCATCTCCTACCTGGCACTCACACAAGCACACCGCTCACCCTGCATGCACATGACACTACACTCATATGTCACTTTCATCACGCATGCTATACTCACACCGATCACACTGCCTTCATGCTGTTACCCTGCACTCACATGTTCATCCTCCTCTTACCCTGTGCTAACACAAGCAGACCAATCACCCTGTACACACAGTGATTACACTCCACTCACACCACTCACCATGCACTCACGCTTTTCACCCTGCACTTACACATGAGCACACTACTCATCGTGCACTCATGTGGCACTTCACTCACCTGTCACTCTCACTGCTCACTCTTCATTCTCACTCAAATAAGCACATCACTCACCATGCATTCATTCCCCTCACTCTGCACTTTCACCCACACCCAAACTCATGTCACATCACTCACCCTGCAGTCACTTTTCTCACCCTACTCTCACAGCATCACATCACTCACTGTGCACTCACATAGGCACTCCTGTCAGTCACACAGCTCACCCTTCACTTACATGGGCCCAGCACTCACACCACTCTAACAAGCACAACACTCACCCTGGAGTCACACCACTCACCCTGCACTTCCTCTTCTCACCCTGCACTCACAGAGACAAACCTCCCAGCCTACATTCATACAGGCACTGTGTTCATTCTGTCTACACTCAGAGACAATGGTCTGCCGAAACTCATAGGGACACATCACTCACTCTGCAGTAACTACTCTCACCATGGACTCACCAGTCATTCTCACAGATGACCCTTTACTGCCACCGCTCACCCTGCACCACACAGAGGTACACCACTCACCCTGCATTTACACTTCTCACACCACCCTGCACTTACTCTTCTCGCTCTGCACGCACTCTTCTCACTTGACACTCACATGGGCCCTCCTCTCACCTTGCATTCATGCAGCTCACCCGACACTCACATCAGCATATTTTTCACCCTACACTTCCACCACTCACTCTGCACTCACACACACTGTTCACTATCACCCAGCACATACATGAGCACACCTCTTACTCTGCACATATAAAAATGACACAACACTTATGAATATATACATATTTCTACAAAGGCACACACAGAATACCTGCTCTTTTTGTAGTGCTATATGCCTACTTAATTCCATCTGCAACAAAGGATGGTCAAGAGGGGAGAGTAGAATGTGAACGTGGATGGTACAAGGAGGGATATTTGGGCTGAGGCTTTGGGGTATAGGGCTGGATTGTGGATCATCTGACACCGTCAGCAATTCCTGGCTTTCCATTCACCACATTCCGAGACATGTAGGTTGTTTTTTTACATTGTAATCTGGGTCTCAAAAACTGATAAATGCAAAGTGTTACTGGGTAAAATCCATGGTTGACATTTCATAAGATTAGTTGGAGGCTGTGATATTATATGTTAGATCATGGATTAGTTCATTTCCAATACAGTTACTGCTTGATCTACACATGAAACAAAGTATAAGCCCCATGCAGCTATTTTAAGGAAGTGCACTTTTCATTCACATCATACTTGTAACAAACATTAACAAGGCAATATTTATATTTTTTTGAATAGCATATAGAGAATGTGTTTTTAATAAACTTCACTAAAAGGCAGGTATAGCAAAAGCAGCAGGGCAAGCTTTTCTAACACAATAACAGCAGATTGACTAATGAAAGTGTGAGCGGCAGTGAGTCTGTGTGTGAGTGTGACAGAGTAAAAAGGAATGAAAGAGTGCAAGAGATATAGTGAGAATGTGTGTGTGAGAGAATGTGTGAGTAAGTTTATGTGTGTTATGCTTGCAAGTGTGCTTAATGGAGGTTATTCTTGTTTTATGGACAAGGGCACTAATAGCATAGGGATGAGAGGTGTTACCTCTGGAAAACTGCAGTGCCTGACATGCTTGAACTGACGAGCGAGGTGTCTACTTCTGCCCAGGCGAGTTATTCAGATGGTGATTCATTCACGAATTACATACATTACTTCATGCAACATGGAATTATCATGAGTGAGCTTTGAGTTGCCCACATTTTGGAACCTTTGAATATTGGTTATAGACCGCAACTTAAGTGCGGACATCCCATCCCTGGGGGCTGTGATCAAATATTCGTCAACGGGCACCTTTGAATAGGTTGTCTCCCTATTCCCCTGTCCTGAGGAAGACCCGACAGCTGAGGACGTAGTTACCCTCTATGCTTCTAAGACGGGTCGAAATGTTAACACTTGTCCCAAAGTGGGCCTGTACCACGTGCCACTGTTATCTCACCCAAATCTACACATGATATATCTCTGTCTTTGGAAATCACCATAAAATGCTTATAAAAATAGCCAATGGTGGACAGGCCATGCCAAACTGGTTTTGTTGTTATGGATAACCAGTTATCTTTTGGAATGATTAGAATAATTTTATATTTTGAATTACCTTCACTCTCATTCCTTCTCCCTTTTTTCACTTCATCTATTGCACGCAGGAGCACAACATGTTTGCACACCCCTCCCTTTGGAGCAACCTCCTAACTATTACTGAGTATGGTAGTGTTTCTACCAGTTTGGAAATGTATCTGTGAATAAAAACAGGAATGTTCTTAGAAAGTCAATAGGTGCCAATGTTGTTTATTATGCCTGGTGCACACTAAAAGGTTTTTGTCTGTTTTTGATACTTTTTGATGACTATATGCATGCATAAATTTGGACTCTGATAGCGATTACTCCCAGACTTTGTTGCGTTATAAATAAGTCCAGGACCAAATGTTTTCTGTAGTACTCTATTAAGACACCATCATTAGCTTTGGGGACTCGAACTGTCTAACTGAGAAAGCCACTGGTCCAGTCATTAACTTGTCTACTGCAAAGAACGTGTAACATGCAGATCACAGAACTGAATGTGAGTGAACTATAAGTTGCTTTAAAATAAAATGAAATGTATGTCAGAGCGAGGCTATGGAGATGAGAGGCACTGTTGGAGAGTGGTAATCAGGGAATTGATGGTGGAAAAGGAGATTATGGGGGAGGAGAATGCCAAAAAAGACTATCCTAATGACCGCCACCAGCCCTCGAGTCGGCCCTGGCTGGGAGCCTTAGCCACCCACGAAGTTTGGGTCTAGTTGAGCCCCTGATAATGGCCGACCACTGAAAGGGCTCCTCAAAGCAAGTTTCTCAGCAAGGGAGCTTGTGTATTGGACCTGCCTTTAGACAGGCGCAGTACACAGGCTTCCATGCAGGGGAAGTCGCTTGGACTCAGGGGCCCAGGCAAAGTATTCAACTTAATGCAGTTACCATTAATTTAAATACATTACCTGGCAAATTAACTGGCTCCTTAGAGTGCTTCTGAACCCAACAGTGCTTTTAGCCTTGTGGTTTTTTTCCCTTTGGACAATCAGATCAGCCCTACTCCCATTCTGCGGGCATGAAACAGGGAAAATATCCTGTGTTTCGCATACTGTGTGGAAATTTCACCCACCCATATGTACACCCAAAAATAAAACACATCTAGACTATCTGCTGACACATACCTGTAAGTACAACAGTCACCAGACAAAAGAAGCCTCTTGTCTGCTACATGGGAACACTCATTGCAAAAGTGGATGTTCTTTATGAAGGCCCTGGTGTGCCCATGTGCCTCCTTTTCTTAGGAGCAGAATGTATTTCAAAGGGGGCAAGGAGCACCATAGCCGTGCTTGACGTCGATGCAAGAACCACTGCCTCCTTACAGAGACAGGCGAGACCACCAGAGACTGCACACTCGCCTGCGGCGTAACACAGGCCCCCGCAGCCCCTGCGTTGCATGGGGCCCCGCGCTCCAGGGTCCCCCTCACTCTCAGCGGGAGCCAGCAAGCCTAAATGGTGTGCACGGCCTCAAATGGTGCGCGCACGGCACGCCACGGCATCTTCTTCATTCATTAATTAAGGTGTGCACACCTGTACTCTTAATTAATTATTGGTGCGCAGGCACGGGCCTTGTCGCCTCGGCTGGCAGGCTCTCTGGGCTCTTCATTAATTAAAGTTGGGCGTGCACTTCTCTCCACGTCTGCGCATTCTTCAGGGTGGGGCATAGAGGGTGAGGCTGGTGGCCAATGCCATTTTCATGTGCATTGCAATTGAAAGTGTGGGTGACCAGTGAGGTGAGAGGCATCCTAGGACCCAGGCCAGCCGGAGATCAGTGAGAACTTGGAAGGACCATGCGGCCGCCAGGCATTATTTAATTATTACTAGCCCCTGCCTGGCTAACCTTGCCCTCTTGAGCTGCCCTCTCGCGCCTGCCTGCTCTGAAGCTGCAGGCCAGGCCTCAGGTAAGTCTGTCCGAGGCAGGAGTGGTGCATGGGTGGTGGTGTCGAGGGGTCTTAGTGGATGGGGGACGACTTCTTTGCTTAAAACAAATTTACTGATTTCTTGCACCAGCTTTGTTTTCTAATTGCTTTCAATCCGTAAAATCATGCCAACAGGGGGTGCGGTCTGCCTTCGAGCTGCAGTTTCTGTGAAGTTCCCGGGCGCCTTGTGTAACTGCCAGACCTCTATCGTTAAGTGGGGCCGGGGCGGGAAGTCGTTTTAATGCTGACAGGGAGATGGAGAAAGTTGTGATTGGCAGAATGCAATGGAGAGCAGACAGCTATTGGTGTGTGTTATGCTGCTGGAACTTTTCGGTCCTTGCTTTCCAGTGGTACCACCAAATAACAACAGCCCTGCCTTCATTAAATAATTGAACAGAACATGGGCTTCTACTGGAATTCTCTGCGGCATAATATCAAGCCCATTATCGCTGCTTTTAGCGGCAGTTTCCTGCCGCTAAAGCGGCGATAATTTTAACGCCGTCCTTGCTAATATGCCCCTTAGATCGCATTATAACAGATGCTCTGCTCATGACGTTTTGCAATCACTAGCTATCCCTATCCTTACGGGGCACAGGGGACTTGAATCCTATGCTACACAATGTTCTTTCCACTGTGTAATTCTGGGCCTGGTGCTGATGAAGGATTTATTAAACCACAACTGATGATTAGTGATACCATGTCAACAATAAAATCACATAGCAACAGTTAGTGACTGCCTGCAGAAACAGACCTCAATATTTACAGATGTGAATCATTCTGCGTATACATTTAATGCCTCGTTGTTATGTATTTCAAGCACCTTAGCTATCTCTTCCTTGCAGAAGTGAGCCAAAATATGAAGAGGCCTTTTTTGTTTGTGGCTGTGACATGTCCAGGGCTTCATTTCAAGTTGTGTGTTAATAGAAATCATGGGGAAAAAAATGTTCATGCAAGTTTCTTTTTTCCATAACACTTCTAGTAATAATAATTTTGACAAAGGACAAAGAATATACCTCAAAACAAAGACACAGCACTCACATGATTAATTTCTACAGACCTTTTTATTATTGCGGCTCCAAGTCCTTAGAGTATTTCGCAGGGCCGGACTGGGAACAGGAACTGGCCCTGGCAAACTGCTCAGCCGCCCCCCCCCCCAGGGTGAAGGGGAGTGCAGCCGAGCAGTTTGCGAGGGCCGGTTTCAGCCGATTTTGTTACAGGGGGCTGATATTGCCGACACACGGTAACAAAAACCGGCTCCCACCCTAGCGACCTACAGGGGAAATGCCCAGTGCCCGCAATGGCCAGTCCGGCCCTGGTATCTCGTTGTTCTAATGGGTGTAAGTTCTGATATTTATACGTTTCCCTCGTCTTCATTGCTTAATTTTGCTTGCCAGAAAGTGTCACTCATCATCGTTGAATGCCATTCATAATTGCACTGGAATCATGAAAATGTCACACATAAGCAATCGGAAACCTTGGCAGCTATGTAGAGGTCCTCTTCCCTTACCAAATAATCCATTGGCCCCCATACACACAGTGAGTCAGAAACACACTTACTCATACATACATGCACAGGTCCGCGCCAATCAGCCCTGGCCCTGCTGCAGTGGTGTAACAAAGGCACCCGCAGCCCCCACGGATTGGGTTGGCCCCGAGCTCCATGGGGCCCCTTCAGAACAGCACCCTGGCTTGAGCACTCCTGAGTGAGTCCGGAGGGGGCCCTCTCCATGTACTTTGCTGAGGGGCCTTCTCAAGTTTCGTTACTCCACTGACACTCGCACTGAACTAACAATTAAATGCTGCAATTTATCGATCGACGTGTAAATTCGTCTCTAAATGGCTGCCTTTTCCTAAAACAAAATTATTGAAGCTGGGGAAAGTATTAAGTGTTTGATGCCACTTGAGTGGGCACTGGATGGATCTTAAAAGTTAATGATCTATTGTTCTGTGAAAAGGAACAGCTACAGATCAGCTATCTGCTACCACAATAGCAAAAAACACACACAGCGCTATTTACAGTTGGAGACCGCACAAACAGTGTGGACTTTTGTTATCAGTCATAGATGAAGAGCAATTGGTGTGAACATGAAAAAAGAGACGAGCGCGTGCGATGGGTCTGCTCACAACCCACAATGTTCACACATCAACCGACTGCTCGGGGAGGACCACATTACTGCAGAGCTCCAAGGGGGACGTTTGTGCAACCCACAGGCGAACCACAGCCGAGGTCGCTCAATTTCCATTCAGCTTCATATTGAATTGTCTCTTAATAGTTCTGTTCTGTTTTTATTGATAGGTCCAAGAAACGCATAGAAGACGCCTGTGTTCGTCAAGGAAATAATCAGAACATCATTCAACACATTCAACCAGAGCCAATAAAGGATAATAAAACACAGAGAAAAAAATGTGCAAAGCAAACAAAAGAATCTTTGGCTTGTTTTATGTGTTATTTCTGCAATGAACGTGTGTATGTTGTTCTATATGGTCAGGTGCACAAACAAAACACACACACAGCACCCACAGGCACACAGATATGCAGATGCGAATATGAACATACAACTACAGAGACAAGCAGTCAAACAGTCAATCAATCAATCAATCAAGGGTTTCTAGAGCACAAACTACTCACCCGGACCGGGTCCCAAGGCGCTGAGGGAAAAGGGTGGTGGGGGGGGGAGGGGGAGGGGGTGGAGGTTTTCGCAGATCCTGGAGGTTTACTGAGTTCCATCGAAGAGCCAGGTCTTGAGGTCCTTTAGGAACTCAGGGAGCGTTGCAGTGTGCCGGAGGTGGAGTGGGAGGGAGTTCCAACACACACAGAACATGAGGACACTGGTGGATTTTGATATAAAAGGGTGGATTGATAGCTATGTGATTGTATAACAGAATGTACAGATGGCTGGATGCCAGTTTTGAATGTGATGGTAGCCACTTCGGGATGGACGGTAGATGTATAGGTGTGGGTAGATGTTTATGGAAGGAAGCATACATGGACATGTTCATGTTCGGATAATTGTGCGAATGAGAATGGGTGAACCGATGACTGTGGACAAATTGGCGCATAAGTGAAGATTAAAGGATACATGGATGTTGATGCACAGAATAAGTAAGTCATTTCCAATTGTAACGATCTGCTAGTCAATAATAAGTATGCTTTTATGGCTGTAAAACCTACTCCGAATAAACCTGATTTGACTTGACGAAGTATTTTATGAACTGGAAATTGAGAGGTGCTTTGACAATGAGTTTGACAAACATGCTATCTACATAACTGCCAGAGCTCTAAGCCTTTTTGTTACACGCACTGCTCGAACTGTTCAGATGTGCTATGTGCAACTGCACTGCACCAACTGTACGCAGAAGGAAATTACACCATAAGCACAACATGCTAACGAGATTCAATATTATGTGCATTCAATTTCTTCAGTCTCGTTTTGCAAATTACACCCACTCTAAAATACAGACTACCATTTTCAAAACCATAGACACACCAATACCAGTTAATACATACCCACTTACTGAGTCCTAGGTCTACACACACACATCCACTCATTCATCCATACAGTCATTCATACATGCAGTCACTCATCAATATAGCACTATCATATGCACTCATACACCTATACAGACACTCACACACTTCCACTCAGCCATAAAGTTACTCACACACCTAGTCAGTCATGCATAGACTCAATCACACTGCCATTTACTCACTTATACAGTTGTACACACACCACCTCACTTATTTATACAAATACTAACACATACTTAGTCTCTTATACAATCACTGAGACAAGCACACACTCATCCATACAGCCACTCTCACAATCACTCACTCTCACATATAATAATTTATATACTCCAACACTCACATATACTGCCTTTCACATATGTCGTAATTCACACATGTACCACTGCGACATCCATTCACTCACCAACACACCCATATACACACTCACCCACCCATACAGCCCTTTACAGATGCACTCTTGAACACATACACCCAGTGAATCACCCACTCACACATCTATGAACAGAGTCCTACACTCCCCACCCACCCACACAGACACTCAGGCACCCATATAGATACTCAGGAAACCAATCAATAACCCATATAGACACTCATGTGGCTACTCACAACCCATGCAGCCACTTACACACCAACTGACAGACTCATACAGACATTCACACAGTTTAGTCACTAACATATGCATTCAGTAAGACATGTTTAATCACTCACTTATACAGTCAGTCATGCACCTACTAAATCATCCATACAGACACTCATACACCCACTCATTCTTCAATTCACCTTGGTGTGTGTGTATGTATATATATATATATATATATATTATCTACTGGCGTACGCCAGTAGATAGTTATAGTTAGGACCACATTTCCATAGGAAATCCGCAACATTCTATTTGGAATAACTTTGGCGCCGGTCTACGAATCCTCGCGAAATTTTCAAAATAGGTGGGGCGCTATGCTCCGCTCCTACCCTGAAAGTCTCGGGGGGATTCCTCAAGCGGGGGCTGAGATAAAAGGGGGGTCCCAAAACGCGTTTTCCCATGCATTTTTCCATAGGACCTTTAGACACAGCTACAGCCCGAACGGCTGAACAGAGTTCCTTGAAATTTGGCAGAGAGGTAGTCTACAGGTCAAGGAAGTGCCTTTTGTAGGTTTGGTGTAAATCTGTTCAGTAGATTCTGAGAAAATAGCCTTTAAATCAATATATATATCTGAGCCAGCTTACGGTGCGCTTACCGTGCGCTTACCGTACGCGTACGGTGACGTGCGCGAGCGCGATTCTGTTTGGCCGTTAGATCTTAGTAAACATTCGAATCGGTCGAAACCAGGAAGCGGCGTCCGCCATTTTCTCTCTCGCACTCTGACAGGGGGTTGAAAAACAAAGGGCAAAAACATGTAAAGGGGCTGTTTAGACAGCTCCCAAGCACCTAGCCATGTTGAGGGAGTCCCCAACGATCCCCCAAGTGAAAAAAGACAATTTTAATTTTTTCGAAAATTTCGCCGATTACGCTTACCGTACGCGTACGGTAATCAATAATAAAAAAAATAAAAAAATATCCATACTCTCCCCACCCCATGTGCAAATGGTGCCCGAAGTACACCAATTGTGCATGGCATATCACATCAAAGCAAAACATATATTTTACCTGTCACAACGATGCTCATCATATGTCCTCCATGTGCGCACGGTGCGCGAAGCGCATCGTGCGTTCATGGCCCATCTAGCGTAACGTGGGCACGCGGTGCGCGAAGCGCACCGCGCACGGAACGAACTGCGTTAAGTGGGCGCGCACGCCACGAATGGCGTAAAGTAACTTAGCATTTAAAAAACCGTACAAATTCACTGAAAAAACCATAGGTTTCACACACGTTATAGTTAGGAATCAGCATTTAAAAAACCTTGCAAATTCACTGAAAAAACCATAGGTTTCACCCATGTTATAGTTAGCTGGACATTTTACTGATAAAAAACCAATGAAATTCCCCCGTTATAGTTACTGTAGGCAACTATAACTCACGCGACCGTAATCCTCTGCTGATGACATATGTGTCTTTATGAAAAAAAAATATTTGTAATATATGTATAGCTAAAATTTAATGGAAGAAGACATGGGCAAATAAGTGTCTAAATACAGTATTAGGTTCAGCAGAGGATTGCGGTCGCGTGAGTTATAGTTGCCTACAGTAACTATAACGGGGGAATTTCATTGGTTTTTTATCAGTAAAATGTCCAGCTAACTATAACATGTGTGAAACCTATGGTTTTTTCAGTGAATATATATATATATATAGATATATATATTCACTGAAAAAACCATAGGTTTCACACATGTTATAGTTAGCGGAAATTTTACTGATAAAAAACCAATGAAATTCCCCCGTTATAGTTAGTGCAGGCAACTATAACTCACGCGACCGCAATCTTCTGCTGATGACATATGTGTCTTTATGAAAAAAAAATATTTGTAATATATGTATAGCTAAAAATTTATGGAAGAAGACATGGGCAAATAAGTGTCTAAATACAGTATTAGCATCAGCAGAGGATTGCGGTCGCGTGAGTTATAGTTGCCTGCACTAACTATAACGGGGGAATTTCATTGGTTTTTTATCAGTAAAATTTCCGCTAACTATAACATGTGTGAAACCTATGGTTTTTTCAGTGAATTTGCAAGGTTTTTTAAATGCTAATTCCTAACTATAACGTGTGTGAAACCTATGGTTTTTTCAGTGAATATATATATATATATACACATACATATATATTTATATATATACATACATATATATATATATACACATACATATATATTTATATATATATATATTCACTGAAAAAACCATAGGTTTCACACATGTTATAGTTAGCTGGACATTTTACTGATCAAAAACCAATGAAATTCCCCCGTTATAGTTACTGCAGGCAACTATAACTCACGCGACCGCAATCCTCTGCTGATGCTAATACTGTATTTAGACACTTATTTGCCCATGTCTTCTTCCATTAAATTTTAGCTTTACATATATTACAAATATTTTTTTTTCATAAAGGCACATATGTCATCAGCAGAAGATTGCGGTCGCGTGAGTTATAGTTGCCTGCAGTAACTATAACGGGGGAATTTCATTGGTTTTTGATCAGTAAAATGTCCAGCTAACTATAACATGTGTGAAACCTATGGTTTTTTCAGTGAATTTGCAAGGTTTTTTAAATGCTAAGTTACTTTACGCCATTCGTGGCGTGCGCGCCCAGTTAACGCAGTTCGTTCCGTGCGCGCACGGTGCGCTTCGCGCACCGTGCGCGTACAGTGAGCACGCGGTGCGCTTCGCGCACCGCGCGCCCACTTTACGCAGTTAGTGCCGTGCACGCACAGTGGTCACGCGGTGCGCTGCGCGCACCGAGTGCCCACGTTAAGCGGGATGGGCCATGTACGCACGATGCGCTTCGCGCACCGTGCGCACATGGGGGACATATTTTGCGCATCTTTGTGAAATGTATTCTTTGTTAACTTCTTACATGTTTTATGCCATACACAAATGGTGCCCTTCGGGCACCATTTGCACACGGGGTGGGGAGAATGTGGATAATTTTTTTTTTTTTCCAATTTTTTACCGTACGCGTACGGTAAGCGTAATCGGCGATTTTCCGAAAAAAAAAATTTTTTTTTTTTTGGGCTTGGGGGTGGTTTGGGGACCCCTGTATCAATGCTGGGTGGTTAGGATCTCATGAAACTGCCTCTTTACACATTTTTGGGGTTCGTTTTTGCTGCCCAACTCAGGAAGCGAGAGAGAAAATGGCGGCCGCCGCTTCCTGGTTTCGACCGATTCGAATGTTTACTAAGATCTAAGAGCCAATCAGAATCGCGCTCGCGCACGCCACCGTACGCGTACGGTAAGCTTACGGTAAGCTTACGGTAAGCGCACCGTAAGCTGCCACAGATATATATATTGATTTAAAGGCTATTTTCTCAGAATCTACTGAACATATTTACACCAAACCTACAAAAGGCACTTCCTTGACCTGGGGACTACCTCTCTGCCAAATTTCATTAAATTCTGTTCAGCCGTTCGGGCTGTAGCCCTGTCTAAAGGTCCTATGGAAAAATGCATGGGAAAAACGCGTTTTGGGACCCCCCTTTTATCTCAGCCCCCGCTTGACGAATCCCCCCGAGACTTTCAGGGTAGGAGCGGAGCGTAGCGCCCCACCTATTTTGAAAAATTCGCGAGGATTCGTCGACCGGCGCCAAAGTTATTCAAAATAGAATGTTGCGGATTTCCTATGGAAACGTGGTCCTAACTATAACTACCTACTGGCGACCGCCAGTAGGTAATACACATACATATATATATATATATATATACACATACATATATATATATATACACATACATATATGCACTTCAATGATGAAGGGAACAGAGTCTTCCTCTTGAACCTTAGACTCTGCATCGGTACTTACTTGTAGGTACCACTAAAAAAATGACTTCATAAACACAACAGCTCTTTTTAGAGCTCCCTAATTTCTAAACTCTTAAATCTGCTTTTCATTTATTTTTTTTTATTTTTTTTACCGTACGCTTACCGTAAGCTTACCGTACGCGTACCCCGTGATTTTTTTAAAAATCAATAAATGTTTTTTTTGTACTTTTCTGTCCTTCTTTGACCCCCTTACAAATGTTAGGGGGTCTGTAACTCTCCTCCTTGCCCCCTTTTCAAGATATCACTCTTTTTTTTCTGAGTGAAACACACGAAATGGCGGCCGCCGCTTCCTGGTTTCGGCCGATTCGAATGTTTACTAAGATCTAAGAGCCAATCAGAATCGCGCTCGCGCACGCCACCGTACGCTTACCGTAAGCGTACGGTAAGCGTACCGTAAGCGGGCTCAGATATATATATTGATTTAAAGGCTATTTTCTCAGAATCTACTGAACAGATTTACACCAAACCTACAAAAGGCACTTCCTTGACCTAGGGACTACCTCTCTGCCAAATTTTGAGTAATTCTGTTCAGCCGTTCGGGCTGTAGCTCGTTCTAAAGGTCCTATGGAAAAATGCATGGGAAAAACGCGTTTTGGGACCCCCCTTTTATCTCAGCCCCCGCTTGACGGATCCCCCCGAGACTTTCAGGGTAGGAGCGGAGCGTAGCGCCCCACCTATTTTGAGAAATTCGCGAGGATTTGTCGACCGGCGCCAAAGTTATTCAAAATAGAATGTTGAGGTTTTCCTATGGAAACGTGGTCCTAACTATAACTACCTACTGGCGACCGCCAGTAGGTAATATATATATATATATATATATATATATATATATATATATATATCGTGCAAACTGCACGCATTCTTCTGCCACCTATATTAGTGACGGAGCACGGACCACGTTTTTGGTGCTACTGGAAGTTTTTATTAAACTCCTCCAACACCAGCTATCATGACGCGTTTGGAGCCCCAAGGCCCTTGATCACATGACATGACATATATATACCAACATATTTAAATATTTAATTTTTATTTAAATATGTTTTATATATATATATATATATATTCACTGAAAAAACCATGGGTTTCACACACGTTATAGTTAGGAATTAGCATTTAAAAAACCTTAGAAATTCAATGAAAAAACCAAAGGTTTCACACATGTTATAGTTAGCTGGACATTTCACTCATAAAAAACCAATGAAATTCCCCCGTTATAGTTAGTTCAGCTAACTATAACTCGCGCGCCCGCAATGTACTACTGATGACGTCACATATTACATCACTCATGACATGGTCAGTGACATCACTCATGACATCACTGATGACATCTCAAATGACATCACTGATGACATCATCCTTGTGACAGAGTGGTAGACCTCCTCTCACCCTAATATATCCTTTGATACAAACATTCAAAAATAGATACTAAAATTATCAAAACAATGGACATACCAATAACAGTAACAACAACCTATTCAGCCACATATATTATAACAGTTTTCACAACTATGTTCCCATTTATAAGAGAGACCAAATAAATTATCAATTGCAACTTCTTCTTCTTCCAGTACCTGAAGAAAAAACATCAAAAATTCGTGTGCATCTTGCTGTTCATTTTGAGAAAACTGTGTTCGTCCTGAACATACATCTAAAAGTTTTCTAATTTCAGTAGCACTTTCTATTTGAGTTTTATCATTACTCAGCTTTTGAAAAAGGAGACTCAGCTCTGAACAGAATCTTTTTCCCTGATTTACTATTATCTGCTCTTGCAAACTTTCCAGATAAAATGCAACATTCAGCACTACATTTGCGTAGCAGTTGACACCAGAGCTATTTTCAAAATGACATCCTACAACCTGTTCTTCTTTTTCCTTACTCTTTTTGATTGCAATTACATCACTCCTCTTTTTTTTCCTCCTCTGTACATCTTCATCACAGATATTCTCATTTCTCCTTTTACGAGAAACTACACGTTTCTCCAACACAGGATACTGACCTAAATGAGGAGCATAGCTTCTTCTTAATCTATTATACTCCTTTACACAATTTGTATCAGCACTAACTTTTGAGTCATCAAAGTCTATCATGAATAAACCTAATAATGTTTTCACTCGTGACAAAGCAACATATGCCATACCTTCTTTGAACACAGTTGAACCAATGTTCACAAATGCACAATCTACAGTCAATCCTTGAGACTTGTGAATAGTTACAGCATATGCTAGCGAAAACGGAAACTGCTTCCTACGTACATATAAGTCTTTCACAAGCATGAAACGAACTGAACAACGACAAATGTCTTTAACTTCTTCTATCTGATCAAATTTTATTTTTAAACATTCAATCCCATCTTTTTTCTGATAATTAATAAAACCCACAACTCTTCCCATAGCTCCATTAACTAAACCTTTTTCAACATCCAAATTTCTCCTTAAAAATACTCTACAGTTCATGCAAACATATAGATTTTTTTCTAATCCAGCTGTTTTGGAAATGTTCTTCTCTAGTGAATCCAATTTATTTTTCAGTGTGCCTGTTACTGTGACAGTAATTCTTCCATCCTCAATTTTGTCCACTGCTTCTAATTTCCTGATCTCTTCCTTTTCCAATTTCAAAAGCTCCTCATTGAACATTGAGCATTCACGTAGAGTTGGCATTAAGCAGATGATACTTTTCTTTTCTGCAATGTTCTTGTATATCTTCTCTGCAACTATTTCTTCCTTTGGAAATAAATTATGTAGCAGCCAACTCTGTAATGCTTTTTTGCCAACTTCTGTGAGTAGTCCAATTCTGATATCTTTCAGAATACTTCCATATTCTTCATCGCTTGCTTGCCTCATATTAGTAGTAAGTTCCTTGTACTCAAAGAAGGACCAAATATTTGTATTTCCGATGCTTCCCAATGACTTCTTTGTGTCTTCGTGTGTCACAGTATTAAACACTGGTTGTCCTTTAACTGGAGTAAGTTGCAAAAGATCTCCAAAAACTATGACGTGTTTTCCACCAAATAACATGTCATAGTCTGTCTTCAGAATTTGCTGCATTCTTAAATGCACAAAGGCAAGCATTAAGTTTGAAACCATGCTCACCTCATCAATAATGAGAACTTGCATCTTCTTCAAGACTCTTGAAACTTCCAAGGATGCTTCTCCAGTTAGCTTGTTGTATTGTATTTTGTTCTCATGCTCCACTGGTAACATTAGCAAACGATGTAAAGTGATTCCTTTTATGTTATATGCTGCTAACCCAGTTGGAGCAGTAACCACACAAGACAAAGTAGAATCCGTTTTTTGCTGTAGGTAGCTTCTGATGACTTTAATTAGGAAACTTTTTCCAGTTCCAGCTTGTCCGCTTACATACATCCTGATTGGATGAAATGATGTGCATGAGCACTCTTTTTTTTCATGTAGAAATCCGTGATCAATTTTGTTTCTGATCTCTTCATAAATTTGTTGCTGCTCTTCGTTCAGTTGTCTTTCCAAATTTTGTAAGTCTATAAATTCTTCTTGAGCTTGATTCATTGCCGTTTCCACTTCATTCATGGCTATTGATGCTTCATTTTCAACGATTGGTTGTCCTAGGGGATCTTGACTGAGTGTTTCTGAACTTTGGCTGTCCTGAGAACTGTCTCTAGCTATTTCTGCTGCAATTGTAGTTTCCTGTTCAATTTCTTCATTTAACATTTGCAGATAACTTGAGAATGTACTGCATTGTATGCTGTCTTTGCAAGCATTAAAAGAATCTTCATAGCTTTGAAATTCTCCCAGTAGTTCATCCTCTGTACGCCATGGTTTAAACAACTGTAAAAGAGCCAAGTAGTAAAATTCCTTCTTGTCAGTAGTGTCGCAACTCAGCTTCCTGTGATTTATCAAACTTCCTTTTGTTTGCTTCACCAAACATCCTTCCTCACCAATGACTTTATATTTTCCATTGTTGATGTCTTCTGCGGCTTTCCGTGAATAAATGTAGTTCTGCAGCACTTCATAGAGACACATGTTCTCCAGATGTTGACTTCTCTTGGGATAATATGTGTCCAACATGTTTGATTTCAAAATATCTGTACTTTCTGGGTCATTCTCGGCCAAATATTCAATTTCTCCAACAGATTTTAGTAACCGATTTCTCATTGCTGCAAGGCCTAAACTTGCCCAAATTATTCTTCTTGACTTCGAGTAGAGACTTGCAGAAGATAACCTATCTGAACATTCGTAGGATCCAATTTCTCGATGCGATAACATCTTCAAACTGAAACTGTACAGCTTCTTACTGACAGTCTTCTCGTGAGAAATCTCTTCCCACATTTCCTTCAATTCTGTTTTTTCTGATTTAGTAATGTAAGACGTTACATATCGAGCAACAGCAATGGAATTGTCAGCTACATACTGTATATCCATGTTAGCGTTCCACATGGATAAAATGACTGGGTTGTAGTCATTTATATTTTTTGATTCTTCTTTTCTTTTAAGGTTGTAGGTATTCTTAGGTGATTTTCTTGTGATAGTATGTCTCACAGCTGACATAAAACTGTTTACTCTTCCATTTGAAAGAACAGGTCTAGGAAATCCAAATCGACATTTAGTGTAGTATTTTTCTTTGCTCTTGTATTTCCGTCGACAGTATTTTCCACACCGATGACTTTGGAAACGTAAAACTTGCTCCTTTAACTTTTTCTCTTCTGTGCTTTTTGGTATAGCACATGTTGCATATTCTTCAATGTAAGATAACACTGCTTCATCAGTATCTGTTCCAAACTTTGGGGCATCCTTGATCCACAACAGCATATGAATATGAGGAGCACCTCTTGCCTGGTACTCTTTTCTCCAAAAGAAATCTACTACTTCTCCAAGAGGTGGATTTTTTTTATTGCAGATGAAGGACATCATAGCCTCAAATCTATGATTGAAATATCTGCAAACATTAACCGGATCCAATGAGCACAGTTCTCCTGCTGTCTTGTATTCGATGTTTTTAATGTTTGAATTTGCCTCTCGTAGAAAATCCAGTAAATCATCCCAAGCGTACTCCGCACAGCTTAGGGTAACGAACCATGTTGGTGTTCCTAAATTCCGTAACATGCATTTTAATTCACCATGGCGTCGGTACCAATATTCATTTGTCCCACGCTGACAAGCCATCAGATTGATCAGTTGTGTTTCCAAATGATCATCTCGGTGCTGCACTTTCTCCATAAAATCCTTAACAGACACATTTTGTAAATGTACTCCACTTTTTAAAATGTGATTTACTGCATAAGACAGTGCAGACAAGTCGCTTTCAAATAAAAGATGGAACAAATAAGGAATACTTTGTCGAAATCTGGGATCTTCAGCATATAGTCTTGTAGTCCGATACTCAGAAGCTGGAATCTGTTCCGGACGTTCATCGTATCGTCCTCCTTTTCCTTTAGGAAACAGCTGGGGAAAACATCGAGCTTCCAAGCTCTCCTCCCATACACTCACGGGACTTCCTTTTGCTTTCTTCATCTGAAAGAGATCAATATTGTCTCCCATAACTTCTTTTGAATGAAGAGGATGTATGCTAAAATGTTCATAAATTTCTTCTTCCTTTGACTTGTCCACTTTTTCAATTTGTCCAGTTGGTGTTTCTGTGTCTTCTTGTAAATCTTCTTCTTCTTCTTCTTCTATATAAATTGATTCATACCATTTGTTATTCCTTTTCAAATACAAATTTGCTCTTTGTACTTTCCGTACATCTACCAGCTCCTGCCAAATCTTCTTATTCTTGTAGGTACACCATTAACCAGAATAATTAATGGTTCAGTTTCCAAAGTATCCGCATCAATAGTTTCCATATTTTTTTTCAAATCCAAGGGCAAATACACCACTCTACCTTTTAAACCTCTCAGTAAATCAGAAGGAGGTAATTTACCAGTTTTGGGCTCCATACGTACTATGGTCTGGAACGGATGAACACATTGAATGAGTATAGACTCATATGTATTTAATTCAGAAAGTTCAGCAGGAATAGCATCCAATTCTAAATTATTATGTACTGCTCTGGTCGGCATTCTATTTTCCTCTAACTTGTTGTAACAGTATTTACAAATACGCTGTACTTCACCCAATTCAAAACAATTTTCAAGAAATATATATGTGGCAAAATCCTTCCACTTATAATTATCTTCATTTTCACTCTTTCTGTAGAGATCAACATACCTGGTTTGTTTTCTATAATGAGTTCTGCGGCAACAAATACAAGTAATATTTGGTCTTTCATTAGAGATTATTGCAAATTTTGTTATGTGATCATTAAATGTCTTACTTACAGAGGGTTCTGCACTGTTTTGTTCAGGACCAAAGTAACAAAACTGAATTTCATCAACAACCTTCTCTACATCTGATACCGTTCCACGGAACAGAGCCCTATTCAATTCATCTAACTTTATTGCTGGACTTTTAGCAAAATACAACCGTCTCACAAACTTTCTCATTTCAGTATGATGAACAGCCAACATCCTAAAATGATGGAAAACACTATTACACACTTTCCTAGATAGACAAGCCAGAGAATGACCCTGCAAACCAGTATGCTCTCTCACTCTGCATGGATCTAGACTTTGAAGCACCTTAATCTTCTGTTTTATACTTTTTTTTACTAAATTCTCTTAAAAACTCACGAAATTTGTCAATAGATTCCTGACGCACAGTGCAAATACTACTACAATTCCAAGTGTACACTGGGGCTTTAGGACGTCTCCCCATAGCCTCATCTGCCATCACTTGTACCTCATCTCTTGGAACCATTATCTCCTTCTCCATTATGCAACCATTTTTTACTTCGTAAGCACGACCTCTGGTGTCAACTGCATGCAGCAAACTATTACTTTGAAAATAGCTCTCTTCATTAAAAAAAGGTTCACTACTTGAACTATGCATCCACTTTCATAAAAACACTTTACAAAAGTTTGTTCTGTTCACTACTCTTTTCCTTTTGCTATGTGATTTCAGTACATTAACCATTTTGTCTAATGTACGCATCCTATTCAAAATTAAAATGAATAGTTTCCTTTTTAATTCTAATGCCTTTGCTGCAATGGCTTCAATTTCTTTTTTTCTTTTATAAAACTTACTCTTTTGCTTATATTTCTTCACATCCTTTATCAAATTGGACATAACTCTTCTCTGAAACATTTTTCTACGTATCTCTTTAAACGCTGTTTTTCTATTTATGTAAATCTTTTCAGTTGCAGAAGGTATATTTGCATTAACTAAATTCTCAATTTTTTCCTGTCCTTTTCTTTTCAAAACATTCTTTCCAGTACAGACATTTTGTACATTTTTCATTCTTTTGAATATATTTTTTAGAAATTGTTTTTTCTGCTTACCAGAAGATTTTTTCTTTTTCCCAACATGAGCATCTTCTACTAACTTTGGTCCTCCAGTTGTCTTCAAATATAGGTTTTTTTTGTGAGTTTTTTGAACTCTGGATTTTGTAGGCATCTTAAATTTTGTTCACTGCTCTTCAGCAATACCTGAAAAAAACTAAAAAAAAATTCCTTTATTTTATTTAAATATATTACTACATTTCTTTTCACAATAGTCACAAAACGAAATTTCTTTGCCAATTTGAATGCACACTTACTGCTCTTTTTTTTTGGCAAGTGATAATCACTTTTACAGACTGACACATTATGAATCCACTTGTCAGATTTTTTTAAATGCACATGTCCAAACTGCTTTTTCAGACCACCACCATGTGTATCCTGGGTGACTGCCTACACTCCAGCAAGGGCAACCAGCCTTAGTGATGCTGAATGTCTTTGCATTACAGACTGAAACCTCAAAACCCACTCGCTTGTAAATACTGTGCATGATTATACATGGAAAGGAGCTGGGTGTGTGCTAAGAGTCTGCTTCTGCACCAAAAAATCGCTCCCCCTTTTTCCTACTAATGCAACTGTGAAATCACCAGAGCAAAATGCAATAAATCTCTGCCTGTAATTCCTATTTGCACACAGAGTCATGTTTTCACATTAGTCACAAAACGAAATTTCTTTGCCAATTTGAATGCACACTTACTGCTCTTTTTTTTTGGCAAGTGATAATCACTTTTACAGACTGACACATTATGAATCCACTTTTCAGATTTGTTTAAATGCACATGTCCAAACTGCTTTTTCAGACCACCACCATGTGTATCCTGGGTGACTGCCTACACTCCAGCAAGGGCAACCAGCCTTAGTGATGCTGAATGTATTTGCATTACTGAGTCCAACCTCAAACCAATGTTTCAATTCCACAGAGCAAGAGTGCTTGACTTTTCAAACCTAACAGCAAATCCATAGTACTGTTCTTTGGTTACACATTTTTCTGTACCAATACAAAACATGCTTCTATTAATTTACACATACAGCCTAGATTTTATTCTAGAATGGTATGAAACAGCCAATCAGTTCTTTTTGTTTTGAAAAAAATATGTATGCCTCCATTTCCAAACTGTCTTTCTTTTCATATTGCCATTCTACTGAAAGACACCTCCTGAGTGCATCCAGTTCTCCTTTGAAGATGTTCACAGTGTGGATTGTAGGGCACAGCTATGTCTTCTGGAGTGAAAAGTTTGCAGAGAAAACAGGTATGGTGAGAGACCTTGCTTTGCCAAATGTAGACATTAAATGGATTGGTCAGAGAGGGTTAAAGTGGCACCAATTGATGCCATTGGTGAAATCCTTCATGCAAATCCAACACCCTGACCTCATAATAGTGCACTGTGGTGGCAATGACCTAGGCACTTTGACTGGGGTAGGTCTGGAAATGCTTATGAAGGACACCTTTGCACAACTGTTTTCACTTTTCCCTAAAACTGCCTTTGTGTTTTCTAACATATGCCAAAGGCAAAAATGGAACTGGTCCAATCATTTCTGTCCGCAGATTGACAAAGCAAGAAAGCACGTCAACAAATCTGTTTCTGCTTTCCTCCGTGACTATGGTATGGGTTCCATATACCACAACAACTTGCGTTACGACATGCAAGACATTTATAGAGGAGATGGTGTGCACTTCAATGATGAAGGGAACAGAGTCTTCCTCTTGAACCTTAGACTCTGCATCGGTACTTACTTGTAGGTACCACAAAAAAATCACTTAATAAACACAACGGCTCTTTTTAGAGCCCCCTAATATCTAAACACTTAAATCTGAATTTCATTTCTTTTTTGGTTTTTTTTTTTACCGTACGCTTACCGTAAGCTTACCGTACGCGTACCCCGTGATTTTTTTTAAAATCAATAAATGTTTCCTTTGTACTTTTCTGTCCTTCTTTGACCCCCTTACAAATGTTAGGGGGTCTGTAACTCTCTCCCTTGCCCCCTTTTCAAGATATCACTCTTTTTTACAGGAGTGAAATACACAAAATGGCGGCCGCCGCTTCCTGGTTTCGGCCGATTCGAATGTTTACTAAGATCTAACAGCCAATCAGAATCGCGCTCGCGCACGCCACCGTACGCGTACGGTAAGCTTACGGTATGCATACCGTAAGCTGGCTCAGATATATATATTGATTTAAAGGCTATTTTCTCAGAATCTACTGAACAGATTTACACCAAACCTACAAAAGGCACTTCCTTGACCTGAGGACTACCTCTCTGCCAAATTTCTAGTAATTCTGTTCAGCCGTTCGGGCTGTAGCCCTGTCTAAAGGTCCTATGGAAAAATGCATGGGAAAAACGCGTTTTGGGACCCCCCTTTTATCTCAGCCCCCGCTTGACGAATCCCCCCGAGACTTTCAGGGTAGGAGCGGAGCGTAGCGCCCCACCTATTTTGAGAAATTCGCGAGGATTCGTCGACCGGCGCCAAAGTTATTCCAAATAGAATGTTGCGGATTTCCTATGGAAACAGGGTCCTAACTATAACTACCTACTGGCGACCGCCAGTAGGTAATATACACATATAAAAAAAATATATATATTTTAATGTATTTAACATATTTATATAAACCACTGGAAATGTATTTTATAATATTGCATTAATGCAGTTTAAAATAACAGAGAATAATCGCAACAAGCAATTGTTTTACTTTATGAATGTAAACATCTACCTCTTAACATTACCTGTTATATTAAGCGAAGTATTTCTACTATGTCTGTTGGTGATGGTCACGTGATTCATGACGTAATAGGTAAAAGCAAAGGCGGATGTAATACTCTTTGTGTGATCAAGGGCACTCAGTGCTCGAAACGCGTCGCAGAGGGAGAGTCAGATGAAATAAAATCTTCCTGCCTGAGCCGTGAGGGAGAGTCAGATGAAAAAAAATCTTCCTGCCTGAGCCGTGAGGGTCCGTTTCTCCTTTTTTCCCGCTGTGTAAGCTGTGAAAGCAGAAGCTGCGTGGATGTGTGGAGAATGCACTATTCATATATATATATATATATATATATATATATATATATATATATATATATATATATATATATATATATATATATATATATATATATATATATATATATATATATTTATAAGTATGTATATATATATATATATATATATATATATATATATATATATATATATATATCTATATATATATATTACCTACTGGCGGTCCCATAGCACAACAAAAAATCAAACAATACCTTTCACAACGAAGCGCATAATATGTCCTCCATGCGCGCACGGTGCGCGAAGCGCACCGTGCGTACATGGCCCATCCAGCGTAACGTGGGCATGCGGTGCGCGTAGCGCACCGCGTGCCCACCCAGCGTGCACAGCACTAACTGCGTAAAGTGGGCGCGCGGTGCGCGAAGTGCACCGCGTGCTCACTGTGCGCGCATGGTGCGCGAAGCTCACCGTGCGCGCACGGAATGAACTGCGTTAAGTGGGCGCGCACGCCACGAATGGCGTAAAGTAACTTAGCATTTAAAAAACCGTACAAATTCACTGAAAAAACCATAGGTTTCACACATGTTATAGTTAGCTGGACATTTTATTGATAAAAAACCAATGAAATTCCCCCGTTATAGTTAGTGCAGGCAACTATAACTCACGCAACCGCAATCCTCTGCTGATGACATATGTGTCTTTATGAAAAAAAAATATATGTATAGCTAAAATTTAATGGAAGAAGACATGGGCAAATAATTGTCTAAATACAGTATTAGCATCAGCAGAGGATTGCGGTCGCGTGAGTTATAGTTGCCTGCACTAACTATAACGGGGGAATTTCATTGGTTTTTTATCAATAAAATGTCCAGCTAACTATAACATGTGTGAAACCTATGGTTTTTTCAGTGAATCTATATATATAGATATATATTCCTGGTCGTTGATCCTAAAAAAAAAAAAAAAAAAAAAAAAAAAAATATATATATATATATATATATATTCACTTAAAAAACCCTAGGTTTCACACACGTTATAGTTAGGAATTAGCATTTAAAAAACCTTGCAAATTCACTTAAAAACCATAGGTTTCACACAGGTTATAGTTAGGTGGACATTTCACTCGTAAAAAACCAATGAAATTCCCCCGTTATAGTTAGTGCAGGCAACTATAACTCACGCGACCGCAATCCTCTGCTGATTACGTCAGATATTACATCACTGTATTTAGACACTTATTTACCCATGTCTTCTTCCATTAATCTTTAGCTATACATATATTACAAATATTTATTTTTCAGAAAGACACATATGTCATCAGTGATGTAATATCTGACGTCATCAGTAGAGGATTGCGGTCACGTGAGTTCTCCGCTGTACCCATGCCCTCAGAGCGTGTGTATGGCCCGTACCACGCGTACCCCTACATCACCAATACAATGGTGGTACGGGCCGTACCCACGCTCTGGGGGCATGGGTACGGCCCGTACCACCATTGTAGTTGTGATGTAGGGGTACGCGCCGTACCCACGCCCTCAGAGCGTGGGTATGGACCGTACCACCATTGTATTGGTGATGTAGGGGTACGCGTGGTACGGGCCGTACACACGCTCTGAGGGAGTGGGTACCACGTGTACCCCTACATCACCAATACAATGGTGGTACGGGCCCACTGCTGTTGTAGCAGGACGCAGGGATTGGTGGACACGGCCCCCGAAGTGACCAGACCCTGGAGGTAATGTATGTACAGAATATGGTATTTTTTAAATTAGGTAGAGGTTATGTTTTCTGCCCCTCACCCCCCCTTTGCCCCTGGGTGTTGTTCTGACCTTCTGCGGCGTGCGTGGCTGTTTCGGTGCACCAGGTCGTAGGCTAGGAGGGCCGGGATGACACGTAGGATGGGGTCCATGGCTGTTCGTCGCGTACCGGTGCTCCTTCTTCGCGTCGTCCTCAATTTCCCGGGAGTTTTTGGCTGACGTAAAAAATTAGCTGTGCGGAGTGACGTAGGCATGAATTGTACTAGCTGGTCCGTAAAACGCTGCCTGACTCTGTCCGGATATCACGTACGCGATGTCCCGGATCCGGCATGGTGGACTAGTTGCCCCCTAGGGGACCTCTGGATTGAACAGGAATTAATTCCCCAACTTAAAACGCGCCACAGGGCGTGTTTGCAGACATATAACCTCAGGCCCCGCCCCCTACCTTCACCACTGTGCAAACGCGCCCCGTGGCGGGATTTAAGTTGGGGGATTAAGTCCCCTTGAATCCTGAGGTCCCCTGGCGGCCCACTAGCCCACCAGGTACCTCCAGTATGCACCAGGGGCTGCGTTGCCGCAACGCAGCCCCCTGGCGTATACTGGAGGTTCCTGGTGGGCTAGTTGGCACCAGGGACCCCAGTATTCAAGGGGAATTAGTTCTCCCTCGGCAAACGCACCAGGGGGCGCTTTTGCAGAGGGTGCAAGGAGGGGGCGGAGCTTCCGGGCCGATCCCGTTTTTTCATTTTTTTATTCTTTAAGAAGGGGGGCTTTCTAATTTATTGGCCCTGGGGACCCCATCCCCCAGGGCCTGCCCTCAGTTTTTTTTTTTTTAAATATAAAAATCGGGAAGTGGGCCGCGTGGCCCCTCTCCCGAGGCCATAATTTGCCCCGGGGACCCCATCGCCCGGGGCATGGCTCTTTTTTTTTGTAATTTTTATTTTGGAGGGGGGCTGCCTTGCCCCCCACCTGTGGCCACTTATGGCCCCGGGAACCCCATCCCCCGGGCCGTTTCTTTTTTTTGGGGGGGTTGTTTTTATGAGGAGGGGGGCTGTGTGGCCCCCCTCCCGGGCCACTACTAGCCCCGGGGGCCCCATCCCCCAGGGCTGGCCCTCTTCGTTGGGGACTGTGGGGGGGTCCCCAATCTCATGGTACGCGCACGGTGAAAAAACTTTCAAAAAATAATAAATACATAAATTAGCATTTAAAAAACCGTACAAATTCACTGAAAAAACCATAGGTTTCACACACGTTATAGTTAGGAATTAGCATTTAAAAAACCTTGCAAATTCACTTAAAAAACCATAGGTTTCACACATGTTATAGTTAGCTGGGCATTTCACTCGTGAAAAACCATTGAAATTTCCACGTTATAGTTAGTGCAGGCAACTATAACTCACGCGACCGCAATCCTCTGTTGATGCTAATACTGTTTTTAGACACTTATTTACCCATGTCTTCTTCCATTAATTTTTAGCTATACATATATTACAAATATTTTTATTTCAGAAAAACACATATGTCATCAGTGATGTAATATCATACGTCATCAGCAGAGGATTGCGGTCGCGTGAGTTATAGTTGCCTGCACTAACTATAACGTGGAAATTTCAATGGTTTTTCACGAGTGAAATACCCAGCTAACTATAACATGTGTGAAACCTATGGTTTTTTAAGTGAATTTGCAAGGTTTTTTAAATGCTAATTCCTAACTATAACGTGTGTGAAACCTATGGTTTTTTCAGTGAATATATATATATATATATATATATATATATATATACCAGGAGCACTTCTCCTGGTGACCTGTGTGTGCTCAAACTTCTTTCTGGCAAGAGAGTCTGGTCTTGGTGTTTTGGTGCGGCCACGAGCACCTATGAGCGCCCACCCCAGAAGCAGTTTGGCGGACCAGTGGCAAATTTGTGGGAGTCTAAAAATATTTTGGAAACGCCGAACCGCCGCTTCATCCCACGAACCAGCACTGTTTGGGACTGTTATTCTACAAAGGGATTCTACTTACTTAAGTGGGATTCTCAAGCCAAATGTGGGATACAAGCGGTGAGGTGAGGGTCCCGGAGAATTGTTCGCCACCCACAAAGAGATCCAGGCAAGGTGTGGAGAAGGAGCAGACACTGCCCACTAGGGAAGCACTGACGCTGATGTTTCTGCTCCACACGTACTCGGAGCTCCGAGTTCGGGACACTCCCCTCGCTAGCTTGTCATCATTGTCTCAACCAATCGTAGCAGGGCATGGTGCTTGAAATGTGGGATGGAAAGCACTGACTTGTTTGGCGGCATTTGAGAAAGTCAGTTTCATGACGAAACGCGTCATGCCATATGCCAAAATAAATGAGCACTTCTCCTGGTGACCCGTGTGTGCTCGAACTTCTTTCTAGCAAGGGAGTCTGGTCTTGGTGTTTTGGTGCGGTCACGAGCACCTATGAGCGCCCACCCCAGAAACAGTTCGGCGGACCAGTGGCAAATTTGTGGGAGTCTAAAAACATTTTGGAACCGCCGAACCGCCGCTTCATCCCGCGAACCAGCACTGTTTGGGACTGTTATTGTACAAAGGGATTCTACTTACTTAAGTGGGATTCTCAAGCCAAATGTGGGATACAAGCGGTGGGGTGAGGGTCCCGGAGAATTGTTCGCCACCCACAAAGAGATCCAGGCAAGGCGTGGAGAAGGAGCAGACACTGCCCACTAGGGAAGCACTGACGCTGATGTTTCTGCTCTACATGGACTCGGAGCTCCTACATCACCACTACAATGGTGGTACGGGCCGTACCCACACCCTGAGAGCGTGGGTACGGCCTGTACCATGTGTACCCCTACATCACCACTACAACGGTGGTACAGGCCGTACCCACGCTCCGAGGGTGTGGGTACGGCCCGTACCACCATTGTAGTGGTGATGTAGGGGTACGTGCCGTACCCACGCCCTCAGAGCGTGTGTACGGCCCATACCACGCGTTCCCCTACATCACCAATACAATGGTGGTACGGGCCGTACCCACGCTCTGAGGGCGTGGGTACGGCCCGTACCACCATTGTAGTGGTGATGTAGGGGTGCGCGTGGTACGGGCTGTACACACACTCTGAGGGCGTGGGTACGGCGCGTACCACCATTGTAGTGGTGAGGTAGGGGTACGGGTGCTACGGACCGTACCCAACCTATGAATGCGGGGGTATGGACCGCATCACCCGTACCCCTAGGGCACCAGTACATTTGTGATACAAGGCGTACACACGCCACGAATGTTGGCTTAGGGCCTGGTGCAGCATATAACCAGTATATTGGGGTGTGTTCATGGCCTGCTGGTGCTGTCTACTGCACCAAGGGTGTGGGTGGGTGGGTGGGTGTCTGCCTAGGATTCCCGGTACAAAAGGGGATGGTGATGGACGGAGCATCAGAACCAATCAAACACTCACACCCAGTCAACAGATCTGGGTTTGATCCATCACCGTTCTTTAGCCCACTCTGCCACCCCAGTTCAGACATGGCCATATGCAAATCAGTCTGACCCTGTGCCTCATGGGAACAGTCCAGCCCGAACTGCCAAGCCATGCCTTCCCTGGGCCGGAAACAAGCTTTCTAGGACCAGTTTCTGGCATCTCAGGCGTCTTCAGCCAGGCTTGCTTGAATCCAGTGGCAAAGTGAGCAAGGGACTCACGTCTGAGCATACCCTGCCAACTTATGGCAAACAAAGCGGTACAAAAGGGGGTGGTGATGGACGGAGCATCAGAACCAATCAAACACTCACACCCAGTCAACAGATCTGGGTTTGATCCATCAGTGGACAAAGACATGTGAGGCGTGGGTGCAGAGGAATACCAGCAGTGGACAGAGACATGTGAGGGGTGAGTGCAGAAGAATACCAGCAGAGGACTGAGACATGGGGGTGGGTGCCTATCACTCCCAGCAGTGGACCGAGACATGTGAGGGGTGGGTGCAGAGGAATACCAGCAGTCGACAGAGACATGGGGGTGGGTGCCTCTCACTCCCAGCAGTGGACAGAGACATGGGGGTGGGTGCCTATCACTCCCAGCAGTGGACAGAGACATGTGAGGGGTGGGTGCCTATCACTCCCAGCAGTGGACAAAGACATGTGAGGGGTGGGTGCAGAGAACTCCCAGCAGTCGACAGAGACATGGGGGTGGATGCCTATCACTCCCAGCAGTGGACCGAGACATGTGAGGGGTGGGTGCAGAGGAATACCAGCAGTCGACAGAGACATGGGGGTGGGTGCCTATCACTCCCAGCAGTGGACAGAGACATGTGAGGGGTGGGTGTCTATCACTCCCAGCAGTGGACAGAGAAATGTGAGGGGTGGGTGCAGAGGAATACCAGCAGTCGACAGAGACATGTGAGGGGTGGGTGCAGAGGAATACCAGCAGTGGACAGAGACATGGGGGTGGGTGCCTATCACTCCCAGCAGTGGACAGAGACATGTGAGGGGTGGGTGCCTATCACTCCCAGCAGTGGACCGAGACATGTGAGGGGTGGGTGCAGAGGAATACCAGCAGTGGACCGAGACATGGGGGTGGGTGCCTATCACTCCCAGCAGTGGACAGAGACATGTGAGGGGTGGGTGCAGAGGAATACCAGCAGTCGACAGAGACATGGGGGTGGGTGCCTATCACTCCCAGAAGTGGACAGAGACATGTGAGGGGTGGGTGCAGAGGAATACCAGCAGTGGAGAGAGACATGGGGGTGGGTGCCTATCACTCCCAGTAGTGGACAGAGACATGTGAGGGGTGGGTGCAGAGGAATACCAGCGGTGGACAGAGACATGTGAGGGGTGGGTGCAGAGGACTCCCAGCAGTGGACAGAGACATGTGAGGGGTGGGTGCAGAGGACTCCCAGCAGTAGACAGAGACATGGGGGTGTGTACATCATTAGCAGATGCCCACAACTCCATGGGTGTATGTACGCATCCCTAATTTTCGACTATGTTGATAGTGCCATAACAACACTGACAGCAGTGTCCCACTCCCATGAGGATGGATGTCTTTCGCCCACTGCATGACACACCACATGTGGGTGTGAGGACAAATGACAAATGCATACCCATCCCTGGCGGATGCAGCACAATACACACACAGAGATCATGCCACAAGACTGTATAGTCATGTCAATGCCTACTGGACTAAGAGAGCCAAAGGGAACACACACTGTCACGCACATCCCAGGACTGATAGGAATGTACAGGTGCTGGGACAGCCACCAAGATGTTGTCTCTCATGGAAGGAATAGGATGGAGTTCCCACAGATACAATGCCCACAATTGTCAGTCAGGTGCCCAAATACCCTGCAGAACAAGTACCATATTTGTGCTAGGCTGGGATAACACACATGCATAGTGCGGAAAAGGGACAATTTCTCCATGAAGGCATGGCAACATACTCAATGCACAAGTACAGTGACTAGCAAGGATGGCACAGACGATGCAGCCGGAGACATTGCTGAGCAGGCATGGCCATAGTTGAAGGGATCCGTCACCAACAAAGGGAATGTAGACACAGGTCAGCACAACAATTGTGCAACTCTCTGCAGGGAAGATGTCAGGTGCCACGGAGGAAGGGACACTCCTTGGGACAATGTCTCAAAAACACAAATAGCACACACAACCAAAGATTCTTTGCAGAGACCTTGTGATTGCACGCAGATACCATGGTCCACCCCATGAGCATCAGACTACAACATTTCCCTGAAACATAACACATTACCACAACCCCAACTCCTGGAGCATCAGCACCAACATCAATGCCTGAAATGCAATAGTGTTCAAAGTAAAAAGAAAATGCTTTATTCAGTCCATATCAGAAGTCCTTGGGGGGTCACATGGCCACGTGTCTCCCCTAGCTTGCCTGGACATCAGAACCCTCAGGTTCGTCGACTGGGGGGGGGGGGATCATGTGGGGAAGGACCAGGCACCACAGGGACAGGAGGGGGAAGGGTAGGTGTGGTGGGTGCAGGGCTGGACGCCTCCACCACAGGGGGTGGGGCAGCGCCAAAGGTGGAGGTGAGCTCGGCGCTGCACACTTTTGCCAGGGTGTCCAGAGTATCCCCTGCACCCGAAGAAACCACAGGCACAAAGGAGGGGGGGTCGGAGGGATGGGGTGCAGCACTACTGGTGGAGGGGGTGGACAGGGAGGGACTCAACTCCCCTACCCGTGGAGTGCCTTGCCTGTTTGCGGGCTGGTGAGCCAGTGGGTCTGTGGCCCAGCACAGCCAAGTAGCTCTCTTTGTTAGACTGTGTGGCAGGGGAGCTGAGGAGAGTGCCTTTGGAGGGACTGGGTAGTGAGGCATGCGGACTCAGACTGTGGCTGCGTTTATGCCTGTGTGCCCCAGACCCAGTGGGTGTGCCTTTATCCCCCTGAGTGTGCATGCCAGGAGGTGTATGCCTGCCCTTACGTGTTTGTGCGCTGCCTGTGTATGGTGGGGTGCGCGCTTGGGAATGTGTGGGTGTGCATGGGACAGGCATGGGAGTGGGAAGTGTGGATGGTGCAGGGGTAGGGGAAGGGACGAAGTGCTGCAGGACACTCACTGCTGCCGTCAGTGAAGAGTCCATGGACCTCAGCAACATCCGTTGGTCAGACATCGCTGCTGACATGCCCTCCATGAACGACACCATCTGTGTCAGCAGTCTGGTGTGGCCATGGAGGACATTCAGCATCGATGTCTGGCCAACCTGCAACTGCCGCTGAATGTCCACAGACTCTGCAGTGAGGGGAGCAGGGGGGACAGGGGGTGCGGTGCCTGGCACGAAGGAGACACTGTGGTGCCCTGCATGGACAGAAGGGACCGGAGCAACTGGGATGGCGGTGATGGGAATGGAGGGGGCGGTGACAGATGTATGTGTGCTGCTGCCAGGTGTTGTAGCAGCCTCCGCCCCCTCGAGGAGTTCAGCCTCGGACCCGTCAGCATCGTAGTCAGTGTCGCCACCAGACAGGTCCTCTGCCTGACTCCCCTCGCCCTCCATGCCACTTGCTCCCACAGACTCGCCAGCAGTGGTGGCACCGGTGCTGGATCCCTCCTCCAGGTCCGTGCAGGTGTCTCCCTCGGTGTCCTCGGATGATGCTGTGGGCAAGGTGAAGAGACAGAAAATAATCAGTCACCTGTATACATCTGACACCTGAGTCCAAACAAAATATGTCACAGTGCATATCAGGAAATGCATCATGATTAACATCTAGAATACTCCGCACATCTGTAAGACCTGCACTCCCCAGTTGGTTGACCCACCATGCCACTTGGAAACAATGAAAATTAGGACACAACAGCAAATAACTTGATATCGAATTAAACTGAGAAGCTAGTGTCTGGGAACAGTTGAGCACAGCAAGACTATGAAGGCATGCCACCTCATGTTCACAGTGAACGAAACAGTATTGGTGCAGCCAAGGCCAAATAACAGACCTCAATGCTGAAGGTGTCCCCACACTCAGAGACCTGTGAGTACTTTTGAAACCCAAACGAAATACATTGTGATCCCTTGGGAATCACACCACTTTACCCAATCTACATGTTTAGAATGTGTGAATGTGCCACTTTGTGAACAGCGTTACAACAAACAAATGATGGACGGAATGCTGACAATGCAGACATTCTCCCCCAGTCAAGAGATCTGGGTTAAATCCATCGTTCTTTTGCCCACTACGCCACCCCAGTTCAGACATGGCCATATGCAAATCAGTCTTGACCCTGTGCCTCATGGGAACAGTCCAGCCCGAACTGCCAAGCCATGTCTTCCCTGGACCGGAATCAAGCATCCTAGACCGGTTTCTGGCTATCAGCCGTCATCAGCCAGGATAGCTTGACTCCAGTGGCGTAGTGAGCACGGGTCCCACGTCTGGGAATACCCATCCCACTTAGGGCGAAAAGCGTTACAACAAACAAATGATGGACGGAATGCTGACAATGCAGACATTCTCCCCCAGTCAAGAGATCTGGGTTAAATCCATCGTTCTTTTGCCCACTACGCCACCCCAGTTCAGACATGGCCATATGCAAATCAGTCTTGACCCTGTGCCTCATGGGAACAGTCCAGCCCGAACTGCCAAGCCATGTCTTCCCTGGACCGGAATCAAGCATCCTAGGACCGGTTTCTGGCTATCAGCCGTCATCAGCCAGGATAGCTTGACTCCAGTGGCGTAGTGAGCACGGGTCCCACGTCTGGGAATACCCATCCCACTTAGGGCGAAAAGCGTTACAACAAACAAATGATGGACGGAATGCTGACAATGCAGACATTCTCCCCCAGTCAAGAGATCTGGGTTAAATCCATCGTTCTTTTGCCCACTACGCCACCCCAGTTCAGACATGGCCATATGCAAATCAGTCTTGACCCTGTGCCTCATGGGAACAGTCCAGCCCGAACTGCCAAGCCATGTCTTCCCTGGACCGGAATCAAGCATCCTAGGACCGGTTTCTGGCTATCAGCCGTCATCAGCCAGGATAGCTTGACTCCAGTGGCGTAGTGAGCACGGGTCCCACGTCTGGGAATACCCATCCCACTTAGGGCGAAAAGCGTTACAACAAACAAATGATGGACGGAATGCTGACAATGCAGACATTCTCCCCCAGTCAAGAGATCTGGGTTAAATCCATCATTCTTTTGCCCACTACGCCACCCCAGTTCAGACATGGCCATATGCAAATCAGTGTTGACCCTGTGCCTCATGGGAACAGTCCAGCCCGAACTGCCAAGCCATGTCTTCCCTGGACCGGAATCAAGCCTCCTAGGACCGGTTTCTGGCTATCAGCCGTCATCAGCCAGGATAGCTTGACTCCAGTGGCGTAGTGAGCACGGGTCCCACGTCTGGGAATACCCATCCCACTTAGGGCGAAAAGCGTTACAACAAACAAATGATGGACGGAATGCTGACAATGCAGACATTCTCCCCCAGTCAAGAGATCTGGGTTAAATCCATCGTTCTTTTGCCCACTACGCCACCCCAGTTCAGACATGGCCATATGCAAATCAGTCTTGACCCTGTGCCTCATGGGAACAGTCCAGCCCGAACTGCCAAGCCATGTCTTCCCTGGACCGGAATCAAGCATCCTAGGACCGGTTTCTGGCTATCAGCCGTCATCAGCCAGGATAGCTTGACTCCAGTGGCGTAGTGAGCACGGGTCCCACGTCTGGGAATACCCATACCACTTAGGGCGAAAAGCGTTACAACAAACAAATGATGGACGGAATGCTGACAATGCAGACATTCTCCCCCAGTCAAGAGATCTGGGTTAAATCCATCGTTCTTTTGCCCACTACGCCACCCCAGTTCAGACATGGCCATATGCAAATCAGTCTTGACCCTGTGCCTCATGGGAACAGTCCAGCCCGAACTGCCAAGCCATGTCTTCCCCGGACCGGAATCAAGCATCCTAGGACCGGTTTCTGGCTATCAGCCGTCATCAGCCAGGATAGCTTGACTCCAGTGGCGTAGTGAGCACGGGTCCCACGTCTGGGAATACCCATCCCACTTAGGGCGAAAAGCGTTACAACAAACAAATGATGGACGGAATGCTGACAATGCAGACATTCTCCCCCAGTCAAGAGATCTGGGTTAAATCCATCGTTCTTTTGCCCACTACGCCACCCAGTTCAGACATGGCCATATGCAAATCAGTCTTGACCCTGTGCCTCATGGGAACAGTCCAGCCCGAACTGCCAAGCCATGTCTTCCCTGGACCGGAATCAAGCATCCTAGGACCGGTTTCTGGCTATCAGCCGTCATCAGCCAGGATAGCTTGACTCCAGTGGCGTAGTGAGCACGGGTCCCACGTCTGGGAATACCCATCCCACTTAGGGCGAAAAGCGTTACAACAAACAAATGATGGACGGAATGCTGACAATGCAGACATGTTCCCCCAGTCAAGAGATCTGGGTTAAATCCATCGTTCTTTTGCCCACTACGCCACCCCAGTTCAGACATGGCCATATGCAAATCAGTCTTGACCCTGTGCCTCATGGGAACAGTCCAGCCCGAACTGCCAAGCCATGTCTTCCCTGGACCGGAATCAAGCATCCTAGGACCGGTTTCTGGCTATCAGCCGTCATCAGCCAGGATAGCTTGACTCCAGTGGCGTAGTGAGCACAGGTCCCACGTCTGGGAATACCCATCCCACTTAGGGCGAAAAGCGTTACAACAAACAAATGATGGACGGAATGCTGACAATGCAGACATTCTCCCCCAGTCAAGAGATCTGGGTTAAATCCATTGTTCTTTTGCCCACTACGCCACCCCAGTTCAGACATGGCCATATGCAAATCAGTCTTGACCCTGTGCCTCATGGGAACAGTCTAGCCCGAACTGCCAAGCCATGTCTTCCCTGGACCGGAATCAAGCATCCTAGGACCGGTTTCTGGCTATCAGCCGTCATCAGCCAGGATAGCTTGACTCCAGTGGCGTAGTGAGCACGGGTCCCACGTCTGGGAATACCCATCCCACTTAGGGCGAAAAGCGTTACAACAAACAAATGATGGACGGAATGCTGACAATGCAGACATTCTCCCTCAGTCAAGCTTTTCGCCCTAAGTGGGATGGGTATTCCCAGACGTGGGACCCATGCTCACTACGCCACTGGAGTCAAGCTATCCTGGCTGATGACGGCTGATAGCCAGAAACCGGTCCTGGGATGCTTGACTCCGGTCCAGGGAAGACATGACTTGGCAGTTCGGGCTGGACTTTTCCCATGAGGCACAGGGTCAAGACTGATTTGCATATGGCCATGTCTAAACTGGGGTGGTGTAGTGGGCAAAAGAACGATGGATTTAACCCAGATCTCTTGACTGGGGGAGAATGTATGCATTGTCAGCATTCCGTCCATCATTTGTTTGTTGTAACGCTTTTCGCCCTAAGTGGGATGGGTATTCCCAGACGTGGGACCCGTGCTCACTACGCCACTGGAGTCAAGCTATCCTGGCTGATGACGGCTGATAGCCAGAAACCGGTCCTGGGATGCTTGACTCCGGTCCAGGGAAGACATGACTTGGCAGTTCGGGCTGGACTGTTCCCATGAGGCACAGGGTCAAGACTGATTTGCATATGGCCATGTCTAAACTGGGGTGGTGTAGTGGGCAAAAGAACGATGGATTTACCCCAGATCTCTTGATTGGGGGAGAATGTATGCATTGTCAGCATTCCGTCCATCATTTGTTTGTTGTAACGCTTTTCGCTCTAAGTGGGATGGGGATTCCCAGACGTGGGACCCGTGCTCACTACGCCACTGGAGTCAAGCTATCCTGGCTGATGACGGCTGATAGCCAGAAATCTGTCCTGGGATGCTTGACTCCGGTCCAGGGAATACATGACTTGGCAGTTCGGGCTGGACTGTTCCCATGAGGCACAGGGTCAAGACTGATTTGCATATGGCCATGTCTAAACTGGGGTGGTGTAGTGGGCAAAAGAACGATGGATTTAACCCAGATCTCTTGACTGGGGGAGAATGTATGCATTGTCAGCATTCCGTCCATCATTTGTTTGTTGTAACGCTTTTCGCCCTAAGTGGGATGGATATTCCCAGACGTGGGACCCGTGCTCACTACGCCACTGGAGTCAAGCTATCCTGGCTGATGACGGCTGATAGCCAGAAACCGGTCCTGGGATGCTTGACTCCGGTCCAGGGAAGACATGACTTGGCAGTTCGGGCTGGACTGTTCCCATGAGGCACAGGGTCAAGACTGATTTGCATATGGCCATGTCTAAACTGGGGTGGTGTAGTGGGCAAAAGAACGATGGATTTAACCCAGATCTCTTGACTGGGGGAGAATGTATGCATTGTCAGCATTCCGTCCATCATTTGTTTGTTGTAACGCTTTTCGCCCTAAGTGGGATGGGTATTCCCAGACGTGGGACCCGTGCTCACTACGCCACTGGAGTCAAGCTATCCTGGCTGATGACGGCTGATAGCCAGAAACCGGTCCTGGGATGCTTGACTCCGGTCCAGGGAAGACATGACTTGGCAGTTCGGGCTGGACTGTTCCCATGAGGCACAGGGTCAAGACTGATTTGCATATGGCCATGTCTAAACTGGGGTGGTGTAGTGGGCAAAAGAACGATGGATTTAACCCAGATCTCTTGACTGGGGGAGAATGTGTGCATTGTCAGCATTCCGTCCATCATTTGTTTGTTGTAACGCTTTTCGCCCTAAGTGGGATGGGTATTCCCAGACGTGGGACCCGTGCTCACTACGCCACTGGAGTCAAGCTATCCTGGCTGATGACGGCTGATAGCCAGAAACCGGTCCTGGGATGCTTGACTCCGGTCCAGGGAAGACATGACTTGGCAGTTCGGGCTGGACTGTTCCCATGAGGCACAGGGTCAAGACTGATTTGCATATGGCCATGTCTAAACTGGGGTGGTGTAGTGGGCAAAAGAATGATGGATTTAACCCAGATCTCTTGACTGGGGGAGAATGTATGCATTGTCAGCATTCCGTCCATCATTTGTTTGTTGTAACACTTTGTGAACAGAGCACACATGTGCCTGTATAAAATAAGTCACACAATGAGACGCACACAAAACTACATTCACACAGTCATTGTATGAGCTGCCAGCTTTATTCATATAAGCCACTGTTAGGAAGAAATGGGGTTTCAGTAAGTACATATACATGGCACCACGGCGGTCTGGATGACTTGACACTCGTAAGTTGGTATCAGCAACAACCAAGGACTTACCCAAATGCAACATGTATATGAATATTCTGAAAACAAGTGTTATTCGAACTGTGCCTTCCTTTAAAATGTGCCAGCGTGTCCCCGGAAAGTGTAAAGGTGGTTTCTTGTGCACTTCCTTGGGAGACATCAGTCATGCAGGCACATTATTGTCCTTCACAACAAAACATCAAAGTCAAGCATAGACTAAATCGATACATGTTGACAAGTGTAGTGAGTGCCAAGGTACAAGACTTCTTGACTAACAACTTGAATCATGCCACCTGTCACATGGCCATCCATACCATGATGACACAGTTGGCAACAAAACTGACCCACTGCCTGTCATGTGGAGTGGCACACATGTCCAAACACAGGACAATGCATAAGCTAATTGGCCTGCAATTGTGTCGGAATAAGGAGCACCTGCACTGAGGAGACACACTCATGGGAAGCAAGAATGTCCACACAGATGTCAGCACACAAAGACCAAACTACGTAGCATCTGGACCACACACTGGTGCCAAAAATGGATGAGCAGGAACCATGTATTTCAACTTTTGACACATGCTGCAAAGCACAAACATTAAACCCTGCACAACATGACTGGATCACTGCATGTTGAGTGTCTGTCCAGACAATTATCACACACAGGTCAGATCTGGCCTGGCAAGGAGACATAAGGTTTGGACATGTAGGCCTTGCCCGCACAAACCCCCCATACCTGAGACAATGTTATTGAGACAGATCAAGAAGTGACATCTCTTAATATGGGTTTACTAAAATGTGCATCAAGATCTCCTAAATATACTCCACATCACCTTGTGAGGCTGCCAACACATATTTGTGACAAACAACCATCAACAGATAGTTGTACATAGACACACAGGCACTGCCCAGTGTGAGGAGGCACAGGCCAAATGGGTTCACCCTGTACAGTGGACACATGTAGCACACTTTACATGAATACAAATGAGGCCAGGGAACAATGCCACAGAGGCCAACCTATGCTGAACACACAGAGAATGGGCACAGTGTTGGATGACACACATGATTCCGAGTCACGGGTGTCTCAGGGGACTGTAGTGGGCACACTGCTCCATGGTCCTGGAATGATCTGACTGAAACATGACCAACCGTCCCGGCACTATGCATATCTCCCACTCATGCACATCATGTCTGAGGGCACAACATCGGTCATGCATGCTGCAAGTCTGTTAATTTGAATCCTCACACTCCTATGTTGAGACTCAGCATCAGTGCCAACAAATATGGACCCCCAAATGACTGAACAGGACAGGGCACAGGCAAGGTACCAACACATGTCACAGACCACCCCCACAAATGATGCAGAAAGAAATGTGCACGTGGATTCACTGGCAACCTAGATTACCATGTGCAATAGTGTTTACACACAGACCAGGTAACACATATCAAGGAGGGGAAGAGAGGAAGAACAGCACCGGTTGACTTGGGGGGAAAAGGATATGCACTGCACATATAAACCCTGGCAGTGTATCCAGGCGACTGAGCACTTCTAAAAGCTGGTGACACACAACAAACACACATGTACCTACCCCCTTCCTGCTGCTGCATCTCCTGTAACCGCCTATCCATGTCAGGGAAGACTACCGCCAGGACACGCTTCATCTGGTGGGTCAGGCGTCGGCTCCCGCCGTGGCGGCGTGGAGGTGAGTCCTTCAGCAGGACTCGGGAGATCCTCTGGGTCCAGCACCGGATGTCCTGCCACCGTTGTCTCACTTGTGCTAGGTGCCGACTGCGACCCTCCACCGATCTCACGGCCCTGACGGCCTGCTTCCAGATCTCCCCCTTGACGTAGGCAGTTACCTGTGAGGATGACAAAGTGAGACAACATAACTACACCTGCTCCATGTCAGAGAGACACACATTTGAACATCTTTGAAATGTTGAACAGGGCATAGGATGCTGCCAAGGAATTGCATCTTAGTCATATGGACATTGGCCTCTGTGGAAGCCCCAATGCACTACATGGCATGTAAAGTACACAGGTGGCATGAGGGGTGGACACATTGCATGAACATGGCACACACTGTGCATAACAAGAGACACCAGGCTGATGGACAGCACCTCCAAACAGTTACATGCCCCAGGCCACTGACGCAACCTCAGCAGAGTACACAGACACACACAGGCACAGATCAATCACATGCCATTGGCAACAGCGGATACAAACCTCACTCTGCACATGTGCCACTTGCCTGTGGGGGGTGACAGGTGTGGGGCTAGCTCAGAAAGTCCAACACACAGCACGGCTTACTTCTCACATCAGATGGGTAGAGCTGTTGCCTCCTCCATGCAGCTGTGGTGCAACACTTCACATAGACACTCACCAACATGACAAGGAACATTCACACACATCATTGTCCAGGGGCGTACATATCACTTGGACACTCTCACCACAGCTCCACTCAACTCAGACACATCTGTGGGAACAGTCACCTGTCACACCAGGGGGACCACTGAATCACCTCAGGGCAATAGACAAAATATGCCACAAAGGATTAGCCAGGCTGAATGTGTCATGCACTATGCAGTGAATGTCACAGTAAGCACAATGCAAGTGAGGAGTGCACACATGAACTACATCATGCTCTGCATGGGAGACATAAGCCATTCGCCCCCCTGGGACCCACTCTAAACAACATTGCATGTCTGTCTCACCTGGACACAATGCCAGAAGTGACAGTCACAAAAAGGTGCACAGTCAAAGCTAGTGGAGTCAGCACTCACCTGCTCCCCTGGTCTCCCATACAGGCTGGGGTACTGTGGGAGGATGACATCAAGCAAAGCCTCATTCTCCTCCTGTGTGAAAGGCTGGGCCCTCTCCACAGACCTTGACATGGTGCCAGAGGAAGCACAGGCAGCAGCAGTGGTGTCGACTGAAAGGTTGTGCAGGCAAGTGCCCTCTCATGGGTTCTGCCTGACTTATATCTGTCTTGCTGGGTCCTTTCATTTACAGGAGTACAGAGTGATTGGTCAGACTCATTTGCATCCTACGTTTCCTCCAATCCCTATAAACATACACCAGTGACAGCATTTGCATGGTTCAAATTAGCAGCATCATGTCAAGTCAACAACCACTTTGCAACAATGTAATTTTGTGGCCAACTGACTTTTCAAGGCCACCTGATGGAAAAATTTGAACAGAAAACTCGGTATCCATGACAACCAGCATGCATTTATGGCCTACAACTTGTCCCTTATGTGTCCCCTATGTAAATTTGAATTCCCCACACAGGTTCGGTGCATTTCACACATACGCGTAGGCACTGGGAGTACATGTACGTGTACTACCTCAGTACACGTACGTGTCCAACTAGTGCGTACACATACGTGTACTCCCAGTGCCTACGTGTACTGAGGTAGCACACGTACGTCTACTACCAGTGCCTACAACAATACGTGTACACGTACTGTTGTAGGCACTGGTAGTACACGTACGTGAACTACCTCAGTTCACGTACGTGTACAACTAGTGCGTACACGTACGTGTACACGTACTGTTGTTGGCGCTGGTAGTACACCTACGTGTACTACCTCAGTACATGTACGCGTAGGCACTGGGAGTACACATACGTGTAGTACCTCAGAACACGTACGTGTACTCCCAGTGCCTACGCGTACGTGTACTAAGGTAGTATACGTACGTGTATGCGTACGTGTACTGAGGTAGTACACACGTACGTGTACTACCAGTGCCTACAACAGTACGTGTACACGTACTGTTGTAGGCACTGGTAGTACACATACATGTACTACCTCAGTACACGTACGTGTACAACTAGTGCGTACACGTACGTGTACTGAGGTAGTACACGTACGTGTACGCACTAGTTGTACACGTACGTGTACTAAGGCAGTACACGTATGTGTGTACGTCCCGTAACACGCGTGCTCCTACAGCAACACTACTATAGCGATACGGACCGTACACACGCCCTCAGAGCGTGTGTACGGTGCGTTTCACACGCTTACACTGGTGATAGGGGGTGCACACGAAAGCCATGGAGGTCTCAGACTCGCACAAGGCTGTACATCAAGTCATTGTCATTAATGTCCTTCATGTGCAGGGCCTAGGTGTGTCAGGCAGTGATATTGCACATGTCTCCTCATGTTTGAGCACAATAGATGTGTGATGACCTGTGTACACATGTCATGTGTGATGTGGCTCTATGTGGCACACTTCCCCTTCACACTTTGCACATGTGTGCATGTAGTCCAAACGTGTCAAGCACAGCATCACTGGTATGGCACAGTCACCAACACCCGCAACTGTCGCCTGATGCCAGGGACAGGGACACTAAGAACTGACATTGAACGACCAGCGTGCCACGATGTGACTATGTCATGTGTGTGTCATGTGTTCCCATGAGCTAGCAGTTGGTGTCCCGTCAACTGCATCTGCTGTTGCTGCATCCAACATGTGACGGTGTGTAGATGGGCATGGCACACATCTACACACACCATGTCACATGTGGAATCCCACGTAACGTGTGTCTGTATGCATTGAACATGGGATTTTGACATGAGGACATATCTGCGTAGTCTCAATGTCTGTGTTTTCAGTTTTCCCGTGTACCCCTTCATCGCAATGTGTGTGATCTGTACATTTGACCTTCCATGTGACCTGTGCGTCTAGCTTGCCGTCAGCTGTCTGTATGAGTTAACATCCTTCAAATGCAGATATGTGGATGTATGTCACTCCTGTGATGTCTATGGCTGTTCACTTACACTGGCCCACAGCTCGTTTCAGGGCATGTCATGTAGACTTGCCAATCAACAGTTGTATCTTGCTTTTCGTAGGAGTATCACCTGGCTGGCATTTGTGTCCTGGATGTATTGCACAGACCAGACTCTGTATTAAGCAGATGTGTATTAGCAGTAGAACATGTGCTCGGTTTATTGACATTGGTGTTGTGATGTTCTCACTCTTCGTTATTCATTCCAATTTTCTGCAGGGCACCGCCTCTCCCCCGACAAATGCCAGACTTGGCTACCATGAGGGAACGTGACTGCATAAGACGTTACCGATTCTCTCAACAGTTGATTGAGGACTTGACAGCCAGGCTGGCACCACACCTCCAACCGCGACACAGGTATCCTACAGCGCTGACCCCCAAGATGAAGGTGATGGCAGCCCTACATTTTTTTGCCACCGGTACGTTTCAATTCACCATAGCTGATGTAGGTGGCATGTCTCAGACGATGTTCAGCCGTGTCCTGCATGATGTTTTAGAAGCCATGTTGGAGCACCTGGATGAATTCATCCATTTTCCGACTCCTGAGCAGTTGACAGGTGTCAAGGGTGATTTCTATTGCCCTGGGAGGGATGCCCCATGTAATTGGGTCCATTGATGGGACACATGTGGCTTTGGTACCACCACAGGCACAGGAGGTAGCCTATTGCAAACCGGAAATATTACCACTCTATTAATGCCCTTGTGGTGTGTTATGTTATGTTATGTTATGAATTTGTTGAAGCGCGACAGCTGCCCCAGCAACGGGGCGTCCCGGCGCTGAGAAACCATAACATTACCTACTGAGAAGGGCGGAGAGGGCAAAGGCTTAAGGTGGTGGGAACAGATGAGTTTTAATTGCCTTGCGGAAGGCAGATAAATTATCAAGACAACGAATATTGAGGGGAAGAGAGTTCCAGAGTGTGTCTTGCTAACATGCTGATTTCCCATGTCTGTGCATGTTTTCCAGGGTCAGCACACGATGTCTACATCATGAGGCGTAGCAGGGTGCCAGAAATTATGCTGCGGCTGCACAATGAACGAGCATGTCTTGTTGGTGGGTATACTCTGTTTGTCCTGTGTGTTGCGGTATCTTTGTATCTTTCGGCATCTCCGGACCCACTTCTTCACATGATGTTTCCATGTAGGGGACTCTGGCTATCCCAACATGCCATGGCTGATGACGCCTTTCCGCAACCCAAGATCAGCTGCAGATCACCGTTATAATAATGCACATGGGCAGACCAGGCGAGTGATTGAGAGGACGTTTGGCCTCCTGAAGAGCCGATTCTGGTGCCTTCACAAGACAGGCGGGTCCCTCCCATATGCACCGGCAAAGGTCTGCAACATCTTCCTCGTGTGCTGCATGCTGCACAACATGGCAGTGGAGAAGGCAGTGCCACTCATCCTGGATCCGGATGAGCTGGAACATCCACCCATGGAGGATGAAGGGCTTGGTCATGAGGCAAGTGAGGAGGAGGAGGAGAAGGACATCTGGAGTCAGCTCATACGCAACTTCTTCTCATGATGGTGAGTCACTGGGTCTCAGTGTGCACACTTGGAGCCTTGTGTGGCAGGTGTTGCAATGTGTGTGTCCAGCACACTGTATGCTAAGTGACTTAGAGGTGTGTTCTGATGTGTCACTCGAGTGATGATGTAATTCCACACATTTTAGCAGAGACACTAAATTTTAAATTAGCATGGTGACAACATTATTCATGTAGAGTAAATGATCATGCATGCGGATAACAATATTTTTGCTGTCTCCTTGTGTGTGTGTCTTCCTCAGGGTCTTGCACATGTTGTCTGCTCGTGTCATCGTTGGCCTCCTGATATTCCTCATGAGTATTGCAACGTGTGCTGAATCAGCGTTCCATGCACGGACATGTTGAAAATACATTTTGGGTAAGGATTGCAGCAAGGCATTTTGAGGGTGTTACGTGTTTTGAATGTGTGGGGACTGCTCCTGTGCATGTTGTGTTACCATGCATACATGTCAACTCACCATGGGGCACATGACATGTAGCATGACTCCCATGTATTGATAGTCACCCTTCGTGACAGTCATCTGTAATGGTTTGTGGATTCTGAGGAAGGCATCAATGTGTGTGAAACTTCACTCAGACACATACAGGATGCTACGAGTGGACATAGTGTGGGCTCACTGGCGAATTGCAGCAGCAGGGGGTGTTTGGCCCACCTCCTTCACTTGTGTGCCAGTTCATTTGGATTTACAACATCTGTGTTGTGAAGGGGGTGTCCAGTGTAGGTCCCACATGTTCAGCCAAATGACCTGTGAGTCTGTTCATATTGATGCATTTCCCTTAGTGTGAGCCTGAGTAATAAAGGTGTTCCTCACACTCCAAGGTGCCTCATCTCTGTCAATGCAGGTCTCTTGCCACTTTGCATGCGGCATCTCTGGCATAGTTGTCAAAGATAGTGCATATGAGTCTATGTGTAGTTTAGCAACATGCATGCAGTTCTTCATGGATTCGAATCTGTATTGTGCATGAAGTCCATGGTTGTGTATGTATTTGGGCATGTTGGTCCCCACAACGGGCCGTCAACACCTGCTGAGGGTGTGTCTCCTGTGCGCAGCTCGGCCTTCTGTTTCCTGATCCTGTGTCAGTCATCTTTGGTGATTGTGCATCCATACTCTCGGGGTGTGCCATGGGTGACCGGACACTCCTTCCTTTACATGTTGCAGTTGTCCTTTCTGACATCCTTGTCTTTGTGTTCAACTCTTGGCATACTTTCCAGGGTATGGCGCCTGCTGCTGCAGCCCCTGCAGCAAGGGCCCACAAAGTAGCGGGAGTCAGCAACACACACGCCTCAAAGATGCTCCTCCCTCAACCCATTCATTTGGCTGTCATCATCTTGTCTGTGCCACTGTTGTGGCCACGCGGTGCCAAAGGCTGGACCGTCATCACATGCAACGTGCACATTGCACGACCCTCATGTCCTTGCATGACCCACATCACACTACAGTCTGATGTTGTAGCCACCCTCCAAGCAATGTCTATCCAAAACTCAACCGCCTGCTCTCAGGCATACCCTAACCGCACACACAACACCTTTGCATGCTGAGTGTGCAACTCCAACTGGCTACACAGCGCTGCCCAGCCTTCCAGGCCCTGTCACACCAACCAGATAATGTCCCTCCTGCTCCACACAGGCTCCCTCCACCAGCAAGGCCATGGGAGTGGGACTCAAGCCTTCAGCATGTGGTATAGTGGTGTCATCTGGCACATGGCCCAGGGATCATCTCTGAGCGTGTCAATCTTCAATGTGTCCAGGACCCCCCTCGCCACCGTCACATGTGCACACAACCTCCACATCATGTCGTATGCCATTGACACCCAGGTGCTCCTCAGCCTCACCAAAGACGCAGCCATTGACAGTTCCAATTCAAGATGGCATGAGGTCCGTTGATGAATGGCTGAACATCAGCCACCTGAGGCTGGACTTGTACAGGACTGAGGTAATCATCTGAGGATTGTCCCCTTACAGCTGGCTCAACTCCTTGTGTCCCACCCGCAGGGGCCCTACACAAGCACCCAGTAGGCACGCACACAAGATGGTGTGCATCATGGATTGTCACTCACATTTGCCATGCAAATCACCAGCATCTGTACCTCATGCTGCAACACCCTCTGCATGATGCACATGATCCTCAGATAGATCCACTCCAAGGAAAGACAGACCATCCCCCAGGTCCACGACACCAGCCGTGTCAACTACTGCCCGCCCTCTACGGAGCAAGTACATCCAAACTCACTGGAAACTTGTCCACATCCAGGGTGCATCTGCACAACTCAGCTTCAACATCCCGCACCCCATCAACATCACCGTCCACCTGAGATAGCTGCAAGGGATCACTGTGTGCTGCAGGATGACCTTCACACTCCTCACACACACTCAGGAGGCAGTCAACGACCCCATATCCCAAAATCAACATTGTACGTCTGTCATCCAAGACCCCGTTGGCCCAACTCTATGCATCCAAACTTGGCCTGGACAACATTCTTCACATCCACAACACTCCAGCATGAAGGAGATGTTTCTCACGCCTGGACAAACATACCTGGGACTCCCTCCCCTGGAACCTCCACATGAGCCATGACCTCTAGGCCTTCATCATCCTCTTCCTGATTGGTGTGTCCACACAGTATTTCATGCACCCTCTCAGCAGCTTGAGGCCATCACGGGTGAGTATTAGGATCCCAGGCTGTATCGGATGAAACATTGTGACCCATGTGTGTCCTGTACCGGACTCAGATCCCAGGGTATGGATGGCTGGAGTTATATGGCAGGCATAGTTTGACATTTACACACACGTATGTTGTGGACTAATGCAGAATGACAGCAACATCTCATGACAAATAAATAGTTTTATTGTCGGTGGGGTGCGTGTTTTTGTAGAAAAAATAAGGTGCTCTGCCGGGTGCATAGAATCCAAAGTTCACAGGGGGAGATGGGATCCTTGGCATTTGAAGTCATCAGAGTCCAGACCACAGTGTTGGTCATCATTGGTCAGACTGTGACCAGCAAGTCCATGTGGCAGAGAATGTTAGTGAATGATGTGCTGCTGTTGCGCATGAAGGCCAGGTGCCAGGCCAGGTGACCTGGGAGATGTAGATGGTCCACTGCCTCTCACGGTCTTTTCCGTGGACGGCCCACCTTCCTCCGGGGACCCTCAGATGCAGGCCTTGATGATGTTTGGGACGCTCCGTCGGACAAATCCTCCTCCTCCTCTTCCCTCCCTGTGGCTGGTGCTGGTCTGTGCCTGGTGTCACAGGGAGGGTTGCCCATGTTGTCGGCAATCCGACGGAGTGAATGGCTCATGTCCCTTTGCACCGCCAGGAGCTCAGCCAGTCTTGCCTCCATCCGTCCTTGGTGTTGTTGTTGACTGGCATGTTGCTCGGCCTGCTGATTCTTAATGTCCATGAGGGTCGCCACTACCTGACTGATGGCCCTGGTGTCACGCCGGTATGCCTCCATGATGTTGCGTACGTGTGACATACCGGTCCCTTCAGGTGTCTGGTCAGGTTCTCGCCTCCGCCTGCCTCCACTCCCACCACCCCTGCCCACACGAGCCTGGCCTGCTGTTGTGGGAACATCGGGTCTACGGGACCCCTGAGGGATGGCAGTGTCGGTGTTGTCTGCCTCCTCCTTGGTGCCCGGCGAACCTTGTCCCTCCAGGCCAGACTGGCTCAGTTGTTCAGTGTGGGCAGGGCTCCTGGGTGTCTCCTGGGATGTGGCAGTATTGGGGGTGGTGGTTGGCACCGATGTACCTGAAGCAGGTGCTGCAATGGCTTGGACACCAGAGGGGCCAGGTGGGTTGGGGTCATCCACGGAGTGTTGTGAGGTGTCGCTGCCGGTGGGATCAGGTTCCTCCCGAGCCTGGGACTGTGGTACTTCCCCACCATTGTTGGAGGGTGATCCGGGACGTTGCCCTGTGTGTGAGAGAGAGACAATGTTAATGCTGTTTAATGCGACATCCTTGTTTCATACATATTCTAGTTGCCACAGTTCCTCCAGGTAGTTGTATGTGCCTAGCATTCACATCAATGTTCACTTGTGGATGGGTATGTTGCAGGGGACTGATTGAAATGGTCTCCAGGGTGTTTGACATGTCGAATTTGGGCTTGGATGCTTTATTTGCTGTGGCTTGATCATGTTGTGTCACATGTCCATTGTGAGAGTGGGTGACTCCATTGGCTGCCCCAGGGGTGTGTGCTTGTGTAAGGGGTGAGAGATCATCCCTCAGCCCGACGCTGTTCAACATCCACATGGCCCCCCTCACACAAGTGGCCCGCCACCACAACCTCTAAAACATCTCCTACGCCAATGACACCCAGCTCATCCTCTCCCTCACCAAGGACCCTCACACAGCCAAAACCAACATCCACGAGGGTCTGAGGGCCATCGCCGACTGGATGCGGAGCGGCCATCTGAAACAGAAGACAGAGGTCCTCATCCTGGGACCCACACCCTCAGCCTGGGACGACTCCTGGTGGCCGATCGATCTGGGGACATCACCGACACCCACCACACACGCACGCAACCTAGGATTGATCCTCGCATCCTCCCTCTCCATGTCCAAGCAGGTCAACGCCGTCTCCTCCTCCTGCTACGACACCCTACGCACCCTCCACCGGATCTACTGGTGGATCCCGACCTAAACAAGTAGAACAGTGACACAGGCCCTCGTCAGCAGCTGACTGGACTACGCCAATGCACTCTACGCAGGACTCCCCTCCAAACACCAACGGCGGCTACAACGCTTCCGAAAGGCCTCCGCACAACTGATCGTCAACGCCCCCCGCCACAGCCACATCACCCCCCTCCTGAGTGACCTGCACTGGCTCCACATCGACAAGAGGATCACCTTTAAGCTCCTCACCCACGCACACATGGCACTCCACACCGCAGGACAAGCCTACCTGCACATCAGACTCAGCTTCGACACCCCCACCCGCCAGCTCCGCTCCAGCATCCTCGCCCTCGCAGCTGTCCCCCGCATCCAACGTACACCCACCTGCAGCAGATCCTTCTCCTACCTCGCCACAAAGACCTGGAACACCCTCCCAACCCACCTACGACTGACCCAAGACCTACTTGCCTTCAGTAGACTCCTCGAGACCTGGCTCTTTGAGCAGTGGTGGAACCCCCCCCCCCTCAGCACCTTGAGACCCTGACAGTTAAGTAGCACGCCTTACAAGTACCCTGATCGATTGTTGATTGATTGACGGTGCCTGCTGGTGGGTGTGGTGTGATTTGGCAGTGGGTCTCCCAGGTGATGTATCTGTCCCCCATGGCGCATGCTGCTATGTCAGTGAGTGTGCTATCTAGTATCTGTCCTAGATATCTGAGCTTGTTGTGTTTGTGTTCGAGTTTGCAGTTGTCACAGGAGGGCCTTGTGCTGCCTACAGCATGGCAAAGTGTCAGCTACCTTGTCAGTACTTTGCCAGTCCCTGTGTATTGCGCATGGTGCATGGGTATGTGCCTGGGCCATATGGGCTGAGGGCAATGGTGTCTGTTTCTGAGTTGTACAATATGTTTAGTGATCCCCACCCTCCCAGCATCCCGGAGATCCTGTCTTGGGTTTGTGGTTTGTGTAGGCTGGGACATGGCATGGCCTTGCTTTGTGAATTGGGCATACTCATGTTAGTGGCATGAGCGTTGTTTTTGAGTGTGGTTGTGTCCGGCGAGGGCTTGGGGGTAGGTGAGTGCATTTGTTGTAGTTGGGGTGTGGATGCCATTCCCCCCATGTTACGTAAGTTGTTTGTGTACTCGAACTCCTTTGATTCCGTGTACTTCCACCGACAGAAGCAGGGCCATCACCTTCTCCTCCCAGGGATGGTAATATACCGGTCTGCGGGGCAGCCCACCTCCTGTGATGTTACTCTGGGCGTAGTCCTTGTTCATTTTGCGCTTGACTGCCCTCCGCAGATCATACCACCTGGCTTGGCATTCATTCCTGGTCCTTCTGATGGGCGCAATAGCATTCACCCGATCGACGATCCTCTGCCACAGGCGTGTTTTTTCGGCTATGCTGGTCTGTCTGACCAATGTTCCAAAGAGCAGTGGCTCGACTCTGATGACTTTGTTGACAAGGATGTCCAGCTCCTCCCTTGTGAACTTTGGATTCTTGTCTGTGGGCATGGTGTGGGGTGTGGGTGTGGATGGTTGTGGGTGTGTGGGTGTGAATGTGTAGGTGTGTGTGTATGTGTAGAGGGGGTATGTGTGAAGGAGGTTGTGTGAAGGTGTGTAAGTTAAGGTGTATGGGTGCAGTTGTTTGTGTGTGATGTCTGTCAGCAGTGGGTCTGTTGCAAAGGCTCATGGTTTGTGTGTGTGGGCCCATTTTATTGGTCCATTTGTGGGTGTGGCTCGGTTTGAACTTTTGGTGGGTGTGTTATAAGGGGTGGTTGTGAGTTTGGGCCTCTGTTTGCCTGTTTGGATGTGCCAGGTCAGTCTTTTAGATGTTTTTTGTGTTGTAGACGTGTTTTGTGGTGTTGTGCGAGTCGAATTGACGGTCCTTGTGCTGTTTTACAGTGTCCTGGTTCAGTAAGAGTCGTTTTCGCGTATGTAATGTGCGTACATACGCTATGTTGTTGTACAGTGATCACATATGCAATGGTGTTGTACAATTCGTACATACGCGATGCTGGGGTACGGTGTTGGGGTACGGTGCATCCGAGTACGGGGCTGGGGTGGTGGGTATGGGGCATACATACGCGGGTGCTGGGGTGGGGTGTACGGCGCGTACATACGCGGGTGGTGGGATGGGGGTACGGCGCGTACATACGCGGGTGCTGGGTTATGGCACGTACATACACGGGTGCTGGGGGGGTACGGCGCTTACATACGTGGGTGCTGGGGTGGGGGTTATGGCACGAACATGCGCGGGTGCTGGGGTGGGGGTACGGCGCGTAGATACGTGGGTGCTGGGGTACGGCACGTACATACGCGGGTGCTGGTTTGGGGATTACGGTGCGGACATGCGTGGGTAGGGTGGGGGGGCCGTACGACTTGTACCCCAGGCCCAAGTGTACCCGGGGTAGGGGTCGTACAAGGTTTGCTCCGTACGGGACGTTTTCCATACGCTTGTGTATTCGGGACGCCAGTACGGATCGGACTTCAGTTTTACGACTCGTACGTAAAACTGTCCGGGGACATCTCGTAGACTTTTCCCAAAGTCATTTGTATGTAATTTCACGTACGAATCGTACTTCGCCGTTTGTACGGGACTTGTACGATTCGTAAGTAAAAAAATACGGGTACGAGTCGGACAGTAAATGTTTTTAACGGATCGGAATCGGCACCTTAGTGTGTTATAAAATCACTATTACATGTATACAGTTACTCATCACACACTAGTATCCAAACCCAGAATGGCTCTATACACCTCAGACTCTCCTATTGTTTGCTACACACCGCATTTGCGGGAAGGAAAAAATTCCTTTTGTTAATTAACCCTCACACACCCTATTGGTGTCATGCTTCATCATTGGGTTCACCCAGACTCCTAAAGGTCTGGGTAGGCTCAACCATCTTCCAGGGAGCTCTTAGAAGATAGAGGTCAGGGGGGTTTTAAAGATTAAAAATCCTATTGCTTCCCCTGGTATCCCTTTTATTCACGGGGATGCAATGGATATTAAAAAAATTAAAAACGGGTCTCTTTTGGAATTAATGGTCCTAAGACCCTAAAGAGTTTGCCAACATGTTTCAGCCCACCATATATTGCCAAAAAAATGGTCGGGGCTTTCGTCAGGGCACAAAAAAGAAGAGTGTTCCCTCCCTGATTTTTGAATTGGGACGTTGACCTATATTTCAAAATTCGAAGGTACAGATAGCTGTTCCCTTCCTGAACACCAAAATTATCGATGTGGATCACGTAAATCTTCTTATTCAAAGATATACATCACAGTTAGGAGAATACTTATCCTCCTTCTTCTGTTTCATAAAGAATTCACCTATTTGGAGAAGAAAGAAAAAACAGGAGAGAAAGAACGCAGTGAAAAGACTAAACATTGATTTTCAATTGTAGTCTATAAGTGCCACTTTAATCCATGTTTGTGTGCACTTCTCAACATCATGCATGGTTAATCATTATATAATATCAACCATTATGAGCCATAGTGAATTAGATTCATTCAAGAACACCCGACTTGGGTGTAGTGCACAATATCGCATCATAACAAAGAAAGAACAGAAGATCATTTGTTAAAAATACCATCTTATCATCATAGCCATCGCCACTGTGTTGATGATAAATATGTTCCACAAAGGTGAATACTTCAACATATTATTCCGTATTTTTTGGATTTTTGGGAAATCACCCTCTAATGTAATCAAATCTTCACACACCCGTTTCCATGCATCATTATTTCAAACACAATACATGTCTGCATCTATTCACACTAATTTTTTCTTACCCAGTTTCGGGGAAATCGCGTGTCTCAAGGGAGGAGATTTTGGCATATGGTCACATGCTGCTCGTAAAAAGTAAATAGAATGCTGTTCATATCAAAGACATCAACGAGACACTTACCCAGGGTAGACACGACTAAAGCGTAACACCACTTACTGATTTACATGGGCAGCCCCGCAGTACACCTAAGTTCGGTCTCTGCTCCCTGGCTCACGCGTCCACAGATCATTGAATGTGCCTTAAAGCCTTAGCGTCACCATCGCATCCCGAAAAGTGGGGCGTCAACCTCAATAGACGCGCAATTACCGCGTCACTTCCCATGCGCTAAGGCCTCGTGTGCCGATAGCTACTCGGGATTTGTGGTTCATACACCATTTTTTGTAGTTGCCGTCCATCCGATTTTGAACCTGATGGAAATCGGTATGTTAGATTCAAGTATAATTCTATAAGGGAGGCCAAATCATCAGGATTCCTAGTCTGCCTGAAATTAAATACATCCTAAAATTTAACATGTACTAAAGCCCGAAATATGGGCTGAGGCTCAAAGGAGAACACGTGGATACGACGTCACTCCAGGCGTGTTATCATTCCCACTAAGAGTTGGCAACTGTAGTTCTGGAACGTATTATTAAAATTCTCATCTCGCGAGTCATTAAATTTAGATTACACTTATTATTTGGGAACAGATCACCATCTACTTGCCTATAGAGCTCGGGTGGAGACATGTTATTTCCCAAAGACATGTCGCGATTGCAGAAATATCTCCATAATTTCTCATTATATATAAAAATACACGTGTGTGTTTTCTTTACAGTACTAGATGTAACGTACCATAATCAACATTGTATAATTATAACAGGCAAGCGTTAAATGTAGATATGCGGACTCATACCCAAGTTTCATTGTACATTGGAATCATTACAGGACAAGAACATCTTAAATGTGCATTAGATACACATAAAATACATTGCTTACCATTATCCAATTCACACACTGTTTTCATGTGATCGTCAACCCACGATTATGGTATTATACTTATCTGAGGGCATTCCACGGTATTGAATCATTCAAACCCTGTTTATCAGAACCCAGTCTATATACCCATCTCTGTTCATGTTCAAGAAGTCTCTTAGGGATATTTGGACCATCATTCACCTTCTCAATCACAGTCCATTCCAGGTCCTTATCACTATGTCGATATTCCACATAGTGTGCTGTCAATTTTGTGGCAACAACTCCATGCCTGATTGTGCTTCTATGTTCCCCGATACAGAGTTTAATCTCACGTGAGGTCATCCCGACATATCTGAGTTTACATGGACACATGATCACATAAACCACATTGTTTGTATTGCAATTTGTGTGGTGTCTTTGTTCCCACCTTTCTCTGATACTCAAGTCAATGTCTTTTGTGTGTTTCGTGAAAGGACACACTGTACAATTTCCACATGGAAAGTGGCCTTTCACCGGTATACTGTTCCATAATGTTAATTGTGTGTCCATAACTGGTTCCCAATTATCTGTGTGAAAAAGTCTATCCCTGATACTTTTATTCTTCTTGAATGAAAACATAGGTTTTTCAAAATTCAAACTGTTCGATGTCAGGATTCGCCAATTATTTTGTATAATCCTTTTTACAAAATTTGAGGATGAGTTGTATGTTGTGACACAGATGATAGCTGTATTTGCCTCTTTTACATTCGTTTGTAATAGTACTTCCGAGGTGTATTTCGTGACCTTTTCCTTGCCTGTTCGATCACTTTCTTAGGATAACCTTTTTCTGATAACTTAGTTGTTAAGATCTTTGCCTCATTATTGTAATTTTGTAGATTGGAACAGTTCCTACGTATCCTTAGGTATTGACCTATCGGAAGGTTCTCTCTCAAGGAGCGAGGATGTGCACTATTAAAATGTAAAAGACTATTAGGGTCTGTTGGTTTTTTATACAGGGAGCTCTCCAATCTACCATTTACGGCCATGATGTTAATGTCCAGAAAAGATACCTTCATGTTATCCTTAGTATTGGTAAACCTTAGGAATGGATTGATGTTATTAATCCATGCCATGAAGTCTGTAATACTGTTATCATCTCAATGCCAGATGACAAATATGTCATCTATATATCTGAGCCACTTACGTACTTTGTCAGCATATGGGTTGTTATTCCATATATGCTCCTCTTCTATGTGTCCCATATAGAGGTAGGCTATACTAGGGGCGAATGTACTGCCCATTGAAGTACCGTGTATTTGCAAAAACAACTCATTTTCAAATCTAAAGAAATTTTCTGTGATTGCTATCCTGATTAAATCCATAACAAATTTTACTGGTGCATTCCATGGCCAGTCACTCTGGCCTAATATTAGTTGAATTATCTGGATACTTTCTTCCTGAGGAATACTTGTATACAGTGCTTCCACATCTAGGCAAAGCATAGTTTCCTTTGATGGATCATACTGTACGTCTGTCAGGATATTAAGAAGATGTTTCGTGTCTCTGACATAAGATCTTATTTTTGGTACCAGAAGACGCAGGAAAAAATCAGCATACTGTGAAAGTGGTTCTAATATTGAACCAATTCCTGATACAATGGGTCTTCCCGGTGGGGGAGTCTTTCCCTTATGGATTTTCGGGATTGTATAAAAATTGATGTTCTGGGTTCTTTTTTATTCAGGAACTCTTTTTCATTGTTGTTAATCCATTCTCTTTCAAATGCTTTTTTTGTCATCTGTGAGATTGTCTTCTGTAATTGTTGGGTGGGATCACGCTGGATTCTCCTATAATGACTGCCATCAGAAAGGAGAGAAGTACACGCAGATCTATAAGCGTTTAGGCTCTGTAAAACTATAGCTCCTCCCTTATCAGCAGGTTTTATAATTACGTTTTTTCGTTGGACCAAGGTTTCCAGTGCTTTCCTTTCAATTGTACTCAAATTATTAAATGTGTTAAAGTTTGGTTCCAATACTTCAATCTCTTTCCTAACCGCTTGTTCAAAAGCTAAAACTTCCGGTGGCATTAGGGAACACGGTGGTTGAAAGTAGGATTTTTCCCGTCGTATACCCAGTGTCTTTGTCTTGTGATGGTTTTTGTTCAAAAAAAGTTTTCACTCGAATTTTTCTAAAGAATTCTCCAAGTTCACATTGTGTTCTAAACTTGTCTATGTATGTAGTTGGAACAAAGCCCAGTCCTTTATTCAATACCTGTAGTTCTGTTGTAGTTAATATCTCCTCTGTGAGATTAACAACCAAATTTACTTGGAGCTCGGGCCTGCCACTTGATCCTTTGTCTGGCTTCTCGTATTCATCCGTTTGTCTTCCTCCCATTGGACATTTCGATTTCCACGTCTTCCTCTTCTGCCTCTCCTCCCGCCCCGTCCTAAAAAAATATTGCTGATTTTGGTTGGGCTGGTTGAAGGGCATTCCGAAAAATTGTTGTGGTGGTCCCTGGAATGGTGGCGGATGGTACGCTCCTTGCCATGGGAAGGGTTGTGGAGGGTATCCTTGATTGTATCCCCCTCTTCTTTGTCTTCGTTGTCTGTTTTGCCAGCTCTTGTTGGAATTATCGCTTGACCATTCATCTTGATCTGAATATGACGCATTTGACTCACTTGTATTAGAGGAGCCAGTGTCCCCATCTGTTTGTTTCTTGTAATCATCTCGTATATAAGGGTATACTTTTTCATGGGAATTTTTTTTTAGATCTTTTTGTAATTTATCTATCTTGCTTTGCATCAAGAATTCTTTGTGTTCAGTGATTTCCTTGTTTACCTCTTCTAATTTCTTTTTATATACTGTGATCTTAATTTGGGTATTCAATGCATCTTCACTCGTCTTTATATTAATTAGAAGTGCTTCAGATAGTCTTTTGGCTGTATTTATAATAAGTATCAACCAATCGCGTGTACATCGCCACGCGATTAGTGACCACTCCTTTCTGAAGATGGGATCATCCAGAAAAATTCTAGGTTAATTTCACACTAACAGACCATTGGGTCATGCATTACCTCTTAAATATTCGGTCATAATGGCCCCATGTATTAGGATTCTCATATGTTTGCGTTTAAGTTCCTTGAGTTCATCCCAACTTTGGTATTGACTAAGGCACTGGTTGATGTTCGTGTCCGGTATCATCCGAATACCCTATTACTAGTTGTTCTGCCATACCTAAATCTGTTGTTTTGTTGGGTACACAGTTTTTTTAGTGGTTTTTTACAATGGTTTTTTTCTACAATTGAGATGATTGTCAACAGATCTAAACTTCCGTTCCTTTCTCGTTATGCGTTCAAAAAATTAAATATATGTGTTTTCTTGGAAATTATCCAGAACCCCACAGCTGTACGCTGCTCAAAAATCTATAACCACTAGGTGTTCCCTTCGAATTTTGAAATATAGGTCAACGTCCCAATTCAAAAATCAGGGAGGGAACACTCTTTTTTTTTGTGCCCTGACGAAAGCCCCTGACCATTTTTTTGGCAATATATGGTGGGCTGAAACATGTTGGCAAACTCTTTAGGGTCTTAGGACCATTAATTCCAAAAGAGACCCGTTTTTCATTTTTTTAATATCCATTGCATCCCCGTGAACAAAAGGGATACCAGGGGAAGCAATAGGATTTTTAATCTCTAAAACCCCCCTGACCTCAATCTTCTAAGAGCTCCCTGGAAGATGGGTGAGCCCACCCAGACCTTTAGGAGTCTGGGTGAACCCAATGATGAAGCATGACATCAATAGGGTGTGTGAGGGTTAATTAACAAAAGGAATTTTTTCCTTCCCGCAAATGCGGTGTGTAGCAAACAATAGGAGAGTCTGAGGTGTATAGAGCAATTCTGGGTTTGGATACTAGTGTGTGATGAGTATTTACTAGGGAGGAAGTATCCATACGTTAACCTCTCTCACCCCTTGTGGTGTCAATGGATTTTTCATTGTTCACCTAGTGGTTATAGATACATGTATACAGGTATCCATACAGTCACTCATACAATCACTGAGTCTTATGTATACTTATTTATATAGAACAACTGACACATACACTGGCTTTTATTTTTCTAGTTTGTTGGATATGTACCATTGAGACATATATTTGCTCATCACCACACCCATAAAGATATTCACTCACCCAAACAACTGTTACACACCCATAAAGATATTCACTCACCCAAACAACTGTTATAACATGTAGTTTTAACTACATATACCTACTGAATCAACTATTCACACATCTTTGGGCTGTCACACACCCCCCACCGAACCACACACACATTCACTCTCCCATACAAATACTCAGTTAACTAATCAATAACTAATATAGACTTTCATGTAGCTAGTAACCAGCTGGTGCAGCAGTTCACACAACAACTGACAAAGTGATACAGATATTCACACAGTTTAGTCACTATCCAATATATTTAGTGAGACACTATAAATTAGTCAAGTAAACAGTCAATCACTCTGCTCCTAAATCCTCCATCCAGATATTTATATTTATATATCCACTCATTCTTCAATGCAAATTGCTATACATATATAATACATATTTAAAATACGAACCAAACCACATTTACTGGATGATGTCATCAGTGATGTCATTTGAGATGTCATCAGTAATATGTGACATCATCAGCAGTGGATTGCGGGCGCGCGAGATGTAGTTAGTACAACTAACTATTACGGAGGAATTTCAATGGTTTTGTACGAGTGAAATGTCCAGCTAACTATAACTCCCCTAAAACCTATGTTTTTTTCAGTGAATTTCTAAGGTTTTTTAATGCTAATTCCTAACTGTATCAGGCCTGAAACCTATGTTTTTTTCAGTGAATATATATATATATATCATGTCATCAGTAATGTCATCAGTGATGTCACTGACCATGTCATGAATGATGTAATATGTGACGTCATCAGCAGTGCATTGCCGAGTGCGAGTTATAGTTAGCTTAACTAACTATAACGCCCAAATTTCTTGGTTTTGTACGAGTGAAATGTCCAACTAACTATAAAGTCCCTGAAACCTGTGGTTTTTACAGTGAATAAATGTATATTAAAATACAGGTAACGAGACAGAATATCGAGGCAAAAAAAGAAAACTGAACTACCATAATAGCGAGTTTAAAATATTGTGGTATGAAAATATTGAGTGCAAGAATATCACTGTCAAGAATATCGATTTGAAGATAAGTAATATTGATTTTAAAAATATAGAAGTAAATAATATCATGTATATGTATTGTTTATGTTTTTTAATAAATGTGTTACATTTTTAAGTTGCATCCTGCTCCTGCTCCTTGCTTCCACCGGTCCAGGGAGGACCGCAACACCCAGCCTGCACCTCCTCTCACGGAGCTTCGCGCCCTGTCAACAGTATCAGCGCCAGGAGGTGCTTAAAAACAGACGCAGGCTCCAGCAGGGCGAGCCCGAAGGAGGCTGGGCTCGGCCACATCTCTTGGTTCACCACCACTACATTCCCTGAAGCACGCATAAACCAAATTGGGCATTAAAGGACCAGGTCTTAAGACCTAACGTTTCCTGCCAAACACGAGAAACAAGTACGACTCACTTTAATTTCTTATTGACCTTTGTGTGAAGAACGGGCTACTAAGATGGGGAAACGAAAATCAAGAGACAGCCACACATCTAAGTCCCTGAGCAAGCCAAAAATGACCAACATGACTCTGTTAAATTATTTCACGGGGGCCGTGGGTGTGCTGGAAAAAGAAATTTCCTCAGTAGAAGAAACTCTGAACGCGGACCCATTATCTACTATATTAACTGATAAAGTAATATTACAACGGGGCGCAAGGGTAGATGAAACTTGCATTTCGGGTAACATGACAACAGAGAAAATTTAAACGGATGCGTCCAGATTATTCAGGAGGAAATTGTTATAAGTGACCATGACACTGATATTTCACCCCCTTCTAAAAAAATCTGTAACCCCTTGAGATTAGAGAGCCCTGAATCTACCTTGAGGGAAGCACATCTGACTCAATGGAAAACTACAACAGCCAAAAACATAATGGAAAAACAACAGGGACAACAGGGACAAAAGGGTAAAAATCAGCCTGAAACAAGCAGCCGAAACATGATATGTTAAAAAACATAAACGAAAAATACCCCCGACAGAGACAGAAAATCTGTCTACTCTGGTAAAAGAATTTATTGAGTCAGTGAATCAGTCTATTACCACACTGACTGTTAGGCTGGAAAACATTGAATTAGGTATGAAAAAAATCCTTGAAAACCAGAGTTTAGCTCTACACAAGGGGATTACACACAATACAGGGGTCCATATTACGCCACCTCAGCTAGGGAGCATAAACCTGAACAAAATTAGGACAGTAAAAAAGGGGCCAATGAGTGAAAGGGTATCAGGGAATGGAAATAGTTAGGGGTGGGCGGAATTTGCAAAATTAACTTTCGCAAATTATTGCGAAAATGCTAAAAATCTCTGCAAACACGCCAGAAATATCGTGAGTACGCGGAAGTTTTTTTCCCGCCTGTTGGTGGTGTTTTTTGCCTGATCGCGGGTCGCCAACTTACCCATGCGGTTGCTCACGGGCGCGGCCATCTTGTTTTCACTTGTCCCGCCCTCTCGCGATGCTTACTTCCTGTTCTGGGTCGCGCAATTCATGTTCGCGCCCGTTCGAGGTAGATATTTCCTGTTCGCGACCGCTTTTACTTGATCGCGTTGCTTTTTGCTTGCTCGGGGAGAAAATATCGCGCGAACTTGCGCACGTGGTCGCAATGGGCGTGGCTATCTTGTTTTTCACTCTATTGCATGGTTCTGGGGCCTGATTTTCAATCCTCTCCAAATCTTTTCAATCCTTTGTTTCAACCCACTTTTTTTGATCTTTCTTATTTATTATTTCTCTTACTATTTTCCAGCTTCTATATTTTTGGTTTTGTCTCCTTGTTTGGTTTTTAGCTACTTTTTCTCTTTCTATTGCCTGCTATTATTTATTTCCTTTACTTCTTTAATTTTATTACCTTTTCTTACCCCAGAACCATGTCTAAGGGTAGGGCTGGTCGCCGTCGCAGCCAGAGCCGCGACTGCCTTGCTTGCGGAAGGCGGCGCCCACAAGGGGTGCAGGCACGGCCCTTATTTGGGGAGGTGGAGTTGGCTGCTCTAATTTTCTTTGTGCAGCGCCACCTCCCCTCAACCCTGGCAGCAGGTGGCAGGCCTGGGTCTGGGTACGGCCTCCGGGAGCGTCTGCAGCGGTGGGGGAAGGTGCGCCAGGCAGTGTCGCGCTTCTCTGTGGTCCGGCGCACCCAGGCGCAGCTGACGCACCGGTGGTCCGACATCCTGGACCATGAGCAGGACCTGCTGGACCTGCTAGGAGTGGAGGTCCCGGGGCTTGGTGAGTACCTATTTAATTATTACTACTATGTGTCTGTTCTTCTGCTCTGTGTTATATATTGCGAATATCTTTTTATTCTTCCAACCAGCTCGAATGTTGCTGCTTACATTCCAGGTTAATTTCGTTTAAAAGTCTTCTGTGATTTTTTTTTGACACAGGTGCTCTTCTGCGCTAGTACTAATCTTACTTGTTTGCAACTTTGCGTTTGCGCTCGCTTAGCGTGATTCTGTATGAGTTTATTTTAGAGAAATTAAGTTACGTAATGCTACAGGGACTCTAGTCCACTCCTTACTTTGTCCTGTCACTAATAGAGGGGGGCGGATTGATACTTAGGTTTAGGTACTTTGTATGAGTTTCTAATTTGTTAGTGGTATGCGTGATGCCCCCTCAGTTACGTGACGTGCTGCTAGTATGACTACGGCAGTCTTTATTAGAACCTTTTCTAGTTTGTTCAATGAGTGGTGGTAATTGGCTTAGCACTAGCAGAACATCAGCATCAATCAATCAACCCAAAATTTGGTGTATACAAAAATGTAGTCATGTGTCCTCCATTTGACCATATGCATTGTTGAGGAATAAAAGAAGTGGAAATGCATACTTAATGTACAATTGGCATGCCTGGAATGGGTGGGCTAGGTTGGGTGGTACGTCATACTTAGGAGGCTTAGTTGTAACTTAGTATTCTGGAATCAGAATGGAAGACAGGATTACTGTTGATAAATAGTAAATTAAGTAGTCGATCCGCGAATCCCCCAATACTACTTTATGACCAGATGAGATCGGTCAATTTAGTTATTGCAATTGTTGTTTACATAAGTGTTTTTTGACCGTTGTTGAAAAATATTGTATTTGTTTGACACCATCCATCAATGTTTGTCTCTTTCTTATATCTTTCCTGTTCATCAGCACCCAGGGGCAGACAGACAGGGAGTGGGGGTTCGGCGGGACAACAGTCCAAACAGCACCAGGAGGACACCAATGAGGGCTCCTCTGCTGTCCCCAGTAAGTCTTCTTGTTTTTAATAATATTTCTTATTCCATAACTTTTACTGCACCATATTTTTCACGAACTATTGTTTCAGTTTCCAAATGCTGTTTTTTTACCAACAATTATCCTTCGAGCTGTACGGTTTCAAAAATCTTATCCCTGCCTCTGCTATGATGACTCTCAGACAGTACTACTACTACTAATACTATCAGTCTGTCTGCACTGTAGAGGCTAGTCTTGCCCAGTTGGCCAGTACCACTATTTATGTGAAAGGTTGTAATATAAAACTCATATTCACCAGTAGCTCTAGCCATTGAGTCCAATCCTTTGGGTCGTCGTCTTGTACTACTTCTAGTCTTATTGATCTTGAGTCTTTGTTAATCTTGAGGCTTTGAAAATTCACAGCAACAAAAGCCCAACCAGATTTATTACTATTTTGATATGATAGCCTATAGGACATACTACTTCTGTTGTAGGGATCTTGCACATACACAGACCTTTGCACAAGAAAATAGGATGTTGGTGATGGTAGGTTGGACCTTCCTCACACACCACAATCAGAAATTCAGCACCCACCACAATTCCACTGCTCGACTATAGTACTGTCTTGTCATAACTATTAGGTCTCCGAACCCTCCCCCCAAGATACCCAACAAGTAGACAACCCAGAACATAACACACCCAACCTCTCAGTCGTGGAAGCAATGCACATGCACACACTTACTTTAATTTGCTAACTCGTGTGAGTTAGTCCACACCAAATACCACCAAGTCTATGTAAGTTCAAAATGTTTATTTTGAATTGAGAAGCTCTGTACATTGTTTTATTATGAAATGCAGCACCAACCGGAAAATCAATAACATTAAAACAATAAACATTGTTACACTTATACAGTTGGGAATTAAATCATGATAACTGAACAGTGGTGAAAGGCAACACCACCATCCCCTAGGAATGTAGTTTATATAAATTTATAAATGAAGATGTGAGTGAAGGGACCCCTCACCTTAGGAGAACCTAGTACTGGTAGTTGTTGCATCATTCAGAAGCTCTGAACAGCTCTGGTTCGTAGAAGGGAATCTTCCGTCTGTAATGCGAAAAATGAAATGGTGTGCGTTAGTATATTGCAACTTGCAAGCATTTCTCAGCCGTGCCAAAAAGTGTAGCATTTATGGATAAGCAATATGGACTAGTAACTAACAGTACACCAGTACTTCCTAAAAAAGTGGCTTGTTAATGTTTTTGTTGACCGCTTGTACGCAGCGCGTAGACTAGACAGTAGCAGTGTGAGGCAGGTCATGTGGGCTCTAAGGTGTCTTATACAAGAAGCTGCAAGGTAACGTCACATGTGCAAAAATAAAAGACACAAAGGTAAAATGGTAGCATGGCTCGGGCTAATTAAGCAAAGGCTACAATAATGACCATATATAACTATTAGTGTCTACTCTACTACTACCTGATTTGTACTAGTGATGTATGCTAGTATTAACTAATTTTTCAACCTTGCTACTGATCAATAGGGGGGAGGTGTATATGACGCCTAATCAATGTGTAATATATTCTAGGCACACTACCGACCACCATTGCCGGGGCCAGCGCAGGCGACGCGGAGGGCGAGGATGCGGCAGTTGCTGCAGATAGCAACGGAGCGGTAGGGGGAGTGGCAGCACCAGTGGCGGGCGGTGGTAAGTTAGATTCATAATCCTTAACTATTGTTGAACTTGACAGTACACTCACTGCAAGGGTGTACTGTATGTATATGTATACTGTACTGTTGAGAATTAGGGCCCCATTAGGCTGGCGGGCGTATTGCCCCCACCCGTGCCGGCGGTATTCACCGCCGACACCACAGGGGCAAACCTACCGCCATCCCTGTAGAAAAGAGTCAGACCCCCCATATGTCGGCCAGGCGGAAAAGGGTTCAATATGGCGGTGGTGTCTCTCTGAACACACCGCAAGCCATATAATTAGCATTTTGGAATGCCTTTGCGTGGCGGCATTGCCGTCCGCCACGGAAAGGCATGCAGACATTGCAGAGTATGCTTGGGGGCCCCCATGGAAGGTACCTACCTATGCTATGGTACCCCCCTGCCTTTCAAAGCAAAACGTGACAGGCTCCGTGTGGGGCCCATCATGTTGTGCTTGGAAAAGCAGCACAACATGTATTTTTAGCATTGCTTTCGGCACCGCCAACCAGAATGTAAAAAAAACAGGATGCGCCCGCCACTGTGCCGGGTGCATCATCCTAATTAATTGTCCCCACGGGACCCCCACCCTTTTTAGCATGGTGGGCGGACAAAGTCCGGCCGCCATCTGATGTTGGAAGTAAGTATGATTTGTTGGGGACGTTTGAAGAGTGAACTCGAAGACTACAATCCCTTTAATTTGCATAGGAGCGGGAGTATTGAGTAACCAATGGCCTCATCTATCTGATTTCAACTCCGCTTTGAAAGTTTTATGGAGAAGAGCACCTGGTGCAATGTTCAACTAAAAAGTGAAAGACGGGTGGAAGTAAGAAGGACGGGCGAGATTTAAAATGTTATCTACTACTGTGCTTTATAGTGCTACTCTACCATGCCACTATGTGTATAAATAATTAACTTGTCTTACTGTTTTTCTAAGAGTATATTTTACAATTGTCTTGTTTTTTTCTTTTTGATACACAGCTACTCCTAAACTAAACCGCAAGGAGTTGGCCTCCAAGGCACGGCACCGGAAGCTGGAGGCAATCCAGCGGGAATACCTGCGGCTGGTGGTCTTAGCCGAGGAGGAGGAGGAGACTGCAGCAGCAATTCAAGCCTCCTCCAGTGCCCCGGGCCCCAGCCACCGCCCTCCAGCGGTATGGCGCCACCGTCTGGCGGCTGCCCGCCGCCACCGTAGTGCCCTCTCCGGTGCCCCCCCCACTGTGGCTGCAACTGCCACGCCCTAAGACGGTGCGTCGCCCGTCTAGAGCACCAAATGCGTGTCCTCCTTGAGTCCCACCCCACACCTTAGTCCCTGTCATTAAATTCTGCCCCTTTTTTAATTCTTGTTTGGGTGGGTGGGAACTTGTTTGGGCGTTGGGTTTAGGATTTTTTATTTACGGACTTTTTCTCCTATGGACAATTGGACATTGGTTGGGGTTAGGGAGGGGGGTGGGTCAGCTTTTGTGGGTTTAGTTTATTTTTGTTAGGGAAAATTAAATATATTTTTCTATGTTACATGCAATGTTGTTAATGTTTTGTAGGTGGGGTAACTGTTTTACATCACACTGTTTCCTTGCTGGTGCATGGCCACCCATAGCCTGTGTTTGATTTAAAGAATTGGCTGACTGTGTAAGACACAAACAGATAGATGCGACACACCTCACTGATTGACTTGTCCTTCTAGTACTTTCAGTCTGTCCTCTAGTCTATGCATTCTTTATCTGGACTGGTGTGTGAAAATGAAATCATTGACAACATGTCCATTATTAATTCTGCCTCCCCCAAACTTCTCTCTTACCTGTGCTTGATGTTTATGTCCAACTGTGGCACAGCAATGGCTGCATGGTGAAGATGGTTTCCTTTTTCTAACGTGCCATGATTAGGGTGGTGGTGGTGGTAGTATAGTAGTAGTAGTAGTAGACACTGGCAGGGCAGCAGCATTTGCAAAAAAAGAAAATGAGACAGTCAATCGCCTTTGAGAGACTGTTAGAGGAGTAGTAGAATGAAGTACAGTACAGAACTTACCGAGCAACAATAATATGCTCAAATATTAGACAACAAAACATAATGGTGGTTGGGATAGCCTACTAGACAGAGTTACAAACTATAGTTGTGTTGAGTCACTTGACTAGGCCTACAGCCTAACAGTTAGTGCTGTATATGAGGAATGACAACAAACAAATCCAATCGATGCCGGCAATTCATGCTGAGGTATATGTTCCTTTGTTAAATAAAATAACCTAAAATATCCTACTCATGGGTGGGCAAGCAGAAGAAGATCCTCTGCCTTGAAATTGAAGTACTGTTGCTTTCGTCACATCCGCCCCAGCAAGTGTGTGATTAAGTATTGGTGTACATTTAATTTAGTCACACCTCGACAATAAGTCACACAGCCCGGGGGAAGAGGGTTGGGGTTTGTTGAATGGATGGGAAGGGGGTTTTTGGGAAAGGTTTGACATAGAAAAACAGTATGCATGGACAAACAAACGACAATCATTGAAGACTACCATATCCATATGTTAAGGGAGAAAAAGGAAATGCATGCATGATGATGAGAGACCCGGATTACAGACACTTCTAGTTCTTTTTCTGTTGATCCGGCCTTAATACTTTTACAGATAGCAAATAGAAATTTTAAATATTGGTAGGGAAGAATCGGAGACAGAGAGCAAACCTAATGATGATAATAACAACTTCAAGAACACACTTTTGTAAAGATTGTATACAAAATATTAATCAAATTATTTAAAAGAAGATAAAAGTGGATACTGTTACTGTGTTATCCTGGTAAAAAATGTGGACTGGATTTGCATCTCAGCATTCCTCTTGGTCCTCCTCTCGTCCATCAATCTTTGGTGTGTCGCCTTGCCACTCGCCACTGCCCGGCTGGAAACAAAAATGTCGATTTATTGGTAAGGTAAGTGTGCATTGTAATGTTTTCCAAAGTATAGGCCAAGGCCCGGCCTGTAATTGTAAATGGAAAACCAAAGGGGATATTGAGGATCAAAATTGAAACAAATGCACAAGTTATGGTGTAGTGCAACAAGAACACTTTCCGAGGTGGCATGTATGCATCATCTCTACTCTAGTCTGTTTCCAGCATTGACCTTCAAAAATAACAGGAGAGAGCAGGCCCACCGTGCTTAGCAGTAGCACATCCTATGTTAAGACTTTAGAGTACTTTTTTTTTTTTTTTAAAGAGTTGGACAAAGGCAAAGCACATTATCCATTCCAAACATAGCATTTTACAGTTTAAGTTAGTAAATCAATGCACCGCAGTCATCCCACCGCTACACTCTATTCCACTTCTACAGACATTTGGGTCTGCTGTGGTTGTTGTTGACGTGTTTACCTTTAGGCTTTTAAGTTTATGCCACTCATGAAACGTCCTCCTGACTTCATCATCATCTCCGATACTTATACTGACTGACTGTGAAGATCGGCCTGCAGTAGAAGTAAAATTTTTATTACACAACAAGAGTAGAAATATTATTGATTTGAGTCAGTCTTTAGTGTGTACAGAAAGATAGATTACTAGTACACTTTGACTTCACGTTGTGCACAACAAACAAACAACGAAAACACAAAAACCAATCACTCAGAGTCAGGTGTCCAATACATGCCATTAATTGTCATTGCCTGTTCCTTCTCATCTTAAGTTAATGGGCCGTCTATTTCGCCATCATCATGATGGGCGGTGCTGTTGTGTCATCATACTCATTGCGCAGATATAGTGAGTCCCCTTCCTGTATTGAATGAAAAGCAATTTCTTATTTGCAAGAAGGGGAAAATTGAATTCACCTTGAGTTAAGTTTAGTGTGTTCTGTAGAAAGTTGATTAGTGGCAGTGCACAATTACATAAATTCATGTACAACAAACACAACAAAATCATTCAGTCTGCGACTCTGCGTCCAATGCATGGCATCAATCATTACCTGTTCCATCTTATTTTCAGTTAATGGCCAGTCTCTCTCGGCTCTTAAAAGGAGGATAGCTATAGTAGTCATCTGATTCATGCTCCACTTCTTTTGGCAGGACTAGGAAAGTTTGATTTTTTTCTTGTAGTACTATTTTACCATCATCCAGTCATCATTCATGAGGGCAATGGATTTGGGTGGGATATTCAGTGTGATGGAGCGGAGGAGCTGGATTCGGAGGACTGTACTGTCAAATTGCAGACACCTGAAAATTGTATATTAAATAAGAAGAGTAGAAGACGGTGGTAATGGATTTGTTGTGATTCACAAGTTTGTAACCGGAACGACAGACACACAAACAACGGTGGGAAAAAAGGGAGGAAGACAGTAAGTGCAAGCCTAATTGTCAGGGAAGTATAGCTCGTCCTCAAACTCTGGGGGGTCAGCCAGTAGTAGGTAATCATCATGTGACACACTACTTCCGTCACCTGAGCCGCTGTCCTCATATTCCTCCATTGCTTCATGTATTGTGTAATTCGGTGGTATGAAGTGCTGATTCATTTTGATCATTGTTAACCTCTCCACGTTTTTGGGAGAGAGACTGGTCCTTCTCAATGTTACAATGGAACCAGCAGCACTGAAAACACGTTCGGAAGAGACACATGCGACAGGGCAAGCCAGATAGCTTATCGCCAGCCTGCTGAGCTGTGGCCATTCAGACCTTTTCCTATACCAATACTGCAATGGGTTTTGATCAATGTACACTTCTGTTGGGTCGTCCAGATAGGCCTGGACCATCCGCTCAATGTTCAGGGTCGCTGCTGGTAAGCTTTTGTGCTGTTTTTTCTGTGCATCAGCACTGTGCTTATTAATGCCTAACTTTGCATACCAATCGTGTAATGATTGTACTCGGCCTAATGATCCAGTTATTGTTTCTGTGGTCGATAGTGATGGTGAGTGTTGTGATCCAAACGCACTGCCCTCAGCCAACGAAGTTGCACTTGATCCTGCATGGCCTGCTTCAGTACTTCTTGTGGGTTCATCTTGCGGGCTTTTAATTAGCAGCCGTTCGTTTTCCAACTTACTGGCAACATCAATCTCGGAAAAAGCAAAGAATGTCTTCAGTCCAAGTTTTGCACGTGGATCCAGAATTGTGGCACAAATGTAATGGTCTTGTGACAAAATTTAATTTTGTATCCTTACATTTTCAGCTAAGCGCCGGGATAAGCTCTCCACCAAGTCATAGGCTTGCCTTTTGTCCTCAACACCTTTGTATGATTCAGACACATTATTCAGCTGATGCTCTAGCATTTGCAATAATGAGATAGCTTGGCCCATTGTACAGTCCTCCTTGCTGACTTCACGTGTGAAGACCTCAAAAGGACACAGCATCTCAGTCAGGCATTTAATTAGGCTCCATTGATCCATCTCAAGGTTCATGCCTTTAACAGTAGCATCCCCGCTTCTGTTCCAGACATATTCATGGAGTGACCTGTACTGCTTATACAGACGATCAAGCATGTAATACGTTGAGTTCCAACGTGTTGCCACCTCCTGTATGAGTGCCTTGATTGGCATCCTATGTTCACGTAGGATGATCCTCAGCTGCTTCCGAGCTTTAAAAGAATGGCTGAAATGAGTGCATATTCTTCGGCAGGTGGCCAGTAAATCGCTGACTATGGGTTCTTTTTTCAGAAAGTCTTGAACTATAATGTTTATGCAGTGCGCCAAACACGGAACCCTGAAATAGGAACCAAGTTCCATTGCCTTAAGTACATTACTGCCATTGTATGTGGCAACAAAACCAATACCAAGCCCTCTTGGACGCAGCCATTCCAAAACCTTTCTGCAAAACTCGTGTAAAATGTTTTCAGCCGTATGGGATTTCTCCATGGCGAACATGGCTACAGTTACATGTTTCCGAGTACTTTCAAAAATCGCAGCTGTGTCAACAGCACCTCGTGCAGATAGCTTATCTCTAACCCCCACAAAAGAGATCCAGTGTGCAGTGATGCACATGTAATCTGTGGCTTGGCAACTGGTCCACATGTCTGTTGTCAGGTGGATATTGTGCACAGCACTCTGCTGCAAAGCTTGTCCAACCAATTCCAGCACATCATGATGTAGTGCCGGAACAGCAATTCTTGCGAAATATGACAGGCTGGGAACCTTCCATTTAGGGCAGATGGCAGACACAAATTCAAGGAAACCCACCCCTTCCACAAATGAAAAAGGAGGAAGGTCCAGCGCTAACATTTTAGCCAGCTTCGCATTGTACAATCGTGCCGTTGGGTGGTTGCGTTGGAACTGCCCCTCCAACCTAAACATGCTCTCAATGGTAGGCTGGATTACTTTCCTTTGTGGAGCTGTTGTCATTAACCCATTAAGGCTCAACGACACAGATTGTCTCATTGCGGTACTCGGTCGCCTTGGTGTCTCACTCTCAGTCTGACTCAGAGTATGGCTCTTACTGCGGTGCCACTCTGATGTTACTGAGGAGGATGTGGGCGTTCCCACTGCACTACTGGGGACAGGGCTAGAAATGTCTCCCTCTTCTTCACCTGCCACCGCAATAATATCGCTCCCTGATTCATCCTGACCAACATCAATGGGTTGATTTTTTCTACTTTCTTTTAACTTAAGTAGGTGATCCTCCGACACGATAGTGGGGTGTATTCTGAGATGACTTGCTTGTCCTCCGGTACCATAGTTTGTACCAAGCTTACCACGCTTAACACCTTGCCGACAAATTGAGCATATAGCAACGCTCTCCTCCTTGGCGCTAACAGAAAAGAAGTCCCAAACTGGGGAGGAGAACTTTCTGGCACTGCTGGATGTGCCACTTTCAATACTAGATGAACTGGAGAGTGTGCTTGAAATGTGACCCTGTGCACCTAGACTGTGACTTTTACTACCACTACCTACTGAGATGGTTGAGCTGGATGTAGGTCCCTGCCGGGCCTTGGAAAATATGGCAGCTGGAGATAGTGGTGGTGTAACCTGTGTTGGTGATATCCGTGCTACATCCCGCTCAGTAGCAGCCTTTCTGGATAGGGTGAGAATGTTGGTCTCCAATCCCTTTGGGGCGGGAGTAATGTGCGTGATGACTGGCTCGTCTTCATCAACATCATCATCACCCCCTCTTCTACTTCTACCTCCATAACTCTAAGTTTTTCTGGGACCTTCCTTTTCAGAAGTATTGTCTTGTGGCATATATCACTCTCAGACTGAGCTTGTGGGAGCCAAGTGGCATCACGATCATCAGAAGCGGGGCTTGAAGAAGAAGATGATGGACTAAGCCTCCTTTTCCTTGCTGGTGGTCTGGAAGACAATAGATCTTCTGAAACAGTGGTTTGACTTTGCTCCACTTTGTCTGCAGGAAGCTCGATTTCCTGAAATGCCCCTACGTCAGGAGCAACAACTACTATGGTGGGCTGATGCGGCCGCTGCTGTTCTTGTTGTGGCTGCTGCTGTTCTTGTTGCGGCTGCTGCTGTTCTTGTTGCAGCCGCTGCTGTTCTTGTTGCGGCTGCTGCTGTTCTTGTTGCGGCTGCTGCTGTTCTTGTTGCGGCTGCTGCTGTTTTTGTTGCAAAAACAACAATTGATGGACAGAATGCAGAACAATGTCATACATTCACCCCAGTACAGAGATCTGGGCCTAAATCCATCGTTTTTTTGCTCACCATGCCATTCCAGTTTGAACCCAGCCATATGCAAATCAGTCTTGACCCTGTGCCCCATGGGAACAGTCCAGCCCGAACTGCCAAGCCAGGTCCTCCCTGGACTGGAAACAAGCATCCTAGGACCGGTTTCGGGCTATCAGCCCTCGTCAGCCAGGATAGCTTGATTCCAGTGGCATGGAGAGCAAGGGACTCACGTCTGAGCATACCCTTCCCACTCGGGGTGACAAATGCAAAAACAACAATTGATGGACAGAATGCAGAACAATGTCATACATTCACCCCAGTACAGAGATCTGGGCCTAAATCCATCGTTTTTTTGCTCACCATGCCATTCCAGTTTGAACCCAGCCATATGCAAATCAGTCTTGACCCTGTGCCCCATGGGAACAGTCCAGCCCGAACTGCCAAGCCAGGTCCTCCCTGGACTGGAAACAAGCATCCTAGGACCGGTTTCGGGCTATCAGCCCTCGTCAGCCAGGATAGCTTGATTCCAGTGGCATGGAGAGCAAGGGACTCACGTCTGAGCATACCCTTCCCACTCGGGGTGACAAATGCAAAAACAACAATTGATGGACAGAATGCAGAACAATGTCATACATTCACCCCAGTACAGAGATCTGGGCCTAAATCCATCGTTTTTTTGCTCACCATGCCATTCCAGTTTGAACCCAGCCATATGCAAATCAGTCTTGACCCTGTGCCCCATGGGAACAGTCCAGCCCGAACTGCCAAGCCAGGTCCTCCCTGGACTGGAAACAAGCATCCTAGGACCGGTTTCGGGCTATCAGCCCTCGTCAGCCAGGATAGCTTGATTCCAGTGGCATGGAGAGCAAGGGACTCACGTCTGAGCATACCCTTCCCACTCGGGGTGACAAATGCAAAAACAACAATTGATGGACAGAATGCAGAACAATGTCATACATTCACCCCAGTACAGAGATCTGGGCCTAAATCCATCGTTTTTTTGCTCACCATGCCATTCCAGTTTGAACCCAGCCATATGCAAATCAGTCTTGACCCTGTGCCCCATGGGAACAGTCCAGCCCGAACTGCCAAGCCAGGTCCTCCCTGGACTGGAAACAAGCATCCTAGGACCGGTTTCGGGCTATCAGCCCTCGTCAGCCAGGATAGCTTGATTCCAGTGGCATGGAGAGCAAGGGACTCACGTCTGAGCATACCCTTCCCACTCGGGGTGACAAATGCAAAAACAACAATTGATGGACAGAATGCAGAACAATGTCATACATTCACCCCAGTACAGAGATCTGGGCCTAAATCCATCGTTTTTTTGCTCACCATGCCATTCCAGTTTGAACCCAGCCATATGCAAATCAGTCTTAACCCTGTGCCCCATGGGAACAGTCCAGCCCGAACTGCCAAGCCAGGTCCTCCCTGGACTGGAAACAAGCATCCTAGGACCGGTTTCGGGCTATCAGCCCTCGTCAGCCAGGATAGCTTGATTCCAGTGGCATGGAGAGCAAGGGACTCACGTCTGAGCATACCCTTCCCACTCGGGGTGACAAATGCAAAAACAACAATTGATGGACAGAATGCAGAACAATGTCATACATTCACCCCAGTACAGAGATCTGGGCCTAAATCCATCGTTTTTTTGCTCACCATGCCATTCCAGTTTGAACCCAGCCATATGCAAATCAGTCTTGACCCTGTGCCCCATGGGAACAGTCCAGCCCGAACTGCCAAGCCAGGTCCTCCCTGGACTGGAAACAAGCATCCTAGGACCGGTTTCGGGCTATCAGCCCTCGTCAGCCAGGATAGCTTGATTCCAGTGGCATGGAGAGCAAGGGACTCACGTCTGAGCATACCCTTCCCACTCGGGGTGACAAATGCAAAAACAACAATTGATGGACAGAATGCAGAACAATGTCATACATTCACCCCAGTACAGAGATCTGGGCCTAAATCCATCGTTTTTTTGCTCACCATGCCATTCCAGTTTGAACCCAGCCATATGCAAATCAGTCTTGACCCTGTGCCCCATGGGAACAGTCCAGCCCGAACTGCCAAGCCAGGTCCTCCCTGGACTGGAAACAAGCATCCTAGGACCGGTTTCGGGCTATCAGCCCTCGTCAGCCAGGATAGCTTGATTCCAGTGGCATGGAGAGCAAGGGACTCACGTCTGAGCATACCCTTCCCACTCGGGGTGACAAATGCAAAAACAACAATTGATGGACAGAATGCAGAACAATGTCATACATTCACCCCAGTACAGAGATCTGGGCCTAAATCCATCGTTTTTTTGCTCACCATGCCATTCCAGTTTGAACCCAGCCATATGCAAATCAGTCTTGACCCTGTGCCCCATGGGAACAGTCCAGCCCGAACTGCCAAGCCAGGTCCTCCCTGGACTGGAAACAAGCATCCTAGGACCGGTTTCGGGCTATCAGCCCTCGTCAGCCAGGATAGCTTGATTCCAGTGGCATGGAGAGCAAGGGACTCACGTCTGAGCATACCCTTCCCACTCGGGGTGACAAATGCAAAAACAACAATTGATGGACAGAATGCAGAACAATGTCATACATTCACCCCAGTACAGAGATCTGGGCCTAAATCCATCGTTTTTTTGCTCACCATGCCATTCCAGTTTGAACCCAGCCATATGCAAATCAGTCTTGACCCTGTGCCCCATGGGAACAGTCCAGCCCGAACTGCCAAGCCAGGTCCTCCCTGGACTGGAAACAAGCATCCTAGGACCGGTTTCGGGCTATCAGCCCTCGTCAGCCAGGATAGCTTGATTCCAGTGGCATGGAGAGCAAGGGACTCACGTCTGAGCATACCCTTCCCACTCGGGGTGACAAATGCAAAAACAACAATTGATGGACAGAATGCAGAACAATGTCATACATTCACCCCAGTACAGAGATCTGGGCCTAAATCCATCGTTTTTTTGCTCACCATGCCATTCCAGTTTGAACCCAGCCATATGCAAATCAGTCTTGACCCTGTGCCCCATGGGAACAGTCCAGCCCGAACTGCCAAGCCAGGTCCTCCCTGGACTGGAAACAAGCATCCTAGGACCGGTTTCGGGCTATCAGCCCTCGTCAGCCAGGATAGCTTGATTCCAGTGGCATGGAGAGCAAGGGACTCACGTCTGAGCATACCCTTCCCACTCGGGGTGACAAATGCAAAAACAACAATTGATGGACAGAATGCAGAACAATGTCATACATTCACCCCAGTACAGAGATCTGGGCCTAAATCCATCGTTTTTTTGCTCACCATGCCATTCCAGTTTGAACCCAGCCATATGCAAATCAGTCTTGACCCTGTGCCCCATGGGAACAGTCCAGCCCGAACTGCCAAGCCAGGTCCTCCCTGGACTGGAAACAAGCATCCTAGGACCGGTTTCGGGCTATCAGCCCTCGTCAGCCAGGATAGCTTGATTCCAGTGGCATGGAGAGCAAGGGACTCACGTCTGAGCATACCCTTCCCACTCGGGGTGACAAATGCAAAAACAACAATTGATGGACAGAATGCAGAACAATGTCATACATTCACCCCAGTACAGAGATCTGGGCCTAAATCCATCGTTTTTTTGCTCACCATGCCATTCCAGTTTGAACCCAGCCATATGCAAATCAGTCTTGACCCTGTGCCCCATGGGAACAGTCCAGCCCGAACTGCCAAGCCAGGTCCTCCCTGGACTGGAAACAAGCATCCTAGGACCGGTTTCGGGCTATCAGCCCTCGTCAGCCAGGATAGCTTGATTCCAGTGGCATGGAGAGCAAGGGACTCACGTCTGAGCATACCCTTCCCACTCGGGGTGACAAATGCAAAAACAACAATTGATGGACAGAATGCAGAACAATGTCATACATTCACCCCAGTACAGAGATCTGGGCCTAAATCCATCGTTTTTTTGCTCACCATGCCATTCCAGTTTGAACCCAGCCATATGCAAATCAGTCTTGACCCTGTGCCCCATGGGAACAGTCCAGCCCGAACTGCCAAGCCAGGTCCTCCCTGGACTGGAAACAAGCATCCTAGGACCGGTTTCGGGCTATCAGCCCTCGTCAGCCAGGATAGCTTGATTCCAGTGGCATGGAGAGCAAGGGACTCACGTCTGAGCATACCCTTCCCACTCGGGGTGACAAATGCAAAAACAACAATTGATGGACAGAATGCAGAACAATGTCATACATTCACCCCAGTACAGAGATCTGGGCCTAAATCCATCGTTTTTTTGCTCACCATGCCATTCCAGTTTGAACCCAGCCATATGCAAATCAGTCTTGACCCTGTGCCCCATGGGAACAGTCCAGCCCGAACTGCCAAGCCAGGTCCTCCCTGGACTGGAAACAAGCATCCTAGGACCGGTTTCGGGCTATCAGCCCTCGTCAGCCAGGATAGCTTGATTCCAGTGGCATGGAGAGCAAGGGACTCACGTCTGAGCATACCCTTCCCACTCGGGGTGACAAATGCAAAAACAACAATTGATGGACAGAATGCAGAACAATGTCATACATTCACCCCAGTACAGAGATCTGGGCCTAAATCCATCGTTTTTTTGCTCACCATGCCATTCCAGTTTGAACCCAGCCATATGCAAATCAGTCTTGACCCTGTGCCCCATGGGAACAGTCCAGCCCGAACTGCCAAGCCAGGTCCTCCCTGGACTGGAAACAAGCATCCTAGGACCGGTTTCGGGCTATCAGCCCTCGTCAGCCAGGATAGCTTGATTCCAGTGGCATGGAGAGCAAGGGACTCACGTCTGAGCATACCCTTCCCACTCGGGGTGACAAATGCAAAAACAACAATTGATGGACAGAATGCAGAACAATGTCATACATTCACCCCAGTACAGAGATCTGGGCCTAAATCCATCGTTTTTTTGCTCACCATGCCATTCCAGTTTGAACCCAGCCATATGCAAATCAGTCTTGACCCTGTGCCCCATGGGAACAGTCCAGCCCGAACTGCCAAGCCAGGTCCTCCCTGGACTGGAAACAAGCATCCTAGGACCGGTTTCGGGCTATCAGCCCTCGTCAGCCAGGATAGCTTGATTCCAGTGGCATGGAGAGCAAGGGACTCACGTCTGAGCATACCCTTCCCACTCGGGGTGACAAATGCAAAAACAACAATTGATGGACAGAATGCAGAACAATGTCATACATTCACCCCAGTACAGAGATCTGGGCCTAAATCCATCGTTTTTTTGCTCACCATGCCATTCCAGTTTGAACCCAGCCATATGCAAATCAGTCTTGACCCTGTGCCCCATGGGAACAGTCCAGCCCGAACTGCCAAGCCAGGTCCTCCCTGGACTGGAAACAAGCATCCTAGGACCGGTTTCGGGCTATCAGCCCTCGTCAGCCAGGATAGCTTGATTCCAGTGGCATGGAGAGCAAGGGACTCACGTCTGAGCATACCCTTCCCACTCGGGGTGACAAATGCAAAAACAACAATTGATGGACAGAATGCAGAACAATGTCATACATTCACCCCAGTACAGAGATCTGGGCCTAAATCCATCGTTTTTTTGCTCACCATGCCATTCCAGTTTGAACCCAGCCATATGCAAATCAGTCTTGACCCTGTGCCCCATGGGAACAGTCCAGCCCGAACTGCCAAGCCAGGTCCTCCCTGGACTGGAAACAAGCATCCTAGGACCGGTTTCGGGCTATCAGCCCTCGTCAGCCAGGATAGCTTGATTCCAGTGGCATGGAGAGCAAGGGACTCACGTCTGAGCATACCCTTCCCACTCGGGGTGACAAATGCAAAAACAACAATTGATGGACAGAATGCAGAACAATGTCATACATTCACCCCAGTACAGAGATCTGGGCCTAAATCCATCGTTTTTTTGCTCACCATGCCATTCCAGTTTGAACCCAGCCATATGCAAATCAGTCTTGACCCTGTGCCCCATGGGAACAGTCCAGCCCGAACTGCCAAGCCAGGTCCTCCCTGGACTGGAAACAAGCATCCTAGGACCGGTTTCGGGCTATCAGCCCTCGTCAGCCAGGATAGCTTGATTCCAGTGGCATGGAGAGCAAGGGACTCACGTCTGAGCATACCCTTCCCACTCGGGGTGACAAATGCAAAAACAACAATTGATGGACAGAATGCAGAACAATGTCATACATTCACCCCAGTACAGAGATCTGGGCCTAAATCCATCGTTTTTTTGCTCACCATGCCATTCCAGTTTGAACCCAGCCATATGCAAATCAGTCTTGACCCTGTGCCCCATGGGAACAGTCCAGCCCGAACTGCCAAGCCAGGTCCTCCCTGGACTGGAAACAAGCATCTTAGGACCGGTTTCGGGCTATCAGCCCTCGTCAGCCAGGATAGCTTGATTCTTGTTTTTGTTGCGGCTGCTGCTGTTCTTGTTGTGGCTGCTGCTGTTCTTGTTGTGGCTGCTGCTGTTCTTGTTGCGGCTGCTGCTGTTCTTGTTGCGGCTGCACACTGATCTGCTGAGTTTGCGCCTGCTTTGAACTTGATTGTGTACTACTTTGCGGTAATTACATTTCTTCAACATCGCTGCTCATTAGTAGACTGGCTACCTCTGCGATACTAAAGCCCTTGGGCCTAGGTTGGTGGGGTTGGACCGCTGTGCTGCTCCCAGCTTGGTTCCCGGACAAAGCTGCTGCAGGTGTAACTTTTTTGGTGCCAAAAAAAACATTGGCCGGCACACCACCAGTCGTGGTTAATGGCACTTCCTTTTTCTGTTCCTTCTTCTCACCCGCAACTTTCTTGGTACTGGACCTGGTACCTTTCTTTGGGGCCATCTACTTCAGATGTCAGGCAGGATGCAGATGCACAACAAGTTCTGGTCACACGTGGACGTGATGCACAGCAGGACTTCTGTCTGTCTGGTAGTACAACGGGTAGCCGGGTGATGCTGATGACACCTCCTCCTCTGTCTTTTGTGCACCTAAAAGCAAATAAGCCAGGAGAAGAACATCAGTGAAATGTTGCATTTGTTGTTGTGGTTCAGTTACTTAGTACTGTACTAGTGCAAACAAAAGATAGTCTAGCCATTTATGACTTTTTTTTAACTAGGGCTATGTTATACTTCTGTGTACAGTCACACACTACACTCTCAGGAAGGATAGGAAAGTTAATAATAACCACCAAAATAAAAATGTAATGAAAGTGGGGAGGACCCTATTTGCCATTAAATTATTTGGGCATCTCAGCATCCATGGAGCTGCTGCTGGCAAAGGGGGTGGATGGATGGAAGCAGTTAGCCAAATAGCCAATAGGAAAACCATGCAGGCCTATGGCAAAAGCAGAACACTAATAACTCCCAGTCCAAACACAAAAAAAGGCCACCACCCACATGGACACTCACAAATCACAAACAAGCCGGGGGCCTGGGAAACACCAGGAGCTGACAAAAGGCCTATAAAAGCCAGGTAAAGGATGCATGCTAAAGCACACTGCTCTGCCTTTTTAATGAAACAAAATGGAAATACGAACATTCACAGGCCCCAAAAAGGTCTGCAGGGTGCATGCATTGCACACCAACACACCAGACACATACAACAAAAGCATGTCTTTAAGACAACCAACATCAGAAAGGCCACCCCAAAAAAACACACTTCCCCAACTCAATCCAATGCCATCCATGCCCTAAATGATGTCTAAAAATTCAACAGACCACACAGAAACCCTTGATTAATAAAGCTGTGGTTACCTGCTCTGATCCTAGTGGATGAAAAAGCAGGCCTGTTGGCAGACAAGGCCAGGCAAGCTTGCAGGCCTAGGCTTCAAAATGGCCACCAGCCACATGGCCAGGCCCAACAACATCAGAAAGGCCACCCCAAAAAAACACACTTCCCCAACTCAATCCAATGCCATCCATGCCCTAAATGATGTCTAAAAATTCAACAGCCCACACAGAAAACACTTGATTAATAAAGCTGTGGCTACATGCTCTGATCCTAGTGGATGAAAAAGCAGGCCTGTTGGCAGACAAGGCCAGGCAAGCTTGCAGGCCTAGGCTTCAAAATGGCCACCAGCCACATGGCCAGGCCCAACAACATCAGAAAGGCCACCCCAAAAAAACACACTTCCCCAACTCAATCCAATGCCATCCATGCCCTAAATGATGTCTAAAAATTCAACAGACCACACAGAAAACACTTGATTAATAAAGCTGTGGCTACCTGCTCTGATCCTAGTGGATGAAAAAGCAGGCCTGTTGGCAGACAAGGCCAGGCAAACTTGCAGGCCTAGGCTTTAAAATGGCCACCAGCCACATGGCCAGGCCCAAAAACATCAGAAAGGCAACACCAAAAAAACACACTTCCCCAACTCAATCCAATGCCATCCATGCCCTAAATGATGTCTAAATTCAACATACCACACAGAAAACACTTGATTAATAAAGCTGTGGCTACCTGCTCTGATCCTAGTGGATAAAAAAGCAGGCCTGTTGGCAGACAAGGCCATGCAAGCTTGCAGGCTTAGGCGTCAAAATGGCCACCACCCAAATGGCCAGGCCCAACAACATCAGAAAGGCCACCCCAAAAAAACACACTTCCCCAACTCAATCCAATGCCATCCATGCCCTAAATGATGTCTAAAAATTCAACAGACCACACAGAAAACACTTGATCAATAAAGCTGTGGCTACCTGCTCTGATCACAGTGGATGAAAAAGCAGGCCTGTTGGCAGACAAGGCAAGGCAAGCTTGCAGGCATAGGCTTCAAAATGGCCACCAGCCACATGGCCAGGCCCAACAACATCAGAAAGGCCACCCCAAAAAAACACACTTCCCCAACTCAATCCAATGCCATCCATGCCCTAAGTGATGTCTAAAAATTCAACAGACCACACAGAAAACACTTGATTAATAAAGCTGTGGCTACCTGCTCTGATCCTAGTGGATGAAAAAGCAGGCCTGTTGGCAGACAAGGCCAGGCAAGCTTGCAGGCCTAGGCTTCAAAATGGCCACCAGCCACATGGCCAGGCCCAACAACATCAGAAAGGCCACCCCAAAAAACACCATCCATTGCCATCCATGCCCTAAATGATGTCTAAATTCAACAGACCACACAGAAAACACTTGATTAATAAAGCTGTGGCTACCTGCTCTGATCCTAGTGGATGAAAGCAGGCCTGTTGGCAGACAAGGCCAGGCAAGCTTGCAGGCCTAGGCCACCAGCCACATGGCCAGGCCCAACAACATCAGAAAGCCCAACCCAAAAAAAACACACTTCCCCAACTCAATCTAATACCATCCATGCCCTAAATGATGTCTAAATTCAACAGACCACACAGAAAACACTTGATTAATAAAGCTGTGGCTACCTGCTCTGATCCTAGTGGATGAAAGCAGGCATGTTGGCAGACAAGGCCAGGCAAGCTTGCAGGCCTAGGCTTCAAAATGGCCACCAGCCACATGGCCAGGCCCAACAACATCAGAAAGGCCACCCCAAAAAAACACACTTCCCCAACTCAATCCAATGCCATCCATGCCCTAAATGATGCTTGAAAATGAAATACATTAAAAAAACACCAAAGGAACAGTTGCTTCATCATGCACACACCCATGAGGCCATGCCCATGACTAGCTCGGGCCTACTACTGACTATTACTACCCACAACATTTTTTTTAAAAAAGGAATGATGATAGTTACCGAAAATAAATTGTAGTTACAACTGCAATGCCCACAATCAAACAGACACAACAACCACTTACTTGTAAAATATCCTATTAAAAAAATCTTCAAATCCAATTGCAATGATGCAGCAGACAAATAGAGTGATTTTTCCAGCTCAAAATCCAAATGCAGAATGAGCAGGAGATGGACAAAGCACTGGGAGGAGCCTGCTGGACAGGAACAGGAAGTTGGAGATTCTGTGTCACTTCCTCCCTCTCCCCACCTTTTTAAAAAAGGACTCCTTGCACAAAAAAGGACAGCCAAACGTCAATCTGAGGAGTTGTTTTCATCCAAAATCATCATTTGCAGAAGGTTTCATGCTGCTAGAGCTGATGTTCTTCTCCAAATTGAAAATTTTACATGTTCGAGTTCTCGAGCTTCATATTACTTCCGCCGGATGTCGATGGCGTGTCGAAAATGACATGATCGCATTCTCTCGCTTCCTGTCGTGTTGGATATGACATGTTCGGGGTCTCTTTCTCCTTTTCGCGTTCGATTAGACATGCCCGCGTCCTCACGCTCTCGCTCGCGGTGTAGAATGACGTGTTCGAGATCTCAATCTTCTCATACTCGCGCGGTGCATGATCGCGAGAAGAATGACGTGATCGCGCGACAAATGATGTGATCGCGCGACAATGTGAGCGTGAACTGTTGCGAGACAGCGCAAAATGGCTACCAACAATCCAATATCTCATGGAGAACGCGACCGGGTCGGGAAAACTTGTCAGCGAACGCCGGGATTCAGGTAAGGCGATCGCGCGCACGCGAGAATGTATTTTTTTACAGCGCGAGCAAGAAACAAATTATCGCTAAGCTGTGGAATGCGGAAATTTGGACATTTTCGCACTTTCCGCGGAACGCGAAAATGCCAAATTATCGCAATTTCCACGAACGGAACGGAATTTTGGCCCAGGCCTAGATATAGTAATGGGTTAGGGACAGGGACACAGCTAAAATTACAAACAGCCAGTCAAAATGTGACATTAACAAGGCGAGAGGCGTTGAAAGAAAAACCTGCAGGAAAATTAGGAAATACTTTGAGTGAAAGCAAGATATGTGATGCTACAGCCAGAGCTCGGCCAACATATAAAAGCCACAGTACACACACCTTAGATTTACCACCGGCCACCACACCATTCACTGTAATCCTAGCTAATGCCCCAGCCCCTTCCCAGGGGAAAAACGAAACTTGGATCTCCTTGAGAAACAAAGCTATACGTTACCTAGCTAGTAGAATACGTTTAACTCGGAAAATGTTTGGAGACTTTAAATGGTGAGGAGGACAGGGTGGGTTGGAAGTAGCAGGAAAACCTTCAAGGGAGACTGTGTTGTCACCTCATTTGGGACTCCATCATTGGTCAAAGAGATCTTAACAAGAGCCAGAGAAGAAAGCATTAATTACAGTAAGGTAAATGTTCTCCCACTGGGGTTTTTCTATCAGCCAAAGCCCCCCATATGTTATCATAGAAATTATGTTTCTTCACAGTCTAATGAATGTCCATGGTATAACCTGGAGGTGTCAAATAAATTTGGCCCTCTACAATCAATGAATGAGAACGATTGACTATCGTTGATACAAGATTTAAGCCAACTCAAAAAGGGCTACGATTCACAGATTGCCCATGAAGTCAGGTCAACTGATCAAACTGATTTGAGCCCATGGGAGTTACATGGCAAAGAAGGTTTCGACTTAGTGCAAACATTAAGGGTAGAGGAAAACCCAGGAACGAATGATGCTCCCAGTGGAGACATGCAACCCAGGAACGATGAAACTTGCCAGACAGACTTGGCCTTTAGATTTCCAAACCATAAATCTGTCAGTGTTCTTTTTTGGAACATAGCTGGTCTTCGTAGTAACCTGAATAATACCTCTTGGCTAGGTTTTATAGAAAAATTTGACATCTTATGTGTACAAGAGACATGGGCAATAGATGAGATACATATAAATGGCTATAGGACTTTTCACACCCCAGCAATACGTTCGACACACGGAAGACCAAAGGGGGGAATCTGTGCATATGTATCTAATCTGATTGGGGCAGCAAAGCCTGATATGCGGAAATCTGAAATCCACTACCAAATAATATGTTTAGATAGCAAATACACTCTTGTAATAACTAATTTTTATAACAACATTGAAAAAGAACGTCTGGGGGCTGTAATGAAGATGCTCAGTGAAGATCTCAATAACTTAAATGTAACCAACGATGCTGAAATGATTAATATATGGGGTGGTGATTTCAATATTGGATTATGCCCACTAGCGGGGCTTGGAAAATGTGGTCTAACAGTACAGGACAAGGACCCCCCCGATGCATTTTGCTCACTCAGACAGGGGGGAGCTGTTCAACGAATTCCTATTTAGACATCTGGGTTTTGCGAATTATTTATGCTCCCCCACGGTGGATTTTGGGCACACATTTATAGGAAGGGTGTTAGAATCCACAATAGATTTCATTATCGCCCCAAACTGCTACCGAAGTTATGTTAAGAGCTACCAAATCCATACAAATGTCACGAGTGACCACCTACCCTTAAGCATTGACATTACAATTCCAGCTGCGTTAGAAAGGCACAATAATCAACTAGCATGGACTCAAAATGTACAGCTGGGTCGGTTGAATGGATATACGCTGCGCCGGCCTAGTCATGACTCTTCTGAGCTTAATAAGCAAGTAAGGCTAATGATTCAATTTTAATGTGTTTGAATGAGTCTACCTCCCATGAAAATATTCTGCTAGCATTCTCAGAAATTACTTCAACAGTTCAAAACTTGCTTAGAGTAGAAATGAAGAAAAGTTGTTACAATAAAAAGGGGCGGTTAGATTCAAATTGCACAAAAGCATATAAAAAGCTCAAAGAGTCAATACATAAGACAGAAAGGGATCAGGTGGAGATCAGACAATGTAGGAAACTCTACAATTAGGCAAGATGATCTAGACAGAAGGAACTTAAAGAAAAAGCCTGGGTTACTTTACAAGAAGCCTCTTTAAGTAAAAGATAGTTCTTTCTTCTGGCAGGCAGTAAATGCACCTTTTGTTTTTACAAAAACTAATATACCGATGATAGAAGTGGCAATTGAGGAAAAAGTTTGGGTGGATTTTTTCTCAAGTGTGTATAAATTACAGGGGATACAGAAAATGAAATGGAAAGCGCTGAACACCTGGAGGATGAGCCTTATGGTTCCTTTCCTATTGATTTTCAAATAACACATAATGACTTGATTGGAGCATTAAAGGCAAGCAAGAGTGGTAAGGCACCCAGACCAGATGGGCTGCCTATTGACTTATTTAAATCTGTACCATTGTTATGGACACCAATAATAACCCGGGTCCTTCAGCATGCTGCACGAAGGGTTTTATCAGCACCTGGTCAGAATCGGTCATAGTACCAATATTTAAACAAGCATTTGCAATGCAATAGGTCTCGCATTATGAAAGTTTGAGCTATTGGTGTTGCATTCTTTAGCAATGCCAATAGCTTAAACTTTAATAATGCGAGACCTATTTCATTGCAAATGCTTGTTTATATTGTTTTTCTTTTCTAAAAAGTATATTGTTTTGTGTTTTTGTTATGCTATGCTATGTTTTGTTTTGTTGTGCTATGCTTTTTTGTGTTTTGTTATGCTATGCTATGTTTTGTTATGCTGTGTTTTGTTTTGTTATGCTATGCTATGTATTTTTATGCTATGCTGTTTTGTTGTGTTTTGTTTTGCTATGCTATGTTTTGTTATGCTATGCTATGTTTTGTTTTGTTATGCTAGGCTATGTTTTGTTATGCTATGCTATGTGTTGTTTTGTTATGATATGCTGTTTTGTTATGCTATGCTATGTTGTGTTTTGTTATGCTATGCTATGATCACACACTGCTGTGTCACACACACTGCTTTCTCTCTTACACACACTACTGTCTCTCACACTGCTGTCTCACACTGCTGTCTCTCTCACACACAGTGCTATCTCACACTGCTGTCTCTCACACTGCTGTCTCTCTCACACACCATGCTCTCCCTAGGACACACACACTGCTGTCTCTCACACTGCTGTCTCTCTCACACTGCTGTCTCTCTCACACACACTGCTGTCTCTCTCATACACACTGCTGTCTCACACTGCTGTTTCTCACACTACTGTCTCTCACACAGGGCTGTCTCACACTGCTGTCTCTCTCACACTGCTGTCGCTCTCACACTGCTGTCTCTCTCACACAGTGCTATCTCTCACACTGCTGTCTCTCTCACACTGCTGTCTCACACACACAGCATGCTCTCCCTAGGACACACACACTGCTGTCTCTCATACTACTGTCTCTCTCACACACACTGCTGCCTCTCTCACACACACTGCTGTCTCTTTCACACTGCTGCCTTTCTTACACACACTGCTGTGTCATCTATAATTGAGGAATGTGGTGTGGTTGTGGAGTTTAATGATTATGTCTAACCAAAGGTTGACATTTGCAAACATTCAAGACACAAATAAAGAAAAATGCTGATGCTGATGGAACAAGTCTGAGTGTTTGCCTTTAGACTTCATTGTCCAAGGTGGATTTTGAATGCTACTCGAGCTGCTAAGCTGGGTTAGGAAAATATCTAGTTTGCGGCACATATCTGGAAAATGTTCCTGCCCAGAGTGGTGCTTGGTACCCAGCTGCTTGCCCCTGTAACAGAATAATCGGGGCCATTGTGTTGCTTCTGTGACCTATGCAGGCATGAGTTACCTTTTACGTGCTCCTTCTTGGCCGACCCATGCCTGTCGGAGGCTACGATGACCAGAAATGTGAGCAGCATGCTGTTCATTGTAGGGACCCTACTCTCTGTCACACTCTCACTTGAAGCCATGCCACAATTCATCTAGCCACTTCTACCCAGTTACCAATGCTTGGGAGCCAGCGTCTAATTGTGACTCAGACATCATCTAAGGATTGGACACAGCAACATTGAATTGTAGTAACTTTAGAACTCCTAAGAACAGGACCCCCACTCCATAACAGGTTCAGTTTAATCTATGGATTTAGCAATAATCTTTATAAATGATACAAAATGTATCATATTTGTAACAAAGGTCCACCAATATTGTATTAATTGTATAATAGGAATGTTCCATTTAAATTGAGTAGAATTTTTGTATGTTCACAGGAAGGAATTGACCACGGTTTACACAAAACCAGGGGCATATCAGCTTTGTACACTCCGGATAAGGGTCTCCTAAAAGCTATGTGGACCTGGTTGAATTGCATGTAGGCTGTGACCATGAATTGTTGTGAACATTAAAGGCCACCCAAGCATCCAGAGTTTATAGTCTATGCCATGTTTAACAAGTAATTGTTGCAAGTGACGTAATTTGGGGTATTTTGTGTAACAAGTGAAACGCAAAATTACCGATATAACATACATTTCAGCACAGTAATTTTAATTTAGCCCAGGCCGAGCAAGTCTGCATCCTGGCAGGTTCACAACGGGCGCACCACGCCATCACGCAGTAATACACAGGCCCTTAAGTGGAAAGACATTCTCCAACACAGACACAAAAATCTCTGCAATCAAAGTCTTATGTGACATTATATTGTGTTAGATAGAATTTCAAAGCGCCTAGTACCCCTGATGAGGCATGGAAGCCCTTTTGTGAGAACGAGTAAGAAAGTGCTGCCTTGAGGTAGGTTGTGTGTAAAAAGTACTGGTGTTGTGCGCGAGGTCCCCAGGGCTCCAGCCCCGAGCTCCGATCAAGTCATGGTGAACTTGTAGCTACACACCAATGCATGGGGTGAAGTGGAGTAAGAGATACTGCCACAATTTGTGTGCACTTACCATCGTTATGTGTGCAGTTAATCAGTGCTAGAAGTGAAAATATAAAAGTGAAGGTACTAGCCGAAAGTACCTTCTGAGAAGTGCTAGTACCCTCTATTATTGCACCCTTGTTACAAAGTGCAGGCATGCTCTCTTTCAAATGAAAGCAGTGCGGGTACTGAGTACCTGTGAGCACCGGCTCATTTAAAGCACTGCAGACAATTTCTTCATAGTGTGGGTTTTCCCAGCAGCATGTGGGATGAAAATGGCGAAGTGCGTGAGGCCTGGAAGGATGTTCAAAACGTGCCCCGGCGATCAGACCTCCCAAGCACACACAACAAATACACGCACATGCACACATAACACACACACACCACATGGACATACATGCACACACAAACACATTACTGCATTTAAGGTGTGTTCTGACATATCTAACCTTCAGCTTTGTACAAATACCTGCGTACATAGCAAATGCACAGATACACTGCCCCTTGTCTGCGCGTGCTCACACACAAGCACGTTCATAGCTGCACGAATACAGATCTAGAGTGTGCTGAAAGACTGGATTCGAGACAGCCAGTGTGTTGGGACAGCGCTTTGTACCTTTGCTATTCTTAGACACCTCTGGAGACAGTCCCTGGCCTGGTGCTCTGTGCAACAGATTAATCTCGACTCTCCAGACAGACATATTTTGTCTGCTGCGACCCGGAAGAGGATGGGGAAGGGGCAAGAAAAGGGAAGACGAATGGAAGGAGAAAGGGAAGATTGTTAGAAATCAGAGAGGCGGGAGAGGAGGCGACGGAGAGATCATGAGAAGGGAAGTGGAAGGGGTGAGCGAGGTAGATGAAAAGGGAGAGAAAGAAAGTGGATGATGGAAAAGGAAAGACAGAGGTACAAGGTACCATGAAAAAGAGAGCGCGAGGAGAGGCGAAAAATATGAATGAGCTGGGGAAAAAGTAGGATACAGATGAGTTACGTAGAGAGCGGATGGACTGTACGTGGGGGTGGGGGCATAAACAAACTTGTAGGGGCTACAGGCGAAGAGGGAATAGGTAGGGGCGCCTAGAAATACAACAAGGAATGCAGGATTCTTTAAAATGCAACTGGTGGTGTGCGCGCACCACAGAGGAGCGGGGGGAGGGAGCACGGCAGCGGCAGCCAAGCGAACGCGCGCTGCTGCGCGTGCTAGCCACCGTCGGGAATGGGCGTTACCAAGGCAGGACATGCGCCCGTCTTTGCCCAATCGCGTGCCTTTTTTTGTCAAAAAAAACCACCCGAAAGCCAATGCCCGATGGCGAAAGCTGATCACACGCATGAGCGTGTGGTCAGCTTTCAAAACCCCATACAAAAGGGCTCTCGCTTCGCGAGCAGTGCAACGCACTGCAACGCAGTCGCGAGCCCAAAAAAGGGGAGCGTGACAACCAGTGCTTAATTTGTAAAATATTAAGTACAGGTGCTCAAATTTTTGTAGGAGGCCACACCCACTCCCTGGCTCCACCCACCTCCTCCACTGGCTCCACCCATTTACTATATTGGCTCCACCCACATCCTAAACTGGCACTGGCACTAAAAGCCAGATGTAATAACTGATCTGAATTAAAGCAAAACACGTTGTTAATAAAATCAAGGCAAACCCACATAACAGACTGGATGTCATAACTTTTGGAGTCGCAGATAATGAACTTTTTCTGACCGTGAAAGGCTTTACTCTAAAGTAATGCTGGAATTAATATCTACTTCTCTTGTGTTTTGTTTCTCCCCAGGCTTTTCAAATAACACCCTAAACTGCCCCGGACCACTCTATTAGTACGAGAGAGTACCACACCACACTTCTCAATTATTTTGCTCTGAGAATTTGCAGAATTTGCTTTTCGCTGATATATGTACATCTTGTTACCAAAAAAGATATGGTATTATAGAGCTGAGAGGTAAGAGCCCACTATGAAGGCATCTATCACATGAAGAATATTGGACTCGATGCACTGTATGCACCTCTCTGGCATATGCACTGCCTGTAACTGATTCATGTACATCATTCAGTCCTGTAATATGCTAAATATGGACATCTAAAACCTCTGAATATATGCTATATCAGGTCTCTAAAATGTGCATATATTATATGCTCATGTAAAATGTAATGTCACAGATATGCCTATAGTATACCATGCAGACCCTTTGCATATGCACAGTATGTAATGCTGTAGTATGGTATCTGAAAATTATACTTTTCAGATGTGCAGATGACTTAAGCATTACAGCGCGTATAATGGAGGTCTGCAAATGTTACATACCCGAGTCGGACATTTCCACTTGTGCAGGCTTCTGTTTGGTTGGTAAATTATATATGGAAAGTTGTGAAAGCCTATGCACATCATATGAGCAGCTGATATTTGCCCACTACCACAAGCCTCTGGCATATAAATAGTAAATAGCCAGCTGATATTAGCCCAGTGCCTCAAACCTTTGGAACATGCATTTTTTGTGGACAAGAGTGCCCAGTAGTGCAGGCCTCAAGGATAGGCAAGTTATGTGATCAAGAAAAATGTGTCCAAATTTTTAAATGTGTTTACATCAATATTCAGGGATTATGACTCGTGTTTTCAACATTTAACACAGCAGCAGCACACTAATATTGCTGCATATAATCTCTGTGATGCCCTCCCATTTCTCATTTGAAAGGTACTGCTTTGGTCTAAAAGAAATTTTTTATAGAAGTTACATGAAACATAAAAACAGCATATCTCTCCAAAATGCCCATAATAGACTCTCACATATCACCCACATTAAAAAGGAAAACGGTATTTTAAACAATCTGTTTAAAAGGGAATTAGTCATGGTAATCAGGGCAAGTCACTCTTTTCAGAACAGAGCTAGTTTTATAAGGGGGCCCCCTGAAAGACTGGGACCCAAGGCAGGGACCCTCTTTGCCCATTCCTTAAAACGTCTCCACTGCTGGGTAGGCCAAGGGTTTCTTTCTAGGTGTAGTGCTGCTGAAAGATCTTCAACAACATGTGGCCCAGAAAGTACCTGAAAGTACAACTAATGTAAGAGGATACACAGATGTGTACTGCAAAAGAAAAAGCAAAACACAAAGCTAAATGGAGGGAGGGAAACTGGATTAAAAGGAGTCAGAAAGGGATGGAATGAAAAAAAGGAGACAGAATGAGTGGATACAAATAGGTGGAAGCATAATATGCCAATAGAGAAAGAACAAGCGAGAGAGAAGACAGAGCCTGAAAGAGAGAGACAAACATGAGGAAGAGAAAGAAATCGAAGTAATGAGATGGATGAAGACAGAGCGAATGCTATGAAGGGTGCAAACAAAGGAGAGAGACAGACATAACGGAGAAAGAGGAAGAGGATCTAATAAGAGGAAAATGGAGTACATCTGTTGAAAAAATGAAAGTTGGAGAAAGCTGATCTGGTAAAGAAAGACATATAGGCAAGAGTGGATGGACAGGCAAAGTAAAGAAGGGGTGGATACACAGGAATGAAGGCGGAAAGTTATTTTGCCAATAACAACAGTTTTGTAAAGAATATTGCTGCCCTCTTTGCTCCCTGGAATGCTGGTTAAAAAAACAATGATGCTCATGACGTGCGCTCTGGTTTTGTATGGAGCAAAAGTTGATCAATTGATGGTTTGTCTTAATCGCAGGGAAAAATCACCCCCACGTCACCCATGGAACCCAAGGTACTTTACACATGTTTCTAAAAATCCATCTAAAGGGACGCTGTTGTGTATTTACTTGATGGCTCTACGTCATTAGAGGAAGGCTATTCCAGTCATGTTCTTTTATTTTAGTAAACTATGTAATCTCGTTTTAGTACAATGGGTACAATTAAAGTAAACCAAGATTACAGATTACAGAATGCCATGGGATGTTAAAGAAAATCCAAGGTGAGAGTCCTGTCTCACAAATTTCAAGAATTCATCTAAATCCCCTTTACATGGACCACGTATTGAACTGCATGAATGAAGGCCTTAACCATGCCTCTGAGCACCGTAAGTAGTGGGCATCGTGAAAAAAAGCTGGCTCACTCGATCAGATGTTGGTGATCAACCCAGAAATCCTACCTTTACAAATTTCAGAACTGGTGAATAAACAACAAGGAATAGTTTGGGGAACACTTTTAACATGGTTACCATTGCTGGGGAAAACACTTCCTTGGGAATTATACTACATCTGACACTGTAGAGCCGGACTTTTTTCATTCTGAAGCCTTTGTCCTAATCACAAAGTGGGCGTAATTGTGCAAAAAATGTATTACATTTGCCTTGTAATGAGCTGCAATTTTATTAGACCGATTCCAAGACGCATTTTTGGCATACTCGATTGCACTCACATCTATCAAATGTGTGTGTTGTATAATATATATTCAAATATAATTCTTTTATAGACATAGTTAAAATCTTAACAGCAATTATGACGGGGTTTATCTTTTATTAGAACATTGGAATGTTGGGAGCTCCATTGTAGACAATGGAGTGCTCCATGCTTCTACGGGCCGGTAAAGGCCCGCAGAGCAACATTCCAATGTTTTACAATAGCTTCTCGAATCTTGAGGGGATATAAATCCCCTCAAGCTTCGAGAAGCCTTTGTTTAATTTGTTAGAACATTCTGCCCTCTAGTGGCAGAATGTTCTAATAGCCTTATAGCCCTTCGTAGCAGGGCTATACCGCTATTAAAGTCCCGCTGCTTTTGTTAAAGTCCCTCGCCTTCGGCTCGGGCCTTTAACGCTGCAGCAAGCCTTTAATAGCCGGTATAGCCCGCTACGGCGGGCTATAAGGCTATAGTAATATAAATCCTTATGTAACAAATACTGCAATCTCTAGCATCCACGTTTCAAGCAAACTCATCCTCTTCATTCCCTAAGACCATTGTTTTCACTTTCTCTTTATATTTATAGAGCCCTAGCTCTCGGCTCGTCATGCTTTTTTCAGATCTCTGCAAAATACAGTAAGAAAGAACACAACACTTTACGAATCAAAAAATGAAAGCTGGAAACCTGGTTGCTGTAGAAGAAACAACAACATGCAGACACATTATTTATCATCACTCGTGTAGCCCTGCAATCAGGATTGTATGGCAGGTCATCTGCAGTAGAATATGCAAATTAATTTAAGCTACGTTTACGTAAAAACAAGCGCAAGAAATGAGAGGTTACACAATTCTGGGCATGTAACAAAACCATTAAACAAGACATACTTGCGCATGCTACAAAAATTAAATCATTACTTACTGCCTTTTTGTTTCAAAACTTTTAATTAGAGCTGCTGCTGCGTGACACTCTGCTTGCTTCTTTAGCTGACAGACTAGTGCTGCAGCTGTGTAGTGTGCTGGGGCGGGTGAAAAGTGAGGACACTAATCCGCATTGGTCCGACTCGGAGGAAACACTTGCCGATTCTCCAAAGAGGGATGGGGCCGGGCTATTAATCCATTTTCAAGCAGTCATTGTATCACACTGGCGCTGTGATTGCTATTAGTTCGGCTGAGGCAAGGACTTCACCCAGGAAGTTTCTGGGGGTTTGTGCCCCATTATAAGGCAGGCGGACGCGTCATCCAAATTCAAACATTTTACCCACAAATCCATGCCTAATCAGCCCAACACTGAAACCCAGGAATGGATTTGCAGTGGGATATCACCTCTTTACCAGGAAGACCGTGTGAATGTAGAAGTACTGGAATGTAGTAAACTGATATCATGCGTAGACCCGGCCCTAAAAAATAAGTGCCGGTGCTAAGCACCGGAAAGAACCGGCACTAAGCACCGGAAAGCACCGGCACAAATTAAGCACTGGTGACAACCCCGCATGCCATCGACCGATTTCTCTCTTAGATTCCCTGATGAAGGTAGCAGGAAGGATTGTTTTAGAGAGATTGTAAACATGGGCGGAAAATAATAATATCTTAAGTGATGTACAATATGGCTTTAGAGCGGGTCTAGGCGTAAATGAGCAAGTCCTAAACCTCAGCATCTTAATAGGAAAATACACCCAGGCTAAATCAGGAACGTTTTACCTTGCATTTGTTGATCTCACAGCCGCTTTTGACTGTGCGGTCTATAACAAATTATGGAATATTCTAGCCAATCTAAAGGTAGACACGGTCCTGATCCAGTTTTTACGACAATTATATATTGGGGCAACTGCGAAGGTCTGTTACGGAACAAAAGGGAAATGCTCATCATCATTTAATGTAGAGAGGGGGGTGAGACAGGGCTGTGTCTTGGCCCCGTTCCTGTTCACTTTATACACCAATGCATTGGAGCAGGAGCTGGTGGCCAGGACGAGTGATCCACCATACATAAACAAACGCCCGATAGTCCCCCTTCTCTATGCAGATGATGCTGTGCTAATGGCACGCACCCAGGTGGGACTGCAGAAAGCTCTTGTATACTATACTGGTTTTATGGAGGATATAGGGCTAAGATTGAACGCAAAGAAAACTTTTATCATGACTTGTCGGTGACATAGGAATAAATGCAGGAGTCTCCAAATTGAGAATCATAGGATAGAATCTACAAACATGTTCACTTATCTGGGAGTCCTGTTTAAAAGTACTGGCACCTGGGGACAGGCTGTTAAGAGCAGGAGTCTTATTTTAACCCCTTCGGTGCTCATGACGGAATGGTTCCGTCATGACCCACGGTTGAGCTGTGCTCATGACGGAACCATTCCGTCATGACCACGCCCGCGCAAGATTCCGTCAGCACAGCGGCGGAATCTGCGCAGCATCGAAGGGGTTAAAAAAATCAATTGCGGCCCTTAAAAGCTTTTCGAATAAAATGGTCAGGAGACCCCCAGAAATTCTCTTAAAAATTTAACAAGCAAAGTGTGTGAGTGTGGCAATTTTTGGGGTGGGAATTTGGGGTTTTCACGATCCCTCTCCCGTCCAATTGATTGAACATGCTTTTTTCCGTTTCATATTGGCTGTTCCTGCTAGCTCCCCTGTTTATAATTGTCACTGCGAGCTAGGGATACCATACATTTCAGATAGCATTTGGGTACAACCTGTGCTTCTTTGGCACAGAGTCTGGACTTCAAGCAGTACAGGCCTAAATCAAGAAATAATACGGGACTCCATGAAGCTGGATCATGCTACAAAGATCTGCTGGTTAAATTATATAAAAAGCTCCATGCATGATTTAGGGCATCCAGACCACTATACATCCCCAGAGTCACTGAACGGTATTAACCGGAAGGAGTTCAAGGCAATCTGCATGGCTCACCTGGAAGCAAACAAGCTGGTGATGGAGATTAACAAGCCTGCGGTCATTCAACACCAACTGACTGTAATCACATATGACATCCAACCGTACCTGCTACGTTGTTTAGGGGGTATGATAGGTATGTTTTAACACACTTTAGGATTGGGTCCTTTCACCGACTAATTAGTTAACCCAAAATAAATATGTGGAACAGAGAATTATGTTACTGCCCCTGTGATAGTTGTTCCCCACCGACAACTATTCACGTGACCTTATTAAGGAAAGAACCAGATGAATCTTGCCCCTATTAAAATCAGGTGGATGGAGACAATGTTGACCGGTCTTTTTATACTTACGACAACTAGAAAACGACTATTACATTGGAGTTATGGCGGGTTTTTTGAAAAGCGTACTGAGAGCTAGGAAAAGGATTAATGTCTGATCATTGCTACGAACAAGTCTATTTGTACATAATGAACCAATAGAACCGTGTACATATGTATATTATCTAATTTTATGAAATGACGATTTTAAAGATGTAACTTTGTGCATATGTTTTATCTTTTCAAAATGTTTTATGAGATGTTTTTATTTGTTTGCTTTTGTGATTTTACAAAACTAAAATCGAATAAAGCTCTTTTTGATTTGATTTGATTTGAATTTATTAATTCAATTTTAATTAAGTTTTGTGGTTTTTAGTTCTGTGGCGGGTTGAGGGTTAATAGGCAAATACGGTGGGAAGTCATTTAATTATGATAAATCAATCAATAAATAATTTTTATTTATTCATATTTATTTGATTGAGATTTTATCATGATAATTGTGTTTTTAAATTTTGTGGGTACATTTTAGGTGCGGGTTGTGGGGTTTATAGGAGTAAAGGGTGGGAAGTAATTTAATTTAATTTAATTTAATAATTAGATGTTAATTAACATTAATTAATTAATTGACAAATAATTATGGTAATTGTGTAAATATTTTAGGTGTGGGTTGTGGGGTTTATAAGGGTAAAGAGTGAGAAGTCATTTATTTTTAATTAATTATTATTAGATGTTAATTAATATTCTTTTATTTAATTGACAATTAATTATGGTAATTGTGTAATTCATTTTAGTTGCAGGTTGTGGGGTTTATTAGGGTAAAACGTGGGAAATAATTTATTTTTAATTAATTAATAATTAGTTAAAAATGGAAATCGTGCAATTAATTTTAGTTGCGGAGTTTGGGATTTTTAGGGGTAAAGGGTGGGAAGTAAGTTTTTTTTAATTAATCAATAATTAGTGATAATTATTATGAATGAATTGATAATTATTTAGGGTAGTTGTTTTTGGTGTTTTGGTTTTGGGTTTATAGGGGTGAAGGGTGGGGAGTAAATTTATTTTAGTTACTTTATAATTAGTTGTTAAATACTACTAGTTATTTAATTGAATGTTATTTTTATTGTGTAATACATTTTTTTTACAGTTTAATTTTAGGTGTGGGTTGTGGGGATTATAGGTGTAAAGGATGGGAAGTTAATTACATTTTATATATATTTATTTGTTTTTGATTTGATAATATTTGTTTAATTGAAAATTAATTATATTAATTATGTAATTTTGTTTTATTTTCAATGTTGGTTGTGAGTTGTGTCGTGTTATAGGGTTGGAAGTAAATAGACTTTGGTGCCTATTCCGATCCGTTAAAAAATATTCCCCGTACGAATCGTATCCGGATTTTTTTACTTACGAATCGTACATGTCCCGTACAAACTGGCAAGTACGATTCATATGTTAAAAAATCCATACGAATCGCATTGGGAAAATTCCCTGACACGTCCTAGGGTCGGAAAAAGTGTCCGACACGTCCCCGGACAGTTTTACGTACGAATCGGTAAACTGAAGTCCGAGCGGGCAAGTACGATCCGTCCCGTCCGTCCGAATGCACAACCGTATGGAAAAAACACCGTACGGAGCGAACTCCCATAGCAACCATGGAGACGTCCATACATGTGGCCGCATACGCGCCGAACACCCCCCCACCCCACCCCCCCAAGTACACGCCGCACCCCCAGGCCCCCCATGTACGTGCCGTACCCCCACCCCACCCCCGTAGGCACAGAGCGTACCCCCACCCCGTAGTTACAGAGCGTACCCCCACCCCGTAGGTACGGAGTGTACCCCCACCCCCGTAGGTACGGTGCGGACCCCCAGCGCGTATTTAAATCTAGGCACTGCTAGTAATTTTGCTATTTGCTGACAGAAGATTTCTGGCAGGGAGATACTGTTTGACAGCGGCGGTGCGTCCATTGGGGCGCAGGGGCGGAGCCCCACTTACCGACACACGCACGCAAATCAATCCCCAGACCGGCAGCAATGGCAATGCAATGATGCGTTGCGTCGGACATGAAGGGGGTGGGGCCGGGGAGCGAGCACTGACACAGTTGACAGGCAGCGGCTCGCAATTTTATTGCGCATGCTCGAGTTTGTCTCACGACAAGCACGAGCATGCGCATTCGCCGCACTGTCTGCCACTGACTACTGTACTCGAGGAGGGGGCCGAGAGGCCGAGGGTTGCCTCATGCAGCAGCCCCCCTCTCGGTATCCGGGCGAGCCCTATCCGTGCTCTTTCGCCAATCCAGGGCAGGCGCTGCTAATGCAGCGTCTCTGGATTGGCTGAGAGCCTGATACAGTCTCTCAGACCCGCGGCAGCCTACGAGTAACTGCTGCTAATTGGGTGCCGCGCAACTATGGCCAATCACTGTGGCTTATGTCTGAACACAGTGACAGTGATTGGCCATGAGGTGCGCACTCCCAGCAGTCGGTCGCGTCATCACGCACGCGGTGGTGCCACACTGTCTGCATTGCATAACCTCGTGGCGGCGGTGCGTACAGAGTCAGGACCCGTCGTGTGACTGACTGAGTGACTCGTCGTGTGTGTCGTGATTACTGCATAAAAGTACCTGAAAAGTAAGTATTGCACAACCTGATAGCTGCCTTGATTGTTGTCTTTTTCCAGTCTGACTCTTGATATAAAATTGTGTGCAACTTCAACTTCACTTGACACTCCATCGTCGTGCTACTCTGAAGGAAATTCTGTGTATTAATACAGAATGAACACTGAATGTGAGACAGTACAGAACCTACGGTGTAAACGGCTTTAACTGACTGAGAACTCAAGGCAATGTCTTGTGTGCCATCCCGTTTGATTTACACAACTTCTCAACCCAGGGCTAGCCCATGAATTTCTCGGTTTTTGCAGCCAGTCGAGGTGTACTCTGGGAAAGACCCGCAGGACAGCTGGAACTGTACGGGCAGACCAGTTCAGGCCCCTGCCCACGCCGTTAGGGTGGTAGAGGTCCGGTACCTCCAGCGGCGTCTCTGCTCAAGGAGGGGGGATAGGCCTGGTACTTCCAGAGGTCCGAGCATCTCATTCTCATGCCACTACACGTCCAGAAGCGCGCCCCACCTCTCACGAGACCCCCCCCGCCACCCCCGCCCTCCCCCCAGGGCTGCCAGTGCGACCCCCCCCCACCCCAGGGCTGCCAGTGCGACCCCCTCCCCTCCCCCCAGGGCTGCCAGTGCGACAAGTCCTCTTTAAAAAGTGCAACAGACGGAGCGCAGTGTTTGAGTACTAACTTGTAGGTACTTTGTAAACATGCTGCCCCCTCACGCCCCCGGGCAGCTGCTCACACTTTAACACCTGTGGGGGGTGGATATACCCCAAAAAGATTTAAATAAATAACAGCGACACGTGTGAAATTCGGTTTGGGCGTGGAACTGGAAGCGTTGAATGTGCCCTTTGACACCAGGTGAAGAGGTCCTGATGCGGTGACCCTTTGCGGGTCAGGTGACCCACTCCTAGGCGTGGGAGACGCCTAGGAGTCTCTGCCGAGGTCAGAGTTGCGGAAATAACATGGTATCCCATGCACTCCCTATGCTATTGGTTTCATCCAGAACACACCACAAAGTCGACTTTAAGTTTACTGTAGAGTGGTAGTAATACACCAGCTCGCATACACACAGAGCGTAACGGCCCCGGAAGGATGAATAGTTGAGTGTGAGCCCTGCCAAATTTCGAACTGACCTAGCGCACCGGCTGTCCCCCGGAGAGCTCTGCCGTAGACTTTAGTGCCTGCCGCTGGTAGACATTACGTTTCGAGATGCCGACAGCTGAGTGAGCGTTTAAACTTACATTTTTTCAGAGAAAACACAGTAACTATTAGCCAACTGTCACTCGCACACAGCCTTGGTGCTTGAATAACATTTTCACTGGGCCTCCATTTGTGTACGGGTCTTTGTGCCTAGAAAGATGAAAAGTCGAGTGAGTCTGCATATGAGATTTTATACTACCCTCTAGAGCATGCTCCCACCCAGTCATCTAAGTTCTTGGCTTGGGGTGCAGGGCGAGCCGGTGATGTAGTGGTGTCTCCTCCCTGGCTAGACCTACGCTTTAGGGTTCAAATCCCTTGACTGTAATTACGAGAACAAACAAAACATAAAACCAAGACGGTGTTTGGCATCTGAGGCTCCTGGGTGTTCTCCAAAAGCAAATACGTGAAATTAGCAGTTTTTTCTCCCCAGTAATAACCAATTCTTAATATACAGGGGAGTAGCTTCAGGGTTGGGGGTGTTTGGGGTGTCACACCACCTAATAAATGTACTTTCTGATGTTTGGGTGGGTGCATGTGTTTTCAGTCGGGTACGCTGGGTGTCTGTCGGATTTCACTAGGCATTTTTACACACAGGCAAACGTGCACACACACTCTCTCCCTCTGTTTTGAAAGTCCTCAAAAATGTTGATTATTTCAAAAGATTGTTTTCTTCTGAGCACTCCTGCCTGGCCTCATTCTTCTCCCTTTCCACTTCGCTTAAGCCACTCTCATGAACCCTGCTTGGCTTAATGTATTAAAGTTATATGCCAGCCTTGTTGTTGGTGGATCTGAAGCCCCCTTACCCTCATCTTACTGACCAAGCTACGCTCCTGTTAATATAGTGCTCTTTGCCAGTATTGCGGTGTCATAAGTGAGACACTGTATATGTTGTATGTCTCCAGGTGAATGTCTCCATGTCACTGTGTATGTATGCATGTTTCTCTGTAAACATATGTGAGCGTGTATCTGCTTGTCTCCTCAAAGCATGCCTGTGTTTTAATGTGTCCGTGTGCACATTTGTGTGTATGGACAAGTGCCCAAGTATCCGAATGTGACTGCTCGTTTATGCGTTTGCATTTGTGTGCGCGTATTTCTCTCTTGGCATATGTGCAGGTTGTGTGCATATGGACATGTTTTTTTGTGTGAATTATTGTTTTATTTGCTTTACCTTGGTTACAACCACATAAGAAGAAACTGTGGTAGCTTTATCTCTCAAGAAAAAGAAAACATAACTAATATAAGACTAAATAAAGCATAAAAAACGATTCTTTGCTGTCTCTCAGGTTTTTGCTTGCAAAAGAAAGAGGTTATTGGCAAACTCTCTTGCTGGAAAAGAAAACAAGACAATGAAATTATAAACACAGGTCAGGGCTAAAACGAATTAATTAACCAATAGTTGACAAATATCTTTCGCTATTGGAAAACTAAACAGTGTGCAATGCTTAGTTGTCGCTGAAAGAATGACGACAAAATATTTGATTTGTAAATGCTCAAACTTAGCATGCAGGGGGACTTTAACAGAATTCTTGAATTAAAACTGAAGTTCATGTAGCTTTCTGTATATGGTTGTTCTGCATCAGTTAAAACTGTTCGAAGACACACAGGAACGTACTAAAATCCGAAAGTTGAAAACCTGTTCCAGGGAAAACGTTCTTTAAAATTCTGCAAGTGCGTCCAGTAAAGTAATTAAATTGCCGAAGTTACTGAATTATAGCTCAGTCACTTTGCGGAATTACTCTGTTGTGCAAGGATAAACGATGCATTCGAGTTTTGTTTAACAAAATACAAGCTAAAGTAATTTTGAATAGGTTCTTGCACATATTTACACTATTTCACAAGTTATGGTTCTCTGCTGTACTTCTTAATGTATTGATTAAAGGATAATTTGAATTTAAAATTGTGATCTATTGTATTCCATAAAGTTACTGAAAGCTAAAAATCATATCATTATTACATTTAAATGTAAGCAGGTTCCAATGGATAATTTTAACGTAGCAGACTAAAAAAAGTCTGGTTTCCCCGAACATCAAACAAAATAAATATTTTAAGAACACTGTAGTTATTTTATGTTAACTTGAAGAACTGACGCTGGTAAAATTCATTGGGATTACTTGTATTTTAAAAGCAATGCTTGTCTAGTTACAGCACGTTATTTTTATTTTCAGCACCTTCTAAAGCTTGACAACCCTTACCAAATTTTTGGTCATATTTCCGGCGAAGAACAAGACCTCCTTTGCTGCTCTTTCACCCCGGCTACGACCCAGCAAACACCAGAGTTAAAGGTAAGGAAACTGATGCTATTTTTTTTTTAGATTGGAGTTAGAGCTATGTGTGTGGTCACTGTACATGGTGGTTGGGGTAGGCACACATTCTGAACATTGTACCCTCAGTGGATGGAATTTACTAACAGCCTTAGCCCTGTGATTTGGGCAATAACGGTTGTTAACAGCACTATCTATCCCTTGCCTTGTTCAAGGCCCTCAAGCAGTGTCTGTTTCAGTGCCTTCAGCAACCACTATGGCACACAGAGGCAGCAGGCAGTAAGGCTGTATTTTTAGCAGTCATGTTGTGCAAAGGGGAGCTGTTGGAGATTTATTGCGATACTGCACAAGATATATGTATTTATACTGAAATTTAATATTATTGCACCGCACCTTATATGTTGTACTTTGATTATTGGCAGGTTTCTTTAATATATATTGGTAAGGCCAGCATCGGCATCATGAATACAGTACAAGAGCTGATTACAAGGTCATTCCAGGCACGGCCACTTCAAGAGAAAATAGATTTAAAGCAATTGGGACCTCATCGGCCTGACCTAAAACTACAGCAAACTTCCCAGGACAGAGGAAAAATGTCCACACGTACATTCTCAAACGCCTGGTACACAAAAGCTGATTGGCTTACAGGGTGCCCTTTAAGAAATTCTCTGTTCTGCTTCCCCTGCTTGCTGTTTGGTGGTGAGTTTTCTTGGACAAATCAAGGAGTAACAGACTTGAAGCATTTGTCTGAAAAAATAAAGAAGCATTCACGCACAAGAAAGCATATGGAAAACCTGACTAGACTGGGAATGTTGGGGGAAGATGCTCCGATTGAGCAGCAGATAAGTGATGCATACCGCAAAGCAATACAGAAGCACAATGAAGCAGTTGATAGGAACAGACAGATTCTATCCAAAATAATTGATTGCATTCGTTTCTGTGGTGCTTTTGAACTGGCATTGCGAGGCCATGATGAATCGGAAGGTTCCCCAAATCCTGGAATATTCAAAGGCCTTGTGGATTTAATAGCAAGCATAGACAAGGATATGGAAGCACATTTAGCACGTGCTACAGTCTTTAAGGGCACCTCTAAAACAATACAAAATGAACTTCTTGAGTGTATGCTCGAAATTATGAGAAGCCATATTGTGCAAGAATTGCAAAACACAGACTTTGTGGCTATTCAGGCTGATGACACCACTGATGTGGCCACTAAAACACAGTCCGTATTAGTGTTTCGATACATTGACAATGACAGACAAGTTGTGGAGAGGTTCTATGGTTTCACACATTTAAGAGACTCTAGTGCAGAAACCATTACTGCAGCTATACTGCGTCAACTGAGCTTAATTTTTCCAGAGCTGCCTCAAAAAAAAAAACTTATTGCGCAAAGCTATGATGGTGCGTCCGTAATGAGTGGAAGCCTTAGTGGAGTTCAGAAGAGAATTCGAGATGTGTACCCTAATGCTCATTATGTGCACTGTTACGCTCACCAACTTAATCTTATTATGCAACAGGCAGTATCAAAGATCACCGAGACACAGATTTTCTTTCAGGATATAGGAGGCATGGCAGCATTCTTCTCGCGTTCCCCCAAAAGAACAGAAGCACTTCATGACATTGTAGACAAAAGCGTTCCAAGGGGATCCTCAACTCGTTGGAACTTTAACATCCGTACAGTCAACCTAATCTATGAACATAGAGAGGACCTTCTGAAATGTTTTGAAGCCAAAGAAGCCAATGATGAGTTTGATTACAAAAGTCAGATTGAAGCCCATGGCTTTGGTAGAACACTACAAGACAGAGAGTTTCAGTTCTTACTGTATTTATTTCATGATATAATGGTAGCTGTCGACCTGTTATACAATCAGTTACAAGCACGAGAGATAGATACTGTCAAAGTGCAAGTATATACTACTATGTTTGTACAAAGCATAAGCAAAGTGAGAGATGGGGTTGACAATTTAGACAGCAAACTGCCAGAGAAATCTTTTTTCACAAACCGCAGGAAAAACATCACCACTATGGTCCGAATTGCAAAGGAGATCTGTGACATTGTAATTGTGCAGGCACGAGAGCGTTTTTCTTTCACTAAACATTTGGTGAGTGCCACATTATTGCAAAGTCAACAGTTTGCCAAATATGATGAATCCTTCCCGGAGCGTGCTCTGAATGAGGCTGTGGGAGCTTATCCTATGCTCAATAAAGAAGAGCTGAGAACTGAGTTGACTGTACTGTACGGAATGCCTGTGTACCGGAAGGCCACAAGTGCCTTGTCTTTGCTGGCTTTAATACATAAACTCAATATGGAAAAGTCACTTGGAGAGACAGTGGCTTTACTTAAAATTGTCATAACCACTCCTATGACAACAGTCGAGGCAGAACGATGTTTTTCAGCCTTAAAGAGGATTAAGACATTCCTGAGAAACACCATGCTTGAAGAAAGACTCAATGCTTTGGCAATGCTCTCTGTAGAGAGCAAGCTAGTTCAGAAAATCCCGGACTTTAACACTAAAGTTATTGAAAGGTTTGCTGCTCTTAGAGAGAGACGTGCTGATTTCATTTACAAAAAGTAAACAATGTTGAATGCTGCTACTTTGCAACCAGTTTAGTTTGTTAAATAAAAAACATCTGTGAGTGAGGTACTCAGAAATGCATTGTATCTCGAAGTCTGTTATGAAGCTCTGTGGTTATACACTGAATAAGCAGCTACCTATGTTATATGACATCTCTTTATTAATGTTATAACTGCACTTTCACAATTGCTTTATTAACCTTCCTGCTTTCTCAAATTTGCTTGAAAATTCACCATTTCTTTTCTCTTTTTTCAAAATTTTCTCGGGGGGAGAACCCCCCCGAACCCTCCTTATAGGGGTTCGGGCTCGCTCGCTACGCTCGCGAGCAACGGTGAAGTATACCAATCATTTTACGCCCCACCACTTTAAATTGTCACCAGCCACCCCTGCTGTTTGAAGCTCTGCTTCAGGATGTCCAGACTAAGACCATGAACTGCCTTGTAGGCTAGACATAGTACCTTAAAGGTAATTCCTTGTTGAAAGGGGAGCCAGTGTAGATGTTTTAGCTCTTCGATACTGAACAGAATTTGGGTATTTTCAACAAAATTCTAGCCACAGCATTTTGCAGGACCTGAAGTTTGTTAATATTGTACTTATGAGTGGTCAGCAGCAGACTATTGCAGTAATCAATCTTAGACAGGATTAAAGAGATGACTAATGTCTTTTGCAGATTAGCGGGTATAAAAGGCAAAACTTTTTGTTATTGTTCTGAGAGTGTTAGATGTGGAAGAACTACGTTTGTTTACATGATCAAAAAAGTTGATTTTATTACCAATAATCACTCCCAAGTTTCAAGCCTTTTCCACTGGAAGGGGGCTGGGGCCCATGATAGCTGGCCAAGCTAACGGACCGCAAAAGGATGATTGTGGTCCAAAAAGTAAGACTTCAGACTTTTCTGCATTTAATTGAATGCCGTTGCTGATCATTTAATCATGGACAGCCATCATGCAATCATGAAATCTACTTCCTGTATCAGTGTCGTTTTTTCCTATCGAGACAACAGTTTGAGTGTCATCGGCATAAGATGTATAGTGATATTTTGCTTTTTATAAATTTTGAACTGAATGGGATGAGAATAGTACATTTGACCCATTAACAATCCAACACATTCCCTATATAGGTTCCCAGGGATGCGGGGGAGGCCGTATGGACTCCCTGCAATAATAGTAAATGTTTTGCCCTGAGGAGGTGGTGGTCCCTCGGGATGTGAGGGGCTGTACGGGCCCCTCTTATTAACTTAGCGTGATTTGCTCCAGGGAAGTGGTGGCCCCCGGGGCTTTTATGCACCCTATTAGGGAGGCTCCATGGGCCCCCCCTCTTTTTTATGATTTCACATGCCCCCGAGATCTGGACCACCAGAGGGCTATATAGTAGAGAAGCAGGGGAGTCCATGCCTCTTATATAAAACATTTTGGTGGAGCCGTGGATCCAGCATGACTAACACTGTAAAAAGCGCTTTATTTCCCCAGGCAGGGTCCCTTGGGACCCCTCCAAGATGCCTGGAGGGTCACGGTATTCCTACCATGCCACTTCTCTTTTTTTAACATTTTGTTATGGGACTTGGCTGAACCTGATTCTCAAGATGGCATTACATTCAGATTTCAGCACAGGTGTGTTGGATCCTCGGAGGATTTGCTTCCGTATATACATAAATGTACATTCTTTTTAATATCTCAGAAACTACTGAATGGAATTACACCAAATAACAAAAAGGGTTCTTCCTGGACCAAGAGTTACATTTCTGCTAAATTTGGTATAATACAGTCCCGCGTTTCAGTCTGTGGTTGCAACTAAACTAAATCGGAATCAACATGGGAAGCATACTTTTTCTAACCCCTTTCTTCTCGGCCCCTGCATGATGGATCACCCCAAAACTTTACATGCATAAGAAGAATCACAGGGGCACTTTTTTGGGAACATTTTGTGAAGATTCGTCAAAGATATTGTCAAATCAAAAATGCTTTTCCTATGGAAACTAGGTCCTAACTACAATTACCTACTGGCAGTACAAGTATTATATATATATATATATATATATATATATATTTGTCCACAAAGCCTTTCCACGATGAAAAAAGCGTTCTTGAGCCCAGTTCCTTTAGCGTGATTATTTATTTAAGAAATAGCTATTTCTTAAATAAATAATCACGCTAAAGGAACTGGGCTCAAGAACGCTTTTTTCATCGTGGAAAGGCTTTGTGGACAAATGAATGAGGATCGCTACCTCGCTTGAGCCCGCCACCGCAAAAGCGGCAGGGAAACCAGCGAACGGTACGAAAAAAAAAATATATATATATATATATGTTTTTTTAAGTGAATATATATATATATTCACTTAAAAAACCATAGGTTTCACACATGTTATAGTTAGCTGGACATTTCACTCGTAAGAAACCAATGAAATTCCCCCGTTATAGTTAGTGCAGGCAACTATAACTCACGCGACCGCAATCCTCTGCTGATGGCGTCAGATATTACATCACTGTATTTAGACACTTATTTACCCATGTCTTCTTCCATTAATCTTTAGCTATACATATATTACAAATATTTATTTTTCATAAAGACACATATGTCATCAGTGATGTAATATCTGACGTCATCAGCAGAGGATTGCGGTGGCGTGAGTTATAGTTGCCTGCACTAACTATAACGGGGGAATTTCATTGGTTTTTTACGAGTGAAATGTCCAGCTAACTATAACATGTGTGAAACCTATGGTTTTTTAAGTGAATTTGCAAGGTTTTTTAAATGCTAATTCCTAACTATAACGTGTGTGAAACCTATGGTTTTTTCAGTGAATTTGTACGGTTTTTTAAATGCTAAGTTATGTATTTATTAATTTATTTTTTTTCAGGTTTTTCACCGAAAATCACTCAATAAACACAAGGGCTCTTTTTAGAGCCACCTAATATCTAAACACTTAAACTTGATTTTTATTTCTATTTTTTTAAATGTTTCTTTTCGGGTGCGCGCAGAGTGCGCGCACCTCGCGATGTTTTTAAAAAAACTTAAATCTTTTTTTTTGCCCTTCGTGGTCCTACTGTGACCCCCTGACAATGGCTAGGGGGTCAAGAACTCCCTACTCTGCCCCCTATTCATGTTCTCCACCTTTCCTTTTCAGTGCGACAGACAAAATGGCGAATGGCGGCCGACACTTCCTGATTTCGACCGATTAGAATGTTTACTGACATCTAACAACCAATCAGAATTACGCTCGCTCACGGCAGGGTGTGCGCACATGGCTTGCACAGTGCGCGCACCCTGCGCGCGTATAGATATTGATCTGCTTTTAAATGCTATTTTCTCAGGAAATACTGAACAGATTTACACCATACCTGCGAAAGGCACTTCCTTGACCTTATGGCTACCTCTCTGCCAAATTTCAAGTAATTCTGTTCAGCCGTTCGGGCTGTAGCTGCGACTAAAGGTCCTATGGAAAAATGCATGGGGAAAACGCGTTTTGGGACCCCCCCTTTTTCTCGGCCCCCGCTTGACGAATCATCCCAAGACTTTCAGGGTAGGAGCTGAACGGAGCACCCCATTAGTTTTGAAAATTTCGCGAGGATTCGTCAACCGGCGCCAAAGTTATTCAAAATAGAATTTTGAGATTTCCTATGGAAACAGGGTCCGAACTATAACTATCTACTGGCGACCGCCAGTAGATAATATATATATATATATATATATACAGGAAATCCGCAACATTCTATTTGGAATAACGTTGGCGCCAATTGACGAATCCTCGCAAAATTTTCAAAATAGGTGGGGCGCTCCGCTCCGCTTGTACCCTGAAAGTCTCGGGGGGATTCGTCAAGCGGGGGCTGAGAAAAAAGGGGGGTCCCAAAACGCATTTTTCCCATGCAATTTTCCATAGGGACCTTTAGTCCAAGGTACAGACCAAACGGCGGAACAGAATTACTTTAAATTTGGCAAAGAGGTAGTCCTCAGGTCAGGCATGTGCCTTTTGCATATCTGGTGTCAATCCGTTCAGTAGTTCCTGAGAAAATCAAAAGTAAAATCATATATATATCTGGGCGGAGCCTAACCACACATCTCATCGTGAGATCTGATTGGCTGTCAGCACTTCATCCAAGAAGTGTTGGCAGCCATCTTGGGACCAATATACATGATAGCACCTCATTAAAAAGCCTTGCAGTTAATAGAATATTTTAAGACTTTAGTTACATTATAAATCATTTGTTGATGGTACCATACTCATTTTAGGAATTGTGGTGTGTTCTAAGGTGATTTTACCATGTGAAAAAGCCTTCTGCTGTGATATCATTAATCATGTTTGAGAGAAAACTATTTTCTCATGCTTTTCCCACAGACGTTTGGAAGGTGATCAATAAGCTAAACTGAGAGCATATTTTCTGTAAATTCACATTATCTTTCTTAGTCATGGGACAATGAAGTCTGACATTCTCAGTAAAACATGTACATCCAACAAGGGCAGAGACTGTCAGTTGAATCCTTTGTGTTCTACTGCAGCTTCCCAGAGTGTTCTAAAGAACAACTAGAGTGCTAACAGTCCTACTTATGACAAAAGTATGGCACACCTGAAGCCATCTTGGTTGGAATAAAGTGGTAACTCTTAAAACATTTGGAATTGGAATTGGAATTGGAAGTTCATTTGTAGAGCGCGAATTGCTGCCGGAGGCATCCAAGCGCTAAGAATACCAGTAATCCGACCAGTGGGCCCAGGAGAGGGAGGGAAGAGAAGGTTATACTGAATGAAATAAAAAGGTTTTCAGCTGTTTGCGGAAGGCCGTTAGCTTGGGGTTGGCTCTGAGAGACAGCGGCAGGGCGTTCCAGGCCCTTGCCGCGTTGTAGGAGAATGTTCTGCCTCCGGATCTGGTTCTTTGAATTCTGGGGCCCATTGCAAGGAAGGTCTGACTAGAACGTAGGCTTCTTCTGGGCATGTAGTGGGTGATTAGGTCCCGAGTGATCCTGGGGCCGGCGTTCCAGAAGGCCTGATGAGCTATACACATAGCTTTAAACATTACTCTCTGGCGCACCGGTAACCAGTGGAGGGATACCAGTCCCGACCTCGCTGACTGTCTGCGGGGAAGGTCTAGTAGAATGCGTGATGCACAGTTCTGGACTGTCTGCAGTCTTCTCAGAGTGGCTTCAGGGGCACCAAGATATAGTACGTTATTGAAATCAAGGCGTGACTGGATAAGACCTTGTACGGCCACTTGTTTGGCTTCCAGAGGGAGGAGAGGGAGAATTTTCTTTAACATCCTCATGATGCCGAAACAAGTAGCTGAGAGTTTTGTGGATTGTATATTAAAAGACAGCGATCTATCCAGCCAGACTCCCAGACTCTTGATACTATTTTTGGGAGTTGGAGGAGATCCCAGACTAGGCGGCCACAGGGAGGTGGGGAGGCTGAGATCTGAGGAACCTAGGAGCATGAGCTCGGTTTTGTCCCCATTCAGTTTTAAGCAAGACAGGGACATCCAGGTCTTTACTGCCTCCAAGCACTCTCTGAGCCCGCCACGAGCAGATGGATTGGCAGCCTGCGTCATGGAGACCACCAGCTGCGTGTCGTCCGCATAGGAAATGATCTTTATTCCAAATGGGCGGACGACATCAGCCAGTGGCCTCATGTACAGATTAAAGAGAGCAGGACTCAGAGAAGAGCCCTGGGGGACTCCGCAATTCAAAGGTCTCCTGGTGGACACCGATTCGCCTTCAAACACGCGAAAAGACCTATTCTCTAGGAAGGATTGGAACCACGACCAGGCTTTATCCTTAATCCCGGCTTGGGATAAGCGTTCCAGCAGAGTGACATGGCTGACCGTATCAAAGGCCGCGCTGAGATCAAGGAGGATCACTGCCACTGATCCTCCTTGATCGAGGATTTTTCTGGCTTCCTCTGTAACCATGAGAAGGGCGGTCTCGGTCCCATGTTTTGGCCTGAAGCCCGTCTGGCTGGGGTCCAGTAGGTGGTTATCTTCCAGGAAGTTTATTAATTGTGAATTAATATATTTCTCCTGGATCTTACCTGCCCATGGGAGCAGGGAGATGGGACGGTAGTTGCTCAGATTATTGGAGTCCAAGGTAGGCTTTTTCAATAAGGCTCTAACCATCACCTGTTTCCATACGGTAGGAACCGTACCGGAAGAGATGGAGGCATTTAAGACCTCCCTAATAATGGGTAGGGTGACCTGCGAGGCTGCCATTATTATGTCTGGTGGAGCTGGATCTTCTGGGGATCCGGATTGTACTTTCCGTGCCAGGGAATCAAGAGTGGCGAGATCCAGAGGGGGGAAGTGAGTAAGCAAAGGTGACTGATAAGTGGATGAGGGGGTAGCGGGATCGGGAAAGGGGGAAGAGGGGTTAGGGTTTCTCGGGGGAAAGGCGGAGTAGATGGAGCTTATTTTCTGGTGGAAAAACTCTGCAATATCGTCGCAATGGGTAGTGGACATATCCGCCTGCAGGCAAGGGGGCTGTTTAGTGAGGGTGTTGATGATCTGGAAGATTTCCTTGGGCTTAGATTTGGCAAGTAAAATTTTCGCGGAGAAGTATGAGGCTTGTGCTGCTTTTATCATCGTTTTATATTCGCTGATGGTTTCTTGATAGAGAGTTTTATTGTCTGTGGGGTAATCAGAGCGCCAACGTCTCTCCGATTGCCTGCAGAGTCGTTTCTTGTCTCTAAGAGTCTCCGAATACCACGGGGCGGATTTGTGGGAGCGTTTGAGCGTGATTTTCTTTTTAGGTAGAACAACGTCGAGGGATTGAGTGATCCAGTTGGCGTAGGCCTGGTGGGCAAGGTCGGGGTTGGCATATGTCCTAGGTGGATTCTCAGCAAGTTTGCTGGACCACTTGTCTGCCGCTAGGCGGGACCAGGCTCTCGTAAATCTCGCGGTGGGTGGTGGCTCAGGGTTTTTAAACACAGTCCAGTTAATGGGGATCAAAAAATGATCCGTCCAAGGCAGGGGAATTGGTGGACTGGTGAAAAGGCCAGGGCAATTACTGAAGACCGGATCCAGCAGGTGGCCCTTCACGTGGGTGGCAGAGGGGACCCGTTGGGAGAGTTGCAGAGCTGCTAGGTCCTCTGCTAAAGTCAGTGCTACGTGGTCTGAGGATGACTCAAAATGAAAATTGAAGTCACCCAACAGGATATAGTTAGAGGTGGTATTAAGACGTTCAGCCACGCTAGATGGTAAGCTGACATGGAACTGCTTCGGGGGGCCGGGAGGGCGATAGATAAGAGTGCCGGAAAGGCAACTATTGGGTGTTAATTCGATGTTGAAGTTAAGACTCTCACAGTCCGTAATGATTTCCGGAACAACCCGGCAGTGAAGTTGTTCTTTATAGATTATCGCCACACCTCCTCCTCTCCCTTTGGGGCGGTCTTGGCGGGAGATTCGAAAGCCTGGTGGAATGGCTGCTATGACCGCAGCATCGGCCTCCGGGGATAGCCAGGTTTCTGTAAGAAAAAGTATGTCTGGTGAGTGTTCCTCTATTAGCAGTGCAATTTCGGTCGTATGTTTTGGGAGGGAGCGACAGTTCACTAACAACATACAAAAGTCGTGTAGTGGATCCAAATTACATTTGGGTCTGAAGGAGTAGTGGCAATCAGGGCATGTGGGCGGCAAGGTGTCAGCTTGATAGCTGTTTCGACTGCAGTTCCTGTTGGGTGTCCTGAGACTGTGGAGAGTGTCAGCACTGTAGGTGATGGGTCCTGGGGACTGAGAGGTAAAGGGACTGGCCCTAGGCCCGGACTAGGCGCGGACGAGCGCAGACGAGCTTGCCTTATGCGCACCTTCGGCGCGCAATCGTCGCGGCCGCTGCGCTCGTCCGCTGCGCCTCCGGTGCATACACATTATTATAGGGCAGGGAGGGGGTGTGGCCTCGAGGGGGGCGTGTCCCTCGCTACGGCGTGGCCGATGGTGCCTACCAAGACTCCCGTGAGCTCTCCCTCTCAGCGTTAGGACCGCTGCTGGGGGCGCTATCAGGCAGGGAGCAGGAGGCAGCTGCAGGACAGTTAAGACAACAACGACAATTGCAGGTAATTTTTAAAAAGTATACATGTGCAAAATAACGCAAGACTAACTCCCGGCTGAGCCTCAGGAGGAATAAGGTAATCTAACGCGCTCGTGAATCAGCGGTCAGTTATACCCAGCAGAGGGGGCGTGGCCTCGAGGGGGGCGTGTCCCTCGCTACGGCGTGGCCGATGGCGCCTGCCAAGACTCCCGTGAGCTCTCCCTCTCAGCGTTAGGACCGCTGCTGGGGGCGCTATCAGGCAGGGAGCAGGAGGCAGCTGCAGGACAGTTAAGACAACAACGACAATTGCAGGTAATTTTTAAAAAGTATACATGTGCAAAATAACGCAAGACTAACTCCCGGCTGAGCCTCAGGAGGAATAAGGTAATCTAACGCGCTCGTGAATCAGCGGTCAGTTATACCCAGCAGAGGGGGCGTGGCCTCGAGGGGGGCGTGTCCCTCGCTACGGCGTGGCCGATGGTGCCTGCCAAGACTCCCGTGAGCTCTCCCTCTCAGCGTTAGGACCGCTGCTGGGGGCGCTATCAGGCAGGGAGCAGGAGGCAGCTGCAGGACAGTTAAGACAACAACGACAATTGCAGGTAATTTTTAAAAAGTATACATGTGCAAAATAACGCAAGACTAACTCCCGGCTGAGCCTCAGGAGGAATAAGGTAATCTAACGCGCTCGTGAATCAGCGGTCAGTTATACCCAGCAGATGGGGCATGGCCTCGAGGGGGGCGTGTCCCTCGCTACGGCGTGGCCGATGGCGCCTGCCAAGACTCCCGTGAGCTCTCCCTCTCAGCGTTAGGACCGCTGCTGGGGGCGCTATCAGGCAGGGAGCAGGAGGCAGCTGCAGGACAGTTAAGACAACAACGACAATTGCAGGTAATTTTTAAAAAGTATACATGTGCAAAATAACGCAAGACTAACTCCCGGCTGAGCCTCAGGAGGAATAAAGTAATCTAACGCGCTCGTGAATCAGCGGTCAGTTATACCCAGCAGAGGGGGCGTGGCCTCGAGGGGGGCGTGGCCCTCGCTACGGCGTGGCCGATGGCGCCTGCCAAGACTCCCGTGAGCTCTCCCTCTCAGCGTTAGGACCGCTGCTGGGGGCGCTATCAGGCAGGGAGCAGGAGGCAGCTGCAGGACAGTTAAGACAACAACGACAATTGCAGGTAATTTTTAAAAAGTATACATGTGCAAAATAACGCAAGACTAACTCCCGGCTGAGCCTCAGGAGGAATAAGGTAATCTAACGCGCTCGTGAATCAGCGGTCAGTTATACCCAGCAGAGGGGGCGTGTCCTCGAGGGGGGCGTGTCCCTCGCTACGGCATGGCCGATGGCGCCTGCCAAGACTCCCGTGAGCTCTCCCTCTCAGCGTTAGGACCGCTGCTGGGGGCGCTATCAGGCAGGGAGCAGGAGGCAGCTGCAGGACAGTTAAGACAACAATGACAATTGCAGGTAATTTTTAAAAAGTATACATGTGCAAAATAACGCAAGACTAACTCCCGGCTGAGCCTCAGGAGGAATAAGGTAATCTAACGCGCTCGTGAATCAGCGGTCAGTTATACCCAGCAGAGGGGGCGTGGCCTCGAGGGGGGCATGTCCCTCGCTACGGCGTGGCCGATGGCGCCTGCCAAGACTCCCGTGAGCTCTCCCTCTCAGCGTTAGGACCGCTGCTGGGGGCGCTATCAGGCAGGGAGCAGGAGGCAGCTGCAGGACAGTTAAGACAACAACGACAATTGCAGGTAATTTTTAAAAAGTATACATGTGCAAAATAACGCAAGACTAACTCCCGGCTGAGCCTCAGGAGGAATAAGGTAATCTAACGCGCTCGTGAATCAGCGGTCAGATATACCCAGCAGAGGGGGCGTGGTCTCGAGGGGGGCGTGGCCCTCGCTACGGCGTGGCCGATGGCGCCTGCCAAGACTCCCGTGAGCTCTCCCTCTCAGCGTTAGGACCGCTGCTGGGGGCGCTATCAGGCAGGGAGCAGGAGGCAGCTGCAGGACAGTTAAGACAACAACGACAATTGCAGGTCATTTTTAAAAAGTATACATGTGCAAAATAACGCAAGACTAACTCCCGGCTGAGCCTCAGGAGGAATAAGGTAATCTAACGCGCTCGTGAATCAGCGGTCAGTTATACCCAGCAGAGGGGGCGTGGCCTCGAGGGGGGCATGTCCCTCGCTACGGCGTGGCCGATGGCGCCTGCCAAGACTCCCGTGAGCTCTCCCTCTCAGCGTTAGGACCGCTGCTGGGGGCGCTATCAGGCAGGGAGCAGGAGGCAGCTGCAGGACAGTTAAGACAACAACGACAATTGCAGGTAATTTTTAAAAAGTATACATGTGCAAAATAACGCAAGACTAACTCCCGGCTGAGCCTCAGGAGGAATAAGGTAATCTAACGCGCTCGTGAATCAGCGGTCAGTTATACCCAGCAGAGGGGGAGTGGCCTCGAGGGGGGCGTGTCCCTCGCTACGGCGTGGCCGATGGCGCCTGCCAAGACTCCCGTGAGCTCTCCCTCTCAGCGTTAGGACCGCTGCTGGGGGCGCTATCAGGCAGGGAGCAGGAGGCAGCTGCAGGACAGTTAAGACAACAATGACAATTGCAGGTAATTTTTAAAAAGTATACATGTGCAAAATAACGCAAGACTAACTCCCGGCTGAGCCTCAGGAGGAATAAGGTAATCTAACGCGCTCGTGAATCAGCGGTCAGTTATACCCAGCAGAGGGGGCGTGGCCTCGAGGGGGGCATGTCCCTCGCTACGGCGTGGCCGATGGCGCCTGCCAAGACTCCCGTGAGCTCTCCCTCTCAGCGTTAGGACCGCTGCTGGGGGCGCTATCAGGCAGGGAGCAGGAGGCAGCTGCAGGACAGTTAAGACGACAACGACAATTGCAGGTAATTTTTAAAAAGTATACATGTGCAAAATAACGCAAGACTAACTCCCGGCTGAGCCTCAGGAGGAATAAGGTAATCTAACGCGCTCGTGAATCAGCGGTCAGATATACCCAGCAGAGGGGGCGTGGTCTCGAGGGGGGCGTGGCCCTCGCTACGGCGTGGCCGATGGCGCCTGCCAAGACTCCCGTGAGCTCTCCCTCTCAGCGTTAGGACCGCTGCTGGGGGCGCTATCAGGCAGGGAGCAGGAGGCAGCTGCAGGACAGTTAAGACAACAACGACAATTGCAGGTCATTTTTAAAAAGTATACATGTGCAAAATAACGCAAGACTAACTCCCGGCTGAGCCTCAGGAGGAATAAGGTAATCTAACGCGCTCGTGAATCAGCGGTCAGTTATACCCAGCAGAGGGGGCGTGGCCTCGAGGGGGGCATGTCCCTCGCTACGGCGTGGCCGATGGCGCCTGCCAAGACTCCCGTGAGCTCTCCCTCTCAGCGTTAGGACCGCTGCTGGGGGCGCTATCAGGCAGGGAGCAGGAGGCAGCTGCAGGACAGTTAAGACAACAACGACAATTGCAGGTAATTTTTAAAAAGTATACATGTGCAAAATAACGCAAGACTAACTCCCGGCTGAGCCTCAGGAGGAATAAGGTAATCTAACGCGCTCGTGAATCAGCGGTCAGTTATACCCAGCAGAGGGGGAGTGGCCTCGAGGGGGGCGTGTCCCTCGCTACGGCGTGGCCGATGGCGCCTGCCAAGACTCCCGTGAGCTCTCCCTCTCAGCGTTAGGACCGCTGCTGGGGGCGCTATCAGGCAGGGAGCAGGAGGCAGCTGCAGGACAGTTAAGACAACAACGACAATTGCAGGTAATTTTTAAAAAGTATACATGTGCAAAATAACGCAAGACTAACTCCCGGCTGAGCCTCAGGAGGAATAAGGTAATCTAACGCGCTCGTGAATCAGCGGTCAGTTATACCCAGCAGAGGGGGCGTGGCCTTGAAGGGGGCGTGTCCCTCGCTACGGCGTGGCCGATGGCGCCTGCCAAGACTCCCGTGAGCTCTCCCTCTCAGCGTTAGGACCGCTGCTGGGGGCGCTATCAGGCAGGGAGCAGGAGGCAGCTGCAGGACAGTTAAGACAACGACAATTGCAGGTAATTTTTAAAAAGTATACATGTGCAAAATAACGCAAGACTAACTCCCGGCTGAGCCTCAGGAGGAATTTAAAAAGGAACAAAATGAGGGGGTTCATTTTGCCATAGAAAGTTTGATTAGTGCTGCAGAAAGAAAAATTAGGGCACATTTTGAGTGACTTCTCAAATCCTCTTCTATTTCATTAAAACATTCTGACATGCAGATTGAAACATGCACTTTGAATACCAGCAGCAGACTTCCCTGGTGAGCAGTAGCTTTACTACAGTGATCTAATGAGCAACTAGAGTGCTAACATTCAGAATTTATGGCAAATGTGTGACACATCTGAATGCCTTCTTGATGGAACCAAACTAAAAAACTAAAAGTATTTCCTACTGAGGAGACTGCAGTAAATGAGGAAATTTGTAAACTTCATAACAAATAAATCTCCCAAGATGGGCACCAGAGACAAAAGAGTCCAAATGTAGCCCAAATATCACCGAGATGTAGCCCAAGTATAGCCCAATGACAGAATGTCCCAGAGTGTTCTAACGAACAACTAGAGCGCTAACAGTCTTACTTATGACAAAAGTATGGCACACCTGAAGCCATCTTGATTGGAATAAAGTGGTAACACTTAAAACATTTAATTTACAATGGAACAAAATGAGGGGGTTCATTTTCCCATAGAAATTATGAATAGTTCTGCAGAAAGAAAAATTAGGGCACATTTTGACTTCTCAAATTCTCTTTTATTTCATAAAAATATTCTGACATGCAGACTGAAACATACACTTTTAATACCAGCAGCAGACTTCCGTGGTGAGCAGTAGCTTTACTACAGTGATCTAATGAGCAACTGGAGTGCTAACATTCAGAGTTTATGGCAAATATGTGACATATCTGAATACCTTCTTGGTGGAATCACAGTAAAACACTGAAAGCATTTCCTACTGAGGAGACTGCAGTAAATGAGGAAATTAGGAAATTTCATAACAAATAAATCTCCCAAGATGGCCACCAGAGACAAAAGACCCAAATGCAGCACAAATATCACCCAGATGTAGCCCACATGTTGCCCAATGACAAAAGTGTGCAAAACACTTATTTTTTGTGTATTTGCAGTTTTATATAGTGCAGACTTGTCAGGTATTGGAGTGCTTTACATGAGCATTGGTTACATCACACAAGATCAAATTCATTCTGGTTGTAGACATGGGGAGATTAAGTGATTTGACCAGAATCACAGAATGTTGAGCTGAAACAGAAACTCCAACCTGGTTCCCCAGTTGCAAAGTCTGCAGCTCTGGAAGTAACACCACATCCTCTCCCCTAGGTGCAACATTTAATCAAGTGGTCAACTGGATAAAAAAACATAAAGATTACAAATAATTTAAAAGTTCTTTGTCGCTATTTGAAAACTCAGAAAATATGTCCTCATTTTAGTTTTTTAGAGCACTAATCATAATTTTGATGCAAATAAGACCCTCTCATATATGTAATTTCTAAAGGAAATACTCTAGGTATTACAGTTTTGATTACATCAAATGACGTCAGGCGTTGCACACTTTTGTAATAAATATAGAATGTTAGCAATCTATTTGTTCATTGGGATACTGTTGAGAGGCAGAGGCCAGGGGCACGGACTCTGAAAATTGAAGGCAGGTAGGAGAGTGCAGAGGCAACAAATTGACCACACTGGGCAGGCAGGAAGGGCAGTGGCAGCACAACAGACTATGGAGGGCAGTGGAAAGGGGGGCAGGGGCAACAAACCAACAATACAGGACTGGCAAGAGAGGCTGTGGCAATATAATAGACCATTGTGGGCAGAAGGAAGAGGCAGTGGTAATACAACCATACATGCCAACAGACCCGTTTCAGCCAGGAAACGTCCAATGTTTTTAAGCTCAAATGGGCTTTACTTGATCTGTCTCCTGTCTACAATCTCCTCTTTTTTAATGTAACTCAAAGGGGAAAATCAATACCCCAGTTTTTTTTCAAAATCTCCCTCTTACCAAGTTCAAAATGTTTGCAAGTATGGTACATTGGATCATGGTAGGCAGGAGGAATTGGGGTAGGGACATGGACTCGGATAACAGAGGACAGGAGGGACATGGAGAGGTGCACCAAACTGACCCTACAGGGCAGGCATCAGGGAGTGCAGCACAACAATCCATGGAAAGCAATAGGGAGGGGACAGGACCATGCACATGGACAACAGAGAACAGAGGGGAAGGAGGCAATGGTGGCTAGCTGACCATAATGGACAGACAGGAGAGAAAGCTGCAGCATAACAGACCATAAAGGGCAGGAGGGACGGATCAGGGGCATTACAATGGACCAGGCAAGCCAGGAGGGAGGGAATAGCAGTCTGCACATGGAAAAAAGGGCTGGGGCAAGGGGGCAGGGCAGGAGCAGCAAGATGACCATGGAGGTCAGGCAGTATGGGCACTAGAAACAAGACACACCATGGAGAGCAACAATGAGACTATGATGTCATACACACAGACCATGGAGGGAAGGTGGGAGGGGGCAGGGGCAGCTAGTTGACCACACAGGGAAGGTGAGAGGGGCCATGGCAGCACAGAAGACCATGCATGGCAAGCAGGAGGGTTAGTGGCAGCACAATGGCTATGTTGGGCAAGAAGGAGGGTGCAGGGGCATGCACAAAGGACCATGGAGGATAGAAGGGAGGGTCAGGACCTGGGCACAGACAAGAGAGTTCAGGGTAAGGGGCCTCACAACAGACCGCACGGGGCAGGCAGGAGGAGCAGTTGCAGCACAACAGACCAGGGAGGGCAGAAGGGTGTGGCAGTAAAATGGACCATGGAGGACAGGAGGAAGGGGATAGGGGCATGGCATGTGGACAGGCAGGGTGGAGGTGGCAGGGACAGGTTACAGTCATCTGACAATGCTAGGCAGGTGGGAGGGAAGTGGCAGATCAACAGAACACTCAGAGTAGATAGGAGTGGCAGGTCCATGGGATGGAGCAGGGGCATGCACAAAGACATCGGATGGCAGGGGGAAGGAGAATAGGGGCAGCAAGCTAAGCACAGAGGCTAAGCAGGAGGTCAATGATGGGTCATAGAATTGGGCAATGGAGGGCAGGAGGAGTGGACTGGTACATCATCCTAATGGAGGGCAGTGGCAGCACATCAGACCATGCATGGCAGGAGGGAGGAGGCTAGTCCATGGATTCAGACAGCAGAGGATAGGGAGGAGGTGGATGGGGCAGCAAGCTAACTGTTCAGAGAAGGCGGGTATTAGGAACTTTATTGTTTTTAAAATGTGTGTCTGTGCGAACTACTTAAAATATGAACAAGTATGCAGCATAATCTCACTTTTATTCAGGAAGAAGAGGACGTTTGTGACTGTGACTCCGGGCTCACTTGGCAGAAACACCCCCTGACCCTCCACCCCCCATCGCAAAATGTAATGTCCGTGAAAAGGGTAGGTGGACGCAGTGTTATATAGAACATAGTCCTGAGAGCACGATTGAAATTGAAAACTAGATATAGTATATGGTATAAACTATGCACCAAAAAGTGTGATATAAGATGAACCGGGCGTGAAATATAATATGCAATACATTGTGCGCAATGACAGATTCATTGGAGAGCGCGAGATAGCACAGGCACTAGCTCGTGCTATGCGATATGCGCCTTGGAGTGTAATATGCACAGGGCAGTGTTGTGTAACCTAACTAGTCTCTAAAATTGTAATATAAAATATGTGCTGGGGAGTGTAACGTTGCATATGCACTGTGACAAAGATATGGATCCCAGATTGTAATATGTATGGCATAGCGCTGTGCGTTATAACATAGGCATCGAGGAAGGCACGTTAGATGGGGCAATATAACCCGTGCGAAGGCAAGTGTGGCACGACATATTCGCAGGGTGGTGTTACAGTGCACATGGGCTAGAGAGTGTCATAGCATACGCACTAGCTGGTGGAATACAACACAGAGGTGTGAGGCACTCGGCGGGCACTGGTGGGTGTAACACAGCATTGGGCTCAGCCAGGAGCACACTGTGACTCTCAAGTGAGGTTCGTCTCCTTTCCAGAGAGTAAAATAAAAAGTATTACACATCCGGCGGTGGATGTGTGTTTTATTAACCGTGAGGGGGGTTTCTTGCATAGTTTGGTCGAATTTTTGTGGAATCCCCTTTGAATGGCTTGGTGTGCGTGTATATTAAATGTGCCCGTCAATAGCTACCCATGTTTGTATAAATAAACGACAAGGGTGTCTACTTGGAGAGTACCCACCGGCGGGGGCGCCGGGATTAGGCACGGTAGGGCGTCAGACACGTCAGAGCTTCACTAGCGGTGTAAATACATTCCATGTGGATTCATTCTATGCATAGTTGCCTTTTAATGAATATCACGCAAATCGTCATGGTGATAGGTACATACGGTTTGTCCAGCATGTCCTAAGTGTTTCTAAAAATATATATTTTTTTTAAATAATAAAAAACAAAGGCCGGCCCCGGGGGATGGGGTCCCCAGGGCCATAAGTGGCCTGAGGAGGGGGGCAACGCAGCCCCCTCCTAAAGAATAAAAAAAAAAAAGGCCTTGACCCGGGGGTTGGGGTCCCCGGGGCCGATTAAGGCCTTGGGAGGGCCAGTAAATTAGAAAAAGAAGGGGGGCCACACAGCCCTCCTTCTTAAAAAAATAAATAAAAGACTTGCATCGCGCCGGAGGCCACGCCCCCTCCTAGCAGCACTCTGCAAATGCACCCCAATGGCCAGTTGTAAGTTGGGGAATTAATTCCCCTTCAATAATGAGGGTCCCTGAGGGCCAACTAGCCCAACAGGTATCTCCAGTATGCGCCAGGGAGCTGCGTGGAAGACAGGTGTTCTGAGACCACGCCCCTTTTTACACCTCTATGCAACGCAGCTCTGTGGCGCTTACTGGAGGTACTTAGTGGGCTAGTTTGACCCTAGGGACCCTTAGGATTCAAGGGGACTTAATCTCTCAACTTAGAACGGCCACAGGGCGCGTTTACACAGTGGTGAAGGGAGGGGACGGGGCCTGAGGTGACATGTGCAAACACGCCCTGTGGCACGTTTTAAGTTGGGGAAATAATTCCCTTTCAATCCTGAGGGACCCAGGGGGCCAACTAGCCCACCAGGGGTTCCAGTAAGCGCCACTGCTCTGCGTTGCAGAGAGGTGGTGCAGGCCATGCCCCTTTTTACACCTCTCTGCAATGCAGCTCTGTGGCGCTTACTGGAGGTACCTAGTGGGCTAGTTGGACCCTAGGGACGCTCAGGATTCAAATGAACTTAATCTCCCAAATAAAAACGGCCACAGGGCGTGTTTACACAGTGGTGAAGGGAGGGGACGGGGCCTGAGTTAACGTGTGCAAACTCGCCCTGTGGCGCGTTTTAAGTTGGGGAAATAATTCTCCTTCAATCCTGAGTGCCCCTGGGGGCCAACTAGCCCACCAGGTGCTTCCAGTAAGCGCCACTGCGCTGCGTTACAGAGAGGTGATCTAGGCCGTGCCCCTTTTTATATCTCTCTGCAACGCAGCTCTGTGGCGCTTACTGGAGGTACCTAGTGGTCTAGTTGAACCCTAGGGACCCTCAGGATTCAAGGGGACTTAATCTCCCAACTTAAAACGGCCACAGGGCGTGTTTACACAGTGGGGAAGTGAGGGGACGGGGCCTGAGGTGACATGTGCAAACACGCCCTGTGGCGCGTTTTAAGAGGTATTTTAATCACCTGCCCTATTATATACTTGGGGCTTACAGAGGAGGTCATGCTGATCACAGGGGGACCCCAACGCATAGTGTTACCTAGTGTATGTAGATGTTTTCACTGTATTCTGAGTGTCTTTTAACATAGCACTGGCTCTAGGACTGGTTAGTCAGACTCAGTTAACACCAGTATCCGTCTGAAAAAGTTAAGGGTACAGGATGATTTTGCAACAAGGCTTCTTTCTGTTATTCTGTTTGTTCTTTCTGCACGTTATCCTTCTTCCTGCACTTTTCTTCATCTTTGAGGACTTCTGTTGCTTCTTTCTGCATTTCTTTTTTTTCTTTCTGTGCGTTTTTTCTTCTTTCTTCACATGTCCTATCACTGTAGCCATTGTTAGAAATTAGCATTTAAAAAACCTTTGAAATTCACTGAAAAAACCATAGGTTTCAGGCACGTTATAATTAGGAATTAGCATTTAAAAAACCTTAGAAATTCACAGAAAAAACCATAGGTTTCAGGGGCGTTATAGTTAGCTGGACTTTTCACTTGTACAAAACCATTGAAATTCCCCCGTTATAGTTAGTTCAGCTAACTATAACTCGCGCGCCCGCAATGCACTGCTGATGACGTCACATATTACATCACTCATGACATGGTCAGTGACATCACTCATGACATCACTGATGACATCTCAAATGACATCACTGATGACATCACTGATGACATCATCCAGTGAATGTGTGTTTTTCTGAAAATTACATATGTTTTATATATGTATATCTCAAGGTCGATGGAAGAATAAACGGGTATATAAGTGTCTAAATGGATGATTTGTTTTTGAAAAATAGATTGTATAACTGACTGATTAAGTGTATCTTAGTGAATACATGGCTTAGTGAGTAATGTTTAAATATGTAAATATCTGTATCAGTCTCTCACTTTGTGTATAAGTGGCTGCATGGGTTGGTGAGTAGCTACATGAGTGTCTATATAGGTTATTAGTTGTTTTTTTGAGTATCAGAATGAGTGTCTGAGTGTCTGTATGGTTCGGTGGGGGTATTACGTAGTGCATAAGTGCATGAATGAGTGAGTCATTGTTTGTATGTGTTGAAGACAGCATGTGTGCAGGACTGTATTGGTGGATGAGTGTGTGCATGGGTGTGTTAGTGAGTGAATGACTGTCTCAATAGTGTCTTTATGAGTAACTACATATGTTTTAAACTAGTATATGTGACTATTGGTGTATATAAGTGAGTATATGTGAGAGTGAGAGATTGAAAGAGTTCCTGTATGAATAAGTATGTGTTTCTATAAGTGATTGTTTAAAAGACTAAGTATGTGTAAGTTTCTGTAGAAGTAAGTGTGGTGGTGTGTGTATAACTGTATATGCAAGTAAATGGATGTTTGATTCTTTATTAGCATGTGTGTGAGTAACTCTATGGATGAGTGGCGTTGTGTAACAGGATGTATAGGTGTATGAGTACATATGATGAGTGAGTACATGTATGAGTGACTGTATAGGACTGTTGGTGAATGAGTGGATGTTTATGTGGATCTTAGAATTACTGAATAGGTTGTTGTAACTGGTATTGGTATGTCCATTGTTTTGAACATTGTAGTTTCTATTTTTGAATGTGTGTATCAAAGGTTATATTAGGGTAAGAGGAGGTGTGCCACTCTATCACAAGGATGATGTCATCAGTGATGTCATTAGTGATGTCATTTGAGATGTCATCAGTGATGTCATGAGTGATGTCACTGACCATGTCATGAGTGATGTAATATGTGACGTCATCAGCAGTGCATTGCGGGCGCGCGAGTTATAGTTAGCTGAACTAACTATAACGGTTGAATTTCAATAGTTTTGTACGAGTGAAAAGTCCAGCTAACTATAACGCCCCTGAAACCTATGGTTTTTTCAGTGAAGTTCTAAGGTTTTTTAAATGCTAATTCCTAACTATAACGTGCCTGAAACCTATGGTTTTTTCAGTGAATATATATATACATATGTTGTCAAGGGCATTGAAAGTGGAGTACATTTTTGGGGAAAAAGAAAAAAGACTTGTGCTAAACAGCAACCCACATGGGTAACACTTAGACTTCCATTCCCATAATGCTTTGCAATTGTATGCCTCACTTGAAGTTATCACTTGAGATGAATACGTCATTGTTTAGGGGGATAAATTAGGAGCAGTGCAGCAGTTTGACACGTGATGCCTTTGATAAAGATCTTTCAGTTTGAAACGCGTAAGGCAATACTTTACCTGTGATGTTCTTGTCACCGAAACTGCTTTCTATTGGGAGAATCGATAACCTGTGACAGTGCGCTTCGCAAGTAGGCAACCTTTTCTTCTAATATATGGAAAAGTTTGCAAAGATTTGTCAAACGGCACCAAAGATATTGGCAAAAGAAAAAACACTTTTTGAATAGAAGCAAGGTCCTAACTATAACTACCTACTGGCGACACACACACATATATATATATATACACACACACACACATATATATATTCACTGAAAAAATATAGGTTTTACAGACGTTATATTTAGGAATTAGCATTTAAAAAAACCTTAGGAATTCACTAAAAAAAACATAGGTTTCAGAGACGTTATAGTTAGTTGAATATTTGACTCATATAAAATTGCTGATGATGTCACATATTACATCACTCATGACATGGTCAGTGACATCACTAATGACATCACTGATGACATCTCAAATGACATCACTCATGACATCCCTCATGACATCATCCAGTGAATGTGTGTTTCTATAAAATGTAAATATGTTTTATATATATATGCCAAGGTGTATTGAAGAATGAATGCATTTACAAGTGCCTAAAGTAATTATTTCGTATGTATGTGACTGACTGTATAAGTGAGTGATTGACCGTTTCTTACTGAATGCATGGGTTAGCGACTAAACTGTGTAAAAGTCTGTATTAGTCCCTACATTGGGGGGTAAGCAACTTCATGGGTTGCTGAATACCTACATGAGTGTCCATATAGGTTATTGATTTGTTGTCTGAGTATCTGTATGGGTCATTGAGTGTCTGTGTGGGTGGGTGGGTGGGTGTATGAGTCTGTACATAGATGTCTGAGTGGGTGATTCAGTGGTTGTATGGATTAAAAAGTGCATCTGGAAAGGGCTGTATGGGTGAGTTAGTGTGTCTATGGGTGTGTTGGTGAGTGAATACATGTCTCAGTGGTATATCTGTGACTAACTACATATGTTTTAAGCCACTATATGTGAGTGTTGGAGTATATAAATGAGCATATGTGAGAATAAGTTATTTCAAGAGTGGGTGTATAAATAAGTGTCTGCTTCTATCAGTGATTGTATAAGACAGTAAATATGTGTTAGTATCTGTATAAATAAGTGATGTGGTATGTCTAAAAATAACAAACTTGGTGTGTATAACTGTATACATGATTAAATGGGTATGTGATTCATTCTTTGCATTAATGACTAGGCGTGTGAGTAACTCTATGGATGAGTGGCAGCGTGTGACTGCATGTATAGATGTATGAGTGCATATTATAGTCCTCTATTGATGAATAACTACATGCATAAGTGACTGGACGTGTGTGCAGACCTAGGAAATAGTGAGTGCTATGTAGTATATGGCGTTCTTCTGTGTATGGTTTCAAAAATAGTAGTCAGCATTTTAGAATGGGTGTATCAAAGTTTATATTAGAGCATCAGTATGTGCATCAGATTGTCATGTGGATGATGCCATGAGTGATGTCATCAGTGATGTCATTTGAGATGTTATCAGTGATGTCATCAGTGATGTCACTGACCATGTCATGAGTGATGTAATCTGTGACATCATCAGCAGTGCATTACGGGTGCGCGAGGTATAGTTAGCTCAACTAACTATAACAGGCAAATTTCTCTGGTTTTACGAGTCAAATCCTCAACTAACTATAACATCCCTGAAACCTATGGTTTTTTTAGTGAATTTCTAAGGTTTTTTAAATGCTAATTTCTAACTATAACGTCTGTAAAACCTATGGTTTTTTCAGTGAATTTCGAAGGTTTTTCAAATGTTAATTTCATATTTTAATGTTTATAAAACCTACAATTTTTCTATTATATTTTTAAATATTTTGGAACTCTATTATACTTCTTGTTTTTAACTTTAAAAATCATGTAATGTTTTATATCTTCCCCCAAAAATATGTATATATTTTTTTGGGGGGGAGAAAACTGCACTCTGATACCGGTAGCGTACCAAGCTCCATCACCACACAAATCCTATCCGGGGATGTATGACGTTACAGCGCATACATTTACAACGCATGCACTTACAACACAATTTTTACATCGCAACATCCACTACAACGTATTCCATTACATCGCATGACACTACAACGCATTTTAAAAAACTACCTTTACAACGCATTCCATTACATCGCATACTACCTTTACAACGCATACCATTACAACGCATACTGTTACATTGCAATTATGGTAAGTATTGGATAGTATAGGGGTAAAAATTACTATTCTAACTCCAGGGGGTGCAACAGTAGGGTAAGTGTTGGATAGTATAGGGGTAAAAATTACTATTCTAACTCCAGGGGGTGCAACAGTAGGGTAAGTGTTGGATAGTGTAGGGGTTAAAAATTACTATTCTAACTCCAGGGGGTGCAACAGTAGGGTAAGTGTTGGATAGTATAGGGGTAAAAAGTACTATTCTAACTCCAGGGGGTGCAACAGTAGGGTAAGTGTTGGATAGTGTAGGGGTTAAAAATTACTATTCTAACTCCAGGGGGTGCAACAGTAGGGTAAGTGTTGGATAGTATAGGGGTAAAAATTACTATTCTAACTCCTGGGGGTGCAACAGTAGGGTAAGTGTTGGATAGTGTAGGGGTTAAAAATTACTATTCTAACTCCAGGGGGTGCAACAGTAGGGTAAGTGTTGGATAGTATAGGGGTCAAAATTACTATTCTAACTCCAGGGGGTGCAACAGTAGGGTAAGTGTTGGATAGTGTAGGGGTTAAAAATTACTATTCTAACTCCAATGGTATGCATTGTAATGGTATGCGTTGTAATGCCTGCGTTGTAGTGACATGCGATGTAGTGTCTGCGTTGTAATGGTATGCGTTGTAATGGTATGCGTTGTAGTGTCATGCATTGTAAAGGATGTTCCGTTGTAATGCCTGCGTTGTAAGTGTAGTGCGATGTAATAGTTGCGTTGTAAAGGTTGTTTCCCCCTATCCGCCATATTGCTAAACTCGTAAATGATGCACATTTCGTATCCGACAAGTTCGTGGCACCACGTCCCGCGTAACATCATATACGCATGAAGTCACCCCAGGTACTTCTTTGGTATCCGACGGGTACGCTGTACCAAGCCACGCGTTACGTCATGTACATATGGGGTCATGCGTTGCGTATTCAATGAGTACACGCTGCCAGGCCCTGTGTTACGTCACAGGCGTATAGTATCGCGCCGGCTACGCCATTCCCTTTTTTTTGTCTCAAAAGTATATCTAAATAACTTTAAACAGTATATGAAAGCAGGCGAAAATCTAAACTATTTTAAACATTTATATATTTGTAACTGTATTAAACTTATATGATGATAAATATATTTTGTCAAAATCGCGTCGGGTGCGGCCTCCTTTCACGCTCGGTGCGCGATTGCCATGTGACCTTAAAAAAAGCATTTGATTGGTTCATAACATTTCCCATTGTAACAGTTGTACGACCCCACTCATTTTACTCATTCTCTCTACAGCGTTTGATGAGAGACACCTCTTCTGCTTAGAAAGCTTTTTTGAAAAGTGTTTTCCTGTATACACATATCTTATACTACACACAACGTGCAACGATCTTCTTGCTCAATATTCATGCTCTGTACATTAGCCTTCCACGTGTGATTGCCATGCATCTCAAACGTTCCATCAAAAAATAAATATGTGTTACGCGATGCCCCTGGTGTGTGTGCCGGCACATTATTGTGCTGCCTTTCGGCCTAGGTATTGCTGGCTCTAAGGAGCATCATCAGCCACGGGCAGACTGCACATCCTATATCACATGCCATCTCATTAACGATAGTTGCCGCCCTCCCGACACATGCTACACTAATCTAAATTGCGCACTCTGCGAGGTCAAAACTACAAAAGAAACACACATAAGTACACTTCCTGGCCAAGCAGAAACTGAACACCGCCCAAGTCCACGGAATAATTATTCATACCCCTACGCTAGCCTGGCGTACGCAAGCCCAGCCCACTTTGCGTACATATAAATAGGATAACCACGACGCCACACGTCCCTCTTCTTCCACACTACCTCAAATGATTTGCCGCATCCACCTCGCATATCACAATGCACAATAAAAAAAAGAAATGGATCCATGAGGTGTACTCCATCCTGGCAATCAACACGGGCTCTAAATTGTGAGCCCTACTGCCCGTCGTCTACGAAAGGGATCCATGAGGTTTACACTCTCCTGCAATCAACACTCCATCTGAATTGTGAGCACTGCTGCCCGTAGTCTTTGCTCACACAACAATGACAGCAGGTAAGCAGAGCGGCCTGGGTGCACAGGGCCTCCATTGAGTGTGCTGTGGCGAGAGGGGTGGGGTGCTTCAGCCTAGCTGTGCAGGTCTGAACAAACGATATTGCCATGTGTTATGATGTGATCTTTGACCTCATTCAGTCACATCTCTGTCTCATTTTAAAGACCTGATGGACTGTACTGTAGGTCTGAGCCAACGGGCAGCGCTGCCCTACAGACACCTCTTCAGCGCGGTGCTGCGGGAGGAATGGAATGCATCAGCCAGACTGCACACGTGCGAATAAGCGACATTGCCATGTGTTATCATGGGATCTTTGACCTCATTCAGTCACATCTCCGTCTCATTTTAAAGACCTGCTATACCAGAAGGTAGGCCTGAACCTACGGACAGCACTGCCCTACAGACACCTGTTGAGGGCGGTTCTGCGGGAGGGGTTGGTGTGCATCACCCTGAGTGCGCACATGCAAAAAAGTGATGTTGCCATGCGTAATGATGTGATCTCTGACCTCATTCAGTCACATTGGTCTAATTTTAAGCACCTGCTGGATCATACTGTAGGCCTGAGCCAGCGGGCAGCTCTGCCCTACAGACACGTGGCGTTGGCTTTTAGGACACTGTAGTGAGCTCCTTACTAAGTGTACATGCACACAGGCTTCGGTCACTGCATTACACGCGCACATTATGCTTCTAGCAAGCGCTCTGTTCCTTTGTATGTGAACGTTGGCATAACATATTATTATTTAACCTTGTGTATTCTCGTGCACTCCAACTCCTCTTTGAACCATGATTACCACTAACAGTTGGTAGATCGTACTTCAAAAACGAAGGATGCACTCAACTCCTATTTTCTATCAAGCTTGAAACAAACCTTCATTTACCTCCAGACGTTTCCACCATTAAATTATTTCTCCCTTTTCAGATATTCCATTGATTGCCACAAGAAGGGTGGAGCAGGAGCTGACCCCGCAATGATGCCCTGGCATTCTGACACCTTCCATCGTGGTATCACGACACCATCCCCGACCAGAGACCTGGTCTATCGTACAAACATACCCCAAACTAGGAGCTTGCACCAACACGTTGTGGGACACACCAGTGGTGGCAGGTGAGCAGTGAAGCCTCGGTGTGCAAGATGTACAATTGAGCACAGTGTGGGGGAAAGGGTTGGGGTGCAGCACCCTGGGTGCACAAGTGCATGCAAGCGATTTCCCGTAGCTAATAATGTAGGACTATATTATCAAACAAAGGCGATAACATTATCACCACTTTAGCGACAGGAAAGTGCCGCTAAAGCGGCGATAAGGGGTTGATAATATGCCCTTGTAAATTCCCATAGAAGCCCAGGTTCACACCAGAACCTGGGCTTCTAAGGGAATTCACAAGGGCATATTATCAACCCCTTAACGCTGCTTTAGTGGCAGTTTCCTGCCGCTAAAGTGGCGATAATGTTATTGCCATTACTTCATTATATGCCAGTAGATAGTTATAGTTACAACCTAGTTTCCATAGGAAATCTGGAAATTCTATTTTGAATAACTTTGGCGCCGGTTGACTTATCTTCGTGAAATTTTCAAAATTAATGGGGCGCTCCGCTCAGCTCCTACCCTGAAAGTCTCAGGGTTATTCGTCAAGCGGGGGCTGAGAAAAAAGGGGGGTCCCAAAACGCGTTTTCCCCATGCATTTCGCATAGGACCTTTAGTCGAAGGTACAGCCCGCAGTGCTGAACGGAATTACACCAAATTTGACAAAGAGGTAGTCCTCAGTTAAGACTCGTGCCTTTTGCTTAAATGGTGTAAATCCGTTCAGTAGTTCCTGAGAAAATCAAAAGTAAAATCATATACATATCTGGGCGGAGCCTAACCACACATCTCATCGTGAGATCTGATTGGCTGTCAGCACTTCATCCAAGAAGTGTTGGCAGCCATCTTGGGACCAATATATATGATAGCACCTCATTAAAAAGCATTGCAGTTAATAGAAGGTTTTAAGACTTTAGTTACATTATAAATCATTTGTTGATCGTACCATACTCATTTTAGGAATTGTGGTGTGTTCTAAGGTGATTTTACCATGTGAAAAAGCCTTCTGCTGTGATATCATGAATCATGTTTGAGAGAAAACTATTTTCTCATGCTTTTCCCACAGAGGTTTGGAAGGTGATCTATAAGCTAAACTGAGAGCATATTTTCTGTAAATTCACATTATCTTTCTCAGTCATGTGAGAATGAAGTCTGACATTCTCAGTAAAACATGTACATCCAACAAGGACAGAGACTGTCAGTTGATTCCTTTGTGTTCTACTGCAGCTTCCCAGAGTGTTCTAAAGAACAACTAGAGCGCTAACAGTCCTACTTATGACAAACGTATGGCACACCTGAAGCCATCTTGGTTGGAATAAAGTGGTAACTCTTAAAACATTTCATTTAAAAAGGAACAAAATGAAGGGGTTCATTTTGCCATAGAAAGTATGATCAGTGCTGCAGAAAGAAAAATTAGGGCACATTTTGAGTGACTTCTCAAGTCCTCTTCTATTTCATTAAAAAACTTCTGACATGCAGACTGAAACATGAACTTTCAATACCAGCAGCAGACTTCCCTGGTGAGCAGTAGCGTTACTACAGTGATCTAATAAGCAACTACAGTGCTAACATTCTGAATTTATGGTAAATGTGTGACACATCTGAATGCCTTCTTGATGGAATCAAAGTAAAAAACTGAAAGTATTTCCTACTGAGGAGACTGTAGTAAATGAGGAAATTAGGAAACATCATAACAAATAAGTCTCCCAAAATGGCCAACAGAGACAACAGAGCCCAAATGTAGCCCAAATATCACCCAGATGTAGCCCAAGTATAGCCCAATGCCAGAATGTCCCAGAGTGTTCTAACGAACAACTAGAGCGCTAACAAACTTACTTATGACAAAAGTATGGCACACCTGAAGCCATCTTGATTGGAATAAAGTGGTAACACTTAAAACATTTAATTTACAAAGGAACAAAATGAGGGGGCTCATTTTGCCACAGAAATTATGATTAGTGCTGCAGAAAGAAAAATTAGGGCACATTTTAACTTCTCAAATCCTCTTCTATTTCATAAAAAAATTCTGACATGCAGACTGAAACATGCACTTTGAATACCAGCATCAGACTTCCCTGGTGAGCAGTAGCTTTACTTCAGTGATCTAATGAGCAACTAGAGTGCTAACATTCAGAATTTATGGCAAATGTGTGGCACATCTGAATGCCTTCTTGATGGAACCAAAGTAAAAAACTGAAAGTATTTCCTACTGAGGAGACTGCAGTAAATGAGGAAATTAGGAAACTTCATAACAAATAAATCTCCCAAGAAGGCCACCAGAGACAGAAGAGCCCAAATGTAGCCCAAATATCACCCAGATGTAGCCCAAGTATAGCCCAATGACAGAAGAGTGCAAAACACTTATTTTTTGTGTATTTGCAGTTTTATATAGTGCAGACTAGTCAGGTATTGGAGTGCTTTACATGAGCATTGGTTCCATCACACAAGATCAAAATCATTTTGGTTGTAGCCATGGGGAGATTAAGTGATTTGACCAGAATCACAGAATGTTGAGCTGAAGCAGAAACTCCAACCTGGTTCCCCAGTTGCAAAGTCTGCAGCTCTGGAAGTAACACCACATCCTCTCCCCTAGGTGCAACATTTAATCAAGTGGTCAACTGGATAAAAAAACATAAAGATTACAAATAATTTAAAAGTTCTTTGTCGCTATTTGAAAACTCAGAAAATATGTCCTCATTTTAGTTTTCTAGAGCACTAACCATAATTTTGATGCAAGTAAGACCCTCTCATATATGCAATTTCGAAAGGAAATACTCTAGGTATTACAGTTTTGATTACATCAAGATGACGTCAGACGTTCCACACTTTTGTAATAAATATAGAATGTTAGCAACTAGTTGTTCATTGGGATATTGTTGAGAGGCAGAGGCCAGGGGCACGGACTCTGAAAATTGAAGGCAGGTAGGAGAGTGCAGATGCAACAATTTGACCACACTGGGCAGGCAGGAAGGGCAGTGGCAGCACAACAGACTATGGAGGGCAGTGGAAATGGGGGCAGGGGCAACAAACCAACAATACAGGACTGGCAAGAGAGGCTGTGGCAATATAATAGTCCATTGTGGGCAGAAGGAAGAGGCAGTGGTAGTGCAACCATACATGCCAACAGACCCGTTTCAGCCAGGAAACGTCCAATGTTTTTAAGCTCAAATGGGCTTTATTTGATCTGTCTCCTGTCTACAATCTCCTCTTTTTCAATGTAACTCAAAGGGGAAAATCAATACCCCATTTTTTTTTCAAAATCTCCCTCTTACCATGTTCAAAATGTTCGCAAGTATGGTACATTGGATCATGGTAGGCAGGAGGAATTGGGGTAGGGACATGGACTGGAATAACAGAGGACAGGAGGGACATGGAGAGGTGCACCAAACTGACCCTACAGGGCAGGCATCGGGGTTTGCAGCAGCACAATACACCACACAGCGCATGCAGGACGGGAGTGCAGCACAACAATCCATAGAAAGCAATAGGGAGGGGACAGGACCATGCACATGGACAACAGAGAACAGAGGGGAAAGAGGCAATGGTAGCTAGCTGACCATAATGGACAGACAGGAGAGAAAGCTGCAGCATAACATACCATAAAGGGCAGGAGGGACGGATCAGGGGCATTACAATGGAACAGACCATCCAGGAGGGAGGGAATAGGGGTCTGCACATGGAAACAGAGGGCTGGGGCAAGGGGGCAGGGCAGGAGCAGCAAGATGACCATGGAGGTCAGGCAGGATGGGCACTAGAAACAAGACACACCATGGAGAGCAACAGTGAGACTATGATGCCATACACAAAGACAATGGAGGGAAGGTGGGAGGGGGTCAGGGGCAGCTAGCTGACCACACAAGGAAGATGGGAGGGGCCATGGTAGCACAGAAGACCATGCATGGCAAGCGGGAGGGTGAGTGGCAGCACAATGGCTATGATGGGCAAGAAGGAGGGTGCAGGGGCATGCACAAAGGACCATGGAGTATAGAAGGGAGGGTCATGACCTGGGCACAGACAAGAGAGTTCAGGGGAAGGGGCCTCACAACAGACCGCGCGGGGCAGGCAGGAGGAGCAGTTGCAGCACAAAAGACCAGGGAGGGCAGAAGGGTGTGGCAGTAAAATGGACCATGGAGGACAGGAGGAAGGGGATAGGGGCACGGCATGTGGACAGGCAGGGTGGAGGTGGCAGGGACAGGTTACAGTCATCTGACAATGCTAGGCAGGTGGGAGGGGAGTGGCAGCTCAACAGAACACTCAGAGTAGATAGGAGTGGCAGGTCCATGGAACATGGTGGGCAAAAAGGATGGAGCAGGGGCATGCACAAAGACATCGGAGGGCAGGGGGAAGGAGAATAGGGGCAGCAATCTAAGCACAGAGGCTAAGCAGGAGGTCAATGATGGGCCATAGAATTGAGCAATGGAGGGCAGGAGGAGTGGACTGGTACATCATGCTAAATGGAGGGCAGTGGCAGCACATCAAACCATGCATGGCAGGAGGGAGGAGGCTAGTCCATGGATTCAGACAACAGAGGATAGGGAATGAAATGAAATGAAATGAAAGAAGACTTATAAACGAGCTACTTAGCCCAAAGGCATCAAGGCGCCTAACCAAAACAAATTCAATAGTAAGGCAGATCATATCTAGGCGTAGGCCTTGGCGAAAAGCCATGTCTTAAGGGCCTTCCTAAAAGCCAGCGCCGAGGGAAGAGATCTTATCTCAAAAGGCAGGGAATTCCACTGCCTGGGAGCAAGAATTGAGAAGGCTCTACCTCCCCACTTAGCTTTACGTATCCTGGGCACTAGAAGCAGGAGCTTATTTGACGACCGGAGAGTTCTGGGAGGTGTGTAGGGGACCAGCAAATCCTTCACACCACCCAACCGCTTAGTTGCCAATGCTCTATAGATCAAAGTCAGGGCCTTGAAGGATATCCTGGCATCAATAGGGAGCCAGTGCAAAGACCTTCTTGCCGAATGAGCCGACGCCCGTTTGGGCAGGTCCAGGACCAGTCTGGCGGCAGCATTCTGCACCATTTGAAGACGGGTCACCAGGCCTTTATTGATGCCCAAATAAAGAGCATTACAATAATCAAGCCTGGACCCAATCAGTGCCAGGACAGTTTGTTTCCTGGCCTGAGGAGACAAATAGTGCCTAATCCTCCGTAGGATGTTTATCAGTCCCCAACACGTGGAGATGGTCCTCTTTACCTGTTGATCCATCCTCAGAAGGGGATCGATCAAGACCCCTAGGTTTTTGGCCAGAGTCGACGGTATAGGGCACACCCCCATGGAGGACGGCCACCAATCAGCTGACCAGAGATCCTCCTTTCCCCCGAACACCAGAATCTCTGTCTTCTCCCCATTAAGTTTCAATGAATTACCTACCATCCATTGAGCGACTGCCTTCATACAGTTTTTATAATTGGAGGCAGCCAGACTAGTAGGTTGGGTAAAAGACAGCAGAATCTGTGTGTCGTCGGCATAGGAGATTACCTCCATCCCAAAAGATCTAATAAGCCTGGCCAGTGGGGTAACATAGATGTTAAAAAGGGTCGGACTTAAGGCCGACCCCTGAGGGACCCCACAGAGCACAGGAAGGGATGGAGATAAGAACTCCCCCAGCTTTACTCTCTGTTCCCTCTGATTAAGGAAGGATACCAGCAAACTAAGTGCCGTACCCTTGACCCCAATCTCCCTCAGCCTGGATGTTAATACTGAGGGAGACAGGGTATCAAAGGCAGCCGAGAGATCCAAAAGGATGAGGAGAGTAGTCAGTCCCTTATCAACCCTGGTGCGAATGGTGTCAAGCACAATAGTAAGGGCGGATTCGGTGCTGTGTTCTCTCCTAAAACCGTGCTGCGAATGATCCAACTTATCATGGGACTCCAGAAAGTCAACAAGATGCTTATTTAGGTGAATGTCCAGCATCTTGGCCGGAGCTGGGAGCAACGATATGGGGCGAAAATTTTTAAGCACCCCCGGATCAAGAGTGGTTTTTTTTAAAAGAGGCTTGACCACCGCCTTCTTCCACTGAATGGGAAAGGTCCCTTCCTTTATTGCTCCATTCATCACACCCAATAAGGGTGGGAGAAGACAGTCTTTGCACTGTTTAAGAAGCTTAAGGGGGCAAGGGTCTAAGGGAGAACCCGACCTAACCTTGGCCAGAAGGCCTTCAAGATCCAGTAGGGAGAGGGAAGGAAAACTAAGCAGACTTCCAGTAGACACCTCCTCAGATGGAGATAGCGGCGAACAGTCTGTGGAGATGGATAGGGTCACCCTCTGTAGCTCCAATGCTGAATGGATATCAGCAATCTTGGTGTTAAAGAATTGTGCAATATCATTGCACAACTGTTGTGAGCTTACCACAAGGTCTGGCGTCTTTAGTGATATGAGGGTGTCCACGATTTTAAAGAGATCTTTAGGTGAGGAAAGTGAGGCAGTGAGAGAGGTGAAATATTCTTGTTTGATTTTTATTACCTCTTTCTTATATATCCTCAGAAGAGTTTTATGTCTATCCCTCTCACACGAGAACCCGCTAGACCGCCAGCGACGTTCCTGTCGCCGTAGACCCTGCCTGAGTAGTCGGAGTGGTTCCGAGAACCAAGGGGCCGAGGGAGTTCTTCTGGCAGAATAGCACGAGGTGGCCGGTGCCAGTTCGTCCAGGGCTATTGTGAGCCCTTTCTCCAACCTCTCCACTGCCGATGTTACATCCTCCCCAGGGGTAATCAATAGCCCTGCAAGTTTGGGAGCGAGTAAGTTATTGGTTAACTTTTTCAGATTACGTCTTCGTTCAAACTTGCTAGGCTTATTTCCCCTACTGCTGGAGAGGGAGGTCGTTAGGACCAAGGGAATTGCATAATGGTCTGACCATGAAAGGGGAAGAGGCCGTTCAGTGACCAACCGAGTGTCGTTGGAAAAAACCCCATCGAGCGTGTGGCCAGCCGAATGGGTGGGTCCACTGACTAATTGTGTCAGCCCACACACAGAGAATGTATCCAAAAGAGATTGGGTTTCGGACAGATCCACCTTCTCTAGATGAAAATTTACATCCCCCAGAACGGTGAGATGGTCACAACCGAAGTAAGGTTCTAAGATCTTGAGCATTTGAGTACAGAAATCTGTTTTGCTCGCTGGGGGTCTGTAAATAAGGAGACCCTTAAATGGCGCTCCATAAGCCCCATTAATAGAAAATTGGAGGGCCTGAAAGGACTCCTGATACTCGTCTAGGGGAGTGATATGACAGGACAGATGGTCCCTGTGAAGAATGCCAATCCCACCACCCATCTGGCCTACTCTATCCATTCTCACTAAGGCATAGCCATCTGGGACCGCCTCCACGAGGTCGGGACCTGAGGAATCCTTTGCCCAGGTTTCAGTTATGAAAACCCAGTCCGGGACTCTGGATAATACGAAATCCTTGAACGCTGGGTTGTTTTTAATCAAGGACCTCGCATTTAACAGGAAACCAGTGTTACTCCTCACCCTAGAGTCGATTTTGGGCCTCTGGACCACAACTGATGGGAACACTCCTAAAACAGGAGAGCCGAAACAGGGACATGTGGGAGAAATCAAAAATCCCTCAGGTTCGTACCCATGATGACAGGGGAGTATGGACGGTTTTAAAACATCAAAATCCTGCCTCGAATATACTAACCTCGGATTCTCCAGTACGTAGTCGTCTACCCTTACGCCATCCAGCCCGTCCTTAGCGCGGACGGGCACAGACGGGCTGGACTCTGGCGTGACTCCGGCGAGGTTACGGCGAGCACGCTGCGCGATCACGCTGCACGACGGCATTGCGGAAATAAATAGGGCTCTGCTCAGGGACCAGCTGCGAGCTAGAGCGCTGCGACGACCAGGTGACTAGCAGCCTTCCCTATCCAAAATGGCGCCTAAGAGAAGCACAATTCCGTGCGCCTAACGCGCTGGGGATAACCCGCTAAGCAGCGGTGAGGGGGCCAATTTACAGTGCAAGGAAGAGGGAGCTAAAATCAAGGTTAAACACTGCGCTAAATTAACCAAAACAAATGGATAACAGGTAGTTTTAAAAATATAGTTAGACGCTACGCTTAGAGATGTACAGCCTTGGGATGCTTGACCAACCTGAAAGAGCGCCTTATGAAGGCTTCCTAAATGATTGCCTGTGCTCAGGGACCAGCTGCGAGCTAGAGCGCTGCGACGACCAGGTGACTAGCAGCCTTCCCTATCCAAAATGGCGCCTAAGAGAAGCACAATTCCGTGCGCCTAACGCGCTGGGGATAACCCGCTAAGCAGCGGTGAGGGGGCCAATTTACAGTGCAAGGAAGAGGGAGCTAAAATCAAGGTTAAACACTGCGCTAAATTAACCAAAACAAATGGATAACAGGTAGTTTTAAAAATATAGTTAGACGCTACGCTTAGAGATGTACAGCCTTGGGAAGGAGGTGGATGGGGCAGCAAGCTAACTGTTCAGAGAAGGTGGGTATTAGGAACTTTATTGTTTTTAAAATGTGTGTCTGTGCGAACTACTTAAAATATGAACAAGTATGCAGCATAATCTCACTTTTATTCAGGAAGAAGAGGACGTTTGTGACTGTGACTCTGGGCTCACTTGGCAGAAACACCCCCTGACCCTCCACCCCCCATCGCAAAATGTAATGCCCGTGAAAAGGGTAGGTGGATGCAGTGTTATATAGAACATAGTCCTGAGAGCATGATTGAAAATGAAAATTAGATATGGTATATGGTATAAACTATGCACCAAAAAGTGTGATATAAGATGAACCGGGCGTGAAATATAATATGCAATACATTGTGCGCAATGACAGATTCATTGGAGAGCGCGAGATAGCACAGGCACTAGCGCGTGCTATGCGATATGCGCCTTGGAGTGTAATATGCACAGGGCAGTCTTGTGTAACCTAACTAGTTTCTAAAGTTGTAATATAAAATATGTGCTGGGGAGTGTAACGTTGCATATGCACTGTGACAAAGATATGGATCCCAGATTGTAATATGTATGGCATAGCGCTGTGCATTATAACATAGGCATCGAGGAAGGCACGTTAGATGGCGCAATATAACCCGTGCGAAGGCAAGTGTGGCATGACATATTCACGGGGTGGTGTTACAGTGCACATGGGCTAGAGAGTGTCATAGCATACGTATTAGCTGGTGGAAAACAACACAGAGGTGTGAGGCACTCGGCAGGCACTGGTGGGTGTAACACAGCATTGGGCTCAGCCAGGAGCACGCTGTGACTCTCAAGTGAGGTTTGTCTCCTTTCCAGAGAGTAAAATAAAAAGTATTACACATCCGGCGGTGGATGTGTGTTTTATTAACCATGAGGGGGGTTTCTTGCATAGTTTGGTCGAATTTTTGTCGAGTCCCCTTTGAATGGCTTGGTGTGCGTGTATATTAAATGTGCCCGTCAATAGCTACCCATGTTTGTATAAATAAACGACAAGGGTGTCTACTTGGAGAGTACCCACCGGCGGGGGCACCGGGATTAGGCACGGTAGGGCGTCAGACACGTCAGAGCTTCACTAGCGGTGTAAATACATTCCATGTGGATTCATTCTATGCATAGTCGCCTTTTCATGAATATCACGCAAATCGTCATGGTGATAGGTACATATGGTTTGTCCAGCATGTCCTAGGTGTTTCTCTAAATATATATTTTTTAAAAATAATAAAAAACAAGGGCCGGCCCCGGGGGATGGGGTCCCCGGGGCCATAAGTGGCCTGAGGAGGGGGGCAACACAGCCCCCTCCTAAAGAATTAAAAAACAAAAAAAGGCCATGACCCTAGGGTTGGGATCCCCGGGGCCGATTAAGGCCTTGGGAGGGCCAAATGTATTTTTTTTGACAAAAACAATTAGGGTGCAGGCCCTGGAGGATGGGGTCCCCAGGGCCAGTAAATTAGAAAAAGAAGGGGGGCCACACAGCCCTCCTTCTTTAAAAAACAAAATAAATAAAAGACCGGCATCGCGCCGGAGGCCATGCCCCCTCCTTGCAGCACTCTGCAAACGCGCCCCCTGGCCAGTTGTAAGTTGGGGAATTAATTCCCCTTCAATACTGAGGGTCCCTGAGGGCCAACTAGCCCAACAGGTATCTCCAGTATGCGCCAGGGAGCTGCGTTGCAGACAGGTGTTCCGAGGCCACACCCCTTTTTACACCTCTATGCAACGCAGCTCTGTGGCACTTACTGGAGGTACCTAGTGGGCTAGTTTGACCCTAGGGACCCTTAGGATTCAAGGGGACTTAATCTCTCAACTTAGAACGGCCACAGGGCGCATTTACACAGTGGTGAAGGGAGGGGAATGGGCCTGAGGTGACGTGTGCAAACACGCCCTGTGGCGCGTTTTAAGTTGGGGAAATAATTCCCTTTCAATCCTGAGGGACCCTGAGGGCCGACTAGCCCACCAGGTGCTTCCAGTAAGCGCCACTGCTCTGCGTTGCAGAGAGGTGGTGCAGGCCGTGCCCCTTTTTACACCTCTCTGCAATGGCGCTTACTGGACGTACCTAGTGGGCTATTTTGCCCCCAGGGATCCACAGGATTCAAGGGGACTGTTAGACCTGTCAGCCCTTTGGGTGGTCTCTCCTCATCATTATTTATTTTGTCCCACTTTTGCCTCAAACCCTGTTTGAATTTTTCCTTTTTGGGAACCACCAGACTTTTTAGTGTTGCTGCAGATTCAGGGAGCCATTTTACCTACCCCTGAAACTTCTGTCTGAGGGCCTGGAGCACAAAATGGTGGCCACCTGTGACATCACCAGCATCCACTGGAACCTACCAGCACCTTCCAGAACATTCCAGAACCCTGTGACCGTTGGAGGCGGTTTAGAATGTTGAGGAGTTAAGAGAGAGAGTTGGCAGTTGGAGCTGGCAGTTGGCACCTGACTGGTGAAGAGAGAGCAGCACAACAGTGAAGGAGGAAGGAGTGAAGCAGCAGGGGTGGAAACTTGTGCCTGGAGTGGGGTCCATAAACCCACCCTTGATACTAGTCCCTACTGATGGATCCCAGCCTGTAGCCCTGTGTGGGAAGAAGCCAGAAAAACTCATCCTAAGGACCTGGACAGCAGGAACAGGCCTTAGAAGCAGAAAGCAGCAAGATCCTGACCTGGAAACTGGTTTCCCTGGAGTCCGGCGTCGAGTAGCCTAAGACCTGGAGCCCGAGGTGGAGAAGCGGCGCTGACTGAAGAAGCAGACGTCGTACCCGGAGCCGCCTGAGGTCGTGAGAGGGCGCCGACGGAGGTCGTGAGGAATACCAAAGGTCGAGGAGGAAGTTAACCGAGGTCGAGTGAGCGGCGTCATCGGAGGAGTGAAGTCCACCCTCCGGAGTCGTCGGAGACCGAGGTGAAGTGTACCGGAGGTCGGGAGTGAGGATCGCACTCCGGAGTCGCCCGGAACCTGAGAGGAGGAGCACCGGATCGCACCCCGGAGTCGCCGGAAGTCGACATCGAGGCCAGGCCGGCCGACGTCATCAAAGCCGAGAGCGCCATCGGACCGGAGCCGCCCGAAGTCGACATCGAGTAGAGACTGCCCGACGCCGTCGAATCGGAGGTCGAGATCGAACCGAGGCCGCCGACATCGGACCGGACCCGCCTACCGGCGTCGTCTAGAACTGACATTGTGCCGAGGCCGCCGAGACCGAACCGGAACCGCCTCACGGCATCGACACGACTCCAGCGGCGTCGGAGCATCAGAAAAAGGGCAGTAAGTGGAGTAGAGGGCGCCTAAGGCCCTGTGGAGACCTGAGAGACTGCTCTAAGGGGCTAGGGAGGTGCTGGAACCAACCTGACTGTGCCAGGGGTGAATTGGGACTAACCTAGAGAGGTTGTGTGGAGAGAGAAAGCCAGGGCACTGGTATTCCCCCCTTGATCTACCTCAGTTTAGGCCTCAGCCTTGTCCCAGCCAGGGAGTAGAACCCCTCAAGCCTTCCACAACCCTACAAGCTGTGCCTGGGCCAAATCAGCCCTTAGGAATTGAAAAGTGATCTGATTACATGAGTGTTGCTGTATACTCTTAATTATTTATTGGGGGGCCCTGTATTTATTGTGGTTAACCTATTTATTGCTTCACTATATTTATTGGTCCACAGGACTTGTTGGTGTACAATATTTATTGGTGACAGTATTTATTGCCTCAGAATATTTAATTGCCTGTATTACCTGCACTGTTATTTATGTCCTTTATATTTATGATCACCCCTATTTATTGAATCTCCAGACAGTATTTATTTGATCTGCACTATTTAAAATTTGTATATTGTGATTGACTTATTTATTTTCTCCAATCAGCAACTAAGAGAAAAAGCAGATAAAGAAAGTTATTTTCATAATTTTTACGGTGTAGAGTCGTTTTTGGAACGGATGCACGCATGGTTATTGTTTGGGTATGTTGTATGCTTAGCACGGAGCCTGATTCCTGACCACTCGAGCCAAGCTACCACAGTGTGTCCGGAAGACCACCACCACCCCTTCTAGTGTGGGAGTGGGTTTTCCAACAGGGACTTAATCTCCCAACTTAAAAAACGACCACAGGGCGTGTTTACCCAGTGGTGAAGGGAGGGTATGGGCCTGAGTTAACGAGTGCAAACAAGCCCTGTGGCGCATTTTAAGTTGGGGAAATAATTCCCCTTCAATCCTGAGGGACCCTGGGGGCCAACTAGCCCACCAGGTGCTTCCAGTAAGCGCCACTGCGCTGCGTTGCAGAGAGGTGGTCTAGGCCGTGCCCCTTTTTACATCTCTCTGCAACGCAGCTCTGTGGTGCTTACTGGAGGTACCTAGTGGTCTAGTTGGACCCTAGGGACCCTCAGGAGTTCAAGGGGACTTAATCTCCCAACTTAAAATGGCTACAGGGAGTGTTTACACAGTGAGGAAGTGAGGGGACGGGGCCTGAGGTGACGTGTGCAAACACGTCCTGTGGCACATTTTGAGAGGTAGTTTTAATCCCCTGCCCTATTATATACTAGGGGCTTACAGAGGAGGTCATGCTGATCACAGGGGGACCCCAACGCATAGTGTGCCATAGTGTATGTAGGTGTTTTACTGTATTCTGAGTGTCTTTTAACATAGCACTGGCTCTAGGACTGGTTAGTCAGACTCAGTTACCATCAGTATCCGTCTGAAAAAGTTGAGGGTACAGGATTATTTTGCAACAAGGCTTCTTTCTGCTCTTCTGTTTGTTCTTTCTGCACGTTATTCTTCCTCCTGCACTTTTCTTCGTCTTTGAGGACTTCTGTTGCTTCTTTCTGCATTTCTTTTTTTTCTTTCTGTGCGTTTTTTCTTCTTTCTTCACATGTCCTATCTCTGTAGGCATAGTCAGAAATTATCATTTAAAAAACCTTTGAAATTCACTGAAAAAACCACAGGTTTCAGTTACGTTATAGTTAGGAAATAGCATTTTAAAAAACCTTAGAAATTCACAGAAAAAACCAAAGGTTTCAGGGGCGTTATAGTTAGCTGGACTTTTCACTCGTACAAAACCATTGAAATTCCCCCGTTATAGTTAGTTCAGCTAACTATAACTCGCGCGCCCGCAATGCACTGCTGATGACGTCACATATTACATCACTCATGACATGGTCAGTGACATCACTCATGACATCACTCGGCTACTCGGTCCCCCTCCCCTTTAATTTTTTTTTTTTAAAAAGAGGCCAGCCCCCGGGGGATGGAGTCCCTGGGGCCAATAGTGGCCTAGGGAAGGGGGGCCACGCGGCCCCCTTCCCAATAAATATTTTTTTTAAAACAGGCCATGCCCCGGGGGATGAGGTCACCGGGGCCAAAGGTGGCCCAGGGAAGGGAGGCCACGCGGCCCTCCTTCCCTATTAATATATTTTAAAAAAGGAGGCCATGCCCCGGGGATGGGGTCCCTCGGGCCGAAATTGGACCCTTTCCATTTTTAAAAACAACTTTTTTGTTAAAAGGGTCAGGCCTGGGGTTTGGGGTCCCAGGGCCCCAAAAATACTAGAAGAAGGCAGGCCACACAACCCCCTTTTAAAAATATATATTACAAAAAAAGCCGGCATCTCGCTGGAGGTCCCACCCCCTCCCTGTACCACTGTGCAAACGTGCCCCCTGGCGTGTTTTAAGTTGGGGAATTAATTCCCCTTGAATACTGAGGGTTCCTGAGGGCCAACTAGCCCAACAGGTACCTTCAGTAAGTGCCACACAGCTGGATTGCTGAGAGGTGGTCTGAGGCCATGCCCCTTTTTACACCACTCTGCAAACATGCATCTTGGTGCACTGCTGGTGGGGCGATGAGGTCCTCTTTTGTCCTGAGGACACAAAGTAGACTTCATCCCCAAAGCAGCAGTGCACCACCAGTTGCGTTGGCAGAGTCGTGTAAAAAGGGGGCATGGCCTTTGAGCACACTCAGCAATCGAGCTGTATGGGGCTTACTGGAGGTAACATGTGGGCTATCTGGCCCCCATGGACCCTCAGTATTCAAGGGGACTTAATTCCCCCAACTTAGAATTGCTCAATGAGGGGCGTTTGCAGAGTGGTGGAGAAAGTAGGCGTGGCCTGTGTCCAGCGTTCAGCAATCCCACTATTTGGGACATATTGGAGGTGTCAGGTAGGCTAATTGGCCCCTAAGGACCCCCAGCAGCAAAGGGGACTTCAATCCCCATCCAAGTGCACTCCAGGAAGAATGTTTGCAAAGTGGTGGGCAAAGGGGGCGTGGTCTGCTATGACAACTTAGCAATCCTGCTGTGTGGGACTTACTGGCGGTAATAGGAGGAGTAGTTGGCCCCCAAGGATGTCCTTGGGGTCCAACTAGCCCTTTTGTTACCTCCAGTAAGTCCCACACAGTAGGATTGCTAAGACATCTTCGGAGGCCATGCCCTCCTTTCTCCACCACTCTGCAAATACGCAGAGTATGGGAAGGGGGAGAAGTCCAATTTACTTTGGGGGCCAAGAAGCCCTCCTGGTACCTTCTGTAAGTCCTACACAGTGGAATTCCTGAGCGCTGGTCGGAGGCCCAGCACCCTTTCTCCACCACTCTGCAAACGCGACTACTAGTTAAAGAAGTGTTTGCAATGTTATAGGTTTCGCATTTGTGAGAGTTAGAGCTATTGGCAATGTAAATGTAAAAGTTTTTTTATGTATTTCGGAGTGGAGTGGAAGTACGTTGTGTGGAGTGGAATTATGTGGTAAATTGTGCAGTGAAATTATGTGGATAGAAAGTATGTGGTATTTATTTTATAGGAATTACGTAGAGTGGGATTATGTGTTATAGAGAGCAATTATGTGATATGGTAGTCTGTGTTGTGGAGTGGTAATGTCAGGTTTAGTCTTCCTCGTTTCCGTAGAAGCTCAACTATGAACTCAATGAGACAAAAAAGAAGGAATCACTGAGGAGCACTTCTGGACCTAGTCAGAGGTATGAGCAGGGCCACTGGAATTATGGGACTGTTTGGCTGCACCTACTTTTGAACAAATATACATTTTCCGCATTACCCACATAATTCATCATCTGCACCCTAATCTGCATATTTGAACAAAAAAAGCCTTGTTTCTAGCTCAAACGGCTCAAACGTTACCAATAAAGCAGCAGCAAGTGTTACAGTGTGTTGGAAGGCCCTTTGCAAACCTAGAATGGTCACCTGTAACTTATTGCTAAATGTGGGTGTTAAATTGGTACTACTGTGTGCAAGCCACTCTTGCTTCCTCCTGTGCCTCTCTCTGCGCCTCTCTCTGTGCCTCTCTTCTCTCTTTCTGCATTTCTGTTGCTTCTTTCTGCACATTTCATTCTTTTTCTGCACTTCTCTTGCCTCTTTCTGGAAATCTCTTCTACTTTCTATATCTCTCTAGCCTCTTACTGCATGTCTGTTGCCTCTTTCTGCATCTTATTTGCTTCTTTCAGGAATTCTCTTGACTCTTTATGCACTTCTCTTACCTGTTTCTGCACCTCTCTTGCCTCTTTCTGCACCTCACTTGCTTTTTTCTGCACCCCTGTTACTTCTTTCTGCACCCCCTTCTTTCTTCATGCAACTCTCTTACCTCGTTCTGCACCTTTCATGCCTCTTGCATCACCTCCGGAACTTATTTTTGCACTTCTCTTCCTTCTTTCTGCACACCTCCTGCTTCTTTCTGTACCTCTCTTGCCTCTTTGTGCACCTCTCCTACCTCTTGCTGCACTCCTCTTGTGTCTTGTTGCACCTCTGTTGATTCTTTCTGCACTGCTCTTGCTTCTTTCTGCATCTCACTTGCCTCTTTCTGCACTTCTCTTGCTTCTTTCTAAATCTCTGTTGCTTCTTTCAGCAGTTCTCTTGACTCTTTCTACACTTCTCTTGCTTGTTTCTGCACCTCTATTGCCTCTTTCAATACCTCTGTTGCTTCTATCTGCATCCCTCCTGCCTCTTTCTGCACCCTCTTCCCTATTTGTGCAACTCTCTTACCTCTTGCTACACCTCTCTTCCCTCTATCTGCACCACTCTTGCCTCTTTCTGTACCTCTGTTGCTTCTTTCTGCACTTCTCTTGCCTCTTTCTGTACCCTTCGTGCCTCTTTCAGCACCTCTGTTGCTTCTTTCTGCACTTCTCTTCCTTTTTTCTGCATCCCTCGTGCCCCTTTCAGCACCTCTCTTGCTTGTTTCTGCACCTCTCTTGCGTCTTTCTGTACCTCTCTTGCCTCTTTCTGCACTTCACTTGCTTCTTTCTACACCTCTCTTGCCTCTTTCTATACCTCTGCTGCTTCTATCTGCACCCCTCTTCCCTCTTTGTGCAACTCTCTTACCTCTTGCTACACCTCTCTTCCCTCTATCTGCACCACTCTTGCCGCCTCTTTCTGTACCTCTGTTGCTTCTTTCTGCACTTCTCTTGCCTCTTTCTGCACCCTTCGTGCCTCTTTCAGCACCTCTGTTGCTTTTTTCTGCACTTCTCTTCCTTTTATCTGCACCCCTCGTTCCTCTTTCAGCACCTATGTCGCTTCTTTCTGCACTCCTCTTCCTTCTTTCTGCATCCCTCGTGCCTCCTTCTGCACCTCCGTTGCCTCTTTCTGCACATATGTTGGTTCTTTCTGCACTGCTCTTGCTTCTTTCTGCACCTCACTTGCCTCTTTTTCCACTTCTCTTGCTTCTTTCTACACCTCTGTTGCTTCTTTCTACACTTCCCTTGCTTCTTTTTGCACTGCTCTTGCTTCTTTCTGTACCTCTGTTGCAAATTTCTGAATGACTCTTGCCTCTTTCTGCACCCCTGTTCAATCTTTCTGCACCTTTCTTTCCTGTTTCTGCACCTCTCTTGCCTCTTTCGGTACCTCTGTTTCTTCATTTTGCACTTCTCTTCCTCTTTCTGCACCTCTGACTTCGAGGTAGTTTTAATCCCCCTGCCCTATTATGTACTAGGGCCTTATAGGGGAGGTCATGCCATCACAGAGGTACCCCAACCCATAGTGTGCCCTAGTGTATACAGGTGTTTTCACTGTATTCTAAGTGTCTTTCAGGATAGCACTGGCTCTGGGGTTGGTTCGTCAGAGTCAGTTACCACCAGTAACAGTCAGCAAAAGTTGGGGGCACAGGATGACTTTGCAAAAAGTCCTCTTTCTGCACCTCTGTTGCCTCTTTCTGGATTTCTCTTGCTTCCTTCTGCGCGTTTCATCCTCTTTCTACACATGTCCTAGGAATAGTGAGAAATTAGCATTAAAAAAATATTTTAAATTCACTGAAAAAACTATAGGATTCAGGGAAGTTATAGTTAGAAATTATCATTCAAAAAACCTTTGAAATTCTCTGGAAAAACTATAGGTTTCAGGGACGTTATAGTTAAAAATTAGCATTTAAAAAGACATAGAAATTGACTGCAAAAACCATAGGTTTCAGGGATGTTATAATTAGTTGGACATTTCATTCGTACAAAACCAGAGAAATTTGGACGCTATAGTTAGTTGAGCGAACTATATCTCGTGCCCCCGCAATGCACTGCTGATGACGTCACATATTGCATCATTCATGACATGGTCAGTGACATCACTGATGTCATGTGGTGATCTGATGCAACTCCTCACACCCTAATATAATCTTTGATACACCCATTCTAAAATACAGACTACCATTTTTGAAATCATAGACACGCCAATACCAGTTCCAGTTACTACATACCCACTCACTGATTCCTAGGTCTTCTCATTCACCCATACAGTTATTCATACATGTAGTCACTTATCAATACAGCACTATCATTTGCACTCATACACCTATACAGACACTCACACATCACCACTCATCCATAGAGTTACTCAAACACATAGCTCATCATGCAAAGAATCATTCACACTCCCATTTACTCACCTTTACAGTTATATACACACCACCCAACTTATTCATACAGATACTAACACATACTTACTCTCTTATACAATCACTGATAGAAGCACACACTCATCCATACAACCACTCTCACAATCACTCACTCTCACATATAGTGATTTCTATACCCCAACATTCACATATGCTGCCTTTCACATATGTAGTTACTTACACATGTACCACTGAGACATCCATTCACTTACTAACAAACCCATACACATACTCACCTACCCATACAGCCCTTCACAGATGTACTCCTGGGCCCAAACACACAGTGAATTACCTACTCACACATCTATGCATATTCTCACACACCCCCACACACCCCACAGACACTCAGGCACCCATGCAGATACTCAGACAACCAATCAATAACCCATATAGACACTCATGTAGCTACTCACCAACCCATGCAGCCGCTTACACACTAACTAACAGACTGATACAGACATTCACACAGTTTAGTAACTAACCCATGCATTCAATAAGACACGTTTAATCACTCACTTCAGTCACGCACCTTTTAAATCATCCATTCAGACAGTCATACACCAACTCATTCTTTAATACACCTTGGCATATATATATATATATATATATATTATCTACTGGCAGTCGCCAGTAGATAGTTATAGTTAGGACCGAGTTCCCATAGGAAATCTGAAAATTCTATTTTGAATAACTTTAGCGCCTTTTGACTTATCTTCGTGGAATTTTCAAAACTAATGGGGCGTTCCACCCAGCTCCTACCCTGAAAGTCTCGGGGTGATTCGTCAAGCGGGGGCCGAGAAAAAAGGGGGGTCCCAAAACGCGTTTTCACCATCCATTTTCCCATAGGACCTTTAGTCGAAGGTACAGCCCGAACGGCTGAACAGAATTACTTGAAGTTTGGCAAAGAGGTGGTCCTCAGGTCAGGCATGTGTCTTTTGCATATATGGTGTAAATCCGTTCAGTAGTTCCTGAGAAAATCAAAAGTAAAATCACATATATATCTGGGCGGAGCCTAACCACACATCTCATCATGAGATCTGATTGGCTGTCATCACTTCATCCAAGAAGTGTTGGCAGCCATCTTGGGACCAATATACATGATAGCACCTCATTAAAAAGCATTGCAGTTAATAGAAGGTTTTAAGATTTTAGTTACATTATAAATCATTTGTTGATGGTACCATACTCATTTTAGGAATTGTGGTGTGTTCTAAGGTGATTTTACCATGTGAAAAAGCCTTCTGCTGTGATATCATGAATCATGTTTGAGGGAAAACTATTTTCTCATGCTTTTCCCACAGAGGTTTGGAAGGTGATCTATAAGCTAAACTGAGAGCATATTTTCTGTAAATTCATATTATCTTTCTCAGTCATGTGAGAATGAAATCTGACATTCTCAGTAAAACATGTACATCCAACAAGGGCAGAGACTGTCAGTTGATTCCTTTGTGTTCTACTGCAGCTTCCCAGAGTGTTCTAAAGAACAACTAAAGCGCTAACAGTCCTACTTATGACAAGCGTATAGCACACCTGAAGCCATCTTGGTTGGCATAAAGTGGTAACTCTTAAAACATTTAATTTAAAAAGCAACAACATGAGGGGGTTCATTTTGCCATAGAAAGTATGATTAGTGCTGCAGAAAGAAAAATTAGGGCACATTTTGAGTGATTTCTCAAATCCTCTTCTATTTCATTAAAAATTTCTGACATGCAGACTGAAACATGCACTTTCAATACCAGCAGCAGACTTCCCTGGTGAGTAGTAGCTTTACTACAGTGATCTAATAAGCAACTAGAGTGCTAACATTCTGAATTTATGGCAAATGTGTGACACATCCGAATGCTTTCTTGATGGAATCAAAGTAAAAGACTGAAAGTATTTCCTACTGAGGAGACTGTAGTAAATGAGGAAATTAGGAAACATCATAACAAATAAGTCTCCCAAAATGGCCACCAGAGACAAAAGAGCCCAAATGTAGCCCAAATATCACCCAGATGTAGCCCAAGTATAGCCCAATGACAGAATGTCCCAGAGTGTTCTAACGAACAACTAGAGCGCTAACAGTCTTACTTATGACAAAAGTATGGCACACCTGAAGCCATCTTGATTGGAATAAAGTGGTAACACTTAAAACATTTAATTTACAAAGGAACAAAATGAGGGGGTTCATTTTGCCATAGAAATTATGATTAGTGCTGTAGAAAGAAAAAGCGGCGGCAGCAGTGACAGTTCTGGATCAGACAAAAGTTACTACAGAAGCAGACAACGTGGAAGAGGTAGAGGAAGAAATACACAGTGGCAATAACCATGGCCCAACACATATCCAGGAATATTACCCAACTATCAGGCTCCTTTTCCACCTATGACTCAACCCATGTTCTATGGATGGAATCCCCAATTTCAACAACCGCCACCCCAATTCGGCAACCCTAGTCAACGGTTTCCTTTTTTAGGACCAGGCCAGAGGGGACGAGGAAGACGCCTACGGAGAGGCCAAGTCCATTGGGAGGACAACGAGAACCCGAATGCCAACACACGCAGCAGGACAAAGGAACCGCAACCGGGAACAAGCACAAGCAGAGTTTAATAACTAACCGCTCAGACCACATTCTCACAACAGCAGAAGAAGAGGTACTGAATAGAGGTCTTGGTTTCTCACCCACAGCCAGACTCGATAAATTCAAACTGCATTGTGAATTATCAGAATTTTTTCGTAAACTTAAACTCAAAGCATTCTTTGAAAATTTACTATCAAACGACACTCAACAAGACGAAATGGGCGACACCACCCTTAAACTAAAATCAACATTCATTCCTCCACCCCACACAACACCAGCGGAACTCATCGCCTTCGAACAAGCAATATACAAAGGTGTTGAGAATACCCATGAGAATCAAGTATTCAGCAACACCACAGCTCAACAGTTCAATGCCATAAGGAGTCTCAAAAACAACAGAGATATCATCATAAAACCAGCAGATAAAGGCGGAGGCATAGTTATTCAAAACAAGAATGCCTTCCACTTGGAATGCACACGCCTTCTAGACGATCCAAAGAACTACAAAATTCTGGACGAAGATCCTACTGACAAACTAAAAACCAAAATTGACATCTTGGTGCATGAAGCAGAATCCAATGGTGATATCAGCAAACAAGAAGCATCCTTCCTTACCTCAGGTGGCAAAACTACTCCATATTTCTACACCATTCCAAAAATCCATAAAAATAAAACACCACCTCCTGGCAGACCAATTGTTTCAGGTATAGGTTCACTACTCGAACCCCTGTCCCGCTTTTGTGACTTCTATTTGCAACCACTGGTTCAATCCATACCTGCCTACTTAATAGATACCAAAGACTTACTGAACCAAATCAATAATCTTGAGTTCAACCCTACTACATCTATCCTTGTAAGCCTGGACATAGAAAGCCTGTACACCAGCCTTCCTCAAGATGACACCCTCGAGGTCATTCGCACCTCCCTCGACAAAACGACCTGGGTTTACAATACCCCTAAATCCTTCGTAATGGCATGTGCTGATATAGCACTTAAAGACAATTTCTTTGAATATGAAGGCACCCTTTTTCTCCAACAGTACGGTACATCTATGGGAAGCACTTTTGCTCCCAGTGTAGCGGGTCTGTATGTGGCTAATTTTGAAGATTTATATATCTTTAACCATGAATCACCATATATTCAGGACATCACTTTCTACAAGAGGTACATCGATGATGTATTCATGATTTGGACAAGTGACAGCCAAAGACTCAGTGATTTCTTAAAATGGATAAACACACTTGATCCTAACTTACGTTTCACTCACACAACAAGCAGTGCCAACATCACTTTCTTGGACCTGGAGATTGAAGCACGAAACGGGGTACTCTTGACAAAAACTCACTTCAAACCAACGGCCAAAAATTCCCTTTTACATTTCCAAAGTTTTCACCCAAGGCCACTGAGGGACAATTTACCGTTTGGCCAGTACCTCAGACTGCGCCGAAATTGCAGCGAAATAAAAGAGTTTAAAAGACAATCAGAAGAATTGACAACAAAACTACAAAACCGTGGATACCCTAACAAAATTATCCAAAGAGCGCAAAAAAGAGCCAGGAACCAAAACCGAGACAGCCTTTTGGAACCCAAAGTTGATACGCCGACATCTATACCGCTCACATGCGTAACTACCTACAACTCCATTTCGAACAAAGTAGCTAAACTCATTCAAAGTAATTGGAAAATGGTAACTTCAGGCAAACTGCAATGGGACAAACCTTTATTCTCCTATAAAAGGTCTCACAACCTTAAAGACAGTCTTGTATCTACCAGACCAAAAAAGGTCCCAAACGTCCCCAACACAGTACGTAATGCATGGGGATTACCAGAAGTGACAGGCCATTAACCATGTGGCAACTGCAGCATTTGCCATCTTACTCAACCAACAAAAACCTTACATCTCGAACAAGGCAAAACCTGGACCATCATGAAACATACAAATTGCAATTCGGCAAATGTAATCTATCTTATCACATGCCCTTGCAAATTACAATATGTCGGGATGACCAGCAGAAAAGTCAAAATCAGAATCTGCGAACATTGCAGCAACATCCGTTGCAAACGCAGCACGACAAAACTCACAGAACATTTTCTAACTAAGGGACATACCACCAATGACATGTCCTGGGTTATAATTGAACAACTTGAGTCTAATCAGACTAACATCCAAGAACGTTTATTCGAAAAGGAACAGCGTTGGGTCTACAGACTCTCAACCCACATCTCAGGGCTAAACGACAACGTACCCTGGAATAGCATACATCGTTCATAAATATCAATGGGTGTCACATGGACAACCACAGTTTAAACTACACGTTCCCTAATAGTTGGAAATATATGTGCAACTTAATTACCATCCCAGACATATGCTCAACCTCAATGACATTTGCTTGTCGCTACTGAAACCCCATTTCCCTTTCACATGACCTTGTGTGGACGTCATTTCTGCCCTTCCGCACTAGGACTACTGTGCCCATACCATCTGTGCACAGCGACTACCTCATATTTAAAGTATACACATACAAGGATTTTTACCTTACTATACCTTATAATATACACTATATGTTAGAATACTTTGCCTTCTTGATCCTCATTCTTCCATACCATTTTGAGCCATCCCCTAATAAACTTTATTAAGACTCTTGAGTACACTACTCACAGGGAGGCACCAAGTTCATTTTCCTACACTTTACTAGTCTTCTGTATACACAGTATGACATACATCTTACACCGACTTACATCGCAGCGGTACTACAGAACTTCCTCTGTTCCTTAATCAAATCATTCCGGGTTCTCCTTTCATACCATCTGAGCCAAAAACTTTATTAAGACTCTTGAGCACATTACTCACAAGGAAACACCCAGTCTATTTCCCAACATGGCATTAGTCTTCTATATACACAGCATGACATGCATCCTATACCGATTTGCACTGCAGCGGTACTACAAAACTACCTCTGTTCCATAACCTAATCGTACTGGTTTCTCCTTGTGACTATTTTCTTTTTCATTTATTGCACGCACACGCATGCGCAGCAATTACCCGTTACAGTCACCCAGTTCTAGTCTTCCAGGGCCGCCCACGTGACATTCCGCCTTTCCTCCGCTTCCTTCTTAGCCCCCTCCTACCTACAGTACGGGGCTCACCAAGTGGACCTGATCGGCGTACTAGGTACTTCGGACCTTAATTTCCCTGGCAAACGTGAGTACTAGGCTTCATTCGAGCACGCTGACCCACTCGCTATCCTGGCACTTGACACAAGCCCAGACGAGCAGGAGAGGCCTATGTATACACAGTAACTGACCCCTTGGATTCTCATTCAGCTTAACCTTAAGATCCACACATCGCCATTCCCTCTCTATTTTCATTAGGGTCATGAGGGGAATTTGTCACGTCGATCGGTCATCAGAGGCATAATCACCTCGATACCCAAGTGAGATCGCTTTACCAGCTTACATGTTGTCTGTCTTTCATGTTGTTGTCCGTGTGTTAATCTTCACGATACTTTGCAATTAAGACGCAACGCGCCACAATTCAACCAATTTGAATGATATGCACGCGTATGTCGCTAAGAGTTTGTATTTGCCATCACAAGCGTTACCATTCACAAATACAATAGAGTGTGTGGGATGCAAGATTTTATTGCACCAAACACACGCACGTTACTGATAGTCAATAGAGATTATGAGCACCATGTGCCCTAAGATACTACGCTATTGACTCACCTTACACCCATCCACTCAAGGATTCCCCGTGTATATCCACACATTGGGGTACATTGTAGCCACGCAAGTTCTTTCTAGTGTTCGTGCATGTCCACTATGCTTCTGGCATTAGACCACCGGCTATTAGCACAAAGGTGCATGCATTCAATCGAGATGCATGTTAACCACTGTTGTATGTTTTCTTTCTTACTAACTTACCTTTTAATTTTCAGGTATTCTCAAACGGAGATACTGTGAGTAAATCGCCACTACACTCACAGCACACTTTAGGGTGTGTGCTGATGTTTACACTTCACCTGGCCTATATCATGTTTTTACGGCCAGTCACCATTTCTTTTTTGGTCCTGATGAAAGCCTCTGGAACCAACTAGCAGGCTGAAACTAGTAGACCTTATTTACAAGGGATACTAAGGAAAATAAGATTCCTAACCAGTTATCCCGCATAATTTTTAACATTTGTCCTGGGACCCTTCTAATAAACATTTTCTCAAAAGGGTATCTCTCAGAGACATTTTTAACCTATAGCCACACCTCACATAGTATGTCACTCTCTGCTCAACTTCAACATTCCTGCTCCGCTGTAACTCAGGCGTCGTAGCACAGCTGGAGTGTATTAGGCAATCCAGCTGGGCCCCAATGATGAAGCATGCCACCTACTAGGTAGGTGGGTGAGGGGTTTTTTCTACAACAGTTGTGCATTCCTTAAGTTTCCTATAAGGTGATAGCGCACAACATCTGCTCGAAATCACCAAAAACTTGTCCATTTTGTTTTTCTAAAGTTATTTGGGGAATGGGACAAGTTACCTCGTTTTTCCTCGCTCTCTTTGTGTTCTCTTTTGAAATAAAAATTAGGGCACATTTTGACTTCTCAAATCCTCTTCTATTTCATAAAAAAATTCTGACATGCAGACTGAAACATGCACTTTGAATACCAGCAGCAGACTTCCCTGGTGAGCAGTAGCTTTACTACAGTGATCTAATGAGCAACTAGAGTGCTAACATTCAGAATTTAGAGCAAATGTGTGACACATCTGAATGCCTTCTTGATGGAACCAAAGTAAAAAACTGAAAGTATTTCCTACTGAGGAGACTGCAGGAAATTAGGAAACCTCATAACAAATAAATCTCCCAAGATGGCCACCAGAGACAAAAGAGCCCAAATGTAGCCCAAATATCACCCAGATGTAGCCCAAGTATAGCCTAATGACAGAATGTCCCAGAGTGTTCTAACGAACAACTAGAGCGCTAACAGTCTTACTTATGACAAAAGTATGGCACACCTGAAGCCATCTTTATTGGAATAAAGTGGTAACACTTAAAACATTTAATTTACAAAGGAACAAAATGAGGGGGTTCATTTTGCCATAGAAATTATGATAAGTTCTGCAGAAAGAAAAATTAGGGCACATTTTGACTTCTCAAATCCTCTTCTATTTCATAAAAAAATTCTGACATGCAGACTGAAACATGCACTTTTAATACCAGCAGCAGACTTCCATGGTGAGCAGTAGTTTTACTACAGTGATCTAATGAGCAACTAGAGTGCTAACATTCAGAATTTATGGCAAATGTGTGACACATCTGAATGCCTTCTTGATTGAACCAAAATAAAAAACTGAAAGTATTCCCACTGAGGAGACTGCAGTAAATGAGGAAATTAGGAAACTTCATAACAAATAAATCTCCCAAGATGGCCACTAGAGACAAAAGAGCCCAAATGTAGCCCAAATATCACTCAGATGTAGCCCACATGTAGCCCAATGACAGAAGTGTGCAAAACACTTATTTTTTTAGTATTTGCAGTTTTATACAGTGCAGACTTGTCAGGTATTGGAGTGGTTTACATGAGCATTGGTTACATCACACAAGACCAAATTCATTTTGGTTGTAGACATGGGGAGATTACGTGATTTGACCAGAATCACAGAATGTTGAGCTGAAGCAGAAACTCCAAGCTGGTTCCCCAGTTGCAAAGTCTGCAGCTCTGGAAGTAACACCACATCCTCTCCCCTAGGTGCAACATTTAATCAAGTGGTCAACTGGATAAAAAAACATAAAGAATACAAATAATGTAAAAGTTCTTTGTCGCTATTTGAAAACTCAGAAAATATGTCCTCATTTTAGTTTTTTAGAGCACTAACCATAATTTTGATGCAAATAAGACCCTCTCATATATGTAATTTCTAAAGGAAATACTCTAGGTATTACAGTTTTGATCACATCAAGATGACGTCAGGGGTTCCACACTTTTGTAATAAATATAGAATGTTAGCAATCTAGTTGTTCATTGGGATACTGTTGAGAGGCAGAGGCCAGGGGCACGGACTCTGAAAATTGAAGGCAGGTAGGAGAGTACAGAGGCAACAATTTGACCACACTGGGCAGGCAGGAAGGGCAGTGGCAACACAACAGACTATGGAGGGCAGTGGAAAGAGGGGCAGGGGCAACAAACCAACAATACAGGACTGGCAAGAAAGGCTGTGGCAATATAATAGACCATTGTGGGCAGAAGGAAGAGGCAGTGGTAGTACAACCATACATGCCAACAGACCCGTTTCAGCCAGGAAACGTCCAATGTTTTTAAGCTCAAATGGGCTTTATTTGATCTGTCTCCTGTCTACAATCTCCTCTTTTTCAATGTAACTCAAAGGGGAAAATCAAAACCCCAATTTCTTTTCAAAATCTCCCTCTTACCATGTTCAAAATGTTCGCAAGTATGGTACATTGAATCATGGTAGGCAGGAGGAATTGGGGTAGGGACATGGTTTCGGATAACAGAGGACAGGAGGGACATGGAGAGGTGCACCAAACTGACCCTACAGGGAAGGCATCAGGGTTTGCAGCAGCACAATACACCACACAGCACATGCGGGACGGGAGTGCAGCACAACAATCCATAGAAAGCAATAGGGAGGGGACAGGACCATGCACATGGACAACAGAGAACAGATGGGAAAGAGGCAATGGTAGCTAGCTGACCATAATGGACAGACAGGAGAGAAAGCTGCAGCATAACAGACCATAAAGGGCAGGAGGGACAGATCAAGGGCATTACAATGGAACAGATAAGCCAGGAGGGAGGGAATAGGGGGTCTGCACATGGAAACAGAGGGCTGGGGGCAAGGTGGCAGGGCAGGAGCAGCAAGATGACCATGGAGGTCAGGCAGGATGGGCACTAGAAACATGACACAAAACTGGAGATGTCCTGAGCAACAATGAGACTATGGTGGCATACACACAGACCATGGAGGGAAGGTGGGAGGGGGTCAGGGGCAGCTAGCTGCCCACACAGGGACGGTGGGAGGGGCCATGGCAGCACAGAAGACCATGCATGGCAAGCGGGAGGGTTAGTGGCAGCACAATGGCTATGATGGGCAAGAAGGAGGGTGCAGGGGCATGCACAAAGGACCATGGAGGATAGAAGGGAGGGTCAGGACCTGGGCACAGACAAGAGAGTTCAGGGGAAGGGGCCTCACAACAGACCGCGCGGGCAGGCAGGAGGAGCAGGAGCAGCACAACAGACCAGGGAGGGCAGAAGGGTGTGGCAGTAAAATGGACCATGGAGGACAGGAGGAAGGGGATAGGGGCATGGCATGTGGACAGGCAGGGTGGAGGTGGCAGGGACAGGTTACAGTCATCTGACAATGCTAGGCAGGTGGGAGGGGAGTGGCAGCTCAACAGAACACTCAGAGTAGATAGGAGTGGCAGGTCCATGGAACATGGTGGGCAAAAAGGATGGAGCAGGGGTATGCACAAAGACATCGGAGGGCAGGGGGAAGGAGAATAGGGGCAGCAAGCTAAGCACAGAGGCTAATCAGGAGGTCAATGATGGGCCATAGAATTGGGCAATGGAGGGCAGGAGGAGTGGACTGGTACATCATGCTAAATGGAGGGCAGTGGCAGTGCTCCAGCGTGGAGTGCAAAATCCCTCCTTACCGTTGCGGACCAAAAGATCTCACACACACACACTATCCATACATTCGCTGGTGGGGCCCATAACACCAACACACACTCACCATCAGTCCGTACGAGAGGTGATTATCCTTCCAAGTGCTGGATAATGAGGGAGGAAGATACCACTTTACCCTAATGAGCAACAAACCTACAAACCCTTCTTATACTCATTAGGCCCTAGATTCTACATTTGGTATTCCCCTCATGACCGGGATGGATCTGTTAGTTGTAGATTTAAGTGAATTTCTAATACTCTAATTAACCTTTTCATTAACACATTTCAATGAATAAACAACCCAACTCATTTCTGTAGATGTTCAAATCCAAATTTATATTAATGTTGCAGATTAAATCATTCATTTGATCAAGTTGCCATTCATATTTACCTATTCTGGCTAAAGTCGTCCTCTATGTCAAATATGGCAATCTCGCAAATCTATGCCCATCAATTTAGCAGGTTAAGTTCATCAGGATTTTGAGCATTAATTTAGTCCGTCAAAGATTCAGGCTAACAGCTGTCCTGCAGTGTCACCGTCCTCTTCGTCAGCATATCATCAGGAAATCGAAGGAGCGACCCTCCAACCTCTCTATTCTATGGGTTTTATAATCATTTCAATAGCAAAATGTAACAATATTGAGTTTTAAACTGTTCTGATTGGCTGATCAGGGGTCAACCTCTCCGTTCCCACAAGGTTTAGTCCATGTTGTCAGCATACTTGCTGGTTCCGGTGCTTTAATAAAGCCTTTTGTCTGTAGCGCTGGCACCTTTCCCAGTGGCCTTGATGCGTACAGCTTGCCTGGGGTCAAGACAGGGCCATTGTTGCTCATCTTTTAGCGCAGGCGCACTTCACCCGAGCCTGGTTCAGCGTCGGCAGTTGGGTTAGGCACCAAAAGCAGCCATCATTTGATAGGCCAGAATAGTTAACTTAAGCAAAGAAACACAAAAACGTAATTAATACATAGAAATGACTAATTAAATGTTATTCCCTCGCTAATACCCATATGTGTGTGTATTTATCTAGCCAAAAGTAACACTCAATGCGGTTTATACCTACTAAATAAAGCACGAATCACAATTTCATCACCAAAGCGACATATATCATGCAATGTTCTAATTATCTATCATTAATATGCGTACGAAATTTAGTTCACGTCATTAATTAGGACATGCAGATGCAAATCCCACGTGTATTTCGGTCATTAATAAGGTTGATTAGGTATTTCCACATCACTCCAAACCATTAGTACGATTATGATTAATTAATTAATCTAATTAATAAAAAGACATGCAAAATAGGATGGGTATACAAAAATTTTGCATAACCGCTCCAGCAGCAGCACATCAGACCATGCATGGCAGGAGGGAGGAGGCTAGTCCATGGATTCAGACAACAGAGGATAGGGAGGAGGTGGATGGGGCAGCAAGCTAACTGTTCAGAGAAGGTGGGTATTAGGAACTTTATTGTTTTTAAAATGTGTGTCTGTGCAAACTACTTAAAATATGAACAAGTATGCAGCATAATCTCACTTTTATTCAGGAAGAAGAGGACCTTTGTGACTGTGACTCCGGGCTCACTTGGCAGAAACACCGCCCTGACCCTCCACCCACCATCGCAAAATGTAATGCCCGTGAAAAGGGTAGGTGGACGCAGTGTTATATAGAACATAGTCCTGAGAGCACGATTGAAAATGAAAACTAGATATAGTATATGGTATAAACTGTGCACCAAAAAGTGTGATATAAGATGAACCTGGGCGTGAAATATAATATGCAATACATTGTGCGCAATGACAGATTCATTGGAGAGCGTGAGATAGCACAGGCACTAGCGCATGCTATGCGATATGCGCCTTGGAGTGTAATATGCACAGGGCAGTGTTGTGTAACCTAATATGTGCTGGGGAATGTAACGTTGCATATGCACTGTGACAAAGATATGGATCCCAGATTGTAATATGTATGGCATAGGGCTGTGCGTTATAACATAGGCATCGAGGAAGGCACGTTAGATGGGGCAATATAACCCGTGCGAAGGCAAGTGTGGCATGACATATTCATGGGGTGCTGTTACAGTGCACATAGGCTAGAGAGTGTCGTAGCATACGCACTAGCTGGTGGAATACAACACAGAGGTGTGAGGCACTTGGCAGGCACTGGTGGGTGTAACACAGCATTGGGCTCAGCCAGGAGCACGCTGTGACTCTCAAGTGAGGTTTGTCTCCTTTCCAGAGAGTAAAATAAAAAGTATTACACATCCGGCGGTGGATGTGTGTTTTATTAACCGTGAGGGGGATTTCTTGCATAGTTTGGTCGAATTTTTGTCGATTCCCCTTTGAATGGCTTGGTGTGCGTGTATATTAAATGTGCCTGTCTATAGCTACCCATGTTTGTATAAATAAACGACAAGGGTGTCTACTTGGAGAGTACCCACCGGTGGGGGTGCCGAGATTAGGCACGGTAGGGCGTCAGACGCGTCAGAGCTTCACTAGCGGTGTAAATACATTCCATGTGGATTTATTCTATGCATAGTCGCCTTTTAATGAATATCACGCAAATCGTCATGGGGCTAGGTACATACGGTTAGCCAGCATGTCCTAGGTGTTTCTATAAATATATTTTTTTTTAAATAATAAAAAACAAAGGCCGGCCCCGGGGGTTGGGGTCCCCGGGGCCATAAGTGGCCTGAGGAGGGGGGCAACGCAGCCCCCTCCTAAAGATTTTTTTTTTAAAAAAGGTCATGACCCGGGAGTTGGGGTCCCCGGGGCCGATTAAGGCCTTGAGAGGGCCAAGTTTATTTTTTTCAACAAAAAAAATTAGGGTGCAGGCCCTGGGGATGGGGTCCCCAGGGCCAGTAAATTAGAAAAAGAAGGGGGGGCCACACAGCCCTCCTTCTTAAAAAAATAAAATAAATAAAAGACCGGCATCGCGCCGGAGGCCACGCCCCCTCCTTGCAGCACTCAGCAAATGCGCCCCCTGGCCAGTTGTAAGTTGGGGAATTAATTCCCCTTCAATACTGAGGGTCCCTGAGAGCCAACTAGCCCAACAGGTATCTCCAGTATGCGCCAGGGAGCTGTGTTGCAGACAGGTGTTCTGAGGCCACGCCCCTTTTTACACCTCTATGCAACGCAGCTCTGTGGCGCTTACTGGAGGTACCAAGTGGGCTAGTTTGACCCTAGGGACCCTTAGGATTCAAGGGGACTTAATCTCTCAACTTAGAACAGCCACAGGGTACATTTACACAGTGGTAAAGGGAGGGGATGGGGCCTGAGGTGACGTGTGCAAACACGCCCTGTGGCGCGTTTTAAGTTGGGGAAATAATTCCCTTTCAATCCTGAGGGACCCTGGGGGCCAACTAGCCCACCAGGTGCTTCCAGTAAGCGCCACTGCTCTGCGTTGCAGAGAGGTGGTGCAGGCCGTGCCCTTTTTACACTTCTCTGCAATGGCGCTTACTGGACGTACCTAGTGGGCTATTTTGCCCCTAGGGATCCTCAGGATTCAAGGGAACTTAATCTCCCAACTTAAAAAACGGCCACAGGGCGTGTTTACACAGTGGGGAAGGGAGGGGACGGAGCCTGAGGTGACGTGTGCAAACACGCCCTATGGCGCGTTTTAAGTTGGGGAAATAATTCCCCTTCAATCATGAGGGCCCCTGGGGGCTAACTAGCCCACCAGGTGCTTCCAGTAAGTGCCACTGAGCTGCGTTGCAGAGAGGTGGTCCAGGCCGTGCCACTTTTTACACCTCTCTGCAACGCAGCTCTGTGGCACTTACTGGAGGTACCTAGTGGGCTAGTTGGACCCTAGGGACCCTCAGGATTCAAATGAACTTAATCTCCCAACTAAAAACAGCCACAGGGCGTGTTTACACAGTGGTGAAGGGAGGGGACGGGCCTGAGTTAACATGTGCAAACAAGCCCTGTGGCGCGTTTTAAGTTGGGGAAATAATTCCCTTTCAATCCTGAGGGACCCTGGGGGCCAACTAGCCCACCAGGTGCTTCCAGTAAGCGCCACTGCGCTGTGTTGCAGAGAGGTGGTCTAGGCCGTGCCCCTTTTTACACCTCTCTGCAACGCAGCTCTGTGGCACTTACTGGAGGTACCTAGTGGTCTAGTTGGACCCTAGGGACCCTCAGGATTCAAATGAACTTAATCTCCCAACTAAAAACGGACACAGGGCGTGTTTACACAGTGGTGAAGGGATGGGACGGGGCCTGAGATAACGTGTGCAAAAACGCCCTGTGGCCTGTTTTAAGAGGTAGATTTAATCACCCTGCCCTATTATATACTAGGGGCTTACAGAGGAGGTCATGCTAATCACAGGGGGACCCCAACGCATAATGTTCCCTAGTGTATGTAGGTGTTTTCACTGTATTCTAAGTGTCTTTTAACATAGCACTGGCTCTAGGACTGGTTAGTCAGACTCAGTTACCACCAGTATCCGTCTGAAAAAGTTGGGGTACAGGATTATTTTGCAACAAGGATTCTTTCTGCTCTTCTTTTTGTTCTTTCTGCACGTTATCCTTCTTCCTGCACTTTTCTTCGTCTTTGAGGACTTCTGTTGCTTCTTTCTGCACTTCTTTTTTTTCTTTCTGTGCATTTTTTCTTCTTTCTTCACATGTCCTATCTCTGTAGGCATAGTTAGAAATTAGCATTTAAAAAACCTTTGAAATTCACAGAAAAAAACATAGGTTTCAGGCACGTTATAGTTAGGAATTAGCATGTAAAAAACCTCAGAAATTCACTGAAAAAACCATAGGTTTCAGGGGTGTTATAGGTTTAAGGGTCCCTAGGGTCAAACTAGACCACTAGGTACCTCCAGTAAGCGCCACAGAGCTGCGTTGCAGAGAGGTGTAAAAAGGGGCTTGACCTCAGAACACCTGTCTGCAGCGCAGCTCCCTGGCGCATACTGGAGATGCCTGTTGGGCTAGTTGGCCCTCAGGGTCCCTCAGTATTGAAGAGGAATTAATTCCCCAACTTACAACTCGCCAGGGGGCGCGTTTGCAGAGTGCTGCAAGGAGGGGGCGTGGCCTCCGGCACGATGCCAGTCTTTTATTTATTTTAATTTTTTAAGAAGGGGGGCTGTGTGGTTCCCCTTCTTATTCTAATTTATTGGGCCTGATGACCCCATCCCCCAGGGCCTGTCTCCTAATTATATTTTTTTGACCCCATTCCCCAGGACCTGCACCCTCATTTTTTTTGTTGAAAAAAATTAATTTGGCCTTCCCAAGGCCTTAATCGGCCCCGGGGACCCCAACCCTCAGGTCATGGCCTATTTTTTTAATTTAAATTCTTTAGGAGGGGGCTGCGTTGCCCCCCTCCACAGGCCACTTATGGCTCCGGGGACCCCATCCCCCGGGGCCGGCCTTTGTTTTTTATTATTTTAAAAATATGTATATTTATAGAAACACCAAGGACATGCTGGACAAACCGTATGTACCTATCACCATGACGATTTGCGTAATATTCACTAAAAGGTTACTATGCATAGAATGAATCCACATGGAATGTATTTACACCCCTAGTGAAGCTCTGACGTGTCTGACGCCCTACCGTGCCTAATCCTGGCGCCCCCGCCGGTGGGTACTCTCCAAGTAGACACCCTTGTCGTTTATTTATACAAACATGGGTAGCTATTGACAGGCACATTTAATATACACGCACACCAAGCCATTCAAAGGGGATTCGACAAAAATTCGGCCAAACTATGCAAGAAACCCTCCTCACGGTTAATAAGAAACGCATCCACCGCCGGATGTGTAATACCTTTTATTTTACTCTCTGGAAAGGAGATGAACCTCACTTGAGAGTCACAGCGTGCTCCTGGCTGAGCCCAATGCTGTGTTACACCCACCAGTGCCCGCCGATTGCCTCACACCTCTGTGTTGTATTCCACCAGCTAGTGCGTATGCTATGATACTCTCTAGCCCATGTGCACTGCAAAACCACCCCGTGAATATTTCATGCCACACTTGCCTTCGCACAGGTTATATTGCCCCATCTAACGTGCCTTCCTCGATGTGTATGTTATAACGCACAGCGCTATGCCATACATATTATAATCTGGGATCCATATCTTTGTCACAGTGCATATGCAACGTTACACTCCCCAGCACATATTTTATATTACAACTTTAGAGACTAGTTATGTTACACAACACTGCCCTGTGCATATTACACTCCAAGGCGCATATCGCATAGCACGCGCTAGTGCCTGTGCTATCTCGCGCTCTCCAATGAATCTGTCACTGCGCACAATGTATTGCATATTATATTTCACGCCCTGGTTCATCTTATATCACACTTTTTGGTACATAGTTTATACCATATACTACATCTAGTTTTCATTTTCAATCGTGCTCTCAGGACTATGTTCTATATAACACTGCGTCCACCTACCCTTTTCACGGGCATTACATTTGGCGATGGAGGTGGAGGGTCAGGGGGTGTTTCTGCCAAGTAAGCCCGGAGTCACAGTCACAAACGTCCTCTTCCTGAATAAAAGTGAGATTATGCTGCATACTTGTTCATATTTTAAGTAGTTCGCACAGACACACATTTTAAAAACAATAAAGTTCCTAATACCCACCTTCTCTGAACAGTTAGTTTGCTGCCCCATCCACCTCCTCCCTATCCTCTGTTGTCTGAATCCATGGACTAGCCTCCTCCCTCCTGCCATGCATGGTCTGATGTGCTGCCACTGCCCTCCATTTAGCATGATGTACCAGTCCACTCCTCCTGCCCTCCATTGCCCAATTCTATGGCCCATCATTGACCTCTTGCTTAGCCTCTGTGCTTAGCTTGCTGCCCCTATTCTCCTTCCCCCTGCCCTCCGATGTCTTTGTGCATGCCCCTGCTCCATCCTTTTTGCCCACTATGTTCCATGGACCTCCATGGACCTGCCACTCCTATCTACTCTGAGTGTTCTGTTGAGCTGCCACTCCCCTCCCACCTGATAGCATTGTCAGATAACTGTAACCTGTCCCTGCCACCTCCACCCTGCCTGTCAACATGCCATGCCCCTATCCCCTTCCTCCTGTCCTCCATGGTCCATTTTACTGCCACACCCTTCTGCCCTCCCTGATCTGTTGTGCTGCAACTGCTCCTCCTGCCTGCCCCACGCAGTCTGTTGTGAGGCCCCTTCCCCTGAACTCTCTTGTCTGTGCCCAGGTCCTGACCCTCCCTTCTATCCTCCATGGTCCTTTGTGCATGCCCCTGCACCCTCCTTCTTGCCCATCATAGCCATTGTGCTGCCACTAACCCTCCCGCTTGCCATGCATTGTCTTCTGTGCTGCCATGGTCCCTCCCACCTTCCCTGTGTGGTCAGCTAGCTGCCCCTGACCCCCTCCCACCTTCCCTCCATGGTCTGTGTGTATGCCACCATAGTCTCATTGTTGCTCTCCATGGTGTGTCTTGTTTCTAGTGCCCATCCTGCCTGACCTCCATGGTCATCTTGCTGCTCCTGCCCTGCCACCTTGCCCCCAGCCCTTTGTTTCCATGTGCAGACCCCCTATTCCCTCCCTCCTGGCTTATCTGTTCCATTGTAATGCCTCTGATCTGTCCCTCCTGCCCTTTATGGTCTGTTATGCTGCAGCTTTCTCTCCTGTCTGTCCATTATGGTCAGCTAGCTACCATTGCCTCTTTCCAATCTGTTCTCTGTTGTCCATGTGCATGGTCCTGTCCCCTCCCTATTGCTTTCTATGGATTGTTGTGCTGCACTCCCGTCCCGCATGTGCTGTGTGGTGTATTGTGCTGCTGCAAACCCTGATGCCTGCCCTGTAGGGTCAGTTTGGTGCACCTCTCCATGTCCCTCCTGTCCTCTGTTATCCGAGTCCATGTCCCTACCCCAATTCCTCCTGCCTACCATGATTCAATGTACCATACTTTCGAACATTTTGAACTTGGTAAGAGGGAGATTTTGAAAAAAAACTGGGGTTTTGATTTTCCCCTTTGAGTTACATTGAAAAAGAGGAGATTGTAGACAGGAGACAGATGAAATAAAGCCCATTTGAGCTTAAAAACATTGGACGTTTCCTGGCTGAAACGGGTCTGTTGGCATGTATGGTTGTACTACCACTGCCTCTTCCTTCTGCCCACAATGGTCTATTATATTGCCACAGCCTCTCTTGCCAGTCCTGTATTGTTGGTTTGTTGCCCCTGCCCCCCTTTCCACTGCCCTCCATAGTCTGTTGTGCTGCCACTGCCCTTCCTGCCTGCCCAGTGTGGTCAAATTGTTGCCTCTGCACTCTCCTACCTACCTTCAATTTTCAGAGTCCGTGCCCCTGGCCTCTGCCTCACAACAGTATCCCAATGAACAACTAGATTGCTAACATTCTATATTTATTACAAAAGTGTGGAACGCCTGATGTCATCTTGATGTAATCAAAACTGTAATACCTAGAGTATTTCCTTTAGAAATTACATATATGAGAGGGTCATATCTGCATCAAAATTATGGTTAGTGCTCTAAAAAACTAAAATGAGGACATATTTTCTGAGTTTTTAAATAGCGACAAAGAACTTTTAAATTATTTGTAATCTTTATGTTTTTTTATCCAGTTGACCACTTGATTAAATGTTGCACCTTGGAGAGAGGATGTGGTGTTACTTCCAGAGCTGCAGACTTTGCAACTGGGGAACCAGGTTGGAGTTTCTGCTTCAGCTCAACATTCTGTGATTGTGGTCAAATCACTTAATCTCCCCATGTCTCCAACCAAAATGAATTTCATCTTGTGTGATGTAACCAATGCTCACGTAAAGCATTCCAATACCTGACAAGTCTGCACTATATAAATCTGCAAATACACAAAAAATAAGTGTTTTGCACACTTCTGTCATTGGGCTACATGTGGGCTACATCTGCGTGATATTTGTGCTGCATTTAGGCTCTTTTGTGCCTGGTGGCAATCTTGGGAGATTTATTTGTTATGAAGTTTCCTAATTTCCTCATTTACTGCAGTCTCCTCAGTAGGAAATGCTTTCAGTTTTTTACTTTGATTCCATCAAGAAGTTATTCAGATATGTCACACATTTGCCATAAATTCTGAATGTTAGCACTCTAGTTGCTCATTAGATCACTGTAGTAAAGCTACTGCTCACCACGGAAGTCTGCTGCTGGTATTAAAAGTGCATGTTTCAGTCTGCAAATCAGAAATTTTTAATGAAATAGAAGAGGATTTGAGAAGTCAAAATGTGCCCTAATTTTTCTTTCTTCAGGACTAATCATAATTTCTATGGCAAAATTAACCCCCTCATTTTGTTCCTTTTTAAATTAAGTGTTTTAAGTGTTACCAGTTTATTCCAATCAAGATGGCTTCAGGTGTGCCATACTTTTGTCATAAGTAAGACAGTAAGCGCTCTAGTTGTTCTTAAGAACACTCTGGGACATTCTGTCATTAGGCTATACTTGGGCTACATTTGGGTGATATTTGGGCTACATTTGGGCTCTTTTGTCTCTGGTGGCCATCTTGGGAGATTTATTTGTTATGAAGTTTCCTAATTTCCTCATTTACTGCAGTCTCCTCGGTAGGAAATACTTTCAGTTTTTTATTTTGGTTCCATCAAGAAGGCATTCAGATGTGTCATACATTTGCCATAAATTCTGAATGTTAGCACTCTAGTTGCTCCTTAGATCACTGTAGTAAAGCTACTGCTCACCAGGGAAGTCTGCTGCTGGTATTCAAAGTGCATGTTTCAGTCTGCATGTCATATATTTTTTTATGACATAGAAGAGGATTTAAGAAGTCAAAATGTGCCCTAATTTTTCTTTCTGCAGTACTAATCATAATTTCTATGGCAAAATGAATCCCCTCATTGTTTTCCTTTGTAAATTAAATGTTTTAAGTATTACCACTTTATTCCATTCAAGATGGCTTCAGGTGTGCCATACTTTTGTCATAAGTAAGACTGTTAGCGCTCTAGTTGTTCGTTAGAACACTCTGGGACATTCTGTCATTGGGCTATACTTGGGCTACATCTGGGTGATATTTGGGTGCCGATCACGATTCGGTAAAAAATTTCCCCGTACGACTCGTATCCGGTCTTTTTACCGTACGAATCGTACAAGTGCCGTACAAACTGCCAATTACGATTCGCATGGGAAAAAGACCATACGAATCGCATTGGGAATTATTCCCCACACGTCCTCGTGTCGGAAAATGTGTCCGACACGTCCTTGGACGATTTACCGTACATATGTGAAAAGTGAAGTCCGACCGCGGAATCACGATCCATCCCGTGCGTCCGATGTTACAACCGTGTGGAAAAAACACCGTCCGCACAGAACACCCATAGCAAACATGGAGACATGTGCCCGCATACGCGCCGAACACCCCCCAGCCCCCATACGTTCGAGTCGTACCCCCGTGTATGTACACCCCCACCCGTGTATGTACACCCGTGTACGTGTCGTACCCCCGTGTATGTACACCCGTGTACGTGTCGTACGCCCGTGTATGTACACCCGTGTACGTTCATATCGTACCCCCCGTGTATGTACACCCGTGTACGTGTCGTACCCCCCGTGTATGTACACCCGTGTACGTTCGTGTCGTACCCCCGTGTATGTACACCCGTGTACGTTCGAGTCGTACCCCCCGTGTATGTACACCCGTGTATGTGTCGTACCCCCGTGTATGTACACCCGTGTACGTGTCGTACCCCCCGTGTATGTACACCCGTGTACGTGTCGTACCCCCCGTGTATGTACACCTGTGTATGTTCGTGTCGTACCCCCCGTGTATGTACACCCGTGTACGTTCGAGTTGTACCCCGTGTATGTACACCCATGTACATGTCGTACCCCCGTGTATGTACACCCGTGTACGTGTCGTACCCCCGTGTATGTACACCCGTGTACGTTCATGTCGTACCCCCGTGTATGTACACCCGTGTACGTTCGTGTCATACCCCCGTGTATGTACACCCATGTACGTGTCGTACCCCCCGTGTATGTACACCCGTGTACGTGTCGTACCCCCGTGTATGTACACCCGTGTACGTGTCGTACCCCCGTGTATGTACACCTGTGTACAGTCGTGTCGTACCCCCCGTGTATGTACACCCGTGTAGGTTCGAGTCATACCCCCGTGTATGTACACCCGTGTACGTGTCGTACCCCCGTGTATGTACACCCGTGTATGTGTCGTACCCCCTGTGTATGTACACCCGTGTACGTTCGTGTTGTACCCCCATGTATGTACACCCGTGTATGTTCGTGTCATACCCCCGTGTATGTACACCCGTGTACGTGTCATACCCCCCCGTGTATGTACACCCGTGTACGTGTCGTACCCCCGTGTATGTACACCCGTGTATGTTCGCGTCATACCCCCCGTGTATGTACACCCGTGTACGTTCGAGTCGTACCACCCCGTGTATGTACACCCGTGTACGTGTCGTACCCCCGTGTATGTACACCCGTGTACGTGTCGTACCCCCGTGTATGTACACCCGTGTACGTTCGTGTCGTACCCCCCGTGTATGTACACCCGTGTACGTTCGAGTCGTACCCCCCGTGTATGTACACCTGTGTACGTGTCGTACCCCCCGTGTATGTACACCCGTGTACGTGTCGTACCCCCGTGTATGTACACCCGTGTACGTTCGTGTCGTACCCCCGTGTATGTACACCCATGTACGTTCGAGTCGTACCCCCCGTGTATGTACACCCGTGTACGTGTCGTACCCCCCATGTATGTACACCCGTGTACGTTCGTGTCGTACCCCCCCGTGTATGTACACCCGTGTAGGTTCGTGTCGTACCCCCCGTGTATGTACATCCGTGTACGTGTCGTACCCCCCCGTGTATGTACACACGTGTACGTGTCGTACCCCCTGTGTATGTACACCCGTGTACGTTCGTGTCGTACCCCCCGTGTATGTACACCCGTGTACGTTCGAGTCGTACCCCCCCGTGTATGTACACCCATGTACGTTAGAGTCGTACCCCCACCCGCGTATGTACACCGTGTACGTTAGAGTCGTACCCCCACCCGCGTATGCATGGAGCGTACCCCCACCCCAACATTCTAAGTACGGAGCGCACCCCAGGCCCCAACATCACCACTTTCACACAACATCGCGCATGTACGAGTCGTACCAAGCCACACACAAGGACAGCACTGTACAACAAAATGGCCCATGTACACACCGTACACACGCTAAAAACGCACGTACACAACCAGGACAAACCAAAACAACACAAGAATACACCATTCGAATGGCACAAAGCCACAAAACATGTCCAACAACCACTAAAACAACACTGACCTGCAACTGCCAAAAACCAAAACAGAGGCCCAAAACACAACCACTCCTTATAACACACCCACCCAAAGTTCAAACACAGCCACACCCACCAATGGACCAATAAAAAGGGCCCACACACACAAACCATGAGCCTTTGCAACAGACTCACTGCTGCCAGACCCCACAGACAACCTACAGCACCATACTAGAAGCTTTACCACACCTTACACTTGCACACCTTCACACACACACCTTCACAAACACCCCCTCATCACATTCACACACACACCTGCACAACCACACCCACACACCCACAACCATCCACACACCCCCCCCCACCATCCACACCCACACCCCTCACCATGCCCACTAACAAGAATCCAAAGTTCACTAGCCGAGAGTTGGAGGTCCTTGTCGATGAAAACCTCAGAGTCGAGCCACAGCTCTTTGGAACATTGGTCAGACAGACCAGCACTTCAGCAAAAACAGCCATGTGGCAGACGATCGTCGATGCTGTGAATGCTGTTGCGGACACCAGAAGGAACAAGCAGGAATGCCAAGCCAGGTGGTATGATCTGCAAAGGAGGGTCCGAGCCAAGATGACTGATGAACACAACCAGGCCAACGTCACTGGAGGAGGGCCGCCCCGCAGACCCGTACACTACCATCCCTGAGAGGAGAGGGTGATGGCCATACTGCCGGTGGTGGCAGGGGACGGAGTAGATGGACTCCGAGAGCCGGGTGAATACACAAACAACTCACCTCACATGGGGGGAAAGTCATCCACAACCAAACTCACAAACAGGCACGCAACCACCCCAAGCTATCGCATGACTCAACCACACTCCATGAACACGCACATGCCACTGGCGCCACCATGCCCCATGCACCCAGCTGGACAATGTCAAGTCACAGGCCACAGAAAACACCAACACATGACACGGTAAGCCGGATGGCGGGAGGGTTGGCCCAAAAAATCACATATTGCAACTCAGAAGCAGACAACAATGCCCCCTGCCCATATGGCCTAGGTCACAGCCAGACAAACAGTGTGTCCCAACACAGGAATGACTTGCCAGCAAATGGCGGACGCCTTGCATCAACACATGGGGGTGACGGAACGTTCTTGCACATGACAGCAGCTAATGAACAGCCAACACTGTGAAAGAGTGGCAGCACACACCACCACAGCAGCAGTGCAGGCACAGACACTACACCCAATGGGTGCCTGGAGATCAGAAACAAACTCACATCAACAATCCAAGGGCCATTCAAAGATCTGCTAACAGTGTGTGCACAGGAAGCTGGGCTGAGGTGACAGAGGGTGACACACAGAGGGAGGGAGAGGGGGACAGAGAGGGAGGGAGACACAGGGAGACGGACAGAGGGAGGAGGCTGACACACAGAGGGAGGGAGAGGGGGACAGAGAGGGAGGGAGAAAGGGACACACAGGGAGAGCAAATCAGCCTTTTGGTGTGTGGGAATGTCTGCTCGTCAGCAGGTGGACTGCGTGCATGTAGACAAGGGTGGCCAGTGCCAGAACCCCCCCTCTCCTCCATGGCAAAACACAGGGCCATGTCACAACCTGTGCACGAGCACAACAACAGCTACCTGCATCATATAAGTGTGTGGAACAACTCCATGTGCCCACGTACAGTGCTACACGGAATGCGCCAATGCATGGCTCGCCACACCTGCCCACTCCACTGCTGACTGCAGTCACACTTGACGCAGCAAGTAAGACTGTGCCACACATAGGTAAAGTCGCAAAAGCTGTGCCCAAGGGACATACCCATGCACAAGTGCACTGTGAGTGGAATGCAAGACATATCCAAATTCCCAGAGGAAATGTGCCAACTTTGAAACGAATGAAACATGGATGTTGCATGGAACAAAATTAACATTGTCTCTCTCACACACAGGTCAACGTCGTGGATCACCCCCCCCAACACTGGGGGGAAGACTCACAGGACCCGGCTCGGCGGGATGACGGAGCCACCGGCAGCGACGACTCTCACCACTCTGTGGACGAACCCGACCCCGACCAACCTGGCCCCTCTGGTGTCCAATGACCTGCAGCACCTGCGTCAGGTACAACTGGGCCAACCACCACCCCCACTCCTGCCACATCCCAGGAGACACCCAGGATCCTTGCCCCACCACCACAATGCAGCCAGGCTGGCCAGGAGGGACACGGTGTCCCGGGCACCCAGGAGGAGGCAGGCGACAACGCCAATGCCACCCCTCAGGGGTCCCGGAGACCTGATGTGCCCACAAGGGCATGCCAGGTGCAAGTGGGCAGGGGTGGTGGGAGTGGAGGACGGCGGAGGCGCGAGCCTGATCAGTTGGCTGGGGAACCGGTATATTCCCATGTCCGAAACATCCTGGACACATACCGGCAGGACACCACGGGCATGGCCCAGGTTGTGTCCACCCTCAACGAGATGAAGGGGACCCTCGATGAGATCAAGACCCAGCAGGCCCAGCAACATGCGGAGCAACATGCCTGTCTACTGCAACACCAACGGCGGATGGAGGACAGACAGGCTGAGCTCGTGACGGTGTTCACGGGAATTCACAGTACACTCCGTTGGATGGCCGACAACATGGGCAACCCTCCCTGTGCCAGCAGGCGTAGAACATCACCACCCACAGGGAGGGATCAGGAGGAGGAGGAGGAAACATCCGATGGAGCATCCCAAACATCGTTACGGCCTGCATCTGAGGGTCCCCGCAGGAGGGCGGGTCGTCCACGGAAAAGACCGTGAGGGTCGGCGCAACAGCACCATCTCCCAGGACACCTGGCCTGGCACCTGGCCCACTGGAGCAACAGCAGCACAGCATCAAAAGACATTCTCTGCCACATGGACTTGCTGGTCACTGTCTGACCAATGTTGACAAAGACTGTGGCATGGACTCTGAGGAATTCAAATGGCAAGGACACCAACTCCCCTAGTGAACTTTGGATTCCACACACCCGGAAAACCCCTCATGTCAAACCCCCCCCCCAACCAAAATAAAAAGTCACACCATGAAGAGAAGATGCCTACTGGTTGCATTATTACCTTACATGTGTCTTGTAAAGTGTAACCATGCCTGAGTTCTCATTTGACTTCAACCATCCACACCCTGGGGCCTGAGTCTGGCACCGGACACACATGGGTCACATTGTATTAGGCAAGACAGACATGGAGCACCATACACACCCGTGATGGGCCCAACCAGCTGAGGGGGGGGCCGCACAACCGTGCCGACAGACATATTGAGTACAGCGACAGCCATGCGCAGAGGTCAGGGATCATGTGGAGTGTCCTGGAGGGCACCCAGGTATGTGTGGACAGGTGGCAGAACCATGTCCTGCAAGCTTGAGTCAGGTGGATGCAGAGAATGGTGGCCTGGCCAACGTTGGATGCATGGGGATGGCACATGTCACAATACCCACACAGTCATGGACATCATGCACAATACACAGTCTAATCCCACACAAACAGCTTGCATCTTGCTACTCTACACATAGACACATAGCCACTATCACGGTAAACCATGCCAGACATGCCGTATGCCCCATGGCAACACACCAGCATTGACTGAGAAGAGGCACCTTGGAGGCATAGGGACACCTTTATTAGTCATGTATTTGGGATTGCAGAGGCAACTCAGAGTACACATGAACAGGTCATGTGGAGTAACATGTGGGTCCAACACTGGCACCCCCCTTCTGCAGCACAAATGCGTGATAGCCATGGAACTGGCACACAAGTGTCGGCTAACAGCTAAACACCCCGTGCTGCTCACGGAGAGCCTGCCATACACCATTGATCCGCTGATGTGGAAGTCCCACACCATGTCAAGCCAATGCAAACCGTATGTGTCCGAGGGCAGTGTAACACACATTGATGCCATCATCACATTCCACAATCCCATCACTGATGACTGTCAACAAGTCTGACCATCTATTCAGGTGTACCCAGCTGCATGTCATGTGTACCATGGTGATGCGACATGTCTGCAGAGGAACCAAACATCGACAGGGGCAGTGTGCATACATCGTAAACAACTGCCACACCCAATACACCCCTGATGCATCCCTTACCCTAAGGAGACTTCCAAACTTGTCTGTGCGTGTAACGCTGAGTCAGCACACGATGACGTGTCCATGAGGAATAGCAGTGCCACAACAATGCAAGCAGCAGACGGCATGCGCAAGTACCTGGGGAAGAGAGACACACAAGAAGTCAGCCACAAAAAGCACAGCCACTTGCATGTGCATGTACTCGACACATGTAAGGATGACAACATGCTAGGTCACAATTATGACTGGGGAAATACACATCACTGGCACCATCACTCCAGTGACACATCCACACACACCTCTGACTCACGTGGCATACATGCAGATGGACACACACATCGCAACACATGCCACACGGGGACCAATGCGTGCACACACAGACACTGGTACTCACCACTAAGCAAAGAAGTTGCGTATGAGCCGAGTCCGGATGTCCTCTTGCGGCTCCACATCCTCCACATCACTAGCCCCATTGCCAAGCCCTTCGTCCTCCACGGGTGGATGGTCCTGATCATCTTGATCCAGGATGAGTGGCACAGCTTTCTCAACTGCCATGTTGTGCAGCATGCAGCAGACCATGAAGATTTTGCAGACCTTCGCCGGGGCATAGCCGGTCTTGTGGAGGCATCGGAATCGGCTCTTCAGGAGGCCAAATGTCCTCTCTATCACTCGCCTTGTCCGGCCATGGGTAGTGTTGTAGCGGAGCTGGGCCGGCGTGATGGGGTTGCGGAGAGGTGTGATCAGCCATGGCATGTTGGGATAGCCAGCGTCCCCTACATGGAAAGCACATGGACATAAGTAGGACAGGAGAAGCGGTCGTGCTGGAAGTCTACGCAAAATACAGGACAGACAGAGTGTACCCACCAACAACACATGCTCGTTCGTTGCCCAGCTGCGTCATCATTTCAGGCACCCTGCTACGCCTCATGATGTAGGCATCGTGTGCTGATCCTGGAAAACGAGCACAGACATGTGAAATCACCATGTTGGACAGACACACCACAAGGGCATTGATGGAGTGGTAGTGCTTGCGATTCCTGTACGCTACCTCCTGTGCCTGTGGTGGTACCAAAGCCACATGTGTCCCATCTATGGACCCAATGACATGGGGCATCCCTCCGAGGGCATAGAATCCACGCTTGACCCCAGTCAACATTTCGAGGTTGGGAAATGGATGAACTCATCCAGGTGAAGCAACATGGCCTCTAAGAAATCATGCAGCACATGGCAGAACATGCTCTGGGACATGCCACCAACATGAGCTATGGTATTTTGAAAGGTACCCGTGGCCAGAAAATGTAGGGCTGCCATTACCTTCAGCTTGGGTGTCAGTGCCGTAGGATACCTGTGCAGCGGTTGCAGGTGTGGTGCCAGTCTCGCCGTCAACTCCAGAATCAACGGTTGGGGGAAGCGGTAGCACCGGATACAGTCATTCTCCCGCATGGCAGCCAAGTCCGGAATTGGTCGGGGAAGAGGCGGTGCTCTACAGTAATTTGGAAGTGACAAGGAAGAGTGAGTGCACTACAACAACAATTTATATGTACTGAGCACATGTCAATCTGTCAATACACATATGCGACATACGGAGTCAGGTATGTGCCACATGCCCTGGACACGTATGGCTGCCAGGTGACACTCCTACCAAGACCCAGCTACACACGGAGATTGTGAACCTCCACATGCCATGGCATGGGATTAGCTGTGTCCCAGTGTAAGTGAACAGCCAGATGCAAGACAGGAGTGACATACATCCACACATCAGCAGAAGTAGGATGTCGATTGCAGAGACTGGTAGCGGAACACTAGAGCCACAGGTCACATGACATTACACTAGGACAGCCCACACACCTTGCCATGAAGGTGTACATGTGATGACTCACCACACATTCATAGAGAGGATGCAGACATGTCCTTGTAACGCTACTCTGTGTCCCATGCATACATATGCACCTCACATCGGGAACCACATGTGGCCTGGTGTGCGGAACAGTGTGCCATGTCAATCTACACACAGACACATGTTGGTTGCTGCAACAGCTGATGCTTTTGAGGGAGCACCAACATCAACCCAATGTGAACCCCCCACACATACATGACATAGTCACATGGTGCACCGTGGGTAGTGACATGTCTGGTGTGGTAACCCCTGTAGCGGGCATCAGGGGACACTTGCGTGTGTTGTTGACCGTGCCATGCCAGTGACGCTCATCCCAAGTGTGCAGTACGACATGCACACATGTCAAAGGAGTCAAGGGAATGCCTGGCACACATTGCACTGTCACACATAACATCTGTACACATCTCATCATACATCTGGTGCCTTCTCGACTCAGGAGTAAGTTGCCACATCACAGCCTTTCACACCTGTGCCCCACACATGTAGTACTGCCCAGACAATGGCTTGATGTCCATCCATGGACAAGTATGTCAGCCCTATTCCTTCCTGTGTGCTGCCTGTCACCACTGTGATGTGTGAAAGGCACCGTACTTTCGCTAAGAGGGCCTGTGTACATTCCCTATCACTATGGGAGTGCTGCCGTATGTGTACGCACGCGTGTACGGTCCGTCTCACTATGGGTGTTCTCGCGTATGCGTACTCATAGTGATAGTGAGCGTACCGGCGTTTGTACGGGCCGTACCACTATGAGTACGCATACGCGAGAACACCCATGGTGGTACGGCCCGTACACACGCCTGTACGCTCACTATCACTATGAGTACGCATACGCGAGAACACCCATAGTGATAGTGAGCGTACAGGCGTGTGTACGGGCCGTACCACTATGAGTACGCATACGCGAGAACACCCATAGTGGTACGGCCCGTACACACGCCTGTACGCTCACTATCACTATGAGTACGCATGCGCGAGAACACCCATAGTGATAGTGAGCGTACAGGCGTGTGTACGGGCCGTACCACTATGGGTGTTCTCGCGTATGCGTACTCATAGTGGTACGGACCGTACACACGCCTGTACGCTCACTATCACTATGAGTACGCATACGCGAGAACACCCATAGTGATAGTGAGCGTACAGGTGTCTGTACGGGCCGTACCACTATGAGTACGCATACGCGAGAACACCCATAGTGGTACGGCCCGTACACACGCCTGTACGCTCACTATCACTATGGGTGTTCTCGCGTATGCGTACTCATAGTGGTACGGACCGTACACACGCCTGTACGCTCACTATCACTATGAGTACGCATACGCGAGAACACCCATAGTGATAGTGAGCGTACAGGCGTGTGTACGGTCCGTACCACTATGAGTACGCATACGCGACAACACCCATAGTGGTACGGCCCGTACACATGCCTGTACGCTCACTATCACTATGGGTGTTCTCGCGTATGCGTACTCATAGTGATAGTGAGCGTACAGGCGTGTGTACGGTCCGTACCACTATGAGTACGCATACGCGAGAACACCCATAGTGGTACGGCCCGTACACACGCCTGTACGCTCACTATCACTATGGGTGTTCTCGCGTATGCGTACTCATAGTGATAGTGAGCGTACAGGCGTGTGTACGGGCCGTACCACTATGAGTACGCATACGCGAGAACACCCATAGTGGTACGGACCGTACACACGCCTGTACGGGCCGTTGCTATGCATTTGGGGTGCCCTAGGGCCCCGGAACGCACCCTACTTGTGTGTGAAGCTCCAAATTACATAGGGGACACATGAGGGACAAGTATAATTGCCTACATGCATGCTGGTTGTCATGGAGACCAAGTTTAAAGTTTGAATATTTTGAAGCAGGTGCACAGCAGTAGTCAGTTTGAATGAATCTACTTTGTTGCAATGTGCTTCAGGAGTTGACATCATGCTGAAGAAAACAACCACAATGAGAACCCACTGACTGTGCTAGGTTTGAAGGGATTGGAGGAAACATAGGATGCAAATGTGAGTGACCAATCACTCTGTACTCCTGTGCATGAAACAGGCCAGCAAGGCAGATATAAGGCAGCCAGGTCCCATGAGGGAGCACTTGCCTGCACATCTTTGTATTCCATGACCCAGCTGCTGCTACTGATTCCCTGGAACCATGTCAAGGTCTGTGGAGAGGTCACAGCCCTTCACCCTGGAGGAGAACCTGGCTTTGCTGGATGTGATCCTCCCACAGTACCCCATGCTGTATGGGCGACCAGGGTATCAGGTGAGTGCAGAGTCTACTAGCACAGACTGTGTCCCTTGTTTGTGACTGTGACTTCTGGCATTGTGCCCAGGTGTGGCACACATGCTATGTACTGTAGGGGGGGTCCCGGGGGGGGAATGCCTGATGTCTCCCAGCCAGTGCATGCTGTGGTGCATGTCTGCCGTCCTCACTTGCATTGTGTTTACTGTGACAATCAGTGCATGGTGCATGCCACATTCTGCCTGTCTTGTCCTCCTGGGAATGTAGCCTCTGCAGTCCTCATGTGATTATGTGGTCAGCCCAGTGTGACAGGTGACTGTACCCACAGATGTGTGTTAGTTCTGTGTACCTGTGCTGAGAGTGTCCACATGATGTGTTCGTACCCTGGACGTCGGTGTGTGTGTAAGTCCCTGTCATGTGGGTGGGGCCATATGTGGAGTGTAGCACCCCAGCTGCATGAGGGATGGATATACCCTGCCCATGTGATGTGAGCAGGGAGCAGTGCTGTGTGTCTGACGTGCAGAGCCAGCCCCACACCTGTGAGCCCCCCCCCCGTCTAGTGGCACATGTGCAGAGTGAGGTTTGTCGCAGCATTTGGCAATGGCAGGTGAATGTCCTGTGCCTGTGTGTGTCTGTGTACTCTGCTGCGGTAGCGTCAGTGGCCTGTGGCATGTGACTGCTTAGAGGTGCTGCACATTATCCTGGTGTAGCTTGTGATGCACAGTGTGAGCCTGGATCATTGATTGTGTGGTTGCCCTCATTCCACCTGTGTACTTTCAATGGCACGTACTGCTTTAGCCCTTCCCCAGAGGATCATGTCCCTATGACAAAGGTGCAATGCGTTGGATGCATACTATGCCTTGTTGTAAACAGCAATTTTGTTCAAATATGTCTCTCTGTGACATGTGCCTGGTGTATTGATGTAGTGTCACTTGTTCATCCTCACAGGTAGGCGCCTCTGCCAAGAAGCAGATATGGCTGACCGCCGTCAGTGCCGTGAGGAGTGTGGATGGTCGCAAGCGGCGCCTGCCCCAGGTGAGGAAACACTGGCAGGATATCCGGTGCTGGACGTGGAGGATCGCACTGGTCCTGCTGGGGGACTCACCTGAGACCCATAAGAACCACGGGCGCCGCCGTCTGACCCACATCCACAAGCGTGTGCTGGCGGTGGTCTTTCCAGACTTGGACAGGCGCTTACAGGAGAAGCAGCAGCAGGAAGGGGGTAGGTACATGTGTGTTTGTTGTGTGTCACCAGCATTTGTAAGTGCACAGTTGCATGGATACACTGCCAGGGTTTAAAGGTGCTGTGCAGATCCAGTTACCCACAGTATAGCGGTGCTCTCCTGCCTCCCTTCCCCTCCTTGCAATGTGTTCCCTGGTCTGTGTGTAGTCACTCCTTCACAAGGTTATCTAGGCTGGCACTTTATCCACGTGAACAATGCCTGTAGCATCATGTGTGGGGGTGGTGTGTAACAGGTTTTGGGACCTTGCCTGTGCCCTGTCCAGTTCAGTACATGTGGGTCCCATGTCAGTTGGCACTGATGCTGAGTCCAGACATGGTAGTTAGTCTCTCAAGTGTCATGCCTTACAGCACGCATGTCCTATGTTGCGGCCTGTGACATGATGTGCATGAGTGTGCGATACGCATGGTGCAGGGATGGTGGCGTGTGTTGCAGTCATTCCCATTCAGGACCATGGAGTTGTGTGGCCACTACTGTCCCCTGGGGCATATTTTCCTAGGTGTCATGTGTGTCATCACAAAACGTGGACACTCTCAGTGTCTACAGCATAGGTTGTGCTCTGTGCCATTGTCCCCTGGCACCATGTATATTGACGTGAAATGTAGTACAAGTGTCCACTGTACAGCCTGACCTGATTTTCCTTGTCCATACTCACGGGGGCCAGTGCCTGTGTGTCTTGTTACAATCATCTGATGATGGCCATTTGTACATGATTATTTGGACAGGCGCACCTTGGGTATTTGGCGTCCAATCTTGCATTCATGCAGCCCCTGTGTATTTCACCCAGACTAAGAGATGTAAGTGCCACCTGTGTCTCAACAAATTGTCTCATGTAGGGGGTGGTTGGTGTGGGCCAAGCCTACATGTCAAAACCAGATTTCTCCTTGCTAGGTCTGGCCAGTGTGTGATGTTTGTCTGGACATACACTCAAGGTGCAGTGAGCCATTCATGGTGGGCATGTTTTCAGTATTACCTATGCAGCATGTGCCTCAAGTTCATGGATATGGTCCCTCCTCATCCCTATTTTCGGCAACACTGTGTGGTGCAGATGCAGTGCTGGAATGTCCCCAGGGCCTGACTCCTCTGTCAAACTCCATTTCATGTCATTTGCTATTGTGTCATGCTCTCCATGGATTATCATTGGCATGGTGGGTCAACCAACTGTGTGTTGCATGCCCTACATCTGTACCTTGTTTTGTAGATGTTCCTGATGTTTCTTTGCAGGCTATGCACTGTAACCTATGTAGATTGGACTCATGTGACATATGTATACAGCTGTGTGATTAATTGCTGTCTCTTCACCTTGCCCACAGCATCGTCGGGGGACACGGAGGGAGACATGAGCACAGACGGAGCGGAGGGACCGAGCACCAGTGCCAGCGTTGACATCGTGGCTGGCACATTGAGTGGTACTGAGGCGGAGGAGAGTGAGGCCGAGGACCTGTCCACTGGCATGACAGAATATGAAGCTGACGGGTCCGAGGATGATCTCTCCGAGTAGCTGACAGCGGCACAACATCGCACCCCGCCCCCTCCATTGCCATCAGCCGCCTCCCACTTGCTTGTGTCCCTTCCCAGCGTGCCCGGTCACCACATGTCTCCTTCCTGCCAGGCACCGCACCCCCTGCCCCTGTCTCCACTGCTGCCGCCAATGCTGAGTCTGTGGACATCCAGCGGCAGTTGCAGGTTGGTCAGGCTGCGATCCTTAATGTCCTCCATGGCCACAGCCAAGTGCTGCACAACATGGAGGCATACTTGGAGGGCATTTTTTCATCGCAGGCTGACCAACGCCAGTTGCTGAGGTCCATAGACTCAACACTGACTGCAGCAGTGGGTCTCCTGCAGCGCTACGTCCCTCCCCTACCCCTGCCCCATCCACACTTCCCACTCCCATGCCTGTCCCAGGTACACCCAGACGTCAGCATGCACACACCACAACAGACACAGGCACCACACCAGCAGGGAAGGTCATACGCACCCCTCCTGGCACGCGCACACAGGGTGAAGTAGGCACACCCACTGGGTCGGGGGGCAAATGCAAGTCATGCAGCCAGAGTGGGAGTCCGCATTCCACCCAATCCACTCCCTCCAAATCCCCTCCCCTCAGCTCTCCTGGCCACATATCCGGCAAGGACTCCTTCATGGCCGCTCTGTCCCTGAGCCCCACTGTGACACCACCCCGCAAGCGGTCAAGGGAGTCCCCGGTCAGGGTGGTTGAGTCCCCCCCGTCCACACCCTCCCCCAGTGGCGCTGCAACCCATCCCTCCGCCCCCCCCCCCTCCTTGGGGCCTGTGGTTCCTTCGGGTGCAGTGGAGACGCTGGAGGACCTTGCTAAGGTGTGCAGCGAGATCCTGGCCTCCGCCTTTGGCCCTGCCCCACCCCTTGTGGTGGAGTCCTCCATCCCTGCACCCACGACGCCTACCCTTCGCCCTCATGTCCCTGTGGTGCCTGGTACTTCCCCCCCACATGATACCCTCCCCGCTGTGGAAGACGAAGGAGTCTGACTGTGCAGGCAAGCTAGGGGATACGCGTCCCACTGTGTCCGCCATCCAGCTGTGACTCATGGACTGCCCTATGGGCTTTGTCAATATCGAACTTTATCCACACACAAAAAGTTTTGTAATGCTGAATAAGGCCAATTTTTTTTTCCTTAGATCACTACTGCTTTTCTGGTATTGCTGTTGGTGGGGCTGCTACATGATTTTGGGTGGTGAACATGTGTTGGGTGTGTGGGAAATGTAGTAGTGTGCTGGTCATAGTGGGGACCCTGGTATCTGTGTGCCATCACAAGGTGTTAGCTAAGTGTCTTTGTTCATGTAAGCAGTTACTGCATGGTGAAATTGTCCAAAGGTGTGTTCCTTCCTCTGTGTACCCTGACATCTTCCCTGCAGGGTGTTTCCACTATGTGGTGCTGAGCTGTGTCTACATCAGCTGGGGGTGTGACAGACTCCTTCAACTTTGCACATGCATGTAGAGCGATGTCTCCACCTGCATCATTCGTGGCATCCTTGGTGATCACTGTACTTGTGTATGTAGTCTGTTGACATGACTTCATGTGGACATGTTCCCTTTTAGGCTGTATGCATGTGTATACTCCCAGCCTCGCACACATGTGGTACATGTACTGCAGGATCTTTGTGCACCTGACTGACATTTGTGGGCATTGGATCTGTGGGTACTCCACCCTTTTCTTTGCAGGGGCACTGCTGTGAGTGTTAGGCACCCACCACTCTTGTGACTGGGCACTGCTGGGAGGACTCTGCACCCACCCCTCCTGTGTCTGGGCACTGCTGGGAGGACTCTGCACCCACCCCTCCTGTGTCTGGGCACTGCTGGGAGGACTCTGCACCCACCACTCCTGTCTCTGGGCACTGCTGGGAGGACTCTACACCCACCCCTCCTGTCTCTGGTCACTGCTGGGAGGACTCTACACCCACCCCTCCTGTCTCTGGGCACTGCTGGGAGTGTTGGGCACCCACCCCTCCTGTGTCTGGGCACTGCTGGGAGGACTCTGCACCCACCCCTCCTGTGTCTGGGCACTGCTGGGAGGACTCTGCACCCACCCCTCCTGTGTCTGTGCACTGCTGGGAGGACTCTGCACCCACCACTCCTATGTCTGGGCACTGCTGGGAGGACTCTGCACCCACCCCTCCTGTGTCTGGGCACTGCTGGGAGGACTCTGCACCCACCACTCCTATGTCTGGGCACTGCTGGGAGGACTCTGCACCCACCACTCCTATGTCTGGGCACTGCTGGGAGGACTCTGCACCCACCCCTCCTGTGTCTGGGCACTGCTGGGAGGACTCTGCACCCACCCCTCCTGTATCTGGGCACTGCTGGGAGGACTCTGCACCCACCACTCCTATGTCTGGGCACTGCTGGGAGGACTCTGCACCCACCCCTCCTGTGTCTGGGCACTGCTGGGAGGACTCTGCACCCACCCCTCCTGTGTCTGGGCACTGCTGGGAGGACTCTGCACCCACCCCTCCTATTTCACGATATGTATGCTTAGAACATACACGGGTGTGGGTTAGCTCCATGCATACGAGGTGGGGGTACGTGTCGTACATACACTGTTGGGGTGGGGGTACGCTCCATACGTACGCGGGTGAGGGTACGGGTCGTACTTACACTGTTGGGGTGGGGGGTACGCTCCATACGTACGCGGGTGAGGGTACGGGTCGTACTTACACTGTTGGGGGGGGTACGCTCCATACGTACGCGGGAGAGGGTACGGGTCGTACTTACACTGTTGCGGTGGGGGGTACGCTCCATACGTACGCGGGTGAGGGTACGGGTCGTACTTACACTGTTGGGGTGGGGGGTACGCTCCATACGTACGCGGGTGAGGGTACGGGTCGTACTTACACTGTTGCGGTGGGGGGTACGCTCCATACGTACGCGGGTGAGGGTACAGGTCGTACTTACACTGTTGGGGTGGGGGGTACGCTCCATACGTACGCGGGTGAGGGTACGGCTCGTACTTACACTGTTGCGGTGGGGGGGGTACGCGCCATTCGTACGCGGGTGAGTGTACGGGTCGTACTTACACTGTTGGGGTGGGGGGTACGCTCCATACGTATGCGGGTGAGGGTACGGGTCGTACTTACACTGTTGGGGGGGATACGCTCCATACGTACGCGGGTGAGGGTACGGGTCATACTTACACTGTTGCGGTGGGGGTACACTCCATACGTACGTGGGTGGGGGTACGGTCCGTACATATGCGTCCCCACGCTATGTGATGCTTGTGCGGGCCGTACCCAGGCCTTTGCCACGTGGGTACAGCCGTCCCGCCATTGTTGGGATGACGTAGGTGTGGGCGGGGTACGACTCGTACCCACGCTCTTAAGGCGTGGGTACGGGACATACCTGTATTGTTGTGTTGCCGGTTCGCATCGTCAGGCACTTCGGTTGTGGCGGACGCTGGCTTTGCTGGACACGCCCCCACCCCCTCGTAGTGACCAGGGCCTGGGGGTCAGGTATGTCCAGGGCATGTGTGCTGTGTGACTTTGGTGGGGGTGTTGTGGCCTGCCCCTGGTCCTGCCCCCCCCTTTCCCCTCTCCCTTTGTTGTTCTGACCTTCTGCGGCGTCTGCGTCGTAACCTGTAGAGGAGGTCGACTGCTATGAGGGCCGGGATGACACGTAGGTTCGGGTCCATGTCTGTCCGTCGCGTACAGGTACTCCTTGTTCGCCTCATCCTGATTTCCCGGCAGTTTTTGGCAGCCGGAAAATATTCACTGTGCGGGATGACGTCGGTGCGAATCGTGATTCCTGGTTCGTGAATGGCAGGCTGCGTGCGTCCCGACGTCACGTCGGTGCTTTCCCAGATCGCATTTGTATGTTTATTTTCACCGGTCGGGGTTTTGTACGATTCGTACGGAAATGGAGTTTCCGTGCGAATCGTAAATCCATGTTTGTATATTGTGACGACCGGGTACGCGTCGGACGGAGAATATGCTCCGTCCAACGGTTCGTACCCGGTTTTTACAGGATCGTGATCGACACCTTGGGCTACATTTGTGCTCTTTTGTCTCTGGTGGCCATTTTGGGAGACCTATTTGTTATGTTTCCTAATTTCCTCATTTACTACAGTCTCCTCAGTAGGAAATACTTTCAGTTTTTTACTTTGATTCCATCAAGAAGGCATTCAGATGTGTCACAAATTTGCCATAAATTCAGAATGTTAGCACTCTAATTGCTTATTAGATCACTGTAGTAAAGCTACTGCTCACCAGGGAAGTCTGCTGCTGGTATTGAAAGTGCATGTTTCAGTCTGCATGTCAGAAATTTTTAATGAAATAGAAGAGGATTTGAGAAATCACTCAAAATGTGCCCTAATTTTTCTTTCTGCAGCACTAATCATACTTTCTATGGCAAAATGAACCCCCTCATTTTGTTCCTTTTTAAATTAAATGTATTAAGAATTACCACTTTATTCCAACCAAGATGGCTTCAGGTGTGCCATACGTTTGTCATAAGTAGGACTGTTAGCGCTCTAGTTGTTCTTTAGAACACTCTGGGAAGCTGCAGTAGAACACAAAGGAATCAACTGACAGTCTCTGCCCTTGTTGGGTGTACATGGTTTACTGAGAATGTCAGACTTCATTCTCACATGACTGAGAAAGATAATGTGAATTTACAGAAAATATGCTCTCAGTTAGCTTATAGATCACCTTCCAAACCTCTGTGGGAAAAGCATGAGAAAATAGTTTTCTCTCAAACATGATTCATGATATCACAGCAGAAGGCTTTTTCACATGGTAAAATCACCTTAGAACACACCACAATTCCTAAAATGAGTATGGTACCATCAACAAATGATTTATAATGTAACTAAAGTCTTAAAACCTTCTATTAACTGCAATGCTTTTTAATGAGGTGCTATCATGTATATTGGTCCCAAGATGGCTGCCAACACTTCTTAGATGAAGTGCTGACAGCCAATCAGATCTCACGATGAGATGTGTGGTTAGGCTCCGTCCAGATATATATGTGATTTTACTTTTGATTTTCTCAGGAACTACTGAACGGATTTACGCCATTTAAGCAAAAGGCACATGCCTGACCTGAGGACTACCTCTTTGCCAAATTTCAAGTAATTCTGTTCTGCCGTTCGGGCTGTACCTTCGACTAAAGGTCCTATGGGAAAATGCATGGGGAAAACGCGTTTTGGGACCCACCTTTTTTCTCAGCCCCCGCTTGATGAATCACCCCGAGACTTTCAGGGTAGGAGCTGAGCGGAGCGCCCCATTAGTTTTGAAAATTTCACGAAGATAAGTCAACCGGCGCCAAAGTTATTCAAAATAGAATTTTCCGATTTCCTATGGGAAATCGGTCCTAACTATAACTATCTACTGGCGACCGCCAGTAGATAATATATATACATATATATATTCAGCATACGGTTAAAGTCGATTTCAGCAGAAACCACACTGCACTCCCAGGGGATTGTTTCATTCGGCTTTTTTATTGATGAGTTCACATCAACGCATTTCGATGGCCTCTCGCCACCTTGTTCACGATAATGAAAAACCATTCGTTCCTCTTTTTAAAACAGACATGTGACGTACAAAACATAAATGAGGGACTATCAAATTATTTCATCAGCATGGTAAACGGTAGGTCAAAAGCTCCCGCCATTTTGAAATGTGTTTTCATTTCAATGCCTTGTACATATTAACTACATTAGCAATATGATTAGTTGTTCCAACATAATATTTTCATTGGCGTCAATTGCTTGCAATTATTTACACATGCAATTTCTTGATCACATATGAATTTATATATACAAAAATCAAAACCTTAAAACATTCTGATTTCTCAACCTTTCTACAAGATAAACCGCAAGTGCTGACGATTATCTTCTTTCGTTTATAAAGTGCTAGTGCTTATTGATGTAAACATTTACACTTGATTTTAAATAAAGTGCTAGTGCATACATATCCTCTGTTTACAAAGTGCTAGTGCTTTAAATGTAAACAAATTGTCTTTATTAATCTATTTTAATAAAGTGCTAGTGCTTCAAGTAAATCAGTGTAAACTTTAAAAAGGTTAAAAAGGTTTTTTTGGTGTATATATAATCCCCTACCTGACTACCATAACATTTGTATAGCTTCCTCTTAAAACGAATAATTCATTGAATAAACGGCATCTCTTACTTTAATATTAATTCAAGTGGGAGTTTCTCTTTTAATTTTCATTGAACTTTTTTTCAAGTTACTTTGACTATACATATTTTTTAGCAACTATAGCATTTCTTAATATAGACAAGTGTGTAGATCTTCATCCACATTCAAACCCTGTGGTTCCCTACAATCGAACTCCAAAATATAATAAGTTTCTAATTTACGGAGTTCCTTTTCTCGATCCCCTCCTCGTTTTTTCTTAGGGATCTCTGCAATACAGCTGTATTGTAGACCTGTTGGATCACTCTGATGGAACCTTTCAAAATGTCTTGCGATTGGATACGTTCTATCCTTGTTTACAATCGCTCTTCTGTGTTGCAATACTCGTTGGAACACTGGTAAGGTGGTGCTCCCTATGTACATCTTTTGGCAGGGGCATTGTAAGGCATAGACCACAAAACTGGATCTACACGTTAAGAAGCCTCTAATTTTAATAGTTTTATTAAAAGATGTTTTAAAATGCGTCCGATTCACTCCATGCTGGCACGCCTTACATTTAAAACATTTCCTAAAACCCATTTTCCGTGTCAACCATGTAGGCGGTCCCAATTTCTTACTTTCAAGTATTCACTGTTTACAATTCGATCCTTTAATGATTTGGATTTACGGAAAGTAATCTCAGGATGCTTTTTCATCTTAGGACCTAGTATTGAGTCATTTTTCACAAGATGCCAGTGTTTATTTAAAATCATTCTGACTTCTTTGTGATTCTTGTTAAATGTAGTAATAAATCTACAATCACTTTGTCCTTGTCCCAAGTTCCTCCTTTTCCTTTTCTGTTCCGTTTTCGAGGGTTCAAATAAAACTTTTTTCCTATCTAGTTTTCTTGCTTTTGAGGCTGCCCCTTCTATTATATCCTGTGGGTAGCCTCTCTGTAGGAATCTTTCGCTCATTTCCTCTTCAACTTTTCGGTATTCTTCAAGGCTGCTACATGTTCTCCTGGCTCTATAAAACTCACCAAAGGGAATGCTTATAATTAACGGGGCTGGATGAGCGCTCCCAGCATGTAAAATTGTATTCCCTGAGGTGGGTTTCCTAAAAACAGTGGTTTCTAGTTTTCCCTCAGCAGCCTTTACTCTTATGTCCAAGAAATCTATACAGGATTTACTATGTTGTCCAGTGAATCTCAAGTTAAGGGTGTTACAATTTATCTCATTAATAAACACTTCAATTGATGCTTCCGTGCCCTCCCACAGCACGAAAACATCGTCGATAAATCGCACCCACAAAAGTATATTGTCACTCCAATGTTCTAAGGGTGGGCCTCTGAGCACCTTCTCCTCCCACCAGCCCAGATGTAAGCTGGCATAACTGGGGGCGAAGCAGGTGCCCATCGCCGTCCCTTGTTCCTGTTGGAACATTTCTTCTCCAAACAAGAACATGTTTTTGGTTAAACACCATTGCATCATTTCCAAAATCATTTCATTTTGTTTAAAAAACCTCAAAGGCCTCCTATTTAGATAAAATTCAGTTGCTTTCAAACCCTCAGTATGCCGTATACTCGTGTAAAGAGTAGCAATGTCAAGCGTTAATAACACCATACTGTTCTCATCCCATCTTATATCGAAAATACATTTTAAAAAATCAGTAGAATCCTTAATATAAGAGGTCAAGGTCTTCACTATAGGGTTTAAAAAGTAATCTATATATTTTGAGGTATTTTCAAAAAGGCTTCCACAAGAAGAAATAATAGGTCTTCCCGGTGGTGAAGCCACATTCTTGTGGACTTTGGGGAGCATATAAAAAACTGGGAGAATTGGATTATTTTGTTTTGTAAATTTGTACTCATCCCAGTTCAATAAATCCTCTTCCTTCCAAACCTCTAATCTGGCATGGTATTTTTCTTTCACCAAAGTAAACTCTCGCATGTCAATCCTTTTATAACATTCAGTATTATTTAATTGAGTAAGGGCTTCTTTCTTATATAATTCTCGTCCCCATAATACAACGTTCCCTCCTTTGTCGGAGGGTTTCACCAACACCCCATCATCTTTAATCAATTTCTCCACCGTTTGCTGTATAATTTCTTTTTGAGGATCTCTTTTCTTTTTCTGATCCGCTAAGTTACTATACAGTAATTTCAGATCCCTCGTGACGTTTTCAGAGAAAATGTCCAAATTATCTCGCGCTGTTTGTGGCAAGAATTTAGATCGTGGTTGAAATGGTGTGTGGTCACTACTCAATAATTCAAATGTGTCTCCTTCATTTAAAGTTTCTGTCTGCGAAGAGTCCATGGAAGGACAATCATTTTCATTGCACAGTTCCATTAAATCGCCAAGAATTGCAGCATCCAAGGTATTTAAGCCACTCGAATTTGTAGTTTGAGTAATTTGTGCCTGATCTGTAGGGGTTCTGTCAAGTCGTTTATTCGCAAACATTTTGGCAAGTTTTAATTTTCGCACATATTGATACAAGTCCATTCTACTATGGGGATAATTAAATTCATTATCATCACAGTATGATAACCCCAATTCCAACACAGATTGCTCTTCTGTTGTTAGATTAATGGTGCTCAGATTTATAATGGTCTTGTTTTTGGTTACTTCGTTAATTTTTTCATGTTTGAACGCATTGAGCGTTTTACTTGCCAGTCTGGTGCTCCTCCTGTATCCTTCTCCTCCCCTTCTCTGTTTCCTCTTCCTGCACCTCTTCCCCTTCCGCGGCCCCTCGAAGGTCGGTGGTCTGTCTGAAGTTCCATTTGTAAAAAACGGAATTCATCTGTCACCGCCAGACGAATATCACTTTGCCCCTTCCTTCTATCAGGTTCTTGCTCCTGTTCCGAGCCTGTGTCGGAGCTCAGCTCACTGCATGAGGCCTCTTGTGGTATTGCAGTTCCACTTTGAATTTGTTTCCGTCTGACAGAATCAAATTTTTTGGCAAAAGTGTATATTCTTCCTGCCTCATAATCGAGTCGGTCACGCGTAAATTTTGTAGCTTTTCTATCCTTGATGCGCTTCTCATATTTTTCTAGTCGTTATTTTTAGATCTGTTTTGAATTTCTCTATTCTTGCTTTCTCAGCATGTTTCCCAAAGATATCATTTAATTCCTTGATTTTCTCCACCACTTCCCCATGCTCTTTGTCAGCATACTTCAACAATATGCGCATCATGTTGGTCGAGCTGTTCGCACTGTTCTCTGCCCATTCACTCAACATGTCAATATGGGGATTCTCATACGTTGGCGTAATCATAATTCGTAGTCCTCTTGGGACTCTTCCTACTTGTAAATACTGCCTTAGGGAGGCCACCTCCCACCACCGAGATATTTCTCTTTTTTTTAATTTTTCAAAGTCATGTAACTGTTTTGTCAAATCATTAACTCCTCCCACATTTGAGACATTACTGTTTTTCTCTTGCGTTCTTGGCATATTTTCAAAGAGCTTTTTTGCTTCTTCTTCACGTGCCGCATATTCCTCATCACACATTTTTACTGCCGATGTATTCCCCTAGATTCTTCACACTGCGCTTATAATCACGGAAAGCCTTCTCGTGATAGTTCAGTATGTCCAACTCGACTCCCGAGCCCTCCCAATTTCGCCACCCTTACCGGAGCCTTCTGTCGAGTGCTTTAATCTCCTTCCGCAATCCTCCGATCGTGAAAGTCGACGAAAAACTTCTCCCGGTTTCAAGCTCCTTTTTCCTTTGTAAATAACTGGCGAAATTCAAACAGGTTTGCTCAGGGGGCACGCCTGTCTTCAAACAATGCACATTGGATGGATTTTCTGGCGTGCTTCCTTAACGTCGATGGTGCAGAAAGGAAAGACGGCCGCCCCGTCTTTTAACATTCAGCATACGGTTAAAGTCGATTTCAGCAGAAACCACACTGCACTCCCAGGGGATTGTTTCATTCGGCTTTTTTATTGATGAGTTCACATCAACGCGTTTCGATGGCCTCTCGCCACCTTGTTCACGATAATGAAAAACCATTCGTTCCTCTTTTTAAAACAGACATGTGACGTACAAAACATAAATGAGAGACTATCAAATTATTTCATCAGCATGGTAAACGGTAGGTCAAAAGCTCCCGCCATTTTGAAATGTGTTTTCATTTCAATGCCTTGTACATATTAACTACATTAGCAATATGATTAGTTGTTCCAACATAATATTTTCATTGGCGTCAATTGCTTGCAATTATTTACACATGCAATTTCTTGATCACATATGAATTTATATATACAAAAATCAAAACCTTAAAACATTCTGATTTCTCAACCTTTCTACAAGATAAACCGCAAGTGCTGACGATTATCTTCTTTCGTTTATAAAGTGCTAGTGCTTATTGATGTAAACATTTACACTTGATTTTAAATAAAGTGCTAGTGCATACATATCCTCTGTTTACAAAGTGCTAGTGCTTTAAATGTAAATAAATTGTCTTTATTAATCTATCTTAATAAAGTGCTAGTGCTTCAAGTAAATCAGTGTAAACTTTAAAAAGGTTAAAAAGGTTTTTTTGGTGTATATATAATCCCCTACCTGACTACCATAAAATTTGTATAGCTTCCTCTTAAAACGAATAATTCATTGAATAAACGGCATCTCTTACTTTAATATTAATTCAAGTGGGAGTTTCTCTTTTAATTTTCATTGAACTTTTTTTCAAGTTACTTTGACTATACATATTTTTTAGCAACTATAGCATTTCTTAATATAGACAAGTGAGTAGATCTTCATCCACATTCAAACCCTGTGGTTCCCTACAATATATAATATAATATATATAAACAAATTTAAACCCTACAGAAACACACAGTCACTAGATGGTGTCATAGTAATGTCATTTGAGATGCCATCAGTGATGTCACTGACCATGCCATGAATGATGTAATATGTGAAGTCATCTGCAGTGCATTGCGGGGGCATGAGTTATAGTTAGTTCAACTAACTATAACGGCTGAATTTCTCTGGTTTTATACGAGTGAGTTGTCCAACTAACTATAACATGCATGAAACCTATGTTTTTTTCAGTGAATATATATATATATTATATTCACTTAAAAAATCATAGGTTTCACACACGTTATAGTTAGGAATTAGCATTTAAAAAACCTTGCAAATTCACTTAAAAAAAAAAGGTTTCACACATGTTATAGTTAGGTGGACATTTCACTCGTAAAAAACCAATGAAATTCCTCCGTTACAGTTAGTTCAGATAACTATAACTCGCGCGCCCGCAATCCACTGCTGATGACGTCACATATTACATCACTCATTACATGGTCAGTGGCATGACTCATGACATCACTGTTGACATCATCCTTGTGATAGAGTGGCGGTCGCGCGAGTTATAGTTATCTGAACTAACTATAACGGTGGAATTTCATTGGTTTTTTACGAGTGAAATGTCCACCTAACTATAACATGTGTAAAACCTATGGTTTTTTAAGTGAATTTGCAAGGTTTTTTAAATGCTAATTCCTAACTATAACATGTGTGAAACCTATGGTTTTTTAAGTAAATATGTACGTTTTTTGAAATGCTAAGTTATCTATGTTTTTTTTTTTTTTTAAGGTTTTGCACCGTGCGCGCACCCCGCAATTTGGAAAAAAAAAAAAAAAATTTCTTCACCCTTCGGGGTCCTTTAGGGACCCCCTGACAAAGGCTAGGGGGTCAGGAACTCTCTACCCTGCCCCCTTTTTACGTTCGCCACCTCTATTTTTCACTCTCGCCCCCACAACAAACAAAATGGCGGCCGACACTTTCTGATTTTGACCGATTCGAACGTTGACTGACAATTAACCACCAATCAGAATTACGCTCGCGCACGTTAGGGTGCGCGCACGGTGCACGGACGGTGGACGTACGGTGCGCGGCTATAGATATTTATGTGCTTTAACTGCAGTTTTCTCAGGAAGTACTGAACAGATTGACTCCATACATGCAAAAGGCACATGTCTGACCTGTGGACTACCTCTCTGCCAAATTTCAAGTAATTCTGTTCAGCCGTTCGTGCTGTACCTTCGACTAAAGGTCCTATGGAAAAATGCATGGGGAAAACGCGTTTTGGGACCCCCCTTTTTCTCGGCCCTCGCTTGACGAATCACCCCGAGACTTTCAGGGTAGGAGCTGAGCGGAGCGCCCCATTAGTTTTGAAAATTTCGAGAGGATTCGTCAACCGGCGCCAAAGTTATTCAAAATAGAATTTTCAGATTTCCTATGGAAACACGGTCCTAACTATAACTATCTAATGGCGCGCGGTGCGCGGACAGTGCGCGCACGGTGCGCGGCTATAGATATTTATGTGCTTTAACTGCAATTTTCTGAGTAAATAGTGAACAAATTGACTCCTACATGCAAAAGGCACATGCCTGACCTGTGGACTACCTCTCTGCCAAATTTCAAGTAATTCTGTTCAGCCGTTCGGGCTGTACCTTCGACTAATGGTCCTATGGAAAAATGCATGGGGAAAACGCGTTTAGGGACCCCCCTTTTTCTCGGCCCCCGCTTGACGAATCACCCCGAGACTTTCAGGGTAGGAGCTGAGCGGAGCGCCCCATTAGTTTTGAAAAATTTGCGAGGATTCGTCAACCGGCGCCAAAGTTATTCAAAATATGGAAACACTGTCCTAACTATAACTATCTACTTGGCTTAGAAAGAGCCTTTTTTGCATTTTGGTGTAAATCCGTTCAGTAGTGTTGAAGTTATTATTAAGGAAAAAAAATGTATACTTATCTAGGGACGTGAACCCTCTACGGATCCAAGAGATTTCAAAATGAGATCTGATTGCCCGATAACACTTCACCCAGGAAGTGATTGCAGCAATCTTGGACAAAGTAAGACAAGGAGGCAGGGTGGGTATACCCTCACCTTCTAGGCCTGGGGCTGGGGTCACAAAAAACCCAGCCCAAAACTTTTATTTTTTATTTTACCACAATTTCACAGAGGATCTGTGAATCTACTCTAAAATAATTTCTTAAAGTGTGGACTACCACGCTTCTTTTTGATAATGCACCCCGGGTGGGCCAGGTCCCAGGGGGATCAGAAACATTATAAATTGGGGGAGGGGACACACCTGGCCCCCTTCCCCAGGTCAATTGATGCCCCTAGGGAACCCATTCCCCAGGGCCTAGCCTTTATAGAAACTTGTGTTCACTCTCGCATGGCAGGAGCAATTTCAAAGCTAAGTCCGTTCTCAGTTGGCGGGGGCAGGAAAAATACTCTTGCCCACTGGGAGCAGACTTTTCATCTGTTTTCCTGCCCGCAATAAAGTGGGCGGGTAAACAGATGAAAAAGTTGTTCCCACCCGCAGGGAGCAGCATGTATAGCTGCTTCCTGTACGTGGGGGCAAAGCTGACTCGTGGTGGAGGCAGGGAGCAGGCTAGGGCTACGGGGCCTTCAAGGTTCCCTCAGCTGACCCCAACAATAATGTAGTGGGTGACCTGAGTGGGATCCAGGACACCGACCCCATTACGGAGGGGGGCTGCAGGGCTCCGTCCCCAAACAACAAATGTATATGCCCCGGGTATGGGGTATCTGGGGCTAATATTGGCCCAGGGTGGGAGGCTGCATGACCCCTCCCACTTCATAATGTGGCTGGGCTCCAGGAGATGGGGTCCCAGCTGCCAAAATCAGCCTAGAAATGGGGGGCCACATAGCCACCTCTCCAATTAATAAATATATAGGCTCTGGGGAATGAGGTCCCTGAAGACAATATTGGCCCAGAGAGGGGGACTTGGTGCCCCGCTCCCAATTCATAAGCCCTATGGCCTCCCTTCCTGGGCCAATATAGGCCCAGGAAGGGAGGCCGCATATCCCCCACCACAATTAATAATTGTATAGACCCTGGGGGCATAGTTCTTAATATGGCCAGGCCCCAAGAGATGGGGCCCCTAGGGCCACAAATAAACCCAGGTGGTGGGCTGTGTGACTCCTTCTGGTGGGCTACAGGACCTGGCAGCAGGCCACTGTGCAGCTTGGGTGTGGCAGCAGGGCCTGGTCATGCCCTAAGGTATCAATAACTCATGCCCTCGCCATGCTCTACTAATTACCAAAAAACAACATCACTCACGACATCTTCTATCATAGCGAACCATCGTTTGCCATACTTACATCGAAAAAACCAAAGCAAATAACGCTGGTAATGACTAATGAGGTCTGTGAGCACTCAAGCATCTGCCAAAGTGCCAAACTGCTGCTCATTCCAGAATACACCTCCAGAGGCTCTCTTGACATCCTCAATCGAGGGAATATACTAAGATTCTTTAAATCACTCCCAGACCAAAGTCACCTACAATCGAGAGACATAATCGCTATTGAATTCATTCCAACCACTGGATCCAAAACGGGACTTGGTTTTGACAAAAACAGATCAATTTAAATCCTGGGGTATAACAACCACAACACCAAGCACTCCTCGCTACCCCTTAATACTGGAAAACAATCAGGCCTGTATCTCTAGCTCCTCTTCTGCCCCTTTTTCAGTACTGAGGTCCGCAAGAAGCAGCTTACCGTCAGTAATCCCAGAGTCTACAACTGATCAGCGAAACTTCGACGGAGTAGATTAGTTATGGTTGCCTGGGGCCCTATCCAGAAATCGGACCGATTGAACCACTGTTAACCATGGTCTAACAATATGCTCCTGGAACATCAACGGATTTGGGCAGAAAAAACAATCTGCCGCCACTCTGGACTTTTTAAAAGAATATGAAATCCTTCTTTTACAGGAAACATGGGCAGGAGAAAGCATCCCACTAGTAGGCTACCTGGAGTTCATGACACCCGCTACAAGACAGTCTAAGTTTGGTAGACCGAGCGGCGGCCTCTCGATATAGGCATCAACAAAATTATCCCAATGCTTTAAACAGATTAAATTTGAGGAGGATTGGCTCTCTGGAATTATGCTGGGAAGTTCACTTATGGATACTCAGTTGCTCCTCCTCAACGTCTATATTTCTCTCTGCACCACTAAGAAAGAAAAAATCCAAAATGGACAGATTGATTAATATCATTTGTAACTTACTTGGCAAGTACGGCAGCACACCCAGCATCATTTCAGGAGATTTTAACACCAACCTCTACTGTAACATCGCTGAAGACATAGGGCTGGACCCCCCAAGAGTACCATTACACTTCGCACCCCAGTAGACTCCTGCTGGAAGTAAACTTTCGACATTGGGCAAATATGTGGTAATACAGTTTAGCAGCTTAGGATTTACTATATTGAATGGGCGCCTCCCCACTGACATCCTGCCTGCATGGACACGGTCAGATGGTCGAACCCACTCGTTTCTTCTGGACTTCACTCTAGGGAGTAGAAAAACATTGCCTCTGATCGAGAGTTATCAAATTGCACCACAAGGCGAGAGTGATCATCGGGCACAAATAATAACATTATCCACCTCCACTCCACGTTATCAAGAACTTGCCCATACTCACTCAGGCAGCTATACAGAGGATCTAAAGCGGATAAAGTGGTTGGAAACCACGGCCCCACTTTTGATTGAAAAAAGTAAAGCCTTATTACATCAATCCCTAGAGTCACATACCCATGTTGTCAGTGGCTGTTATAAACCAACTACTTAATGAATTACCACTCAGGAGGGGCCAGAGAAAACAAATCCCTACAAGCTAAGAACTGACAGAAACCGAGCTCTCCGATTGTTAACAAAGAACCCTAGTAATAAAATCAACTTTAACAACTATAAGCAAGCTCAGGCAGCTTTTAGGATCTCAACACGAAGGGAAAAACAAGCGGCATCGTATCAATTCTGGCTGACGCTCATCTATGAAAGTAAAAATCCTAACTCGAAGCAATTTTGGTCCCTCGTAAATAGGAGCTCACAAAGTACAAGTGGTTACGGCAGTGCAAATATCAGTGGAGCCGTATGGAGCAAGTTTTTATCACTTTACTTTGGGGACGTCAGAACAAAAGATACTTACACCAAATCCCCCAGTCCGGTTAACTTCATGACCTCACCTCCAGGACTGGAGAGCCCGAGATGAGCTCGCCCCGCAAAAACACCGTCTGAAGAACCAACACATAAGGAATCAGCGAAAAAGAATGATATAATGTTAAATACCACAGTGACATCAGACGACTTAAAAAATAAGATCTTGCGCCTTATAACGAAAGCCAGAGCTGAAGGAGCCCCAGGCCCAAATGGTATCCCCAGGCTATGCTTAAATCCGATGTCAACCTATGGTCAGAATACCTGACCCCCTTGTTTTTCTACTGTAGACTAAATAACATCATTCCAGAGTCTTGACGAGGTGCAATAATTCACCCAATCTACAAAAGTGGGAAGAGAAACGTGCCTAAAAATTAACGCATGATTGCACTTCTCGACGTGGAGACTAAGTATTATGCGAGCATTCTATTGGAAGAGCTTCAGGCCAGGGCCGAAACAACCGAGCACCTTCCTTTTAACCAGAAGGGCTTCGTGGCTAACTCTGGTACTACAACCAATTTGTTAACACTAACACTCCTGATGGAGAAAGCGACAGTCCAAAAAACGCAGCTGCACTGTTGCTTTGTAGACTTTAAAGCGGTGATAGGACCGGATTCTTGCCTACCTTGTAATCTCCAAGAATCCTCTCAGGTCGCCAGGATCTGTTTATCTGCTAAATAGTGTAGAGGGGAGGAAATCCAATTCTCAGTACATAATCAACAGAATCAAACCTTAATTCCAAAGGACCAATGACTCAGAATCTAAACTTTTTAAGACTTTATTACAACCAAGAATAACTGCACATACAAGCACCTTAATACAAGGTGAGGAAAATAAATGGGCACTAATACAAACGAAAGTCTACGCAAGAGTCTCATTCGACTCAGAATAAGAAGCATAATCAATTCCAAAAGCATAAGAAATGCAATAGTTAATCCAATGTCTACATTATGAATCATTAGCCTAAAAAGAAAAACAGTTAGTCTGTCCCTACCCTATCTCTATGGTGACATCCCTACTTAACGTTTTCCCTCCCAGGCAAGAGAGTAAAAAGGTGTCAGAAGTAAAGACTTCCTTAGAAGTACATTCACTTAGTCAGAGCTCGTTCTAAGATGCTCCCTCTAGCTTCCCATCTCAACCTCAACTGCTCCACCCTCGGGGCACTGTCCCTAATACAAAATCCCAAAAACATAGAACACGCCCTTCGGCACACCTCTTCAGCCAGGTCCTCTTCCAGTACTTTTCCAGCAAAACTTGTACTTCATCCAACGACGGTTAGCTTGACCTTGGGTCCCAGGCACCATCTCTGCTGAAAGTATCATCCGTAAATTCCAATGTACTCCCCTGTTGGCTTCTCGTACCATCCTAACGCTTAAAACAAAGACCTAGTCTCTCTAACGAGACAAATGTCCTTGCACCTGTAACAGAAACATGGGAATGAAAAACTTTTCACTTCTCTAAGATTTTCCATTCTCCTGCAACCCAAAGCCTTTACCAAGGGAAATCATTTATCCGGGTGTCTAGTTTTCAGAAATGTGTGGGTTTGGTAGGTTTCCCTAGGTAGCTGCCGAGCACGGGGCTAAAAACCCAGGTGACCCCCCCTTGCAAAACCAGGTCGTTTTGTGATAGGCAATTTTGATGTCGCCTCAATACGTTTTGGGCCCTTGCCAGTCGCGGGTACTTGGACCTCCCACACGAGTGAGGCACTTTTTTTATCGGGAGACCTGGGGGAGCGCTGGGTGGTAGGAAATTTGTGTCAGCCGGGCGATGCCACAAGATTCCCACACAAAAAACTGTGGAAAAGGTGATGTTTTCAGCTAAATTTGAGGTTTGTAGGTGATTCTGGGTAAGAAAATGTTGGGGGATCCACGCAAGCCATACCTCCCTGGAATCCCCCGGGTGTCCATTTTTCAGAGATGTGTGGGTTTGGTAGGTTTTCCTAGCTGGCCGCCGAGCACGGGCCCAAACACCCAGGTGACCCCCCTTTTTAAAACCAGGTTGTTTTGTTATAGGCAATTTTGATGTCGCCTCAATACGTTTTCGGCCCTTGCCTGTCGCGGGTACTTGGGCCTCCTACACAAGTGAGGCACCATTTTTAACGGGAGACCTGGGGGAACGCTGGGTGGTAGGATATTTGTGTCAGCCCGGTGATGCCACAACTTTCCCACAAAAAATGTGTGGAAAACGTGATTTTTTTCAGCTAAATGTAAGGTTTGCAGGGGATTCTGGGTAAGAAAACGTTGGGAGAACCACGCAAGCCATATCTCCCTGGAATCCCCCGGGTGTCTAGATTTCAGAAAAGTGTGGGTTTGGTAGGTTTCCCTGGCTGGCCGCCAAGCACGGGCCAAAAACCCAGGTGACCCCCCTTACAAACCAGGTTGTTTAGCTAACATAAGAAACAAACAGGCCTTTCTCTTTAAATGTATATGCGATCAGGCCTTTACATTATTAAACACACTCCTAAATCACACTTTAAGCATTAGTTCATTACTCCTTTATACGTAAATAAGCAGACTACACGTACAACTTTAACATAGCGCACGTCTATTCTAACACATTGCATTACATAAAATCAAACATTATGCGTTTACTAAGAATACATTTGCAATGATCTACGACATTACTCTTCATGAAAAGCATGATTACAATTCTAATCGCCTCTATGTTAAACAACTCTAGTGATACAATTTCTATGTCATACCTAAACTACTTCGATTAATATGTGGGTGTGGACTAACAGTGAATATGATGCACCCCTACAAATTTCAGAATAACGTGACGCTCTATCAGCGGCCTTCGACCGTGTGCCCAGGAGTCTGTTATGGCAGAAATTAAAATTGTGGGGCATACCCCTACCTCTTCTACATGAAATATTACAACTCCACATGGAAACATGGATTAGAATCAAGCTGGGTGAAGGCTCTCATGTCTCCGGGAAGATACGAACTGAAACTGGTGTCAAACAAGGTTGTGTGTTGGCCCCACTTCTTTATAATTTGTTTATATCTGGCCTATCACCAGTACTCAACAGTGTAAATTGTCATCCTCCTCAATTAGATGGAACCCGCATCAGCAACTTAGCCACACAAAAGTGGGTCTCCAGAGGTTATTGGACGAACTGCTTCCCTACACGACAAGAAACTGCCTAGAACTGAACTTGTCAAAAACCAAAAACAATATCTTTTGGGAAGCAAAAGAGCTCAATAGGAAGGTGGTATTTCAATGACACAAAGCTAGAACCAACCTCCAGTTATAAATATTTGGGCATCTTTTCCGACACCAGATGTATATTCATTAAGCATAAAGAAGCGTTAAAAACCAAAGCCCTGTCATTAGAATCTGCTGCCGCAAAACTGTCAAAACAGCTACTTGGCCCAAGCCTAACTCCCATGCTGAAAATGATGAAGGCTAAGGTAATTAATTAGTTGACGGATGGACACGAGATCACTAAGGGCACAACCCGTAAATTAATAAACAAACTAACAACTAAAATCTTTAAACAAGCTATCCGGTTGTCAAGTTCTGCCTCGCCAGCCCAAGTTAGACTCGAACTGGGGCTACAAGATCATCATGGAGTAGAGGCAGGCGCGTTTATAAAACTATGTCATAGACTGTGCCCTGCTCGGGAGGGTTCCCTTGAGGCCCGACTATGGCAGGAAATACAGAAAAATCAGTCCAGCCAAATGTAATTGGCAACTCCTGGATCGCTGCTTACAGTTACTAGGAGTAAAACATCTCCGGGAAACAAATCCCACCCCCGGTGTTAAAGATCGCCATCAAATAAATTGTTAGACTGTGGTCCTTTCACTCGGACAGGGCACTACTGTCAAAAAGGAAACATGCCTGGGCTGTAATCTCCAATTTTAAACTGGGTGTTCAGGTGCCCCACCTATCAAGCACATATGCACTTTATTGGAAGAAAAAGTTTTTAACCCTGAGGATGGGTGACTGGCCCTTTCTGAAGAATCTTCCCGAATGGCGCCGTCTAGGTAGCAGTATTGAATACAGGTTGTATGGCTACCACTCTGAAGCAATGGAACACATCGTTTGTGTATGCCCTGCATTGCTCATGACCAGACGCTCATTATTGCGGGATCAATGGATCAGGTTGGGAGTTCGATCTTGCCGCCAAGCAATAATGGCTGCTCTAAACCCTGACAACACTAATGGGCCGATTCCGATTCCGGCCGCAAGATGAACCGACCGACACGGACCCGCGCCGTACGACCCGTGCAGTACGATGCAACGCGAGTGAATTACAACCAACACATACGTAATACAAGCCGTACGGCCGAGCCGGCGGGAAAATAGTGATCCGGCCGGAAAACCGACGTGATTTTCACTGACTCGCACGGAGACCAAGCCACACGACCGACACGCACAGACAACCCGGCACACAAGCAATAGAGACCGCCGCGAACGACGCGTACCAACCACAGAAGACAGGCAGCGTGAACGAGGCGGAGAAGCCCGCACGAGACAACAGCAGCGTCCGTTTCCGTCACATGAACGTCTCCTTCATGCCTACAAAACACAAATGAAAAAACACAAAAAAAGGACCAAACAAGCAATGACTAAGCCAATAAATACCCTAAAAAAATTAATTGGACAAAGACACACCCACAACTCCAACTATATAAAGGACTACAATCACTACCATCATCGCTTGCAAACAGGAGACACAGCCAGCAGCAAACACCAGTACACAGCAACCACAGACACACTCACAACTCACCCATCACATAACTCACACACCATCGGCACCTGATACAAAAGCACCCACGCATACACACAGCAAAACCAACACCAACCCAACATCACTTGCACCCTCACACACACATCCCCCACCACCACCACTCATCACCATGCCTCCAAAGAAGAATCCAAAGTTCACAGATAGTGAGTTAGAAGTGCTGGTAGACGAGATCATCAGAGTAGAGCCACATTTGTTTGGTACATTGGTTCAAAGGACCCCCATCACACAGAAAACCAAGATGTGGGCGAGGATTGTGGACAAGGTGAACGCAAGCACCAACGTTGCGCACAAAGGACGATATCCAGAACCGGTGGTATGACATGCGCAGGAGGGTCAAGAAACTCATCGAGAAAGATCACACCTTGAGTCAGCGCACCGGCGGTGGCCCTCCTGCCAAACCAGTCTACTTTAGGACCTGGGAGGAGAAGGTGCGGGACATCCTACCACCAGAGAGCGTCCATGGCCTAACAGACATCTCAGAGACTGGTGAGTACACAAACAACATACCCAAGATTGTGTGGCAAGAGGACAGTGAAACCATGCACCCCAAGCAAAGCTACACTAACCAATAGATAATAAACCCAAGATGTGTATGCCAGTCACACAAACACAATACCTGCCATCTCATAGTGACTGGGGACTGTGTCATGACATGCACCAACCTACAAACAAATAGAGCAAGCCAGTGGCACTAAGCCAAATACACCCAGCCAGACAGTTTGCCACCACAAACACACCACCTCACAGTGCAGCTGACTGTCAGGAAGGAATAGTGGGGATGCAGGTGAAGTGAGTGTAGACAAAAGCATGATGGGGCCTGTAGTCACAGATAATGCTCCCCTCCTGATTGGCCCATCAAGACCCCTCTGAAACATGCCCACATCACAGGGAGTGGAAAATGACTGACAAGATGACTGACACTGACTCCTGCTGTGGGGAGTACAAGGCCCTGCTAGGGCTTGTGTGCAAATAAGAAGCAGGACACCACTGACTGACATCCTGAAAGACAACTTGCACGCCCTACAATGGAAGCACGTTCCATGATGGGAAGGAGGACTGACAGCCCTGACCATACTAATCAGCATGGGGAGACACCCCCCCCACACAAACTCCACACAACTCACCGGGTACAATGCATTGACACACACCTCATTGAAATATCAGCAAAAGATACCCCGTACTGGGTGCTGCTGTGTGAAGCACATGGGCTCACTTGGGACTTGTAGCCAAATAAACACCAGGATTTCACAGTCAGCCATCTTGCCATTGATGTCACACCCCCTCACAGGGAAGCAGAGTCAAGAGGGAGGAAGCATGGGTATGCTGGGAAGGGGGGTGTAGCCAAGAGTATGATGGGACTCACAGTCACAGACAACCTACACCCACCCACATGGCCCTGCAAGATCAACCTGAACCATAATCGCCTCACAGGGAGTGGGAAGGGACTGACAAGATGTCTGACACTGGGCTCTGTTGTGGGGAGCACAAGGCCATGCTGGGACTGGTAGCCAAACAAACACCAGGATTTCACAGTCAGCCATCTTGCCATTGATGACACACCCCCTCACAGGGAAGCAGAGTCAAGAGGGAGGAAGCATGGGCATGCTGGGAAGGGGGGTGTAGCCAAGAGTATGATGGGACTCGCAGTCACAGACAACCTACACCCACCCACATGGCCCTGCAAGATCAACCTGAACCATACTCGCCTCACAGGGAGTGGGAAGGGACTGACAAGATGTCTGACACTGGGCTCTGTTGTGGGGAGCACAAGGCCATGCTGGCAAATGGCCAACAACCAGATCAAACTCTGTCTGTGACAAGCTGGGAAAAAGCAATGTACAGGCAGGCATCTGTTTGAAAAGTAGAAAATGACATGTTTGTGAATCAACGATGCGTGTAGAAACATAAATCACATTGTGGGTCTCTTCCAAACACAGGTCGTGCTGGGCACCCAGCACCAAATGACGAGGATACCCAGTCCCAGACTCTGGTGGACACTGAGCTCTCTGGTCTGACTCTCTCACTGTCCTCTTCGGATGATGACGACCAACCTGGCCCCTCCGGTGTGAGCCATCATGCAGCAGCAGCAACATCTGCCCCCCCCTGTACCCATGCCTCCAGCATCTGGACACCGACAGGGCACCCCCGCCAACACAGACAGATCAAGGACAATCAACACCCACAGCACAGGGACACAGGACCCCCCGGAAGCTACAGCCAACACCACCAGCAACACCAACCAAGGGGTCCCAGTGTCACCTGTGCGTACCGCCGCTGGTCCTGCCCGTGTGGAGAGGGGTGCTGGGAGGGGTGGGAGGCACAGGTCGTGCCTTGCAGAGGGGTCTGGACTGCATGATGACCCCCAACTGGCACACATTTTAGATGCGTACCAGGATAGCACCGGATAATTTGGCCAGGTAGTGGGGATCCTCAAGGACATGCAACACGAGCAAGACGCCCACCATGCCCACATGGAGGCAAAGTGGGATGCCCTTACTGCGGTGCATCGGGAAATACTACAATGCCTCCGCCAGATCAACACCAACCTGTCCCCACCCCCCTGTGTGCCCACAACATCTGCCAGCGCCACAGGGAGGGAGGAGGACTTTGGCGGAGAGTCCCCTGCACCGCAGAGGCCTGCACATGAGGATCCCCCCCCCCGGAAGAAGAGGGGTCGTCCGAAGAAGGACATGTGAGAGGCAGATGTCCCAGCACATCCCCCAGGGCCTACAAACCTGTTCTGGACAATGTTCTTTGTGCGCAACCCGTTCACCTTGTCCAATCGCACACAACTCGCCCACATTACATGGAGGGTTCATGTTGGGCCAATGTAGCAGACGACTGTGGACTTTACTCTGGACATTTCATCTACCAGCACTTCCAACTCCAATGTGAACTTTTGGATTCCCAAACCACTGTACAGCACCCACCATCCTGTGCACTTCACTCACACATGTTTGTAAATAAACTCACCAGTACACCATACGTGCCTCTGTTGTGATTCCAACTTGTCATGTTCAGGGCGAAGTCGATCTGCTACACAACACAGTGCATGCCAAATACTGCAACAATGTGACCAACGTAAGGTGAGTCATGGGGATGTGACACATGTGAGGGAGACACACCACTATGGCATACTCACCATGGCCATGTTACTTATCACACACAATGATGTTGACCAACACATTGGCATGCACAGACAACACCAAGCACAGTCAGTGGTAACAAGTCCACAGGTGAGGTAAGCAGATGTCACTCAGATGTGGGAAGACAGACAACGCACATAAAGCATAGCACAGGTTCATTACACATCAGCAACACGTTTATTCCACACTAGTTGCACTGTAATTCTACGTCACAGTGGACACACGCTCACAATGTGTTGGAGAATGGAAGTCCAGGGATGTGTGGTACATCAGTTGATGGGAATTGTCAACTTCCACACTGGTGTTGGCTTCTGAGTGTTGGGGGTCAGTGTTGACCACACAACAGGCAAAGGACCCTGGGAAGGACAGACAAGATACAGTCAAAAGCACAGACGAACAGGAGAGAAATGCAATACACATGCACAAAGCATGTTGCAAAACACCTACACAAACACTAGTTAGCAGTACTACCCTATTGTGGAGTACACGCTACCTGAATGGACACATCACAGCATGCATCCAGTCAAGTGGCACACTCAGACAGCAACAGAGCTGGCTCAACACATTCCAGGCTACCTCCATACATTCACATAACAACACTGGAAACTCACATTCAGGTGAAGAAGTTGTTGATGAGCTGGGAGCGGACGTCACCATCATCTTCATCATCACTGGCATCTTGGCCCAGGCCGGGATCCTCCACAGGTGCCGGACGTTGGTCGTCATCATTCTCATCCTGGATGAGAGTCACCTCCTTCCGCACCGCCATGTTGTGTAGCATGCAGCAGACCAGTATTATTTTGCACACCTTTGCATGCTCATATGGGAGGGCCCCTCCGGTCTTGTCCAGGCAGCAAAAGTGGCTTTTCAGGAGGCCGAATGTCTGCTCAATCACCCTCCTGCTCCGACCATGTGCCTCATTGTAGCGCAGCTCGGCTGGTGTCACAGGGTTCCTGAGGGGTGTCAGCAACCACGGCATGTTGGGGTATCCAGAGTCACCTACACACACAAAAATGAACAAGTAGCTGAGTTTTGTAGGAGTGCGGAATACAACACTGACAAACACACACAATGAGAAACAGTCAGTACACACCGACAAGCCAGGCACGCTGAGCTGGTATCTGTGACATCAGCATTGCAATGTGACTACTCCTCATAATGTAGGCATCGTGCGCCGAACCAGGGAACAATGCATACACATGTGTGATCAACATGTCAGCAAGACAGACCACCAGAGCATTGATCGAATGGTAGTGCTTCCTGTTCCGGTATGCCTGCTCATGTGCCTGTGGTGGTATCAGGGCAACATGTGTCCCGTCAATGGATCCAATGACGTTTGGCATCCTCCCAGTGTATAAAAGGCATCCTTAATTTAAGGGAGTTCATCTTGGCTCGGGAACTTGATATACAGGTCGAGGAATTGCAACATCCCCTCCAAGACATCGCGTAGCACCCGACTAAACATCGTTTGCGACATACCACCAGCAGCAGCCACAGTGTACTGGAAGGTACCGGTAGCAAAGAAGTGCAGGGCTGCCATCACCTTCACCTCTGGGGTCAGTGCTGTAGGGTATGTCCGGCCAGGTAGCAGATGTGGCGCCAACTGCTCCGCTAACTCCTCAATAAGTGGCCTGGTGAAGTGGTACCGTCTGATGCTGTCGTGTTCCTGCATGGTTGCAAGGTCTGGGAACGGCCGATGGACAGCTGGTGCCCTGTAGTACAGAGATGCACAAAGGAAGATTGTCAGTACATCCACCCATGTGGCCATGACCACGATCACTATCACATGCTAGTTCATGACATTACACAATGTACTGAGGTGTGTGCTGTTGGGCATGGACACATATGTCACCTACAAGACCACCACCTCACATCTCAATTCCACATCTCCACATGAGTGCCATGTAGTGCAATGGGCTAATCATCTGGCTGTGACACCCAACCTATGTGCTGCTGCAATGTTAAAAAAACCTACCCCAGTGACAAATGAGGACTCATGTCTTCCAGACATCACAGATCTTTGCCATGCAGAAACCCAGGGTCCCTGTATTGCCACATCAACACAGCAATGGACATGGCGTAGCACGTACACACCACAAGGCAAGCGTAAGTCCCACAGGTAGTGGCCACTGCTGTTCATGCCGGCCCTACATGTACGTCTCTTAGACACACACCCCATCAAGGTTGATGCATATACCACATGGATGTGGAGACTGTCACCCATTGGTAACATGTGATCAGACACATCTGAGACACAACATGCACACAGACTGTGGGTGCACATCAGTATTGGGGCTACAGGTCTCACTGTGACGTACTTGCCATCACCCCCAGGACTCAGGGTATATGTGACATGTCTTAACCCCTTCAGCGCGGCGCTGATTACCGCGCTGTGCTGAAGGTTCTATTGCGTAGGCGGGGCCATGACGGAGCGGTTCCGTCATACGCACAGCGCAACCGATGCGCATGACGGAACCGCTCCGTCATGCGCATCGAAGGGGTTAAACATATCCAACCTGACACTGTGGTCTTCACTCATGCCCATTACTGTCCAATTGCACATCACAGTGCTAATGTGCACAACACACAAAGGACTCTGCCCCCATGTACAAGATAACAGCCTGGGAGTGGCTGCACAAAGTGCCAAACAAAAAAACAGATGTGGCCCCCTCAAACACCCGGGGAATGCAGCCTCACATGCCATGGGACACTGTGTGGCCAATGCTATAGTGTGGCAGGTGTGTGCAGGTGTCCATGGCCAGTATATGTGTGTTGCATCCGTCTAATAGTCACACTAATGAGGTCCGACATGGGTGACAATGCGTATGCATTGCACGGGTCATGACCGAGCCATGCGTACGCCTTGTCATTGAATGCAATGAGGTCCGACGCAGGTGACAATGCATACGCATTGCATGGGTCATGACCGAGCCGTGCGTACACCTTGTCATTGAATGCAATGAGGTCCGACACGGGTGACAATGCGTACGCATTGCACGGGTCATGACCGAGCCGTGCGTACGCCTTGTCATTGAATGCAATGAGGTCCGACGCAGGTGACAATGCGTACGCATTGCACGGGTCCTGCCCGAGCCCTGCGTACGCCTTGTCATTGAATCCAATGAGGTCCGACGCGGGTGACTATCATGCATACGCGTCAGACAGGCATGGTCCGAGACAGGCGTACGCCTTGGCCATTGAATCGTATGGAGAAGGGTGCATGTGTATATTCAAAATACACGTTGTACAGTCAGTTGAACGAGCCGGGTGCACTCATTGGCTTAGGACTGTCATGGAGACGGATGCGGATTCAAAACTTGTAAGAGTTGTGCACTGGAAATTCAGTTGGATGCCTACAACAATGTTGCAATTTCAAGTGTTCCATGAAGGTGAAGATTTGAACGATGCGGAAGGCGTGTACGAGTCGTACTTTTGAATGGATTGGCCAGATTCATAGGATGCAACCGTGTTGAACCTATCACTTGGGACACATGGCACAGAGTCTGCCTCTGCAGCACAGATATAAGGCTGGCTGGCCCCCAGGGAGCTCACTTATCTGCACTACATGCTACTGGACCACATCCCTGCTACCACTGCTGCTGTCTATGCATCCTCTGGCTCCTGCTATGGCACGTACACTGGAGAGGGCTCCAGCCTTCACTGAGGAGGAGAACCAGGCCCTGCTGGACGGGCTCCTTCCAGAGTACAGAAAGCTCTATGGGACACCAGGGGAGCAGGTGAGTGTGCTGTCCACTGCCTTCCTAATTATGCATGTTGTCTGACTAGCAGTACTAGCAGTGTGTACACCAGTGGCAAGCATTCTAACTGACTACTTTCATCCACCAAAGTGTGTAGGTACATGTAATGAATAGTTTTCCTGCTGCTAAAGTGCATTATTGCAAGCTTAAATTATCCAGTTATTGTTAACATGTCAGACATGCATGTGAGTTTTCATTCCCCATGGTTGCACTACCTGTGTAATTTATTTCCCTTTGTGATGATGACATGTATATCCAATTCTGTTCTGCACAAATCTGGGGCATGTGTGTTAATGTACTTTTCACTTTGTCATCCTCACAGGTTGATGCCCACCAGAAGCAGGATATCTGGCTGACCATCGCCCAGGCTGTTCGTTCTGTGGGGGTCTACAAGCGCCGCATCCGCAACTGCCAGAAGAGGTGGCAGGACCTTCGGGGCTGGACCTGGAGGATAGCTAGAGTCCAGCTGAAGCTGTCACCTCCACGCAGGAGGGGCAAACACCGGACCCTGACTCCCCACATGCTCCGGATACTGGCGGTGGTCTTCCCGGACCTGGATAGGCAGCTGAAGGCCAGACAGCAGCAGGAAGGGGGTAAGTCCATGCCTGATCTGTGTACTATGTCTGACATGCAAATAGCAGTCTTTTGTCCGGGTCACACTTCCACATTACGTAGGTCTTGTAGTCCCAAAATCAGGTCCCTCATCTGTGTGATGCACCCTCCTCATCTGTTCCACAGGTGTGGCCCCTACAGTCTGTTGCTTGTGTCACTAGGGCACTGTGTCCCTGCAGTCAGCTATGTTTCAGGTACCAGTCAGCATCAGTTCCCGTGACTCTGTTGTGTGTTTTAATGGGTGGTTCAATTGTTTACACAATGCCTGAGATCTGACATGTGAACTGTGTGTGCCCTTGAGATGTGTACCAATTGCTGGTCTGACTCGCAACATGTTTCTGGGGTATTCAAAACAAAACCATGCAGCAGGGTACTCCAATTTTTGGGCATCAGGAGTATGTATATCAAGTATGTCACAATTGCTTAGCCACCTGACTACTGTCCGGGGCAAAACACTGTTTCACTTAGTCCTGCCCAGTCATACCCCCTCAAGGGCATTCAGAAACACTCTGTAATCCTAATCCTGTGCATGAAATTGCAGGTTGTGCTTAGTGACCTGTGCCCTCAGGGGTGTGCCTCTGTGTCATTAGGGTGTGGCTTGTTGCTACGTACAACAGGGGTGTCCATGATTCAGAGGGTCAGCATGACATCTGCAATGTGACTGTGGGAGACAAGACCTGTGTGACATATATGTGTGTTATCATCTGACAGCGCACAATGGTGTATGCAACTGTGTCCCTCATGCAGCTGGGTTATATGCATGGCAGACTGTGATGTGTTAATGTACATGGATTTGTGTTTGCTGAGACTCATATGAATGATTTTCATGATGTGGGATCTTCTGGGTCCTGGATATGTTGTTTGCATGGGATGGGCAAGTGCGCTGGTCATCTGCAGAGTCAGATTTACCCCTGAGCTAGGATTGTGAGTCAGTGCATATTGTTGTTGTCTGGATGCCCTGCCCCTGTGACAGGAGACAGTGTTGACTGACTTTCAGGGCATCCCAGTGCCATGGCATTGAACTTGCTATGAGTGAGCCTGCGTTGTGTTCAAGTGTGCACCATGCACCCCATTGTGGCCTTGCCCATCAGGGCATGAGTACATCATAGTGTGTGTTGCTGGCATGCATCCCAAGCATGTGAAATGAGTCTCTGCCCATCCCTTCATCCGGACACCTGTACTGAGTCGGTCGCAAGAGATGTGCTGTGGGTCTAGTGACATACTCCTACATGTTCACTTGCATGTACAACTAATGTGTGGGTGGTGCATGTTGGCACATTGGTGTGTTTGCATCCAACGGACATATGTGTGAAAGTCAAGGAGGGATATGTGTGCCATGGTTGATGTTGAGAATGACATTTGTCTCATCCTAAACAGTGTTGGCACTTTGAGCTGCGTTCAGCTGATGATGCCAGGGCTTGCCCTGTGATGTACTCACTGTGGTGTGTGCAGTTGGTGCAGGTGACTGATGTTGTTCTGTTACTCTTATTCCTATCCAGATACATCCACGGCCACAGGAGGGGACAGCTCCACGGGCCAGGAGGAGCCACAGAGCCTTACAGGGACAGAAGGAGAGGACACAGGTGGACCCAGTGGCACGGAGGGCGAGTTGAGCCACACAGAGGAGTCATCAGCACCATCCCCCCCAGCTGAAGGCCACAGCAGCTTTGAGGATGACTCCCCTGTGAGTCCCTATCAACAAGCTAACGTGAGATTATCGCTGGGCTTTCAGCGATAATCTCACGTTAGGCAGTTAGGGTGAGGATTTTTATCGCTGAGGAGATAAGCGTTGTTAATAGCACGCTATCTCAGCGATAAAAATCCACGTTACCCGGCGATAATTATCCTCACGCTAAGAGCGCTGAGCGATAATTATCGCCGGTTGTTGCTGATATGCCCCTTGGTTTGTTGTTCCTGTGCTCCTGCAGTAGGATTTTTGTCCCAAATTACTCTCAATTACTCAAGCTGGTGTAATCGCATAATTTTGGCAATTTTGCATCAGAAGAGTAATGCCTGTTACTGAAACTACCCAGGCCTAATTTACACGAAATGTCATTTCATCGGAGTACCTTTACATTTCATGCCTTTGTAATCCTTTACTTTGCAAATAAGTAGATGTTACTTTTACACATATTAATATCAATTTCTGATGTATATAACTTAATTTAAATTTATATATGTATACCGTCTGTATATATTACACAATGGCAGAAGCAAATGTACAGTTTTCATTCGGACCAGGTATCCAATAAAAATTGATTTTTTAGTTTGCTAATAACTTTGTTGCCACTTGACAAATCTTCACAAATCTTTCCTCAAAAAAAGTTCATCCACCTCAGCTTTTTACTGGAACGTTTCAGGGTAATGAAAAAGGGACCAGGTTTCCAATAAAAATTGATTTTTTAGTTTGCTAATAACGTTGTTGCCTTTTGACAAATCTTCACAAATCTTTCCTCAAAAAAAGTTCATCCACCTCAGCTTTTTACTGGAACGTTTCAGGCTAATGAAAAAGGGAGGTCCCAAAATATTTTTTTTCCAAACAATGTCCCATTGGAATTTTATGCACAGCTACAGCCAAATTGGCTGAACGTAATTACAACAGATTCTTGCGTATTGGCCCCCTGGACCCTATCCCCTAAGCTAACATTCAACATTGGCAAAGGCTCCTGCTGGGCAGTAGCACAAGACAACACCCCTGGCCCTGAGACTGCTTGAAGGGAACACTGAATGTGCTCCTGCCGATGGAGCAGAAACTAAGCTCCTGCCAGACAAGAACAAATTTATTGTTGACGTCTCCCATCGTCTCCCAGGATGGGTGCCAGGCTGTGGGGTTCTTGGCCCTCCCAGCCAGTGGCCCCTAATGGGATATAAAGTTGTGGGTGTTCTGGGAGTGATGGGGTCACCCATCAGGAAATAAAATGTCATGGTAGCACAGGTAAGGGCTCCCCACGCTACCATTTAACAAAAGATAGGGTGTGGTGCCCTGGGTGGGAAAGGACACCCAGAATATTTAAATAAAATTGTAAAAATATAGTTACACTTTTGCTGCTTCAGTATTGAAGTGGTGGGCTGCTTGTTAATTGTTCACTACTTTCCCCCAGGAGCACCCAATAATGCATTGCGTGGCCTTTGTTTTCAAATATTGCCTTTGTCGTGGTGCAGCAAGGAGGGGCACGGGCACCAGCAACAGTTGATAAAAGTTTTGTGGGGGCTCTGCAAGGACCACAGAAGCTTCCCAGGAAAGTTTTAAAAAAGTTGTAAGTTTCCTGGGTTATTGAATGCATGACTTCAGGAGAGCTTACCCTCATTTTGAAAGCACTCGGACCTGGAGCTGTGTGCTGGAATGCAGGGACTCTTTGGGCTTGGTTATATGGCTGCTGTTAGACCTGGCACCTGGGCGTGAGTTTTGCCTTCCACTTTTTGCAGATGTGACTCATGTGTTTTGTTGGTGTTAGCTGCTCAGGGCACTGTGCCTCTGCTAATCAGTGCCACAGTGCGAGTGCTCCCTTTGAAAAGTGTATTCATTGATTGGTGCCCATGTTTGGCTTATTTGGTTTACTATCAGCCCCTAGTAAAGTGCACCAGGAGTGCCAGGGCTTGTAAATACAAATGCTGCTGGTGGGCTTGCAGCACTGGTTGTGCCACCCACAGATGCGGCCTAGTAAAATGTGTCTAGGGTCTGCCATTGCAGAACCTGCGTGCAGTCTGGTACTGTCATGCTGGCTGCGCAAGTGCACCTACTTGCCAGTCCCTAAACCTTCCCTTAACTACATATTAGTCACCCCTCTGGTAGGCCCAAGGGCAGGGTGCATTGTAGGCATAAGGTAGGACATGCCCTGATGTGTGTGGCATGTCCTAATAGTGAATTACAGCCATTTTCGTTTTTCACTACAGAAGGCTACCTGCTCTCCATAGGCCAGAATGGGCTGCTGGAATTATTACACTCTATAATCCCAGCGGACTCAGAGAGCATGGCACAAAGTCAAGTTTAGTATGCCTGAACTCAGAATAATAAAATACTTCTTTTAGTAAAGTTTATTTTAATATCCTGTGTTTGTAAATACTACTTTTAGAAAGTTAGTATTTACTTGCTTAGCCATTTCAGTCTGCCTCTGCTTTGTGTGTGTGTGCTGCCTAGTTTCAGTGAGGGGCAGGGCTGGGGAATTCCAGGAGACAGGCTGGCTGCCAGGTGGTGGGTAGAGAGATTATACCAGGATGGGGGGGGAGGAGTACACCTTGACTCTGAATAGACCTGTGCTCTGCCACCACAATGCTGGCTTCGCCCCCTGTGGAGCGGCTGATGTCTCTGCCCTGTGCACTGAAAGGAAAGAGCAGAGTCACCACAACATAGTGCTTCAAAACCGGACTGAGCCAGGCACAGGCCCCCTGGCGACAAAGAACAAAAGAAACTATGTATAAAAGAAGGAGCCCTGCTCCTAAGAAATCAGATCCTGTTTATGCCAAGAAGAACCTCTGCCCGAAGAGAAGGACCTGGGAAAGCTGCATGGAGGAGTACTGTCTCTAAGCCTGAGAGACTGGCCTGTGGTGGGTGCCTTGCTGCAAGAAGGAGAGGAAAAGACTGAGAAAGACTTTTATTTCAACTTGTGCTTTAAGAACAATCTCCAAGGGCTTGGTTGTGAACTTGCCCCCTTAACTGCGCCCCAGGAACAGTGGGCGCTACCCCTCCCTGGAAGAAAGGAAGCTGCGACTGGTGATTTTGCGAACGCTGACCCCAGAGAACTTGTGTGGCCTCATCTCACTGAGCACCGTGACCTCTGCCCGCCTGTGCTGCTGTGAGCACTGTGACGGCCTGCCCTGCCTGGCCTGATCAAAGTGAACAGCTGCCCCTTCGAGCCGGAGCTCGCAACGTAAGGAGAGACTGCCTGCGTCCAAACCCCGAGCCTCTGTGGCCCCGAGCCGTGGAGACCACCGTGAGGAGCAATGACCAGCAAGTTCATCCCATCTGGTCGAGGCCGACAGCGCTGCGTGCTGAAAATCACCCCCGAGCCGCCCCTCCTGCTTCCCCCCTCGAGGCGAGCTGTGGAAGTCCCGAGGCACCCCCGTCAAGCACCGTGGTCCTCTGCAAAGTAAAGACTGCACCACGACGTGGGACGTCTCCCCCCGACTGCTGAGGCCGCCCTGAACTCTCCCTGAAGGATTAAGGTACAGTGCGCCCCGGTACACCGCGTACCTACGATCGTACGGAGCGTACCTACGATCGTACAGCCCGTACCCTTGAAATCTCCATACGCCTGCTCACGCGGGAAGCGTGGGGCGCAGGAGGGATCGCACCATCACCGTACGACGCGGACCGAAGCCGGTATGACGCGTACCAGCGCTGGTACGGCACACACAGAAGGCGCTACGGTGCGCACTGGCCCCCAAGAAGTGAACTTTGCATCCAAATTGACCATTTTAAGAACTGTGGCCTCCTGAACATTGATAACAAGTAGCTGGAATCCTCTGTTAAAGTGAAAGACTGTATTTGAAGCCTGCCTAAAGAGTCTTATATAAAGAGCTTTATTTTCTTACAAAATACAGTCTGGTGTCTGTGTGGTGGGTTGGTGGTTATTGTGGGACAACCTAAATGCTTAACCTCATGCCGTCTGGAATCGAGCGTGACTGCTCGCGCCACGTTACCTAGAGGGTGAGCAGGGGTTATTTTTCACGAGTAATCCTTTGCCCTGACTTAGAGGAAAGGGTCCCTGCTTGTCACAAGTGCATACCTGCGCCAACCAGAGACCCCGGATTCTAACAGCTGCGTTTTGTGGTTTGAATATTGCTGAACGAAAGATATAAACAGTGTAATGCTTGATTGGATAAAATGTTTTATTTTCAATATTTTGGTGATTGTTGCAATGGTAGTGAATTGCTCAAAAGCCAAAATTACTGTCATCCGTCTGCACAAGTGAGAGATGGCAGGTCTCTGGGGCCTTTACTTTGGGTGCTTCACTCAAATCCTTCATTGGCTGTTCAAAGGGGTGCTTGTAGTTTTCCATCCACTTCATTTCCTTTAGGTGCTTCTGGCACAACAGTGCTGTTAATTGAGCCATTACGAAAACTATATTTCTCTCAAAGTTCATGTAGTATTTTGCAAGCCCATGAATGCCTACATGTGGATGGGGCAGATTGGGTGTTCACATCCATGATAGTCTGAACCATGGTCACTAGCAGCTCCACCTTTTCACTACCACTTGGTAATAATAGTAGTCCACTTAGATCTGCATTATCTGGCACTTTCTGGCATAGGCCATGGACTTCATCATCTTTTTTTAAAAAAATCTTAGTATTGTCATTTGCAAGGTTAGAACAAATAACACAACAGACAAGATCGTGTGGGAGTAGATTTACATTGCTGGCAGATTAAGTGATATGAATACAACACAATAAGTAGTGAATGTAAGCAACTGCCAGGAGTAGTCGTTTAATATATGCAATAACAACTAGGATGAATAGAGGGGTCGGAAGAGGAGGCAAACTGTGGAGCCGCCGAGATGATCAAGGGGGAGAACATGTGAGTGTATTGTATTGCTTGGATAGAATGTATGGAGCCCAGGGAAGCTCGGACTCATCCACTGGCTGATCTGAGAGGCTGTCAGGTACCCTGTGGAGGAGGGAGGTTTGGTACGATCCCCACATATCTTGTGGCTGGGAAGTTGTTGTTTGTAGGACGCTATAGGTTTCAACTCAGTAATTGACGACCACCATGTTATGGAGCCAGTAAGTGACAGTTGGAACTCAGGCTCTACGCCAATGAAAAGCCAAGTTTGACGAGTAGAAGTGCCATCGCGGTGAGACAGCTGACCCCTGAAGGGACCTCTGCAATGTAACCAGGAAGGGTTACCAGCGGGTCTGGTGACAGTGAATGTTTGGTTATATACGCTATCACAAGAAGGATCTTTTGCCAGTACATCTGGATGGGAAAGGTTTCGAAGCAAGATGGAGAAATTCTGCATCATCTCGAAGCATTGCCAGTTATGAGATGGAGGAGTCAATTCTATATAGCTTCCATGGGGTGATGCATGCCCGGTGCAGACATTTATAATGCAATAACGTGTGTTCGTGGTTCATGGATAATGTAGTTCATTAGAGTACCGGTTTGCATGCAGAAAAATCCCCGGTGCAGTGCCACCACAGGTTTGGATTCCCATGCTAGTATAGCTGAATCAGTCCTGTTTGTCTGGAATTGTGATACAATGCAATAGAGCTTCAAAACTCATTCAGTAGAATCAGACCACATAATGAGTTGCGTCAGGGGCAGGATTTCAGCTGGCTCCAGTGGGAATTCCAGCAAGGCCTTGTTTACCGTGTCATGTAGATGAGCACATATAGGAATATCAAGGGCCCCTGCTACAAAAGTGATCTAAGGAGAAAAACAAGCCATCGATGTATAGGTAAGCCATCTCCTCCAACGCCATCTTCAAGCATGAGTGGGAGGGTGGGATTGGAGAATAGCTTAATGGCTGGGAGTATAGGTAAGTGGCAAACACAAGGAGATAATGGACGGAGCACTGAAACTTTTCAGACACTCACCCCCAGTCATAGATCTGGGTTGAATCTATCATCGTTCTTTAGCTCACTTCGCCACCTCAGTTCAGAGCCAGCTATATGCAAATCTGTCTTGACCCTGTGCCTCATTGGAAAAGTCCAGCCTGAACTGCCAAGCAAGGTCTTCCCTGAACCAGAAACAAGCATCCTAGGACCTGTTTCGGGGTAACAAATGTATAGATAAGTCCCACAAGTTCTGTGACATAGAAACCTCCAGGCCCAGGAAGTGGTGGCTCAACAAAGAAAGAGAGGTACTCTACCTATTTTTATCTAAATGTACAATGTATCATATCATAAATATACTGACACTTAAACAAGACCTATATAGAGCAAGGAAATTTCAGTGCATAGTCAAAGGAAGATTTGTTTATATTTTTATTTTTTATTTTAATCAATTTTAGACAGAGGGATTCAAAAGGTGAGTGGAATCCTCAATAGTTTATAGCAAACACAATATCGTGAGCCACAATACAAATAATAATGACAGAAAGGTCCCAATCACTATCACGCACATACAGACATACACACTTATACCGTTATCATATCACACCTTAAAAACAAAACTCATACATCTACTCATAAAAATGCCACTCATCAAGTGGGGGTCCAAAAGAAATTTGCCTCGTAAATCAATATATAAGCAAAAGCATATAAGCATTCAATGCTGTGCTAAAGAGAGCATGCTCAAAATACAAGATTTAGGGCTTAAGTGGACCCCTTGGGAGCGCCGACGCGCGTTTCGGTGAACGCACCGAAATGCAGGTGCCACCTTCCTCAGGGCAAACAAGGAAATGGTTTTGGCGTTTTAGCTGGGACCTAACAAAAATAAGAAAAGCAAATCAAATCAAACAAAGAGAGAGCAATTCAAGTGTCATTTAATAACTTCATTGGTTTCAAATAGAGGACTAAACAACACAAGGTCATATGTCATAAGTGTCAAACATCATAGAAGAATTTGTTTAAACATTAATATCTAGTGAAAAATTGCATTATTCAATAGAGCCACCTGAACACTGACGAGTCCTGTTTTCCAGGGAGAAGAAAAAGAGCATATAGTATACTTTATTAACATCATGTTTCTAGTGATAAAAGTTAGTTCAAAGGGAAAAAGGAGGGCAGATTGATCGTTTTTGCGCTCACCTGTGGGGAATCTAGTGGTTGTAAATAGGTCCAAGTGAGGACACAGGCAAGAAGAAACTCTGATCTCAGGCGGCAAACGGGGGTCAAGAATGTTCACAAGAACAAAGTCTGCTGGGTAAACATAAAAAAAGGAAGAAAAGGAGAGAAAAAAGAACTCAAGCTGAATGAACAAAAAAAAAAAGAAGAAGAATGACATCGTCATCTTTCTTGCACCGCTAATACATGGAGTATGGAGAGGCGACTATTTCTTGCCTTAATTAAATAAAAGATGGGAAGAAAAAGCTAGCGGTCAGGACAGTAACAAAAAAGCAAAAAAACAAGAATAAAGTGGGGAAGACTATCCGTAGCGTGCTGGTGAACAAAAGAAGACGGATAGAAAGCTCTCTAAACTGTATTTTAAAAGGCAGTCAGAAGGGGTAACAAATAGGGTGGGATAGAAAAGTTACCTGATGGGGGAGTATTGGGTTCGTCGTCAAAGTTGAATCCTTTTAGTTATAAATTTACGGCGACATAATGGTGGGATAAGGATCCCCGATGGCGCTAGAAAAGCCCGATGCCTAATGGTAAAAAAAGAGATATAAACAAAACTCGTGGAAAATTTCGTTTTAGATATTGCAAAACCAGGGCTCTACGGGGTCTAAAGATAAGAAAAGTAAGGGGGCCATACCTGGGGGAACAAGGGTATATGCCACAATGGAAGAAAAAAGGCAGGAGCAGGCTCAAATTGATGCGGTGAATATCAGCGAGACGAGTAATTGGAGGCCTGAAAGAATGAATAAGTAAAAGGCCATTAATCTAGGAAAAACGGGTGGGGAGACACAGCTGTAGTTTATCAGGAGGAGAGCCACAGAGTCAGAGGGAAATACCTGAAGGCACGGGCGCCGCGTGGAAATTCACACCGTCAGAGCGCAAAACTCCGGCGAAAAACGAAGATTCCTCGGGGGCGGGAGAATCATGAACGATCAGGTAAGCACCCGCAGTGGTTAGATGGCCGTTTAAATAGGCCAATGCACGGAGGTAAATGAGGGAAAAAAATGAAAAAAATAAGGAGGGAGGGCGTGGTCAGGTTTAAAGGGGCAAGGAATAATGTAAAGCAGAGGCTTTAAAGCAATGAAAATCACATAGGCGATGGGATAGAACGGTGCAAGGCAAAGGTTTTGAATGGATGAAAATAGCACGGGCATGTAGATAGAATAGTGCAGGGATGAAGGCCACTTAGACATAAAGGTAGAAAAATAGAGACAAAAGTGTAGAAATAATTATTCATGCAGAAAAAGAAGAATAGATATAAGTGAAAATAAAATAAAATAATGTAAAATGAAATAAAATAAAATAAAAGCCCGGGCAGAGTCTGATCTAGAACAACGGAACATGCACAGTGCATGGTCAACAAGCGGGACCTGTTCATCTAGTAGCAAGGGTCAAGAATCCAAATCGGACAATAATAACGGAGGAAAAAATATATATATTTAACAATAAGAGACATATTCAGAAAGATCCAAATCACTGTGATAGGAACATCCAAATCACTGTGATATGAACATCCAGGTGTCAGATAGTGGAAAAAAGGTGCTAGTTCAAAGCAAGTTCTGCTAAGTTCCAATACTCGCCTACATATGAATATCCACGTAATCTGAAAGGGCTCAGGGCTAGAAGACTGAGACAAAGTGTGAAGGATCAGGGGTCACATGGAGGTGGGAAGAGTATTTAGGCTTAAAGAATAGCATTTTCCCATGGAAGGGATTCATTTAGTCAAGTGGTGGCAACAGTGGGGGTTCCTTCTGCGCATTAGCCCTCTAGGGCTCAAGGCAGACCTCAAGCAGCCTGGCATTCCTCTGTGGGAACAAGGCAGCGCTTCATCTGGGATGCCAAGAGGTCCAGAAGTGTACTGACGAGGTCCAATATTTACAGCTGGTGTCCGCCTGTGAAGAGGATTTATACTACTCTCGCATCTGGTTCCGGAAAGACATTTCCTTCCCCTGTCAGGGCTTCAAGAAGTATGGGGTGTCAAACGACTAGTGTCATGTTCCTTTGTTGGTGCTGGAGGCAAGCCCTTTGAAGTGTAAGTGGGACAGGGAACAGTTCCACCCCCATCCATTCACACCTTTTACCCTCTTGTATCACTGTCCGGGAGGAATACAGAAACTCCAACAGCACAAACATACACAGCCATGTGACCCAGGAAACTGGCAGAAGGCACAAATGGTTAGACCAAGAAAATGTCAATTTTCTGAATTTGGCATTTTCAGAATTGTGACTTAAAATCCAATTTCACCATTAAAGAATATTTTAAATTACAACTCATTTCAGTGCAAGCACCATATTTCTATCTGCTGCCAAACAAAACGAATCACTTATTAAATCTAATAAGGAAACCCCATGTTAGTCAATGGGAGAGATATGCTTTACAGTAGTGAAAAATGACTTATGAAGTTTTGCACTACCATGTCATGTAAAAGCTATAGCTACCTGTTCTACCTTTTCAATAAAAGGCACCCTGCTCTATGAGCCTTTAAGGCCTACCCCGGGGGCAACGTATATCCATTAAAAAGGAAGGCTTGGCCCTGGAAAAAGTTTTTCCAGGTCGAAATGTAGGTTGAAAACTGCACCTCAGGCTGCAATTGCAGGCCTGAGGCATTATTTAAAAGGCTACTTTAGCGATTGCACAATTAATTTTGCAGGCCCACTAGTAGCATTTGCTTTACAGGTTCTAGGTACATGCCGTACCATTTACTAGGTACTTACAAGAAAATTAAATGTGCCAGTTAGGTGTAAGCCAACTTTACCATGTTTGAAGGAGAGAGAAAAAGCACTTGAGCAATGGTTAGCTGTAGTGAAGTGCACAAAGTCCTAATTCCCCCAAAACTCAAATTCAGCAAACCATGAGGAGTGAAAGACAAAGGTTTTGGGGAATACCACTCCAAGGATGTCAGGTTTAATATATGTCCCCCAGCTGAGCACAGAGAGAACTACCTACCCTCATGGAAATTCTCATAGCTAAGTTGGAAAAACCTGGAAAGACCGTCAGCATTATTGTAGTCAATAGCAGGGTGAAGTTCCACCCTAAAGTCCATTCCCTGTAGGGAGTTGAACAACTTAAACATTTTGGGATTCTTACCTCCTCATCTGCAATGGCCATCTGAGGGGTCTGTTGTCTTCCTGAACCCGGATGTCAATCCCAAACAAATATGGTCTTACCTTCTTCAGTGCCCAGACCAATGCAAATATTACACATACAAACAGAACTCCCTAAACCACAGATTCTTTGATATTTGTAAGTGCAATGTAAATATTCCGAGCCCACAATCATTCGCAATATACTTTATATTACTCAAGCAATTTCTTCAAGATTATCTCATACCTGTATACAGACGTACAATTATACTAAAAAACATTTATTCAAAAAACACAACCAAAGGGACATAGTAAACAAACATTATTTACATTTATAGGTACAAGACAATACTTCAAATATCTATTGACCTATAGCAAATACACATGAAGAATTGCACATAAAGAAATTAACACATCTAAAGGAATAAAACACACATTTAGCATAAACTCAAACAACTTAATATTTATATATCTATTTGCTCAAATAAGTGTTTTTGAATAAATGTTTTCAAGTATAATTGTAGGTCAGTATACAGGTGTGTGATAATCTTGAAGAAATTGCTTGAGTAATATAAAGTATATTGCAAATGAATGTGGGCTCTGGATAATTATGTAAACCTTACAAATATACAAAAAATCTATGGTGTATGGGTTCTCTTTGTGTGTATCGTATATGGATCCCTCCCCATACTTCCTTAACAGGATCACTCCCCATTGTGTGGTAGTAGCAGACCACTGTAAATGCTTCCCTTTTAATTGCACTCCAGCTCTGTTCTCTGGCAAGTAGCTTTCTGCTAATGAAGCCTATAAGTTGGTCTAGGCCCTCTCACTTAGCTGTGAGAGGACAGTCTCAATGCCAAGCTCTGAGGCATCTTTCTGAACAATGTATATACACATGGCCTCCTTCAAGGTGTTGACAGCATTCTGGTACGCCTCTGTCCAGATTACCTTTCTTGGCTGCTTCTTGGAAGTCAGATTTCTCAAGGGGGCAACAATGGTGCTGTACCCCTTAACAGATCTTCTCTAGTATCCGGTAAATCCAAGGAAGGCTCTCATTTCAGTCTAAGTCTTGGGGAGGGTCCCAAGCCAAGATGATTTGTATTTTGGCCTAAAATGTCTGCACCTTATTGTCCAAAGCATACCACCAATACCTGCCCTATCTGGCATTTTCTGACCTTGATAGTCAGGCCTGCCTATTACAGGGCCTGAAGCACTTCCTGGAGGTGGAGAAGGTGGTCCTCCTAGCTAGAACTAAAGAAACAATGTTGTCAACGTAGGCAGCCCTGAAAGCTTCACCGCAGCGAGGCTTCTGTTAACCAACCTCTGGAAGGTAGCAGGAGCTTTCTTTAACCCAATTGGCATCAGTTTGAACTGAAAGTGGTACTCTGGGGTGGAGAAAGCAGACCTCGCCTTAGCTTTGTCAATTTAGGCAGGATGCCAGTACCCGGACATGAAATAAAACGTGCTCAGGAATTTGGTTTCTCCCAACTGATTTATGAGCACATCAGCTCGGGGAATGGGGTGTGAGCCAGTCTTACTGACTGCGTTAAGCCCTCTATAATCCACACAGAACTGGGTTCTAGTGTGCAGCCCGGTTGGGCGTCCTCGGATACCAGCACCAATGGTCTGGACGAAGGGTTGTTGGAGTGCTCAATCACCCCTTGTTCCAGCATCTTAGATACTTCCTCTTTGATGGTGATTTTCAATTTCAAAGAAAGCCTGCAGATCCTATTCATCACAGGCATGAAGTACCCTGTGTCAATGTCATGGGTACACGTTGAATGAGCCCAAGGGCCAGAGATAACAGGGAGGCAAACTACCCCAGCAAGTGGCTGCAGTCTATCTGTTGTTGATCAGGGTAGTGGTGAGGTTGACACCTTCCATTGACCCACCCTGCTCCTTGGAAGACAGGAGGTCAGAGAGAGGTTCACTCTCCTCCTCCACTCCACCATCGGTTGCCAGGAGCATGGTGACTTTAGACCCCTAATAATAGAGCTTGAGGAGATTGATATGTAGGACCTTCACGGGGTACCTGGGGATCTTCAGGTCCACCAAGTAGGTGACCTTGCCCTTGTGCTCCTTCACCTCATAGGTTCCGGACTAGCAGTACTGCAAGGCTTGAGGCTCCTCTGATTCCATTACCCACACTTTTTGACTAGGTTGAAACTCAACCAGAGTGGCCTTCTGGTCATACCAAATGTTCATGATCTCTTAGTTGGTTTCCAGGCTCTCCAGAACTGCTTCATCTGAGTCCGGAGAGCCAAGATATAGCAGACTACATCTCAAGGAGGTTTCCTGGGAGCTTGTATCCACCTCTCCTTCACAAGGCTGAGAGACTCTTTGACAGGGTGGCCATAAAGGAGCTCAAAGCCTTCTGTGGCATCTCCCTGTAGGAGAGCAACAGACATGGTAGGAGGATGTCTCACTTCTGCCTGAAGGGTTCTGATAGTCCCATTGTCATGCCTTTGAGGGTCTTTTTGAACCTCTCAACAAGCCCATTGGTTTCGGGATCAGAGGCTGTGGAGAACTTACATGTTACTCCACACTAATCCCACATTGACCGCATGTACACTGACATGAAGTTGATACCCCAGTCAGATACTACTTTCTAAGACAAAGCTACTTGGGTAAATAACCCAAAAGGTGCCCTGTTCAAACAAAGGGGGGTCCCTAGTGCTTGGATGGGTAGACAGGGGAAGTAGGGAACAAGGAGGTCTTCGAAGAAAGAACAGAACCCACTGTCTACACAACGTCTGATATCATTAGGCCCAGGATTGGGTCACATTAATAAGAAAAAAACCAAGGGCAGAAATAGACTCAGGGAAGACCTGAGTCGTTAGTGGCATCCTTGATATAAAGGCTTCTTCTGTGTTGTCCCACACGCCTTACATCTTCGTTGCCCTGATGAAGGTGTAGTTCACACCGAAACGTGCGTTGGCCTCTGCTCCCTCGTGCTCTCTGAGTGAATTAATTTATCCCTACCAATTGGGAATGCACGAGCCTACCTGAAGTGTTACCCTTTTTCTGTTGAAGTCCTATATCGCTGAGGCGATTTTTAAACTTTATTGGCAAATTTAAATGTATACTGTGTGTATTTGTATCGCATTTGGTCTATATATGAACATGTCGTCTGAATGAGTGTATGTTTGTTTGTCTTTACGTGTGGGACCTTTATGTACAGACAAAACATTTTGTATGCCATATGGCTTAACCTTTATACAAAAATTATCATTTGTGAATACTGTTATTGAAATAAAATTGTTCTATTTTTATCTCTCTGATTTCCCTATTATTCTGAGTCTATTTCTGCCCTTGGTTTTTTTCTTATTAATGTGACCCAATCCTGGGCCTAATGATATCAGACGTTGTGTAGACAGTGGGTTCTGTTCTTTCTTCGAAGACCAAAAGGTGCCCTGGCCACTGCGGGTGCAGTCACTATCCACAGGGGTATAGCCTAAGGGTACCAGGTGGTGTAGGCTGCCAAGACCAGGACCAGGATGAACCTGATATCCAGCCTAGTCTTGAAGCACAGCTCATGTATGTCTCCCAGGTTGGCAATATCCTACCCTGTATGCTCTTCCTCTATTTGGGCCATTTTTCCATGCTCCTTCTTGACTATCCTCTCGGACTGGTCATTCACACCCGTTAAGACAATCCTAACATCTCCATATGGGACTGGTACGCAACTGCCTTCCAAATGGTTTGCTACTTGTCATTCCTTAGCAAGTTCACTGTAGACAATGAGCTTAGAATCAACAAGGCGGTGGCTCAGCTCTGAAAAACAATGACTCTGGGGCACCACTGACTGACTGACCATGTGCCCACAGAGAATAAGATTGAACAGCTCATCATAAATACAAACATTGCTACCCAACCATACAGTATCTTCTTGGAGTAGTCCATAATGTTAAACAGGACAGACATGACAGCTTCAGTTTGTCCCTAAACTCCACTGTACACTTTTCTGGGGAAAGACCACACCATACATATTGACAAGTGCGTCCTTCATGAGGGAATACCTCATCCAGTCAGTCTTCCCCTTTGGCAAGTAGTGAATCCCTCCCTTCATTGAAAATGTTCTGCCAGAGCCTGGCTCTCCAATCCTTCTCAGGGACCTTGTGCATCTCTATGGCAATCTCATAACCTTCGAACCACTTTCAATGTCACCCCCCCCCCCAGAAAAGTTAGGCATGAGATCCTCAGGAATGTGAACTCTCCTATTTCTACTGGACACTGGATTATTGCTGCCATCAAAACTGCTGTTTGGCCATGAGGTCCAGCTTCTTCTCCAGAGCAATTTATTTTCCTCTATGGCCCTGTCAGCCTCTGGAACACTCTGGGCAGCTGCCTCCTCCCATTTTACTTTGGCCAATTACAGTTGAAACTTCATCTCAGCTCTGCTGTCCTCCAGTTCCTCAGAGGGCAGGGTGCGGGAAGAGATGCTGCTGCCTGCTCTAGATCTGGCAGGAGACTTCACTTCTGTGGCCCTTTTCTCTCCTTTAGAGCCATGACCAGGAGGTTTTCTCCCTCCTCTTCCTAAATCCTTTCCTCCTCCTCCATCTCTATTTCCTCATCCTCCTGCTGCTCCTGAACTGCAGCTTGTACACGCTGGCAGGTCTCCTCCCAGGCCCAGAGGGACCCCTGGAGCTCCTGCTTCTTGAGGCTCTTGGTTGCTGACTCCCTTGAGCTATCCATGGTGTAGCTCTCCAGGTTGTTGAGCTCAAACTCCATGCTTGCAGGCAGAGTTACAGGTATACAAAGTCAAGTGGAATGGAAGGTATTAGAAATTGGGATTCTGGTTGGCAGAGGTATGCACCCTGTGCAGGCCGGAACTACAATCCTAGTCAGGGTAAGTTAGATACACACCATAAATTAACTTGTGCTCACCTTCTGGTAACTTGGCATAGAACAGTCAGGCTTAACTTAAAGGCAATGTGTAAAGTATTTGTGCAACACTTCAAACAGTAAAACTGTGAAAACAACACACAAAAAGATACCACACCTGGTTAGAAAAATAGACCCTAACTTAATGAACAAAACAAGGCCAAATAACAAATAACAAATAGGCACTAACGGAGTTATGAATTTTTAAAGATTAAACTGAAATGTAGTGCTTAAAAGCAAAAAGCGCCAACAGGGGCTACTTGCACTAGACTGGGTCAAATGCAAAAGTTCAGGCCGACAGCGATCGAGCACTAGTCAGATAAAGGGACCAACCTTGCCCCCCTGCAATGTACCTTGTTGCACTGTCAACAAAGACCAGATGCTTGGCGCAGAGGAAGTGATGCGTCGTCTATCGCTTCAGATGTAGGCAATGTGTTGGTTCTGAGCCACACAATTCAGAGAATTGTCATCATTGAAAAACAAGATGTAGGTGATGCCTGATCATTAGGCTGTGCGAGTCGAGGATGGGTTGGAAACTGGAGGCGATGCACGGCCCACTTGCCGATTAGATGTCTTTGGTCCTTTTAGCAGCAGTTAAGTGTCAGCGTGAGGGAGATGCGCAGGTTCCGAGCCATCCAACAACAGCGATGCATTGATTTTGGTAGTTGCAGCACTTCATACCCACTTCCAAGGTCCCAGGACTGGATTGGCACCACTTAGCAGAGAAACACTCTCAGATGGAAGAGTCCAGGTGCTATAAGTAGATGGGTTGGAAGTGTTTAATGTCACTGAGACTGGAAAACTGGAGGCAAGCAGACAAGCCCTTTGAGTCACTCTGGTTCTATTCTGGGTTTGGAGAGATGCAGGTCCAGGCCTTCTCACTACCAGGCAAAAGGGCAGCAGGTCAGCACAGCAGAGCAGGAGTCTAGCAGTCCAGCATAGTGGCAGTCCTTGTAGCAGTACAGAAGGCCTTCTTCCTTTCAGAGTATCCACAGGTCCAGAAGTGTACTGAGTTGGTGACATCAGGGGTCCAATATTTATACCTATTTGTGCCTTTGATGTGGGAGAGACTTCAAATAGAGGCCTTTGAAGTGCATAGAGTCTGTCATGTAGTTCCTAGGAATCCCCAGGACCTAGGCGTTATGGATGTCCTAAACTGAGGACTCCGGACACCCCCACAGGATACGTCAGCCATGAGACCAGCTAGCTCTACAGTGCCACTACCACCCACTGTATCTTACAGTGGTATAGGTAGTTTCTGGCAACCACTGAATATGACAACCCTGATTCCTCAGGGATCGTGGAAAACAGTACAGTACTTTTTGCTCAGTCACTTGTGCTCACTTATTCTCAGATAATACACAGGATGGCGATTAGCATCAGTCTTGTGTAAAACATATTTGCTGCGACAATCAGGAGACAGAAGCATACGAAAGAAATCACAAGTACTAATATAGTAAACAGAATATACATTTCTACCATAGCGCTAAGAAGATGAACATATACAGTTCAGATAAGACAGTAGCACTTGCATACTCCTATAATGTACGCCCTCTGTAATTTGCCTAAGTTTACCTAAGGTGTAGCATGGATATGTGTATAGATATATATGTGTATAGCCAAGAATCCCATAGGGAAGAACCAAACCCCTCACCAGATGGTAGAAAATGAAAGACTCTGCTCCGAGGATGACACCCTGCAAGGGATGTCAGACCGATGCGTGTCGAAGATTCAGCATGCAGGACCTTCTGCCAGCGTGGAAGGAGTTCTCCTCTAATTTGCAGGGTGGAAACAGGGTCTGATATACTAGAGTGGTCACTCCAGGGTTTCTGCTAGAATAGATAGGTTTTCAAAACCTATCATAAATGTTTTGAAAATAATCATAAATGTATTTCTAAAACGATGCGATCATGCACAGCGGGCTTGTTGGACAGGGAAGAAAAAAAGTGGTGACCCTTATATAAAATAAATATGCAGTGTTTGAGGACATGTTTATGCACGTCAAGTACAGGGATTATGATAAAATACTATGAGCCTGGTGTCGAAGAGACAAGAGCAAGCTACGAGGTAAAAGGTCACCTGTTCAGAACAGTTATTGTCGTGTGGAAGGGACAATGTATGTTAAAAGGGGGCATACATGACAGAACTAGCCTAAAGGACATGACAAGTCCCTGCCCTTCCTGCCCTGACTCACAACAGGGGGGTATGCAGCCCTTTGTGTGGGGACAGGACACAGCCTATTCAGGATTAAGTGTCATTTCCTCCCTCCCATTCTGCCCATGATGGCCCATGAGGATGTAGATGGCCCATCAGTCACACCTAGGCTCCCTTTGTGTCTGGCTGTCTAGAGGGAATGCACAAAGCCCATCTGTCATTCCCCCTTGACGTGTATTCACAGATAGGTAGAAGACACCATGATAACTTTCTAAAAGTGGCTTTTTCAGAATTACAATTTAAAATCCAACTTCACCATAAATTGGGATTTTTAAATCATAATTCAAGAGACACCAAACCTGGCGGGTGTTCCATCTCTTCCCAATTGAAAATTACACTTATAAGATGTAATAAGGTAATCCCAATGTTAACCTAAGAGGGGCTCCACCGTGCTCCCGCCCACCCTGTGGTCCGCATAAACCATGGAACCGTACCATATCTGGTACTTACTGGCCAGATAAACCGCAGAACCCTGCCTTATCTGGTACTTATTGGCCTTGATAGTCAGGCCCACCTTCTGCAGTGCCTGAATCACCTCCTGGAGGCGATACAGGTGTTCCTTCCAGCTGTAGACAGCTATGTTATCCAGGTAGCCAGCACAGAATGCATCCTTCACAGCCAGGACCCTGTTGACCAACCTCTGAAAGGCAAGGGCATTCTTCAACTAAAGCGTATTCCCCAAAACTGAAAGTGGCCCCCTAGGCTTGAGAATGCAGACCTCTCTTTTGCTGTTTCAGGGAGAGTAATCAGCTAGTACCCTGATGTTAAATCAAAAGTACTGAGGAACTTGGCTGTGTCCAGCATGTCTATGAGCTTATGAGTTTGACAGATGTGTGTGCATCAGTTTTGATGACGGAGTTCAGACCCCAGTAGTCCACACAGAAGGTCTGGAGTGGCGCAAGGTGGGGAAGCCTTGGTTACCAGCATAGCAGGGACTGTTGGAGGGCTCAGTTATCCTTAACACTAGCATCTTAGAGGCTGCCCCCTTGATACTGGCCCTCACATTATCTGACAACCTGTCACAGGTGACTGTATGCAGTGTCAATGTCATGGATGCACAGGTGTGTGAGTCCAGGGGTGAGGGAGAACAAAGAAGCACACTGTCCCAGTAACTAATGACAGTCACTCTGCTCTTCTGGGGTCAGTGTAGGTGAAATGTTGACACATATTATTGAATCATAGTGTTCCTGGACAGACAGGGGTCAATGTGAGACTCACTCACCTCCTCCTCTCCCTCATCTTTCCCTATGAGCATGCTTGTTTCAAACCTCTCAAATACGGGTTTGAGGCAGTTCACATGGAGCACCCTTAAAGGGTTGCTAAGGGTCTTGAGAGCCACCAGGTAGGTGGACACCCCGTTCTGCTCCTTCACCACTTATGGGCCTGTCAAGTGATCCTGGAGAGCTTAACTCAGAGGCAATGTGCAAAGCATTTATGCAACACTTCAAATAGTGAAAACACACCACAAAAGAAGCCCACAACCGATTTAGAAAATAGAGTTGTTTTTAATAAATAATACAAGACCAAAACAACAAAAATCCAATCAATAGAACTGGAGATATTGGATTTTAAAGTTTGTACTGAAAATTGCACCAAAAAAGACAAAGCACCAATTAGATATATCTGGTCATGCTGCGATGGTGTGGGGGCCAGCTACAGGGACCCAGTTAGGCCCGCTGAATAGAGTACCCTAAATCCTGGTTCTAGAGCGTTGTGTGAATCCGTGTCGAGGATGCACCGTGCAACCAAAGCAATACGCTTGTTCCAAGATGTGGCAAGGCTACGGTGCAAGGTCCTGTTGTGTTATCTTCGAGGATCTCTTTTATGGGGCTTGCATTGCGATGTCTGGTGTCAGGGATGCAACATGCAGTTGGGGATGCATCAGTTCTGAGGAACAGCGAGGCTATGATGCTAGTACAAGTGGAGATAATAATAAGACATGCCACAATTGACACCGAAAGTGTGAACCAAACAAAAAAAGAAATTCAAAGCTTGATACTTGTATGAAACAGAAATATGTGTAAATAGTTTTGTTGCAATAGAATACATACAACTGCAATGGTATTTAAAGTCTATCCATAAACTAGACAAGCACTGCCATAGCCAATAGGCCTCGCTTTTGGGACCGTATAAGTGTTTTGCCAGAGCTATTGGATTTGCCAATGTTTTTAAGCTATTTTGTAGAGCAGTGTGGCAGCTGTGCAGCAGGTTTAAAAGTTATAATAAAGTGTTATAAGCATTTTTGTTTCCTTATATATAACCAAGTAAACATTATGCACAAACAAGCCTATTAATTTTTTTTTACAGATACAATGTCTTACAGTTTGTCTATCCTGGTGCTGAGGTAATGCTGTGCTGATGCTCAGATGATGCTGAGTTATACTGACATGGTGCTGAGGTGATGGTGTGCTTGAGCGGAGGCGGTGCTCAGTGATGCAGAGGTGGTGCTGAGTGATGCGGAGTGGGTACTGTGATGGGGCTGTGCTGGTGCTGAATTGGGGCTTTGATGATGGAGGTGCAATGATGCGGAGGTGGTGCTGTGCTGATACGGAGGTGGTGCTGTGGTGGTGTTGAGTGATGCTAAGGAGATGCTGCGCTGGTGCTGATGTGGTGCTGAATGATGCTGTAGCAGCACTGAGTGATGCTGTGCTGGTGCTACGCTGATGCAGAGGTGGCGGTGCTGCACTGGTAGTGAGGTAGTTCTGCACTGGTGTTGCACTGGTAGTGAGGTGGTGCTGTGCTGGTGCTGAGGCAGTGCAGTAGTGCTGCGCTGGTGCTGCACTGGTGCTGAGGTGTTGCTGTGCTAGTGCTGAGGTGGTGCTGCACTGGTGCTCAGATCATCCTGAGTTAAACTGAAGTAATGCTAAGGTGGTGTTGTGCTTGTGCGGAGGTGGTGCTCAGGTGGTGTTGGGTGCTACTGAGGTGTTGTTCAATAATTCTGAGGTGGTGCTGGGTGATGCTTTGGTGGTGCTTTGGTGATGAAATAATGGTGCTCAGGTGGTGCTGAGTGATGCTGAGGTGGTCATGTGGTGGTGTTGAGTGATGCTGAGGAGATGCTGGTGCTGAGTGATGCTGTGCTGGTGCACAATGTTGAAGTTGTGCTGTGTTAGTAATCATAGTAATCAGTTGCTGATGCACTGGTGTTGTGCTAGTGCTGAGGAAGTGCTGCGCTTGTGCTGAGGTGATGCTGCGCTGGGGCTGAATAATGTTGAGGTGGTGTTTTGTTGATTGTGGTATTGCTCAGGTGCTGCTCAGTGACTCTAAGGTGGCGCTGCGGTGGTGCTGCTGAAGTGGTGCTGAGTGATGCTGACTGGTGCTAAAGTGGTGAGGCGCTGATGCTGACATGGTTCTGAGGTAGTGCTTCACTGATGCATTGGTGTTGCGGTGGTGCTCAGGTGGTGCTAAAGTGGTGCTGTCCTGGTGCTGAGTGATACTGAGGTGGTACTGTGATGGGGTGGTGCTGCGCTGGGGATGAGTGATGCTGAGGTGGTGCTGTGGTTGTGGCTTTGCTCAGGTGCTGCTGAGTGGTGTTGCTGTAGTGGTCATGAGTGACGCTGACTAGTTCTGAAGTGGTGCTGTGCAGATGCTGGGGAGGTGTTGCAATAGTGTTGCACTGATGCTGAGGTGATGCTCTGATGCCACAATTGTGCTGTGCTGTGCTGGTGCTGAGTGATGCTGAGGTGGCGATGAGTCAAGCTGAGGAGGGGGTGCTGTGCTGGTCTATGACATTTATTTTCTGAAATTCTGTCTGCTTACAGTGTCTTAATCCTTCTAAAGAGGATACATTGCAAAACATTGGCCGTCAAAACAACTAAATAAACATATAAATCAGCTTAAACACAACACCACCATCATTTATTTATAGTAAATACAATTTTACAGCTTAAAATAACTACTGGGGAGCGGAGCACAGAGAAAGAGCTGCAACAAACAAGCATTTGCAATGCAATAGGTCTCGGATTTCTCAGAGTTTAAGCTATTGGCATTGTAAATGACAATGCCTTTTATTTATGTGTTTTTATAATTAACACATAAATAAAAAGCATTTTCATTTACAATGACGATAGGCCAAACTCTTGTAAATGCGAGACCTATTTCCTTTCAAAGAAGCGCCCACCATTTTCCCGGGCTGATTGGAAAGTAAAAGCATGCAAGGCACATTGAATGTTGCAGAAAAGCCTGTCATGCAACCTGTTGACAACGGAGTTTTAATATAAGGAGTGAAATGTGTAAAGTTCCTGCCCAAGGGTCATCATGTGTTTTGTGCCAGCGTCACATGGTGACGAGAACAGGGCAGGCCATGTACTTTTGCCTCCCATCATGTGGGTGGAGCCAAAACCGGTCTCCAAAGATGCTCACATAATTGTCTGGTGATTGCTACACCATGAAAAAGAAAAAAACATTATGATCGCAGTTCATTCCCCCTTTCTCTCCCAACCACTTTAAAAGAACTCTCCAAAACGTTGTCCTCCCCTGACTTTAAATATGAGATTAACTATTCTTCAGAATATAGACAAGGCTGCCTGACCTGTAATGATGGAGTCCAAGATGCAGCCACAAGACTTACAACAGCCTTTAGCCTCTGGGCTCACATTACACCCTCTCTGCACTAACGCCAGCTGGCTTCCCATTATCTGCTGGATTCATTTCCGATACCTGCGCATCCCAGACAAGGCCCCCCGAGACCTAAAAATGGAAGTAAAACTACAAGTCCCAGAATGCCAAGTGTTGTTGGTTTACAAGTCAGGCTACGATTGTTTACCATTAGCATCGCAACTTGCTTGCCCTTTCCTTCTCAACGTGACGGCGCCTCGGAAGCTAAATTGAACGTAAGGCACCTTTCCGTTTATGTTAAGGGGAGAAAGTCTGCATTCTGTAGGATGCGGCAAAACACAGCTGTCAAAGTCGCACCATATCATGGTTGACACTTTAATGCAGTACATGATTCTTAGCCAGCAGTACATTGCCTTCTAGGAGATGTAGTGTTTCTATAACTATGAATAAGCATGCGCTCACAGTTCCCTGCATGTGCAGGGTTGAGGGATAAAAACCAGAAATGCCTGAAGGTGCCACATATGTGTCTGGGGCAGTGCTAGGCTGAACAGTGCAAGAGCACCCCTTCGGGAATGGCAGGGTGCAGAATCTTGCATGCGTGCCGTAAACTAATCAGATCACGGCTTCATCTTGGGATCTATAAAATATATCCAGGCAGGGCACAAGTCCTAAAAAAAGAAGTGGGGGGACGCGGTCACCGGAAGTGACGTCACAACAGGAATCTCATGAAAAGAAGTGGGGGGACGCTGTCATCGGAAGTGACGTCACAACAGGAATCTCATGAGTATTCATATGCCTTTAGATGACCGGGCATTTCACAGCACTGCTACCCCTGGTCTGTTCCTCGATGTCCTTTGCAACCCCCCCTCCCCCCCACTCCCCCGAGGGGGTGCCCCAGTTGCACAACGAAGTGCTCAAAAGTGCACAAGATACAGAAGGACACACATTCCAAGCGTTAACCGCCAACGCCTGCTCGCTCTGCCTCCCAATCACTCCAGCCTGCACACACCACCGGTGCCTCTTAAAGTCTCCAATTACAAATATTAGCATATCTTTGGTAATTTACGGGAAACTTCCCTCCCACCCGGGCTCTCTGCTCACACAATGCTGTCCAGCTTTTGGGCAGGGGGGACGGCATCCACCCGGAAAAACCTGGTAAAATAAGTGGGGGGACGCCGTCCACCCGCGTGGTACCCCGACTCGAGCCCTGTATCCAGGTGACCCAGTGGTTTCATGTTACTTCCGCAAACAGATCTGCAGGTCATTATATCCTCTCCTGAAGTATTTGTAGGGAGAAGGGGACGGCGAATAAAACGCTGAAACCCAACAAACATGGAATGCTGGTCTTTCCAGTTACACTTAAGAATTGTCAGTGTGCCAGAGCTCGGAAACTCCGAAACATAATCCACCGCTGCTTCACAAAGGGCACTGCTGCAGCTGAGCTTGATGCTTGCGCTATATAAATGCATCGTTATGCTTAGAAGGTGATTATGTGGATGAAGGAAATAATTGAATACAAGGCCCGCCGCTGTGTGAGATGTATAATTCAAAGGGATGCATGAATGTGTGTATGTGCGAATTGTGTGGTTCAAACCTAAACATGCTACAAAATGCCGTGCAGTTAGGGAGGGGGCAACAATCGCCAGAAATTGTGGATTGCAGAAGGAAGTGGTGGCGGGGAAGACGGGAAGACACGGTGGCCATGGGGTCAGATTATAGGAAAATAACTAACGGCTGTAAAATTACCGCCCTGAAATATCGCTGCATTTTGTATAATAAAGCTAGCCAGTCACACAGTAACTTTGTCGATAACAGCCCGTACCATGTATTGCGCCATACATTTGCTTCATAAACTAACCAGAGCTCAAGCAACAAACAGGAAAGAACATTAAACAAGCCGAACATGCGCGTGGTATTTTGTCGCGCATACGTACGATGTAAGGCATCGCGCGCATGCGAGACAAATAGTGCGAATACGCCCACGAATCAAAAAGCAAACAAGCACTGAAAATGCAATAGGGCGCATATTTACGCGAGTCCTATTGCATTTTTAACGGAAGTGCAGACGTAAAAGAAGGCATGAACAGGAGGGGGTTGGAAGGTGTTTGTGGTCGAAGAAGTCACGAACTACAGGAGGGAACGGGGAGAGGCAGGGGAGCAAAACTGTTTATGAAGTAAAGGGGCCGATAGCCTCGGAAGGGAAAAAATGACGACATACCCGGGATTACAAAGCTAAGCACCAATCACAATGCAGAAAATATGATGCAAGTGAATCAAACAGAAGGCTGGAAAGTGGGCGGAGCTTCCCCCACTATACTGTATACAGCATCTCTCGGTGAGACAGCGCATGCGCTGCTTAGCCGAGACCTAAAAAGGCGTTTTAACACTTAGAGAAGTTCCTCGTTTAAAGTCAACAGCACTATACCATTCTGTGTGGTGCAACTGTAAGAGTATTGAACAACAGCCTATGAAAACTAATACAAATTTGGACTGTTAAGATCTGGTTACATTGATAGGCCTATCATGAAGTGTATGCAGAACACGGAGCTGGCTGAAAAGATAGTCTTCCTCAGCTCTCATGTTCTGTTTACCTTCCAGAAAGCTGGTTTACGAGGGAGGTAATAAACGGCAAGAACTAAGCCCACTTGCAGCAGCTGTGTGTGGAGGAGGGGACAGACATCTGACCCAAACCTGTGGTGGCTTCACACCTTCGATCCCTGGCATGTATCACCCCATAATATTAAAATCAGTGACTGAATAGTTGCGGATGGGGAAAGGCGAACATTAATAGCAAGGAGAGGGCAGTAACATGAGGAACAGCGGGATACAGACAGAGTCAAAAACAAGAGACAGTAGAGGAGGTCGGGAGGAGCCATCAAGACAAAGCTTTTAAATATTGTTTTGTCTTAAAATGTGAAGTCAGGCTATTGTTTTGTATATAAATCCTGCTTCTTTCTTCTGCTGTTTGTGATGACAGTCCAATGCCAGTGCTGTTATAAAGGGAATCACATGATCGTGCACAAACAGCTGTTCAAAACAACAAACCAAAGCAAAGTGAAGAAGGATTGCAAGGAAACAAAAGAGAAATAAACAAACAAGCATTCATAAAAGTAACAGGGCCAGTCACCAGTGGCAAGAACCACCCACGGGAAGGAGGGACAAATGTGAGCTAATAGCCACAGAAAGGTAAGGAATTTTAAAAAGCGCACACAAGAATAAATGGCAAGCAAGGGGCGTGTTATGAGCCACTCAGATAAGATATATTAGGTCTCCAGAGCAAAACCTACACAAGCACTGGCATAGCCAATAGATCTTGCTTTTGGGACCTTATAAGTATTTAGTTATGCAGCACAATATCCTTGTTGCAACAACATCAACTGTTGCATGGCTAAACACTTATAAGGTACCAAAGGCGAGACCTATTGGCTATGCCAATGCTTGTTTTCTATTTGATGGAAAGGTTTAGGTCTTCAAACAACACCAGTCAGTGATTTGCTGCACGAAGGACCCAGGGATGTGATGAGGCTAGAACAAGGAGGCTGTGCCCGAGAACTGCCTATTGCTTGTAACACGGAACGGGTTCAGAATATCTACATTCATCTGTATTTTAATAATCCCACCAAACATCAGCATGAAGAATCCCAATAAACATCTGCATCAACTCACATACCTCAACCACTCCCCCACCCCACTAATGTTAACACCCAACTGCTATTTATTTCCTCTCCCCAAGGAAATTCTAGTGAATTCATGGAATGGTTGCTTGAGTCACTAAACTAACCCCAATAACCAATAACATGAGTAGCCTCTAGCCTTGGGTTCGGTAGCAGCATGCTGCCCAGGGTAAAGCGCTTCAGCACCTCGTCAGGGGTAGTAAGTGTTATATAAATGCAATTACAATTTACCATGGATTTCTGAGGCTTAGATATCTGTGTGAGTGAGAAGGGCTGTGGGGTGGGGGTTCAAGAGCTAGAGAGGGGAAGAAAGAGAAGGCTTTGACTGTTGAAGAGAGGCTAAAGAGGATGGCGTGAAAGAGCAGGAGGGAGAGAGTGACAGGAAGTGAAGTAAGAGTGTGTAGAGAGAGAGCGAGTGGGGTTGGGTGAGGGAGCGGGCTGAGGGCAAGGTGTGTTTAGGAACATCAAAGGTTTTTTAAATGAAGTGACATCATTGAAGATGGAGTAGGTGGGAGAGAAGTGTCATGGCGAGGTGCGACGAGAGATGAAAGAGAGGTGGGATTGGTAAGGGCAGAGAGAGGTTGGTGACAACGTAAGGGATGAGTGGGGGAAAAGGACAATACAGATATAAAAATAGGAATGGGAAAGAGGAGAAGATGAGGGTCCGAGAAGATGGTGAAGTGAGGGAGAAAAGGGGGCTAAGAAAGCACAAAGTAGAAACAGGAACAGGGAGAAGAAGGGTTCAGAAGTGTGATGAACAGGAGATGTAAAGGGGGACAGAGTGGCGGGAAACTGGAATGAAAAAGACAAAAGGTGGAGACGGGGCAAAGTATGAAGAGAGCTGAGGTTGAGAAGATAGGAAAAGCAATAAGAAAAGGAGGAGCTAGTGAGACCATGTATGATGTCCAGGCTCGTTCACGTATGGAGCGGAGATTCTGGCAGAGTGAGGGGAGGAAAAGTGGGGAGAGCCCGTGAGCAAGAGAAGAGAGTCTGGAATGAAAAAGACCAGCGAGAACAAGGGGAGAGAAAGGGCTAGAAGGGGAGGGGATGTGGTCCGTCGGCTAGACTGCCGTCTTTCGTGCTGGAAACCAGGGTTCGAGCCTCAGGGTCGCGTTCACATTCTGTGATTCTGGGCAAATCACTTAATCTCCCCGTGCCTGAATGTGTAATGTAAATACGGTGCTCGTGTAAAGTGCTCTGATACCTTTGGGTCGAGTTTGCGCTATATAAATATGCAAAAAAAAAGAGTTGTCAAGGGAGCAGGAGAGGGTGAGAAAAGGCACTTCATGCGAGTGTGTGAAAGAGCAGTAGATTGGGTTGACAGGGACTGAAAATAGATTGGGAGAGCATCAAAGAAAAAGAAGAGATACCCAGATAAAGAAAGGGATGAAACAGAGAAGATAGGATGGTAAGCCTAAGGGGGAAGAGAGGTGGTGACTGAGAGAGCAGGATAGAAAATGAGAAAGGGGAACGATAGGCTGGAAATTAAGAAACGCGGTGGTGACGGAGATGAGTGTTAGAAAGCGAGGGAGCGAACATTTAAGAAGGAACGAAGGAATGGAACATCGAAGGGTGACATAAACCAGAGAAGAATGAAGAGAGGATGTCTGGAAACAAGAACAGGGAATACCTTTTGTAGGCATAACTCCTTAAAATCACACGTTCAACCCTATCAACAGACACCATTCAGATCTTTCTTGTCGCGATTACATATGATTACAGCACACAAATTATAGTTTTGGCCTGCAGGTGGCGATAGGCGACCACATCCAGAATTTAGTTTGGGGATGGTAACTTGTCTCCGTAACATCCTCCTTTTGAGTGTGCCCAAAAGTGTGATAAGGGTCCCACACAAAGTTTGTGGCATTTAAAAAACATATTGTGTGGCAAGAATGGCAAAATTATGGGACAAGAAAATACAAATTATGGAGCATGTTGCCACTTATACAATGACAATGTTCTTTTTTTATTTTAACACCAAAGCAATTGGCAAATAAAACAAGCATTGCTTAAAAGCGGATGCCCATTACTCTCAGCGAGTGTGCTCAGACGTAGTGACAAGCTCCGGAAGGACGGAAGCAATGACGGGCAGAGGTGCGAGCGAGGAGGCGCGCGCGTGCTAAAAGGAAATGAAAATAAGCAATGGCCGCGGGCCGTGAAAGTGACGGGGCAGCGCGGCCGTAAAAGTGATCGCGATCGCGGGCTGTAAGGGATGACCACGAGCGATGCATTTAAAAAGCCATGACGAGACAGGAAAGCCAGATGGTGCCTGTGCTCGTAACTGTGCACGTAACTGCACGCTCTAGGCCACACGAAAAGCTGTGGTTGGCTTTTTGAAGCCCACTTACTAAAAGTCTCGCCAGGGCAGTGCATTCGCTGGCTCAGGCGAGACCTAAAAAGGATGGGCGACCGGGACTGTAAACGAATGTCTGTAAAATACACTCCTGAAAAAGATAAATGAAGAAAAACGCGTGTGCTTTAAGGACCAAAGAATAAATCTGAAGAAGGTCCTGCTAAATAGGAATAGAAGAAAAACTGAAATGTCTACCTTACCAGAAGAATAGAATGGAAAGCATCTTCAGTGATTCATCAGTAAATACAAGGGTTGGTCTCCAATAGTCAAAGGATGAGAGGCTCATACACCACTATATAGAAACCTGTTGATGAAACAACCACATGCCTACTCACAGTACCCAAAGAACAATACAGAAACACAAACGCTACAGCCTTAAAAAATGGTCATAGTCCATAGTTAGGGCCTAAAGCATTAAAGTAGACAACTGTTGGGAAAGTAAATGACCAAATCTCTGAGCACATTCCCACAAGCAAAAGTACAATAACATATAATAATCGGAACGCCCAACAACGTAACCCTTGAGTTGGCACAAGTCCCTTCTGAGTAATACGCGCAGTGGCGGCTGGATAATATCCATGCTGCCACAATGTCCGAATACACCCCAGATGCTTCTGTGACTACCCCCGCACCACCAGGCTGAATACCTGTAAGGTCATAAGTTCCTTCTGTACCTGTCGCGGGATTGCACCCAACCGGTATCCCTGTTGCTAAAAATTCCCCCAGGGCCCCAAACCTTACCTGAATGCGATGTCATTTGGAACAACCGGTCACGGAATACTGCCGACCAGGCAAATATTCTCGGTGTAACCGTGGCAATAATGGACGCCGAATAAAACAAGCATTGGCAATGCAATAGGTCTCTCATTTGATTAAGTTAGAGCTATTGGCGTTGGAAATTGCAATATCTTTTACCTATGTGCTATGGAGTGTATGTATGTGGTGTGTAGTGGAAGTATGTGGGTTGGATTAGAATCGTGTGGTGTGGAATTGTGTGGTGTGGAGTGACTTTGTGTAGTGGAATTATGTGGCATGGTATGCCATAGAATTATGTGGATAGTAATTGTGTGGTATTGAGTGTACTGGAATTGTGTGGATTGGGATTCTGTGTTATGGAGTGTAATGATGTGGAATAGTATTTTGTGTTCTGGAGTGGTATGTAGTGGAGTTTAATTATGTGGTGTGCTGTTGAATTTTGTGGCATGATGTGGAAATGATGGTGTGGGTTGGATGTATGTGGTGTGTTGTGTAATTGGGTTGTTGAGTTGAATTATGTGGTTTGGTGTTGAATTATGTGGTGTAGATTGGAAATGTGTGGAGTTGAATTGTGTGGGGTAGAACTGTGTGGATAATGAACACCAACCTGTCAAAAGCAGCACATCACAGAAGCAACCATGTTCAACGATAATCCAGATGACCCATGCAAAAGAGCAAGTAATGAAGAACACACGCACACCAAAGCACACATACAAGGGATACAACTCCACTACTATAACCCTTGCACACTGATGCTCACTTAATTTGTGAGTGAATAGGAGAACCATGCAGCAACCCGTAGTTTAGGCAGCAGAGAGTAATACTGTAAAACATGTTAAAGACAGCTGAGAGCCATGCCTCACACATCTTGCAAACAAAAAACATTAAATGAGTAGTAAAGAACATAATACAATGCATTTCATTCTGAAGAAGTAACCTCTCGTTGTTCCAGGTACTTGAAGTAAAAATATAGGAGGGCAGGTACTCCCTTCCCTTTTCCCCTCACCCAGGACCAAGAGCTGTGGGGTTTGTATTCAATGGCGGTGCAAGAGGGAGGCACAGTGGCAGAAGAGCGAGGCACAGCTGCAGAAGAAGGTGTCCCAGCGGCAGAAGAGGGTGGCACAGCAGTGCAAGACAGATGCACAGCGGCAGAAGAGTGAGGCTCAGCAGCAGAAGAGAGGGCACAGCGGCAGAATAGGGTGGCACAGAGGCAGAAGCGGATGGCTCAGAGACAGAAGAGAGAGGCACAGCGGCAGGAGAGGGTGGCACAGTGGCAGAAGAGGGTGACACGAAGCAGAAAAGGGTGGCACGGTGGCTCAAGACAGAGGCACATCAGCAGATGAGGGAGGCACAGAGGCAGAAGAGGGTGGCACAGCAGCGCAAGACAGATGCACAGCGGCAGAAGAGTGAGGCACAGCAGCAGAAGAGGGGGCACAGCGGCAGAAGAGGATGGCTCAGAGGCAGAAGAGGGAGGCACAGAGGCAAAAGAGGGTGCCACAGCAGCGCAAGACAGATGCACAGTGGCAGAAGAGTGAGGCACAGCAGCAGAAGAGGAGGCACAGTTGCAGAAGAGGATGGCTCAGAGGCAGAAGAGGGAGGCCCAGCGGCAGAAGAGGCTGGCACAGTGGCAGAAGAGGGTGACACAGTGGCAGAAAAGGGTGGCACAATGGCGGTGCTAGAGGGAGGCACAGTGGCAGAAGAGGCTGGCACAGCGGCAGAAGAGGGTGGCACAGCAGTGCAAGACAGATGCAGAGCGGCAGAAGAGTGAGGCTCAGCATCAGAAGAGCAAGGCATAGCGGCAGGAGAGGGTGGAACAGTGGCAGAAGAGGGTGACACGCAGCAGAAAAGGGTGGCACGGTGGCACAAGACAGAGGCACAACAGCAGTAGAGGTAGGCACAGAGGCAGAAGAGGGTGGCACAGCAGTGCAAGACAGATGCACAGCGGCAGAAGAGGATGGCTCAGAGGCAGAAGAGGGTGGCACAGACGCAGAAGAGGGTGGCACAGCAGCGCAAGACAGATGCACAGTGGCAGAAGAGTGAGGCATAGCAGCAGAAGAGGGGGCACAGCGACAGAAGAGGCTGGCACAGTGGCAGAAGAGGGTGACACAGTGGCAGAAAAGGGTGGCACAGTGGCGCAAGACAGAGGCACAGTGGCAAAAGAGGGAGGCACAGAGGCAGAAGAGGGTGGCACAGAAGCAGAGGAGGGTGTCACAGCGGCAGATAAGGGAGGCACATCGGCAGAAGAGGGTGGCACATAGGCAGAAGAGGGTGACACAGCGGCAAAAGAGGGAGGCCCAGTGGCAAAAGAGGGAAGCCCAGCGGTGAAAGAGGGAGGCACAGTGGCACACGAGGCAGCACAGTGACTCTAAGGAAAATGGTGAATTGCATCTATACCTATTCTATAAGTTGACATATGTGTACGGTTTATATGATGGTGTCCGTGGACTAGAGCTCTGCTATTTATCAGTAGACGTCCAACCTCCACCCCAGACAAAATACACATTATAGCTTTGTCAAATACGATGTGCAAAGTTATAGTCCCTGCCCTTACGTTTCAGCTAAGGAAAAAGTTATATTTTAATTTTGCTGCTTCCCTTTGTCCTGCAACCTCCTTGGGCGTATTGTTGAGGGCACTGAAATCCAATTTACAAACAGATAGGAGGAGGGCTTTATTTACCAATGTGGCCTATGACATAAATGAAAGTGGTCCTGTGTAATGTAATCCGGTACTTATGCAAATTGTTCCAATGCTGTGAAGCTGATTTTGCACTCCATAAAACATTTTTTAATGGGATATAGGGGTTGGGGGGGGATGGGTGGTTAGAGCAGCTCCTGTGAGATAATTTATTCGCAACTACAGTTTCGTTGATCTACCCTGCTTGTATCTTACGTATTTGATGTTTCTTGTTTTTTTAATTAAAACCGAAGCCCACTGTTCTGACTGAGATTTTTTACATTAACCAAATTAAATCATACTTTTTGTGTACAGTGACACACTTTAAGATGTTGAAACTATAAAAACCAGGCATAGTTCGATTTCATGGTTGAAATCAGAAACATTTCCATTGCCACCTGTTTGGGAGTATTTGATTGGATTCCATGAAGGTGCTGTTGGTTTCTGTATTGAATGCTATGTGACTGTGCGCTGCATTACTGTGATGTGGTATGCCATGCAGCACCTGATAAGAACATCGGGTGGAAAAGTACTGACGTGTTTGCGAGTTTTTTCGCCTTTTCTTTAAATATATAATTTTGAGAAAGAAGCAATGTTGTCTGTGGGTGTGCTTAAATCAAATGACTTGCACATGCCCCACTCCTGGGATATCTGACATATATTTATTAATTGTATTTATTCAGGAGAACAAACAGCCACCTTGTTCGGTTCTTGTCTGCAAATGGATAGTTCACGGCTCTCTCCAGTGGAACCATTCCAACTCCGTATGGCCAGTCAAGATCACAGCTGAAGGGCGTGGCATGCATACAAATAAATAACTGATTTTGTGGCAAAAGTAAAATTGTTCCATTGTTTACATAGCAGGACACTGCACTAATAGGAAGTGAAACCTTTACAATGTTTATGTATGAATGGGCATTGACCTTAAAGTCATAAAACAAAACCTCCTTTCCTTTCATAAACCTTGCCGTCTTCCATCGTGACTCTGCCACTTTGTTTATATTGTTTATTGCCTCCTGGTTCGAGTATCCATGGTCAGTTTGCTCGGCTACTCGGTGACAAGCACAAATGCAGGGGCATATTAGCAAGGGCTTCATCGCCGCTTTAGCGGCACTTTTTGCGGCTAAAGCCGCAATTTTTTTATCGCCCTATTCAATTCAATAGAGACTTTATTCGGTTATATTTCACACCATAAAAGTGCACATATATACAATACGATTAAAAACATTATTCATACTATTACAATAATTCATAGTCACATACAAGAATCATATTACACGCAGCCCATTGCCAATAACTTGATCCAGATACAGGGTAAAGTGCAGATAGTAAGTACAACATCATTGGTCTAGGCAATTCCTTAATTTGACGGTTAATTTTAAAAATTCTTTAACCTGTAAGACACTATCGCTGTACAAAAGCTGCAAATAGAAAAAGGCAGGTTTGATTTGGTTAAAATTAGGTTTCCTTAAGAGTGCAGCAAGATAACGTTTGCGGGGATATTCATAAAACCTACATAAAAACATAAAATGCAGCATATCCTGAGGAGACTTCCCGTCGCAGCCACAGGGTGCTGTAACCTTATTAAAAATGACTGACTTCGGTCGAATTAAAAGATGATGGAAGATGTCAAATCTAAACCTAGTCAACAAGAATTTCTCATGAGAGGTGAGATTACTCATTAAATATGGCTCCATGCTTTTACAAGTTTTTAACATCACATATTTCCTAATTCTTGATTTCAGAAGCTCCTCACTTTCCCTTTGAGCCAACTTGTCCTTATAGAAGGCTTGTTTGATTGCTGTTATATCCCCCTTTACAATTCCGCTAGGATTTTCAAACAAATTCAGACGGCCTAGCCTGGAAAAGCAGGATTTCAGATATTTTAACCAGGGGACACGCATGTGTTTGTCCTGAGATACAAGATCTCTTACAATCAAATGGGTAAGAGGTATGTCCTGATTTATCCACAGTTTCACCCAACAAATCAGTGGCCTTAAGGAAAAAATATCACTTAAATACTGGATTCCCAGTTCTTCATGTACTGTCAAGTTGGGTGTACTAGTGGGGACACAAAGTAGACGTTTTAGGAAATTGTTTTCAACAACCTGCAACTGTTCTCCAGCCACATATCCCCAAAGTTCGCTACCATATGCAGCTGTAGCAACAGATTTGGCATTGTAAAGCTTAATCATTGCGTTAATTGGCTTCTTACCCAGTTTTGTCGCAAAGTTAAAAACAGAAACATTAGCCCTTGTCAGTTCACCTTTCTTTTTGACCAGGTGTGGACCCCAGTTAAGCTTGGTATCAAACAGGACACCAAGATATGAGAATGTTTCTGTGACTGGTATTGGGACATCATCCAATTTAAAAATAAAATTCTTTTTGGGTTTATGGCCAATATGCATTATGTATGATTTGGAGTTGTTGACCAATAGATTTCGATCAGACATAAAAATGTTAAAAGCATTTAAAAGCGCCTGGAGTCCCTTCTCCGTTCTCGAAATTAAAACCGCATCATCTGCGTATAAAAGAACTGGAATACCCCGCCTGCCGACTCTAGGGCAGCCTGCCTGTACATTCTGTAGATAATCATCGAAATCATTAATATACAAATTAAAAAGGAAGGGGGCAAGAATGCAGCCCTGACGCACTCCCTTCTTTATGTCGAAATTACCAGTGGTGTCCCCATTTACAGAATATCTGACGTTAGCACTGGTATTACTGTGCATATCCACCAGAAAGTCGACTATCCCAGGATCCACACCTTTCTCCCTCATGGACCTCCACAGCCCCCCCCTGTTAACACAGTCGAAGGCTGAAGAAAGGTCCATGAAGGCAAGATGGACAGTTCCCCTCTGTACAGTGGTATATTTGCTCAATACAAGGCCCTATTAGCAAGCTGTCGCTAAAAACAGTTAGTGACCGCTTTCAGGCGATAGCGATCGGTGTGGGGCACGCTTTGCATGTCAGCGATATTTATCGCTAATAGCATGCAAAGTGGGCGTACCCAAACTGTTAGCGACTGAAAGCAGTTGCTAACACAGCTATCGCCTATTAGCAACGCAGGCTGTGCGATAAAAAAAGTCGTGCTAAGCGCGATTATCGCCAGAATCTAACACCTGCTCAAAACATTACTTACCTGTGTCATCAATGGGAGGTGGATTGTCAGGTTAAGTCCCCGTTGGCGTTAATGCGTGAATATTGCTGGATTTCCAGCGATATTCAGGCATTTCGCTGCTATCACTGGATATATTAGCACAATGGAGATAAGCGTTGCTAATAGCATGTCTTCCCCGCTAACATATCCAGCGATAGGCAGCGATAACAATAAACGCGCTAAGCGCATTTTGCGATAAATATCGCAATTCCTTGCTAATATGCTCGCAGTTCAGGTGACATACCAGTTATGGGAAGTTGTTGTCCACGTTACAGACCAGTTATAGGAAGTTGTCCACAATAATGTTTCTGCCTTGATAAGAAAGAAGTTACTCAGGCTGATAATGACAGTTTTAGAGAGTGACAAGCTAGTTTTAGCCGCTTCAGGAGCGGCCTACCGTCTAGCAGCCGCTGCCTGTGCTGACATGTGTCTGCTATTTGTAACATATGACGGCTGGCGACCCCCATTTTAACAAGCATTTGCAATGCAATCTGTCTCGCCTTTGGGACCTTACATGCATTTAGCTATGCAGCACATTAGCCTGGGTGCTGAAACATCTACTGTTCTTTAACATGGAGGGAAAGTAAGCACCAAACTGCGTGACACGCCAGGTATGGGAACACATGGAAAGAAATGTTACCTTTCAGCGGGAAATGGTATAATCCAAAGCTCTGTTTTTAATATAACAGCAGGGCCTTCGGTGGTCATATCACTGAAAATACAAGATTTGAAAAAAATATTATTGTCTACAGGTGATTGTGGAAGACAATTTCTATGGACTGGAAACTAGAGAATGCTAAAGTGATTCTGGTATTTTACTGACCTCTGCTAAAGTATATACTAAAGTATATACAAGAGAACTCAAATGCTCGACCTTTAAATGCTTTTCGTTTGCTGGGGTTGACTGAACTTTTTAGTCACCAGGAAGATGATGTCAACAATTAGGGGCATGGAAAAGCGGCCAGATAGTGCGAATCTTGAGGATGCCAGGCTAGCGCAGCATCCAAGTAAATCCTCAGTTCAGTACCAATTTGATTTATTGACAGTGAGGGGCCAGAACTACCTTCCTATAGTTTTAAATCCTCAACAAAAATGTTAACACATTTTAGATTAAATGCTGTGCACTTTCTGTTTGCTTCCCTAACTGTGGTACTTTGTTTGAAAATCTTGTTGAATGCCCCACCACAATTATAATTATAATGCACAGAGCACTTTGCACCTTGTCATTTTTAGTACATTGTATACTTTGCCCAGGAAAAGCTATCTTATTTTAACCTAGGTTATGGCTTGATTTGAAGATAACTAGGGCTTTACAACAATTAGCTTCTGAAAAAGTTTGCCTGACCATAATTCATTTTATTCAAAGTACATGGAAGATACGGAAACATTGTGGGGTGGTAGCATTATGAACGATGTTTTTAAGGTAAAATAAAGTAACCAGCTAAGCATCCATCTCTGTTGGAAAAAACGGCTTGAAGATGTTCACCACTAAGCACTTTAATTTAATAATTTCGACACCCAGGCAGGCCTCATGATTCTCATTGGCATGTCTGGTTGTGGTTGGTCCTGGCGCACTGCCACACCATTAGGCCTGGACCCACCGGGGCTCAGGAGGCTCGACGATAGCCAGCCAGGCTCAGATTACAGCAATCACTGGGATAGCACGCAGGCTACCTGCAGGAAACGCTCTGCCTGCTGTGTCTGACACTATGGATTTAGCAGCAGATTGTGAAATTAGGCCGGACTGACCTCGAACTTTGTAAACTACATTATGCTTTTCACTCAACACGGTGGAGGTCCGTAAATCAGTGTGCAACTGAGGTGAACAATTTCACAAAAGATTACGGAGAGGAGAGACCATGGCCAAAATGATAGACCTTACCTGTAAGCTACAGAACATCTAGAACGCCGCCGCAAGACTGTTCCACAACCTGCCAAGACACTGCCACATCTCCCAGCACCTGCGCACACTCCACTGGCTCCCCATCGAGGCTAGAGTCACCTTCAAGATGCTCACCCACACATACAAGGCCCTCCACAACACCGGACCAGCATACCTGAACAGCTGTCTCAAATTCCACGCACCCCAAAAGGACCCTATGATCAGCCCAGCTCTCCTACGCCATGGTCCCCCACACCAGAAAGACCAGATCGGGAGGCCGCTCCTTCTCCTTCCTCGCGACCAGAGCCTGGAGCGCCCTTCCGCTCCACTTCAGACAGACAACATCACTTTCCATCTTCGCAAGAAGCCTCAAAACCTGTCTCTTCGACAGACCCCCTCCTTGATGGACTGGAACCTGCACCCCCCCCCCTTACGGGTGAATAGTCGCGCTTAACAAACACCTGATTGATTGATCAATTGATAGACTCACTGTCACGTAAATAATCGCAGCATTTTTTTTTTTATTTGCCAAGAGACAATAATATGCATCGTTGGAGGTGAGTCAAGAGTCGCGCTAGCTGAAGTGTTGGCGGCAATTAGGTTCCAAGCAAGCTAGATTGTTGCTTCACGTGGTGTTTGTCAGCCCATGCTCTAAAAGATCAGAGGGGATTGTTTTTATTTCTGAGGTCCCATGTCTGAACCGCTTACCCAGTTCAGCTTTTGTATTAGTCGAGTTGACCTGTTTATTCTAGTATATAGCGGGGACTAAAGTCCCAGAGTGCAAAACAAAACCCTGAACCGAGTTTACTACTCGCGCACGGAGCTAGAAAACGTGAAATATCTGCAAACATTCTAAACAACATATACTTAAAGACAATGATGTACTCACAAGTTCAACAATCCGATGATGAGAAGGCACCGAGCAGCATGACCGAGCCAGGCCTCCGGAAGGCTGCCGTAGCGGGTCAGAACTCTCGATTAACTGTGCGAGTTCTCAACGGCAGCTCTTGACAACAGCAACAGTCAATCCTTAGTCCAAGCACAAAACTCAACAGTGCATCTGTCCCATAGCATGGCTCTGATGAAACTCTCGGCTTGGCTGTAATAAGAAAAATATTTTCCTTGCATCCGAAGGAGACACAAGAATGTGACCTTCTGGTGCGCATGCGTACGATGTAACTAGCGACCGGGCATCGGCCGCATGTAAAATTTCAATGACTGCGCATGCTTCTGCACAGATGCTTTACCATCCTGTGTGAGCACCGGTGCAGATCGGAGCTTCCAAATCCTTTCTACTTCCACGGACGGAGCGATCTCACAGTCACACACGCATACACACATCACACGCTGGTGGGGCCCATTACACCAACATTCATCCTACCACTCTTATCCGTGCTATGTATAAGGGAAAACACTTTCAATATGCCTAACCAATCTGCCTGTACTTTGAGGTCAATGACATCTGCTTAGTTGCTTATGAATCTAGCGAAATACATTTCAAAGGATACACAATAAATTCAATAAACATGACCAGAAATAATCACCCGACACAGAAATTCAAACAGAATTATTTGTTTATCTAAAATTGTAAGAAAAGCCAATTAAATGCAAATTCATTTCTCTCATATTTACCTATTCTGTCTAAATGTCAGATCCTAAGTCAGAACCGGTCCTCTATAGAAGAATTTGAGTTTCCTGCCGTCATGTAGAGTCATCGTCCTCTCCGTCAGCATGGGGACCTCGGATCATCTGCTCGGGAAGAAGTGGCGCTAGACCTCTCTAGCCTACTATTATTTATACTAAAATTTACATTCTATAAAGTTACAATTCTTTGTTCGGAACGGATGAATGGCGGAAATAATGTCATCTTGGTACATTTTCGATATTGTGCGAGATTTTCTCACACATAGATTGTCCCAAATAATGAATAGCAAAATTGAATGTCCATGACTAATTCGATACATCTACGGATGTCTCTACTGGGTAAATTTGTTTCAAATGGTGGGATCATTACAAGTTCATGAAGTCAATATTTTAAAATTGCAACATCTCCATCTTCCAGGGGCACTTGGCAGCTTTCCTGGACTTGTCATCATGCTCATGGCTTTTCAGTTCATCGGAGGTGCAAGGTCACAGGCAGAGCGAAGCCTTTTTGTAAAATTTCCATGTACTCCAATGCAGGCTGCGGGTGGTAGCCATCTTGTGGTAGGCCACATTAGACAACTTAAGTGAAAATAAACATAAAACAGAATTACTGCACGGAAATGATTATACAGTGTTATTCCCCTGCTAATACCCTTATGTGTGTGTATTTATCTAGCCATTTGCGACATCAAAAGCCATTAATGCATATTAATTATAAGCGCAAACACAATAACTTCACATAAGCAACATCGATTTCTGTCAGTTTGCTCACCAACTTAGTTCACTTATTATTTTAGCCATGCAATAGCATTCCCACGTGTAATTCTTTTATTAATAAGGTTGGTTAGACAGCATTTGACAAACTTTTAATAATTAATAATTAATCAGTAGTACTTTTAGTTATAACATGCAAAAATGAAACAGGTATTTGGTTTTAAAGTAAAAACCCTGCTCCATCAATTCCCCCTTTGGTGATATCTAATCACCACAAAAATCAAAACCACAAAAATCAATTTAGTTTCCCCTTTTGGAAGAATTCAAAATATCTTCTTGTTCATGTTTTAAACCCTTGTTTCCATCTCATCTTCCTTTTTAGTTTCTATATACATGCTTTCTCTTAGCTCTTCTAATTCTATTTCTTGTGGATCTCTTTCTGGTTTCTTTTGTCTCCTTTTAACATTTTCTTTTGTGATTTTCTTTTTATTTCTTCTATATCTACAACACATACATCCTAATCTAAGGATCAATAATGCAACAATTACACAGGTTAATGGAAATAATATCTTACCAAAAATGGTACTACCTATTTTAGCTATAAAGTTCTTAATAGCAATCATCTTATTAGCCATTTTAGTCCAGATACTTTCAGCTTCCAGTGGTACTAATTCTTCATGCAAATCAGTAATATTTTTGATATAAACCTTTAGATCTTTACTTTCGTCAGGAATGTAAGTGCAACAATGTTGAACTTTCAGCATTCCACAGACTCCACCCTCTTTTGCCAAAAGAATGTCAAGGGCAAGTCGATTTTGCATTGCCATAGCACGCAAAGCAACCATTTCTGTATTAACCAAAAGAAAGCCTCCAGCGGTGCTTGTTGACAAGCGATCCACCACTGTTGACAGCTTCCGAATGCCAAATGCATTCAAAGAAATTCCCACTGCTGGAATTAAAGCTCCAAAAATATCTCCTACAATTTCTGTCCATGTTTCTCTTCTATAGCGAGTTATTGTATTAGAATGTTCAGCATCATCTACTCTATCCATGTGAAAAATCTTTGGAAAGACCAGGCCAACATAACATGTACCAAACCAATGGTCAGGCAAACGGTAATAAGCCTTGTTCCCACAAATATAATACACTCCCGGGAAAACTGGATCTTCACCTCCTCTAAATCCCCATCCGGTTGCAATAAAGTATGTATCATAGCCTTCACTAGTCCCTATGAAATAATAATCATACTGGGATCTCTTCCTGGTAATGCACAGTTTTCCTTTCTGTGGGGCATCTATAGCCATAGTTGGACTGGCTCCACTTTTCAATTCCTTTTCTTTCTCAATATCCCACACTGTGTCACTCATTTTATGCCCTTCTGCTTTCTTGTGCATGCTCAATCTTCTTCTCTCAACCATGTCTAGAAAATTCTTCTCTTCTCCTTTCAAACTGCAAGTTAGATTATTTCTAAAAACATATTCTAATGTTAATTCTTTGGTTTCTAAAAAAATCTCACCTAAAGTGTTAGCTTCTTTTGCAGGATTCAGTGCTTTATTCATAGGCAGTTGCCCAAGCATATTATCTACATTAGACATATTATAATCTAATTTCCCTAACTGATAAAATATACTAATCAGCACACTACAGGAAATTCCATACGTAGCCGGAAGATGATGATAAGTCACTCCTTCCGAAACAGAGGCAGGTAATTGCATGCAGACGTAGCAATCCCTTACTTCCATTGTCTTTACGTACTCATACAACTATTTAGAAAAAACATTGCTAGAAAAATCATTAATTGACCTATCCTTATGTATATGTATATTGCTAGTTCTAGTCGGTACTATTTTCTGTGAACTTTTCCCTACATTAGTTTTGTTCTCAGTATGACCTTCTAAAGTGTCTATAGTGTCTCTAAATGAAATCAGTAGAGCAAGCACTCTCCAAAGCAGCATTAATAAACCTGTACAGCAGCAGCACATCTTGCACCATCTTTTCAGAAAGATACATCTACTTTTATTCTCAGTGTTAGCCATTTTGTTAATTTGACCGTGTCTTTTGACTTAGCCTCTTCTACTCCTCTACTGAACTTTTAAGGGCAGCAAGTACCCAACAGATTATTACAATCTACTAATTTTTAGTATTTCTTTTTTCTTCTCCTCTCCAAGTGATTTTCCCTGGATTTACTCAATTTGGATTTTCATCACTTTTCACTGTTTCTTCATCATCATCAAACTGTATCAGGTCCTGAACATCCGTCTCTTCTCCAATGTCGGACAAGATAACTCTCAGGATTCCCACAGCTTCTTCTTCAGCAACCTCCTTCAGTAAAGCCTCCGCTGGACTTCCTTGGCTGTCGGCCTCTTCTCCTTGTTCAGGCAGTGCCACATACGTCCATTCCGGTGACTTGTACCTCTGGTTTGGCTTCCTTATTCTTTTAGTTCTCTCAGGTATCTTTGTTTCTTCTTCTTTGGTTGGATTTTGACTTGACACTTCGTTCACTTGTTCAGCTTTCGATGAGTTAACTCGTGTCAGTCTGTACCTTAATCTCTTTATCTTATTTGGCCAAAGATCTCCGTTAGCATTTCTCTTTTGTTTTCCTTCTTTATTGTTTCTTTCTCCAAGCCAAGTTCTTTTTCTCAGAACTCGTCCTCCATGTATCTCGTTGTCACTTTCTTCAGACTCTGTCTCAGTTGCTTCTTGTTCATTAACAGTTTTCTTTTCCCCAACAACTTCCTTTTCTCCAACAGTCTCTTTTTCCACCAATTGAGATTTCCCTACTTCTGTCCCTCCTCGGGTCTCCGACACGCAATCTTCTTGCTGTCTACTTGTCCCTTCACCTAGCTTGTTGTTGATGTTCCCTACACCTCCTCGGGGTTTTTCCGCAATCTGTCCCTCATTGTCTTTGTCTGTCCCTTTTTCTTCAATATTTATCTCAGGTGGAACTTGTCCAATTTCCCCTTGTGATTCAGGTGTCTCCTCTGTTGGAATGTTCTTTTCTTTTCTTTCTTTCTTTTTGTGTTGGTCACTGTCAATTGGAACCTCAGGTAATTCTTCTGAGTCTGAACTTGCTTCTGCAGTTTGCACTGTTCTCTTCAGAACCTCTTCTGGTGGGATGAAAATTTCCCTTGACTCACTTTCCCCACTTTCAGGATTCTTTTTCCTTCTTACTGCCTCACTGTCTGCATCATCACTGGAATCTGATTCTTCAAAGTATTCTTTTCCAGTACCATCTCTTGGATTTGGAACTCTCAGTGTGTGACTTGCATGTATCCAATTTTTCACTCCAGCACACTTCACAGCAGTCGTTGTAGTCAAGATGACTTGTCTTGGCCTTCCCCACCTTGGAACCAGGCAATTCCTTCTTCTGTGGACTTTTATCCTTACCCAGTCCCCTGGGCTTAGATCATGGGCTGGTTTCTTTTCAAGTGTGGTGGCGTCTTCTCCAACCTGGTGAAACACAGAATGAACTGCGTCAGCCAGGCCTTTACAGTAATCCAAAATCATGTCATCAGTTATTGTCATCAACTTGTTGACTGGTACATATGCATGCCTCATTGCACGTCCCATGATAATTTCATGTGGACTCAAACCTGTCGTTCTGTCTGGAGTAGACCTAATGGTCATCAGGACTAGAGGCAAGACATCAGGCCATTTCATTCCTGTGGCTAAGCACATTTTGCCAATTCTGTTTTTGATGGTACCATTCATTTGTTCAACCACCCCAGAAGCCTCTGGTCGGTAAGCACAATGTAAATTCTGCTGTACACTCAATGCTTCACAAATTAAACTCATGATTTCATTATAAAAATGTCCTCCTCTGTCTGATTCAATGGTTACTGGGAACCCATACCTTGGGATGAACTCTCTCAACAGTAATTTGGCCACTGTTATCCCATCATTTCTTCTTGTTGGATATGCCTCCACCCACCAGGAGAGCAAACAGACCACCACCAGGACATACCTGAATCTGTGGACTGGGGGCATTTCAATGAAGTCAATCTGCATTCTTGTGAAGGGTCCCCCCTCTCTGCCTATTGTTCCTAGGCTCACCACTGTTTTCTTTCCAGGATTGAATTGCTGACATATCAGACATCTCTGACAGAGACTTTCTGCTATCAGCCTGAACTTTGGACTGTACCAGGTTTGCTTAAAGGCTCTTATCATAGCATCCCTACCCAGGTGTCCTTGGCCATGATACATCCTTGCCATTGTTGATAGCATGCTATTTGGCATGACTGGTCTTCCATCCCTATAGACCCACACATGATCTTTTTCTCTAGGTGCACAACCTGCGTTCACCCAATCTTTCATTTCTTCATCTCCTGCCTCATCCTGCAGCTGTTTTACTTCCTCCCATGTTCCCACCTCATTAGTAAACATTAAGGAACAAGAAGACATTTCTCGCTCTTTACTCCTGTTAATTGAATGATTGTTTCTTGCACAGTATTGTGCTATGTCATTGGCGAACTTGTTTCCCACAGTTACAAAATCATCACCATGACCATGAGCAGCACATTTTACAACTGCTAGTTCTTTAGGCAGCTGTATCGCCTCTAGCAGTTTTCCAACCACTTCAGCATTCTTTATGGGAGTTCCACTTGAGGTCAGGAAACCTCTTTGTAGCCATAGCTGGCCAAAATCATGGACAACTCCGAAGCCATACTGGCTGTCAGTCATCACAGTCACTCTCACACTTCTCCCAATCTTGCAGGCTTTTATCAGTGCCACCAATTCTGCCACCTGAGCGAATTTAACTCATTTCAAGGGTGATGCTTCCACAACTTCCGAGACTTTGCACACAGCATATGCAGCACTCAACACTCCTTCATCTGTTCTCAGACAAGATCCATCCACAAACAACACATGATCACTTTCAGGTAGTGGCAGATCTCTTATGTCTGGCCTTGGCTTTGTACAGTAATCAAGTACATCCAGGCAGTCATGATCAACGTCATTTCTCACTCCCACACATTCAGCATCAGGCAACAGTGTCGCTGGATTCACATTCACGCATCTCTCCAGGCTTACATTGGTTGCACCAAGAATGACTTTCTCATATTTAGTCAGCCGACTATGAGACATGAACTGTGTCCGGCTCCTTGTTAAAAGGATTGCCACATCATGAGGTACAAATACCCTTACAGGGTATCCCATTATGATTCCCTCACTTTGTTCCAGACTTTTGCAAGTAGCAGCTACTGCTTTCAGGCAACCTGGTAAACCCACAGCTACTGGGTCAAGAGTTGCTGAGAAATAGGCAATTGGCCTCCTCAGACGTCCATGTTTCTGGATTAACACTGAAAGTGCACATCCATTTCTCTCACTACAATACAGCTCAAATTCCTTTTCATAATCAGGCATTCCTAGGGCAGGAGCTTCACATAGTCTGTCTTTCAGCTCTCTGAATGCAGCCATTTCTTCTGGGTTTAGTTCCAATGGGTCTTTCACCTCACTTTTGGTCAATTTAATCAATGGTTTGGCAATCAGGGAAAAGTTACTTATCCACTGACGACAGTAACCCACCATTCCCAGGAACATTCTCACTTCCCTTTGTGTCATTGGGGCTCCCATTCCTCTAATGATTTTGATCCTGTCAATGGTCACTTTTCTCAGGCCTTTCTCAATATTATGTCCCAGATACTGAACTTCTTTCTTACAGAACTGCAATTTGGCTGGAGATACTTTTAACCCTCCATCTGCCAAATGATTCAGTAATGCAATGGTGTCTATTTCACAAGCTTCACGTGTTTTTGATGCCACAAGTAGGTCATCAATATACTGGACCAAGACCGAATTTTCAGGCATTGTCAGACTTTCCAGAGATTTCTTTAGCAATTGATTAAATATTGAAGGGCTCTCTGTATACCCCTGTGGAATTCGGCACCATGCCAAAATTCGTTCTCCAAATCTAAAAGAAAATATTGGCTGGCTGTCATGATGCAATGGGATTGGTAAGAAAGCATGACACAAATCAATTACCGTATACCATTCTGCATCATGGGGAATCTGATACAAAATCACAGATGGACCTGGCACAATAGGACAACATGGCACAACAATCTTGTTAATTTTTCTCAAATCCTCTACTATTCTGAACTTTCCATTAGGTTTCTTCAGTCCCATTATTGGCGAATTACATGGGCTGCTCAATATTTCTCTTAACACGCCCTGCTGAATAATTTTCGCAATTATGGGTGTTATGCCTTCAATTATTTCAGGTGTCAATCTGTATTGCGGTATGTTTGGGTAAACCACTCCCTCTTTTACAGTAACCTTTACTGGATCTACATTTCTCATCAGACCCACATCTTCTCCAGTAAAATCCCAAACTGCTGCTTTTACTGTCTGTTTCAACTCTAGGGGTAATGCATCTGGATTAAATATTGCATATGTTCCCAAAGCCTCACATTCTCTGTTATCCATGGTCATTCTGTATAGAACATCCTCATCAGGTGTCTCAAACGTTATTCCATCTGGAATACAGAAAATAGTGCAATTCATCTTGCACAGCAGATCCCTGCCTAGCAAGTTCACAGGACTTGTGTCACACACCACGAATCGGTGCATGTCTGAAAATTTCCCTATTCTAACCCTTACTGGTTCAGTAAGTAGAGTTTTAATCTGTGTGTTGGACACACCAACTACCTGGATAGCTTCATCCGAGAGAGGAAGATTCTTTATATCAGCTGACCTGATCTCGTGGCCCCTGTGTCAACTAGAAAAGTGACACTTTCGCCATTAATTTTTCCATCTACAAAAGGCCCTGCCTGGTCTATTTCTAGAGTTGCGCCAAGTACACACTCTTCTTCCTCTCTTCGGCAACGTCAGAAGTCTCCCTCGGAGTCACTTCCCTCATTCTTCAGCCAGTACTGAGAAACTGCGCTTGCGCGTTTTGGTTTGATTACCTGCTCTTCATCGTAGAATCCCGACTCTTGGCTGTACTTCTGAGATCCTCTTCTCTGTGGCAAGGGTGGTTTTGGCACCTGATTCTGCTGCTTATCAGCCTTCTGCTGTTGCCGATGCTGACCACACCCCTCAGTCTGCACCTGTGAATTCAATGATGAATTATCATCATTAGTAGAAGGTGGATTCTTACACTCGGATTTCCGGTGCCCTAATTTTCCACAGTTGTGGCATGGAAACTTTTTCTTGGCTTCCTCGATGTTCCCCTTTCCTTTTCCTGGACCAAACTTGGGTTTATTTCCTGGGTTATTTGCCTGTTCAACCACCTGAGCTTCCTGTCTTTCTGCAACTTTCACCTGTGCCCACATTGCCTTTTCTTTTAGCTTCCTTTGCTTTGCCTCAATCTCATCACTGAAGTATTTTGCATGTCTCAGAATCTCATCAATCTTCTTACTCTGCCAGTCTACGGTGTGCTGCCGTATCATTTCACTGATTTCAGGTCGCAAACCATACACAAATCTATACACAAAATGACTCAGATCCTTGTCACCCAGGTGTTCATCTCCACTGAACTGCTTAAAAGCTAGTATCAGTCTTTCATAGTAAGCATGGACTGATTTTTTCAATTCTTGGTGTGTTCGATCTATTTTAACCCAGTCTGTTTCCTTGGGGGGTACCTTATTTTTCAAGAAAGCCATAACCTGCTCATACTTCTTCATTACCTCCGGGTCTGGCGCTCCGGTTTTTGGATCTCTCTGGTATTCCTTAGTGGGCCAGTCTATGACTATTTTACATTCTGCCCACAGGTCTGCTGGTACAATTATATCAAACAGACTATTCAGGTCAATCCACAGTACTTTTGACAGCTTTACAAATCTGTCGACCTGTCTGTACCACTCAACGGGCTTTTCCCTTAGTCGAGGGAAATCATTCGTAAATGATAAAATATCCTGTCTGGTCCATGGGACATGTACGTACCCACCTCCTGGAATCTCTCTCATGGGATAAGCTGTCACTGCCTTCTCTTTTTCTTTCAGGGGGAATGCCGAGTAAGTTCTATCTGCCCCATCCTCTCGCTTTCGGTACCATCTGTCTTTCCATCTTTCTACATCTCCCCATTTCTTCAGCAAGGCAATCATTTCCTTAATCTGTCCTGTTCTGCCTGCATTGTTCAGATTCTCAATGTCCTTGTCTGAAAAATCCACTCGGTAAGGCTTTTGTAAAGCTTTTACCTTATCCATGTCAATTCCCAATTCACTGGCTATTCCTCTCAACCTGTCATGCATGTTCTTTGCTCTCCATGTGATACTCTTGCAAAGGAAGAGGATCTCCCCTTCCTGATAATTCTTCAGTGTTTCTGTAGGTATTGTTCCTACTATCATCTCTTCCATTTCCATACGTAGCCTAGCTACATCAATTCCCTGTGACTCTTTCTCTTTTTTCTGTAAAGTTTTCAGCCAATCATTCAAATCTTCAGCAGTTATCACAGATTTTTCTGCACCCCCTGGTTCTGTCACTCTTTGTGGTTCTAAAATTGATCCTCTGTTCCCTTCCACACATCCAGAATTCAAACTTGAGTTAGTCTGCACACTCAATTCTCCTCCACATATGGTATGTCTCCACTTATTTTCTCCTGCTCTCCACTGTGTTTCTCCTGCTCTCATTTCTGCCTGCTCCGGAGGAACAATCAATCTATTGCCCACATATGGTACCGTCAAACCATTCTCATCCGTCCTCTGCTTGTCAAAAATCGGCATAACCGGGCCCATTGTCACAGGCACTGTAACTGCCTCAAGATTTTTAGTCAGTTCTCTGATTTTCTCTGTCAGTTCAAAGGTAGTTCTTGCTGGTTCTCTGGTCTTTTCATCCTCAAGTTCATTCTCTCTTTCTATCTCTCTTTCTCTTTCTCTCTCTCTCTCTCTTTCTCTCTCTCTCTCTCTCTTTCTCTCTCTCTTTCTCTCTCTCTTTCTCTCTCTCTATCTCTCTCTCTCTCTCTATCTCTCTCTCTTTCTCTTTCCGCCAGAGAACAACTGCTTTTCAACCCAGGGGTGGTACCCTCTGTCTTAATAATCCGTAGGGTGTCTCTCATCGGGGTCACTGCTGTTCCTACCTCTGGTTCTCGTCTATACGGGGGTGGTCTTTTATAGAGCATGTCCTCTAAGACATCATCATCAGACTCATTTGCCCCATATCTCCTGGGTTCTACATTATGTTCTTTCTCTGTACACTTTCTCCCTCCTGATTCCTCTGCTGTTCTCACAGGATATAATCCCTCAGTCATACTGGCATCTCGCCACCTTCTCATCCTGTCATGATGGGTTTCGCGATCATACTTTCGCCCAAACATGTATCTGTAGCTACCCCCACCCCTCTGCTTTTCTCGTTCCTGCATTTCATCTTCCCATTCAGTCAGTGCCTCAAACTGCGTTGGCCTAGGCCGAGGCTCTAGATTCATCATCTGCTCCCGTAAGTTCCTCAGTATGGCCAGATTAAATGAACCATGTTCCGGGAACACTAACACTCCATCATCCTTTGTATACTTCACCCAGTTATCTAACCAAATACAGGTATGATACCCATACTTCGCAACCATGAAGGATGCCGGGGTTCTTATCGGGGGCAATAACTGTCCTTCCCTAGTCACTATGGGGCAGATTTATGAGCCCCTTGCGCCACTTTTGCGTCACTTTTCCCATGTTAAAAGTGACGCAAAAGTGGCGCAAGGGGCTCATAAATCTGCCCCTATGTCTTTATCCTTGGCGAACCAGTTCTTTACTTTACTAAGCAAGGATTTTTTCTTCTTTTCCTCAGCCTGATAGTACATTTTCCTCATTTTCCACTAGCTGTTTGCTCTTTCTACAACTGTAGGATCTCTTGTCCAATTGCAGCGCGACTCACACCAACGCACCAATCCTGGAGCGTCTACGTCACTGACTCAGTCCGCGAATCCCAGCGCGACTCACACTGACGCACCAATCCTGGAGCGTCTACGTAACCCTGTATGTCTCCCAATCCTAGCGCGGCGTACACTAGCACACCAATCACCGTGCTTCCACTGTTCTAACCCACTGTCCAATCACAGCGCGGTCTCCCTGACGTCAACAGTCGCTGCAGTCGCTTCTGCTCCTGTCTCCTGTCTCCTGTCTCTCGTCTACCCCTCCTTTACAAGACTACTTGGTAGACTTTGTTTCAACTTCTACGAGTCTGTTAGTTACAACATACAAACATCTCCATTGTCTGCTTTGCTAGCCACAGAACAGCAAAAGACCTTTCCCACGAGAATTCTGCCTTTCCCGAGAGCAGCTCTTACCTCTGCCCTACTACAGAATCGTTACTTCCGTTGATAAAGTAGCACATCCCTCTACTTTACCCTTCTAACAAGCATCAATTAACTGTTTTTCTCCGGAATGCTCCTAAGAGTTTCACAATTAACCAAAATGCCTTCTCATTCACGCACTTTTACACCAGAAAATGTAGTTAATTCACACAGAATTTCTGTCTTTCCCGAGAACAGCGAACAGTCTGTCCTACTACAGAATAATATCACACATTAACAAAGCAGCGCTTACCTCTGCCCTGTCCTTCTAACAAGCTCCGAGAATACCTATCACCTCTCCAGTGGTAAGCTTTAACGGAATACCATACGGATCCCTGAGACCTAAGACCAGAGTTTCACAGATAACCTTCGCTATCATACACACTTCTCTCACATAGAAAATACGTTTCTAATGGCAACACACGGCGATGCTACCTCTTCGAACCCAGACAATGCGACGCGCAACTTCAATTGTCACACGTTTTCCCCTGTCTGCATACAGGGCCAACAATCCCGCCTTTTTCCGAGAGCAACACTCCCTCTGTTCTACTACGGAACTGTCACTGACTCCCTACGTCCCAGAAGCCGTTCACAATACATAAAACTCAACACGACTTCAACATATAGTGTTAGTACAAATCTCAATCATTAATCAACAAGCCTATATACACGCAATTTCACCAGACCAAGACAATAGCAAACCATCATTCTGCTACCAAGAAACTGGTGCAGATCGGAGCTTCCAAATCCCTTCTACTTCCACGGACGGAGCGATCTCACAGTCACACACGCATACACACATCACACGCTGGTGGGGCCCATTACACCAACATTCATCCTACCACTCTTATCCGTGCTATGTATAAGGGAAAACACGTTCAATATGCCTAACCAATCTGCCTGTACTTTGAGGTCAATGACATCTGCTTAGTTGCTTATGAATCTAGCGAAATACATTTCAAAGGATACACAATAAATTCAATAAACATGACCAGAAATAATCACCCGACACAGAAATTCAAACAGAATTATTTGTTTATCTAAAATTGTAAGAAAAGCCAATTAAATGCAAATTCATTTCTCTCATATTTACCTATTCTGTCTAAATGTCAGATCCTAAGTCAGAACCGGTCCTCTATAGAAGAATTAGAGTTTCCTGCCGTCATGTAGAGTCATCGTCCTCTCCGTCAGCATGGGGACCTCGGATCATCTGCTCGGGAAGAAGTGGCGCCAGACCTCTCTAGCCTACTATTATTTATACTAAAATTTACATTCTATAAAGTTACAATTCTTTGTTCGGAACGGATGAATGGCGGAAATAATGTCATCTTGGTACATTTTCGATATTGTGCGAGATTTTCTCACACATAGATTGTCCCAAATAATGAATAGCAAAATTGAATGTCCATGACTAATTCGATACATCTACGGATGTCTCTACTGGGTAAATTTGTTTCAAATGGTGGGATCATTACAAGTTCATGAAGTCAATATTTTAAAATTGCAACATCTCCATCTTCCAGGGGCACTTGGCAGCTTTCCTGGACTTGTCATCATGCTCATGGCTTTTCAGTTCATCGGAGGTGCAAGGTCACAGGCATAGCGAAGCCTTTTTGTAAAATTTCCATCTACTCGAATGCAGGCTGCGGGTGGTAGCCATCTTGTGGTAGGCCACATTAGACAACTTAAGTGAAAATAAACATAAAACAGAATTACTGCACGGAAATGATTATACAGTGTTATTCCCCTGCTAATACCCTTATGTGTGTGTATTTATCTAGCCATTTGCGACATCAAAAGCCATTAATGCATATTAATTATAAGCGCAAACACAATAACTTCACATAAGCAACATCGATTTCTGTCAGTTTGCTCACCAACTTAGTTCACTTATTATTTTAGCCATGCAATAGCATTCCCACGTGTAATTCTTTTATTAAGAAGGTTGGTTAGACAGCATTTGACAAACTTTTAATAATTAATAATTAATCAGTAGTACTTTTAGTTATAACATGCGAAAATGAAACAGGTATTCGGTTTTAAAGTAAAAACCCTGCTCCATCACACGAACTACAAAACAAGCATTTGCAATGCAATAGGGCTCGCATTTACGCGAGACCGATTGCATTGGAAACGGGACTGCGGGCAGGCAAAAAGGCACAAACAGGAGTATGAGGGGAGGGGGCCGAGAAGTCATGGACTGTGGGAGGGGAGGGAGGAAGACATGGCAAGAAAATATTGTTGAAAGTAAAGGGGCAGTAGCCATGGAAGGATACAAATGACAACATGCTCATCATTAGGAGGGACTAACAAGCCTAAAAGCAATCGGAATGCAGCATTTAGGACCTAAGCAATGTAAAAGATGGGCAGAGTTGGGTGGAGAGTGGGCGGAGCTTCCATGAAGCTTCCATGCTATACTGAGTACTGCTTGCCTCGCAAAGCAAGCAGCAGATGCGCTGCAAGGCTGGGCTCGACCTAAAAACCAGCAACAACGCTCGGGCATCATCTTGTTTTAAATGAGTGAAATAATTAAGAATGTGTTACTAACCAGAACCCTGCAGGGGTGTAAAAGGCAGCATACCTCAGTAAGCAGCCCAAATAGATACACTAAAATAAAAAAGTTGCCTGCTTTACGAGCGTGTGATACAGGTTACCTTTCGCACAAAGCACAATTGGTAAACTATAGAACCGTATGGAAGAATGCTTATTTGCATCGCAAAGTGAACTTCATTCCCTCAACAGCTCGGTAATCTGGAAAGCTGCCTCCACCTTAGAGAGGGAGGGGGGCTCAAGACATGCAGATCACAGAAAATAAAAGCAGCAAGCATTATGTCATGGCTCTTGTAATTGGCTGAAAGGAACTGACACAGCCGAGTTTTCAGACCACTAGGAACACAAGTAAATTCATACCAGCTGGGCCAGTGGCCACCTATTGCCCTCGCCCTCCAGGATTGCCACAGGGATATTAAGTAACCCTGCAGGCAGGCGGGGGAGGAGAGCACAGGAAATGCACAAAGAATCATCATGGATCACCGCAGCCCAGATTTAAAGGCACAGTAAACATAAGCGAGTCGGGGAGAAGAAGAGATCGACACAACATTTAACAACACAGTTCTCTATTCAAACAAAAGAGTTCTTAAAAACAACAGATAAAGAAGTAGGTGGAAGAAAATTGTACTTGGCTGGTGCTCCTCAGCCTTTAACGGAAGTGAGCTATCGGCTGAATGGACCATTAAGAAGGCAGGAAAGAAGAGCAACAGGGGAGTGAGAGTATGGTGAACTGTAGCTGGTGATAAAGTGGTTTTGCTGATTACAGCAGGTCTTGCAGACAGCACATGCACTGTAGGATCGACCTAAAAAGGCAGGCTGAACCTGTGCTAAGTGAGGGGGACAGAAAGGACTAAAAGTCAAAGGAAGACAACAGCCCAAGTCTAAACTCGAGCCTTCGCCATCTTGAAGTGGTCGTGCTGCAGATCAGAGCTTATAAATTCTCCCTACTTCCACGGACAGAGTAATTTCACAGTCATACGCACATACACTCACCATACGCTAGGGCCGATCACACCAACATTCATTCTATTACTCTATCCACACTGAATATACGAGAGAACTCCTAAATCAATCTGCATCTAATTTGAGGTCAATGCAACCAAATTGATTTGTCTCGAGTCATGATTTAAACAGTTAAAACACATTTGAGATCTCAATAAATGACAAAGAAATAACCACCCGAAACTGAAATTCAAACAAGAAATTACTTTATCTAAATTAGTTCAAATGAAAAGTTATTCAATTGCAAAATCCTTTTTCTCATAATTACCTATTCTAGCTAAATGTCGTATTTGAGGTCAGGACAGGTCTCTCAGTACGGAATCAAAGTCTCCCGAGTCGCCGTCCTCTCAATCAGCATCGATCCTCTTGAGCATAAGTTCAGGAAGAAGTGGCCTTAGACCCTCTCTAGTCTAACAATATTTATACCAAAACTTACACATTAAAAGTTACAAACAAGCTCTAAGCGTCCGTTGAGCAGAGCGAGCAGGAAAGGATGCTGTCTCGCAACATTTAGAAAAATCTCCGCTCTCGAATATCTCAAAAATAAAAACACGGAAAAAGGAAGCACAAACTAAATTTGCAACATCCATGGATGCTCTTCTCCGGAATTATAGTGAAGCCACCGCAAGTTTATCAAAAATGTTCATTTGTGACAAATGTTCTCCTCCAAGGATATCTGGCGACAAGCCCAGAGCTGCTGTCCTTTCATAACTTTTAGCTCAGACAGAGGCCGAGGTCATTCAACCATATTCAGCGAGGCCTCTCTTCATATTTCATCTACTCAAATGCAGGCTGTAGATGTCGGGCATTTCTTAATAGGCCAAAATGGACAATCTTAATTAAAAGAAACACAAAACAACGTTACTACATCGTATTGATTATACAGTGTTAATTCCCACTAATACCCTTATGTGTATGTATTTATCTAGCCATTTGCGACATAAAGAAGCATTAAAGCATATTATCTTAAAGCGCAAACACATAACAAATAGCACAAATACCACACTTATTTAATTAATTTGCTCACCAACTTAGTTCACTTATTAATTAAGCCATGCAATTGCATTCCCACGTGTAATTCTTTCATTAGTAAAGTTGATTAGTCAAAACACTCGACAAAAATTAATACTTAATAATTAGTTCTTAGTAATTTTAATTATGACATATAAAAACATAAACTGAAGTTTGAGTTTAAATAGAAAACCCTGCTCCAGCAGTCGCAATGTGCTGGAAGTTAAGAACGGGTGGCAAAGAAAAGACTGGAAAAGAAATGAGAAAATAAAAGGGAAATCCTCACAGGGAAAGGGCACTATGAAAAATGATATGAAATATAAATATCTTAAACACATGAAGAAATAACAAAATTATACTAAACAATGGATAATAGGCATTAGGGAAGGGGAAGTGCGGGCAAATAAATACTGATGCACTACAGTAGCAATGTGAAAACTATCCTGATAGAATAAATAAATAAAATTAAAAAAAGATCACATGCAAGGATGTCTCTGTCTCAAGAGGGCCTCGATACAGAGGAAAACCTTTGATGAAGAGAGAATTGTGCTAGAGCGGGCCAGCATCAAGAGGTGCTAGCGACCAAAGTAGAAATAGAGAAGTTCAAAGTAAAATGAAGAGTGTAAATATAAACTGACTCTAATTCTCATGTGGGGAGTACATGCCAAGAATAGAAGAAGGCATCACAAATTCACATGATTTTCAGTAACAGAACAATGCATGAGAAAATCATCCAAAAAATTAGGCAACGAAGCAAGAAACATTATACAGCATTTTCCCACAGAGTTGTCTCGTTAAGGTCTTTTTAGGTCTCCCCTATGCAGCGCGCATGCGTCGCATAGGTAAAAAGACCTTTTGCAATCACTTCGGCTTTCCAGCCGAAAACGTGCACGCGTTCTATTGCCTTCAATGGCAACGCGTGCACATGTGGCAATTGCCTTGATGGAGCGAGCTTGACACCATATGTTTGTAATTAACTTACAAACACATGGTGCCCATGGCTCGCTCCCGCCAGGGAAACGCTTTGTGTGCTGTCGCACTCACCCCACCCCTCCCACTTTTAGCACGAGGCGCGTTCGCGCTTGTTTTCCCTTTCCCAACCTCTGCCGATTTGTGTGACTGATATCCCCCTCCCGTGATGCTGCTCAGCCGATAGCCTGCCTGCGTGTCACGGGGTACACACAGAGAACGTTGCATTTTGTGACAAAATTGCATACTGAGCATCTTTTTGAAGAGGTAGAGCTGGGCTTGCTGTAGCAGTCGGTGCAGCAGTATCCTTGAGAAAACAAATAAATAAACAATACTAAATAATAATAAACATGCTGGGTTTTTGCCCTACCATTGGGTTGTCTCTATCCTTGAAATAAACCATGATGCTCAATTGTCCCCCCCCCTCCACCGCTTGGAATCCCGCTTTCCGACTGTCAGACTGAAGTAAAGGACAGCAGGCCCCCAAGAGAAGGGGTTAAACTCACCACTAAAAACCCGATGCCTGCGGAACCTCTGGACTCAGGGACACGACACGGCCTGACAGCGTGCCGCACTGCCCATGCATTTTCATCTCCGATTACTGGGAACTCAGTGAATTACTTCTTCTGACAGCTCGATTCCCTTCATAATATTTGCAATCATCGATAATGCATAAAAACACAGTTTACACTTGTTAACTAAATTAACAAGCATTTGCAATGCAACAGGTCTCGCATTTACGCGAGTTTCAGCTATTGGCATTGTAAATGACAATCGCTTTTATTTATCTTTTGGTTTTTGAAACATAAATAAAATGCATTGTCATTTACAATGCTAATAGCTTAAACTCATGTAAATGCGAGACCTGTTGCATTGCAAATGCTTGCTTATGTGAGTCAAGATGAAAAATCCAGAAGACTTTTTTTTTTTTGCAGTAAGTTACATTATCTTTTCCTCTCACTGGGACAATTTTTTAAAGTATGGTCCACTGGAGTTCTTTTTCCAAGTGGCCCAATTCTTGCCAGTGCTGGACAAGGGATGCATTTATCCTTTGATTGAGGATGTTGGATATGTGTTCCCCTATTCTGACTCGACATTTCCGTCCGGTTTCCCCAACAAACACTAATCCGCAGGGGCACAGGATCAAACAGGTAATGTTGGAGATCCTGCAGTTCATCATGTTTTTTAAGAAGACCGTTCTGTCCCCAATGCAGATTTTGTCAGATACAATGGCATTGTCACAAGTGGCAAGTTCTGTATTTGTGATTTCATTTGCTGGGGTTCACTCCCTAAATACATTTTTGGCAATATGACTCGCGGTTTGTAAATTTAGCTCTGACCAAAAGGTTTCTCAAATTCGAATTCCTCTTAAAGGCAAGCTTCAGTCTTGGTAGTTTATTGTTATCTGAATCAATATTTAGAAGATGCCATCGGAATTCACTACTTGTCTGATTCTGTTGCCTAAATTGGAATGTCGTGTGATGCAAACCAGTTTCTCTTCAGTCTGTTTGCTCCTATTCTCAAAATTGTTATCCCTGTTATAGTATTTTACTCTCTTGAACGAGTCCTGAATCAGGCGTTTAGGATAGCCCCGGTCCAGAAGCTTGGTTTTTGAGCAATTACTGCGGAGGCACAGGAATTGGCTGAACGGAATCCCCAGCTTCTGACAGCGGGGATGAAAGATGTTAAAATGAAGAAGGGTATTCCTGGCAGTAGGCTTGGTATATAGTGACACCTGAAGTTGTTGGTTATTATGTTCAATCCAGATGTCCAAGAATTCAACCTTCTCCTTACTGCTCTTCGATGTAACTTTAAGATTCTCATCACATTGGTTGATCCATTGACAAACTTGATTAAGCTCCTCCTCTTCTCCTCTCCAGCTGAAAAGTACATTGTCGATAAATCAGGACCAGAATAGTATGTTCTCAAAGAACGGAGTTATTTCATTTTGAATGTAGTGCTTTTCAAAATCCCCCTGTAAAGGTTTGCTATACTGGGAACGCAAGCTGCTCCAATGCTTACTCCTGTTGTTAGTTGGTATATTTATCCGTCAAATTTAAATACATTTTTAGAAAGAACAATCTCCAGGCATTGTGTAATGAACTGTTGATGGTCATTCATGCCCTCAGATAGAAGTATTCATTTGATGACCTCAATGGCCTGTTGCTGTGGTACATTCGTATACAGGGCCTCTATATCCATAGTGATCAGGTATTCTCTCTGAGCATTGAATGGGGCACCCTCAATGTTCAAGATAAAGTGGCCTGTGTCTTTAATGTATGCAGGTGGTTGGCACAGTAGTCGTTTCAAAAAAACATTGCTATATTTTTACAGGGATTCGGTTGCTGCATCGATTGTGGAAACAAATAGACGTAGTAGAGGATCTGTTGTATCCTTGTGAGTTTAAGGGACTCTTACAATGAATCCCTTTGGCAACCGCTCTCTCAGTGATACTACATATCCTCTTGTTTAATCTCACCTCCGGGTCACCTCTCACTTTAGTGTAGTGTTCTGATATTTCCAATATTGCTTTCATTTTATCTTTATATTTATGCATGAGGAATGCATTGCTCAGCAGAGAAGATGCATTGGTTCCGCTGGCAAGCACTTTAGGCCCATTTCCAAGGGTCCAGGACTGGGATGGCACCACTTGGTAGGGTAGACTCACAGATGGCAGAGTCAGTGGCGTTACAAAACTTGAGGCCCCCCTCGCAAAGTATATTGAAGGGGCCCCCCATGCTCGGGACCCAGCCAGGAGTTTTCAGCCGCCACCCATGCTCAGTGCCTGTGGGGGCCCCCTGCAGCTCTGGGACCCCCGTATGTGGTGGTGGCTGGTGATATTGTTACACCACTGGGCAGAGTTCAGGTGCAAAGTGGTAGGAAGCCTCTTATGTCCCTGAGGGTTCAAATCAAGAGGTCAACCAACTAGCCCTTGGAGTCACTCTGAGTTCTGGGTTCTAGAGATACAGGTCCAGTCCTTCTCACCCAGGCAATAGGGCAGCAGGCAGCAGGTTAGCACATCAGAGAAGGAGTCCAGAAGAGTGTAGTCTAGCCGAGTGACAGTCCTTCAGCAGCACAGCAGTCCTTGTTCCTGGCAAAGTATCCACAGGTCCAGAAGTGTTCTGAAGTGGTGGTGTTTGAGGTCCTTCGTTTATACACAGTTGGGCCTTTGAAGTGGGGAGATACTTCTAGAGGCATGCCTTTGAAGTGCACAGATGCCCTGCCTTTATTGCCCTGGATCCAGACAACTACAGGGGGTATGCACCCTTTGTGTGGAGACAGGACACAACCTATTCAGATGTAAGTGAGGCTGGGCTCAGCCGCACCGTCCCATACTGCCAGTGATGGCCCCCTGAGCCACACCTAAGGTCCCATTTTGTGTGGCTGTCTAATAGGAATACACAAAGCCCAACTGCCAATTACACCCAGTCATGTGGCCAGACACAGGCTGCAGGCACCAAATGGCAAAGTCAAGAAAATGCATACTTTCTAAAAGTGGCATTTTTAGAATTGTAATTGAAAATTCGAGTTCACCATAAATTAGGATTTTAATTTAGGATTTCAGAGATATCTTCCCATTTGGAAATTACACTTCTAAGATGTGATACGGCAACTCCGATGTTATCCTATGGGAATGTTAAGCCTTGTGGTAGTGAAAAATGAATTTGAGATGTTTTCTCTACCAGGACATGTAAAACTTAAAGTACATGTCCTGCTTTTTAAGTACTTTGCATTTTGTTTTCTGGGCTGTCCACGGTCTACCCTAGGGCTGACTTATATGTATTAAAAAGTAAGGTTTGGCCTGGCAAAAGGCCTAGTTTGCCAGGTCAACTTGGCAGTTTAAACTACACACACAGACTCTACAATGGCAAGCCTGAGACATGTTTAAAGGGCTACCTAAGTGGATGGCACAATCAGTGCTGCAGGCCCATTAGTAGCATATTATTTAGCAAGCCTGAGCACTTAAAGTACCAGTTTACTAGGGACTTAGTCAAATTGAATATGACAATTGGTTATGAGCCAATATTACCATGTTTATAGGAGAGAGCACTTGCACTTTAGCACTAATTAGCAGTGGTAAAGTGCTCAGAGTCCTAAGGCAACCAAAAATGAGGTCAGAAAAACTAGAGGAGAAAGGCAACAAGTTGGGGGGGAACTACCCTAAGTAGGTCTGGGTGGAGTTTGCGGAGTTCCGCGTAAGTGAACAAAAACCTCTGCAGCGCTACGTGGGGTTCAGCATGTGGCAGAGTGTGTTAGGTCACACCGTTCGCACTGATTTTTAGTGGCATGTGTTTGTCTTGTGCTGGAAAATCAGCGCAAATGGCACCATTGCGCAGTGCCAGAGGGCGCTGCTTCTTTTGGCCACTCGAGTAGATTTTCTACTCTAGCGCAGCTTCCTGAGCGCGAACAGATGGTTTCTCAACGTGAGTGGTCGCGACCATCCGTGACCGCCCGTGTTGAGAACTTTCGCTGGGATGTGGTCTAGTGTTGGATTTTCCTCGCTCATGCTTGCCAACGTAACATTGGTAAGCGCGAGCGAGGAAAAAAACTCCACTGCGCAAAACTCTGCGTGCTCTGCGAAGAGCGGAGTGCGGCAATCTCCCTGAATGGAATGGAGTTTACTGCCCAGGCCTAACTCTAAGGCTGACAGGTCTAGCAATATGTCTAACATGAACATATATATAACAAATTATGTAAAAAATTAAAAAAGAGTAAACCAGCAAAAGTCAAATGTAAAATTAAAAATTAAAAATGATTTCATTCTTATAAATTCATGATTCCCCTTATCCTATTCCTGAGTGTAGTTTTCTCTTGCAAGTGTTTGTAGAAGCTGGTAGTGAATGTCTTGCATTATTTTTTTTTAACGTTACTCTGAAACCGTATCCCAATAATTTGCAAGCATCTTGTTTAGAATTTTCTCTTGAGTACTCTGAAACCACATCACCCACAACGCACAAACATTTTGGTTAGTTTTTCCTTAACACTTCCTAGGGACAAGAATTTCAAACACCACTGACATAAACATGTCTGTGAAAATCTTCTGTTTCATATTAAAAATAAGGGGCATATGTATAAGGAAATGGCACACAGCACTGCGGCAAATTTTGCATTGATGAGCTGTGTAATTTCCAAAACTCAGGGATGTGCCATATTTAAAAGAATACCGCGCCCCTGTGTTTTCCCTAGCAATGGTGCAAAAAATAGCTGCCTAGCGCCAACACAGCCAGCAGGGATGATTGTTTATGTGCAGGAAGGTGTCCCTTCCTGCACATAAGCAATCAATAATGGAGATTTGCTACAGCACACATAGAAGTAGCAAATCGCCATTATTTAATGATTACTTACTTATCTGCAGGAAGAGACACCTTGATGCACATAAACAATCAACGCTGCATCCCTGGAAATGAGTAAGAATCCTACACCTCCCCATGGCGCAATGATGAGAAATCCCTTAATTTTCCCTTGTTTTTTGCTCTTAGAAAGAGAAAAATGCCACCAATGATTGTTTTTGTGCAGGAAGGTGTCCCTTTCTGCAGCAAAACAATCATCCCCTCAGTGCAGGCACACTTGCAACATGACACAAGGGTGTCTGCATTGGTGCCTGGCTGCTGTTTAGGTCTCACCTACGCAGTGCGCATGCGCTGCATAGGGCACCTCTTGTAATCGATTCGCTTTTTCGGCGAGAAACGTTCACGCGTGGCATTGCTTTCAATAGCAACGCATGCAAGCTTTGCGATTCCCTTGCGGGAGCGAGCTTTGAATGGTGCCCTTGCTCGCTCCCACAAGGGAAACGCTATGTGTGCTCTCTGCAGCACTCCCCTCAACCCTTCCACCCTCAGCATCTACAGGCGCGCAGAGGCCATATGTTGCGTGGGCGCTTGTTATGAACCGGCAAAAACCATAAAATGTTTATTTACTCAGAAAATGAATTCCTGCTTCCGGAGTCTCGGATACTAAATGGGTGAGACCCTATAAACAGGGGCCTGGAAACAGAACCCTGGTCTTGCACAAGTTCACACTTGATTGAGTTTCAATTTCTTGTTTGTTAAACAGTTAAGAAACAAAAACACACACTATAATGGTGGAATGCTGAATCCCCTTACTGCTCCAGGCGAAAAGAGAAACCTGACCCGGGCCACACAATACACCATTTATAAAATTATTTAAAAAACAGGCTGCCATGACCACTGTTAAATTAATATTTAAAAATAAAACATTTTATCAGAACGCCAATTCTGCAGTGGATTATTTATTGCTGCTTCCCTTTATTCACATGTGGTGTGAAAGAAAACTTTATACCTATGTCAGGAAGTGGGAGTTCTTTCTAGCCGATACTCCATCCAATGAGGTTTTGAAAGAGCATGTTAACAAAAGTAACAGGAGTTCGTCATGAATGGCGTTATAATAGTGTAAATGTTTTACACCCTCGTTTCACTGGAATAAAGACGCAGTGCTATCTATAGTTAATAAACATAAATAATCACAGCTCTTGCAGGAGCCGACGTGTAAGAACTGCTCGCTGCGTTCTCTGCTGTTCTTCGAGTGTCAAAGGCACTCTGAAATAAATGTGAACAATACGACTCCTCGGCTGAATGTGCGGCTGCTCGTATTACGAGGATGTAAGAGTGAAACGCCAGCCTGCACCAAATTCACGACTTTCTCACACTCTCAGCACATGGTTGGCAAGGCAATTTCATCAGAGGAAGATTCCCAAAACGCCAGCCTCCATTAAATTCACACACTCTCAGCAGATGGTTGGCAAGGCAATTTCATCAGAGGAAGATTCCCTTATGATGTAAACTCTTGATTCTGGACTAGAATTAGTTCTCAATTTTAAGAGTCTGGTCGTTGCTCCTACATAGTCCATCAGGTTAAATGCTTGCTACTGAAATCTGAGTGCAACTTGAAAGTTCTCAGGTCTGAATATCAGCATGGCAGATTGAACCTTGCTTCCTTCAAAGATGGGCAGAAAGAGCAGCTTTGAGTTGGGTGATCGTAAGACTCGTCAAGGCTGCTGCGGATATTGGTTTAGTGTGTTGTGTTGTCATCCAGTGTTTCCTTGTTTTATGAAGACTAGAGTGTTCGCGTGAGCTCGGTGAAGTCCAACTATACAGTGCATCTGAACTGTGTTTGTTATTGTGCAGCCTTATTAAGGAGTAGAACATACTATTTTGAAACTTATTTCATTAGGGACATAAAAAGGGGTTACATCACACTAATTATTTCAAAAAAGTGAATGCGGAAAAATTTCTACGGCCATGATAAAAAAAAATATATCCAAATAAAACCCACCTATAACAATTACAAGTCTCCATACACATATAGCTCACATTAATTGAAAAACAGTCAAAGTGAAGGAAAGCAGGATTGAGCAAAGACGGAGACCAAGAGATCTCCCTGGGGGCGGGAGTAGGAGTTCTAGCTCTCTTGGAGATTACCACACGTACAGCGGAAATGCGCCACTCTACTTTCAAAAACCTAAATTGAAATAGACCTAAACATGCTTGTAAATCGACTGATGAGAGGTCAGCATGTTGTTGCAGCTAGGCTTGTATGATGCTTGAACCATGGCGTAGGTTGTCCACGCTAGGATTTTAAAATGATTGTGCACCCCAAGACTGATGCTTTCGTGACAACTGCACAAGGATGTATGTTGGATACGCTTAGTTATCACAATGATTGCGTGATGACTGTATGATATGTATGTTAGCCTGTCTAGGGTTGTACGATGGTTGTACCATGGTTAACCTTGTTGCCAGTGCTTTAAATGGGAAAAAATAAGTGCAGGTACTCATTAAAATGAGCTACAGGTGTAGTGAGGGGGCGGGGCTAGGGGTGGGACTAAAGGCCAGACATGATGATACTTAACGACTTCTATATTATTTGCAGCACATACCAAAACACGAGAAATGTGTTTATATAAACAAAGCAAGTTAACCTATTACACAAAATGAAAGAGAAATGCGATAATATGTTAACATTTCCTTTTTTTGCAATAGTTGCACCTTCTTAATGTCATACTGTTAATTGCTGTTTGGCACAATACTATATATTTTTGCGCATGCGAGTAGGCAGGAACTGAAAATACCCCCATTACGAACAAAAGATCTTATGGCACCAAGCAAATGAAGCAAACAATCATGACCCTCCCCAGAAGAAATCTCTTGTCTCTTCCATCGATCTATCCATTCATCCTTTCATCCTACCATTTACCTGCTGATGTCCACCATTTAACCTTTACATTCTATTGTCTATTCAGTCTTTCATCAATCATTCAGTTTTTCACCATTCCGTCTATCCACCCTTCATATCCAAACCTATCTATCCATCTCCAAACCTACCCATTCATCTTTTCACTCATCCATCTCTTTATCCACCTTTTCCCTCATCCATCAATCCATTTGCTCATCCACCCATCAACCCTTTCACTCTTTTATTCCATCGTTAAACAAGATAAGAACTACGACTGACTACTAGTTTGGAATTGTAGTACAGAGGATATTTTTCGTTCTAACATTAAGAAAACTAGGAAAAGATTTGAAAACAGAGGCTACAATGATTCAATACTAGACAAGGCAGAAGAGAGAATTATATGTACAAATAGGATCTCCACATTAGCTAATAAAACTACTGAACGAGGCAACTATCAAAACGAAAAGAAACTAAGGTTTATTACACAATACACAACTCATAGCAATAGCATTTTCAATGCTCTACGCAAAAACTGGCACCTCCTCACTTCCATTTCAGGACTTAAGGACTGTATCACCACTAAGCCAGCCATTACATATAGGAGAGGCACACCCTTAAGAAAACAGCTTTGTCCCAGCTATATTGTGACTCCTCAAAGTTCTGCAAATTGGCTTGCCAAAAACCCCAGGGTTTTTTTTACTTGTGGCTCATGCAATATCTGTAACAATGGAAAAAACAAAATCAAATCTTTTTCCTATAATAGTCCTCGTACCTATTATTTGAACTACTTCATGAATTGTAATACCACTCATGTAGTATACATCATTGGATGTGAATGTAACATTATCTATGTAGGAAGCACTACAAGATGCTTAAAAATACGCATACAGGAACACAGAAGAGCCATACTAAACAGAGATACCAGATACCCCATTACGGACCATTATAATAACAAACATATTGGCAGTAATAATGTCTGGTTTCATGGTATTGATTATGTCCCTCCAGGTAAGAGAGGTTCCAACCGGGACTTACTGCTCAGGAAATTAGAATCTAAATGGATATGTCGCCTTCGGGCTACCACACTAGGCCACAATTCTGATTCAGAGATGCACTATTTCCTGTAATACACACTTTGCCTATTTGCATACCTTTCTCTGTTGTAACATGTACCCGTAACTAATACCGATTGCCTTTTCTGTGTTACATTGACATATTGTGTATATATAGCGTAGTCAGCATATCCATCAAATCCCATATTGTAGTTATATATACTCTCTACATTTATGCTTTGCGTTTTGGTCACACACGTTGTGTATGCCATGTGGTGGATATGTGTTTCACCCCTAGAGTCACAGTCTTAGTTTTATCAATTCTAATGGCTTATCGATACTGATCTCCTTCATCTATATAAAATGATGAAGTAGGGCTCTCTTATTTCGTGTGCCTTGCGCTTAGTCGAACTTATTTTCGCTACCAAGTCTAAATTGACAGATTATGTGTCCTGACATCTTTTCATCCTATATATATTTGTTCTTGGATGATTAAGTGTTTGTTCCCACTCTGCACGTCCTTTTAACATCTAAACTCGCGATGTGGGAATGGCAAATTATTCGGGTGACTCGCACGCCATGTAAATACCACGATCATTCGGATTACAGGTTACGCTGAATTTTGGTATTCATTTCTATTCAATGCATATGATTTTTATCACTCGCACCTTTTTTGTACAAAAAACGACGTTGGATATATCCCTCAACACCTCATGATTTGACTAGTACAGACCTGGTTGGTGGTCTATACCTTTCAATCATGGCGACTATAGTTGCTGTCCTCTTTCTCTTCCCCTCTGTTTGTTTGCCTCGGTGTCATTTCATCACGTGACCTGAGATTTCGATTTGCGCGCATTTTCCGAAAGTCTTTAAAAATGTTTGGGTTGCACCTAGGACCGATTGACAGCACACTTTTGCCTTCCGTATTATGGGACTTCCTAGGTATGTACTCTTCGTGCATTTGTGGTAATTCACCTTATATATAAGTACCGTATATTGTACTATTCACAGCGAGTCCTTACTTATGGATCGCTTTGTTCGTGCTCCTATTGTTTAATTACTCTTTCGTTTATTATACGCTGGTATCCGTGTGTTATATGCTTGTAGTCGCCCATACTAACGGGAGTAACACTTTGGAAAAGAATCATTGCTAATTATAACGAACAGCGCTGTATCAGTGTTTGACATTGTCTGTACTTGAAATTAGATTGCGGTGCTGTCTAGAGCGGTTTTAACTTGGGTGTTAGTCCGCCCCTTATCATTTAACTATCATGCCGGTTAGCAACAATGGAAGCAGTTTTTTACTTATATGTATAGCCGTGCATTCTCCTATGGCGACTGCTCATATTCACATCGGCGTGATTCCTTAAAGATACGCTTCCAATAAAACTAGATATTAAGCCATGTTTTCTTTGCGTCTTGATGTCATATGCCCATACAATTGTTTTATTCATGTTTGTTGCTATGTATTACTTGAGGTTACTTCCATACTTAGTGGGTTATATGTTTATTTAATACTTCTCAGATCATTGGAACCCATCTAACTTTGGTTCTTTGTGTGGAAGCGCAAGTTAAATTTATGCTTATAGCGCTGGCAACCCAAGAGCACCTTACTATATATTATACGTCATCTACTTTGGAGGGTAAGTGTTGTATTATCATCAATTACCATCCATTTTTTCTCATGAGGAACATGCCTCTGTACATTTATTACATTTAGAGGATTACTAGTTTGAATATTTCTATATTTTCATACTTACCATGTGAGTTTATTAACATAGGATCTATATAGGCCATTTACTATTTCAGGAATAGTGGTCAGATATCTGTTCGGAGCTCTTTTTCTTTTGAGTTCTGATATATAGCAATTTTCAGGGTTGTTTTTTAATAATTTAAATATATTTATATATTTATATTTATCTTTTTACCAGATCACTTGTTTTGCTTTGAACCTTATTGATGAATGTAGAGTTAAGACACATTACATTGCCTTATTCGTTTGGTCCGAAGACTTACGTTTGGTGAGTTTTGGATTCCCTTTTTCTTTCTTTTTTTGTCTCTTTCTGTACTCTTACCCGATCTTCCTTGTTGTTTCTATCAACTTGTATCTTGTATTAACACCACAAGACACAATGGACCTTTCTTGCCATAGGTCCGTATATTCTCAATGCGCTGGTGAAACAGATTATTTAGGACTACCAAATTAATGAAATCCATAGACATATCTTATCCATAGAGATATTGTAACACTGTTTCTTATAAACCTGTTCGGATTTATTATTCAAATATCTTTGTTTTGTCATCTATGTCTCAGTTGCTCATTGTTTCAGATTGTATATGTACATGTTTATTATTCTTTATGATTGGTTTTCATGTCTTTTTTTGATCTCTGTGTCTGTGAAAGTTTTTAAACATTGGTAAAATTGTTTGTACCATATGACAGTGTTGTCTTAAGTTATATATGTTTGTTGTCCATAGATTATAAATGTTTTTCTATGTTGTCATGTTAATCATTTGCAGCCTTGAAGAAGTTCCAGTGTGGAACGAAACGCGTTGGCTGAGTATCTGTAAGAAAAATAAAGGAGATAACTAAAGATACTGATTTGTTTTGGAGTTCTCCTGACTGGTGCACCTTCCATCTTTGTTTATATCAACTCTTTTATTCCATCCACCTTTTCATTCCATCCACCCTTTCACTCAATCCCTCCTTTCACTCATCCATCATCCACCCTTTCATTCATCCATCCGATCTTTCACTTATCCACCCATCATCCGCCCTTTTAGCCAATCATCCACCCTCTTTCAACCATGCATGCTTTCACTCATCCATCCATCCATCCATCCACCCTTGCTCACTCATCCATCCACTCACTCACCCACCCACCAACCCTTTTTTCGTTATTTATGAATCTTTGTCGCCGAGCAGACATGTACACACAAAGTGCCACCCATTTTCTTTAAAATACCTCCTGACAGTGTCTTGATTCTCTCTCCTTCTCTCACTTTTTTCTTACAAAAACCGGAATACAAATGCAGGCAAACACACAAACATAGCAGACACACAAGGGCAGAGATGACATGAGCACCAGTTACATTACAGAAAGTCACATTAATTTTTGTTTTAGGCCTAGGACAATTAAGTCATTTGCTCAGAATCACAGGATGTTGAGCTGAAGCTGGGACTCAAACCTATTTTCATAGTTCCTTGTTAGGCAGCTCTGACCGGCCCTAACATTACATCCTCTCAATTTTCCTATCTGGGAAAGATGCCTCACAGCCTATGCAAACATAAACCCCCCACCAAGGCCTGATAGGCACTGGAGCGAAGGTGCTAACAACAGGCACACAGCAAGACCAATTCACTAACTCTCCCCCTTTCCCAGCAAACTATAGCTTCAGGGCGCTAGCCTGGACAGGGAGCAGGGACGAAAAGCAAAGAGACCCTTAGGCACCATCCCATCGCCCAATGTCCGCCTTCCCAATCTGATGCTGGGTAGCGTGTAATACCCCCCCTCCCGCAGACTCATTCTGAGAGCTGCATTCATCTCGGGTGTCATGTTGTATTTAGATTTGTGGGGTAGGGGATAGGCTCAGAGATTGACTGGGCAGGGTCTGATTGGACCCTTAACTTTTATTCACAGAGGGCCACAGGGCATTGACAACTCTAAACAGCCCTTAAGTGATGCAAATGAGCCGCTGCTGGATTGCTCAGCAGCGGCTCCATTCAGAGGCATACATTGCCTCTCCCTCTATTCTGCCTTCTCTTTTTCGGCAGCAGCCGAGCAGAGTAATTTCTGCGCAGCACAGTCTCCAGTGCCATCGAGCCTGCTCTGCCTGAGTTTCCCCTGAGTACCGGTACTGTCCTTGGCGAAGGAAAAGTTCCGGTACTCAAAGGGAGAAAAATAAAAAGTGGCGGTACTCCGTACGATTGAGTACCGTCCCATTTAAAGCACTGGTTGTTGCTCTATATATTCATGATGGTTGTATACCGGGACAAATACAGAATGACCAACTGGTTTGCGGGGAGCAAATGGTTGTTTTACATGAGGGTACCCAGTTACTGGCAGGCTAATTCCACTGATAAATACATATATTTACACCTTTCTGTGATGTGGAGTAGTATACGAGTATAAGACAGAATAGCTGTGGAGGTCACGCATTACATTTGGTAAATTTCAACTCTCTGGTGCCATCAGAATATTTTAGTAGGGCCAACTTCTAATGAACCGCAGGCACTGCGTGCACACGGCTCTGATTGATGACAAGAGAATGCGAATTTCAATCAGGATCATCACTAGACTTAAAATAATACTGATTTCATCTGTTCTTTATGACACTGGCATCTGCACAATGACAGTACAGGAAGATCAAACAGATACCAGCCAGGCCACGGAGCAATTATGCAGACCCCGTCTTGGCTACAGGATCATTGCTCAAGAATGATTATATTTGGAAACCATGTGTATAGTATGCCCCATAAATATGTATTTTTTTCAGCGGAAAAGTGCAAAGGCCTCAGTGGGAATGTATCTCCCTCGCCAGCAAGGCTTCAACACTGTGCCAAATCTCAGTTGTGAGCTTCCCCACCTACCCAGAACGTCTCATGAGGATATTGAGGGGCAGATTTACAACTTCTGGGGCATCTCTGCAAATCAGCAGGGATGCACCAGAACAGACGCGTCACGTAATCACCCCCTTGCGCCACCACGGATGCATCACATTTACAATGCGGCACACCATGGTGCAAGAAGGGGAAGATGCGTGACGCATCTTGTGGCGTACCAGCGGCGCATTGCTGGAGTCGCGTTGCAAGCGCGACGCAACTCCTGCAATGGACAGGGGCCGCCCATACTTAATGTGGTGCGTCACTCCTTACGCCTGCTTCAAGCAGGCATAAGGATTTGACGCAGCTGCGTCGTAAAACTTACTCAGTGAAATCTTGTAGATTTCATTGCATCTGTTTTACGGGGCTTTTCCTGCGAGAGAACACCCTCCCTGACCGCCCACATGAAACCTGACGCAGGTTTCGTGTGGCGCATGGCTTTACAACGTGACGCATCTGCCTAGATGCGTCACGTTGTAAATAAGTCGCAACGTGGTGCATGGTTTACGCCACTGCTGCGTCACAAAAGTGACGCAACGGCGGCTTAAAAGTGTCGCAAGGGGCTTGTAAATCTGCCATAAATGTGTATTTTTCAGTAGTTTCCCATTTTACCACCCGTTAAAATATTTGCGTCAGTTACAACCCTTGTATAAACAAGCATTGGCATAGCCAATAGGTCTCGCCTTGGGACCTTATAAGCCATGCAACAGTTAATGTTGTTGCAGTAAGGATATTGTGCTGCATAACTAAATACTTATAAGGTCCCAAAGGCGAGACCTATTGGCTATGCCAACGCTTGTTTTATCCTGGCGCAGGGGAGAAGGACAGGTATGCCTCCTGTCTTGTAGATATGGGTGCATTCCTGAAAGGGCTGAACCGCAGCACAGAAGGAAGGCTTTCTGCACTTCCGTGTGTCAAAACAATGAATGGCCTAAGTATGCATAGAACTTTCACATATTTTAGTTTGTTTGAGAAGTACGTGCAATTCACGACAACGAAATTTCGCACCTTCACACACCACTAACGCTGATGTGGCAAACTTTTGTATCCCTTGAAACCACTTTACTAGCAACCAACCGGAGCACTACCGGGGTAGGGGGACCAACCGTCCGAAATTGTCACGGACAGTCTGTAAACTAGCTCTTAAATCCGTTGTCCCTGATGAATGTCTTCATGGACAGTATGTGTCCGTAATTTCAGCCTGCCAGGTAAAGTACCAAAGTTTATTTACCACAATTTAGATTCCCCAGCTTCCTGCCAAGGGAGTCTCTTGTGCTGCATTCTGGAGGGAGCGGCGGACGGCTGAAAAGAATTAAGCCCAGGGTGTCTGTTTCCCCAAATAAATGCAAATGTGTTAAAGGCTGCTTGGGAGGCGTTAGTTGCTGCAATCCTTGGACCATATTTTGTTTGGCGAGCTGCAGTTAGTAGGCAGGGTCACGAACCTGAAAATCTATTGAAAGACCAAGGGGCATATTAACAAGGGCTGTATCTCCGCTTTTTTGGCTTAAAAAGCCAAAAAAGCGGATATAAAACTATCGCCCTGTTTACAAGAGGGTGCTAACATGCACAATCGCATGTTAGCACCCTTTTTCCCGACACCTCCCTTTGCAGCTCTAATGAGATGCAAACTGGGCGTCACTTGGCGTACCCCAATGGACTACCTTGTAAAATATTGCTTATGTTCACATCGCGATTCTTACAAGGCAGCCCACAGGATTTCAACAGACGTTAGATTTTGGGGAAAACTACGGTTTCTGCCAAAATCTAACGTCTGCTAAAATCCTAACTTAGCTATCCCTAACATAGGGGGTGGATTATGCTGATACGACCACAGGGTCGTATCAGCAAGGTTATCGCCGTTTTGCAAGGAACATCGCTGGAAAACCAGCAATGTTCCCTGCAAAACGGCGATTTCCACGCTATCGCAGGAATTGTTATCGCCTTGGAGATACGCGTTGCTAATAACGCGATATCTCTGCGATAAAAACCTGTGATAGCCGGCGTTAAAAAAATGAGCGCTAAACGCAATTTGCGATAGTTATCGCAAAGCGTTGCCAATATGCCCCCAAGAGACTAGGACAGAGCAAGCTGTGAAAGAGGAGTTCAAGTGACATAGAGAAGCATAAAGCAAACTTAAGAATTAAAAAGGTGCAGAGATGGTACTGCCAAATACCAGCTAATGTGTGATTTATTTTCAACTGCAGTATGGCAAGCCGTGAGATAGCCACCGTGGAGTTTGGTAAAGAGAATATGATCCTCTAAGTATACATTTTCTACTTTATGAAACAGTATGAAAAAGTGTGCAATAGCACCGTAAACTGTAAGATGACTCAGTGAGTCAAATTCCCGTTGCTGACTTCCGTATATCCTACAGTACACAGGTCTGAATCTTGTCAGGGCTCGCTCAGGTATTCATCATTCTAAGTCTGATAAACTGTTTACAACTCAGTTCGGCAAAAAATAAACCCTGTAAATAGGAAGGTATTCTTGTTCTGTCTTCCTTTGTATTTATCCACACCCCTTTGATAGAGAAACACATGGTTTGATGCCAATGCCTCTTTCAGCCCATGAAAAGACCGGTACAACTTCATGGCATTAGCATATATGGGACATAAGGTGCTTGGTTTAAAAAAAGAGTATTGTATCTGCATCTTGCCTGGCCTCCTATGATGTGTGTGCAAAACGTACCTTTTGCCCTGAATTTTAATTTTTAATTTTGACCTTCTGTCCTGGATTTGTGTCCTGAATTTAGACCCTTTGTCTTGAATTTGTACACTCACCGTCCTGGATTTGCACCCATGCCAGTTGGTCACCCTTTACCAGGGCCCCCACCAAAAAGGAATAGGCAGCTAATCATAGTGTCCCTTTTCATCATGTCACAGAGGAACTATTCAAGGCCTACAGTCTTGTTGAAAAACAGTAACCAGGGGGCATATCAACAAGGGCTTTATCTCTGCTTTTTGGCTTTAAAAGCCAAAAAAGGAGAGATAAAACTAGCGCCCTATCAACAACAGGGTGCTAACATGCAAATTTGCATGTTAGCACCCTTTTACTCTACGCTTCCCCTTGCATCTCTAATGAGATGCAAAGGGGGCGTTCCAGAGTAAAATAATAGGAGAAATGTCGCTAAGCGACATTTCTCCTATTATGAAGAATGTCGCTAACCCTGTTAGAGACAAAAAAAGCAGCGCTAACCGCGGTTAACGCTGCTTTTTTACGTCTGGTATTTTTCTGACTTAGCCATGATATCCTATGGAAGGAGGATATCATGGCTAAGTTTGCCTGTCCCTATCAACAAGGTAACGTGAGATTATCGCTGGGTTTCCAGCGATAATCTCACGTTAGCCTGTTAGCGTGAGAATTTTTATCGCTATTGAGATAAGCGTTGCTAATAGCACGCTATCTCAGCGATAAAAATTCACGCTAGCCGGCGATAATTATCCTAGCGCTAAGTGTGCTTAGAGATAATTATCGCCGGTTGTTGTTGATATGCCCCTAAAGTTCTTGATAAAGCAGAAATTGAAACTGCAGTCCTATATTAGCAAACTCAAAACGCGCAGCAAAACCAGCAGGCACATTAGCTGAAAACTAAGGGGCATATTTACAACCTGGCGATAAAAATTATCGCCGCTTTTGCGGCCGTTTTTGGCTGAAAAGCGGCAATCATTTTATCGCCTTATTAGCAAGGCCACGCTAACACGTGAAACCTTGCTTTAGCGTCAGGATTCCTAACGCCCAGCTTTGCATCTCTAATGAGATGTAAAGTGGGCGTTCCTGACCTAACATGACAGGAGAAAAGTCGCTAAGCGACATTTCTCCTATCATCAAGCCCCACGCTACTAAGCATAGCGTCAGGAAAAGTAGCGATAACCCCTGTTATCGCTACTTTCCTTACGCCTGCTTCTGGACTGATTTAGCCATGATATCCTATGTAAGGTGGATATCATGGCTAGGTTTGTGAGTGAGTACCTATCATCAAGCTAACGCCACGCTAAGTGAGATTATCGCTGGGTTTCCAGCGAAAATCTCATGTTAGGCAGTTAGCGTGAGGAATTTTATCGCTGAGGAGAAAAGCGTTGCTAATAGCACGCTATCTCAGCGATAAAAATCAACGTTACCCTGCGATAATTATCCTCACGCTAAGAGCGTTGAGCGATAATTATCGCTGGTTGTTGCTGATATGCCCCTAAGGCTGCATGGAAAAAAGGCTTCGGGCAAGGATAAGTAGGTCTCCACAGACTTCGAGACTCTAAAGAATACCAGAATATTAGGAACGTTCCTCATAAATGAAAATATGTTTGCCAGAAACTAAAAGCGGTCACAAAGTTATTCACACAAAGCACAAGGTGAAAATACTTGTACTAAATTAGTGCTGCACAGAAAAGGCTAAAGTAGCCGCAGGTTAGATTACAAGCTGTTAGGGCATTTTAAGCTGTCAAATGTCATCTACCCGCAACGAGGAAACACCGCAGACACTTTGACAACGTCCAGTAAGCAAAAGAAGATGAGAAAGAAGCGGAGAGCAAACCAATGGGTCTGACCTTTAGAATCATGAAGGGACTTTAGACTGACCTCACTGGCCACACCGGACCTCCAGCTGCAAAGGCCTGTCAGTAAACCACTGCATTTCTCAGAAGCCCTGGCTATGTGCCCTTCCGCTGCGGTGAACCATATTCTGTGGTGAGCTATGTGACATTTACAGTTAAGTAAACACCAGCAACTAAGTGGTCACAAAAGCTGCTAACTGGTGGGAGAGGAGGCAGGGTGGGTTTTGTATGATGGAAACAGGATGCAATACAACGAGATGCAAGCAGAGGATGCAGAGCAAATAGCAATAGTTTCAGAAATGTCATAATGACACGAGAAATATGCATAGTTAAGTACAGCTGTGTGTAAATTCCACTAATTACAATTCAGGAGCGCTGACAGAGCTCTGTCACATACACAGCTGAATATTATTCCATGCTGAAATGAACACTTTCCATAAACGTAGACATGAAAATAGCAAAACAAAGTTTGACGTTTTTAGAATGATTCTGTAAATCAAAGTTCAAAATAACGAATGCTTGAACACGATTAAGTTAAGAAAAACTTTTGTTTTTCAAGTATGCTAGGCGCATATATGCTGAGGGTAATGCCGCGCGTCCAAGGTATATATTATGGGGCATATTTATCAAAGAGGTATGTCACCCGAGGGGGTGCAGGAGTGACGCAACTCTTAAGTTAGATTTCTCAAGCAATGCAAGGCCACCATGCGTGGCCCTGAGTGGCTTGATAAATCCAGAGTAACGCAATGCAGCACAAATTGCTGCTTTGAACTATCCTGCACCAGCGAGGTGTGCCATGGGGGGAGCATGAGTGTTTCTTTGCATCCACCTATACATTTTAGGGCCTACCCACAGAAGGATTAACAAGGAATATCTTTCTTTCCCCCGTTTTTTCCTCTATGTGTGCATTCTGCAGCACACATGGAAAGAGGAAAATGCTCCAGAGGATTGTTTTGTGTTTTTGTGCAGGAAGGTATCCTTTCGTGCACAAAAACAACCCTGCTTACAACGCAGGCACCTTGGCACCATGATGCCAGGGAGCCTGCATTAACAGTTATCAGCACATTGTGTGCCAGCGCAGGGAAAAGACAGGAATGCGCAGTACAGAGTTAAAAATGGCACATTTCTACCCTTTCCCTATCATGCAGCCAGGGGCGGCTCTAGGCTCATGGTGGCCCTGTGCAGGGAGCGCAGGTAGGGGGCCCCGGAAGAGGGGGTCCGGGCGGGGCGGAGCTCAAGGGGTTTTAATAAAACGTCCAGAAAAGGCATTAGATGACCAGTAACATGGTAACAGAAAAACAACGTTTACTTTTTGAGTGCTCATCACTTGGATACTTTGTTTTAGAATCTGGGTCTCTGGAGGGACCCCTTTCAACAAGAAAAACACGTTGCGCGTCCGTAAGATTTCGGCCACAAAGTAGGATCCCTCCAATCACATAAATCATATTCAGAACACGGGTCTGTAACATGGTCTTGCTCTTTGGCTTCCTTTTCAATACCAGCATCATCCGTCTGTAAACTCTGAACCTCCTTCAGAATGCCAGATGTTGATGGACCAATGAATGATGTTTCAGTTTCTCTGTCTGAGGGCCTTTTGTAATAATCCTCATCCTGAGTTGGTAATTGCTGCATGTTTGTATCAATTTCAGAGTCACCTTGTTCATTTTCATTGGTCTGCTCATGAGTTTCATTCTGCTCATGGATATCATCATTTTTTTGTTCTTCTTTATGGTCGTCAGCACCTGTTTTACCTAGTGCATCAGCAGTACTCTGGCCAGAGGATTCTCCATCTTTAGGTTTCCCTTGGGTGATAAAGTTCAGGATTGCTCCTTCCTGTGACACTACGAAAGCCTGCTGAGCCACCTTTCTCTTTCGTTTCGAATAACCAGATTTGTGTACTCGAATTCTCTTCATTTTGCTTGCACTGCAGCGGGCGAGGCTAGCAGTGGGTAGGGAAAAAAAAGAAGACAATCAGCAGTGGCGGCTGCTGAAAGATTTTGATGTGTCATTTTTATTTTCTTGCAAAAACAACAGTTGATGGACAGAATGCAGAACAATGTCATACATTCACCCCAGTACAGAGATCTGGGCCTAAATCCATCGTTTTTTTGCTCACCACACCACCCCAGTTCAGACATGGCTATATGCAAATCTGCAAATCAGCCTTGACCCTGTGCCTCATGGGAACAGTCCAGTCCGAACTGCCAAGCCATGTCTTCCCTGGACTACACAATGAAGGACCAGCATACCTTAATGAACGAGTGAATTTCCACCAACCTACCAGGAAAATATGTTCAGAACCATCTCCCTAGCAGCCACCCAATGCAGCCGCTGATAAAACAGTGGAGGCCGCTACTTCTCCCACCTGAAGACCTGAAAACCCTCCCCCTGCACCTCAGAGCCTCACCATCGCTCCAGCAGTTCAGGAAGGACCACAAGACCTCGCTGTTCAACCAACAAGCAGCATGATCCAGCAGCATGAATCCCACACCGCCTCGAGACCCTTATGTGTGAAGCAGCTGAGCTTTACAAACCCTGACTGATTGATAGTAATTACCCTTCCCACTACATGTATGACACATTATGAGGACTAGCCACATATGGAAGGTTTATTTGAAGAGTGTTATAAAACTATAGGGTAGATCATGTGACTTGGCATACAAGGTCTGTTTTCTCAGTCCACTGAGAACAGTAGAGCCTGGAGAATAGTTCATGATCTATTTGGGAAGTGACCTTAGCAGGAAGAGAGTAAGCTACCTTGAAATCATGGCACACAGAGACCTGTCTCAGTACGTCACTAACTGATCCTGAAGACAGCCTACAGGTAACCAAAGACTCGTCCACTTTACCACATTGTCAAAAGACAAAATACAATATATTTAATTAAGGTTTCTTGTATAGTGCCATATTCCAGCAACCAGTTCTGCTCGCTTTCAGAGCACCTATTAAACAAGGATTAATTACAGTGAGTCCTAAGGCTATGAAAAGGCACTAGAGGTTCACTGAAGCAAAATTAATGTGCAAGGAACATCCAGTCAGGAGATAACTTTCAAGCAGACGTACGAATCACTAGCACAGCGTACCAACGACCCCATGGGCCGTGGCATAAGCAAGGAAAATGGCCCCTTTGGCTGCTGCTCAGGAAGTAAAATATAGCAACTATCAGGGTTCAATGGGCCCCTGAGGGTTTTGGGTCTCAGTACCACTGTACTTGCTGAACCAATGGTAACTATGCCCCTAGTATGGACAGAGAAGGCTGCTTCACCAATTGCAAACTGAGGACTAGTTAAACTAGTTTTCTCTGCTAGTCACATGACAAGCATTGGAATGTAATTAAAGAAATGATCAAGAAGCCAGTCTCCTACCAAGGTCTCTGCAAAAGGGCATTAGATTGAGTTAACATGGGTAGGCACTGCCATCCTATTCCAGGCGTCCATCCATAGGTGCTTGCATTTCATGTCTGCCTCAACACCATATAAAAAGACATAACCAAATGCCAAGTACATTCGAACACTCGATGTTTTAAAAGATTTGTGCAGGCATATCCACTCATTAGAACACAAGTATCAGCTTCATACTCTGTTTTCATGATTGTTGATAAGTATTTGTAATCATTTTAATGAATCCTTAACATTACGTCTAACACCTCCTACCCTGCTCTCCTCTTCCCCCCAATACGACCCTGCCTCCCAAGTTACACCTCCAAAAGTCACCATGCCTCCCCTCAGCCACGAGTAAACACCGCCACTGCACTCCTGACTCACTCTTCCCTCAACATACAGCGCCGATCTGTACCACTCCCTACCCCTAGCGCACTGTGACCACCTCTCTGACCCGCGCCCTCTCAGAGATGAATCGTGAGAGAGAGGCTCTCTCTCACGATTCATCATGCCCTCCCTTCCCATGACCACCAGAATACCTCCAGCTCGCCACCTCACATGGCTTACCTCCACCCAGACCCAAAGCACACACCATCTACAATAACATCCTCACCCAACCTTCCCCACGCCCCCGGCTCCTCACCCCCACGGGCTGGGATACATTCCTACGCCTGATCTGCCCTCCTCCCCAGGGCTCCCCACACCCTCGTCCAATGGTTCACCTTCCCTCGGGTTCACTCTGCAGTGGCACACGCTGACCTCCTCACTCCCCCTCCCCATGCCCTGACCCTCGGGCTGCTCACCTCGCAGCTGGCACCAAAGGTTGCACACTGGCATGCTATCCTCTGCAAGGCGGCCTTTCTTGCCCAGGGTCTCTAGGCGCGCCGGTGCATGGCTTCGGCCGGTCTTGGTGCTGCTCGCTGCACGCCGGGCATGGGTGCTGCCACCCCTCCTGCCGCCAGTGATGCGTGGTGCTTCTGTAACCCCTTTGCTGCAGGACTCGCGGGCACTGTGCATGTGCGCGCATGCGAGCCTCCGGAGGTGCCAGATCTGGACTCAACAAGCTCAATTCTCCTGGAAAAAAAGTTCTAAACAAGCACAAGACCTACCAGAAGAGCCCGAAACAAGGCCGACCCCACACAAAGACGAGACAGGGTTAGAAAGGAAAAGAGTATAAGAACAACCATTCAGCGTGCATCACATTGGATTTAGCACGCCTCAGTCATTCATGCGCCAAATCCCTGCCAGGGGCCGCCACGAATATGTATTGTATCTGATTCCTCGTGGGGGCCCCTGGGGTTTGGTGGCCCTGTGCAGGTGCACAGCTTGCACATGCCTAAGGCCGCCCCTGATGCAGCGGAGCACAGCAAGGTAGCTTGCTGCGCTGCATGATTTTTAAATGCATTTACCCCTCTTTCTTCAAAATTGGAGGTATCCTCCAAGTATCTCCCTTTGCCAATACCATGCATTCCTGCCGTCTTCTATTATGCTGACACACAAATGGCTGCCATGCGCCAATGCAGGCACCCTTGCACCATGGTGCAAGTGTGTCTTCATTGAAATCAGATTGTTTTTGTGTGGGAAGGGACACCTTCCCACACAAAAACAACCCTTACACCACCCCTGGGGAGGTGTAGGCTTTTGACGTATTCCCAGGTTTACAGATTCTTGTAAATCTAGGAATGCTTCAAAACCCATGGGTGTTGCTTGAGAACACTCACAGCAACACCCATGATATGACTCCCTGACGCAGTGTAAAGCAACGCAGCGATATACTCTGCTTTGCCTTACACCATATCAACAAGGTCATTAAAAAACACACAACGTGGCTTTGCTTAGCTTTGTAGATATGGACTTGCACAAGGCACCCCGATGCACTACAAAAAGTAACAGAACAGCGGAGCAGGGGGCTTGTAAATTAGTCTCTTAGTCTATTGAAATTCATGGTGATGAAACATTTTTTGGACAGTGAGAGTGGTTTTCAGGATGGATGAGCCCATTGAAGTCTATGGGCAGAATTATGGGGCAGATTTATGACGTACTTGCGCCACTTTTACGCCGCCGTTGCGTCACTTTTGTGACGCAGCGGCGGCGTAAACCCTGCGCCATGTTGCACCCCATTTACAACGTGGCACATCTAGGGAGATGCGTCACGTTGTGAAGCTTGCGCCACATGTGGGCGCACCTGCACAGGGGGGGGGCGTTCCGGCGCAGGAACGCCTGCGAAAAGTGGCTGAGTGAAATCTACAAGATTTCACTCAGTCACTTTTCCGGCCATGCTGCGTCAAAACCGTGCGCCTGCTTGAAGCAGGCGTAAGGATTGACGCTGCATTGTAATGATAGGGCACCCCCGAGCCTTGCTGGAGCTGCGTCACGCTTGCAACGCAACTCCAGCAATGCGCCAACCTTCTGCCATCAGATGCGTCACGCATCTGTTTATCCTTGCGCCACGATGCGCTGCATTGTAAATGCGGCGCATCTATTGTGGCGCAAGGGTAAACTTACGTGACGCATCTTCCCTGGCGCATCCATGCTGATTTGCAGGGATGCGCCAGGGAACATAAATCTGCCCCTATATTTTTTAATTGTAGGGTGAAGATAAGACTAAGGTGTGTACAACCCTACATATGAGGGTGAGTTGAGCTGTATGGTATACTCCATAGCTTCACAATGGTAGCGGCATTTTTCTGCTTCTTCATTGAAAGCTGTCTAGGTCTCGCAACCTGAGAAACAATCAGGAGCTTATTTACAAGAATTTGATTTATGGCATTGCCACAAGGCTTCTTACTGCGCTGCCCTGCACCAATTCAAAAGGGCAGGAATGCACCATATTTATAAGATACGGTGCATTCCTATACTTTCAGCCAGCGTACATTTTGCAGCCATTAGCCAAAGCAAAGCACCCTTGAGCCATGGTGCAAGGGTGTCTGCATTGTTGGCAGGATTGTTTTTGTGCAGGAAAGGGCACCTTTACCAGTTTCTCCTCCTACATCAACCAGCAACATGAATCCTTCCCAATTATCTCATTTCTCTAACTGCATTCTTCCTAAGAACTTACCAATTTCACTAATAACAGTCATCTCCTAGACGTGACCCAGTACGGTTTCAGGAGCGAACACAGTATGGAACTGGCCTTGATTACTGCTACTGAAGAGATCAGACACGTGGTTTACAAGGAAGGTAATACTTTTCCAGTTCTTTAAGATCTCTCTCCAGAGACTAGGCAATGGTGGTTCTTCTCTCTCCCTTCTAAAATCTTTTCTGACTGAGCGAGAGCAAGCTGTGGAACTAGGCTCTCTCGTGTCCCCTTCCTTTTGACTGCCACGTGGTGTCCTACAGGGCTCTTCACTCAGCCCTTCCCTTTTCAATCTATATATTACTTCCCTGGCAAATCTGATTAAATTATTTGGATTTGGCATGGTTTCCTATGCTGACGGCACTCAGATTATCCACAACACATCAGCTAGGCTTCATAATTGAATGCAACAGATCAGTAAATGGATGCTGTAGAATTTACTGAAATTTAACTCAGGTAAGACTGAGGTCTTGCTTTTTGGTTCCAATGTTTCCTTCTGGTCACCTAATTGGTGGCCCCAGGAACTTTGGAACCTACCCACTCCAGCAACAGAAGCAAATAAATTAGGAGTACTTTTTGACACAGCCCTATCTTGTAAACCTCAAGTTGATGTCATCACTTCCTGAAAATGTTTTCCTTTTATACCACAGGATCTCCAGAAAACAGTTGTCTGCGCTCTCATTCTCTCCAGTTTAGACTACTATAAACCCTCTTTGTTAATTTACAGAAAGGTCTTCGTGGCAATTTACAAGTTCTTCAGTACGTGTCGGACCAACTACTGACAGGGATTCCCAGGCATCAGTTTGCTACACTGGCTCTTACATCTCTTCACGGGCTTCCCATTAAGAAAAACATTGATTTCAAGGCCTTATGTCTAGCCTTTAGGGTCCTTCACAATGCCAAACCAGCATACCTTAAACATCGGTTCTACTGGTATGCCCCACAAAGAAATCTTCGCTCTTCCAAAGCCAACTTGGTGAAAGTCCCAAGTTTTTGGCGCTCTAGGTGGGGTGGCAGGAGTGTTGTCACCTCAACTTCCAAATCCATCTGAAGAGCACTTGTGATTTGCTTTCATTTAGAAAGGCCCTTAATTGAAGACCTGGCTTTCTATTCTGTAAATTCTGTTTTTCACAGATTTAGGCATCTTCTCTTCATCTTTCTTCATTAATCATCCTTTCTTCAGGTTTGTAGCTCCTAGACGCCTCTGGGTATTAGTTGGAGCTTTAGTTGGAGCTTTATAAATATAAAATCAAATGAAATCAAAATCAAGCATAAATTAATCTCCCTGTCCTCATGTGAGGAGTCCCTCTACCAAACAATCCCTACTCTCAATCTGACATATATTCCAAGGTAGTCAATTTATTTATTTTTTCTTTAATCACTCAAAACGAGAAAAAAAACTCATTTTAAAATGTTTACCTTAGAATTAGTAATTTTTAGTTTGTTTTTTAAAGTATTTCATTTTTTATATTTTTAAGGATTGTGAAACAAAAAAAGTGAAGGCTGGATTATCTGAATCAGTCTGACATACTGGTAATTAATCAGGCTGCATTCCAATCCATCGTTATTTTTCCCCACTTCCCCCAGAAACCTGCCATATGAAAATTAGGCTTGGTCTGCTCCAATACGAACCGTCTAGGCTGAACTGCCAAACCCAATAGTTACCCTCTGGTTGTACGACTTTAAAACTCAAGTCTTTACCTCAAATCAAGAACCTCTGTGAAACCCTCTACCTTTTTTGAAAACTAACTTTAAATATACATTTTTACTTTATTAGGGGAAAACCCTCAACTCCCACCTTTTTAAATTACCCGTACCAACCTACAGCCCTACTATTGGAAATGACTCTTTCTGCTGGGTCCCCCCAAACGTTTTTCCTTCATCCTCCCCTTTTTGCTGAAATCGTTTTTGTTGGCTTCAGGACTCTGGGCACTTTACCACCGATTACCAGTGCTAAAGTGCATGTGCTTTTTTCCTAAAACATAGTAATATTGGCTTATCCAAAATTGGCATATTTAATTTACTTATAAGTCCCTATTAAATTGCACTACCCGTCCCCAGGGCCTGCATGTTGAATGCTCCTAGTGGACCTGCAGCATTGATTGTGCCACCTCTCCAGAGCCTGAATGCACAGTTTTAAACTGCTATATCAACCTGGCAAGTTAAACTACTTGCCAGGCCCAAACCTTCCTTTTTTATACATATAAGTCTACCCTAAGGTAGGCCCTGGACAGCCCAAGGGCAGAGTGCAATTTATTTAAAATGTAGAACATGTACTTTTAAGTTTTGCATGTCCTAGTACTGATAATCTCTTAAATTCGTTTTTCACTACTGCAAGGCCTATCTCTCCCATAGAATAACATTGGATTTCCTTATTATATTTTATAAGTGTAATTTCCAATATGAAGAGATGGGACAGCCAATTTCCCAGTCTCTGAAATAACTATTTAATACCTTAACTTATAGTGAATTTAACTTGCAATTCTGAAAATGCCACTTTTAAAAAGTTGGAATTTTCTTACTTTAGTCATTTGGTGCCTGCTTTCTGTCTTTGATTGCATGTCTGGGTTGGGTGACAGCTGGGCTTAGTGTATTCCCTCGAAAGAGCCACACACAAATGGAGCTCAGAAATGACTTTATGAGCCATCCGCAGTCTGATGGGTCATCATGGGATGGATGGGAGGGAAGAGCTGGGCACAGCCTCATAGTCACACCTGGATAGGTTGTGTCCTGTCCCCACACAAAGGACTGATTAATCCCCTGTAGTGAATCTGGAGCCAGGGCAGGAAGAGCATGGTCTCTGTGCCCTTCAAAGACATTTCTTTGAAGTCGCTCCCACTTCAAATGCCCAACTGGGTATAAGTACTGAACCTCATATCAGTACACTTCTGGATCTGTGAAGACTCTGCCAAGAAGAAGGAATGTTGTTCTGATGAAGGACTGGCACTCTGCTGGAGTGCTATCCCACTGAACTGCTGCTTTGCTGGACTCTTGCTGTGCTGTGCTGCCTTCCTACCTGCTGTTCCCCTGCCTGGGTGAGAATTACTGGAACTGCATCATTTGAACCCAGAGTGACCCCAAGGGCTTGCTGGCATGCCTCCTAATTGAAGTCTCAGGGACAGAAAAGACTTCCAACTCACCTGCCTCAGCACTGGCATCAGTGAGTCTGCCCTGCCAATTGGTGCCAGTCCTGGATCCTTGGAAGTGGGTTTAAACTGCTACTCCAGCTATAAAAGAATAGGAACTGGGGTATCTCCTCTACAGCAATCCACTCTTGTGCATTGCTCACTATACGGTGCATCAACTACATTCTCGATGCATCATTGCAATTGCGTGGCACGGAACTGATGCACCACCTAACTCTGTGGACCAATGACGATGCATCACCTCCTCTGCACTGCACAGTTCATATTCGATGACAATGTATCACCTCCTCTGCGCCGTGCATCTTGTCGCAACTAAGGTACTGGTGTGCAGCGGGTCAAAGCACCTAGACACCTAGGTTGCCCTTTGCCTGTTGCCTCCAATTCCTGCTTGTTCTGTTTTATTTCACATCGGTACCCTAATATAGGTCCAGGGAATATCGTACACTTTCCCTACATCAGCTCCCGTTATTTCATATGAGCGATCCTTATAAGGACGTAACTCCAAATAAGGACAGAATGCCTTATAGGGACATCACGCCTTATAAGGACTGCAGCCTTTTATGGACTAAACCTTTCATCTAGTTCCATGCCGAGGGTGGGGTTTTCCCAATCGATATTGCTAAGACGTCATCCTTAGCGCATATGAATAATTGATGAGTACACTCTCCAGGAGGTATACTTCACCTCTCCCATCGACACACAAGGTCTAATCCCCAACGTCATCCTCATACTGAACAATGGGTAACACACATACATAGACTGTATAAATACAGCACCTCTTGCTATCTGTCAGCAGGAAGGAACCGAGACTTCAAGACCGACACACTGACCAGAGACGCTGCAGCTCTGGCATGTCATCGCTCCAGCTGGCAGTGGTCTGCGATCCCTTTTGGGGTGTCGAGCTCAAGTCCAGGACGAAGTCCCACACTCTCACTATTCAGGTATGGGGTTCCTACTAAAGCCTAGTGGGATTCTTGGCTCTTAGACTCTTTAATTCTTAGATTCTTAGGCTCTTAGGCTCTGTAGCACCTACTCACATGCTAGGTACAATTAGGTACATCTAGCCATGCATCTTAGGAGTACGCACTTTATTTTATAAATGCAATTCATTTTTCATGTATGTGTTCATGACTATTGAAAAATGGTAGATCAATACTATTCCTTTTTATTCACTGTACTGCTGGTTCTATATCTCTGCTACTGTGTTACAGTTGTAACAGTGCACGTATTTTTCATGAGAAGAACTACGGTGCAATAAATTCTTATTGCAAAAATGCTCGACTGTTTCTTCTCTGTATCTCTCTGAGAACAAAAACAATCATGCACAGTTACTGAGTGAAAAGTGGTATATTGTTTCCACAAGTCTGAGGTTGTTGTGTTCTAAGGTTGCCAAAAACTAATCTCTCTGATAACAGGAGATTCTAGTGGCACTGCGAGCTAGCTAATGCAAACCATAGGCTAAGATATGCGGCGGGGGTGTATGGAGTCAGTCTGCCACCAGACCCACAGTATATGTTATCCGTAAACAGCGTAGGACCTGCATGACAGGGTACTATTAGGACTAAACTACAGTTCTAGAATGATCCAGTGACACTACAGGTGCCTGGGATTTCCCACTGGGGTTTTCATGAATGGGTTTTACAACTCACCGTTCTTCCCACCAAACGAAGTCCCACCCATCCGAGGACTTACTTAATGCAGGCTGTAGCACGACTGCACAGTGGATGCATGCAGGGGGTGAGCAGCTGGCGTGCCAAAGGCAAGCCCATCTGTTCCGGTCCACACTTGGACCCTCCCAGCACCATGACCCCTGGCCCTCCTGCCCCCAGAAAATACACCATCAGCAAGCTATACACCCTCGACCCCAGATGCCGCTATAAATCCTGCCATGTCTCCAACCCACGTTCCACGGTAGGACTTTTCCCCTGCACCCACTGCCACTTCGCCTGCCACTGCACACACATGAGCCCACTGACCAGACCCACTCCCAAACACACCACAAACACCACCTGAACAAATACACCAACTCTCATGCTCCCTCCTCAACACACCTTCGCTATGCAAGCATTCCATGAATTATGGGACCTCATCGCCACCCACGCACTGACATCGTCATCCTCACTAAGACCTAGCTCAACTCCACATCCACCCCAGACATTGCCACAGCCATCCCCAATGGATATAAAATCACTCATCAGGACTGCAACAACAAGAGGTTAGGAGGAACAACCATCATCCACAAAGAGACCATACAGTGTATCACCACCACCGACAACACCATCACCCCAATGGAACATCTCATCTTCAAGCTCTATATGGATGACAAAACAACCATCGGAGGCACTGTCATATACCGACCCCCAGGCCCATGCTCTAGCTTCTGCAACACTATTGCAGACTTCATTGCACCCCCAGCCTTTGACTCCAAGGACTACATGTTCCTCAACTACCTACATTTCCACATCAATGACCCCAATGACAAAAACACTGCACACTCCTCAACACTATGAGCAGCCTTAGATTGACCCAGATCATCCATGAACCTACACACACCGCAGGACACATACTGGACCCTATTTTCACTTCCATCAACCATGTCAAATACAGCCATGTTACAGAACTCACATGGACCAATCACTCTCTTGTCCACTTCAGCATCTCCAGCCCTGCACCACCACCCCCAAATGACCAATGCCCCCCACTGGAGGTGGAACAAAATCTCAGAGACCAGCTGGGGACGGACACCCTCATCACCAACAACCCTGCTACTGCCATCAAACTCAAACAGGGAGTGAATTCCTTCAATGCCTGGATCACCAGTTGTGCAGACAGCCTCATTTCGATCAAGAGCAACATCCAGTGAAAATCTTCCAAAAAGGCCAGCTGGTACACCCAAAAACTCAGAATAGCAAAATGAGACAGCAAACATTTGGAGAAGAGGTAGCGTGCCAGCAAGGACACCTCCGACAGGGCAGCCTTCAAGGCCTTCCTCAACCTCTGCCACCACCTGCAGAGGGTAACAAAGAAGACAAACCAATAACACCTAGGAACTTTTCAGCATCCAGTGAAAACAGCAACAAACCCTCACAGGAGCTGTGAGACAACCTCACCCACTTCTTTTTCAATAAGATCGCACCCATGTACAAACACTTTGAACTCCAACCCACACCTATGGACTTCCTCAACAGATATGCCACCATAAGCGACACAAACCCCACATTGACCACCTGGAACATCCGCTCCACCCAGGAGACCTCTTCCGCCATGAAATCCATCCACTTGGTATCTCCAATGGACCCATCTCCCCTCCACATCTTCAACCTGGGAAACCAAAGAATCAGCGAGCAACTCACCACCCTACTTAACACCTCTATCATAACTGCAACATTTCCTGATGCCTGGAAACATGCCAAAGTCAGATCACTACTCAAAAAACACTCTGCTGACCCAAGCAAACTAAAAAACTACTGGCCAATCTCCCATTCCCAGTGAAAGCACTGGAAATCATCTACAATCAACTCATGACACACCCAGCGCAGAACCAGCTACTCATCGCTTCCCAATCCGGCTTCCGCAGCAATCACAGCACTGATACCGCTGTGATCACAGCCACCGGTGACATCCAAACCCTCCTCAACTGAGGAGAACCAGCAGCTTTGATGCTCCTTGACCTCTCTGCAGCCTTCGACGCTGTCCAATGAACCCAATACCACGAAACACAACTTTCAAGAAGGAATGGAAGCAGTCGCAAGGTGGATGAAGAACAACTGCCTACAACTGCACACAGACAAAACAGAAGTACTCATCATAGGCCCTCACCCCGGTACCTGGAACGACACCAGGTGGCTCCCCACCCTCGTAGACCCACCTCCACCCACACACCAGGCACACAACCTCAGAATCATCTGGGACTACGAACTCAAAATGGACCGCCAGATCAACGCTGTCACCTCTTCCTGTATTCATACCCTCTGACTTCTACATAAGACTTTCAACCGGATCCCCCTCAAACACAGGAAAACTGTCACCCATGCCCTCATCAGCAGCAGACTGGACTACAGCAATGCACTCTCTGCTGAGAATAACACAAACCTCACCCGCAGACTCCAGAACATCCAGAATGCCGCCGCCAGACTAGCCCTTAGCCTACGGCACCACTGCCACATCACCCAACACCTGCGGGCACAACACTGGCTCCCCGTTGAGAAGAGAGTCACCTTCAAGCTTCTCACCCATGCCCACAAAGTTCTCCACGACACTGGCCCCACCTACATTAACCACCGCCTCTTGTTCAACACACCCCAAAGATCCCTCCGCTCAGTCCAGCTTTACCTCGTCATGGTACCATGCATCAAGAAGACCCGAACGGGAGGCTGTTCCTTCTCCTTCCTCTCAGCCAAGGCATGGAACACCCTCTCTCTCTACCTTTGCTCTCACCAAGTTCCGTAAGAACCTCAAGACCTGGCTCTTGAACGAATCACCATAATCATCCGGCACCACACATACCCAGATGGGCCATGGAAAACATCTGAACCCACTCGGCCTTCGCCGATACTCCGCGAGTGCTTAGGAGATGTGTGCCCCCCTCCTCCCCCGGCACCTTCAGACCCTTCCGGGTGAGTAGCTGCACCTAATGCAACCCTGATTGATTGATTTTTTTATTATTGATTGTATCCCACCACAAGCTGAATGAAAGACTCCACCACATCGGCATTCATGGGAACGTGCTCAGATGGATCACCTCCTATCTCACCCGAAGAACCCAGAGGATCCACCTCCCGCCTTCTTATGTTATGATATGCTACATTGTGTTATAAAGTACAACAATTACCCAGGAAAATGAAAAGAGCCAACTGATTCACATGTGTTAGCCAGAATTATGTACATAGGTGAGTTTTGAGCTGCTTCCTAAAACTCAACAGATTGTTATTTGACCTAAGCTGAAACAGAAACATTTTCCACAATTTGGTGGTGAGCTAGGTGAATGACCAGCCTCCCCCTCTTGCTGTTTTAATTCTGGGGACATTAAGAAAGGCAAGACTATGTGACCTCAATGCTCTAGAGGCTATGTTTGGAGTAATAAGTACTGAAGAATATTTGTTCCTGAGGCGTATTTCAACCTATGTGCAATGCAAAGGGATTTAAATTCAATTATTTGTTTAACCGACAGCCAATGAAGTTTTGCAAGCACCGGATGGGCAGAGTCCCATTTCAACACTCTTAGTAATGTTCATGCATCTGAACAAAAGGAGATCACCTGCGGTGTCCCCAGGGCTCATCCTTCAGCCCCAGGCTCTTTAACGCATATATGATCCAGTTGGCCAACATTGTCAGATCCCACGGTCTCAACATAAGTTTCCACGCAGATGACACCCAACTCATCCTCTCACTCACCGATGTCCCCACCATCACCAGAACCAACTTCCACAGATGCATTCCAAATGTTGTTGACTGGATGAAGAACAACTACCTGCAGCTGAACACAAATAAGACGGAAGTACTGATCTTTGGCAACAGCAGCAACACATGTAACAACTCCTGGTGGCCATCAGACCTAGGACTTGCACCCACACCCTCTGACCACCCCAGAAACCTCGAAATCATCATTGATAACAAGCTCACAGTGAAAACACAGATCTAAGCTGTCTCCTCTGCCTGCTTCTTCACTCTGCTCATGCTACATAAGATCTCCAAGTGGCAACCCCTACACACAAGATGCAAAATGACACAGGGCAATATCACCAGCTGACTGGACCACAGCCTTCTATGTAGGAATCGCTGCACAGAGACTTCAGACCATACAAAACGTTGCAGCCAGACTCATCATCGGCCTTCCCTGACGAACCCACATCACACCCCACCTCAGGCAACTCCACTGGTTTCCCATACATAAGAGATGCCTATTCAAGCAGCTGACCCACGCACGCAAGGCTCTACGCAACCAAGGCCTCGCATACATTAACCACCGCCTAAACTTCCACCAACCGCTGTGAAGAAAACACTCTGCCTTCCTTTCACTTGCCCATACTCCCTGCATCGACCGAAGCAGATGCTCCTTCTCCCACATCACAGCAAAGACCTGGAACAGCCTCCCCACGCACCTCTAGACCATCACCTCAGTTTTGGAATTTCAAGTAGTCCTCAAGAGTCCTGGCTGTTCAAATATCCCTCCGGGACCTACAAGCACTGGTGATTAGTCGTGCTGTATAAATCCTGATTGATTGATTGCTCCCTCTATCCGACCTGCGCTCCATCGTGGTCGGCTGAACGTTTGGATTTGACCCAGCCTATTGCGACCAGATATACATTTCAATGTATTCTTTAAAAATTCATAAGTCTGGTTTTACTTATTAAATATTTGTGGTTTTGATCTTGTTTAGTTCATTAAATTAAGTTCTATTTTCCTAAACAGTTGTGGTATCTTTTTGTGTGGTGTTTTCACTGCATTACTGTTTGAAGTGTTGCACACATACTTTACACATTGCCTCTTAAGATAATCCTGACTATCTGTGTCAAGCTACCAGGAGGTGATCACAGGTTAATTGAAATGCCTTTACCACCCTATACCCTACCCAACCCTAAACCCCAAAAATACCAATACCACCCTATGTCCTTACCCACCCCTAAACCCATTAAAATACCCTTACCACCCTATACCCTTACTTAACCCTAAAACCTCAATATACCCATACCACCCAATACTGCTACCCACCACTAAACCCTAGAAATAAAATTGCACCCTATATCCTTACCCACCCTTAAACCCTAAAAATACCCTTATCACCCTATACCCATACCGATCCCTAAATCCTACAAATACCCCTACTCACCCCTAAACCCCAAAAACTGCCTTTTCCACCCTATACCCCTACCCACCCCTAAACCCTAAAAATACCTATACCACCCCTTAACCACCACTAAACCTTGAAAATACCCTTACCACCCTATAACTTTTCCTACCCATAAACCTTGAAAATACCCTTACCACCCAATACCCATACCCACCCCTAAACCCTAAAACAACTTGCATCACCCTATACCCTGACTCACCCACAAACCCTGAAAATACATTCAACACACTATACCCTACCCAACCTTCAACCCTAAAATACCATGACCACCCTATGCACATATCACCCCTAACCCTAAAAATACCCTTACCACCCCATACCCTACCCATTACTAAACCCTAAAAATAAAATTTCACCCTTTGCCCATACCCACCTCTAAACCCAACAAATACCCTTGTTGCCCTATACCCCTACCCACCCCTAAACTCTCAAAGTACCCTTCCAACCCGATAATACTACCCAACCCTAACCCCCTAAAAATACCCTTACCACCCAATACCCTTATGTACCCCTAAACCCTACAAATACCCTTACCATCCTATACCCCTGCCCAACCATTAAACCAAAAGGTACCCTTACCATCCTATGCAATTATCCACCTTTAAACCTTAAAATTACCCTTACCACCCTACACCCTTACCACCCTATACTCCTACCCCCCCAAAACCTGAAAATACCCTCCATACCCTATACCCTTACTGTTGGACGTGGCCTTTCCTGCAAGGTCATCCCTAGACTTTTTATGGCCCTGTATTTATTGACTTTTAGGGCTCTGCACACTTTACCTCTGCTAATCAGTGGTAAAGTGCTTGTGCTCTCTCCTTTAAATGCAGTAGAATTGGCTTACACCCAATAGGCACATTTAATTTACTTGTAAGCCCCTAGCAAAAAGGTACTACATGTATCCAAGGCCGGCAATTTAAATGCTATTAGTGGGACTGAAGCACTGATTGTGCATAATTGACTAGGGCTTTTGCGGAGAAAACCACAGCTGTAACTTCACTGAAACATTATACTGAAAGTAGTGGTTTAATTTCTTTAGTTACTTATTTTTCTTCTTTCTCACTATAAACAGCTCACAATGCAGTATGTAGCGTATATGGTTACAGAGTGATCAAGGTGGAGCTGCAATAATTTGGGACGGTTTCCATACAGACAGCTGCGAATTCTCGTTATAAATCAACATTTCAAATAACACCTGAAGCTCTCATAATAATCAAGGCTTCAACATGCTTTCAAAAACATACTATTAACAATCAACTTCGAACCTGGAAGGTATGACTAACCCCAGGCTGAGACCTCCACTCCGCCCGAGAAGTGTGCGTAGATTCGCCTTCTCCGTGTTCTGCGGACCGGACTTGGCCAGCCCCCGCCTTCACTCCCACTATTAACACGTAAGTAAACATGAATTAAAATAAATTGAAAACCACTTTCCTCTGTACTGCAGCGTCCTCCTCCTTTTCCTCGCCCTATTGGTAATCCTTGTGAAAACTGCGCATGTCCCGCGTCTGCCCATGCGCATTTCTCGAAAGACATGTAGCACATATAGAAGTTGCAACTCCTTATTTTCTAAGGATTGTTTGTGTGGAGGAAGGGACACCTTCCTGCACATAAACAATCACTACTGGCGATTTGCTCTTTTTATGTGTGCTGCCGAATGCAGCACACATTGAAACAGCAAAAACCAGGAGAAATTAAACATTTCACCTTGTTGCCCCAGGTTAAGACCAGTTTTTCCCTGGTCTTATTTTTGGCACTGCTCCATATTTACGCCATGTTTGTAAATCTTGTAAATGGGGGCAGCGCCCAAAAGCAATAGGTGTTGCGGCGGCACACCCACTGCAACACTCATTTCCCGCTCCTTTCACGCTAAGCGATGCATAAATGGGGTAATATTTACAAGGCGGCTTTAATCCACAATAAGTGGCTTAACTCCACCTAGTAAATATGGCAAAGGGGTTATCTCCACCAGAATGTCACAAAAAGTGACGTTCTGGTGGAGATAAGCCCTTGTAAATACGCCCGCTAGAGCCATTTGTTTCCCTTCATCCAGGATTTGGAGTAGGTCTTTTCTAAGTCCAACAAGTGTAGTTTCTGGTCTACACAATGACCAGCATTGTGATTTCAGGTCATAGTGGTTGTCATCTCAATTGCAAAGGCCTTCATTATGATTGAACGTTGATTATTTATCTCTATATGGTTTTGCTGGTGTAAGGCCAGTGTAAGGCAGGTTTGAAATAGACCACTATGTTCTGAGGTTTTCAGTATTGTTAGGTGTGGTGTAGTGGTTGTTTGAGCTGTTATAGAACTGCTTCTTTGGAGAGTTGTAATACCAGTTGCAAGCAAAGAGAGCCTTTTCTTGAAGAAGCTTATCAAATGAACCAAGATGAGAAATGTTGAGCATATAGGCACATGGCTCTCGTATTCATAAATGACTGTAGAATCTCACTAAAAGTGAATGTTAAACCAAAAAGAATTAATAATACCAACATCAATTCAAAGTGCAAAGTTTCCATCCAATGGATTACAAGCTGGGGTTTGTAGAATTAAAGTTAGCTTTTTTATTTTTTTGGTAAACAAGAAAAGTTTGTAGAAGTAAAAAAGAAAGCTTGAGAGACACCTACATAGATGCTCGCCCAACAGCGTACCATGGGGTTAAACACATTTTGCGGATCAATTCAGTCAGAGGAAGAAAACTGGGCTGAAATACTCAATATTGTAGAATCTTGGAGACAGATGTCTGGTGTAGGAAGAAACAGCTGTCCTTCTGAGCTATGCACTGGTGGTTGTGCAAGACCTAGTCGGTGAATTATAAGAATGAAATATATGTTTTTTCCTGCGTGATTGAGTAATGGAAAAGCCTCAGCTAAATGAGATCATTAGCCACAGGAGCTCTGAGAGTGGGCAGCAGAATGGGGCTCTTGATCAAGTGGATTGCTCTCAAGAGAGTGTCCTGCAGAGGCACCAGTGTGTTTACCAGATTGAGTCAGCTGCCAGGGCAGTAAAGCAGGTCGCTGATCACAGATGAGGTGCATGGTTTTCCAGGAAGAGATGGCTGTTGATGCATTAATGAGCAATGGGTTAGGACAGACAGCAAAGCTGGCCGATGAGGTGGTTGTGGGTGCAGACACAACCATTGGCCGCCTCGGCACAGTTTCAACTGGATAAACAATGACGAAGACCTCTCCAAAACCATCATAAGTTAATTCATGGCAATACGTCTATAATACATGAAATGTTCCAAGACAGAACATTGGTTTTTAAGGTTTATTAATAAAAAATATATTTAGTAAATCTTTTTTCCTTTTATATACATATGTTCATTGTACAAAAATACTATAGAACAGAGACATAAATAGTGATACTTTCACAAGTTATATTCAGGAGCACCACCAACAACACTATTATAAACCTCTAACATACAAAACATAGGGGCATATTCACAAGAATGTGAGATAACTACCGCAAGAGTAGCGTAACGCAACTTTCAATATTGCAGCCTATCGCGGGAAAATAACCCGGTGCCAACGTGGAATTCACAACAAGGCGGTAGCATGCGATAGTCACCAGATAACCCGCCAAATCTCCGCGTGAAAATCAACGCCACACTGCATAAATGCGATACGCGAATGCAAAAAAAATGCGATGAGGCCAACAGCGGTACAAAAAGTAGCGAAAACCAGCCACATGCCGGCAAATCCCACGCGTCTGGCAGAACAATGCACCATAAAAACCACAGAAAAAATACACCAAAAACAATCCAAAGCACGTGCAACATGGATGCACCCTGACACAGCGGAGGGGACAACTTGAACCCCATCGCCAACACAGACTACCATCAAGGAACAATGGGGTCAGGGAAGGCCAAGAAGAGGGAGAGGAAGACGGGGTGCAGACCGCAGGAAAACAAGACCATCGTCACAGAGGTGACAGAACACTACCAGGAGGCCAATCCAGGAGGCCAATAGGCACCGGCATGATGTGACTACCTAAACCAGGCCCAAACCCAGTGCCAACAGGAAGGCAGCAACGGCGACAGGAGGTGGCAGTCCAGCGCCACCGGAGGAGCTGAAGGAAACCCTGGCCACAGTCATCAGTGTGGAGACAGTGCAAGGAGTAGGGAGTACAGACACAGCTCGAGAGGACCTGACACAACATCAACAGGAAGTGAAACGCACAGGGACTGGGGGGTTGGGGAGTGGGCACAATGGCATACATGCGCAATGAGGTGTAGCACACTGCACACCCACAATCACCCCGGTCCATGGGCCCGATCCCCTTGGCACACTGCAGCACACACACATAGCACGAACAGCACACCCACATTGACGACAACGAGGAACAATGCACATAGCCGACACTGCAGAACAGAGGACACAACTGGCTCCGCACCTGCACAGAAACATGCCTACTACATCTGAGGGAGCCGGAAACTGTGAAATGGAAATGTACGCGTACAACATCACATACGTCATGTAGACCAAATGTACACTGTCCCGCAGAAGAATCCAGCACCCCCAAACAGTCACAATGTACATTGCCATACAGTCTGCATGCAAACCTGCACAATGCGCCAACATATATGTCAACACAAAGTCAATACGCACCTCCCCTTCACATTGCAGAGGGGCACACAACACCTTCAGCCGAGCACAGAATACAACACATCAGTGATGCCGGAGAGGATCCCCACGCCCTACAACAGCACATGGGTATCCCACGCAATGCCCCACAGGGACCCGAACAGCCAAGCTACTCAGAGGAGAACACCCAGCCTGCAACAGACCACACAGCAGGAAGCACCCGCAAGCACAGCTGGCTCACAGCACTTCACCTACCCACACATCACACCCCAATGCCATGTCCCTGCACGCCTAAAGGAGGTGGCCCAACAGGTGTGGTTGGGGGCCGAACCCATGGAATGCGAACCAGGACACATACGTAGGTGTCAATCACCCTTCAGGGGCAACCAACACCCCACTAAGGAGACCCACACTGCCATAGAGACACATACAGTTGCACATTCACAGCACAGAACCATGGGCAGGGGTGCTCAAATTGCAGTCACACACCCATGTTGGCTCTGCGTACGACGGCCCTGGCCACTCCCCTTACAAATTGAGTGGGTGATGACAAAGCTACATGTCCAAGCTCCAACCCGCTGCCTGCGGTGACACGTCTGCATCCGATGTACACAGCACAATGTAATGGCATCGGGCCCAGGGCCCTCATGCATACAACAAGACCACAGGGACACACACAGATATCATGTTGAACTGGCTACGGGCACATGCATCCGGCCCCTTTATTGGCACGGCCACATGTACAGTGACGCCTGTGCTGGATGTGTGTGGGGTGAGTGTCTGGTGCTGGCAACAACTAGAACATTAGACACCAGTGCAACGAAAACAGAAAACACATGCATAAAAGAGTCAACTGCTGAGCAACATGGAGGGAGCTGGAGAAAGTCCAGAGGACAGCCAACATGCAAACAGAAGTGTCCGTGAGTTGCAGTGCACTGGGGATGGGACACTAGAGATGAGCGCGCCCATGTGAAGAAAATGTCTTGGATTGTGCCCCTTCGACAGACACTTGATTCAGATGCAGTGGGGTATGTCATACCTGTATCATCTTCCCCATCAACGTCTCAGGGCCCCCACACTGTTTGAGGAGACATAGCTGCGCAACCTCTCCATAGATCAAAACTCAAGCAGTAACGGACAATGGCTTGGCGTGCACTGAGTCACTGGCACCGGGAGTGCTGAGCAGGGTATCAGGCTGATGATGGCATCCACGACAGGTCTGAGCAACTCCGTAAGTCTGTCAGGACCACTGTGTATACTGTGGCAGATGGCTGTTGGAGGTGGTCCTTGCGGTGGTGGCGTGTGCCTCCTCCGGTGATGCCATGTCTGGGCCGGTCAGGACTCGATTTGGTGTGTGAGCCCTGGTGGGATGCTGTTGGGCCCGGAAGCTGCGTACAGCGCAGGGCCACAGAGAAATGGCGTTGATGACCCTAAGGCCAATGCTTCAGGGGCCATCTGAGAAGAAGGGGTCCCGGACCTGACCAGCACAGAGTTAGTTGCCCTGGATGCATAGCGGCCGACACAGGCACCCAGCCATGGGACTGTGACTTGCGGTGCAGTCAGATGGGCCATGCGACCTGAGCGGCTCACCATCAATGTCCGAGGTGTATGTTGCGGAGAATATCGGGGGACAGTGGAAGGTGTCCTCCAGGGCATGACGCCAAAAGGTTTGATTTTATCCAGAAGCAGCAAATGGAGGACTGGAATGCGACAGCCTCGTTGCCACCACCAATTAGGTATCAGCTACATGAGGATGAAAACTACCCCCTAGTCCATAGACTCAGATGCCAACAAAGTTCGACCAGAGAGTGTCCATGATTGTCGGCCTGAGGTGGCAGTAGAGTACTTCTACGAAAAAGGACTAAAACGGGCCCATGTCGTGGAGGCCGTGATGGTCTGAGGAGGCTGCCAAAGTCGCGGGACTTGGGCCTGGAGCTTGAGCTGGAATGTGGTGGGCCCTCCTTGACACACGCCGGTGTCAGCAATTGATCAGTGAGGCCTGGCTGCGCAGGCGCGGGCCTGATGGGTTCGTGGTCCAGCAGGCGCACAGCATCGCAGGAAACTCCGCTCTAGAGGATGGCATTGGACTCGTGGCGGGGTGAGAGGCGCTGCCCTGGCAGAGACGTTGGGCTTTCCGGAAGAGGACCACGCCCAGGGCTACGTGCTACTTAAACACACCCCTACACTGGGCCATCCCACTCCGGTCATGTTTAGAGGGGGCGTAACAGGCAAGATTTCCACGAGATCCCCCACTGGCTGTGGTGACATGGTTGCGTCCACTGCCCACTACACTCCATACACCAGAGGTGTATGTCGCCATGGATATGGGTGTGTGCTGCATACTGCGGTTTGTCCAGCACATCTCCGCCACTCTTGGCATTGTGTACTTTCCCAATCATGGTACTAATGCATCCTTCACACATGCCTGTTTGCCACCTCTCCCCACATTCGGCTGTTGTGTGGCTGAGGTGCCATGCCATTGATGACTCATGTTCACGGTTTGGCCAGGTTACCATTGTGAGTTGCTCTATCGTGTCTGGTGGGTGGCATGTTGTTGTGCATGTTGGTTGTGATTTTGTGACGTGTGCATTGCCAGAGTTGTGATTTGCATGGTTGTGGAGATGAGGTGAGTGGGGTGTTCATTTGGAACTTGCCAAGGGGCTGTGCATTTCCCTTGGTGCCATCCTGGGAATGCTGGCTGCTGATGGACTGTCGGAAGATGGAGGTATCATGCACACTGGCTGTGTATTTGAAGGCGACATTGTTGGAGGCTCCACTGTGTTCTGTTGTTGCCTGCACATTGGGGTGGGACATGTGCTTTCTGTTGCGGTGATTGTGTACTTTGTCACCAGGGGGCACAGGTGGGACATGTGTGCTGTGGATTGCCCCCAACACATGTGTGCATCCTGCTATGGCGTTTGATCCTTGCTTGGTCTCCAGCGTGACCTGCGCATTGCGTTGGATGTTAGAGGACTGGGATACCAGGGTGATGGTGATGTCCAGGACAGATGTGAGGGACTTGGATGTGGCTGGCAGTGGGACTCCTCCAACTCTGGTGGGCGTTGGTTGCACGGTGCCAGGGGCCAACAGGTGCAGCCAAGCCAGCAGCTTGGTGTGGGGTGGGATGTTGGTTGTCCGCTGTGTTGGTGCCGTAGACCTGTTGGGCGATGATGGTCGGGATGCGTGGGGTGGTTGTCCCTTTCAGCCTGTGGTGGACAGTGACATTGTCAGAGGTTGGGTCTGTGCGGCTGGTACGCTTCCTGGGGGTCCACTGTCCTTGTCTGGGCTGCGTCTGTGGTGGTCCGGGCGGGGAATTCCAGGTGTGGGCTGTGGTCCTGGGGTGGTGTCGGTGAGTGTTGTGGCCCTCTTGGGTGTCCGGGCTGCATGATGGGTGGCTCCATGGCATCTGTTGCCCTTCCGATGTGGCCCTGGGCCGGTCTCCCTTTTGTGGTGCAGGCTGCCGTCCGACTTTACACCAGGTCAGAGCAGGTGTAAATTTCCCGGAGCTAGCGCTAGATGCCTGTTTTGTGTTTTTATCGCAGTTCTGTCTGGTCATTGAGAATTTTGAGGTGTGATGTTGTCGCGGCTTTTGGCACGGGGACGCCCACTCTGCATCTCATTAGCGATAGTTACGAGCGGCCTCTGTGGCGATATTTTTGCGGCTGCTATCGCGGGTAAACTGGTGCTGTGGGTTGTTTACACCGGCTTGTGAATGGGGAGGTATTTTTATCGCAACTTTGGCTGCGATAAAGTGCCGTTGTCTCGGCGATAGCTTCTTGTGAATATGCCCCATAGAGTGTAGCACAGTATACATGAACCAACTAACGGTACATTGAAAACATAATCTAATACTGAAGCAAGTAAACATTAACATAAATACCAACAGAAAACATTCACAAAAAGAATGGACAACAATTGTTCAATCAATACTTTATATCTGAATAAATAATATAAATAATATAATCATTGATGCATAGGTGTCAATGATTATATTATTGACCTATGCATCAATGATTATATTATTTATTCAGATATATAGTATAGATTTAACAATTGTTGTCCATCCTTTTTGTGAAAGTTTTTCTAATGGGATGAGAGAATCAAAATGTTTTGGTGGATGGTAACAAGTAAAAGATTAGTCACAAATTTACTTGCCAGACAGTGTTGCGTGAAATGGGGAGAGCAAAACTGTGCCATATTTACAAAGATATAGTGCATTTCTGCTTTCCCCTAGTGCTGGCACAAGTGTGGCTGCTGAGCACCACTTTTGGCACCCTAATGTCATGTCACAAGGGAGCCTGTGTTGTGGTCAGGATTGATTTTGTACAAGAAGGAATACCTGCACAAAAACTATACTTTGAGGCTATTTGTTCTTTGCATGTTCCTGTTTGCAGAATTCAGCACACATGCAAGTAGGAAAAAACAAGGAGAAACAAAGATATTTCTCTTTGTTATGCCAGTCTCAGGACGGCACACCATTTTAGGGCAAACCCAAGTTTACAAGTGTTTACATCGAAATACATGGGTGGATACACAGAAAGCCCATGCTCTACCCATGAAATGCCTACTCAATGAACGGTAATGCTTTGCATAGCTTTGGATGTCCCAAAAACAATTTTGTGTCGGACTACACCAAAAAAGTGATGCAAACATGACTCAAAATCTTAGTAAATCCAGGCCTTAGACTAAAGGAGAAACTACATAGCCGGACAAAAGAAGACACATTTCTGAATTGCATTTGTTTACCCCTAACTAAGAGAAAGGCCATGATCATGTAAATAAACTGTTACAGGTAAATGTGGTGAATATTCAGGCAATGGCAAAGAGAAAGTTTCACCCCATATGTGATACAGCATCCATTTGACCATGAGTCAGTGACCACGATCAAGGAAGAAACTTAATATGTACCCTTTTTTTGTAAACAAGCAAAATAGTTATACCTGCTAATCTTTCTACCCATTTCACTTAACTCACTCAAGTCAGAGAAAAGTAATTATCCAAATCCTGATACAGATAAAGCGGTGATAAACATCATTACTAAAACTGGATGGAAATAAAGTCAGAGGATTCTCTCAGCATGTCAAATCCTGTAGTTTGTCTCAGTAGAAATAAATCTGAACAAAGGAAACCATTAACAAATACGGCCATACCTTAGCCAAGGGTACTTCAATTGAGAGAGATTAGAATGGGAAAATGCATTGGGAATGACCCTTCTATCAGCCAGTTAGCAACTGGAAATAATAGGGAAAGTGCAGCAGCTCTGTCATCGGGCAGTGGTAGTGAAGCTTCCTGAGAATCGGGGAGGAGGGCGAGCAAAAGGAAGGATTACATATTAGCCATGCAGCGTTATTCTGGACCACCTGCAGTTTGGACAGCAAGGTGTCATTTACTGATGTCAACAAAGCTTTCCCATAGTCAAAGCAGCTGGTAATAAGGGCCTGGACAAGAGTCTTCCTGTCTGGAGGCCACGGGAGAGCTTTTTTAAGAGCCTCATGGTGGCAAAACGGAGGCTACAGGTGGCATTAGGTTGGTCTTTCATAGAAAGAGATTGGTCTAGCTTCACTCCAAGAGTTTTCACTACCTCCTTAGGAGAGGGAGCGGGACCAAGTTCTAAATGCCACCCATCAGCTGACCATATCTTGGTCGCTTTGCCAAATAGCATGACCTCTGTCTTATCGCTGTCGACTTGGAGACAGTTGTTACTCATCCAACCAGCGATATCCCTTATGCAATTTGCAAATTTGCCTTTCACCTTGTCTGGGTCAGGGCCAAAGGAGATAAGAAGTAGGAGTATTGTCAGTATATGACACAATCTCCACAACGCAGGCTCTCACGATTTGGACTAACGGGGCTACATAGATGTTAAACAGAGTTTAGATCAGGCACGATCCGTGGGGCGCTCATTTGTTCATATGCATCAGTCGAGACTTGAAAAAGTCCAATCAGAATTGCTGCGTTCGACTGGCGAGGAAGTTTCTGAGTCAATGTAGCACCCTACCAAACAGCCTAGGCCTCGTGGAGCCTCGTTTTGCCTGGGGTCTAGTGAACCTAGATGCATTAGATGCCTCATAGTGAACTATGAGTCTAGCATATAACCAGAAGTTTTCTCAGACCACTCCTCTATTTCTGTTGTGTGTTCAGTCACACATTGCACAAAGAGCAATGCAACTAAATATACAGGCTGGAGATTAGGCATATTGCTATTGACTGGCAGCAGTTTAATATAACAAGAATCTTTTCAAAATAAATGGAAGCTCATTTGCACAATGGATAGTTTGTGATCCAGTTAAAACTTATTGCAGAAGTATTTTTATTTCTCAAGCGGCTCTTATCATATTTCTGTATGTTGAGACATACAGGAATCAGATATGAAACAGCAAAAACACTGTTCTGTTGGACCTGGCATCCTAGGCGTGGTTTCCCCTGACTTTTTGCCTTCTGACCTCCTGTTTTGCTGACTTTCTTTTTGCTGGCTTAAGCTTTCTGGGCATTTTATCACTGCTAACCAGTGCATATGGTCTGTACTCTAAACATGACAACATTGGCTTATAAACAAGTGGCATGTTTAATATAATTGTAAGTCCCTAGTAAAGTGCACTATATGCCCAGGGCCTGTAAATTAAATGCTACTGATGGGTCTGCAGCACTGATTGTGCCACCCAATTTAGTAGCCCTTAACCATGGCTCTGGGCTGACACTGTGTGGCCTGTGTGTGCAGTTGGCAAGTTAACCTACTTTCCAGGCTCAAATCTTCCCTTTTAGTACATATAAGCCACCCCTAAGGTAAGACCTAGGCTGCCATATGGACAGGGTGCAGTGTATTTAAAAGGTAGGATATGTACTTTTACATTTTGCATGTACTGGTAGAAAAAACTGCTAAATTCGTTTTTAACTACTGCTAGGCCTATCTCTCATATAGGTTGATATTGGGATTACCTTAAAATATCTTTTAAGTGTAATTTCCAATTCAGAAAAGATGGTGATTTGGAGTATAGTGTCTCTGTATTGACAATTAAAAATCACAACTTATGGTGATGTCTGATTTTAAATTGGAGGTCTGAAAATGCCAACTTTACAAAATTGGCATTTTCTTACTTTAAACATTCTGTGCCTGACTCTGAATACCCGTCTGGGTTGGGTGACAGCTGAGCTTTGTGCATCCCTTCTAGACAGTCACTTTAGTGGAGAAGGGGGTGTGATATTTGCCTAGTGATGGCCTATCATTGAGCTGATGGGCCTTCCTGAGGAATATTGGGATGGGGGAGATGACAGTTGCACCTGAATAGGGCCGAGTCTGTTCCCACACCAAGAGCTGCATATCCCCCTGTAGTGAGTCTGGAGCCAGGACAGGAAAGGCAGGGTCCATGTGACATCTCTCCCACTTCAAAGGCATATTTAGGTATAAGTACGTGACCCCTGACACCACCAAATCAAAACTTTTTCGGAACCAAGGACATTCTGCCTGGAAGAAGTGCTGCTCTGCTGTAAAAAGGACTGCCACTTTGATTCCTGCTCTGCTGTGTTGGCCTGCTGCCTGCTGTTTCTTCCTGGGAGTGAGAGGGACTGGACCTGCTCTCTACATCCTTGAAACCAAGTTTCTCCAAGGGCTTGGTGGTTTTGCCTCCTGTTCTCTGAAGTCTCAGGCCACAAAAGACTCCTTGCAACTCTGCTGGTGTTGCTGGACTCTGCCATATGTGAGTCCTGCCCTTGCCTGAGGTGCCACCTCCAGTCCTGGGCCTCAGAAATGGGTTCTGCAGCTGTTTTCTGCAAAAGGCGACACAGTGACCCCTTTGCGCTGATCAGAATTGAAGCAGTACCCTCTGAAGCTGACACAGTGCCGATTTGATGATGACGCGGGTCCCGACTGCGAGGTTTGAGGTTGATGCACTGAAGATCTGAAGACGCCGCTGTGAGGCTCAACTTCGACGCAGTGCCGATCTTACACACCGACTGTGAGGTTTGATTTCAACACTGACTGCAAGGCTCAACTCCAATGCATCAACACGACTGAGTGAATTGAAACCGACGCTGACACTTTCCCCACACAAGGTACATTTTCAGTGGCCCTGCATGGGTCCTATAGCCAGCCTCCCCTCCATTACGGTTGACCTAAACTTCAGATCTACTACGGTCTAGCACGACCTCAAGTAACCTTTTTAGCAGTATTGACTTCCAAGCACTGTTCTTAGATTTAATCTTTTGAAAATTCATATTGTGACTTCTGCTGATTGGATATTTGTACTTTTGGTCTTGTTTCACTCAGATAAATATTTTCAATTTTTCCAAAGTGGTGTTGAGTCTTTTTGTTGTGTTTTTACTGTATTCCTGTAATTAAAATGTTGCACAAATACTTTGCACATTGCCTCTTAAATTAAGCCTGACTGCTCTGTGCCAAGCTACCAGAGGGTGGGCACAGGTTCATTTAGGTTGTGTATCTGACTTACCCTGACTAGGATAGTGGTCCCTACTTGGACATGGTGCAAACCTCTGCCAACTAGAGACCCCATTTCTGACATGCATGCACCCACACAAGAAAAGACATCTGAACTAAGATCTTCGAAGGAAAGATTAGATAAGCAGAGATGGGAAAAATAAATGATAAGTCAGAAAAGCGCTTTCCATCAAGTCTTTAAAGACGAAATTACAAAAGGTAAACTGTTAGCATCAAAATCAAATAAGTAAGATTATAGTTGAAGAAAAAGGAAGGATGATAGGGAACCCGGAAGGAATTGGAGAGGTATTCCTGAAGTTATATCAGAAATTGTACTCAGAAACCCTCCATGTAGATCAAGAGAAAATAAGACGTTTTCAAATATTAGAAGACCTTAAAATGACATTCTTATAAATTTAACAACAGAGAAATGAGTTGCATTGGCAGCTATGTCACTACCTTCTTCAAAATCTCCGAGTGAGGATGGAATTCCAAGTGAAAACTAGAAACTCTTTGAAAAGCACTGGATTCACACAGTTACAACATTCTTCAATTCATCTCTTTGAAGAGATTCAACCAGACAAACATTTACTTTGAGAAAATTTATCATTTTTGAAACATGGTAAAAGTTCAGAAATTTGAGGATCATATTAGCCAATTTTGTTGTTGAATACTGACTATAACATTTTAATAAAGTTATTGTCAATGTGACTACCCAATCTAACTCAACATTTAATAAATCTCGACACCTCCGCTTCATATATGTATGTCTGGTCTGGTGTCTAATAAAGACTATTTTGAGGAGAATCTAGCTTCTTGTAATAGTGCAACAAAACCCATCTTGGTTCTCTTCCTTGATGCAAAGATGGCCTCTTTACTGTGGAATTATCTTATGTAAAGGAGGTATTAAATATAATGAAAATCCCTATAAAGTTCCTCAGGTTAATCCTGTTACTTTATTATAGTTTTACAATAATTATAATTGATAATGGTGGGGCTGTGTTCAAACTGTTCAATCTGAGCACTGATTAATTGGGGAATTCCACTCTCTCTTTTGTTCTCTGGCAGCAAAAATGCACAAACAGGATTCGATACAGTTCAGTACAAATGTTTGGGGTGCCTCTATGATCTGCCTGTTTTTGATGATATAACAATGTTCCTAGCATTTAAGTGGAAAATTGGAAACCTCAAAATGGCATTAAAAGTAATTAAGTGTTCTTCAAATATATACAGCTATCAAATCAATAAGGGTCAAACAAAGATCATTTTAGTGCATGCATTTGAATAAACTCTTGACATTAGTTAGAATTAGATATCTGATACACTAGCGACACATCAAAACCAGAAGAACCAAATAGATTTAATTGTAGAAATCTGTGGGATAAATTTTAAAATGATGATGTAAGATGTATTCAAATCTCTCTTTCATTAGTAGGGTGCATAATCATTGTAAAAATTAACACTGAACCTCAATCTGTTTATTTTTCAGACGCTGCCATTGTTTAAAAAAAAAAAATCAAAAACTAAATTCATTAGTACCTTCCTTCATCTGGGCCAAGAAATTGCCATGCATGGCCAGAATCGATTATGAGCCAAACTGGAAAAAGGAAGATGGACCCTCCTTAAATTGTACATTTATTATATAGCTGCAGTAACACATGCACTCAAAAGGTTACAAACATGTTAACATGGAATTACCAAAGGCAATTCTTTAAGTGATAGTAGAAATGTTATGCCCTTACACAGAATGACATTTTGCTGTTAAAGAAAATGAGCTATTACTTATTTCAGGTACATTGTCATAAATATGATTGATGGCTTACGAAGCTTCAACTTGTAGAAAACGTTGGGTATGTACCACTATGGTGAAATCTCAGCTTCTAAATTAGAGCTATAAAAATGCCCCTGAATGAGAAATTAAGGGATTAAGAAAGGACTTTCAAATAATGGGACAATAGGCAATCAATTCATTTGCTGTTATTAAGGTAGAATTTAATTTACCTTTGCATAGAAAATGTTATAAGAATATAAAACACCATTCTGTGATTTTAAACTCAAAGCTTAAACATATACAAGAGTACTCGAAGTATCAATTATCAAATATATTACTTTTCATTGGATCTTTGCACATTTTCTAGTAAATATTCAAGCAAATGTGTTAAGTGCGAGCAAACCTAAGGAAATTGGATATATACACTACCCACTTGCCCTGTGTTGAGCTATTATTGTCACACTATTCTGTCTCACATTAGTTGAATATTCAAAATCAATCTTGCACCAGACACAAGCGTCGTCCCAATTTCATCTTCGTTAAATCTACAGTCGCTTGGACATTATTGGCTCATACACGGTGCTATGAAAAAAAACACCCCCACCTTAAATACAGCCGGACAGGTTGGTGTTCTGTGGTTAATGTTGAAAAAATCATGAATTATTGGTCAATAACATTTTAATAGAATGGATTGAATGTTTATTGTTTTTTTTCTTGAAAACTCTGTGCTCAGCCTAAAGCTCTGGGGCCAATTTTGTGCCAATGTCAAAATAGCTAGTTTAATGATGCCGTAGAAATGTGCCACACATTTACTATTTCTTCGAGAATAAGCTGCCTTTGCTTAAAGGTGAATTCTTTGCCTCCCAATTTCAGCGACCCCAAATATAAAATGTTAACAGTCTTCAGTTATTAAATAAAAGTATTTAATTGACTATATGAAGTGTATATTTGGCTGTATGATATTTAGAATTGTGGAAAGATTAAGGAAGAATGTTCACTATAGCCTATCAACATTTTAAAGCAGCATGTTTATACATTTTACATGAACATTTACAAAAACATCAGGGGCCCGATTCACAGAATTAATTTAAGACTAAATCCTAAACTTACTACTTTGTGGTATTCACAGAATGCACTTACTACTTTTGGTATTCACAGACTGCACTTACTACTTTTGGTATTCACAGAATGGATTTACGACTACTAACTTTACGTCCGCACTCGGGCCGGAAATTCTGGCCCGGAGGCGGAGCTTCCGGCCAAGAGGCGGGGCTTCCGGCCCGGAGGCGGAGTTTCCGGCCCGGAGGCAGAGCTATCGGCCCGGAGGTGGAGATTTCCGCCGCCGGCCGGAATCCCCACCTCCGGCCCGGAAGCTCCGCCTCCGGCCCGGAAGCCCCGCCTCCGGCCCGGAATTTCCGGCCCCGAGTGCGGACGTAAAGTTAGTAGTCGTAAATCCATTCTGTGAATACCAAAAGTAGTAAGTGCAGTCTGTGAATACCAAAAGTAGTAAGTGCATTCTGTGAATACCACAAAGTAGTAAGTTTAGGATTTAGTCTTAAGTTAATTCTGTGAATCGGGCCCTTTGTTTACAGCTATCACTAAATTTTCTGTTTCTGAGTTTTATGTTCATACCTGATTATAGAATTTTGTTTACACCCAACTATGAAATGTTTGTAGGATTTTCAGATTGTTAGCATTTGTGTATCATATCAGTTGGGAGACTGCAATGTGGAAATATGTTCTTGATTCAGCAAAATACAAAGGCATTGAGAGGGTCTAGGACAGATGACTAGCAAACATTATTAGACAAGTGACTTTATTTTTTGTTAGCATTATCAATAATACAAAATGTGTTTAAAGACAAAATGTATTTTTACTTACATTAACTGAAATAAACCAAGTAAGCTGGTTTAACAATATTTAAAAGGAAATAATCAAGGGTTCTTAACACCTTTCTAATGCAGCTTTCACTGTATATATAGCTGATGGAACTGCCACTGAGGCACCCACTCGGCCTATCCATGTTAATCTTGAACTTTGAAATAAGAAACACGTAAAAATATATTACAGTGTAACATGTTCATAATATGGCCTAAAGATACTGTAATACAAAAGGCATATAAATGGCTACAGAAGTTAAAGTTCATTGGAAAATGTGTGTTGTTGTTTGAGCATTTACAATTTCACAGTCTAAATATAAAATGAGCGGGGAATGGGTGAGAGGGGAGGAGGAGACTGTGGCGTGCTAAGGACAAATTATTTGTCTTTAGCCCTTCCAGCCACATTATCATTCTCTTTTATTTGGTCTGAATTATCAATACCTGTAACAACTGCATAGTTACAATCTTCAGGAAAGTGTTGAATGCTTTTTTATCGCATTTGTAATTGAATCAACTGAAAAAACATTTAAAGTTATTTCAGTCAGACAATATGAAGATTTTCACCTGTCTCTCATTAGATGAATTTCTCACCTGGAACACTTGATACTGTGGGTATTAGTAATGATGAGTTTGCACACCATTTTCATCAAGTAATTTACATTTAATGGCTATTTTTCTGCTACACATTGTGCCTAGCTTGACTTGACAGAAGGTCTCCACATCACACCTGAATGCACTAATGCTGCATCAGGAATTACTGGAAAATTTGGAATACTGGGTTAAACTAACAATCTGGTTTGACTAAAATTGGTATTTCAATGTTACTTACAATTAGGGCCTCAATGTTGTGAACAGAATATTTACAGTGCAAATCATGCCTTGTGGATATTCAAACTCATAGATGAAAGTCACTAGTTTTTGGGCAGGTTTATGCACGTCTGAGACAATGTGATTTTAGAACCAATATGATATATATAGGGCACAGATAAGCTTGACTGCTGACTGATTCTTTCTCATCCTTCTCTGGACAGTTGATCCTTTTTTAATGTTATTTTGACTGTATCCTCTTCCCCCTTTAATCCCAACCTTAACCCTAATGCTGGACTATCAGAAAAGCATATACGGTGCCACCAGGCCTCATCAGAACAAGAGAACCTCTGCTGACAATTGCCCTGTTGCACTTATGATCAATAGGGTGGAATACCACAGGCCATGCTTGCTTTCCCATAGCTGGGTTTTGGCAGCTGCAGGGTGTGGGGACTATTCCCCATGATGAGGTTGGCAGAAGTAGTATTTTCGACCAAATGACTGTCATTAACATTTTGGTCACTGTAGAAGTGAGGCCGTGTCATAGTGTTGCGACGGATACTGCTTGACATATCTTCATAGACTGTGTTGTGCAGACGTTTCCTCGTCAGAGTCTGATTGCGTTGCTTTATCTACAAAATTAAAAGACAGGGGTAAATAGTCAGCAACAATTTAAATAAATTCCATTCTGTTGATAGCAGAAGAGGAATCATTAATGACAGATTAAGGGTGTGGGAAGATGGGCCAATAATTGAATGGGAGGGGTAAACAGCAGAATAAAGGAAGCTAATCTTAGGTAAGAGATAGGTACAAAAGAAGACACAGTTACAAACAGGGGTGGCTCCTCCATTAGGGCGGAGGAGCGTCGCCCCACTCGAGAAGCAGAAAAATAAAATGTTATTTTGAATACCATTTTATGTTTCTGCTTCTCACGCTGTGATAAAGCAGAACAGTATGTCTGGTTGGGGGCGGGCGGGTGTGTGGGTGGGCGGGTTTTGGGGAGGAGTGGCTTGCCCAGTGCTGTAGCCTTGACTGTTTGGTCAGCCTTCTGGGGCTGACCAAACCAGTCATACGCACTCTGCCTTTTCTCTATGTAGGCTGCATGCAGCCAACATAGAGAAAATGGCCTCCCTACAGGCGCCTGGCTGGGCACTGTCCACACCAATCACAACGCTGCCATTGGAGGGGAGGGAGGCTTCCTTGGCTTCTTCCTGTTCCAGCAACAGGACCCGGCCAGGAACGGAGGCGGCGCGGGACCCGGTAAGGTAAGTTTTATTTTGTATTTGTTCAATTCATCTCCCTCGTGCGAACACCTGCCCGACCCTGCCACCTGCCCTCGCACCTGCGAGTCATGCGAGCCACAACTGGTTACAAATACAGAATTAGCTGCTGCTACACCAAGGAAGCAGAAGGTGATACTAGCGTTAAATGGAGAAATAAATGCAGATGCAGGAATAGTGACAGATGATGTAACAGTTACACAGAAGACTTGGCATATGTACCAATGTTTGCAGATAAGCTAATAGTGGTATAGGATAAAATAGTAGTAGTTGGAATCAGGGGATCAGCGATTGCTGGGTGGAGAAACTCTGCCAAATCAAGAAATAATGGTATTTCAATTGGAAGATGAATGAATAGTAGCAGATTAAGTGAAAATGGTAAATGAAGCAATAGTGAGGAGAAGTTGACTGGCTAAAGGGTCATGGTAGATAATAATGACAGATAAAGAAATATGAACAAATAAAAAAGCAATACTGATTGACATAGCAATAGTCATAGAAGTAACATTAGGGACAGATTTAAACATAATGTTACAGTTCTTGACATAACATAAGATGTCACTGTTAAGTATGTTTTTCATAATTTATGTGTTAAATTGAAGTTTTGTAAAGACATTTTTTGCTAGTGTGCTCTCATCCCCATAAACTGTAATATCTCATTAACTGAGGATCCTGGATTGTTTGTTAGCACTTTTCTTAATGCAGGGTGGGGGAGAATCTTGTTTAGTGCTACAAAACGACATTCATGCTCCAGCTATGTGGGATTCAGGATTATATGTTAGCGCTTTTCCTGCCTGGGAGAAATAGACTAAACCACTGCATCTTATCAAACACACAAAATGTGATGGAAGGAAAGCTTGCAATTTCTATAACCACTGGCAATCACTTGGGGAACATTTCCAACCAATCATTCCTTTGCCCACCATGCCACCTTAGTTTGCAAATCCGTCTTCACACTTCTTCATTAGGAAAAGTCCAGTCCAAACTGCCAGGCCAGGTTATCACTGTACTGGAACACAAGCAACCTAAGACCAGTTCAGCCTTCACTGAGGCTTGTCAGTCAGGCGTAGCTTGGTTCCAGTGGCACAGTGAGAACAAGGCCCACATCTGGGCATACCCTTGCCACTTAGGGTCGTACATCAAACACACAAGAGTAAAGTACGTGATCCTGATGGGGAGCAAAGGATTTATCTAAAAATAACCCTGATTTGTTGACCTCGATAGACACAAAGGACCAGATGTACAAAACTTCCACTTTGCATTTCCTAAATAGCAAATCCTAGGAAATCACTATTTAGGAAATACAAGTTGGAATGTACAAAAATATATATTTCCTAATAGCGATTCCTACAGTGTAGGAATCTCTAACAGGAAATCGCTATTTAGGAAATGCTGAACCATTTATTCCTCTGGGTGCAAATTGTTTAGCATTTCCAAATTTTCAATTTCCTAATAGGAAATCGAAAATTAGGAAATGCAAAACCAATGGTGCCTATGCGCCTAAGGGCCGCCCTAGATGCACCCCAAAAAAGTGTGGTGCTCTTGTAAAGTGCACAAATACCCTAGGGGCATGTGCGCACTACATGGCACTTTAAAAAATGCATTTTGGGTAAAAACAATTAAATAGTACATGGTTATGATTGATTTGGAGATGATGGTAATAGCAATTCCTAAATGGCCATTTCGCATTTAGGGAATACTTTGTACATGGGCTTAAGAAATCACAAATAGTAAATCTCTATTTGTGATTTGCAATTTAGGGAATCGCATAATGCCATTTCTACTGGGTATAAATCACATTTTGCGACTGCATTTATGCCTTTGAATGTATTGAAGGACAGTATATCATTTCTTAATGGACCAATATTGTGATTCGGCCCTTTAAGAAATGCAATTTCCTTTTGTGCATCTGGCCCTAGTACTTTAAACTCTGCTATGAGCTCTAATTCTCCACTGTCATTGTCCATATCAATTACTGTTCCCATTTTCAACAAGCATTGGCAAAGTCAATAGGTCTCACATAGACGAGCTATGTTGGCTTTTGTCAATGTTTTTCTAGCCATATTGTACAACAGCACTGGCTTCAATGCACCATGGCAGAAAGTAAATAAAAAAAAGTGCTGTTAGAAATTGGGCCAATAGTTGACAGAGGTATACACCCTGTTCAAGTAGAGACCACAATCCTAGTCAGGGTAAGCTAGATACACCCTAAAAGATAACCTGTGTATCTTAGCACAGAGCAGGCAGGCTTATCTAAAGAGGCAATGTATAAAGGATTTGTGCAACACATACACACACACAGTAACAATGAAATCACCACAAAAATACTCCACATAGGTTTAGAAAAATAGATTATATTTGTATGATTAAAACGAGACCAAAACATCACAAATCCAATAAGTAGAATGGGAGTTATGAATTTTTGAAGAATAAATAAAAAAATTGTGCTTAGAAGCTAATAGTGCTTTGGGGTTACTTGAGGTCGCGCTAGACCGTGGCAAATCCAAAGTTCAGGCAGACCGCGAGGGAGGGCAGGCCGGGTATAGGACTCTCACATGTCCCGCTGAGAAAGAACAGAGCAAGTGTCGACATCGAAGCCTCGATGTGAGAGTAGGGGAGGCGATGCATCGTCATCAATACTGTGGAGCAGGCGATGCGTCGGGTACTGATCCACGCAGTCGAAGGAGGCTACAGTGTCGAACCCCTTTATGATACAGGTGATAAATCATCATCAAGGCGTGCAGGCCGTTGAAGCGATGTCATCCGGCAGCCGCTCTGTCAGTGTTGAAAGGCGGTGCATCGGTTACAATCTGCGCAAAGTTGTCCCTGCATCAATTTTGAGGGATCTACACAGCAGAAATATCCTTTCAAGGACTCTGGACTGGATTGGCACCACTTGGCAGGGCAGGGCTCACAGGTGAAAGAGTCCAGGTATTGTTGCAGGGTTAAAGGAAGTTGTTGTTGGCCCTGAGACTTCAGACAGGGGGCAAGCCAGCAAGCCATTGGAGTCACTTTGGGTTCAAGTGAGATGGTCCAGTCCTTGTCCTCGGCAAGATGGAGATCAGCAGGCAGCCCTCAGCTCAGCAAAGTATAACGTAGTTGTTTCAGAGCAGCAGTGAGGCATATTGGCAATCACTGTACCTCAGCAGTCTTTACTCCTGGCAGAGTTCTTCACAGGTCCAGTAGTGTACTGTCTTGGTAGGATCAGAGCCCCAGTACTTAAATCCAAATGTACCTTTAACATAAACATTAACATAGAGTGTGGTGAAGTGGGGTGGCTTCAAAGCAGGCCCTTGAAGTGCATAGGTAATTTTTATCCCTGCCCTGCCTGCCAGGCTGTCTGTGGGGTGCAATCAGCCTTTGTGTGGGACACAGGACAATGCCTGTTCAGGGGTAAGTGTTAGCTCCTCCTAACTCTTTCTACCCAGGAAGAGCTATCAGAATGTAAATGAATGCAGATTAGTTCTCTGTCACACCCTCCCTTCCTGTGTTTGTGGCTGTCTAGAGGGAATGCCCAAAGTGTAGCTGTCACGCACCCCAGACATGTATAGGAGACACAGGCTGCAAGGCTTACAGAGCAGAAAGGGCAGAGCAATGTCGACTTTCTAAAAGTGGAATTTCTAAAATAGTATTGTTAAATCCAACTTTACCAGTAAAGATGAGTTGTCATTACCATTACAAAGATATTAAATATGATATAGTTACTGCTTTCTAAACAAGAATTACAGCTTAAAACCGTTTTAAGGAATTTCCAATGTTTGCTTATGAGAACAGTAGAGCTCACAGTGATGAAAAACGAATTTAATCTGTTTTTTGTCCCCCGGCGAATAAAGTTCCCAAAATTGTCTTAACATTTGAATGGACGATCCTTTCCACGATAACAGGCATCGAGAAAAAATGAAACTTTGTAAAACATAACATCACAAAAAATCAGAAATATGCAATTTTTTAACGTTAAAAAATGATTCCTCCATAACAATAAAGCTCGCGGATAAAGGCGGGTCAATAGTAATTTGTAGTACATAGGATTACAAAATAGAGGTCCGAAAACAACTACAAGACATACAATGCTATCAGAAGTTAGAGAAAGATCCAACGTTACATATACAGGGAGAACAATCAGTTATTCTGAAAGGAGGACTTGACCAAGGAATTATTGGACCAAAGGAATTTGATTTTCTCAGTAAAAAACATCCCAGGATTCCATTTACGTATATCTTGCCCAAGATACATAGGAGTGAAAGTACTAGGACCAGTGTCTAAGTACTTAGATTTTTTTCAAAAACCATTCTTGCAGGAAATTCCATCATATCTTCGGGATACAACAGACTTCATTAACAAGATACAGACCCAAAGGTCCATATTGGGTGAACAAATATTAGTAACATTGGACGTGATGTCCCTGTACACCCAAATACCCCAAGATGACGAACTATCTGCTATTGAAACTTTCTTGCAACAGAGACCAAACCCAGTAAGGGTTCCAACGGATTTTATCATGCAATTGGCAACATTTGCACTGAAAAAAAACTACTTTAGATTTCGTACAGACTTCTATCTTCAAAGCAAAAGAGCATCAATGGGTTGTCCCTTCACGCCGGAACTAGCCGTGCTGTTCATGGCAAAATACGAAGAAAGATTCATCTATAACAATAACCCATTTTGTCAGTATATCACGAATTGGGTGCGTTATATAGACGTTATTTTTCTAATATTGAATGGGAGTGAAAGGGATTTACTCCATTTTTACGATTGGTTAAACACACGCACAGCAGACATGAAATTTTGTTTAAATTTTAATCCAAACAAAATGACATTTCTGGATGTGGAGGTAATTGCCTCAGAAAGAAAATTAATAACGACGTTACATAAAAACCCAACCAGACAGAAACAAGGCACTACATTACACAAGTCATCATCCATGGAGTCTCAAAGACAACCTGCCATTTGGTCAGTTTTTTAAAAACGAAATTGTTCACAAAAAACTGACTACATGTCTCACGCCAATAACTTGTTGGTGAGATAAAAAGCACATGGTTATCCAAACAAACTCTTAAAACATGCCATGAAACGGGCATGGTGGACACCTAGAGAATGCCTTTTACAGAAATAAGAAAAACCAACCATGGAAAGATTAGTTTGTGTAACGACGTTCTGTCCACACACAAATTTGATGAAAAAAGTGATGAATCAGAACTGGCATTTGATCCAAAATCTTGATGGATCCTTTTCAAAACCGCTTTTTGCCTTGAAAAAGGAAAGTAGTGGAGTGATCAAGGGATCCAGGCAGCATTGCCAAAGCCTCCAAGTAACAATACATTAAGACACCAACTTAGTTTACCACCTATAGTAGGCCACAACAGATGTGGCACATGTGTAAGTTGCCAGTCAACCATGGAAGGAACATTATTCTTCTTTAAAGACATTAGGTGGAAACACAATGCTTTTTCCAATTGTATTACAAGGAATGTTGTTTATGGCATACAATGTCCATGCCCTAAACTGTACATCGGAAAAACAAGCCAAGAAGTGAGACAGAGAATAACATAGCATAAATCGAGGAGCCGTAAAAAAAACAGCTAATGCCCCATTAGTTGATCTTTGGATGGAGCATAACCATACAAAGGATGATCTGAGATGGACTCTGTTATTCAAAGTTGAAAGAGACCCTTGTGGTGGAGACCTTGAGAAAAAAATACTGCAAAAAGAAGCAATGCTTATTGTCAAATTTAACACTGCTGTTAGTGGCCTTAACGAGTTATCGGAAATCTACAATTTGTAAACGAGCTTGTGTCACTGTCCATACACTGAGATATGACATCCTTAACTTAGTAAGATCCATCTAATATTGCCATTTAACTCTCCTCTGCAAACCTAACAGGGATTTGGAACCAAAATTGGCTCCCTCCTCTTGAAAAAAACCAATATTTTTACGAATTAAAGATTGTTTGCGGACAGTGTACATGACTAATTACACCTCTCACAAAATGCAAGTTCATTATTTAACAATAAGTGGAGAACTAGTGAATTACTGGAACATAATTGTTCTTCTTTTTTCAAAACTTTATGAAGCAAAGTAACGTTGCTATGGAAAACATAGCCCCAGGACCGTGATGTAATCATGTCCCAATGCTGCATGTCACTACGCTTCAAAACACAGTTAGAGGGGAACTGCGGAACTGCGCTGAAAAATGTAGATAGAAGAACGCTGGATGCTTTAAACCAGTATGAAATTGGTAAGAGCCTTGATCTTAATTTGCAAAACATCGGGGGCAGATTTACCTGCCCCCTGCGCCACCAGTACATCACTTTTTGCGACCTACTGGAGGCGCATTTCACTTCTCCATATTTACAAGGAGAGGAAAAGCCACCCTACGTGTCTTTTCCTCTCCTTGTAAATATGACCCCTTCACACGCAGCACTTTGCGTGGAAGGGGGTTCCATGGGTGTTGCTGTGGGTGTTCCCACGCAACACCCATCGAAGGAGACACATTTCCAGATTTACTAGAAAATCGTAAATCTGGAAATGCGTGTCAATGCTACGCCTCCCCAGGGGTGGAGTAGCGAGGCCCAACGAAGAAAAATGTTTTCATTTCTCCTTGTTTTTTCCTCTGTCAATGTGTGCTGCATTCCACAGCACACATTGAACAATGCAAATGCCTCTAGTGATTGTTTTTGTGCAGGAAGGTGCCCCTTTCTGCACAAAAACAATCTCCCCATGACGCAGGCATCCTTGCACCATGGTGCAAGGGGGTCTGCGCTGGCGCATGGCTGCAGTTTGTGCACCAGCACAGGGAGAGCACAGGAATGCGACAAATTATTGTAAATATGTCTTATTCCTGTGCTTCGGAAGTGCCGCAGCGTGGCATAGTCAAAGGGCTTGCGTTGCCACGCTGCGGCACTTCCTTGTAGATCTGCCCCAGAGTGTTCCCTTATTGAGAAGCGCAAATTGTTAACATCTGGCCTGCCAGCAAGCCAAATTACAAGAGCCTGATATTTTGTAAATGGGCCCGCCTGGTTACATTTGGCTGCAGGCACCAGTCACATCAAGAAGCGTAATTTCAGTTTGAAAAAAACGAACCTAAAACATCACAAAATTGGCATGTTGATAAATGCGCTGGTCTTTAGGCTGTACAATGTCGGGCACGCGCAACATTTTGGTCATAACAAAAACAAGGATTCCGTGCACAATGGAAGCAAAGAATACCAAGATGTTTTCAAAGAACTTTCGTTGTTTTCGTTTTTCCTCTTTAAAGGGCCACACCATGATGGAAGTTTAAGCTTGTAACATATGAAGTTTTCAAAAACAAAAAGGTAATTTCCAAGAAGATTGTATGGAATTCAGACATCCATGATGCATGTTTCCATGATTCAATAGTGCTCTTTTGATTATGCTTGTAGGTTGCTTGAATTACAGCGTCTTCGAGGGACTAGTCTTCTGCCCTTATTCAAGGGAGTTTTGGGAAATATCCACTAAGAGTTTTTTTTATAAGAATTCAGATTCACCACAGCCGAGAAATTAAGCACTGCCTTTCCACACTTCATTAATATTGGAGTTTTATGAGTAAGTGGCTTTTAGAGAATCACCCTAAAAAATTGGCACAACTTACATATACAGGACAGACTTGGACTTACTTCTTCTTACCTTCTTCTTTCTATAGCTCTTCTTAAAAATACGATGTTTTACGCTGCTATCAAGATTGCTTCTCCCCTTCTAAATAATATAAATCTGAGATCGGCTGACTTCAGACTAAGGTAATTCATTAATATTTATAGGATGATATGTTTAGTTGTTTCTACCCATGAAAATGGAGTTGCAAAAACTAATATGATTGTTTCTTCTTTTTTTCTTCTTCATACTTTTTTAGCTCTAGTTCTAGGTTCTGATGAGAACCAACAAAAGATTTGTCGGGTTCGAAACGCGTTGACCATATAATGACCTTACAAGTGAAAAAAACAGACTGTCAGGCCAACCTTTTTGTTTATAACTCTTGAATAAACTGTTAGTTTAAAAAAAATGTTTTGAGAAAATCATTGGGTTGCCCTGGACTGTACACTGTTTGGTCTCAGCCCAATGTCTAGAGTTGGGTAAGTGACACTTGAAAAACTTACCCTTGGGCTTTCTTGTTGTTTTTTCCTTTTTCCCCTTTTGTTAAGTTTTTGGAACCTGAGCATGTTTAATTGTTTAAATATATATTAATTGTTCTCTAAATGTTGTCTTTTGTTGTTGAGTAAGTGTGTAGTCAAAATCTGTGTAAATAATTGTTTATTGATTAGATGTGGTGTAGTGCGGTGTGGTTCATTTAAATATTTGAAGAATCATGTTTTGTGTTGACCATTGAAAAATTGTAGCGAATAATTGACTGATCGCTTTTCTATTGAAATGAAAAAAGAAAAAGACAATTGATAATCAGATCACAATGAGTTTCACATGTGATCTAATAAAGTGATTTTTGATCGAGCAACCCACTAGTAGCATTTAATACACAGGCCTTAGGTATGTGGTATGCCACTTTACAAGGGACCTTCAATTAAATATGCCAATCAGATGTAAATCAATTATACCATGTTTAGAGGAGAGCACATGCACTTTAGCACTGGTTAGCAGTAGTAAAGTGCTCAGAGTCCTAAAGCCTACGAAACATGAGGAAGGAAAAAAGTTTGGTGTGACCCTTCAGAGGGGGCCTTTTTCCAACAAGGGCTATGACGTGGTCAGTGTTGGCTGTTTCATACAGCTTTTTAGGTTTCGACTAACAGAGTGTATGCGCTGTTTGCTGAGGGTTATTGTATACAGTAAAGGGCTGGAAGCCACCCTTACTTACCACTGGTTTGCGCCATATTCACTATTCAATGCAGCCTTTAATTTTTGACATCACAGGCCACTGCGTTAGTTCTGTTCCTTTAGTGGAGCATGGAAAAATTAAAAATTAATTAAACTTAATTAGCAGTTGACTGCTGCTTGCACTATGATTCAGGTACTATTTTTTTTTCCCTCCTTCCACTGCCCCTTGTGGCTGGTGCTTCTTTCCCTTCTAATGCGAACTCACCCCAAAGGTATTGGAGCGCTTAGCATGAACTCCATTTACGTTACATACATGCAATTTTACAGCAGTGACGTATTCCATGACAGATTACAGGCTGGGTGTCTCAATTCATATCAAAGCACCAAACGCTGTAAAATTGCACGGGCAGCCAAGTTCGAGTTTGAGCATCGGCCCAACATCTTGTGATTCTGAACAAATCACCTAATCGTCCCGTGCCTAAACAAAAAAAACAAAAAAATTAATGTAACGTTTAATGTGACTCCGTGCCAAAATGAAAAAAAATCAATGAAAAACATTAATTTAACGTAATTGGAACACATGTTAAGCGCTCCAATATCTTTGGGCAAGTTCATGCTGGAGGGGAAAGAAGCACCAGGATCGAGGAGGAGCAGGAGGGCTGAAAATAAGAAATAGTACCTTAATTATAGCACGAGCAGCGAACCACCTCTAATTAAGTTTAATAATTTTTACTTCATCCATGCTCCACTGAAGGAACAGAACTGACACAATGGCCTGTGATGACCATTTAAAAGGCTGCATTAAAGAGTTAAGATGAAGCAAACCAATATTAGATAGGGCGGGCTCCAATCCCTTTACTGTATACAACATCCCTCGCAGCAAATAGAGCATGCACGCTGTTAGAAGAGACCTAAAAAGGTATCTAAAGGAGACCCTGCCAGTTATCGCTAAATATCATTGACCAAATCAATTGTCAAAATTGCGCTGCAAGTACTTATAGACAGGCTATCCCAGAAAGACTATGAGAAGAACATTATTTTATACCTTCTGTTTGGTTTAGGATCAGGGTTGGGTACCATAGATCAGTACCTTCACTTGCATCTTTGATACATAACACAAAGTCACCAAACAACGTTCAATGCACTTGGCTTCAATGTAATTGAGTTTCCCTTTTGACCATGTTAATAGAACCCAATAGTGGTTCAATTTAAAAAAAAAAAACGTTTGTGCACTACTTCTAATTTATTTACCAACCCAAATTAGATCAGAATATAACAAGAAAAATGCCCCTGTGCAACACTTCTTCAGTTGCATTATATCACCTTTTGTGGTTTCCTTTTTTGCAATTCCCCACAGCGTAGCTAAAAATCATTGCAAAGCTAAATAGTTCCCAAAGTCGAGGTCTATTGGCTTTGCCAATGCTTGTTCTACTAGAGAAAGGTCCAATAGATAGGTGTGCAAGTGCAGCAGAGCTTTGACACCCTGGGCTCTATTTCCCACCCAGCAGTATTTACACCATCATAGGGTTGGGGTCACCCAGGTCTTTCCATTCCAACTATTGCCATTTATATCACACTTCAAAATACTCTGAGCTACTTCACATAAAACGAGTATGAGAAGTGCTAATTTAAGACATTATATGCACCATGCTCTTAGAGTGATTGGCGTCATATCCTTTTGCAGAACTGTAGCAGTAGTATCTTATCACCTTTAGTAGAGATAAATGGTTGTTTTTACTAACGCTTCATTTACTGATATGTTCTTTTGAATTTCTATTGTGGGTTTCTTGCAAAATGTATGTCTGACTGTATCTCCTCCTGTTCTGCTATAAACTTTAAGGCAGTAATTGCTTTTCCCATTCCCCTTCTGCTTTTTAACACTTGCTTACTGCTACTATTTCCATTAACTTTTAGTAGTGTGTGACCATGTGCAGCAACCTGAATGCCTGATTTATGTAGTCTATCAATTAAAACTTCTCTTTCATGGCCTCTGACACCAACAAATGTAAGAAAAGTGCAATTTAGGAAGGAAATGTCAGCTTTTCTTTGAACGCCAAATGGCACAGTTGTGCAAATACATTTTTATTCCATGCTTCATCATGAATTTTTCAAAATGATCTTACCTTTCCTTCAAATATTCCTTGCGCACATTACCATCATCACAAGTCTGCTTTCAAAAGATGATGGTAAAAGGTGTTCATACCAATTGCTGCCTGGCTTACCACCAATGACGTGTAATAGTTGTGTCCTAAAGTGTTTTTTAACCACCCCTCTGAGGTAAAAGGTCACCAGTGATTTGTTCTCAGCATTAACTGATGGTGCTTTTTTTAAGAGCAAGCAGACAGTGTTGTTAGATGGTGAGTCTCATAGTGTTTTAGAGTTTGACTGAGCCCTTAGACAGCTAAAAATATTTCAGCTTCTGATTTTGTGTGAAATATTTTTTAAAAACTCATTGCATTAGCCATCTTTAATCCCTCAGTGGAAAGGCTTTTTCTTACCTCACTCCCTTTTACTGGAATAGGTTTCCACTTCACGTTCGCTCTTGTTTGAACTGAAGGAAATGCAGAAAACTATTAAAATCTCATCTATTCTGAATCCTTTGCCCTTCCATTGATACTTGTTTCCATCACAGTGCTGAGAAGCCCCCGGGTGATTTGTGCGCTATATTAAATATAAAAAGCATAACATCACTCTGACTGTGCATTCATGTTGTAGGCGCCTATGAGGTAGAATGCCTCATTTCAGTGCTTGGCACTTGAGATGAGAAAGTTTTGATTAACTTGCTCAGCAGCAAATATTTAAATTTGTTATCTATTGAATGCCTAGTTGCAATTTCACATGACTTCAGATACCTGCTGTTGCATTTAGATGCATATGAGTCTACTTTATGAGAGAGGCATTGTAGTGTTCAACCTTGTGTGGTGAGTGTCATGAGGGTTTTTAGGAAGAACATTGGTGGGGGAGATGAACGACTGTTTAGGAGCTAGCTGGCAGCTCCCTCCTGATGTTCGTGCGTACTTGACACTGCAACAAAATAAGTGTACTCACCGTGTTCCTGGGAGCACATCTTTTCACTGGTGATGAGGTGAACCTCATCAGGAGGAGAGCACCCTTTGGGGCCAGCGGCGTTAGTCTAAAGGTGTTTGGGTGCTGGGTTGAAGACATGCATTTATCCTGGCTCAGCAGTGGTGTTTTTAAAGAAGCCCCATTTTGGACATGTGGCAGTGGGTGGAGGACGTTAAGGAATAGTGCTGTGGTGAAAGAATTCCAGTTTCTGTTTCAAAGTTGTGCCCGTCGGCGAAATACAACTCTGTTTCACCATGACAATAGACTCTAGTCCCACAAGAAAACTGACTATTGGCAAAAAGCAACAAGTCCAATTTACAACAGAAACAGGGCAGACTGTTTAAAAAACCATGCCCGATCACCTGAAGATTTTCGTTTTGCACGATGCAATGGTAGCTATCTTTATAGTATGGGAGCAGTTCCATTCACTATGGAGTTTCAGAGGTTATGTTGACAGGGTATTATTGAAGAGGTTGATGCCTCAGAATGGTTGGTCCCAGTAGTCTTGGCGAAGAAGAGTAATGGAGACTTGAGGATGTGTGTGGATTTGCATGATCTCAGCAAATGTATCTGGTTAGATTGGCACCCTTTTCCTAACATTGGTGATATGCTGATAATGATCAAGGAAGATAAGTTTTTCCCTATTCTTGATTTGTTATCGGCAGATTATTAGATATGATTGCACCCAAAGTCAGGACCACGCATGTCTTTTATCACAACTGAGGGAGCATACAAGTTTAAGGGCATGCCTTTTGATCCGGCATCCACAGCAGCTGTATTTTTACGGGCCATGCACCAACTCTTTAAAGAAAAAAACAATGTGACTTATTTTCGAGAAAATATCTTGGTATTTGGTAAGTATATCGAAGAGCAGGACAGGAGTTTGGATTAACCATCAAGCGTGACAAATGTAAAATTGGTTTGAATCGTGTAGAATACTTGGGTCATTGGCTGGATGAGCAGGGTTTGCGGAGTATTACTCCTGTTTGTTCCTATGTTTGCAGCCAAACAGAATGCATGAGAAAAAGTATGGTAAGATGTTTTACATTTGAATGGAGTGTAGACTCTCAGAAGGAGTTTGTGTTGATTAAAATATTTATTGTGTTAGCCCAGCCTTGAAACCATTAGACAACATAGACTAATGCATAATTTGCACAGATGCTAGAAGTGTAGGCTTGGGAGCTGATTTGATGTAACACAGGGGTAGTAAGGAATTTATGATAGCTTATGCTTTGAGACCTTTTAGAGGAGCAGAGTTGTCTTATTCTACAATTGAAAGAGAGGGCTTGGTGTGTTGGGGGTGTGTGTGTCATTTTCTGAATTTGTGCTGGGAATGGATTTCATGATTCACACAGATCATCAACTGTTGGTGAATTTGTTTACTAGGGAAGGTACTGGTCAGGTTCCTTCAAGGATTACCAAGTGGTTGTTGAGATTGATGGAGAACACTTTTGGAGTGTGGCAAATGTCGATTCGGATTGTTTGTCGCTGTTACTGGTGAAGAGTGAAGGTGGAGTGGACAGCAGTGAATCTAGGTACCCTTACTGAGGGTCGACATGAGGAGTAGATCAAGCAATCAAAGAGGATGCAACATTGCAAGAAGTGAAGGAGTATTTGACAAAAGATTGGCCAGTCAAAGGTAAGGCTTCCCAGGGGGCAGTGTAGTTCAGGAATATAAGTACAGAATAATCAGTCACTTGTGAGGTATTTCTCAGGGGTGAGTTATTGGTTGTACTGGACATACAGAGTGGGACATACTGAAGCTGGCACTTGAAGGACATGCTGGCACAAGTGAAAGCAAACACATGCTGATAAAGATGTGGGGAGAGTGATAAGGGAATGTATACCATGCACTTGGAGTGACAAGTCACAAAACCAGGGAGTATCCACCAGTTGAGGTGGACAAAAGGCATACACCTTTGAGGAAACTAGGGTTGCACATTTCTGGTCCATACAAAGTGCTGGGTTTTTGCCCTAAATATGCATTGGTAGTCATAGATTACTATTCAAGATGGCCACAGGTTCAATTAACTGCTCATGTGATCAATCAGGACGTGATTACATCTTAAGAAGAATTGTGGCAGAGAAAGGGAATACCGGACCAAATAGTAACTGATAATGGTGTGCAGTTTGTATCACAAGAGATGAAGGAATTCTTGGAAGATTATGTCAAAATCTGTTTATTGAATTTTATGCAAAGGCTACAAACATTTTATAGAAACCATGTTGTGTTCAATCCTTGCTCACAGGAGCATAATCCATGCATTAGGCAACTATAGTATAAGCACAGTTTAGTGACAAGTTTCGGACTGCCCCTGCAAATATTATCTGAGAGGAGAACCTTGTGCAGACTCAGAATGAAAATATATTAAACTCAGTGCAAGAGGAGTGCATGTCCCCAAAGCTGAGTACTGCTATATTTGAACGCCACTAAAGGTAAAGAAACAAAAATACCAACATATAATAAGAAAAAAATGGTTAAGACCAACCAAACCCAGGGAGACACATAAGCCTATGTTCTAGTGTGTGGAGCGGGGTCGTTAAGTGGGCTACCCACGACCTGCACAGGAGTGCCCACGTGGGAGGGGGAGAAATCCTGGGGCACAAACTTCAGGCAGAAGGAGCCCACCACTATATCAGGAAGAGATGGAATGCCCTAAGCCTTGGACCACATGCGAAGAGTAGAAGCCCCTCTGATAGGTAACCTACTAGTGGGCTCCAAACATAGTCAAAGCCCTTACACGAGTACTCAACTATGTCTGACATTCGTTTGAGGGCCAGTGCGCACCACAAGTGGGTGTGCTATTGTGGAAATTAGGGAGCCTCTGGTTTCTTCCAGGTTGCTGCCAGTGCCATCTTGGCCGCACCCAAACAAACTCACATGACGGAACGGTCTCCCTGGGTCTGATATTTGAGATTTGGGTTGCGAACTCCCAGGAGTATATGCTCCATGGAATCCCAGATCGGGTTTCCCAATATTAACCTGATCTGGGACCATATTTCCTTCCCGGAGGTTTGGATAGCGGGACAATACCACCATATATGTTGAAAATCCCCCAGAAGGCCGCAACCCCGCCAGCAGCGATTGGACGTGTCAGGGAAAATTGAGTGTAGCTTCTGCGGATAAAGATACCAATCATACATAGGTTTGTAGTGGGCCTCCCTCAGGAACATGGAGCGATTGTATTTCGCAATGTCTTTGTAGAGGGACTCCCAGTGCATTTCTGAAGGTGGGGTCGGTATAATGCTCTCCCAAAATGTTTTGTGGCACGGTGACCGCTGAGGGCTAAGTGTATGCAAGAGTGTATATAGAAAGGAGATGCACCCCTTCGCTGCATTGCCAGTTTTTACATATTTGTCTAACGGGAGCAGTTCTCTAGTGGGCGCCTGTCGCATCTGTGGCTGCTGGACCTAATGTGCTAACTGCGCATAATGGAAGCCTTCAGTTTGTGGGAGGCTGGAAGTGGGTTACACAGTCGGCAAAGGTGCGTATCTTCCCTTTGGTCAAGAGGTCCGAAATCATGAAGCACACTCCCTCCCTCCAGTGATCAAAAGGCCCTTACCTAAGCGCTGGGGGAAGGCAGTGCTAAAATTGATGAGGGTGTGATGGGAATGTGGTCAACGGTAGGGTTTTGGTCACAGTGTCCCATACCTGGAGGGTAGTTGCTGTGGGTATGCTCAGATAGGCGTTGGCCGACCTTTCATCCCCCTGTCTCCACGGCAAGTCCCAAATGGTTCTAACCGTCACCTGTCTATGTGTATCCACAGTTTCTCCAATTCCCTCAGTGATCATTCGCCCAAGACCCGTAGCTGAGCCACTCTATAATATAGTAGGAAGTCCGGGAGAGCGAGGCCTCCCCTGAGTCACGGCCTCGTCAGGAGACGGTGGGGAAGACGTACCCTTTGACCCATTCAGATAAAATTGGTGATCATGGATCTCAACTCCTTGAATAACCCATCCTCAGGCATGATAGGAAGCCCCTGGAAGAGATAAAGAAGGCAGGGGAGTACATTCATCTTTACCACATTAATTTGACCTATCCAGGAAATGTATGCGGCGCTCCATTTTTAAAAATCAGTTGTAAGTTGTTCAAGCAACGGGGGAAATTGGCCCTAAATAGATCACTCAGCTGGGGAGTGATTTGGACACCTAGATATGTAATAGCTTTACGCGCTCACCGAACGGAGGACATCTCCTCCACAGTTCTTTGCACCTCTGGGGGCAGCGTTAGATTTAACATGAAAGATTTAGAGAGGTTAACCTTGAAGCCTGAAAACTTTTCAAACTGCCCTAGTTTCTGATGTATTTCGGTCAGGGAGATGACTGGGTTGGTTATTGGCAGGAGGACATCATCCGCAAATATCATAATTTTGTGGTCATTGGTCCCAAACCTAATCTCACTAATCTTCGTGTTCGCTTTCACCCTTGCTGGTAAAGTCTTGATGCTAAGGGCAAAGAGCATCAGGGAAAAGGGGCAGCCTTGTCTGGTACCCCTAGCCAAGTTAAAAAAATCAGAGGCCACCCCGTTTACTAATACCCTTGACCGTGGGGTACTGTAGTTGGCCCTCACCATACCCAGGAAGGACTCACAGAAACCAAATCGATGCAGAGAAAGCTGCAGGAAGGCCCAGTCCACTCGGTCAAAGGCCTTCTACACATCAAGCGATAAGAAGGCCGCAGGGATCCATTTCTTCTGGCCTTATCTAAAAAGGTAGGATACCCTACGTAGATTATCGTGGGTCTGGCGCCCTTTAGTGAACCCTGATTTGTCGGGGTGAATAAGAGTGGGTAGGACTCTCTCTAGTCTAAGAGCAAAAAAAAATTAATTCATTTTTGCATCAAGATTTAACAGACCGATAGGTCTATAAGAGGTACGCTCTTGAGGGTCCTTACACACTTTCGGAATTTTTGAGATCAGGGCTTCCCCCTAGGAGGGGGACACCGCTTGGCATCCGCAATAACACTGAATAGAGTATTAACTTGAGGAACTAGTTCAACAGCAAAAGTTCAGTGGAACTGTGCCGTGAACTGATCTGGGCCCGGGGCTTTATGTCGTTTGAGGCAATCAATGGCTGTCTGAACTTTTTTTTGGAATATGGCGCTGCCCAAATCCTCATTAGTTGCTGCCGGGACCTGAGGTAGCTCTAGGGAATCTAAATATTGAATCTGGTCTGTCTCTAGGGGTGGTTCAGCCATGAATAACATGCTGTAGAAGTCATGGAACGCTACTGCCTTCCCCTCTTCACTAGTATTAGGGACCCCATTCCTATCGATGATTTGCCTCACATAGTCCTTCTCCTGTTTAACCCTTAATTGCCATGCCAAAAGTGATCCTACTTTATCTTTCCCCTCTTAACTATGGGCCTGGAGTCTCAGGATAGTCTTTTCAGCTCTATTAGTATAGATGACATTCAGTTTCCCCATGAGGGCCTTGACTTTTCTAAGGGCTAGTACCGAAGGCGAGTCTTTGTGTGATTTTTTCGCTTGGATCAGCTCTTGTTCTAACGCCAGTCTTTCTTTCGTCTGGGGTTTCCTCAGGGAGTTGATGAGAGCAATGCAGTGTCCCCTTATAAATGCTTGAAGGCATCGCAGTTGTTTGCTGGGGATGGGTCCGCAGGATCGTTAGCTATGAAAACATCCCTGATAGCTTTACATAGATAGTCTCTGTGTGGTCTGTCCCTGCACAATATGTCTGGGAAATACCATCTTGTCAATTTATAGCGTGGGGCTGGCCAGTTTAATAATCAAGTCAGGGGAGCATGGTCTGAGAGGGTTATGGGGCGGAAGGGGGAGGCCGTGTATGCAGCATGTAAGAGTGACTGGCTAACAAAAATGTGGTCTATCCTGTGGGCGTGTGAGAAAAAAGAATAGTCCTGCATGGTGGGAGGAAGTGCCCTCCAAATGTCTAGCAGCCCAAGTTGTAGGGACAGTTTCAGTGCCCTGCTAAACACCTCCCGGTTCTCTGTGGGTGTGTGATGTCCATCTGTGAGTCCCAGATGAGATTAAAATTTCCCATGAGAACAATTTCCCCTTAGACAAATCCCATCAGGGAGGCAAGAAAGGCTGACATAAAATCATCCTGCCCTGTATTAGGTGCATGCACTGTGGCGATCTTGCAGGGCCGACCCAACAACAGTCCCCTAACCATGATAAATCTCTCCTCCTTATCGCTTATCCAGACCTCTAGGTGACATTGAGTGGAGGAGTGGAACATCAGGGCAACTCCATTTTGTTTCCTGGAGCTGGATGCTCAAAATATCATGGGTTTGTGCCTATGTTTCAACCTTAATTCCTCTCCCTTCTTAAGATGTGTCTCCTGCACAGCCACCACCTGTGGTCCCTCATCCCCTAGAAATTTCCAGAAGCGTTGCCTTTTATTAGGGGAGTTGAGGCCCCTAACATTCCACAACATTAGTTTAACCCCCATCCGCCCCTGTGTCCTGTTGTGCGCGATAGTGGGGACCACCCCACCTCCCTGTTCCCTTCCATTACTTTCGAGTTGTGTACCCTGGGTAAAACATGGATCAATACAAATACTAGCAAAAACATGAACTGTTCAGGATTCCACAGAGTCCTGTTGGACTTCATCTTCGGAAGGCTACTGGGGCAAAACCACTGCCGCACCCAGAGCCCCGTGAGAGTTCTTTAGAAGACCTTAACTCTGGAATGATCCCATCTCGGCTCTAGACAGCTAAGCGGCGAATGTCAGCTGGTATGTCATGGTTTGCGACAGTAGAAGATGGGAGGAGGCCCCTCTGTCGATTCTGTCCTTTCCCTAGGGGTGTCCAAGCACCCCGGGTATGGATCCACAGCGCCTTAAATCTTCTTGGGTAAATGAGTGCTTCTGCAGTTTAAGTGGAGTAATCCTTTATCATACATATGAGGCCAGTTGCTTATGTATTCTCGTCACGACAACTTCTTGTTTGCTTGTTTAGGTGTCTGCCAGGCCAAGGAGGTCACCAGCCCAGGGGCCGCTCATTGAGTGCTTCACTCGGCGATGCCTCCCTTTGTGGCGACACTCTCCCCATACCAAGGAGGGCCGCCGCGCCCTCCACCTCCGTAAAATGCTGCTGTTTGTTATTGAGGGAAAAGGCAAGACCGAATGGGTAAATCCACCCAAATTTAATGCGGCACTCCCTCAGGGTGGATGTGATCAGCCAAAATTGTTGGAGCCTCATCAGTGTGGCCAGGGCAACATCTTGCAAAAGAGCGCAGGTTGCTCCCTGGTAGTCTACCAACTCTCTGTCTCGTGCCTTCCGGAGCACCAGTTCCTTGATCTTATTGGAGGGGAATTTGGCCATGCTGTCTCTCGGCATTTGTTTCCCCCTTGTAGAGCCAGGCCCACTCAATGCACGTGCACCAGATGTACATTGTGTGCCCCCTCGCCTATGATGCCAGTGAACAGGCCCACTATACATGTATCCAGATCGGTTCCTTCTTTCCCTTCCTCCAGGCCCGCACCCTGATGTTATTCCTTCGGGAGCGGTTCTCCAGGTCCTCGCATTTGAGCAGTGTAGAGTTCAACTGGGCAGACAGGGATTCTACCCCCTCCTCCAGCAATTGGAGTTGACTCTCCAGGTTCTGGCATTTTGCCTCTAGGTCGAGGGTGAGCGACGCAATTGAGTCTACGTTCACTTGAAGTGCAATAATTTTTGTCTGAATTTTCAACTGGAAGGAGTCGAAGGAGGCTCCTATGTCCACCTGAATGTCTTCTATGAGCTCCCTTTTAAATTCTTTTACGTTGTGAGGAGGTCCTCCCGGGAGAACGCCATTCCCCCTGTCTCCTGGATGCCCTCTTTTTCTTGCACTTCACCTGCTTTGGATGCTCCGAAGTAGCTGGAGACCTTGTTGGGCTGTCCTTTTTTGGGTGGCAACGGGGCAGCTCTTTGTCGCACCCCACAACCCTCCATTCCTGAATCACGTGGTCAAGGGGAGGAGCAGTGTTGTGGTGAGGAATCTGTTATGGCGTTGCTTTGCTCTCAAGAGCACTAGAGCCCGGGAAGGCTCACCTCCTCAAGGACTGCATGCTCTTCTGGTGCCTGCTAGAATGGGATCTCCCCAGTGCACGAGATGCGAGGGTTTTATCGCAGCAATCTGTGCTGGTATCACTGTGGCCTGGCTTAAAAGACAATGGGTGCCATCTTAGGGTCAGGCATGGGACCAGGCACATCTCACAGAGTTCCTCGCCACCCCCGGGGCGCAGAACAGCCCGGTGGGACCGGCCTGGGTAATCCGCCTGCCTTTCTGCTTTTCTTCTGCAGGCTCTGCCCTTGATATGCAGCTCTAGTGGTCAGTCGCACCACAGGGGGCACTCCTACCGTCTCGTGTGTGCCTGGTACGATGGCCCAGATTCCTCCCTGGAGCCCCCGTGCAGCATCTGTGATAGAGCTGGGACAGGTGTGGGCCTGTTCAGTGTCCTATTTTCCCTATTCTTGATTTGTTATCGGCAGATTATTAGATATGATTGCACCCAAAGTCAGGACCACGCATGTCTTTTATCACAACTGAGGGAGCATACAAGTTTAAGGGCATGCCTTTTGATCCGGCATCCACAGCAGCTGTATTTTTACGGGCCATGCACCAACTCTTTAAAGAAAAAAACAATGTGACTTATTTTCGAGAAAATATCTTGGTATTTGGTAAGTATATCGAAGAGCAGGACAGGAGTTTGGATTAACCATCAAGCGTGACAAATGTAAAATTGGTTTGAATCGTGTAGAATACTTGGGTCATTGGCTGGATGAGCAGGGTTTGCGGAGTATTACTCCTGTTTGTTCCTATGTTTGCAGCCAAACAGAATGCATGAGAAAAAGTATGGTAAGATGTTTTACATTTGAATGGAGTGTAGACTCTCAGAAGGAGTTTGTGTTGATTAAAATATTTATTGTGTTAGCCCAGCCTTGAAACCATTAGACAACATAGACTAATGCATAATTTGCACAGATGCTAGAAGTGTAGGCTTGGGAGCTGATTTGATGTAACACAGGGGTAGTAAGGAATTTATGATAGCTTATGCTTTGAGACCTTTTAGAGGAGCAGAGTTGTCTTATTCTACAATTGAAAGAGAGGGCTTGGTGTGTTGGGGGTGTGTGTGTCATTTTCTGAATTTGTGCTGGGAATGGATTTCATGATTCACACAGATCATCAACTGTTGGTGAATTTGTTTACTAGGGAAGGTACTGGTCAGGTTCCTTCAAGGATTACCAAGTGGTTGTTGAGATTGATGGAGAACACTTTTGGAGTGTGGCAAATGTCGATTCGGATTGTTTGTCGCTGTTACTGGTGAAGAGTGAAGGTGGAGTGGACAGCAGTGAATCTAGGTACCCTTACTGAGGGTCGACATGAGGAGTAGATCAAGCAATCAAAGAGGATGCAACATTGCAAGAAGTGAAGGAGTATTTGACAAAAGATTGGCCAGTCAAAGGTAAGGCTTCCCAGGGGGCAGTGTAGTTCAGGAATATAAGTACAGAATAATCAGTCACTTGTGAGGTATTTCTCAGGGGTGAGTTATTGGTTGTACTGGACATACAGAGTGGGACATACTGAAGCTGGCACTTGAAGGACATGCTGGCACAAGTGAAAGCAAACACATGCTGATAAAGATGTGGGGAGAGTGATAAGGGAATGTATACCATGCACTTGGAGTGACAAGTCACAAAACCAGGGAGTATCCACCAGTTGAGGTGGACAAAAGGCATACACCTTTGAGGAAACTAGGGTTGCACATTTCTGGTCCATACAAAGTGCTGGGTTTTTGCCCTAAATATGCATTGGTAGTCATAGATTACTATTCAAGATGGCCACAGGTTCAATTAACTGCTCATGTGATCAATCAGGACGTGATTACATCTTAAGAAGAATTGTGGCAGAGAAAGGGAATACCGGACCAAATAGTAACTGATAATGGTGTGCAGTTTGTATCACAAGAGATGAAGGAATTCTTGGAAGATTATGTCAAAATCTGTTTATTGAATTTTATGCAAAGGCTACAAACATTTTATAGAAACCATGTTGTGTTCAATCCTTGCTCACAGGAGCATAATCCATGCATTAGGCAACTATAGTATAAGCACAGTTTAGTGACAAGTTTCGGACTGCCCCTGCAAATATTATCTGAGAGGAGAACCTTGTGCAGACTCAGAATGAAAATATATTAAACTCAGTGCAAGAGGAGTGCATGTCCCCAAAGCTGAGTACTGCTATATTTGAACGCCACTAAAGGTAAAGAAACAAAAATACCAACATATAATAAGAAAAAAATGGTTAAGACCAACCAAACCCAGGGAGACACATAAGCCTATGTTCTAGTGTGTGGAGCGGGGTCGTTAAGTGGGCTACCCACGACCTGCACAGGAGTGCCCACGTGGGAGGGGGAGAAATCCTGGGGCACAAACTTCAGGCAGAAGGAGCCCACCACTATATCAGGAAGAGATGGAATGCCCTAAGCCTTGGACCACATGCGAAGAGTAGAAGCCCCTCTGATAGGTAACCTACTAGTGGGCTCCAAACATAGTCAAAGCCCTTACACGAGTACTCAACTATGTCTGACATTCGTTTGAGGGCCAGTGCGCACCACAAGTGGGTGTGCTATTGTGGAAATTAGGGAGCCTCTGGTTTCTTCCAGGTTGCTGCCAGTGCCATCTTGGCCGCACCCAAACAAACTCACATGACGGAACGGTCTCCCTGGGTCTGATATTTGAGATTTGGGTTGCGAACTCCCAGGAGTATATGCTCCATGGAATCCCAGATCGGGTTTCCCAATATTAACCTGATCTGGGACCATATTTCCTTCCCGGAGGTTTGGATAGCGGGACAATACCACCATATATGTTGAAAATCCCCCAGAAGGCCGCAACCCCGCCAGCAGCGATTGGACGTGTCAGGGAAAATTGAGTGTAGCTTCTGCGGATAAAGATACCAATCATACATAGGTTTGTAGTGGGCCTCCCTCAGGAACATGGAGCGATTGTATTTCGCAATGTCTTTGTAGAGGGACTCCCAGTGCATTTCTGAAGGTGGGGTCGGTATAATGCTCTCCCAAAATGTTTTGTGGCACGGTGACCGCTGAGGGCTAAGTGTATGCAAGAGTGTATATAGAAAGGAGATGCACCCCTTCGCTGCATTGCCAGTTTTTACATATTTGTCTAACGGGAGCAGTTCTCTAGTGGGCGCCTGTCGCATCTGTGGCTGCTGGACCTAATGTGCTAACTGCGCATAATGGAAGCCTTCAGTTTGTGGGAGGCTGGAAGTGGGTTACACAGTCGGCAAAGGTGCGTATCTTCCCTTTGGTCAAGAGGTCCGAAATCATGAAGCACACTCCCTCCCTCCAGTGATCAAAAGGCCCTTACCTAAGCGCTGGGGGAAGGCAGTGCTAAAATTGATGAGGGTGTGATGGGAATGTGGTCAACGGTAGGGTTTTGGTCACAGTGTCCCATACCTGGAGGGTAGTTGCTGTGGGTATGCTCAGATAGGCGTTGGCCGACCTTTCATCCCCCTGTCTCCACGGCAAGTCCCAAATGGTTCTAACCGTCACCTGTCTATGTGTATCCACAGTTTCTCCAATTCCCTCAGTGATCATTCGCCCAAGACCCGTAGCTGAGCCACTCTATAATATAGTAGGAAGTCCGGGAGAGCGAGGCCTCCCCTGAGTCACGGCCTCGTCAGGAGACGGTGGGGAAGACGTACCCTTTGACCCATTCAGATAAAATTGGTGATCATGGATCTCAACTCCTTGAATAACCCATCCTCAGGCATGATAGGAAGCCCCTGGAAGAGATAAAGAAGGCAGGGGAGTACATTCATCTTTACCACATTAATTTGACCTATCCAGGAAATGTATGCGGCGCTCCATTTTTAAAAATCAGTTGTAAGTTGTTCAAGCAACGGGGGAAATTGGCCCTAAATAGATCACTCAGCTGGGGAGTGATTTGGACACCTAGATATGTAATAGCTTTACGCGCTCACCGAACGGAGGACATCTCCTCCACAGTTCTTTGCACCTCTGGGGGCAGCGTTAGATTTAACATGAAAGATTTAGAGAGGTTAACCTTGAAGCCTGAAAACTTTTCAAACTGCCCTAGTTTCTGATGTATTTCGGTCAGGGAGATGACTGGGTTGGTTATTGGCAGGAGGACATCATCCGCAAATATCATAATTTTGTGGTCATTGGTCCCAAACCTAATCTCACTAATCTTCGTGTTCGCTTTCACCCTTGCTGGTAAAGTCTTGATGCTAAGGGCAAAGAGCATCAGGGAAAAGGGGCAGCCTTGTCTGGTACCCCTAGCCAAGTTAAAAAAATCAGAGGCCACCCCGTTTACTAATACCCTTGACCGTGGGGTACTGTAGTTGGCCCTCACCATACCCAGGAAGGACTCACAGAAACCAAATCGATGCAGAGAAAGCTGCAGGAAGGCCCAGTCCACTCGGTCAAAGGCCTTCTACACATCAAGCGATAAGAAGGCCGCAGGGATCCATTTCTTCTGGCCTTATCTAAAAAGGTAGGATACCCTACGTAGATTATCGTGGGTCTGGCGCCCTTTAGTGAACCCTGATTTGTCGGGGTGAATAAGAGTGGGTAGGACTCTCTCTAGTCTAAGAGCAAAAAAAAATTAATTCATTTTTGCATCAAGATTTAACAGACCGATAGGTCTATAAGAGGTACGCTCTTGAGGGTCCTTACACACTTTCGGAATTTTTGAGATCAGGGCTTCCCCCTAGGAGGGGGACACCGCTTGGCATCCGCAATAACACTGAATAGAGTATTAACTTGAGGAACTAGTTCAACAGCAAAAGTTCAGTGGAACTGTGCCGTGAACTGATCTGGGCCCGGGGCTTTATGTCGTTTGAGGCAATCAATGGCTGTCTGAACTTTTTTTTGGAATATGGCGCTGCCCAAATCCTCATTAGTTGCTGCCGGGACCTGAGGTAGCTCTAGGGAATCTAAATATTGAATCTGGTCTGTCTCTAGGGGTGGTTCAGCCATGAATAACATGCTGTAGAAGTCATGGAACGCTACTGCCTTCCCCTCTTCACTAGTATTAGGGACCCCATTCCTATCGATGATTTGCCTCACATAGTCCTTCTCCTGTTTAACCCTTAATTGCCATGCCAAAAGTGATCCTACTTTATCTTTCCCCTCTTAACTATGGGCCTGGAGTCTCAGGATAGTCTTTTCAGCTCTATTAGTATAGATGACATTCAGTTTCCCCATGAGGGCCTTGACTTTTCTAAGGGCTAGTACCGAAGGCGAGTCTTTGTGTGATTTTTTCGCTTGGATCAGCTCTTGTTCTAACGCCAGTCTTTCTTTCGTCTGGGGTTTCCTCAGGGAGTTGATGAGAGCAATGCAGTGTCCCCTTATAAATGCTTGAAGGCATCGCAGTTGTTTGCTGGGGATGGGTCCGCAGGATCGTTAGCTATGAAAACATCCCTGATAGCTTTACATAGATAGTCTCTGTGTGGTCTGTCCCTGCACAATATGTCTGGGAAATACCATCTTGTCAATTTATAGCGTGGGGCTGGCCAGTTTAATAATCAAGTCAGGGGAGCATGGTCTGAGAGGGTTATGGGGCGGAAGGGGGAGGCCGTGTATGCAGCATGTAAGAGTGACTGGCTAACAAAAATGTGGTCTATCCTGTGGGCGTGTGAGAAAAAAGAATAGTCCTGCATGGTGGGAGGAAGTGCCCTCCAAATGTCTAGCAGCCCAAGTTGTAGGGACAGTTTCAGTGCCCTGCTAAACACCTCCCGGTTCTCTGTGGGTGTGTGATGTCCATCTGTGAGTCCCAGATGAGATTAAAATTTCCCATGAGAACAATTTCCCCTTAGACAAATCCCATCAGGGAGGCAAGAAAGGCTGACATAAAATCATCCTGCCCTGTATTAGGTGCATGCACTGTGGCGATCTTGCAGGGCCGACCCAACAACAGTCCCCTAACCATGATAAATCTCTCCTCCTTATCGCTTATCCAGACCTCTAGGTGACATTGAGTGGAGGAGTGGAACATCAGGGCAACTCCATTTTGTTTCCTGGAGCTGGATGCTCAAAATATCATGGGTTTGTGCCTATGTTTCAACCTTAATTCCTCTCCCTTCTTAAGATGTGTCTCCTGCACAGCCACCACCTGTGGTCCCTCATCCCCTAGAAATTTCCAGAAGCGTTGCCTTTTATTAGGGGAGTTGAGGCCCCTAACATTCCACAACATTAGTTTAACCCCCATCCGCCCCTGTGTCCTGTTGTGCGCGATAGTGGGGACCACCCCACCTCCCTGTTCCCTTCCATTACTTTCGAGTTGTGTACCCTGGGTAAAACATGGATCAATACAAATACTAGCAAAAACATGAACTGTTCAGGATTCCACAGAGTCCTGTTGGACTTCATCTTCGGAAGGCTACTGGGGCAAAACCACTGCCGCACCCAGAGCCCCGTGAGAGTTCTTTAGAAGACCTTAACTCTGGAATGATCCCATCTCGGCTCTAGACAGCTAAGCGGCGAATGTCAGCTGGTATGTCATGGTTTGCGACAGTAGAAGATGGGAGGAGGCCCCTCTGTCGATTCTGTCCTTTCCCTAGGGGTGTCCAAGCACCCCGGGTATGGATCCACAGCGCCTTAAATCTTCTTGGGTAAATGAGTGCTTCTGCAGTTTAAGTGGAGTAATCCTTTATCATACATATGAGGCCAGTTGCTTATGTATTCTCGTCACGACAACTTCTTGTTTGCTTGTTTAGGTGTCTGCCAGGCCAAGGAGGTCACCAGCCCAGGGGCCGCTCATTGAGTGCTTCACTCGGCGATGCCTCCCTTTGTGGCGACACTCTCCCCATACCAAGGAGGGCCGCCGCGCCCTCCACCTCCGTAAAATGCTGCTGTTTGTTATTGAGGGAAAAGGCAAGACCGAATGGGTAAATCCACCCAAATTTAATGCGGCACTCCCTCAGGGTGGATGTGATCAGCCAAAATTGTTGGAGCCTCATCAGTGTGGCCAGGGCAACATCTTGCAAAAGAGCGCAGGTTGCTCCCTGGTAGTCTACCAACTCTCTGTCTCGTGCCTTCCGGAGCACCAGTTCCTTGATCTTATTGGAGGGGAATTTGGCCATGCTGTCTCTCGGCATTTGTTTCCCCCTTGTAGAGCCAGGCCCACTCAATGCACGTGCACCAGATGTACATTGTGTGCCCCCTCGCCTATGATGCCAGTGAACAGGCCCACTATACATGTATCCAGATCGGTTCCTTCTTTCCCTTCCTCCAGGCCCGCACCCTGATGTTATTCCTTCGGGAGCGGTTCTCCAGGTCCTCGCATTTGAGCAGTGTAGAGTTCAACTGGGCAGACAGGGATTCTACCCCCTCCTCCAGCAATTGGAGTTGACTCTCCAGGTTCTGGCATTTTGCCTCTAGGTCGAGGGTGAGCGACGCAATTGAGTCTACGTTCACTTGAAGTGCAATAATTTTTGTCTGAATTTTCAACTGGAAGGAGTCGAAGGAGGCTCCTATGTCCACCTGAATGTCTTCTATGAGCTCCCTTTTAAATTCTTTTACGTTGTGAGGAGGTCCTCCCGGGAGAACGCCATTCCCCCTGTCTCCTGGATGCCCTCTTTTTCTTGCACTTCACCTGCTTTGGATGCTCCGAAGTAGCTGGAGACCTTGTTGGGCTGTCCTTTTTTGGGTGGCAACGGGGCAGCTCTTTGTCGCACCCCACAACCCTCCATTCCTGAATCACGTGGTCAAGGGGAGGAGCAGTGTTGTGGTGAGGAATCTGTTATGGCGTTGCTTTGCTCTCAAGAGCACTAGAGCCCGGGAAGGCTCACCTCCTCAAGGACTGCATGCTCTTCTGGTGCCTGCTAGAATGGGATCTCCCCAGTGCACGAGATGCGAGGGTTTTATCGCAGCAATCTGTGCTGGTATCACTGTGGCCTGGCTTAAAAGACAATGGGTGCCATCTTAGGGTCAGGCATGGGACCAGGCACATCTCACAGAGTTCCTCGCCACCCCCGGGGCGCAGAACAGCCCGGTGGGACCGGCCTGGGTAATCCGCCTGCCTTTCTGCTTTTCTTCTGCAGGCTCTGCCCTTGATATGCAGCTCTAGTGGTCAGTCGCACCACAGGGGGCACTCCTACCGTCTCGTGTGTGCCTGGTACGATGGCCCAGATTCCTCCCTGGAGCCCCCGTGCAGCATCTGTGATAGAGCTGGGACAGGTGTGGGCCTGTTCAGTGTCCCTCTCCTGGGCTCTGGTATGGTCTGCGCCCCTGGGGAATCTCCGCAAAAGCCGTCTAATGATGCTGGGAAGAGCCGCCATTTCAGAGTCTCAGCACCGCAGCTCACCACCTCTCATGGCCCGCTGCTGCTGCAACAAAGCTCCCGCATTGCGAAAGGGCATTGGAGTCCCGGGTGGGCTGTCTCCTCTTCTGCACCCCGTGTGCCACCGCGTCTGTGTCCTCCCTTGCTGCGGTGCTCTCCCTTGAAGGTATCGTCAGCCACTTCAGGGTGCAACCACCATTTTGGCTAGGTGGCAGCGATCCCAATATTCCGCAAAGGGCAGATATCGGAACCCTGCTCACCCAAGATAGGTGTCCAGAGTGATCACAGTCTTCTATTTGCCCAGTCCCGGCACACCGCTCGCCATTTGCCCAGCACTGGCCGCTGAAAACCACTCTCTCACAGGGCTCTTCCGCAGAGCCAAACAAAGTCACGGTGATGGCTGGCCATGCCCCTTCTTGGAAGATTATGCTGTTGAGCACATCAGATCTTCAGTTGATCATTTCCAGAGTGAAAAGGTGGAATAGGACTAAAAAGGAGGGTTTACAACTGACGTTGAGTTCAGGTAACCCAGTGGAAGAGTGCAGTGAGAAAACTGGTGTGGGCAAATCGTACTATGCTGAACAGGGCCACAGGAAAAGTGCAGTTTGAATTTATGTGAGCAAGGTGAGCGAAAGGTTTGATGTCCAAAGGAGTGGAGAGGAAAAGACTGGCAGAAAATGTGGAAAGTTTGAAGAATGCGCTTAAAGTTGGAGAGTGGTTGCGTGTGAGGAAAGGACGTAGGGAAGACAAAGGTTTGGCTACATTTTCTGATCCTTTGCAGATTAAGAGAGTGAGTGTATCCTTACACTGTGTTGTTAAGTAATGGCTTTGTGTTGAATCAAAAAAAGTGTTAAAAGTTGCAGACTGTCTGTTAAGAGAAGAAATCGAAGATGGGATGAGTGAAGATAGAAAACATTGTGTGCAAGGTGAGAGGATGCAAGAAGGGCAAAAAGAGGCAATTCCTGGTGGATGTGATCCATCTTATCAAAGGACTGATGAAGAACGTGATGGTAATCATGGAAGGGTTAGGCAAATGCAGTGGTGGCTAGTAGGGAATGGGTGGTTGGAAAATATTTAAAAAAACACACTTACCTTTTCCGCCGGCCACATCTCCTCCACTTTTCTTCTCTTCCTGACTGCAGTCTGGAAGAAGCCGCAGGAAGCACCAGGGCACACATTCTCCCCTGCAGCGCTGTAATTGGTCTGAGCACCGTGGATCGGCACTCAGATCAGGACAGGGAGCCTGTGCATATTCCCTACCAGGCTGTCCTTGTGGAAAATATGTAAAGTGTGCATGACTGCTTGGCTGGACAAGATGGCCGGCCAAGCAGTCATGCGCACTTATTGTGTATAGTCCACTCCTCCTCACTGAGCCACCAGCCCCACCTCGCACTAACGCAGCCCTGCAGTAACCAAAAATAAAATTATAAGAACATTCAGTTATTATCATTTTCTTTTTCCCTCTTTCGCTGCTCTAAGAGCGGTGGGTAATGCTCCCCCGCCTTAGTGGAGGATCCGCCACTGGGCAAATACCGGTTTGGCATGGGGATTATTTGCTGGGGTGCTGCTTAGTATATTTTCTTGGAATGTGTCAAGCTTTGTTTATATTTTTAGTGATAGTTTGAGTAACAGTCGAGAAATGTGTTGATACTAGTTATTGTTATAAGTGTTTTACAATATTATTGTTATATTTTGATTTTTTGTTGTTGTTTTGTTGGTTATTACAAGAAGGGATATTTACTGTATTTAGACTCCTATGAGTCTACTTCATGAGACGCGTCGTAGTGTTTCATTTCGCATGGCATGTGTCATGAGGGTTCTAAGGAAGAATGTTGGTGGGGAGATGAACAACCGTTGAGGAGCTGGCTGGCAGCTCCCTCCTGATGTTCCTGATTCACTGTATTCCTGGGAGGGCATCCTTTATGTTGCACTTGTGTGACTGCTTTGATTTAGTTGCATCACATGATTTCCAATGCTGTCTTCTCTCTGCTTAAGCAGCTGATGCTCACTTGGACCATAGGAGGATCCCCCTGTTGCCTTACTCTGTGATTCACAGGTATTTGTTTTGGCAATAAATATTTGTAGATTTTCTCTGAAACTTGCTGTATTAGATCTTCATTAACTTCATTAGAAAATGCAATGACATTCACCTTCCTTCTATGCAGTTGAAATGAGAAAAAAAAATCATTTGCTGAGAGGGCTGTTTCTCCAACCCCCGGTACACACAATGGAAATAGAGGCACACAGAACATGCCACCTTATATTCCCAGTAGTAAGCGTGGCACACATCAGGATGTAGTCATAGCCATCAACCATTTGGTTGTACTTACCACAAGTACCTTATCGGCTTTACTTACCATCAGCACCTATACGGTTGTGTATTTCATGCCTGCCCTCAATGAGCTGTACTTACTGCAAGTACTCATAGTGTTGGACTTACTGCTTATATACTTACCTACTGCTTGTAAACTTGGGGTTGCACTTACCATCACCGCCCATAGGGATTCATTTTTTTACAGCATTCACTGGGATATATCTATTGCCAGCAGCTATTAGGATATACTTGCTAGTAGCAACCAATAGGCTATACCTATTGAATTGTGCTATCCGCCAGAACCACATAGTTTTAATTTCCACCAGCCCCATTGGGATGGACTAACCAAAGGCACTCTTTGGGTTTTCTCAGTAATGGCACCCATCTGGTTATATTTACTCGCACCAATCATCAGATTTACTTACCACCAACTTATTTATGGTGATGACTGCACACAAGGTCAGGATCACAAGTGCTAAACCGACGAGTAAGGTGTACTCCCATTTCCATTTATAACTGAGTTCGCATGATTGCTGCGACTTTCTTGCCAGCTGTGCATCTAAAAGAAAAAAAAGCAGTTGTTTATTTTTAAGGCAAACTTATGTTTTGAACCCCTGGTGGACAACTTTGCAGTGGCACTGGAGAGATTTTACTAGTAAGCTAATGCTCCTTACAGGCCAGTAGGGCTGAGGCACCACATGTTCACATGATTGGCACTCATTTTAGGTGTGACAGTCTGGCTTCATTGATTTATCACTCTCAGCAGGATGCAGAGGAAATATCCTTATTTCTTTAAAACCATTCCACCTCTGCTTCCCACCACTCCTTACCATTAGCCAAAGGCACCCAAAAATATAAATTATGAAGGGGGTTGTGTTGGGCTTGTACCACGCAAGCCCAAAATGTGATTTATAAAGCCACTCAATGCCACCTTGTGTGGCCCTGAGTGGCTTCATCAATCTGGAGTAATGCAACATAGCATAGATCACTGCATTGTGTTACTTTGCCCTGGTAAGGCATTCCAAGGGCGTTACGTAATCCCCATCGATTCTGATGCATTCCCAGATTTACTATCAGTGGTAGACCTGGGAATGCACCAAAAAGATACGCCTTCTCAGGAGAGGCATAACCAGGAGAAATATATTTATTTTCCCCTGTTAATTCCTCCTCTTCTTCATTCTGCAGCACAAATAGTGGAATATGCCTCAGGATTGTTTTTGTGCAGGAAGGTGCGCCTTCCTGCACAAAAAACAATCTGGCACGCCACACAGGCACCCTTGCACCCTGGTGCAACAGTGCCTGTGTTGGCCCTAGGCAGCCCATTCTGTGCCGGCACTAGGGAAGGGGCCGAAATGTACCCTATTGCAATATATACAGTGCATTCCAGCTCTTTCCCTCTAACACAGCACAGCTGACTTGCAGCACTGGGCTGCGTTACTTTCCCATAAATAGGCCACCAAATGCATTCACACACTTTTAAGATGAGTAATTAGTTTCAAGAGCAGAACCCTGAAGAATACTGTATGGACAACATAGTTAGTCTCCACCCCCCATCACTTTAGTAGCAATTCATTTGTTTTTATATTAAGTGAAAGTTTTTAAGGTAACTCCCTAATAAATGCACAAAACTGTAGATGCATTTGAAATAAGAACACACACTGCGCCTTTTTCTGATACTCTTTAGCCCCCCTATTCTCTCTCATTTTAATTTACTCTCTAAGTCTCTCTTATTGTTTTCTATCTCTTGCAGTCATTTTACCCTGTCATCTGTCTCTAGTGTCCTTGACAATGTATCTTTCTCATTTATTTCTCTCTTTCCCTCTCTCTCAATTTTTTAATCTCCATCTTTCACTCTCACTGCCTTCACTTCCCTCTCTCTGTTTTTCTGTCTCTCTCCCGCTGTCATTTGCTAGTCCTGCCTCTCGTTTTCCTCTTTAGTTTCATGTTTTCTATAAAACTGTAAAAATATTTAGGGCCATAAGCATGGCCAAGTCACGCAGTTCAGTGAAGCAAGTCACCTTGCTACACTGCGTGACAGGGAAAGTGCAGAAATGGTGCCCTTTTGGCTGCCTAGCGCCAATGCAGGCACCCTTGCACATGCGCTGTAAGCAGGATTGTCTTTGTGCCCAAAACAATCCCCTGAGGTTTTTTCAACTCACATAGAAAGAGGAAACAACAAAGGGAAATAAGCATATTTCTCCTCATTACACCTCACCTGTCGAGGTGCAGGTTTTTGGCGCATTCCGAGGTCTACCACTTCTGATAAATCTGGGAATGCGTCAAAACCCATGGATGTTGTGTGGGAATACACAAGAAGCACCCATGGAAATGCCTCACTGATGCCGAGGGGAAACAACCTTTACAACGCAGTCATTACATCGCATGCCACTGCAATGCAGCCATTACAACGCATGTCACTACAACGTATGCCATTACAACGCCTACCATTACAACGCATAGTTTTTACCCCTACACTATCCAACACTTACCCTACTGTTGCACTCACTGGGGTGGGAATAGTAATTTATACCCCTACACTATCCAACACTTACCCTACTGTTCCCCCAGAAATTATGCGATGTAATGGTATGTGTTGTAATGGTATGCGATGTAATGGCATGCGTTGTAAAAACATGCATTGTAATTGATGTTGCGATGTAAAAACTGCGTTGTAAAGACATGCATTGTAAATGTTTGCGTTGTAGCATCATACATTCATGCCGAGTGCTGCATTGTATAACTCGAGATTTATGAAGCCACTCAGGGCCATGCAAGGTGGCCTCACATGGCTTCAGAAATCTCATTTTTGATTTGCATCGGTCTTGCGTGGTGCGTGTTGCTAGAATGACATAAAGGGGTTCTTAAATATCACCCATAGCATTTATAGTTGATTAATAATATTTAAAAACCTAGCATTTACAATTGTAGGTCTCATGAAGAATTTTATTTTTCCTTTAGCCTCGCACATATTTTATATGAATGTAAGAAATTAATTTATCATCTTATACTCGCACACACCGTAAGTACTCACTAAAGCAAACTGCTTGTAAAAATGCCAACTACAACATGGAAAATGCTGTAGAAAATTGTCACCACGACAGCCCCAAAGAAAGAATTTAATAATGGTTCCCAAACAGGGCCCTATTCAAAAAGATAAATTCTGTTTACGATCAAAAATACTTTTTTTATGCCTGTCAGCAACTCAAAAAGTCATTTTGGGCAGGCAAACATGCACTTGGTGCGATCGATTTCTTGGCAACAGCTGCAGAGGACGACGGGGCCAGATAGGACTATCTGGGAGATGCGGAGCTCAGCCTAGCAGGAGGTAAGTGGGAATAGGGGTCTCTTGCTGAGTATTTAGATCTCACCTGCGTGGGCTGCGCACATGCGCAGTCTCGCTGGCGAGATTTAATGTTTTAAGTATTTTCTGTTAAGGGCTTTAAGCCCCGCCCCTCTTTTCCATTGGCTGGCGTCACCGTTTATGTTTAACGGTGGCCAGCCATTGGAAAAGAGCTGGTAATTATGTTTTCGTTTGGCTTTTTGAGCCGTCCCATTTGTACAGGCTCGTCTGACTTCCGTGCGTCGTGAAAGCTTTCTTATCTTTATGGGGCCATGTGTTTCAAACACATGGCCCCATAAAGACAAGAAAGCTTTCACAACGGACTAAAGTGAAAGCGGACCGTGCTCGTTTTAGAGAGGGGACTCAGTTCCCCTGATTGGAGGTGTGCCTTGTGCCTCAGCACAGCAGCTGCATATATTAACAGAAAGTTAGGCTATTTTAAAAAACAATGCACCAGCGTGTTTTGTTTTAGTCTCTAAATGCAGTTTAAAGTGTCATCTCTAGTTCCACACATTTGAATAAATATAGTGTCCCTTTCTGTCATTTCTGGGCTGTACTACAGGTTGATATGTGGAAACATATATATAATTTATAAAAAAGTCAAACAAACCAAAAACATTTCTTTATATTTTGCATGATGATGTTAAATTATTTTCGTAAAATAGGCGCTTTGCGTTGTAAATCAGGAATGAGATTACTTTTTGTGGCGTCACTGCCTCTAAATTAGTCCCCACACTATTTTTCTGTGGACTTGCGCCCTCCTCCAGGTTTCTCCTTCACAAAATGGGAAAACAATATTTCTGACCAGTCATATAGCACTCCTGGCAATCTTCATTGCTCCTTGGCGCTACAGTGTTACCAGAAATTGTAAATTGTAACCTGCTCCCATAGAGCTCTCCTTCAAGAAACAGGTAGGTGATGCAGAGAATAAAACAATGAACTCTGATCTGCTCGCAGATCTTGGCTGCAGGCGCACAGACCCTGATCCACCGAACTACCCGACTCCTTGAATAACCCTTAACCCTTTACCATTGCAGTCTCGTTCAAGCCTCTTTCCCAAAGTTTGCTGTCTGTAGACTTTGCCATTCTGCCCTCCAGGGAAACAGAGGCCTTGCTTCCTGTATTGGTCGGAAAGACTAATTTAATTATGAAGTGCGCAGAATAAAAAGCCATTTAATTCACTCAGAAGAAGCGTGGTGAATAATGCTGGAGGCATGACGAGTTTTTCTCTCTCTTTCCAGGCCCTCTCGACAGGCATGAGCTGTGGACTCCCGGAGCTGAGCTGAGTGGATACGGGACTGCAGGTCAGAGACGCCTCTTCTGTTATGGAGTGCATGGGGGAGCGGGGGTGTGAGCCAAACAGGCCGCTCACTTGGAGCAGGCAGCGAAGGGGCTCGGTCTAAGCAGAGCACTCCAGTCACTCGGAGCGGGCAGCGATGGGGGGGAGGGGATCAGGTGTGCAGGCAGCGCAGTCCAGTCACTCGGAGCAGGCAGTGAAGGGGGGTCAGGTGTGCAGTCAGCGCACTCCAGTCACTCGGAGCAGACAGTGAAGGGGGGTCAGGTGTGCAGTCAGTGCACTCCAGTCACTCGGAGCAGGCAGTGAAGGGGGGTCAGGTGTGCAGTCAGCGCCGTCCAGTCACTCGGAGCAGGCAGCAAAGGGCTCGGTCTAGGCAGAGCAGTCCGGTCACACAGAGCAGGCAGCGAAGGGGGGTGGGGGGTCAGGTGTGCAGGCAGCGAGTTCACTCATTCGAAGCAGACAGTGGGGGCTCTTGGCAGCAGCTAGAGCAGTCCAGTCACATGGAGCAGGCAGTGGGGGTTCATTCAGTGCAGGCTGCGCAGTCCAGTCACTCGGAGCAGGCAGTGTAGGGGGCTGTCAGTGCAGGCAGCGCCATCTAGTCACTCAGAGCAGGCAATGAAGGAGGTGCTATCAGTGCAGGCAGTGCCGTCCAGTCACTCGGAGCAGGCAGTGAAGTGGGCTCAAGTGCAGGTAGAGGAGTCAAGGCACTCGGGGAAGGCAGTGGGGGTTCGGTCAGAGCAGTGAAGTCACTCAGAGCAGGCAGCAAAGGGGGCTCAGGTGTGCAGGAAGAGCAGTCCGGTCACTCGGAGCAGGCAGTGGGGGGAGGGGGAGCAGGTGTGCATGCAGCGCAGTCCACTCACTCGGAGCAGGCAGTGGGGGATTGGGTGCAGCTAGAACAGGCCAGTCACACAGAGCAGGCAGTGGGGGTTTGTTCAGTGCAGGCAGCGCACTCCACTCACTCGTAGCAGGCAGAGAAGGGGCTGTCAGTGCAGGCAGTGCAGTCCAGTCACTCGGAGCAGTCCGTGGGGGATCGTCAGTGCAGGCAGCGCAGTGCAGTCACTTGTAGCAGGCAGTGATGGGGGCTTAGTTAGTGCAGGAAGCATAGTCCAGTCACTCGGAGCAGCAATGAAGGGGCGCTGTCAGTGCAGGCATAGCAGATCACTCCCTCGGAGCAGGCACTGGGGATTCGGACAGTGCAGGCTGCGCACTCCAGTCACTTGGAGCAGGCAGAGAATGGGGCTCGGTCAGTGTAGGCAGCGCAGTCCAGTCACTCGTAGCAGGTAATGAAGGGGGCGCTGTCAGTGCAGGCATCACTGTCCAGTCACTCAGAGCAGGCAGCGAAGGAGACTCAGTGCAGGCAGCCCTGTCCAGTCAATCGGAGCAGGCAGTGAAGGGGGCTCAGGTGCAGTAGAGCAGTCCAATCACTTGGAGCAGACCATGAAGAGGGCTCAGTCAGTGCAGGCAGCACCGTTCAGTCACTCAGAGCAGGCAGAGAAGGAGATTCGGTGCAGGCATTGCCTTCCAGACACTCTGAACAGGCAGTGAAGCAGACTCGGTCAGTGCAGGCAGCGAAGTCAAGTCACTCGGAGAAAGCAGTGTAGGGGGGCTGTCAGTGCAGGCAGCACAGTCCAGTCACTCGGAGCAGGGGGGCTGTCAGTGCAGGCATTTAGCAGCACATATAGATGGAGGAAAACGCCTCTTAGGATTGTGTTTTTGCAGGAAGGGGCCCTTCATGCACTAAAACAATCCAGCATGCAACGTAAAGTGCAAGGGTGCCTACGTTGGCACTAGGCTGCACAGGGAGAAAGAACACAAATGCACTGTATTGCTTAAATGCGGTTTACTCCTGCCCTTGCACATGGCGTGTGGCAGCACAGCAAGGTACCTTGTGCGCTGCCTTTCACCGTTCAAGAGAAATACAGAGCAGATGTTTTAAAGCTGCTCTGTGTTTCTTTGTGCAGGCGGGAACCCACCTGGACCTTTAAGGGGGATTATAGATCTCCTTAGAGGCGGGTGCAGTGAGTAAATGCACCCGTCTGCAAGGAGATCTCTGAGAGGGTCCATGGGACCCGCTTTCATCCCTTTATAGGCCTGCATTTAGAAGACTCAGTGCCACCTTTTTGTGGCACACTTTCAGTACGCCTTCTAAAGGTATTCTTGCCTCTGCGCCCATGTCGGTAATATGGAACAGGTGCAGAGGCAAAGTGACTTCCTTATTTGCATGGGGCCACGCCTCATCCAAATGAGGGAACACCCTCTAATGATAACGCTGACACTACATATGTACCAGTGCTATCCATTTTACAGAAGGGGCCGCACAAGCGTCTATGGCCACTTTTGTAATTCCAAAGAGCCGCGGGATGCAGAAAGCGGGCACACATGCCCGTTGCGCTCCCGAGACACTTTGACAATATGGCCCCAGATGTACAGAATGTAGAGTAGTGAGCTTGAGAGAGCTGATCTGTCTTGCCGGCTCCCCTGCTTTTACAAGTGTTTACTTTAAATAGAACGGCGCGCCTCCGGTTTCAAACAGCAGCGTGATCTCACACATTTTAAATCCCGCCTCTGAGTTACATGTCCACTCTCTACCCCACACCGCGTGTTCTCTGATGAATGATTTATCGGTTATTTTTAAGTGTTTACTTCACATGAGTTATTTTAACTACTTATATTGGTTTAATTTGTGCCACACATGTTGTTCCTGGTCACCGCATTAGGTCTAAGCCTCAGTCATTCTCCTTTCCTCTTTGCTTCATGTTCTCCTCCTATGTTTCCCACTTATGTACTCTCCTCTGTGGCCCTCCACTCACATGGCCTGCCTCCCCCCTGTCTCTACACTTCTGCAAAAGGAGGGTTTCCTTGGAACGTTTAGGCCAATAAATGGAACATGTTTCGTGAGGTGCTTGCAATAGAATATCGTCCTGGAGGTGGTGGTCGGGGACCATGGTCTACCGCTTGCTTCAAGTAAAAGGGAGCTATTTTTAAAGCATTGGGGTCCTGCACATCTAAGAACTGGGTTGTATGAATGAAAGTGTACAGTTAAAAACTAGGAGGTGCTGGGCCTGGAGGATAGATTGTGAGGAGTGTGTTCTGAAGCTATCTACTCATAAAACATACAAGTGAATCTCCATTTTTAGGTCTCGCCTGATCCAGCGCATGCGTTGCTCTGGTTGAGACATTTAGTCAGAGGCTTTTCGAAGTGCTACCAAAGGCTGTTTTTCCTGGCCACCAACTTGCGATAACTCGCACAAGCGCGCGTGCCTCGCTCCGCCTCTCCAATGCAGCGAGCCTCGCTCCACCCCTCCCCGACCACAGAGCGCGTCCCCGCGATCGTGATCGCTTTCACGGATGCGTTGCGTTGTTTAGCTGTCTTCCTCGTGCACTTCTCTACCCTGCGTTTTTCGCTCGCCTTTATGCTTCTCCCTATTGCCTCCGCTCCTCCTGCGCTCCCCAGTATTAGCAGACACTGAATTTGTTTCATAATACTACGTCATAGCATGCTATGGTGAGCTCACCCTTGAGTACCAGGCATACTCTCGCTCCCATCTCTAGCGCACTCAACTCAGCTTCACTACACCTCAGCTAACCTGCCTCGCCTCCACCTTCCACCTTCCACCCCATAACACTCTACCGAGCTGGCAGCGACAAAACGCGTTTTAGACTCTGGTCTACTACTTGCAACCCTAGTAACAAACGACATGACATACCCTCTTACAAAAATGTAAATAATGATCTATGTATTTTCAGTGTGATAAGATCAGATAAATGCTGTGCTCTTTTTGTAATACGCTAGTCGTAACCTACGAGCCTTCAGCGAATTAAGTGAAAAGCAGCAGAGAGCAGTGGTGGGGATTTCGGACGTAATTTTATTGTGTTCTTACTTAGTATTATTATCAACAGGTAGTGTCACTGTGCTCCATTGCACTTAATGGAACACCACGAAAATATCTATTCTATTTTGCCTATTTGAGAAGAACAAAAGACTGAAATGCCCTTATCTGGATTTAAATACTTTGCGTGCAGGCTAATCCCAGATCTCTGCAGCGTGTGCATTAACCCGCAGATGTCAAGCAGCCCGCATCACTTGTGTCACCATTACCACTTGTCTTTCTATACAAGTACACGGTGCATGTTGGGAGTTTTTAATTCAACCATGCTCTACTTATGGGTAATTAAGAGTATACTGGGAAAACTGCAAGTGATAGAGCTGACCAAATTCAGCCTACATAAAGCAACGTCACTTAGTTTAAGTCACTGGTACCGGAACTCTTTATCTGCATATTTCTGGCAGCTCTGACTGCTTGAGCTATCCCTTCTCCTGGAACTCCTGAAATGAAGAACTCGCTAAATCCTATTGAGAGTGACACTTGTGACCAAGTATGAAACATGTACGTAAACGTTCCACTCTATGGTAACATTCATATAGCGCTTACTACGCGTGTGGGGTGGGGGAAGGGGCTGAAGCACTTGTCTACATGGGTAGTAGTCAGGTGGGAAAATAATGAACCCTGATTAAAAAAATAATAATAATAAATCAATCTTTCCTGTTTCTAGATGTTGGCATGAATGTATTATGAAAAAGCAAAAATATTCAATACATTGCAGATTAAAATAGTAGATTATCTGTTGGTATTTTTATACTCTTATTAACGAACACTAGTTGAGCTTCACTACTGCACATTTTCTCATGCGGAACCAAAGAAATCGCATACCACACGGTTGACGTGGAGGTTCATGGCCCTGTGAAAGCCCAACTGAAGTAAAGTAAAAAAGGAGGTGCAGTCCACATACAGAAACAAGTATTGGCATAGCCAATAGGTCTCGTCTTTGGGACCTTTTAAGTGTTTAACCATGCAACAGTTCATGTTGTTGGACCAAGAATATTGTGCTGCATAACTAAAAAATTATAAGGTCCCAAAAGCGAGACCTATTGGCTATGCCAATGCTTGTTTTATGGATGTGTGTTAGTATGTGTGTGGCTGATAAAAGGCTGATGCAATCTTCTCAAGATGGTTATTCTAGCCCGCATTGTAAACCGTTTTCGGCCCATACTGCTCTAACTAACCCAAAAACACTTCAGAAGGTTAGAGTCCCAGCTGCTAGAGTTTCATTGGCCAGTTTAACTAAAATACTGCGTGAATTGCATTTGTATAGCGCTTGCTACCCCTGACGAGGCGTTTCAAGTTGTCATTTACAGCTTCCTATTAGCAGGGGCGGTATGGCGCCTCCATCGCTCTAGCTGGCACTCTCGAAAGGGTTGATTGATTCAGTTTATTTAAAACATATGAGATTCAAAACATTAGCTATTAAAAGTATATTACAAGTTTGGGAAGCAATCAGAACCATGCATCCTATGCCGAGGTTTATTATATCCACATTGCTTTCATGTATTCCTAATATGTCGAAATTGGCACAGGATGGGCACTCCGCAGTTGGCATGATTTGCACTTGAAGACGTTGGGGCATTTATGTACGGATGAGGTTATCTTTACTTTGAACGAAATCCAGAGGGAATATAAAATACTCGAGCACGTCTTTTTTAGGTATTTGTAGCTTAGGGACCTCTGCTCTACCATCTAGTCAAGGATATTAATTCAGAATGTAATGTATTTTTTAAGCAATGTTTCATGGTATTTTGGCAAGGATGCGCATGGAATTGTTATTGACTTATAAATAGCCACAATATATTTTTATAGTATGATAGATGTTTTGAGGGGGCTAAAACATGAGTCTTTATATTTCAGTTAGTGATATAAGTGTAAATATTCTTATGGGCTGCACAATTCCGAACATCTCTCGCCTAAGAGTTCACAATTTTAAAGTGTTACACCATACAGCTTGTATAAATGGGGTCTCAGTGGCACATCTAACTGCTTCTTACATGTTCTAATGTTAATGCATATTGGACTCAAGTGTTTCTACTGCTAAATAAGTTCATGTGTGCTAACATTCATTAGAGCATTGGAGTGTTGAGAGCCCCAGTGGAGCTGAAGCGGCCTATGTGGACTGGTATAGCCCGCTGCTCTCAACATTTTAATATCCTAATATACACAGCATCTGCATACTCTTTCCTCTCAAAATATATTATTTAGGCAAAGGAAAGTGAAACGCATAGGCCGTGCAGGAGGACACATGCAGCCTTCACCCTTCCCTCCTTCTGTAGCTCAGTGTAACCAGGGCTTCAAAAGAAGGGAGTGGTGAATGCTGCTCAGCCCCTGGCTCTCCCAGGCTTGGCTGAACTACAGAAAGCAGTGCAGACAACCAGGGGCCTGACTTCGGCTCCGCTGTGAATGTTCAAAAGTAGCCTTGACCCTAAACCTAAGCTATTTTTACAAGGCCATTCTCTTAGTATCCCCTCATGAAAGTCAGAGGTGTTCTTCTTTGCTATAATTACTGCAAGATTAGACATTGCTCCTGTATGTCTTCCGCGTGAACCCCGAAATGGCAGGAATTTCCATTGTTTTGTGCCCTAGAGGTATCGATCATATAAAGTGACCCATGTACGCATAATCTAAAGATGATATGGTGTCCTATCATAGACCGGCTTAGCACTTTAATTCCAGGTTATATTACTGAACTACTAGGAATTTTTATGTTTTTGAATGACATTGTTTTAATGGCTTTTGTTTGATGTATGATGGTGATATGAATTAACTTATATAATGTATAAACATTTATACATTCGTTTTAATATGCTACATATTTTCCCAATTTAAAAAAGAGAGGAAAACGGGTAAGGGAGCGAGAGAGGTGTAGTTAACAATCGTCAACTTCTCGAGTTCAGGAAGGAGGCAGCAGGTTCAGTAATGAATGTTATCAAAGTTTATGGCAGGAAGCACAGGATTGAGCCCCACTTGGACCAGTATATAGGTGTGGAACCCCGGGTGCCATGAGAGCCAACAGAGCTGTATGAGGAAAGGAAACATAGAACAACAAGCAAAAAAACTAGGACCATGCATAACTCATTCAACCCAAGAGAAGCAGACAAATGTAAAACGGAAATTGCAGGGAGTTGTAATGGTGACAAACTAATCAGACCAGGAAGCCACAGAACCAACCAGAAAGGTCAGAGCAGTCAGTTGTTACTGAATAGAATCCACAGTGGGTTTCGTTAATTACCAGTGGCATCCTGCAGCCTCACGCTCTACATTCCTCGGTTTGTTCTCTTGACTCTCAAAGCATATTGAGGCGAGCAGTATAACCTCACTTCAGGAGTTGGAGGTGGGACTGGAACTCAGATAATGCATGACACGATTCATGATGCACAACTAAGCCAACGCCCAAAACAAATCTATCTTTGGAAAATAATAGAGGTTCACAGAAAACTTGGGCAAGGAAATTAGCCCAGAATTAATTGCAGAGCTTACATGCTATATGACACTTTCATTAAAAGAACATCTGAGAGCCCTTTTGTCAATATTCTAAAGCAATAGTCTGTTTCTCATATTTTTTATAGTTTTTTTTCTGGAACATCACTTTTGTAAACACATTTTATTCAGCTTTATAGTTTATACGGAGACAATATCCATAATCCCTGATGAGGTGTTGACACTGCCCGTAATTATCATAAATGTATCATTTATTTTTTTGATGAAAACATTGAGCTGTTTAAATTTACATATATTTATTGTAATTGAGTAATTATTGTCCATGATAATTACATAAACCCTATACCCTAACACTCTATTGTTTATTTTTAGCAAAGAAACAAATATTGATATCTAATCTGTACTCATAGTTTCTCTTTTGTATATTGCTTTATGTTGATGTAGTGGGTGGGTGTATAGGCCTAGCCCTGCACCTTGACAGAAGTAGGGTCCTGGGTATGTCTGGTGACCTTGAGTGGCCCATAAAGCTTCGCAGCTTTGACAGACTGTGGACTGCTGTCCCTGTCATTATTAAAGCACATAGAGGGGTGCTGCTCGCATTCCACGTGCTGAAAAATCTTGAGTAGAACTTTTTATCTATGTCTATGGGGGGCTTATCAACTCGTTCACTTTTTGTAAACTTCAAAGGCTATGTGGTCAACAAACATCTAGCAGACATATGGGCTGGACTTAATTTTCTAAAGTTTGTGCAGGCGCTCACGTGAATCAACACATTTTAACCTTGCCCACTTGAGCCTTTACAATGGTGAGTGCATGAATGCTAACTTTTGTGTTTCATGAGCCCACACACAAACCCTAAGTAAATGTGGGCCACCTTGTTTGTTGTGTGTGGCTGAATATGTGGGTTGATGTGGAAGACGAATGGTATGTTTGATTAAGATGTAGAAAGGTAAAGCTCGGAGATACATTTTGGGCTTGACGTTTGTGCAATATAGAGTTGATGATTTTCATAAATTACAGGAGAATTCTGTTTTAATTTTTCTGGTGAGGTAAAACATTTAAGTGATAGTAAAGTAAGTAGGCCATATTTATATAATCTTTGAGGCCTTTTACTTATCATTAAGCTTCTGAGAGCTGCTGATTAGTGTTAAAGAAATATGTCATTTTGGAGGTGTTAGGATTGAGGGGTGTACTTGAATCTCCTCCGAACACTTTAGACTTCCATAGGAGAGGGTCAGCAAAGGGTTATCTTTATAACCCTGTTCAAATAGGTTAAAGTCTCTCTAACATCATTTTTTGAGAAAAAACAATCACAAATTAATGTGAAGAGAGACTGGTTGAGGTTCTGTTAAAAGTTCAGTGTGTCCTTGGTAATAAGAGGTATTCCTCATAACAAGCACAGTGTATAAGGAGCCGCAGCGATCAGAAGAATTGTGGCATGATGAAAGTCACACTTGCCTTAAGAAATTAGGCCTATGTGTTACCTTGTTGTCCGGTGGAGCTTCACCGGTGCATGTCTAAACTACCATTCAAAGATTGGATTAACATGTCTTTTACAACAACGTAGCAGCGAACCACATCTTTATTAGATGGCGCTGTGTTTTTGCTGGAGCTGCTTTCCAAGGCTGCAAACAAAATTCTTCCACCCATCAGAGATCTACAGCAGGAGCGACATTGCAAAATGGAAAATGCAGAAAAATACTTTTTTAAACAAAATTAAGGTTATATTTTTTATATATTGTATAGAATAAAATGTTTTTGCAATTCAACACACATTTGAATTTTTCCTTTCTATCTATATTTTTTCAAACGTGAACCCTATCAGCAAATATGGATTACAACACAGAAGGAACCAAGTCTCAGGTCGCCCAGATATTCCAGACTACAAACGGTGACCAGAGTATTCGGTAGTATGGGATACATCTATGCAGACAAGAAAAATGAGAAGACAGAGCCAGGCAACAGCTCCTTTGACGTCACCACCACTGCCAGAAGGAAATAACAACATCAGAAGCAGCAGAGCCAAAGTCTAATAGTTGGCACAGAATAAGGAATTAAAAGAATTCATATTCATGGAAAATTAAAGTTTTTAATTTCATGTGCTCATAATTCTGCTGATTTCAAATGAGGCTTTAGTTATTATTACCTAAAGAATTTAGTAAACTGGGATTTATTTGTTAAATGGTTGTTAAATATTTATTATTGAGGATGAAGATTGGGATTATTTTATAATGTGAGTGTCAGCAGAACTGCTTTCAGAGGGTCATGAGGGCACGCAGGGGCTACTGGTTTCAACCTCCTGACGTCCTGGGGACTGGCCTAGTATGGATCCTGAGCAACCGGGCCAAATACTCCTTCTGCACTTAATTCTCAGTGCTAGCTGAGGTTGAGTAGTCGAGGCTCCCTCGGTGGGATGTAAATGCAGGCCAATCAACATGACTCATATCTCAAAATGCAAACAATGCACACAATAAATCATTATCAAGTCAAATACTAGCTTTTCTAATAAAAGAAGCATTTTATTTCTAACTCTACACATGCAAGGGTAGACAACATTTAGAAGCAATTACACAATCCTCCCTTAAGGTCGGGGCACTAGTAGTTATCAGGTAAATCATTGTCCCATCCTCGCATAACGTGTTCTGGGTTATTCCCCATGCACTGATAACTGCATCCAGGGAGTGCAAACTTACTGTACAAAACCGAAGGTACCCCTTAATGATTCATTTTGTGGTCTGGGAGAAAAGGCGACAACAGAAATATATATATATATATATATATATATATATATATATATATATATATATATATATATATATATGCAAAAAAGAAGCAGAGAACTCTGGGTAGTTCTCAAGTTTAGGTGGAAAGCAGCTCCTGTATGGAGCACTCTCAACACCAGCGACACTCTAGATCTGCTCACCTCAAATGTCTGTTTTTCTATCAAAATCTTTAAGCATAGGATTAGCACAGTGCCATCCACGCCGAGATAGAAAAGGACAAAGTCTTTTGCCATTTGTACAGCAAAGTCTTTAAGCATAGGACTAGCACAGTGCTGTCCTTGCCGAGCTGTAAAATGACAAAAACCAATTACCACTCCAGGCACAGTATTACAGCTTTGAGTTGGTAAAATACCAATCAAGCCAACCTGAAATGAGTAAAAGCAACCCCTGACACAGTGTTTCGCTCTAATTAGAGCTCTTCAGAGAGGTATAGCTTTGTCCAGACACAAGGGAGCACCCAGTATAAGTCAAAGCAATACCCTTTCAGGCATAGAGTGACGAATAAATTATGCAAAATAGAAGCAGAGAACTCTGGGTAGTTCTCAAGTTTAGGTGGAAAGCAGCTCCTGTATGGAGCACTCTCAACACCAGCGACATTCTAGATCTGCTCACCTCAAATGTCTGTTTTTCTATCAAAATCTTTAAGCATAGGATTAGCACAGTGCCATCCACGCCGAGATAGAAAAGGACAAAGTCTTTTGCCATTTGTACAGCAAAGTCTTTAAGCATAGGACTAGCACAGTGCTGTCCTTGCCGAGCTGTAAAATGACAAAAACCAATTACCACTCCAGGCACAGTATTACAGCTTTGAGTTGGTAAAATACCAATCAAGCCAACCTGAAATGAGTAAAAGCAACCCCTGACACAGTGTTTCGCTCTAATTAGAGCTCTTCAGAGAGGTATAGCTTTGTCCAGACACAAGGGAGCACCCAGTATAAGTCAAAGCAATACCCTTTCAGGCATTCATATATATATATATATACGCAACCTCCCACTCGACCAACATTTATTATACAATGGCTATAAAAAGCTCTATCCCTTTGCTCTAAATATCAGAAAAGCGATGAATGTGATGTGTGTATGTGTGTGTTTGGTACTTAAGGAAATGACTGTACGTGAGGTTAGCAGAGATGTGATAATGGTCAGTATCACAGCATGGGGATGCGTATAAACATACCATTTTGTATGTATAAATTACACAATCATGCTTATTTTGCACATTTAGGAGAATTGGACTAATGTCGAACTATTTATGAATTGCACTCTATATATAAATACAGAACAAATTATGGTTTTATAATACCTTAAAAAAATATATATGATTAAATATATGTTCCACAATCTTTGAAATATATCCACAAAGATGGACAACAAATAAAGATATGAACTAATGCATTTTTGTTATACCTACTGATATTTACAGCAAAGGGACAGCCCGTCAGAGCTTATTATAGCCATTGTATAACAAATGTTGGTCGAGTGGGAAATTGTGTGTGTGTATATATATATATATATATATATATATATATATATATATATATATATATATATATGTGTGTTTACGAAAAGATTGTTGCGAACCTCCGCTCTCCTTCCTATCGACGCCGGTGCCAGCCTCAGTCGCAACTCCGTTTTTTGTATCTTTGTGTGGATATAATCCGAGAAATCTCAGTAAATAATCCAGCGGCACACCCAGGACAAAACAATAAGTTTATTATTGTTTCAAACGAACAGAACTACGCGTTTCGGCGAAGCCTTTGTCAAGTTAGTGACCCGTGCCCAAATTCCCCTAGAAATACAGGTCAAGGTTGATGGATAGTGAAGAAATACTATCGCGATCAAACATTTCATTTGTGTACGTTTTTCGTGATTTTAAACAATCTATGATACAGCATACTAATAATTCTGATGATATTCATACAATATTTACAAGTCCATCAATCAAAGGAAAATTATCAATTGACATATTCTATAATGTCTCACTAATAACACAAATTCATATGTATGCACCTGGTGACGGTACCCAGAGTACCTTAAATGATAGATAGTGAAGAATTACTATCGCGGTCAAACATTTCATTTGTGTATGTTATTTGTGATTTGAAACAATCCATGATAATGTCTAAAGCATATTAATGATTATGATGATACTCATACAATTATTTTCAAATTCATCCGACCATGTAAAAATATAATACTGTCCATTGACATATTGATACGATGTCTCACTGATAACACAAATTCATACATGTGCCTGGTAAAGGTACCCAGAGTACACACAAAGACATATTCACATAGTGACAATTACTGCTGCACTATATAGACGTTCATCATAAATCATAAACATTTAGATTAGGTCAGGACAGGTCACAGTACAGGTTATCCATGTTACGGTGCAATATCTCCTGGATGTGACACAACTTATTAATTGTTATCCTTATACTTAATAGAACGGGAAGTCTTAAGGTGCTAGGGTCAGGTACCCACCTGGTACTATAGTGCTAAAATAAATTACGGGTAATGTACCCCAACTCTATTCAAGAGACTATTTCATATAGTTGTATATTATGGGTAATGTACCCCAACTGTATTCCAGAGACAGTTTCATAGCCTCAGCAGCATATCGGCATTATCTCATAATCGAAATGCTATATTTAAATAACCCAAGGAATCAATGGATAATTTATTACAGCGATAATTTCCTCTCCCACTTGCCAAATAAACGGAAGAAAAAGGGGATATTAAGGGGCAGGGCCGTCAACTGTTCGTGGTAAGAATCGTGAGAAATAAGATCTATTTCAATACCTACACCCAGTGGAGATAGAAAAGAAATAAAGTGCGATAAAACTAAATGGCACCGGAGAGTTTGGGCAACCTATCATTCTGCTTAACCTAGCTATAAATAAACAATAATATATCAACCTAATATCATCTCAGGTCATTCTTTTACTGTGCCCATGACTCCGGTATTAAAGGAAAAGGTGTAAAATTGTTATATGAATGGGAGGAGAACACATTAGAGGAAAAGTCTAAATCCCTATATGGGTGGCCAGTTCTTCACCATAATTCATCCCATTGGGAATCTTAGTGTTGAGTTCAATGATGTACTTTGACTCAGTGATTCTTAGGAGTTTCTCGCGATCTCCCCCTCTTTGGAGGGGTAAGATCCTGTCAATGCCGTAGAACTTGACCAATTTGGCATTACTCTGATGTTTCTCTTGGTAATGCCTCGCTACGGGGTAATTGAGGTCAATATTGGTCACAGCTCTCATGTGTTGTAGAATGCGGGTCTTAAGCTGAAGTTTCGTGCTGCCCACATAGTTCAAACCGCAGGGGCATTCCAGGACATAGATGGTATAGTCACTGGTGCAAGTTATAAATTTATTGATCATTTTGCTCTTTTTTCCTGCGATGTAACTGTCACGGTTTTTGCTGTGCTCACATGCTTTGCACGTGCCGCATTTCTTAAAACCCCTTGCACTTCCTAGCCATGTGATATTCTCAGGAGTGTTCTGATAGCTGTGCACCAGTTGGTCTTTAAGTGATTTGGATTTTTTATACGTTATTAATGGCGCAGGACCTATCTCAGTACCAATGATGGGGTCTGATTCAAGTAATCCCCAGTGTTTCTTCATGAGATATCTCAGAGTATTTGACCTGCTATTGTAGGTGGTAATTAGCCTGGGGATGACTGTCCCTTTCTCTTTCTCCCCTTTGTTTCGTGAAGAGAACAGTGCCTCATTACGTGAGATATTCTCAACTTTTTTTACAGCTGTTGAGATCACTTTGGGCAAATAGCCTCTTTGTTCGAATCTCTTTTCCATAATATGTTTTTCTTTCGCAAAACCACTTTCAGTATTACAATTCCTTCGAGCCCGAAGGAACTCTCCAAAGGGAATGCTGTTGCGGAGTGGTGTGGGGTGGTTGCTGTTTGCATGAAGTAGGGTGTTCCCTGAGGTTTCTTTACGAAAAAGGGTAGTAATTATTTGATTGTTTTCTATATTGATGGCTACATCCAGAAATTCACAGTATGAGGTACTGATGGAATGTGTGAAGGACAAATTGAGATTGTTGTCCCCCAATTTATTTATGAATTCTTTAGCCAAATTTAGGGGACCATCCCAAATCAGGAACAGGTCATCAATATACCTGATCCAGATTGGGATGTGTTGTACATACTGCTCATTTTCGTCTACCCATACAATACACTCCTCCCACCACCCTAGGAAAAGATTCGCTAGGCTGGGCGCGAAAGATGTTCCCATCGCTGTACCCGTCTTTTGGCGAAACAATGTTTTACCAAAAATAAACATATTTTTCTCCAAACAGAAAAGCATCATTTTTTCCAACATTTGCGTGTGTTCCCATAGTGATATATGTCTTTGTTTCAAAAAATACATACACGCCTCCACACCCTTTTGTTGATCTATAGAAGTGTATAGGGAGCACACATCGAGTGCTATCATATGATAGTTACTTTCCCATGTAATGTCATGCATTCTACGTAAAAAAATCCGTACTGTCTCTGCAGTATGATCGTAGTTTAGTAACATGCGGTGCAAGAAAGAGATCTAGGTAAATTGTGGTGTTCTCCAATAGTCCTCCATTTGATGAAACGATCGGTCTTCCCGGTGGTCTAGTAGGATGCTTGTGGACCTTTGGTAATAGATAAAAGCAAGGAATACGTGGGTTTTCAGTTTTCAAAAAAGCCCACTCATCCGTAGATAGGAGCCCATCCCTCCGCCAGCCCTCCAATAGTAGATGGTATTCCGTAATTGACGCTTTATAAATCCCCCAGTTTATCTCCTCATAGCACGAGGTGTCGTTTAATTGTCTAAACGCTTCCTGGTTATCCATCGCCTAGTATAAGCATCCTACTAGACCACCGGGAAGACCGATCGTTGTGTGAAAATAATTGTATGAGTATCATCATAATCATTAATATGCTTTAGACATTATCATGGATTGTTTCAAATCACAAATAACATACACAAATGAAATGTTTGACCGCGATAGTAATTCTTCACTATCTATCATTTAAGGTACTCTGGGTACCGTCACCAGGTGCATACATATGAATTTGTGTTATTAGTGAGACATTATAGAATATGTCAATTGATAATTTTCCTTTGATTGATGGACTTGTAAATATTGTATGAATATCATCAGAATTATTAGTATGCTGTATCATAGATTGTTTAAAATCACGAAAAACGTACACAAATGAAATGTTTGATCGCGATAGTATTTCTTCACTATCCATCAACCTTGACCTGTATTTCTAGGGGAATTTGGGCACGGGTCACTAACTTGACAAAGGCTTCGCCGAAACGCGTAGTTCTGTTTGTTTGAAACAATAATAAACTTATTGTTTTGTCCTGGGTGTGCCGCAGGATTATTTACTGAGATTTCTCGGATTATATCCACACAAAGATATATATGGGGGAGGAGCGAGTTTCCACCAATGGAGACATGGCAGGACCAATATATTGCGGTGGATGGCAGCCTCCTTTTAATTTAGGCACTGAAGAAGGCCGACAAGGCCGAAATGCATTTGCCGCTGTTTGATTAAAGTGCTTCCGAGATTCCCCTGTGTGGCCTCTGCTCTTTTCGCAAGGAGGAGGTTCTGTTGATTTGATACGCGTCAGCCAGGGACGCGTTTCAGAGGCCCCCGCTGTGCTAGTTGGCCGAGACATTACTGGAGTCTGCTACGGCGGTTTTGTTTGTTCCAAGGTATTGGTTGGTCTCAGCCCGCCTCCAGGTCTGGGAGAAGAAGAGGCGGTGTATTGGGGTCATTGACTTCGTGCCTGGGCATTCTTGCCCCCGCCCACACTAATCCTCAACTTGGGGGCTGCAGCGGTCTTGGGGACCCGAGGAGGCGCTTGAATTTGAACTTTAAAGGACATTGGCTCTAACTGACACCGCGATCCTGCTGGGCGCTGACCATTTGATTACACAGACCCCATGCATCACCTACCTCGGGAGTAGTGCATCCTGGGACATGCAGTTCACCAGCAGTCCGTGAACTGCGGTTGGGTGAGCTTCCATCTAATGGGGGAGGAGCGAGTTTCCACCAATGGAGACATGGCAGGACCAATATATTGCGGTGGATGGCAGCCTCCTTTTAATTTAGGCACTGAAGAAGGCCGACAAGGCCGAAATGCATTTGCCGCTGTTTGATTAAAGTGCTTCCGAGATTCCCCTGTGTGGCCTCTGCTCTTTTCGCAAGGAGGAGGTTCTGTTGATATATATATATATATATATATATATATATATATATATATATATATATATATATATATATATATATATATATATATATAGATATATATATATAGATATATATAGATATTTATATATTATAGCAAACTTACTAGACCATACTCAAGAGTCAATCCTTAAGACTTTTTAGAAAATAGTTTAAAGTGTCTATGGTGTTGCAGCACCGTTAGCAGCAAGTCCTCCAGGCACCGAAGGCCCGGTCTCAGTCTTACCCGATCTGCTGGTATGGCAGTGTTCAGCGGTGCAGCGAGTGCCCATGCCCTCTCTTCGCGCACTCTCAATTCCGGATCCTGTATGCTGAAGTCGGGCTGCCTGCAATGGACACGGCAGCACCTGGCGGCACAGGCTCTTCGGGTTGAGCAGTGCTGCTGGTCGGTTTACAGTGATCGGAGCTGCTCCTGCTCGGCAGACACAAAAGGTAAGTTGCTCGTTCCCCTAGCAGAGGGGGTTGGGGGGGTTTGCTGGTGTGATCATCTGGTTCGTAATAGAAGCTCCAGTTAGGGTGCGAAGTGATCAGTGGCATATTGGTGAACTTTGGGGATTTTTTCAGGTGCGGATCACACAGTGTGGGCTTGATATGCTGGTCACAGCCGTTCTCCTTAAGTACGGGCAACAGCCCGAACCCTAGACCAAAGTGGTACCAGGGGCCCCTCCTAGCCTACAAGGTTGCAGCTCTAATAACAATCCAGGTGCAGACTCTACTTATGAGACCACCCTCACTACAGTGGTGCCTGCTGGCATACGGGTTCACTGATTTTGGCATTCACAAGGTCTTCGCACTTGGCCCAAACTCAGTTCACCAGTGACCCCTTCTGGCATATAGGTTCACTGTGGAGCAGTGTTGTGACTTGGTGCTTTCTGTCCACTGCTTCCGCTAGAACTCAGAACAATGCAGCCCACTCCTGGCATCCAAGGGTCGCAGAGCTGATACTGCACATGGACAATGGCCCAATTGGTGCAAAGCCTCACACCTCGCTCAGGGAATCCTTGTGCAGGGCTACCCACTAGACCTTGCTCCCTCTAATGCTCTTCTTTCCCTCACATGGCACACTAGTGATGGTGCTCTAGGCTCCAGGGCAGGTGATCTTGTTTCCTGAGTGATGTCCCCTCACCCAGCAGGAGAGACTATCCGGCCTATGTCCCCTGTCCTGGTCACAGCCAGAAGTCTTGCAGAGCTTCCCCTTCTCACACAGCCCCTCTGTCTGCTTGACAGATGACAAATTGTTGGGGCCTCAAACTCCTTCTCATAGTCCTTTTCCAGACACCAAATGTTATGTTATGTTATGTTACTGCGATTTGTATAGCGCAACAGCTGCCCCAGCAAAGGGGCGTCCTGGCACTGACAGCATAACTGCTAACACAGAGGGAGAAGGAGGCTACACGGTGGGGAACAGGTACATTTTAATGGCTTTCCTGAAAGCCAACTAGTTAGTGTGGCTTAGGGTCTGAGAATTGTAAGTTTTATGTTGGAGTTCTGCTTCCTTTGAAATGGGCACTTCTCCTTTTCATCTTTCTTCACAAAAGATGTCTGTCATAGCAGGTATGACTCCGAAGCTGATTCCACAACACAATTCATGGGAGAGACCAGAGTTCACATCTGGATGTCAGCCACAGTGACACTTGCATCAAAAGGTTAATACCAGATCCCCAGCCAAACTATTTACGATTTTCTTATCTTCCCCTAGCTCCCTTCCTGAGATGTGTCCACGCCCCTTCATTGTGATCTATCACTGAACCAAAGAGCAATCTTTCTGAAAAGTAAAGAGAGTGTCTTCCTTTGTCCGCCAGTGTGTCTCCACCCAGCTCACAGGAATGCAGCATCCACAAATCTCTCTGGGGTGATTCCTCTCCTCTTCATTTTTTCACTAGGCAGGCTTGGGCTTTACAAAATGGAACCCAGGGTCCTTCATACGATGCACCCTTGCAGGGACGTTTACTCAGTGTACGCTCAAAGCACACTTACTGTCCACCACTAAAATCTCTATGTATTGTACTATTGCATGTACACATGTATTAAGCATGCACACTCAGTCTGAGTGCACTGTTCACTTCTGATGTTTTCCTATATTCAGCCGTGTTGTGTTTTTTTTAAACACACACACTGCCAGCAAACACACTCACTATGTGCACGCTGCGCAACACTTAACCCTTAATTTATGGTTTTTTGTTCTTCATGCAAGCACTGCACATCATGTTTTGTTTATTGTTCTTCATGCAGGCACTGCACAAGACTTCACCCTTCATTTAAAGTACTTCAGGCAAGCACACATGCACCCAGCATATGCTTTCCCTGTGCATACACTGCACAGCACTACATCTCTCATGTAATGTATTCCTCTCAGGCATACATACACTCAGTACATGTACTAACCACACATGCACCCCACAGTTCTACTCGATCCCTGTACTGTAGCCTTCCCAGGTACATACACAATCAACTCAGAGTCAGTACATCTGTGCAGCTGTCCACATCTACCTGATGTAGGTCAGAGGTGAGTTAAGCACACAGCATTGGTCATTTTTAAAAGGTGATTGAGCTTATAGGCCCAACTCCAGGGACACAAGGTAAAAATGTCCTGTTTACTATTACTGATCATTACACAGTATGCTGCCACCACTGCGCTTCTGATTGGGTGACCCTCCCAGCCAACAAGACTGCAATCAGTGAGACAGGCCTAAGTCATTGCGCACAGGCATGATCCATGTTCACCTATGACAAAAGTGCAATATTAGCGATCCAGACAACAGAAAAGTTGGTCACTAGGGCAGGGGTACATGTCTCCACCATGCAGAGGACTTTTACATCCAAACAGTTGGTTATTTATAATAATTTATAGATTGGTATTACTTTAGTTATCGTTGTTAGAATACGTGTTTTTGGTATGATTGCTGTTAGATCTGGGGGTCTCTAGTTGGCAGGGTAGGTACCACTGTCCAAGTAGGGACCCTTGCTTCTAGTCAGGGAAAGGGGGATACACTGTTAAGATAACCCCTGCTCACCCTCTAGGTAGCTTGGCCTGAGCAGTCTAGGCTATCAAAGGCAATGTGTAAAGTATTTGTACCAACACTCACAGTAACACAGTGAAAACACCACAGATTTACTCCACACCAGTTTTAGAAAAATAATTTATCTTTACTAAAAACTTCACAAGACCAAATACTACAGACAAACCAACATATAATTCAAAAGGTTACTTTAAAGATAGTTCAAGAGCTTGCAGAAAGTACTCCAGGATGTAAAAGTCAGTGTCCTGCACAATGCGACTCTCAATGCACAAAGTGCGACACTCTCGTGCCCAACAGTACCTGTAGTTGCGATAAGGTTCCCAAAAGCTATAACAAGGAAGATGGCAAAGGCGATGCGATACTCCTGAGATCCTGGGGAGGCTTTGCAGCAGCCCTGCTTCACGCAGCAGAGGTGGATGCGCCAGCTCCGATCTGTAGGGGGAGGATGCGATGACTTTGGCTTTCGTTGCGTAGGTTTCTTAGGGGGAAGCTTCACGCACAGGTTCGATGCGACACTCTTCGATGTGGCACGATGCGCGGCGCAGCGTTGACTTCCGGCGCCGCAACTCTCGATGCGCTTCGGAACGGGACTCTGCGTCGACGCACACGATGACTGGAGACTTTCACGCACCGGCAGTGGTGCGACTCGCAAACTGGTTCTGCAACGACCCTCACAATGTCAGGAATCTTTACGCTTCGGGACGATGCTCGACACACTCGGCGATGCGGGGACCCTGCGTGTTGCGATGGTGCCGCGATGAAAGTTTCCACGCACTCTCGTTCTTGCGACACGCAATCGGATGATGCGTTGGGTACCAGTTACTCTTTTTCACGCTTCTGCTTCCCAGCTCCCAAAACACAGCAAAACGACCTCCTGAGGCCCCAAGACTGGGCAAGCACTCCAAGGCAGGTCAGAACTACTTCAGCAGAGTTCCAGGGCAGCTGGTGGTGAAGTCCTTTTGTTCCTGGGACTTCTTAACAGGGAGCCAGCTCTTCTCAGGCCCTTGGAGATCAGAATCAAAAGAAGGGGACACAGCAAAGTCCTTCCCCTCTCCTTGGCAGCAAAGCAAAACAGCAAGCAGGCAGTCTTCTCCTCTTCAGTCCTTTTCAGCTTTCTCCTTGGCAGAGGTTTCTTCTTAGTTCCAAAGTGATCTAAAGTTTAGGTGTCTGGGGTCCTCTTCTTATACCCCTCCAAGTCTTTGTCTCTCTTTGTTCCAGTGGGGGAATTCCCCTGCTCAAACCGGTTCCTGGGTGTGCTCTGCCCTGGAGCACCTGGTTCCTTTCAGAGTGAGGGGCAGGGTCGTTAGACGCTCAGCAGGAGGTGGAGCCTTTTTTGTGCCAGCAGAGGCAGAGTCCTCAGCCTGGCCAGCAGGGGGTGGAGCCAGCATTGTGCTGGCAGGGGCAGCCCTATTCAAACCCAGGGACTACTCCTCCCACCCATCTAAAGCAGATCTCCCTATTCACCCTGCTGCTGACTCATCCAGGCTCCTGGAGCCACCTAGCCCATCACATGACACCAGTCAGCCAACCAGCACACAGGCACACAGGAAGGTTAAACAGGAGAATAGCTACTTTCTAAAAAGTGCTATTCTCACACAGTGAATTTAAAAACCATCTTGCTAAAAAGATGTATAATTAAATTCTGAACACAAAGATACCAAACTTGGATTTTCTAGCTTGCCCTTATGGGAAGATAGGCATGTAAACAGCCTTCCCCATTCTATCCTATGGGCAAGTTAGCCTCTCAGCAGTGAAAAACGAAAATGGCTGTAATTCACTACCAGGGCATGTTACACACCTCAGTACATGCCCTACCTTTCAGATACACTGCACCCAGCCCAGGGGGGTACCTAGGGCCACCATAGGGATGCCTGACATGTACAGAAAGGGAAGGATAAGGCCTGGTCAGTGGGTGCACTGGCCAGGTCGACATGGCAGTCCTGGACTGCACATAGGCACTGCAAGCAGGCCTAAGACATTATTTTAGCGCTACTCCTGTGGGTGGCACAATCAGTGCTGCAGCCCACTAGTAGCATTTGAATCACCAGCCCTGGCACACGCAGTGCACTTTACTAGGGGCTAACAGGTGAAACAAATATACCAATCATGGATAACCAATCAATATAACAATTTATACAGAGAGCATATGCACTTTAGCACTGATCAGCAGCGGTAAAGTGCCCAGAGTCCTATTGCCAACAACCACGGGTCAGAAAAAATAAAGGAGGAAGAAGCAAAAAGTTTGGGGATAACCCTGCAAAAAGGGCCGTTTCCAACAATTGCCATGTATGTAAATTAAGGGGATGGGGTGAATTGCTTAAAATGTAGTGTATATTTTTTAAACGAATACATTTGATGTGTATTTGTATTCATTCTTTTTATTTGTGGAAATATAATTAAAATATTTTAAGATATCAGTGAGTATATACTACCATCTGTAATTTACTTGAGAAAAATAATTGTTCCTTAAAAATATTTTAGAATAAGAACATCAATGTATAAAAAAATATTGAGACGTATTCGAAAAAGATAATAATATTCATCATCTTCAAAGAATCTTTATTCGGACGATCAGGACCATAAAAGACACATATGAATACAATACACTCAAAATGATCATAAAACAAATTAAAAACAGCGTCTTTATCCCCTGCAATATTATACATCATTAAAATTATGCGCTGACCCTTATTTCATACAGACAAAACACATATCCCTTAAAAAATAAAAACACACTATAAATTCTGAAAAAGAAGACCGTATGAATGTCAAAAACATGTTTGCCATACTAATACATTAATATTTTCAACAACTAAATATAATTTAATGTATTGTATGAAAATAATAATCTATTAAAATGGAACTGTTTTAAACAATTTCTGAGTCAAAACCTGCTGCATTCTGTCTGTTATCTTCCACTGTGTCATTTTCTAATTATTTTTCAAATGGTAGGGAACAACGGACATCTAAATTATGTAGTACTGCACATGCTACAATCATTTAGCATTACATTTGGGGAGTATATAACCGCCTTCCTCCAGACTGATGACAGATTATATGTGTATATATATATTCCTTTGTATAAAATACTGTGGAGTCTTCTACAATATATATATATATATATATATATATATTATCTACTGGCGGTCGCCAGTAGATAGTTATAGTTAGGACCGTGTTTCCATAGGAAATCTAAAAATTCTATTTTGAATAACTTTGGCGCCGGTTGACAAATCTTCGCAAAATTTTCAAAACTAATGGGGCGCTCCGCTCAGCTCCTACCCTGAAAGTCTCGGGGGGATTCATCAAGTGGGGGCCGAGAAAAAAGGGGGGTCCCAAAACGCGTTTTCCCCATGCATTTTCCAATAGGACCTTTAGTCGAAGGTACAGCCCGAACGGCTGAACAGAATTACTTGAAATTTGGCAGAGAGGTAGTCCTCAGGTCAGGGATGTGCCTTTTGCATATATGGAGTCAATCTGTTCAGTAGTTCCAGAGAAAATTGCAGTAAAAAGCACAAACATATCTATAGCCGCGCACCGTGCGCGCACCATGCACGCACCCTAACGTGCGCGAGCGTAATTCTGATTGGTTGTTACATGTCAGTCAACGTTCGAATCGGTCGAAATCAGGAAGTGTCGGCCGCCATTTTGTTTGTTTTCAGTGCTAGAGTGGAAAAGGAAGGTGGCGAACGTGAAAAGGGGGCAGGGTAGAGAGTTCCTGACCCCCTAGCCTTGGTCAGGGGGTCCCTGAAGGACCCCGAAGGACCCCAAAGGCAGAAAAAAACATTTACATTTTTTTTTTAAAGTTGAGATAACTATAACTCGCGCGACCGCCACTCTATCACAAGGATGATGTCATCAGTGATGTCATGAGTGATGCCACTGACCATGTCATGAGTGATGTAATATGTGACGTCATGAGCAGAGGATTGCGGGCGCGCGAGTTATAGTTATCTCAACTAATTATAATGGGGGAATTTCATTGGTTTTTTACGAGTGAAATATCCACCTAACTATAACATGTGTGAAACCTATGGTTTTTTAAGTGAATTTGCAAGGTTTTTTAAATGCTAATTCCTAACTATAACGTGTGTGAAACCTATGGTTTTTTCAGTGAATATATATATATATATATATATATATATATATATATATATATATATATATATATATATCCTGTTTAGCTGCTTTCTTCAATCCCCAGTCTCCGAGACAGGAAGCAGGCATGGACCACGTTTCTGTGCAAAGTCGTTTATTTTGCTAGTCGGCCATGACGCATTTCGGTTCCTCCTGGACCTTGATCACATATATATATATATATACACATATAGTATCACACGCGCTCTGGAGGAATAAAAGTGCTGTTTGAAGGCCCTATCCAAATGTGACTCAACGTACCCTGTGGTGCATCACTGTGCAGAATTTCACAATAGTGACATGAAGCATTTCACATATTTTTCATAGACTCCATACCCCAGAACAGTAGAGGTGGTAATCGGGTTAAAACACTTAGGAGATTGGAAACCAGGTAGATCCTGGATCTTGATTCAAGTCCCTGAATGGGTTAAATATTATTGAAGAGCTATGTACATGGCTGTAATAGAGTCATGTTCTGATGTAGGATATAGCAAGTGGTAAAATAGGTGGTAAGGGTTCTTAACCACATGTATTTTAACAACTGGCCGCTCCACACTTGATGAATGTCAATGATGATTTTAAAGGATTCAATCATGAGTGTATGATGTATTTTGAGTTGACACATTTTGGGGGATTTTTTCAGTATCAGTATGCATCCAGTGGATCAAATGGTCTAGTGATGTGTTCATGTAAAAGTAAAATTTGTGTAATAAGTGCGCATTTGGGATTAATTGCTGTGTGATTTATTCTATTTCATGTGATGCAACTTGTTCAACATTATCTTATCACAAGTTACCTCTGAAGTAACAAATTCAATTTGAATGTGGTACTCAAGGATACTATATCATTAACTGTTTTTAGGTAGCAACAAATAATACAAACCCATTTTGGTATAATGAGCCCACTTGGGCATAATTGTAAGTCGTTTATAAATCACTGAGATTTAGTCACCATGTGAAAAATAATGGAAGAGGAAGCAGACCAATTTGTATGACCCCGAATATGCCGTTGGCGAGAGACAATAAACTGTCAGCTTAAGATTGTCAGTTTATGAATTGAAAATGTGAAATCTAAAATGTTTTATTTAATCAGGGAATGCACAGCCTGGCATCTGTAGTTATATGAATTCATGAAATTAATGAATTATTGGACCAAGCTATCTATATATTTATTCACTTGCACGCTGGACCACTGAAATACATTGGTCAAAGTATGTTTTTACTGCCTATGATGAAGTTACCAGTAAGTTAGGCATTTAAAGTGTCCAAAATGGTGGCACAACACTGTGTGATCAAGGCCATCAATGGTGGCTGAAAAGCTTTAAGGCACAGTTTGCATGGCTTAAACGTTAAAACAAACTTCTTCTGAGCACGATTTAGGAGTCTGTGTCAATCTGTGGACGGGGGATGCCCTGAGTATTGTCGGTGGTATATATATATATATTCAATACTACATGCCAGCAGTGCACACCCGCTGCACCTCATACAAAGTATACCTTTTGGGGAGATGCTGCGCTTAAAACGCATATGCAATAACCCCGCTGATCTCAAACAAGCGCAGGCAGCAAGTAAAAAAAGATTTTTAGTCAGAGGGTACTCTCCTAAAATTATTGAAAATGGCATCAAAAAATGTAATGACTTAGACAGAGCAACTCTTCTCCAAATAAAAGAAAAACCAAAGAAGATGGAAGACCAATTTAGATTTATCTTAAATTTCAGTAAACAGGGAAAATTCCTGAAGAATCTAATTAATAGGAACTGGCCAATCATATTGGGAGATCCAATAATTGGTCACTTACTCCCCAAAAGGGCTGCCATCACATTCAGTAGAGCTCCATCTATGCGTGACGCTCTGGTCAGAAACGATTTGGAGAACCTAACTCTTGGCTCAGTCAAAGAAAGGGATTCTATAGATGCAAATCCTGTAAAGCATGCCAACAAGGCATTAACACCACCGCATTTAAAACACCGTTCAAGAAAGATGAAATCCCGATTACCAAGTACCTAACTTGCAAAATGGACCATGCCATCTACGTGCTGGAGTGCCCTTGTGGACTCAGATATGTAGGAAGTACTATCCTTCAGGGACACAAGAGGGTACTTCAGCACCTAAGAGCAATCAAAAACCTTGATCCGACTTATCCTGTTGCAAGACATTTTGAGGATCAACACAAATCTGATCCCACTCTATTAAAATATTTTTTGATAGACAGCATTCCATATAAGAAAAGAGGAGGTGACCGTGTCAGAGCCCTCAAACAACTTGAGACCAGATATATCTTGAATTTGGATATAGTATCCTAATGGTCTCAATCAAACGGAGGATCTATACACCTGTCTATAAGTTTCTGCCATTTCGCTCCTTCGTCACAACATGTCTAAAAAAACCTTTGTTTAACAAAAGCTTTGCTACAGGGCAATCTGAAGGATAATGCCTTTTGCCTATCAAACCTTTGGGAAATATGATATGAAAACAGTACACGATAGAACATTATGTTCTTATACTAGAGTTCCCAAGGCTGCACTGTATATATATTATATCTTTTATCTATTCACATACACATCTGGTTTTTTAATACACGTATTTTTTTATAAATTTTGGGACAAATATAAGCACTTAGCACTTTAAACATGTTTGCACTTGCACTATTTCACATGCAATTAGCGAGGAAAGTGTTGGCAGGTATGGTCTAAAAATATTGTAATAAATCCACTGAAACGTTTACATTATACTCTTCTATTTAAAGATATACTATAACAAGGTATTTATATCTGGACGTTGCTTTGGTTTATTTTCAATGCCTTTTCCTAGCAAATCAGTGATATTTATTGTGTTTTTAATCTTATTTATTATAATGAGGTTAGTTTTAAACATAACTGATTTGCAGGAAAACATATATATATTTTTATCAATGTATACAAATCAATTTGTTTTTATACGTATGCTATTGAGCATTGTGAAACAATTTTGTTATTTGCACATTGAACCAGTCACAAGACGAAACAAAAATCCACTTTAAATGTTTCTTCCATGTCTATGACCCAACAAAACCTTGCATGCATGTCACTTTAAGAAAAATGCAAAAAAATGTAATTTAAAGATACCTCGTGGTGTATGAGCGCGTCATGTGATCAAGGTCCTTGAGGGATCGAAACGCGTCATGCTGGTCGTGTAAGCTGTGGCTGAATAAACCTTAAAAAGCGATGCGAACTCTGTGGTCTGCACTCTGTTCTTTGGCAGGAAGAACGATAGCTGCTTACGGAGATAAAGCAACATATATATTACCTACTGGCGGTCGCCAGTAGGTAGTTATAGTTAGGACCCCTTTTCCATAGGAAAACCTCAACATTCTATTTTGAATAACTTTGGCGCCGGTCGATGAATCCTCGCGAATTTCTCAAAATAGGTGGGGCGCTACGCTCCGCTCCTACCCTGAAAGTCTCGGGGGGATCCGTCAAGCGGGGGCTGAGATAAAAGGGGGGTCCCAAAACGCGTTTTCCCCATGCATTTTTCCATAGGACCTTTAGAACGAGCTACAGCCCGAACGGCTGAACAGAATTACTCGAAATTTGGCCGAGAGGTAGTCCCTAGGTCAAGGAAGTGCCTTTTGTAGGTTTGGTGTAAATCTGTTCAGTAGATTCTGAGAAAATAGCCTTTAAATCAATATATATATCTGAGCCCGCTTACGGTACGCTTACCGTACGCTTACCGTAAGCGTACGGTGGCGTGCGCGAGCGCGATTCTGATTGGCTCTTAGATCTTAGTAAACATTCAAATCGGCCGAAACCAGGAAGCGGCGGCCGCCATTTTGTGTATTTCACTCAGAAAAAAAAGAGTGAAAACAAGAAAAGGGGGCAATGAGGAGAGTTACAGACCCACTTACATTTGTGAGGGGGTCAAAGAAGGACTGTAAAGTACAAAGAAAACATTTATTGATTTAAAAAAAAATAACGGGGTACGCGTACGGTAAGCTTACGGTAAGCGTACGGTAGAAAAAAAAAAAAAAAAAAATGAAAATCAGATTTAAGTGTTTAGATATTAGGGGGCTCTAAAAAGAGCCGTTGTGTTTATGAAATGATTTTTTAGTGGTACCTACAAGTAAGTACCGATGCAGAGTCTAAGGTTCAAGAGGAAGACTCTGTTCCCTTCATCATTGAAGTGCACACCATCTCCTCTATAAATGTCTTGCATGTCATAACGCAAGTTGTTGTGGTAAATGGCACCCATACCATAGTCACGGAGGAAAGCAGAAACAGATTTGTTGACGTGCTTTCTTGCTTTGTCATCGCACCGCGTGCCCACCGTGCGTGCACGGCACTAACTGCGTAAAGTGGGCGCGCGGTGCGCGAAGCGCACCGCGTGCTCATTGTGCGCGCACGGTGCGCGAAGCGCACCGTGCGCGCACGGAACGAACTGCGTTAAGTGGGCGCGCACGCCACGAATGGCGTAAAGTAACTTAGCATTTAAAAAACCGTACAAATTCACTGAAAAAACCATAGGTTTCACACACGTTATAGTTAGGAATCAGCATTTAAAAAACCTTGCAAATTCACTGAAAAAACCATAGGTTTCACACATGTTATAGTTAGCGGAAATTTTACTGATAAAAAACCAATGAAATTCCCCCGTTATAGTTAGTGCAGGCAACTATAACTCACGCGACCGCAATCTTCTGCTGATGACATATGTGTCTTTATGAAAAAAAAATATTTGTAATATATGTATAGCTAAAAATGTATGGAAGAAGACATGGGCAAATAAGTGTCTAAATACAGTATTAGCATCAGCAGAGGATTGCGGTCGCGTGAGTTATAGTTGCCTGCACTAACTATAACGGGGGAATTTCATTGGTTTTTTATCAGTAAAATTTCCGCTAACTATAACATGTGTGAAACCTATGGTTTTTTCAGTGAATTTGCAAGGTTTTTTAAATGCTAATTCCTAACTATAACGTGTGTGAAACCTATGGTTTTTTCAGTGAATATATATATATATACACACACACATAATTCGGCTGGACGCAGTAGCCTGCTTGAGGGGAGGGGGTTTGTTGTCGGAGGCAGCCGCCCTCCGTAACGTATCAGATTTCTGTATCCGCCCTTGCCCCAAAATGATTTATTTACCCTTCCAAAGTATCATAACGCGTTTCGGTCACCAAGTGACCTTGTTTACTTAATGAAACGCTATACAAATTTGCACAATAGCACATTTGCACATTGGAGAAATAGGCAGAACTTATACATAAGTAAGCAGTGAGATCTGAACTGGGAGACTTTTTAATACATGTTAATTTGAATACGTGATTATGTTTAAATTAAGTGAATACCCAAAATGAGGGGATTTCAATATATCAACAATGCAATTAAGCCGTTAGCAAACATGGCTATACCATTAGACCAAATCCCTAGTCATAGAATCATGAGCAAGCGAAATGGAGAAATTGTGGATCTCAGTATGGCTATTATCAAGTATAGAGAATGCAATGAATCACTCAAGTATTAACCTGTATCTGAGTATATATTTATATAATGCCATGCAACAAACATGAAAAAGTATTAGACATAAACATATGATTGTACATTCGGTAGATGATCAGTCTCCCTGGTCCCAAAGACCGAGATCACAGGAGAAAACAGTCTGTTTACTATGCCTATGCTCCTGTATGTCACGTGAGGAGGTAACATGGTATGTTTAAATAATGGTAGAGTATAGCGTTTCATTATGTGAACAAGGTCACTTGGTGACCGAAATGCGTTATGATACTTTGGAAGGGTAAATAAATCATTTTGCAAGATAAGAGGAGTTTGTGCTCTGTTGGGACCATCGCAATGGAGACGGCGAGGGCTGATACAGAAATATATATATATTGTATATATATTGTATATATACATATATACAAACACACACACACTCCAGGTACATCCTGGATCTTGATTCAAGGCCTCGCTCTCTTCAGCCACAGTACCCAATGCCTGGATGCAGGATAAAATTGTGCATCTACTGAAGAAACCCCAGGCAGATGCTACGCATCCATCTAACTACAGCCTATTTCTTTACTTCCGACCCTCTCAAAAGTTCTGGAAAAGCATGTCAACCAGCAGCTGTCCCATTACTTGAAAAATAATCATTTATTGGAGCCAATTCAGTCTGGTTTCTGCCCCAGTTGTTTTAGAGAGACAGCGCTAGTGGAGGTAGTCAATTACATCAGGGGAACCTTAGATGTTGGGGGCAGAGTGGTGCTGATTATGCTGGATCTGTCAGCAGCCTTCAACACGATTCCACACTCCTGGCACATCTCCATATCTTTGAAAACAGGGGGCAGGTGTGTGAATGGCTGGCTACTTTCCTGGAAGGAAGAGGTCAAAAGGTCTGGTGTCCAGCGTTTGCATTTGGGTCGTGTGATCTTCAGTTGGGAGTGCCACAGGGTTCAGCTGTGAGCCTTACATTATTCAATATATATATCACTCCTCTTGCATTCTTGGCAGGGACTCTGGGAGCAAATATAATTTCATAAGCGGATGACACCCAGGGGACGAAGTGTTTCCTGGCGAAAAAATCTGAACCTTTTTGAAGGAAGTCTTTTAATGGCTATCTCACCACCAGCTTAAGTGTAATGCGGGCAAAATGAGGCTACTTTTTCTGGTATAAACTCAGACAGGCCATGGCAGTCCCTTTGGCCAGAGGGTGTTCCCCCTCCGTTAAGCTACACCAGCTATGTCAAAAATCTGGGCATTGAGGTTAATGATGAGCTTTCTTTTCTGCCACAGGTTAATGCAGTAGTATGGACCTATTTTGGTCTGCTACCGGTGCTTAGGAGGTTCCTTCCTTTTCTGTCTCTTTCTGCTAGACACTGGTGGTACAGGCTTTGATAACATCTAGGCTTGATTACAGCAATGCACTGTATTTGGACCAGCCTGATCAGTAAGTTGCAGGTATTCCAAAATGTAGCAGCTTGCACGCCTGTCACTGCGAACTCATGAATCCCCCTATCTTAGAGAGCTGCTTTGGCTTCCTATTAGGAAGATGATCCTATTTCAAGACCTTGCTACTGGTTCACAAGTTTCTTCATCAGTCCTGAGTACCTCAGAGCAAAAATTAGCTTTTGTGCTCCCTATAGGCGTTTGCACTCAGCCAACCTCTTTCTGGCCAAAATCCCCAGGATTTGGCAGTCCAGAACGGGGGCAGGTCTTATTCATTTTTGGGACCTTCACTCTATAACAAACTCCCTTTGGAGTTAAGGTGCATATGATCTACCACCCTGTTCTGGAGGAAGCTGAAAACATGGCTTTTTAAGCAAGATGAATGTTCTTTTAGCTACATCCCACTGGAGGTGTAGAGTGACAGGACACTCCTTGTAGTAACAGAGCGCTTTAGAAATGCCTTTGCATTACATACATATATATATATATATATATATATATATATATATATATATATATATATACTTTTGATTCAGCTGCTGAGTTGAAAGATTCAGGTGATCCATCAAGCGGCGGGCGGGGAAAAAGGGGGGTCCATAAATGCTTTTTCCCCATTTTATATCTATGAGGATTTTTCATTATTTGAACATGACTGCAACCCGAACCGCTGAATGAAATTACACCAAATTTGACAGAAAGCTAGATGTTGGTCCAGAAAGCGTGCTTTTTTCAAATTGGTGTAAATCCGTTCAGTAGTTTCAGGGATATTTAAGTTTAAAAAATGTAAATATCTGGGGACAACAGTTCTTGCAGTGGACTTGCGGATCCTAGAAAAATTTGATTGGCTGCCAACACTTCAACCAGGAAGTGTTGGCAGCCATCTTTTTTATGAAGCCCCCATTGAGCCAAATGGGCACGCAGGCTTATTTTAATCAAGGAGGGGGGCTCCTGGGGCCCCTCTCCTAGTCTTTAGAATAGCCCCGGGGACCGCCACTTTGTGGGGCAATGCTTAATAAAAAATAAGGGGGCCCACAAGGCCCCCCGCAGCCCAGGGGACCACCTCCTCCCCAGGTACTGGCTACTCCCCGGGGCTCTGAAAATGTAATGGTGGTGGTCTGTTGTGGGCCCCTTGCTCTGGGAACACCACCTCCCCAGGGAAAATTCTAAAAAAAAAAAAGGAGGTAGGCCATGGGACCCCCCTCCTGGAGCCAAAGATGGACCTGAGGACTCCCACCCCCTAGGGCTGGCTCCTGCTATGTCTCGAAGTGCCCACGCCCGGGACATAGCATTACCACTCCCGCCAAGCCATAGAAAGTTGTGCTCTGCTTTGAGCAAGTAAGAGCATTCTGCTCTCACTTGCTCAAAGTGGAGCACCATTGCTATGACACAGAGGGAGCTTCCTTGTTAGTGGCCCCCTCAATGTCAAAGCAATGCCAGTTCCCGTGGGAGGTGGGTAGTCGGCAGGGGCCGTGGGGCCTTGTGGCTTCCCCTGCAGGCCCCAACATTGCTAAGTGTCTGCCATGGCCCCCCTCCTGTAAAAAAAAAAACATGCGGGTCCCACAAGTCACTGGAGGCCCGCCCACTTTCTCCACCACTCTGCAAATGCACCTCTTGGCACACTGCTAGTTGGGGAATAAAGTTCCCTGGGATGCTGAGGGTCCTTGGGTGCCAGACACCCCTCCTGTTACCTTCAGTATGTCACACACAATGGGATTGCTGAGAGGTGGTCAGAGGCCATGTCCCCTTTTTCCACCACTCTGCAAAACTGCATTCTGGCACACTACTAGTTGGAGAATGAAGTCCCCTTGAATGTTGAGAGTCCTTTGGGGCAAACAAGCCCTCCTGGTACCTCCAGTTTGTCCCAAACAGCAGGATTGCTGAGAGGTCTTTGGAGGCCCTGGCCCTCTCTCCACCACTCTGCAAACGTGCCTCCTGGTGCACTACTGGTTGGGGAATAAAGTCACCTTGGTTCCAGAATGTCCTTGGGGGCCAACTACCTCTCCTGATCCCTCCAGTAAGCCAACACTGCAGAATTGCTGTGAGCTTGCCAGAGGCCACCCTCCCACTCCACCACTCTGCATGCGCACCTCCTGGTGCACTGACGGTTGGGGGATGAAGTCCCCTTGGATGCTGAGGGTCCTTGGGGGCCAGGAACCCCTTCTGTTACCTCCAGTAAGTACCAGGCAGTGGGAATGCTGAGATCCGGTTCAAAGCCCCACCCCCTTTCTCCACCACTCTGCAAACGTGACTCCTATTTAAAAAACCATAGAAATCACTAAAAAAAACAAAGGTTGCAGGGACATTATAGTTAGGAATTAGTATTTAAAAGTCTTAGAAATTCACTGAAATAAACAAAGGTTACAAGGACGTTATAGTTAGGAAATGGAATTTAAAAAAACCTTAGTAATTCCCTGAAAAAAACTCAAAGTTTGCAGGGACATTATAGTTAGGCTCAGATTTCCCTCTTACAAAACCAGTAAAATTCAGCAGTTATAGTTAGCTGTGCTAACTATAACTCGCACCCCCGCAATGCACTGGTAAGGCCCTCACATATTACAACACTCATTTCATACTCAGTGGGATCACTGTAGACATTACTGATGACATCCCAAGTTGCATAACTGATGACATCATCCACATAATCACTGACACACCCACTCAGTACCCCATAGAACCTTTCATACACCCACTCCCACTCCAACGCAACCCTTTACAAACCCATTCACAGACCCATACCAGTATTTACCCACTCACTCACTAATACAACTATAACCATATCTACTCATACACCATACATCCACTGAGTCAGTCACCCTTAGAGCTACTCACACACCTACTCACTCACCCATACAGTAAATCACACAGCCATGTACTCACCTATACAGATACACACACCCACTCCCTTACTCAGACAGATAATAAAATGTACTCACTCACCTATACATTAGTCACTGATACAAGCACACACTCACCAATTCAGCTACTCTCACATTCACTCACTCACCCATACAGTCACTCAAATACTCCATCCCTCACCTATACCCCCTTTCACATACCCAGTTACTCACCCATATACCACTGACACATCCACTCACTCACCCACACAGCTATACATATACTCACTCACCCATGCAGCCCCTCACACATGCACTCACTAAACCATACAGCCACTAACTCACCCACTCACTCATCCATACAGGCAGCGACACACATCCTCACCCACTCACACAGACACTCAGATATCCATACAGTTACTCAGACAACCAATCACTCACACATACAGCCACTCACGTACCCACTCAAACACCTCTACAGCCAACACCAACTGACAGACTGATAAAGACATTCACACAACCAGTCTCTAATCTATATATTCACTGAGACATCTAATCACTCACTTATTCAGACAGTCATGCACCCACTGAATCATCCATACAGGCACTCATACACCCACTGGTTCACCAATACACCTTGGTATATATATTTAATAGGGTAGATACATAAAAAGAGGGCCTGAGGAGATTTATAGACTGGAAGGGGGTAACTCCTCTTTGACAAAGTCCTAAAACATTAAAAGGCCCCTGGGTCTGGTAGAAAATAGCAGAGGACTGCAGGAGTGTCCCTTATATAGTATGATTTCCCTCACCCACCTGAAGGTGGCATGCTTCATCACAGGGTAACTTCCTCGCAAGGTGAACCTGGTCACGAAGTGGGCTACAACCCCCACACTGAGAGGGAGGAGCTCAGGGGTGTTTTGAATGTAAGAATAGTGGTATGCTAAAACCTGTAGATAAGCAGGGTGTGTGAAGGGTGTGCAAGGGGTTTGCGGGAAGTGTGTGTGAATTAAAACTAACACTGAGGATACAAAATACTTTATTGGGGCATCCCAGGGTTAGGATTGAGAGCAAAACCTATGCCAGGAGTGGATTAAACTTGTCACAGCATAGTGATGGTCGACATGTTTCAGCCTTATAACCTAGAGGTGTAGCAGCTTTCTTCAGGACAAACAGTGGAAAAGTATGACTCCTATTGTATTGCAGGAACATACAAAACCATAAAGAGGTATACTGAACCAGTGGTTGGAGTGGATCACCACTCAGTCAAAGTCCCACCGGCAATTGTATTACCTGAAATAAATAACTTAATAGTTGAGCTTACTATAACTGCTGAATTTCAATGGTTTTGTACAAGTGAAACCTGAGCCTAACTATAACGTCAATGTAACCTTTGGATTTTTCTTTGAATTTCTAAGGTTTAAAAAAAATTATATTTCCTAACTATAACGTCCCTGTCACCTTTGGTTTTTTCAGTAAATTTCTAAGGTTTAAAAAAAATGCTAATTCCTAAATATAACATTCCTGTAACCTTTGCTGTTTTCAGTGGATTTCTATGTTTTTTTCAACTAGTAGTCAGGTTTGCAAAGTGGTGGCTAAAGGGGGTAGGGTATCCAACAACTTCTCAGCTGCCTGCTCCTGCCCGTGAGGTCCTGGCGTTCCTGTGGGGCCTGACTTGAAAGCGGGGGCGGCCTCTGACTACGTGCCGCCCCCTTGGGGACCTGCCTGGCGAGCGGTGCGAGGCGAGCTGGAGGCGGCGTCCGGCCGCGGGAATCACCCTGCACCGCGGCTTGCCACGAGGCGGCTGGGCCGCACTGTGGAAATATGGATTTTTCTGGTCAGTTATGTCCCCTATCTTGGACCCCAACGGTTCTATGTCCATGTTACAAATACATGTATGTTCCCTCCAGTTCCAGTTATAAAGACGCAAACACATGTGCGTCCACCGTCAACATGTCCTCTTTCAGATCAGCCATGAATGGACCGGATATTCCATTCCTAAGTACGAAAGGCCACCGGCTTTATATGGTTCACTTATGCCATTTTTACAGTCCAGGCGAGTAGGCCCTGATTCTGTCATCAAGCTTTCCTTTCTTTCTGCCTCTGAAGCTCCAGTCTGAGCCTGCATCTGTAACCATGAACTTTGTCCCATTCCCTGCGCGGCTCACGGTGCCTGACATCAGCTTGCCGCCTGCCAAGAACTGTATTTCACCTTCGAAATTATCTGCTCCGCTCCCTGCCCAATGCATTCCTCTCTAGTAGCTTAAAGTAAACATTCTTCCAGCTACCGAGCAAAGGCCCGGCTTCTCTGTCTTTATGCAAGTAATTCATAGCCCTGTTACTATGGAAGATTCCTGCCCTCGCATCTAGTGTAGACACTTAGACGCTTGTACACGCACTAACAGTCAGTATAGTCAGTATAGAAAAAGATTCTACTCTAAGAGACCTCTCTTTTGGATAACATAGTTCTTTAAACATAGGATGTTAGATATGATTTGGGATTAGGTTGACTTGACCCTCCAGACTTCTGTCGCCACATGTAGAGCTAAATGTCAAGTCCCCTTCACCCCCTAGTTGCACGTCAATCATACGTCATGCTGCTGTGCGCGCATCTCTGCCAAGTATTTCTGCTGACATTGCGAAATTATTTCATAGGTCCACCCATATGTGACATCACAACCAATGACGTTTCCTTGTTACTCCCAATTACGCCTCCTTCAGCTACGCATGTGAAATGTTATCTTTGCTATCAATTGTTACGCCTCTTGCATTTGCCTCACTGTAATGCCTATTGTATAAAAGTGATTAATTATCAATGATGTGTGTGCTTCACTTCCTGAACCTTCGTGGTGATGGAACTTGGAGGCCATGATTCGAATCGTTCATTGGAATAAAGCCCATTCCGAACCTCTAATACCACGGATTCTGCCTCTTACTTATTGAGCTATCTTTATTATGTTCTGTATCAAATTAAGTCCCGGTAATTAAATTATTTACCACATGAATGGCGCCCGAACAGGGACACTTTCTCATCTCACGCGCCGGCGGTGCGTTGCAGGCCCGGTCTCCTGCCACAGCTGGACGGACAACAACGCGTACCAGCAGGATTTCCTGTATCTCCCTCCGGTCAAGCGGGGGCGACTGAGGCTGCGATCAACACCCAGACGAGGCGGTGAGAAGTGCGAAGTATCCCGACCAGAGCCTAGCTGAGAGAGCAAGATCCGAGGTATACAGAGGCCCACCAGGTTTCCGATGTCCTGAAGTGTCCGAAGTTGTAGAGTCAAGTCCAGTCCGGTCCAGTTCAGTTCAGTTCCGTTCCGAGGCCTTCCGTTCCGAGCTACCCGGTGAGTACCATTACTGGGGAGGCGTTCTGGCGTGCACATAAGTTGTGCCGGTCCAGACGGGTTTGGGTACACAAATCCGGTCTGCACTGTTTTAGCAGTGTATCTGTACTGTTTAGCAGTATATCTAGTTTATCAAGTATATAAACTCAGAATAATTCAGTTAATGCCGAGTATTATGTTTAGTGATTAAGTTTCCTTAGATCGTCATCATCATCGTTGCTCAGTTAAATGTTAAATGTTAAATGTTTTAATACGTTCTGCATATTGTGGTGTGAATGACTGTTCATTATCGTGTTTTATTGCATTAAGTTTGTCCAAAATCAAGTACCAGATCAGTTCTCAAATATGCCGCTCTTTTCGAAATTAAGACAGATCACAACTAGAAAAGGGGTACTCGAAGAAGCTGTCCCCATTCCACCTAGGGACACTCCAGGGTACTTCATGTATCATAAACATGGCCTAGACGCCATATTATTTCTTGATCTATGGGTAGACTACACTAAGGAATTACCAGAAAGTCAGAGGTGGCCCGCAGCTGGGACCTGGGATGCAGATTGCATCGTGAAAGTAGAGGAAGAATTATGGAAAAAGAAAGCTAGACAATGACAGAAAGACGCCATTGAATTATGGCGTAAAGAATCGTATAGACGTACAGAAAAAGCACGTAGACAGGAAGAGAAGAGTAAAGAGAATTCAAATAAAGTCCGAGAAAATCTATTAATTGAAGAAGGTACACGAGTGAAATCAGAACAAGAAGACAGACAAAGAAATGCCCTTATGAAGGGTATGTATCCCCTTCTGGCCGAGGGATTACCTAAGGCTACTCCGGGGATACCAAAAGACTTGCCACTCCCATTATTTCCAATAAAAGTACATCCTAAGGGGCATCCTAGAACCGCAGAAGATGTTTTTCTTTCCTCATATTTAGATGACGTAGCTCCCGAGTATGCTAACCCCGCCCCACATAGACCGTCGGCCGGGGAGGTTCAACGCCAAGATCCTGTATCTGTATCCTTACAGCATCAAATCCTGACACAAGTTCCGGCAAGCACATCTGTTTCCACGTCTGTTCCTACAGCTGCTTCTACAGCTGTGCCCACACCTATAGTTGCTGTATCGCGTTCAACGAATCCTTTCACGCCCGATACCCCAGACGGGGCTACCGGAGGTGCTACCAATATTTTTTCTACGCCACCAAGAATAAATAAACTTACTTTTCAAGAAACAGCACATCCACGTACCCCCAAACTCATAAATGCCCGCACGCTTAAGGAACTTCTAGTAGATTGTAGATATGACCCTGTGCCCGGCAAAGAGAACGAAATGATCATGGCATCATTACGTATCAGACGAGCCGCGGTGTATTTGGGGAAGTTACCAGGAATGACTGTGCATCTAGATAATATATATCATTTTGTCCAAACAGGGCGAGACTCTGAATGTATTAACAGAGCTATGGAATACCAGAAAGTGGAAATACAGGGGGAACTGTTACGTTTCCTCATAAATTGTGTGATCAGAAACCAAGACCGACCGGGGGTAGACCCGGAAGCAATGCAAATTCTTACTAGATGGAGCCAGAATATATCAGAAGGGAGACATGATAAGCAAAACTGTATAATAGCCATGTGCCGAAAGATCCGTAAAGAAATAGAACGTCTACACGAAGAGAGATTAGCGGTAGACCAGTTTGACCAAAACGAGGAGGAGGAAGGATCAGGACTGTCCACAGGACAGTCAGAAACCATAGCCTATGTAGGTAGAGGAAGATCTTGTAATAGTACTAGATGTTTTACTGACCCGATACGTCCGATATGTCCAGATAATAACAGGAATTTCCAAACACCTATAATAAACATGAGGTCCCCCGAGCATTCGTTCCAAGCCGCTGACAAATTACTCCGAGAACGAAGGGGTTATCGTTTTCTCGATTCTATGGATGAACAAGAATTAGCTAGGTCAGCCGTTCAGTGGGTTGACAGTCCCGGAAAATATGGTGATGATACAGTAGCACACACATTTTTGAACCTCACCCCAGATGAACAGCGTTTAGCTGGGATTTATATGATTCAACAACTTCTTATACTATATAAAAGCCAACATTCAGATCCTGGTCCGTTACCTGATATATTGACTGAATTACTCACGAATAGATGGAGAGGTTCAGGTACTAAGCTAATTAAAGAAATACTAGAATCAAGAAAGCAGTACATTCTTTTTGTATGTCCAGAACATGTCTCACTACCCATCAAGGAAAGACCGATGTATTACATAGACAGACAGAATCCCTTACGAGAAGTACACCCAATAAAGGGCGAGGACAATCAGTTTAAACGTGTATTTGTATATACGCCAATATCGAAAATAGAATTGTTAGAAATGAAGAAAGTGGTACCCAGTCATGACAAAGACCCAGCGGGTTTCCACCGAGAAATTAAAGACATGTTACTCATGGGAGAGTATACCTATCCCGACATTATGACAATATTAAAGGTATTAATGCCTGCTGGCATTTATGAAAAACTCAAGGAAAAAGAGTGGGAGGTGGGAGACCAAAAGATAGACTGGACAGCATTAGAAAATGAAGAAAAGGCCCGAGGTCCAGGTTCGGGGCTTGGGGACAAAACTAAAGCACTACCAGGTTTACTAGTACAGGTACTGCCACGTTTGTTAACCACGAAAAAGGAAGACTGGGGTGCAATCTCAGCCTGTAAACAAAAGCAAGATGAAGATACTAGTGATTTCTATGCCCGATTCGAAAAATGTTTTGGTATAAATAGTGGTATAAAAGCAAGTAGCGAGTCATACCCACATCTGTTTGTGACAAAATTAGTTGAAAATTCCCTACCCCAGGTGAAGAATAGAGTATTAAAATTCGAGAGTACTTGGCAAGGTAATACCCCATCACAAATGTTACAAATGTTACAGTACCATTACAATAGAATTAGAGAGGAACAAGAACATGAACAAAGACGCATGAAAGACACGAAAATGAAAATGCTAGTCTCCCAGACAGTTCCAGCTGAAGGTCATAAAAAGGGTACGACACATTCCGGTGAGTCAGCAGGACCGGTAAAAGGGACATGCAACTATTGTAAACAGCCAGGACATTACATACACGATTGCCCAGTCCTGAAGCGTAATATCGCCACAGGTATTACAAAAGAAAGACCACGGCCACCTAGACAGGATCAGAATGAACAAGGAGCACCGCAGCATGCACAGTCCATGCCAGCTCCACAACAGTCTATACAGTTTGTGCCAGCCGCACCAGCGTTGCCTATTGCTGCCACACAAACCACAACACGACAGCTGTACCAGACCGCACAGTATGACTATCCTGATTATCAACGATACGCATGAACCAGCCTAGAGAGGGAAGTTGACTTACCCCTTATCGAGGTCCCAGTAGACCAAGAAGGACCTTATGTACATAGTGAATTATTAGGCCAAGATAGAAAATTTTTACTTGATACAGGGGCAAGTCGAACAACCATAAAACGTAGTGAAGTTCCAGGGGCACCCCTCTCAGGCTCACAGAATATTTCCCTTGGTTTTTCAGGAAAACCTATTGTGAATGAAGTATAACAGCCTCTTCCACTTACGATAGGACCCTTGACCAGAACTACAGATTTATTGCTTACTAAATCATGTCCAGAAAACTTGTTAGGTATAAAAACACTGAAAGCTCTAGGAGCTATAATATGTTGTTCTCCGGAAGGAGTAAGATTGTTTTTACGTGATTTCAAAGGTCACTATGTGTCTCGAGACATGGATTCCCGACTGCAGACTTTGCCCACACATTTATGGGCACAAGGCCCTACTGATGTTGGTTGCATGAACATTACACCCTATCGAGTCACACTAAAGGCAGGAGTGGTACTACCACGAATGCGACAATACAAGTTACCCCCAGATGCTGTAATGGCTTTACTGCAAATCATTGACGAGCTTATTGGCCAAGGAGTGGTTGTGGAGACCGACTCCAATGTATGTAATTCACCGATAATTCCGATTCTTAAACGAACTGATCCAAAGGCTCCCCTAGTATATCGATTGGTTATTGATCTGCGCGAATTAAATAAATGTATTGTACCACAATACCCCGTAGTTCCAGACATCTCTTCATTACTGACAGCTATTGATTCCGAAGCAACATTCTTTACTGTAATTGATCTCAAGAATGCCTTTTTCAGCGTCCCAATAGATCCGGAAAGCCAATACTTGTTCGGATTTAGTTTAAATGGACGAAGCTTTAAATTCACACGCGCACCTCAAGGATTTACAGAAAGCCCCAGCATCTATAGCCAAGCACTGAAACGAGAACTTGACAGTATACACATGCCAGTCAACACTGCTCTGCTTCAATATGTCGATGATCTGCTGATCACCGCCCGAAGCGAACCTGAATGTGAAAAAGCATCACTGACGGTTTTACAATTTTTAGCCAAAAAGGGGCACAAGGTGTCCCCTTCTAAGCTGCAATTCTGTGTCCAGCGAGTTGTTTATCTTGGACACTCGCTGTCCAAGGAGGGAAGGCAGCTTACACCAGATCGCATCCAGCTAATTGCAAATATGCCAATACCCAAGACGCAAAAGGAGGTGCGGGCTTTCATAGGCCTCACTTCGTATTGTAGGCAGTGGATCCCTCAGTATGCATTTCTAGCAAAACCACTCATTCAATTAACAACACAGGAGGCAGCCACATCGACTGTCCTCCCTTGGACTCAGGAACACACACTAGCTTTTGAAAGCTTAAAGAAAGCTCTATGCCAAGCACCTGTTTTAGCAACACCATGTTATAGAAAACATTTTACACTCTTTGTTACAGAACGAGAAGGTACTGCCTTGTCAGTACTCACACAGGAACAAGCAGGATCACACAAACCGTGTGCTTATTTTTCTAGTACATTAGATCCCGTAGCTCAGGCTCTGCCTGCGTGCCTGAAATCAGTGGCAGCAACAGCTTTAGCAATCAGACAAAGCGATGCCATAGTGTTGGGACATCCATTGACAGTCCAAGTACCACATGCAGTAGAGGTTCTTGTGAATCGAACGCAAACACAACATTTGACTATAGCGCGACTTACAGGGTATGAATTAACATTGTTTCAGCCACATATAGAAATCAGACGTTGTAGTACATTGAATCCTGCCACACTGTTACCTGTAAATGGAACAGACCCACTAGCTCATGACTGTATTGAAGTTATTACAATAACGACGAAACCCAGACAAGATTTGACAGACGTCCCATTGTCAGATCCAGACCTGACGTTGTATGTAGATGGTTCATGTATGAGAACAGGTACAGGAGAGTTAGTGGCCGCTTATGCAGTCACAACAGACACTGAAATTATTGAAACCAAGTGTATAAATACCTTGTCCGCTCAAGCAGCAGAGCTCGTCGCTCTGACACAAGCCTGTATTCAAGCCACAAATAAAAAAGTCAACATATACACTGATTTACGTTATGCATTCGGAGTTGTACATGACTTCGGCGTGCTGTGGCGAGAGAGAGGTTATTTAACTTCTCACGGTGCCCACATTCAGCACGGACCCCTCATTCATGCTCTGTTAGATGCAATACATTTACCCACTGCAATATCGATTATGAAATGCAAAGCTCATATGAAAGTTACTGATATCATTTCTCAAGGCAATGATTTAGCTGACAGAACAGCTAAACAGACTGCGCAAACTCGCACATCCGACATGACAAAGACAATAGTCCAGACGCCAACACATTGCATGATGGTTAAGGATCCCCCTCTTGATGTAATTGACATACAGACACATGCTACTCCAGACGAAATAAGGAAATGGACTGAGTTAGGAGGGATCCAAACGGATCAAGGATGGATGACGAAGGAAAAATCTGTGTGGTTCCTTCCTGATTCAATGGTCCAAGTCATTATTAACACTGTCCATAGTCCAGCACATCTAGGAGAAAAAGCTATGCTAGACAGCATTCAACACATTTGGTTCAACAAGCATTTACGAGCAGCAGCGAAACAAAAAGTTCGTACCTGTATGATCTGTTGTCAGTTCAACCCAGGAAAAAGCGTTCCCGTAGAACAGGGTGGATTTCAGCCTCCTGATCACCCTTTTGAAATCCTCCAGATGGATTATATCCAGATGGAACGATGTCGAGGATTCAAATATGTTCTCGTAGTTGTCTGTGCTCTTTCCCGTTGGACAGAGGCATACCCGGTTTCAGATTACACTGCCCTGACTACTGCCAAACAGTTAGTTCGAGAATTCTTCCCACGATACGGTTTACCACGTGCTGTCTACTCGGATAACGGCCAGCCGTTCTCATCCGAACTAATGAAACACGTTTCACTTTTGTTAGGCTATCAGTGGAAATTCCACTGTGTCCGACACCCCGAGGCAGCAGGTCTCGTGGAAAGACATAATCAGACCCTGAAAATTAGATTGTCCAAAATATGCAGGGAGAAAGGTGTCGACTGGGTAATAGCTTTACCAGTTGCGCTCTTTTACATGAGAATGGTAGCACACTCTCGAACAGGGCTATCCCCTTATGAAGTGATCTTTGGTAGACCACCAAATATGTGGGGGACGCCTATACCACGCAAAATAACTGATATTGACTGTAATATGCTGACAGATTATTTGGCTTCCTTGATGTCTGCACTACAATCTTGTCGTTCACAGGTAGCTGCAGCTTTTCCTGACAACACTGAGGTGAAACCCCATGACGTAATTCCGGGGGATCTCGTTTTAGTGAGGAACTTTGATCGAAAAACTCAACTGGATCCTAGGTGGAAGTCGCCGCAATTGGTCCTGCTCACGACAAGGACAGCCGTGAAGATCGAGGGCAGAAAAGGCTGGATACATTCAAGTCATATCAAGAAATTCCATGGACTACCATCGGATATAAATGCCACACCTCGTGTGTCTTCACCCATTGACTCAAAACTTCCTTTTGTTGAATCAAGCAGTCACGAACAATATAAACTAAAACTCAGATCTAACCAGTCGGGAGATTTGATTGTTTAAGTCCTCTTCAAGGTGAAGCGGTTGAATTTGTCCCTGACATGTACTCCTTAGATCTGAATAGAGAAAACACCCGAAAAATGTTGAAACGACATGATTACTGTAAATCACTGCGTAGTCATTGCACAGTGACGTTATTAATTTTGTTTTTCTTAAGTCTTTTAATAATTATTGCAAGTATATTGTTGCACATATATTACCCTATTTCTAAACATGTCTATAATGTTACTGCTGAACATTCTTTTAGTGACCTACCTCCGCATGAATTGTCGTATAGATTTGCGCTGCGCAATAACACTTTTATTAGTATGTTACATCATTCCCATCAGACTAGTAATGCTACCAATTGTTGGATATGTGGCCGACTCCCTCCCTATCAGAACTATAAAGGAATTCTACCTCTCTTTCCATACCCGTTCACACACAACGGCTCCTGTGGAGCATGGTTTAGTTTAATAATGAAGTATATGGATTAGGTAATTTTACGCTTAATCTTATGATCCTAAATGTCGAATCCGAAGCTACTCCAATTTTGCCTGCCATGTCAGTATTTCCAGTAAAAGGTGAATTATGTGTAAGAAAGAATGGTTCCATACATATGGGCCATAGTAAATGCACCACTGTAGTAGAATTCAGTGATCAAGGCAAGTCGACATTTAGAGCTTCCCGCCATTCCTATTTTATATGTGGTCAGACGGCATATGTACGTTTGCCTCTAGACTGGGATGGTACCTGCTACATTGGATTCCTTTTGCCACCTGTTTTTCTAGCTCCTCCTGATTATTACAGAAATACTCATTTAGTACACAATAGAGAAAGGAGAGATCTCCCGATAGTCGATTACACTGAAACAGCATGGGAAAAATACACAGATTTCAATAAAGGTCTCTTTCCCTATATAGGTACCGTTACTAATAGTAAGCTGATACGTAGATTAACTAGAACCCTTGAAGCAGTAGTGAACGAAACTATTTCCGCCTTAGGCAATTTAACAGAAGAGCAGTCTGCTATGCGGATTGTTGTGCTTCAAAATCGTCTTGTCCTTGACGTCATCCTGGCCGATAGGGGCGGAGCTTGTAGGGTCATCGGATCAAGCTGTTGCATTTTCATACCAGAAAATTCGCCATCTGTATATAAAGCTATAACCCGTCTTCATAAGATTGTGAGCCAGATACACCAGAATCCAGGCACTTGGACTTGGTCCGGGTGGTTTTGGAGCGTGTTATCAGCCTGGGGATGGAGAGTTCTATCCTTCCTAGGTATTGGCCTTCTCATACTATTCAGTTGCTGCTTATGCCTACAATGTGGACCAGCGATTTGTGGTCTGTGTGCCACTTCGTATATTCCACATCAAGATTTTCATTCAAGATCCCAGAAGAAAAAAGAAGAACAAATGATGCTATATGAACAGATCAATGGATTGATGAAGATTGATATCTCTTGACGGGCAAGTAGGGGACAAGGAGGGAATGTGGAAATATGGATTTTTCTGGTCAGTTATGTCCCCTATCTTGGACCCCAACGGTTCTATGTGCATGTTACAAATACATGTATGTTCCCTCCAGTTCCAGTTATAAAGACGCAAACACATGTGCGTCCACCGTCAACATGTCCTCTTTCAGATCAGCCATGAATGGACCGGATATTCCATTCCTAAGTACGAAAGGCCACCGGCTTTATATGGTTCACTTATGCCATTTTTACAGTCCAGGCGAGTAGGCCCTGATTCTGTCATCAAGCTTTCCTTTCTTTCTGCCTCTGAAGCTCCAGTCTGAGCCTGCATCTGTAACCATGAACTTTGTCCCATTCCCTGCGCGGCTCACGGTGCCTGACATCAGCTTGCCGCCTGCCAAGACCTGTATTTCACCTTCGAAATTATCTGCTCCGCTCCCTGCCCAATGCATTCCTCTCTAGTAGCTTAAAGTAAACATTCTTCCAGCTACCGAGCAAAGGCCCGGCTTCTCTGTCTTTATGCAAGTAATTCATAGCCCTGTTACTATGGAAGATTCCTGCCCTCGCATCTAGTGTAGACACTTAGACGCTTGTACACGCACTAACAGTCAGTATAGTCAGTATAGAATAAGATTCTACTCTAAGAGACCTCTCTTTTGGATAACATAGTTCTTTAAACATAGGATGTTAGATATGATTTGGGATTAGGTTGACTTGACCCTCCAGACTTCTGTCGCCACATGTAGAGCTAAATGTCAAGTCCCCTTCACCCCCTAGTTGCACGTCAATCATACGTCATGCTGCTGTGCGCGCATCTCTGCCAAGTATTTCTGCTGACATTGCGAAATTATTTCATAGGTCCACCCATATGTGACATCACAACCAATGACGTTTCCTTGTTACTCCCAATTACGCCTCCTTCAGCTACGCATGTGAAATGTTATCTTTGCTATCAATTGTTACGCCTCTTGCATTTGCCTCACTGTAATGCCTATTGTATAAAAGTGATTAATTATCAATGATGTGTGTGCTTCACTTCCTGAACCTTCGTGGTGATGGAACTTGGAGGCCATGATTCGAATCGTTCATTGGAATAAAGCCCATTCCGAACCTCTAATACCACGGATTCTGCCTCTTACTTATTGAGCTATCTTTATTATGTTCTGTATCAAATTAAGTCCCGGTAATTAAATTATTTACCACAGCACGGTGAGGTGCGGATCGTCGGCTGGCGGACTGGTGACCTGCGAGAGATTCCCCCGCAACGAAGGTACACGGGGAGACTGGCAATCGGCTGCATCGTGACCCTGCCTGTCTATGAGCGCCGAGCCTGCCGGCGCTTGCTGCGGTGGACGACGGTGGTGGCCATGGCGGCTGGAGGCAATGGTGGCGGACATGGGACCCTGCGGCGCCCGAGAGCCCGGTGAGTGACCTGGTGTGGCAGACCCCACTCTGGCTGCGAGGTTGCGGACGGACACCTGGTGGGCGCCTGGCTGCTGCCCCTCGGGGTTGAAGAGGACTGCTGTGGTGGCGGAGGCGACCCTGGAGGGCGTGCTGTGGCCCTGAAAACTGCACCGGACGGCCGGGATCAGAGTGAGGAGCTTGGGGAGTTGGCCGCTTGCCTGCTGCTGGGTGCGCTGGGGTGGCCGTTGTGGACTAGGCGGAGCGCGGCCTGGAGGACTTTGGCTGTCGGTTGCCCACGGCTCGCGACGCACTTCCCCCGCTGGTGACGCTGCCCTGCGCCCTGACACCCTTGGCGTTGGCCCAACCCGTGGCAGTGGGACTGGGCCCCTTTGATATCAGCATCTGGAGGTGCCTGGAGCCCCGGCCGGCCTCGTGCACCACTGGACCCTCTGAATGCCATCGGCGCAGCAACTGGCCATGGGGCGGCTTCGGAATAAGCACGCCGAGACCAGGCTGAGGGCGGAAGGTCTTGACGCGGCGCCGGGGCGCTCTGCTGGGACTGTGGCGCCGCCTGCGTCGACCCTGGAAGCCAAAATGGACGCCATGCTGGCAGCGGTCGACCGACTGGGCAATACGCTGGAACAAACTCGAACCTCCCTGGAGTCCCGGATTGACAAAGTCACGGTTGACTTCACCTTGCTCCACGCCGACCATCGCAAGCTGGCGGACACTGTTGCCAGTCACAGTCAGGCGCTACAGGATGTGCAGCCGATAGTGCGCAACCACTCTGCCACTTTGCAGGACCTGATAGACAGCGTTAACACTCTCGAGGACCGTGCGGAGGATGCGGAGGGCCGCTCTCGACGCCAGAACATACGAGTTGTGGGCCTGGTGGAAGGTGAGGAAGAAGTTCGTTGAAGGCTGGTTACGGGACATCCTGCCCCCAGGAGTGCTCTCTCCGCAGTTCGTGGTGGAGCGGGTGCACAGAGTACCGATGCCGAGACCTGTCCCTGGGGCCCGGCCGCGTCCTTTCCTGTTTCGCCTCCTCAACTACCAGGACCGGGACGTGATCCTCCGGGAAACAAGGAAAATGGGTGCCCTGACGATAGGGGGTGGCACAGTGATGCTGTTCCCGGACTACACTGCGACCGTTCAGAAGTGGAGGAGCAACTATCTGGAGGTGAAACGCCGGCTCCGTGAACTGCAAATCCAATATTCGCTGCTGTTCCCCTCGCACCTCAGGGTGGTCACGAAAGATGGGACACGCTTTTTAGACGCCCCGTCTGATGTCTGGGACTGGCTGGAGGAAACGGGCCAACATGGTGGCCCCCGGCCCGCAGACCCGGGGCCCGTGGGGCGTAGGGAGAAAAGACTGAGACGACGGAGACAGAGGGACCGACTTGATGCGGCGGGGTTGAGTCCCCCGGCGGCCCCGAGTCCGGAGAGGATGCGCATGGAGTGGCTGGAGGCCCTTGAAGCGGTGGCCACTCTGGGATCCGTGAGCAGCCAGGGGGACGTAGCGGCTCGCACACACAGTGACACTGAGACTGACCTGTCCTCCTCCCCGTCCATCATGATTCCGGAAGACCAGGTGTTGCCGGAGGTGACCCCCCTGACGGCCGACCTTCTGGGGTGAACTCTTGTCTGATTGCATTGTGTTCAATGCAGGTACCCCGAGGTGGTGGGCGGACTGCTGCGGACTACTCTTGGGGGAGGGGGGCTTCCTGCCTCTATTGCCTCCGGGATTGTGGTTCTGTGGCTCTTTATGCTTCCATGGCTTGGCAGGTTGGGGTGCTGCGGGGGTCACGGGGGCTAGAGGGGCAGTACGGGTTCCCTTAAACGTGAGACAGGGTTGGGAGTCCACGCATGTCTTGGTCGCGGGGAAGCGGGGTGGTGGCGATTCCCACACACACTCCTCTGGGGAGCGGTTGAGCGATTGGCAGCCCTATAGGTACACGAGGCTCTGACAGGGGTAACATGGGGTTCTTACAGGCCGGGACCAGCAGTATTGCCCTTTAGCCCCTCACTAAAACATATTTGACCTGGTAGTTCACAGGCGATTGAGTCTTACATGTTTGGACGAACGCCCGTTATGGAGTTCCTTTTGTTAATCTTACCTTTACTTTTGTCTCTTTGCATTCTGCAGTGTTCTGCAGTTTTCTTGCACACCATGTTCTTGCGGCAGGCTGTCTGGGTAACAGTACTCTTGGTCTCCCCTCCTCCTCCCCCCGGCTGGCCCGCTTCGGCCTGTGGGCCTGGCGTTGTCCGCACTCCGCACTGATGGCTGACACTGCGATAGTCACATGGAACATTAGAGGCATGCACACACCGGCCCGCCGATACTCTGTTTTTGCCTACCTGCAGAGGCACAGGATAGGGGTGGCCCTTCTCCAAGAGACACACATGACACGGCCAGAGTTGGACAAGCTGCGCGCTCGGTGGAGGGGGCAGCTTTTTGGGACCACATATTCTGCGCATGCTCGGGGTACGTTGGTTTGGGTACGGGCGGGCACACCATTCACATGCTCCGAAGTAGTGCTTGATCCTACTGGCTGATACACGTTGGTGTGGGGGAGGCTCAACGGGCACTCTGTACTCTTGGGATCCATCTATGCCCCGAACGTTGAACAGCCGTCGTTCCTTGACCAACTCTCGGTGGCCTTGACCCCGTATGTGGGTCTTCCCTGGTTACTGGGCGGGGACTTTAACGCAGTGTTGGACACGAGCCTTGACAGATCCTACCCGCCACTCCGTAGCACACAGGCAGTCTCGAACGCGAGGAACCTTACTGATTGGCTGTCGCGATGGGCCCTGCATGACGTCTGGCGTACCTTACATCCCACTGACCGGCTCTATTCATATTACTTGGCGGTGCATGACCTTCACGTCCGCCTTGACAGGGTGGTGAGCTCTCCGTCGCTGGACCCTTTGATAATCCAGGCGGACTACCTGGGCCGGACCCACTCTGACCACAATCCTCTTAGGCTGCGTCTCTGCTGTGATCTGGGGAGACCCCCCATTCCCACATGGCGTTTGCAACCGGCCGCTCTTGAGGACGCGGAGTTTCGGGCTTCGCTCGGCACAGCGGTCGAACAGTTCTTTGACCTCAATGAGGGTACGGCGGGGAGCACGTTGACAGAGTGGGACGCACACAAATCTACCATGCGGGGACACTGCCTGGGGGCGACGGGGAATATCCGTAAGCAGCTTACGTTACTGCTCACCGCTTTGGAAACTCGGCTAATGGCATGCGAACGCCATGGCGAGGAAGGAGGTCGTGACTCAACCAGGCTGGCCCAGCTCCGGGCACGCCATGCTGAGCTGCTGGAGAGATTGCGTTGCCATAAATACGCTGCCCATTCGGCACGGGTCCACGCCACGTCTGATAGGGCGGGGCGGTTGCTGGCCTGGTTGATCAGGCAGGAATCGGGCTATGCGCCAATAGCCTCCATCCGTGTACCGGACGGGACACTGGTGCACACGCAGCGGGAGATCCATCAGATACTCACGGCGCAATACAAAGCCCTGTACACTTCAGTGGGGCATCGGCAGGCACAGGATCTCGATCTGTTCCTGGGGGCCGCCGGCCTCCCCACGATTCCGGATGCCCACCAGGAAACGTTAGACGGTCCCCTCACTCTGGAGGAGATAGGGGACGCGGTGGCCTCACTGGCTTCTGGCAAGGCGCCTGGGCTGGATGGTCTCCCGGCAGAATACTACAAGGCATATCGGGAATCTCTGGTGCCCAGACTGCACGCGTTATATCTCACGGCCCTTGAGGAAGCTACCCTGCCCGTCTCCATGAGGGAGGCCTACCTGATCTCTTTACCCAAGCCAGGGCGTGATCCTACTAATCTAGGGTCCTATCGCCCCCTCGCCCTCCTCAACACCGATTATAAAATCCTGGCCAAGGTCCTGGTGGAGCGGCTGGCCCCCACTGTACCTGTACTGGTGCACAGGGACCAGAATGGGTTCGTGCCGAAGCGCAGCACCTCGCTTAATCTCCGCCGGTTCTTCCGTGTTGCCGCGCATGGCGCACAGCATTGGCCGAGAGCGGGCTGTTTAGTGTTAGACCTTGAAAAAGCCTTCGATTGCCTTGAGTGGGGGTATCTGGTGGCGGCATTATCGCACTATGGACTAGGCCTCGGGTTCCTACAAATGGCGGCGCTCCTCTACAAGAATCCTGTGGTCCGGGTGAGAACTGGCCCATACATCTCTGAGGTTATCCCGGTTGGCCGAGGTACCAGGCAGGGGTGCCCTCTCTCGCCCCTCCTTTTTGCGCTTGCCATAGAGCCCTTAGCGGCCACCCTGCGGAGGGTGTTGACGGACGGCATTCCCATGGGCGATACCACCCACCAGGTCTCCTTATACGCGGATGACCTTCTGATCTTCGTACGGGACGTGGCGAACATTTCGGGGGACCTTGAGCGGGTTCTCACGGAATTTGCAGCGCTATCCGGGTTGAGGGTGAATGCGGCCAAATCGTGCCTTTACCCGTTCTGTGCTGATGCTCTGGATCCCCGGTTTCATCTAGGGGGTGTGCCTGTCAGGTGGCAGCCGGACACCTTCCGTTACCTGGGCATCCAGGTGTATAGGCGGCCAGCTGACCTGGTGGAGTGCAACTTGGGCAGGGCGGTAACGGCGATCAGGGCCCAGATGCGTTTCTGGGGCACCCTCCCTCTCGCGGTCACCGGCCGCATTGCACTGGTCAAAATGGTGGCCCTGCCCAGACTCCTCTACTACTTTGCTAACCTGCCGATCTACATCCCGGCGTCCTTCTTCGCCACCCTGGAGCGCTCCCTCCGGGATTTTGTATGGGGCAACGCACGCCACATAGTGGCGCTCTCTAAGTTATACCTCCCCACGGGTCAGGGGGGACTTGCGATGCCGTGCTTTGCGCACTATTACCTAGCAGCGCAGCTGCAATGGGTGGCCAGGTGGTTGGCCGACAGGGAGAGGGATGACACGGCGTCCACGGAGCCGCCGCTCCCCCTGGCGGATATTATTGCGTCGTTCCACCCGACGGCCAGAATGGTCAAGCCGGGTCCCCTTCTTGTGGCAGTGGCCTACAAGTGCTATCGGCGTGCCCTCTACTTGACCCGGTCGCATACCCCGTACACTCCCGCCATGCCAATTGAGGGTTCGCCTAGTGGTCAGGGGATCCTGCGCTCGACGGAGCTTGCGGAATGGCACGCGGCGGACATCTGCACACTAGGGGACCTCTACCGCGATGGTGCGCTTATCCCGTTCGCTCAACTAGCGGAGGAGACGGGGTTACCAGTCGGTCAGTTCCTCCGTCACTGCTCGCTAATCGCGACACTGATGAACCGGTGGGATGCTCTTCAGGAGGAGCTGGCACAGCACCTCATGATGCAGTACCTCCATGTCATGGGACGGGGCAGTCACATGATTCGTTGGTTCACGGCCTCCCTGCGCACACAGGTGGCGACGGACCTGTCTCCTTTGCGTGGTAAATGGGAGGCGGATCTGGATCGCCCCATGGCCGACAAGGAATGGAGGGATGCGCTATGGGGACCCACGCGGGTTCCCAGGAACTTGCGGTTTCGCCAAATTCAGTATTTCATACTGCACAGAGCATATCTCACTCCCGACTCTATCAACCGCTATTTCCATTGCGCGGACGCGGACTGCCCACGCTGCAAGGCTCTGGATGCTGGACTGGTGCACATGTTATGGAGTTGTCCAGCGCTAGACTCGTATTGGCGGACGGTGCATGGAGCGTTAAGTACCTGTGCCGGCCCGCTGGCGCGGCGGGAATGGCCGGCCTGTTTGTTACACTTGTTTCGTAGAACTCCCCCCACGAAGGTTGCCTGTCGCTTCCTCGACCTGGGTCTGATCGTGGCGAAGCGATTAATCACTAAGCGCTGGAAGGCGGCTGAGCCCCCCGTGCGCAGGCGTGGCGGAGTTCCCTGCTGGTGTGGGCGGGGGCGGAGGGTACGGCCCTTTTGCGGGAAAAAACGTTGGGCCTTAGACGCACACCTATAGCGAATCAGTGGGACGTACACTTACAGGCCCTGATGCAGCTGGATGGGGATGCCCTGGGACTCTGTGGGGCACGTACTGTGGAGGCACTCCCTGAGGAGGAGGGGAACGGAGGTGAGCCTGGGGGACCTAATTTGGGGACTGGTGGGGAGGTCCTCGTCGAGCCGGGCAGATGTGCGGACATTGACAATTGCCTTTAATGGAACTGTATGTAACGAGAGGTGGGGGCCGGGTGGGGAGGGGTGGACAGGGGGAGGTACCTTGGGGGTCATGTGGTTGAAGACCAAACCTGCTGCTGCTGTTATGCTGGGCTTCTGTTGTTTTGCCTTTTTCTTTTCGCTGTTCTATGGATCTGTTTAAATGTGGGCGGTGGTCCTGAGACCTATCAGCTTATCTTGCATCTCCCATGGGGGTGGCGTTTGATCCTGTGGTTCGCCGTATTCACAATTGGCGGGGACTCCTCTGAGTAACTGACTCATTGCCTGTGAGATGTTCCATTTATGACTTATGCTATGTCTATATTAACGAAATGCCAGATTTCATAATAATAGGATAGATCGAGCCTATTGTCTAGATTTTGTGATCTTAGAGCCCTGATGAATGCCCCGGACCGGATAGTTATTGTGGACAGAAATATGTTGGCTAATATAAGATGGGTTTGAGCCTTTGTTCTCTGTTTACCCGCCTGATGCAGTGTTTTTAGACATACTTAGAGTCCTCACTAATAAAGGTGATAATCAAGGAAATCTAAGGAATTTTTAGATTGTCTGGATCCTGCTTTGTTCAGTAGCTTTATTCAAGAATTCCCTCCTAACACCAAGTCTTCGAGGAATTCGAATCCGCTCTGGTGGTACCATCTTACCAGGGTGAGGAGAGGTTGCTGATGGTGAAGCATGACACTATTATGCATGTGAGGTATCCTCTTCCATAAAAGGATGGCTTTCCCACTCAGGCAAAATCCTGTTATGTAACATTTTGGAAACTGTCTCCCTTAGGACTCTTTGGTTTATCTTGTGTATAGTAAGCACCAGTACCTGGGGGGTGGGGGGGACATATGGAGCATATACTTCACCTCTCTATTTAGTGAAAATAGTATAATGTGTAGTGTTCAGTTACATGTAGAACTGGATGCATTCCTTGATGTTATTAAGGAAGATTATGTTTCCTACTGCAGTGAAGTGCACTCCATCTTGCTTGTAGATACCTGGCATATCAAAACAGATAGTACTATGGTAAATAGAGCCCACGCCAATGCTCATGAAGAAATGCAGAAATCACTTTATCAACATGCTTCCAGGACTCCTCAATCTTACGATAAATCAGTTTTGACCATTGCAGTTTTTGCCTTTGACAGATATTAGGGTATACAAAGGCTGTGTGAAGAAAAAGAGATATCAGTTCTGAAAAGGTCTCCTTCCTTTAGATTTCAAGAGCAACCCCCTGTGATTGTATCTAGGTCTTTGCCACCACAGTGTACTATCATGAGATCTGGTTGCTCACAATTCAAAATGCTCTCAATTATTGGTAACAGTTGATGCCACTTCATAACTCTGTGGCCAATCCAAGTTTGTCAATATCACAATTAACTGACATATTCTGTAGCCCAGTCAATGACACTGTTTCCTAAAATCCAGAAGCAAACCATGATATTGAATTGGGAAAGCAGTCACAAGAGAAGTGCTCAGCAGAATGAATATTCAGGAAGAGCATGGAGTTACATGAAAGGACAAAAAATGGGAGGGAGGCAGAAATACACATGTTAATGCTGGATGTTTAACTCACAAAAAAGAGAGGTAGGAGGATCAAGTGCCACTTCGACATCCGTCAATGACTATGAAATCACTACATAGAAGAGGGACTGTGTGCATGTAGAATGCTAAAAGTTGAAGAACTAGGGGAATCACACAAGGGTGTTAAAACTGCCCTCACACACAGAGACCTGGGTCATGCTTCATCATAGGGCTGCTAAAACACCTCCGTGTAGACCAACGCTGGCGGTGGAGGAATAGGGAGGGGGAAGACAATACAACACAAAAGCGGCAAATAATGTGGGGATCACAATTGAAAATAGATGCAGAAATGGTGATTTTAAAACTGGCTTCAGGGAGTCCCTCTACTAGTTTTAATATTGGGTACCCTATGCAGAATACAAAGTGGTCACACCTGGACCAGTGGATGGCGGTTTGGAAAACCTGTAATGCGTTACCAACCCATCCACTCCGCAGAAAATGTCGAAATGTTTCAGCCGGCAAAATATAATTGCCCGGCTTTTATCAGGACTTCACTACTGAATGACCCCAAAGGTACTAAGCCTACCTCCTATATTCAGGGATGGAGGGCAAACAACCTTGTTGAGTAACTTACTCTGAGCACTTTAAGGTAGAGCGCCTTGCTCTCCAAAGTGGAACCAAGTTCATATAAAATCTAAACTTGAACTGGCGGGGGAGCGAGGGCAGCTCCCAATAGTCACACTTTCGTCAAGGTGAGCTGCGTCCTCTCCATGCGTCTCTCCCGCTAGGCTCACACGGGCAATATTGTTGATTGCCCCCAGGAAGTATAAGAACAGCCCTGGGCTGTTTTCAGCCAGAGTAACGGAGTTACTTAAAATGTTGATGAGGAGGCATTGCCCATGTTGATGATATATATCTGATGGACGATGAATTAATGGAACTCCTGGACAGAGTAGATCGCATAGTTCTGGGGTTTTCTACAAATATAATAAAAAAAAAATTACAAATTGCCCATCCTAATGTCCTATTTTTAGAATACAAATTGTCAAGTGAAGGCAAAAGCCTAGTGACCTATTTTTTAGAACAAATGTGCTTTGCTTCACCCTCCAAAAACTCTCAAAAGACTACAATCCATTTTAGGATTTAAAAAATTTGGCAGAACATACATTTTGGATAATGCAGAATGTGTGGGAAAATTCCCACAGCAGTACAGACTGCTGTAGTGAGAGAGAGCTCTAGCACAGGGTAAACCATAATTATTGTAACCCTGGTACCGACCTTAGAGGCCGTCACCAAAGCAAGCGTTCTGAATTCCAAAGCTTTATACCCACATTGGATACAATGGGCTGACTCTCTCACTACAACAGATGTAGACTACAGATTTGACTCTACATCAAAAACACAAGCCAGTGTGCACACAAATATCCTCCGCTGAATAAAATAATGCCTCTAAATCATTATGAACTCATCATTTATACTGATGGTTCTACTCAGTCTGCCATAGGGACAAAGCGCCAATATTCTGCTGCATGCACAATAGTAAAGGGGCGCATGCATGATGGAAAATTCCATCCTGAAAAAAAACACACACAGTCCTTGGTGACTGCACTGCGCAGCAGGAAGAACCCAAGACCCTGATACTGGCACTGGAGAATACGGATCATGGATTCCACACACTTATAGTGTGTGATTCATATTATTGTGTCCATTCATACAATGAATACCTTCACTACTGGGGCCAAACTGTATTTCAAGATTCTAGGGGTTGCAAATTTAAGCACAAGATGCTTTGGGAACAAGTGGCAAAGCTGAAAGATTGCTTGCCAACGGCTCATATAATACACACTGAGCCGTGGGCATTCACATTATAGGGAATTCCATGGCTGACGAAGCCTCTAATGTGACAGTTCATTCTGTTGCAGTTGCTGCACTCACTCGTTCTTGTCTGAGAATAGACAGAGACATCATGGTGGCTGTTAATGCTGCGTGCAATGACACACACCTGCCGAAAGGCTTTACACTCATGTACTCCTACAAGTTAGATGCACAAAACAGAGTCTGAGTCATGCCAGAGTCCTGCCCGTCTGCGCTCGTCCGCGTCGAGGCCGGACTAGGCCGGGTCGGGCATCGCGCCGCCGCAGGCTGTTATTGTATGATGTCTCGTACACCGTTACAGGTTAGATATTCACGGACTACTCTGCTCAACCTGCGCAATCGGGCACCTTGTAGGCCCTGTTCATTACACCCTCTTTCCGGTCCAGTGAATTGCTCTGACTGTGCCTTTCAATTGTTATCACACACCCCTATTGCTGCTCATAGGAAATCTTCCTTGGGGTGCTTAGGCTGTTTATTATCACCTTTGGATATTTCTCAGCCTCCCATTAACCTCAAGATCTGCCATCTTAATGTAAGATCGCTAGTTAGACATTACGGGGATGTGCATAATTTACTTACCGATGCTGCCCCTGATATACTGTTCATGTCTGAGACCTGGCTACATGAGGATGCCGCGGTTGCGATTAACTTAGCTCTTCCTTCGGAGTATACGATCTTTACTCTCAATCGCAACTCTAGAGGAGGTGGCATTGCGGCCGCTATTAAATCATGCTTTCCATGTGTTTGGAAGCCGCTGGACATAGCTGGCTGCGAATGTGCCCACTTCCGTATCTCGGTCAGCCCTCATTTTATTTTTTCCGGGCTACTTATCTACCGACCCCCGGGTCCTGACGCTGCCTTTAGGCTAGCTCTACCAGAGGTCGTTAGTGCATTGGCTTTGAATGCAGCTAATTTTAGCATTATGGGAGATTTAAATCTCCATTTTGACTCTCCCCTTTCTCCTGCCGTCAGCAGCACTCTTGCAGATTTGGAAGCACTCCAGCTGCATCAGCTTGTCGATCACAGCACTCATGATGGTGGCCATATATTGGACCCCATCTTCACCAACCTTATGTCAGCCAAAGTGCTGCCTCCCAAGCCTATGGCGTGGACCGACCACCATCTTGTTGAGTTTCACCTTGCAATTAAGGACTCTCCGAATAAAATATCGGCGCCTGTGTCATTGAGACGCCCATGGAGCAAGTTGAACTTAGCCGAGTTTCATCGGATCCTTGGCCAACAAACTCTTGGTCCTTTCTCTGACGTTGAATCAGACTACGATCTTTTCTGTAACTGGCTGACTGATGCGCTGGACCTTTTGATTCCAACTACGGAGATCCAATGTCGCCGTGGTGACCTTGCCCTTGGTACGACGATGCACTTCGGCTCTTAAAGAAATCTTGCAAACAAGCCGAAAGAGCTTGGCGCAAATCTTATTTACTTGATAAGAAATTGGAGTACCGTGCTAAGATTAGGCTCTATCATAGAGCGGTCTGTAAAACTCGGGCCGCCTACTTTTCTCGTGAATTTAATCTTAGCACTAACCCTACTAAATTAATCTTCAGGGTCCTTAAGGATCTTACAACTAGCAGAGCTTCACTTGATGAGATCCGTTCTGCATCACACTGTGAGAACCTCGCCGCTTTTTTCATGGAAAAGGTGGCAGGTATTTATCGATCCTTCCCTAACTCACTTGCCCCTTTGGATAATGGAGTATCTCCTCCGTTGACTACGCCGGCTCTTTGCTCTCTCCCTGAGCTCTCCCGGGAGGACTTTACAAAAATTGTGGCAAAGGTTAAGTCAGGCTCCCCTAGGGATCCCCTCCGTCCTGCTCAGTTTAGAGAATCTGCGTCTCTTTGGTTCTCTCCACTGCATGACCTTGTTAATTTGTCTCTAACAACCGGCTCTGTTCCTGTAAGCTAGAAAGAGGCGCAGGTGATGCCTATTTTGAAAAAAACAGCTCTGGACCCATCCAAACTGGAAAACTATCGCCCCATATCGCTTCTTCCCTTGGGCGGCTAAATTGACTGAGGTTCACGTCAATGCCATTCTATCTGATCATCTCCATCGCGCTGATATTCTGGACCCTACTCAGAACGGCTTCCGACCCGGCCATAGCACGGAGACGGCATTGCTTTTTATGGTCGACCATTTACGAACTTTGGTCGACTCTGGTCAAACGGCGGCACTGGTACTTCTTGACCTCAGTGCCGCGTTTGACACCGTCTCCCATGCTATTCTATTACAACGTTTGGGCGAGGCTGGTGTCGGTAGCACGGCACTGGAATGGTTTAGATCATTCCTATCGGATCGCACGTTTAGGGTTGTTACACCCCCTTTTCAATCGAATCCGTATCCTACCGCCCAGGGCGTTCCGCAGGGGTCGGCTCTCAGCCCCACACTTTTCAATCTTTATGTTCAGCCGCTGGCTGTGGTAGCCAAGCGATGGAACCTGTCTTTGGTGTCCTACGCTGACGACACCCAGCTGGCGGTTGCACTAAGTGGGGCGTCCGACCTGGAAGCTGCTAAATTCCGGGAGGGTATTAGCTCAATAGCACGCTGGATGACTGACAATTGCCTTCAATTGAATGCTAAGAAAACTGAGGTGCTCTTGGTAGGCAAGCAGAGCCACCTTTGGGGTGATTGTTGGTGGCCATCTGAGCTTGGCCCTACTCCCCTTCCTGTTTTGGAGGTCAAAAACCTCGGGCTTTGGCTAGATTCTAACCTCAGCTTTGTTTCTCATACAAAGAAAACTGCTGCCACTTGCTTTGGGATACTTCGCAAGCTTAGACCCACCTTTAAATACTTTAATGCTCCTACCCGACAGCTTATTGTTCAAGCTACGATCCTGTCGCGATTGGATTACGCGAGCTCTCTCTTGTTAGGAGCCAACATGGCTGAACTTGCTAGACTTCAACGCGTTCAAAACGCTGCCGCCAGAGTTCTAGTTGGCCTACCAAGGTTTTGTTCGGCCAAAAAAACTATTGGCAAACTTCACTGGCTCCCTGTTTTACAGAGGATTAGGTTTAAGTGTCTTTGCTTGTCATTCAAAATCCTCAAGCACTCTTCTCCTCATATCCTGAAGCATCTTATTCAGCCTTATGTCCCCTCTCGCACCTTAAGATCTACGGGACTCCACTTTGTGGTAGTCCCACGTTTCAAGAGGGCTAGGGCCGGTGGTCGCTCATTTAGAGTATTAGCGGCCAGACTCTGGAATTCTCTCCCCGCCCACATCCGTGCTATTGACGATCTTCTGGTTTTCAGGAAGGCTGTCAAAACCTTCCTCTTTCCCCAGAACTGCTAGTGATTCGATGTTTGGCTATGTTTGATCTGATACCTGTTTGTTGCAGCGCCGGGACGCCGCTCTGCTGGGGCAGCTGTGCGCTATATAAATATGGATAACATAACATAACATACCATATGCTCACATTTCAGGAGTGGGGGATAGAGCCATGCCTAACATGGACGCAGACTGCGGTTAATGCTAGTTGCACATGAGGAACTGGGTTCATCACATGCAGGGATTACTGTTACAATTTCATTATTGCAGCAGCACCATTGGTGGCCTGGTCTTACTAAGCAGACCAAGGACTTTTTCCTCAAATGTGACATCTGCCAGCAGATGAAGGGCTCCACCAGAGCGCGTCCACCACAGACACCTCTATTGATTTCAAATAAGCCTATCGCTAGTGTCTATTTAGACAACTGAGGCCCCATACAATCTGACAGGGTTTACAAGTACAGCTTGGTGGTAGCAGATTCATGCTCTCGATTCCTGTGGGGATGGCCACAGCGATCGGCTGACGCCCGAACAGTTTTCAAAGACTTGCAAGTCTTCATAAGGACATAAGCAACTGGCATACTACATTCCGACCAGGGTCCGGCGTTTAGCTCTGGGGCTTACAAAGAGGCCATAGGAAGTTTGGGTGCCGACTTGTGGTTCTCCTCCCCCAATCATCCTGAGGGAAATTTGGTATTTGAGAGGAAGAACTATGACTTAAAGCAGTCTTTAAGAGGAAGGTTACTAATCTTAGGTCGCAGTTGGGTCTATCACCTGTTTGGGATCCAGAAGGCACTTACCAATAAGCCAAGAACATCCCTGGGTGGTTGAACTCCATTTGAAATCCTGTTCGGGGTGAGAATGTGGGTCCCAGACCTCGATAACGTTGGCACAGTGGTGGCAGACACACCATTTGACATCAATGAACGTTTGGCTTTTTTACAGGAACTAAATGAATTCTGGGATGAACAAAGCAACGTCCAACTAAAACACACCAATACTGGAGAAGTGAAGGTTATACTGGTAAGACCCGGTTGGGTCCCAAAGATTGGGGAATTGGTCGGGGAAAAAAGTGGAGAAAAAAAGCTTGGGCTGTCCCTGTCCTGGCTGTCGAAGGTACCAGGACTCTACTTCTTCCGCCCCTTGCTGGTCGACGAGACAAAAGGTTTGTCTACATTGAGCTTATCAAACCACATTATGTGGCCGATTCTTAACAGTAGACCACGTTGACTCCTGGTTAGCCACTGCTGTCTTCTCGCCACTACTCAGGAGGTTCAGATGGAAGGTTTGATAACTAAAGAAGATTCCTTTCTCCACCGAGAAACAGTAAACAACAATGAATTATTTATTCTCCTTGTTGCAGCAACAACCACTTTATAGTTAACTAGTGCACAAACACAAATTTCAATTCAACAACGAGGCGAAAGTAAGTTCTATGTCAATATGCCCCAGATTGAGTCATCTCCCAGTTCTTCAAAACCTGCTAAGCTGCCAAAAATAGATCAAACAGTGTGTGGTTACTTCGTGGACTAGAACCACTTCTCACCAGATTCAACTGAACCTGAGACTCCACTACCGCCACCTCTCCCTTTTGAGCTACAAGTGGGTGCTCTCTACCTTTGGCTGAAAAATACATACTTTGTTACTCCCTGGTTACACCTTTGATTACTATTTCTGGTCCTCTGGATTAGAATGGTGGCTGTCTTTTTCTTACTTCTGAATCGACATTATCTCCCAGAACGCTCTGCAGTACACCTTATAAACTTGATATCGAAAACACATGCATCATTGCACCGTGAACAAATAGATTGGTCCTAGGTGAACATTAGAGCAGTTCCAATTCTTGAAGGAAAAGTGTGGGAGAGTTTATCATATGATGTGTGTGGGATGTTTATGGCACTACTGAACCTTTGAAATTCCGTATTTGTTTAAAATTTCTTTAAATTATATCATTACCCCTAGTATTATTTCTGGTGATTGGGACATTGATACAGTGCAAAATTTGCTAGAAGATCTAGAGCAATCAACTGCATTTTTTCTGATGAATTATATGATAGTACATCTAATTACGGCGATATGTTCTGTTACCAACATTATGGTCACCACTTTCTGCATAAAGTAAGTATCCCACATGCCATTTATATTTACACCCAATGGGAACACCACCAAAATGTAGTTCAAAAACATTTGCACAGAGGTTTGCTTATTTTTCTGGTTTTGACACATCAGACCCTGCCTAACACTTTACAGGCTTGCACCTACATCTGCTAAGAAAAATATGCTGACAAACACCAAGCTGATATATTCTGTGTCCTTTCTTTCCCAACTGTCTGTACAGGGCTTTGACGTTTGGAGAGACACAATATATACAAAGTCTGTTTGGGGGACGAAAGATTGGCAGGTTCAAGGACCTGAGGCCTTGTTTAGAGCATGCCTAATACTACACCAAATGATTTTTCCTAAACAAATCTGTGTAACAAACATCATATCTTGGAAATACCAAGAGAAAAGACTTGAACTCACCACAAATTCCCACATTTGCGCATTTTGAAAATTGGCAACACTTTACAAGCTATAGTGAGGATACACTAGATGCCATGCTATGCAAAGGTTCCTACAATTCATCTGACCAAAATTGGAAGGGATGGTTGGTTTGGCCTTTAGACACTGACGGGTGTCAGTCCAGATTCGTAATGCCAAAGGATTCTAGATCAAAAGGCCTGACCAACGGTAAATACAATCAGAACACGCAGGGGGGTGACATCTTATAGTGTTAGGAAGTTATGCCATGACTAGCTAAAGACCTCAACACTGTCGTGGGTGAAACAACATTTGTCCCTTCTGTCTGATGACCTGAATCTCAGGGTTTTCTTGTTAGGTCCTTGGACCCCACATCAAAAGCTGTTCTTGTATGCCTCATACAATAAACTATGGAAACTTTCTCAACAGGAAGCTGCTGAGATGCTGGGCGAGATTGATAGGATTAATCTATAAAAGGCTTTGGCAGTGGTTGACAATGGCATGACCATGTTATCCTCTAGGATATATTCATTGGGCAACATAGTATCATCCGCAATTGATATTATGTAGTAAGACGTGTCCATTTTACAACATGGACAGTTGCAATTTCGGTCCATTGTGTTATTAAGCTAGACCCTTTAAACATTACATTGTGGCCATGTGCTGTGGCTTTATATTAACAATACGAATCTGTTTCCTTCATACATGTAACTGAAAGACAGATATTAATGGCACGGAGAGATACGAAGTATGAGACAATAAATGACCTTAGAAAAGCTACACCATCAGTACTAAGCAAAAAAAGTGTTCATACCAAAATATCACACTGAATATATACATGCATTAAAGATCTATCAATGCATCAAAGGTTCCCATCACCCACACAAGGTGGCTTGCTTCATCATTTGGGAAACCAGGGACTTGTCTGAGAACCAGATACCACCAGGTGGGCGTGGATCAGGGTTCGAAGATTGTCCCGGATGCAACTATGAAAATGTTGCTCCAATGGAAGAAACCACTCTGGAAAATGATATGGGGTGATGTGTGCAGTGCGTGAAAAATATATAAATGTGATGCGATAAAATTGGAAACCAAGGCACAAAAAAGTTTATTAAAGTGCTGCCTTGATGCCATACATTTTCATAGTTGCATCCGGGACAATCTTCGAACCCTGATCCACGCCCACCTGGTGGTATCTGGTTCTCAGACAAGTCCCTGGTTTCCCAAATGATGAAGCAAGCCACCTTGTGTGGGTGATGGGAACCTTTGATGCATTGATAGATCTTTAATGCATGTATATATTCAGTGTGATATTTTGGTATGAACACTTTTTTTGCTTAGTACTGATGGTGTAGCTTTTCTAAGGTCATTTATTGTCTCAGACTCACAGTTTTCTTTGTATTGATATATAGGATTGGGATTATTTACTGTTTGAGTCTTTAAACCTTTGTCCCATAGACCCCCTACTCTATTGTTGAGATATCCTTTTATTGTTACTTGAGCAGTCTTTTGGCTGTGGGTCTCTTTCTTTTTCTAAGGGTTCGGTTCTATACAGATGTCCAGACCCTACATACCGCTTTTTTGAAATACGCTTTATCCCTGCACCATGGCAGAATTTACTGGGTTGTCTTTCGATGAGGACATGCTTCAGTCCATCTTGAGTACTAATCCAAGTATCTTGGATAGTTTACCAACAGTAGCCAGCAATACACAAGATGACTGGCAGATTTTACTTAATTTGAAAAAAGCACATTCCCGCACTTTCATACATGGTGCAATAATGACGGAATATTTGAGGAACAACTGTGCACCAATGGGCTTAATAGTAACGAATGCCCCCCCGGCTGTTCCTCACTGACAAAACTTTTCTATAAGATTGGTCACTCATCGCATGGCGGTGCACCCGCGATTGGTTAATTTTAATTATTAGCACCGCTAAGAAAGCAGCAGATACCATATTGGTGGAGATACAGACACTAGAAGGCCAAATTAAGGCATCAATCACGAGTGCCTTATACAAAAGAAATTTAGAGGAAACAAATAAATCCAATAAAGACCATAAGGATACGATTTTGTTAACCAAAATTGATAAATTCAAAAAAGATTTAGCCCGATTTTCCTTTGAGAAAGTTTACCCTTACACTAATGAGAATTACAGCCCTCCAGAATTTAACAAGAAAGGGAGAAAATACGGGTCTAACTATTCCTCATCAGGCTCAGACACTTATTCAACAGACTCTGACGGGTCCAATACATCAGTACCCTCTAATAGGACTTTCTTTCCACGCTCACGTCCTAACCGAAGGCGAGGTACACAGAATCAATGTGAACAGCAGAATCCATGGTGGCCCCCCTCTCCGTGGGGCTATCAACCTATGCCTTTTGCACAATCTATGCCTCCTTTCCCGTGTCAACCACCATTCTTTGGCCAGCCTTTTTTAGGACAGGGCCGAGGACGAAACAGGGGCAGAAGGAGAGGAGAGACACAACAACATGTACACTGGCAACCAGATCAACCCCAACAGAACACCCGCAACAGGAAGAATACACCACAAGCAGGGCAAAGTACAGATACGACGATTTAGTTGTGAATCTAAGCCAGAGGACACTCACTCCAGCAGAACTGATGGTCCTCAATAGGGGTCTAGGTTTTGTACCTACCAATTTGGGTGATCCTTTCCAACTTAGACAAGAGATTGAGAAGTTCTTCAGAAAAATACGTCTGCATTTTTTCTTTAAGAACAAAGACGCGACGAATGAAGATACGTCTGACCGTATGCACTCTTCCAATACGGGTTTAAAACCACCTTCCAATTTCAATCCTCCTGCTCATCTTACACCAGATCAGGTGAAAGTTTTTGAGCAAGCAGTCATACACGACATCACTTTACTTGACTCTAAGAAGGATCGAGTATATTAAAATCTATCCTACATTGAGAAACAGGCTTTGCAAACTCTCCAGAATGATGAGAGTATTACCATTAAGCCCGCAAATAAAGGCGGGGCTATGGTCATTCTTGATACCATCACTTATCGAGAAGAGTGCCTTAGACAACTCAATGACAGAAAATCATACCGTATCCTTACAGAGGATCCCACCACAAGACTATCTATTGAGATTCATGACCTTGTCAGTGAAGCAAGAGAGTCAGGCTGGATTACTCCACAAGAGTCTGAGTTCCTTATCACTAAATTCCCAATCATGCCGTATTTTTATATACTGCCCAAAATACACAAAACAATAAGACCACCTCCGGGACGTCCCATCATATCTGGTATAGGATCACTTTTGGAACCTTTATCAACTTTTGTTGATTTTTTTCTTAGACCCATGGTCAGGGAAATGCCTACCTTTCTACAAGACACTAAGGATGTCTTACGACTATTGCCACAGATTGCCTTCAATATCGAGACTGACCTACTGGCCAGTTTCGATGTAGAATCATTATATACTTGCATTCCCCAAGAAGAGACCCTAGAAGCCATCAGGGGTCTCCTGGACAACAGAGACAGAGACTGTGAAACCATAACACCCACACATTTTATCATGGAATGTGCCAGACTGGCGATGACGGAGAACTTCTTCAGGTTTGAAGAGACCATCTTTCTCCAAGTCTCCGGTACATCTATGGGGAGTATTTTCGCACCCAGTCTGGCCAACCTCTATGTTCACTGTTTTGAACAGGATATTGTGCTCACTGACCAGAATCCCTCCCACTGGCAGATCGCCTGTTGGAAGAGATATATAGATGATATCTTGGTAGTTTGGCACGGGACCGTGGCTACCCTACTAGATTTTCATTCCTGGCTGAATTCTCAAAACAACTTTTTGAATTTCACAGTCACGCATGATAAGACTAGACTCCCCTTTCTGGACATCACTATCTACCCTACACTGGGTACTTTGGGAAGTGAACTATATAAAAAACCTCAAACGAAGAATTCCCTCCTGAGTTTTCATAGTCACCATCCCAAATCCCTCCGACAGAATCTGCCAGTGGGACAGTTCCTGCGTATCCGCAGGAACTGTTCCACGAAAGACAGGTTTCTATTTCATGCTGATGAACTCTCCAGACAACTTAAAGCTAGACAATATCCCACTCATTTGGTGAAACAAGCCTATAAACGGGCGTCCAACAACAACAGAGATGCTCTACTTGAATCTTCAGGTCCTAAGGAACCCTTGACTAGGATGACGTTAGTTACCACTTTCAGTACATTATCTAATAGTGTACAAAAGTCGGTACGTAAACACTGGCACATCCTCAACGTTGGAAATGACAAGATTCCACTCCCTTTGTTTTCCTTCAAACGAGGGTCTAGTTTGCGTGACAACCTTGTCCACACAAGACCTAAAACCAAACAAGCTTTAGGAGCATCAGCACTTTGGGACCTGCCACCAGTACAGGGCCACTACCCATGTGGCTCCTGTTCTGTATGCCCGCAGACACAACAAATCAAATCGGTTGATCTAGGGTTGGCTAAACCCTGGATCTTACGCAAGCATACGAATTGCAAATCTGAAAAAGTGATTTACCAGATAACATGCCCTTGTTCACTTCGATACATTGGTATGACAACACGCAAGATCAAAATTCGTATCAGTGAACACAAGAGTACCATAAGACGCAATAAACAAGCGACCAGATTGACCAGTCATTTTCTTGCCCTCAATCACAAACCTGAGGATTTGAGATGGCTCATTCTGGAACAACCTTTCATTCCATCACACATCAGTGACATAAAGCAATTTCTTTTTCTCAGAGAGCAAAAATGGGTGTTTAAACTCAAAAGCGATGTCCAGGGATTAAATGATCAAATACCATGGACATTGCTATGATGAACCAGCAGTAATGAGAGCTCTTGGGTGGCAACCTATTATCTTAGATCCAAATCTTCCCCAGTTTCACGACTTGAGTAGTGGATTTTTACCCACACTTCTCTAGCCACTACTTATTTGGTGTGGTTTAGTGTTGTCTTGCCATGTGTACCACTTAGGGTAATGTTTACCTGTTTATGCCAGCTCAGATCCCTTTCTGAGAGCACATACCCAGTGTAAAGATTGTCGAAGCGTTGTCCGTTGAGTCAATGCTCGATCGCCATTTGGTAGCAATGTTACTACCCTGTAGTTTCAGGTCACGCATACGATTGATAGATGGTCTTTTATTGGTTTGTTTTTTCCTTTTCCAAGGTTGATTGTGATCATTTGTCTGGATCACAGTGTAACAAACTTTATTATAAATAACTACTTTACATCATGCCCTTTTTAAATTGGTTTGACACACCTGCATTTCCTAAAAATGGTCATCAATATATCGGATTGGTCTGGTTGCACATTTGTTACCAATAACTACATTTCCCATAGTCATCTGGGCTATACTCTAAGACGCTTCGCGTTATCATCGTGCCCCCTTTTGGGTTTAACTTTTAACATATAACAACTCAAATTGGGAGTATTTTGTTTTTATATGTCACCATACATCATCCTGATACAACCGCAAATCTTTACGATTTTTGTTCGGTGTAGTTTCCGGCCTATTGGGGTAAATGACTACAACTCCCATGATACTTGGGCCATGGATAATGACGTCATCTCCTGGCGCCTTCCTTTCCACGCTGACGCGATATTACTGGTCTGTGCTGTATAAAGATGGACACCAGTATGAACGTTTACCTCCCCCTCTGGCTCAGCAGCCGTTTGAGGTACCGACGGAGAGGTAAGATTTGTGCGCATACGCTTTGTTACTGCATGCCTTTTTCAAACCTAACATACTATCCTTCCGCCTGCTAGTCACGGGCCATTCAACAGAGGGTAGACATACTCCCACTCAAGTGTCGGGTTCTTTGAGATAGATTACCTCACTATGAGTATAGCGAGCAGTACTCTACCTGAATAAGAGATAGTTATTTCAATATTCTACAATATTATAGTTCCGGTTAGTCCCCGTATCTCGCACACCCTTAAGAACACGAGACATGATACCGTCTTTGCATTATATTGTAGATACGGTCCAACAACATCACAGTGGGTTTTATTACCACTGAGCAACCGTTAGGATTATTTGGACATCACGCTCAGATAGGGCTTGATTTCTTCTCGAGGACATCCTTCCAGTTTTTTCACCCTTTGGTTCTACAAGATAAGCGTTTTAATTTATTTTTAGGTATTGTGTCACTCTAAATTTGGACCATACCTCTCATTTATCTTCTTAGAGCGGTGCCTCCTGAAGCCTGAGCAGTTGCCAGGTGAGGCGAGGCGTATACCCAGACTTGTTCGGGTAAGTGTTAAATCATTAGCATCTTTACGGTTCTCGTTGGGATGCTTATACTAATATGTATCTCGCATAATTGGATAACTTCTTTATGCGTTTTGAGACCTATTAATTTTATTGCTACACTGTCGTTGTACTATTTCTCATTGTGTTTTTTCCACTTACAGGTAATTTCTCCCAGACCTAATATAGGTTCAGGTTGTATGATTTACCAGTTTTTTCACGTATTAGATGTAGTAGCTCACATTGGTCCTGACGAAAGCTGGGGTACAACTTACCCATAGCTGAAACATGTAGACCAGTTCCAACACAGTTATTTGTTAAAACTGTTACAAGCACTGTTTTAATTTGGCATCAAGGCAGCACTTTAATAAACGTTTTTGTGCCTTGGTTTCCAATTTTATCGCATCACATTTATATATTTTTCACGCACTGCACACATCACCCCATATCATTTTCCAGAGTGGTTTCTTCCATTGGAGCAACATTTTCATAGTTGCATCCGGGACAATCTTCGAACCCTGATCCACGCCCACCTGGTGGTATCTGGTTCTCAGACAAGTCCCTGGTTTCCCAAATGATGAAGCAAGCCACCTTGTGTGGGTGATGGGAACCTTTGATGCATTGATAGATCTTTAATGCATGTATATATTCAGTGTGATATTTTGGTATGAACACTTTTTTTGCTTAGTACTGATGGTGTAGCTTTTCTAAGGTCATTTATTGTCTCAGACTCACAGTTTTCTTTGTATTGATATATAGGGTTGGGATTATTTACTGTTTGAGTCTTTAAACCTTTGTCCCATAGACCCCCTACTCTATTGTTGAGATATCCTTTTATTGAGATACGAAGTATACCATGTTGCACATTGAAAAACTATAATGACTACGTTTCACTGTAGCTGAGACACCATCTTTGGATTGGATAATCCATGGATATATATCACCAGTCACCACATTCCAATTCCAATATTGTCTGCAACATCACCAGATAGGCAGATATAAAGAATTAGGGGAAGGATTTGTGCATGAATACTGGGAATTACCTATCAAATTTCGATGCAGGTATGGGGACACTGAAGTTTTTCTTAGTGCTTCAGAGAATGCAATGAGCGGGGTCCTTGGTATGCAAGGACATTTAGCTTCACTGGGCTTGTAATGCATCGGTTGCAAACTTGTCCTGTTATTTGAAGGGTTCTCTGTCCGCCATGATTTTTCCAGTTTTCAAACTACTCTCTAATGGGAGCTATTTGATGCTGATCGATCAACCCTGCTGTGGAACGGAACCAGGCACTGTTATCTAGTGATGGGTAATTTGATAGTTACTTGATGCACCGAAGTACTATTTTCATCTGGCCGCATAATCAGGGAGGCAATGCTGTGGCCTTCAATAAATATTTCTGACATGCGCTTTGAGTGTCTGAGAAAAGTGGCCTTTACATCTGCCAGAGAGGCAATTGGTCTCCAGGTTGCGAAGTCTTCATCCAATATACAGACACTACTTCATACCAACTTCCCACTGCATTTTGGGAAGCTGGTTCCCCGTATGTCTAATACAAAGGGAGTAGCGCACTTTTAAAAATGTATTGGCTCTGGATCGGTTAGCAACTTTCAGCCAATTTTCAGAGTAATTGCATCATTCATACACTACACTTGTTCTGCTACTTGTGGCTGGGATTATTATTATAATGTTTCTGCTCTGCAATGGATTTCCCAGTTCAAAACATAATGGAGATGGCACTGCCTCTGCTGCAATGCCGTGAGCGCATGACACACTGCTTCAGCACAACTCGGCTTCAAGAACTGAATGAGCATTGCTTCTTATAGTTCAGGCCTGTATGGCCTCACTGCGTACAACCTGCATTTCGCTGTCTGCTGTGCAGTCATGAATGTGTACTGAATTTCTGCATCAGATCACACTTGGTTGCGCCATTGGACATTGAGGTACTGATGGATGTTTAAAAGCCCAGGGGTATAGTTTTCTCCAGAGTATTCCATTGCTGCTGAATGCATTCTTCGAGCCACCCTGGGATGCTTTGGCTCCTAGTAAACAAAAAATTGACTCTGAGGAACACTTACAGGATGTAGTTTCTGCCTCAGCGGCTGCTGTGGTACCTGGATAGAACCACCTTTGCTCTATAAACCTGCTTCGAGGTACACCACTGGGAACGTCGTCTGCCGTTCTGAGTCTGCCGAGTCTGCGACAACTACTCAGAACACTATCAATTGGCTATTCAGTTAGGTGGGAACAGTTTATTTGGCCTGTTTTAATAAATAATAGTAATAAAATTATGTTTTGCCGCTTTCTTGTTTTACTTCTAGGCACCTTGGCTCTCTGTGTGCTTAGACTGTCAAACTATATGATGGCCATTTTAAGAGGTTTTTTTTTAAAGAGGTTACTTATAGGTGATTTTAGAATGGTTCTAGATTTTACAGGTTTAATAATTTTATGTGGCCTTCTGTTTTTAGATAGCTTTTAGGCAAACCCTTGATATAAGGAGTTATGTGCCCGTGTAAGGATTCCATAGGAACACTGCAAATTTTTTCTTACATTGCCCTCTTTTTACACATTAACATTTTACAATTACCTTTTGCATATATTCGCGTGTGTGAGAATGTTAGATTTGTTTCTCTGAAACTGTTTTGCTTACATTACATGATCATGATGCCTTGAACACTGGGTACAGGGCCTTTGCACACAGTACAAATGTCATTCTATCTTCATCCACAGGGCGACAGGGCTATCTGTATACCCATAACAATGCTAATCTGTATATACATTTCAAGGATGCTTTTTTATTATAAATAAATAAGCATTTCTGGGAGTCCTCTGCTGACATCGAGAGGTCCATTCATGCTGATACTTTGCCAAGCAGTTGCCTAACATCTCCATGAGGAGTGTCCAGTTTGTGACCAAGATGGGGTACTACATTCTGCCCCACCAAGTATATATATTGTTCTTAGCACCATGGTGGAATTATTCCTGCTATTTACTATTATGGTGCTTGTAATCACTTTCATATGCTTCCGTCAAATGATTTCGCAGCACACGTACTCTGTACAATCAAGACGTTGGTTCAATAAATATATTGTAAACTTCCCATAGTGTATTCTCTGTATACTTCTTGGAGAACAAGAGCATTCAAGTGACTGAGCGAAAGGGTTCTAGATCTGCTACCATGAACCCTGAGGGTTCAGGGTTGTCATATTCAGTGGTTGTCAGGAACCATTCAATCCCTGTTTAGGTTAGGGGGCTTGTGGTGGCACTAGGCCAACATATACTACAGGGTGCATGGAATCAGTCTAGGCACCTCACCCAATGTCATTTGAGAGTAAGGTCTGAAAGGAGAGGCCCGTCCTTCCCTACCAGGACCGGACTGGGAACCACAACCGGCCCTGGCAAAGTGCTCGGCCACTCTCCCCCCTCCCCAGGGGTGAGGGGGGTGCCACCGAGCTCTTTGCCAGGGCCGGTTTTTGGACGATTTTGTTACAGGGCCGATTTTGCTGCAAAAACGGCCCTGTAACAGAAATGGCCCCCAGGAGCCCAAAACCGGCCACCCACCCATGCGGCGCACCAGGGGGATTGCCCGGTGCCCGCTACGGCCAGTCCAGCCCTGTTCCCTACACCCTACTACGCAAGCACATCATCTAAGAGACGAGATGGTAAGGAGAGGCCAGGGCCTTCCAAACTCTACTGTGCACACACATCATCTGAGAGAAATGTCTGAAAGGAAAGGCCAGTCCCTCCCTACACCCTAGTGTGCACACATGTCATCTGAGAGAGAGGTCTACTAGGGGAGTTCAGTCCCTCCCCAAATCTTAGTACGCACACCTGTCATCTGAGAGAAGTCTAAAAGGGAGGACCCGGCCCTCCCCACACCCTACTATGCACACCCATCATCTGAGAGGAGGGTCTGAAAGGTGACGTTGGTCCTATTTATACCTGTCATATAAGAGAGGGGTCTGAAAGGAGAGGCCTGTCCCTCCCAGCACCCTAATACACACATTCATCTTTGCAGAGAGAGGTATCAGATAGAAGCCAGCCTCACCCCACACCATATCATGTACATCTGTCTTTGTAGAGGGGTCTGAACGCAGAGGCCAGTCACTGTAACTCCCCAAACCCTTTAAGCACTCCCATTATCTGTGTGAGGGGCCAGAAAGGAGAGGCTGGTCCCTATACGTATCTGTCAACAAAGAGAGGGGTGTGCAAGGAGAAGCCTGTCCGTCCCCACATCCCACTATGCACACCCATCATTACAGAGAGAGGTCTCACCAGAGGGGCCAGTCCCTCTGCACACCGTACTAGGTACATTTGTCACCTGAAAGTGGGGCCTGAAAGGAAATGGCAGTACCTCTTCACATCTTTCTACAAAACCCCATCATTGCCGAGAGAGGTCCTAGCATAGAGGCCAGTCCCACCACACACCCTATTGTGTACATTTGTCACATGAGAGAGAGGTCTGAAAGGAGAGGCCAGTCCCTCCCCACACCCTACTATTCAAACCCACCAATTACAGAGAGAGGTCTCAACAGAGATGCCAGTTCCTCACTACACGCTACTATGCACATCTGTCATCTGAGGGAGGGGGGTCTGAAAGGAGAGGCCAGTACCACTCCACACCCTACTACAGACACCCATCATCTGAGAGATTGGTCTGACAGAAAAGGCCAGACCGACCACACACCAAACTATGCACATCCATCATCTGAGAGAGGGGTCTGAATGAAGATGCCAGACCCTCCCAGCACCCTACTACATGCACCAGTCATCTGAGTTAGGTCTGAAAGGAGAGGTCTGTACCTTCCCACACCCTAGTGCACACACTCGTCACCTGAAAGAGGAGTTTAAAAGAAGATTACAGGCCCTTTCCTCACCCTGCTATGCACACCTATCATTACAGAGAGAGGTCTAAGTAGAGAGGCCAGTCCCTCCCCACATCCCACTATGCACATCCGTCATCAGAGAAATTAATCTGTAAGTAGAGGCCAGTCTCTACCTACACCTTACTACACACACCCATCATTACAAAGAGACGTCTCAACAGAGAGGTCTGTCCCTCCCGACACCTTACTTTTATATGTCATATGAGAGAGAGGTTTGAAGGGAGAGGCCAGTCCCTCTCTACACCCTACAACGCACACCCATCATTACAGAGAGAGGTCTCAGCAGGGAGACCAGTCCCTCCACACACCCTACTATGTACATTTGTCATCTGAGAGAGGGTTCAGAACAGAGAGGCCAGTCACTCCCCACACTCTACTACACACACTTATCATCATCTGAGAGAGCTGTCTGAAAGGAGAAGCCAGTTCCTCACCTCAACTTACTATGCACACCCATCATTACAGAGGGAGGTCTCAGCACAGAGGTCAGTCCCATTCCACACCCTACTATGCACACCCATCATCTGAGAGAGGGTTCTGAATGGAGATGCCAGACCCTCCCAGCACTCTACTACACACACCCATCATCAGAGAGAGGTCTGCAATGAGACAGCACTCCTTCCCAACAACCTGCGATGCACACTTGCGGGAGTTTAGCTTTACCTATGTTAATAAAATATTACTTTACGTTAAATATTACTTTACGTTAAAAAAAATAAGATTAAAGTAATGTTATAGTTAGAGGACTCTGACAGTGACATCATTAACGTTTTGCACTATAAAAAAACACAGAAATTCCCCGGTTATAGTTAGCAGCAATAACTATGACTTGCGCCCCCCACTATGCACTGCTTATGACTGCGTAGACCTCACATATGACATCACCTGTAACATGTTTTATGAAATCATTATGACATCTCAAATGACTGTGCTCAGCAAGATTGTGCAGGGGCCTGCCCTTCATCAAGAATCTGCACCCTACATGCATGGGTTAGCAACTTCAAGACAACCTTCGCTGTGCATGGCCTTCATTTGTACACTAAAGTGGTTGTACGCAGGGCCTAGCTTTCAGTCTCACAATGGGGCACCTTCATTATGCTTGATTGTCAGCTTTGCACAGCGCGGTTCAATACCTGCAAGCCTGGCCTTTGTCCGGTCCTTCCCTTCACCCCCATGTGTGACCAATTCCTGCTTTGCCTGGCATTCAGTAGTACGCAGCTGGGGTTGAAGACAGGAGCTGTCCTTTGGTTAGACTCAGCACCCGAACCTCCATAAATATAGGTCCTGGTCCCTTTTCATTCCTGTACTCATATTTTTGTTTTAGGTGGATTCTTGTATCCGTGGGCCAGGTTTGTGATCCCTTAAGAGTTTCTGGGCTTGCAAACCTGGCAGCAGAGTTTGAGACCAAGGACATGAAGGGAATGTGACTGGAGAAAATGTTCTCTTGTATAATCACTTTTGGGTCCCCAACTCAGGTTCGAGGACAGTTTAAGGCCTCTGAGGGTTTGAAATTGTGTCTTACCTCTGTTTTTAAACATGTGATGGATTCTTGTTTGAGGACTCTAGTTTACAATCCCAGTCACAGGATTCATGAACCCTACAACAAAACCCTTCTTAAAAAAAACAGAAAGTATCCAATATGCCATTTTCATTTCCCACCATGCTATTTGGATTAAGGGGTGCTCACCCTGCCTCTATACAGCTCTTGTATTTATTTTTCCTACAGGAAACATCGACCAAGTCCCACAGCCTGTAAGGGGAGTCTAATCAAACAAATAGAACTTTTTGGGTCTATTGGCACACCTTTGGGTGTGGGGAGCCACGATGGATGACGGGGAAAAACCTCCTTTGTTCTATGAGCTTTTTTGCTTTTTTGCTCCAAGTTCTTGGATGACCCTCAAACCCAAGTTTAATAACAGTTTGACGACTTATCAGGCAAGATATCTCTAAATTTTAACTCTAATGATACCTTCTCTGCAGTTTTGTTTCTGATTGTTAATATTTCAAAAACTATTCTATAGATTTACGTCAAGGCACAAAGCCACCCTTTCTGAGTGAAGGTCTTTTGTCAAGCCACGTTTTGTGTTAACCCATTCAAATATCAATCAATCAATTAGTCAATCAATCAATCAATCAATCAGGTGCTTGTAAAGTGCTGCTACTCACCTGTGAGGGTCTTAAGGTGCTGGGGGTGGGGGAAGGGGCTGCTGGTTGGACTGGGTGGAGGATCATTCAAAGAGCCAGGTCTTGAACTCCTTCCTGAATTAGGTCAGTAATGCTGATTGCCTGAGGTGCAGGGGCATGGAGTTCCATGTCTTGGTGGTGAGGTAGGAGAATGATCTTTCTCCGGTTCTGGTCTTGTGGATTCTGGGGCTTGAGGTGAGGGCGAGCTGGCAGGATCAGAGTTGTCTGTTGGGTATAGGTGGAATGTGAGACAGTGGTTCATGTACGCTGGACCTTTGTTGTGCTGGGCTTTGTAGGCGTGTGTGAGAAGCTTGAAAGTGACTCTCTTGTTGACTTGGGGCCAGTGGAGTTGTCGGAGTTGTTGCATGATGTGGCTGCGGCGGGAGATGTTGAGGACCAGACTGGAGGCGGCGTTTTGGACGTAATGTAGTTTATTAGGCAGTTTCTGTGTGATGCCAGCATAGAATGCATCGAGTCTGCTGGTGCTGAGTGTGTGGGTGGCCACCTTTCTGAATTCTGTGGGGTTTCCATCTGAAAGTCTTTCAGAGCAGGCAGAGCGTGTGTAAGCAGGCTGAAAAAACTGCATTGATTTGGTGGTCCACTGTGAGCCAAGAGTCCAGTATGATGCCAAGGTTGCATATGTGGTCTGTCAGGGTGGGGTGGCACCCAAAGCGGCTGGCCACCAGGAGTCATCCCAGACTGACGCGGTGGGCCCCAGGATGAGAACTTCGGGCTTGTCCGAGTTGAGCTTGAGGCAGCTATCATTTAGGGGTCACCAGAGTTCACAGTTGTGACCCATGGATTGCCTCTTGTTACCCCTGATGCTGCCCCTGTGACACCTGGTTTCGTGGATCACAAGGGTAGTGCTAAAAAAAGAAGCAGAATGGGGCTCTGGAGGCCCATTCACTTTCTGTTCCTACACTATAACTGGGAAATATTAATCTCATTGGAATGTTCATCACACTTAAGAATGTTTTTCTTTCCTAAAATAATTTTTGAAGTCCATGTGATGCACACTCTCGTAGCCCAGCAGGAACAATATTGCTGGTTTGTAGCCTTAGATCCTACTGGTCTCCGTTCCAAAAATCAACAAGCATTGGCAAGGCCAAAAGGTCTGCCTTTGGTTACTGACCTTTTAGCCAGTGGAGTAACATAGGCCCCTGCAGCCTCCACAGTGGGAGGGACCACAAAGTTCCAGGGGCCCTTCACGTACCTCGCAGGGGGGCCTCCTCAAGTTTTGTTAGGCCACTGCTTTTAGCACGACCATTGTTTTTGGTCTTTAGAAATGGTTTTTGTAAAACATTATCACAAAACATTAAAAAATGTCTGAATGCATGTGTACACACACATATATAAGGAGCGGTATAGCAGAAACCATTGAAGTGACCACCTATCAATTCACATGTGTGTGCATGCAAAAGTGGCCATTTTTGAATGGCTGTTGTCATGACGTTTTATAGAAACAATTTCAAAAGAGAGGAAAGGAAAAATTCAAATTCAGCAGACGGTACTATGCTCTGGAGAAAGAAGACAATCAGGCGCCACACTGAATTACAGACACTGGATGCAAAGTAGCAGGATCTAACATCACCATCTTCTCATGCCCATTGAAATGGGAAGACATGGGGTCCTATCATGTCATGTCCTATGATGTCATACTGGTTACAGGCTGTGTTAGGTCACTTCCACTGCGCTTGGTTTTTTGGGTGAATCGACTTCCATGCAGTTTTTGCTGCAGCGGACACTAAACAAGACAGTTGGTTGCTGCTTCAACGAAAATCTCGTTTGAGAGTAAATTAACATGCCTCAAAAGAAAAAAGCTTAGACAGTGGAACCCTATAGAACACAGCACCTGACCCACTTTCCCTCTTGTTATATACATATACTGCGAGTACCCAGATCTGTGTGTGCACAGTGTAAACGCACCCACTGTCAAAATGCAATCCAAATTCAGGAGTGTCACAACTAAAACAAAAGCGAAGGTGCATCACAAAACAAGGAAAAATATTCAATCCGTGTCCAGAATGTATTCTTCAAAAAGTTCTTCTTTTATTTAGACAGGGTTAACACAGCAATCCTGGTGAATTAAACAGCCGACGTGTTTCATCCATACACATGGACTTCTTCAGAGCATGAATAGTATGTATGCAATAGGAAACGACGATTAAGTCAACAAGTTATACGCAGTAGCTGGCGTGGTCGAGTCTTTCTTACAACTTTTATAGAACATAGAAGAACAGAACGCCTATATTAAGCAAAATGAATATCGGTCAAAGAATGGACCGCCTTAGCCACATGTAATATTTCAACATCCAAAGTGATATTGATTCAATCTTGTCAGGAACCCTCAATATGGGTAAAATAAACAAGCTAGGGGTCAAGTCGCGATGAGTCGGGGTCCACCCAAAATTAACATGTGCCCAAGAGTAGTAGCTGTCACGTGACCGGCCTCAATGCGCCGGAGGATGTGATCGAGCCCGTCTCCCGTCGGATAGCGTCAGGACGAACATGCCTGCTAGCCCAGAGGTATCTAAGACAATTGCCAAAAGGAACGCTGTCTCAGTGAAACAGCATCCTTGTTATGCAATTACAAATTCCTTTCAGGTAATTAATTGCAACAGCAATTGCATTACCAAACCATGAATAGATTGTGAATCACTAGAAGGGACAATCCTGTTGTGCTCCGTCACAATTGCAATTCAGAATAATTTGCAAAGCTTTTTCTAACACCATTTTGCTGTTACAGTCCCCGGGATTTTACAAATGACTAGGTTTGTGATTTCAAAGTGGTTTTGTACCTCTGGCCGTACAGTCCTTAAACTGATGTTATTGAACACAAAACACTAAAACTGTACATGTTTTTTCTTGATTTTACTATTGTGTTAACATTAAGATTTTGTAACACAGGTTAATAAAATGAGCGACTGAAGCACTTCAGCCAAGATGGTTCTCAATTATAACAAACTAAGAAGAAATCAATTAAACTGTGCTCTTTTGATGTGCCAACATATTGACTTATAATGATTGCATTCGCCTGCGGCATAAGAACAGGGGCGCAGCTTTGTCAGTAAGATTGGGGGGTGCGAGCCTCTGATTTCCCAACAACCAAGCTGGGGCATCTTGCTAAAACGCATTATATGAGAAGCAGGACAAGGAGGGGGGGTGTTAAGGGGCAGTGGAAAGAGAGAGGAGGGTGGATTGTTAATGATACTTTTAAAACAATAGTTTTCAAAGTAATGACAATTTTTAAGGCCTTCAAACGAGAGAGGAGAGAGTGTGTGTATGTTTCTGCCAGTGTGGGCATTTAAAAATTCCAGGTAAAATCCGACAGACACTTCACCATACCCGATTGAAAGCACTTGTACCCAACTATTTACTTGTTTCAGCTATTACAACTGATCAATCTATAAGTTTGCAAGGCACCGCCAGAAATTCCAACTTCCTAATGATCTTATTGGCTAAAGCTGCAAAAATGTAGTTCAGGATTTTAACTCATGCTTATGAAATCATAGGAATACAATAGCTTGTTTAACTGAAATGGATGTTTGCTGAGGCCTCGAAAAACATTTAACAGAAAGAACATCCTTCCTTCCTTTGTATGCAAGAACAAATATTATACAATTTAACAGCTGAGAGACCTTGGCTGATGATTGGCTGATGATTATGATGTTGATGATTTTCTGAAATAAGGAAAGGCACTTGCACATTCACACTTTTCTTCAGTAAATGTGAATGACTTGGAATGCAGGAGGCTGCAGAATAGCCATGCTAAATAACATGCACTTAAATTAATTATAATTTTCTAGTAAATTAACACATTTCTTTACAATTGTTCTTTAATTGTTCTTGGTTTTGTCAATTTCTTCTCATGCAACGGGTAGGATCATTTGCCAGCTGTCAAGAATCCGGTTCCCTTCCTAACGGTACTGTGACTTACAGGCACAAGGTTGCTTAGAAATGTTAGAATTATCAAAATGTTGCCCACCTCTGCGCCTCTTTAGCACGTACTGCATTTCTCTGTTCTAACTGCATCCTGTGTGCGCACAAAGACCACTTCTTCTAAAAGATGTTAGCCCCTAAGGGCACAGAGCTACCCACCGAGTAAAAGACTCTCTCTGTGGCAAGATAATTCACCCCTTTGGAGCGCTTCCTGGCATGGCATCGTCCCCCACCGAGCCCCATCAATCCTCTAGTACAAAGGGTCTTGTATGGAGAGAGTCTCCAGACAAGTGCAGGTGTATTATTTGTGTCTCACCAGATTTTCTCTGTGCATTGCCCTCTCAGCGGCATGCGTGACACTTGTTAATCAGGGAGACTTTTAGCCTATCGGTAGCCTGGACACAGTTGCTATTCTCTTCCCACTGAAGCAAGCATGAAGCAGTGCTAGTGAGGTTGATGTTGTCAACAGAGCAAGATTTCTCCATAAAATGTACATCATGATCACTCCTTACTCCCTTTTCAATAATAACTTCTTAAAGACTGGAAGCGAGGGGAAAGCTGGAAATCATGTCCGATCTGTGAGCATAGAATGGGCAGGAAATAGGCAGACTTAAGGGGTTGTACCTGTGTTGACTGTTTAACAGTGCACCATTTTATGAAACATTGAATATGTTGATGGAGAAGTAATGGTTGTATTTATTTAAACACATTTTAATGCCTCATAACCTTAACTACTTCCTGGCTTTTAGAATGCAGCATGGTGTTTCAGAGGTACAACATTTGAGATGGAAGGGGGGAGGAGGCTGAGTGTCTCACTATTTGTCAGCATTATAATTCCTATTATGAGACCCGTTTGGGTGTCTATGCTTTACAGTTTCAAGACTGAGATGTGTCTGCTTGTTAGTTGTGTATTTGTCAGTCTACTTGGCAATCCCCAGTAGAGAGGTGTGTGTACACCTGTGAGTGAGCATGGATCTCTGTGGAACTGGGTGAAGGTACAAGAGCAAAGCTGTGTGAAGTGAGGGGAGGGGAGGGGAGGTGCAGTGACCGATCTATGTTTATTAGGTCCAGCACAAATTACTTTATTAACCTTCCTGCTTCCTCAAATTTGCTTAAAAATGCACAGTTTGTCCACACTTTTTTCAAAATTTTCTTGGGAGGAGAAACCCCTTAAGCCCTCCCGTAGGTTGTTCGGGCTCGCGAGCTATGCTCGCTCGTCGCAGTGCAGTATGACAAAAATGTTACGTCGCAACACTTTCAAATGTCACCAGCCGCCACTGGCTGCTATTATTGAAATTACAAACGTTAAAAGGTAAAGCAGAGAGGCCAATCAATGGATGGGCTTGTATTCTGCACATTTTTATGACCCACTGACAGGCACTGTTAGGACATTCACAGTGCATTTATCTTCAATTCCGCAGCTCGCAATCGTGGCCTGTTATGAGGACCCACCTACAAATTGAACTCAAAGACAAAGAGACCACAGGCCACACAGTACACACCGTGGAGAAACATTCTACACACAAAACTTCAGAAACACAAGATGTTGGACAAACAAAACACTCTTTAGAAGAGCATACAAGAGTGAGTAAACATGTAAAATGTAAACCGGAGCCACATCTCCGACACAGATGACCTTAACCTTTTTTCAGTCATTTTTCAAAATATAGATGTTAAGAAATCGATTACTGTTCACACCTACAAACTTTCGAACGTGAGTATAGGTCCCAGTAGGGGCCAATTCCAAGGTCAGTTTTCACAGTCCCACTCAAAGCCCTGGAAAGCATACATTGGTCTACTCAGCATTCAACCTCACGATGAGCAAATCACAGCAGATGTCAGCGATGAGTGTTATCTCACTGAGCCATCTTGCTGGCTAGGTTTTGCCATCAAGGGGCATATTATCAAGCACAGCGTTAAAATTATCGCCACGATAATGGGCTTGATAATATGCTGCAGAAAATTCCAATAGAAGCCCATGTTGACACCAGAACATGGGCTTCTATGGGAATTCTCAAGGGCATATTATCAAGCCCATTATCGCGGCTTTAGCGGCAGTTTTCTGCCGCTAAATCGGCGATAATTTTAACGACGTTTCTTGATAATATGCCCCAAAATTCTTTCATTAAATACTCAGATTCTGTACGGAGCGAGACCACACCCTGTCCAGGGCCTCCTATTCCCAGAGTCCTTTGCTGCAGATCTGCGGGGTACACTACCTCACTGAATAAAATACGATTATTCACTGTTTCGTAATTTTTGGGAGGAGTGGGGTCGCGCAATGAAAGCATAACATAAGACGATAGCACTTGGGTACCTGTCACAATCAGCAGAGTGCCACCTCCAAAAACTTGTTCGATGGGACCTCGATCTTTAATAACAACACTGTCGCACATGTACCAATCAGTGTCGTTTCTCCGCAACTGGTGCAGCGTTATTGTTGTATTAGTTGCAGTTCCAGAAACAGTGGCACGCTCCTCGAATTCATTTCCCGTTCTACTATGGAGTACTTTTGTCTCAGAAAAGTACATGAGCTCCCTGAACCGCCGTTTGAAATTCATCCCTTGCGGATTCCCAGAAATGGTGATCACACAGGATACAGTGACTGAACTGCCCTCGGGGGCTGAAATGCTGGCTGGCGATTGGTCGACTTTCAGAGAAGTTGCCCCTGATGAAAATAAAAAAGAAAAGTGATTATATTTTAATGCCATTATAAAATTATACATGGTTTCTTGTTTTTTAACTGGTCAAGAAGAACAAGGTTCTAATTTTGTCCTGTTTGTTTGTGTGCTTTTCACATTGTCAGTGACATCAATGCTCCTAAAAATGTTGACACTCTAATGAATACATCAAAAGTATTGCTAGGCGGGAATGAGACTGACTCTCTCATTGACCTAGTCCAGCTATCAATAAAACTGCACATGACAAAATTCTCAAGTTAATAACTGTGTGGGTTTATTCTAAATATAGCTTCATTACAAAAGGAAAGGTAGTCAGTAAATCCAGTAAATTAACAAGCAGACTCACAATAGGTCTGTCTTCCAAGGAAAACCTCAAAGAGCTGTCAGGGAAGAGCAATACATCTCAAAGCAAAGGTCTTAATGGAAAAGATCTGCTAGCATAAGTTCTGGCTCATCTCCAAATAGCCCCTTCTTTTTAATAATGTTTGAAGAACAGATGACACACCCCTTTCATGACATGATATTAAGTGGATGGGTTGGAATAGAAATGTTTCAGCTATTACAACTGATCAATCTATAAGTTTGCAAGGCACCGCCAGAAATTCCAACTTCCTAATGATCTTATTGGCTAAAGCTGCAAAAATGTAGTTCAGGATTTTAACTCATGCTTATGAAATCATAGGAATACAATAGCTTGTTTAACTGAAATGGATGTTTGCTGAGGCCTCGAAAAACATTTAACAGAAAGAACATCCTTCCTTCCTTTGTATGCAAGAACAAATATTATACAATTTAACAGCTGAGAGACCTTGGCTGATGATTGGCTGATGATTATGATGTTGATGATTTTCTGAAATAAGGAAAGGCACTTGCACATTCACACTTTTCTTCAGTAAATGTGAATGACTTGGAATGCAGGGGGCTGCAGAATAGCCATGCTAAATAACATGCACTTAAATTAATTATAATTTTCTAGTAAATTAACACATTTCTTTACAATTGTTCTTTAATTGTTCTTGGTTTTGTCAATTTCTTCTCATGCAACTTCCCCCAGCTCTTCTTTGGAAAAGGGGCGCATCATATCAACTTTTTAGGCCTCAGAGAGTACCGGGATGTTTTGTTCCCGAAGGAACCTCTCCAGGGAGGTATTATTGAATTATTGTTTTTTACCATAAATACGCCTATGATGCTCCAGCATTATATCCCCTATGTAAGATAGGTCATCACTTCGAGTACCGATGACAGGGCATTTCAAAGTGCTTATCCGGTTACTAAAAGCCTGCTCTCGAGACTGCCAAGCAAGATACCTCCATTTAAAGTTACTTTCTTCATAAACGTTTTGCATATAATTACCATTTGAGGTTTCACATTTTAAATAATATGCCTCGCTTAGGGCCCGTTTAGCCTGATCGAGCTATCGTTGATTGGGAACCGAAGGATATCTGAGTGAGGTATTGTAGCACCACTGATTATTCTGTTCTAGGATGTGCTTTTGTTCTTAATTTTCCGCATCCTTACTAACTACCAGCCCCCGAACATATGCCTTAAGGGAATCACAGAAAATATGAGGGGGGGGGAGGGGGGGTCCCATGGTTTATTACAAGAAACTCCTTTATCTCTGTTTTACAGATTATCATCTAGCTTTCTTCCATTAAGTACTATATATTAAAAGTCCATCTCTTGGGATGGACTCCAATTTTACCTAGCTCCACCTCTAAAATAATCATTGCATGATCCGAAAATCCATTAGTCAAGGTTCTTTGATTCCTAAAATTCAAAATCTTGGATATAAGAAAACAATGCGTGAAGAAGTGCGGAATCTACCAGAAAAACAGGTATATATCATTGTAGTAGGAAATGCTTCCCTCCAGGGATAAATTAACTGCAATGTTCTACTATAATGTTGAATAATTTTAAGGGTTTTAGGTTTTAATTGCATTTTAGCTATAACTGAAGAATCAATATTTGGGTTTAGTAAAAAAAATGAAGTCCCCTCCTATGATTTTTCACCAGTAATTTGCATTAGTGATTGAAATAATTCTTCATATGGCTCAGCATTATCTTCAACTGGGGCATAAATACTAACAAGGGTAAGATATATACCTCCTAGTTTGCAAGTCACCCAGCACCACCTTCCATTTTTGTCACATACAAAATTTACCAGCTCTGCTTGGAATTTTTTACCAAGAAAAATCGCAGGGCCCGATGTGTTACCTGAGAAAAGGGGAAGCCCAGATATGCTTCCCAAGATCTAAACATATGGAAGTCCGCAAGCTTCCCCGTCAGTATATGAGTTTCCTGAATTAAAACTATAGATGGGTTTTCTGTCTTAATCCAGGATAGCCCGCATTTGCTTTTTTTTATTAAGGCCATTAACATTGAAGGGGACCACCTTTAGGAATTCCCTTTTATCAATTAGCTCAATATTTTAAAAAGGTCTCCAGTATAGAGTGAAAACTTAAGAAAAATAAGTCTTCCAGTATACCTGGTGAACCTCAAAGATCCCCTCAAAGATCTGACATTTACTGAAGCGCTGACACTCAGTAGGTACATATTCGCCATTAAAGTTCAGAAAGTGCAATTTAAATTTGGCTTTGGATTTTAGAAATAGATCTCTTTTTCCCCTCTTACTTCCAAATCCAACACACCCCGCCTTCACCCTACCACCCCGTGTCCCCACCTCTCCCCCCAAAAGCCACGGTGATCAGTCCACCATCCCCGCTCACACCTTACAGGCTTACCCCATTCCCCGAGACTGGAATCTTGACCTTGTGCCAGAAGCTATCGGCCTACCCACCCCATCTCCCCCACCCCAGGAAATGAAGAAAAGAAAAAGACCCAAGTGATGCCTGAGGGAAATTAGAAAAGAGGAAGAAGTAAAGAAGTGAAAAAAAAACAAATAAACATAAAGTCAATTTGAGAATCTTAAGCTTAAAGATTAGGTCTTGTTAGAAATTTGCTGCAGCAGTTCCTGGGTTTCGGGAACATTGCAGAATATATGAAATCTTCCTTTTACAAACTCCTTTAGTGTACTTTGCTGTGCAATCATTGCCAAAGCCCCCTGTTCCTTGAACAGATGGAGCATTTTGACAAATTCTTTCTGTCTTTTGGCTGCAGACTCAGACATATCTGGGAAGATACAACATAATGAGACTTCGGGTTAAGTGAACTGACGTTGCTTAACTGCCTTGGATAGAATTTGCTCTTGTACCCGGTAATCTCCAAAGTTGATCAGGATCATCCGCGGGAATTTGGCATTCGGAGGGAGATGTGCCGGCACTTGATGGGACCTCGTGAGAGTAAGATCCCCATTCTATTCCGGGAGTACGTTTTTTTAAATAAAAGAGTCAACCCATTGAAGTGTCTGCTGGTCCTTAAGGGCCCCTGGAATACCGAGAATACAAAGGTTAGAGCGTGTAGAGTAATTCTCCAATTCCTCCTATTTACATTCCATTATGGATTTTTGGCTCTGAAAAGCAGTGACCTTGTCTTTCATAGTAATGACCTGGTCCTCCAGCTGTGATAGTCTTGCTTCTGCCTTATTAAGTCGCCCCGAGATCCGGGCCATAGTGTTTAGATTTTTGTGAGTTGGGCATGTATAGCAGCAATCTCCACAGTTTGAGAGGTTTTAAGTTCCCTTTATCTCCTCCAGAATTAGATTGAGCAGGGTCCTAGCGTCCCATTGCAGAGAAAAAGATGTATCGACCTGAGAGGGGCCCTCCTGAATTACTTCAGACCAGGATTTAGTTTCTGCTGCTAGTGCTTCAACATTTCCAGTTACTGCCTGCCCCGTGATTTCAGACACATCTGTACCCAATGGTCTCTGTGAGAGAGACAGCGGAGGTTGTGATAATGGTTGCGATAAAATATTACTATCGCCCCTGGGAGACATGTCTTCCATTGAGCCAGGGGAACGCGCAGCAACTGACAGAACGCTCTCCAATACATCTATGCCAGGTGTTAAGCCAGATTTCGCCTTAAAGAATAAGGGGTATTTTTTTACTTCCTTGGATTTGATGCCCTCAACATCACACATTGAATTAAGCTCCTCTGATTCTGCTGCAGATGGTGCCCCCCCTACGGGGTCAATAAGAACAGGGCTAAAGCTCATATATGCGTCTGCTGATGTACCCCCCTGAGGGTCTTTCTGGGAGAGCTCTGAGGCTGCCAACCTGTGCTCCAGATTTTCTGTGGATATTACCAAATCTTTCCGCGAGGATGCAGCACGATTAGCCTGGGCTGCTGCTTGCCCTTTGACCTTCTGAGCCAGGACAGAGGAATCGAGATGGGTTGTGGCCGTGCCTTTAGAAATATTTTGCATTTTGAAAGTTCCTCCAACCTTTACTTTCGCTCTCTCAAATCTTCCTCGGCTCTACTCCTTTCTCGCGCACAGTTTATGGATTGGTCATTAGTCTTTAATCCAACTCACTGATAAAATTGCAGGCTGGTTACTATACTAGCAAAGACTGCAAAAGTTCAGAACAAAAAAGTTTGATAATATTACTCATAGAACCCCCCCAGCGACCCTCTGTCAGGTAGCGCCGAAGCCCTTTACCAGGGCCAGCTGAAAAAGCGCGTGCACTTACCCTCTGGCGAGCAACCTGGTGGTCTACGACGACAGGGAGACACAGCCCATATATAGCTGGTGTGGTGTGGTCTGCTGTGGTTCTGAGAGGCTGCTCAGCAAGTTCAGGAGTCTCTCAGCATTCACCCTAATCATCACCAGCCAAGTCAAATCAGCTAAGGAAGTTTTCCTCCCAGCTACTAATCACAGCGAGGTCAAAAATGCCGGTCTCAACCTTGCCTCCCCGTCCGCAGGACCTAGCCACCAAGCAGAGCAGGGCAGAGTGGGGCAGCACAAATCTGCATGAGCTCAACAAGCCGACCGCTTCGTCAGCTCCAGGTCAGTGCAGGCGTTTCTTCAGCTTTCAGTTATGAGGGCAAACGCCAACTTGGAGCTCTCGATAAATGTTTTAAAAAAAGAAAAATAATATTTTAGCACCGTGTGGCACCTTGGTGCAAAATCGTTATAGCCCCTCTGGCTCAAACTCAGGGTCAGCTCCTCGATCGCGGCCATTGCCGGTCGCAAGCGTGTTGTCCTAACATGGGGTGGAGGGGCTTACGGCGTACTCAGCCGACCGTCCGCATCTCCGTCAACCAGACTACGCCAATTAGCAATCTACAGCACCCTACTATCACATTTCTTTCCAATTGTCTTTTAATTGTTCTTGGTTTCGTCAATTTCTTCTCATGCAAGGCTTTCAAGTCCTTATGCATATTGGTTTCATCTCATGAAGTGCAATTTTTCTTTAAACATCCATTTCATTAACTTCTTTTTCATGCCTCTGCAATTTCAACTTCAGCCCCTTATGCAAATTGCCTCTGAAATCTTGAATATTAGGACCATACTTATTATAATTAAAATTATTTACATCAATACCCTGATCATTTTCATTAGTATACTTTAATCTCACCAATCCATGAACCTATTTTTATTTGCAAATTACAGGTTCTACCATTGGATAAATCTCATTCACATTATTAGTTATGATATCAATATATTTCTTCATGATCTTACTGTTGTCTGGCATGTAAGTGCAGCACTGACCCCCACCACATGATTGACACCTCCTTCTTTTGCCAAAAGCACATCTTTAGCAAGGAGATTTTGGATTACCATAGATCTTATTGCAGACATCTCTTCATAATTCTGAGTAAAAGCACCTGTGTGCTACTTGCCAAACACTCCACTAAAGTGGACAATTTTATAATCTGCACATCATTTAAAGCTATTCCTATGAGAGGAATCAAAACACCACTCACTTCTAGTGCTTGCTGCTGTGCACTTTATCCCTTTTCTCTTCCATGATATCCTTCACTCACTTCAGTCAAACTATTCACATGGTACTCTCTGGGAGACACAAAAGCCAACAAACAAGTGCATGTCTTTCCTTGTGGAAGTATGAAATAAGCATTCATATCTTCTTTTAACTTAATGTTAATATTTCCTAGCATATAAAACAAATGCAAAATTATATGCACATGCACTATTCGCCAGCGCTTGGTCCATCAAACTCACCATGACTCATTCACATCAAGCACACACTCCATTCTTGCTCTTTTCAAATTCTAAGACTAGGATGTATTTGTGGGTTGTATGTTATTTCTTGAAAAATGATTTCATGGAAATTCATACTTGAGAAACCATTTCATCGTAGCTGTTTAATGGAAATGGTCAGAATGAACAACATTTACCTTTTCATGTCATTGTGCAGCCTTTCCTGGAACTACAACAACAATTCTTCAAAATATATGATAATGTGTATTTATTTGGGAGCTTTGGAATGCGTTCAGTGTGCTAACATTAGCAGATATTTAGAAAAGCGAAAATAAAGACAAAGAACGTGTGCAAACACACGCCGCACTTGCAGTGTAGTGCAAGGGTGGTCTAGTGAACTAATTCGCAGCCCATACCTCCACTATTTAGCATCACACCAGCTTCATTCCCAAAGCGAAAGCCCATGGGGGACAGTGCAAGCGCTCAGGAGTAAGGGCAGGTGGCATCTTTAGTCAAGTCTGACGAAGTGCTCTGTTGCCCATGTGTAGAGGTCAGAACTGGATCATAGATTCAGGAGTCCAGGCGGAAAAATGACCTGACTTAAAACAGCTCGTGTTGCAAGCTAGGGAAGTGGGGGAGGGGTGGAGGTTATTGAATGAGTGGCAAGGGATTCTCTCTGGAAATATTTGTTTAATTAAATAAAGCTGATTGTTAAAGGGTAGGGTACTTGGCTTAAGTCACATTTAATTGTTAAATTATGTTTTATTTTAATTAAATATTATTAGAGGTTTTTTAACAGTTTACTGCCACACATACCAGTAGTGCAGGTGCGCACATTCACTTCACTCTCTCACCCGTTCACCCCCATCAAGTCCCCCTCCAACAACCCTTCGCTGTACTCTCCGGACATCGAGATCCCATAGTTTTTCAGAAGTGCACGGGTTAAACGTCAGAGTCTAACTAGTCTCTAGCAGCGGTTCTGTTTTTGGTTCTCTGATGGAGGCAAACACAGCTATGGGAGGTGAATACCTCAGAGGGGTTGAACCATCGAACAGGATTGCACAAGTGACACAACACTTCACTGAGCTATCCCTTCGGCCGCAAGGTAGTGGGAGAATATTTTATCCTGGCAAACGTCACTCTGGCACATGAAGAGGGCTCAATGGCAATGCACTTTACAGTGCCTGGGGATTTACACTGACCGCGAGGGCTTTCCTGAGTGGATTATGAGCTACACTACCACCCCCACTGCATTATGAACAGCGCTTGAGATGCCTGCTAAAAACACACTTAGTCTTGGGTTCCACTTACTCTTGGCCTTGTTGAGGTGCAGGGAATGAAACTGGAACTCGGGTGGCCTCTCCTAGGTACACCTGACCCCCAGCATAGATGTGGCACTCCTCGTCCACCCAATTCATCCTACTTTGCGGTGGTTACTCCTCTTTGGTTACGACACCACAGACGCAGAGAGGGCAATGGGAGGGCCAGCCACTGTGCAATGTCTACGCTCCTCCATATTGCAGGGCTGGATGCCCGTCCCACCTCTTGTGGTCTTTCATCGTCGCTGGGGAAGTGGAAGGAGACTTAGGGCCTGATTTTGAGTTATGCAGATGGGATGCTCTCTTAGAAAGGGATATCCACTGTATTACAAGTGCCATATGATATAAAGGAATTGTAATTTGTTGGGCGGGATATCCACATGTTTGTGATGGAGTAATCAGGCTCTTCCTCTGTGAGCTCCAGGGACCAGGCTGAAGCAGGCGACCCGCGACAGGGTGGTTGACTTCCTTAATGTGCTGATTAATTAATTCTGCTGGAGGAGCGCAGCAGTGGAATCAGGGCCGGACTGGCCGTAGCGGGCACCGGGCAATCCCCTGTGCGCCGCACAGGTGGGGGCTGGTTTGGGCCCCTGGGGGCCGTTTTTGCTACAGGGCCGTTTTTGCAGCATTAGCTGCAAAATCAGCCCTGTAACAAAATCTGCCAAAAACCGGGGGAGGGGGGAAGGGGGGGGGGGGGGGCGGCCGAGCACTTTGCCAGGGCCGGTTTTGTTTCCCAGCCTGGCCCTGAGTGGAATTTATTTAATATGCTTGATAAATAATTCCCCCCCCCCCCCCTAGTTATTGGAAGCCAGGTTAGAAATTATCAGTTGTCTTTCTCTAGTTGCACATATTGTAGTTTAGGAATAGCTAGAATGCTAAAAAAAGGCATGAATCAGCATCATTTTTCTAATAATTAAGGAAGTACAGCTTGTCCCCTCCCACCATTAACCAACTTTGCTTTAGATAGGTTGGCAAGATATTCTAGTGTGTTTAGTGTGTTGACGCTGATATCTGACATACCCTGTTATCTGGATGTCAGGAGTTCAAATTACTGTAAACTATGAACATGCATTACATCTGTAATTTGTAGTGCTTAGAAACAGCGCACTAAAGCTACAGAAAAACTGAATATTGCTAATAATATTAGTATCAGTGATAGAAGAAAATAAATACTAACAGTGAATTTAGAATTCTGGTTTACATTTTCACTCAGTATACATTACGGCAGGGGGAATAATTTAGGAGACCCAAAGTGATAGCAGTTATTGGCATATCAAAATTAAAGAAATACTTACAACATATTTATCATTATGTAAATGATCACAACCAGCAGACTGCTTTGGAAAAAAAGGTCAATGGTTTTAAAGATTTGTTGTTTTACTTAAATAAAACTTCCTCAGTTAGCTAGCAATGAGCAGCCAGGTATTACTTTGGAGACAGGTGTGTAAAACATTTAAAAACACCCATACATTAAATAAGTAAGACACAATACACAATAAAGATCAAAGACCAACTTATAAAAATAGGTTATATATTTTTATGAAGAAATACACACAAAAAACATAAAAATCCAATGCAGGGAACCGGAAATATGAATTTTTAAAGAAGTAACACTTTCCAGTGCTTAAAAAATAATATCGCCAATTTGGGACATCAGGTAGTGGTTGACCGGGACAAAGTCAAAGTTTGAGGCCAACCGCAATGGAGCCCTGGTCAGATACACTAAACTGGAGGCCTCAGTCAAAATATTACCTTTTGTGAGAACCTGGCCTGGTATATGATGTCCACTAATGAGGTCACTATCTGTAAGCTGTTTAAGCCAAGAAAGAGGCTTGTGTAATGTCTGATTAGGGAAGTGAGGCCCTAACAGGGTTGGTCGCAGCTTCCTCAGAGCACTGGTCACAAAGGATGCCTTTCTTTCCATGACTATCTTATATCTATTCCTAGGGGTCAACCTCTCGCTGAGTACAGCTGTTGGTTGATCCCTTCTGGGTAGAACAATGGAGGTCCAGGTAAGGTTTGGAACAGCCTTGTCTAAGGTTTTACATTGCCCAACAGAGACCATCTGGGGGATGTCAATTGCTAAGGGGAAATGTGATCCCTCAGATTGCTGAGGATTATCCACCTGTCTAGTTCTACTAGGCTGGGGGTCCCTAATCTGTGTGTGAGGGGATTCCTCTTGGCAGTAGGCCCTATGGGGTCTACTGACACCCCTGACATCTGCAGACCTCGGCTGACTGAGGATGGGTAGAGAGAGGCAGGATACCTGCTCCAGACTGGGTACCTCCTTGGAAGGTTCGCCTGCCCTCAGTCGCTCTGCCAGGACAGTCCTGACCACCTCTGGGGCAGTTCTTTCACAAGGGGTATGATCAGTTCCCTGAGGAAGCTGACCCTTACCTACAGTCTGGGGGGGAGACTTTCCTTCATCCCCATTGCTCTCTGGTGGAGTAGAGTGGACCATTCTTTCAGGATCCACTACTCCTGAACTTCCCTGTGGTTGGACTGGGGCCCAAAGGGTCACACCAACTTTCTTAGGAAGGCCTAACATCTCTAGATGGGCCTTCAGTTCCACTTCAGCTCAGGCTGAAGTTTCTAGATCATTACACAGGAGACAATCTACAGGTAGGTTTGGGGACACTGCAACCCTTTTGGGACCAGTGACCCCTCCCCAGCTGAGATTGACTATGACCATGGGATGATCTGTCCTAACACCATCCGTGCTGGTCACCTGGTACTTGTACTCAGGTAAAATCTGAATTTGGAGCACTAGGTTTCCTGTAAGCATGGTGACACTTGCTCCTGGCTCCCTATAGGCTACAGCTTTCTGACCATTTATCAGAGGCTCCTGTCTGTACTTGCCTAAAGTATTGGGACTTTCAGTAAAAGTGGCAAACCCCATGCCACCATCACAGACTAAGGTGGCCTATGTGTGGGACCTGGCTAGGCCAGTATCCACCTCAGTAGCCCATGAGAACCCAACTACATTTTTGGGTGTGCTACAACTACCTGGGGGTTACTGCCAGGAGCACTAGGGGATGCTGTAGAATTAGATGCAATATTTTCCTTATTGCTGGCCTTGGGGCAATCAGAATCATACTTCTTGTGGCCTTGCTTTTTACAAACAAAGCAATAAGGTTTCTTTCCAGGGGAAGCAGATGTTTCGGACCCACCCACAGAGGAGGATTTTTGGGGACTTTCAGAGAAGTTCTCTTTAGACTTATCCCCACCTTTCTCTTGGGTTTTAGAAGTATCTTCTGGTCACCACCACCTTGTTTCTTCTGCTTAACCCTGGTTCTGACCCATTTATCTGCCTTCTTACCCAATTCTTGGGGAGAATTCTGATCTCAGTCCACCACGTACTGGTGCAAAAGCTGGTTTTGACAATTATTAAGGATCCGCTCCTTCATAATCAAATTGTACAATCCCAAATAGTCATGCACTTTGCTGCCAAGCAACCAACCTTCCAGAGCCTTTGTAGGGCTATCCACAAAGTCTACGCAGTCCTGATTCTGTGCCTTCTGGGTATCTCTGAACTTAATCCTGTACCGTTCAGTGGTTAAGCCAAACCCATCAACGAGAGCACTCTTCAAAACTGAGCAATTGTCAGCATCCTCTGCTCTAATAGTGAGGAGCTTATCTCTTCTTTTGTCAGCAAAGGAGAGCCACAAGATATGTGCCCGCTGCTCTCGAGGGACCCTCTGTACCTTACAGGCCCTCTTTAAAGCAGATATCCATTTGTGGATGTCATCTCCAACATGGTAGGGAAGGACAATCTTGCTCAGGTTCCTATTGTCAAAGGTATGTTCCTTACTTCCAGGGACACTGTTGCTGCCAACATGGGACTCAAGTTCCAATTTCTTCCTAGCCTTCTGGACTTCAAGGGACTCTCTGTCAAGGGCCAACTGCTCTTGCCTGAGCCTAAGCCTAGCTTTCTCAAGCTCCAGCAGTTGGCATTTCCTATCTAAAGAGTTCACTCCATTACTAGAAATGGAGGTCCCTACTGACTGTCCTGCGGCATTGGATTGTCTTGAGGAGGATCTAGACCTCCTCTGTCTACTCTACCATGAGGAACAAAGGGGGCACCTTCTAGGCCACCTGTAGTATCCTCTGGGAGGCTTGAGTTGTCCAGTTGGGGGCCATCAGGCTCCAATTGATCAGGGTTAGATTCTAGGTCAATCCTCCTGCCCTATCTTCATTCCCTGGCCTACCCACTCTGTCCTGTTCATCTGACCCAGAGGCTTTCCTCAGGTCATCCAAAAGTAACGCCTCTACCAGGCGTTGAGTTTTGTCACTTCTCCCTGCCTTCAGCTTTCTAGAGGCACACAGTGATTTCAGTTCTTGGAACGAAAGTTCACTGCATCTAGAAGGCAGAGAGCCACTGCATCTCCTTTAGTAGACATACTAAGTGAGGTGTGGTGTTGCACCTACCTAACCAAGTGGGAAATAAACTCTCCGATGTTGGAGAAAGGGTGTGCGAGACACTTGACTTACCCAACCCTAAGTTTAGTAGAACTTACTATTCTAAGCTTGCATTTATATGTGCCTAGTACTTGTGAGTTTTCAGTTAATCAATACAAAGATTTATCTGTTAAAAAAATGCAGGCTTGAATCCCAACCGCTGAACACCAATGTGAGAAGCTGGCCTGGTATATGATGTCCACTAATGTAAGTGGCCACCTTGCACCAGTCCAGTCAACCCTTAAGGTGATTTAAGAAGTCTCAGACAACCTTAGAAACCTATCCAAGTGTTAGCTGTTGAAAGCAGCCTTCAGGCTTAGTATTGAAGGAGTATAAAGCAGCTTGTTTTACCAGAATGTAATTTTATAGCATAGATTAAATGAAAGAGATCCACACAAAGTATTTATAAAAATATGTATTTGTTATACAACACTATCTAATATGTTACAGTATCTCCCACACAGAGATAGACACAAAGCACACAATACCTTGGCAAAGAAATCTGAGTAAATATCACTAATACACAATGGGCCCCAGGGGGGGACCAAACCATATACTAAGAAAGTGGTATAAGAACCACGACTCGAGTCAGGACAATTTTGAGAGGACGTAGAATTTCTGGGGACCCACAGAACTACCCAAGGTGAGTAGGTAGGGACCCTACAAGGAGTGTGTGCAGTGTGTGAACACAACCGCGTGCTCCGTACAAGTCTATGTGCAAGCCACAGTTGGAATTTTATAGATTAGGGACCCTTCCAAGTGGACCCTGAAGAAACCCCAAGGAAGACAGAAGGTTGGAGAGCTGTCCCACCCGTGGATACTGAGGTACTCAAGTTACCTATCCCAGGGAAGCCGGGTGCATAGGTGGGAAGTGGCATCGGAAACCGCTGTTTAACCCAATGGAGGACTTCAGGAAAGTGCCGCTGCTGGAAGAGGAGAAAGTGTCTGTGGGAATCCAAAGATGGATTCTTGGAGAGGAGTACCTGAAAGCATAGGGGACAGAGTCTATGTCAGGAGAGACCAGGAGACTTGGAAGACGATTGTCCTCCGATGTCAGGTGCTTCAGGATTGATGATGATGACTTTGACTCTGCAGCTGCAAGGACCAGGTGATGCTGAGAGCAACCAGGACCCGGATATGAGCTGTTCCACAAAGGATGTCGAGTGATGAGGGGTCGTTGTAACAAGCCTTGAAAAGTGCAACTCACACAGGAAGTCAAATAGGTGCACAGTTGGGACCAGCAAGGTCCTGGAGATGCGCCACAAGCAGGGGAGTCATGGCAGGCCCCGCGCAATCAGGGGAGCCCAAGTAAAACAAAGATGACCCTCAATTGGACAAACAGGCCGGAGGCACAGGGATCGCGAGAGGACCTCGAGCAGCTCACCAAAAGGAGCAGGCCACGGTGCCCACGAGGTGATGTGGCTGTAGATCTTGGTGGAAGAAGTTGCTGGAGGTTGGGGCTACTTGGAGCCCAAAGCAGTTGCCACAAAATTGCCAACAAGCATATGCACTTGCAAAAGTACTCAGTGCCCAGGGGGTCGGTTAATGCAGCCCCCATGAGGGATTCTGACCTCAAACTTAGTGAGAAGGTAGCTCAGGCCTGGGGAGATGTAGATAACCACCACCTGTGTTGTTGAACCTTTCAGAGCCCGTAGGAGCTTGGGATCAGCAGACCGGTCAGCAGTGCAGAGGTGCCTATGAATGTAGGGTAGTGACTCCTTCACTCCAAGGGATACTTTGGTTGCCCTTAATGCTTCACAGGCCTTAGAAGATTCCTGTATGATGCACAGGAACAGACAATGCAGCAGACTGGAAGGGAGACGGGATCAGGCCCATACAAAGTCCAGCGAAGTCCAGAGTGCCCAGAAGTGCCCAGAAGTGCAGTGGTTTCAGTTCTGAATCTTACCCCATGACGAATCTAGGGACCTACACCCAGGTAAGCCCTTAAGTACCCTAGGGAAAGGGTTGGGAGGATTCAGGGGTCCATCCCAGGGGAGGGTCTGGACAGGGGGGAGGTTGCTCCCATGTTCTTTGTCCAGTTTTGCGCCAGAGCGGGAGCCAACAGATCCCAGGAGTGGTTTGAACTGGACTATGCACAGAGACACCAGATGTGGCCCTCATGCAGACTTTCAGGCGCTGGCAAGCCCACCCACCCAGCACTAACACACAAAATCTTATCTGTGAGGTGGTCACACCTCCCTGTGACAGGATGCCTATTGTTCTGCCTTCCCCTGCTCAAGCTTGGCTCAGCAGCAGGAGGGCAGAAATGTGTCTCTGGTCGGCAGCAGCCATTTTGTGCTGTCCGGGACTAGAAGGCTGGTACTGGGAACACCGAGAGCCTAACAGAGGACTCTTCCAGTGCTTGGAATCATACCCCCCACACCGTTATGGTGTGGGGGTATGATTCCAACATGTTTTATACCAAACATGATAGGATTCGTTGCAGCTGTTTTCGAGATGGTCATGGTGCAGTCACGTGATGCCGCTCTATGTAGCTTCACTAAAAACCCGGGAGACTGGACTCTGTAGGCTGCAGGGAGGTCCTGCTCATGCAGGGGCACTCTCTTACTTAAAACCAAGCACCTTGCCTTCAGGATTGTAAAGTACTACTATAGGGGTGACTTATAGGCTTTAAGTGCAGCGACCCTTAGATATAGTAAACCTATACCTTTAGTAAGTGGTGCATGACCCAATTTACACAGGCTGCAATGGCAGGCCTGTAGTTCCATTTTGAACGGTCTCTCATGGGTGGCATAATACATGCTGCAGCCCATGGGAGACCTCTGGGGTACCTATGCCCTGGGTACATGGGTACCATATACTAGGGACTGACAAGGGCACCCCAGTATCCAATCTGGGGTGTACCTAAATACATAACACAACAGTTTAGGGAGAAAGCAGATAGACTGGGGTCCTGATTAGCAGGATCCCAGTCAGACTAGTCAAAACACAGCTTAGTACCAGGCAAAAAGTGGGGGTACCCATGCAGAAGGTTCCTACCTTCCTTCACCTTTGGACTTGGAAATGTAATTGGAGGATTTTCCCTCAACGTCGAACGGTTCCCTCCAGCAGGCAGAATTCACAGCAGCTTCGTCTGCTTAGTTCAGCAGGAGCCCCCGGGTAACTTCTGGAAGTCTTGAGCTCCAGAACTTCCAGTGCGACGAACCTGAAATCCAGGCCGGGGTGCGGTTTGATGCAGTCAGCTTGACTTTCAACGTTGAGTCACCTTATGGAGCTTTTTCCAAAAGTTGTTCCAAACTTCTCCAAACTTCTTGAACTTCTTCCTGAAGTTCCTCTTGAGGGTTCAAACTGTCCCAAACACCAATCCAATGGTCTAGAAGCTCTGAGATGGTCCTTGGGATGTTGGTACTACAAGTTCCACAATGCACTTGGCCAAATCCTCAAATGTCCACTGGATGCACTCCAGGAAGGGGACTTCTTGGTAGAGATTATGTAGGTTGGCTCTCTCAACCTGTAGCTTGCAGAGTCCACTCCTTAGTCATTGTGGAGTCAGGCAAAGTCCTTAGGACTGTAGTCCCAGATTGTGCAGCAGGTGCAGTCCTTCAGAGTGCAGTCCTCTGGGTGCAGATCAGGGTTCCAGCAGGACAGTCTCTCTTCTCCTTAATGTTTCAGGCAGTATATCTGAGTTGATTGGCAACTCTTACATTTTTAGCATGGGGGCACAACCGACCAGTGGGATGTAGAGTACCACCCAGGTGTATGACCACTTCCTCCAAAGTGTGGCATATTCTTGTCCCTGAAAGCATACTTTTCCAAAATCCAACTTGGAGAAAGTCTCTCTTGAAGAGTTACATGTGGCTAAGCCAACCCACTGGTGTGGCGAAGACTCTCTAACACTCCCCTTCCAGCTCCTTCACTAATCTAATAATAGGGGCTCCTCTGTGGCTCGGTGTGCAGGATGTGGGGGTGAGCCTGTGCTGGCCCAAATTGTCATTCTACCTTTGAAGGCCAGTTTGGCCACCACACCCTAATCTTGCCTTCTCCTTCTGCAGTTTCAGTTCTCCTCCCAGAGGAAATCATTTGTCTCTCTATCAGGCCACTTCACACCTCACTAAGACAGCTTGGCTCAGCCCTGGCCAATCAGGAGAGAGCAACTGGAAGGCTGGATTTTGGATTACAGAAAAGAAAGGTCTATAACTTTTTTGTTGTAATAATTATTATAAATATAACAGTGGCAACTTGTTGGATTTATTATAACTTTCATTTTATGTCCTAAAAAGACATTTCTGACTCGCTCCTTTCAAAATGTATCCTTAAATAAAATATTCCCATGTTGGCCTATGGAGCTAGTTTTCTACAATGAGGTAAAAGAAAATTGGCAGTTTTTCCCTCACGAGGGCTTATAAAACATCTTTTATAATGTCCCTGCTCATAATTACAAGGCACTCTACCCCGGGGCACCCAGGAGAGACCTTAGGGGTGACATATATGTATAAATAAGGTAGTTTGGAGACTTCGGAAGTACCTTTAAATCCAAAGTCGAATTTTCAAATAGATTCAATGTAAAGGCAACCCGAAAAGCAGTGCTGCCTTTAAAATGACAGCAGGTAATACAGTAGTGCATATTTGAGTGCATCAAGTCTACTGGGCCTCTAACCCTACATGTCCTATTATATACTAGGGAATTATAGCTAGGCACTGCAGGTGATCCCAACATTTTGCAAGCAAAGAGGAAAAACACTGCATTTAAGGTCTACATCGACATCAGATCATGAAAAATGGCAGATGTTGTTGCAGGCATAGCACCTAGCCTCTGGGGTAAGCCCTTAACATGGTGCTCTTTGTTGCTGATGGTTGCTGAAGGGTTAGGGAAAGAGCAAGAAGTGGAAAATAAAGAAAGGTATCATAAATAGACCTCTTAGGATACTGTTTACTTTCTGTTTCTTGTGCTGCTTTCTTGGAAACTGAGGCCAGATAGCAAGAGTAATGCCAGTCTCACAGTTGTACCTAAGGACAGGTGCAGCAGCTGCATCCCAGGGTACTCCTAATGGATGTTTGTAAAGGTCAATGAAGTTATAAGAGTATGGGCAAACAAAGGCAAACATTTAAAACATATCCCATCTTCTACCCAATACAGTTTTAAGTCCTTTAGACGCTCTGCCCAGGTGTTGACTTAATGGAAACTTACAAACTCGAAAGAGGACACCGTATGGACTGTAACCCACAAACCACCTGCACATTACCTGAGGATGATGTGTTTTGGGTACCGATCAGTCCTATGATCAGTCCTATGAGACTTACTTATTATTTGCTTGTTAGTGAGCTCCGAACTTCTTTCACCCTAGTTAGACACTGCAAGAATTAATCCTATATATTTTTAAAGACTAAAATGAAGGTCATAATGTAGTACATATAATATTTAGCAATATAAGTAGAAAAATAAACAATAAGGTGGCAAAGAATGCAACTAACAGTAAAAAGATAAAGCATTCCTACAGCCTTTCAACACTATTTCATAAGTTATGTTGTTATGTTATGTTAATCTGATCAGATCAGATCTGAGCAGCAGAGTGTCCCGGTGCTCAGGCTAAGGGCAATAGGCCAAGGCACCTTGATAGACTGCCATGTGTTCAGTTTCCTCTTGAAGGCAGCGAGATTACTTACCAAACGGAGGTCTATTGGAAGTTTGTTCCAGTTGAGCGGCCCCAAGTAAGAAAAGGATAGCCCGCCTACTCTAAGATGTTGGATCTGGGACACTCTAGCAAGGCGCATGGAGGACGACCAAAGGGTATGCGCTGGGATGTATTCGCTGATCCTCTCTCTGAGGTGAACTACACCAGTATCGTACAAGGCCTCATGCATTAAGACCTTACCCTTAAAAACAATCCTCTTTTTTATAGGGAGCCATTGGAGGGCTCTCAGATGAGAGGACAAGTGAGACCTGGGTGGGAGTCTGACTAGCAGTCTAGCCGCCGAATTCTGCACCACCTGGAGTCTATTGAGATGAAATCAGGGAGACCGAGGTAGAGGGCATTCGCATAATTGAGTCTCATAGTGATCAGGGCCTGAATGACCTTTCTGCCTGCAGACTCAGACAGGAGAGGTAAAGAAAATGTTTGCATGCGGAGCGTGCTGAAGCAGGAGCCAGCTAGAGCTTAAATCTGTGGTTGGAAAGAGAGGGTGCTGTCAGTTTTAATACCTACATTTTTCACAGAGTTTTGGAGGGGACCAGGGTAAGGCACATAGCTCAGCTAGCTGGTTCTCTCCAGATTGTGGGGCACATCTCCAAAACAATGATCTCGGTTTTATCCGGATTGCACCTTAGTCGGTGCTGGTCCAGCCACTGAAACACCATGGCGAGACACCGAGATAAGTTACTTTCATAATATAATGGAAACAGTTTCTGTTCTCTAAACTCACACATAAGCCCTTAGCTACACTGTCTTAGCAGCATAAGTTCTGTCTGAGTTTCTTGAAGGGCGCTTTATCCCACAAACCTTAGTCGATCAACAAGTCTAGTGCTCTGCACTTTGAGAAGGTCAATTTGTGTCCCCATTGTGGCATTCTCTAGTGAGCTGATAGGGCAGGGTGGCTCCAAAAAGCCAATGGCCTTCACTGAGGATGTTTGGAACTTCAGATCACACAAATCAAGAGGCCATTTGTGTGGCGCTTGCACCATGCAACATGCTGCAAGAGCAACTCAAACTTTAAGACAGAATTTTCAAGCCATGCAAAGCCACTTGTGTGGCTCTGAGTGGCTCCAGAAACCTGGAGTAACGCAACGCAGTGCAAATCATTGCGTTGCTTGGGTGTTCTCACACAACTCTAATCGTTTTTGATGCATTCCCAGATTTGCAAGAACTTGTAAACCTGTGAATGCACCAAAATCTTATACCTTCCCCAGGAAGGTGTAACAAGGAGAAATATCTCTATTTCTCCTTCTTTCTACCTGTGCTGCCTTTTGTCCCTTCCTGCACAAAAACAATTCTGCGCGCAATGCAGGTATGGTGCAAGGGTTCCTGCACTGGCGCTAGGCAGTCAAAAGGGCACCAGCGCAGGGAAAAGGACATGAATGCACTGTATTGCCTTAAATAAGGTGCATTCCTGCCCTTTACCTGTCATGTAGTGCAGCACAAGGCTTGCTGCACTACGTTGCATGACTTCCTCATAAATAGGACCCCAAGATCGTTATGCCATCGTAATAAGCCCCTTTGTTTGGAGAAGGATACAATGTAATCCGCCACATTTTACTATCTTTTGAACAGTTAATAAATAGTCAAAGCTCTGGAATAACCCACTACTGGATCCATTTCTTTGAATGTCATAGCTCCTGTTCCTTAACAAGAAGCAGGTGTCACAAGGAGTTTGGGCTAGACTGTTTCTATTGGAGCAAGATAGATTTGCATATGGAATGCGATGCAGCTGAGTAATTATAAAAGACTGAGATTACTTTAAGCATTCCATCCATTGCTTTGTTGTATTTTTCAGTGCAACACTTTAAGTGCGACGAGATGGGTTCCTATCTCACAGTGGCACTGGAACCAAGCTGCACCCAACTGAAGAGAAAAATGGACTGGGATGTGCCCTCGATTAATTCCCAGTGCCTAATATTAATTCAAACATTCCATTCGTCACTTTTTTTTATTCAACACAAGAAGTTTACAAGTGATGCTTGAGAAACAATTGAGTGTCCTAAAGGATTAGAACAGGAAGGTGTACCATTGAAAACAGGAAAGGCGTTTGTCCAGCAACGGTACTCAAGATTGTAAACTCCACGAAAGTTGTAGAAATGTGTTATGCATGCGTTCACACCACCCAAGAGATATATGTTTCTGACAGTAATAAAAATGAAAAGCAGTGATAAAGGAAATTATTCCATGCAGAAGCCACGCAAGTTGACAATCTTCGGCACCAGGAAAAGATGTGCTCTCTATCTGTTCATCTGAAAGAACAAAATTGGATGCTTTTTTTTAGAGATTATTATTTCTCTAGCGGTATGATTGTAAGAAATAAAGACAGATGAATTATTTATCAGTGACCAAGGCACTCAGTACAAAATAATAGAGACAGAGACTTAAAATAACACTCCGCAGAACATATTATTAAATAAATATAATTATTTCAACTTTTAAATTATATACAAATAATTTTGTTTTAGTGATAAAAAAATTAGATTAAATAATAAAAGGAATATGTTTTAATTTTAAAAAAATTAATGTATGCAACTTATTTAAATAAATTACTTTTAAACTTTTAATGAAAATTTAACATTATTTTAAATGAATACAAAACACAAAGCTGTTATTTTTAATCAATATTAAACATTAAAATACTAGTGACAATTGTTTTTTAAAATGTAGATTTCAAGATAATATTGGTTAACAAAATGATATATTTTTAGTATTTTATTAGTTAATACACATTTAATTTAATGAGTTAATTTGCTGCAACATTAGTTCTGGGTTAATCATAGTTATTGTAAATTAAATAGAATTTCTGTTTAGCATAAAAATACAAACTTTATTATTTTCCCTATACTTTCCCATAGGAAGATCTCCACCCCGGTGGCGGAGAGCTTGGCCTAAATGTGAAAAATCAGCAGTAGTAACTTTACACTTGTAAACTCTGTCTGATGGTCTCCAGGCTCCAAAGCTAGGGGTAGAGACATGTAAATCTGCATTTAGGAGTACATCTACGCTTAGAAATTGTGAATAGAGAAAAAGAGTACATTTAAATGAGTCTGGTAAAGAGATATTCTGAAGTTATATTATTGGTATAGTGATTAAAAGATTACTCAACGTCGTGATAGGATAATATGGTAATGTGCCTTGTCTTCAGATATCCCCTGTGAACTAGAGTGACGAGTCGGAGTGCTAATATTGAGTGTTTCAGTTTTCTCTCTTTTTTCATTTCCTTTTTCCCGGCTCTGAGATTAACCAACATATTACCATTGTGTATGGTTTGTGGTGGATACGGAGAAGTGGGAAACCATGCATCACTCCTGTTGGAGCTAAACAGCAAAGTTAGGGTTTTTTGACAGAAGTTAACAAGTCAGATCATGTAGATGTTAAGGATGTTGGAGGAAGGTTAGTCTTGGATGAAAGCAGTTCACAGTTCTTTATTGGCCACAAATGCCAATATTTTGACTAGGCAGGGAAGATCTGATCATAATTGCAGCATAATTGAGTATGTGTGACCTTCTGTCATAGTGGAGCGTTCTTTGGATAAGATGCTGTGGCATTTAAGATATGTTCAGTTCAGTTCATTAAGTCTTTATTTCAATTATAAAACCATAAAAGACATTACAATCAATTAAAATTAAGCAGTTTAAAAATACTTAGTTAAAAAATGGTTGAGTCAAAACAGAAATAGCATTATTGTGAAACAATCGCTGTAAGATGTTTAAAATAAGATAATAATCCAACAGATCAGCAAACTTTAATATACTATAAAAACAATTAATTATGAGAATGGGATTTCGAATATGTCCGCACAGCTTTGGTTGGTTAAAAAACAAAAAGTGGTAAAGCCAGGCAGGTATTGCAGTATGAAAGATAAAAGGCTACCCCGGTCACTCATAAGATCAATAGCTCTGCCTCAGGACACAACAGGGTGGCAAATTCAAAACTGCCACGCATCCCACAAAATTAGGGCAAAACAGATTAAGACAGGTCAGAACAGTAGGCCCTTAATTTTTTGGCCCGTATCGCCCATGCCCAACTCAGGAATTTTGCCATGGCAATAACAATGGTTTCCTGAGTGCATGTCTGTAGTATTCTCAGGGCCTCTTTAGTAGCTTTCGTGTCAAGGGTGTTACAGATGGGTTTAAGCCATTTCAACCTTGGTAGCCTATAGGCCAGGCAAACAAATAGGATATGAGCGATTGTTTCAGACTGTGCTAAACACGTCAGGCACAATTCTGTCGTTGGCTTGGACTATCTGCTTGAGAAAGCTCTAGTCGGAAGGGAACCTACTCTAAACTGGTGGTAGAGCTTCCTGTCCATTGGTTTTAAAATAAAATCCCAATATGGTTCAAGCCCGAGCCCATGTTTAATCGAAAGAAAATCCCTGGTCAGAGTTGGCCTTGTGATGGAAGAAAAGCGCTTCATCTTCACCATGTCCATGTAAACTGCTTTAAGCTCTTTTTTTGTCGGCAACGGAAGCTTTTCTGGGTTATCCCACAGTGTACTCATTCCCATTTCTAGCAGTTTTTTTTTTAATATACTAAAGCCACTTGATCTTGCTTAAACACCCTACCCCCCTAAAATCCAAAAGGGCTTTGGCATACAAAGAGAGCTCAGGGGTAGCCCAAAGCCTTCTCCACAGGAGAAGCTAATATTGGTAGGGAGGGATAAGGAACTCTGGGGGGAGAGATGGTGGCCTCCGGAACTTGGGCCGTCTCCAACTCCGGTTACGGAGTTGCGAAATTTGGGAGTGTGGTTGGACTCCTCTTTGAGCTTCGCTGGGCATACCAAGAAAACTGCAGCCTGTTGCTTCGGGGTCCTTCGGGGTTTAAGACCTATCCTGAAGTTTTTCGACCCCCCTACCAGGCAGCTGGTGGTTCAGGCAACAGTCATATCTCGTCTGGACTATGCCACCGCGCTCCTGATAGGGACAAACCAGGCAGAAATCATCTGCCTTCAGCGAGTGCAAAATGCCGCAGCAAGAGCCGTAGTTGGCTTGCCTAGATCCTGCTCGGTCTCAAGCACTCTTCGATCGCTACACTGGTTGCCGGTCAAATCTAGAATCCAATTCAAAGTCTTATGCCTTGCATTTAAGATTATGAGGGGATTAGCCCCCCGGATCCTTTCGAGTCTTTTAACCTGTTACACTCCGACCCGTTCTTTAAGATCAATGGGCCAAGCGCTGGCTGTAGTTCCAAGATTTAAGCTCAGTCGAGTTGGTGGTCGAGCCTTTAGGGTAAAAGCAGCGGTGCTCTGGAACTCGCTTCCGCTTGAGATTCGTGTGATGGATGATCTCTTTCTGTTTCGGAAAGCTATAAAAACGCTCTTGTTTTAAATACCGCTCCCCTTTTTCGGCTCTATTTCTATTTCTGTTCAGTGTTAGTTGTGTTTTGCCGGTCATGCGCCAGGACGCCCCTTAGCTGGAGCAGCTGTGCGCAATATAAAAGCTCCTAACATAACATAACATAACATAACATAACAGGGCTATAGGCCTGAATCGAGCCAGATCCTCGATGCAGAAACATCCCAGGTCCAAAAATAAGGGCACCAATGGAGTTGATTGCGGCAGACCAGTTAATGCCCTCATGAATTTATTTTGAGCAATAACCAGGGGGATAATGTCCTCATGCCCCCACAATTCAGCGCCATATAGAATTGCACTAGCAACTGTGGAGTTGTATATTTTAGGGGCGGGAGCTATGGGTTTGGTGAAAGAAAGCCTATGCTCTTTTAAGATATGCATAAACATATTTGGTGATGAGTGGTGCGATAGCAGTTTGACAGGGGTTAATGACCATGGCTTTGCAGATTTTTTGGGGTGGTGCTACTGGCTTTACCTCATTGAAGTTATAGTTTATTAGGAGAATTGAATGGATTTGTAGACCATTGAGGCTTACGTACTTGAAGAAGGAATAGGAGATGGTAAGGAGGTATTAATGTTGAATCTAAGTGTAACTATTTTGTCATAAAAATAGGTCAACTGTGATACAGCCACACAAGTAAAAGACAATTGTGAGGTTGTCATTTCCTTGTTAGTGTAAAGGGGTGGGCACAACAAATGTGTTTCTTTCTCTCACCTCACCAGAAGAAAGAGTGACCCATTCCTGTAGCTGCAGAACTTTTCAACACTATGGGGTTGATTCCGATGTCGCTAAAAATGCCTTCCCAATGCTATTCGTAGGCTTACCTTCCGACCGACTCGTATCTGGAGGTTTTTCCTACGAACCAGCAAGTACGATGAGTTTAACAGGCAAATATCCGACCGAATTGTCCGCTCCGATTCATGCACTTTGTTAGTAGCCAACAGGCTTAGGAAGCACAGAAATCGAGTCGTAACCCTATGGGGTCGATTCCGATTTCGGCCGGAAAATGTTCTACCCGACACGGACCCACAAATATACGTTTGGCCATGACAGGAAACGGCCAAAAACGCAACGTGGACACACCACATTTTCACAGTGAAAACTGACACTTTTTTTTGCAAAGTGCCTAGCTGTAGATTTTGAACCCTAGCTCTGCCGGCACCTAGGGAAAACTAGCAAACCTATACATTTCTGATAACTAGACAGCCAGGGGAATACAGGATGGGGTGACTTGTCTGGCTCTCAACAGATTCTGTTACCCAAAATCCCTTACAAACCTCAAACTTTGTAAAACAAAACACATTTTCCTCATTATTCTGTGGGGGAAAGTTCTGAAATCTGCGTGGATCCACAAAATTCCACCCAACAAGCATTCCCCATAGTCTTTGAAGACAAATGGTGCCTCACTTGTGTGGGTAGGCCTAGTCCCAGCTACAGGAAATGGCCCAAAACGCAATGTGGACATACCACATGGTCACAGTGAAAACTGACCCTTTTGTTTGCAAAGTGTCTAGCTATAGATTTTGAACCCTAGGTCTGCCTGCTCCTAGGGAAACCAAGAAAACCTACACATTTTTAAAAACTAGACACCCAGGCGAATCCAGGATGGGGTGACATGTCTGGCTCTCACCAGGTTCTGTTACCCAGAATCCCTTGCAAAGCTCAAACTTTGTAAAAAAAACACACACATTTTCCTCACATTTCTGTGGTGGAAAGTTCTGGAATCTGTGTGGATCCACAAAATTCCACCCACCCGCATTCCCCAAAGTCTTCCGAGAAACATTGTACCTCACTTTTGTGGACAGGTCTAGTGCCCGCGGCAGGAAACAGCCCAAAACGTAACGTGTTAGAATAGCAATGGGGTAACCCAGTATCCCTCAGAACCTGGGCAGTTATGCAAAGACAACAATTGGTTCTGTCGGGTAAGAATAATTTCGTTAGATATTGAGTCACTTCTTTAGTTATTCAGAACAAAACAGCAATTTATAAAGATATACACACAATGAGACCATAAAGAATATAAACGATTTTATAAATTCCGTCATTTATAAATACTTGAATTGAATTATATGGCTGTCAAAAAACGAAAATGATTAAAGAATTATTGGTGACAAGGTGACATGTGGTGCTCAGTGAAATAGTGATAGTGCGTACCTTATACAAGGTGATTATTAAAATTCCGACAATTTAAAGAGGCCAGAAAAACAGATAATTGAATAGGTCTGCAAATAGGTTGAGTCAGTCTTTTAGCAGAGTCTTTCAACTGATCCAGTATTAGTCGACGTTTCAACCCTGAAGGCGCACAACTGGGTAGTCAATGCGGGTCTTCATCAGGACATTAAGGGGAGGGGGGGGTTGACAGCCTGTAGGATAGCAAAGTATAAGGTCAGATGTGTGTAAGTAGGGAGAAAGATGCTCGTACTATATCGGCATGCAAGGTGAAAACTCACCTAATGTAGTCCGATATTTCTTAAAGGACTTGTTTCGAAATTTTCGACTGGCAAGTGTTCAAAGATCTCCTGAATCGCACTAATTCTAAGAGAAAGGGGTGGGGAATAATCACGCATTGCCTATTGAGTGCTCTGTTGTAATCTAATAGGTGATGGTCTATACGCGAAATAAAACTCACCCAGTGTCTGTTTTGGGTCTTGCAATCGGGTTTCACATGAATCAAGAGCCAAGCGCAGGCATTCGTCCTGACTTCTCTGAGCGCATAAATCGCTCGTCTAGGAGGTTCTGTATGAAAGGGAATTCATTAGCCTTTCCAGTGCTTGTTACATACTCTAATGTACTCTCATGGGTGCTCGTCTATATTGGAATTAGCACTCACCCAGTGTCAGTGTTATGTCTTGCAGTCAGGTTTCGCATTAGTTAGAAGCCGGGTGCAGACGTTCGTCCGGATCCCTCTGAGCGCGTTAATCACTCGTCAGGAGGGTTCTGCATGAAAAGGGGGGATTCGTTAGTTTTCCAGTACCGTCAGTAGTTCGATGACCGGAAAAACCACGATATATTAACCGCTCACCTTGGTGTGATTCACGACTGGAAATTAGTTAGAGAGGGGCTCAGGCATACGTCCTGTCTCCCCACGGCCGAATCAGTGAGTGTTCATGAAGGCGGCCGATAGATATACAAGTAGCTGCGCGTGTACGTGGCGCCCGTCAGCTACAACCGCGCGGGCCACTAGTTGCTAGGTGACGCGTCCGGAACGCAACGCTGCTGCGTCATGCATTTAGAGACGGTAGCTAGGCAACCAAGTGACAGGCCTTACGTAGCTTAATGAGTGACGCGTTCAAAAAACTACTCGTCATGGAATAGATGCGATAGTTGGCCAATTGGGTGACAGATCGTGTAGTATCAGTGTTCAATGCGTGAGGAGTAAGCCGTATATGTCAAGTACAAAGCACGGCAAGAGCTTAATCTCACTCCAAGCGAAGACCAGGGTTGCCGGTAAATGTGTAGCAGATTTAAAAAATAATTCGTGCCGCTGGAGCCAAGCACAATTTCCAGTTTAGTGGTCAATAGCAGAATTTAAAAGTTGCCATTGTTGGTGCAAACGTGTCGCATCCTGTCGACTTGATTTAGTTTCAGCTGATTATTCTATATGCATTTCTCACAGCTTAATTAAAAATTCATAATTACATATTGCTTCATGCTTAAGATGCACAACATTTTACAGTGTTTGCATTATAAAACCATGTATGTACATTAGCATGTCAAGGATCCTGTACAAGATAATCATGGCAAATACAGTGAAAAGCTACAGCTTATGTCAAGTGAGAATGTTGAGGGCTAGAGTTGCCCCATTTGTTTTGCAGTCTCCTCCATCTCGTTCAACCCAGACTGTACCGAGTTGAGCGAATGAATCCATCTACATTCCCTGAAATTCAGGGCCACAGAAATCGCACCCCCCCTCGCATTGGGAATGATCTTCTCTATAATCTACCATTTAATGCTGTCTGGAGAGTGGTTATGTGTAACAAAGTGTTCAACCATGGGAGCGCCCTGTACTTTGCATCTTATTCTACTCATGTGTTGTAGAATTCTGGCTTTAGCTTTCTGGATTGTTTGACCAACATAAATCAGCCCACAGGGACAGAGAATAGCGTATATAACATGAGAGCTATTGCAGTTGGTGAAGTGAGCTAGCTTGTATGTTTTGTTGTTGTATGTGAATGTAGTCCCCTCTTGACATTGGTCACATGCTTTGCAATGACCGCATTTGTGGTGTCCATTCACAGGTAGTAGACCAAAGTAGTTTCTGAGGTCCAATTGCTTGGGAGGTTCCAAGAATGCCCTCACAACCGTGTCCTTGATATTTTTGCCTCTCCTAAAGGCAAAGATAGGGTCCTGCTCAGTCTTAAGTTCACTCGCAACCAGGTTCCAGTATTTCTTTACTATCTTCTTGATGTCGTTGCTCTTGGTGTTGAATGTGGTTACGCAGACAATGTTGTCTGACACGTTGTCCTTAACCTTGACTTCTAAGAGTTGGTCACGTGGACAGTACCATGCGCGCTTCTTTGCCCATTTCAGCAGCCCAGTTGGGTATCCTCTTTCCTTCAGACGGCTTGTGAGGGTCTCAGATTCCTTGAAGAAATCATTTCTTCTGGTACAGTTTCTTCTTAATCTCAGGTATTGCCCATAGGGTAAGTTATCCCTCAGATTTCGTGGATGATGTGAGTCATACATTAGTAGCGTGTTCCTTTCCATCGGTTTTCTATACAAATCACAGTATAATAAACCTTCGTCTACTCGGAACGTGAGGTCCAGGAAGTCTATGGACTCGTTGTTGCTCGTCATTGTAAACTGAATGTCACTCGTTCTTGCGTTAAGCCAGTCATGAAATATGTTGAGTTCCTCAGTGTCGCCAGACCATACCATTATGACGTCGTCGATGTAACGTTTCCATACGGCGATCTGGTTGAGGTATGGATTTTCATGACTGTACAGATGTTCCTCTTCGTAGTGGTCCATGAAGATATTCGCCAGGCTCGGCGCATAGGTAGCTCCCATCGCCACTCCCTTACACTGATAGTAAAATTGGTTTTTAAAAAGGAAGTAGTTCTTTTTCATTGCAATCTCCAAAAGCGAGATCAGAAAATCACTTGGAATCCAATGTGGTCTCTCGCGTTCATTTAGTGTTGCTCTGATGATGTCCAACGCTTTTTCTTGGGGAATTGATGTATACAGCGAGGATACATCCAATGTTACAAGTAGTTGTGTATGTACATCAAATGCTTGTCCCTCCAATAGTTGTATGATGTGCATGGTGACTCTTACATAGGATTTTGTTTTGGGGACACAAGGTTGTAAGAAGTGGTCAATGAATTGGTTCAATGGTTCCAAAATAGAACCACATCCAGACACGATTGGTCTACCAGGTGGCTTGACCAGCCGTTTATGCACCTTTGGTAGTGTGTAGATTGTGGGGATCCTTGGTTCTTTTTTGTTGAGGAAGTCATGTTCTTGTTGGCTTAGGAATCCAGCCTTCACTCCATCATTGGTTAATTCTTCTATCAATGATTTAAGAACAGGCGTAGGGTCACGTGGGGTTGGTTGGTAGCTTTCCAAGATGCCCAGTTGCAGTTCTATTTCTTCAACATAGTCACTAGTGTTCTGCAGCACTACAGCGCCGCCCTTGTCTGCGGCTTTGATAACGATAGAGTTGTTGTTGCTTAGAGAGTTCAATGCCAGTCTTTCTTCCTTGGTGATGTTATAATGTATATATCTTCTTGTATCCAAGAGTTGCATGGTTTCATGGAGGACAATCTTTTCAAAAGCCAATATCTTCTCACTCATTAAGTGTGCACCAGGTGTGAAGGTGGAGACAGGTCTGAAGTTTGTGGCTGCTGACCTTGGATTATAGATGTTTTTGCTGAAGTAATATTTCAGTCTAATCTTCCGAAAGAATTGCTGGAGCTCCAGTTTAACTTGAAAAGAGTCGGGTATAACAGTTGGTACAAATGAGAGTCCTTTGGCAAGGACCTCTCTTTCGGCATTAGACATAACGTGGTCTGACAGGTTGATTATAGGTTCTTTCTGGTTAGGTGTATCATTTGGACAGGGCCTTGTAGTCTGTGCTGTCAAGATGTTGGTATTGTGTACTGTGGCAATCATCTCCTCGTTTATGGGTAACCCTGAGGTATTGCTGGTGTTGTTATCAAGGGTGGTAAGGATTGTTATTTTGACGGTGTTGTTGTCAGCAGTGGTGAGGGCGTGCTCACTTTGTAACTGGGTTGTCTCGTGATTCCCTCTACGGGTGTCTACCATCTGTAGGTTTGTCTCCGTGTGGAGATCTCCCCATGCGTTTCTGGCTGATAGAAGCGGACACGGGATGTTCCCTGCTGTGTGTTCCTGCCTCTGTTCCAACCCCTTGGTCTTTCCCAATTCTGTGTCTTCCCTCCCCCCCTGTTTGCCTGCCGGTAGCCTTCCCCTAAAAAATGGGGGCCCTGGTTTCCTTGGTAACTAGTGGAGGGTCTATCAGACTCAGAGTCTGTGCCACTTCCTGCCGAAGAATCAGAGAATGTTTTAAACCTTCTTGGGCCCTGTCTACTTCTATTGGAAAAGAAGCCCTGGCTGTCCTGTTGGTAATAATCGTCAGCCAGGTGGACACACCACATTGTCACAATGAAAACTGACCCTTTTTTTGCACCAGTGCCTAGCTGTAGATTTTGGACTATAGTTCTGCTGGCACCAAGGGAATCCTAGCAAACCTATACAATTTGAAACTAGACACAAAAAGGAATCCAGGATGGGGTGACTTGTCTGGCTCTCACCAGGTTCTGTTACCCAGAATACCTTGCAAAGCTCAAACTTAGTAAAAAAAACACACATTTCTGTGGTGGAACGTTCTGGAATTTGCGTGGATCCATAAAATTTCACCCAAACGCATTAGTCTTACGAGCAGATTTATACCTCACTTTTGGGGTAGGCCTAGTGCCCGCGACAGGAAATGGCCCAAAACACAACGTGGATAAACCACATTTTCACAGTGAAAACTGACCCTTTTTTTTGCAAAGTGCCAAGCTATAGATTTTGAACCCTAGCTCTGCGGTCACCTAGGGAAACCTAGCAAACCTATACATTTTTTAAAACTAGACACCTAGGGGAATCCAGGATGGGGTGACTTGTCTGGCTCTTAGCAGGTTCTGTTACACAGAATCCCTTTCAAACCTCAAAATTTGGGAATAAAACAGATTTTCCTCACATTTCTGTGGTGGAAAGTTCTGGAATCTGTGTGGAACCACAGATTTCCTCCCACCAAGCTTTTCCCCAGGTCTCCCTGTAAAAATGGTACCTCTTTGGAAACCTACCAATCCCACACATTTCTGAAAACTAGACACCTGGGGTAGTCAAGCGAGGTATGGCTTGTGTGGGCCCCCCATCATTTTCCTACCCAGAATCCCCTGCAAACCTCAAATATAGCTGAAAAAATCAATCTTTTTTCTCTAATTTCTGTGTGGGAAAGTTCTGGAATCTGCATGGATCCACCAATTTCCTACCACCCAGCATTCCTCCAGGATTCCCAATAAAAATGTTACCTCACTCGCATGAGTGGTCAGACACCCGTGACAGGCAAGGGCCCAAAACATATTGCGGAGACATCAAAATTACCTATCACAAAACAACCTGGTATTGCAACGGGGGTCACCTAGGTTTTTGGCCCCGGGCTCGGTGGCCATCTTGGGAAACCTACCAAACCCACACATTTGTCAAAACTAGACACCCAGGGAAGTCCAGCGAGGTATGTCTTGCATGGACCCCGCAACGTTTTCCTACCCAGAATGCCCTGCAAACCTCAAATTTAGCTGAAAAAAATCACATTTCTCTCTAATTTCTGTGTGGGGAAAGTTCTGGAATCTGCATGGATACACAAATTTCCTACCACCCAGCGTTCCCCCAGGTTTCCCGATAAAAATGGTACCTCACTTGCGTGGTTGGGTCAAGTACCCATGACAGGCAAGGGCCTAAAACGTATTGCGGAGACATCAAAATTACCTGTCACAAAACAACCTGATTGTGCAAGGGGGGTCAGTTTTCACAGTAAAAATGTGGTGTGGTGTGTCCATGTTGCGTTTTGGGACGTTTCCTGCAACGGGAACTAGGCCTAGCCACACAAGTGAGATACAATTTTTCTCAGAGGTTTTTGGGGAATACGTGGTGGGTGGAATTTTGTGGATACACGCAGATCCCAGAACTTTTCATCACAGAAATGTGAGGAAAATGTGATTTTTAAACACTAAGTTTGCGGTTTGCAAGGGATTCTGGGTAACAGAACCCGGTGAGAGGCACACAAGTCACCCCATCCTGGATTTCCCTTGGTGTCTAGTTTAAAAAAATGTACAGGTTTGTTAGGTTTCCCTATGCGTTGGCTGCTCTAGGGCCCAAAATCCACAGGTAGGCACATTACTAAAAACAAGTCCGTGCCTAGTGGACTCTCTGCTGCCCCGGGTGGATCGGAGGGGTTGCCCCAATATGTCCCAAGGGAGCAGAAAGACTTTTGGCTATTTTTTGGGGGGAAGGGGCATTGATATGCCCATTCTTTGCAGCCCCCACCCCCACCCCACGCATAAAAAAATCCAGCAAAATCGCTCGCGCCTAGTGGGCTTTCTGCCCCCCCTTGGAGGCAGATCAGGGGCCAGTGCCCAACCTGCACCCCAGGGGGGCAGAAACACTGTGGCATTTTTTGGGGGGTAAGTGAGTATTTACATGCCCATTCTTGGCTGACCTCACCCCTGAATTACAACATTTTTTTCCTGATGCCTAGTGGGCTTACAGTCCCCCCGGGGGGGCAGATTAGGGGCTATTGCCCCCATATGCCTCCTGGGGGGGCAGAAAGACTGTGATGATTGCTTTTGGGGTGGGGACAATGGCATGCCCATTCTGGGCAGCCGCCACCCCACATCATTAAAAAAAAATCCCTGGTGGCTAGTGGGTTTTCTGCCCCCCCGGTGGCAAATCAAGGGCTACTGCCCCCATCTACCCCTGGGGGAAGAAAGACTGTTGCATTTTTGGGGGAGCATGAGGGTATTGGCCTGCCCATCTTGGGCAGCCCCCCCAAATCAAATGTTAAAAAAATCCTTGGCTTCTAGGTGGCTTTCTGTCCCCCGGGGGTCAGACTGGGGGCTACTGTCTCTGTCTGCCCCCCAGGGGGGCAGAAAGACTGGAATTTCTTTGGGGAGGGCTGGGGGCATTGTCTTGCCCATTTTGGGCAGCCCCCTTCCCAACATGAATACAAAAAAAAACTGGTTTCTCGTGGGCTTTCTGCCCCCCTGGGGGGCAGAATGACTGTAGTGCCCAAAATAAATTGGGGGGAGTAAAGGCCCTTGCCCAAGGGGTCCCTCCCCCCTCCCTGGTGTCTAGTGGGTGGACACCCGGGAGCCGTCCTGCGCACACGAGAACTGATATGTACGACGGTTCCCGGCCATCATGCACATCGAAGGGGTCAAATCTAAATTATATATATTTTTTAACTAAACAAATTACATATTACAATGTTTAATAAATATTTTAAATTAAGACAAATAATAATAATATAATTAAAATACCACACTATATTTTCACAATGATATCAACCAACAAATATCATTTTATTTAAAATTAAAAAGCATAACATGATTAACACATAAGATAATAAGTAACACATTTTATAAACAATAAAGGATTATTTTTTACATTTATTACTTAAATAACTTACTATAAAATACCTCTCCAAAGTAAACAGTACACACCTAAAATATATCTTAAAATTATAATAATTGCAAATTGTGCATAATTAATGATGAAATAAACAAATAATAGTAATTAACTAATAATAAACTAATTATATTTAATTAGCTTCCCACTCTTTATCCCTACAAACCCAATAACGCACACCTAATATACTCTAAAAAAAATCTTAAGTACAGAATTTACATAATTAATTATAAATTAAACAATTAATAATAATTAATTAATAACAAATTAATAATATTTAATTAATTTCAAACCCCTTACCCCTACAAACTTAAGAACCCACACCTCATATAAATTAAAGCATTTCTTAATTACACAATTTACATAATAATTACTTATTATAAATTATTTCCTTTGCTCCCTTTACCCCTACAAATACCACAACCCACACCAAAAATAATTAACATCATTAATTATCAATTAAATAATGAATAATGATTGAAATATTGGGCCTCATTACGATGGCCGTCGGACGATGCGGAATGGAGACTTCCGGACCTGTAGTCAGCGGTTCCACCCACCATATTATGATACGACTGCCGTGTAGGCAGTTGAAAGCATGAAGTTTACTACTGTGGCTTGTGATATATCCCAAAAAAGGGCCTCAACACAAGCTGCAGTAGTAAAAGACATATGTGCAACATCCATGCACCATGTGGTGCCTGGCACAAGGTGCATGGATGTTTGGAGGGCACCACATTTCTCCCCCTGCCAACATAGCGGAGGCCCACGGGGATGGAGGCCCTGCTAGGGGCCCCCAAAGTCCATTTCCGACAGCCTTTCCATAGCTGTCAGACCGTCATGAAAAGGCAAGAGGAAATAGACATCGTCATCCATTAGGTGGTGCCTGCGCTCCATGAGACTGTCGGAGGCTGCGGTCTGTCCCTTCGACTGCTGCGGTCTGACCGACCGTATCATAATGTGGCAGTCAGACCTCTATCCTGGATGTCGGTAAGACCGCCACAGACGGCCTGTCACTAGCGGGCCCACCGACATAATAATAAGGCCCTTAATTACTAAATAATGATAACTAAACTACTTCCCAACCTATATCCCTACAAACCCTACAACCTGTACCTAAAACTTAATGTAATTAAAAAAATTAATTACACAATTACCATAATTAGCAATTATATAATTAATATTATTATTATTTATTTTTTGTTAATTTCTGTACCCCTATAAACCCCACAACCCGGTACGGCACTAAAAATACAAATAAACTATTAAATTAAATTTACAAACAACAAAAAATGGCCAAACTTTATTAAAAAATATTAACAATAATTATACAAACAATTTATAACATATACAATTAAAATATATACTAAAATACATTAAGATTTTTTAAAGGATATCATTAGCAACAATATTTTTGTAGACAATATTAACAACATAGATATTTTTACCATCGCTATTACTTACCTTAAAATCTATATTTTTCCACACAATATTTGTGCATACGATATTTAAAACCCAATATTTCTGCTCCTCAATATTTGTTTTTCGATACTTTGTCTAAATACTGGATTAGGGGCTGGAACAAATTTCTAACTACTATTATGAAGGAAAGCAATGTAATGGAATTCAGGAGAAAGCCTAAGAATAACAGATTTGCACCCCTCCTTTTGTACAAGAAATAGAGGATCATCACTTAGAGATGATTTTGCAACAAGTGCTTACTCAAAACAATAATAACACAAAATAGCTTTAATTGGTGATTTGTACACTGACAGCCATGTACCAGAAGCAATGCTAGGTACTTCAGTGAAGGGTAAGTGCCCGCAACAGTCAGGGCTGTCCAGAAGAATTAAGGATGTGAGCTGTGAATCCCTGAATAGCTGTGCTTTGCTAAGCAGCAGCTCTACCTGAAGATGCACATTGCGGAGCCTCAGGGCCCAAGGTGAACTCGCTGGCTGATTGAACCACTTTATCAATACGCATTTGGATATGAGCTGTGTTTTTTACTGCAGAAGCACATTTTTGAATCCTTTGTGGCGAAAGAGGCAAGCCTTGAGCAATGGGACATTGTATTTCCAGCAGCTTCTTTCCCGTGATTTCCCTTGAACTTTTAGGAGATGTAGATAATTGAAGCACCATTTATTGATAAGTGATTTTACTGACTTAGTCTTTTGTTTGCTTCAAGGGGTAATTTGGTGGCAAATCAAGTCGTTTCTCAAGTAATATTAAAAAAACCAAAATGGTGTCTCACAAGAGGTCTGAGGTCAAAGGGCAGTAACGCTCGCCCAGGGGGTCATTGGCCATGTTTTATGATGTTTCTGTATCATGTGGCAGCAGCTTTGATATTTTAATGGATCCTCACTTGAAGAGTTTGCTATGGATGAAGAAGGGGATGAGGAATATGATCAGCACAGGGTAGTGGGAGGTTGTTTGAAATTGTAAAATCGCATAATTAAAAGAAAACTAGGTCAATACTGTGGCTTGCTGATTGGGTGGGTGGGATGGTTAGTTGAAGAAAATCAAGAGCGTTAATCTCACTATTCAGTTCTTGAGCATAAGCACTGGAGGGATCATGAACCCTAATTTTGAGACTGCCCGAAAGGATGCCACTTTTATCAATGGTTAGCATGTCTTGGGCCAGGTAAAGAAGATCGTTATGAAAACAGAATGAACGGCTATTGGGGAATGAGACTAAACCTCAAGCAAAGGAATAGAAGCTCCATTTCATGTATAGACGCTCAAAGGATTTGTAGGCAGGACTGTTGGCAAATTGTGGAGGGTGTCATCTGCATATACTAGTACCACTTCCATACCATGACCTGTGATTTTGTTGTGCAGGAGGAAGTTGCTGCTTGCAGAAAAAACATGATGGAGATGCTAAAAAGAACCAGATGTTTAGGACTCTGTAATGGCGATGAAGTAAGGAAGTGTCTTTCATTGGTTTATTGATGCCAGAAATATGCTTCATTGCAGATTGGGCATTAAGGAGTGCACTTCTGAAGAAAGATGGTTATGGTGAGTCAGGAGAAAGTGTGGGCAATTAGGCATGGTGTAATGATGTAACATGGCTCCATGCCAGAACACTGGGCATGGAACCAGCTTGCTCTGAGGTTCTGTCATGCAGGGTTCTATGCATGACAGTTGATATATGCTGGCTGTTGGTTGAGGCTGTAATAAATACCTCCTACCACATATCTTCATCTGGTGTGGATTCACGCTATTACACTGGCGACGATCGGGCGGAGAAAAGAACCCAGAGGAAGGGACAGCCTCAACAACAACAAAGAAGGAAGAGCTTGGATTATTTAAGAGAAAAACGGTGATAACTTACAGAGACGTGCTGGATGAGGATCGAGCGTCTTGCAGCATGTTCTAGCGGAGAAAAGTGGGAAATTGCGGTTCTAGGGGCTTTGTGGAAAGCTGTTTGAGCATGTACTGAGGATCTAAGTGGTCTCTGTATGCTTCACGACGTCAGAAGGTCAGTGAGCAATTGAAAAAGGACTGAAGGCTGTGGGAATTGTTGGCGGCCATCTTGAGTGTGGTGAAAGGAGAAGAACAAGCCAGATTAACTAAAGAAAATAGACCGAATGTTTGGTTGCGGCCATTTGGAGTGAGGAAAACGATCCGAGATTGCTTAAAGAGAAAGCAAGCCCAACTGCCTGAAGAAAACGGACCAAATGTTTCGTGGCGGCCATCTTAAATGAAGAAGAAGGATTTTTTTTACATTTTTTTTTTTTTGCAGCACATTTGTTGGAGGACATCGAAGAAGATCATCGACGGTCTATTCGAAGTTGAAACTTAGACGGAGACTGGATAAGGATCACTATATTGGTTTGTGGTCACGGGAATATACATTTCTTTGGAAACTTTATTGAACTTGTGGAATACAAGTATTTGAGCGTTGTAAAATGAATTAAACTGAAAAGGTCATCTCTGCGGTGACAAACACACCTCAAGAAACGTGTTTGATATAGCGGTATCGTGCTGGGACATACGGTGACTGACACACCGGATGGACTTTAAGTACTTTTAGCAACTAGTAGGGTTTGGAATATATTGTGGGGAAGAAGGGTTTTACACCTCTTGTGAGTATGCAGAATGTTACAGCGCCGCCGTTTTTCTTGTCAGATCCAGGAGAACCGGTTATTAAGTGGAAGAAATGGAAAAAGATTTTTGAGAATCATGCCAGGGTGAGTGGTACGAATTTGAGTGGTGAAAGGAAGCAGGCACTTTTGTTACATTGTTTAGGGGGTGAAGGACAGGAGGTGTTTGGAAAATCTACCTCCATTGTCGCAAACTGATCAGAGGGGGTTGAATGAATATGAAATATGTGCAAGACAACTAGATTTACATTACTTGCCAAAGATTAGTACTATTATGGAAAGGTACCATTTTGGTTTGCGGGAGCAAGGGAAAGAGGAGAGTGTTGAAGAATATATTACGGCTTTACGGAAGTTGGCTTCAAGTTGTAAATTTGGGGCGTTGGTAGAGGAAAGGATTAGAGATCAGTTTGTGCTGAGGTGTTGCAGTGATAAAGTGAGGGAAGAACTCTGGCTAAAGGACGAGCCACCGTTGGATGAGGTTGTTAGTATTGCAAAAAGGGTAGAGCATATGTTAAAGTGTGTTGGAGAACTAAGTAAAGAACATAAAGAAGACAAGGTCAGTGTAAAAGCACAAGAAGTGGAGTATCGAGTCATACAAAAAGATGAGAAGGAAAAAAATTATGAGGGTGTCTGTGAGAAAGGTGTTGTAATAGAAAAAAACGCAGGAAAGACACAAGGGAATAGGAGGTTTGCAACACCTTTTCAGGGAAGTTGCTACAGATGTGGAAGATTTGGACAAATGGCTAATGCAAGTGAGTGTCCTGCTAATAGGGTTACTTGCAATGTTTGTGGAAAAAGAGGACATTTTGGGAAAAATTGTAGAATGAGGAATAGGAGAGATTCTAGATCAGAAATAAAGGAAGTCAGTTTTCAAGTTAGTGAGAGTGAGGTGGAACATCCCTCTGAGTGGGTTTTGGTGGGGGATGTTAGAGTCAAAATGAAATTTGATTTGTGCTCTCACATCACGTTTCTCTCAAATGATCTTTTTATGAAGAATTTTCAAGGAAGGAAGAAACTGTTCAAACCTAATATTAAACCTACGGGTTATGGTGGGTTGCCAATTAAGTTATTAGGTTATTTTGATGACTGCATTGAGTACAATGGTAGGTTCACTGATGCTAGGATTTATGTTGCTGAGAGGGGCGATAATTTGTCGAGCTGGAGTCATCAAGCACGTTTGGGTGTCATTCTCAATCCTAATGCACATCCATCTGTTCAGGTACAATCTATTGAGGGTGACGAAAACAAGTTTGTGAGAGCGTTTGGTGAATTGTTCAGTGACACCTTGGGGTGTTTAAAGGGGTACAATCACCATATTAAGTTGAAACAGGGTGCAGTACCAGTTGTGGCAAAAGTTAGACGCATTTCCATTAGTATCCAAGATGCTGTACAAAAAGAGATAGATAAATTGTTGTCCACTGGTGTTATACAGCCTGTAGAGGCAACGGAGTGGTTAGCTCCCATTGTTGTGGCACGTAAACCAAATAATGAAATCCGTTTATGTGTGGATCTTCGTGCCTTAAATAAAGAAGTGGTGGTTGACAAGTTCCCACTTCCCAATATTGAGGAATTAGTATCATCGTTGGATGGTGCTGGTTATTTTACCACTCTGGATATGGCATCAGCATACCATCAGGTTCCGTTGAGTAAAGAGTGTCAAGAATTAACGGCTTTTATTACGCCAATGGGGGCCTTCAAGTTTTTGCGTATGCCGTTTGGGCTGGTTTCTGCGGCCTCAGTATTCCAGAGGATTATGGAAGATCTTTTTAAAGGCATTTCAGGCGTAAAGTGCTACCAGGATGATGTATTAATATGTGGGAGAGACGTGAGAGAACATGATGAGAGGGTGCATGCTGTGCTTAAAAGGATGCTTGATGCTGGGTTATCTCTTAGGCGAAGCAAATGTAAATTTGGAGTCACTGAACTGGACTATTTGGGTCATCATATTTCACGGCAGGGGGTGAGTCCTAAAAAGGATTTGGTGGACACTATCGAAATGTTAAAAGAACCGTACAAAAGATGAGGTTTCTTCATTCTTAGGTATGGCAGAATTTTATAACAAATTTATACGAAATTTTGCAGATAAGACAGTAAATCTAAGGAAGTTGATGTGTAAGAATGCAGAGTTTGTTTGGACGGAAGAGTGTGGTACAGAGTTTAAACAAGTAAAAAATGATCTCAGGAATGCACCAAACTTACAAGCTTTTGTACCTGGGAATCCCACTTTCATTGTTACTGATGCGAGTATAAAGGGGCTGGGTGCTCTTCTCTTTCAGATCAGGAAGGGCCAAGAGGTGCTAATAGCTTGTGCTTCAAGATGCTTGAAAGGGGCGGAGATGGGTTATTCTGTTATAGAGAAGGAAGCGTTGGCAATTTTCTGTGCCATAAACAAGTTCAGAAAATTTGTGTGGGGATCTTCTTTCGTAGTCAGGTCTGATCATAAACCCCTGAAAGAAATTTTTGAGAAGAAGGGTTTGGACTCAATTTCCTCAAGGATCAGGAGATGGGTCATTTCCTTACAGGAGTATAACTTCATGTTTGAATACATTCCAGGAAAGGCAAATGTAACGGTAGACTGTCTGTCGAGATTGGTGGAGGTGGTAGAGAATGATAAATCTCAGGATGAAAATGATCAATGTGATGCTGAGTGTGGCATAAGAGTTTGTGATGTTACGCTGGGGGCTGTAAAGGAAGATGAATGGAGGGATGAGTTGCAAAAGGATAGTGAATTGTGTTCTGTAATGTCTCTTTTGGAACAGCATAAGTCTCGAAGTCTGGTTAAACCTTGGTCGTTAGTTGCGAATGATTTAGCCGTTGTTGATGGTGTTCTAATGAGGGGCACACGAATGATTCCCCCATTGAGTTTGAGAGAAGTCATCGTGAACATGGCTCATGAAGGGCATATGGGCATTTCTAAAACCAAAGAGCGCATCCGTCAGGATTTCTGGTGGCCTGGATTAGATTTGATGGTGGAACGCACTGTTAGGGAGTGTACACCTTGTCAAGCTAGTGATAAGGTGCTCAAACCAAGATGTGCACCTATGGTTTGTAGAAATTTACCAAAAAGTCCATGGGATGAATTAGCTATCGATATTGTGGGACCATTGCATGGAGAACATCAGACTCCTTACCTGTTGGTGTTGCTGGATTTGTATTCACAATGGGTGGAGGTGAGTTTGGTGAGAGAGATCACTTCTCATTCTGTGATCAGTTTTTTAGAATCTGTGTTCAAACGCGAGAGTTTTCCTAACTCTATTCTTTCTGACAATGGTCCGCAGTTCTGTTCTGCTCAGATGGAGGAGTATTTTGTAAAATGTGGAATTGTACATAAAAAATTTGCGTTATATCATCCAGAGGCGAATGGTGCTTTGGAGAGATTTAACAGGACTTTAAAGGAGAGTATACAATTAGCAAAGGTAAACTGTTTAGATTGGAGAAAAGAACTGCAGGGTCGTATAACAGCCTACAGGTACACTCCTCATGCATCAACGGGGAAGACTCCTTTTGAACTGCTCAGGGGAAGGTCTCCAAATACTTGTTTGTGTCCTGGCTGGATGGTTGCTGGGAAGGGTTTGAAAAACAATGGTATTGGGGAATGGAGAGACAAAGAAGTGTCTCTGCAAAACAAAAGGAAGATTTATGTTGATAAAAGGAATAATGCGAAAGTAACACATTTTGAGGTTGGAGATAAAGTAAAGGTCAAAGCTCCTGTTGGGTGTCAAAATTGGTCAAAATATACCTCTCCAAAAACTATCATTAAGCTGTTTAAAAATGCTGTCAAGACGGATGATGGTCGCATCTGGAATCATAGTCGTGTAGCACATTTTGGGGGGTGTGGTGTGGCCGACAGGAGGGATGATACTTCTTATCGTTTTCCCTCTGACATTGATTTAAGGTCTGATAATACTTGTAGGAGTGTCAGAACACGCAGGTTTCCTTTACATTTGCATGATTTTATGTAGTTCTTTCTACCCTCTTTTTCTTTCTGTTCAAATGTGTTTCTTGGTCTCATGTTACTTTTGTTCTAATGTAAAGAGGAAGAAGTGTAATGATGTAACATGGCTCCATGCCAGAACACTGGGCATGGAACCAGCTTGCTCTGAGGTTCTGTCATGCAGGGTTCTATGCATGACAGTTGATATATGCTGGCTGTTGGTTGAGGCTGTAATAAATACCTCCTACCACATATCTTCATCTGGTGTGGATTCACGTTATTACACATGGTAAGTCTGTTGGACCAGGAGAGCAGATTGGGGAAGCGTTGAGGCTGAGTTAGGATCACCTTCAAGCTAAGGATTTTATTGGTTAGAGGTAGTATTAGAAGTAGGTGTTCATTGGTGGTGTTATGATTCGGAAAATGAGAAGGGGAATAAAGTTCCAGAGGTTCTAGAGGGCTGGATGCGTATAATAATGACGAAATGATTGATAAGTTCTAGTGACAAATCATTTGGTCATGAATCTTTATGTGATTGTAGAGTGAAACCGAAATGAAGAGGTTCGTTTGAAGCCTCAAGCCTAAGGTACTACTAATATTACAATGTTTACAATCAATATAGTATGGTGTTCCAATTTCAGACTATTTGACAAGGCTTTTCTACTGGAGTGGCTTTGGGAGAAGAGGAGGAACATATGGGGGCTTATTTATAAGCCCCTTGCGCCAATGGTATATTGCTTTTTCCCTTATAAAAAGCGACGCTCCGGCGGCGCAAGGTGCTTGTAAATAAGCATTTTGAGGCATAAAGTTAGGACATTTTTCTTAAAATGTTGAAATGCCTTTTAGACTTGTGGGAGCAACTCCAAGGTGCATAATAAAAAAAAAGATGTTGCTACTGATTGGATGTGGGCTCCAGTGACAGATCATGATTGCAGAGGCAGTGCATGGTAGTAGGTATCTAGCTCCTTCCTTAAGGATTGCGACGTGCAGCAAGAGACATCTGTTTCCATTGCTATAGATATCAAAGTGAACATTTAGGTGCCGATTCCGATCCGGGTAAAAATTTTTGCGTACGACTCGTATCCGTATATTTTCACGTACGAATCGAACAAGTACCGTACAAACTGCGAAGTCCGATTCGTACGTGAAAAATACATACGAATTGCGTCGGGAAAATGGTCCGAGAGGGAGCCGTAAATTTTTACATCCGAATAGCGTCGGGAAAAGTGTCCGATAGGGAGCCGGACATTTTTACGTGCAAATCGTAAAACAGAAGTCCGAGCGCGCAAGTACGATCCGTACCGCCCGTCCGAATACACAACCGCATGTAAAAGGCCCCGTACGGAGCGAACACTGTAGCACACATGTACACGGGTAAACTTGTGCCTGGATACGAGTCGTACAGCTCCCCCTCACCCGCACATGTCAGCACCGTACCCCCGTATGTCAGCACCGTACCCCCCCTCTGCACCGTACCCCAACACCGTAGCACAGCCCTGCACCTGTACGCCCCGTACCCCAGGACCGTACCCCAGCCCCCCACCTGTATGCGCCGCACCCCAGGCCCATCTCCCAGCCCCGCACCTGTACGCCCCGTACCCCAGGACCGTACCCCAGCCCCCCACCTGTACGTGCCGCGCCCCAGGCCCGTTTCCCAGCCCCGTACCTGTACGCACCATACCCCAACAATGAAGCCCAGCCTCGTACCTGTATGCACCGTACCCCAACACCCTAGCACAGCCCCGCACCTGTACGCACCATACCCCAACACCCTAGCACAGCCCCGCACCTGTACGCACCGTACCCCAACACCCTAGCACAGCCCCGCACCTGTACGCACCGTACCCCAACACCGTACCCCAGCACCCTCACCCAGCATCGCGTATGTACGGACCTTACCTACACGAAAAATACTCGTACAGAACCAGGACACTGTAAAACAGCACAAGGAGGGTCAATTCGACTCGCACAACACCACAGCACACGTCAACATGACAAAATACATCTCTATGACTGACCTGGCACATCCAAACAGGCAAACAGAGGCCCTAAATCACAACCACCTCTTATAACACACCCACCACAAATTCAAACCCAGCCACACCCACAAATGGACCAATAAAAAGGGCCCACACACACAACCCATGAGCCTTTGCAACAGACCCACTGCTGACAGACCCCACAGACAAACAACTGCACCTTACTTACACCTTAACTACACCTTAACTTACACACCTTCACACACCTCCTTCAAAAACACCCCCTCTTCACATTCACACACACACCGTCACATTCACACCCACACACCCACAACCATCCACACCCACACCCCACACCATGCCCACAGACAAGAATCCAAAGTTCACAAGGGCGGAGCTGGACCTCCTCGTCAACGAAGTCATCAGCGTCGAGCCACAGCTGTTTGGAACATTGGTCAGACAGACCAGCATAGCCCAAAAAACAAGCCTGTGGCAGAGGATTGTCAATAAGGTGAATGCTGTTGCGCCCATCCGAAGGACCAGGCATGAATGCCAAGCCAGGTGGTACGATCTGCACAGGGCAGTCAAGAGGAAAATGAACGAGGAATACGCCCAGAGTAACATCACTGGAGGTGGGCTGCCCCGCAGACCCGTACATTACCATCCCTGGGAGGAGAAGGTGATGGCCATGCTTCCGCCGGTGGGAGTACACGGAGTCGAAGGAGTCGCAGAGCCTAGTGAGTACACAAAAACTCACATAACATGGGTGAATGCCATCCGCACCATAAACACAACAAATGCACGCAACTTCCCCCAAGCCCTCACCGCACACAACCACACTCAAAAACCACGCTCATGCCACTAACGTCTCCATGCCCCATTCACAAATAAAGGCAAAGCCATGTCCCAGGCCACACTAACCACAAAGCCAAGACTGGATGTCCGGGATGCTGGGAGGGTGGGGCTCACACAACACATTGTGCAACTCAGAAGCAGACACCAATGCCCTCAGCCCATATGGCCTAGGTACATACCCATGCACCATGCCCAATGCACAGGGACTGGCAAAGTACTGACAAGGTAGCTGACACTTGGCCCTGCTGTATGCAGCACAAGGCCTTCCTGTGACCACTGTACACTCAAACACCAACTCCACAAGCTCAGATATCTAGCACAGGAACTCACACTCACTGTCATGCCAGCATGCACCATGAGGGGACAGACACATCACCTGGGAGACCCAATGACAAATCACACTACACACAACAGCAGGCCCGGTCACACACCCCCCTCACACAAGCACACACCCCCTGGGCAGGCAACGGATATACCCACTCCCACAATGGACATGTGACACTAAAAGACCAATCCATAGCCAAATAAGCATCCTAGCCCAAAATGTACTGGTCAAACACTCAGGAGAACATATCAATCTGTCCCCCGCAACATACCCATCCCCAAGTGGACATTGAGACGAATGCTAGGCACATCCAACTATCTGGGGGAACTGTGACAACTTGAATATGTATGAAACATGGATGTGGCATGAAACAGCATTAACATTGTCTTCCTCTCACAGACAGGGCAACGTCATCGACCTCCCCCCAACAATGGGGGGGAACAATCACAGTCCCAGGCTCAGCGTGAAGATGATCCCACCGGCAGCGACGACTCTCACCACTCCGTGGATGACCCCGACCAACCTGGCCCCTCTGGTGCTCAAGCCCCTGCAGCACCTGCGTCAGGTACATCTGTGCCAACCCCCACCCCCATTCCTGCCACATCCCAGGAGACACCCAGGAGCCCTGCTCGCACTGAACAACACAGCCAGTCTGACCAGGAGGGACAAGGTTCTCTGGGCACCCAGGAGGAGGCAGACAACCCAGCTAATGCCATCCCTCAGGGGTCCCATAGACCCGATGTTCCCACAACGGCAGGCCAGGCTCGTGTGGGCAGGGGTGGTGGGAGTGGAGGCAGGCGGAGGCAGGCGGAGGCGAGAACCTGACCAGGCAGCTGAGGGAACTGGTATGTCACACATACGCCACATCCTGGACACATACCGGCGTGACACCAGGGGCATCTGCCAGGTAGTGTCGAGCCTCACAGAGATGAAGGGGACCCTCGACGAGATGAAGAACCTGCAGGCCGAGCAACATGCCAGTCAACAATAACACCAAGGACGGATGGAGGCAAGACTGGCTGAGATCCTGGCGGTGCAAACGGACATGAGTCGTTCACTCCGTCGGATCGCCGACAACATGGGAAACCCTCCCTGTGCCACCAGGCGAAGACCAGCACCAGCCACAGGGAGGGAGGAGGAGGAGGATTCGTCCGACGGAGCATCACAGACATCGACAAGGCCTGCATCTGGGGGTCCCCGGAGGAAGGTGGGTCGTCCACGGAAAAGGCGTGAGAGTCAGCGGACCATCCACATCTCCCAGGTCACCTGGCCTGGCACCTGGCCCTCTGGCGCAACAGCACCACCTCACCCAATGACATTCTCTGCCACATGGACTTGCTGGTCACAGTCTGACCAATGATGACCAACACTGTGGTCTGGACTCTGATGACTCCAACTGACAAGGATGCCATTTTCCCTTGTGAACTTTGGATTCTATGCACCCGGTAGAGCACCTTACTTCATCTACCAAAAGCCTTACCCCACCAAAAATAAATACTTTATTTTGTCATGAGATGTTGCTGTCATTTGGCATTATTCCCCAACATATGTGTGTGTAAATGTCAAACTATGCCTGAGTGTTGAACTAACTCCACACATCCATACCCTGGTATCGGAGTCTGGTACAGGACACACATGTGTCACAATGTATCATTCAATGCAGACATGGAGCACAATACTCACCTGTGATGGCCTCAAGCTGCTGAGGGGGTGCATGCAATACTGTGCCGACAGACCTATTTGGAAGAGTATCATTAAGGCGTAGAGGTCATGCCTCATTCGGAGGTTCCCGGGGAGGGAGTCCCAGGTATGTGTTCCCAGGTGGGAGAACTATGTCCTGCATGCTGGAGTATGGTGGATCTGAAGAATGGTGGCCAGGTCAAGGTTGGATGCACGGAGATGGCACTACGGGGTCTCGGATGACAGTGGTACAAGGTTGGTGTTGGGTCGGGGTTGTGGCCTGCCTCCTGAGTGTGGGTGGGGAGTCTGAAGGTCATCCTGCAGCACACAGTGATCCATTGCAGCTATCTCTGCTGGACGGTGATGTGGCTGGGGCGCGGGATGTTGCAGCTGAGGTGTACAGATGCAGCCTGGATGTGGACAAGTGTCCTGGGAGTTTGGATGTGGCTGCCCCGTAGAGGGCAGGGCAGTATTTGACACGGATGTTGTCGTGGACCTGGGAGATGGCCCGTCTTTCCTTGGAGTGGATCTATCTGGAGATCATGAGCATAATGCAGAGGGTGTTGCAGTCTGAGGTACAGATGCTGGTGATTACCATGGCAAATGTGAGCAAGCAATCCATGATGCACACCATCCTGTGTGCATGGACACTGGGTGCTTGTGCGGGGCTTCTGCGGGTGGGACACAAGCAGTTGACCCAGCTGTAAGGGGACAATCCTCAGATGTTGACCTCAGTCCTGTACAAGTCCAGCCTCAGGTGGCTGCTGTTCTGCCATTCATCAATGGATCTCATGCAATCTAGAATATTGGAACTGGCAATGTCTGCGTCCTTGGTGAGGGTGAGCAGCACCTGGCTGTCAATGGCATACGAGTTGATGATGAGGTTGTGAGCGCATGTGATGGTGGAGAGGGGGGTCCTGGACACATTGTAGATTGAGACGCTGAGAGATGATACCTGTGCCATGTGCCTCACAACGACAGCATACTACATGGAGAAGCCTTGAGTCCCACTCCCATGGCCTTGCCGGGGTACAGAGCCGGTGTGGAGTAGGAGGGACATAACCTGGTGGGTGTGACAGGGCCTGGAAGGCGTGGCAGCGCTGTGTAGGCAGTCGGAGTTGCACACTCATCATGCAAAGGTGTTGTGTGTGCGCTTAGTGTATGCCTGAGAGCTGGCAGCAGATGTGTGGATGGACATTGCTTGGAGGGTGGCTGCAACATCAGACTGTAGTGTGATGTGGGTCATGCAAGGACATGAGGCTCGTGCAATGTGCACGTTGCATGTGCAGACGGTCCAGCCTTTGGCACCGCGTGGCCGCAACTGTGGCACAGACAAGCTGATGACAGCCAAATGAATGGGTTGATGGAGGAAGGGAGGAGCATCTTTGATGTGTGTGTGTGTTGCCAAATCAGGAAACTTCGTGTGCCCTTGCTGCAATGGCTGCAACATTTATGAAAAATAATGGGGTAACCCTGTGTCCCTCAGAACCTGGGTATATGTATTATATAGCTACAATGGTTCTGTCGGGGAAATACAATTGCTTTGGGATGTTCACAATATGAATTACATTACATGTAACATGTAAGAGAGGTGACATGTAGAAGTAAATACAGACAATACACTTAATATAACAAATAAAGTAATAGTTGGGAAGGTGCGATTTTTGGTAAAGTCCATATGATTGATCACATACGTCTCCTGTTCATATGTGAATAGATTTTTGAACTGAGACGTTGAGTGCGGACGTAAAGTTAGTAGTCATAAATCCATTCTGTGAATACCAAAAGTAGTAAGTGCAGTCTGTGAATACCAAAAGTAGTAAGTGCATTCTGTGAATACCACAAAGTAGTAAGTTTAGGATTTAGCCTTAAGTTAATTCTGTGAATCGGGCCCTTTCAGATGTATTTGATTGTTTATACAGCACAAGCATTCTGAGCTAGGGCATGTGCTAAATGTTAGTGCATGTAGCAAGTATTATATATAGGTATTTATGTGTATGCGGGTATATATATATATAGAGAGAGAGTTTTTTTACACTGGAAAAACAAAGGTTGAAGTAGGGTTATAGTCAGGTGAATTTCTCTGTGACAACATTAACGTTTTCATCTAAAAAACACAGAAATTCATCAGCATCCAATTAGTGGGCTAGCTGCTTTAAAGTTTACATGGTGATGGGTAGATACCATAACACTTTTCTACCTAATTTTGTACAGCCTGTGTCCAGCTGATGGGTGTAAGTGTTTACAAAACACATGAGCTCCTAATGCATCATAGGTGTTTAAAGGTGTTGAACACTTTATAAATCTTTGCACTGAAGTGTAACTATGTGGGAAGGTGACAGTTGACTACTTGTGTCCAGCATGTTCTACACATATTTTTAGGCTATGCAGGCAAAGTTTGCAACAGGGCAAAGATTCTACATACAAAATACTGAGGGCCTGGTTACGATGGCAGTCGGACGAGCGTCTGAACACCATCGCCACGGGCAGGAGACTGCCTGACAATGAATCTGCGGTTCTACAATCCTATCATATATAACCCTGGGTGGAGCTTGCGGAGTGGTACTCTGTGGAATTTCACGGAGTTAGTGGAAAGCTCTGTGAAATTCTGTGAAGCTCTGTGGCTTGGGCCTAACCTTACCTGTCCTGGACCTCCTCCTGTCCTTGGTGGGTGGGAACCTCCTGGTTCCTTCCTTTCTGCTCTCCTGCTGCTGGCTGCACTAGTCTTCCGCTGCTGTGGCTGGCTCCTAAAATTCAATCAACAGGAAGAACTTCAATGCGCATGCATGAAGGCATGCCCAGCCTTATAGTAGGGTCAGGCATGCCTTCCCGCATATGACCATTGCAGTTCTTCCTGTTAATTGAATTTTAGGAGACAGCCGGAGCAGAGGAAGACGAGTGCAGCCACCAGCAGGAGTAGGTAAGTCCTACAATCCTGTCCTCCTGGCACTGGTAACCTCCTGTCCACCGCAAGTGCAGAGTTTTTGAAAACTTCGCACTCCAAATGGAGTGCGTAGTTCAAAAAGTTCGCAAACTCCGCTGGCGGAGTGGAGTTAGCCACCCTCGGTTAATCATATTGAGACCAATGTGCAGGCAGTTGGAAAGCACTTTTTTCTACTGTGACTTGCGCTGTGGCCCAGGAAAAGGGACACTGGTGTAAAAGGCACTTCGTGCACATCCATGCACTGTGTGCCAAGCACCATGTGGTGCCTGGCACATGGTGCATGGATGTGTGGGTTGGCCCTGCTTGGGGCCTCCAAAGTCCTTTCTGGCTGCCTTTCTGTGGTGGTGGGATCGCCATGAAAAGGCAGTCGGAAAGGGACATGCTAATCCCTACGATGGTGCCTGTGCAGGCAACACCCTCATGGTAGGGATAGGAGTCCGACCACTGCCCCGACATGATCCTTGATCCTGTCTGAGGCAGAGGTCTGTCCCCCAGACTGCTGTGGTCCAACCGTCCACATTGTAATGCAGCGATTGGACCGTTGGCCTGGATGTCGGCCTCATCCAAATGAGGCCCTTAGTCTTGTAAACTACCTGGAGCTATTAGACAGAATCATCCAGCATGACAATTCCTACGTAACATAGAAGACTGTGGGCACCAGGTATTAAACTATGTACATGTGCTTGTTTTGCTTTAGAAGGTGGACTATCTGTAACGTTTATACCATAGTATGAAGGCTGCAGGAAGTATATTCTTTAGCACTTTCAAATTTTGCTTAGTTTAATAAAATAGTGTCTTTTTTGCCAAGTGTTGCATAAAGTGTATGCTGTTTTAGTAGATAGTTTTTAAGTGTATTTTGCATGAGAGTTTCACTGTCTACAAACAGTGCGGTACAGGGTAAACTGTCTCCATGGAGTGAATACTGTTTACAGTACTAACTTCTCTTCTCATATCAACTTCATTTCTCAATGTTGGTGGAATGAGTGGCTGGGGATTCATACAGATAAAAGCTGTTCATAGTAGGGAATTTGTTTCGCAACAGACGTTCAGTATTTTTAAGAACTTGGCTTTCTCTGAACAGTTGTATACAGATTGAACACGGTATGCAATGATGGTTTTCCATATATCTGTGCTACCCATGAAGTGAATGATAAGGGGTCAATGTGGCACATAGCCCATGCTGACTACACCTACTGGAGTTGTTTCTTTGCTGGTATCAATGATACCTCATATGCTTCTGAGCTATTTTGTACTTACTTTCAGCGTTCTAATGCTATAACCGTTTATAGAGCAATGTGTACAAAAGAAACTTTGAAGATATCATCAGTAATGTCATCAATGATGTAATTTGAGGTGTCATCAGTGATGTCATAAATGATGTCATAGAACATGCCATGAGTGATGTTAGGGGGGCATGGCAGGGGTGCGAGTTATAGTTAGCTCTGATAACTATAAATGGTGAATATCTGTATTTTACTTTAGTTCAAAACGTTAATGTTGTTAGGGACAAATTCACCTAACTATAACGTTACTTTAACCTTTGGGTTTTTCTAAAAAAAACTTTTTACGTAAAGTAATATTTTATCACCATACGTAAAGCAAACCTCAGCAAAGCGTGACAGCGGGGCTAAGTGCCCCCCTTCCCGAGCCTAATTAAGCCCATTAGGCCCTGGGTGACCCATGACTTATGTTTTTGAAGGGAGGTGGGTATAGTGGCCCCCTTTCCTGAGCCTGTCCTGGGTATCCCATCCACCAGGGACTTTTCTTATGAAAGTGGAGGACAGGGTTGCTTGGCTGCCCTCCCGAGCCTTATGAGGCCCTTGGGACCCAGCCCCTAATGTGTTGTTTTAATTCAAGGGGAGGGGGGCCTTGTGCTTTTAATACTGCTTCCCCCGGGTAGGAGCAATATTTTGATCTGTTTCCCTGCCCGCTTCAGTGTGGGTTGGGAAACAAATCAAAAGTCGTCTCTTAGCGGGCTGGAGCATTTTCAAAGCCCCCACCCTCTGGGAGTAGACTTTGTGTTTTCTCCCATTTGGTGGGAATTTCTAAAATGCCCCCACCAAGCAAGAGCAAAGACAGGTTTCCCTGCCTGTCCCAGTGCGGGCAGTGAAACCGCTACGTCCGGGGATGGTCTCCCTGTGACATTGCTTGGGAGCCAGCACCAGGGGATGGGGTACTTGGGTCACTAATGGCTCATAGAGGGGGGCTGCAAGACCCCCCTCCCTTAAAGTAATTGGCCCCCAGGGTGGGCTTCCCGGGGCCATCAATGGCTACAGAGGGGGGCCATGTGGCCTTTTCCCATTTTGTCTAATACAGTCTGGGAGTGGGCTCCCCAGAGACTTTTGAGGCTCAGGGAGTGGGTCTGTATGGCCCCTCCCCATTTTTTTTTAACTGTTGGCCCATGGGTTGGACTCCCCAGGGCCTTTATAGTCTCCACCCACATAAACACATTTTGGCCCTAGGGTGAGCTTCCCGGGGCATAAACACAGTTAATGCCGGCCCAATTTAATTCCTTTGTGACGCCAGAAGCATCCCTCTGGTACCGAGTTGGTCAGGGTATCTCTACACTGCTCCCTTATATTTTCTTTTAAACTTGTTCAGGACAGGGGCCTTAAGTCCCCAAGTCCTGTAATGGCTGCCAGCAACATTTTTCTCATGTGGCTGGCAGCCAATAAGAGCTCTTGTTCCCACAGGAATCTGACTCCCACGGAGCAAGATGGCCCAAGGGGAAATAAAGCTCCCTGGGCCAATCAGAATGCTCTGTTTTTAAATTGGCACTCCCGCAAGAGTTTCTCGACACTCTTGCAGACTCAACTGTCCAGATATACAATTATTTTGCAACCTTAATTTCTCAAAAACTACTGAACAAATTGAGACCACGGTAGCCCGTCTTAAAGAAGTCTATGGAAAATTCATGGGGGTTTTGGGCAGCCCCTGCTTGACGGATCACCCAGAAACTTTCCATGCTTAAACTAGTCAAAAAGTAGCACCTGTTTCAAACGTTTCTTGAAGATTCATCTAACGGTGCCAAATAGAATAGCATCACAAAAAAAAATTCTTATAGGACAGTTGACCAGGCTTTAACTACCTAGTGGCGACTGCCACTAGGTACTTTATATATGAAAGTCACCATTGTGTAGTTATACTTAGGATAGTTAGGACCTAATTAGCATAGGAAAGAGATTTTTTGGTTTACTAATCATTTTTGGCACCTGTTTGACAAAATGTCACAAAACTTTCCCAAAATAAAAGTTCTTCCACCTCAGCTCCTTCGTGGAAAGTTTTGGGGTGATCTGTCAAGCGGGAGCCAAAAAAAAAAGAAAGTTCCAAAATGCAAATTCTCCATGCAATTTCCATAAGAAATTTTAGACACTATTACAAACGAAATGGCTGAACGGAATTACACCAAATTTAGAAGAAAGTTAGATCTTTACCCAGAAAGTGTGCTTTTTATGGTTTGGTGTAAACCTGTTCAGTAGTTTTTGAGAAATTAGGATTCAAAATGTATAGATAGCTGGATGGTCAGGTCACACAGACAAGCAACTTCAAATAATAGAGCGATCCAATTGGCTTTTGCGCCAGCCTTCCTGCTATTGTGGAAGTGAGAGGCTTCCGCAAGTCTATCAGGAGCTCACATTCTGATTGACTGATCTCAAAAAGAAGCGATATGTTGTGTGGATGGTTAGGTCTAGTGGACCAATAACTTTGAATAATACAGTGATCTGATTTGCTTAGGTTTTTTTTGTGTGAGCTTCCCTGCTATCGCAGGAGTGAGAGCCTTCCATAAGTCCTTTGAGACCTTGCAGTCTAATCGGTTGGCAGCAACAAAAAGTGAAACGTTGCGGCCGCCATTACAGAGCACGGGACTCAGTTTAATGTCAATATAAAATATTAAGGATCCCTAGTTAAAACACTTGTTGTTCACCCAGCGTCCATCATCAGGTCTTTATTCTCAGAACTGGAATCTATTGACTTTCATGAACAGATGAAAAGTATTACTATAGAAAATTGACAAATGTGGCGATTTTAGACAAAAGTTTCATAGTGTTATGTGTGAAGTAGGAGTGATAATAAAAGAGTACTAAGGGAGTATGACATGTTGGTTACTGGGATGTGTCCCCAACCAAAAATGAATGTGTGGTAATTTGAAAACCAGTTGTCTACGTCCAATTTGCACAATTAAGTTTAAAGGCAAGAAAGGCTGCAATAAATGTGCAAACGCGATTTTCAAATCACACCAAACAACACTCGACTTCAGGAAACGGGATTTCTCCACCTGAAAAAAATGCGCTGTATTTGTATCCCAACTCTCATCATGAATTGATAGATCCTTCACTAGCGTAAAATCTGCCGGATAAGGGTTTACTTTAAGTATTGGGTCTTAAAGTTATCCGGATTTGTGTTAGCTCCAAGTATTGAGTCTTAAAGTTATCTTATATTTAGATGTCTACACATTATGATTTTTGTGAATTCTTAATAGTAGTGATTGACTGAAGAAGCACTTATAAAGCACAATTTACACCAAAGTCTCTACCCAAAATTAAGGAATAGGCAAAAACCTACGGGTTGAAAAGTTAAACTTTCATCGTGAATCATACCCACAGGTTAAGTAGTCTACTGTAAGTAAGGTCTCATATTGGACATATATTTCTTTATGGCCCCCCATGAGCTTCTCCTCGCATTCCCTCACTACTACCCTGCAAAAATTACCATCACCTCTCCATGGGCCCTCTCTCACACACATTTCAAGTTCGCTTTAAGAATTCATTTATTTATTTATTTAGATTTCTATAGCGCGAACAAGACCCAAGGTAGGGTATCAGAGCACTTTACAAAGTGAGCTATTCACATAAAATACAGGTCTGTGCTTTGACGGCAGAAATATTAACCCTCTGCGCTGCTTTATGGCGATTCAAAACTGTCACTAGGCAAAACTCCATCTCTTTCTCTAGCAGGAACATTAATCACAAGAGTTATCTTGATATTTTAATTGCTGCCTGAAAGCTGCACACACAAGGAACTCTGCAGCAGGTGCTTTTAAATTGTAAGTTATTGATAAACACAGCATCCCTTCTGAGGTCAGTGCCCAGTGCGACTGCACCGGTCGCACCACCCTGCCCTGCCTGAGTAGAGGCGGTTGGTTATTGCTCTGAGTAACCGAGTGGAAAGGCAAAATGCCTCTGATCTTCCACACATAACCTCTACTTTGCAATCTTATATTAAGAGTTTCCGTCACAGAATTTGTTTTTTTCCAGCAGCTCTTTACATAGCAGCTCTTTTGTCTGCAGCAGCCCTCTACAATCAACCACGTTTCCGTCGTGGAAATGTGTGTCTCAAAGCAAGTACAACTAGAACAGACGCGTACTTTCTTCGCCGCTGCCCTGTGGCTGATGTGGCTTCAGAAATACTTTTCAGAGCAGAATGCTTTTAAATGTGTTTCCAAGGACCTAGGGTTGAGAACTGCAGCACAGACCAAATGTATGTGACTGTTGAGCGTCCGTCAGCTAAACTGCCGACTTTGGTGCTGGAAACCAGAGTTCGAGCCTCCAGGTCGCGTCCACATTCTGTGATTCTGGGCAAATCACTTAATCTCCCCGTCCCTGAATGTGTAATGTAAATACGGTGCTCATGTAAAGCGCTTCGGGTCGAGTTCGTGCTATATAAATATGCAAACAAATAAAAAATGTTCTTGGCCATAAATACAATGCAAAAAATTCAGAGTCATATCACTTTTGGCTGACGCTAATGCATGCCCTTGGTGGTAAGAAAGGCACTGCTTCACCATGCTTCATTGGTAAAAGAAAAATTGCTGGAGTCCTATGTTTTTCTCAGAAGTGCATGGCTGCGCTACAAGTATTGGGGGTGCTGAATACGAAGGCTGGGCATTCTTGAGTCCACCGCATGCTTCTTTAATCCATCACTGAACACTCACTACTTCTTTATCTCACTTATGCAGGTTCTTTATCATCCCTGCTGCCTCCCTTTGTCATTGTTTTTAAGTCGTTCTCTTCCTGTTTCTTTCTCACTTTTGTGTTTTCTCTCTCTTGCTCTGGATCACATATTTGTGGTGTTGCATTTTGATGTGTTATTGGTGTGTTGCTTTTTATGTGGTTGAGTTTGTGTGCTGTATGAGTTGATTGTGTTATTGTCATGTGAAACTTAAGTTGCTGGGTTGCGCTCTGTGTTGACTGTTTTGTTGTGTCATGTCACTTTAAGGTAATGTTGTGTTGTTCTTTTTCTCTGTATTATGTTATTGTGTTGTGCTCTGTTTTATTGTGTGCTTAATTTAGAGGTGTTGACAAATGCTGCTATATTTTCAGCCAAATGAAAATGGGCAAGGACTAATATTGAAACACCAGTGTATTGCCTCCTTGTAGTCCCGGATAAAACCCAAACTTGCAACTACTGAGAACTTTACAAATGAGCAACATTATCATTTAACTTACTGTCTCTAAGGTAGATTGGCCATTGGAAACTGAAAGACTGAGGGGCATATTAACAAGCGGCAGCGATAATTATCGCTGGCCGCTCTTAGCGAGAAAAATGTTATCGCTGGCTATCGCAGAAAATTATTGCCATACTAGCGTTTTATAACCAACGCATAGGGCAATGGCGATAATTTCCCAGCGATGTTTTCCATGGAACATCGCTGGTTTTCCAGCGATGTTCCATGGAAAACGGCGATAACCTTGCTGATACGACCATGTGGTCGTAGCAGCATAATCCACCCCCAATGGTAAGTATAGCTAAGTCTGCATTTTAGCAGACGTTAGTTTTTGGAGAAAACAGCTATTTTCTCCAAAAACTAATGTCTGCTAAAATGTGTGGGCAGCCTTGTGAATATCGCGATGTGTACATCAGCGATATTTACAAGGTTGTAGTGCCCAGTGACACCCACTTTGCATCTCATTAGAGATGCAAAGGGAGGCGTTGGGTAAAAGGGTGCTAACATGCGCTAATGCATGTTATCACCCTCTTGTAAATAGGGCGATATTTTTATCTCCACTTTTTTGGCTTTAAAAGCCAAAAATTCGGAGATATGGCCTTTGTAAATATGCCCCTGACTTTTGAAAACTACATTTGAATATGTTTTTTCATACAGATGTTGTTGGACTTGGCTCTTTCTATAGGGTCATCTCCAAACTTTTTGCCTTCACCCTCCTGTTTTCTGAACCAATTTTTGTTGACTTTTATGACTCTGCACACTTTACCAATGATAGCCAGTGCTAAAGTGCTTAAACACCCAACCAAAAATATGGTAACATTGGCTTGCAGCCAATTGCTGCATTTAATTTACGTGTAAGTCCCAAGTAAAGTGGTACATGTACCCAGGCCCGGTAAATTAATGCTACTAGTAGGCCTGCTGCACTTATTATGTCACCCACTTAAATAGCCTTTTAAACATGTCTCAGGCATTCCGTTGCAGCCTGTGAGTGCAGTTTTAAACTGCCGTTTCGACCAGGCAAAATAAACCTTTTGCCAGACCCAAACCTTCCTTTTTAATACATCTAAGTCACCCGTAGGGTAGGTAGGCCCTGAATAGCACTGTATTTAAAAAATTTGTGATGCACTTTTAACTTTTACATGTCCTGGTAGTGAAAAACTCTTTAATTTGTTCTTCACTACTGGGAGATCTACCTCTCCCCTACAATAACATTGGGTAAACGTATTCCATTCATTGAGCTAACTTTCAATTGCAAGTGGATAGGAATGCCATGTTTGGTGACTCCCCATGTCTCCCCATCGAAGCTAGAATCACCTTCAAGATCCTCACCCATGCACACAAAGCTCTCCACAACACCGGACCAGCATACCTCAACAGCCAAATCAACTTCCACGCACCCCAAAGAACCCTGCGGTCAGCCCAGCTCTACTACGCCGCAGTTCCCCGCGCCAGTAAGACCAGCTCAGGAGGCCGCTCCATCTCCTTCCTCGCAGCCAGAGCATGGAATGCCCTACCGCTCCACCTCAGGCAGACAACATCACTCCCCATCTTTACGAGAAACCTCAAAACCTGGCTCTTCGACAAACCCGAATGAATTAGAAGCCGCACCCCTCCTCCCCCCCAGTGCCTTGAGACCTTTACGGATGAGTAGTCGCGCATAATAAACCCATGATTGATTGAATGATTGATTTCAGGTTACAATTTAGAAAATGCCACTTTCAGAAAGCTGCATTTTCGTGCTCTGTTTGGTGCTTGTAGCCTGTTCCTGGGTCACATGGCTGCGTGTAGCTGGACTTTGTTTATTTCTGCAATACAGCCACACAGTAGAATGATTAGGTGTCCCTGGATGGGCCATTAACTGGCACGATCGATTGCTGAGCTAGGCACAACCCCACTTGCAACTGAATAGGCTGTGCCCTGCCTTCACACAAAGGACTTGTTACCATTTCAATGTTCATGCCCCCAGCTTACAGCCAGCACAGGATAGGCAGGGAACTTCAAGGACATCAAAGAGAATTCTTTACTTCAAAGTGGGAACTAGTTATAAATATCGGAGCCTCAGACCCAACTATTCAATACACCTCTTGACCTGTGGAATAGTCGGATGGACTGCTGTGCTTTCCTGCAAGATGGACTGCTATGCTATTGCCCTGCTACCCTGCTGCCTTGCTGCCTGATTGAAGGACTGGACCTGCATCTTGAACCCAGGACCCCTCGAGTAACTCCAAGGCCTAATTGACTGGCCTCCTGATAAGAGCCTCAGGGACAGAAAAGGCTCCAACCAGCTTGAACCCAACACCTGGGTTCTGTCTGTTGTAATCACTACCTCCTAATTGGTTACATCTCAGTCCTGGACCTTTGAAAGTGGGCCTGGAGATGCTCTGCCAGCCCAGCTCTAATCATTTGAGTAGAACCAATGCAGCGTGGGTGAGCCGCAACTTGACGCATCTCTGAGCTGGACCTTGCATTTCAGCCCACAGTCTATTTGGAACTGCCACTGGCCAATGCATCGTTAACGGAGGCCTTCAAAATGCAAGCCCATCATCGATGCCTCCTCAAAGATGGTGCAGGATTCCGCACTGCAGCCCCACAGCTTCTTTGGAACATGCTGGTGCGTATCGCATCTTCAGTTCAGGATTTTGGATCGCATGCCCCTCGTTGACTGCATTCTCAGCGATGCAGGAATCTGCATCACAGCCCCGCAGCTCCTCAGAACCACCTCCTCACAACGCATCCTTGACGCAGCATCTCACAATGCTTGACAAAATAAGGTTTAAAGGTATTTTGTTCAGCTGGCTTAACTGGGTCCCTGTACCTGGCCCACACTCCATCATGGTTGGCCCATCAACTTGTGGCTTTGTCCCGGTCCAGTGTGACTAGATATCCACAGTTGACACGTTGTGCTTCTAAGCACTGTTTTTACCTAAAACTTTGAAACTGCATATCTCCGGTTCTGCTGGTTGGATTTTTTTTGTTTTGGTCTCAATTTATTAAATTTTACTCCATGTTTCTAATTGGGTGTGGGATTGCCTCTAAGTTAAGCCTGACTGCTTTCATGCCATTCTACCAGAGAGTTAAGCACAGGTTAATCTGAGGTTTGCTTGTATTTCACCCTGATAGAGATTGTAGTTGCTGCTTAAGTAGCGTTTCACCTCCGTCAGCCAGAAACCCAATTTCCAACAGTAATTTTTGTTAATGCGCCTAATTTAGTGCTGGCAAATTGAGGCACTAAGCAGGACACTGACACTTTAGTGCATGTTTTAACGCTGGTTGTAACACCATAATCTGATGTAATTGAAGCCAAAGGGCTAACAATGAATTAATTGAACTATTATACATGTGTTAAGGATGCATGCAGGTTTGCTATTTCTTCTTGTCCTGTTCACAGATATCGATTTACGCATGTATATTTGATAACACGAGTATTGAGTCCGTTGTTGTGGTTTACATAACATAGACCCCTTGAATGGCCTTTTTCTTTAATAATCAATTGTACTGAACCAGACTCTCGAGTCTTTAAAAGAGTTACACACCATGGTGTAGGTACATTTGCAGACAAAAGCAACACATGCTTTGAAAATTAATTTCTAGATTCGACAACCATTTATGACTATTTGGCGCAGGTCCAGCTCTTCAAATATTTAGACATCAGATACCCCAGAACTGGTACTGGAGTGACTACTTCAAGCTCTTACTATATAAGCCGATGCCTTCATATATAGAAAACATTGTGAAGGGGGCATTGGTAACCACGCCTGTGCTTTGATTGTGGCTGAACGTTCAACAATCAGCACAGAGGAGACCAGCCTGTGTTAGAAAAGAAAGGTCCATTTCTCTTGTTTATTTCACGATGCTTGCCTTCTTCGTGCAGTAAAGTTAATGCGATCACTTACCATCAGAATCTGTACAAAGAGCACACGTCATAAGCTGCTAGGAAGACCCCACTGGCACAGTAAGGGTGTCTTGAGACCTAATACCAGCAAGGAAAATGTACCCCAGCCCCCTTGAATGGGTAGCCACCCATAACTGAGGAGAATGGAGCCCTCCACACAGCGAGGGGTGAGTGCATTAATATGCATGTAGGACTGAATGTCGTTTACACAGTTTTTCAATACCATAAAGTTAGTAGCTTCAGCACGATCATAACCCTCTGCGTACAGATCCTAATAGTCTTCTCTGTAAAACTCACATACACCCACAAGAACATCTCTTGGCGCTATTCACAGATAAGGGCTGGTAATTGCTGCTCATTTCTGTGGTAGATGGTTTATCAGGTTCAGGAGGATAAAAGACGGAATGGACCCGACCAGAATATGAGCTTGTGCTAGTGTTTCAACACATATCCCTTGAGTAAATGTATCAGTTAACTGAGCCACCAGACCCACATGAGATGTATACACACATGCCACATGGCTTACTGCTAGGAAAATCCAAGTGGAATAGAAAGGGTGGCATAAGCCATGGAAGAAAAGTGTTCCCCCGCCCTTGTTGGATAGTAAATTAATTGAGGTGAAGTGTACACCTTAGATGCCCGGTCTAGGTGTCACTGCACCTGCTGTACCCCTTCTTTGGGCTCACAACGAAAAGATTGGGCGAATTGTACAGTACATACCGGTCTGGGAGCAGCTGCACAGGAGCAGAAACCAAAAGCACAGAAACCGCCAGCAGTCTTGAAACAGCAACATGTCTAGGCCAGATGTCAACATCGCTCTGCGCCCTTCCTCACGTGCACTGCTGAGACCGACGAGTGAAACCAGCCCCCCCACCCCTCCCCCAGACTTCCTCTTCACCACTGCGCTTATATAGCTAAAGATTATAGAATCGCTTTGTTAATGCTGGTTACATAACCTAGTGAATTGGGCATCTGTTGGGGACCAGACCTGAACTGTGGGCGCACCCGCCCAGCTTTTCACCTCTCTGACGTCAGTACATTTAGTGCTACACAACTGAGCCATAGTTAAAGGTGTCTTTTACAGCTTTTAGACTGTTACGCGCTGTATATTTTTCATTTACTCTGCTTTTATGATGCATTTTAACCAGTGGTTTCATCCTAGTCGATGGCAACAGAAGTTTTTTTTTTATCTAACTGAATACTAATCATTTATTCTACCTAAGAATGACCACCAAGACTGTGAGCCTCTGGCCTGCGTGTTCTACGCAAATTGCCTCCTCAACCCCTCCTCGGCCCCGTCCTTCACTTAATCCAGATATGTTCACTATCCGAAGACTCCAAGTTGTCTCGCTAAAAAATAAACCACACCAGCCCCCTACTCTGAGGTCACTCTCTAAAAAGCGGGCCCACGAAGAGGAGGCCCACCCAAGCCATATCCTGTTCTGTTGTTTGTGTTTCTATTGGCAGCACTGGGAATCGAGTGGGATCAGGAGATAATTCTTTCTAGTGTTTTTTAGACAGTTCACTGGCCTCGAGTGAGCATTACGTAGAGGTGACATTACTGACAGGGGGGCAGGGCTTACTGTAGCAAACCACTGGTGCTGTCCGTCTGCGGCTTGTGGGGGCACCTTGCTGACACTGGCAGCTGTCAGTGGCCTCTGTTGGGTATTGTCCTTATGGGCAGTTTTCCTTGGGTTGTGGACAGAAGTCTGTTCCAAGGGATGGAGCGGGCCACATTCAATCAATCAACCAATCAATCAATCAATCAGGGACTTTTAAAGTGCGCTACTCCCCCATGAGGGTCTCAAGGCGCTGGGGATGGGGGGTTAGGGGGTGTGCAGATCCGGGTCCGCCGAAAGCCAGGCCTTGAAGCTCTTCCTGAAGGTGTGCAGGGTAGGAGAGTGTATGATGTTGAGTGGGAGTTCGTTTCAGGCTTTGGCTGTGACGTAGGAGAAGGTTTTTCCACCTGCTCTGGTTCTGCGGATGCGCGGGGTCTCTGCTAGGACGAGGTCAGCGGAGCGAAGGTTACTTTTGGGTGCGTGGAAAGAGATTCTTTCATTGAGGCATTTGGGTCCGATGTTGTGAAGGGATTTGTAGGTGTGGGTGAGTAGTTTGAAAGTTACTCTCTTCTTGACGGGGAGCTAGCGGAGGTTTCGCAGGTGTTGGGTCATGTACTCATGTCGTGGGGTGCCGAGTACAAGTCTGGCTAATTTGTTCTGGATGGTCTGGAATTTTTGTATCAGGGATTTGTTGATTCCAGGGTAGAGGGCGTTTCCATAGTTAAGTCTGCTAGTTATGAGTGTGTGGGTGGCGGTCTTTCTGGCTTCGTGGGGGGATCCACTTAAAGGTCTTGCAGAGGATGCGGAGGGAGTTGAAACAGATGGAGGAGACGGGGTTGATCTGATGAGCCATGGTGAGGGAGGAGTCTAAAATGATGCTGAGGTTCCGTGCATGGTCCGTCGGAGTAGGTGGGTTACCGAGGGTGGAGGGCCACCAGGAGTTGTCCCACATGGTGGAAGAGGGTCCAAGGACGAGGACTTCTGTCTTCTCCGAGTTCAGCTTTAGGAAGAAAGTTGCTCATCCAGGCTGCAAAGTCTTTCTGTCCTTCCTGGAAGCTGAGTCTGGTGTCTTTGGGGTTCTTTGTGAGGGAGAGGATGAGCTGGGTGCCGTCAGCGTAGGATACTATGCTGAGGCCATGCTGTCTGACGTTGGCGGCGAGGGGGGCCATGTAGATGTTGAAGAGCGTGGGGCTGAGCAATGATCCTTGGGGTACTCCGCAGTTGATCTCTGTGGGTTCGGAGAGGAAGGGTGGGAGTCTTATCCTTTGGGTTCTGCCGGCGAGAAAGGAGCAGATACAGTCGAGGACGGTTCTCCTTATGCCAACATCGTGGAGTCTGGCTGCAAGAGTGCGGTGGGAGGCGGTGTCGAAGGCTGTGGAGAGGTCTAGCAGGACGAGGGCCTCAGTGTGTCCCTGGTTGAGAAGCACGCAGATGTCGTCGGGGGAGGCAAGGAGGGCGGTCTCGGTGCTGTGGTTTCTGCGAAATCCGTGGTCAGTTGGGCATTGACAAATTTCTTGGTGACTTTGGCTGCGAAGGGAAGGAGAGAGATGGGCTGGTAGTTTTTCAGGTCCGTCGGGTCAGCCAAGGGTTTCTTGATGAGGGGCTTGACCTCAGCCTGCTTCCAGTCGTCGGGGGAGATGCCAGATTTGAAGGTGGCATTGATGGTGCGTCGTAGTTTGGACGCAATGGCGGTGGCGGCTCTGTGGAAAATGTGAGCCGGGCAGGGGTCCGTGGGGGCTCCTGAATGGGTGCTCTTCATGGTCCTGGTGGTGTCTTCGGTGGTAACCGGTATCTAGGTGGTGATGGCGGGCTGGCTGTCATTGCTGGAAGTAAGGGTGTTTTCCAGAGTCTGTTCACTGAAGTTGTCGTAGAGGGCCTTGATTTTCAGGTGGAATTAGGAGCCGAGCTTGTTGCAGAGGTCCCGGGATGGTGTGATGTCCGTGGCTTCGCTGGGGGGTTTGGTGAAGTGCTGGATAATGTTGAAGAGTTCCTTTGAGTTGCTGGCATTAGTGAGGATTCTGTTCCAGATGAAGGTCCTCTTGGTAGCTCTTCTGAGTTGGTAGTATTCTGTTATGGTGTGCTTGTAGGTGGACTGGTATTCGGTGGTTTTACTATTTCTCCATCGTTTCTCGAGTTTCTGCAGGAGCGTGTGGCTTCTTGGAGGTCGGTGGCTAACCAGGCAGCCTTCAGAGGGCGTTGTCTGTCAGGGTGGTGGAGGGGAGCGAGATTGTCCATGCAGCTGGTGATCCAGCGGTGTAGTTTCATGTCTGCAGAGATGGCGTCGGTCGTTGCAGAGGGGGGGTCGTGGATGAGTTGAGGTGGTCCTTTGTGACCTTGCTCCAGTTCCTTCATGACGGGTGCGGGGTGGGCTTGTGTGCAGTGGTTGTGCTGAAAGGGAAGTTTACGCAGTGGTGGTCTGTCCATAGGGGCTGCGAGGTGTGGCTGAAGTGGATGTTTGCCCCTCCTTACTTTATTGGGAATGGTGGCACTGTCTGCCTACTGGGATACATCTGTGAGCAAGTTAGGGTTAGGTGCTGCACACATGAGGTAGGTGGAGTTTGCGGGGTTCTGCTACCCGAAACTCCACGAAGTGCTGAAAAATCTCTGCCACGCTCAGCAAGCGGCAGGGTGTGGTAAGTCATGCTGCTGGTACTGATTTTTAGCGGCAGGAGTAGGTCCTGCACTGTTAAATCAGCACAAATGGCACCATGCACAGTGCAAGAGGGCACTGCTTGTTTCTTCCACTCGAGTAGATATATTCCTCGAGTGGCAGCTTCTTCAATGTGAGCAACAGGTTTCTCAACGCGTGCAGCAGCAACCTGCCACGACAGACTGTGTTGAGAAATCTAGCCAGGAGGTGGTCTAGTGTATGATTTTCCTCGCTCACGCATTCTAAGTTGGTGAGCAACACAAGACAAAAAACTCTGCTCCATGCCACTTTGTGCAGCTTTTAGGAACTCCATGCTCTACGCAGAGTGCGGAGTTGGCAAAATTCTGCAAACTCAGCTGGCGGAGTGGAATACGTAGCCCACCCCTACCACAGATGAGGAGAATAGTTCCCCACAGGTCAGTCCAGTGGCTCAAGTGATTCTAGACTGAGGGATCTAACTGAGTTTAGAGACGCATAGAACTGACAAGCAGGGGCGGCTCCTCCACTAGGGCGGAGGAGCATCGCTACACTGCTCTCTCGCAATGCGAGAAAGCCAGAATATAAAATGGTAATAACTTTTAGCTATTACCATTTTATGTTTGCTTTGCGCATTTCAGGCGGGCGAGTCTGCTCTGCTCTTTTAGCTAGGCAGGGGAGGAGTGGTTTGCCCACTCCTGAGTGCACAAAGACTGTTTGGTCGGCCCTCTCCGCCACCCAAACCAGTCATGCGCATTCTGCCCTTCTCCATGCAGGCTGCATGGACAACATGGCCACCCCATTAGCCCCTGGCTGGGTGCCATCTAGCAGTGTTGTGATTGGCTCAAAGGAGGGAGCCTGGCTGCCTGCTTCCTGTTCCTATCGCAGGCAGGAAAGCAGGAGAGCAGGAGCAGTAAAGATGCGGGACCCGGCGGGAAAGGTAGTTTTTTCTTTAAAATGATGATCCCCCTTCCAGTGTGACCCCCCTCCTCATGTGACCCCCTCCCCACATACTGGACCAATCAGGGACTGTATCTGACCTGTGCTCAATTGTGGTTGACCTAAAGTTTTGACTTCAACCCGGTCCAATGTAAACAACAGTGGCAAGGATTGGACTTGTGCTTGTGCAGTGCCATACAGTAATGTTTGTACACTACCATCCCATACCTAAGACCAATTCAAGTTTATATTCTCCCTGACTGGTCTTTTTTATTTTTCAAGATGTTCTTTCTGTCTGTTCTGCCTGAATCCACCTCTACAAGTATACAGTTTGAGCTGGCAAATATGAAGTCTTATACTGTGACCCAGCTAAAGGAGTGCTGTAAGGAGAGGGGATTTCCAGCCAAGAGCAACCACCAGGAAGGTGGAACTGCAAAATGCCCTGAGGGCCTTGGCAGAAATCCACCAGGAACTTGATCAGGCAACTGAAGGAGATGATGAGATGGACAGGCAAGAAGAAGCTTTGGATCTCAGCACCTGAGAGGCAGCAGCCTGCTGAAGAAACTGACTTGACCCCTGATTTGGAGCTCCATGACAGAGCAGGGAGTAGTGTATCTTCCTGCAGTTTATCCCCAGAGGAGCTGGCTGAAAGGAGGGAGAAGAGTTCAGGCTGGAGATGGCCAAGCTCAGGATAGAGGCAGCCAAGGTGCAGGCTGAGGCGTAGAGGGAAATGGAGGAAAGGAAACTGGCCGTGGAAGAAAAGGAAATCCAGTAGCTAATGCACTGAGTCTTGAGGAGCTGGAATTAAGACCAGACAGTTAAGGTCCAGCAGTGATGGTGGCAGCATGCCTGCAGTGCTTGAAGGGACAAAAAGGTCTGCATCCCCAAGGATCTGGTGTCCAGTTATATGGTGGGACATGACATCGACAAGGTAGCCCTGAGGGTTCACAAGGTCTCAGAAAAGCATGGTGGTGCTTTGATGAAACACATGCCTACAGTGGGGCAGACACACTTCTTACTTTAGAGGTTGTAAACCAAACCAGGTACTCTCTCATGAAATCCATCTTGTTTGCTAAGTTTTAAGACCCCTGAAAAGTATAGACAGAGGGTCACTGACAGTCAGATGCTTCCCACCCATTCCTGGGTAGATTTTGTGAACTACTCTAGCAAGGCACTGAAGGTTGGGTGTGGGGCAGGAAAGTTAAAGAATACAGTGGGTTGTACAAGTGCCCCCTCAATAATTGCTTTCAAAAGCTGTGCCTGCAACAAGAAGACATTAAGCTGATCTCCTCAATAATTGCTTTCAAAAGCTGTGCCTGCAACAAGAAGACATTAAGCTAACTGACCCCAATAAGCTTGCAGAGGAGCCGGACCTCTGGGAGAGCACCAGAGTGTCGAAGAAAGTACCTGGGAGTAACCTCAGGAAGAGTGGTTCAGGTTCGTCTCAGCAGAGTGAGGGGGAGGCTAAAGATGAGCCAGACAGGCTCCAGAGTAAGGGGAAGGAAAGGGTCCCCATAGCCCATCTGAGAAACGGGGTGGTTCTGGTGGGCGGTGACCCATGGTGCTCCATTTCCAACTCCGCTGCTTTGAGTGCCCACAGTTCGGACACAAGCAGGGGGACTCCTACGATGAGACCTCTATGGGAGTTGCCAATATGGCCTTAGCGGTGAGTAGTGCCCAGGGGAAGGTCTTAGATCATTCCATTAACTTCTTCAGCTGGGGAATAGACTAAGAAGGTGAGCTTGTGATCCCTGAGGTGGGAGTCATCACTTCCACATGGTGAAAGTGAATGGGTCCAATGTCACTGTTCTGAGGGACACCGGGGTTAGCCAGACCATGATAGTGGAAAGGCTAGTTTCTCTAGAGCATTACACCGCCCAGGTGTGTACGGTGGCTCACACCCATGGGCAGGACTTTTTCTGACCTATGGCTCTGGTATCTCTGGAATGCAGTGCTTAATTTGAGCCAATGATTTCCAGTACTCGGCACCAGTACTTAATTGTCAACACTGGGGCTTGTAACAGTCTGCCACATGGTGGCACTGTCTGTCTAATATAAATCTGCAGTACAACAAAGAAATGGTCAAGTAGTACACAACAATTATTAGAAAAACAAACAATAAGTCGCATCCACAATACCAACTCGTAAAGTCAAATTTGCAAGTATTGCCATTTATTTGGAATGAAGTTATGACTTTTAGTTGTGGCAACGCAGTTGATCAATCCTCTTAAGGTAATACAAATATTCACAATAATGGGTGCTCAGGGTTGGGAAACGGGAAATGAGGAGTGATTGTGATCAAAGTGGAGACGTGAGGGTAGTGGACAAGGACAGGGTAGTGTGACATATATCCATCACATTCACACAGTGATACTGATCAAGCCTTAACAAAGGTCAGTTGTTCCAAATATGCCACATAGCAGTACATGAACACTGTCAATGAATTACAGTTGTCCTGGCTTGTGATCTGGTTGTAGTCAACGTTTCGACCCCCTATAAAGTTAACTAGGTGAGTCCAGCCTTAGGGTGGGGACTTCATCAGGACTAGGAAAGAGCACCTAAAGGCAATGGGATACTGCCTGTTAGGAAAGCGAATCTGGTAGGAAAAGGTAGTGAATGCGTTTGAAATGGGGTTAATGATCACCTAATATAACATCCAGCGTGTTTCTATGGGCTGGGCAATTGTGTGCAAATGTGGCTCACCAGAGCTCCTAAATGCAGAGAAAACACCCACATAATGTATGCGATAGGGGACCGATAATGACAAATTAAGACAAAAAACGAAGGTAAAACCTATTGCTTATTGAGCACGTACTCAGAAAGGTGGCGGAGGTACGGCCATCTGTGCGCTTTGCGGAATTCAAACTGCAGGTCAAAAGATCGCTGTCAGATTACAGATAAATCCGGAAAAATTTGGGACAGAAAGGGTAACGTCAAGTCGAGTATAAGATGTGGGTGTGGCAATTAACACATCTTTAAATTCCACTACTGGTTGAACATCGGCTCAAATGTGGACCCAAACTCCCTGTAGGGAAATGGGGGGGGAACAAGGGCAACAAGAGGGACACTCCGTCAGCCACCAAAGGTCCACTTTCATGCAAATGTGAAATTGCGCTGAACGTGCACGTTGAGTGCAGCAGCTGGATGGCTGCACATCGAGTGACATGAGAAAGGGGGCATCAAGAGTGGACAAACTAACATTCTTGAGCATCGTTCGACATTGGGTACCCGGTAGATTTTAAAATAGCAAACTAGTAAGCCAGGATTCGGATAATAAAAGTGTCAAAAATGTAATCGGAGTTGTAATGTTGAAATGCTGCAGCCATGTCAGCACAAGTAACGCAACAAAAAATACCTCATCATTGATAAACTAAACATTGGACGTACATACAATAGGTTATTGTTATATACACGAAACAGAAGGGAGACAACTTAATATAAATGTTACTGCATACCCCAGATGTCTGAATTACAGTGATAGATGAGATACTAGGGAGTTACTCCATGAGACTATAAATATTTACAAGTAACCACATGTTTAAAAGTATATTTGGTTGTTAGTCTAATATACAGATGTTGGAAAAACAGCAACAGGAAAATAAATGAACATTGTGGATAGAAACATCATCATAGTGTATTGTTAACAGATATAGCTCAGGGATGACACTACCCAGTGGCGAGAGTAGACAATAGGGCATTTGTGCCATCAAGTTCATTGAGACCACTAATGAATGCACATCCAAAGAAAATAAATTAACATTATGGATAGAAACAACGTCATATAGTATTGTTAACAGATAGAGCTCAGTGTGGGAAGAGAGAACACTACTCAGTGGTGAGAATAGACATTTGGGCATTTGTGCCATCAAGTTAATTAAGCCCATTGTTCACAGTATCCATTTTCTGCATCCATTTAGATTCCCATATGTTTAAGATGGAGTTGATGTCACCTCCCCTGCTTCCCATGGTCACTTTCTCCAAAATCAACCTTCTCAGTGATTCTGGTTTGTGTAGTTTTGTCGTGAAATGTTCGACTAGGGGTGCACCTACTGTGCCGCGTCTAATCCTACTACAATGTTGTAGTATCCTTGTTTTGACCTTTTGTCTCGTTTGTCCAATATATAGTTCATTGCAAGGGCACAATATGCCATAGTTCACATCAGTGAACTTTTAGGTGGATGGTGTGCTGTTTGTAGCAGAATTGCTTTGTCTCAACAGTCAGCTTGCATGCTTTGCATTTGGTACATTTGAAGTGTCCCACTATTTCCGGTAAGTTCCAGAGTATTTGGATAGTGGGTTGTGATGGTGTATCCAACAAAGAACGGACGACATGGTCTCTGACGCTCCTGACTTTTTTGAAGAAATGTAATGAAGGTTCAGAAATTGCCCGAAGGGCAGGTTGTCGCAAAGGCCTCTAATATGATGGCTGGAGTATCTTAACAGAGTGTTCCTCTCAGCTGGTTTTCTATAGAGTGTTGTATATAGATGGTCTTTATCTAGTTTGATGGTGATATCTAGAAAATCCATGGTATTCTTATGCCAATTGATGGTGAATTTTATGTCCAAGGATCTCGTGTTGAGCCATTCAAAGAAAGCTTGTAGGTCTGTTTTGTTTCCCGTCCAGGTGAGTAGGGCATTGTCTATGTAGCAGCGCCATTCCGTCACCTTGTCTTTGTAGGGGTTGGTGTGGTGGAAAACAAATTGTTCTTCAAACTCATCCATAAATAGAATAGCTATGTCTGGGGCATAGGCTGCCCCCTTGGCCACTCCCTTCGTTTGGACTAAAAATTTGTTTTGGAATAGGAAGAAGTTCCTCATCATGGCTATTTCCAAGAGTTCCACAATGAAATCAGTAATATAAAGATGAGCACAACATCAGTTGTTTATTAATTAAATATACATAAAAAATGACTATTGAGTGCTGCCCAAGCACCATTCCTATAACTTTGGGTGCCTGGAATAGATTGAATTGTCACAAATGTAGGAGTGTAATGATTAGCAATTGTGTTGGCAATGCCATTGCAGCACTGGTAGGGGCAATGTGTGGTGCAAGCTGCAGTGTCCTCCTGACGAGGGCCTCTGCACTTATGTTTTTACAAATTAAGCACTGCCGGCATAAAGTGGGGAGGTGATCCATAGGAGGGTCATAGTTAGTCCCCGGATGCCCATAGACTGCAATCTGTGGAATGAGTTCCCACCAGTGTCAGGAGAACTGAGAGGAGTGGCTGCCCTAACAGTTCCATTTTCTGGGGTAACCCTCCCAAGCGGAGGGTATGGGAGCCCAGATGTAGCGACAGGGTGAGGGAGGACTAACTCTGTCTCCTATTAAGCCTCAGGGAACAGTGCCTGGGCTGAGTGACCAGTCTCAGGCTACTACTTTTGCACAGGATGGCGGTAGAGTGGAAACAGGGTGCTTAACACCCATGGTTGTTGCTGCCCACTCTGAGAAACCTCAGAGGTCAGAGACCCCTCAGGAGCCCATAGGGAACTGCTTCCCAGCCAAAAGCTGGAAGAGAAGTTCACCCAATGTCCCTACTTAGAGCTTCCACCTAGCAGTGGATGGTTCAGGGCCTGGCTCCTAGCACTGACAGCTGCCAGTAGCCTCTGTTGGTTACTCTCCGAATGGACAGAGTTTTCCTTGGGTTGGAGACAGACGTCTGATCCAACCGGTGGAGTGGTCCACATCACTTTGTTGGCCATGGTGGTGCTGTTTACCTACTGGGATACAAATGTGAGCAGGTTAAGGTTAGGTGCTGCTCAAATGGGTTTCACAGATGAGGAGAAGGGTACCCCATGAGCCAGTCCAGTGGCTCAAGTGAGTGTAGACAGAAAGATGCAACTGAGTTCAGAGAGGCATAGATCTGACAGGCACCCCTAGATAACAGGGCATTCTTCTGTGTTCTAACACTTAAGCGGGGAAGCCCATCAAGATATTGGAGCTAGCCCTCTCTCTGCAGGATCACCGCCAAACTGTTTGTCTTTACCCTCTACCTTTTTGCTGAATTTGTTTTTGCTGGCCTTAGGACTCTGTGCACTTTACCACTGATAACCATTGCTAATGTGCTTGTGGTCTCTCCCTAAAACATGGTGGAATTGGCCTATACCCAACTAGCATGTTTAATTTACTTGTAAGTCCCTAGTAAAGTAGCACTACATGTGCCCAGGGCCTGTAAATTAAATGCTGATAGTGGGCCTGCAGCACTGATTGCGCCACCTACTTAAGTAGCTAGCCTTTAAACAGGTTGCAGTCCTACTGCTGCAGACTGTATGTGCTGTTTTAAACTTCCAGTTTGACCTGGCAAATTAAACCTTTTGCCAGACCAGAACATTCACTTTTTATGCATATGTCACCAACCCGTATGGTAGGTCCAAGACAGCCTAGAGGGTGGGGTGCAGTGTATTTAAAAGGTATGACGTACTTTCAATTTTTACATGCCCTGGTAGTGAAAAACTCCTAAATGTGTTTTTCACTACTGTAAAGCCTACCTCCCCCTTATGATAACATTGGACTTGCCTTATCACATTTTATAAGTGGAATTTCCAAATGGGAATATGTAACTAGTTAATGTTTGGTGTCTCTGAGATCCTAATTTAAAATCCTAACTTATAATGAAGTCGGATTTTAAATTACAATTTTGAAAATGTGAATAATAGTATGGCATTTTCCTACATTTAGACTAAACAAATGTGGACGAACCCACTATGTTGGTATGGGACCTTTCACTTTTGTGGTTAGTTCAAGCTCCTCACCCACGCACACAAAGCACTCCACAACGCCGGACCAGCCTACCTGAACAGCAGACTAAGCTTCTACACCCCCACCCACCAGCTACGCTCCGCCAGCCTCGCCCTCGCCGCTGTCCCCAGCATCCAACGAACGACCTTCAGCGGCAGATCTTTCTCCTACCTCGCCGCCAAGACCTGGAACACCCTCCCGACCCACCTACGGCAGACCCAAGACCTACTCACCTTCAGAAGACTCCTCAAGACCTGGCTCTTCGAGCAGTAGCGGCACCCCCTCCCCTCAGCGCCTTGAGACCCTCACGGGTAAGTAGTGCGCTTTACAAGTACTTTGATTGATTGATTGATTGTTAGTTCATGGACCCACTAGGTTTGTTTAAAAGACCCCACACACACCAACCTGGTTGGTGTCATGCTTCATCATTGGGGTCCCAACCGGGTGGCCGAATGCCCCCCGGTTGTGCTACGACGCCTGATTACACCGGAGCTGGTGTGGTGTGAATGTGTGATGTGACGTGAGTTATTCTTAAAAATATCTCTGAGAGTCCTTGCCTGTAAACTTTATTAGTGGCGGCTCAGGATATGGTTAAAAAATGTGTAGTGCAACTAGTAGGAAATTGTTGTCCTTAGTTGACTATGTGATTGGTCTACATGTTTCAGCCTGCGAAAAAGATTATGGTAGGGGTTTTCTTCAGGGCCGGTTAGTGAGGCTAGTGAGTGGCAAAGTGGAAAGTGCCACGTGAAAAAAGGGAAATCCCTACACACACGCTAAGGTGTGTGTAGTAACTTAATCCAGGCTTGTTGTAGTATTTCAGGTGTATTTATTGAAGTAGTTACATGTTCAGATGCTCAGTCCAAGACTAGCGCCACCAGAAGCAGCCAGCATGCTGCTCAGTCCTCTCCAACTGTGGTTTCCAGACACCAACATCCTATATTACATCATTCTTACAGAGTTCCACTGGTGGAGCAATGGGTGGCATAAACCACAATATAGTTAGGATACAACATACACTCTTTTCTTCCAAAAAGGAAAACAGAAAAGAATACCATAGTGCACTTAGAGAGAAAGTAGAAGCTAGATGATTGAAAAAGAGTAGAGAGATCAAGGAGAGGCCAGAAGAGACAATAGAATTAAGAACAAAACAGATAAAGATAATCCATTACCCATCCTCCCTTCTTATATAACCAAAGAAAAGAAAGAGAGGAAAGAGAAACCATAAATGACTATGACCTACACACCTACTGGCCAGGCAGATATGCGAGGAGCAAGTAAGAGCAGGAGGAAACAAGGAAACAGAGAAGCAGAGAAATACAAATGATTACACATACTTGTCTATCACAAACAGAAAAAATGAATACTAAATTGTAAAGAGCACTGGGTTAAAGAGTTAAAGGCGAGACAAGAAGCATAAAACACCCAGTGAGGCCTAACCCATGCACAGTAGAAATGGAACTAGAACCCAAACTACACACTCAAAAGGGTAACAATTTGAATGTGCAAAGGCAATCTCGAGTGGAGAATAATATGTTGTGCACTATTAGAAACAGGGTAGATTAATATGTTGTGCACTATTAGAAACAGAGTACAACTCACACTACACACCTTAAGAAAGGTAAAAATTGTGCACTAAGAGAAAAGGGTATAAATGAATGTGAGTAAGTACATGAGTGAACGCGCCTCGAATTGAGATCACATGTTGTGTACCAAGAGTAAGGACGCACCTCGTGGAGAGGTACAGAAAATGTGTACTGAGCAATGGGAAAAGGACCCATGCGAGACACCTCGAGTGGAGGTCAAGTGTTATGCACATAACGATGGGAGAAGACCCAACAGACACACCTCCGGAGAAGTCAAGAGTTGTGCATTGTAGGAGCAGGACAGCAGTCCATGCGACACACCTCGTGTACTTTGAGGTAAAACATTGTGCACTGTACCAATGGGCGTAAAGCCCGTAAGACACACCCTGTGTAGGGTAACAGAACAAGAATCGACGACCTTGAGTGAAGGTCTGGTCTTCTGCACTGTAGTGAGGGGAAACACCCAGGACTGAAACCTAGACATTGTGCACTGTGTGAAGGTAAAAATATTGTGCACTGTACAATACTAAAAATATTGTGCACCGTACAAAAGAGACGACACCCCAAGAGGTAAAGACAATGTGCATTGTGTCAGTTAACTGTGTAATTAGAGTAAATACTCAGGTAAAGGCAAAAACGTTATGTACTAAGCACTAGCGTAAGGAAATCAGGTCAATAACATGTGTAACTATAAAGACTCAGATTTGGGATAACATCCCACCATATAAGCATGCATAAAGAACGTGCAGTACAGGTCCAGACAAGATACTAGTATTGCCAAGACAGTAACATGTTATGCAAAATTTAAAACGTGAATAATTATCCGTCAAATTAAATCTGTGATCTCTGTGAAGGTTCCATTTCAATGTAAAACAATGTGGCTCCATCCCGAAAACTGCTGACTTAAAAAAAACAGTACCTGAAAATGCCATCATACACTCTGATGGCACAAACAACACAACAGTTCATATGGTGCCACCTCATTCCGAGGCGAATCAGTCCAAACGATGATAATCCCACGTAGTACACTCGGAAGAGGTTTCTTTGAAAGAAACACAATGCTGCAACATTCTTTGGTGATAGAGGCGCATTCCCTCAAAACAAGATGATTTGGCAACAGAAACGCAGCGTGGTAACTGGTCTCCATCTGGATATTAATGCGTGGTTGGAGAAGTAGATCGTAAGAGAGCGGCGTTCTTGGTAATCTTCAATTTGAATAACTTTATTGCCAAACTGAGAACATGATTGACAGCCACTGCTCGGTACATTTCAAGCCTGGCTGCTTGCTACAGCCAAAGATGGCGGCACGCTGGAAAAACGCTACCCGGGTGGCTCGAGGGACATTAGTACTCAAAAACGTCCATGAGTAGCACTGTTGGTGTCAAACTGTTTTGATGTCAGGGAAGTCCTGAAGATCCTGAACGGATTCTTTTTTAATTGCGCAGCGCACCACATGACCACCTGTGTTAAATTCACGTGTGCCTGTTACTGATTCTAGAAAACGCTTGGCACACCCACATGTGTGGCTAAAAGCCACACAGCGCGCCACATGACCACCTTCCACGGTGGCCACATCCGGCTCGGTATAGCGTGCAGAGTGATTATATGTCACAAACCACATTTTGCTCTTCACACCGAGCCTAGTAACCTACTGGACCTCACATGAAGTTCTTCAACTTCTTTGCCACGATAAGCCAGGGGCGATCATTATAGGCTGCAAGTCACTATGCACATGCAGCATGCCCCACTTTATCTAGGCGAAGCGTGCATTCACTGTGTTAGTCATCCAGACAATGACTATAGCACCTACGTAAGATTGCATTTTATGTTGCTTATAGTAATATGTACATGTATGTCTTGTCTTGTCTTTTTTTCTCCCACAGGTTTTTACAAGTGTCCGTAAGTATGTTGACACTTAAACCACACACCTTAGTGCGTGTGTGAGATTTCACTATTTTTCACGTGGCACTTTCCACTTTGCCACTCACTAGCCTCACTAAGCGGTCCTGAAGAAAGCCCCTACCATAATCTCTTTCGCGGGTTGAAACATGTAGACCATTCACATAGCCAACTAAGGACAACAATTTCCTACTAGTGGCACTGCACATTTATAACCATATCCTGAGCCGCCACTAATAAAGTTTACAGGCAAGGACTCTCAGAGATATTTTTAAGAATGACTCACATCACATCAGACATTCACACCACACCAGCTCCACTGTAATCAGGCGTTGTAGCACAACCGGGGGGCATTCGGCCACCTGGTTGGGACCCCAATGATGAAGCATGACACCAACCAGGCTGGTGAGCGAGGGGTCTTTTAAACAAACCTAGTGGGTCCATGTACTAACCACAATAGTGATTGTACCATACCGACATAGTGGGTTCGTCCACATTTGTTTAGTCTATCATTATACTGGGGATACGGACGCACCCCACATTTCCCTTGCTCTCTCATTGTCTTCCTATATTTTCCTACATTTGCCATGTTGTGCCTGTAGCCTGTCTCTGGTTACATGGCTAGGTGGAGTTGACAGTTGGGCTTTGTGTATTCCTCGTAGACAGCCACACACAATAGGGAACTTAGGTATGCCTGGGTGGGCCATCACTTCAGGAGGAGAGTGAGGAGCTGAGCAGAGCCTGACTGACATCTGAATAGGCAGTATCCTGCCTCCACACAAAGACATGCATACCCCCTGTAGTTATTCTGGAGCCATGACAAGTAAGGCAGGAAGCCTGGGGACTTTAAAAGGAAACCTCTTGAAGCTACCCTCCACTTTAAAGGTACAGGTAGGTATAAATACTGGACCTCAGATACCAATTCTTCAGTACACATCTGGAGCTGTGGATACTCTGCCAAGAAAAAGGACAGCAGTGCTGCTACAAGGATTGCTACTATGCTGGACTGCTGCTCTAAAGAAACCTGTCCTGCTTTGCTGACCTGCTACACTTATGCCTAGGGAAGAAGACCTGCAACTTCATTTTGAACCCTGGACCCCATAGTGACTCCTAGTGGTAGTCTGCTTGCCTTCTGATTTGAGCCTAAAAGACACAAAAGGCTCTCCAAACAGCCCCTGGACTCAGCTGCAGAGAGTTCCTGACCCCGAGTGGCACCTCTCTTGGGATGGCTCTGAAATCAAGCTGTTGGGCTCTTTGCGACCACATACGGGCCCATTTACACCAAGACCTCATTGCTTGCACCGTAAATCAGCATGAACTCTGTCTGCTCGACTCTTGACACTGCAGCATCGACCGTTCATGGGAATCGCCAGTGCTAAGCTCCAGCAATGCCCGCCCGCGAAGTTGGACAATTCCTTGTGCTTCGCAAACAGCAACCTGTGGGGCTCTCCTTGCTACTTGAGGCCATCTACAGTAAGAGGTTGACTCTTGGGATAAATTTGAGGAGGTGCACCTTCAGTTGGACTAATCTGGGACTGTATCCGACCTGCGCTCCATCATGGTCGGCCTGAAGTTTCGACTTTAACCCAGTCCACTGCAACCAGATAGATGCGGTTGACGATTCATGTTATTAGGTGCTATTTTTCACTTTAACCTTTAAAAATTCCTAACTCCAAAACTGCTGATTGGATTTTTGTGGTTCTGATCTAGTTTTATTTATTAAATTCAGCCCTAGTTTTTAGGTCTCGCCTAGACAGTGCTTGCACTGTCTCTCCGAGACATGCAGTATACACTTTAGTGGGGAAGCTTCGTGAAAGGTCTGCCCACTTGCCGTCCATCTTTTTTATTGGATTAGGTCAGTAAATGCTGCTTTCCGATTTATTTAAGGCTTGCTAGTCCCTCCTCATGACGATTATGTAGTCATTTGTAACCTTCCAAGGCTACTGGCCCCTTCACTTGCGCACTTTCTTCTGGCACCCGGCCTGATCACAATAGTGTGCACGTGATGACATGCTCTCTTCCTGGCCGGTGTTTCGTTGTTTTTAGCTCCATGTCTGTAAGCTCTCCCCCTGCCTGTGCGCGCATACCCATCAAACCGCATCGGTGTGTTTTCACTCCGGGAAAACAGATGACTTTTATAGATTTATATAGCGCGAACTTGCCCCGGATATTGAAGTGCTTTACATGAGCACCGATTACATTACACAAGGACACATTCAGGCACGAGGAGATAAAGTGATTTGACCAAAATCACAGAAAATGGATGCGACCCCGAGGCTCGAACTGTGGTCTCCAGCAGCAAAGTCGGCAATCTAGCCGTTGGACCAAATCCGCTCACTTTGTTTAACGGGAGCGAAAGAGAATATAGCCAAAACAACATACATGAAAGCACCACCGAACCTCTGTCCACTTGGAATTAAATAGTTTCCAAGTTAAGTAAAAACGTTTTTTTCTAATTATAATGATGTTGTATTCTTTTCAAATACGTTTGAATTCAAAATTAAACTATCACCTACATGTAAACCCTTGCGACTTACTTTTAAAACTAAATTGTTTAATTTTAACAGCCATCGTGTTATCGATGCCTTTTAGGAAAATGCATTATTTTTTCGAATCGAACCACGTATAGGAGGCGTTCCCATATCAACATGTCTGCTGGTTTCCATTGACTACATCAAGGACTCCCTTGTCCTTTTTCTATGCCGTTGAACTGTTCATTGTCTCACGCTTGTTGTATGGTTCTATTGTCGATCTCTACTGTGGGGTACATGTCCGTATGAGGATGGTAACTATGCACTGTGCCCCCGGGACCTTTGGTGTTTGGCTTGCTTAAATCTTGTTTTTTTTAACTGGTTTTCTTGATAGATGCATGTATCTGCATGATTTATAGCGCTTCACCTTAGTTTGTTGTAACGTAATCAGATGCACGTAATAAGGATCCCCGGTGCCCTGAGTATTTCCTGCATGCGCTTGTGATGTTTGTAACGCATTAGGGCAACCAGGCAGTAAGTAGCCCAGGTCCCGATGCCTGTTCTGAGTTGAATATGGTCATCCAGCTGCCCTGAATTTGCTGGGACTGTCCCTGCTTTTCACCAGCAGTTCTGACTGATTTCAGGAGATTTAACTCATGTCCCGTTTTTTTTTATTGACGGCCGACTGAAAGCTGTGTGCGGTGTGTTTAAACAAAGCAATTTCATTAACGGGTATCATACCGGCTATAAAAATTGCTGTTTATTTATTTTCTCTGTGCCTCTTCTGTAGTTCCCTGCTAATGAGCATCGTCATTTAGTGCGCTCGTTTGATGTATGTAACATTGTAGTGCTCCTGCAAACACTGCCCAGGAAAATTCACCAAAACAGTTGAAATAAGCGAGTTGGAGTCCTAGCTTCTCTCACTCCCAGAGCAAGCAGCACGCCAGCTGCAGGAGCAGGCAGTGCTCACCAGAGGAAGCAGGCAGTGTGAACAGTGAAGATGCACATTCAAATGGAGCTGTCAGTCAGAGCAGGACGTTCATGATTGATCATACAATTGGAGCAGTCAGTGGTGTATGGATCAGGTTTTAGGAGCAGGCAGGAAAGCACGGAGTAGGAGGCAAAGGCAACAGTATAACAAGCACTGTGTACAGTCAATCAGAAGACAAAGTGTGAAAAGGTTGTCTATAAGATTAATAGCTGGCGACAGTCAGTAGGGGTGCGCAGTAGCCAATTAAGACTGGTGCTGGGCATGAGCGCGCAGTGTAAGCAGCCAGCCGGAGCAGTCAGAATTCAGTGTGTAGTCAGAGTGAGTGGAACGTATGAGCAGCTCGTTGTTATGTAGTAGGGAGCACAATGCACAGTATGCGTGAGGAGGCAGCGTGAGCTGGCAGTGAGTTAGGACAGTAAGAACAGTTAGTAGGGAGCGTGAGTAGTCAGTAGGACCTGGTAGTGTGCGGAGTAGTAAGCACTCCACAGCAGTAGGCGGAGCGAGCAGTCACTGCAGTGTGAGAAGGCAGTGTGAGCAGTCAGTTGTAGCAGAAAGAGTGAGTGGTCATTAGCAGCTGTCTATTAGGCGCAGGCAGAGTGAACTGTTAGTTGGAGGAGGGGGACTGATCAGGCAGGGCGAACAGTCAACCGGAGCAGACAGAGTGACTGGTCAGCAGATGCAGGCGGAGTGAGCAGTCAGTAGGAGCAAACGAGACGATCAGGCAGAGCAAGCAGTCGAGAGGAGCAGCCAAAATGAAATGCCAGCAGTAACAGGCTGTGTTAATAGTCAGTAGGAGCAGGCAAAGTGAGCAGTTAGTAGAAGCAGGCAGGGTGAACAGTTAGTAGGAGCAGGCAGAGTGCAGTCAGTAGGAGCAGGCAGAGTGACTGTTCAGCAGAATCAGGCAGAGTGAACAGTCAGTAGGAGCAAACAGGGCGATCAGGCAGAGTTGCGACAGGAGTGATTTGGGACATCCTCGCTGGTCTCGGGGTTATCTGAGCAGAAAGTCACTTGGAGTTTTCTGATTGAACTCCTCAAAGTTCTCTGGCTGCAACATCTTTTATCCTGCTTAATGTCTGCAAGTTTATATTCCACAACACCTACAGTATACATTGTAGGAAGATGGTGTTTGTTTAGGTGGCCTTTGCTTGATATTTCTTCCTTAGGTTTTTCTTCCCACTGATTTGTGCATACATTCTTCATTTTCACCCAAAATGTCCCTAGTTTTAATTGTTTCGTTGAGGAGATGACTCTTACAAGAGAGTATACGACTGAAAATTAGTATCCTGCAGATGCTTGATATTTTTGTCTCAAACATAACTTAAACACATTAGCAGTGCCAATAGCTCTGTCTAAACACTTAAGAGGTCCCAAAGGCGAGACCGATGCATTGCAAATGCTTTTTTAATGTGGTGTGGGAGCTTTTTGTGTGGTATTTTCACTGTTGTACTGCTTTAGTGTTGCACAAATACTTTACACATTGCCTCTTAGTTAAGCCATCTGCTCTGTGACAAACTACCAGGGGGTTGAGAACAGACTAATTTGGAGTTTGCTTGTGCCTTACCCTGAAACCAACTCTACAAGAATGGCGTTTGAGCTGGCAAACATGGAATTCTATACTGTGGCCCAACTCATGGAGCTCTGTATTGAGAGGGGACTTGCAGCCAAGAGTACCACCAGGAAGGTGGAACTGCAAAAGTCCTGAGGGCCTGGGTGGAAGTCCACCAGTCACTTGCTGCAGCAACTGAAGGAGATGATGAGATGGACAGGCAAGGAGAGGGTTCGGATCTCAGTCTTGAAAGGCAGTAGCCTGCTGAAGGGGATATATTGACCCCTGATTTGAAGCTTAATGTCAGCACAGATAGCAGGTAGCAGTGTATCATCCTGTAGTTTGTCCCCAGAGGAGCTGATGGAAAGGAGGGAGAAGAGTTCAGGCTGGAGATGGCCAAGCTCAGGATGGAGGAAAGGACACTTACCACGGAGGCAGCCAAGGGTAAAGGCCAGTGGCGGATGGTGGAATTTGAAAGTGGTGAGCCTTAAAACGAGCGAATGTTTTGTATGTAGTGAGAGTGAGGCTGGTATTTATGGGTGAAGGATTGGAGGTTTCTTCCCAGAGAAAAGATTTGAAAATTGCTTTGTTTTGGTGACATTTTCTGCAATATTTCTGCAATAACTGGACAAAAATTAGAGTTCTTATACTGGCTTCAGCCTGCGACTCTCCCTCTACCCAGGATGTGGTGTTACGGCCAGAGTTGCCAACTTGGGAATCAAGTTTAATTCTCAGCGTGAACATCCTGTAATTCTGGGCAAATCACTTAATCTCACATGTGCCTATAAAAAAATGAATGTGACCTAACGCAACGTAATTGGTGCTCATTAAAGCAATAAATCCCTTTGGGTTGTGTTTGCGCTACATAAAAACTGCACAAAGAGGTTAAAAACAAAGCCTTGACATAATGAAAGCCAAATAGATACCCATTTAGTGGCTATTTTGTACAAAGTGAAACCAGAAAATATTGATGAATCACAGCTACCCCACTAAAATTGTGTGATCTTAGGCAAATATTTTATCTCACCAATACTCAATTTTCTTCATAATCACACATCAAACCACTTTTAAATATGTGAGTTGGGAATACAAGTTGTTCAAAAGGTTTGGCTAAAAAACACAAAATATTCAGTAAGTTTCACCTTCAGGTAACTACATATAAGATAACGCATAACTTAAAGGAAAAATAAAACAAAATAGTATTCAGTGGCAAATGCACTATAGTACATTGTGAAAGTCTATTAGTTTATACACTGCAGAGAACTGTGTGTAACCAGAGAACCACAGGATTAAATCTTGGTTGGTGCAGTGGAGAATAGTGATTTGTGTATTTTTAGTGCTACAAGGTCACAGATTGTGACAGAAAGCACTGTAAATATTTAAGTCATTTTCTTAAACTTGCATTGCATACAGTATAAGATAGACTGCTACAAAATGCTCAAAAGGTTTTAAGATAAACTGGTGCTCCTAAAATATGGATTTTGTCCCTTCAATACCTCACAACTTCACAGCTCAGTTCTTAACACTTTCCAATACCAATTAAAAAGAATACATCTTTGCCATCACAAACCTTCCAGTGATTATGCCAATTAAAGCCATCCTTTACATTTGTAAATTAACTCATTTTGCACATTTGCATTTCTTTCAGGCAAATGTGAACCCTGGCAGTAAGGCTTGTTCAGCTGTCTGCCAGGCTTCGGTTTCACAGTACAGGAGATTCACTGAATGACATTTCACCTGAAGCATTTAATGCAAACTATTGGAATTAGCCATACCGCATTGTCACTGCTGCTGCTGAGAGTAAGAGAAGGACTTCGGAGAGGAAATAGCGGGAAAAAGAGAGAGCAACAGGCCAGGGACAGTGGGGAAAAGGAAGAGAGGAAGGGGTAAAGGGAGGGAAAGTGAAACCAACACTCCATCCAAGGAGAGATAAGACTACTCAGCCCAGTAGTCTTGCAGTCCAGTGTCACAGTAGATGGAGGCACTAAACACCTGCAATCCACAGCGCTTCCTTTCAATTGGGCACAGTTCCTGAAATTGCCTCTCTGCTAGAATGCTCTAAACAGAATACACAAGGTTTAGAAACATGCACAGAGTATTCTGTTTAGAGCATGTTACCATTACAGAGCCATGCTGCGATCCCTCCCTTTGCAAGTCATCACCCTGTGATGACTTGGAAAGGGAGATCAGAATGCGACACTGTTAAGCATCATTTGAGGGCAGTCCCAGAGGACCCCAATTAATTTAGAATCGGGCTGGCAGCCTGTTAGCCCATTCTGCTTAACTTTCACTGCTTCCAATAGACACAGGCGCACTAGCATACAGGGCACAAGTCCTAAAAAAAGAAGTGGGGGGACGCTCCAAGTTTGGTGGTGTCACCGGAAGTGATGTCACAACAGGAAGTGACGTCACGAAAGGTGGCTTGCACCATCAGACTCATTGCCTCCCCTCGCTCACCCCTGAGATGCGATTGCATCAGAGAAGCCAGCGCGTGAGCAGTGTTCTGAATGAGCTCCGATCGCGCCCCAGAGAGGCCAAAGAGTGAATGTGTGGCTCCATTTGCTCCAGTTATCGAGCTCTCAAGTTTTCCACTGTCGTGGGCGATGTCAGCCAGTCCTGGTTTTACAACTCTCCTTGCTTTGCGTTATGCATAATATTATAATAGTAATAATGCAGGTAAAATTCCAATCGCAGGGATCCCTCGAGTCACCTGGTAAAGGGCGATCGACAGGGCGGCCGTGCGGGCAAGTAACGCCATCATTGAAAGTCCAGCTTTTGGGCAGGGGGGACGGCGTCCACCCGGTAAAAACCCGGTAAAATAAGTGGGGGGACGCCGTCCACCCGCGTGGTACCCCGACTCGAGCCCTGCTAGCATATGTGTCTAAATTAAAACTGCCTGACGTCCATTTTGGAGAATGGACAAGGCAGACCAAAGAAGTGAATGCTTTTAGGATCCTTTAAATAGGATAGTAATTGCTTTTTGGCACTTATCATCCATATCACTTTTAATTTGATGGGCGTAGCCCCTCCGCCTACCTCCAGAAACCACTGCTGGTGAAAGCTGAGGCTGAGAGGGCCATGGAGAAAAGGGACCTGGCCATGGAAGAAAAGAAAATCTGTTAGCTCACACACTGAGTTTTAAGGAGCTGGACATCAAGGCCAGACAGGCAGAGTCCAACAGTGATGGTGGCAGCATACCTGCAGTGTTTCAAGAAGACAAATAGGTCCATATCCCCAAGGATCTGGTTATGTGGGGGGAGATGACATCAGCAAATGGCTTTCTGACTACGAGGTAGCCCTAAGAGTTAACAAGATCCCAGAAGAGCACTTTCCAGTGGGGTTGTGGAAGCACATACTTTTAGTGGGGCATGACACACTCTTACTTAAGAAGTTGGAAACCAAACCAGGCCCTGCCCCATAAAAGTGATCTTGACTGCTAAATTTGGACTGACCCTTGAAAAGTATAACCAAAGGTTAAGGGACAGTCAGAAGCTTCCATCCAGGCCTGGGTAGATGTTGTGGACTATTCTAGCAAGGCACTGAATAGTTGGGTGAGGGGCAGGAACGTTGATGACTACAGTGGGTTGTACAATCTAATTCTGAGGGAGCACATGGTCAGTATTTGCTTTCCAGAGCACTGCCTGCACCTTATAGACAGTAAACTAACTGACCCTGGAAGCTTGTTGAGGAGGAAGACCTCTGAGCTAACACCAGAGTGTCTAAGAAGGGACCTATGAGTGGCTCAGGTCTCCCCTTGCAGTGTGAGGGTAAGGTTAAAGATGACCCAGAGAAGTCCTAGAGTAAGGGGGAGAAAAGGGTTCCCATGCCCCAACTGAGCAACAGGGGGTTGTTCTGGTGGGCGGTGGCCCATGGTGTTCCATTTCCAACCCTGCAGCATGGAATGCTCACAGTAAGGCAGAAGCAGAGGGACTCTGTCCAATGTAATCACACACTGGTGGAACCTATATAGGGGATGATAATAACGCCTTAGGGCTAAGTAGTCCCCAAGGACTACTTATACTTAGCCCCAAAGGACTAGTCATAGACCATGCCATGATCTTCCTTAGCTGGAAGACAAACTCAGAGTATGAGCTTGTGATCCATGAGGGTGTGAGTCATCACTTCCACCAGGTGAAAGTCAATGGGACCCCTGCCACTGTTCTGGGGGTGGGGGGGACAGACTAGCCAGACCATGTTAGTAGAAGGCCAGTTTCTGCAGAGCAGTACAGCGGCCAGGTGTGTAGGGTGGTTTAGACACATTGGCAGGACTTTTCCCACCCTCTGGCTCTTTTATCTGAATGGGGAGAGGAGGTGGCCCAGAGGAAGGTCATAGTTAGTCCCCCAAAAGCCCATAGACTGCATTCTGGGGAATGAGTTGCCCCCAGTGTCAGGAGAACTGAGAGGGGTGGCTGCCCTGGGCACCATCACAGCCAGATTTCTGGGTGTACAACTCCCAAACAAAGGAAGCGGGAGCCAAGATGTAGGAGCAGGGAGAGGGAGTACTCACCCCCTTCCCTGTTCAGCCTCAAGGTACAGTCCCTGGGGCACGTTACCGTTCTCAGGTTACCACCCCTGCACTGGGGGAAGGCAGAGTCAAAGTAGGGTGCCCCTCACCTGTGGCTGCTGCCCCTTATTCTGAGAAACCTCAGAGGTCCCTCAACAGTCCATAGGGAATTCCTTGCCAACCGAAAAGTTGGAAGAGAAGCTTACTCACTGTGCCCACTTAGAGTTTCCACCTGGAAGTGCATGACCTCAGGCCTGGCTCCTGACACTGACAGCTATCTGTGGCCTCTGTTGCTTACTGTCCTTATTGGCAGAGTTTTCTTTGGGTTGGGGATAGAAGTCTGATCCAACAGTGGATTGGGCCTCATCACTTTGTCTGCCAGGGTGGTACTGTCTACCTACTGGAATGCATCTGTGACCAACTTAAGGTTGGGTACTGCACACATTAGGTCCACAGATGAGGAGAAGGGTTCCCGATGGGTTAGTCCAGCGGCTCAGGTGAGTGTAGACAGGGGGATCTAACTGAGTTCAGAGAGGCACAGAACTGACAAGTGTCCCTGATTAACAGGGCCTTCGTCCATGTTTTGTCACCTAAGCAGGGAAACCCTTCGAGTTATTTATTAGTCTACTCTGGCTTTAGGCTGGAGGGGTTCATGTTGGACCTCTACGGGGTCACCCCAAACATTTTGTCTTTACCCTCAACCTTTTTACTGTATTCGTTTGTACTGGCCTAGGACTCTGCACTTTACCACTGCTAACTAGTAAACTGGCACTATGTAGGAATCTGGCTAGTTATATAGTGTACAAATGTAGGGGTACACCATGCAAGTTGTCCAGATGACCCTTATTTGGTTTACAGGGCTTACTTTAATAATCCCAAGTTCTCTATTTGTGGTAGTGTGCTCAAACAGCTACGGCTTATCAGAGGGGAGTGCTGAGCATTTGTTGTACAAACAGCATCAATAAATGAGACAAACCCTCAATATGAAATCAGAGACCAATTTAGAAAAATAATACAGCGTTGTATATTATTTTAGACACCAAATTAATAGGAATCAGGTACCTTCTTTCCAAAATATAGCTTTTTGTAATAATACAATAAAATACTGGAATAACGGTTTTCGAGATATAATGTGAGCGGTTCTTTAGGGTACCTTATTGGACTTAAGGTGATTAGGGTCCAAGGTCCAAGAAACCACTAGCAGTTCGGATTTACCTGCCATAGTGTGTCTGGGTGCAGAGGTGCTGTCGCTTTGGAAGCCTGGAGAGCTAGATGTTAAAGTCAATAGGAAAAAGTACCTGCAAACGAATGGCTGCAAGTGGGGTGAAAATCCGTCAGAAGCTAACGGTGGGCTTGGCTCTTGAGGGTCTATGGAGCAAGGGAATACCATCAGTTTACTCGAAATTGGGCTGTGGGGTTTGGGTAAAGAGGAGTTTTGGCAAGTGGGTCTCTTACTTCTTGGGTTTCCCTGGAGAGGGGAGGAAAACAAGACTGCAGGGCCGGTCTCAGTGAAACTCTTGTCGGTCCTGAAATCCCTTGTCAGCAGGTTATCGGTTGGCATCAGTGATGTCCAGATTGTATACTCAATAAGCCTCGGTTGCTGCAAATACTCCTATACCCAGGGTATTGGAACTGGGTGGTTCCTGAAGGGCCTGGTATGTCCAAACTTGGCAGGGAGATGGAGCCGAACACCTAAAACCATGGTAACCTCTTCCTAGTGTGATGCACTGCACAAGTGAGGTCAGTGCCTGAATCTGCAGGGCAATGACTCCTCTACCCCAAGGGAGATGCTGCTTGGTTGTCGAAGTGCTTAACAGTCCTCCAAGCCTTTAGGAGGATGCACAGCTTATGAATGTGTAGGGTCTTTGCAATTGTTTTGTTGAGGTGCCAGCATCCAGGCAGGGTTTGGTGCCAATTTTGGAGCAGGTCCTCTGTTCTTGCGATGTTGGCTCTTCTTTGTCCTTCTTCAGTTCCCAGGTAAATGAACCTGTTGGTATGGTGTTGAAGGAACCCCTAAATACTGCATTTAGGGGGATTAAGGGGAGTGTAGGGACTATCCAATGGGCTACTTACCTTAGGTGTGACTACACCCCCTACATGACCACATTTTGTGGAAAATTGGCCTAATCCTGATCCAGAGTTCCTAGTTTCACCAAATGCAAGATAGTGAAAGCCTTTCTTGGCTGTCAACTTCAGGGAGTCCACCTTAGGGGTGTGACTAGCCTGGGATTGGAACACGCCTACTGATTTCTAATTTCCCACCTACTATTGTACCAAATGAGCCCCGGGAGAGAGGGGGACCTTTCCAGATCTGGGGCAAATCCAGGGCACCTATCAAAGGCAGCAGAGGCTTTAAAACCTCTGGGTTTGGCATGCTAATTCATTAGCCATCCTGCTAGAGGAGGTGTGATCACCTTCCTCCAAAGCTGGCATTATTCCTGACCTCTGAGAGCATGGGCTCTCACCTGCAAGGGGTGAGAAACTTGTCTGTGGTGGAAGGCTGAAATATACCAGTCAACCAGCACACTAGAGGACTAGTAAGTTTCAGAATGTACCTCTACGGTGCTCTCTGGGTGGATGTCATAATAATAAATCTAGACCTGGCATCAGTACGGATTTATTAAGATAAGGTGCTTGATAACAAACACCATTAGTTTCAGTGCAGCTATCATGTAACTGGATAACTCGTGATGACCAGCGCCCAGTTCATATACTTATGATGGCTGCCTGATCACTTGCGATATCTAGCAATTGAACTGGATATCACAGGAGCATATCTGTTCATGCAAATATGTCCTCACATATAATATAATGCACCCTGACTTAGGGCTCTAAAACCTGCTGTAGGGGTGACTTACATATAGTATATGCAGTGTATATTGGCATGGCACACAGGGAGTGTGGCATGTGGTGTTTTCACAATGGTTTGTAACTTTTCGTGTGGCCTGCAATCGCAGCTTGGGAATAGTTTTGGTGTGAGTCTCTTAGTGTAGCATAATACATGCTACAGCACCTAGGGACCCTGTTTAGTACCCATTCTCTGGGTACCAGGGGTACAATTTATTAGGGACTTACAGGAGTGCTGAAGACCTTGCCAATTGGGTTAAAATTGAACATTTACCTTGTTTTAAGGAAAGATCGCTGGCACTGGGGTCCTGGTTAGCAGAGACCCAGTGTAACTTCAGTCATAAAGCATCAGTACTAGGACAAAAAGTGGGAGGCACTCCTACACAACCCCCTCCGCTTCAAATGAAAGGGAATGAGACTAACCTTTCCCAAGACAGTCTTTATTGTCCTAGTGGAAGATCCTGGAAAGGACATCTGCATTGGCATGGTCAGTTCCAGGTCTATGTTCAATTGAAAAGTCCATAGCCTGTAGGGAGATGGACCACCTCAACGATGCCATAAAGGCTTTTTAATTCATTGGAATGGAGTTATCTTTTTCCTCTCCTGAACCATCTGATTCTTAGCCCTCATTTTATCAAGCTGATAAAACTCCTCTATTCCTCTCCAACAGCAAGAGTTTGAATGAATGGGTTGATATTGGACCCGATCCAAAATAGTTGTGAAACCAGTCAGGGATTTGCACTGTCCTTGCTCCTCTTCACTATAGCGATGAAGCCATTGGCGACATAGCTTGGTCAACACCATGCAAACAGGGATATCAGATTTACCAATAGGGGACTAGTGATTGCCATATATGCAGATGATCTCACCCTCTACATGAACAAACCAATAGAAAATCTAGCTTCCATGACTCGTGAGGTGGTCAGATTTGGAGGTTACTCTGAGATACATATAAATTGGACAAAATCCATTACGTTTCCCCTCACTGATAACACTCAACAATTCACCACAGAATATCCCCTAAAATGGGCCACCAACCCTGTACGTTATCTTAGAATATGGCTCAGTTGTGATGTAGAGGAACTTTGGCGAGCAACCTATGGCCACGCTATTTCATGGCTGGAAGATAAAATAGCTGTCTGGTCCAAACTCCCTCTTTCCCTCACTGGCCATATCGCAATTGCATAGATGATTGTCTTCCCTACATTTTTATATTTGTCTACTAACATCCTACTCCTATTTACAGTTAAATTCTGCGGTCACTTGAAGTCAAACATGGTTACATTAATATGGGCAGGCAAACAGCCTAGGGTCTCCTGGGATCTTCTCACCCAAGGAGGTATGGGTGCACTGGATTTAGCATTATATGCTTACTGTACTCAAGCCCAATTCCTCCATTTCTGGCTGTACCCATCCCCTTTGCAACCAATTGTAGCAGTGGAATTACACTGTGCACTCCCAGATGCACTTTTGGTAGCACTGTACCAACCCTACAAACATCCCAGAAAAGAGGTTAACACTGTTGAATGCATTTGCTGGGCATGGGAGTGCTTGAGGTAAAGAGCTAAACTGCCACTCCTTTATTCCCCCTCTTTCCCTTTGGTCTGCAACCCTCAGATAATGCCCCTATTAGAAAAAGGGGCTGCGTTGCATGCACATAATTGCTATTTCAGAGTATTCTCCGACCTTTACCCATGGGGCAATTCCTCACCTATTACAGACAACCAATGGGCTTATTGCTGTGGGCAATTGAAAATTCTGTCACCAAACTATTGTTTGAGGTTAATTTATTTAAAATGTGTACACAATATTACAACAACTGTCCATATACTGGGAACTTATGACCCCTCGTTCTAGACCTAATGATATATGGGAAACATTCAACTCCTGTCTTCGGCAAAATAACTCGGAAACCCCTAACCAGATTCAGACACCACCACTGTCCACATAGGTACAGATCCAACCCCGTCCCCTATGTGGCTCATTGGTAAAAGTCACTATCAGCACTCTCACTCTTCAAGACTATGGGGAATATTCTCAAGAACGTGTGATAATCATCGCAATTTTAGTATAACGCAACTCTTCACATCGCAGTCTATCGTGGGAAAATAACACTGTGTCAACGTGGTATTCCCAACACAGCGGCACCATGCGATAGACCCCCCACAACACGTCAAATGACCGCATTAAAACCAACGCGACGCCGCACAAATGCGAAACACAAATGCAAAAAATGCTGCGATGAGGCCAATCGCGATACAACAATCAGTGATAACCAGCGATAGGCATACAATTTCCACGCGTCATGCGGGAAAAGGCACCATAAAAGCAGAGTACAAAATCGGTGAGATGACAATGAACGGGAACAACCCCACATCCGTGATGTATCACAACTGTCCCGCATCACATAGGCATCTCCTCACTGTCACAATGTACATTGACATGCAGTCTGCATGTAAACTGCGCCAATGCTGACACATGCATGGAACATACAGTGAAACCGCATCTCCCCTTTACATCGCAGAGGGATAAGCAAACCCCCTGAACACAGATGTGTCATTGCCATGATCAATCAATAATAACAGCGTGGTCGAATGCAAGGGCAGTGACTCCCGCTTACATACATGTTGCCCATGTTGAGGGACTTGAGTCACAGAGGGCATCCCTGCATCATGGTGGTACATAACTGACCCCAAAAGGAGCCCTGTTGTCACCTTTGGGTCACAAATGACAGCCTAAATGGAATGATCGTGGACACACGTGAAAAGCCGAAGAGTGGGATACCCTACTATCTGTGACACACAGAACTAGCAGTTCGAAAACGTGACACCACAAACTGCCCCTCTGCACCGAGGAGACACACCCACCATCCATGAACACGTCCTAAAATCGTCATCAACACATGCCGCACTCACACCTGTCTGAGTGATGTGTCCTAACAGATGAGTGACATGCACTATGGGAATGTTATTTTGGAATCCATTTATTTGCACATGCTGTGCCTGTGGTCATCCTGTACTGTCCCATGATTGCCAAGGACTGTCACAATGTGACCTGTTCATCAGAAGAAATTTGCAGTGATGGTGTCCCTGCGGGCTATTCCTGCTGTGGCTGCAGTGGGGTGTGGTCCACCGGCCTCATCTTCATCATCATCGTCCGGTGCCTCAGGAACTGGTATCCATGGTGCCTTGCTGTATACACATATGTTGTGCAACACACAACATGCAACGATCATCTTGCACACGATGTCAGTGCTGTACAGGAGCCTTCCACCTGTGACGTCCGCACACCAAATGTGCATTCCACGATTCCCCTGGTGCGTTTGTGGGCCACATTGTACTGCCTCTGGGCCTGTGTGTTCAGGGCTCGGAGGGGCGTCATCATCCAAGCGCAGAGTTCATATCCTTGGTCACCTGGGACAGTGCAGAGTGAGATGAGTCAAAAGTTGGTTATGCATGATGTGTTGGCAGGCTCACTGGTCCATTGGTTTGTGATATGTGCGACATTGAGATTCCCGTATGACATGTACTGCTTGTTGCAAATGAGCGGCATCAATGTGTATTACGTAGCCTCACTGCTGCCCCTCCCTTCCCCCAAGCCAATTCACCAGTGTGCGCAGTGGGGTTGCATCACTTGCACTCCCATGGTACACCATTGTAATGCCCGTCTGCGCATGTCCACAAGCCTGACAATGACACAGTGATATTGTGCACTGAAGGTGGGCGGCCACTTGAGTGTAGGCCTATGGTAAGGACAGGGCGGACACAGATGTGGAGTTCATGCCTGGCTGCAATTGAGGGTAGAACTTCGGCCTATGCCGCGGAAATAGCGACACACACAGAAGTTGGCATGAATGATCCCGGACCCCAGGCGGGCTTGCTCACCCTCATGTACCCCTCGGCCGAGCCCACAATCCGTGGGCATGCTACATTGCAACATTGCACATTGTGTGACGGCTGGCGCAGACACTTCACCAGGGATACACGCATCAGTTACCTCTTTGTCAAGGCCTAAACTCAAACACACCCAGAGCCATGTGTCGAATGACCACACCCCTATGCCGTACTGACGTACGCCAGTCCACTCACTTATGCTCACAGGGTGGTCCAGCACAGCTACATGTCCCAGGTCTACCCCACTGCCTGAGGTGACAAGGTTGCGCACGCTGTACACAGCACAATGTGATGTGGTATGGCCAGGGGCCCTCATGCATACATAATGACCACACAGACACACTGAGAGAATCTGTGGAACTGGCTACGGGCACGTGTGCCCGGACCCTTTTACTGCCAGGGCCACACATCCAGTGACGCCTGTGTTGGATGGGTGTTGGGTAGTGTAAGCAACCCCTCAGGGGTTGTTTGGTGCTGGAAACAACTACAACAGTGATCAGATAATCAGAAGTTCAAAGTACAAACAGCAAGGGTCCATGAGGTGAGCTGCACAGAGTTAGTGGTCCTGGACGCCCTGCGGCCTGCACATGCACACCCGCAAGGGACGGTGACTTATGGTGCACTGAGATAGGGCCAAGTGAGCTGAGCAGGTTCTCATTGATGTCCAAGGAGAATGTTGCAGAGTGTCACAGGGTACAGTGGGAGTTAGCCATCCAGAGCATGATGCAGAGGGCAGAAGCAAGCAAAAACAGTCAATATGGAGGATTTGAATGCTACAGTCTCCTTTTTTCCAACCATGTCAATATCAGCTACATGATGAAGACAACCCCCAGGCATGGACTCAGATGCCAACAAAGTTCAATGGGAGAGTGCCCATGACTCCTGTGGCACAAAGTAAGTGGCACCAGAGCTGGAGTAGATGCAGTCTATGATGAGGCCTGTGCAATGATATAAACTCTGCAATGGAGAATTCAATACTAAGTTCCAATTGTGTGTCCTACTCGACCGCAGTGTGTGCCGGAGGCAGCGGTCAGCGTGGGGCAACCGCTGTGCAGCCAGCTCCTCCTGGATCTCTAACACACGGCGTTGGAATGGCATGTGGAGTAGATTCCTGGTTGACAGAGGTGGGGGCACCAGAGCTGAGCGGGTGTACACCCTGCGACGATGCCATGTCCTGCCTGGGATGGACTGGATTGGATTTGTCTGAGGCCTGCTGGACCCATGTGTAGGCCTAAGGCAGAAGTCCTCAGGGGCCCACAGACATGTGTTGTCGGAATGCTATGCACTGAGTTGGTGGCACCACATCGGAGTATAGGGATTTAAACTATGCCTTAAATATGTACTCCGCCATCGTGTAATCAAGACTCAGTTCCAAATGTGTAACCTACTTGTCCACTGTGTATGCCGGTGGAGTACGTCAACGTATAAGGGGTACTGCGGGCCTTGCTCCCGGAGGCCGTGATGGTCCGGGGAGGCTGCCAAGGTCGCGGGCCTATGGCTTGGAGCTAGCACAGGCACGGGGTGGGCACTCTTGGAGATATGCTGGTGTCGGCTGGTGAGCAGTGAGGCCTGGAATGTGCAGGAGCGGACAAGAGTGTTCCTGGGAGCAGCGGCCAGGGCTGCAGCAGGCGCCCAGGATCGCAGGCACAGCCGACACTACATTGGCCTCGTGGCGGGTTGAGAGGCGCCGCCCTGGCAGACACGTTGGGCATTCTGGAAGTGAACCACGCCCAGAGATACGTGGTTTTATTCACACCCCTACGCTAGCCTGGCGTACAGCGGGCCAGCCCACTCCACACACAATTACAGGGGGGACATAACAAGCTACATTTTTGTGATCTTCCCCACTGGCTGTGGTGAAATGGTTGCATCCACTGTCCACAACACTACCAACACCAGCATTATATGTCAACATGGATATGTCTGTGGTCTACAGACTGCAGTCTGTCCAGCACATCCATGCCACACTTGGCATTGTGTACATCCTCATTCATGGGTCAGTTGCCTCCTTTGCACATGCCTGGTTCCCACCTCTCCCCACATTCTACCATTGTGTGGCTGAGGTGCCATGCCGTTGATGGCTCATGTACATGGCTGGGCCAGGTTGCCACAGTAAGTTGTGCTGTTTTGTCTGGTGGGTGGACATGTTGTTTGGCATGTTGTATGTGGGTTTGTAATGTGTGTATTGCCAGAGTTGCGAGTTGCATGATTGGGGATTGGAGATGTGTGGTGTGTTCATTTTGTACTTACCATCAAGCACTGCGTTTCCGTAGGTGCCAACCTGGAAGCGCCGGTTGATGATAGACTGTCGGAAGATGTATGAGTCATGCACACTTCCTGGGTAGTTGGCGACGACATTGGAGAAGACACCCCTGTGGTCAACTATTGCCTGCACATTGATGGAATGTGTGTGCTTTCTGTTGCGGTAATTGTGTGCAGTGTCGGCAAGGGGGCACAAGTAGGACATGTGTGCAGTCAATTGCCCCCAACATGTGCGGGAATGCAGCTATGGCATAGAAGCCTTGCTTGGTCTCCAGCTGTTCCTGTACAGTGTGGGGGAAGTATAGGTACTGGGGTACCAAGCTGAGGATGGCATCCAGGACAGGTTTGAGGAACTTTGATAGGGCTGGCTTTGGGACTCCTCCGACTCTGGTGGTTGTTGGTTGAAAAGTTCCAGAGGCCAACAGGTGCAGCACAACCAGCAGCTTTGTCTGCGGAGGGATGTCGGTTCTCTGCTGTGTTGGTGCCGTCAGCCTGTGGGCAATGATGTTCAATATGCGGAGGATGGTTGTCCTTTTGAGTCTGTAGTGGGCAATGACATGCTCTGGTGTTATGTCTGTGAGGCTGGTGCGTTTCCTGAAGGTCCGTTGTCTTTGTATGCGCTGCCTCTGTGGTGGTCTGGGGGGGCGGTGAGGGTCCGGGGTGGCAGTCCTGGGGCTGGTGGAGGTGGGTGTTGTGGCCCTATTGGGGCTCCGAGCTGCATGATGAGTAGCCTCATGGCATCTGTTGTTCTTCAGGTGTGGCTCTGGGCTGGGCTCCCTCTTCTGGTGCCGGTTGTCTAAGACTTTGCACCAGGCCAGAGCAGATGTTAATTTTCTGCTGCTAATGTGCCTTATCGCCTGTTTTGTGATCTTTTTGCAGATCTTTTTGGTCGGTGAGAATGTAGCGGAGGGGTGTTGTCGCGGCTTTTTGCTCTGGAACGCCTACTCTGCATCTCATTAGTGTTAGTTGCTGGGGTCATCCATGGCGATGTCTTTTGCGGCTACTATCGCAGGTAAACTGGTGTTATCTGCTGTTAGCACCAGCTTGTGAATGGTGCGGTATATTTATTGTGACTTTGGCTAAAGTGATGATAACTCAGCGATAGGTCCTTGAGAATATGCCCCTATATTTCATGAAGTTATAACTGCTCTATAATGTCCTTTTTATGTCTGGGGATGTGGTCTGGTAAAGGTTGTGATGTAGTATGTGTGATATTTTCCATGACTATATCCTGGTTTGTCCTTCGCGATGATGCCTCCTATATTGCTCCCTATGCTATTCCCTTTCCCTCTCCCCCATAATTACCCTTTTGTGCTGATGGTGTTGTTTTTTAGTTGTATGAGAGTCATTGACAAATGCTAATAAAAAGAAATATGTACTAAAAAAAGAGACACTTTTGCAAATGGCTAATATGACATTTGTTGATGGTTTTTGTTTAAGAGACCAATACGGAACATTGAGATCTGCCTATGCACTAGGCTTCATTTCTGAGACCTTGGAAGCATCTTCTCTGTCAAATATCACTACAGGGGCAGAATTGGTCTTACAGTTCCCAAATTGTTGTTGAGAGAGTTAATACCACAATTCAGTCTTCTGACATCTATTGAGACAGATCATGGAATACATCAACCAGAGATTTAATTGTCATTAATTGTAGTAATCATCCACAATCTTCTGGAGTTGTAGAGAGAGCTAATAGAACTCTTCAAGGTTAAACTGGCAGAAGTTTGTGCTTCATCCGTTTTGAAATGGCCTAAAACCCTTCCTCTTGTTTGATGAGCATGAGAAGTAGTCATGAAGAAAAGACTGATTTATCGCCCCATGAAATCATTATGGGGAAAGCAATGAGACTTGAATATGTACCTTCAGGTGATGACATTGTGTTTGATGACTGCAAAGGTTTTGCTGATATGGTGTAATCTGTCTCTCATCAAGTGAATAAGGCAACAGAAGAAACAAAGGGCATTCCCTATCACAACTTGAATTAAGGAGATTGGATAGAGGAAAGGAAGCAACTTAGAAAAAGTTGCCTTGAGCAGAGGTGACGGTGAACCCTCCCAAGTAATGTTGATGATAAACATTGTGACAAGTGCACTGATGTGCCACAGTGGATCCATGCTGCTCACACAAAGAAAAGACTGAGAGCAGCAGAAGTAGTGAAAGAAGCAGCTGAGGAACCAGACTTAAGTCCACAGAGTCAAGTGCAAAGAAAGGCACGAAGTCAAGCTCAATTTCACAGCATGGATCTAGAGAGGGAGGTAAACATTTCAAATCTGGTGAAGAAAATCAAAGGGATCAGTGTAAAGAGCTGTTACCGTCCACAAGTCAAATTCATGAGAGACTGCAAAGATGAAGTAGTCTCTGGTACAATCAATGATATGTTGTACTTCCAATGAACAGCAGAGGAAGAGATAAGTTCACAGTGAAGAAAGTAGACAAAGTTTAAGCTCAAGCTTGAGTCAAAGTTCCTTGGAAAGTAAAGAGAAACTGATGAAGTCTGTTGCTGAACAGAGAATGGATAAAGATGGTACTCCAAGGAAAAGAACTTTAAAAATAAAGCACTGTGAAACACAGAAAAGCCCTGACAGATAGATTCTAAAACTAGTGAAAGCGAATCACTAGTGGCGAAAAGATCAAAGAGAAGGAGAGTAACAAATATAAAGTATGCTTCTCCTGAATGTGCATACTGAGCTTCAGTATCTGAAGAAGAAAAAGAAGCAGCAGAATTAGAGGATTACAACTCAGTAAGAGAATAATTGGCAGTATGAGTTTAGGACTGACTTTGAGAGTGAAGAAAGAAGAAGAACCACCGTAAAAAAATAAAGAGACTGTTAGATAAAGTTGAAATTAAAGACAATTGCTGGAAAAGGTAATACATTTTAAGAGACTTAATGACAAATGAATTTTGGAAAATCACAAGAAAGAGAGGTCTATTTTTTATTTTAATTATTGTTTTAATGAAATAGGAAAAAAAATAAACTTATTAATGTTTTGAATTTGATTTTTGAGTTTTACAATAGATTTGTTTGTCTCTGTTAGAAGATGGAGTATAGCAAATGCTGTTAAATTTTAGGGATAATTACATTATTAACAATGCTATTAGTTTTAGTTGGGCTGTTGGTGTGCTTACTATCTATGCTGGCTATCCTTCTAATAATATTGAGTTAATTACTGTTAGAAATTATTTAGATCATGATAGTTTAGAACACCGGGAAAGTTTCAATAACGTTTTCATGATAACATATATAACAGAATGATACAAGAGTATATAAAGAATATGTGGGTTAATAGCTGTTATGTTTTTACTTTACTTGCAATTTCTTTTGGTTGGGCCGTACCCTATACTCAACTTCCATTATCTTACTCTTTATCCTGTAATGTTTATTTTGCTCTTTTTAGCAATAATGATTTTCTTTTTCCTTACCTCTATTGTAATGTGTATTCAGAAAATGTTCTGATAAAATTAGATAGACCTGATGTTATCTTTGTGGTCTGGAATGGCAACATAGAGCAAGCCAACCAGTTTGTTAAAACAATCAATGAAAATACTCTCAATCTACAATTCAGCAGTAGAATTGAAAAAGACACAATCACATTTTTAGATCTAAAAGTAGTGGCTGTAGGACAACGATTAGAAAGTTATCTATTCCGTAAGGAAACTGCTGGGAATAGCCGGCTACATGCAGAAAGCTGCCATTCTACTAATCTGATAATTAGTATCCCTTTGGGAGAACTATTACGGGCTAAATGAAACTGCAGCAGTGCCGAAGGATTTGAGACTGAAAAGGAGACAATGATTAAACGTTTTCGTGAAAGGGGTTACTCTCAAAAAGACATTTCTAAAGCTTGTGAAGAAGTAAACAAGAGAGCCAGAAACAAACTTCTTCAAGTTAAATCATCTGAGCCGAATAAAAATAGGTCTGAAAACAAGATCAGGTTCATTACCACCTATTCCTATTCCAATCAGGCACATGAGGTCAGAGAATGTCTTCAAAAATATTGGAAAGTTCTTAAAACAGACAATGATCTTGCGTCAGCAATTGAACACTACCCTCAGGTGACATACCGGAAGGCTAAATCATTAAAAGACACGCTATGTCAAAGTGTGGTGATGTCCATGCCTAAGTCTATAAACCCGGTATATGGGTTTTACACATGTCAAAAATGTAAGGCTTGTAAATATAGCAAGAACTGCAAACAGGTCAATTTGTCAGCTAATACAAAACCCTTTTTGATAACTAAACATGTCTCATTCAATACCGATCATGCTGTGTATGCGCTCAAATGTCCATGTAACAAGTACTACATAGGCAGCACAATTCACCCTGCTAATCAGAGGGTCCTTGAACATTTGAGGGCTATCACTAGAGAAGATAAACAATATCCAATAGCCAGACACTTCAAAGCAGAACATCAACAGAATACTAGTTTACTTTCATTTTGTGTCTTAGACACTATTCACATGAGAGAGAGAGGTGGTAATAGAGTCCTTGAATTGAGACGGTTAGAGTCAAGGATGATAATAGAATATCAGACAGTACAGCCTATGGGACATAATATTGACGAAGAACTCTCTGTTCATTTGGGTTAAGCATAGTGTAGGTGACCCTCTGACCTAATCGACTCATGGTTTGTCAATAATTAAGTGATATTTATGGTTGCTGTTTGTCCTCATCTGTTGTTTGTATTTATGTGATTTTTAATAGCACAGTCCATTAGTCAGTTTGTGACACTGTTTTTATTATGTGTATTTTTACAGATCTATTACCTTGTGAGTACTGACCAATGAGTTGGAACAGCGTGTACAAGACTAACGACCATCAGCGGCTTTAACCATAATTAGATGCGGGTACCATTCCGGTTTGTTACCGGTTATTGATGTTGAAATAGTTTTTTTCTTTCCTCGACAACGAAGTTCCTTCTAAAAGAACACTCATGATTATTTGCCCACTGCGGCTTGATTCTGACTGTAATACAGGTGTTTTCCTCGTATTCAAGTATCCCCTGCACACTAGTGCAAAATACCATTTAGCCAGCAAATCTCCATGACTAAATAATTAAACAGCCCTGGCGATGCTGGGGCGTATGATCACTGTTAGTATGGTGAAGTATACATACGATTGAGGTATTGAGCTTTTGAAATAAAGCGAGGGAAGCTCAAAATAATTTCAGACACACTAGTGTTAGATAATGTCCTTCACGGAAGAGACAGAGATCAATAACGTTTTTTCATCGAAACATCGAAGATATGGTATAATTGAAAATATACAGACCTGCTATTTTGGTCTAAAAATGTTTGTCATTGAACATTTCTAAATGTTTCCAACCAGATAACATGTTTGCATGACTGACACGTAATATGAGGTAATATTGTGCTGTCAAAATGAATTTTATCTCGCAATTGGTAAAGTCTGTTTTCACGTTCTTTCACTACAGTCACATGTCACGTGATGTGTATTTAATCTTGTGTTTCACAATACCTCGGCACTCGTGAACAAGGAAACTAGTTTTTCGAAACGCGTAGAGTCGTATCTTTGCCTGAAATAAAATCTGCTTAAGCATTTTGGGTGCCGTGGAGCGTTGTTTTCTTGAAGAGAATCACAATGAAATGTGAGACCTGATGCTAAATGTGATAAATATTGTAGGAAAATTGTACAAACCAAGCATGAACCTAAAACTACAAATCAGGAGTATGTGTGTTGTTTGGAAAGAAAAAGAGGCCATTAGAGAATACAATGAGAGATGAGTCAAGATTGTGAGAGGTTTGGAAGAACGAAAGGCTGTAGAGGAAGAACAAGAAGAGACAAAATGTAGTTTGCTGAAAAAGCATTTTAGGTTCTGTATGGAGTAGGATGAGAAAGGTGAGTTGCATATGGTATGAAGGTCTTTGAAAAAAGTTAAGGTTGTAAATGTGGGATAAAGAGAGTGTGAAAGAAATTATTAGTTGAGTGGAGATTATTTGAAGGGTGTCGAACCAATGTTAAGAGGAATTTATTATCTTTGTAGGAAGAATGCTTAATTCAATTTGCAGAGAATTTGAATTGGTTCCTGCTACAGCGCTTTAGTGTTTCCTAGAATTCATCATAGGAATGAAATTAATGATGCAGGGAACCTGAGAAGTTTGAAAAGGAGCTTTTGAAAAGTTATCTTAATCATACTAGGGAATTTGATTATTTCTACAGAGGTGGAAATGAATTATGTGGAAATTACTTTACTTTACTAGACACACTGGCAGCTGATACAGCTGGACCATTGAAACAGGAGTATGGAGAGATGATTGCTATTAGAGCTTTGGTTATTTAGAACAGATTAGCATTAGATGTTCTTCTGGCACAGAAAGGAGTGTGTAAAGTAATTAAGCAAAAGAGCTATGTCCTGGATAACGGGAGGGTTATTAGCTCATATATTGTTCATATTACTAATCTCTCACACGTTATTCATTTTTTTTAACAGCCTGGCCTATGGGAAACTGTAGGTTCTTGGTTTAGTGAGTTAGGAAAGAGTTTTAGTTAGGCCAGTAAATGATTGGGTAATTTGGGTGGGAGTACTTTGAAATTAATATTAACACCTGTAATAATTATAATGGTCTGTGCAATTGTTCTGTTTCTTTTGTTGACATTTTCAGAGTGTGTGATTGGAAGATGTAAAGACAAGGGTAAAGATATAAATAGGTTGACGAAAAGGAAAAGATTCATGGAAATGGGCATGGAAAGTATTAAGGATCATGTCTAAAACCAGACGAAGATGGCAAAGGAGAATTCCAGAAAGGAGCTTAAAGTGATGACGATGATATCTATTACATGATTGTCTAATTAATAAAGTTTCTATTAATGTGATTTTAGTGATTATAAAATAATCAGAGGGGGATTAGTAAACATTTTAAGATTCATAATTTAGGGTGAAAATTTATATTAAGTATTAACTATTTTTATGATGAATACAACATGCAAATGTTCAATTAATAATATTCCAGTTGAAATGTTTTTATTATGTCATTTAAAAGTGTGTTTATTAATGTAATTAAGTTGTGTCACATTTTCACGAAACGCCATATTAGCCAACATGGATGCTCTTCTGATGTTATTCACCGCGCTCCTTCTCCCTCTGCCTCCCATCTCTGCATATCAACTCTCCCCACAGGCTCTGCAGAGTAAATACAATAATATAATGGATTTGTGCTAGTGTGCATATATTGTGAACAAACTTCCTCATGTTCCTAATATAACATGTCTTCCTCTGTGGTTCCATTGCTGAGGCATAGCAATATTCACTTGTGTATGGCTTATTGTTTAAAATGTTTAATAATAATGTGCACATTTGTTTATAAGAACTGTTCAGAATCTGCTTGATGTTTACTTAAAAGTGTCTGAGTGTTATGAGCATTATGATGACATCTCTGACTCTGATTTCTCCAATATGTGTAATCTTTGAACATTTCATGCTAAGGCTGTTGCGATTAATTCCTTCTCATTGTTTATGTAAGAATTGTGTATAAGAACCCCTATGTTTTGGGGGTAAGCCAGATGACTTTCCTCTTCTACCAGAGATTCTGTGAATTTATTTCAGAGATTACTTTCCTGTTCTACTAGAGGCTGTGTCTATTCTTCTTATTGAAATTGCTGTTCATTTGGGTAGTAGAATATTTCGGATCGCGTATTATGTTCTTGGTATTTGAGCATTTATGGCACTTTGCACTTATTCTGTGCCTTCTGATTTTGAGATTTTGTAATAAAATCCGTTTATTTCTCCTTTGTTCTAGAATTCAGTTATTGAGTGGTCACAATTACGTATTTGCTACTCTGCTAAACAAATGTTTGGTCTGATGTTAGGAAGGGTAGGATAGGTGGAACTTGACAAATTTAGCTAGGGATGGCATTCCAGATTTTTGATGAGTAGCGGAATGCCTGCCATCTTGTCTTGCTCCTGAACATTTTAGTTTCCACCCTAGCAACGCTGTTGCTGCGACTTTTTTTAAAATCCACCACAGGTCTTGGTGACACCTGTCTGTGCATTCAAATGCCCCACGTCCCTGAAATTATCTTGTGGAGAAATGTATCAATGCCCCAACTCTCGATGTCTTCCTTACAAAGGAAGGACATGTTCAGTGATTTGGGGGTGATAATTTTCATGAAATGACACTCATGATAATTATAAGCTGTGCTTGTGTGTTTGTGCGTGTGTCTGTTCATTAGTTTGAATGTGTGGGCCTCTTTGCGCTGCCTGATGAAGGTGTGTTGCCACTGTGTGTCACAGCTAACTATGGTTTGTATAGATAACACTGAAATCAACCTCTATTTCCTTGTGCCTACAAATTGGAGGCCTTATTTACAAGAAATGACAAATAGCTGCGCCAAGGCAATAATGCGTCTAAATTTCTTGCGCCTGTGTCAAAAAACCTTATGACACCAGGGATACACCGTATTTACAATACGGGGCTCCATGGCGCAATAGCTGCACATTGCTGTAGATGGTCATAAGACTGAGGCAACTACAACAATGCTTCAGAAATCAGAGGCGATGTGTCAGTTTTGACTGACGCAAGTAGCCTCATGTTTGGGGACCAATGTAGTAGAGTGTAACAAGGTGAAAAGCTCACCTTGCACTCCATTAAATTGGTTCTAGATCTCATGCATCAAAGTGGGCATAGTGTAATGATGTGTACCACTATGGCTAGTTATGTGTGACATATCATGTGAAAGAACAGTGTGAGTGTATACAAGCCTGTGATGGTGTGTGATGTGATATTTGTTGTGTCACCTACCTTATGTGTGCGCTTACCTGTTGAGGGGATGTGACTTGATTGCAGATTACACAGTTTCAAGTCACTTCGGCTGGTCAGATATCTATGGCACAACCAATGCATCATTCCTATGCCTGGGTTTTAGAGATGAAGGAATTTTGACGCATCTCAAGCTCAATGGACCACTTCCCAAAGATGTGTCACTTTTGCAAAATGTCATAAATACCACTTTGTCAGTTTTACAGGGGATTTTAGATGGGAATGCCTACTCTGCATATAATGAAACTAATGTAACGCAGCTGAGTCCAACAAAGGGAAAAACTGACAAAAAGTGACACATCTGCATAGTTGTCAGGGTGCGGTGCTCTTCAGAATCGCTCGGGAGCAGAATGTCGCTAGTTTCCAATGCCCCTCCCAGCTTTCCGGACAACGCGCCTATAATGCAAGTTCACCCGAGAAACCTAAGGGGGGGAAAGGGGATGGGACAGAGAAGAGACAATCACATGTGTCTTTTTCTTTCTTGAGTGTTGTCGTTCTTTCTTTCTTCTCTTTTAGTGACAGATGTGTTTATACTGCAAAAGAAGTATTCACGTTAGTTGTGGTCTGGTCTATTCCTACACCCTACCCTATTTATATACGTGGTAATCTTCTTTCTCTGTATACCCACCCTGTCTAAACGTGACCAATGCTCCTCTTCTGGTTGTGGGTTGTCTTGGTGTGTCATCTGCTGTAATGCAACAATAGTTTAGACTAGTTTTGCCTTCTATTTATTTTAACTGAATTTTCTTATTATCTTATTCCTATTGGTACTCTTACCCAAGATTCAACCAATGATGCCTTAACTGGATTCTGGATTGGTAAGTAGGGTTTCTTCCAAAAACGTTCTAAAACAAGACCTCAATGTATCTCTCAATCCTTTTTTCTTTGTCATGAAACTCTGCTCTCCGTAGACCTTTCTTTACTAAGGGGATTCTGAACTGTAAGCCTTAAACTACCTACACTTGTTCGAGTTCTCCTTACTAAGACTTCAATACTGTATGTAGTTCTTCTGGTACGCACTATTCTGTGGTGAAGTGTTTCCCTTTGCTGCCTGTGCTGACCCTTCCATTCACCGCTATTGATACAATGTGCTGATGCTTCCGCTACTGACTGAAACTTGTGAGTTACGCGGCTGACTGAGAGTTCGGTAATTGCCGCTCGCTCCTCACAGACTTCCTCAGTAAAGAAAACTACTCTTAAGTTATTGTCAGCTCAAGGCGCAATGAGCAATAATTCTGGGGCAGTGTTGCGTGCCTTAATTCCTCACACGCAAGACTCAAAAACAAATGCCTCGATAATTGAACCGCAAGCGCGCAGGAAACTCTAAATGCGGAACAGTCTTACTTATGTCAGGAACCTGGAACTTGAACTCCTGGAAATACTCGACGAAAAAAAACTTTTCCCTCACTAAACTTCGCGACGCAAATTCTGGTTGACCTTCTCTCCTCAAAGCTCTGGTGAAGTGCGCCTCTCCAATGGTCTGACACCTGGATCCTGATGATTCCTATGGAACGCTAGAGCGCTAACCTGCTGCTCAATCGTTCCTAATGTAGCAGCCATCTTAGATTCTAGTTTGTCTTTATTTTGTTTTACTGTACAGTGTTGAATGCTGGGGAGCAGGACATTAGTCCTAACCGTAAGGTTCTTTTTAGAATATGGCCTGCTGGTCCTGACAATAATTGCGCCAAGTTTTATATATGGAGCAAAGAAAGTGCCACTGCTGCATCAAAAAAAATGATGCAGTGGTGGCACAAGTTCCTAGTAAATATGCCCCTTTATCTGTAAACACTGGCGCACACACTAATTTAAATGCAGAAAAAAATAGGAAACTACAAGATAAAAGTGTTGCATACCAAAGATGTACCATAATACAACGATGACTTCAAAGCTCTAAATAAAATGAAATAAGGGGTGGCGTGCCCTTGATGTTGCCACTTCATTGGAGCAGAGAAACAGGGTTGGACTAGGCTATAGGGCAATCAGGCACTGCCTGGTGGGCTAGTCAGACAGGTCAGGGTGCGGGACGATTTCTTGGATGCTTCGGGTACTATTTTATGGTCAACTAGGTCAGTATTTACTCTCGATTTCCCCTGATAATAAAACAAACATTAACTGCAGCAAGCACAAATGCATTTAGTATTCCATACCTTACAAACATCAATACAGCATGTCTTTAGAAGTTTATGGATAGACTTTCTCATGTAAGAATGATTTTTGGCCTTTCTTAAGTTTTATGTACTTTGTGTCTTTTAGCCTTATTTCAAATTCGGTCATTGATTTGTTCAGTTCTTCTAAGCGCTTTTTTAGCTCAGTGAAATTCTGAAAGGTTTTTAGGTGGATCTCAAGCTAGTGTATTTCACCTTTCATTTCTTCAGACAGGCGTGCCACAGTTTTGATAATCAACACGAGCCAGTCTCTGGTGCAATGCCAGGAAATGAGCGACCAGTCTTTTTCGAAAGTGTTGTCCTGTTGAAATATAAATGGCTCATTGCGTACAATCAACCCTCGTGGAGCAGTGTTGGATCTTAAATATTCGGTCATCATGATGCCATGCACCATGGTTTTGATTTGGTTCCTTTTCAACTCAGTGAGTTTGTCCCAGCATTGGCTTGATTCATTAGTGTCTCTGTTAGGTATTCCTGCCAAAGGTAGCATAGATGCAATTGTTCTCTCTACCTCTTCTTCTGAGAACGTTAGTCCAGTTACTTCCGTCATGTTTAGGGCTTTGTCACGTCGGTGCAATAAGGGAAAGGGGGCAGGGGGTTTTATACTCCCACAGCTGACCGCTGTATATCACAAATCAAAAAGTAAGGGGGAGAAAGAGGGAATAAGCTAGGTCCACCCTCCTGATGCAATAGTGAACTGTCAAAATCCGGTATGACCGGACAGAGACCTAGCTGAGATATGGATTTTCACTCAGATTTTGAGCTAGAAAATCTAAAAGGAAGGAAAGATTTCTGTTGCAATTTCCTCTTCATGGTACATTCCCGACCCCCCTCCCCTCCCTGCCCCAGTTGGTACGGTTCTGTCCTCTGTGTACCAACATTCCACAGCGCACTCCAGCTGACTGGAAACTGTGGTGGTGAGAAGACTAATAAAGAAGAGTTCCATGCTTATCTGCACTTTGTCTTCATTTTAACACTGGCGACGAGGATGGGATCCGAACCCACGCGTGCAAAGCGCAATGGTAATTGCCATAAGCAAACAGGATTCTAATAAAGATAACAGAAATAAGCCGGCTAACACGTTCCCTACTAGGTACCAAACTCAAGTGTTATAGGTGTGGGAGCCCAAGCCACCTTGCCAACAACCCTATATGCCAAGCCCGTTCTGTCATCTGCCAAAAATGTGGGAAAAGGGGACATTTGTCCAGGGTTTGTCATGATCAGCGCTCCAAATCTGTGTTGTCTATTGAACCAGAATCGCCTACTGAGTCTAAGTTAATTTTCCAACTGAAAGATACAAACGATTCTGCCAAATCTCCGTCTTGTGACATCACCCTAGACAATAAACCTGTTACTGTCTTTGCTGACTCATGTTCCCCTTACACCCTTGTTGATGCTAAGATATTCTCCCAACGTTTCCCTTCTTGGCAAGAAACCGTACAGCCCCCTGACATCCAACCAGGTGGTTATAATGGGATCCCATACCCTTGTTGGGCATGACCACCATGGTAATTGGGTTTAAGGGCAGGAACACAGTAGGCAAGTTTTACGTCACCCAGAAAGGATCTAACTTGTTAGGGTGGAAACACCAGAGGGAACTGGGCATCAAACTCGATCCTAACAGTCCTGATCAAGTTTTATTGGTGGATCCTTCAGCTGGGGGGATGGAAGTATGTAACAAATTCCCCAAAGTTTTTTCTGACAATTTGGGTTTACTTAAGGACTACCAACATTCCATAAAGTTAAAATCTAACGCCAAGCCGGTAGCACACAAAGTCAGACCCATTCCCCACATGATGCAAGCCCCCCTTCGCACTGAACTCAACAGATTATTGTCTTTAGGGGTTATTGAACCCATTGAATGCTCACAGTGGTTGGACCCCATTGTTCTTACCACCAAAGCTGCTAGTAAATATATCAGGTTGTGTGTGGACCTCAGGGACCTCAATGAGAACACCTGGGTGGATAGGCACCCCCTGCCCCGTATACACGAGGTTTGCACCCTCATCAAAGGTACCAGTTGTTTCAGCGTCTCGGATTTGTCCTCTGCCTACCACCAGGTTGAGCTGCACCCAAACTCACGTCACTTAACCTCTTTTGTTACTCCCCTGGGAGCATTCCAATTCTTACGCATGCCATTTGGGTTGGCCTCTACGGCTGCTGCCTTCCAGAGGATAATGCAGCACGTCCTAAAAGACCTTCCCAGAACCCTCTGTTTTCAGGATGATATATTCATATATGGGAAGGACCAGGAGGAACATAATTCTACTCTCAGAATGGTGCTATCCAATTTGGGAAAAGCAGGCATCACTCTCAAAAAGGACAAATGTCGCATTGGAGTGGGATCCGTTGAATACCTTGGGCACACCATTTCTGAGGAGGGTATCAGACCCAAAATAGACCTGGTAGAGGCCATTCGCGACACAACTGCCCCTACCTGTGTTCAAGAGCTCAAGTCGTTTTTGGGTCTGTCCGAATTCTACGCCAAATTTGTGAGAAATTATGCTTCCATAGTTTACTCAAATCCAGAACTCCCTTTGTATGGTCTGACGACTATCACAATGCCTTTGAGACTGTAAAAGGATGCATCATTTCTGCCCCATCCCTGGGAAGATTTGACCCCACGAAACCCACTATTCTTTGCACTGATGCCAGTGACAAAGGCCTAGGAGCCAGCCTCACACAAATTGATGACGGTAAAGAACAGATCGTCGTGTTTGCCTCCCGTGCCCTTAAGGGCGTAGAATGTAACTACTCCGTAGTGGAAAGAGAGGCACTTGCCTGCTATAGGGCAATCAAACATTTTCAGTTTTTCCTGTGGGGTATTCCATTTACTGTAAAGACTGACCACAAACCTCTAATGTTTGCGTTTACTATAAAAGGGGCAAATAGCACCACCCCCAGAATAGCCAGATGGATCCTGGGGCTTGAAGGGTACAATTTCAGTGTTAACATGTGCCAGGTTCACAAAATATTGTTGCTGATTTCTTATCCCGTTCACCACCAATGAGTGAATGCAATACTGCTGCAGATGATTGTGATGATGTCATACTCCAACTTCAATGTTTGAACAAGGAAAAATGGGACAGTGCTGTGCAAGATGATACTGAAATGAAGTCAATCAAAGAGTTCATCAGAAATGGTTGGCCTAAAAGTGTTGTTCCGGCAAACCTATGTAAGTACTGGGACATAAGGCTAGAGTTGAATATTCAAGAAGGTATTGTTTGCCGTGGGGAGAAGGTGGTTCCTACTGAGAATCTAAGAGAGAGAATTGTAGAACTGGCTCACGAGGGTCATTTGGGGCATAGCCTCACCAAGAACAAAATTCGCTTGGACTACTGGTGGCCAGGCATGGATGCAATGACTGAGAATGTTGTGAAGAACTGTTTAGATTGTAGCCGAAGTGATAAGATTCATCAAACTCGCAAACCACCACTGTCACCAGTGGAGGTTCCAGACAGGTCGTGGACCAAATTGCCCGTGACATAATTGGTCCTCTGAACATGAAAAGTTTAAATGAACGTTTCATTTTGGTATTGGTGGACTACCACACTCGTTGGGTGGTGTATAAATGTGTACATCAGATTGACACTAAAGTACTCACACAATTCTTGGAAGGAGTCTTTTATGATGAGGGTATACCAGACACTTTGGTCACTGACAATGGGGTGCAATTCACTTCTGAAAACATGAAAGAGTTTCTGGCATACAGGGGCATCAAACATCACAAGACAGCATTGTATTGTCCCTGTGCAAATGGGCTTGTAGAGCGGATCAATCGTATGGTCAAAGAATGCTTCAGAGAGCAGAAGTTATGGGGACACCGGCCAACTCTGCTTTAATGGAGACTATTTGGGCTTATCGCTTCACTCCCAATAGCGTAACAGGGATTTCCCCTTTCACCTCTCTCAAAGGGAGGGTCCCTAAAACAAGACTGTCTCCTCCAGGGTTAAAAAGGAACGACACATGCGTGGTCAACCGCAACAAAATTTCAAGAAGGTTGAATGAACACCAAACCAAATACAAAGACAGATATGACCATACCAAGCACGTCAAATCCCACTTGTTCAAAGAAGGAGAATGGGTCCATGTGGGCCTGCCCAAACCACGCAGAAGAGAAGCGTCTAGGTTCTCAGAGCCTTACAGAATATCCAAAGTAGGAAGAAATGTAGTCCAACTGGAAAATGGACAAACCTGGAGCATGGACAGAATCATTCACCACAATCAGGGGGTTACGCTGACCTCAGCTCTGACCCGGGGAGAGTATCAGTTTCGCCCAAACCCAGGAGATCCTTGAGAACCCAGTCTGCTCCAGTGTGGGTCAAGGATTATAGTGTAAAGTGAAAATGTATGAATATCTCTGTACTTTCAGGTTCTCTCCCCGCCCTTTTACTGTCTCTCTCTCCTCCACTTTTCCCCTCTTTCTCGTCTTTTCTTTTCTCCCTATGCAAGGAGGTGTGTTGTAATCTCCTCTTCATGGTACATTCCGGACCACCCTCCCCTCCCTACCCCAGTTGGTATGGTCCTGTCCTCTGTGTGCCAACGTTCCACAGCGCTCTCCAGCTGACTGGAATCTGTGGTGGTGAGAAGACTAATAAAGAAGAGTTCCATGCTTACCTGCACTTTGTCTTCATTTTAACAATTTCCTTTCTTGAGTCCCCTCACTCACCAGGGTTTCCCCACTGTGACATGCTTCATCATAGGGGCCATCTCAACCCACTGCGGGTTGAGGCATGCTACAACTTGCGATGAGACGTAGGAGCATTATATAGTGACGAGCTATGTGTGGTGTAGTGGAGTGGAGTGTATTAAAAAGTACCAAACTAGTGGGCAGAAAAAACTTTATTCGGGCTCCTAGTTGGTCTATTAAAAATGGGGTGAATCTCTAGTGGGCCTATCCAAATGCGTTAGGGGTCCCTAGCAGACGTCAACATATTTCGAGCTTCCCCAGAGCTCTTCTTCAGGACAACACAGGGTCCCACCCTGTGCGTACCACTCCAAGGTGACCTACAGTGAGATAAGGTGAAAAACTAAACAGATACGCTGCATGATAAGCAGACGTTAGTAATACATACGATGCAAATTAGTCACGTAGTGTGGTACTTAATAGTCACGTAGTATCTGTAAAAAAGAAATGAGAACATAGTTTAAGAATCACAGCCCCCCTCTCTGGGGTGGGTTATAATTCAATGCAAAACCCAAATGCTCCTTAGGGTGTGTGCTTAGACTCTGCCATCGTGTGTTTCGCCATTCAGAGCAGCAAGAGAAAAAATGCTTGCCTAAAATCATAATGGAGCTTAGGCGCTGTAGTATTGTTGTATAGAACGTTAAAAAATACACCTTGTGACTGGGCCGTGGAAAACACAGACAATAAACAAAACATAAAACATAGATGACATACTGTTAGAAGGTGGTTCTGACACTATGGGGCGCCCAGATTTTTCGCTATTTGAGCACCTAATTGTTGAGCTTTTACTGTGGGGGAGCCTTATAAGTTGGGACTCAGGATGTAAGAGACTGCATGGGGATTTTACTGGTGTCCCCCTGGCTTGACCAGGCCACTGCGCAGCAGCTGGAGTAAGGGACACCGGGCTGGTTACATGCAGACACATGTGTACATGTGTGTGCACACGTGTACGGGCTGCGCAGAGGAGATTCCTAGCGTGCGCAGTCCAGGAGCAGCTACAAAGTGAATGGTGTGGCAGGACTTATGCAGTATTGGGTGGTGACATGGAATAGGCTTTACACACTGGAAAGAAACATGCCAGGGAAAGTCAGTGTATTTTACTGTGTTTTCACTTCATTATTCCCCTATGGGGATGTGGGGCCCATGGCTAGATTAACTTCCATTAGGCCTACAGATTCCAGACACGCACTTAAGTCCAATGTAGCGAATGTGAAAATAAGTATTCTGCAGAGTCCAAAGTCATATTTGTACTGCTTTTGGGTCATCCAGAACTGTCATATTTCTCTGAGCCAGCCATGACCAGACCCAGGCTGAGGGCTGACCTCAGCTGGATGGATTGATAACCTTTCTTCCACAAGCGAGGGCCTCCTCTCCATGAAGAGATGATGGGTGGGGCTACAGGCTCATCCATCACTAGGTGCCAGGCACCAGGCTGCACCAAGGAGGGAAGGAGTTGGGTTCCAGAGGTCATGTGGCCAGAGACACTGGACGACGACCTTTTGAACAAACCCAGAGGCTGGACAAGAAGGAGGGAGCAGGGGCAGGAAAGTGATGTGTCGCTGTTTGATAGGACCAACAGGGACTTCCTGCCAGCCCCCTACTCAACTTTTTAAAAGTGCTTGCACAGGAAGAGAAGCTCTCTCTGGGGTGTGGTCTGCTGAGGCTAAAGGTGCTGGAGCCTGGCACAATGGGTAGTTGGAAGGAGAGACCCCCTGACTGCCCCCTGGACCCTAACCACACCAGAAGAAGAGCCCAGGACTGGTGTGCAGGAGCAGTGGCCTCTGCGCAGGGAGAAGAGAGGCCAAGGAGGAGAGCCAGGCAAAAGGCAGGCGCAGGGAGCCAGTGAAGACAGCTCCCTGCTGAATCCACCCTCTCAGAAAGGAGACCCCCTGACTACCCCCAGGATCCTAACAGCACCAGAAGAAGAGCCCAGGACCGGTGTGCAGGAGCAGTGGCCTCTGCGCAGGGAGAAGAGAGGCCAAGGAGGAGAGCCAGTCGAAAGGCTGGCACAGGGAGCCAGTGAAGACCGCTCCCTGCTGAATCCACCCTCTCAGAGACCCTGAGGGAGGAGGACAGTGTTCCCAGTGGCTGGGGCTGGTAAAGAGGAGCATGAAGCACCCCATAATGCCTCGCCAAGCATTTGGAAATCTGTTTTAGTGCTTTGTGGCCCCCAGAGGAGGGGTGGTCACCCTCCCTTGTGAAAAGGTGCTGGGGGAGCTGCTGGAGAAGTGCAGTCTTCCCCCCCCCCATCCCCCCCAGCACGAAGAAATCTGCAGTTTTGGTGCTTTGTGGCCCCCAGAGGAGGGGGGTCACCCTCACTGGTGAAAAGGTGCTGGGGGAGCTGCTGTAGAAGCGCAGTCTTCCCCCCAGCACAAAGAAAAGTCCCACCCTCACCCTCAGTGTCATGGGGACCTAAAGGAAACTACCCCTCAAGGGCTCAGCTAGCATTTAAACACATTCTAGGCTGGAACTTTTGTTCTACAGCTGAGGGTGTGTGGAGAAGTGCATCATGAAGTGAAGGGCTGAGTTGGGGATGTGTGAAGAAGTGCATCCCCTGGAGGTGAAGTCGTGTAATTGCACCGAAATGCTTTTACTAGTGGTTATTTCTTTTTAGGTGGACTGAAAGTCACATGTGTAAAGTGAAGTACCTGTGTAAGGTGATGTTAAGCTAAATGGAGTTATGTTGCTGGACCTTCCTGCTCGGGGGTCTGGCTGTATTTACGTAATCCCATGCTTTTACCTGTGATTCCTTTTAAAGTGAAGAGGCGCACTGCAGGAAAAGTGTAGTTGCCAGGAGTACTTATTTTGAAGGGACTGTAAGTCACATGTGTAAGGAGATGTCATAAGCCAAGTAGGGTTATGTTGCCAGACAGTCCTGCCAGGGTGTCTGGCTGTATATGCGCAATCCTGTGATTTCATCTGTGATGCCTTTAGGGGCTGTAATTGCAATGCATTCAAATGATCAACCAAGGTGATGAGTACTGTCATTCCAAAGTGTGCTTAAACATGGATTCTTGCTGCTGCGCTTAGGTGAAGACCCCAGACTGCTAGCCCTTAAGATATAGAGGTGCATACTTTATGGTCAGTAGGAGATGCTCCGTCAGGGTCATGTGTCACCAAGGCAGGTTTACCCCTTTTTAATGCTTTTTGAGGTAATGGGGTGGGTCGCCATTGGGATGGTGCCAGTGCGCAGGGCCCTCGCTCCAGGTTATGTTCAACTATCTGCATTGGGGGCAAGTTGATGTGCATACATGGGAGTGGTGGTACTAGACCCCACCCCCCCCTGCGGGAGGGGTGGAGATGTTATGCAATGTCACAAAGTAATTCCAACAGCTTATGTATATTTGTAAATTGGTGCATAGTATTGAGTAGTGTGTGTGTTTAATAAATGTACTCTTACTTTTATAAAGCAAAGTATAGACTGGACAATCAATTAATGAGTGTTATTTTTGCGCACCTGCAAATGGAGGTTACTAGCCCACACCACCTCCCTTGAGTAAGCCTCAGACTGCTCTGCAACGCTACCCTCTGAGAGTCAGGCGCTACAATTGGTTGTTTGGTTCCCAGTGAAGGACAAATGTAGTCTTGTTATTTGTGCAGGCCTCACAGATAATGCCTTGTTTTCCAACACATACTGTTTTAGAAGCAATAATGTGCCTCATAGTCTTTTAAGGGGTGAGAGGGTTCCGACTGGAACTCTGAAAAACAGTAGAAAAATGTGGTTAATTGCCGCTTTTCAAAGGAGGTCCTTGTCGGGAGAGAAGAGTAACCGTTAGCGATGAGGGAAGACTCCCGCAGTCCACTCGGTTTTAGTGTGTTTCCTGCAATAGAAATTGACTTACTTGGATATCTTCCTCTCGGTCAGTGAACCTGGATTCTGTCCCTCGAGACCGCATATTGGTGTTTCTTGCTCGGGAGCCGGGTTTTAAGGAAGTGTTTCCGCTCAGTCATACTGTGATGACTGGAGCGCTAACCTTCAAAAATGGCCGCCTCTTTACGTGGTAATGGAGTGGCCCTTTTTAGTGTGGAAAAATAGATGGGAATATAACGTGCCTGACAATTGGAAAGGTTTTTACGCACACCAAAAAACAGGGACACACAACATATAATGGACAGATCAACAGGAGACAGTGAATTGGTTGGATAAAATGAGTATAGTGTTAATCGCCAATTCTGACTAAAATGGAGTTCCACAAGTAATGCGGTTCTTACATGACCCTCATTAAGTTAAGGGCGTTTCTGGCGCTCTTGATTTATTGCGGAATTGGGTGTTTAATGTATCGTTACCTAAAAGGGATTTTTCAGTTATGGTAGTTTTAGTGCAAGCGCTGCTGCGATCAATAAGAGTCTAAACCATCATGGTTAGTTATTAAGTAAATTGGCCCAATGGAATAGTGTCATTTAAACCTTGACTATCTGACCGTAACTTAAAAACCCAGCGTTGCTCTTTTTCATGTAGTCTATGTTCTTGATTTTCACTGTATTTGATGTGTTCCAGAACCACCCACTTCATATCATTTGGTGTATGCTTAGTTTCGATGAAGTGTGATGTCATTTTAGTGGTTGCCCTCTGACACCTTATGTTACTTTGGTGTTCGACTATTCGGGTGCTGACTTTTCGGGTCGTCATCCCGACGTAGTGGAGATTGCAAACGCAGGTGATCAGGTATACGACACCTGTGGTGTTACAATTTGTGAAGTTTTGTAATTCCCAGGTCATTCTGTTATTAAATTCTACTTTCTTGGTAGCTGTCGTCAAATGGCAAACTCTGCAATTACTGCAAGGATAGTGTGGCCCATCTGTGTTCCCAGTGTCTTTGGGGCGTGTATGGACAAAATTATTCCTTAGGTTTTTGCCTTTTTTGTGGCTAACCATGGGTTTGGGTATGTCTAAATTGCCACTATTGAGTGTACGCCAATGTTTATTTACTATTTTGGTCACTTTGTTTGATGCAATGTTAAAAGTAGTTATGCATATCGGTCTTTTTTCTTTTTCTGTTGGTTGTCGTGGTTCAAGGAGCGCTTCTCTATGGTTATTCAAGGCTCTTTTTTTGGCTTTTGATACTAGATGCTTTGGGTAGTTTCTTGCTATTAGTTTCTCAGAAAGGTCTTTTGCTTGAGTGTTGTAGTCTTCCGACTCTGTGCAGTTAGGTCTCAATCGCAAAAATTGTCCGAAAGGGAGATTCTCTTTCAGTTGTCTCGGATGGAAACTCTCGTAGATTAGGAGGCAGTTTCTAGCTGTAGGTTTGAAATGAGTGGTGGTTGTTAAAATGCCATTGTTGGCTTTTATATTCAGATCCAGAAAAACCAATTGGGATCTACTCATAGTGAAGGTAAATTTCAGGAATGGGTCTTGAAGGTTCAGCCAGTTGATGAAGTCTATTGCTTCAGCTTCATTGCCTTCCCAGATCAAAAGCACATCGTTAATGTAGCGTTTCCATAGTTGGAGATGTTTAATATGTGGATTAGAGTTGTGCACATTTTTTTGTTTTTCTAGGTAATGGACATAGAGTCCTGCTACACTCGGCGCAAATGTGCTCCCCATGCTGGTACCATGCTGTTGGCGGAACAGTGTATCTTCAAACTTGAAGTAATTTTCAGTTAAGGCCAGCCGGCAGCATTCGAGAACTACATGTCTTGGTGTGTGGTACTGCCATGGTTCTAGGAATAGTATTTCCTCAAGAATCTCTAAAGTTTCTTTATGTGGCAGACTGGTATAAAGGCTTTCCACGTCTAAGCCGATTAGGATATTTGTTGTGGGATCAAAAGGTAAGTCTTGGAGAAGACAAAGGACAGCTTTAGTGTCCTGCAGGTACGTGCTGGTGCCTTGTAGTAATGGCCGCAGGAAGGCGTCCGCAAATTTAGAAAGGGGTTCTAGTATTCAGCCTATCCCCGATACTTTCGGTCTTCCTGGAGGGCTTTCCATTGATTTATGGATTTTGGGGATGGTGTAGAAATATGGGGTAGTGGGGTTGGTGTTTTCCACAAAATCCGCTTCCTTTTTGGTTATCCAGTTGTTGGCTATTGACTCTTCTACCAAACCAGCGGACAGGGCGGAGCCATAGTGCAACAAATCACCACGGCATACCGCAGAGTTTGCCTACAACTACTGAGCGATGAAAGAAATTACATTATGATAAAAGAAGACCCTACCGAACAGTTACGCATTGAAATCGCCTATTTGGTACTCTTCTCTCCCGACAAGGACCTCCTTTGAAAAGCGGCAATTAACCACGTTTTTCTCCCATTTTTCAGAGTTCCAGTCGGAACCCTCTCACCCCTTAAAAGACCATGAGGCACATTATTGCTTCTAAAACAGTATGTCATCTATGTTTTATGTTTTGTTTATTGTAGGTCTTTTCCACGGCCCAGTCACAAGGTGCATTTTTTAACGTTCCATTCACCAGTACTATAGAGCATAAGCTCCATTATGATTTTAGGCAAGCATTTTTTCTCTTGCATCTCTGTATGGCGAAACACACGATGGCAGAGTCTAAGCACACACCTTAAGGAGCATTTGGGTTTTGCATTGAATTTTAACCCACCCCAGAGAGGGGGGCTGTGATTCTTAAACTATGTTATTATTTCTTTTTTACAGATACTACGTGACTATTAAGTACCACGCTATGTGACTAATTTGCATTGTATGTATTACTTACGTCTGCTTATCTTGCAGCGTATCTGTTTAGTTTTTCACCTTATCTCACTGTAGGTCACCTTGGAGTGGTACACATAGGGCGGGACCTTGTGTTGTCCTGAAGAAGAGCTCTGGGGAAGCTTGAAACATGTTGACGTCTGCTAGGGACCCCTAACGCATTTGGATACGCCCACCAGAGACTCACCCTGTTTTTAATAGACCAACTAGGAGCCGGAATAAAGTTTTTTCTGCCCACTAGTTAGGTACTTTTTAATACACTCCACTCCACTACACCACTGCACTACACGTAGCTCCTCACTATATAGTGCTCCTACGGCTCATCGCAAGTCGTAGCATGCCTCAACCCGCAGCGGGTTGAGATGGCCCCTATGATGAAGCATGTCACCGTGGGGAAACCCTGGTGAGTGAGGGGACTCAAGAAAGGCAATCTTTCTGTCCTTTTAGATTTTCTAGTAAATATAAAGGGTCAACCCATATGAAGTCACTGGGACCTGGGTAAGGAACAGTATAGAGAAAAGTGGTCCCAGCATACAGTTCATTCAAAGCGAAACATTAAAGGGACACAATTAGACGAACAACTCAAAAGAGTTCGAATGCCATTTAATCACATCGAACATGTTAAGATGTTTCAAATGGAATCAACAAATTTTAAGCAATAATTTGAAGAAGTAAAACACGTGCCCAAGGAAAGGATGGGGGAGTGAGTGAAATAGTGCGGAATTTGGAAGGAAGTGAACAAAGTGGTAAAATTACTAAATTGCACTCAAATTGGACGGCATACATAAGTCTCTGCCGTATTTAGAACACAGATTCAATCAAAATCACAATATCGACAATTCTCAGTAATGCCATATAGAAACAATCACAGTGCATCATGTACTGTTGACGATATTGGCCAAAGACGTTGAGTCGACGTTTCGACCCCTTGAGTGTTGTAGGTGTTGGATGCAACCTTACGAAGTGGGGTCTTCATCAGGACTGGGATAAACACAAACGGAGGGTGGGCACCTGAAGAAATAAAAATATAAATGAGTTTAAACTCATCAATCCTTTATTCAGGGGAGCTAAAGTATATTGAAGTGTCAACAAAAGTTACCATGTCTGTCGGAGGACAGGCCTCTAAGACGTCCGAAGGTCGTCAGAGAGAGAGGGATTCAAAAACTCCTCGGTGGTAACGAACGGTCGTAGAGAGTGGTGAACACCTAAAATAAAGTTGGGTGAATCAAAATACTGAACCAGAGTAATCAGTTCAATGAATGGTCGCTCCCATAGTAAGCGAAAAGTAATTTACCATAGACCGCAACTCATGGAGGTAGTGTCTTAAACTTCGTGAAAAAACATTGCCTGGAGATAAAGCCAGGTAATCTGGATGGTCGAACTGCTGGAGACAAATCACCGCTAGTTCACCAACAGGGAACGAATCTAAACAGAGGAAAAGACAAATCGGTTGGTTGGGAGGGGGAGGACCTGGAAGTGAAAAATCACAAAAAACGCTGGAGATTGCACTATTCTAGGAAGGTATACATCTCAGTCTAGTGAGTAAATCCCGTAGGATCACGAAGACCATAGGATTAATATTGGAGCATGGTTGATACTAGAATTAGTAAAAGTCACTGAGTTGGGACAAAGTGTCGGGAGCCGACACAGCATGTCATATACTACATGCGAGCATATCATACCAAAATGAAGAGGGCAGGGTGTCTAAGACAGTGTACAGAGACCCAATGTCAGCATGAAAGTGGGATAGCTTACCCTACGTCTCAGCGTCTGCTGCATCAGTTAATGGGAAGTGCGCGGCCGGGGCACATCATTAAATAGGGAGACGCGCGGTGAACGCGTGATCTCCGTTACCGTGCTGGCGCTAGATGCCGGTTGATAACCGTAATGAAAAAAAGACTATAGTTGGAAGAGTCACGGAGTAAACAACGTCTTAGAATTTAGCAGTCACGGAAGTATGTAACGTGTGAGTCTAACAAATCACAGAGGTGGCAAGGATTGCTCAACCAGAGACATTGTAATTAGTATATATGTCGTATACATAGAAATTTTGAACATTTCTCATTGGTGCAAGTTAGAGAACAACAAAGCTTTACATGAGGAAAAATCTGTTGGGAAGAAAAACAGATATAATGTATCTATATTAGATGCAAAATGTCCCCACAACCAATGAGTTAAGCAGATCTTGAGCACGGCAAACACATAAACATTATAGCGTAAAGAGCAATATATGTAGTCATTTGTAAGCATGTAGATTGAGAGAGATAAAACAGATTCTCATCATGTTAGTGAAAGAGATAATAACTTCTTAACCTCGGGAGAGGAGAGGAACAGACATATCGAAAACAGATATAACTCACACTATTTAAACGCGGAGGACTGCTAATTGGGCGTTACTGCCATCAAGTTCATTAAGCCCATTGACCACCGTGTCCATCATGGACATCCATTTGGATTCTCTCACATTGAGGATGGCTGATAGGTTACCGCCTCTGGGGCCCAGCTTAACCTTCTCGAGAACTAGCCATTTGAGATCATCCGGTTTGTGATTTTTAGAGGTACAGTGTTCAACGAGGGGGGCTCCCGCCACGTTGCACCGGATTCTGCTGTGGTGCTGCAGAATTCTAGCTTTCACCTTTTGTTGTGTCTGACCAATATAGAGTAAGTCGCAGGGGCAACTGATACCATATATTACATTGGAAGAGTTACAATTCGTAAAAGAACTGAGAGTAATCGAATGTCCTCTATAAGCAAAGATCTTCGTTGTGTCAGTGGAATCGCAGGCCTTGCAGTGGCCACATTTAAAATGTCCGATCACTGGTGGTAGACTCCAAAGTCCTTGGATAGTCTGTGTTGTTGCTGTTTCTAGAAAGGAGTGGACTACATAGTCCTTCACATTCCTCGCTTTCTTGAAGGAGTGCATCGGCAGGTTCGGTTGGTCGATGTCATCAGCTACTAATTTCCAATGCTTGTTAATCACTTTCTTAATTTCGTTACTCCGTGTCGAGAAAGTGGTGACACAAATCATTCTCTGTAATGCTGAATCTTGTTTAGCCTTAGGTGTTAGGAGGGTTTCTCGGGGATTGAACCATGCCCTCTTGCGTGCCTTTTTAACCAGTCTCCTGGGGTATCCCCTTACTAATAGACGATTGCTCAGATCCTCAGATTCAACAAGGTAATCCTCCTTTTTGGTACAGTTTCTGCGGATCCTTAGAAACTGTCCAAAGGGTAAGTTATTCCTAAGACCACGTGGGTGGTGGCTACTGTATCTAAGTAGGGAGTTACGTTCTGCAGGTTTCCGATACAATGTTGTGTGCAATTTGTTGTCCTCACAGTTTTTTCACTTCCAGGTCCTCCCCCTCCCAACCAACCGATTTGTCTTTTCCTCTGTTTAGATTCGTTCCCTGCTGGTGAACTAGCGGTGATTTGTCTCCAGCAGTTCGACCATCCAGATTACCTGGCTTTATCTCCAGGCAATGTTTTTTCACGAAGTTTAAGACACTACCTCCATGAGTTGCGGTCTATGGTAAATTACTTTTCGCTTACTATGGGAGCGACCATTCATTGAACTGATTACTCTGGTTCAGTATTTTGATTCACCCAACTTTATTTTAGGTGTTCACCACTCTCTACGACCGTTCGTTACCACCGAGGAGTTTTTGAATCCCTCTCTCTCTGACGACCTTCGGACGTCTTAGAGGCCTGTCCTCCGACAGACATGGTAACTTTTGTTGACACTTCAATATACTTTAGCTCCCCTGAATAAAGGATTGATGAGTTTAAACTCATTTATATTTTTATTTCTTCAGGTGCCCAACCTCCCTTTGTGTTTATCCCAGTCCTGATGAAGACCCCACTTCGTAAGGTTGCATCCAACACCTACAACACTCAAGGGGTCGAAACGTCGACTCAACGTCTTTGGCCAATATCGTCAACAGTACATGATGCACTGTGATTGTTTCTATATGGCATTACTGAGAATTGTCGATATTGTGATTTTGATTGAATCTGTGTTCTAAATACGGCAGAGACTTATGTATGCCGTCCAATTTGAGTGCAATTTAGTAATTTTACCACTGTGTTCACTTCCTTCCAAATTCCGCACTATTTCACTCACTCCCCCATCCTTTCCTTGGGCACGTGTTTTACTTCTTCAAATTATTGCTTAAAATTTGTTGATTCCATTTGAAACATCTTAACATGTTCGATGTGATTAAATGGCATTCGAACTCTTTTGAGTTGTTCGTCTAATTGTGTCCCTTTAATGTTTCGCTTTGAATGAACTGTATGCTGGGACCACTTTTCTCTATACTTTTAGATTTTCTAGCTGAAAATCTGAGTTAAAATCCATATCCCAGCTAGGTCTCTATCCGGTCATACCGGATTTTGTAAGTTCACTATTGCATCAGGAGTGTGGACCTAGCTTATTCCCTCTTCCTCCCCCTTACTTTTTGATTTGTCAATCCGTATATTAGTCAGCTGTTTAGTCAGTTTCTCCATCTACTCTAACTGATCTAGGTTCATAGTGCAGATCCTTACCCCCCCACACCACCAAGAGTTCATGTTCCGGTGTGAGTTTCATTTCAGTTTTGTGATATTGTTTCACTGCTTCTTCCTACAATCCTTAATAACTATCTTGGTTCAGGCATATTGTTAGATGATGTCAAAATCATCATAATTATATACCACTTCTGTAAAATGTGTGCCTGGATCCGATAGTCTTAGCTATCTACCACTAAATTGTGTTATTGCCTGGAATAGCCAAAGGTCTTGAATAATATGTAGCAACACTCATTTGCTCCTTCCTTTAAAGCAACATGATTATGGATAATGGCCAGGCTGGGGTCTATCCTGGCCAGTCCTCAGAGACAATCTTGCTGGCTGCGCTGGGGAATCTGTGCATGGTTGCTGAAGTCGTCATTTCCAATGCACTAATATTACACTAATATTTTTAGATCTGTCAGCTACATTTAACACAGTGGATCAATTCATTCCTAAATCCAATCTCAAAGCTATTGGACTGAAGGAGGTAGACCCCAATTGGTTTATGTCTTTCAAGGATAATCACACCCAATGAGCTGCCTTTTTTTACTCCACAGCTTCCGTCACAGGTTGTGGAGTTCCACAAGCCCCCCCTCTATCTACTAACCTCTTTAATGTGTATGTAAGGCCTATGGTCACGTTTATCTCCTTCCATGAACTCAAGATATTTACCTACGTGGATGATATTCTGATCTTGTTCTGTGCAGATAATCTAGCAATGAATCATTGCTGAGTAATTGTCTGCGTTTGCTCAGGGAGTGCATAGATAGACACTGGCCAAATCTTAACCTGGATAAAGCAGAGGTCTTGATAGCAAGAAGGACGTAGGAGCATAATGTGTTATGTCTGCAGTGAAAAAACACTTGGCACTAAACTTGACACTAAGCTTCAATTAGTTGCCCAAGTATCAACTGATGTTCTAACATACCTTGTTCTGGCTGTTTCCCATCCCCTTAAAGAGTTTGGTAGAAAGCACAACTTAACATAGATGACAGCCACTGAGGGGCTTATTTAGGAATAAAAACATACACAAATATGGTTGGAGATTTACATCTTTTTTTTTTTTTAAACATTTCGGGGCTTATTTTTGAGCCCATGTGTCACTTTTGCACAGCTGTTGCATCACTTTTTGTGAAATATGCGCCATGTTGCGCCCTATTTACAAAGTGACTCATCTATGCAGATGCTTCACTTTGTAAAGGCACACCATACTTTAGAACGCTCAGGGCATATTTACAACAAACAGATGCAATTCATGCCTGCTGCACTGTGCCATAAGGAATGTGCAGAGATGCATCATATTTATGACAATACAACGCATCCCTGTACTTTCCTGTGTGTTAATGCACAATTGGCTGCCTAGTGCCAATGCAGGCACCCTTGCACCATGGTGCAAGGGTGTCTGCGTTGTTGGAATTCTTTTTTTGTGCAGAATGGGATTTCTTCCTGCACAAGAACGATCAATGGAGGCGTTTTCCTGCTTCTATGTGTGCTGCAGGATGCAGCACACATAGAGAGAGGAAAAAACGAGGAGAAGTATAGATATTTCTTCTCGTTACACCTCCCCTGGGGAGGCATAGGCTTTTGACACATTGCCAGGTTCTTGTAATGTGTCTGGTAATGTGTCAAACTACATGGGTGTTGCGTGGAAACACCCAACACAACACCCACGGAATGCCTACTTTGACGCAGAGTAAGGCAACGCATCAACGTATGCTGCTTTGCCTTACTCTATATCTACAAGGTCATGAAAAGACACCTAAAGTGGCTTTGTGTGACATCGTAAATAAGGGTCTGCACCGCCGCTGCTTCAAACAAAGTGACGCAGCAGTGGTGCTGGTTCCTTGTAAATATGCCGCTCATTTCCTTCCCCATGAATAGGATTTAATACTACGGTGTTCATTTAGAAGCCCATTGCGCCGCCAGTGCTTCACTTTTCTTGATGCACCGGCAGTGCAGTGTGCTTGCCCATATTTATAAGTCCACTTAAAGCCACCCTGTATGGCTTTTCATGGACTTGTAAATATGGCCCCCTTTCAATCATTACTCTATGTGAAAGGGGTGTTCCATGGTTGCTGCTGTGGGTGTTCCCGCGCAATATCAATGGGACCTGACGCATTCCCAGATTTTCACACCGAGGAGAAATACCTCTGTTACTCTGTGTTTTTCCTTTTTAGGTCTCGCCTGAGCCAGCGCTTTAGCGTTGCTCTGGCGAGAGCTATAGAAAGCGGGATTTGGAAGTGCAAACTAGTGCTTTTGAGGCCGCCAACTACAGTGCATGTGCGGCGGGCACGCGCACCATTTGTCAGCCTGCTGATCACTTTCGCGGCCGCTTTGATGTTCTCAGTGAGGCGCGCGGCCACTGAGAACATCAAAGCGGGCGCGATAGTGCTCACCATATGCCAGCCTTCCCTGTGTTGCTTTATCACTCACCCCCCCCTTCCATGTTACCCGTGTAACTTTCTCTTTCATGGCCGCGCGGCGTTAATTTCACGGCCGCGCGGCCAATGCTTGTTACAATGTGGCATTAGGAACTGGACTGCCTAGACTGGAAAAAGCAACGCTTTCTTGAAAAGCAATCACTGATGTCACAGTGCGCTGATTGCACAGACGGCATCTCAAACTATTAGCACCACATCCTCATGCAATGACTTCCAAAAGCTTCAGCTGCTTTCTCTGTACGCCATGCATAGTTGAGGGTGGCCTTTGCTCTACAGTCCAGTTAGAGACTAGAGAAAAGAAACGAACACACGAGTTGTGACATTGATGTGAAGCCAGCCAACGTTCCGGCGCGCATTGCCAGTTGCATGGAATTCGTTGAAGGATTCAAGCTGGTGTCTCAGAATTTTCCATTATAAGAAAACAAATGCTTGAAGATCTCTCTGGATACAATATATTGCTTCTTTTAAAAAACAATGCTTCCGGCACTTAGAGCCGATTTACTCTTTGGGTGCTGCATGATGCCTCAACACTCAGTCTCTCATCTCTACCCCACAGTGATTCTGTAAACCCACTCTATAGAAAGAACCTCCACGAAAAGAGGCATACATAACCTACTTGTAGAGAGGAACTTTGTCATCCCCACGGTCCAGAGAGTTATCTTATTCAAGAGACTTGGCCTCTTCTGCAGCACCCCAACAAAGAAAACTTAAGGCGTCCTCCTCACAACATCAAATCAGCAGCAGCTTGAAGTGCAGAACTGTGGGTATGAAGCAGGTCTCTGCAGGATTGCATTAACAGAGCGTTCACCTGGGAAAATGGAGAGCTCAGCTTGGCAGCTGCAGGCTGACTCTCCCCGTAGATTAATTTATTTGCTGCTGGATGCAGTTGTTTGTGTACTAAGAAGTGTATTAATCTCGAGTTGTTTTTCTCTACATACACACAAATCACGTTGCCAATTTCCTTCATGAAATATTAGCATTACATCAAACGCCCTGGTTTTTGCCACCAAAAAATTGGAGATTCCATTTTAAAAAGTTGAGACTGATGCGGTGGTCAGTATAATTTGCAGAGAATGCTATGCAGTCTATGGTAGAGCTGATTTTCAACGTATCGGAATTTTTGCACGTGCAATATCAAACATAACTATTAACACGGAAGCAATGCTTCTGACAGATCTTTCCGTCCAAAGTTTTAGCAAAACTATCATAAATGCATTTCTGGGGCTCAAATTTCCAGGTATAAACCAGGCTTCTGGCAAACACAGAAAGGAAGACCCAAAATAAATTAATCAATTTGTTCGAAGCGGCTACAGACCAGTAATTGTCTTCCAACACATTACAAGTGGAACAAGCATTGGCATAGCCAATACGTCTTGCCTTTGGGACCTTATAAGTATTTAGTTATGCAGTACAATATCCTTACTGCAACAACATGAACTGTTGCATGGCTAAATACTTATAAGGTCCCAAAGGAGAGACCTATTGGCTATGTCAATGCTTGTTCTATGTGTGTTGCATTCTACACCACACACAGAGAGAGGAAAACACCTCTCGTGATTGTTTGGGTGCAGGAAGGTATTCCTTCCTGCACAAAAACAATCACCCCCCACAACCCAGACACCCTTGCATAATGGCACACATGGTGCCTGCATTGGTGCATGGCAGCCCACCTTCCCCCAGCGCAGGGGAAAAGGACAAGAATGCGCTGTATCTTGTAGATGGTTCTCATTCCTGCCCCCTTCTTTTGACCTACGGCAGAGTAACAGGAAGGCTTGCTGCACTGCCGTGAGTCAAACTATTGTAAATGAGGCCATTCGGATATTTCTGCACATATGAAGGAGAGAATGAGATCCAAGGTAGGAAATGCACTCACACCCCACATGAAACACTTTTGTGAATATCTTGCAAGCGCTAAAAAGTTTTTTTTGGGCTCAATTTACGTTTATAACCGAAATTACCTTTGTGAATAGGCCCCCTGATCCTGTCCGCTTTTACGGGAGGTACCTGGAAGTGAATTTTCTATTGTTGTGCTTGACAAATTTTAACCAGTAGAGGGCTGCAGAGTCCCATTTCAAGAACACTCGTGTTTTATTTAGTGTTGGACCAGGCTGTCAATTTCCCGGAACTTCCAGGGCTTGCCTGATAATAACGTCAGATAGTATGGTATGAAAAGCGCTTTTCGTGGCATGGGCAGGGGCGTAGTTTCCATCGGTGCAAATGGTGCAATGGCGTCGGGCCCCATTGCACCAGACCTAGGGACTCACAAATCTTAAGTATTGCTGTATTTCATAATTCAGACAGCAAGCAGCCAGAGTGCCAAGTTCTTTCCTTTCACTAAGGCACGTAACACACTGGCAATGCCACAGCACATAGGCATGTGTTGAATACAAACTATGGCCACCCCGTGGCCTTTGTGAACAGCGCACTATTACCCAAAGGCGCTCTGTCTTGCACCAGTTCTTTCTATTTATTTGGGGACACCAGTGTGGATATAGTCACAATTTTGTCATGGGAACTAGCACAAAAAAATGCTTATTTTATTAAGGTAGGTATACTTTATTTAGATATAAAAATATCTTTAAAAGGTCACCTCAAAATTACGCAGCAAAACATTTAAAACAAAACCTTAACATAAAAACAGTAGTTAATGGAAACTTCATAGTACAATAAAAAACTTCTCCAATCTATCAATGGAAAAGGACTTAGTGTGCGAAGTACAATGACCAGTTTAACATTTAAAATGCATTTAGATTCAGGTCTTTGACAAGGACCATAAGTGCAAACCATGGACCGTAAAATGACAGCCAATTGTGCAAGTCAACAATTCAATAAAAAAATGTAAGCAGCAGTTAAGAAATCACAGGATAAAAATGGAATAGCTCTTAAACAAGCATAAAAACGAACCAGCCCATAACTACTTAAAAGAGCGGTAAGCATTTTGTAAGAAAATTGTAAAAGCGATGTTTAGAACTGTGTTTTCTGGCATTAATGCTGCAATGATTGCTTGTCTGCAGGATCGGATTCCCAGCCTGTTCCACTCAGTTTTCAGTTTACGTCTGCGTTGTGACAAGAAAGATGGACAGAGGCAGACTATATGCTCCATGGTTTCGGGAGACATGCCACACCCCCTGCAGATTACGTCCTCTGACAGACGACGCCAGACGGGAAGATCTTTTAGAAATTGCCATTCACCCAGTCTGGCGGCCATAAAACTGATTTTTAGGTGCAAGGAGTAAGTGCAGGATAAATAAGATGCGGGGGCTAACCGACCATATGAAGACATTGTTGCCCAGGCGTGTCTGCGTTTGGCAAATTGGGCTTTATCGATGATCAAGGACCTCATTCGAATGCAGTTCTTAATACTAGTTTTGAATGCTGCTTTACTAGGATTGAGGTCCCATAACGCACCGGCAGACATTTCACGGATCGAATCCCTAAAAAGGTGGCTGTATAAGACGCGATGATTTGTCTGGGAAATATCCAACCAAATTAGGGACTCCAAGGATCCTGGCTTTGCCTGTCTCAGTTTGTGGCACAGGTTTAGATACAGACCAGTGACTGAAATTTCATAATTTAACAAACCGAATTCTAGTCTGATCTGAGCAGCAGAAGCTGATTTGGGCAGGTGGAGGATTTTTTTGTAAAGTTTCGTCACGTGATGGTTAAAAGAGGAGTTTAATTTCCCCCTAAAAATCTCAGCACCGTAGGTCAAAGTGGGCCCAATTTTTGCTCTCATGACTTCCAATAATGGGGACAGGTTTGGGCCAGACAAATTTCTTGAGAGCTTGCAGAAGCTTACCTGTAGGTTCATGGCTTTTACTGAGATAACCTTACGCTGTTGGTTAAAGTTACCCCTAGAGTCAAAAGTGACCCCAAGATATTTGTAGGTATTTCCTATTCTAAGGCTAGAGTTGTTAAACTGCCAACCACCCCCACGGTATAGCTTTCTACCAAAAGTGACGACTTGGGTTTTCTTTAAGTTGACCTCCAACCCATTCATGGTTGTATAGGCTTCCAGTCTGTTTAATAGCCTCTGCAGCCCTACCCGTGTCAAACTAAAGAGGACCAAGTCATCGGCATATAAGAGATTGCTTATCGGGACACCTCCCATCTTGGGCGGATGACTGTTTGTTTCCTCAAGGGAGGATGACAGATCAGCTATGAACAGATTAAAAAGGAGGGGGGCCAGCACACATCCCTGTTTGACTCCTCTAGTTGTCATAATTTTCCGAGAGAGATGTGTGCCGGTCCCCAACTTCACTTGTACCCACGTGCCCGAATGAAGTTGGATGATCGCGTCCAGGAGCTTATCTGGGATCCCCCATTTTTTTAGCTTCTCCCATAGTGCGGCCCTTGGTACCCGATCAAATGCAGCTTTAAAATCTATAAAACAGCAAAAAACCATGCTAGATGTGACTAATGCTTTGTTGACAATGATAGACAGTGATAGTAAGTTGGTCATGGTGCCCGAGGAGGCAGTGAAGCCAGTTTGGTTCAATGGAATCAGATTGTTCTGCTCTACCCAATGTCTCAGTTCCCCCAATAATGTTCCTGCAAAGAGCTTGGCTTCGATGTCTAACAAAGCTATTAGTCTATAATTGTTTGGGGATGCATGAGAGCCAGACTTGTAAATCGGGTGAATTATTGCCCCTCGCCAGGAATCCGGGATGGTTGAACTGGTCAGTGCACAATTGAAGAGATTGGATAAATATCGCGACCATAAATCAATATTTGTTTTGAACAGGGACTGTGGTAGGCCGTTTGGACCGGGAGCGCCATCGGATCTTGCTTTTGCAAGGACTTTGGTGACCGTTTCTTGAGTGACTCGCAGATCTTCACCTCGTGGATCAAAACGGACCATCGAGCTGCTACTGTTCAGTTGTGGATGGAGTGACAGTTGTTTAGAACCGGGTAAGATTGTAGACACAGAGACATCAGAGGCCTTAAAGTGGTCAGTCAAATAGGCAGACCAGGTCGCTTCTGCGATATTTGCTGATCCGGATCCGGAGGAGCTACCGCTTTGGCGGTTGATTAGGGCCCAGAATCTTTTGGGGTTGCAGCTTTTACTCTCCCATAGAAGTTTGCACCAGAATTGGGCTAGATGGCAACGTTTGTCAGATTGTATTGCGACCCTAAATAGTTTTTGGATTGTTTTATACTCATTCGCAAGCTCAGTATTTCCTGGGGATGACTTGAGAGAGCGCAGAGCTTTGTCTCTAGATTTTTTCAGTGCCCTAGTATAACTGGAAATTTGGAACTGGTGGCTAACAAAAGCCTTATGCGCGTGTTGGCTGGAGGGAAAGCAGCTTGTTAGTTGGGAGCAGAAAGATGACCACGCACCCATGGAAAAGACCGCTGCGGCGATACTTCCTGAAATAAATACCGAACAGGCTTCCATGATGTTAGGGCTGATATCATCGTTCCATTTTAGCCGTTTTAGGTTTTCTGTGTGGATGCCTGGGCATGTCATTGAGGCAGATTTATGAAAGTCTGGCTGAATGTTAAGGATAACGACTTGGGGACGGTGATCACTTCCTGAACGAGGGAGAATACTATAGTTGGTCAAATGATGGAACAGCGCTGAATTGCAGATGGTGTAATCTAAGTAGGAGCATTTGCGGCCATTTGACCAGGACCAGTTAGGGGGAGTATCCTTCGTAGATCTGCCATTCATTACCAGGAAACCAATGCTTAAAAATTGCAGCACGCAGAGCTCACCGAGGCCGCAATAGACTTGGTGTAGGGGTTTAGACTGGGCCTTGAATTCCGGGGTAGTTAATGGAAAAAGCCCTTCGTAATCGGTGGGATTACCCTGGAAAAGATTAGTGTTAAAATCTCCAGTAATTAGGTAGTCCGAGTTGGGATAATCCGCCACCAGGTCGCACACGATTTTCATTAGACGCGATAAGTGGGCCTTCTTTGAGCGGGTGTTAGGGTTAATATAAACATTAAGAAGAAGAAGGGAACGCTGATTATTCCATGCACTAATTTTAACACCAAGTAACCAGTCTACGTCAAAGGTCAGTGTCTCAATCGGGCCTTTTAGGTTATTTGAAACGTAAATCGACAGACCGCCTTTAGGGTGGCCGTAGAGACAAGATCTAATTGCCGGTTTCCAGAATTCGATGAAGCCAATAACTGGGCTAGATTGAGAAGCCCAGGTTTCTTGGAGTGCAATTAGGTCATGATCAAAGATGAAAGAATGGATCTCTGAGTTAATGAGTTTCTGGGAAAGACCACTAATATTCCAGGAACATAGGGAGAGCAAAGACTGTGGCTGGGGGAACAGAGTGATTGAGGGGGGATGTAAAGGGGATCCTGACTGAGCCTGGGCTACAAGAAGGTCATCACGTGGTCAATCTGGTATATTACGAGACAAAGTGGCTGGAAGCCAGCCCCAGTCAGAAGATTTATCAAAATTCAGGGGATTGGACCGTGCGTCTTCGGTCGATTGAAGAGATCCTAAGGCATTTTTAAGGATTGAATAAGGCCTTTTTTTCTCCCCACTTAGCAAAGTGGGGAGATGTTGAGTTAACATTGTGGGGTATCCAGGCATGGAATAGGGGTAGATTTTGATGCCCCATTTCCGAAATAGGGGCTTTTGGTCTAAGAATAGTTGTACCCAAGTGGTAGACTTAAGGGACACCACGGTTACCTCAGAGGGTTGAGAACCCCTTGGGGGGAGAAATTCGATTGACTCGATATCGACCGAAGACAAGGCCTCAAAGCCCGGAACACTATTAGCTAATTTAATTATATTGGATCTGTTGAGAATATCCTGCCGACCTTTTGATTTGTATTCGGGGGCAAGAAGAATTTTTAGAGAATGTGTATCTCTAATATCAGAATCTGAAGGCCGGGATAAATTAGGCTGTAGGAGAATGGTATTTGGAGTGACTGGGTGTGGACTCTGATGAGGTCGGTGGAGGGCCTGTGTGCCTTGCCCAGATAACCGAGAATCTTTTAGTAAAGTTGATAAATTATTGGAGATTGTTTTGTGGATTGTCGGAATACGTCGAGATGGAGTTGACAACGACGCCACTTGAGGTTGAAATAATGTAGTTAATGGCCACATTGTGGTTATCTCAGTGGGGCTACCTCTTGGTTCATTTGTAGCCGGCTGAGATTCTAAAGGCCCATTTCCCGGTGGTGCAGGACTTAGCTCAAGACTACTCAGAGGAATCTGTTGGTTAGTGGTTGTAATTATCTCGGCCTTGTGCGGGCTTCGAGGCGGACTTACTGGTATTGCTGCAGGTAGTGAAGTGGTGGGAATATTTTTATTGGTGGTGATTGAAAACAATGGAAATAGTTTAGGAGGGTCAGCTTTGATGTTAATTCTTGATTTATTCCGTTGTTTTCGTTGACGCTTGCGCTCTCTCTTGCTACATGGTGGGATAGGGGGGTGGAGCGTATCGGGGATGGGGGGAGCCACGACCGCTGAAATGAAACTTGACCCTGCCTTAATACTAACAATGCCATTAGGAAGCCCAATTCTTGTCTGAGGGCTTATAGCAGCTTGGACAAAAGGTGCTGTCAGACGTGAAGAGCCATGGGCTGGGTGAGTGTCGTCTTGAAGGTCCGACTGCGTTGTAGAGCTTTTTTGTTCTTCTCTCGTCTGGACCCCAGAAACTGTTGGTGTTGGGGTAGTCGCCTTATCTGAATCGCGAGTTGAGAGAGATCGAGGGAGTTGATCAAGCCGAGACAGAACGGCGCCACCCTTCAGCAGTTTTACTTCATTAAGGACACTGGTTAAAAAGTCTGGAAGCGAGGAGAGGGAATCAATAATGAGTGAACAGCAGCAGATTGACTGGGCCAATTTTGACGATGCTTGCGCACTCATTATTAGATTGTTGAGTTTGTCCAGCTTGCTGTCGATCCCTGCAGTGAACAGAGCTAAAGTGTTCAGTAGGTCCACCTGAGTGTCCAATTTGTCCGAATGGTAGTTTAGGGCAGTGACTGTAGATTGAAAAGTCTGAAGTAATTGGGGCCAAACGGTCGGGGTTGTGACAGGATCATGGTGGGGCTCCTTTATTGATATTGGGTGGGGAGAGTTGTTAGGTGAAGAGAAGGTATTCGAGAAAGAAAAGGACAGATCTACTAGCCGTTGATCTTTTAATTCTGACTTTAGAAAAGCCTTAGAAGAGGTTGGGGTAACAGCTTGGGGTGAGAGTGAACGCTTTTGCGGTTTAGCTTGGTCAGGGCTCCCCTCCAGGAAGTTTAGGACCTGCGGTGAACCTGAGCTGAGCATGTCAGAAATGGAGATTAAGTCATTATGCCCATGAATTTGTGCAGGAATTTGATGAGTATGGGGCACAGTGGGAGCCGTCTCAAGCACCTGAGGATTGTGTGGAGATATAACGAAAACGTTCTCCAATTGCGAAGCATATGGAGCTGAAGGACTTAGATTGTAGGTTGGACTCACAAACTGTAGCTGATTGTGGCAAAGCTCTTGATTAACAGATACAAGAGAGGGGGGAGGCTGACTTGGTAAGGGTTGATGACAGCTTGAACCCGATGATTGAGAAGTAGTCAAAGGACATTCTGAAACGGTTTTCCGAAAGACAGAGGCTGACCCAAAAATGAAAACATCCGGATCATGGGCCGGAATGGTGGATACTTTGGGGAGAAAATTAGGCTCAGAGGCTTGAGTTGAGTTACTAGGTTTGGTTGCGCCCGGGGCTTTTTTAAAGTAGTCCAGTAGCGAGTATGACTTTAGGGAGCGCGCAGGGGATATAAGAGGTGATTGCATGTCGCTTTTGTTAATATATTGCCGACTCTTAGAGATGGGCGACCTCGGTGGATCCGTGGGCTCTGGAACGATCTCCGGAATGACAAGAGCAGAGTCCGATGCTGCGACTAGCCGTTTTAATTTCTTCCGTTTTAAGGCTGGAGGGGCTTTTCTCGTATTCCCGGATCTCATCTCTTCCGTAGTTATGGAGAGCTTGTTAAGTCTGTGAGTTAATAGACTGGGTTATACAACACTTAAACAAAATCCTTGATTGCCGGGAGGCCAACCAAAATGAAGTGTGTTTTGCTGGAATACAAGGAGGCGTAGGGGACCGGGTTGACTCCCCGGACAGGCCAGGCTTACTAGGATTGTCCGAGCTCGGCCGCGGAACGGACTCAGCTGATTTTGACAGCTTGGACAAGGGCACCCCCCCGCTTCTTAGACCCCGCCCAACCACTTGCTAATCCCTTGACCTTGGTCGCAGCCTCCCAACAGGTGCACCCAACAGCTCTTAGGGGGCTGACCCTAATGACTAGTCACCCTGCCTAGCTCCCAGTACCCTACCCCCCCAAGCCTTCACGGCTGGTCAGGCACTGCCCAGTTCAAACCGGTAAAGCCGCAACGCGAGGGGGAGAAAGGGGACCGGGCCAGCGTAGTGGGTCAAACCCCCCCTGGGCCGTGGGAACAGCGCTGGGCGCTGATAGCGACGGGCTAGGGCGGTTGAGGGGCGCGGGGGGAGCAGAACTGTGGGCGGAGAGCTCAGTAACCGGCGAGGTGACAGCGACCAGAACGGCTGACTGACTGCCCAAAGGGCTGACCGAAGCAGAGGTGGGGTGCAGACAGAGCCAAGCGATAAGCGAACTAGGAGCCCAGAGCTACAATGAGGTAATGTGGGGAGCCAGGGGCAGACAGGAGAGAGGGGCCCAAGGCCTAAGATACCACAGGCAGAGGGGGGGAGGAATGTGAGGGCGGGGACGCAATGCGACGTGTGGAGGAGCTTGGTGCACAGGGTTAACAACCACACGCCCCCAAGCCCCCAGGTCGACTTACTTGGTGGTAGTTTTAAACCCTCTTCGCCCCCTCCGCCACCGAGCCTTTCCACGAGGCTGACTGGCCTCTACCCCCGCTCTCCGCCACTGCTGCCGCCGCTGCTGGTCACGCCCGCAGGATCGAAGACACCACGGAGACACCACGGATATCACCGGGTCTCGGCAGGCCTCTGCGGGCTCTCACGGACCTCTTACGGACCTCTCAGTGCCTCACTCGCATGCGACGCTCAGCTCAGCTCACTCCCTCCGCTCACCTCGGCCTACGGTCTCAGTCAGCTGACTGACGCACGACGCTCAGCACCGGTCACGCTGACACTCCTCCCACAGTACGCGGCCAGTGTATTTTTAAATATTATTAAATAGTGCCATTTCTTCTCTACACCGTCCCCTACCGAAAAAATACATAGGGGCAGATTTATGTTTCCTGGCGCATCCCTACAAATCAGCAGGGATGCGCCAGGAAAGATGCGTCACGAAAGTTTACCCTTGCGCCACAATCGATGCGCCGCAATTACAATGCAGCGCATCGTGGCACAAGGATAAACAGATGTGTGACGCATCTAATGGCGGAAGGGCGGCGCATTGCTGGAGTTGCGTCGCAAGTGCGACGCAGCTCCAGCAAGGCTCGGGGGTGCCCTATCATTACAATGCTGCGTCAATCCTTACGCCTGCTTCAAGCAGGCACAGGGTTTTGACGTAGCATAGGCTCAAAAGTGAATCTTGTAGATTTCACTCAGCCACTTTTAGGAGGCGTTCCTGCGACGGAACGCCCCCCCCCCTGCACAGGTACGCCTACTTCAGGCGCAGGGCTTTACAACGTGACACATCTCCCAGATGCGTCACGTTGTAAATACCCCGCAGCATGGCGCAGGATTTGCGCCGCCGCTGCGTCACAAAAGTGACGCAACGGCGGCGTAAATGAGGCGCAAGGGGCTCATAAATCTGCCCCATAGGATTTACCAGGAACGATGGGGCATATTATCAAGAAACGCCGTTAAAATGATCGCCACTTTAGCGGCAGAAAACTGCCGCTAAAGCGGCGATAATTGGCTTGATAATATGCCCTTGAATATTCCAATAGAAACCCATGTTCTGGTGTCAACATGGGCTTCTATTGGAATTCTCTGCGGCATATTATCAAGCCCATTATCGCCGCTTTAGCGGCAGTTTTCTGCCACTAGAGCGGCGATAATTTTAACGATGTGCTTGATAATATGCCCCGATGTTCCCAAAATGTCTTTATTTTAAATTAATTGGGGATTTGCGAAGTTACAAATAGGGTGTGCAAAATTACGCCTGTAAGACATTTACCATGCCTTGCTCTGGATTAGTAGGGCAAGGGTGTGAGTGGCCTGGTGTCCATCTGGTTGCTCTCCCCAGATGGCGCAACCCCTCGTAGAAGAAACCAGTTGACTAGGCTCTGTTCTCAGGGGGGTGGAAAGCTCTGGTAGGTCCCAGGTCAGAACTCCGGTGGGGTATGCCTTGATACATATGGTGGCACGCTGTGTTGCAGAGTGCCCGAGGCAGGGTCGGCTCTAGGGCGGTGCGATCGGTGCCACCGCACCGGGTGCTGCTGACTTGGGTTGGGGGCGCCATGTTCATCTTTCAAAAGCACCTGCACTACATTGACTCAGCAGATTCCAGATATCAATAAAAATGACAACTCCGGTGATTAATGTTCTTCCTGGAGAAAGACCGGAGCTTTGTCTAGTAAAAGTCTTGAATCATCATAGTGCAGAGGATTAATGTGCCTGCTGCATGTAAATTGCAAGGAAAATATTAGAGCTGTATATTTCTTGCCCAGTCTTTCCTTGTCCTAATTTGGCAAAAGGTTCATTTGGGGAGAAATCAATTCTTATTATTAAAGAAACCCCCTAACAATGGTGTTACATTTTAAATTCTGAATTTATGCTTTCCTAGTCCAAGGATTTACGTAACCGTTCCAATATACTGATTTGCACAGTGATGATTGTCTCTGTGCAATGTGTGTGTGATGTAATGTGTTCTAGTATCTTAAAATGGTATGAGTGGCGCTAATAAACTAAATGAATCTAAGAGAGAGTGGTTATGGAGACTTGGGGGGCATTGTCAAATGGTGGTAGTGAGGGAATCCGTGGCGGAGGTGGTCATTGGGAGGGGGGCGAACAAACATTGTCGCACTGGGCGCCACCAGTGCTAAAGTCGGCCCTGGCCCGAGGAGGGCTCTCCTGATTTGCTAGGCTTAAAAGATCTGCCTGTGCCCTGAGTCAAAGCTTTGATTGGCCCCGGGTTAGGGGCACCGGCCATGTGCTCCATCTTCTGCCCCACTGTGTCTGAAGTTGCCTGGGATGGGGTCTTACAGACCCGGTGAGGGCTTCCCCACTTTGCCGGGTTAAGAAGCTCTGTTTGGTCAGAGCTTCTTGGGAAGTCCTACTGTCACAAGGATGCAAGCCCCTGGCCCTGGGCTCCTTTCTCTGACCTGCCATGTTGTAACTTGGCTGGAATGGGGGTCTTGCAGGCCCTGCTTCTCTGGGTTAAGACGCTGTGACTGATCCTTAGGTCTGGGTTGGACTAGGGTGGAATACCCTGGCCCTGGGCTTCATTTACGACTTGCCATTTTGCAAAGTGGCCAGGATGTGATCTGATGGTCTAGGGAAGGCCCTCTTGCTTTCCCAGGTTAAGAAGCTCTGAATAGACCAAAGTCAGAACGCCAGCTGGCCCAGCGGGAGCAACCTCCCATTCTTGGGCTCTATTCTCTGGCCTATCATGTGACAACATGCCAGGCACAGAGTCCCGAAGGCTCAGTGAGGGCTCCCTCATTTTGCAGGGTTAAGAATCTCTGAACAAACCCCAGATCAGGTGGGCCCGAGGAGAGGGCCCCTTGGATTTTCGGTCCATTAACTAGGCCGTCATGTCTTGGAGTGCCCAGGACAGGCTTCTGCAGACACAGGGAGGGTTCTTCTGCTTCATTGTCATAAGTAGCTGTGACCAGCCCCAGGTCGTAGGTATAGCTGGTCCGGCAGTGCAAGTCACCTGCCTCTGGACTCCATTCTCTGGCCCATCATGTCCCAATGCATCTGGTAGGTGTCCTCTGGGCCCGGGGAGAGCTTCCCTGCTTTGCTGGGGTAAGAAGCTCTAACTGGACCCCAAATCAGAGCTCTAGCTAGCCCAGGGATGAAAGCCCATGGCTCTCGGCTTCAATCACTTGCCTGCCCTGTCAAATAGTGCCAGGAATGAGGACCCTCAGGCTTAAGAAAGATTGCCCTGTCTTTCCAGGTTTAGAAGCTCTGACACACCCTGGGTCAGAGCTCCAGTCAATCCAGAGGAACAAACCCCTCCCCAAGGCTCCATTCTCTAGTCTGATGCATCACAACAAGTGCACGACGGGATCCCTCTGGAACGGGAAAAGCTCCCCTGCTTTGACTGCTTAAGAAGCTCTGATTGGGCCCAGGGTTAGAGTTCCAGCTAGCCCAAGGTTGAAACACCCCTGCTCTGTGCTCCATTCATTAGCCTGTTATGTAGCAAAGTGCCTGGGATTGGGATCCCAAGGCCAGGGAGAGCTCCCTTGTATTTCCACATTAAGAAGTTCTGATTGGGTCCTAGGTCAGAGCTCCAACTGGCCCGGGGGGTGATAGCCCCTGGTCCTGGGTTCTGTTCCCTAGTCTGCCATGGTGCAACATGCTGGCCTGAGAATGTTTCTCCTGCTTCATCGGGTGAAGAAGCTCTGACCCATCCTCAGGTCAGAGCTCTGGCTGGCCCAGCCTGAGGGCCCCCAGTAACTGGTGGCCATGCACCTGGCCTCCGTGTCTCAGAGTGCTCAGGATAGGCTTCCACAGGCCCGGGGGGGTGCCCCTGCTTCACCAGGGATAAAAGACCTGACCAGGTCCTGGCTCATAACTCTGGTGGGCCCCATGAGAGGGTCCTGGGTGCTAGGGTCCATTGACTGGGCAACCATATCTAAAAGTGGTCAGGATGAGCTTCTGCAGGCTAGAGCAGGACTCACCTCTTTCGCCTCGGTAAAAGGTTCTAACCGAACCCCAGGTCAGATCTCCCTGAGAGAGGGAACGTGGGAACTGGAGTCCATACTCTATACCACCATGATTCAGTTTGACCAGGACAGGTTTCTGCAGGGGAAGTCTCTCCATTTTGATGGTGTGAAAAGTTCTGAGTGGTGCCCAGTCGGGTGCTCCTTGAGGGCATAATTCTTGACTTGACCCTGGGTCTGAACTCTGGCACATCCAATTAGAGGGGCCTGGAAACTGGAGTCCATGTGCTGAGTAGCAGTGTCTCAGAATGTCAAGGACAGGCTTCCACAGGCTGAGGAAGGGCTCTCTTATTTCACCTAGTTGAAATGCTGTGATTGGGCCACAGGTCAGAGCTCTAGATGGCCCCAAGAGTGGTCTTCTGGAATCATGTCACCTGGCTGCCTTTCTCTGAGTGGCCAGGGAAGACATCCACAGGCCATGGGAAGGCTTCCATACTTTGCCGAGGTGAAAACCTTTTAGTGGGTCCATCTGGCCTACCTGGTTGTGTATCAGGCTGGGACCGGGTTCTGAGTTTCAGCCTGCAGTGTCTCTCCATGCTCCTCTAATTTAAGCAGAAAATTAACAGAAGGCACAGTGTAAGCAGATGGGAGTCCTACAGGCTTATATTCTTTGCTGTGCGACGTGCGTGAGGAACATATTGCACGCTCCACTTGTTTGGAAATAATTGAAAACGTGCTGCTGGGGCACAGCACGAGTAAGTCTGTAAGCAAAACCTTGCCAAAGAGCAAAGTTTAAAAACAATGGATGATTATCACAATGGAGAGCATTTTATCACTTTCATGAAGACTGTAGTCCTACAGGACCAGCCATCTGGTGACATGCCCTATAGAAGTGAATTGTGTGACCAGATGGCCACTTGCCCCAGAAGTCCAGATGAGGGCTCAGTTAAAGCTTCAAGCTGTGTCAGGGCTCCAGAAGGTCAGATACATTTACTCAAATATCCCCCTCTGTTACTTGGCATGCACAGATTACAAGAATGGCTAGTGGCCTTCCTTCATATTGGTAAGGCCAAGGTGCCTGGAACCTGTCAGTCATCTGGTCTTTCTCATGGGTGCTGTAAGAGCCCTGGCTCATTCAAGCTGAGTCCGCGGGGGCCTAGGCCCGTAGCTGCTTTCCACCCCTTCCTAATGAGCCTGTCCATGAACTTGTCTTACCAGACAACAGATGTGAGTTCTGAAGAAAATCATCCTGGACAGAGCAGCTTGCTCGTTAATGGTCCAGGCATACTTTTACTGATTAAGCATACTTGATCTATTTATCAGTGGACTGCTTTCACCCTGCCTAGGACCATCCGACTCGGGTGTGTGTCTCTCAGGAACGTCCTCTCCACCCAGCAGATCAAAGGCCAAGCTGCCTGGCAGGTTAACCCCTAGTGATCTGACCAGATTCATTGGGGTTTGAGTGGTGCGCGACCTGGATGAGGCCTGCTGGCTCAGGTCCTGTTTGTCACACCAATGCACTTTCTCCACCTAACGCATTTCTCAAGCAGCTCGGAATTATTGTTCTGTGGGCTTTGGCCCTGCCTTTCAATTCTATCATCACAGAGTAGGCAGGACAGCCAGTGTCCATGGGATTGCCCTGTCCACTCAACCCCTGCAGGAGGGTCACCCCACCCATGCAGTTTCCCAAGTGGTGTGAAGGTCATGTGGGATGGACATGCAGCTTAGCCTCCAAACGGTGTGGCTACCTAGATGATCCTACCAGTAGAATACGTGTGTCTCATAGATTAAGCAATGCATGTGTAAGTACACACTGCCCGCACAGTGAAACTGAGAATGGTTCATTAAACCAGTAAGTGTTCCTTTGATCACTTCATCTGTTACTCGGCCACCCCCAAGATGGAACCCAAGCACCGAACCAGTGCCTCCCTCTGTGTGCTGGCTGCTTGGGTGAGAATCAGCTGTGGGGGACTCCTTTCACCATCAAGGAGCACCCAATTTATACCTTTCAGAGCGAGGGACCCCTGCCTTGTGGGTGCGTGAGGGGACTGATTTGACAGAAAGCTCTCCCCAGCAAGAACCCACACTCACCCAACACAATCCGGGGGAACCAAATTGCTGGGCTTCTTTAGGCCCAAGGGAAAGCCCCTGCTGTGTGGGTCCTTCTGTGCCTGATCCTGGTCCTTCTCGGCTTCAAGTAGTCTGCCCTGGGCAGTAAGATAGCTCGGAAAGGGAAAAAGTTGGGGCCGTTATTGAACCTCTGGCGCCTCTGGGCGAAGACTGTGCTGCTCGGAAATGCCTTGGCCACGAACACTAGTGGTCATGAACAGTTGTCACTTTAGGAGGGTGGGAGGGGAGCAGGCTCAGGCTACTCGGGCTTCCATGCACTCTTCCAGTGTTAATTGTGTGAGTTGTTTTGACAGCAGGGGCTAACCATAAATTGCAACTTCTCCACAGCGCCTTCCCATGGGGCATTGGGGGCCCAGCCTGGTGGCATGGCTCAAGGTCGCAACCTAAGTAGGGGACTCTTGATGCTCAGGGATCAAGCCTTGGCTTCCACCAGCTGTTGTGGGGTGGTGAATGGCTGATGTGTAGATTGGGTGACCCTCCCTCGTTGCCTTGTGCCCATATGACTGGGCTAGGGTTGGAAGACTTGTGTGGACCCTCCTGGATGCCTGAGTGGGTTGGTGGTTGTTAGAAGGCGACCTCAGAGGAGACAGGGAGGTACCTGAGCACCCTGAGACCTACCCTCGGGGTATCGTAGCCGGGCACTGGCGGGGGACTCCTCAGGGGAAGAGTCTCGTATCTAGGATCGTACACACTGCACCACACGACAAAGAGACACCACACTGTATGTTCTTGGGAACAGATCTTCATCTAATCAGCTTCGTAGGATCTTTATGATCAACAAGGTGGATATGTACAAATAGAGCACGGGCTCAAAGAGTCTCGGTAGGGATAGGGGGTAGCGGGACAGTCTTTGGGGATCCGGATCAATGCAGGGACGTACCCAGCGCACAGCTCACAATCCTCGAGCTGGGGGATACGCTGTGGTCATTGGGGTCCAGCCGGACCGAGGGAGTCTTCAGGAGCCGCGAGTCACTCAGCAGGGCTCAAGCACAAGGTCGGAGGTCTTACGATCTTCAGGGGAGCCGCGAGTCACTCAGCAGGGCTCAAGCACAAGGTCGGAGGTCTTACGATCTTCAGGGGAGCCGCGAGTCACTCAGCAGGGCTCAAGCACAGGGTCGGAGGTCTTACGATCTTCAGGGGAGCCGCGAGTCACTCAGCAGGGCTCAGGTGTTCCAAGGTTGCAAGGGAGCCGCGACCACGGCAGCAGGGCTCTCGTCGTTCCAGAGTCGAATCGGCCAGATAGTCCCAGAGCACCCCTTGTTATAGGTCAATTCCTCTTTGATGTCCGGAGTCTGCGTAGGCAGGGGTCTTAGCACCTGGGGGTCGCTCGTTGGAGCTTCCTGCCATGTCGTCCTTTGATCCTTTCAGGGCCGGGTCGGGAGGAGTCCCAGACACGCAGCAGGCATGGAGCCAGCCCTCAGGGAGGCCGGAGGCCGATCGAAACCCATCTCCCAAGGGGAGGTCAGAGGTGCGATGGAAACTGCTCCTCCCTCTCTCACTCCGTGGGAGCGCGGTGTCCTCCAGCCGGGGCGGCGCCTCTAGGCCCGGGTTGCGTTGGAGCCGGGCGGCCTTCGTAGGTGCATGCAGTGGGCACGCGGGCCCTGTGGTGCTGGGAAGATGGAGGACACGGACAGGGAAGTCTGGGTCGGGTGTGTGTGGGTTCTGGCGGGAAGGACCGGCTAGGCCGTGTACTCGGGGGCGGAATGAGGTGCACGGGTCAGGGTGTGTGGCTAGGGGTCAGGGATGGCCACGCCACAAGGCCGGGTCTAACACGCGTCCCCCCCAGCTGAAAGCCAGAGAGAACTACCCATCCTCTTGGGGGTTCTCTTCGCTGAGGCGGAAGAATCGGGAGAGGCCGTCAGCGTTGGCGTGGTCAGTACCAGGGCAATGCTCTACGGTGAAATCCATCCCCTGGAGGGTGATTGACCACTGCAGTAGTTTGGGGTTTTCTCCTCGCATCTGCATGAGCCATCGCAAGGGGCGATGGTCGGTTTGGACTTTGAAATGGGTGCCGAACAGATAGGGTCGCAATTTCTTGAGGGCCCAGACTACGGCGAACGCCTCGCGCTCAATGGTGCTCCATTTCTGTTCTCTGGGTAACAGCCTTCGGCCTTGGTCATTCACCTGTGACAGGACTGCCCCAATGCCATGCTCGGAGGCATCAGTTTGTACCACAAACTCCTTGGAGTAGTCGGGGGCCTGGAGCACGGGGGCAGTACACATGGCCGCTTTCAGGGCATCAAACGCCTCCTGGCAGGCAGAGGTCCACTGCACTTTCTTGGGCTGTTTCTTGGACGTGAGTTCCGTGAGGGGACCGACAAGGCTGCCGTACCCCCGGATGAATCTCCGGTAGTAGCCGGTGAGGCCCAGAAAGGCTCGGACCTCCGTTTGGGTAGTGGGTGGTTCCCAGGCTAGGATGGCGTCGATCTTAGGCTGCAGAGGGGCGACCTGCCCGCTTCCGACCCGGTGCCCTAGGTAGACCACCAAACCTTGCCCAATCTGACACTTGCTGGCTTTTGCTGTGAGGGCCGTTAGCACTCTCCGGAGGTGCTGGAGGTGCTCGCTCCATTCGGAACTGAAAACCGCGATATCGTCCAGATATGCTGCGCTGAACTTTTCCAGCCCGGCCAGGACTCTATTTACCAGTCGCTGGAAGGTGGCCGGGGCATTTTTCATCCCGAAGGGCATCACGCGAAAGCGATAGTGCCCTTCCGGGGTGGAGAAGGTGGACCGCTCCTTGGTTCCTTGTGTGAGCGCAATTTGCCAGTACCCGCAGGTTAGATCGAATGTGCTGAGGAAATGAGCAGACCCAAGACGGTCAATGAGCTCGTCCGCTCGGGGAATGGGGTGAGCGTCGGCTCGGGTGACTTCATTGAGTCCCCGGTAGTCCACGCAGAATCGGAGTTCTGGGGCGACACCGGGGGCAGCTGCTTTCGGGACCAGTACCACAGGGCTGGCCCAGGGGCTGTCTGAGGGTTCGATCACCCCCAAGGTCAACATCTTCGAGACCTCGGCCTGAATGCAGGACCGGACTCGATCAGGGACTCGGTAGGCTCTGTGCTTCACCGGCGGGCTGTCTCCGGTGTCCACGTCATGGACACACCAGTCGGTGACTTGGGGGACAAGAGAGAATAAGTCGGGGAACTGCCTTAAGAGCTGGCGGCAGTCCTCGCGTTGCTGGGAAGTGAGGGATGGAGAGAGGTTCACTCCTTCCACGGAGCCATCCTTCTCCTTGGTACACAGGAGGTCAGGGAGGGGGTCTGACTCCTCCTCGGCCCCGTCATCGGTGGCCAGTAGTAGACTCAGCTCCGTCCGCACGAAGTGAGGCTTGAGGCGGTTCACGTGAAGGACCCGAAGGGGGTCCCGAGGTGACTGGACGTCCACCAAATACGTGACCTGGCTCTTCCGCTCAACGACTTTGAAGGGCCCGGTCCATTTATCCTGGAGGGCGCAAGGTTTCACTGGGGCCATGACCCATACCTGTTGGCCCGGCTGGAACTCGACCAGAGTGGCATTCTGGTCGTACCAGCGCCTCATTTCTTCCTGGCTCGCCTCCAGGTTGGCCTCGGCCAGTTCTCGAAACTTCCTAGTCTGGTTTCGGAGGGTCAGGACGTATCGGAACACATCTCGGGGGGAGTCTCGGGGCGCCGCCTCCCACCCTTCCTTGACCAGGCTGAGGGGCCTCCGGACGGGGTGCCCGTAGAGTAACTCAAACGGGCTGAACCCCAAGGATTTCTGGGGTACTTCCCGGTAGGCGAACAAAAGGCAGGGGAGCAGGACGTCCCACTTGCGCCGGTGGGGCTCCTCCAGGCCCGCGATCATCCCCTTCAGAGTCCGATTAAACCGCTCTACTAAACCATTTCCTTGGGGATGGTACGGGTGGTGAATTTATAGGACACTCCACATTGTTGCAACAGGGACGTCATGTATTTGGAGATAAAGTTCGTCCTGCGATCGCTCACGACCTCGCGGGGAAAACCCACCCAGGAAAAGATCCCCATCAACGCCCGGCCCACCACGGGGGCTGTGATGGTGCGTAGGGGAATGGCCTCAGGGTATCGGGTGGCATGGTCCACGAGGACGAGGATGAAGCGGTGACCTTGTGAGGTTGGGGGGTCCAGGGGCCCCACGATGTCGATCCCGACCCATTCAAAAGGGGTACTGACGACAGGGAAGGGTTGGAGGGGAGCCTTGCGCTTTCCTCCACTTTTCCCACTAGCCTGGCACGTAGGACAGGACTTGCAGTGGGTTTCTACATCTGCTTTCATTTTAGGCCAGTAAAAGTGAGTCACTAGGCGACTGTTGGTTTTGTCTTGGCCCAAGTGGCCTGCAAGGGGGACATCGTGGGCCAAGCCCAGGAGGAAGCCTCGGAAGCGTAGGGGTACCACCAGCACCCGGGCTGATCCTAGCTCCACCGACTTCTGCTCGCTGTACAAAAGCTCATTTTCCCAATATAACCGGTGTGTTCCAGATTGGTCGCCCGCGGCTTGGGCCTTCGCTTGCTGTCGGGGTCCGACCAGGGAAGGACAGGTAGCTTGCTCCTGGCAGAACTCCTCTCGGGAGGGGCCCCCTACGTGGTGCCACTGGGCCAACTCGGGCAGTTCGCCCAACTCTGCGATCTGTGCGGGGTCGGAAGGTAGGCGTTCATCGCTGGTGACAGATTCGCCTCGTGGGGAGATGTGGGGGACCTCGGCTGGGACAATCCTGTCCTCGTTGGCAGGTGCGTCCTCGACTTCCCCAAGGGGGGGCAGTCGGGCCGCCATGGATCGGGTGGTGGCGCACACCCACTCAGGGAGACCCATCATCCCTAGGTGGGTCTTGCGCTCAACTTGCTTCCAGGGGGAACTTTCCAGGTCGTTCCCCAGGAGACAATCGACCGGCTGGGAGGTTCTTACTGCTACTTTCAATTTACCGACCACTCCTCCCCATTCAAAAGGCACCAGGGCTACCTTACAGAGGCTCTCAGTGTTGTCAGCTGTGATTACAGGGCAAAATATATTGGGGAGGACCTGGTCTTCGTGGACTAAGTGGCTGAGGACACCGGTGATGCTCGCCCCAGTGTCACGAAGGGCCTCTACCTGTTGGCCATTGATCGTCACTAGCTGCCCGTATTTCTTCGTGTTGGAGGGCAGGAGGCTCCCAGGGACCATTTCTCTGTCTCCTAATGATAATAAGGCCATGGCGGCGGGTTCCCACTCTACGGTCTCCTCAATTTCCTCCCCTAGGGCTACATTGGCTATCTGTCTGGCTGGGGGGGCTGTAGTGGGGATGCGCAGGGCCATGGGGCATTCGGGGTCATTGGCGTAATGCCCGGGCTTCTGGCAACGGAAACAAGTGATGGTCACCCGGTGCCCCCGTCTCACGGGTGGACCGGATACAGCTGGTGGGGGTGCCGGGAAGTGCGGAGGTTGGTTTTTCGGAGGGCCGGACTGGGATTCTTTCTGCCCTCCCTGGTTCCCTCCCCCTCTCTGGCGGTGTGGTCCCTGACTGGCTCGGGGGTATTCTCCTACGGGGCCCCGGGAGACCCGGGTGTTGGTCCAGCGATCCGCCTCGACGGCCAGCTTCCTCGGATCCGTAAGCTTGCTGTCGAGCAGATGCTGGCGTAGTTCCACAAAGCAGTTCGCGGCCAGGTGTTCCCATAACATGAGGTCGGTTAGTTCGTCCAGGGTGGTTACTTTGCTGCCCTTAATCCACCCGTCGAATGCACGGCTGAAAAAGTTCATATACTCCACCCACGTGTTGCCAGGGATCTTCGTGCAGTCCCGGAACCGCTGGCGGTACATCTCCGGGGTGAGGCCGTAGCTTGTGAGGAGGGCCTCCTTCATGTGGCTGTAGGAGGTCTGCAGGGAGGATGGTAGGTCGAGCAGGGTGTCTCTCCCCTCGCTCAAAAATCGGCCCCACAACCCGGCCCCCCAATCCTTCTGCGGGACTCGGTGTGAGGTCATGGCGACCTCGCAGGCCTTGAACCATTGTTGGATGTCATTGTTTTTGTAATATTCCTTGACCACATCTTTGGGGATGTGGACCTTCTGTTCCGCCGGGAGGGCCGCCTCTCAGTTCCCCGGGGGTCGAGCTTCTTCGCTCCTTGCTTTGAGCTCGATTTCTTTCAAGCTGCGTTCGTGCTCCAGTTGAAGTCTTCTTCCTTCGTGCTCCCGTTGGAGTTTCTTCTCTTCTAGTTCGCCTTGTACTCGCATCTGTTCCACTGCTAGCTTCTTCTCAGCTAATTTCAACTCGCCCTCTATTTTCAGTTTGGCCAGTTTGAGTTCGTGATTACGACTTCTCTCTCTGTCTGCGAGTTCTTCCGGGGATAGACCCCCGTCTGGTACGAAGCTTCGTACCTGGTTGCTGCTGCTTTTTCTTTGGGAGGGTCCAGCTTCGTCGTGGAGCTCCACCGCTCCTTCTGGGCGGGGGGCTCCGGATTCCACCCAAGCTTTCAGTGCCTTCTGCATATCTTCTTTGGTGTTGAGACCAGTGGTAGCGATTTTTAGTTCTTTGCAGAATTGCTTCAGTTCTTTGTGCGTGTACTCTTCTAGTTGTTCCGCCTGGAACACAGTACTCGCGTCGGTTTCTGTGAGACTCATGGCGTTTTCTTCTGCCGTCTTTGCCGGTAGTGCGTCAGCCGTTTACGGTACGATCTCTAGATTATGGGCCCGAATCCCGTCGATTGCCACCAATGTTAGAAGGCGACCTCAGAGGAGACAGGGAGGTACCTGGGCACCCTGAGACCTACCCTCGGGGTATCGTAGCCGGGCACTGGCCGGGGACTCCTCAGGGGAAGAGTCTTGTATCTAGGATCGTACACACTGCACCACACGACAAAGAGACACCACACTGTATGTTCTTGGGAACAGATCTTTATCTAATCAGCTTCGTAGGATCTTTATGATCAACAAGGTGGATATGTACAAATAGAGCACGGGCTCAAAGAGTCTCGGTAGGGATAGGGGATAGCGGGACAGTCTTTGGGGATCCGGATCAATGCAGGGACGTACCCAGCGCACAGCTCACAATCCTCGAGCTGGGGGATACGCTGTGGTCATTGGGGTCCAGCCGGACCGAGGGAGTCTTCAGGAGCCGCGAGTCACTCAGCAGGGCTCAAGCACAAGGTCGGAGGTCTTACGATCTTCAGGGGAGCCGCGAGTCACTCAGCAGGGCTCAAGCACAAGGTCGGAGGCCTTACGATCTTCAGGGGAGCCGCGAGTCACTCAGCAGGGGTCAAGCACAGGGTCGGAGGTCTTACGATCTTCAGGGGAGCCGCGAGTAACTCAGTAGGGCTCAGGTGTTCCAAGGTTGCAAGGGAGCCGCGACCACGTCAGCAGGGCTCTCATCGTTCCAGAGTCGAATCTGCCAGATAGTCCCAGAGCACACCTTGTTATAGGTCAACTCCTCTTTGATGTCCGGAGTCTGCGTAGGCAGGGGTCTTAGCACCTGGGGGTCGATCGTTGGAGCTTCCTGCCATGTCGTCCTTTGATCCTTTCAGGGCCGGGTCGGGAGGAGTCCCAGACACGCAGCAGGCGTGGAGACAGCCCTCAGGGAGGCCAGAGGCCGATCGAAACCCATCTCCCAAGGGGAGGTCAGAGGTGCGATGGAAACTGCTCCTCCCTCTCTCACTCCATGGGAGCGCGGTGTCCTCCAGCCGGGGCGGCGCCTCTAGGCCCAGGTTGCGTTGGAGCCGGGCGGCCTGCGTAGGTGCATGCAGTGGGCACGCGGGCCCTGTGGTGCTGGGAAGATGGAGGGCACGGACGGGGAAGTCCGGGTCGGGTGTGTGTGGGTTCTGGTGGGAAGGACCGGCTAGGCCGTGTACTCGGGGGCGGAATGAGGTGCACGGGTCAGGGTGTGTGGCTAGAATACCTGTTTCATTTTCGCATGTTATAATTAAAAGTACTACTGATTAATTAATAACTACTAAAAGTTTGTCGAGTCTGGTTTAATCAATCTTATTAACAGAAGAATTACACGTGGGAACGCTATTGCATGGCTAAATTAATAGATGAACTAAGTTAGTGAGCAAATTGACGAAATAGATGTTGCTTATGTGATGTTATTGTGTTTTGCGCTTATAATTAATATGCATTAATAGCTTTTGATGTCGCAAATGGCTAGATAAATACATACACATAAGGGTATTAGCAGGGGAATAACACTGTATAATCATTTCCGTGCAGTAATTCTGTTTTATGTCTTATTTCACTTAAGTTGACCAATATGGCCTACCAAAAGATGGCTACCACCCGCAGCCTGCATTCGAGTTGATGGAAAATTTTGCAAGGAGGCTTCGTGCTGCCTGTGACCTTGTCCCCTTGACGAACTGAAAAGCCATGATCATGACGACAAACCTAGGAGTGATGCCAAGTGCCCCTGAACATAAAATTTGTTGCTAAATAAAATACTGACGTTATGAACTTATAATGATACCACAAAGGGGATACAATTTATCTGGAAGAGACATCCGTAAAAGTAACGATTTAGTTGTGGACCCCTTATTTTCTATTCATTATTTGGGATGATCAATGTGTGTGAAAATATTCGAAAGTATCCCAATGTACCAAGACGACATATTTCCGCCATTCATCCGTTTTGTACGATATGATTGTTACAATTTAAAATGTAATTTTAGTATAAATATGAGTAGACTAGAGAGGTCTAGCGCCACTTCTTCCCGAACTGATGATCCGAGGTCCCGATGCTGACGGAGAGGACGGTGACTCTACATGACGGCTAGAAACTTTGATTGTCTTTACTGAGGACCGGTTCTGACTTAGGATCTGACATTTAGCCAGAATAGGTAAATATGAGAGAAATTAATTTGCATTTAATTGCCTTTTCTTACAATTTTAGATAAACAAATATTCTGTTTGAATTTTTGTGTCGGGTGGTTATTTTATTGTCATGTTTATTGAATTTATTTGCATATTGTAAAGAAATGTTTTCACCAGATCTATAGCAACTAGTGGATGCCATTGACCTCAGGGTACATGCAGATTGGTTAGGTATCTGAAAGTGTTTCCCCTTATACATGGCACGGATAGAGTGGTAGGATGAATGTTGGTGTAATGGGCCCCACCAGCATGTGATGTGTGTGTGCGTGTGTGACTGTGAGATCACTCCGTCTGTGGAAGTAGAGGGGATTCGGAAGCTCCGATCTGCACCAGTTTCTTGGTAGCAGAGGATGGTTTCGATTCATCGACCGCTGGGTTATGGGCCCAGCACGCTTCCGCTACGCCACTCTGCTACTGTATTGCTAATGTAGAAATAAGAAGGTATGGGGCGAATGAGTCTGATGATGATGTCTTAATGGACATGCTCTACAAAAGACCACCCCCGTATAGACGAGAACCAGAGGTAGGAACAGCAGTGACCCCAATGAGAGACACCCTGCGTATTATTAAGACAGAGGGTACCACCCCTAGGTTGAAAATGTTACAGTCTGTTGTAACAATCAGGCTCAGAATCATGCTCAAACTCATTTAGAAGAATCTTAACAAAGCAAGATGGTTTTGGTACAATGTTGAATGTGTCTTGGTTTTACATTATTTTTTCCCAATGTATTAGCCAATGCTTGTTTATTAAAGCTAAGTACTCGTGATGACATTCTGTAAGCAACACGTGTTCATATTTAGGTTCATTGTCATGATATTTGATTCCGCTCGCTCTTTTCTTATTATGCACGTTTTTTAAGACATGCTCCAAACCGGCAGTTGCAGGTCACGTTCTTGGGCAGGTGAAATCGGATATTTGCAAGCACGTGTAACACCGGTTCCTCCTTGTGCCAACCCCACCCTTCAGAAATCCTATTTAAGCCCCAGACATGCTTCCACAAGCGCTTACGCTCGTTGCGTCTTCAACTTACCTGAGGGCAGAGATCCAGGCTCCCTCCTCCACGATTCAGATCAGCTCCCAAGTGACTTGAAGGTTCCGGTCCGGTCCTTTAATCCTTCCCTCGTAGTCCAGGAAACAGCACAAGCTTTCTTCCGGAGCTACGAACAAAGGCTTCCCACGCTGCAGAGAGGAAACAAAAGGCATGCAGAAACAGTGAGTAACCGGCTGGCTACATAAACAACAAAAAGTAAGTTTCTGGCATACATCTTGCACTTTCGTATGGAATAACTTCTGTCAGCACATTCAACTAAATACTTGGCCAAGTTCGCAGGAAAATGTGATAAATCACTAAGCAAAGACGTTACAACTTTTAAAAGACTGCTTATCTTATTTGGCATCTTCTTTGTTGCATCGCGATCTCCTCATTCAAGGTTCTAGGAACTGTAAAGAACAGACATTTAGACTTTATCAGAAACAGAGTTCTTTTGGGCATCTCCGGACAGTTTATTTGTAAGTGAAAGTTACTGTAAAAAATCGTAATTCAGCATTGCTTTAGAAAGGAAGCTTCACAAGACAATTAAGCATCTGTTTTATTTATCATTGCAGAACCACGATATTTAATGTTATTCAGGTGACAACTAAAAAGCCTGAGAAAATCAAAGGTACACATTTTGTGATCAGACATTTTACACAATTGTTGTTGATCCTTAATTATTAATGCTAATATCTTTTTCTGTTGTTTGTTTTAAAAATTAGAGATATTTCCTGAAGAAAGGCAGACAGGAAAATAGAAGCAAGCTGCGACTGGCAGTGTTTTTTCTGTTTATTATTTTGTCCCTATTCCCCCTTCCCTTAAGGATTTAATTTGGGTAAGCTGTGTTTATAAAATCCAGTTGCGCCCAAAGGAAGTTCTTGGGGGAAGTCGAGAACAATCTACACATCTCTCAAGTTGAACGTCCTGCCTTTCAGGTGAGTGAAGGTCAACAGAATCGTAAGCCTTCACAACAATAAGGTTCTCCTTGAGAGATATGGATTCTGATACGGAGAGAATTGATGGCCAAGAAATGGCGCACGCACTTGCAGATGATGTTTTAAGAAATCAATCCATATCGGAGATGTTACAAAAAATGCAATTGGAAATTAATACATTAAAGCACGAGAATACAGTCTTAAGGCAGGAAGTCCTTCGTTACAAACCTAGAGATTCCTTGTGGGGAAATCCTGTTTTGTCCCAACATACGGATTCTTCGGGTTTTGGTACTAAGTCTAAAGCCTCTAAGGTAGTCATGAGTTCAGATTCTAATCCTGCGCCAGTACAAGTAACGGTAGCTGTTCCTAATGTTGTTCCTTTGGCAGCCCCAGAACGCTTTTTTGGCGATTCTAGTAAGTTTAATGTGTTTCTTAGCCAATGCCAATTACATTTTATATGTAAACCACAATTGTTTCCCAATGATGCAACTAAGGTGGCTTTTGTGCTTTCCTATTTGGGAGGCACGGCAGCAAACTGGTCCATACCCTATATTGATCGAGACGATCCCATTCTACACAATTGGCCTCTGTTTAAAAATACCATGACCAAATTGTTTGCAAAACACACGTATGTACAAGCCAGTGACAATGAGTTACTAAATCTAAAACAAGGTAAACAAGATTTGTTAACGTATGTAACCATGTTTAATAGACTTCTGACAGAAACCCAGTGGCCAGAGGAAAAACGCACATCCTTGTTTTATAGAGGTTTGCGTGATGAGCTGAAAGATGCTTTGGCTCATATTGTGGATCTTCCAGAGGAATATTCAGACTTTGTGGACTTAGTAGTAAAATTAGACCATCGATTAGGAGAAAGAAAGGGTGATAAAACACGATTTGAACCAAGGTTTTCTGTATCAAAAAGTGATAGGAAAGAAATTGATACTAAATTGTCAGAGTCTGAACCTATGCAGATTGGGACCATTAAAGGGCCTTTATCAGCAGAGGAAAAGGATAGAAGGAGAAAATTAAACCTCTGTTTATATTGTGCCAAATCTGGGCATTATGCAAAAGAGTGCCCTACAAAACCAAAAGGGGCAAAGAAAGTTAATTCTGTAGCCACGAACCCTACAGAGCAGGAAAACTAAGAAACTCGTCAAGGAGGGGGGTCTCTTGTACGAGTGGAGAATCTTTGTTGACCTCCAATATTTCCACTAATTTGGTACCAAGAATACCTCGACATTTTGTAATACAGGTAGTTCTCATCATTAGTGCTCATGTGCGACACTCCGTTCCAGTCTTATTAGATTGCGGAGCCACTGGGAATTTCATGGACATTAAGATGGCAGAAGAGTTACAGATACCCACTGAGTGGAAGACTCAACCTGAGTCAGTTTGTGCAGTAGATGGGTCAGCTTTATCTTCAGGAATGATAACCAAGAAAACTACTCCACTGGTTATGGTATGTCAGAATGGTCATACTGAGAAGATAGGCTTTGATTTAATCGATACACCTACATTCGGGTTAATTTTAGGAGTACCATGGTTAACTCTACATAACCCTAGAATTAATTGGACCTTACGAACGGTAACTTTAGATTCCACGTTTTGTCGAGAATCTTGTTACCAAGAAGCTCTCAATGAATCTATGACAATTTTACACTGTGCAACTACACAAACACAGGTTGCTAGTCTACCAGTTGAGTATCAAGAATTCAAAGATGTGTTCGACCCTGTAAAGGCTGGCTCTTTGCCACCACACAGGTCATACGACTGTCGTATTGATCTAATACCCGGAGCCACTTTGCCTAACACTAGAGTGTATGCTCTCACGGAAGAAGAAACAAAGTATTTAAGGACGTACCTTGATGATTTACTGGCGTCAGGATTTATAAGACATTCCACCTCTCCAGTATCCTCGCCCCTATTTTTCATTCCTAAACCAGATGGAAGTCTCCGCGCTTGCATTGACTATCGCGGATTGAACAAGGCCACAATTAAAAATAAATACCCGTTGCCTCTGATACCTGTTCTTTTAGACCAATTACGTCATTCCACTATTTACACAAAACTTGATTTGAGAGGTGCATACCATCTTGTTAGAGTAAAAGAAAATGATGAGTGGAAAACAGCTTTTAAAACTAAATTTGGATTATTTGAATACACTGTGATGCCATTTGGTTTATGCAATGCGCCTGCAGCATTTCAATTTTTCATCAATGAGGTGTTGCATGAATTTCTTGATGTATGTGTAATTGTATATATTGATGATATACTTATCTATTCAAAAACTAAGGAAGAACATGTACATCAAGTTAGGGCAGTATTACAGAAATTGCTAACAAATCATTTATTCGCCAAGCTTGAAAAATGTATCTTTAATACAAACACAGTTGATTTCCTTGGGTATTGTTTATCTCCAACAGGAATAATGATGGATGTAAAAAAGGTAAATGCCATTAGAGATTGGCCAGAACCCACAACAGTTAAAGAAGTACAAAAGGTTTTGGGTTTTGCCAATTTTTATCGGCGTTTTATTCCTCGTTTTGCTGAAACTGTTGTACCCTTAACCAAATTGCTGCACAAGGGACAGAGGTTCATATGGTCAGAACAAACAGCTCAGGCATTTGAGTCACTCAAAGAAAAATTCACCTCAGCACCTTTGTTAAAACACCCAGATCCAGATCTTCCATTCTTTGTAGAGGCAGATGCTTCTCAGGTGGCGGTGGGGGCTGTGCTCTCTCAAAGAGATATTCAAGATGGACAACTACATCCCGTAGCTTTTTATTCTAAAAAACTGTTGCCAGCTGAGCAAAACTATACCGTGGCCGAGAGGGAGCTCTTGGCAATAAAATTAGCCTTTACAGAATGGAGACATCATTTAATGGGCACGAAATTTCCCGTCACTATATTTAGTGATCACAAGAATTTGCAGTTTTTTAGTTCAGTAAGAGCATTGACTCCCAGACAGATGCGTTGGTTAAACTTTTTCAGTGCCTTTGATTTTGTTATAACTTATCGACCAGGAGCACAACAAATTCAGTCAGATGTCTTATCTAGATATGGGTACACCGCAGATTTGAAGAAAGAAACAGGTCCCCCCATAATTCCTCCACAAAGAATAGTGGCACCAATTCTACAACAAGATTTTTTAAAACAAGTTAGAGAGGAACATTTGAAACTGAAGATTCAAGAGTGGTTAAAAAATCCCCATAATACTATACAAGATGGTTTATTGTATCATAACTCCTTGTTATATGTACCAACTAAATGTTTACAAGAAAAGATTTTGACATGGCATCATGATTCAATTTTAGCAGGTCATCCAGGTTCCCAAAAAACCTTGGAAAATTGTAAAAAGCATTTCTGGTGGTCTTCAATGATTGCAGACATTAAAGCATATGTCAAGTCCTGTCCAATTTGTGCAAGAAATAAAACTGTACACAAAGCGCCTATGGGGTTATTGCAACCATTGCCAACTCCTCCGAGTCCCTGGCATACAATCAGTTTGGACTTCATAGTCAATTTACCTAAGGCTAACACTTATACAACTATTTTAGTGGTGGTAGATTATTTGTCAAAAATGGCACACTTCATTCCCTTGGTGAAACTCCCTACCGCTGCAGAACTGACGGATGTTTTTATTAAAGAAATTGTGAGGTTACATGGTTTACCAACCAAGATCCTTTCGGACAGAGGGAGTCAATTTACCTCTAAATTCTGGACAAATTTAGGAAAAAGCCTAAAAATGGAAATAGCTCTTTCAACAGCCTTTCACCCAGAAACGGATGGCCAGACAGAAAGGGTAAATCAAACCTTATTGCAAACTTTACGTTGCTTGATGGCAGAATTTACCACTGACTGGGATAAGGTATTACCTGTTGCAGAATTTGTTTATAATAATAACGTACATTCCGCAACAAAGTGTACTCCATTTTATTTTTTACAAGGGTACCATCCACAAGCGTTACCCGTATCAGTGATCCCCTCTTTAACTCCAGGAGTCACGGAGCGGCTTTCTACACTATTAAACATACAAGAGAAGGCTATGAAACATTTAAACAAGTACAAAGTATCCATGAAAAGACAAGCAGATAAACATAGAGTAGATACTCCACAATATCAAGTAGGAGATAAGGTATGGCTTTCAACAAAAAACTTAAAATTAACAGGATCAAGAAAATTGCTACCAAAATACATAGGACCATTTGTTGTAAATAAGTTAATCAATCCAGTAACAGTTAGATTGGACTTACCTCAAGAATATCCTGTACATCCTGCTTTCCATGTATCTTTATTGAAACCCTATGATTCACAAACTAGACCAGAACCTCCACCCCCTCCCATTCATGTCGATGGACATTTGGAATATGAAGTACAAAAAATTTTAGATGCAAAAAGAATGCAAGGTAAACTGTACTATTTGATAGCATGGAAAGGGTTTGATGCTACTGAAAATTCATGGGAACCAGCATCATTCGTTCATGCGCCACGATTATTGAGACAATTTTACTTACGTTTCCCCCTCAAGCCTCGTCCGGTGGGGCGGTCTTTGAGGGGAGCGACTGTTACAGTCTGTTGTAACAATCAGGCTCAGAATCATGCTCAAACTCATTTAGAAGAATCTTAACAAAGCAAGATGGTTTTGGTACAATGTTGAATGTGTCTTGGTTTTACATTTTTTTTTCCCAATGTATTAGCCAATGCTTGTTTATTAAAGCTAAGTACTCGTGATGACATTCTGTAAGCAACACGTGTTCATATTTAGGTTCATTGTCATGATATTTGATTCCGCTCGCTCTTTTCTTATTATGCACGTTTTTTAAGACATGCTCCAAACCGGCAGTTGCAGGTCACGTTCTTGGGCAGGTGAAATCGGATATTTGCAAGCACGTGTAACACCGGTTCCTCCTTGTGCCAACCCCACCCTTCAGAAATCCTATTTAAGCCCCAGACATGCTTCCACAAGCGCTTACGCTCGTTGCGTCTTCAACTTACCTGAGGGCAGAGATCCAGGCTCCCTCCTCCACGATTCAGATCAGCTCCCAAGTGACTTGAAGGTTCCGGTCCGGTCCTTTAATCCTTCCCTCGTAGTCCAGGAAACAGCACAAGCTTTCTTCCGGAGCTACGAACAAAGGCTTCCCACGCTGCAGAGAGGAAACAAAAGGCATGCAGAAACAGTGAGTAACCGGCTGGCTACATAAACAACAAAAAGTAAGTTTCTGGCATACATCTTGCACTTTCGTATGGAATAACTTCTGTCAGCACATTCAACTAAATACTTGGCCAAGTTCGCAGGAAAATGTGATAAATCACTAAGCAAAGACGTTACAACTTTTAAAAGACTGCTTATCTTATTTGGCATCTTCTTTGTTGCATCGCGATCTCCTCATTCAAGGTTCTAGGAACTGTAAAGAACAGACATTTAGACTTTATCAGAAACAGAGTTCTTTTGGGCATCTCCGGACAGTTTATTTGTAAGTGAAAGTTACTGGAAAAAATCGTAATTCAGCATTGCTTTAGAAAGGAAGCTTCACAAGACAATTAAGCATCTGTTTTATTTATCATTGCAGAACCACGATATTTAATGTTATTCAGGTGACAACTAAAAAGCCTGAGAAAATCAAAGGTACACATTTTGTGATCAGACATTTTACACAATTGTTGTTGATCCTTAATTATTAATGCTAATATCTTTTTCTGTTGTTTGTTTTAAAAATTAGAGATATTTCCTGAAGAAAGGCAGACAGGAAAATAGAAGCAAGCTGCGACTGGCAGTGTTTTTTCTGTTTATTATTTTGTCCCTATTCCCCCTTCCCTTAAGGATTTAATTTGGGTAAGCTGTGTTTATAAAATCCAGTTGCGCCCAAAGGAAGTTCTTGGGGGAAGTCGAGAACAATCTACACATCTCTCAAGTTGAACGTCCTGCCTTTCAGGTGAGTGAAGGTCAACAGAAAAGCAGTTGTTCTCTGGCGGAAAGAGAAAGAGAGAGAGATAGAGAGAGAGAAAGAGAGAGAGAGAAAGAGAGAGAGAAAGAGAGAGAGAAAGAGAGAGAGAGAGAGAGAGAGAGAGAGAGAGAGAGAGAGAGAGAGAGAGAGAGAGAGAGAGAGAGAGAGAGAGAGAGAGAAAGAGAGAATGAAAGAGAGAATGAAGTTGAGGATGAAAAGACCAGAGAACTAGCAAGGACTACCTTTGAATTGACAGAGAAAATCAGGGAACTGACTAAGAATCTTGAGGCAGTTACGGTGCCTGTGACAATAGGTCCGGTTATGCCGATTTTTGACAAGCAGAGGACGGGCGAAAGTGGTTTGACAGTACCATATGTGGGCAATAGATTGATTGTTCCTCCAGAGCAGGCAGAAATGAGAGCAGGAGAAACACAGTGGAGAACGGGAGAAAATCAGTGGAGACATACCATATGTGGAGGAGAATTGAGTGTGCAGACTAACTCAAGTTTGAATTCTGGATGTGTGGAAGGGAACAGAGGATCGATCTTAGAACCACAAAGAGTGACAGAACCAGGGGGTGCAAAAAAATCTGTGGGAATTAGTGCTGAGGATTTGAATGATTGGCTGAAGGCTTTACAGAGGAAAGAAAAAGAATCCCAGGGAATTGATGTAGCTAGACTACACATGGAAATGGAGGAGCTGATTGTAGGAACAATCCCTACAGAAACGCTGAAAAATGATCAGGAAGGGGAGATCCTATTCCTGTGCAAGAGCATCACATGGAGAGCAAAGAACATACATGACAGGTTGAAAGGAATAGCCAGTGAAATGGGGATTGACATGGATAAGGTAAAAGCTTTACAAAAGCCTTAACGAGTGGATTTTACAGATAAGGACATTGAGAATCTGAACAACGCAGGCCGAACAGGACAGATTAAGGAGATGATTGTTTTGCTGAGGAAATGGGGAGACGTAGAAAGATGGAAATATAGATGGTACAGAAAGCGAGAGGATGGGGCAGATAAAACTTACTCGACATTCCCTCTGAAAGAAAAAGAGAAAGCAGTGACAGCTTACCCCATGAGGGAGATTCCAGGAGGTGGGTATGTACATGTCCCATGGACCAGACAGGATATTTTGTCATTTACAAATGATTTCCCTCGACTAAGGGAGAAACCCGTCGAGTGGTATAGACAGGTCGAAAGATTTGTGAAGTTGTCAAAAGTGCTGTGGATTGACCTGAATAGTCTGTTTGATATAATTGTACCAGCAGACCTGTGGGCAGAATGTAAAATAGTCATAGACTGGCCCACTTAGGAATACCCAAGAGATCCAAAGACAGGAGCTCCAGATCCGGAGGTCATGAAAAAGTATGAACAGGTTATGGCCTTCTTGAAAAATAAGGTACCCCCCAAGGAAACAGACTGGGTTAAAATAGATCGAACACATCAAGAATTGAAAGAATCAGTCCATGCATATTATGAAAGACTAATACTGGCTTTCAAGCAGTTTAGTGAAGATGAACATCTGGGTGAAAAGGATCTGAGCCATTTTGTATATAGATTTGTGTATGGCTTGCGGCCCGAAATCAGTGAAATGATAAGGCAGCATACTGTAGATTGGCAGAGCAAAAAGATTGATGAGATCCTGAGACATGCAAAATACTTCAGTGATGAGATTGAGGCAAAGCAAAGGAAACTGAAAGAAAAGGCAATGTGGGCACAGGTGAAAGTTGCAGAAAGACAGGAAGCTCAGTTGGTTGAACAAGCAAATAACCCAGGAAATAAATCCAGGTTTGGTGCAGGAAAAGGAAAAGGAAATATTGAGGAAGCCAAGAAGAAATTTCCGTGCCACAACTGTGGAAAATTAGGGCACTGGAAATCCGAGTGTAAGAATCCACCGTCTACTAATGATGACAATCCATCATTGAATTCACAGGTGCAGAGTGAGGGGTGTGGTCAGCATCAGCAACAGCAGAAGGCTGTTAAGCAGCAGAATCAGGTGCCAAAACCACCCTTGCCACAAAGAAGAGGGTCCCAGAAGTACAGCCAAGAGTCGGGGTTCTACGATGAAGAGCAGGTAATCAAGCCAAAACGCGCAAGCGCTGTATCTCAATATTGGCTAAAAAATGAGGGAAGTGATTCTGAGGGAGATTTCTGACGGTGCCGAAGAGAGGAGGAGGAGTGCGTACTTGGCGCAACTCTAGAAATAGACCAGGCTGGACCTTTTGTAGATGGAAAAATCAATGGTGAAAGTGTTACTTTTCTAGTTGACACAGGAGCTACGAGATCAACTGTCAGGTCAGCTGATATAAAAAATCTTCCTCTCTCGGATGAAGCAATCCAAGTAGTTGGTGTGTCCAACACACAGGTTAAAACCCTTCTTACTGAACCAGTAAGGGTTAAAATAGGGAAATAAATTTTCAGACATGCACCGATTTGTGGTGTGTGACACTAGTCCTGTAAACTTGCTAGGCAGGGACCTGCTGTGCAAGATGAATTGCACTATTTTTTGTACTCCAGATGGAATAACCTTTGAAACACCAGATGAGGATGTCCTATACAGAATGACCATGGATTACAGGGAATGTGAGGCTTTGGGAACATATGCTGTATTAAATCCAGATGCATTACCCCCAGAATTGAAACAGACAGTGAAAGCAGCAGTTTGGGATTTTACCGGAGAAGATGTGGGCCTGATGAGAAATGTAGACCCGGTAAAGATTACTGTAAAAGAGGAAGTGGTTTACCCAAACATTCCACAATACAGACTGACACCTGAAATAATTGAAGGAATAACACCCATAATTGAGAAAATGATTCAGCAGGGGGTGTTAATAGAAATATTGAGCAGCCCATGTAATTCACCAATAATGGGACTGAAGAAACCTAATGGAAAGTTCAGAATAGTACAGGATTTGAGAAAAATTAACAAGATTGTTGTGTCATGCTGTCCCATTGTGCCAAATCCATCAGTGATTTTGTATCAGATTCCCCATGATGCAGAATGGTATACCGTAATTGATTTGTGTCATGCTTTCTTTTCAATTCCGTTGCATCATGACAGCCAGCCAATATTTTCATTTAGATTTGGAGAGTGAATTTTGGCATGGTGCCGAATTCCATAAGGGTATACAGAGAGCCCTTCGATATTTAATCAATTGCTGAAGAAATCTCTGGAGAGTCTAACAATGCCTGAAAATTCAGTTTTGGTCCAATACATTGATGACCTGCTTGTGGCATCAAAAATACGTGAAGCATGTGAAGTAGACACTATAGCTTTACTGAATCACTTGGCAGATGGAGGATTAAAGGTATCTCCAGCCAAATTGCAATTCAGCAAGAAAGAAGTCCAGTATCTGGGACATAACATTGAGAAGGGCCTGAGAAAAGTGACCATTGACAGGATTAAAATTATTAGAGGAATGAGAGCCCCAATGACACAAAGAGAAGTGAGAATGTTCCTAGGAATGGTGGGTTACTGTCGTCAGTGGATAAGTAACTTTTCCTTGATTGCCATGCCATTGATTAAGTTGACCAAAAGTGAGGTGAAAGACCCATTAGAACTAAACCCAGAAGAAATAGCTGCATTTAAGGAGTTAAAGGACAGGCTATGTGAAGCTCCTGCCCTAGGAATGCCAGATTACGAAAAAGAATTTGAGCTGTATTGTAGTGAGAGAAATGGATGTGCACTTTCAGTGTTAATCCAGAAACATGGACGTCTGAGAAGGCCAAGTGCCTACTTCTCATCAACACTTGACCCAGTAGCTGTGGGTTTACCAGGTTGCCTAAAAGCAGTAGCTGCTACCTGTAAAAGTCTGGAACAAAGTGAGGGAATCATAATGGGATATCCTGTACGGGTATTTGTACCTCATGATGTGGCAATCCTTTTAACAAGGAGCCGGACACAGTTCATGTCTCATAGTCGGCTGACTAAATATGAGAAAGTCATTCTTGGTGCAACCAATGTGAGCCTGGAGAGATGTGTGAATGTGAATCCAGCGACACTGTTGCCTGATGTCGAATGTGTGGGAGTGAGAAATGAAGTTGAGCATGACTGCCTGGATGTGCTTGATTACTGTACAAAACCAAGACCAGACATAAGAGATCTACCACTGCCTGAGAGTGATCATGTGTTGTTTGTGGATGGATCTTGCCTGAGAACGGATGAAGGAACACTGAGTGCTGCATATGCTGTGTGTACAGTTTCAGGAGTTGTGGAGGCATCACCTTTGAAAGGAGTTAAATCCGCTCAGGTGGCAGAATTGGTGGCACTAACAAAAGCCTGTAAGATTGGAAGAAATGTGAGAGTGACTGTGATGACTGACAGCCAGTATGGCTTCGGAGTTGTCCATGATTTTGGCCAGCTATGGCTACAAAGAGGTTTCCTGACCTCAAGTGGAACTCCTATAAAGAATGCTGAAGTGGTTGGAAAATTGCTAGAGGCGATACAGCTGCCTAAAAAACTAGCAGTTGTAAAATGTGCTGCTCATGATCAAGGTGATGATTTTGTCACCGTTGGGAATAAATTCGCCAATGACATAGCACAATACTGTGCAAGAAACAATCATTCCATTAACCGAAGTAAAGAAAGAGAAATGTCTTCTTGTTCCTTAATGTTTACTAATGAGGTGGGAACATGGAAGGAAGTGAAACAGCTGCAGGATGAGGCAGGAGATGAGGAAATGAAAGATTGGGTGAAAGCAGGTTGTGCACCTAGAGAAAAAGATCATGTATGGGTCTATAGGGATGGAAGACCAGTCATGCCAAATAGCATGCTATCAACAATGGCAAGGATGTATCATGGCCAAGGACACCTGGGAAGGGATGCTATGATAAGGGCCTTTAAGCAGACCTGGTATAGTCCAAAATTCAGGCTGATAGCAGAGAGTCTCTGTCAGAGATGTCTGATATGTCAGCAGTTCAATCCTGGAAAGAAAACAGTGGTGAGCCTAGGAACAATAGGCAGAGAGGGAGGACCCTTCACAAGAATGCAGATAGACTTCATTGAAATGCCCCAAGTCAACAGATTGAGGTATGTCCTGGTGGTGGTCTGTTTGTTCTCCAGGTGGGTGGAGGCATATCCAACAAGAAGAAATGATGGGATAACAGTGGCCAAGCTACTGTTAAGAGAGTTCATCCCAAGGTACGGGTTCCCAGTAACCATTGAATCAGACAGAGGAGGACATTTTTATAATGAAATCATGGGTCTGATCTGTGAAGCATTGAGTGTACAGCAGAAGCTACATTGTGCTTACCGACCAGAGGCTTCTGGTGTGGTTGAACAAATGAATGGTACCATCAAAAACAGAATTGGCAAAATGTGCCTAGCCACAGGAATGAAATGGCCCGATGTCTTGCCTCTAGTCCTGATGACCATTAGGTCTACTCCAGACAGGTTTGAGTCCACATGAAATTATCATGGGACGTGCTATGAGACATGCATTTGTACCAGTCAACAAGCTGATGACTATAACTGATGACATGATTTTGGATTACTGTAAAGGCCTGGCTGACGCAGTTCATTCTGTGTTTCACCAGGTTGGAGAGGACGCCACCACACTTGAAAATAAACCAGCCCATGATCTGAGCCCAGGGGACTGGGTAAGGATAAAAGTCCACAGAAGAAGGAATTGCCTGGTTCCAAGGTGGGGAAGGCCAAGACAAGTCATTCTGACCATAACGACTGCTGTGAAGTGTGCTGGAGTGAAAAGTTGGATACATGCAAGTCACACACTGAGAGTTCCAAATCCAAGAGACGGTACTGGAAAAGAATACTTTGAAGAATCAGATTCCAGTGATGATGCAGACAGCGAGACAGTAAGAAGGAAAAAGAATCCTGAAAGTGGGGAAAGTGAGTCAAGAGAAATTTTCATCCCCCCAGAAGAGGTTCTGAAAAGAACAGTGCAAACCGCAGAGGCGAGTTCAGATTCTGAAGAAGTACCTGAGGTTCCAACTAACAGTGACCAACACAAAAAGAAAGAAAGAAAAGAAAAGAACATTCCAACAGAAGTGACACCTGAATCAAATGAGGAAATTGGACAAGTTCCACCTGAGATAAATATTGGAGAAGAAGGGACAGACGAAGACAGAGAGGGATAGATTGCGGAAAAACCCCAAGGAGGTGTAGGGAACATCAACAACAAGCTAGGTGAAGGGACAAGTAGACAGCAAGAAGATTGCGTGACGGAGACCCGAGGAGGGACAGAAGTAGGGAAATCTCAATTGGTGGAAAAAGAGACTGTTGGAGAAAAGGAAGTTGTTGGAGAAAAGAAAACTGTTGATGAGCAAGAGGCAACTGATGAAAGTGACAATGAGATACATGGAGGACGAGTTCTGAGAAAGAGAACTTGGCTTGGGGAAAGAAACAATAAAGAAGGAAGACAAAAGAGAAATGCTAAAGGAGATCATTTGCCCAATAAGATAAAGAGACTGAGGTATCGACTGACACGAGTTAACTCTTCAAAAGCTGAACAGGTGAACGAAGTGTCAAGTCAAAATCCAACAAAAGAGGAAGAAACAAAGATACCTGAGAGAACTAAAAGAATCAGAAAACCAAACCAGAGGTATAAGTCACCAGAATGGACGTATGTGGCACTGCCTGAACAAGGAGAAGAGGCAGACAGTCAAGGAAGTCAAGAGGAGGCTTTACTGAAAGTGGTTGCTGAAGAAGAAGCTGTGGGAATCCTGAGAGTTATCTTGTCCGACATTGGAGAAGAGACGGATGTTCAGGACTTGATACAGTTTGATGATGATGAAGAGACAGTGAAAAGTGATGAAAATCCAAATTGAGTAAATCCAAGGGAAATCACTTGGAGAAGAAAAGAAGTAATATTAAAACTAGTAGATTGTAATAATCTGTTGGGTACTTGCTGCCCTTAAGTTCGGTAGTGGAGTAGAAGAGGCTAAGTCAAAAGACACGGTCAAATTAACAAAATGGTTAACACTGAGAATAATAAAGGTAGATGTACCTTTCTGAAAAGATGGTCCAAGATGTGCTGCTGCTGTCCAGGATTATTAATGCTGCTTTGGAGCGTGCTTGCGCTACTGATTTCTTTTAGAGTCACTATAGACACTTTAGAAGGACATACTGAGAACAGGACTAATTTAGGGAAGAGTTCACAGAAAATAGTACCAACTAGAACTAGCAATGTACAAATACATAAGGATAGGTCAATTAATGATTTTTCTAGCAATGTTTTTTCTAAATTGTTGTATGAATACGTAAAGACAATGGCAGTAAGGGATTGCTACGTTTGCATGCAATTACCTGCCTCTGTTTCGGAAGGAGTGACTTATCATCACCTTCCAGCTACGTATGGAATTTCATGTAGTGTGTTGATTAGTATATTTTACCAGTTAGGGAAATTAGATTATAATATGTCTAATGTAGATAATATTCTTGGGCAATTGCCTATGAATAAAGCACTGAATCCTGCAAAAGAAGCTAACACCTTAGGTGAGAGTTTTTTTAGAAACTAAAGAATTAACCTTAGAATATGTTTTTAGGAACAATTTAACTTGCAGTTTGAAGGGAGAAGAGAAGAATTTTCTAGACATGGTTGAGAGAAGAAGGTTGAACATGCACAAGAAAGCAGAAGGGCATAAAATGAGTGAAACAATGTGGGATATTGAGAAAGAAAAAGAATTAAAAAATGGAGCCAGTCCAACTATGGCTATAGATGCACCACAGAAAGGCAAACTATGCATTACCAGGAAGAGATCCCAGTAGGATTATTATTTCATAGGGACTAGTGAGTGCCATGATACGTACTTTATTGCAACCGGATGGGGATTTAGAGGAGGAGAAGATCCAGTTTTTCCGGGAGTGTATTATATTTGTGGGAACAAGGCTTATTACTGTTTGCCTGACCATTGGTTTGGCACATGTTATGTTGGCCTGGTCTTTCCAAAGATGTTTCACATGGATAGAGTAGATGATGCTGAACATACTAATCCATTAACACGCTATAGAAGAGAAACATGGACAGAAATTGTAGGAGATATTTTTGGAGCTTTAATTCCAGCAGTGGGAATTTCTTTGAATGCATTTGGCATTCGGAAACTGTCAACAGTGGTGGATCGCTTGTCAACAAGCACCGCTGGAGGCTTTCTTTTGGTTAATACAGAAATGGTTGCTTTGCGTGCTATGGCGATGCAAAATTGACATTCTTTTGGCAAAAGAGGGTGGAGTCTGTGGAATGCTGAAAGTTCAACATTGTTGCACTTACATTCCTGACGAAAGCAAAGATCTAAAAGTTTATATTAAAAATATCACTGATTTACATGAAGAATTAGTACCACTGGAAGCTGAAAGTATCTGGACTAAAATGGCTAATAAGATGATTGCTATTAAGAATTTTGTAGCTAAAATAGGTAGTACCATTTTTGGTAAGATATTATTTCCATTAACCTGTGTGATTGTTGCATTATTAATTCTTAGATTAGGGTGTATGTGTTGTAGATATAGAAGAAATAAAAAGAAAATTACAAAAGAAAATGTTAAAAGGAGACAAAAGAAACCAGAAAGAGATCCACAAGAAATAGAATTAGAAGAATTGAGGGAAAGCATGTATATAGAAACTAAGAAAGAAGTTGAGTTGGAAACAAGGGTTTGAAAAAAAAAATGAACAAGAAGATATTTTGAATTTCTTCAAAAAGGGGAAATTAAATTTAATTTTTTGGGGGGTTTTGATTTTTGTGGTGATAAGATATCACCAAAGGGGGGATTGATGAAGCAGGGTTTTTCCTTTTAAACCGAATACCTGTTTCATTTTCGCATGTTATAATTAAAAGTACTACTGATTAATTAATAACTACTAAAAGTTTGTCGAGTCTGGTTTAATCAATCTTATTAACAGAAGAATTACACATGGGAACGCTATTGCATGGCTAAATTAATAAATGAACTAAGTTGGTGAGCAAATTGACGAAATAGATGTTGCTTATGTGATGTTATTGTGTTTTGCGCTTATAATTAATATGCATTAATAGCTTTTGATGTCGCAAATGGCTAGATAAATACATACACATAAGGGTATTAGCAGGGGAATAACACTGTATAATCATTTCCGTGCAGTAATTCTGTTTTATGTCTTATTTCACTTAAGTTGACCAATATGGCCTACCAAAAGATGGCTACCACCCGCAGCCTGCATTCGAGTTGATGGAAAATTTTGCAAGGAGGCTTCGTGCTGCCTGTGACCTTGTCCCCTTGACGAACTGAAAAGCCATGATCATGACGACAAACCTAGGAGTGATGCCAAGTGCCCCTGAACATAAAATTTGTTGCTAAATAAAATACTGACGTTATGAACTTATAATGATACCACAAAGGGGATACAATGTATCTAGAAGAGACATCTGTAAAAGTAACGATTTAGTTGTGGACCCCTTATTTTCTATTCATTATTTGGGATGATCAATGTGTGTGAAAATATTCGAAAGTATCCCAATGTACCAAGACGACATATTTCCGCCATTCATCCGTTTTGTACGATATGATTGTTACAATTTAAAATGTAATTTTAGTATAAATATGAGTAGACTAGAGAGGTCTAGCGCCACTTCTTACCGAACTGATGATCCGAGGTCCCGATGCTGACGGAGAGGACGGTGACTCTACATGACGGCTAGAAACTTTGATTGTCTTTACTGAGGACCGGTTCTGACTTAGGATCTGACATTTAGCCAGAATAGGTAAATATGAGAGAAATGAATTTGCATTTAATTGGCTTTTCTTACAATTTTAGATAAACAAATATTCTGTTTGAATCTCTGTGTCAGGTGGTTATTTTATTGTCATGTTTATTGAATTTATTTGCATATTGTAAAGAAATGTTTTCACCAGATCAATAGCAACTAGTGGATGCCATTGACCTCAGGGTACATGCAGATTGGTTAGGTATCTGAAAGTGTTTCCCCTTATACATAGCACGGATAGAGTGGTAGGATGAATGTTGGTGTAATGGGCCCCACCAGCGTGTGATGTGTGTGTGCGTGTGTGACTGTGAGATCACTCCGTCCGTGGAAGTAGAGGGGATTCGGAAGCTCCGATCTGCACCACCTGCGCATTCTGGTCAGTGGTTGGCCTTTGTCATCTGGATTGTGGTTGGAATTGGTTATCTGGTCGGTGGTTCAACTGAGCCCTTTGGAAGTGGTTGTCACAAGCCTTTTAGTCAGTGGCTGGGGGACCAGATAATTGAAGGACCAACTGACAGAGCTATCTGCTACTTGTTGCATCCCCCGAGTTCAATAAGCCCCCACTTTGAGCATGCCTAATAGACAATGAAAATGGCTTCTTCGCTAAGACCAGAGGTTGCACGGCAGAGGGCTTAAACCACCTCTGCTAACCAGGGCTGAGTTCCAAAAAGGCGGGTATCACCCCTGGGCCTCCACAACCAGATAGCTGGGTTGACAGCAGCCATCTAGGGAGAACTTATGATCTTCCCTACCCATTGTAGGGTGGTGTCGGAATGAGGAGACCTCTGGGTTTTCTCCTCCTGGCTGACTAGCTTCAATAATGATCAGCAGGAGGTGAGATGAAGCCAGTACTAATGCCTGAACGGAGTCAGTCCCTAGACACCACCCATAGTAACCTTCCTTAACAGGGCAGGGTGACTGTAAAAAAAATGGGTTACTAGTTGGGAGGGTTGAAACCCTTCTCAAGTATCAACCACAATTCTTCTCAGGGTGAGGCACAGGAAACCGTAAATTAATCTGTGCTCAACCCTCAAGTGGCTTGGAACAGAGCAGTCAGGCTTAACTCAGAGGCAATGTGTAAAGTATCTGTGCAGCAAGCATTGAAAAGACACCACAAAAGGATCCTGCACCAGTTAAGAAAAATATAGTAATTTTCAATAAATGAAATAAAGCCAAAACAACAAAAATCCAATAAGTATAACTGGAGATATGCAAGTTTTAAAATTTCAGTGAAAATAATGCTAAAAACCACAAATCGCCAACTGTGGATATCTGGTCGCGCAGGACCAGGACAAAATCAAAAGTTCAATCTGACCACGATGGAGCACAGGCCGGCTACAGGGACCCAGTTATGCCCATTGAACAAAGTACCTTACGTCCTGGTTGCAGAGGATTGTGAGGTTGCACACCCAGGGTGTGTTGCGCAGTTTCTGAGGTGCTGCAGAGCTGTGTTTGTGAGGTCCTGCGTCATTGTCAAGGATCTCATCGATGAGGGCTTGTCGCGCGAAGTCCAGGGCTGAAGATGCATTGCACAGTCCATGCATTGCATAATTTTGGAGGAGTTGTGAGGCTGCATAGAGAAGCCTGGCATAATCATTCAGACTGTCCTCGACAGAAGATGCGAAGGCCTATGTCATGAAAGCTTCTCATAGGTGGCGGTTCCAAAGCTGCTGCAGGGTCGATGCAAAGTCGTTTGCTTCAGGAGAACCCTCACAGCAGAGGAGATGCATCAATTCTGCTGGGTACACAGATGGCATGGCAGAGCACAATCAGGCCCACTTCCAAGAGTCCCGGGCTGGGGCGGCACCACTTGACAGGGTAAGACTCACAGACAGCAGAGTTCAGGTGCTGGGCTCAAGGTTTGGAACCTTTTATCCCTGAGGCTGTAGTCAAGAGACCAGCCAACTAGGCTTTGTATTCACTCTGGGGTCCTAGATACAACAGATGCAGTCCTTCTCACTCATGCAAGAGGGCAGCAGGTAGCAGCAGGTAGCAGGTTAGCCCAGCAAGGCAGCAGCCCGACAAGGCAGTAGTCCAGCTAAGTAGCAGTCCATCAGAGCAGCAGTCCTTTCAGCAGCACAGCAGTCCTTCTTTCTGGCAGAGTATCCACAGGTCCAGAAATGTACTGAAGAGTTGGTGTCTGAGGTAGATTATTTATGGCTGGTGCCCTCCCTCTGGATGGTAGGAGAAGCTTGTTGAGGTTTCCCTTTAAGGACCCTGGCATTCTGCCTTTCCTGACCTGGCTGCAGACTAACTACAGGAGATATGCAGCTCTTTGTGTGGAGCAAAGACAGAGCATATTGAAGTGTTATTGAAGTGTTAGCAGGGCTGTTTACAGATCCTTCCATACTGCCAGTGATGGCCCATCCAGGCACACCTAAGTTCTCTATTGTGTGTGGCTGTTCAGGGGGAATACACAAAGCCTGTCAACTACACCCAGTCATGCAACCCATAGACATTCTGCAGGCACTTAATGGCTAAGACAGTAAAATGCATACTTTCGAAAAGTCCATTTTCAAAAATATAATTTAACATCCGACTTTACCATAAATTATGATATTTTTATTACAATTCCAAAGACACCAAACATGAACTGGTTACTCGTTCCCATTCGGAAATGCTAGCCTGGGAGGGGGTCCGTGTTGACAATTCTGATCAGACTCAACCAGTTAGTGGAGTCACCCACTTAAATGGGGTGCTGGGTGTAAACAGCGATATCTCCCAAAATAACACAAGGCTAATTCACTTCTTATCATGGAACATTGCAGGTTTGGAAAAGAATCTTGCTGACCCACTTTGGAGTGACTTTATCAATAAATTTGACATCATTTTATTCCAGGAGACATGGAGCCTAGTTCCCCTTTACAGGTCAGGCAATTCCACCTTCCATATTCCAGCGATTAGCTCACCTAGAGGCAGGCCATCAGGGGGGCTCCTTGTCTGGGTCAATATCCACTTAAATTGGTTAGTTAAAAACCATGTAACCCCCTCTCAGGACATTCTCCGTATCTCTATAGGTGGGTCAGATTTAAAAGGAGGCTTAGAAATTTTTAACATCTATGCCAGAGGGACCCCGGGAGCCCAAGTAAGTCCCATTATATCGTTCCTGGACTCTGAGCTCACGGCCATAACTTCTGCAGCGGGCATCATTGTCGCCGGAGACTTTAATTGCACTTTTGAGCCCCTTTGTGATGAGGATGTCCAGCGCACTGGGGATTTAGATACTAAGTGGGAAATTCCCCGCCTTAGTCTCCCTCCAATAAAGAAGTGGTCCCAAAGAGTCATCCAAATAAATGCCCTGATTTTAGAGTATAATTTGAGGGCAACTAATGGTAGAACTAAATCAGATCCCATGGGCGCCCCCACTTTTACTACAACCAGGGTGCCTTCGCGCATCGACTATATCTTGCTGGACGTAGGGATATGGGTCGATCTCATCGACATGGAAGTTATCTCAAGAAGAGAAAGCGACCACAACCCCTTGTCCATGCAATTTTTTCGCAATTCAGACCTTACACAAACTGAGTATGTTAGCACCAGGAGGCCCTGTATGAGGGAAATTGTGCCCTCTAACTGTAATCGGCGCCTTAAATGGCCCAAAGTTGCCAAACGAGAATTGTCTCTGGACGGCATCAGGAAGATTATGGATGCCAGTATTGCAATTCTCAACGGTGTTCCCAATACTCTCCCTGTACCTGCTCATTCCTCAAAGCTTAAAGAAATATATCTTTTAACTGTGGATAAGGTGGGTGAGTTTTTTCAGGCTAAAGATAAAGGGGGCTGTAAGCAATTTTCCCCAAAGGCCGAAAACCTATGGTACTCTGATGATTGCAGGAAAAGGAGGCAGGACCTATCGAGAGCTTTAAAATCCAAGGTCCAGATAAATATTGTCACCGCAATCAAATCGTACTATAGGTCTATCAATATAGCAAAACGAGGTTGGGAAGAAACCCACTGGAAAGAACTTAAATCCGCTGCCCAAATGAAAGACGCAACTCTATTTTGGGACCTCATTAATGTTAGCACGAGGAGGGGGGCTGACCCAATGTCGAATCATATAGCAGGGCGAGAATGGTGCGACCATTTCCAGAAACTGTACGGCGAAGGGCCCGTACCATTGGAGCAAGGGAGTAATCCAGAGCCAATTGTACTCCCACTTGAGGGAGAGCAGTTTGGGCTCATTGAGGTACAAGCAGCCATTGCTCTGATTGTGCCCGGTAAAGCAGCCGAACCTGATGGTCTCCCAGGAGACCTTATGCTCCATGAAAAAGATCTCTGGGCCCAATTTATTTGTAGATCTTTAAATCTTATAGCGAATGGCCACCCTGTACCAGATTTCTGGAAAAGGGCGGAGGTGGTGACTATCTTTAAGAAGGGGGATAGAGAGAACCCTGCCAACTACAAACCGATTAGCTTAATTGATGTCGCCCAAAAAGTGGTTGGTAGGGTCCTCCTAATGAGGATGAAAGAATGGATTGATGAGGAGGGTGTGTTGTCCCATTTTCCAGGCAGGGTTTAGATGTGGCGTTGGTACAATGGACCAGGTATTTAGACTTTGCCTGATCTACTGGAAAACTGTAATCATCGAGAAGGGTAGCCTGTACTTGGCATTTATTGATTTAAAACAGCTTTTGACCTGGTCCCCTGCTCCAAGTTATGGCAGATTTTGCTGGACCTTGGAATCCCTCCCCTGATCTTGAATCTTGTTAAACGTCTCCATGAAGATAATTTTGCTAGAGTGAGGTGGGGCGGCCAGGGACAGCTGACTGAGAAAATAGCAGTCCAGAGAGGGGTCCAACAGGGTTGTGTATTGGCGCCGACCCTCTTCTCTCTCTATATAAATGGGGTGGCGGACCATTTGAGAGAGGACATGGCCGATGCCCTAACCCTGTGTGGGGAAAAAACACCGACTTTACTTTTTGCGGATGATACCCTCCTGATCTCAAAAAGCCCCATGGGCTTGCAGAACCTCCTTGATCGATTCACTAAGTTCTGTGAAGCCAGAGGCCTGGTAATTAATACATCCAAAACCAAGTTAATGGCTCTGGCACCATCAAAAAGCTTCAGGAACAACATCAAGTTGAATGACTGCCCTTTGGAGCTTGTGGAGGCATTTGACTATCTAGGGGTAAGGTTGAATAACAAAATGAAGTGGTCTCCCCATCTGACAAAAATGCTTTTAAACCATAAACGGATTTCAGGAGCCATAGCCAGGCACCAGAGACTCTCCTATAGCCGGCCCGTAGCCCCAGCTTTTAAAGTATACGAGGGCAAGGCCTTGCCTGCGTGTCTTTATGGGGCGGAACTGTGGGGTTTCGAAAATCTTTCTGAGCTAGTAAGATCTGAGAATAAATTCTATAGAGATTTAGTCTCGCTCCCTCTGTCGACCCCCCTAGTTCCGCTCCGCTACGACCTTGGGAGACACCCTATAAATGAAGTGGCAAGGCTGCGCCCCCTGCTATACAGGACCCGGCTTAGGAGGTCTTCTGATTTAAGCCACTATGCCTCTGGCCTAACCGAATTGTTACATCTGGGTGCAGGCTATAAAATTGGCTGGGTGTCCAATTTGAAAAAACTGGTGGGTGCAATCGGTTTGGACTCGGCATGGGAGAGCCAGATGCCTCCGCCTAAGCATCTAGTAAAAAAGCTGTACTGGGACTGGGTTTCTGCTACTGCTAGTAAGAACCAGAACGGTATTTTGTCTGAGAGATTCCTAGATGTTAAACCTGTCCCCAGATTGGAACCTTTCTTGGACCTCATTGAGTCCCCGGGAGATAGGGTGCTTTACCTAAAATTTAGGTACGGCACACTTCCTCTCCGCGATTTTCAAAGAGGCTGGAGTGACCAGAAGGAAAATGATATGGGCTGCCCAGGCTGTGCTTCCCCCATGGAATCCATTGCACACTTTATGTTTGCTTGTAGGGCATATAGTCAAGTGAGGTCAAGGTGGTTAAAACCAGTCTGTATCAATCTGGGTTGTTCATCCTATAGGGTGTGTGAGAAGTTGGCCTGGTATATGATGCTCACTAGTTAAAGTGATCACCTTGTACCATGCCAAGCAACCCTTATGGTGTGGTTGTAAGTCAACCTTTTCGGACTAGCTGCCCTAGTGGTAGCGTAGGCTAAGCAGTCTTTGAGGCTAAACTCGTGAAGCGTGTTAAGCCAGCTGTTTTACCAAATGCAACCCCCTTTTATACCAATGAAAGGACACCACACAGATATATATTCAAAATATATATGTATTTATTTCTCAAAGTAACCCCTAGTCTCTTTATGAGCACAGGAGCACAAATCGTCAAACAAGATTATCACAGAATACACAGAAGTTGCACGTTATATGGATAGGCCCTGGTGGCCACTCAAACCATATACTAAAATAGTGGTATAAGTACCACGAACAGAAAAGGGAAAAGGCCTAGGGCCTCTAGAATCGCTGGGCCTACAAGGAGCTAACGTCAGTTAGTGACCAGGAGGTCCACGGGTGGCGTGTGCAGTGCAAATAGTCACACGCGTGCTCCCATAGGTTTCAATGGGTGCGTAAAAAGTACAAAGTTACTGCAAAGGAGATCTTCCGGGTTGACTAGGAACTTAAGATTTGGAACACAGGCACTAGAGATGTATTACTACACATGGGCACCGGAGTACCAGCTTTACCTCACCCACAGGAAGCGGGTGCATAGGCCTCGAAGTGCGTCGGGTTTCTTCTATCTGTTCCGTGGCGCTTGAAGACAAAGATGCTGCAGGCGGTCGGTCCGGGAGAGATACAGTGGATCCAAGAGTGGATCGGAGATGTTGAAGACCTGTAAGCAGAGGGGACAGTGTTCACAGTCACTAGCCAGTGACCAGCGTGGCACCAGGTGGGTACCAGGCGATGTCGGGTGCAAACAGGTGATGAGGGGTAGCTTGTCTCCGCAGCCACGTGGTCCCTGAAGGTCGACGACGTCCAGGAGTCGGCTCACGAGCTGTCCCACGCAGGCTCTCGCTGTCGGCGGTGTCGGCGACTTGATCGAAGCAAACAAGCCTTGGCAAAAGCAATTGTAGGAGGATTCGGAAATCAGCTGTTGGTTCTGACCAGCAAGGTCAGAGGGATTGCTCCTTTGGAGGGGAGCAAGGGCCAGTCTGGAGCAACCAGACCAGCGGTGTTTGTCGTAGATTTCGTCGCCAAGATGGCCACTAGCCAGCGGGCCAGCAACCGGTTAGGCGCGTCGAGTGGCAAAATGCAGAAGGGCCCCACGCAGATCGTGGAGATGCTGGAGGGCTCACCTTTGGTGCAGATGCTGCTCGAGGGTTGGGCTTCTCAGGACCCAAAGCACAACTTGGAGGGAGCCTCGGTTGTTGCACTTGTCAGCTTGTCGTAGTCGTTCCAAGCTGGCTGGCTCCACGTGTCTCGGTGCCTCCACGGGTCTCCTCTTTTCAGGGACTGTGGATCGGGCGGTGAGAGGTCTGGAGGTCCAGGTCTTGTCAGTCTCTGGGCTCGGGCTCCGGCGGGAGGCGGCGGCAAAGCAGACGTTGATGCGCTGGATGGTGCTTGCGTTAGCAAGGTGGTCACTCCCTGACCACAGGGGAGATTTTCTTCAGTCTTCTGTGCAGCAGAATGTCGAAGTTCCCGTCTTCTTCTTAGTTTCAAGTTGATTCCAGGATGTCTGAAGTCTTAGGACACAGCTCCTACCTTTAAGCGGATTCTAGGGGCCGGACTACCTGCTAGGTCCCTCCCTATGGGTGGGACCAGGAAGGGGGGTGGTTACACCCCCAATCCTTTGTCCAGCTCGCCCCAGGCCCGGGACTGGTGTGCCCCAGGACCGGTTTGAACTGGCATATGCACCGAGGCTCCTTGTGAGCCACAGGCATGTCTGGTTTCTTTCAAGCCCTACCTGACCAATACACAAAATCCTGTCTGGGGTGGTGCACGCACCTCCCCTGGCAGGAAACCCTTTGTCCACACCTCCCAAGCTGGAAGGACTCCCAGCAGCAGGAGGGCAGACTTGTGTCTGTGGTGGCAGCATCCATTTTGTGGAGCTGAGGCTATGTCTGATTTTACCCGGGTTTCAGGTACTGTACATGTCGTGTCCCTCTAGAAGGGTGGAATGCTAACCCCGTCGCCAGAATTGGCGAGGGGTTAGTATTCCAATTCGTATGACACCTTACTCGACATGTTTTGATAAAGCCAAACCAAAGATAGCATTTAACCGCGAGGTTCATAATGCACTTAAGAGTATATGGTATGACGATATCTGGAAACAGTAGAAGGAAGTCGTTCCGACCACTGCAGACAGGCTCAGCTCATGCCAGAGCACCATCTCACATGGAACCAAGCACTCTGCCTTCAGGATTGTTAAGGCCTGCCATAGGAGTGACTTATAGGTTACCAGGTGTCCCATTTAAGGTTAGGTATAGGTATACTACACCTAAGTAAGAGGTGATTACACCAACTTACCCCAGCTGAGTGATCAGCCAGTTGTGTCAGATTGTTAGGCCAAGCCTGGGGTGGCATAATACATGCTGCAGCCCCTGGCAGGCCTTGGGTACACCCATGCCCTGGGTACCTAGTGTACACTGGTACAGGGGCTGACAGGGTGATCCACTTCCAATTGGTTATGTACCTAGGGTACATGGAGTCCATTTTACAGAGAGAGCAGATAGCCTGAGAGCCTGAATGGCAGGATCTCAGGCCAACTAAGTCGAAAAACCAGCTAGACACTAGGCAAAAATTTGGGGGTAACCATAGTCAGATATCCACCTTCCTACACAACCCCCCCCCAAACGAAGGGAGATAAGGCTGACCTTGACCAGGTAAGCCTATATTGCCCAAGTGGCCATATAAGGAGGAACCAGCACTGGCATGGTTACCCCCTGTCTCATGGTCCACTAAGCAATCCCTCACCCTAAGGGTATCAGAGGGTCTCCACCATAGGGAATCTCTACCTTTGGTGTGTCTTGGCAAAGTAAAAGGCTGGTGTTGAGATGGAGTACTGAAGTGAGTGTCCTCAAAGTGAGGCCTCAGCTTCCTCCAATCATCCTCCACCATGGATGCCTTTCTTTCCTTAACTGAGTTGCACTGTGCTCTCAGGGTCAGCCTCTGGCTACCTAAAGCTGGAGGCTGGGTCCCTTTTGTGGGCTTACTGGAGAGACAGGTCAGGTCTGGGGCCCTAAGGTCCCATGTTTGCCTGTGCCCAACAGAATCCCTCTGGGGGAGGTCCCTAACTACCTGTAAAGGAGATCCCTCAGGAATGTTTTTACCCATCACCTGGCTAGGACTACTAGCCAGGCAATCCTCATTCTTTTGATGGGGGGGTTCTTGTGGACAGGGGCCCTCTGGGGGTCCACTGGCCTCCCTGACCTCTGCAGCCCTGGGCTGACTGAGGCAGGGTAGAGAGAGGCAGGCTACCTGCACCAGACTGGGTCCCACCTTGGAAGGGGCCACTGACATCAGAGGCTCTGCCAGGCCAGGCCTGGCTACCTCTGGGGCAGTTCCTTCACAAGGGGTGAGGTCAGCTCCCTGAGGAGGCTGACTTTTTCCTAATGCCTGGGGAGAGGGAGACTTTTCTTCCTCCCCACTACTCTCTGTTTGTGTGGAGTGATCCATAGTTTCAGGCTTCACTACACCTATGTCAGTCTGAGTATAGGCTGAGACCATTACAGCCTTGCCAACCTTTTCAGGGGGGCACTCAGTTTGTGTTTGAGCTGTGACTGTCACAGCTCTGCCAGTCTCTACAGGGAAGTCTGTCTGTGCCTGGGCGGTGGCTACCACTGCCCTTCCAACCTTTTCAGGGAGGAAATCTATTTGGACAGGGGTTGTGAATGGCACAACCCCCCTACCCTTTTGTGACAGGCCTACCATTTTAGAATGGGTGTCTTGTTCAACTCCAGCCCAGGCTGAGAGTTCTAAGTCATTCCCCAGTAAGCAGTCTACAGGCAAGGTTGGGGACACTGCTACCCTTTTAGGGCCAGTGACCCCTCCCCAGCTGAGACATACCTCTGCCATGGGATGACTGTTTTGTTTGCCATCAATGTTAGTCACCTGGTAGGAGAAACCAGGCAAAAGCTGCTCAGAGGGAACTAGCCAATGGGCCACCATTGTGATGCTAGCTCCAGTGTCTCTGTAGGCCTCAGCTTTTGTACCATTGATGTAGGGCTCCTGTCTGTACCTACCCAAAGTGTTGGGACAGGCAGTGAAGTTGGCAAACCCCATGCCACCATCACAGACAAGAGTGGTTGCTGTAGGGGAATTGGCTAAGCCAGGGTCCCCCTGTGTTCCCCAAGTAAACCCACCCAGATTTCTGGGGGCACTCCCACCACCTGGGGGATTACTGCTGACAGTAATAGGTGGTGTGACAGGAGTAATTGGAGGAACAGTTTTGTTTTTAGCCCTTGGGCAACCGCTGTCAGTTTTCCAATGCCCAGGAGTTTTACACTCATGGCAGTAGGGCTTTTTAGCTGTGGTAGAGGAGGGAGCTTGGGACCCACCACCCTGTGTGGAGTTTTGGGGCCCTGAGGAAGAGTTCTCTTTTGCTTTATCCCCACCCTTCTCTTGAGGCTTGGTGGTATCTTTCTTTTGGTCACCACCCTGATTCTTAGGCCTGATCCTGGTTCTGACCCATTTATCTGCCCTCTTTCCCAATTCTTGGGGAGAGGTCAAATCTGAGTCTACCAGGTGTTGATGGAGGAGCTGGTTTTGACAGTTACTTAAAATCTGTTCTCTCATCATCAAATTGTACAATCCTGTATAATCAGATACCTTACTTCCCAGCAACCAACCCTCCAAAGCCTTAGTGGCACATTCAACATATTCAGACCAGTCCTGAGTCTGTGTCTTTTGGGTGTCTCTGAACATTAACCTGTACTGTTCAGTGGTTAAGCCTAACCCATCTACCAGAACACTCTTCAGGACTCTGTAATTTCTGACATCCTCTTCTCTAACAGTGAGGAGTCTGTCTCTGCCTCTTCCTTCAAAGGAGAGCCAGAGGATTGCTGCCCACTGGTCTTCAGGAACCTGCTGTACTTTGCAGGCTCTCTCAAGAGCAGTTATCCATTTGTGGATATCATCCCCACTTTTGTAGGGGGGCACAACCTTAGACAGGTTTCTATTATCAAAGACCCTATCTGTGTCCTTAGGGACAATGCTGCCACCAGTGGGTATAGACCCACTCTCTCTAGGTTGCCTAGCCTTGTTCAGTTTTTCTTCCATCAGGGCTACTTCTAGCTCCTGCTTCCTGATCCTCAGCTGGGCTTCCTGCATTCTGGCCTCATGTTCCCTCCTCTGAGGGGTGGTCATCCTTTTCCTGGAGTGACCTTGAGAGCCTCTAGAGCCATGAGAAGCATTGGAGTCACCTGAGCGATTCCTTTGCCTCCCAAGCCCTGTGTTAAGTCCACTGGGGAGATCCAATGGGGTAAACCCATTGTCAGTCCCCAATAGCCTTAGTTTAGCTGGGCCAAGTATAACACTTGGCACTGGGCTAGTTCTCCCTTCATCATCACTACTTTCTGTATCAGCCCCTTTATCACTCTCATCCTCTGTGGTATTATTGCCATCTAAGGGGTGACTATTGGAACTGGGTACCTCTGTAGTATCTTCAGAAGGGGGGCCTCCTGTTCCTGACCCTAAGGGGGCTAACTGGGAAGCTTTCTTGAGTGCTCTCTGATTCTCATCATTCTGTAAGAGCTCTCTGAGCTCAGCAGAGTTTGGGTTCTTGGGCTGTTTAAGGCCTCTAAGAGTTGCCAAATGCCTGAGCTCATTCTGATTAAGGGTAGCAAAGCTGGATGTTGCCCTCTGGGGGTCACTCTCAACAGAGATGGGTACAGTGGACCCCTCTGCCCCGGCCATTGCTCTTAAGTGTGGGTGGATGTGTTGCAATCTACCTACACTTGTGTTTACCTACTAAACCTATCTAGTAGTTGTAGTCAGGGTGTGCTACTCCCTTTGCTCTACAACAACTAAGTTCAGTAGAACTTATGTATATCTAATCTTGTTTTATATGTACCTACAGGTACCTATGTGATCTTTCAATTGGTAACCAAGAGATTACAATGGTAAAACACAGCAAGCTCAAATCCAACCGCTGCTCACCAATATGAGAAGTTGGCCTGGTATATGATGCTCACTAGTTAAAGTGATCACCTTGTACCATGCCAAGCAACCCTTATGGTGTGGTTGTAAGTCAACCTTTTCGGACTAGCTGCCCTAGTGGTAGCGTAGGCTAAGCAGTCTTTGAGGCTAAACTCGTGAAGCGTGTTAAGCCAGCTGTTTTACCAAATGCAACCCCCTTTTATACCAATGAAAGGACACCACACAGATATATATTCAAAATATATATGTATTTATTTCTCAAAGTAACCCCTAGTCTCTTTATGAGCACAGGAGCACAAATCGTCAAACAAGATTATCACAGAATACACAGAAGTTGCACGTTATATGGATAGGCCCTGGTGGCCACTCAAACCATATACTAAAATAGTGGTATAAGTACCACGAACAGAAAAGGGAAAAGGCCTAGGGCCTCTAGAATCGCTGGGCCTACAAGGAGCTAACGTCAGTTAGTGACCAGGAGGTCCACGGGTGGCGTGTGCAGTGCAAATAGTCACACGCGTGCTCCCATAGGTTTCAATGGGTGCGTAAAAAGTACAAAGTTACTGCAAAGGAGATCTTCCGGGTTGACTAGGAACTTAAGATTTGGAACACAGGCACTAGAGATGTATTACTACACATGGGCACCGGAGTACCAGCATTACCTCACCCACAGGAAGCGGGTGCATAGGCCTCGAAGTGCGTCGGGTTTCTTCTATCTGTTCCGTGGCGCTTGAAGACAAAGATGCTGCAGGCGGTCGGTCCGGGAGAGATACAGTGGATCCAAGAGTGGATCGGAGATGTTGAAGACCTGTAAGCAGAGGGGACAGTGTTCACAGTCACTAGCCAGTGACCAGCGTGGCACCAGGTGGGTACCAGGCGATGTCGGGTGCAAACAGGTGATGAGGGGTAGCTTGTCTCCGCAGCCACGTGGTCCCTGAAGGTCGACGACGTCCAGGAGTCGGCTCACGAGCTGTCCCACGCAGGCTCTCGCTGTCGGCGGTGTCGGCGACTTGATCGAAGCAAACAAGCCTTGGCAAAAGCAATTGTAGGAGGATTCGGAAATCAGCTGTTGGTTCTGACCAGCAAGGTCAGAGGGATTGCTCCTTTGGAGGGGAGCAAGGGCCAGTCTGGAGCAACCAGACCAGCGGTGTTTGTCGTAGATTTCGTCGCCAAGATGGCCACTAGCCAGCGGGCCAGCAACCGGTTAGGCGCGTCGAGTGGCAAAATGCAGAAGGGCCCCACGCAGATCGTGGAGATGCTGGAGGGCTCACCTTTGGTGCAGATGCTGCTCGAGGGTTGGGCTTCTCAGGACCCAAAGCACAACTTGGAGGGAGCCTCGGTTGTTGCACTTGTCAGCTTGTCGTAGTCGTTCCAAGATGGCTGGCTCCACGTGTCTCGGTGCCTCCACGGGTCTCCTCTTTTCAGGGACTGTGGATCGGGCGGTGAGAGGTCTGGAGGTCCAGGTCTTGTCAGTCTCTGGGCTCGGGCTCCGGCGGGAGGCGGCGGCAAAGCAGACGTTGATGCGCTGGATGGTGCTTGCGTTAGCAAGGTGGTCACTCCCTGACCACAGGGGAGATTTTCTTCAGTCTTCTGTGCAGCAGAATGTCGAAGTTCCCGTCTTCTTCTTAGTTTCAAGTTGATTCCAGGATGTCTGAAGTCTTAGGACACAGCTCCTACCTTTAAGCGGATTCTAGGGGCCGGACTACCTGCTAGGTCCCTCCCTATGGGTGGGACCAGGAAGGGGGGTGGTTACACCCCCAATCCTTTGTCCAGCTCGCCCCAGGCCCGGGACTGGTGTGCCCCAGGACCGGTTTGAACTGGCATATGCACCGAGGCTCCTTGTGAGCCACAGGCATGTCTGGTTTCTTTCAAGCCCTACCTGACCAATACACAAAATCCTGTCTGGGGTGGTGCACGCACCTCCCCTGGCAGTAAACCCTTTGTCCACACCTCCCAAGCTGGAAGGACTCCCAGCAGCAGGAGGGCAGACTTGTGTCTGTGGTGGCAGCATCCATTTTGTGGAGCTGAGGCTATGTCTGATTTTACCCGGGTTTCAGGTACTGTACATGTCGTGTCCCTCTAGAAGGGTGGAATGCTAACCCCGTCGCCAGAATTGGCGAGGGGTTAGTATTCCAATTCGTATGACACCTTACTCGACATGTTTTGATAAAGCCAAACCAAAGATAGCATTTAACCGCGAGGTTCATAATGCACTTAAGAGTATATGGTATGACGATATCTGGAAACAGTAGAAGGAAGTCGTTCCGACCACTGCAGACAGGCTCAGCTCATGCCAGAGCACCATCTCACATGGAACCAAGCACTCTGCCTTCAGGATTGTTAAGGCCTGCCATAGGAGTGACTTATAGGTTACCAGGTGTCCCATTTAAGGTTAGGTATAGGTATACTACACCTAAGTAAGAGGTGATTACACCAACTTACCCCAGCTGAGTGATCAGCCAGTTGTGTCAGATTGTTAGGCCAAGCCTGGGGTGGCATAATACATGCTGCAGCCCCTGGCAGGCCTTGGGTACACCCATGCCCTGGGTACCTAGTGTACACTGGTACAGGGGCTGACAGGGTGATCCACTTCCAATTGGTTATGTACCTAGGGTACATGGAGTCCATTTTACAGAGAGAGCAGATAGCCTGAGAGCCTGAATGGCAGGATCTCAGGCCAACTAAGTCGAAAAACCAGCTAGACACTAGGCAAAAATTTGGGGGTAACCATAGTCAGATATCCACCTTCCTACAGGGTGGCTCTACGTATTTTAACATACGAGACATTAATCTCCAGCGTATTCTGTGGTACAGCAAAGTTTCTTGGAAACGCATGGAGGATAAGACAAAAGCTTATCAAAATGAAATAATCGATAAATAAGTCTGTTGTGAGCTAACCTCATTTTATTTCAGCTGATGTGGCTGGGTTTTAATGTACTGTAATCTGTCCACTGTATTACTTTTATCATGTATGTCATGTTTTTCATCGAATGTATAGTATGGCTACATTGGGGAAAGTGGCCACCAGTTCATTATACTGTACAAAGTGTGTAAATATTGAAGAGCCTTTTTAACTTGTTTTATACATTTATGATGTTTTTCTACATCGAATAAAGTTATTCGTATCGGAAATGCTAGCCTATGGGAGAAATAGTTAAAAACGAATATAAGAGCTTTTCACTACCAGGAGATATTAATCTTAAATGTGCATGTCTAACTTTTTAAATACACTGCACCGTACTCTCTTTGCTGTCCAAGGCCTATCCTAGGGGTGACTTATATGTGTTAAAAAGGAAGGCCTGGGGGATTGACTAAATGTTTATTTTGCCAGGTCAAAATGGCATTTTAAAGCTACACACTCATGATGTAATGCCAGGTCTGAGACATGTTTAAAGGGCCACCAAAGTGGGTGGCAACATCAGTGCTATGTGCTCACTAGTTGGATTGAATTCACAGGCCCTGAGCATAGGCAGTGCCACTTTACTAGAGACTTACAAGTACATGAAATATGCTAATTTGTAATAAGCCAATTCTGCCATGTTTTAAGGAGAGAGCACAAGCACTTTAGAACTGGTTAGCAATAGTAAAGTGCACAGATTCCTAAGGCCAGTAAAAGTGAATTCAGCAAGAATGTGGAGGGTAAAGGCCAAATGCTTGGGAGTGACTCTGCAAAGAGGGTCAGGGTTAACAGGGGCTGTAAGAAATTTGGTGATTTTACATCCATAATGATCTTATTACTGGGAATCAAGTTCTCCAATGTACTACTCGTCTCTCTCGGGGTAGGAAAGCAGAGGAATACAAGGCCTATTCGGGGGAGGCGGTTTGGGTTAGCAATCCCAGTACACTGGCATGCAACAACAGCACTCACTAAATTATTGTCTAGTCAATGATTTTTCTTTTATAAAGGACAAGTAAACACACACTACTAAATACCATGCATTAAATTGCAAATGTATACATTCAGGTAGATGCAAATACCTTTGTTGACGCCCTTAGTTCACATTACACAAAGCCCTAGTGGGTGCTGAACCCCAAAATAACACTCCCCCACAACCTGTACCAGAAGCAAAATCACAATATAAATGTATATTATTTTAAATAATGCAGGTCCATTTTTTTTTCAGGGAGTTACCACATTATTAACAATAACCATGTTATACTTTTGTAATGTTACACATAATAGGGAATGCCAGAATGTTTAAGCCAGGCCTACTGACGTTGTTAGGGTGTCACCTCATTAATAAAAATTGCACCACATGTTATATTTCAATAGGATGTCACAATTTAAATTAGTAGAACCAGTTCTACTCATGGACATTCAATATAATTGTAAATATTTGTTGTTTATTATCCATATTGTCAATAAAACATTTGAATGGAAAACACATATTCCTCTTGTAGCTATAGGACCAATCACAAGAGGGTTTCACACTCCAGAGCCCAATAGCAAATGCTCCAGCTCTGGGAGTGCTTAAATTAAATAAAGGAACACCTATGCTAGGGGGTTATGCTCATAAAGCTACAGAAGACTTAGGGTTCATTTTACTAAGACCTTCCAGGTGGCTGCTGCACCTCATGAATACTCCCACAATACCTGAATATACCATAGGTGATGCCCCACAAGCATAAGAAATAATGAAAAGCAACCTGTGCAGGGCATTATGGGGGTGCTCCGAAGCAAGGCATAATTAATGAGCAGGTTCTGCGACTTTGTTCTATGTCCTGTTGAAGTTTCTTTTTTTTAACTAGGGGTGCGCTGGTCCCAGCTGCAGCCTGTGGGACACTTGATAGCTATGAATACCCTCACCATGTCAGTACCACCTCAATGTAGTCAGGCAAAGAAAGCACACAATCAGAGGTGAGCATGCTTAAAATATCATGCTCCAAGTGCCTTAAAGTACAGACCTGCAAATTAATTTGGTGTAATTCAAAATGTTGAAAGTTTCACAAGGTGCAATACTGAGAACAGGGTTGACCACGCCTACAATGTCATAATATTCAGCAAGGAGTAGTTAAATGACTCTCAACTGTGTCCAGGAATGTGTTTATTAAAACGTTTTAATATGACACTTTTACTATTTTGATCCATTAATAGCCCAGACAGAGTCCTGAAAGACTATGAGAGGCAGAAAGATGTGAGAGAGGGCGGTGATGCAAAAGTGAGGGTGCAATACACAGACTTTATATGCTTAAAACAGTCTAATATAAGCCTACTGGAAATATTGCTAATGGGAAGAAGCTATATACCGTGTATTACTTCTCCTTTGAATTAAATATATGCTTTACAGCACTCAATGTGGAAAAACGTGTTTTGTAAACACAGGTTTTTTCAATTTTGGGAGTCAGGCAGTTAAATAAACACTGATAAGCACTGATTTCAAAAGTATTTGGAAAACACTGAGAAACACCACTGAAATGCACCAAACATAACCACTGAAAATAAGACAGCTTACGCTAGTGAGACTTGGCATCTCTCTGTGTACTCCCACAGTGGCAGGAGCAAGCTTTTCTGGCTTCACCCACGGGTGCGAGCTGTGCAGTTTACTCTGCTGCAGGGCAGCAGAAGAACTGTGTGCCCTTCCCCCTAAGGTACTGGAACTACATGCCATGCATACAATTGCTCACCTTCCTCTTTGCTTTAGCCCTTGGGTTCCCAAAAATAAACTCTATGTTGTCCTGACACCTCCGGTCTTGGCCCTCCCTGGGGGAGGTTCCTCAGGATATGGCAAAGAGGTGTAGACCTGCTTTTGTTTTTTTTATTTATACAGAGCAAAACTTCAAAACTGAATACCTCTGGCGCCATTGGGCTAATTTCATTCATCTTTGGCTTGTTTTGGACCTGGTTGCTAGGCCAGGGTCATATCTTTTAGGCCCCTTGGCCTCTGAAGGGGTGCATTTTGGAGGGAGATGGATTTTCTTGCTCCCGCTCCATATTTCTCCTCTGCCTGGCTCCTGGTGCTCCTTTCATACTGGTGGGGATTACTTGCAGAGCCCCTCTGCATCCAGCCAGCAGAATATCCTCTTTGCAGCCCTCCCTAGGCCCAGAACCTCCTGGAATCTTGAAGGGCACCCAGGGGTCAGTCAAGGCCAGGTCCATTACTAAGTAGTCCTCAGTGGGGATAGAGGTGAGCACCACAGGCACAGGATACACCCCTTCTAATTCTGGGGATCAGCTGGAGTTACAGTCTTTCATCAGGTGGCTTCTCCTTCCAGTTGGGCATTCCTCTGCCATTGCCGGTTCCGGCTCCAGGTGCTTCTTAAATGTCCCTCCCTTGTGCAGAGATTTTGAAGAGCATGGGAAAAACATATATTGGTGCAATCAAAAGGCATCTTTCACCCTAGATTTTTTTATTGACAAATGCATAGTGCACATTCTGTGAAAGTAAATCATTGTAACTCTCTGATTTGGGAGACTTTACACATGGTTCCAGGATTATCTGAGATGATCTTTCAGGGTTATTGAGTTATATTCAAATTCTTGGTAAAGTGACTAGGTCTTATTCATTAAGTTGTATATGTACGGTTTCAGAGGCCTAATCACAAAACGCACTGTGTTATATTATGTTATGTTATGTTATGAAGATTGTATGGCACAACTTATCACCTGTATCTATTTAAAAATCAAGATCTTCGGGGGAGGAGCCAAGCGCCGGAGCAAGATGGCTGCTTGATCTCCGGGCTCCGCCGTCACCATCCCCGGGACCTTACATCCTGCCTGTTATCCTGCCCTGCATGGCCCGCGATAGGAAATAATACGCAGAGCGGTGCCGATTGCCGAAAAGCCGAAGTCTGTGTCCCGCTCAGAAGCGGAGATATAAGCTCCGTTTGTCTGGGCCTGCTCGCGGAACTCGCGCCGGGGGCTGGAGTGCTGGTGAAGCGGCGGGGGTGCGGGGCAGAGTCGGCGACGTGGACCGGAAGTCGCCGGTTGGAGCAACGCCATTGATACCGGGGTATCGGCATACGATTGCAGTAGTGAGAGGCGCTTTGGACTCCCCCCCCGATACGAGCAAAATCCAGGACCTTCCCCTGATGTTGAGGATACTATGACACCTGGGGCACCGGATTATAAAGCCGATCAAAGTTAAATGCACAGGGTGCCTTTGGCGGCTGCGCCTCTCTGGCGGGGGAGTGCATGTGACTGTAAACATTGATGTCTGCACAATAATTGAGAGTATCGGGCGCCCCGTTGCCGGGGGGGGGGCAGCTGAGCCCGTCCCATTCTGCTACCAGCGGCTGTTTGACAGGGCCTGCCTACGAGGCTCGCGCCGGGGACCGGTGAGCCGGGAAAGCGGCTGAGGCGTGGGGCAGAGCCAGAGACACGGACCGGAAGTCGCCAGTCGGAGAAGCGCCACCAGCAACGGGGGCGCAGGAAAACAATAGTAGTGGTGAGAGGCGCCTGTGCTCCCCCCCTCGCTCCTCTGGGCCACGGCTGCCTTGGGGGCATAGAGCTGAAGTGCCAGTGACACAGCGGCGGACCATAGCGGACATTGGGCAGCGTTGAGACCCGTGGGGGTCGGCGGCCGGAGGCGCGCGGGCTACTTCGGCTCCTCTCGCCCCCGTGCGCGAGAGTGTGGAGCGGAGCCAAAACTGGCACTGGGCGACCGCTGCTGACAGCGTGAATCAGTAAGGGCATATAGGAGGTGATTTCATTCAGCCAGGGGCACAACCCGAAAGACGAAGCTGCAATATTTGCCTCCGCAACTCCGGGGGAGTGCGTATGTAGAGGGAAACCGACCCACGCAGAAACAGATCCTCCGGCCACGGAAAGCGGAAACCAGCACCAGCTGGAAAACCTAGAGGCCCGTTGGAGAAATGGCGAGTAAGACAGAGGCCGAGAAGTCCCAGCCTAGAGTTACTAAGGAGAACAGGCAGGTCCAGACCAATAAATTAGACCGCTACACGCTGCCTAAAGACTCGCCAACGGATCAGCGACATACACTGAAAGCGGGGAGGGACACCATGAGCCCCTCTTCGGAGCTGACCCTGCAGGATGTAATGGCCGCCATAGACGGGGTCAAGTCCTCCCTGGAGCATAAACTGGAATCCCTGGAACATGAGCTGGACACCGTCTCCATAGAAGTAAACCTAATACGGATAGATCTCACCAAGGTAAATGAGAAAGTCAAGTCCTTGGATATTAAGACGGCCAGCCTGACAGACGACGTGTCGCAACTCCAGCAGGAAGTCCGTGATCTTAAGGGTTTCTGCAAAATGGCTGAACGCAAGTTGGACGATTATGAAGGGAGGTCTAGACGGAATAACATCCGCATTTTGGGAGTGCCAGAAAAATCAGAAGGACCCGCGCCTGACCTCTTCGTGGAAGACCTGATTCTGAATCACCTCAAGCCTAAGGGCCTCAGAAAATTCTTCACCATAGAGCGGGTGCATAGGGTCCCAGGTGGGCGATCCAAACCCGGAGCGCCCCCGCGCCCACTGATTGCACGAGTCCTCAATTTCAGGAATAGAGACGCTATCCTGCAGTCTGCCCGAACGACATCCCCTTTACGCTACGAGAATGCCACCCTCTCCTTCTTCCTGGACTTCACTCAGCTGGTGCAGAAACAACGCAGGACCTTCCTCGCAGTCAAGAAAAAGCTCAGAGACAAAGGGATTAAGAACGCCATGATGTTCCCGGCGCATTTGCGAGTGGAGATCAAGGGGAGAGCGTGGTTTTTTGATAACCCCGAAGTGGCAGCTGACTGGCTGGAAAGTAGACACGCCCACGGATCTGAAGGGCGTAACAGAAGCGAGGAAGGAGCGCTGCAGGAACAGGCTTGAAGCCGGTGAGCGGACTTGTGGACAATGTAAACGCGGTCAGGTACGGGGGTCATGGACATAATCGGTTGGCATATGGCATCGCAGCAGTAGACTACTAAGAGACATTCAGGGGACAGTTAGCTTTTGAGCTAGGAGTCCTGGGGGTGGGGGGACGGAGGGCTGGCCACCTCCTCGTTACTACATTTAGTTATTCCTTAGGTTTAAGGTATAGGGCGACAGGCACTCTGCCAGTTTGTTATGGGTGGGCCCAGTCAGCGGGGGTGCAGGGTGGTGGGGAGTTGGGGGGATGTGGAATGTGTTTTACAGTTGAGTTTGTTATTGCATTGTGTTTTTCGACGCCATCAAATTGGTCAGCAGAGCTAGAGCGACTTCCGCAAAGACATGACAATGAGCAGTGAACGGGGTTCAGGGGTCAGAGTCCTCATTTGGAACGTAAACAGGCTGGGGGATAAACTTAAGCGGGGGATGGTCAGCCAATTCGTTAGGAGACACGCCCCGGATGTAGTCCTCTTACAGGAAACACATCTAGTCAGAAATAAATGCATGGCCTTACATAGGGGAGGGTACAAACTGGTGGCACACGCGGGAGTCACCTCATGGTCCCGAGGGGTGGGCATACTAGTTAAGAACTCATTCCCTTTCATAATACAGGCCTCGTGGACTGATGTACGAGGCAGATATGTTGGGGTTTCGGGCCAATGGGAGGGGAAGACAGCTACATTCATCTCTATATATGTTCCGCCCGGTTTACAAACAGACACCTTCAAGGATTTGGGCTCCATTTTTTTTTAACATTTCCGCTGGGTATCCTGGTAATGGGGGTGGATTTCAACATGGTGGTGGCCTGAGAGATAGACAGACACCCGCCGCGTGAACTTCGACCCGCCCAAAGGTGGCTGTCAGACTTTCTGGAAACGGTGGGGATGGTGGATGGGTGGCAGACGCACAACCCTGATAGGGCACAATACACGCATGTATCGAGCGCACACCACAGTCTGTCGCGCATTGACTACATCCTTGTCCCAGCATCGCAGGCCCATACTATCCAAGAGATTCATCATCTGGGATGGGGTATCGCTGATCACTACCCTGTGTGGCTTCGAATTAAAAAGGATTGCACAACTGTAGACAGGGTAGCCCCAATAAACCCATGGTATCTAAAAAATCCGAATATCCGTAAGAACACTATCAAGGCCTCTGATAACTACTTTCAGGAAAATGGGGGCACGGTTGATTCTGCACAGACCCTGTGGGAGGCGTACAAAACAGTCATTAGGGGAGAAGTTGTCTCCCTGATTGCCGGTAAAAAGAGGGACAGACAGACATATTTGGCGAGAGCAGAAGAGGACGTTTTGAAGTCAGAGGAGGAGATAGCCCAGGGGGTGACCCCTGAAAACCTTCACCTGTTGAAGTTGAGGCAAGACGAGTTTAATAGCATTGCCAAAGATAGAGGGAAGGCGCAGAGTAGAGAGGTAAATGGGCAGTGTGTAGGAACTAGGGGACAAAGCAGAAAAGCTGATAGCGTGGTTATACAGAAGAGAGTGGGCGTCACGGCTGGTGCCCGAGGTACAGGGGGACGGCTTGACTCCTATTACCGTGCCATCGCAGGTACGTTTGCAGATTATTACCACTCGGTATATAGTACATCCGGCAGCTACACAGAAGAAGAAAATAGCGAGATGACCAAAGACATAAGACTTCCCACACTCTCGGACGAAAATAGGGCCTACATGGAGTCCCCACTGACAGACGAGGAAGTGACGCAGGCGATCAGAGGAGTGAGTTCCAGGAAAGCCACGGGGCCCAGCGGTATTCCCGTTGAATTGTACAAGCTGAAACCTAATAAACTCGCCCCCCACATCCGTGCTATGCTGTTGGAGAGTAGAGAGAGAGGAATGCTTCCATACGACCAATGGGTGGCCAACATACTCGTCATACATAAAGAAGGCAAACCCAGAACGAGCTGCACATCGTACAGGCCAATATCGCTTCTAAATTTGGAGCCCAAAATCCTTGCAAAACTGCTAGCTACAAGACTGATTAAAGTAATCAATACGCTTGTCCACCCAGACCAGTCGGGCTTTATGCCGTATCGCAATACAGCCCTCAACCTGCGCCGCCTGCATGGAGTACTGAGTAGAACGCCTACCATACTGGAACCGGCGGCTCTGGTTTCCTTAGCTGCTACCATGGCATTTGACATGGTTGAGTGGCCCTATTTGTTTGCGGTCCGGGCAAATTCGGGCTTGGTCCAGAATTCCTGAGATGGATCCGTCCCCTATACTCCGACCCGATGGCCCGAGTGGTAGTGAGCAACTGGAAATCCAAGGACTTCCAGCTGAGCAGGGGCACTCGCCAGGGTGGCCCCCTGTCGCCGCTTCTCTTTGCGCTGGCTCTCGTACCGCTGGCAGCCTGGATTAGGCAAGACCGATCTATCCGAGGAATGAGGTGGACTCATGACTGGGAGGACAAGATCTCCCTGTATGCAGATGATATCCTGCTCTACGTCACTGCTTCCGGGGCAACCATGACCTGTCTCTTGGATGTACTAGCTATTTTTGGAAGATACTCGGGTTTTACTGTCAATTGGTCCAAGTCAGTAATATATGTACTAATGGGTGACCCGCCTGCGATACCGCCGAGTTGCCCAATACAGATTGCGCCTGATGGCTTCCGATATCTCGGGATCTATGTGACGCTGGATTCGAGACTACGTTTTGCCCGTAATCTGGACCCACCCATGCAACGACTTAAAATCGATGTTGCACGCTGGAGGTCCCTTCCTCTCTCCATGCTGGGAAGGGCGGTCCTCTTTAAGATGCTCTCCAAAATACGATGGACTTGGTCCCAATGTCCTACTTCAAGGAAATTGAGAGTCTCCAGAGGAAACTACTCTGGGATGGCAGACCCCGTATAGTGTTCTCATAGCTGACCCTCAAGTGGTACGACGGGGGTATCAGTCTCCCCGACCTTAAAAAATACTTTTGGGCGTCTCAGCTAGCGGCGATCAATCACGGGATACATTGCAGCCCAGATGATCTCGGATATGCCATGGATAGGTGGCTGCTCCCGGGGGGAGACTATACCAGGGCTTTGTATGCTAAGCCCTGTAAATTCCCATTGACTGGCCCTACCGCACACGCTGTCCAGACATGGCATGCTGTCAATAAGCACCTGAAATGGGACGGTAAATTTACGCTGTCCACGCCGCTATGGAATTCGGAGAAACTAGGGAGCCTCTGGAAAGCCAAGGGTTTTGATAAGTGGGATCTTATCGGGATCTCAAGAATCAAGGACATTTGAGGGAAGGGCACGGTTCTGCCATTTGCATCCCTTAAAACACAATACAGCCTGATGGACACTGAATATAACCGTTATCTCCAAATCCGCCATGCGTTACTTGCACAGATCCCTAGGGACGAGACGCTCCCAGAGGCCTCCCCACTGGAGGCTAGAGTGCTGGACGGACACATCCCAGAGAAGACCATTTCCCTTATTTATAGGAAGTTAATTAACAACATGGATGATACACTACAGATTCTGAAGGGAAGTGGAACAGTGAAGGCCTAGAGCTGGATGACGAAGACTGGCAAGAGGCAGTCTCCTCCCCGAGGGTAGTGGCAACCCAGGCCAGGCTTAGACTAGTGCAGCTTAAAATACTGCACAGGACATATGTAACGGGACCCGGACTGGTTCGCATAGGACGGGCAGAAAGTGGAGAGTGTATACGGGGGTGTGGAGAATCAGGGACATTTATCCACATACTGTGGAACTGTCAACGGATAGAAGCATATTGGAGAGACATCCACCACACAATGCGGTGAGTCCTAGGGGTCGATATGCAGCCAGAGGCGCGGAGATGCATACTAAATGTCTGGGAGCCTACAGACCTCAACACGTACACTAAGCAGTGGGCTACACTGGCGTTTATGATAGCAAAAAGGAAAATTGCACAGTTGTGGGGCGCTGGTCGACCACCCCTATTGGGGAGGTGGAAGGAAGATCTAGATTGGTGCATGTTTAGGGAAAAATCAGTTTTTGTAGCCAGGGGATGCCCCGGGAAGTGGAGCAAGATATGGGGAGCCTGGAACCAGTATAGAGGTGATATCTGTCCCCCACCTTGTCAGCAAACCGATGAAGAGACTCTTGATACCCCCTAACCGCATAGACATGATAATTGTAACATATTTTGAAATGTATAAATTATTACCGAGGGATGCTGAAGTCGCCTGCTTGTACGTAATCGATGTGTCTCAGTCGAAATGGTTTAATAAAAAGAAATATAAAAAAAAATTTAAAAATCAAGATCTTCAGCTCCGTGCAAAAGTTGAGGAGTGGAGTGATGGTCCACAGCTGTTCACAGCAGGCAGTACGCTAAGGGGCAGATTTACAAGCCCCTTGCGCTACTTTTGCATCACATTTAACATGGGAAAAGTGACCCAAAAGTGGCACAAGGGGCTTGTAAATATGCCCCTAAGAGTCCTTCCACAGGTCCACAAAGTGAACTAAAGAGTTGGTCTGAGGGTATTATGGTTCTTGGCCATATTGTTCTGGCAGTGTATATTTCCCAGCACCCACAGCACAGTCTCACACCATTGAATAACATTTAACATTTGATTCAGATTCAGTTGTTTAATGTTTTGTTGCACCATAAAGATTGGCACATGCTTTCTGTTATGAATCACCTGGAGCACCCCGGGGGAGAATGTGCCCCTTCATGCAGAAACTGCATTATAACATTTGTAAAAGCTCAACGCTTTCTTTCTAATATGAAGCGCCAGCTTGAGATCATATCTGGTGTCTTCCTGCATAATTTGCCAAAATCTAGCAGAACTTAGGCAAATGTCAGTGGCCATGGTCAGTGGTGCAGTTACTATTTATACCGCGCCCACCCTGGAAAGCAAATTTTGCCTCAAGAGCTTTGTTGAAACACGTTCCCCACTCCACTTCACTTGCCTAATTGCTATATCGTCAGGCGTCACACACCAGAGTCTAGACCTGCCTTCAATTCCTTCAGAACAACTGCCTTTTCTCAGGGTAGCAGCTAACCAGCAATGAATTAACTCTAAGGAAACAAAAAAATGATCAGAATCAATCATCAGGACTACCATTCAGATTTAAATTACTGTTTATGTTTTGGAAAAGCTATGCAATTCTAGCCAAAGAATTTCATTTGAACTAAAAAACACAGAACCTTCTGCAACTTGACATTCACGGGGAACATTGGCCATGTTTGATGTGGAGGCACATTTCCAAGAATCACAAAACTTTTAGGAAATTGAAAACCTTCAAAACCATCAGTGTAAATTAAAAGATTCCACTAGGAGAAATGCAGTGTGTCATAATAAATGAGTATAGAGGGAGTTAATTCCAGCTTTTGGTGGCTAATAAAGTGCAACCTCCTGTCTTGTTTCCGTGGAAGCGGGGGATGCTTGCAACAAAGAGAGAAGTAGGGCATAAGTGTCTAGAGGTTAAGTAGAGTTGGAGTCGGTCATTGACATAGGTTGTTCCTTCATTGTCGGGGGCTTTGTAGATGAGAAGCTTGAATTTGCAACTTTTCAGGATGGGTAACCATTGCAGTTCCCAAGGTATTGCATGATTTGTATTCTTCTGGGAATGTCTAGTTTGATGCTGTCAGTGGTGTTCTGGATGGTTTGGAGTCTCTGAGTGAGATGCCGACTTATAGTGTGCTGCCGTAGTCAAGTTTGCTGGTGATGATGGCCTGGGTGACCGTACGTCTGATGTGTGTGGGGAGTCATTTGAAGATTTTGCAAAGCATTTTGAGGATGTGGCAGCAGAATGAGATCACGACATTCACTTATTATTCATTGAGAGCTTGCCATCAAGGAATATGCTGAGGTTTCTTGCATGGTCTGTGGGGTTGGGCATGGGACCTTATTTCCAAAGATCAGGACCTATGCATTATATGTGTTGAATTTCGAGCAGTTCGTTTTCATCCAGTTTGCCATTCTGGACATGCCGGTGGTGAGTTTACTCCTTGTGGTGTTGTTTGTGTCAGTAAAGTAGAGGATGAGCTGAGTATCTTTGGCGTAGGAGTCAATGTTGATGTGGGCTTGAGGTACCATGAAAACATTGAACAGGGTTAGGCTGAGGGAGGAGTCCTGGAGGACTCAACAGATGAGCTTCTTGGAGTGAAAGTAGACAGTCTGGCCTGTTATGTCCTGTTGAAGGAAGGAGGAGATCCAATTTAGGGCGAGTACTTGGACTCCTGATTTCTGAAGTCTGGCAATGAGGGTGCCATAGGAGATGGTGTTGAAGGCTGCGAGAGGTCGAGCAGGATGAGTGCAGAAGTTTTTCCTGTGTCTATGATTAAGTGAATGTCATCTATTGCTGATAGGAGGACAGTTTCCGTGCTTGCCCTTCCTCTTTTTGGCAAGCTCCTCGACCATTCTTCCAGACTCCAGGTCATCTTGACTAGCCTCTCAGGCTGCCTTGTACCCTGTGGTCAGGCACACCCACTCAGGCAACCCTACCATCTCCAAGTAGGGCCTGATCTCCAACTCCTTCCAGGAGTTATGCTCCAGGTCATTGCCAAGCAGACAACTCACAGGCATGGATGAACTCACAGCTACCGTCAAGGAACTTGAGACCAGCCCCTACATTCAAAGGGGACCAGAGCCACTGTGTTGTGGCTTTCACTGTTGTCAGTTGCAACAACCTGGCAGAACACATTAGGGACTACTGCTCTGAGGACGCCAGATTACACTGCATGGTGGTTATGCTGGCTCCCGTGTCTCTCTGAGCCTCCACACTCTGCTCATTGATGGTGACCCACTGTCTGTACTTTAGAGTATTAGCATCCATGTGGGTTCTCTGCACTATTGCTCCATCACCCAGGGACACTAGGGTAACCTCTACTCTGCCCCCAAACTATCTGGGACAATCTCCTCCCCAAGCACCACACTAGCCAACCCCAGTGACTGCCCACCAGCGAGGGGCTTTGCCGACTTGGGACACTTGGCATCTCCCTTGAAGTACAATTCCTGCTGCCACTCAAAGCACTTCAGGGATGCCTTCCCTGCAGACCTTCTGCCAGGGAACCATTTCTTCTTCTTCTCTCTAGGGGGATGGGAGTCCTGACCCGAAGAACTATTTTGGGGCCCTTTAGAGAACTCCTTGATTTTGTTTTTTGTACTCCCCTCCTTCTTCTGGTAAGGACTCTGGCCACCCTTGGTGTGATCCTCCCAGATACCTTCCTGTGGACCCTGATGCTGACCCAGCAGTCCGCCTCCTTAGCAAGTTCCCTGGGGTCAGAGTGCTTTCTGTCAACAAGATGGTGGCACTGATCTGGAACATAAATACTAAAACTGTGCTCTTTTCCAAACAAATTACAGCCTCTGGCAATTCTTCACCTCACCCCCCTTCACCCAACCATCCAGCGCCTTGCTAAAGGATACCTACACAATCCACCCAGGTCTGTTGGGATGACAACTGACTGTCCCCATTAGGGTTTCCTTAATGCGGGGGGGTACCTCATTCTATCATACCTCTAGGGCCAGTAGAGTGTTCCTCTCCTCATTAGGGATATGCCGCCACAGACAAGCCCCCCAATCCTCTTTAGGGATAATGTGCATCTATAGGGCAATTTCATAATCTTCAAACCATCTATCTATGTCATCTCCCACCACAAAGTCAGACACCAGACCCTTGGGTATGTGGACCCTCCTGTTAGAGGGCATTGAAGTATTGCTGCCACCAGTGGACTCAACTTGCATAGCCTTTATGTCCAGTTCCTTCAGGCTCCTCCCATGAGGCAAACGCTCCAAAGCAATCCTATCCTCCATGGCCAATTTCTTTTCCTCAAAATCCCTTTTCTCTGCTGTCATGTCCAGCTTTTTCTTATCTAAAGCCTTTGCCTTCTCCAATTAGAGCTTTACCAGTTGCAATTTCAATTCCTCTACTCCCTCCTGTCCTCAAGCTACGCTGAGGACAGGCCTCTGGATGATATGCTGCTTCCTGCCCTGACGGGAACAACCTCTTCTGGAAGGATATTAGCCCACTGTCCCACAGACAGTCTCAGATTCTCCAGAGAATCCTGGTCTATCTCCTCATCATAATCATCCAGTTCCTCCTCCTCCTCCTGTGGGGTTACAGGTACTGCATCACGAGCTTCTATCCAGGCCCTCAGCCACTCTTGCCTCTCCACCTTCCTGGTGAAGCCCTTAGTAGAATGTTCAATCCCCTTGCAGAAATCCTTGAGCTGAGCCATAGTGTAACTCAACTTTGGCCAGCTCAAAATCCATTTTTGCAGGTGCAAGTGCAGATGTATAACCTCCAGTCAGAGACATGATTTTAGGAAAAAGCAAAAATGTCAATCAGGGAGAAAAGAAAAATTAAAAGTGCCAATCAGAGAGGACAGAAAAATAAAAAAATGCCTATCAGGGAGAAATGACACAAATTGGTCTTAGGTACGGATTTGTAGTGTACACCAAATTACTGTAAGGCAATGCACACACACAAGTCCTATTCTCACAGCTGATCACCAATGTTAGTAAATGGGTCTCTAGTTGGCAGAGGTATGTACCATGTCCAAGTAGGGACGACAGTCCTAGTCAGGGTAAGTCAGATACCCACCCTATATTAACCCTTGCTCACCCTCTGGCAGCTTGACACAGAGCAGTCAGGCTTATCATTAGAGGCAATGTGTAAAGTATTTGTGCAACACTTCAAACAGTTAAACAGTGAAAACATCCCACAAAAATACATCCACACCAGGTTAGAAAAACAGAGCATAATTTACTGAATAAAACAAGACCAAAACGACAAAAATCCAATGCATAGAACAAGTGTTATGATTTTTTCTTTACTATCTGAGAATATAGTGCTTAAAAGCATAAAGCACCAACCGGGTATATCTGGCTACTCTTGACCATGTCATATCCAAAGGATCAGGCCAATTGTTATGGAGGTCAGATAAAGGGACCAACCTAGTCCTGCTGAAAAAGCACCTTGTTGCGCCATCTACAGGGCCTGATGCTTGGAGCAGAGGAGGCGATGCGTCGGTGTAGATCCCTCTAGATGTAGGTGATGCATAGGTTCCGAACTGCGCAAATCAAGATGTTTCAGTGGATTCCTCCATAGTAGATGATGTATCATCATCGAACCGTGCAGCCGGTGATGCAATGTCCTCAAAGCATGCATGCCTTCTGTTAGTTGCAGCCCAGAAAACCCACTTCTAAGGGACCAGGACTGGATTGGCACCACTTGCCAGGGCAAACATCACAATTGACAGAGTCCAAGTGCTGTAGCATGGTTGTTGGAAGCCTCTGATGTCCCTGACATGAGGCAAGCCTGAAAGTCCTTGGAGTCACTTTGGTTCTAGGGTGTAGAGTTGCAGGTCCAGTCCTTCTCACTCCCAGTCAAGGAGGGCAGAAGGCAGCAAGGCAGACACAGCAGAGAAGAGCATGAGTCCAGCAAGTTCCAGCAGAGTACAGCAGAGTGACAGTCCTTTCAGCAGACCAGCAGTCCTTCTTCCTGGCAGAGTATCCTCAGGACCAGAACTGTACTAAAGTGTTGGTGTCTGATGTCCGATATTTATACTCAGTTGTGCCTTTGAAGTGGTTGACACTTCAAGAGAGGCCTTTGAAGTGCACAGGGTCCCTGCACATCCTGCCCTGGTTCCATAATCACTACACAGGGGTGTGCAGCCCTTTGTGTGGGGACAGTCACAGCCTATCCAGGTGTAAGTGTCAGCTCCCCCTCCCATCCTGCCCAGGATGGCCCATCAGGATATGGAAGACCCATCAGTCATACCTAAGTTTCCTTTGCGTGTGGCTGGATGGATGGAGGGAATGCACAAAGCCCAGCTGTCACCCACCCCAGACGTGTATTCAGAGACAGGCAGAAGGCCATTTTCAGACTTGCAACTTAAAATCAACCTTTAGGATAGGTGGTGATTTTAAATTGTGAGTCCAAAGACACCAAACTGGGAATTTCCATCTTTTCCCAATTGGAAATTGCACTTTAAATTGTAATATGGCAATCCCAATGTTAACCTATGGGAGAGATAGGCCTTGTAGTAGTGAGAAACAAATGTAAGAGTTTTTCACCACCAGGGCTTGCAAAACTTAAAGATACATATCCAACCTTTTAAATACACGGCACCCTGCCCTTGGGGTTGTCCAGGTCCTACCTTAAGGGTGTCTTATATGCATTAAAAAAGAAGGTTTGGCCCTGGCAAGGGGGTTAACTTGCCAGGTCAACATGGCAGTGTAAAACTGCCCATACAGTCCCCTCAGTGGCAGGCCTGTGGCATGTCTGAAGGGCTACTTAAGTGGGTGGCACAATCCGTGCTGCAGGCCCGCTAGTAGCATTTAGTTTACAGGCAGTGGGCACATGTAGTGCAATTACTAGGGACATATGGGTAAATTATATATGCCGAAACCGGATAAGCAAATGTTACCATGTTTTAAGTTGAGAGCGCAAGCACTTTAGCACTGGTTAGCAGTGGTAAAGTGCCCAGAGTCCTAAAGCCAGCAAAAGTTATGTCAGCAAAACAGGAGGTCAAAAGGCTAAAAGTCCGGGGAAACCACGTCAAGGCATACTAGTGTTGTTCATCTGAAGAGTGTTACACATGCTACATTTAGAACATGGTCACAAGAACCCAGAAATTCACAGAACAAAATAAAGGCTAAAGTGATGTTATATTTAGGCATGGTAATTAGATCATAGCTTACATTGCAAAATGATAAATTCACAGAAAAAACACGAATGTTACAGTAAAGTTATAGTTAGTTGACAAAATGAGACAAGAACTAATGTCAAAAAGCCAAAAATCACTGAAATTTGTCAGTTATAGTTTAGACAACTAACTATAACTTGTGCCCCGTCCTCCACTGCTTATAACTTTTCATACTGAACAACTCAGGATACGTCTAGTGGCATCATTGATGATATCGCTAATCACATCTTTGACATTAAGTCATGCATCAAGAAGGTTCCTGTGAAGACAATACTTCCAGATTAGACAGCAAATCATTGTATGGAGGCATGGAATGCAACAATAGGTTGTATAGTGAATGGTCCTAAACTCTCTGGAGGGTGTTGCTGCTGGGACAGATTCTAGTTTCACAACTTTTCTTGTTTGAATCAGTACCATGCATATACTATACAATATAAAATAGAAATAGCCAGTCTGCATTATCGAGATCTAACTTTTTGCAGAGAGAAAGGGATAATGAGTGGGTTTCAAGCCCTGGTGGTTAAATAGTAGAGTTCCTGGGAACATGCCTTTTCTCTGTAGGTTTAAAGGTATCAGGATTCCATGAATCTTTATTTTCCCAAAGAATGGCTTTGCCTTTGGTGAATTCAAAGAATTATGGGGCATATTATCAAGCACGGCGTTAAAATTATCGGTGCTTTAGCTGCAGAAAACTGCTGCTAAAGCGGCGATAATGGCTTGATAATATGCCTTTGAGAATTCCTATAGAAGCCCATGTTGACACCAGAACATGGGCTTCTATTGGAATTCCCAAGGGCATATTATCAAGCCCATTATCGCCGCTTTAGCGGCATTTTTCGGCCGCTAAAGGGGCGATAATTTTAAAGCTGTTTCTTGATAATATGCCCCTATAATAGTTCAAACACACCTGCTCTAATTCACATTAGTGCGGTACTGTCTTTGACAGTGTCCTATTTGACTAACCCACCCTCCTTGTCTACAGGTTTAATCATAATGAAGGTGTGTTGTAGTGAGGAAATTGCCACCCTCTTTTTGTTAATTGTTCTATGAAATTAACTTTTACCTGCACCAACATTTGTTTTACCATAGCCTGTAATGAGGATGGCATGACCTTCATGTCAACTAAATCATGACTTTAATAAACAATGCCTCAAAAAACACTAGGGTACTGATTATTAGTGGGTTGGTGTTTTCTGAGCCCTTCATAAACTCCTGTTGGTGCAGGGGACAGAATTCCATGTTGGGTGTCATTTAACATGCACTAAATGCCTCACCCTACATTACATTATAACAGGTCAACCTTATCGAAATTGTGCAGGGTAAGAGTGTACAGTATTTGCCGTACCATGTAGATTTTGGTGTGTTAAGCACCAAAATCTGCATGTTATTCCCCAAAGATATGGAATAGGCACAACGTATCGCACCCTGACATGTCGATATTTATGAAGTGTGATAAAGGGCAACTTGATTCCGACAAATTCGGAATCAGAGCCTGAGCAATGCAAGAAAGGCAGACTGGGCCTTTTAATTTTCTCAAGATATGTACAGCGCATATAAGAGGCCAGCCCTTTTTAGGAATGCCCTACTTTATTCGCTCGATGTACGAGAAAGGGTTCACTTAAACTACACATGTCCCTAGATCAGTTGTAGATCCCCCCATTTTCAATTTATCAGACTTCATTTGACTTCAAGGCAAGCTAGAATCTTTGGCCATTGTATGATTTATAAATGTAACATCATTAATATTGAAAGAAGGATCAATGTTGAAAGCTTCCTGCGCTACGGATGAACTGCAGCCATTACTACAGCAAAACACAAGCCATTCACATTTTTACCGAGGCTCACAGTTTGGTTTGGTTGCTGAGTTACTTAACCCTTTACGGCAATGACAATCTGTACCAACATTTCTAAGTGCTGGGTCCCGCTGCAACACACCTGCAATATTACTGTTGAAACATCTGTACCAATGGCTGTACCCACTGTACCGTATTGCATAAAATTTCACTAAAGATGGTTTAAAAGAACAAGAAAAGCGCGACAGCTTGGAACACCTATTCAGACAGTTTGAGCTGTATGAGATATAGGAAAAAAGCACACCTAGCAATACCAGTTCTCTTGACCCCTTTCTGTTGAATATGTTTCCTAATATTGTTCATCATGAATGCCAGCTATCAGGTTGACAAAACCAACTCAATGAATGCTATTTCTAATGAAAAAAAGTGAAAAATTACATTTTGCTGGTTTGTTTTCCCTCAATTTCTTTGTAGCATTTTTTCATTTTCTTGACCAGTTGGTCTCTTCTCAAACCAGCACCCACCTATCTCTGCGCCACTTCCTTTTTCAACTGCAATTTTTTCCATTGCAATATTTTTGTTTTTTCAGGAACACATTCTACCATTCTCCCCCCCCCCCTTATTTTTGTAATTATTGCCATCATCTTCCATGTTATACTGCAGTATTCTGTATAAATGTTGTAGGGAGTACAGCTTTGCCTCTAAAGTATTAGACTTTTTCTGACCCCAATAGACCCATTCCTGTTCCATGATTATTTTTTTAGGTCTCACTTAGGCAGCGCTTGCACTTCGAGACATGCTGTATTCAGAACTTGGGCTTTAAGCGCCGCCCTTTTCCGGTCCATGTTTTTAATTGGCTCTTGTGAATTCCTTTTGTAAATGCTTCTTTTTTTCTTTGGTTAGTTTGTTTAGTAGTCCCTCCTTAGTCCCCCCTTTTCCACTTTTGTAACCTCCCATAAGGACTGCCCCTGATACATGTGATGTTACTTAGTATGCGTTATTTACGGTTTGTGAGCACTATTTTGTTCATGAGTTTCTTGTAGCTGCTGTTGAATGACGCTCCCTACCCTCCCCGCTCCATGGCCAGTGTATACACGGTATCTTTGTAGTTTTTTTTAAGCAGCGGCATGAGCTTTTGCTTTAGCAATGGTAGCTGTGCCCCTTTGTTATTCGCAGCTCGCCAAACTCTTTTCATGTTAACTTTTATATATTTTTAAAGCAGCACAGCACACTGTACTTGATCTTCAACAATGGTGGTAGTGCACCTTCCTTTTAGTTTGAGCAACTTGCCCAACTGTATTTTTAATATTATATTTTTTTCAAACAAACATGGCACACCACGCTTGAGCTTGAAAAATAGAATCCACGCACCTTTCTTTTCTTTGGCGCAGCAGCTCGCCCACCACTTTGAATGAGTTTAACAAAGGCGCTCATCCCGAGAACAGCCAGCTCAGTGCACAGGATCATACTGTGTGTAATGGATATCCGGTAGCCTTATCTGCCCATGCTAAAAAGCAAGCAGAGCAATGGCGGCAGCGTGCCTTTCTTGTAGTTTGTGTGACTAGCCCAACTGTATTTTTTCTTTTTGAAACCGTTTGTTCCTCTGTACTAGGAAACATTATAACTTTATCTCCCACCTCATAACTTTAAAAAATGCATTCACTTTAAAAAGCCTTGCTCCTACTCGGAACTGCAAAGTTTACTGTCACATACCCTATTGCGTTTCCTCTACCACCTCTCCAAACATATGCCTTCGCTCCTAGAAATTAATAACACGCATATAAATACCGCCCTATCCTTATAAGATACAAACTAACCAAACAGTTAATAGCCCAAACTTTCCCTCTTCTAAAGCCAAAACGTACCAAGGCTATCGCGTTGCTGCACCTCACATTTACATCTCAATGCACAAAGTATTCAACTGCTCAGCCGTTTATAAATTCTATTACAAAGGCTCACAAAACAATCACAGCTAACTGCTGAGTTAAAAAAATTTCATTCCACGGCTACTGTTAAATTCCAAGCTGGATTATCTCTCACTCGCATATGTGTCAAAACGATTTCCAAGTTCAATTTTTTTTCCTTATACATCCCAGGACTTTTCATAAACTAAATTCTCACTTATTCTCAGGTAAAATGTACACGATAAAATAAGTACATTTTTGTAACCTTGTACTTTAAAAAAAAAATTAAGACTTTCACTCAACATTAGTAATCACCGGGTACCGAACATCATGTGTTATGCTGTTTAATACACCATAACAAAACAAAACCATTCTGCTAGCCATCTTAGTTCAGCTCGACCTGTCCTAGCCATGCTGCAGAGTGCAGTACCTTTTGTGGCCATAAGAGGTCTCAAGGGACACCTAGTGACATCCTGTGGTACTGCACCCTTTCCCTGCTTCGTGCACAGTAGAACACTAAATATTACTGTACAATAATGTCCTGCATAGCTAAATACTTATAAGTTCCCAAAAGCGAGACAGATTGCATTGCAAAAGCTTGTCTTTACATACCATTTGTTTCTGCTCACTTTTCTCCAGCCCATCCATTGCAACTTCTTCCTTTCTGGGTCATGTAATACAATGAAACTCGACTACTGCAGATTAGATTTTTCTCTGCACATACCGTTGTTTCATATAAATTTTCGATTTTCGTAGAAATTGTATTGCACCAGGTTGGCGTGTCTCCAAAATGGCGATTCACCTGGGTGGGGTCGTCACTTTGGAAATTTGAGGAACTTTGGAAAAGTAATAGGGGCATATCATCAAGGCGGCGCTATGAAATTATCGCCGCTTTTGCGTCCGTTTTCGGGTGAAAAGCGGTGATAATTTAATGGCCTTATCAGCAAAGACACGCTATCGTGTGTTTTGCTGACTTAGCGCCCGTCACAACAACGCCCCGCTTTGCATCTCTAATGAGATGCAAAGTGGGCGTTCCTTCCCAAAATAACTGGAGAAATGTCGCTAACCGACATTTCTCCAATTATCAATAGGCACGCTAACAAGCAGAGCGATAAGAAAAGTAGCGCTAACCACGGTTATCGCTACTTTCCTTACGCCTGCTTTTAGTTTGACTTAGCCATGATATCCAATGGAAGGTGGATATCATGGTTAAGTCTGCCCTGCCCTATCAGCAAGCTATCGCCAAACGTTGTGTGATTATCGCTGGATTTCCAGCGATAATCGCACATTTGGCAGCATGCCCCTGGAATTTTATCGCTTTTGAGATAAGCGTTGCTGACAGCACGCTATCTCAGCGATAAAATTCAGCGCTAGCCGGCGATAATTATCCTTGCGCTAAGCGCGCTGAGCGATAATTATCGCCGGCCCTTGCTGATATGCCCCATAGTACTTTCGCTACATAGAGAGAAAGGGTAAGGAACGCTGTGAACATAGACAATGTGCAGTAGTCTTGGACATATAAAGAGGCTGTGTGATGTGCCTCTAACAAGTTGAGAGACTCTGTGAGACACATTTGACCCACTGGTCTGCAGTGCCTTTACTCTGTGACCATTCACTAGTTGCTAAATATATTCTTTTTCTTGTATTTTCTGGGCCCTTAAGAGAAGCATATGTTGTAAATATGTACACGAAAATAACTTTTAAAGTGAGCTGTGGCGTAGCTAGGATGCAATGAATGCAATGAATGGAGTCGATATGGATGGGCCTCATTAGGCCCTGGCTGGCAATTTAAAAACAGCCCTGAGTGGAGAGCGTCCCTCCCGTGATAACTACTCGCCCTAAAGTAACCTGCTGCTTTATCCGCATACCAATGCTCAATAGTACCACTTCAGGGAACAAATACCGGGAAACTCTTTCTCTTTCACTCTGAAAATGTCAACCAGCTAAGTAACCTTCCTATAAGTATTACCAATTTCAAAGAAATGCAGGTGAGCTAATCCGGAGTCCTGAGCCAATTGCAAGACGGTTCACCTCGGGGAAACTGTCAGGGAACTGTTAACTGTGTTGGTTTCCTGCTGTGACAACTAATCTCTCAGTTAAAACTTTCTATTGCTTAATGAGAATTGAAATTAGAAATGAATTTTAAGTTGTCCCTTAACAACAATACCACACCAGCATGCGTTCTAGGCCTTCATTCTTTGTACTTGCAGAGAAACTGGCTGGACTGCATCATGGGAAATGAACGACCAAATAAACTATGAATGCCTGCCAGCAGTGGTACCCGCTCTATCTACATCTCTGATAAATAATGTGCTCTTCAGCTCTGAAGCCGCAGGGGTGAATGGACAGTAGGTTTCTAGATGATTTTCTAGTCTTTATCACCATACCTGCTGGACCTTGTTACCCCGATGATCAAGTGCCCGAATGGAGTAGCTTGGTTGACCAGCTGGTGTGCACTAATATTAGTGGTCTGTGGGCAGTAGGGGTAAATCACAATCAGGCATAAGCATCAAGCAGAAAAATAGAGATTCCTTAATTGCGATATTTAGGGACTCGCAAATAAGGAATCGCTATTACCTATGCATGATGCAGATAGCGATAAAATAAAGAATTGCTAAAAATCGCTAAATATATTAGCGATTACAGCATAAATAATCGCTAATCCTGTAAAACACACAAATTGCGAGATAGCAAATTGTGAGATCGCAAATTGCGAGATCGCAATTTTACCGAGTCGCATTGGGAGCAGGCTGATGACCTCACAACCAGGAAGTCACTCGGCCCATGCTGCAGTCTGTGCCCAGAGGAAGTCAGAGCAAGAAGCAGAATGCTGGGGGAGAGCTGTGAAAATAAAAGCAGTGTTTTGCTGACACCTGCAGAGAGCAAAAATGGCCCAAACATCAGCAGAAGAGGGGGCAGTGGCCAACAAGCGAAAGTTAAAATTCAGCGAAAGGGAACTAGAGTACCTCATTGAGGAGGTGGCAAAGAGCCATGATAAGCTCTTTGAGAAGCTCTCACTTAAAGTTCCTGCGGCTGAAAAAAGAAGAATATGGAACAGGATTAAAAACAAAGTAAATGCTGTGGGGGTGACACACCGCAGTATAGAAGATTTAAAGAAAAGATGGTATGATCTGCGTAGCCGGGCCAAGGAGAGAATAGCACAGAGGCTGAAGGAGGCGAAGAGTACTGGAGGAGGAACTTCAACAGTCCCAGACAACACAGCCCTTGAGGACCTGGTTGAGAGCACAACCCAGACAGAAGCTGTTGTGGGAGTAACGCAGCTGGATACATCTGGGGCGGTCAGTAGTACACAAGGTAACAGGCACAAAAATATACACATCAATGTACAGAGTAATTGTGCACAATCTGTAATTAAAAGCCAAATTTGCTGTAATCAACTCCAGTCCACATTTTACATAGAGATCCAAATGCATTATGGGAGTTGTAGGATTCTGAGCCAAATTGGTAGTCGAAGTCCACATTGTGAGCCCATATTTCCAAAACTGCATTGCAGTCAGTGATTGTAGACAGTGAGATCTTAAGAGTAAAGTAATTTTAATGTGGCAAAACATTGGCACCAACCCAAATTAATATCGCACTGTTTCACATCACAGATGCCTAAGAAGTAGACACTGATGACAGTAAATGTAGAGGGAGCACACAGGAGACTGCCGTTGCGACACCTGTCACACCACCAAGCACATCCCAGGCACCCCCAAGACGCAGGGCCACAGTCACAACTCTGCAGACAATGGAGACCGATCAGGATCCTGAAAGAGACCCTGAGGCAAGCCAGCCTAGTGTAAGGCCAACCACTACACCTCAGGCACAGGTCTGGACGAGACGAAGACGCAGGTCAAGGGCCCTCATAGAAGCACAGGAGGCATCGACTCCAAAAGTGTGGGGTGGCGTGGAGTCCCAGATGATGAGGGTGCAGCGCCTGCAAGCACGACATATGGGAGCCATCAATCTGCAAATGACAAAGATGAATAAGAACATATCAGTCATGGCCGATTGTGTGATGGAACTTACTCAAGCCGTTGTGGAATGCAACAGGCAGACCAACGCAACAATGCAGGAGCTGTGTTGTGTGATGCAGGACGGACACAACACACAGAGGAGGAGGCATCGCCAGTTCATGATGCGCTTGGCTGGCTATACCAGGTCTAACATCAAGATATGCAACGCCACTGTACTGCTGTCACGGAGGTCGGTGGCAATGCAAACAGACATGGGCCATTGTTGTGGGGATTTGGCCAGGGCACTTGGCCAAGTAACCACTGCCGTTGAACAGCTACAGGCTGGTACTGGTGGGCTCAGCAATGTCACAGGGGAAGAGGGTATTGGGGGATGCATTGCCATATCATACTTTAGTCATGTGAATGAGTATATTGTCTTACCTAGCAGGTGTCCTTCGCCAAATTCCCCCCTGAGCAGGGGCCACTATGTCGGAAGATGTATGAATCATGGGTGCTCCCAGGGTATTGAGCTACAATGTCGGTTATGATGTTTTTCCCATTGCACACTGCTTGAACATTGATTGAGTGATATGATTTCCTGTTACGGAAGATATACTCATTAACTGTTGGGGGACATATGGCTACGTGGGTGCAATCTATGCATCCGATCACATGAGGGAACTGGGCTACTCGGTAGATGTCGAGTTTTGTTTGGTTCAATTCCTGTTGGGTTGTGGGGAAGGTGATGTGGTTGTGGATCATAGTCATCATGGCAGCCAAGAAGGATTTGAAGAAACGTGAAAGGGAGCTTTGTGATACCCCTCCAGCTACTGTCACTACCCCTGGAAACTTCCTGACGCAAGTAGGTGCAGGTAACATAGCACCTGGACATGGGTAGGGATTGCGTGGGTCCTAAGTGTCTGGCTCTCCATTAGTGGTTCCAATTTGGCTATTAGGTAAAGTATCATTGCAGCGTTCAGCCGTTACTTATCATATATATGTCCTCAGCAGTTTGTCCCAACAAAGTGATGCGCAGGCGGAATATCCTCTCCTGGATTCTCCTTCTGGCCTGGTCTGCCGCATGGATCCTCATCCTCCTTGCGAACACATAGAGTGCCGCCATTGTGAAAAGCTTCTATGGCCTCATTGGTCAGTTTAAATAGCCTTCTGGTGGTTTGCAGCTGTAGAGAAGATTTATTTTCTTTTACCACCTGCTTGTGATTCCCCTTAATCTGCACTTGCTAAATTGCGAGTTTCATGAAAATCGCTATTTGCGATTTTACATGCATAGCATTGCGATTTATTTTAGCGAATCTTTATTAGCTCCCGCTTTTTAAAAAATCGCTAATAAGGAATCGCTATATCTTGTTTCCCGGTATTAGCGATTCGGTAAAATTGCGATTTTGCTAGATTTGGTTGATGCATTTGAATAGGCTGAAACGCGCTCGCAAATAGCTATCTGCTATTTTTGCGAGCACATATTAGCTTGATGCATGTGCCTGTAATTTCAAAGAGTTGACTATATCCGCTCTCGTTACGCGTGGCAACTGTAGTCTGCTGGCGCAGCAGCAGAGGTTAGTAGCCCAATGGGAATTTGACTTGTTTAATGTCACCTTGAGTTTTCAGCTAAAGTCTAAGCCAAAGTCTGGGTTAAAGTCTGAGCCAAAATGAGGAATTCCTGGGGAAATCTGCCACAGAGCTTCTGGTAGTTCTTATATTCTTACTGTCCTTTAGGGTCTACTTGTAATGGACCAGCTTTACCCCCAGGACGGGTATCTCCAGGGGTGAGAAAATACTATCCCACTGCTCGGCCCACTTGTAAGTAGCAACTGACAACTTCTGAAGATCCAAAAAGAAATGTTCCAAACAACTTGATTGAATGCTAGTTAGTGCAAAAGAGTGGTTGAATTTGTCAGTAGGTTAAATGTAGGCACTGGGAATAGATTAATGTACTCAAGAAACCTACAAACAGTGAGACTTGAGAAGCAAGACAGCAGTCAGTAAGGGCTGTCATTGACAGTGATAAGCCTGCAGTCTGTCAATACATTTGTATCGTTTTTAGAATTTCTGCTCTCAAACAAATTGGCATTTAGGTACAAGTCAGTGGTGGCTGGTGACATTTGAAAGTGGTGGGTGTAAAAAATGGGGTTGACTTTTTTCATAGCGAGCGAAGTGAGCAAGCTTAATGGACAAACGGGCTCTGCGGGGGTTCTCCTCCCAAGGAAAAAAGGAAAACAGTTTGTCAAATGGTGTATTTTAAAGCAAACTCCTTAGTGTGAAAGCAAGGTTTATAAAACAGTGGGAACATATAGGGGCCAATTATGAGGTTGGCAGACCAACCTCTCGACCACTGCGGTCTCTCAAAGACCGCAGTGCCAACGGTTGTCCATCCACAATATTACAAGTTGTGCAGCCTGAAATGCTGGCCGCGTCAACAGCGCGGTTTCCGCCTGGGCTGCGGTGGTCTGCAATGTTGGCAATGTGTACCTTGATGCCGTGAAGATTGCGGTTACCCAGAGAGCTTATTACGACAACACAGTCGTACTGGTGGTCTCCTAGCAGCGGTTACCTGACGGCAGTTGACCATTGAGGTACGCTAGCAGCAAAGCACCACAACATTGACCGTTGGATGAATTGGAAACCTACACAGCTGATGCCCTTTTGCCAAGTGAAAATACCTGCAAATTACACTATAAAACACACCCCATCCCTGGCCAGGATCCTTTGCTTCTCACCTGTAAGCACACAAGACAGGCCGCACCGTTTACACCATAGTCAGCTAAGGCTGCCCTTTTTTCATCTTCCATCATCTCATTTAGCACACTCCACGCCCTTTAACTTTTATTTTTCACTATTTCACCAATGTACCTTGTTTTGTTATCTTTCATTTTGTCACTCATATTTTTTTATAGCCATGCCTTGCACCAAAAACCCACTTTTCACAGAGACTGAGTTGACAATCATGGTGGATAAAATCATTAGGGTAGAGCCACAAATTTTTGGATCACAAGTCCAACATACTCTTCTCAGTAGGAAAACAGAAATGTGGGACAGGATAGTCTACAAAATGAATGCTGTTTGTACCACCCTGCTCACACTGCAGGAAATTAGGAGGAGGTGGCGCACCTTGAGGTTAAAGGTGCGTACCCTGGCCCCCAAGTACCACCTGAAGGCCCAGAGGACTGGTGGTCTCCCTCACAACAGCCCTGAGAGAAGAAGGTCTTGGCCATCCTGCATACTGAGGGCATGACAGGAACACCTGGGGGCATGCAGTCTGGTAAGTTACACTTCAATAACTGTCACAATACCTTAATGTCCTGTTGCCTCCCAAATATGCTATTGCTATTGTCTTGTCTCTATATTTTCAAGACATGCAATCTGCAAAGTATCTGAGATGTTAGTTTGTCAGTGTTAATGTGGAGTGTTGCATATAAGATCAAATGTATCAATCTCCATTACATGCCACATGTTGTAATGCTGTTTGTAAGTGTATAAATAGAACATATCATCCCAAGACCCATCATAGGTGTAAAAATGTAAATGTATGGTCAATGCCAAATGCATGTTGCAAAGAGGTACATAAACACTAACCAGTTGTCAAGTGTTGGTAATTCAACACAGAAATCACTACAACTACCATGAGTCCCTGTGACTGCAACTCTAACCAAGATGCCATACCCCTTTTGCCCCTTTTCACTTGTCTGCCATTTTTTTTAATAAATGCGTTTTATTGATTTTAACCAAATAAGATCTAGAGCATTTGCATAGTAATTGGGATATACTGTTAACAATACAAATTAGCATGAAAATCGAATGGCTTAGGTAGGGGCAGAAGAGAACCCACAATCAATTAGCAGTTCCATGACCACTGGGCAGGGCGGCTCACTGCTTCACTCCACAGCGCCGCACAACCAAGCTTAAGCAAGTAACTACAAATTTGTACAAAAGGAGAATCAGGGCCTTGCTCCACAAATCCAGTCCCGTTATATACCACATATCTCTGAGAGAGACAGCATGAATTCGGACACATATAGCTCAACAATCAAGAAAAAAGAAAGAGAGAAAATAAATAGTTCACATACAACCTAGATAAGAGAACAAGAGCAGATCTCCTATATATAACAATAAAGAAAGCTACCTGCCAAGGTAATTCAGCAAGGCCCTGAAAAGGGTCGAGAGATTAGAGGACACACACCGTGGATAAACCAAGACAAACTTCAGGAGAACAGCAATGTCTTTGAGTCACACTCAATTTTATTAATTTCTTTAGTGTGATCAAACTTTTTACTCGAATTGATAAATAAACATTTCAAGATTCACAAACGAGAAATATCTCGGTCCCACACATCTCGTTCACAAACCGCAATCATACTGACATACATACTCCTATATATAACAACCACAATTGCCGGTCTCGTATGATAGAAGGTGATGTAGATGTAAGCACAGTGAAGTGACGGGATGCGTGCTGGTAAGTCGTCTTCCTCGAGGGTATACATGGAAGTAGATGCACACGGAGGAGGAGGGGGGGGAGTGTGCGCGCGCTGAGGCTGGGGAGGGGGAGCAAGCCAAGCAGGGGGGCGGCAGGCAGCCGCACATCCCCATCAATGCGAGGAAGAAGTCAGGTGGGAGGAACGGCGGCAGCAGTTCTGGCCTCAATCACTGTTAAAAAGTCCTGCCACTGCACAGGAGTTTGCCGCGGGGGAGTGGCACCCACGCCTCGCCCGCGCTGGTTTATACTTTCCAAGACCAGTGCCCTCCGCAGCTCCAGCAGCCTCACAGTGCTCCCAGGGCCCGCCTGCACCTTCCAGGTCATGGCAATCCTCCATTTAGCTAAACCCAGAGCGAGGTCCAGAAATGTATTCACAATCTTGTGAGCCGAGTTACGTCTCATAACTTTCAACAGAAAGTGGAGGGGTTCCACCTCCACCCACGCATCTGTCGCCGCTGCAAGCACAGCAGCCACCTCCTGCCAGAATACGCGGATGGTGGTGCAGGTCCAAACCATGTGAGTATAAGTGGCTCCCTGATGTCTGCATCTGGGGCAGACGTCCATGGCAGTAGGGTACATGCATTCCAGTCTGTGAGGGGTGAGGTACGTATGGTGGAGGTAGTTAAATTGAGTATAGTTCACCCTGGCGTTAGTCGAGATAATTTTGTGGTGGGAGAGATATTGTGGCCATTGTTTAGCTGACAGGGTAATAAACAGTTCGCCATCCCAGTACGTTTGCAATGTTAGCAATGCAGGTGGGTCATCTAATCTAATGGAGGTGTATATCGCCGTTAGGGCATGCCGCCCGTGGCCAAGTGTAAGCAGGGTGTGCAGTAAGTGCGAAGTAACAGTTTCCACCCCGCCAGCATCCCAGGAATGCAGGGACAGGCGAGTCAGTAGGGCATATAGTAAGAAGGAGCCCTGTGGTACCCCATACATTTACAGTAGGCCTCAAATGTCAGCACCCGAGAGTCGGCGAACATATCCCCCCAGGTGTCCAGCCCACTCTCCTTTCACACCCCCAACTTCGGGCGCCCATGGCACGAGTACGTGCCAGGGAGCAATTCCAAGGGAAAACTAGGAGCATAAGGTGGCGGTCGGCCCCTGAGCGTCACATATCTAGCCCAGTGCTACCTGGCTGCAGTCATTCATAGGTTACCTTGTTGCCTCTGGGTCGGCATAGCTGTTCCTGAGAGCCACTCCAGGAGCGTTAGGATATCCCAGGTTACGGCTCTAGTAATCAATTCAGCGAGGTTGCTTTTGGCGAGCCACCGCATTGGCCACTGTAGTTGTCCCACTGCGTAGTACCGTTCATAATTTGGCGCACCCAGGCCGCCGTCCGACAGGGGCAGGTACAATTTATGTAGGGCCACCCGAGCCCGCGAAGGACCCCATATCAGTGATACCAGCAGGGATTCCAGGTCTCGGAAGAGTTTCTGGGGCAGGCGATATGGGAGTATGCAGAAAAAATATAAGAGATGAAGAAGGATTAACATCTTGGATATTGCTAACCGGCCCATTGGAGACAAAGGAAGGGCCTGTCCAAAACGGGAAGGTTGTGCGCGCTCGCGTGATAGCTCGGCCCAGATTCCCATCAACTGTATCTGATCCCAAATGGTAAATCTGTACTCCCAGGTATTTAAAGGTGTTGAATGTCCACTTCAGCGGAGTAAGCGGCGCTAGTGGTCTTTGTGCTGGTGCCATTGTTGTCATTGGGAACACCACCGATTTCTCCCAGTTAACCTGGAGTCAGACACACCTGCGTGATCATTGAAAAGAGCCATGACGGACTGTTAAATCCCGGCCTCATCGCGAAGATAAATCAGCGCATCGTCGGCGTATAACGAGACAATGTGCCAGCTCCGATCGGCCCTTATACCCCAGTCCATCATCCGCAACCACAATCTACATGCTAACGGCTCCATGGCAAGAGCAAAAAGGAGCGGTGATAGGGGGCAGCCCTGTCGTGTTCCCCTTGCTATTGATAAAAGCGGGGAGTAAGTGCGGCCCATCTTGACGCTAGCCTGAGGCCCACGGGACAATAGTCATATCCCTTGCAGGAAATGGGGACCCATGCTAAACCCCGTGAGGGTCGCCTCAAGGTAAGCCCAGCTTAAGATGTCAAACGCCTTTTCTATATCAAGTGAAGCGATCCAAGGCTGCTCCCCCCCACCCCGCGCCCACTCCAGGATCGTGAATAACCGCCGTAAATTCAGCCCCGTACAGCGGCCCGGAATGAAACCCTTATGGTCCACATGGACAAGTAGAGGGACAATATGAAGTAGTCGGTTAGCCAGTAATTTCCCCAGGATTTTATAATTGACATTTAGCATCGACAGGGGACAATAAGAGGCCATCAGAAGGGGATCCCGGCCTGGTTTAGGTAAAATAACCAGTGTCGCCTCTCTCATAGTGGGCGGTAGCTCACCCGTCTCAAATGCCTCAGCATACACCTTGGCCAGCCGAGGTGTCAACTGTGCAGAGAAGGTACGATAAAATTCTGCTGACCACCCATCTGTCCCCGGCGTCTTTCCCGCTGCCAGATGACATCTGCGATCTCATCCCACATGATGGGCTGTTCCAGAGCATCCCTGTGGGCCGGGGTGATCCTTGGGAGCTGTACTCCCTCCAAGAATTCCCGAATGCAAACAGGGTCATGCGGGGCCGGTGTTGCATACAACGTGGTGTAGTATTCATAAAAGGAGAGATTGATGACTGCCTGTGTGTTAACTAGGGCCCCAGCGTTCGTGTATATGGTGGTAATGGGAGGCTGGGAAATGTCGAATCGGAGGAGCCACGCCAGGAGCTTCCGGGCCTTGTCCCCTTCCCCGTGCCTACACCCCAAATACGTTCTGTAATCCAAGGCACACAAGTCATCCATCGCGTTCTTATATGCCAACAGAGCCTGGGCGAGGGGGGGGCAAGCAGGGGATCAGTCGGAACATGCTGCTCATAACTCTGTATCACGCACTCATGTGTGGCAAGCGCCGCAGTCAGGGCCTTACGAGCCCTATATGTGGTCTTGATGGCATGGCCCCGCAGAACAGACTTAAAGGTGTCCCACTCCATCCCCACCAATGAGGCAGTCCCCTCATTCTCCTCAAAGTAGGAGGTGATGGACTCCAATAGGATGGCCCTATAGGAGGAATCAGCAAGTGCTGCCCCAGGCAAGTGCCAGGTCGAGATCGCGGTACGTTGGGCACCCCAGGTCATGTTCAGTTGTAAGGGTGTATGGTCTGAAAGCACGCGCGCTAAATACTCAGCATGTACTACATTGTGTAAAGCATTATCCGAGGAAAACACCATGTCCATCCGTGTATGTAGATCATGGAGCGCAAAATAATGAGTGTATACGCGCGTCTGTGGATGTAATCTGCACCACACGTCATGTACCTGCATTTGAAGCGCCCAATCCCGCATGTGGTGTGCCAGTGTAATGGATTGCACCCCTGTGAGAGGGGGGCAGGAGCGATCCAAGATGAGATTACATACCCCATTGAAATCATCCCCCCAGTATGTGGGGACCATATGGTCCGTAAGCAGCGAGGGTGTGAGCAGTCGCAAGATGTTGGACTGACCCGAGTTCGGGGCATACAGGGAGACCAGCTCCAGGGGGGATCCATTCAACATGCCCTCAATGGTAGCATAACGGCCCTGCGGGTCCACCCTGGAGTCCGTAATTTGAAGAGGAGTCCCAGGAGCCACCCAAATAAGCGCCCCCCTGGCGTAACCTGAGTACGTCGTGCCCAGGACCGTACCCCGCCAGCGCTTGCGGAGCGACATTTGTGTCTGTGTCCTGAGATGTGTCTCCTGGAGTAATGCTACCGTGATCTTGTGACTGCGTAGGTATTAGTACACTTTGTGTCTCTTGGCGCAACTCGCCAACCCCCTCACATTCCAGGTCAGAAAGGCGTAATCCCAAGAGCCATCTACGTAGATGTGTGAAAGGTCTTTGTGAGGACCCTTCCAGTATGTGACAGCCCACATTCCCATCAACACACTCAAAGGTCCCAGACTATCGGACCCAGACGTGTTTTGGCATCAGATCTCGTGAAGTGTGAGCATGAAAAGAGAAAAACAAAACCATCAAGAATACCCCAACTTTCCACCCCAGGCCTGGTTGCCAATGGGCAATGGGCCATTCGAACTAAACTGCATATTCAAGAACACACAATTCAAAACATATAAGAAATCAAATCAGTTGCTGTATCAGCTACTTATCACTCGTTGGGGAGAGTACTGCAAAGTTCATGAGCAGCGTACAGCATCTACTCCGCCTCTCATAAGTCAGTCTGGCCTGCAGCGGGCGAGTGCAGGGTGTCCGCCCCTACTTCATACAACTAGCCCCAAGTCCTGGTGACCTGCAGCACGTGGTCTCGATCATGATAATTAAAGAATCTGGCCACCACTGGTCGAGGAAACGCACCCGGGCGTGGAGGGCTCCCCCGGAACCCTATGCACACGCTCTATGGAAAAGAAGTTTGACGCCTTGCCCTGCAGGACTTCACATGAGAACCAGTCATCCAAAAAAAGCTCCATGCTGGGCCCCTCTGCCCGTTCGGGAAGGCCCACTAGGGGCACATTATTGCGGTGCGGGCGCCCTTCATGATCCTCCACATGTGCCGTGAGATAACTCCACATGTGCCTGCTGGAGGACCTGTAGTTGAGAGGTCGTTGTGGTCACTGTGGGTCTCATGGACGCCAAGATTGATTCAGTTTCGTCGACTCGACCCTTAAGTTTCTTGTGATTCTCACGCAGAAACCCCATGTCGAAGCTGAGGGAGTCAATCTTCCCCCCCAGGGTGGTTTTGATGTCCAGTATTGCCGCAAGCAGTTCATCAAAGTGGTGGGATTGATCCTTGTGGCTGCCCTGGGCGGGGGGTCGCAAGAGGTCCCCATCCCCGTGGTCTACAGACATCAGCTCTGGTGGCTGCGCCTGTAGCCTGTCCGCCCTGGGCTTGCCCATTCTGCTGCCCGCTGGGGATCACAGGCCAGGCGCTAGTGTAGGGATGGTCCCGGGGGGCCGGAATAACAGAAGGCAGGGGTGTAAAGCAAGGCGTGTGTACTGCAGCGCCTGAGGCCGATGCGTCTCCAGTGTCAGTCTCCAATGCCCAACACCCCCCGATTGCACGCAGTTTGAGCAGTCCCTCTCACTGTGATAGTAGCAGTGTCCCCTGAGCATTAGGGCCCCACCAGCCCCTTCAAGTGGCGCGTGCAAGAGCCAGCAGCAGTTCGCTCAGTGTCACCCCTCTCATCAATCTGCAGTCCGTAAAGGGGCACTCCAGGTGGCGGCTGGGAGGCACTACCCAGCGATAGGTGCTCCACTGCGCACCATTGAATGCTCGCAGGCCTGGCCCCAGTGCACGCCCTGATGAGCGCACATGTTACCGGGAGGTCATGGTGGGGACACAGGATCACTAGCACAGCCCAGCCGCCCCAGGAGCAGCGCACAGCCAGCCGGCCGGCCGGCCCCAGCTGCCCCAGGAACCAACACAAGGCAGGTATCTCCATCAAGGCACGCCCGCTGCACTCAGGCCAACATGCGCAGGGCAGGGGATCTGATCACGGCACAGTCCACACTCGCCAGGTGTAGGGGAGCCAAGGGGGGGCCCACTACCACTGTTGGGGCGCAATCGTCATTCATCTACTGGGCACCCTGTGTGTCGGACGTCGTTGCGGCGGGCCTGGCCGTCACAGGCCACCCAATCCAAAATGGCGGGTCCGGGTGCAACACGCACCACGGTCGATGGTCGCGGGCAGCTCAGAGAAGGCGCTCAGGGCACAGTGTCTCGAGTGCCCAAGCACAGCAGGGATCGGGCGCGCACACCGCGCCGCCGGTTCATCAGCCCATGCCGAAGCACCCCAGCGCTGTGGAGTCGCCTCGGGCAGCGGGAGCATCCACTGTCACAGTTCCGGAGACCGGAGGACGTTGAAGGCACACAGCCTTTTACTTGTCTGCCATCTTACAACTGATATTCACTTTTCCAGGCTACCGTTTGTCAAGTGTTGGGAAGTTGAGATAGACAATTTACTACTAATACCATTAGGCCCTGTGACTGTAACTCTAACCAAGATTCCATGCTTCTTTTGCCCCTTCTCACTTGTCTGACATGTCACAACTGATGTTAAATAATCATGCAGGTTACCATTTGTTAAGTGTTGGTAAGTTGAGATAGAAAAGCTACCACTACTACCATGAGGCCCTATGACTGTAACTCCAACCAAGATGCCATACTCCTTTTGCCCTTTCTCACTTGTCTGCATGTTATAACTGATGTTCACTTATCATGCGGGTTACCATTTTTCAAGTGATGGCAAATCTACATAGAAATCAGAACAACTTCCATGAGGCCCTATGACTGTACCTCTAACCAAGATGCCATACTCCTTTTGCCCCTTCTCTCTTGTCTGCGATGTCACAACTGATGTTCACTAATCATGGACTGTGCAATGTACATACACTCCTCTATTCAGATACATGTCGGACTACTTTGATGGTGTCCTCGTCTCCTCAGTAGAAACTATTGATGGCATGAGTGACACCATACAACTGTGTACCTCTAATATATGTAAGCCATGAAGAGAACTTAACTGATTAGCAGTGGCAGGTAACCCATGAACTCTGCACTCCTCACATGATGAATAGTGCAAGGTGTGTGCTTGCCTTTATTATATACAACTAGGCCTTGGAATGGTCAAATGCATGTTATGACTACACTGTGTTCGTTAAAATGTTTTGGAGATATCATGTTTATCCCTAAAGCAAAAATGCCACATATCAGCACATCTAATGAGATGATCAATTCTACCACATTTATTGAATGTCTCTAAATGTCTGGTAACCAACTTTAACACCAAGCAATTAGATTACAATAATAATCTCTACTTATTTTGTGTCATCCTACGTCTCTGTGTACTGTGACACAAACAATGTGGGTGTCGATACCACACTTCCATCGATAACAATCAGGCACATGCATCAAGCATAAAAATAGCGATTCCTTATTTGCGAATTTTAGGGACTCGCAAATAAGGAATCGCTATTACCTATGCATGATGCAGATAGCGATTAAATAACGAATCGCAAATAATTGCTAAACATATTAGCGATAAAACCAAAATTAATCGCAAATCCCGTGAAACACACAAATTGCGATCTCGCAATTAGCGAGATCGCAATTTTAACGAGTCGCATTGACCTCACAACCAGGAAGTCAGTCAGCCCATGCTGCAGTCTGTGCCCAGAGGAAGTGAGAGCAGGAAGGAGAGTGCTGGGGGAGAGCTGTGAAAAGAAATACATTGTTTACAGACACCTGCAGATACCAAAAATGGCCCAAACATCAGCAGAAGAGGGGGCAGTGGCCAGAAAGCGAAAGCTAAAAATCATTGAAGAGGTGGTAAAGAGCCATGATAAGCTCTTTGGGAAGCTCTCACTAAAAGTTCCAGAGGCAGAAAAAAGAAGGATCTGGAACCGGATCAAGAACAAAGTCAATGCTGTGGGTGTGACACACCGCAGCATAGAAGAGCTGAAAAAAAGGTGGTATGACCTGCGGAGCCGTGCCAAGGAGAGAATTGCACAGAGGCTGAAGGAGGCGAAGAGCACTGGAGGAGGACCCTCAACAGTCCCAGACAACACAGCCTTGGAGGACCTGGTGGAGGGCACATTCCTGCCAGAAGCTGCTTTGGGAGTAACGCAGCTGTATACATCCGGTGCGGCCTGTAGTACACAAGGTAAGAGGCACTAAAATATACACATCAATGTAAATACTAATTGTGCACATACTGTAATTAAAAGCCAATCAGCTGTAATCAACTCCAGCCCACATTTCACATAGAGATTCTAATGCATCATGGGAGTTGTAGTCTCCTGAGCCAAATTGGTAGTCAAATTCCACATTGTGAGGCCATAGTTCCAAAAATGCATTGTAGTCAGTGATTACAGACTGTGAGAACTTAAGAGCAAACAAAATGTAATGTGGTAAAACATCAGCACCAACACAAACTAATATTGCACTGTTTCACACCACAGGTGCAGAAGAAGTAGACACTGATGACAGTGAATGCAGGGAGAGCACACAGACCACTGCAGAGACTGCCGTTGCGATACCTGTCACACCACCGAGCACATCCCAGGCACCCCCAAGACGCAGGGCCACAGTCCCTACTCTTCAGACAATGGAGAGCGATCAGGATCCTGAAAGGGCCCCTGCGCCAAGCCAACCTAGTGTGAGGACCACCACCACACCTCAGGCACAGGTCCGACGCAGGTCAAGGGGCCACATAGCAGCACAGGAGGCAGCAACTCCAAATGTGTGGGGAGGTGTGGAGTCGCAGATGATGAGGGTGCAGCGCCTGCAAGCACGACACATGGGAGCCATCAACCTGTAGAGGACGAATATGATCAAGAACATTTCAGTCATGGTAAATCACGTGAGTGAATTCACTCAAGCAGTTGTGGAAGGCAACAGGCACACTAACGCCACAATGCAGGAGCTTGCGCGTGTGATGCAGGAGGGACACAACACAGAGAGGAGGAGGCATCGCCAATTTATGGCGCACTTGGCTGGCTATACCAGATCGAACAATAAGTTGTGCAACGCGACTGCACTGCTGTCACGGAGGTCGGTGGCAATGCAAATTGACATGGGGCATTGTTGTGGGGATGTGGCCAGGGCCCTTGGCCAAGTAACCACTGCTGTTGAACAGCTCCAGGCTGGTACTGGTGGGCTCAGCAATGTCACAGGAGATGAGGGGAGTGAGGGGGCATCCAGCCTTAGCAGCATGTCAGCGCCAGTCAGCACTGGCAGGAGGTGCAGTACACGTCGTTCAACACCTACACTTGCACCCATGAGTGGGGATGCAGATGCAGGCGAAAGACGTCTTGGTGTGCGTGGGAGGAAGCACTGAACACAAACATATCTCCGGACTATCTTCCATGGTTGCGTAACCATGTTCAAGACATTCATAGTGACTGGGAATGAAGTCCAAAACTTTATTTAATTTGTGCTTTGGTACATGCAGTGAATGTGCTCTTAAGCAACATCTATGTTTAGCCACACACCTCTACCTGCTCACGTGCAAATTAAAACTTTGCAGTTCAAGAATGCAAGTGTTTTGTCTCATTATTTCGTATATCTGAAGTAATGTTAGGTGATCTCTGCACGTTTCCTCTGCCCTTCCGCTGAGCTTGCAGGATGCGGGTATCGTGGGTGTACAGGGGGCTGGTTGTCTTCAGTGTCGTACGCCTCTATGAGTATGCCTCTCCTTGTAGCTATATTGTGCAACATTGCACATGCTGCCACTATCCTACAGCAGGTTTCCGGCTGGTACAGCATCACTCCACCAGTTTTGTGCAGGATGCGGAAGCGACTTTTGAGCAATCCAAATGTCCGTTCGATCACATTATGTGTCCTGATGTGTGCTGCGTTATACCGCTGCTCTTGTGGGGAGGCTGGGTTCAAGTATGGAGTCATGATATAGTTCCTCACGGCGTATGCACTGTCACCTACAGGGTAGTAAGCACGGTGTTAGTGTCAGGTATGCATTGCCATTTCAGAATAAATTTGTGTGCATAAGTATATTGTCTTACCTAGCAGGTGTCCTTCGCCAAATTCCCCCTGAGCAGGCGTGTGTGAATGTCACTTTTTTGTCAGAAGATGTATGAATCATGGGTGCTCCCAGGATATTGCGCTACAATGTCGGTTATGATGTTTTTCCCATTGCACACTGCTTGGACATTGATTGAGTGATACGATTTCCGGTTACGGAAGATATACTCATTGACTGCTGGTGGACATATGGCTACGTGGGTGCAATCTATGCATCCAATCACATGAGGGAACTGGGCTAATCGATAGAATTCGAGTTTTGTTTGGTTCAATTCCCTTTGAGTTGGGGGAAAGGTGATGTGGTTGTGGATCAGAGTCATCATGGCAGCCAGGAAGGATCTGAAGAAACATGAGAGGGAGCTTTGTGATACCCCTCCAGCTACTGCCACTACCCCCTGGAAACTTCCTGATGCAAGTAGGTGCAGGCAACATAGCACCTGGACATGGGTAGGGATTGCATGGGTCCTACATGTCTGGCGCTGCATTAGTGGTTCCAGTTCGGCTACGAGGTAAAGTATCATAGCAGCGTTCATTCAGTACTTATCATATATGTCCTCAGCAGTTTGTCCCAACAGAGTGATGCAAATGCGGAATATCCTCCTCTGGATTCTCCTTCTGGCCTGGCCTGCTGCATGGATCCTCATCCTCCTCGCAAACACGTAGAGTGCCGCTATTGTGTAAGGCCTCTATGGCCTCATTGGTCAGTTTAAATAGCCCTCTCCTGCTTTGCAGCTGTTGGGAATTATTTTTTTTTACCACCTGCTTCTGATTCCCCTTAATCTGCACTTGCTAATTTGCGAATTTCATGGGAATCGCTATTTGGGATTTTTCATGTATTGCATTGCGAGTTTTTTTTGTGAATCTTTAATTGCTCGCACATTTTTTTTAATCGCTAATAAGGATTCACTATATCTTGTTTCCCGTTATTAGCGATTCGGTATGATTGCGATTTTGTGTTATTTGGTTGATGCATTGGGAAAGGCTAAAATGCGCTCGCAAATAGCTATTCGCTAATTTTGCGAGCACATTTTAGCTTGATGCATGTGCCTGTTTGTTCTCTATTTCTCAACAGGTCGATCGGGCACAGCACATGGCCAGAGCTTAGCCACCAAACAGCCTCCCGCTCCATCCCAGGATGAAGCCCTCAGTGATGACAGCACTCCTGGAGAGGTGGACATGGATAAAGGGACTGGCCCATTTGGTCAGCCTGGGCAGACAGCAAAGGTGAGGCTCACTGTGCCCACACCCCCTACAACCCCAGCTGCCACAGCACAGCCAGCCCCTGCACCCCTAACATGTGTACCTACCACAGTCAGTAGCATCTTGAGGCCCCCAGTCCTGGATTCTGAGGTGGCTATCACCACCTCAGTCACTGAGGAACCTGGAACCAATGAAATGGTGCAGTCTGTGCCAAGGGCACAGGCCTGTCTTGGTAGGGTTTATTGGAGGGTAACTGTGGGCTCGCAGAGTGAGCCCACTGGTGCCACTGACAACGAGGCTGCCAGTACCCAAGTCACGGGTGACTCCAAAGGGGTGATGGGCCAGGTACTTACCGAAATTCCAGAAATGAAGCAGCAGCTGCAGAGGGTCACATACCAGGAGGTGGGCAGCATCAACACCAACCTGGCTTCCCTGTTTGGAGTGTTGTAGGACATAAACACCATCCTCTGCGGGGCTTTTCCACCTGCATCTACTCCTTCCTGGGGTCCAAGTACATCCAGGCCATCAACATCCAACGCAGCCACAGGAAGGGAGGCCCTGTCAAAGGAAGACATGTCTGCAGACAACCCTGTCTCAGCGGCTGCGAATCCCCCTCCCTGCAAAAAGAGGGGACGTCAACCCAAAAATCCACGAGGTGGGGATGTCTAGACACCCACCATCACCAGTAATAAACCTCAACCCTAATGTCCTCCTGTGTGTGCAAGACATTCACTTTGTGGACTATTCCTGTGCATGTTTCCATATCTGATGGGACTAGTACGTTGGACTCTGGATTCCAGACAATTTTGGACTCTACAACAATGGTTTTATCCACCTTGACTGACTACTTCACTTTTGGTTTTCCCTGTTTATATGTTTGTATACTTTTTGATATTATCCTTGTTCACTTCAATGAATACAGAAGTCGGCAATTTATGATCTCCTGTTGTAACTCTCACATCTACCATTGTATATTTACTACTATGTGAACTTTACAGTGCCAAAACTAGGGACTTCTGGAAGCATGGATATATTGTATGTAAACAATGCTCAACTCTGGATCACTACCATGTCACAACAACACATACATACAAGTGTCTGGTCTGATATCGTTATTCCATTGTTTAAATCATAGGCTGACATGATGTCAGATACATAGCAAATAAGACATGACTCAATTCATGTGTGTCAGTGATCACATATTCAGCTGCAGACCAACACAGGGGATACATCTGACAATATCCTCTACAACGGGCAACATTAAAATAGATGTACATAATCAGCTGGAGTTATATTGCCAACATAAAAGGAACCCCACATCTATTAAACAAATAAACAGACACATTTCAGTACAACAGTTTCTGTCTACAGGGTCATTCCAATTCAGGGTTGCTTGCATTTGATGGAATGTCACAAAGGTCAGTGATGTGCAACAAGCACTTTGGCCTACAATGAGGAGACATAGCAACAGCTACATACAGTTCATATAAAATGACGATTTAGTCAATATAAAGGCAGATTTGCATGATTTGGGCCCAACACAACATTTTATTGGATCACATGATGGCACACATATTGCATTACAACTAAATCACCATAAGGAACAAGTCCAATGGAAGCCACGTGACTTCCATCCTATCACGGTGCAGGCTGTCATTGTACAGGCTTTGTACACCCAAACCCTGTGATAGACATTCTAGGACCAATCCATGTCCACTTTGTAGGTCTGAACAGCATCATATACCTGCTAATGTCACAACTTTGACATGTCCAAATGAAGATGCCATGGTGAAGGAATCTAAAACAGACCAACACGGAGAGGTTAGCTAAGAAACACCACATATGGCACAAATCACATTGTGAACTTCTAGAGAGCACAGTTCAACACAAAATTGAAAGCAAAACAGAGCTACAATAATAAAACACCCTTTACCAGATATTGCCAGAGCCATATATTCCTAGTATGTAGCATTAACATCCTCCTCACATCATAAAAACAAGCGTTGCAGTAATAGTAATTGTGTAACATCTCATAAAATATTTACACTCAAGAGAAGTTTTGGATGACAACTTGACACAAGTCCATTCCTTCCTCTTCACCACTATCATTATCATTTGGCATTTCAGGTTTCTCAACCGGTGACTCTTCATGGCCTGCATTGTCTGTGATGTAAGGGATGTTCTGTCGCAGGGCAATGTTGTGGAGCAGGCCAAGGTGATCTTACACATCTTCACGGGTGAGTAAAGTAGGTCTTCGCCAGTCTTGTCCAGACATCTGAATCTGCCTTTCAGAAACCCAAAAGCCTGCTCCACTGGTCACTGTGTTCTTCCATGGGCCTCATTGAAGTGGACTTCCCCTGGTGTATTAGTATTCCTCAGCGGTGCCAAGAGCCATTGCCAGTTGAGATGCGTTGAGGCTCCTAGATGGAAGAGAGACAGAAGTGCAACAACGAGTTACACACTTTTAGATCGTAATACCTGACATTACCCACACAAAGTTAGGACAGATCACACTTACCTACAGCTAGGCCCTCTCCTCTAGTAGTCGCGACATCAGCTAGGATATGGTGCTTTCCCGTAGTATGAAGGAATCGTGTGCAGATCCTGGGAACTGGGCACATACGTTTGAGATATTGTTATTGTTAACTTCGGTTTATATAGCGCCAACTCACCTACAGGTCTCTAGGCGCTCAAGACCGACGACAAACAAAAGTAATGCAGAACGTATGAAAGGCAAAAAAAAGAGGCATTCAGAGTATCTAATTAGGTGAGCCAAAAGCCTCCCTAAATAGAAGCGTTTTTAACAGCTTCCTAAAACGCAGGAGATTTACTTCTCTCCGAAGTGGTTCTGGAAGTTTATTCATATCTGTGGAACCAGAACCGAGAAGGATCTCCCACCTTTGGTTGCTAGCTTATATCGGGGGCAAACCAAAAGCTGAGAATCAGAGGACCTAAGAATTCGTTTAGGCATATAATCCTTCAAGCGCTCTTTAATATAGGCCGGGGCCTGTCCGTAGATTGCTTTATGGACCGTACATAAGCTCTTAAACTCCGCTCTCTGCTCGATAGGAAGCCAATGTAACTTGAGCAGCAAAGGAGAAGCATGAGTTCGTCTAGGTAGCCTGAAGATTAATCGCGCCGCATCATTCAGGACAACCTGCAGTCTATTAGTCAAGGTTTTAGGCAGACCTAAATAGAGAGCATTTCCGTAATCCAGCCTCGATATAATCGTAGCAGAAACAACCATTCGAAGCATGGAGAAAGAAAGAAGGGGAACTAGTTTACGCAGCAGTCTAATCAACCCAGTACACATCCCTACTACGGAGGCAATCTGACTGGCCATTGACAACTCATTGTCAATCTTGATACCAAGACTTTTTACTTTGTCACACGGTGTCGGTGTAGGGCCTAGTTCCTGGGGCCAATAAAGGTCACTCCAAGGTGAAGCTAAAGTCGAAACCAACAGAACCTCCGTTTTGTCCGGGTTTATCTTCAACTGGTTTGCAGTCATCCAGCCAACCTTATGTCTGAGGATGTTCTGGGCATTAGTTTGTGCCCGGGCCGTATTATCAATACTCAGCAGCAGCTGGGTATCGTCAGTGGAGACAATGCAGAGCCTTGAGGGACTCCGCACTCCAAAATGCCTATATCGGAGATACAATCCCCCAGTTGGATCCTCTGCGACCTACTCGTCAAGAAGGACTGGAGCCATTTATGGGCCGGACCCCTTACCCCAAAAGAGGTAAATCTGTCCAATAACAGGGAATGGCTGACAGTATCAAACGCCGCCGATAGATCTAAAAGTATCAGGGCGCTTGGTTTCTTACTATCAGCCATACCTCTAAGCTCATCCAGCACCGAGAGCATCACCAGCTCGGTGCTGTGATGTGCACGAAATCCTGCCTGGTGCTCCTGGAGTAGATGGTGTGACTCCAGGAATAAAGAAAGGGACTTCAGCACATGTTGCTCCAAGACCTTGGACAAGAAAGGTAATTGGGATATCGGCCTATAATTTTTCAAAATGGTCAAATCGGCTCCTGGTTTTTTTAACAGAGGTTTAACTCGGGCCTCCTTAAGACTCGATGGTAAATAACCAGTCTCCATTGAACTATTGAGAAGGGAGATAATATGATCTTCTAAGATAGGACATGCCAGGCGAAAGACCCTGTGGGAACACGGGTCTGCTGGGGAACCTGATTTGGTGCTACTCATGAGCTGCTCAAGCTCCATGGGATCTATCTCAGGGAACCTTGATATGGAAACTTCCACAGAGGTTTGAACTTCCTGTACTGGAAGCGAACCATTCAGAGTACTATGCTCAATCTCAGAGAGAATAGTCTCAACCTTCTCCAAAAAAAAACGTTGAAAAGTATCAACGTTTATTGTGGTTTCAGACGTTTCTGGTTTTTTACTCAACTCTGTCAGAATTTTAAATGTTTCTTTCTGAATATTCTCCGACTGCTTTATGCGAGTTTCGTAGAAATCTGCTTTTGTAGCTACGATCAACTTTTTATATGAGTTAAGTGAGGTTTTATACGATTCCCGATCTACGCCATCTTTTGTTCTCCTCCAGTTCCTTTCTAGATGGCGGAGCTTCTTTTTATAGTCCCTCAACAACAGAGTGAACCATGGAGCCCCTTTTCCTACTCTTTTTACCTTTTGTAGCTTTTCGGGTGCTATCTGATCAATCGCCTGGCTCAAAATTCGCATTAAGTCCCTATAATCCTGATCCAAATCTCCACTAGAGACCAGTGATTGGGCATAATCAGGAAGAGTGCTAGTCAAGGATAGTGAATCAACTTTTATCCACTGACAAACTTTCCTCAAATTTAATTGATTTTGAGCCAAGAAGCCTACAATGGGAATCTCACAGTTCACCAAATAATGATCCGACCAGACACAAGGCAGAATGTCCACAAGGATAACCTTTGGGTCTGAGGTCCAAATAAGATCCAAGGTATGCCCCTTGATATGTGTGGGGGCATCTACGAGCTGTTTAATACCAAGTGAAGACATAGTATTCTCCAAGTGTCGAGTTGCCGGATCCTTATAGGCTTTATCCCAGTGCATGTTGAAGTCCCCGGTTACCACAATCTTTTGATATCTTGTACATAAATCAGACATGATAGGGGCAAATAAATCATTAAATGCTGGTGTGGAATTTGGAGGGCGGTAGACTGTTAGAATCACGAGGCATGAATTATTCAAAGTAATTTTCACACCAAGAATATCAGATAGATCTACAGACTCGGCCACTATTTTAACAACCTTTAAGTACTTTTTATAAAAAATAGCTACCCCCCCACCGCGAGCGTTGTCGGTACGGTTATACCATACCACATCATATTCATTGGGAAGGGTGGCTATAATATCAGGCAGGGAGTCATCGCCCAACCATGTCTCCGTAAGAGTCAACACATCAATATCCTCTTCCTGAAGAAGAGTAAAAATTTCAAGACAGTGCTTATGAAGTGACCTTGTATTCAGACTAGTCAACTTCAAAGAAGGCGGGACAGTCCCTGACTTCCCCCTGAGTGGTCGAAGGATATTCATATCCTCTAGCCTCTTCGTAATGATTGGATCTAACTTCTGAATACCATTGTCTATATAATGTAAGTCTCTGGTGGAAAATACCTTTCTCGGAGCAGCAGACCACGCCCCTGAGCCCGGCCGAGCGCGGACGGGCGCAGACGGGCTGAACTCAGGCGTAACTCCGGCGGAAATCTGGCGAACCTGCTGCGCGTGCCCGCTGCGCGTCAGCATGACCGCCTTAAGTAGTTATCTATCGTCCTTCTGACGACTAGACCAGCAACAAAGATGGTGCCGCCAGGCGTCCTTCTCTCCCCACCAATATGATACTAAGGCAATTTGGGGGCCATCAATGGATCCAATCACATGTGGGATGCAACCAAATCTATAGAAATCACCCTTCATAGTGGCTAAATCCTCACATCTGGGGAACTGGATGTAGTTGTCCACTTGTCACAACATTGCTCTAATCCCCTATTGGAGTACTGAACATCGGTTGTGACATACTACCAGAAATAGCAACAATGAATTGAAATGAACCTGTGGCCAGAAAAATGCAATACTGACATGAGTTTCACAATAGGTGTGTTATATGTAGGATAAGTGATGACATAAATCAAGTATTGTTTGAAGATTGAAATGAAATTTCTGGATCACATGTCTTTCTTCCATGGTCTAAAGGTCTGAAATTGGGTGCTACACTGGAGGCTAGAGACTCCTCCCTCTCCCAGGGTACCTATTTGAGGAGTAAAAATAAAATTGTGCATTGGTCACAGTGTCCAGCGTAACATATATAACCAGTAAGGCAAAAGTCATGTGACAAAACATAACAGCTTCATGAAGCATTCGACATACTTCACATCATCACTGTCTACTGTTAAACATCCACCAATAATCCCCAATGTGGCCTTCTCATGTATGTAACAGAACCGGACACATCATCAATTCATAAAAGTTACATTTGCACTATATTAGGGTTTTCATGACATTTCATGTGAAATACCGCCAACCGTGGTGTTCAGTGCACCATGCACATTTTGGCTATATGCACAGCAATGCATTACACAGATGATGTTTTGTACTGGACATCACATTTGAAGGGAATTTTCCAAATGTAAACATGTTGTGCCTCATTTGTGGTGGCACACTTAACAGTCAGAATTGCTGTCTTTCTTACTGCTAAAATGGCGGAAGTCTGACATTGCATATAGGACATTTGGGATTGCGCTGTGGGCTTGTGCCATCATGGCGGACACAGCCATAGGCTAACATTGGTGACAGTGACGATCGCGGTCCAATCACTTTGTGCGTCTATGCTGATGACTGTGTACATGGCATACATGTACGCCACGGTTTGCGGTCTGTCACTTCCCTCCTGACACTGCTGTTATCAACACCTCCTCCACTTCAGCTGCTGTTTTCCACCTCTGGTTGCAATCATGTCAGGCCAAGCAGGTGAGAGTGCCCATCCCGTCTCTCCAGAGGAGCTGGATACCCTGATTAAAGAGGTCCTTCCCCTGTATGGCAAGCTCTATGTCTCACCAGAGGAACAGGTAACTATATAAAATACAGACGTTTTACTCTGTTCAACTTCTTCCTTTCAATTCCCATAGGCTGCAATGTGCCTCTCAGTCCCAGAGTGTAACCATATTGTGTATTTGGCTTTCAGGGGGGTTGTGCATATGGATTAAAACATCACCCTAATGTAGAATATCTCCAGTGCCTGTTGCTTCCTGTGATATATTAGCTGTTAGACTGGTGCTTCCATCTGGGTTGACACTAAGAATTTAAAATGTTTACAATGGAGTGGAGAATAGCAGTAAGAAGACTAAGGTAATTAGTATTTTGGAGCAAGCCCTTCTGGAGAGCCCAAACAAGGATAGGCTTTTGGTAGCAGGGGATCTAAATGTCACCTTTGAACCGTTGGAAGCCTCTCCACTCGATCTACTGCAAGAACAGTATAATCAATGGGCTATTCCTTCGTTAGATCGACCCATAGTCAGGTGGACAGCAAAGGCAGGTCAATTGCTGGCCATGACACTAAACTGTGATCTCAGGGCTACTAACGGTAGATGTCACTCTGATTGCCAAGGCAAGTTGACTTTTAATAGGGTATGGTATAGTAGCAGAATTTACTACTTTTAGGCAGACGTAAAGCTCTGGCCGGCAATTGTGGATATGGATATAGTTGAGCACTGAGATCGTGACCATAATGCCCTTTGTATGCTGTTACGGGATGAAGTACCCACAGCTCAGGTATCTTATAGCAATTGAGACACAGGTTCTCTCTCATACACCTACAATATTAGAACAATCAGATGGGACTGGGTGATGGGTGGAATTTGCGTAGTCGCGCTACGCAAAACTCAGCGAAACGGTAAAATATCTCCGCGAGCACACAGAGATCTGTGAACACGCGGAATTGCTTGTTCCGCCCATTCACAATGCTTTTTTCCTATTCGCGAACGAAGTTGGCGTGCTCGGAAAGAAATATCTTGCGAACACGCATTTTGAAAGCACGAACAAGCAAAAAATTCCGCGAAGCTGCGATCGCGGAATTTTGGGCAATTTCGCGTTCTCTGCGGAACGCGAAATTACCCAAATTCCGAAAATTCTGAGAGCGGAACGGAATTTGCTGCCCAGGCCCATGAAAAAACCCAGACGTATTGAAGGTGATTAAGAATAGTGTACTTGTCACTCATGAGTCTCTATCAAAGCTCCCTCTTGCTTGTAGAATTGAGAACTTTGCATGTGTCTCATGTGATGGTGGCCCTATTACATGTGACATGACATAGAGTGCACAATACATGCACTGACTGTACAACAGTTCCCATTGGTACGTACTGGTAATACATTGAAATGAGCATACAAACATCATTGGTACCATCAGCATTAGTGCCTACAAGTTGGTCACTGTGCATTTGCCAGTTGATGGTTCATCTGCAATAGTATTTCAAAACACTAATTCACTGACTGATAACATGCATATGAAAGTGAGATGTAGAACTGTAGAGATAATATGTGAGTGTCTACACTGATCCGTAAAAGGCAATCTGAGTTTGCAATACCAAAGAGTGCTGTGATGTTCCAGCCCTTTAGGATGCTAGTGATCCCACATCTTCTTGTCATAGATATTCAGGGACACCCAAAACTTTCAAAGGTGTATTGGCTTTTAGGTATGCAATCTATGAATAGTGTTATCACCTGTACCAAGCAGAATTAGGTACGTTTGCATTGCTACGTGAAATCCTTTGCTGTGTGAAGCTGAGTATCTATCTCCCAAATGTTTGGACCTCGATGTTTTCAGGCAACCTTATATGCTACATGTGATACATTGCTAAACAACTTCTGTACAGATTTCATTAGACTTTTCAGTTAGTGGACATATGATGTAATTTGGAGTCCAAAGTCTCATCAATGTGCAATGAGCATTTGCATGTGACATGATGTCTGCCACAACACTAATTGATGGTACATTAGTGCTTAACTTGACATTTATGACATCATGATATGCTATGAGGAATAGGTGGATCGGTTGAACTATGGGCCTTGTGTGAGCATTGGGTAAATATCAAAATTGTATACATCCTACTTGTTTATATAATTTTACAATGGTGTAATACAAGTGCCAAAGGTGATCAACTATCCTAGTATAGACATAAGGATGGAGTGTATACAACTCCATTAATGCATTAGGGCCTGTGGGGTTATGACATGAGTGGAACCAACTGTTTGCAGGTTATGTAGCATGCATGCATGTGCACTTGCTAAATCTGAAGCCTATAGAGTGAACCATGAAGCTGGTGTGATATGTGCACTTCATAAATGTTTTCTGTTGATTTACAATGGTCAGGTGTGGAAACACAGTTTCAATAAATCCATTTTTTCATGCCATTTGAGATACACCCAGAGCAAGCGAAGGAGAGGGGGCCAACATCATTGGGCCACAGTGATCATAGTTGTTCCGTACATGATACATCAGACACAGAGGGACCTGGTGACCAGGAAGGTGTGGGGAGTGCCACAGGGGACAGCAGCTCAAGTTCGCCATCATCTGAGTCATCCCCCAGTGGACACTCCCGAGAGGTGGTGGACCCCACAGGATAAGTACCTTTCTTCAACCTTGTCCACCACCCCAGTTCCTTCACCACCCATTCTGTTGTCCCCCAACAAGTTGGCAAGGCATACTCCCTGAAAAGGAGAGCAGTCTCCTTCCCTCCAGGCACCTAAGGCCCTCTCCTGTTAGCCCCACTGCCTTGAGTGGGGAGGCTATTAACCTTCTGAGGACCTTCTCTGTCAGTCAGAAGGCAGTCCTGAATGCTATCCACGGGCAAGGCAACCAGCTGGCAAAGATGGTGGCCTGCCTGGAAGGCATTCACACTGCAATGTCTGGCCTCCAGAGATCTTTCAGGCTCTGGCCTCCTCCCTCACATCAGCCTTCAACCCATACAAACCTTCCACCCCACCTCCTGCTGTTTCCCCATCCAAATTCCTTATTCACATTCCTGTCTCAAGCACACGCACCCCTAAGCAGGCACACACTTCATCAGACACAAGCACCACACACAAACACAAAACATACAAATAAGACAAACATGCGAGCACTCAGCAGACACTCACCTCCCTCACCACGTTACCACCGCAGCATAACCTCAGACACCACACCAACAGGCACAGATACCTCCAGACCCATACCCCTAGATACCACACCAGTAGGCACAGATACTTCCACACCCACAACCATACCCCCAGACACCAGACCAACAGGCACAGACACCTCTGCACTCACAACTATACCCCCAGATACCACACCAACAGGTACAGACACCGCCACAACACCCAGCATGTCCGTAGCACACACAAGGAAAAAATGCAAATGCTTAGTCAACCCCACAACAGACAACGACAAAACACACAGTTCAGACAGCACACACAGCTCACACCTCGACTACCTCTACCTTGGTGAAGATGTGTTGTTTGCCCTTAGCCTTGTAAAACCCCTCCTGAAGTCCCAAAAACCAACCCATCCCTTCCACATTCCACTCCATCCGTGAGAAACAGGATCCCTACCCCACTGAACCCAGCCCAAAACTCAAGAAAACCTCTACCAAAATTAAAACCACTCTTCCCTGATCCGCAGCCCCCCGTACCATCTTCGGAGTGCCTGCTATACCCAATGGTTGCCCCTTTGTGAGGAGGTTCCCTGGGAGTGTCAGTAAGGGTAACTTTGGTGGCACACCATTGTGCTGTGGCGGATGTATGATATTACAACGCGGGTTTTTACCACGCGTGCAGTTACATCGCAGGCGTTACAACGCATGCGATGTTACAACGCTATGCCATTAGAGCGCAAGTCTTTACATCGACTTGCGCTAGATGGCGTGCTGACATTAAAAAAGTGTAATTTACTATTCCAACTCCAGTCCATTTAACAAGGTGTTGGGATAGTAAACTACACTATTTGTAATGTTAGCACGCCATCTAGCGCAAGTCGATGTACAGACTTGCGTTCTAATGGCATAGCGTTGTAACATCGCATGCGTTGTAACGCATGCAATGTAACTGCACAGCGTGGTAATAACCGCGTTGTAATGGCTGTTCCCCGCTGTGGCACATGGATCCAGAATGGACTAACCATTGGACTTTATTTTACATCCTGTTTTGACATACTCTTATTAAAATGTTTCATAGTTTGGAAGACATTGGTCCTGCCATTACTTTTCTAACTATTTGATGTTATGTTATATTTAGTGATGTGTGACTACAGTTGTGTTTGTTTCATTTCCAATTGCTGATCCAGTTGAAGTAGTTAGTATGATGGGACTTAGGACCCAGTGCTGGAGTTACACAGGGCAAAGGGAAATGTTGCATGGATGTCTATGTCGAATGAAATCCAATTGGGGCAGGCACTGCATTGGGTGTTATATTATATAGTAAGTATTGCAGCTTGGACTGGCCAATGTCAACATTACTTAGTTTGCAAGTCTTCCTATGATGTAGGCTGGATATTTGTTTTATGTGTTTAAAGTGCTCAAGCTATATATGTAAAATACATTTCTGAGATTCCGATAGTGTGCCACCTAACCGGTATTTTGGTTTCTCTCTGACATTTTATTGAATTTGAATCAAGATGTATAACATAACAACTGACAAACACCTAAAACCTGTCAGTACTATTGGATTTGTCAATGGTTGTTAGCTGTTTAAGATAAATTAGTAACAACAATGATTTCTTATAAATAATTAACAAAAGAATGTTCCAATTCAGAAATTGTGAGACTGTGAAATAAATATTATTGAGGCCTGCGGAAGAAGTCTTGGCCTTCATTTATGTTCATTTTTGGTTAGATATCTATCCCCTTTTTCTCTGCACATCTCATCCATCTATATATACTTCTTCAACCTCATCTTTTCTTCTTCAGCACTTCTCTCTTTTCACTTAGCCTGGAATGCACTTCCTTGCATCTCCCTCACTTCACCACCCTTTACTCACATTGAAGCACTTTATTGTCTTTTACTTTTGACTTGTAAATATTTGACATCTGTTTACCCTCTTCACACACATTTACACAGAATTTCAATTGCAACTGGAAAACATGACCATTGTTCACTGTGAGCTGCAAAGAGGCTAACCCACTGACAGGACCTTTGCTTTGCCTTCAGTATCAGCCCAAGGACTCTCAATCAAAGCCCCTCATAAACACCTGGTATGACTAAAAGTATACAATAAACAAGAGATATAAGATGCACATAAAAATACAGAAACACACCATTATCAAATAGCTAACACGTTTGGGGAATGCAAGAGTAGGTAAAACATGTGAAATAAAAGAGTAATTAAATCGCTAACATGCATTACCTTAACATTTTTAACATTCACTGTTCGTTCTTTTTTATTTTTTTAAATATTTTATTTTTAAGAAGGTGTACAGACAACTTTTAACAAGGACAATCAATATGCATGTGAAAATTGGACCATACAAAACTTTGGAAAGCATTCATAAGTGCAATTCGAGTAAATTCTAGCATAATTGCCCAAGTATCAACTTAGAAGCGAATGAAAAGAAAACATCCTCTGTTAATTTAATAACATATATATTAATGTTGAAAAATTATTCCAAATACGATTAAATCTAAGCATTGAACGAATCGAGCGGGTTTTTGCAAGTGCACGCACTTTCTCGTAAATATCTTTTACAAGAATCAGCCAGTCATGTAATGAAAGAGGATTAGGGCTAATCCACTCTCTTGCGATACAAATACAGGCCGTAACTAATAGAATAGATATCAGGCAGCCCATATAAGGATCTTCACATCTCTTGGCCCCCAACATAATCTCTTTGACAGAAAAAGTTAACTCAAGAGTCAGACATTGACCAATATATTGAATGACTTTTGTCCAAAAATCTACCAGTTTAGGGCAGAGATAAAAAATATGTAAAATATCAGCTGCCTGCTGATCACATTTAGGACAGCTTGTTCTATCCGTATTTCCGCTGCCAGACGATTGCTGCCACTTTATTATTTTATCTGGAGTATAGTAAAGCCTACAGATTGAGCGAAACTGTTGAAGCTTTAAATTAACAAAATGCACAGAGTTATCTAATTTTTCTAAAGCTAACATAATTTCAAATGCATCTACGTCCATATTTAAAGTTTGACTCCATTTTGTTGCTAACTCATTAAGATCAGCTCTTCTAACATGGCATAAATATGTATACATTGTACTAATTTTAGATTTATTTGCGGAATTTAAAACACATGTAATAGCTACGTGAGAGTGTGGCAGTTGCACTAATTTTTGTTTAAAAAAATAGTCTCTAATTTGCAAATATTTGAAGAAAAACTGGTAGGGAAGGCCAAACGTTTGTTGCAACAAGAAATAAGTAGAAAAACCAGAAGAGTCAACTAGCTGTCCCAGTCTCTTGATGCCATATCTGGCCCAGTTACAGGCGAGGGAGTCATGGAATATATTGGGGAGGGATGGATTATTCCATAATTTATAGTGTTCATGTCTGGTAAGATCCTCAAAAACAAATAAAAAATAACCAAGAATTGCATTCCAAATACGAACAATATCCCTTATGGCCTTGAATCGCAGTCTTTTGTAGTAGTTAGGATCATTGACCCTATATAAGAACATACTCTGATCTGTACCTAATGCCAGAATAAGCCCATAATACGGAATTTTATCAGTTAATAAGCTTTGTATACGTCCAGTAAATGCTGCCCAATAGTACAACTCAAAATCAGGAAGTTTCAAACCACCACACCTTTAGGGAAATTTGAGAGATTTTATCTAGCGCCAAGCCTGCTTATATCCCCAAATAAAACTACTGATTGCGCCCTCTAATTTATGAAAAAAATAGTTAGGAACCCGTAAAGGGATAGCCCGAAACAAATATAAAAATGTTGGCAATATAATCATTTTAATTATACTGATACGACCGACAATAGTAATTGGCAATTTGTTCCAGTTCTTAAATTGTTTGATAACAGTCTGCAACAGGGTTTCCTAATTAAATTTCCAGATTTGATCTATATTTTTAGTGATTCTAACTCCTAGATATGTGACTATATTACAAGTGCCAGTGATAGATATTGTATGTTCGAGATTATGTATTATTTGGGTTTTATTTATATTAAGTTTATAACCTGAAAAGCATCCAAAAGTTGCAGCTTCTTCCTGGATGATACTGACCGTTGTTGCTGGATCTTATGTGAAAATCACGAAATCATTGGCATATGCTACTGCTTTAAGTTGATATTAGTTGTTGCTAAAAGGGAGGATATCTCTATTTAGATTTAAAGTTTGAATAAAGGGCTCGCTATAGAGAGCAAAAAGCAATGGGGATAATGGGTATCCCTGCCTTGTACCTCGCTGTATAAAAATCTATTGGTGTGCATGTTAGCATATACTAACTTTGCCTGAGGGTTAATATATAATGCCTTGACCCAGTTCGTAAATCGGTCAGGTAGACTATTCCTATGCAGAATCAACCACAATGCCTCCCATACCACCCGATCAAATGCTTTTTCAGCATCTAAGAGAATCATCCCCATATTATTAGATGTTTTATTAGCAACATCAAAGGCAGTTATTTGTGTGCAGTAGTGTCTCTGCCTTTGATGAAACCATGTTGGTTTTCTGATACCAGACCCGGCATGTAAGATGTTAAGAGATTCTTTCGCAAATATTTTGGCGTCCGTATTTATAAGAGATATTGGGCATTATGACCCACAATTGTCAGCACTCTTCCCTTTCTTAAGAAAGAAGACCATAGTAGTCGTGTCCCAAGACTTAGGGATTTGCCTACATTCAGCTATCTGATGTATAACCAATTAAAACAATGGTAGAATAGAAGATTTAAAGACCTTATAAAATTCTGCAGGTAGAGTATGATCCCTAGCGGCCTTACCTGAAGGTAGCTCTGATATAGCCATCATGATTTCTTCCTCTGTAATATCAAACTGAAGACTGTCTTTAGCCACTAGATTAAGAATCTGAGGGTTTAGAGATTCCAAATATTCTTCAGCCACCCCTGACTCAAAATTGTCAGATGTAGTATATCATTCTGAATAGAACTGATAAAATTGTTCTAAAATTAAATTAGTTGAAGTATACTCTCTGCCATCACTACCCTTAATTAAGTCTATCCGGGTTCTAGCTTTTTTATCTGCTGTCTGGTAAGCCAATAACCGCCCAACCTGATCCCCATATTCATATTGGTTCAATCTATTTTTATTATATGCAGCTGCAGCCTTCTCTTTGAGTTGACGGGTCATACGATTCTTGTATTAATCAATGCAGAATAAATATCTTCTTTATTTAATCCATTCATATGATGTTTTGACCATGGGATAATTCTAATTTTTTTAAAGTATTACAAAGCTCCTTCGCCCGTTTTTGCATAATTTTATTCATATGATATATATATTGTTGCGTGGTACCACGTATCACAGCTTTTATCGTATCCCATAAGATAAAAGGCAAGGCAGTACCCATATTATATTGAAAAAAGTCAGTAAGAACCCAGTGTATGAGAGATAAATTCTGGATCAGATAGAAAATATCAGGGGGAATGAGAAAGGGCGACTATTATTATTCTCACCAAAAAACTGTATATGTACCAATAGCGGATTATGGTCAGACATTATTCATGGGCAGACCTCTATACTGGATTTTTCTAAAAGATGGCTATTCACGAAGATTAGGTCAATTCTGAAGTAATGTTGATGTGGTCTAGAATAATACGTAAAGTCGGGCATCACAGGGTGTAATGCTCGTCACAGATCTGTCAACCCGTGAAGCCGAGCCAACGCAATAATCGACTTTCAAACCCTACCCATCCCTGGAAAAGCAAATCGATTTGTTGAATCAATAGAGTAATTTAGAGTACAATTATAGTCCCCCATGATTATGATTTCCCCTTACCAGTCCAAGAGCTCCAACATGAATTTTTCACGGAGAGCAGGTTCATCCTGATTTGGCCCATTTGATGCACACAAAACTAGTTTCCTATTTTGAATTTTGAGTTGTAGAATCACCCATCTACTGTCTGGGTCAGAAGCTTTTTTTTAGTTTTTTACAGACAAAATATTTGTCTTTAAGAATAGCTACCCCTCTAATTGCTGAATTTTGTGAAGTACATTTTCTAATACCTCTAAGCCAAGCTGTTTAAACAAGCCCCTATCTTTGTACGCCAAGTGTGTCTCTACTAAAACGACTAGGTGTGGTTTATAAATCTTAAGCTCCACTCTCACCATGGGTCATTTAGTGGACGAATTAAGTCCGGCCACATTCCAGTTTATACCTCTAAATATACCCATTGTGTAATTTTTTGGCATTTCAGGCTCTCTTTAACTCTCCCCATATGGGGCTTCGAAAATAGCGGTAGTTTTTGAAATAGTTGAATAAGAACACAAGCAGGTTATTATTATTCATGCAGTCTCTATATATTATATCTATATTACATTCAAGTTTAGTCTGTTCACCCCCCATTTTACACCTCCATAGCAATTGTTTATCACCGCATAACACTTTAGTCGACAACAATCCTCCCCACCCAAATCACCACCCCACCAGACCTAGGCAGTGTACCCACCCTCCCATCCCGTGTCCTAGAAAAGGAATCATCCCCATTGACTAGCTGTCGATGGATGACAGCACAGAGAAACAGAGTTCTGCGAGACCTCCCAACATTGGCTAATAATATAGTACATAGACAATAGAAGGAAGTAATAGCTACAGGAAGTCTAACAGTAATAAAAGGAAAAGAGGAGGAGAGAGAGAAAGAAGAAAGGAAGAAAGGAAACATATATATGTAAGGTATCGCATCACATATTGCATATTCAATATCTGTTAAATGCTATCAAGTACTTTGAATCAATTTCCTATTATCAGTTAATCAATTTCTGATTAAGGATGTTGTTGTAGTTTAGCAAGAGCCATCTTTGCCTCCTGGTCAGTATGATAGATCTGTGACCGGCCATCTTTAATAACTTTTAGCCAGGCAGGTTCTTGCAGATAAGCCAATGCTCTTAGTGCTTTCCAGGAATCAATAAGTTGTTTCATTCTCCACTTTCTGTCCATTGTAATTTTACATAGATCTGACCGTGTGATGCAGGAGAAAGAATCCACTGAGACTGGTGTATTAGGTTGAGCTTTTATAGCAATGGCTTGACGTAATAAGAAGTTAACAACATATATAAGTATTGGTCGCGGTCGGCGTGTGCCAGTCTGATCTGTTTGATTGAGAAAGGCTGGTAACCTATGGATTCTTTGTATTTGAGAGTCCCAGTCCCAGTCTGCCAAGTCGGGGAAAGCTTTCTGAAATATTTGTACAATAAATGACCGTGGATCAGAGCCTTCTCTCCCTTCCGGAATTCCAAATACTCGTAGATTATACCGTCGTTGGCAATTTTCTAAATCTTCGATTTTGCCTTGTAAAGCGTTAAGTTGCATATCGTTTTCTTGAAGCAGCTTGGTGGAGTGTGTTACTGCATCTTCATTATCTGATAATCGTTGTTGCAAGGTTACCATTTCAGTTGCAAGTTCTGAGACTTTATTAGTTACTGCTGATAAAGATTGTTGTAGATTGGCATTGTCCACTCTAAGTTGCGTATAATATTCCTGAGCCTCAGATCTTTGCACTGTCAAGGCTTGCATAATTGAGGCTAAAGTAGGCTCTCATAGACTCATTGATGTTGATAGAGCACGGAGTAAGTCAATAGCCACTGTAGCAGAAGCTTCCTCCGTAACACACTTCCCAATTGCACTTGCTTGTTGGGGCAAACAGTCAGTTATGGAAGAGTTTACAAAAGAGGGAGGAGAGATGAGTTGACTACTAGTGTTAGGCAGACTTTGAACTAGGCCAGATAATCTCAAGACAATTGCTCTGACCTCTCCCGTTGATGTAACCGATTTTCGTAAAGGACTATCTTGTGTACTTAATTTACCTTTAATTTTATTAGCAGTCATGGTTTTACCTTGTTGTTGAGGAGTAAGGTCAGATACTCCAATCTTATGACCAACCTTTGGAATTTGCCAGTTTAGCATTCTTTGTTTTCCTCTTAACAGACTGAGAGTGTACATTGAGATACTCTGAAAGATGGTCAGGTGAGCCAGATAAGACAGGAACATTGTCTATACTTGCCGGTAATAAAGAGAATACCGAAGTCTCAGCTGATAATTCCATAGTAATCGGTGATGTATCCACTGAGTTAGCGGAGTTAATAGGTTCAGCAGTATCTCCCATTATATGCGCGGGTATATCCAAGCTCCCTTGGGGCAGAGTCGAAGCAGGGGAGCTTAGATTGACTTTGTCTGCCTCGATATTATTCGCCGTCTTAAGGGAGAAAGGTTCAGCCAACTCGGTGGCTTCATTATCAGCTACTATAATATATTCTCTATCAGCTTGTGGATCAGAGATTGCTTCCAAGTCAGCCGTATCTCCACTATCATCACTACTAGTATTTACAGTCCTGTTTCCTTGTTCTACAAAAGAGGCACCATTAGTTGATTTAACATTGCTTACCGGTAGAGCAGCATCAGGGAACCCCGCCGGTGGCTTACGTTGAACAGCTTGAATGACAATATCTGCCATAGCGGGTTCCGAGACAGAGGCAAGAAGGTCAGCGGCTCCCCCAGAGTGTAACAGCTGCATCACTTGTTTGCCGACTCGAGTACAGTTATTTTTGGATGTGACATTCATCCATGCCAATTGCAGCAGAATTCTGCGTGAGCCATCCGACCCGCTGTGTGTTCGTCTTTGGAGGAGCCATTACCAAACAACCAGATCGAAGACACGCTGCCAAGCCAATCCAATGGAATACCGACCGGCGTTGTCCAGACCTACAGAGAACTGAGCTCCGGGTGTCTCCCGATAGCAAAGAGCACTTGGCGTCTCGACGGAGCATAAGAGGTATAGTCGCTCGCACAGGCAAAGTTGATTTCAACAAAAAAATCATTTTTTAGAGATTTTAGGGACATATGAGTCCAGAGTTGTCTCCTAATTGCTGGTTGCAACTTCTCCGATTTTCCCCGCAAAAACAGCCATCTCCTGAGCTCTTGCAGGACGCCGCTGCTCACAGCGGTGTCAGTCCACCATCTTCCTTTTATTAATGCATTCATTGTTCGTAAATCAATCCATGTTTGGGGCATTGATGTTAAGGTCATGTAGACAGGGCCAGTTTGAATGCCATACAACATGTTACTGTCTTTATTATAAGGACATATTTCTCCGTTTGCACTTGACTCATATATTTGGATCAACTTAGCAAGGGCACAAAAACACTGCTCGTCTTTAGGATCAATTTTCACGGGGCAACAAATACAGCCGCTCCACTTTTAAAGGGGCTCAAGAATAGGGGTGGATGGTAAATTCCACTCCACTGTTGGAATTCGCTGAGTTTTGCCCACTCCGTGTTAGGCTTGTAACACAGAGTTCTGTCCAAACTCGACCAACTGTGCCGGGCAGTGTTTTTTCTCATGTCCAGCTTGCCAATGGTAAGTTGGCGAGCTAGAATTGGCATTCCCAACAGCGATTTGCAAGCACTAGGACAGCACCCAGCAAGATTTTTTCAATGCCGGCAGTCGCATGTAGATGCGGCCGTTTGCAGTGAGAAAGCTGCCACTCAAGTAGGCAGCAAAGAAGCATCATCCTGTGGCATGCTGCATGGTGCTGTTCACACTGAACAAGCTCCTGGTGCTAAAACTCAGTGTGACGTGCCGATTCTGCCCGCTTGCGAAACTCTGAGCAATCTTGTGGAGTTTTCATGTAACTCAGTGGAATTCCGCAGAGTGAAACTCCACAAGTTCCTGCCTTCCTTCTCTTGCTTCAGAGCGAGGAAGGGCAGGCACCCTGGAACAGGCAGCCCAGACATACATACATAGATTTGTTTAGAGATACGTTCACATCTCTAAATAAATGGATCTATTTAATATTTTTTTAGGTAAACATGTTGGAATTTCATATCTTTCTTTTTTTGAGTGAAGTTCCACTTTGCCTCTAAATCATTGAACTTTTTTTTGTTTACTTACCTTTTGTTTCTGCTCACTTTTCTCTGCCCCATCCTTAGCAACGTTTTCGTTTCAGGGTCAAGGTATAACAAAGGAACCAGACTGCTTTAAATTCGATTTTTCATCTGCCCCTAGGGTCGTTGTGTTGTTCCATATAAATTATCATATTTTCATAGAAATAGTATTACAACAGTTTAGTATGTCTCCAAAATGGGATTCACCATGCTGCGGTCGTTATTTTGGAAATTTGAGGAACATTGGAAGGTAATAGTACTTTCAATACACGGAGGGAAAGAATAATGAACTCTGTGTAGTGCAGCAAGGGTGGAAGAATGGAAATCGGGGGGATAAACTTCTTAAGGCCCTGGATGGCAATTTTAAAACAGCCCCAACTGAGGGGAGAGCGTCCCTCCTGTGATAACTACTCATCTGAAAGTAACCTGCTGCTCCGTCCGTCTATCAAAGCTCAACAGTGCAACTCCAGGAAACAAAACCTGGCAAACTCTCCCTGTTTCTCTTTCACTCTGAAGATGTCAACCAGCTAAGTAACCTTCCTATAAGTATTACCAATTTCAAAGAAATGCAGGTGAGCCAATCCGGAGTCCTGAGCCAAATGAAAGGCGGTTCACTGTCAGGAAAGTGTTGTTCCTGAAAAACAGAGTCTGAGGTCAGTCACCAGGTATCCACCTCCGCACCGTTGATTTAATTCGTTATGTATGCTCATAATCAGGTAAGTCGATACGCTTTGCTGCATCAAAAGTTATTACGTTTAATTGGGACAAACATGTAATTTACTCAAAATGATCACTGGCCTTTTGTGAGTCATATTGCGGTGCCTCTTCTTGAGTAAGAAAGTACCCCGTGATATTTTCATGTAGACATGTACCCAGAGCGCCATATTAAACAACCAGTCACCCGATGTCCCTTGATAGACTGTGAGATTCCATTTTTAAATGGAGCAACTCATGACGGCTAGTACCAGAAAAAAACATGGAGGATCACACCTGACAAAGTTGTCATGGAGCCAGGTATAAATCTAACATCTGCCTTCGAGGATGAGTCCCTGAACATGTAACATGAGTGAATGCCCGCCTAGATTTCAGATGTGTGCCGTCCTTTGCTTAGCTGTGTTGGTGCAGCCCTGTAAAAAGAAGAACAGCTCTTCCGTCTGGAGCTGTGCATTAGTAACCTGAGGGGCAGTTCAGCTGTCAGGGGCTGGAGACTTTATAATACATCAGTTCCAAGAATAACTCTTCTTTCTGAGGAACAGGTTGGTGACACCTGTGTCACACTATGGGATAGTGATGCTCTCTGAGGGATTTGTGACAGTTACTGTGATAGCTGGGCTACCCAAGACATTCAACTGTGTGATTTGTGGCAGCACAACAGATAGCTCAGCTGTGTGAGTTGAGACACTGGAATATGTGTCCGCTTGCTGAAAGGTTCTCCTTGTCTGAGGGTTGGGACTGTGAGATGTCTGTGAGATGTCTATCTGCCTGATGGCAAGTTCTATCACCTCACCCCACCTGACAACATGAGCCAGACATCAGAGTGTGTGGATGGGGCAAAGTGCGTTTGGGATGCAGCCATTTCAGGGCCATATGACCATCTATGGCAGGGGTATCCAACTTTTTCTGTGGTGAGAGCTACTTCTGCTCAAGGAAAGTGCTCCTAAGCTACTAGCAAATTTGTCACTGTAAAATAGTAACAACATGAGAAAACATTCCACTGCTACCACCCCAAGGAGGATTATCAATAGTGACCCCAAGCATTAAAGGCGAGGTTACCAGTAGAAATACCAGGAAAATGTTAGCAATATTAAGTAACATTGGGGGGGCGTGGCTAACCGAGCAGCGAGATGGCCGCTCTTTGAGTGAGCTCCGCCGGCTGCACACGAATAAATCCTTGATTATCCTTCACAGCGCTACCGAGGGGCCCGGCTTCTGTGTGTAATTGATGCGGCAGTCAGGAGGCACGATCGACTGAATCCTTGCCGCTCGCGGGTGGCTGCGTGACGAGACCTGGCGGCCGCGGGTGGCGCCGGCCCGCACACTAGAGCCCGCCTGCTGCTGTGGAGCCCGAGGCGGCGGTGACATCTGGCCGGACCTCGGGGATTGCTGGGCCAAAGGAGATCGGCGGAGAGGGGACTACTCTGGCGCCCTTGGCGCGGGGCTGGGAGCTGCCGGCGGCCGCTACGCGGAAACATTTGTGGACGGAGGAAGGGAGCGGAGCGGCCATTGGACAGAGGTAACGGATCGGGGGAAGGTCGGGGCTGAGGCAGAAGCGCGACGCCGCCATTTTGCGGTGCGGCCGGGTCGATAGAGGAGAAGCTGCGGACCCGTGGCGCACTAAAGCCTACACTGCGAGAGCCCCTTGCTTGGCATGCCCCTGAGCCCCTGCAGATCGCCGTTTGGCATGAAGGTGTCGATCTTGCCCTGATAATAGGAGCTCCGCTCCCGGGCACAGAAACGAACTAAAAACCTCAGCCTGATCCTGCCAGAGCCTTTCCCGCGCTCTGTCCTCCACTCGGAGATCGTGGGGGGAACTTGGAAGGGTCACCGAAGGGCACTGGGCAGCCCACCGTGGTTAGGGGCTGCTGACCCCCCAGTTCTCTCTTGCGACGACTCGAACTGTGCCTGCCAGTCCTAAAGGGTGGCCTGCGCGGCGCACCGGTGAGTGCTTCATACCACAGCCTGCACACCGCGTCCCACGCGTGTCCGAGATGGGGGGCACGAAGGATGCGAAACAGCCCAAACTGACATTTGACCAAAAGCAGAAGGCCAAGCAACAAACAGCGGACACGGGAGCCGCGTCGTCTCCTCCCAAGAGCCCTGCAGCTGAAATTGATTTTGGCGCTTTAATGCTGGAGGTCAGATCTAGCTTGAAGAGTATCGACGCAAAGCTGGATGCTATGGCCACACAGCTAGAGGCGGTCAAGTCCAAAGTGGACGTACACGAAACGAGGCTAGACTGCCTAGAAAACAGACATACCGAATGTGCCGAGTTTCAGCAGCAGGCGAAAAACCACATAACCAACATTGAGCGCGAACTGGAGTCTATGCGAGCCAAGGCGGACGACTTAGAAGCGCGCTCCAGGAGGTCCAACGTCAGAATTACGGGCATTCCGGAGACGGACAACACCGGAAAGATGGAGGTCTTTGTGACTGATCTTCTACATGAGCTGTTTGACCCGGACCTGTCCCAGGTAGTCACGGTGGAGAGGGCGCACAGGACACTGGACAAGAAACCACCACCAGGCGCCACTCCACGCCCTATATTGGCCAAGCTGCTCAATTTTCAGGACAGGGACCGCATCCTACAGATGGCCCGTGAAAAAGGCAAGATCATCCATAAAGGGAATCATATCTCATTTTACCCTGATTTCACCCCCCTCGTCCAGGCTGCCAGAAAAGAGTTCATACCTGCGAAGAAACTCCTGATGCAGGCCGGAGTCCAATACTCCTTGTTATACCCAGCCAAATTGAAAATCTTCCATGAACGAACTGCTCACTTCTTCACTGACGCTAAGTCAGCCTTAAAGTTTGCTAAACATATCAGTGGCCCCGGTGCCAGACGCAAATCGCCGAGGTTGGAGGAGGACGCGGCCCGCATGAGCGACAATGATTGAGGGACTGAGGGTAATGGGGTCTGTGCTGCCCCTTTCAACTAAAGCTGACATTTGCTGGATTGTTTGGTTCCCTCGAGACGTGGAATGGAGGACACTGCTGGAACTGCTGGAGCTGGCCTACTCATGCTGGGGGGGTCTTGGTTGTTGACTGTGTCACAGGTCTGAGGCGTATTGGACGGCACACAACTCCAGTACTGTTTGATCCATGCTGCTGGGCACCCCTCGGGTGTCGCGGATATCCTTCAGTGTGCAGCCACCCTGTGTATTCAGGGGTGTCAGCTAGGAGCACCTCGCCCCATGGGGTATCTCCCGTTGTTTTTGTTCTCAGTTGTCTCAAGTGCGATTCAGAGCACGAATGGGATTCTAGCGCAACCTGATTGGGGGGTTGGCGTGGGTGGGGGTTGGGGGGGGATGTTGAGTGTTTGGTTACTGGTGCTGGTGGAGCGCGTTGCAATCTATCTTCTCACGACTGTACTGCGCGGGAGTGTGCGGCGATCTAGGCCTGTTTGTGTGGGGGGGGGGAGCGGGGCGGCGGCCTGGTCACCCTGGATGTGCCACGGGCATGGGGGGAGTTAAATTGTGGACTTGGAACATTCGTGGCCTTGGGGACTATAAAAAAGCCAGATTGATGCATAATATGTTGACCAGACACAATGTAGACATTTGTTTGTTGCAAGAATCTCACATCAACTCGACCCCATCGCCCAGGCTGAAACATCACAGGTGGTCGCATGTATATTCAGCTATATACTCTAACTATGCCCGGGGGGTGGCTGTCCTCATACGGAAAGGGTTGGATTGGAGAGAACATAATTGTGTACTGGATAAGGAGGGTCGTTATGTACTGGTGCATGGCTCATTGCAGGGTAGGCCGCTGGTTCTGGCCGCTATATATGGCCCAAATGTGGACGATCCTGATTTTTTTCGCAATGTTTGGGCGCAAATTGTGTTGCTTGATTGTAACCTGATAGTGGTGGGGGGGGATTTCAATGTAGTGTTGGACGATGATTGGGACAGAAGGGGTGCTAGTAGACCTACGCATGCGAAAGCGAGGCAGGCGTTGCTAGATGTGATGAAAGAGGGGAGACTGACTGATGTGTGGAGACTTCGTCACCCTGGGGAGAGAACGGGGACCTGTATCACGTGTCATCATGACGCTTGGTCCCGCCTGGACTTTTGGCTGCTGTCTCCTGAGGTGGCTACATGGGTGGGGGAGGTGGATATTCAGGCTAGGTCGCTTTCGGACCACGCCCCCTGCATGCTAGAGCTGCGGATACCCAACGTGGCTCCTAGGGCGTTTTCATGGCGGCTGCAACCCCACGCCCTTACAGATCAGGTGTTCACGGAAGAAATTAGGGATGACATTGTCAAGTACTTTGCAGAAAACGAGGGTTCGGCCTCCTCTGAGGCCGTGGTGTGGGACGCTTTTAAGGCGGTAATACGGGGCCAGTGTATAGCTCGGCAGGCAGGGGTGCTACATACCATACGTCGGACACTGGCTCAGCTAGAGCAAGAACTTAAGGATCTGGACCTGGCCTTCTGCCGAGACCCGACGTTGGCTATTGCAGGTAGTCTTAAGGCAAAACTGTTGGACTTCAACGAGGAGGCGCAGAGGGAGGTGAAGTTCTTAGGGAAACAGGCCGAAGCCCGCAGATATGGGGAAGGTGATAGACCGAGCAGGACACTAGCTAGATTGATTTCTCCCCAGGCTCAGGCACACTATATACACACTATCAATAATAGTGAGGGGACACGGGTCACGGGCCAAGAGGCGGTGCTGAAGGCCTTCGCCGATTTTTATGCTTCCCTTTACACGTCCAAACACTCTGCTGCTCCGACTTCCCTGGACGGTTTTCTTGACTCTATAGCCCTTGTCTGGTTCAATGACAACCATAGACAATACATGGACCTGCCTGTCTCGGTCCAAGACATAGCTCAGGTTATCAAGAGCATGCCAGCTAATAAAGCTCCTGGCCCAGATGGCCTAACCACAATGTTTTACAAGACGTATGCTGAAGAACTGGCCCCGAAACTGCACTCAGTATTCGTAGAGGCGCTGGAGCTGAATTCCCTCCCAGACTCCATGCACGAGGCACTCATTGTCACCCTATTAAAACCCGACAAAGACGAATTATACCTGGACTCCTATCGTCCCCTTTCTCTCATAAATGTGGACGCTAAAATTTTTGCCAAGATCATTGCAGACAAATTACAGCCGATGCTGCCAATCATCGCTCTCCCGGACCAATCAGGATTCATCCCTGGCCGTGCCACCTCGCACAACCTCAGAACACTTTTCTCCATCCTACATTATCTCCACCCCTCCGTCCAGGCCGCAGTCGTGTTCCTAGACGCGACTAAGGCGTTCGATTCGTTAGAGTGGCCGTACCTGTTTCGTGTCTTGGGCAGGATGGGCTTCAGTCGTAACTTTATTACTCTCATCAAATTGCTATATGACAAACCTCGAGCTCGGGTACGAGTGAATGGCCTGGTGTCCGAACCCTTTCCCATCTCCAGGGGGACTAGACAGGGGTGCCCACTGTCGCCCCTCCTCTTTGCTATTGCGATGGAGCCACTGGCGGCCAGAATACGCCAACACCACACGGCGAGAGGGATAAGCTTCAGCTCTCGTAGTCTGCTGATCTCTCTTTATGCAGACGACGTCACTCTGTATGTTAACAGCCCCGCAGAGAATTTGAATCCACTGCTCCGAGAATTTGTACGTTTCGAGGGTCTGGCGGGCGTGTCTATAAATTGGTCCAAGTCAGTTGCATTCCCTCTAACTGACGAGACAGCTCAACCTCCCTCGGACTACCCCCTGCGTTGGGAGACTGACGCGGTCAAATACTTAGGTATCTGGATTAGTCGGGACACGCAGGAACTATGGTCTCTCAACTTCGGCAGAGCGGTCGACTGGCTGGAGCGGAGGGTGGAGGTCTGGAACAAACTTCCCCTGTCCCTGGTTGCGAGGGTTGCACTGGCGAAAATGGTAGTTCTCCCGAAATTCCTATATCTGTTCGTTAATCTTCCGTTACCCATGACTGCATGCTTCCATGCACGAGTCCGCTCCTTACTTGTATCTCTGGTGTGGGCTGGGAGGCAGGCGAGGACCTCTTGGGCTCTGCTTACACTCCCGCTGCGACAAGGGGGCCTCGGGGCGCCTGACCTAAAGCTATACTCGCTGTGCGCTCAGGCTCAATTCTTGCATTTCTGGGTTTTCCCCACCCCCTACCAGCCGCATGTGGCGGTGGAATTGGCCGCGGTTGCCCCGTTGCCACTTCGGGTGGCGTTGTATGGTAAGGTTTCCCGCCCCTCGAAGGAGGTAGACACCGTTGAGATGATCCGCTGGTCCTGGAAGGAGTTAAGTCGGAGGGCGGGCCTTCCCTTGCTCTATGCGCCGGCTATTCCACTGCGAAGCAATCCGATGCTGCCCTGCCTTTGCGCTAGGGGAGATACCATCACGCTCCAGGGGAGACGGGTGACCACTTTCGCAGACATCTACCCTGATGGGACGTTTGGAGCGTTGGGTGTCCGTGAGGACGGCCAGCCTACCTCGTTCTCGGACGCGCTTCTGTATCACTCTCTCCGGGAGTCCTGCAAGAAGATGTGGCCTCAATTCCCCGAGGAACCTCCACAACTGGATGCCCTTCAGAACTTGCTGTCACGACCCTCCCCCGCGAAACTGGTATCTAGACTGTACAACTGCATGCAGGAGCAAGCCCCGCTCACCGTGCCTATGGCCAAACAGGCTTGGGCCGCAGACCTGGACGGGACCCTGACAGATGACGTGTGGGAATACTGCTGTAAGCAGCTCACGGCGCTGTCACCGAACTATAGGCTACGACTGGTCCATTTTAAATTCCTGCACCGGTACTATCGCACACCAGTGCTGCTACATCGCATGGGAATCCGCACTGACGCTTCATGCTGGAAGTGTGGTGGAGCTGACGCGTCCTTCCTCCATGTGGCGTGGAGCTGCCCAAAGCTAGATGAGTACTGGTCGAGCATCTTTGAGGCCATCAATCACATATTACACAGGTCAGATGAACCCACTCCGCTTTTAGGGCTCCTGGGATACGTTAAAGACACCGAACCCGTTGACAGGAAACTGCACGCGATGCTGCTGCTTTACGCTAAACGCCAGGTGGCGATACACTGGGGCCGTGGAGCCTTGCCTACGTTCGCCGCATGGGTTCGAGACGTTACATATGGTCAGACACAACTCACGAACTACTGGGAGACGATGCCCACCGCATCTAGGCCCAATGACATCTGGGAACCCTTCCTGCAGTGGACTAGAGAGCGGGCGGGTTCGGATGCCTCTGTGGACTCCCCTGGGACAGGTGTTTCGGATGACATGGGGTGAAACCTTTGAGCCCTGTGTGCATTTTGCTGGGATGGATGGATACATGCTTGGTTGATGTGCCTGAGGGCTGTGGAATGTGTTGCTATTGTCGGATCCCATGCCTGCTGCGTGCCTGTCGGGTTTGACATGATGCCCCCCTTCCCGTCCAGGCGCCCCGCTGTTTTGTCCGACCGCATCCCCTCCCCCCCCCCTCCGCCCCCGCCCCATAGCTGCTGCCTTGCGATCCTCCTGCAGCCACCAATGCTGCTTGTAGTCGTCCCTCTATGACGGACGGGTCCTTGTACGCGAGCCCCTGCGTATGTGAGATGTGATGTCTGTTGATTTTTTGAAATAGCTCTGCACCGAAGTTTGTTGTTTCCCTCCGATTGTTGCGGGGGGGTTGGGCGAAAAGGTGGTAGTGGACGATTTACCTATGCATTACCTTTTCCATGAGCTGCGGTCCTAGTACTCGCCGGAGTGACTGGACGAGACCGTGAGCCTAGGATTCGTTTCCAGTCCACGACACCCAAAAATGTAAGACCATCCACTCTGCACTGGTTATACCTTTGTACTCCTCACCAGGGTTAAGGGTGTGTATCTCCCTGAATGGTAGGATACTGACATTGTTTATGACTCCTAATATGGTACACCTTAATTGAAAACATTTGTTGATATCGCGGCCTGCCTCCGGGTTGTTGGCGTGACGCAGTGTAACCTTTCCTTTGCACAATAAATGTCTTACACCCAAAAAAAATAAAAAAAAAAAAATAAATATTAAGTAACATTCAAATCATCACATGCCCTCTGGAAGAAAGAATGCAAATGCAGCATTAAGCCTCACCCACTTAGGTTCAATTATCATTCAACTTTAAAAGTGTTTTGGAATTGCAACCTTTTATTTTCATCAGTATTATCATTTCCTTAAAAAGCACATACTTTTCTATCAAATGCCACTTTCGTTTTGGGCAAACAAACTAATTCATCTAGAAGAAATCTCTTATCTAAAAAATACAAGCTTTGCCTTCAAACTATCAATTTTTATTTTCAGGAAATATGCAGTCTCCAAACATTAGCTTGTCATTTTCACTGAGTGCATACATGTACACATGCCTTACGTGGACAGATTCTGCTTCAAATCTCCAGGTATTACAATCATAAGCCATGGATGCTAACACCGTGGATTGATGTATTATGCCAATAATGCTCAACATTGTGCAAGAGCCTCGATTATGCCAAGGCTGGACACAATAGTGGCCAGGATGCCCACCATATATCAGTCATGGCCATTATGTAAGTGTTGGCCCCCATCATGTTAAGGGTGGCAAAAAGTAGGCCAGTAATGTACTTAATATGTCAATGACTAGAACACAAATGCCCAAAATAATCAAGGACAATCATTATTATTCCATTGGTACCATTATGCCATGAACAGACACAATTGTGCAAGAGCTAACATCCTTATGATGGAGTCTAGCATATACATTTGGGGGCCCTTAACATTAGGTGCAGTTTCCAGGAAGCAATATTGTTTATTAGGAACGGACACAATGTCAGACAGACACGCACATAAATGTATGCAGCAGGTGGCTCTCATTTCTCCGCTCTGGACCCATACCCTGCTCTCCTCAGTTCTTGTGCTTATCATGCACCCAATTAACACATTTTCACTCTGGCTCCTGCAGTCCCACTTCTGTGGTCAACACTGGTTACTTCTCATGGTAATGTTGTCACTCTTCATTTATGGTCCATTATTTACACACATGGTTCAACTGACTTGGGGGCCTATTTACAAGCTCATTGCGCCGTCGGTGCATAACTTTTTTGGACGCTTGTGTGTCTGCCCATATTTACAAGGCCACACAAAACCACCCTACTTGGCTTTTCATGGTCTTGTAAGTATGCCCCTCTTTCACGCATTACTCTGAGTGAGAGGGGCATTCCATGGGTGTTGCTGTGGGTGTTCCCACGCAACATCCATGGAACCTGATGCATTATCAGATTTACAAGTTTTCGTAAACCTGGGAATGCATCAGATTTCTACGCCTCTCCAAGGGAGGCATAAGGTAGGCGTAAGGAAGGCTCAACGAGGAGAAATAAATACCTTTATTTCTCCTCGCTTTCCTTTTTCTATGTGTACCTCATTCTGCAGCATACATAGAAAGAGGAAAACACCTCTTGTGATTGTTTTTGTGTACGAAGGTTTTCCTTCCTGCACAAAAACAATCATCCTTACAATGCAAACACCCATGAACCATGTCGCAGGGATGCCTAAATTGGCGCTTGGCAGCTCAATGTGCGCCAGCGCAGGGGAAAAGGACAGGAATGCGCCTTATCTTGTAGATGCAGGGCATTCCTGCCCTTTGTTTTTACGTACGGCAGCGCAGCATGGTAGGCTTGATGTGCTGCCGTGCGTCAAAATATTGAAAATGAGGCCCTTAGTTGGATGAAGAATGGCTACATATGGTCATGTCAAATACTCCTTAAGGCCGACAAAGTATGTGTTTGAGTGTTATCATAAGGCCCTGCCATTGGTTTTGCTGGCTGTCATTCTAAGGGCTTTGCAATGAGCAGTGCTCCAGAGCTACCCGTTGGAAACCCCTGATCTATGGCAAATTAGGGGTTGGAGGAATGGACACCAACCCCTAATTTGCCATAGATCAGGGGATTCCAACGGGTATCTCAGGGGTTTCCAACGGGTAGCTCGGGAGCTACTGGTAGCTCATCAGCACCCACAAAGTAGCTCTCAGAGTTAAAGCTGAGGCAAGTACCTCATTCAAAAGGTCTGTACATATTAAAGAAGACAGCACTGGTCATTGCAAAGCCCTTAGAATGGCAGCCAACAAAACCAATGGCAGGGCCTTATGATAACACTCAAACACATACTTTGTCGGCCTTTTAGGAGTATGCGACATGACCATATGTAGCCATTCTTCATCCAACTAAGGGCCTCATTTTCAATATTTTGACGCACGGCACCACAGCAAGCCTACCTGCTGCGCTGCCGTACATTAAAAAAAGGGCAGGAATGCCCTGCATCTACAAGATAAGGTGCATTCCTGTCCTTTTCCCCTGCGCTGGCGCACATTGAGCTGCCATGCGCCAACTGTACCTGTTCCTCCATTGGAAGCTACTCTCAATTGTCATGTTAAGATATTCCAATGTAATCCAAAGCATCTCAAATCTCTTATTTCAAATTGCCTGGAGTTGGCCTCTGTTACCTTAGTTAGTGCCGGTTAGTTTTTAGTGCTCCAAACTCCGGTGCATGGGTTTCCAATGTGTCTACTACTACAGTTGTGAGGTGTCCAGACCACAAACTCCATCCAAGGTCTCATCAGCACATCTCTGTCCCACCTGCTTCCTGCTGTGCGCTCTATTTTTTCAACGGCTCTTCTTTTCTTTACTTGGGATGATTTTTTAAAGTTCTTTACCAGGCATAAGAGATACATTTCTCTATTTCTCCCTAAGACTTTCTGCAGAAGTAGGCTGGTTAATAAAGGGGGCGGGGCCAGCAACAGAGCAATCCCGCGGTATACATGAAGTTTCAAGAGTGGGCACATTCCAGTGGCACCAGAGTACAGCTTCCTACTTTGTTTTAATGCCACGGCCAAGTGGGAAGGTACGAGTGCAAGAAATGTGCGCCCATGCCCCAGGGCTCAATTGTGCCAAATGGATGCTCTATCGGCTGTCAAAGTCATTCCAAGAAAGAAGTGCTGGGAAGGGCGAGGCGTGCACCACAGATATGTACAAGTGCAAGCAAGTGAATCACCTCTTGCTTGATTTGTTTATTTCCCAAATAAGAGCTGCAAAGTGCCTTACAACAACCAGAGGCAGGAAACACTGACACGCAGGCATTCCAAATGTGGCCTCCCTCCTCATGCCAAAATGGCCAGAGGAGGTTGCTGGTGGAATGGGGGGTGGCAGGGTGGAGGGAGCAAGGGACAAAATAATTTAAAAAAAGAAAAATTACATGACCGCCTCCCCTGCTGTCCGCAGTAATGTGCTCTTCTGTTTTCTGGGCATAGGCCTCCCAGAATGCACAGAGGCCAATCCTGATGCTGTATGAAAGCAGCGTCAGGATTGGCCTGAGCGCTGGGACTTTGACTCCCAGGGCGACTGGGAGCCTGTACCTGCTCTCTCCAGCTTTGTAGCTGGGGCTGGAGAAAGCTTCACTGCACATGAGGATGTGGCCGGCCTGAGACGGCCCTCATGGGAAGAAGGGAGCGCACTATCAGTCCCCCACCACAGTGTCATCTCCTGGACCGGAGTCCTGGGGGCAGGTCCAGGGGGATTAAAATAAAACGATAATAAAACGGGTTTAAAAGCTGTTTTATGATAGTTTTTATTTGGGGGTGGTGGCGGGGGGCCGCGCTCCTCCACTCTAATGGCGAGGCTACGGGGAACCTGTTGAGAGAACACTTGTAAGACGTTGGCCCTTATTGCTTCCTCTTACCTATATCCATGACCAGGGCCGTAGCCAGGAGAATATATTTTGTGGGAGCACGACCCCCAGAAATGTCATGGGAGTGTTCAGTTGAGGAGTAGTAGGTTCAACGTGGTAACTTCTGAAAACATGCTGTACTAACAGTGATATTTGAAGCATGCAGTTTGTTTAGTTTTTTAGGGGAAAGTGAGTGACAAATGGTTTATTCTAGTGTACGTGAGTCATAAGAGAGCATAGGTCAAACATTTCCATACAGGATGCACACTGTAATCCACTGTAATCCCCAAAGGAATAGGTGAGGACATTAGTGTCCCAGGCTGTGTACGTGTCACATTTGGCCAGAAATAGGTTAAAACATGATTAGCTTTTATAGCCAACTTTACAACGGGTTTGGAGAGTCTTCTATAATACACCTTTTTCATACGTTTTTAGCTTATAGAAAATCACAGGGCACATAGGAATCGGTCACATTAGTTAAAATGGCAACCAATTTAAGTTCATTTTCACAGGTGATTTGGATTGCTTAAAAAGGTGAGGATAATGGCACATTTAGAAGTACCATCGGTCAGTAACATAGATGAAAATTGGATAGAATCAAAGATAATTTTATAGGCCAGGAGTTACTACTTTAAGGAATCCTAAAACATATGTTCTAAATCACTTTTAGCCACAAGCATCAGAGTATACTTGGTATGGTTCAAAATTATTTCTATAGATGACCTAACTGTGATAGACAAAAATGTTTGGAGTGGATACACAATAGTGCCACCCCCTCGCTGTGGATTTCAATGTATGTGAGAGTACCTGAATAGAGACCATCAATGAATAGTTTAGCACAGTTCCCAAAAAGACCAGTCTTCAAAGAGCTCCATAAATATAGGCCAATACTTTTTAGCAATCCCATTATTATTCTGAAGAAAGGTGTCGCCCATAAAGAATTAATAAAATGTTATTTAAAATATATATTTGGAAATGCATTATTCAGATCAGACTTTCAATTTATGAAAATGCACACATTTTACTATCCAATGCAAGCATTTCATTATAGAAGGAAAAAATTCATGGGTTTATATACAAGCCCTTTTTTCTGCCGGTACGTCATTGTTTTTGATACATTGGTGGCGCGGTGTGCCTGCCTATATCTATAAGGCCACATAAAGCTACCCTGCATGGCTTTTCATGGCCTTGTAAATATGGTCCCCTTTCACGCATTACTTTATGTGAAAGAGGCGTTTCATGGGTGTTGCTGCGGGTGTTCCCACGCAACATCCATGGAACCTGGCGCAGTCTCATACTTACAAAGTTTTGTAAACCTGGGAATGTGTCAGATTCCTACGTGTCCCCAGGAGAGGCATGGAGGCACAACAAGGAGAAATACCTCTTGTGATTTTTTGGGGTGTAGAAAGGTGCCCATTTCCTGCACAAAAACAATCACCCCAACAACGCAGACACCCTTGCACAATGGCGCAAGAGTGGCTGCATTGGCGCATGGCAGCCAATTGTGCACCAGAACAGGGGAAAAGGACAGGAATGCGCCTTATCTTGTGGATATGGCACATTCCTGCCCTTTTCATTTGACGCACGTCAGCGCAGCAGGAAGGCTTGTTGTGCTGCAGTGCGTCAAAATTTTGTAAATGAGGCCTTTAGTTCCTCAAAACAAAAACAAAAATCAGTACAAAATATAATTAATTTTCAAGCTTAAATACCAAGGAGCAGATTTAACAATTTTTGACGCAACGCAACGCATTGCATCAAACCACCCTGCGGCACTGCACGAAAGCAAAAGAGCAGGACCATGCAGTATTTAACATTATATGGCACATTCTTGTTCTTTCCTTGCGCTGGGGCACAAAATGCTGCTTTGCCCCGATGCAGGCATCCTTGTACAGTGGTGCAAGGATGCCTGAATTGCAGGTAGGATTGTTTTTGTGCAAGAAAGAGGTCCTTACTGCACAAAAACAATTTTCAGAGGCATTTTCCTCTTTATATGTGTGCTGCAGAATGAAGCACACATAGGAAACAACGAGGAGAAATAAAGATATTTCTCCTCGTTGCACATTTAGGTGCCAATTCCGATCCGGTAAAAAAATTCCCCGTCCGACTCGCATCCGGATATTTTTCCATCCGAATCGTCAAAGTAGCGTACAAACTGCCAAGTACGATTCGAACGGAAAAAAGTCCATACGAATCGCATTGGGAAGATTTCCCCACACGTCCTCGGGTCGGGAAAAGTCACCGACACGTCCCCGGTCGAAAAACCCACCGTGCGGAAAAATAAAGTCCGACAGCGCAAGTACGATCCCTCCCGTCCTCCCCATTTCACAACCGTACGCAAAAAACACCGTCCGAACCGAACTCCCATAGCAACCATGGAGACATGTGCCCGCATACGCGCCGAACATCCCACCAGCCCCCCGCCCGCGTATGTACGTACCGAACCCCCACCCCAGCAGTGCATGTACGCCCCGAACCCCCACCCGTGTATGTACGCCCCGAACCCCCACCCGTGTATGTACGGACCGTACCCACACCCGTGGAAGTACGGCCCGTACCCCCACCCCAGCAGTGTATGTACGCCCCAAACCCCCACCCCAGCAGTGTATGTACGCCCCGAACCCCCACCCGTGTATGTACGCACCGAACCCCCACCCCAGCAGTGTATGTACGCACCAAACCACCACCCGTGTATGTACGCACCGAACCCCCACCCCAGCAGTGTATGTACGCGCCGAACCCCCACCCGTGTATGTACGCCCCGAACCCCCACCCGTGTATGTACGGACCGTACCCACACCCGTGGAAGTATGGCCCGTACCCCCACCCCAGCAGTGTATGTACGCCCGAACCCCCACCCCAGCAGTGTATGTACGCCCCGAACCCCCACTCGTGTATGTACGCACCGAACCCCCACCCCAGCAGTGTATGTACGCACCAAACCACCACCCGTGTATGTACGCACCGAACCCCCACCCCAGCAGTGTATGTACGCCCCGAACCCCCACCCGTGTATGTACGCACCGAACCCCCACCCGTGTATGTACGGACCGTACCCACACCCGTGGAAGTATGGCCCGTACCCCCACCCCAGCAGTGTATGTACGCCCCGAACCCCCACCCCAGCAGTGTATGTACGCCCCAAACCCCCACCCGTGTATGTACGCACCGAACCCCCACCCCAGCAGTGTATGTACGCCCCGAACCCCCACCCGTGGAAGTACGCACCGAACTCCCACCCCAGCAGTGTATGTACGCACCAAACCACCACCCGTGTATGTACGCACCGAACCCCCACCCCAGCAGTGTATGTACGCCCCGAACCCCCACCCGTGTATGTACGCACCGAACCCCCACCCGTGTATGTACGGACCGTACCCACACCCGTGGAAGTATGGCCCGTACCCCACCCCAGCAGTGTATGTACCCCCGAACCCCCACCCCAGCAGTGTATGTACGCCCCGAACCCCCACCCGTGTATGTACGCACCGAACCCCCACCCGTGTATGTACGGACCGTACCCACACCCGTGGAAGTATGGCCCGTACCCCACCCCAGCAGTGTATGTACGCCCCGAACCCCCACCCCAGCAGTGTATGTACGCCCCGAACCCCCACCCGTGTATGTACGCACCGAACCCCCACCCGTGTATGTACGGACCGTACCCACACCCGTGGAAGTATGGCCCGTACCCCCACCCCAGCAGTGTATGTACGCCCCGAACCCCCACCCCAGCAGTGTATGTACGCCCCGAACCCCCACCCGTGTATGTACGCACCGAACCCCCACCCCAGCAGTGTATGTACGCCCCGAACCCCCACCCGTGGAAGTACGCACCGAACTCCCACCCCAGCAGTGTATGTACGCACCGAACCCCCACCCCAGCAGTGTATGTACGCCCCGAACCCCCACCCGTGTATGTACGCACCGAACCCCCACCCCAGCAGTGTATGTACGCCCCGAACCCCCACCCGTGGAAGTACGCACCGAACTCCCACCCCAGCAGTGTATGTACGCACCGAACCCCCACCCCAGCAGTGTATGTACGCACCGAACCCCCACCCGTGTATGTACGCACTGAACCCCCACCCGTGTATGTACGGACCGTACCCACACCCGTGGAAGTATGGCCCGTACCCCCACCCCACCCGTGTATGTACGCCCCGAACCCCCACCCGTGTATGTACGCACCGTACCCCCCCAGCCGTGTATGTACGCACCGAACCCCCACCCCAGCAGTGTATGTACGCACCCAACCACCACCCGTGTATGTACACCCCGAACCCCCACCCCAGCAGTGTATGTATGCCCCGAACCTCCACCCATGTATGTACGCACCGAACTCCCACCCCAGCAGTGTATGTACGCACCAAACCACCACCCGTGTATGTACGCACCGAACCCCCACCCGTGTATGTACGGACCGTACCCACACCCGTGGAAGTATGGCCCGTACCCCCACCCCAGCAGTGTATGTATGCCCCGAACTCCCACCCCAGCAGTGTATGTACGCCCCGAACCCCCACCCGTGTATGTACGCACCGAACCCCCACCCCAGCAGTGTATGTACGCCCCGAACCCCCACCCGTGTATGTACGCACCGAACTCCCACCCCAGCAGTGTATGTACGCCCCGAACCCCCACCCGTGTATGTACGCACCGAACTCCCACCCCAGCAGTGTATGTACGCACCAAACCCCCAGCCGTGTATGTACGCAACGAACCACCACCCGTGGAAGTACGGCCGTACCCACACCCCACCAGGGAATGTACAGACCGTACCCCCACCAGTGCATGTACGTACCGTACTGACGCCAAAAACACACGTACTGAACCAGGACAAACCATATTTACACAAGGAGAGTCAATTAGAGTTTCCCCACACCACCAAACATGCCCAACAACCCCACAAACATCACATACACTGACCTGCAACTGCCAAACTGCCAAACAGAGGCCCAAAACTCAATCACTCCTCATAACACACCCACACAAATTTCAAACACAGCCACACCCACAAATGGACCAATAAAAATGGACCACACACACAAACCATGAGCCTTTGCAACAGACCCACTGCTGCCAGAGCCCACAGACGACCCACACCACCATACTTGAACCTCACACTTGCATACCTTCACACAACCACCTACACAAACACCCCCTCATCACATTCACACACACACCTCCACTACCACACCCACACACCCACAACCATCCACACCCACACCCCCACAACCATCCACACCCACACCCCACGCCATGTCCACCACCAAGAATCCAAAGTTCACAAAGAAGGAGCTGGAGATCCTTGTCGACGAAATCCTCAGAGTCGAGCCACAGCTCTTTGGGACATTGGTCAGACAGACCAGCATATCCGAAAAAACGGCCATGTGGCAGAGGATTGTCGATTCTGTGAATGCTGTTGGGACCACCAGAAGGACCAGGCACGAGTGCCAATCCAGGTGGTACGATCTGCGGAGGACGGTCAAGAGGAAGATGACTGACAATCACAACCAGGGGAACATCACTGGAGGAGGGCCGCCCCCCAGACCGGTACAATACCATCACTGGGAGGAGAAGGTGATGTCCACGCTGGCGGTGGAGGGACTACACGGACTACCAGGACTCCCAGACCCTGGTGAGTACACAAACAACTCACCTCACATGGGGGGGATGCCATACACAATCAATCATGCATGCCACCCCCCCCCCAAGCCACCACCGGACACAACAACACTCCACAAACACACACATGCCACTAGCGCCTCCATGCCCCATGCATCAATCAGGGCCATGCCAAATCACAGGCCACACAAAACACCAACACAACACAGGATGTGGCCGATGTTGGGAGTGGGGGCATCAAAACTAACATTGAGCAACTCACAAGCACACAACAATGCCCTCAGCCCATATGGCCCAGGGCACAGCCATACAAACTGTGTGTACCCACACAGTACTGTCTTGCCTGCAAATGGTGGCTGCCATGCAGGATGACATGGGTCTGAAGGCACAATTTGCACATAACAGCAGACAATGAAGATGCATCGCTCAGATAGAGTCTCAGCACACACCGCCACAGCAGCAGCCTACACTCAGACACACTGCCCAATGGGTGCCCGGAGAACAGGAACTAACTCACATGAACAAGCCAATGGCCATTCAAAGACCGGCTAACTGTGTGTGCCCAGGAAGCTGGCCTGAGGTGACAGAGGGTGACAAATAGAGGGAGGGAGAGGGGGAATGAGAGGGAAGGAGACAGAGGGGGACACAGGGAGACAGACAGAGGGAGGGAGTAGGGTGACAGAGGGAGACCGACAGAGGGAGGAGGGTGACAGAGGGAGGGAGGAAGGGAGACACAGGGAGACTAAATCACCCTTGGGTGGTGTGGCCATGTCCACTCGTCAGCCGGTGGACTGTGTGCATGCAGACAAGGTCTGGCAGTGCCTCAACCCCCCCCTACCGTAGATGAAGACCGGTCCATGTGTCAATCTGTGCACGAGTCCATCCGTGCTGCAGGCACAGACCTAACCACACACCCAGTATACCCACCCACTGTGTCGGTAAGAACCCTGTCACAAATGCTTCAGTCACCTACCTGCAACATCAAATTGCCTTGGCAAAACACCATTTGGCCACGTCCAGTGCAACAGGTAAGGCGCCTCTGCATGGCTCGCTACGCCCGCACACCACACTGCTGACTGTGTACCCAAATAGATGCATCAACCAAGATTGTGTCACACATGCGTAAAGCCCTGACAGCTGTGGCCAAGGGACATACCCATGCACAAGTGCAAGTGCACTGTGAGAGGAATGCAAGACAGATCCAACTACCCAGAGGAAGAGTGCCAAATCAGAAATGCATGAAACATGGATGCCACATGTAACACTGTTAACATTGTCTCTCTCACACACAGGTCAACGTCGACGATCACCCCCCAACACTGGGGGGGAAGTCTCACAGGACCAGGCTCTGCGGGATGAGGACCCCACCGCCAGCGACGACTCTCACCACTCCGTGGATGACCCAGACCAACCTGGCCCCTCTGGTGTCCAACCACCTGCAGCACCTGCGTCAGGTACAACTGTGCCAACCACCACCCCCATTCCTGCCACATCCCAGGAGACGTCCAGGAGCCCTGCCCGCACACGACCACCCAGCCAGTCTGCCCAGGAGGGACACGGTCCTCCGGGCACCCAGGAGGAGGCAGGCGGCAACGCAGATGCCATCCCTCAGGGGTCCCGGAGACCCGATGCACCCACAACGGCAGGCCAGGTGCACGTGGGCAGGGGTGGCAGGAGTGGAGGACGGCGGAGGCGCGAACCTGACCAGGGAGCTCAGGACCCGGTAGTGTCCCAGGTCAGCAACATCCTGGATACATACCGGCGTGACACCAGGGGCATGGACCAGATTGCGTCCACCCTCAATGACATCAAGGGGACCCTCCAGGAGATGAAGACCCTGCAGGCCCAGCAACATGCCTGTCAACTGCAACACCAAGGAAGGATGGAGGATAGACAGGCTGAGCTCGTGGCGGTGCAAACCCAAATGACCGGTGTACTCCGTCGGATTGCCGACAACATGGGAACCCTCCCTGTGGCACCAGGGATCAGGAGGAGGAGGATTCATCCGACGGAGCGTCACAGACATCGTCACGGCCTGCTTCCGAGGGTCCCCGCAGGAAGGTGGGTCGTCCACGAAAAAGACTGTGAGAGTCAGCAGAACATCACCATCTCCCAGGTCACCTGGCCTGGCACCTGGCCCTCTGGCCCAACAGCAGCATGTGACATTCTCTGCCACATGGACTTGCTGGTCACTGTCTGACCTATGTTGACGAAGACTGTGGCATGGACTCTGACATTTTGCTACGGCAAGGATACCAACTCCCCCAGTGAACTTTGGATTCTACACTCCCGCTGTGCACCTCTTGTCATCCCCACAAACCCGTACCCCACCACAAATAAATTAATCACACTTACAAGATGATGCCGTGATTCTGCATTATTACAATACATGTGTGTGTCGTAAAGTCAAAGCATGCCTGATCACAGAATTAACTCCAACCATCCAAACCGTGGGGTCGCAGTCTTGCACAGGACACACATGGGTCCCAATGTATCATCTGATACAGACATGGAGTACCATACTCACCTGTGCTGGGCCCAACCAGCTGAGTGGTTCCCGCACAACTGTGGCTACAGACACATTCAGGGGAGCAACAGTCATGCGCAGAGGTCAGGGATCATGTGGAGTGACCTGGCTTGCCGCTCCCAGGTATGTCTAGACATGTGTCCCTACCATGTCCTGCATGCTTGCGTCAGGCGGATGTTGAGAATGGTGGCTAGGCCAAGGTTGGATGCATGGAGATGCCAGAATGCAGTTTTGAATCACAGTGCCACATGGTTGTGTTGGGGTTGTGGGCTGCATCATGAGTGTGGGCGTGGATCGAGAAGGTCATCCTGCAGCTGGCTGTGAATCATTCCCCCCATCCCGTTTGGACGTTGATGTGGCCTGGTTGCCCGATGCAGTAGCAGAGCTGTGCAGATGCACTCCGGATATGGACAAGTATCATGGGAGTCGTAAGGCACATGTCCATAGACTGCAGGGTAGGATTCGACACGGATGTTGTAGTTGCCCTGGGGGATGGTCTCTCTTGCCTTGAGGTGGATGGAACTGTGCATCTTGTGCATAATACAGTTTCCACTCCCTGACAAACCGCTAGCATCTTGTCACTCTACACATAGACACATATGCACCACCTTTGAAAACTATCCTAGACATGCCGCACGCACAGTGGCAACAGGCCACCATTGACAGGGAAGAGGCACCTTGGAGACAGAGGGACAAATGTATTAGTCATGTGTGTTGGAATGACAATGATACTCTGTCAACACATACACAGGTCATGTGGATGAACATGTGGGAGCAACACTGGCACCCCCCATTGCAACACAGATGCTGGTATTCCATTGAACTGGCACACAAGTGACGGATAACAGCTAAACACCCCCTGCTGCCACGGAGAGGCTGCTATACACCATTGAGGCCCTGATGGGGCAATCACACACCATGTCAACCCGGTGCAACCTGTATGTTTCCGAGGCCAGTGTTACACACATTGATGGCCTCATCACAATCCCCAATCCCCTGACACATGACAGTCACCAAGTCTGACCATGGCTCCAGGTGAAGCCTGCCCCATGTCATGTTCCCCATGTAGGATCCACATGTATGCAAATTGACCACACATGAACCGGAGAAGTACACACAGACTACAAACAATTTACACACCCAAAACGCCGTGAGGCATCCCTTACCCTAAGGAGATTTCCAAACTTGCCCGTGCATGTGACGCAGAATCAGCACATGTTGCTGTGTTCATGAGGAGTAGCAGGAGCACAACAATGCCACCAGCAGACAGCATGCCCATGGACCTGTGGAAGAGAGACACACAAGGAGTCAGCCCAAAGGAGCACATCCGCAAGCATGTACTCAACACGTATCATGTTGTCAACATGACAGGTGACAATGATGACTCTCTGACAACATCCTTCCATTGCGCCATCACTCGAGTGACACTTCAATACACACCACTGACTCACTTGGCAGACATGCAGATGGACACACACATTGCAACACATGCCACACACGGCCCAATGCGTGCACACTCAGACACTGGAACTCACCACTAAGCAAAGAAGTTGCGTATGAGCCGACTCCGCATGTCCTCCACAGCCTCCTCCTCCTCCACATCACTTGCCCCGTCACCAAGGCCTTCATCCTCCACGGGTGGATGGTCCTGGTCATCTTGATCCAGTATGAGTGGAACAGCTTCCTCCACTGCCATGTTGTGCAGCATGCAGCAGACGATGATGATCTTGCACACCTTCACCGGGGCATATGGGAGTGCTCCGCCGGTCTTGTGGAGGCACCGGAATCGGCTCTTCAGAAGTCCAAACGTCCTCTCAATGACTCTCCTGGTCTGCCCATGGGCGTTGTTGTAGCGGTGCTCGGCAGCCGTGCTGGGGTTGCGGACAGGCGTCATCAGCCATGGCATGTTGGGATAGCCAGCGTCCCCTACAAGGAAACATCATGGACAGAAGTGTGTCAGCACAGGCAGTGAGATTGGAAGATGACGCCAAACACTGAACTGCCAGAGTCTACCCACCAACAATACATGCTCGCTCGTTCCGCAGCTGCAGCATCATTTCAGGCAGCCTGCTACGCCTCATGATGAAGGCATCGTGTGCTGATCCTGGAAAGCGAACACAGACATGTGAAATCACCATGTTGGACAGACACACCACAAGGGCATTAATGGAGTGATAATGTTTGCGATTCCTATACACCACCTCCTGTGCCTGTGGTGGTACCAACGCAACATGTGTCCCATCTATGGACCCAATGACATGGGGCATCCCTCCCAGGGCATAGAACTCACGCTTGACATCTGTCAACTGCTCACGAATTGGGAATTTAATGTACTCATCCAGGTGAACCAACATGGCCTCTAAGAAATCATGCAGAACACGGCTGAACATCGTCTGGGACATGCCCCCGACGTCAGCAATGGTATGTTGGAACATACCCGTGGCAAGGAAATGTAGGGCTGCCATCACCTTCAACTTGGGTGTCAGTGCACTGGGATACCTGTGGCGCGGGAGGAGTTGTGCTTCCAGCCGGCCAGTCAACTCATCAATCAACCGTTGGCTGAATCTGTAGCGGCGTATACAGTCCCGTTCATGCAGGGCAGCCATGTCTGGCATACGTCGAGGGAGAGGCGGAGCCCTGCAGTGAAATGGAAGGAACACCGAAGAGTGAGCACTGTACAACGACATTGTCAATGCACTGAAAACATGTTACACAGCCAATACACAAATGCCACATTCTGAGTCAGGTCTGTGCCACATTTCCTGGACACGTACGCCAGTCAGGTGACACTCCTACCAAGGGACAGCCGCTAACGGAGTGGGGCAAGCTCACGATGACATGGCATGAGACTAGCTGTGGGCCAGTGTAAGTGAACATGCACACGCATCACAGGATTCACAGACATCCACACATGTGCAGAAGTAGTATGCGTATGGTACAGACAGGTTGGTGGATGCGATATGCACTGGTCACATGTCATAGGAAAAGGACAGGCCACACACATTGCCTTGGAGGAGTACATGTCGAGACAGAACATACATAGAGAGCATGTGGATATGTACTTGTTTTGATACTCCGTGTAGTTGCATACATACACACCTCATGGCAGATCACATATGTGGGCTGGTGTGCGGAACAGTGTGCCATGGCCATCTACACACAGACACATGTTGGCAGCAGCAACTGCTGATGCATTGGACCACACACCTACAGCAAAATCATGGAAACACATGCCACACACATGACATGGTTGCAGCGTGCAACGCAGCCATACACATGTCATGTGTAATATTCCGTGTACCTGGCATCAGGGGACAGGTGCGGGTGTCCGTGACTGGGACATGCAAGTGACTCATGGCTCCACTAGTGTGTACGACATGCACACATGTCAAAGGAGTGCAGGGGATGTGTGGTACAATGCGCACCATCACACACGACATGTGTACACAGCTCATCGTACATATGCTTTGCCCACACCTCAGGGGTAAAGTGCCACATCACATCCTGACACACCTGTGTCACACACATGTGGTATTGCACAGACAATGCATTGGTGTCCACCCTTGGCAAAATCTGACCGCTCCATTCCTGTCTGTGTGCCGCCTGTCACCACTGACAGGTGTGAAATGCACCGTACATACGCTCTGAGTGCGTGTATAGGGTCCCTGGGCCAATATGGGCGCTGGCGTATGCGTACGCCACAGTAGTACGGACCGTACACGCGCTTGTACGGTCCGGATCACAATATGGGCGCTGGCGTATGCGTACGCCACAGTAGTACGGACTGTACACGCGCTTGTACGGTCCGGATCACAACATGGGCGCTGGCGTATGCGTACGCCACAGTAGTACGGACCGTACAAGCGCTTGTACGGTCCGTACTACTGTGGCGTACGCATACGCCTGCGCCCATGTTGTGATCCGGACCGTACGAGCACTTGTACGGTCCGTACTACTGTGGCGTACGCATACGCCAGCGCCCATGTTGTGATCCGGACCGTACAAGCGCTTGTACGGTCCGTACTACTGTGGCGTACGCATACGCCAGCGCCCATGTTGTGATCCGGACCGTACAAGCGCTTGTACGGTCCGTACTACTGTGGCGTACGCATACGCCAGCGCACATATTGTGATCCGGACAGGACAAGCGCGTGTACAGTCCGTACTACTGTGGCGTACGCATACGCCAGCGCCCATATTGTGATCCGGACCATACAAGCGCGTGTACGGTCCGTATCACTGCTTGTGGGGTGCCCTAGGGCGTGGAACGCACCGTACCTGTGTGTAAATGTATGAAAACACATAGGGGACACATGAGGGACAAGTATAAGGGCCTAAATGCATGATGGTTGCCATGGAGACTGAGTTAGATTTTTGAATTTGAGCACCAGGTGCCCAGCAGAAGTCAGTTTGAAAGAATCTACATTGTTGCAAAGTGGATGTTGACTTGACATCATCATCAAAACTGAAACCATGCAAAGCCACACACTGGGGTAGGTTTGAAGGGATTGGATGAAACGTAGGATGCAAATGTGACTGACCAATCAATCTGTACTCCTGTACATGAACAGGCCAGCCAGGCATATATAAGGCAGCCAGGTCCCATGAGAGAGCACTTGCCTGCACATCCATTCATCCATGACCACTGCTGCTGATAGTGATTCCTCTGGCACCATGTCCAGGACTGTGGAGAGGTCACAGCCATTCACCCAGGAGGAGAACCTTGCCCTGATAGATGTGATCCTCCCACAGTTCCAGAGCCTGTATGGTCGACCAGGGGTTCAGGTGAGTGCAGACTCCACTAGCTTAGACTGTGCCCCTTTTGTGTGACAGTGACTTCTGGCATTGTGTCCATGTGTGACAGACATGCACTGTTGTTTAGAGTGGGTCCCAGGGTGTGGAAGGCCTCATGTCACCCATGCAGAGCATGCTGTGTTTCCTGTGTGCACTCCTCACTTGCATGGTGCCTACTGTGACAATGAATGCATGGTGCATGCCACATTCTGCCTGCATACTCCTCCTGGGGATGTTGTTTCCACAGTCCTGATGTGATCCTGTGTTCCCCCCAGTGTGACAGGTGTCAGTACCCATGGATGTGTGTTTGTTCAGTGTACCTGTGCTGTGAGTGTCCAAAGGCCGTGTTCGTCCCCTGCACATTGGTGTGTGTGTAAGTCCCCTGTCATGTGGGTGAGTGCATATGGGGAGTGTTGCACACAAGCAGCATGAGGGATGGATATAGCCTGGCCATCCGATGTGAGCAGGGAGCAGTGCTGTGTGCATGCCGTGCTGAGCCAGCCCCACACCTGTGACACCCCCCGTCTACTGGCACATGGGCAGAGTGAGGTGTGTACCCGCAGTTGGCAATGCCATGTGATTGTCCTGTACCTGTGTGTGTCTGTGTACTCTGCTGAGGTAGCATCAGTGTGCTGGGGCAGGTGACTGCTGTGAGGTGCTGTACATAATCCCGGTGTAGCCTGTGAGGCACAGTGTGATCCCTGGTCAGTGAGTGTGTGGTACCCCTCATGCCACCCGTGTACTTTCAATGGCACGTAGTGCATTTGGCCTTCCACAGTGGATAATGTCCCTATGACAAAGGTGCAATTAGTTGCATGCATACCATGGCCTGTTCATACAGAGGATTGTTCTATATGTGTGTCTCTGTGTCTTTGCTCATGTGGATTAATGTATTCTCACTTTTGCATCCTCACAGGTAGGCGCCATTGCCAAGGGGGTGATCTGGAGGGAAGCCGTCAGTGCCGTGAGGGGTACAGAGGGTCGGAGGCGGAGCCTGTCTCAGGTGAGGAAACGCTGGCAGGACATCCGGTGCTGGACGAGGAGGATTGCACGGCTCCTGCTGGGGGACTCACCTGAGAGCCGTAAGAACCGTGGGCGCCGTCGTCTGACCCACATCCAGAAGCGTGTGCTGGCGGTGGTCTTCCCCGATATGGACAGGCGCCTACAGGAGAAGCAGCAGCAGGAAGGGGGTAGGTACATGTGTGTCAGTTGTGTGTCCCCAGCCAATGTAAGTGCGCAGTTGCATGGATACACTGCCAGGGTTTGATTGTGCAGTGCGTCAACTTGTCCCCAAAGTAGCCCGGTGCTGTTCTCACTCCCTCCCTTCCCCTCCTTGCCATGTGTTCCCTGGTCTGTGTGTAGCCACTCTTGCACAAGGTTATTTAGGCAGGCAGTTTATGCTGGTGCCCAATGCTAGCAGCATCATGTGTGGGGGTGATGTGTCACAGGTCTGGGGACCTTGCGTGTGCCATGGCCAATTTCAGTCATTGTGGGGTCCATGTCACTTGGCAATGTTTGTGAATCACGACATAGGGGTGTGTCTCCAAAGTGTACAGCCTTCCAGCATTCATGTCCAATTGTGTGCCCTCTGACATGATGTGCCTGAGTGGGAGGCCTGCTAAGTGCAGGGACGGTTGCTTAATTTGCAGTCATGTCCATCCTGGACCATGGAGGAGTGTGGGCACTACTGTGCCCTGGGGCACCTCTTCCTAGGTATCATGTGCGTCATCCAACAATATGGACATTCACTGTGTCTTCGCCAGGGGTTGGGTAGGGTGGCATTGTACCCTGGGCTCAACTGTTATGACCTACAGGTTGCTACATGTGTCCACTGTACAGGGGGACCCATTTTGCTTGTGCATACTCACAGTGGGCATTACCTGTGTGTGTTGTTAAGACAATCTGATGATGTTTGCTTGTCAATGATGTGTGGACAGGCGCACCAGGGGCAGTGTGTGTACAGTCATGAATTAGTGGAGGCCATGTGTTTTCGTCCCAGAGTAAGAGGTGTACATACTTTCTCCGTCTCAATGAGATTGTCTCAGGTGTGGGTGGTTTGTGCGTACAAGGCCTACATGTCAAAAGCTCCATCCTCCTTGCTGGGTTTGGCCTGTGTGTGATGTTTGACTGGACATACGCTCATGGTGCAGTGACCCAGTCATGTTTGGCATGGTTTCATGTATTGCCTTTGCAGCATGTGCCAAGAGTAAATGGATATGATTCCTGCTCATCCCTTTTTGACGACGCAGTGTGGTGCAGATGCTGTGCACATTTGTCCCCAGAGGCTGGCTCCTCTGTAAAATTTGAAGTGAAGTGATTTGCTGTTGTGTCATGCTCTCCATTGTTTCTCAGTGGCATGGTGGGTCGACAAACTGTGTGTACCATGGCCTACATGTGTACATAGTTTTGTAGGTGTAACTGTTGCTTTTCAGGCTATGCAATGTGACCTATGTATATTTGACTCATGTGACATATGTGTACAGGTGTCTGATTATCTCCTGTCTCTTCACCTTGCCCACAGCATCGCCGGGGGGCACGGAAGGAGACACTAGCACGGACCGGGAGGAGGGATTGAGCACCAGTGCCAGCAGTGCTGTCCTGTCTGGCACATGGAGTGGCACGGAGGCCGAGGGGAGTGAGGCAGAGGACCTGTTGACTGCCAACACAGACTATGACGCAGACGGGTCCGAGGCTGAGCTCCCAGAGGTGGCGGAGTCTGCCCACCCAGCTGAAGGCAGCCCTCCACATCCCCCCGCCACCTCAGTTTCCATCACCGGCCTCCCACGTGCTCGTGGCCCTTCCCTCCGTGCTCGGTCCCCACATGTCTCCTTCCTGCCAGGCACCGCACCCCCTGCCCCTGTCACCACTGCTGCGGTGAGTGCGGAGTCTGTGGACATCCTGAGGCAGTTGCAGGTTGGTCAGACTGCGATGCTAAATGTCCTCCATGCCCACACCCTGGAGCTGACCCAGATCTGCAGCACTGGATCTCCTGCAGCGCTGCCTACCCCCCCTACCCCTGCACCATCCACAATTCCCACTCCCGTGCCTGTCCCACGCACATCCAGACGTCAGCGTGCACGCACCCCAACAGACACAGGCACCACACCACCAGGGAAGTCGAAGCGCACACCTCCTGTCACGCGCACACAGGGTGAGGAAGGCACACCCACTGGGTCGGGGGGGAAACGTACAACACGCAGCCACAGTGGGAGTCTGCAGTCCACACAACCCACTCCCTCCAAATCCACTCCCCTTAGCTCTCCTGGCCAACAGTCGGTGACAGCATCATTCACTGCAAGTGTGCCCCCCAGCCCCAGGATGACACCACCCCGCAAGCGGTGGAGGCGGGACCCGGCCAGGGGAGTTGAGTCCCCCACCCTGTCCACACCCTCCCCCAGTGGCGCTGCGACCCATCCCTCTGCCCCCCCCCCTCCTTGGGGCCTGTGGTTCGATTGGGTGCGGGGGAGTCGCTGGGGGAACTTGCTGACGTGTGCAGCGCCATTCTGTCCTCCACCTTTGGCGCTGGCACCCCCCCTGTGGCAGAATCATCCCTCCCTGCACCCACAACACCTACCCTTGCCCCTCCTGTCCCTGCGGTGCCTGTTTCCACCCTCCCCCCTGATGCCCCCTCTTCTGTGGATGAAATGGACATGTGAACTGTGCAGGCAAGCTAGGGGACACACGTCCCGATGTGTACCCCCCCCGGACTTTGCTGCTGGCCTGGCCCATGGCCCTTGTACATAGTGGACATTTTCTCAGAGATATTTTCCTGCTGAATAAAGCATTTTCTTTTGGTTTTGCACACTGATGCTTTCCTGGACTTGCTGTTGGTGCTGGTGCTCCCTGAGTTGGGGTGGTGATAATGTGTTAGGGGTCTGTGAAATGTTGGAGTGTGCTGCTCATGGGGTGTACCCTGCCATCTGCGTGCCATCACAAAGGTCTCTGCCAATGGTATTTGGTCATGTTTGCTCTCACTGTATGGTGACATTGTCCCAAGGTGTGTTCCATCCTCTGTGGAGCAGGCCATTTTCCCTACAGAGTGTCTCCCAATTGCTGTGCTGTGCTGTGTCTACATTTCCTGGATGTGTGAGGGTTGCCTTTCAATATAGCCATGCTGGCTCAGCGATGGCTCCACCTGCATCTGGGGTATCACCCTTGTTGGTCATTGAACTTGTTGATGGGGTATATTGTCCTATGTCTGGGCACTGCTGGGAGGACTCTGCACCCACCCCTCCTGTCTCTGGGCACTGCTGGGAGGACTCTGCACCCACCCCTCCTGTCTCAGGGCACTGCTGGGAGTGTTAGGCACCCACTCCTCCTGTCTCTGGGCACTGCTGGGAGGACTCTGCACCCACCCCTCCTGTCTCAGGGCACTGCTGGGAGTGTTAGGCACCCACCCCTCCTGTCTCTGGGCACTGCTGGGAGGACTCTGCACCCACCCCTCCTGCGTCTGGGCACTGCTGGGAGGACTCTGCACCCACCCCTCCTGTCTCTGGGCACTGCTGGGAGGACTCTGCACCCACCCCTCCTGTCTCTGGGCACTGCTGGGAGGACTCTGCACCCACCCCTCCTGTCTCAGGGCACTGCTGGGAGTGGTAGGCACCCACCCCTCCTATCTCTGGGCACTGCTGGGAGGACTCTGCACCCACCCCTCCTGCGTCTGGGCACTGCTGGGAGGACTCTGCACCCACCCCTCCTGTCTCTGGGCACTGCTGGGAGGACTCTGCACCCACCCCTCCTGTCTCTGGGCACTGCTGGGAGGACTCTGCACCCACCCCTCCTGTCTCAGGGCACTGCTGGGAGTGTTAGGCACCCACCCCTCCTGTCTCTGGGCACTGCTAGGAGGACTCTGCACCCGCCCCTCCTGTGTCAGGGCACTGCTGTGAGTGTTAGGCACCCACCCCTCCTGTGTCTGGGCACTGCTGGGAGGACTCTGCACCCACCCCTCCTGCGTCTGGCCACTGCTGGGAGGACTCTACACACACCCCTCCTGTGTCTGGGCACTGCTGGGAGGACTCTGCACCCACCCCTCCTATGTCTGGGCACTGCTGGGGGTGTTAGGCACACACCATTCTTATTGCAGGTTAGGTGCGTACATACACGGGTGGGGGTTCGGGGCGTACATACACTGCTGGGGTGGGGGATCGGGGCGTACATACACGGGTGGTGGTTCGGTGCGTACACACACGGGTGGGGGGTCGGGGCGTACATACACTGCTGGGGTGGGGGATCGGGGCGTACATACACGGGTGGTGGTTCGGTGCGTACATACACTGCTGGGGTGGGGGTACGGGCCATACTTCCACGGGTGTGGGTACGGTCCGTACATACACGGGTGGGGGTTCAGTGCGTACATACACGGGTGGGGGGTAGGGGCGTACATACACTGCTGGGGTGGGGGTTCGGGGCGTACATACACGGGTGGTGGTTCGGTGCGTACATACACGGGTGGGGGTTCGGGGCGTACATACACTGCTGGGGTGGGGGATCGGGGCGTACATACACAGGTGGTGGTTCGGTGCGTACATACACTGCTGGGGTGGGGGTACGGGCCATACTTCCACGGGTGTGGGTACGGTCCGTACATACACGGGTGGGGGTTCGGTGCGTACATACACGGGTGGGGGTTCGGGGCGTACATACACTGCTGGGGTGGGGGATCGGGGCGTACATACACGGGTGGGGGTTCGGGGCGTACATACACTGCTGGGGTGGGGGTTCGGTGCGTACATACACGGGTGGGGGTTCGGGCGTACATACACTGCTGGGGTGGGGGTTCGGTGCGTACATACACGGGTGGGGGGTCGGGGCGTACATACACTGCTGGGGTGGGGGTTCGGGGCGTACATACACGGGTGGTGGTTCGGTGCGTACATACACGGGTGGGGGTTCGGGGCGTACATACACTGCTGGGGTGGGGGTTCGGTGCATACATACACGGGTGGGGGGTCGGGGCGTACATACACTGCTGGGGTGGGGGTTCGGGGCGTACATACACGGGTGGTGGTTTGGTGCGTACATACACGGGTGGGGGGTCGGGGCGTACATACACTGCTGGGGTGGGGGTTCGGTGCATACATACACGGGTGGGGGGTCGGGCATACATACACTGCTGGGGTGGGGGTTCGGGGCGTACATACACGGGTGGGGGTTCGGTGTATACATACACGGGTGGGGGGTCGGGGCGTACATACACTGCTGGGGTGGGGGTTCGGGGCGTACATACACGGGTGGTGGTTCGGTGCGTACATACACGGGTGGGGGTTCGGGGCGTACATACACTGCTGGGGTGGGGGTTCGGTGCGTACATACACGGGTGGGGGGTCGGGGCGTACATACACTGCTGGGGTGGGGGTTCGGTGCGTACATACACGGGTGGGGGTTCGGGGCGTACATACACTGCTGGGGTGGGGGTTCGGTGCGTACATACACGGGTGGGGGGTCGGGGCGTACATACACTGCTGGGGTGGGGGTTCGGGGCGTACATACATGGGTGGTGGTTCGGTGCGTCCATACACGGGTGGGGGGTCGGGGCGTACATACACTGCTGGGGTGGGGGTTCGGTGCATACATACACGGGTGGGGGGTCGGGGCGTACATACACTGCTGGGGTGGGGGTTCGGGGCGTACATACATGGGTGGGGGTTCGGTGCATACATACACGGGTGGGGGGTCGGGGCGTACATACACTGCTGGGGTGGGGGTTCGGGGCGTACATACACGGGTGGTGGTTCGGTGCGTACATACACGGGTGGGGGTTCGGGGCGTACATACACTGCTGGGGTGGGGGTTCGGTGCGTACATACACGGGTGGGGGGTCGGGGCGTACATACACTGCTGGGGTGGGGGATCGGGGCGTACATACACGGGTGGGGGTACGGGCCGTACTTCCACGGGTGGGGGTACGGTCCGTACATACCCCTACCCACGCTCTGCGTGCCTGGGTACGGCCCGTACCCATGCCTTTGGTGGGTGGGTACGGTGCGTCCCCCCATTGTTGCGGTGCCGTGGGGTCCGCACCGTACACAGGCCTTGGGGGTGTGGCTACGAGTCGTACCACGCGTACCCCTACATGACCCAGCAATGCTGGTACGAGCCGTACCAAGGCCTTTCTGACGTGGGTACGGGCCGTACCGCCATTGATGGAGTGACGTAGGGGGACGCGTGGTACGTTCCGTACCCACGCTCTTGCGGCCTGGGTAGGGTACGTACCGGTTCACGTGACCATCCACTTCCGTTGTGACGGACGCTTGCATTGCTGGCCTCGCCCCCACCCCCTGGAAGTGACCAGGCCCTGATGGTCAGGTATGTCCAGGCCATGTGTGATTTGGTACCATGTGTTGGTGTTGTGTGTCCTGCCCCTGCCCCCCCCTTTGCCCCTGGTTGTTGTGCTGACCTTCTGCGGCGTCTGCGTCGGTTCCTGTACGCCAGGTGGACTGCTAGGAGGGCAGGGATGGCACGTAGGTTCGGGTCCATGTCTGTTCGTCGCGTCCAGCTGCTCCTTGCGTGTGTCGTCCTGATTTCCCGGCAGTTTTTGGCAGCCGGTAAATATTTTCCGTGCGGGATGACGTCGGTTCGAATCGTACTTCCTGGTTCGTGAAACGTAGGCTGGATGCGTACCGACGTCAGGTCGGCGCTTTTCAGGATCGGAATTGTGTTTCGATTCTGTTCGGTCGGTGTTTTGTTCGATTCGTACGGAAATGGTGTTTCCGTAGGAATCGTACTTGCATTTTCGGATGGATTTCGCACCGGGTACGAGTCGGACGGAGAAATGGCTCCGTCCGACGGTTCGTACCGGGTTTTTACCGGATCGGAATTGGCACCTTAGTGGGAAGGCATATAATTCTAACACGTTCCCAGGCCTACCACCGTTGGTAAATGTGGGAATGCATCAGAATGCATGGGTGGCTGCAAGGGAACACCCACGCTCCACTCATGGAACACCTCACTGCCACATAGTAACACAAGGCAGTGATTTGCGTGCCTTGGTTACTCAAGATTTACCGCACCAAGTAGGGCCATGCAAAGTCACCTTGCATGGCTTGGTAAATCTCATTGTAGGTTTTGTGTCACCCTGCGTTGCCTTGTACGGTGCAGGACGTCATAAACTCGATGAGAAATCTGGCTCCAGGTTTTTCATTTTCAGTAATGCACGCAGCACACAGGCTGCTCTGGGATAATGGTAGCTGTCAGCAACAAGGACCAGTGGCCTTGTTGTGATTGGCAGCAATAGTGATTATCAAGCAAATACTGGTCTGATATATATTTGCATAACTGTTCATTTTGTGCCCCGATCAGTTTTTCATTTTACGAGAAAACTTGAATGTTGTTACTTCATACAGCCTGTTGATACATTTTATAATTGTAAATTAAATTCTCCAAATCTTAAGGTGATTGCTTTCATAAAAGAAAATACAATTTTGTTCGGAAATACGTGCTTTTCATTTTTATGAAACTGTTGCCACATGAACTACTGCCACACATGGAAGGATTGTACCTTGTGAGCCCATGTAGCAAAATCGTAGCCATAGAAGCCCACAATGGCCAATAAATTACCAAAATTATGTCATGGCCAACGCTGTACAAGATGTGGACAGTGTCAGTGAGCATATAACCCTCTCACAAGTGTGCAAATTTGACTTAGAATATTATTTTCTGATAACAAAAAGCTTGTTTTTGTACAGTGCTAGTTTCTGCAATTTTGCCATCTCTAAGTGCTGTACAAAACGGTGAGCAGTCTATATATCGACTTTTTAATATCGAGGGACATAAATATCGAGTCAAAAATATCGAATGTACAAAATATCGAAATAGAGAATATCGATGTGAAAAATATCGTTTTTTTTTTTTTTACTTATATGTCGATGTAAGTAATATCGTTAGTAATAATATCGACATGTGAAAATATCGTCAGTGTGTGTTTAGTAAATATTTTGAAGTTGTTTGTATAAATAGTTAAAATGTATATAATATGAGAAATATTTATATTGTTTTAGGGGCGGGATGTTGGGTTATAGGGGATAAGGGTGGGGAGTGTTTTAAAAAAGTTAATTTATTTTTTTAATATATTGTAAAATTTAATTAGTAAATTTTATTTAAAATGTGAAATGTATATTTAATTTTAGGAGCGGGATGTTGGTTTATAGGGGATAAGGGTCGGAAGTGTTTTAAAAATGTTTATATATTGTTTAATTTAAAAAAAAAATAATTTAGAAATTGTAAATTAAATTTAGAATTTTACAAATAATTTTAGGAGCGGGATGTTGGTTTATAGGGGATAAGGGTGGGAAGTGTTTTAAAAATGTTTATATATTTGTTAATTTAAAAAAAAAATTATTTAGAAATTGTAAATTAAATTTAGAATTTTACAAATATTTTTAGGAGTGGGATGTTGGTTTATAGGGGATAAGGGTGGGAAATGTTTTAAAAATGTTTATATATTGTTTAAATTTTTTTAAAATTTATTTAGAAATTGTAAATTAAATGTAGATTTTGACAAAAAAAATTAGGAGCGGGATGTTGGTTTATAGGGGATAAGGGTGGGAAGTGTTTAAAAAATGTTTATATATTTGTTAAATTTTTATTAAAATTATTTAGAAATTGTAAATTAAATTTAGAATTTTACAAATATTTTTAGGAGCGGGATGTTGGTTTATAGGGGATAAGGGTGGGAAGTGTTTTAAAAATATTTACATATTGTTTAATTTTTGTAAAAATTTATTTAGAAATTGTAAATTAAATTTCGAATTTTACAAATAATTTTAGGAGCGGGATGTTGGTTTATAGGGGATAAGGGTGGGAAGTGTTTAAAAATGTTTATATATTTGTTAATTTTTTAATAAAATTATTTAGAAATTGTAAATTAAATTTCGAATTTTACAAAAAATTTTTAGGAGCGGGATGTTGGTTTATAGGGGATAAGGGTGGGAAGTGTTTTAAAAATGTTTATATATTGTTTAATTTTTGTAAAAATTTATTTAGAAATTGTAAATTAAATTTCGAATTTTACTAATCATTTTAGGAGCGGGATGTTGGTTTATAGGGGATAAGGGTGGGAAGTGTTTTAAAAATGTTTATATATTTGTTAATTTTTTATAAAAATTATTTAGAAATTTTAAATTAAATTTAGAATTTTACAAATAATTTTAGGAGCGGAATGTTGGGTTATAGGGGATAAGGGTGGGAAGTTAAATAAAAATGTTTATATATTTTTTAATTTAAAAAAATAATTATTTAGAAAATTTAAATATAATTTAGAATTTTAAAAATCCCATAATTAAATATAGATTTGAGTCAGAATAGTAAATTAATTAAGTTCAGTGTCCAGCACTTATCTTAATTAAATATAGACTGGAGTGGGAATAGTAAATTTATTCAGTTCATTGTCCAGCACCTACTGTAATTTAATATAGTTTGGAGTGAGAATAGTAAATTAATTAAGTTCAGTGTCCAGCACTTATCTTAATTAAATATAGACTGGAGTGGGAATAGTAAATTAATTCAGTTCAGTGTCCAGCACATACTATAATTAAATATAGGTTGGAGTGAGAATAGGACATTAATTAAGTTCAGTGTCCAGCACTTATTTTAATTTAATATAGACTGGAGTGGGAATAGTAAATTAATTTAGTTCAGTGTCCAGCACCTACTCTAATTTAATATAGGTTGGAGTGAGAATAGTAAATTAATTATGTTCAGTGTCCAGCACTTATCTTAATTAAATATAGACTAGAGTGGGAATAGTAAATTAATTAAGTTCAGTGTCCAGCATCTACCCTAATTAAATATAGATTGGAGTGAGAATAGTAAATTAATTAGGTTCAGTGTCCAGCACTTATGTTAATTAAATATAGATTGGAGTGGGAATAGTAAATTAATTACGTTCTGTGTCCAGCACATACTCTAATAAAATATAGGTTGGAGTGAGAATAGTAAATTAATTAAGTTCAGTGTCCAGCACTTATCTTAATTAAATATAGACTGGAGTGGGAATAGTTAATTAATTAAGTTCAGTGTCCAGCACCTACCCTAATTAAATATAGATTGGAGTGAGAATAGTAAATTAATTAAGTTCAGTGTCCAGCACTTATCTTAATTAAATATAGATTGGAGTGGGAATAGTAAATTAATTAAGTTCTGTGTCCAGCACATACTCTAATTAAATATAGGTTGGAGTGAGAATAGTAAATTAATTAAGTTCAGTGTCCAGCACTTATCTTAATTAAATATAGACTGGAGTGGGAATAGTTAATTAATTAAGTTCAGTGTCCAGCAGCTACTCTAATGTAATATAGGTTGGAGTGAGAATAGTAAATTAATTAGGTTTAGTGTCCAGCACTTATCTTAATTAAATATAGACTGAAGTGGAAATTATTAATTAATTCAGTTCAGTGTCCAGCATATACTCTAATTAAATATAGGTTGGAGTGAGAATACTAAATTTATTAAGTTCAGTGTCCAGTAGTTACCTTAATTTAATATAGAGTGGAGTGGGAATAGTAAATTAATTAAGATCAGTGTCCAGCAGCTATTCTAATTTAATATAGGTTGGAGTGAGAATTGTAAATTAATTAAGTTCAGTGTCCAGCACTTATCTTAATTAAATTTAGACTGGAGTGGGAATAGTAAATAAATTTAGTTCAGTGTCCAGCAGCTACCCTAATTTTATATAGGTTGGAGTGAGAATAGTAAATTAATTAAGTTCAGTGTCCAGCACTTATCTTAATTAAATATAGGCTGGAGTGGGAATAGTAAATTAATTAAGTTCAGTGTCTAGCAGCTATTCTAATTTTATATAGGTTGGAGTGAGAATAGTACATTTATTAAGTTAAGTGTCCAGCACCTACTCTAATTTAATATAGGTTGGAGTGAGAATAGTTAATTAATTATGTTTAGTGTCCTGCACTTATTTTAATTAAATATAGACTGAAGTGGGAATAGTTAATTAATTAAGTTCAGTGTCCAGCAACTACCCTAATTAAATATACATTGGAGTGAGAATAGTAAATTAATTAAGTTCAGTGTCCAGCACTTATCTTAATTAAATATATATTGGAGTGGGAATAGTAAATTAATTATGTTCAGTGTCCAGCACATACTCTAATTAAATATAGGTTGGAGTGAGAATAGTAAGTTAATTAAGTTTAGTGTCCAGCACTTATCTTAATTAAATATAGACTGGAGTGGGAATAGTAAATAAATTTAGTTCAGTGTCCAGCAGCTACCCTAATTTTATATAGGTTGGAGTGAGAATAGTAAATTAATTAAGTTCAGTGTTCAGCAGTTATCTTAATTAAATATAGACTGGAGTGGGAATAGTAAATTAATTAAGTTCAGTGTCTAGCAGCCATTCTAATTTTATATAGGTTGGAGTGAGAATAGTAAATGTATTAAGTTAAGTGTCCAGCACCTACTCTAATTTAATATAGGTTGGAGTGAGAATAGTTAATTAATTATGTTCAGTGTCCTGCACTTATTTTAATTAAATATAGACTGGAGTGGGAATAGTAAATTAATTAAGTTCAGTGTCCAGCAACTACCCTAATTAAATATAAATTGGAGTGAGAATAGTAAATTAATTAAGTTCAGTGTCCAGCACTTATCTTAATTAAATATAGACTGGAGTGGGAATAGTAAATTAATTCAGTTCAGTGTCCAGCACATACTCTAATTAAATATAGGTTGGAGTGAGAATAGTAAATTTATTAAGTTCAGTGTCCAGCACTTATCTTAATTTAATATAGACTGGAGTGGGAATAGTAAATTAATTAAGTTCAGTGTCCAGCAACTACCCTAATTAAATATAAATTGGAGTGAGAATAGTAAATTAATTAAGTTCAGTGTCCAGCACTTATCTTAATTAAATATAGACTGGAGTGGGAATAGTAAATTAATTCAGTTCAGTGTCCAGCACATACTCTAATTAAATATAGGTTGGAGTGAGAATAGTAAATTTATTAAGTTCAGTGTCCAGCACTTATCTTAATTTAATATAGACTGGAGTGGGAATAGTAAATTAATTAAGTTCAGTGTCCAGCAGCTACTCTAATTTAATATAGGTTGGAGTGAGAATAGTAAATTAATTAAGTTCAGTGTCCAGCACTTATCTTAATTAAATATAGACTGGAGTGGGAATAGTAAATTAATTTAGTTCAGTGTCCAGCACCTACTATAATTTAATATAGGTTGGAGTGAGAATAGTAAATTAAATAAGTTCAGTCTGTAGTGGGAGTAGTATGTTAATTAAGTTTGGTAAATAGCAAATATTAGAATTAAATATAGAGTTGAATAGGAACAGTTAAATTAATTTGTTTTAATTTACAAAAAATCTGTAGATTTTAGTTTTGGTTGGATAAAAGATAGAAGTTATATCAGAATGTAAATTCCAATTTTTTTTATAAAATAGTAGAAAGGAAAATAAGATTTTTTTATAGTTGTTGGAATGTATATTCATTAGAGAGAAAATATTGTTTATTATTACGCATATTCTAATAATTAAATCATTGAAATAAACATGTAATAAAATAATTAATATTTAACATTTGTATTATAGTTATAATTTTTTGATAATGGATATATTTTTGTTTTATGTATATTTTGGACATGAATATATGAACACACAAAATAATTAAAAATAAAAAAATATGATTTTTATAGCTGTTTAATATTTTTAAATTTATATTGTGTGCTCTCAAAATGTTTAGACTTTATTTGAATTTATAAGAAATTGTATGTTTTGAAATATATGATTAATATATTTTAATTATTAATATTTATATTACATAATTAATATTGAAATTGTTTACATTTTAGAATATGTATTTTTTTATTTTTTTTTGGTATGTTGTAGATACAATATATTAATTATATCATGTTCATCAATTTATTTTGGTAATATATTCAGTTTTATTATTATATTAATAAAAATATTTTATTTATTATATTTATTTTTATACGTTAAATAATTTTCACATAGATAAAAAAATTAGGTATTCTTTTTGAGTATTTTATTATAATGTTTTACTAATTTTTCAAGTAATGTGTAATGTTAAATAAATAGTTAGGGCATTTATTGGTATTTTTTTAGTTGTTATGTTTGTTTGGGTCTTTTATTTTGTAACCGCTCGCTGTTGTTTTGGGTTATTTTGGTCGAATCCAGGTCGCGGTCGGGAGCTGTTTCGCGTTTGAGAAGGTAAGAGTTATTTTCTTTATTATTAAATAGTTTTAAGTGTTTTGTGGAAGTAGTAATGTTGTAATAAGTGTGTATGGATTGATGTTTTAGAAGTTAGGGTGTTAGTAATAGTTTGTATACGGTTTTATAATTTACGTTGTGTTCCGTGTTTGTGGCTTTGTTAGTGTTTTGTTATTTCGGTGTGTTAAAGTTTTATAGTGTTTGAATAACGTTTGTAGTGATGTTTTTAGGTGCATTATGTGTGTTTGTGTGTGGGTGGGAATGTTTGTTTCTCTTTTGTAGGTTTTACGGAGAAGATATTTTCGTCGGTTTCAAACACCTTATTTTTTTTAAAGGAAGTGTGTATTAGTTGTGTTTACTAATCTTTATTTTACACTTCCTTTATTGTTCGGGTTTCCAGGAGCGGTTATTTACCTTTTTAATATTTTTCGGGTTTTTTATGGTTAATGGATAGTCGTTTTTTTCCGTACACGTTGTTTTCGATAAACAGTTGTATTTTTACATTTTATTTGGATTTTTTTTTTATACCTATGGATTTTGAAGTACCTGGATTTATTTGGAAGGAATGTTACTATCCCATTGGAGCAACTACACAGGTAAGTTCATTTAAATATTTTAATTGTTGGTGGCAAAACCTTATATATTTAATATTGTTGTTGTGTACTTGGTTTGTTTAATTATGTTGTCTACATATATGTCGATGTCATTGATTTATATACTTTAGACCACATAATTAAATATGTGATATAATAAAGTGGTTTATTTATGTTGTGATAGTTGTTTTAGTAGAATTGTGGGTTAATATTTAGGAAAGGGTTTAGAAGAGAGTTTGAGCTATTATATTTAAGTACTTCAGTCCTCTTGTGGATGGGTATAGCTGTACCTGTTGTTGTAGGTAATTATACATTTGAGTAGTTTGTCTAGATTGTTTTGGTTTTAATTGTAGGACAGATTGTTGCATTCTTAATTCTTGGAAACTTTGTTCCTTTTGTATGGCAATTAGTAGTTTTTGTAGTGTTGGAGTTGTTCTCCCAGTAGAAGTTAGGAATGCATTATGCCAGCCCTCGACGGCGTTGTTAGTTTTGGCTTGTTGGTTGAGTGTACTTACATATACATTCCACCAAGGTATTTGGAACTTGGGCTGACGTCTATGGCCTGATCTGTGTAGTCTCCCCACCCAGGTATCCTCAAAATAATCTAAGAGGGGAGATAACTTTACTTCATTTTGTTTGTAGAATGGACTTTCTAATAAAAGATTGTAATGTTCTGCAACATCTGTGGTTGGTACATAAGCTAGGGCTGTTAGAAGTTTTATTTGATGTGCAAAACTTATGTTAGTGGCATATTCTACACTTAGGTGCCGATCACGATCCGGCAAAAACCGGGTACGAACCGTCGGACGGAGCACAATCTCCGCCCGACGCGTACCCGGTCGTCAATTTTTACAAACAAGGAATTACGATTCGCACGGGTACACCATTACCGTACGAATCGTAAAAAAGGCCGACCGAACAAAAAAACACCTACCAATGCGATCCGGGAAAGCGCCGACCTGACGTCGGGACGCTCGCAGCCAGCCATTCACGACCCAGGAATCACGATTCGCACCGACGTCACCCCGCACGGTGAATATTTTGCGGCAGCCAAAAACTGCCGGGAAATCAGGACGACGCGAACAAGGACCACCAGTACGCGACGGACAGACGACGACGCGAACAAGGAGGACCAGTACGTGACGGACACACAGGACGACGCCACCAAGGAGGACCCGTACGTGACAGGACAACGCGATCAAGGAGGACCCGTATGCGACAGGACGACGCGATCAAGGAGTACCAGTACGCGACGGACAGACATGGACCCGAACCTACGAGTCATCCCTGCCTTCATAGCAGTCCACCTCCTCTACAGGTTACGACGCAGACGCCGCAGAAGGTCAGAATAACTAAGGGAGGGGGGAAAGTGGGGTGGGGTGGGGGTGGCAGGACCAGGGCAGGCCACAAAACAACCACATAAGTCACACACCACACATGGCCTGGACATACCTGACTCCCATGCCCTGGTCACCACGAGGGGGTGGGGGCGTGTCCTGATAAGCCAGCGACCGCCACAACGGAAGTCCGTCACCACGCGAACCGGCAACACAACCAGACAGGTACGTCCCGTACCCACGCCTGAAGAGCGTGGGTACGAGTCGGACCACGCCCACACACGTCACCCCAACAATGGCGGGACGGATCGCACCCACGTGGCAAAGGCCTGGGTACGGGCCGCACAAACATCACATAGCGTGGGGACGGATATGTACGGACCCTACACCCACCCCGTATGCAAGGAGCGCACCCCCCACCCCAACAGTGAAAGTACGACCCGTACCCCCACCCGCGTATGCATGGAGCGTACCCCCACCCCAACAGTGTAAGTACGACCCGTACCCTCACCCGCGTATGCATGGAGCGTACCCCCCACCCCAACAGTGTAAGTACGACCCGTACCCTCACCCGCGTATGCAAGGAGCGTACCCCCCACCCCAACAGTGTAAGTACGACCCGTACCCCCACCCGCGTATGCATGGAGCGTACCCTCCATGCCAACAGTGTAAGTACGACTCAAACCCTCACCCGCGGACGTACGGACCGTACCCCCACCCCCACCAGTGTAAGTACGACTCCTACCCCCACCCGCGGACTCACGGACCGTACCCCCACCCCAACAGTGTAAGTACGACCCGTACCCCCACCCACGTATGCATGGAGCGTACCCCCCAGCCCAACAGTGTAAGTACGACCCGTACCCCCACCCGCGTATGCATGGAGCGTACCCCCCAGCCCAACAGTGTAAGTACGACCCGTACCCTCACCCGCGTATGCAAGGAGCGTACCCCCCAGCCCAACAGTGTAAGTACGACCCGTACCCCCACCCGCGTATGCATGGAGCGTACCCCCCAGCCCAACAGTGTAAGTACGACCCGTACCCCCACCCGCGTATGCATGGAGCGCACCCCCCAGCCCAACAGTGTAAGTACGACCCGTACCCCCACCCGCGTATGCATGGAGCGTACCCCCCATGCCAACAGTGTAAGTACGACTCGAACCCTCACCCGCGTATGCATGGAGCGTACCCCCCAGCCCAACAGTGTAAGTACGACCCGTACCCCCACCCGCGTATGCATGGAGCGTACCCCCCATGCCAACAGTGTAAGTACGACTCGAACCCTCACCCGCGTATGCATGGAGCGTACCCTCCATGCCAACAGTGTAAGTACGACTCGAACCCTCACCCGCGGACGTACGGACCGTACCCCCACCCCCACCAGTGTAAGTACGACTCCTACCCCCACCCGCGTATGCAAGGAGCGTACCCCCCAGCCCAACAGTGTAAGTACGACCCGTACCCTCACCCGCGTATGCATGGAGCGTACCCCCACCACACCAGTGTAAGTAGACTCGTACCCTCACCTCGAATGCATTGAGCGTACCCCCACCGTGTATGTTCCAAGCGTACATATCCTGAAATCGGAGGTGTGTGTGCAGAGTCCACCCAGCAGTGCCCTGAGACAGGAGGGGTGTGTGCAGAGTCCTCCCAGCAGTGCCCTGAGACAGGAGGGGTGGGTGCCTATCACTCCCAGCAGTGCCCTGAGACAGGAGGGGTGGGTGCCTATCACTCCCAGCAGTGCCCTGAGACAGGAGGGGTGGGTGTGGAGTCCTCCCAGCAGTGCCCTGAGACAGGAGGGGTGTGTGCAGAGTCCTCCCAGCAGTGCCCTGAGACAGGAGGGGTGGGTGTGGAGTCCTCCCAGCAGTGCCCTGAGACAGGAGGGGTGTGTGCAGAGTCCTCCCAGCAGTGCCCTGAGACAGGAGGGGTGGGTGCCTATCACTAACAGCAGTGCCCTGAGACAGGAGGGGTGGGTGCCTATCACTCCCAGCAGTGCCCTGAGCCAGGAGGGGTGGGTGTGGAGTCCTCCCAGCAGTGCCCTGAGACAGGAGGGGTGGGTGTGGAGTCCTCCCAGCAGTGCCCTGAGACAGGAGGGGTGTGTGCAGAGTCCTCCCAGCAGTGCCCTGAGACAGGAGGGGTGGGTGCCTATCACTCCCAGCAGTGCCCTGAGACAGGAAGGGTGTAACACATGTGTGTGAGGCCAGAATTATCGACATGCATACTGGCTACAAGGGAACATGTCCCCATGAACTCATGTCAACAGACTCCACACACAAGTACAGTGATCACCAAGGATGCCACGATTGTTGCAGGTGGAGACATGGCCCTGCATGCATGGCCAAAGTAGAAGGGCTCCGTCACACACACAGCTCATGTAGACACAGCTCTGCGCTAAACATTGGGAACACCCTGCAGGGAAGAAAGCTGGGTACACAGAGGAAGGAATACACCCTGGGACAAGTGCACCATGCAGTAACTGCTTACATGAACAAAGAAAGTTAGCCAACACCTTGTGATGGCACACAGATCCCAGGGTCCCACCAATGAGCAGTACACTACTACATATCCCACACACCCAAACCCTTACACACCACCCAAAACCATGTAGCAGCCCCACCAACACCAATACCAGCATAGCAGTAGTGTGATAATGAAAACAAAATTAAGCTTTATTCAGCATGAGCACAATGTCCGTGGATCGCAGGCAGTTCAATCTTCACAAAGCCCATAGGGCAGTCAATGATTCTCAGCTGGATGGGGGACACAGTGGGATGCGTGTCCCCTACCTTGCCTGCACAGTCAAATGGCATCGTCTTCCACACTGGTGAGGGCATCGGGGGGGGGGAAGCAACAGGCACCGCAGGGACATCAGGGCAAAGGGGCGGCGTTGTGGGTGCAGGGATGGAGGACTCCACCACAGGGGGTGGGTCAGTGCCAAAGGCGGAGGCCAGGATGGCACTACACACCTTTGCAAGGTCCTCCAGGGAGTCCCCTGCACCCGAAGGGACCTCAGGCCCCAAGGAGGGGGGGGGGTCAGAGGGATGGGTCGCGGCGCCACCGGGGGAGGGTGGAGACAGGGGGGGAGACTCAACCACCCTGACCGGGGACCTCCTTGACCGCTTGCGTGGTGGTGTAACTGTGGGGCTCAGGGACAGAGCGGCCATGAAGGAGTCCTTGGGGGAGATGTGGCCAGGAGAGCTGAGGGGAGGGGATTTGGAGGGAGTGGACTGGGTGGAATGCGGACTCCCACTATGGCTGCGTGTCACACGTTTGCCCCCCGACCCAGTGGGTGTGCCTACCTCACCCTGTGTGTGCGTGTCAGGAGGAGTGCGGTGGACCTTCCCTGCTGGTGTGGTGCCCGTGTCCGTTGATGTGGGTGCATGCCGACGTCTGGGTGTACGTGGGACAGGCATGGGAGTGGGAAGTGTGGATGGGGCAGGGGTAGGTGGGGGGAGGTCGCGCTGCAGGAGACCCACTGCTGCAGTCAGTGTGGAGTCTATGGACCTCAGCAAGTTGCGTTGGTCAGCCTGCGATGAATGAATGCCCTCCAAGAAAGCCTCGATGTTGGTGAGGGTTTTGCCGTGGGCATGGAGGACATTAAGGATCGCAGCCTGACCAACCTGCAGTTGCCGCTGGATGTCCACAGACTCTGCATTGGCGGCAGCAGTGGAGACAGGGGCAGGGGGTGCGGTGCCTGGCAGGAAGGAGACATGCTGTGACCGGGCACGCTGGGAAGGGACACGAGCAAGTGGGAGGCGGCTGGTGGGAACTGAGGGGGCGGTGCGAGGTGTTGTTCCGCTGTCAGCTGCTGGTGCAGCCACCGCCCACTCGGAGACATCCTCCTCGGACCTGTCAGCTTCGTATTCTGACGTGCCAGTCGACAGGTCCTCGGCCGCACTATCCTCCACCTCTGTCCCACTCGATGTGCCAGCCCCGATGTCACGGCTGGCACTGGTGCTCGGTCCCTCCGCCTTGCCTGTGTCCATGTCTCCCTCTGTGTCCCCCGACGATGCTGTGGGCAGGGTGGAGAGACAGAAATTAATCAGACAGCTGTACACATCAGTCACATGAGTCCAATCGACATAGGTAACACTGCATAGCCTGAAAAGGAAGATCCCTAACATCTACTAAACAAGGTACCGATGTAGGGCATGAAACACACAGTTGGTTGAGCCACCATGCCACTGAAATACCATGGAGAGCATGAGACAATAGCTAAACACAGAAAACGGAGTCTGACATAGCACCCAGGCCCTGGGGACAATCCAGCACTGCATCTGCACCACACAGCGTTGGCGTAAATACCGATGACCAGGGACCATATCCATGAACTTGAGACACATGCTGCATAGGTAATGCTGAAAACATGCCCAACATGACTAGGTCACTGCACATTGCGTGTGTGTCCAGACACATCACACACTGCCCAGACCCAGCAAGTAGAAATCAGGATTTGACACATAGGCATTGCCCGCCCCAACAAGACCCTACACGAGGCAAATTGTTGAGACACAGGTGGCACCAACATCTCATAGTCTGGGTGATACACACAGGGGCAGGCAAAAAGCAAGATTGGACGCCAAACAGCCAAGGTGCGCCTGTACAAATAATGAGGTACCAGTGCCCATCCTCAGATGAGTATAACAAGACACACAGGCACTGGCAACTGTGAGTATGAAGAAGGACAATCAGGTCAGGCTGCACAGTGGACACCTGTACAAAATAGCACGTCTATATACATGGTGACAGGGGACAATGGCACAGAGCACAACCTATGCTGTAGACACTGAGATTGTCCACGTTTATGATGACACATACACCACTGAGGAAAAGGTGCCCCAGGGGACAGTAGTGGGCACGCAACTACATGCTACTGAATGGTAATGACTGCAACACACGTCACCATCCCTGCACTATGTGTATCGCACACTCATGCACATCATGTCACAGGCCACTACATAGGACATGCGCGCTGTAAGGCATGACACATGAGAGACCAACTCCCATGTCTGGAGTCAGCATCAGTGCCAACTGACATGGAACCCACATGCAGTGAACTTGACAGTGCACAGGCAAGGTCCCACAACCTGTTACACACCACCCCCACACATGATGCTACAGTCATTGTTCTCGTGGACAAAGCGCCAGCCTACATTACCTTGTGAAGGAGTGACTACACACAGACCAGGGAACACATTGCAAGGAGGGGAAGGGTGGCAGGGGCGCAGCGCTATACTGGGGCAAACAGGATCTGCACAGCACCTTTAAACCCTGCCAGTGAATTCATGCTACTGTGCCCTTACAAATGCCGGTGACACACAACAAACACACATGTACCTACCCCCTTCCGGCTGCTGCATCGCCTGTAAGCGCCTCTCCAGGTCTGGAAAGACCACCGGCAGCACACGCCTGTGGAGGTGGCTCAGACGGCGGCGGCCGCGGTTCTTGTGGCTCTCAGGTGAGTCCCCCAGCAGGAGCCGTGCAATCCTCCGCGTCCAGCACCGGATATCCTGCCAGCGTTTCCTCACCTGGGGCAGGCTCCGCCTCCGACCATCCACACCCCTCACGGCACTGACGGCGGTCAGCCAGATCTGCTCCTTGGCAGTGGCGCCTACCTGTGAGGAGGAACAAGTGACACCACATCAATACACCAGCCACATGTCACAGAGAGACATATGGGTACAAATTAGCTGGTTACAACAAGGCATATCATGCAGCCAACGCATTGCACCTTTGTCATAGGGACATCATCCCCTGGTGAGGGAAAAAGCAGTACGTGCCACAGTGGGTACACAGGTGGAATGATGGCAATGTCACAATCAATGATCAAGGCTCACACTGTGCATCACACCCACCCCTCCTGTCTCAGGGCACTGCTGTGAGTGATAGGCCCCCACCCCTCCTGTCTCAGGGCACTGCTGTGAGTGATAGGCCCCCACCCCTCCTGTCTCAGGGCACTGCTGGGAGGACTCTGCACACACCCCTCCTGTCTCAGGGCACTGCTGTTAGTGATAGGCCCCCACCCCTCCTGTCTCAGGGCACTGCTGGGAGGACTCTGCACACACCCCTCCTGTCTCAGGGCACTGCTGTTAGTGATAGGCCCCCACCCCTCCTGTCTCAGGGCACTGCTGTGAGTGATAGGCCCCCACCCCTCCTGTCTCAGGGCACTGCTGTGAGTGATAGGCCCCCACCCCTCCTGTCTCAGGGCACTGCTGGGAGGACTCTGCACACACCCCTCCTGTCTCAGGGCACTGCTGTTAGTGATAGGCCCCCACCCCTCCTGTCTCAGGGCACTGCTGTGAGTGATAGGCCCCCACCCCTCCTGTCTCAGGGCACTGCTGTGAGTGATAGGCCCCCACCCCTCCTGTCTCAGGGCACTGCTGGGAGGACTCTGCACACACCCCTCCTGGCTCAGGGCAATGCTGTTAGTGATAGGCCCCCACCCCTCCTGTCTCAGGGCACTGCTGTGAGTGATAGGCCCCCACCCCTCCTGTCTCAGGGCACTGCTGGGGGACATCAGGCACCCCCCCCCCTGGGACCCCCCCGACAGTACATGGCATGTGTGTTACACCTGGACACAATGGCAGAAGTCACAGTCACAACATAGGGACAGTCTGTGGCAGTGGCCTATGCACTCACCTGATACCCTGGTCGCCCATACAGCATGGAGTACTGTGGGAGGATCACATCCAGCAGAGCCATGTTCTCCTCCAGGGTGAATGGCTGTGTCCTCTCCACAGCCCTTGACATGGTTCCAGGGAATCAGTAGCAGCAGCTGGGTCGACGAATGCAAAGATGTGCAGGCAAGTACTCCCTCATGGGACCTGGCTGCCTTATATGTGCCCTTCTGCCCAGTCTCATGCACAGGAGTACAGAGTGATTGGTCACTCACATTTGCATCCTATGTTTCCACCAATCCCTTCAAACCTAGCAGTCTGTGGGTTCTCTATCGGTTTCATTCTCCTGCATGATGTCAGCCCCACAAACACATTGCAACAAAGTAGAATAATTCCAACTGACTTCTGCTGTGCACCTTCCAGAACAATTTCGAAATTTGAACTTGGTCTCCATGACAACCAGCATGCATGTAGGCCTTAATACTTGTCCCCTATGTAATTTGGAGCATCACACACAGGTACGGTGCGTTTCGGGGCCCTAGGGCACCCCAAATGCATGGCAACGGCCCGTACATGCATGCCTACGTTCACTATCACTATGGGTCTGCACGCGTATGCGTACCCGTAGTGGTACGGACCGTACACTCGCATGTACGCTCACTATCACTACGAGTACGCATACGCGTGCAGACCCATAGTGATAGTGAGCGTAGATGCGTGTGTACGGTCCGTACCACTACGGGTACGCATACGCGTGCAGACCCATAGTGATAGTGAGCGTAGATGCGTGTGTACGGTCCGTACCTCTACGGGTACGCATACGCGTGCAGACCCATAGTGATAGTGAGCGTAGATGTGTGTGCACGGTCCGTACCTTTACGGGTACGCATACGCGTGCAGACCCATAGTGATAGGGCCGTACACACGCATGTACGCTCACTATCACTATGGGTCTGCACGCGTATGCGTACTCGTAGTGGTACGGACCGTACACACGCATCTACGCTCACTATCACTATGGGTCTGCACGCGTATGCGTACCCGTAGTGGTACGGACCGTACACACGCATCTACGCTCACTATCACTATGGGTCTGCACGCGTATGCGTACTCGTAGTGATAGTGAGCGTACATGCGAGTGTACGGTCCGTACCACTACGGGTACGCATACGCGTGCAGACCCATAGTGATAGTGAGCGTACATGCGTGTGTACGGTCCGTACCACTACGGGTACGCATACGCGTGCAGACCCATAGTGATAGTGAGCGTACATGCGTGTGTACGGCCCTATCACTATGGGTCTGCACGCGTATGCGTACTCGTAGTGCTACGGACCGTACAAATGCCTGTACGCTCGCCATCACGATGGGTACACATACGGCAGCACTCCCACAGTGATTTGGGAACATACACCGGCCCTCTTAGCAGCAGTACGGCGGTTTTTACACATCACTGTGGTGATAGGCGACACACAGGTAGGAATAGGGCGGACATACTTGTCCATGGATGGACATACTTGTCCAGGAATGGACATCAAGGCATTGTCTGTGCATTACTACATGTGTGGGGCACAGGTGTCACAGGCTGTGATGTGGAACATGCCTCCTGAGTGGAGAAGGCACCAGATGTATGATGAGATGTGTACAGGTGTACTGTGTGAGGGTGCAATGTGTGCCAGGCATGCCCTTGACTCCTTTGACATGTGTGCATGTCGGACTGCGCACTTGGGGTGAGCGTCACTGGCATGGCACGGACACCAACACACGGAAGTGTCCCATGATGCCCGGTACAGGGGTCATGACACATGACTTGTCACTACCCACAGTGCACAATGTGACTATGTCATATATGTGTCCGGGATTTACATCAGGTTGATGTTGTAGCACCCTCAAAAGCTGCAGCCGTTGCAGCAACCAACATGTGGCTGTGTGTAGATTGTCATTGCACACTGTTCCGCACACCATGCCACATGTGTTATCGGATGTGAGGTGCACATGTATGCATGGGACACGGAGTAGCGTGACAAGGCCATGTCAGCATCCTCACAAGGAATGTGTGGTGAGTCATGACATGTGCACCTTCATGGCAAGGTGTGTGGGCTGGACTAGTGTAATGTCATGTGACCTGTGGCTCCAGTGTTCCGCTACCAGTCTGCAATCGGCATCCCACTTCTGCTGATGTGTGGGTGTATGTCACTCCTGTCTTGCGTCGGGCTGTTCACTTGCACTGGGACACAGCTATTCCCATGGCGTGGCATGGGGAGGTTCTCAATTACCGTGTGTAGCTGGGTCTTGGAAGGAGTGTCACCTTGCATCCATACGTGTCCTGGGCATGTAGCACATACCTGACTCCCTATGTAGCATGTGTGTATTGCCAGATTTACATGTGCTCAGTAGACATGAGTTGTTGTCGTAGTGCACTCACTCTTCCTTGTCACTTCCTCATTACTGCAGAGCACCGCCTCTTGCCCGGATAATTCCAGACTTGGCTGCCATGCAGGAGAATGACAGCATCCGGCTCTACCGCTTCACCCAACCGTTGATTCTGGAGTTGACGGCGAGACTGACACCACACCTGCAACTGCTGCACAGGTATCCCACGGCACTGACACCCCAGCTGAAGGTAATGGCTGCCCTACATTTCCTTGCCACGGGTACCTTTCAATATACCATAGCTCATGTTGGTGGCATGTCCCAGAGCATGTTCAGCGGTGTGCTGCATGATTTCTTAGAGGCCATGTTGATTCACCTGGATGACTTCATCAAGTTCCCAACCCCTGAACAGATGACAGAGGTCAAGCGTGGATTCTATGCCCTGGGAGGGATGCCCCATGTCATTGGGTCCATTGATGGGACACATGTAGCTTTGGTACCACCACACGCACGGGAGGTGGCGTACCGAAATCGGAAGCACTACCACTCCATCAATGCCCTTGTGGTGTGTCTGTCCAACATGGTGATTTCACATGTCTGTGCTCGTTTCCCAGGATCAGCACACGATGCCTACATCATGAGGCGTAGCGGGATGCCTGATATGATGATGCAGCTGCGCAACGAACGGGCATGTGTTGTTGGTGGGTACAGTCTGTCTGTCCTGTATTCTGTATAGCCGAGCAGCACGACCGCTTCGCCAGTTCTAACGATATCCATGTGCTTTCCTTGTAGGGGACGCTGGCTATCCCAACATGCCTTGGCTGCTGACACCTCTCCGCAACCCCATCACGCCGGCCCAGCTCCGCTACAACACCGCCCATGGCCGGACAAGGCGAGTGATAGAGAGGACGTTTGGCATGCTGAAGAGCCGATTCCGGTGCCTCCACAAGACCGGCGGCGCACTCCCATATGCCCCGGCGAAGGTTTGCAAGATCTTCATGGTCTGCTGCATGCTGCACAACATGGCAGTTGAAAGAGCTGTGCCACTCATCCTGAATCAACATGACGAGGACCATCCACCCGTGGAGGACGAAGGGCTTGGCAATGGGGCTAGTGATGTGGAGGATGTGGAGCCGCAAGAGGACATCCGGACTCGCCTCATACGCGACTTCTTTGCTTAGTGGTGAGTACCAGTGTCTGAGTGTGCACGCCTTGGTCCCCGTGTGGCATGTGTTGTGATGTGTGTCTCCACCTGCATGTATGGCACGTGAGTCAGAGGTGTGTGTGGGTGTGTCACTGGAGTGATGGTGGCAGTGATGGTAGTATTTCTCCACTCATAATTGTGACCTAGCATGTTGTCATCCATACATGTGTCGAGTCAATGCACATGCAAGTGGCTGTGCTTTTTGTGGCTGACTTCTTGTGTGTCTCTCTTCCCCAGGTACCTGTGCATGCCATCTTCTGGTTGCATTGTTGTGGCACTGCTATTCCTCATGGACATGGCATCGTGGGCTGACTCAGCGTTACAGGCACGGACACGTTTGGAAGTCTCCATGGGGTAAGGGATGCATCTGGGGTGTATTGGGTGTGGCAGTTGTTCACGATGTGTGCACACTGCCCCGGTCGGGGTTTGGTTCCTCTGCAGACATGTGGCATCCCCATGGGACACGACATGCAGCTGGGTACACCTGAATAGATGGGCTGCCTGGTTGTCAGTCATCAGTGATGGGATAGTGGATTGTGATGATGGCATCAATGTGTGTGACACTGCCCTCGGACACATACGGTTAACATTGTCTTGACATGGCGTGGGACTTCCACATCAGCGGATCTATGGTGTATGTCAGGCTCTCCGTGTGCTGCTGTGGGTATTTAGCTGTTAGCCGACACTTGTGTGCCAGTTCCATGGCTATCACGCATTTGTGCTGCAGAAGGGGGGTGCCAGTGTTGGACCCACATGTTACTCCACATGATGTGTTCATGTGTACTTCAAGTTGCCTCTGCAATCCCAAAAACATGACTAATAAAGGTGTCCCTATGCCTCCAAGGTGCCTCTTCTCAGTCAATGCTGGTGTGTTGGCACGGTGCATCCTGCATGTCTGGCATGGTATTCCCTGATTGTGGCTATGTGTCAATGTGTCGAGTGGCAAGATGCAAGCTGTGTGTGTGTGCTGGGACTGTGTATTGGGCATGATGTCCATGACTGTGTGGGTATTGTGACATGTGCCATCCCCATGCATCCAACGTTGTCCATGACCCCATTCTCTGCATCCACCGGACTCAAGCTTGCAGGACATGGTTCTGCCACCTGTCTACACATACCTGGGTGCCCCCCAGGACACTGGCCAGGATCCCTGACCTCTGCGCATGACTGTTGCTGTACTCAATGTGTCTGTCAGCACGGTTGTTCGGCCACCCCCTCAGCTGGTTGTGCCCATCACGGGTGTGTATGGTGCTCCATGTCTGTCTTGCCTAATAAACTGTGACCCATGTGTCCTGTGCCAGACTCAGGCCCCAGGGTGTGGATGGTTGAAGAGAACAGATGACTCAGGCATGTTTAGACTTTACAAGACACATGTTAGGTAATAATGCTACCAGCAGGCATCTACTCTTAATAGTGTGATTTATTATTGGGGGGGACGACAAAGTGAGGGGCTTTCCGGGATTAGGGAATCCAAAGTTCAGTAGGGGAGTTGGTGTTCTTGCCATTGGAAATCCTCAGAGTCCATGCCACAGTCTTTGTCAACATTGGTCAGCCAGTGACCAGCAGGGCCATGTGGCAGAGAATGTCTCTTGATGCTGTGATGCTGTTGCTCCAGTGGGCCAGGTGCCAGGCCAGGTGTCCTGGGAGATGGTGATGTAGCAGCCACCCTCACGGTCCTTTCCGTGGACGACCCGGCTTCCTGCGGGGAACATCACCAGCAGGCCGTGACGACGTCTGGGATGCTCCGTCGGATGTTTCCTCCTCCTCCTCCTGATCCCTCCCTGTGGGTGGTGATGTTCTCCGCCTTCTGGCACAGGGAGGGTCGGCCATGGTGTCGGCCATCCGACGGAGTGTAGCGTGAATCCCCTGGAACGCCGTCACTTGCTCAGCCTGTCTGTCCTCCATCCTCCGTTGGTGTACCAGTAGACAGGCTATTAGCTCCGCATGTTGCTGGGCCTGCTGGGTCTTGATCCCCTCGAGGATGGACACAACCTGGGCCATGCCCGTGGTGTCCTGCCGGTATGAGTCCAGGATGTTACGGACATGGGAAAATACCGGATCCCCAGCCAACTGGTCAGGCTCGCGCCTCCGCCGTCCTCCACTCCCACCACCCCTGCCCACTTGCCCCTGGCCTGCACTTGTGGGCACATCGGGTCTCCGGGACCCCTGAGGGGTGGCATTGGCGTTGTCGCCTGCCTCCTCCTGGGTGCCCGGGACACCGTGTCCCTCCTGGCGAGCCTGGCTGCATTGTGGTGTTGGGGCAGGGATCATGGGTGTCTCCTGGGATGTGGCAGGAGTGGGGGTGGTGGTTGGCACGGTTGTACCTGACGCAGGTGCTGCAGGTGGTTGGACACCAGAGGGGCCAGGTCGGTCGGGGTCGTCCGCAGAGTGGTGAGAGTGGTCGCTGCCGGTGGGATCGGTCTCCTGCAGATCCGGGTCCTGTGAGTGTTCCCCCCCAGTGTTGGGGGGTGCAGCACGACGTTGACCTGTGTGTGAGAGAGACAATGTTAATTTTGGTCCATGCAACAACCATGTTTCATCCGTTTCAAAGTTGGCACATTTCCTCTTGGAATTAGGATCTGTCTTGCATTCCACTCACAGTGCACTTGTGCATGGGTGTGTCCCTTGGGCACCAATTTGGCCCCTTTAACTATGTGTGGCACAGTCTTACTTGCTGCGTCAAGTGTGACTGCAGTCAGCAGTGGAGTGTGCAGGTGTGGCGATCCATGCATTTGCGCCTTCCTTGTAGCACTGTCCATGTGCACATGGAGTGGATCCACACACTTATATGATGCAGGTAGCTGTCCTTGTGCTTGTGTACAGGTTGTGACATGGCCCTGCGTTTTGCCATGATGAAGAGGGGGGGTTCTGGCACTGGCCACCCTTGTCTACATGCACGCAGTCCACCTGCTGACGAGCAGACATTCCCACACACCAAAGGACTGATTTGCTCTCCCTGTGTCTCCCTCCTTCTCTGTCCCCCTCTCCCTCCCTCTCTGTCCCCCTCTCCCTCCCTCTCTGTCCCCCTCTCCCTCCCTCTGTGTGTCAGCCTCCTCCCTCTGTCCGTCTTCCTGTGTCTCCCTCCCTCTCTGGCCCCCTCTCCCTCCCTCTCTGTCCCCCTCTCCCTCCCTCTGTGTGTCAGCCTCCTCCCTCTGTCCGTCTCCCTCCCTCTCTGTCCCCCTCTCCCTCCTTCTCTGTCCCCCTTTCCCTCCCTCTGTGTGTCCCCCTCTGTCACCTCGGCCCAGCTTCCTGGGCACAGACTGTTAGCAGATCTTTGAGTGGCCCTTGGCTTGTTGATGTGAGTTTGTTTCTGATCTCCAGGCACCCATTTGGTGTGATGTGTGTCTGTGCGCTGCTGCTGTGGTGGTGTGTGCTGCCACTCTTTCACAATGTTGGCTGTTCATTAGCTGCCGTCATGTGCAAACCAGTGCCTTCACCCCCATGTGTTGATGCAAGGCGTCCGCCATTTGCTGGCAAGTCATTCCTGTGTTGGGACACACTGTTTGTCTGGCTGTGACCTAGGCCATATGGGCAGAGGGCATTGTTGTCTGCTTTGGAGTCGCACTATGTGATTTTTGGTGCCCAGCCTCCCGCCATCCGGGTTACCGTGTCATGTGTTGTTGTCTTCTGTGGCCTGTGACTTGACATTGTCCAGCTGGGTGCATGGGGCATGGTGGCAGCAGTGGCATGTGCCTGCTCATGGAGTGTGTGTGAGTCATGCGATGGCTTGTGGTGGTTGCGTGCCTGTTAGTAATTTTGGTTGTGGTTGCAGTTCCCCCCATGTGAGGTGCGTTGTTTGTGTACTCACCCGGGTCTCGGAGTCCTAATCCTTCAACTGCCTCCACCGGCAGTATGGCCATCACCCTCTCCTCCCAGGGATGGTACTGTACGGGTCTGCGGGAGGGCCCTCCTCCGGTGGCGTTGGCCTGGTCGTGTTCCTCCTGCCTCTTGGCTCTGACCCTCCTCTGCAGATCGTACCACCTGTTCTGGCAATCCTGCTTGGTCCTCCTGGTGTCCGCAACGGCATTCACAGCATCGACGATGGTCTGCCACATGGCTGTTTTTGCTGCCTGGCTGGTGTTTCTGACCAATGTTCCAAAGATCTGTGGCTCGACTCTGAGGATTTGATCAACAAGAACCTCCAACTCTCGGTGACTGAACTTTGGATTCTTGGTAGTGGGCATGGTGAGGGGTGTGGGTGGGGATGGTGTGTGTGTGGGGGGTGTGTGGATGTTGGGGGGGGTGTGGATGGTTGCGTGTGTGTGTGAATGTGATGAGAGGGTGTTTGTGAGGGTGGTCGTGTGAAGGTGTGCAAGTGTAAGGTGTGGTGTAGCTTGTAGTCTGGTTCTGTGGTGTCTGGCAGCAGAAAGTCTGTTGCAAAGGCTCATGGTTTGTGTGTGTGGGCCCTTTTTATTGGTCCATGGGTGGGTGTGGCAGTGTTTGAAGTTTGGGTGGGTGTGTTATAAGGAGTGGTGGTGTATTGGGCCTCTGTTTGTTTTTGGCAGTTGCAGGTCAGTGATTGTGTTATTTTAGTGGTTGTTGGCCATGTTTAGTGGCTTTGTGCCTTTCGAATGGTGTATTCTTGTGTTGTTTTGTTTTGTCCTGGTTGTGTACGTGCGTTTTGAGCGTGTGTACGGTGTGTACATGGGCCATTTGGTTGTACGATTATGTCCTTGTGTGTGGCTTTGTACGACTCGTACATGCGGTTGTGATGTTGGGGCATGGGGTGCGCTCCGTACTTAGGAGGTTGTGTTGGGGGTGCACAAGGAACTACTGGGGTGTACATAGACGGTGGTACGACACGTACAGGGGTGGGGGGGTGTACATTGACGGTGTTACGACACGTACTGGGGTGGGGGTACGACTGGAACGTACTGGGGTGTAGGTACACGGGGGGTATGACACGTACTGGGGTGGGGGTGGGGCTCGAACGTACTGGGGTGTAGGTTCACGGTGGTACGACACGTACTGGGGTGGGAGTACGACTGGAACGTACTGGGGTGTACATAGACGGTGGTACGACACGTACAGGGGTGGGGGGGTGTACATTGACGGTGGTACGACACGTACTGGGGTGGGGGTACTACTGGAACGTACTGGGGTGTAGGTACACGGGGGGTATGACACGTCCAGGGGTGGGGGTATGACTGGAACGTACTGGGGTGTACATAGACGGTGGTACGACACGTCCAGGGGTGGGGGTAGGACTCGAACGTACTGGGGTGTAGGTACACGGGGGGTATGACACGTACTGGGGTGGGGGTACGACTGGAACGTACTGGGGTGTAGGTAGACGGGGCTATGACACGTACTGGGGTGGGGGTGGGGCTCGAACATACTGGGGTGTAGGTACACGGGGTATGACACGTACTGGGGTGGGGGTACGACTGGAACGTACTGGGGTGTACATAGACGGTGGTACGACACGTACAGGGGTGGGGGGGTGTACATTGACGGTGGTATGACACGTACAGGGGTGGGGGGGTGTACATTGACGGTGGTACGACACGTACTGGGGTGGGGGTAGGACTCGAACGTACTGGGGTGTAGGTTCACGGTGGTACGACACGTCCAGGGGTGGGGGTAGGACTCGAACGTACTGGGGTGTAGGTACACGGGGGGTATGACACGTACTGGGGTGGGGGTACGACTGGAACGTACTGGGGTGTACCTAGACGGGTGGGGGTATACATATACGGGGGGTACGTGTCGGACGTACGGGGGCTGGGGGGAGTGTTGGGCGCGTATGCGGGCACATGTCTCCATGGTTGCTATAGGTGTTCGGTGCGGACGGTGTTTTTTCCATACGGTTGTACGCTCGGACGCACGGGATGGATCGTGATTCCTCGGTCGGACTTGGCTTTTCACGTTTGTAAGGTAAATCGTCCGAGGACGTGTCGGACACATTTTCCGACCCGAGGACGTGTGGGGAATGATTCCCAGTGCGGTTCGTATGGACTTTTTACCATGCGAATCGTGATTGCCAGTTCGTACGGCACTTGTACGATTCGTACGGTAAAAAGACCCGATACGAGTCGCACGGGGGAATTTTTTACCGGATCGTGATCGGCACCTTAGTGAAGATTTTTGTAAATGTCTCCATATACATTGGTTTAGATGGAAGTAACATCCTTGGATAGCTGTATGGGGGTACAGTTTTAGAATGCAATTTATCATGGCTTGCTCAAAGTCTATGATAATTCTTAGAGGGTAAAAATCATTTGATTCTTGTTTTAGTTTTCCTAGCATTTCATTATATGTTGTGTTTTGTTTGTTAGGTAATAGTGCATAAATTAAAGGTATGGAAGTGTTGTGATATTGACCGTGTATTGTGTAAAGCTGGTAGAATGGTTTTGGGCATATTGTAAAGGTGCCATCCATCATCCATGTTTGGCATTGTTGCAGTTTAGTTATATTGTTTGCAGTAGCAAACATTATGATTCTTTTTTCTGTGCTTTTGTTATCAAAAAAAATAAAAGGTTCATCATTGTGGGTGATAGTTAATTCTGGTGGAATGATGATCTCTTGAAAAGTTTTAGGGGATGGTATAGTTGTCATGGTTGCTTTTTTGGTCCTAGCAATAGTTCTTTTTATAGAAGCAATTGATGGTAATTGGCCTCTTGCTTCTTTGGGCACTCTAGGTAATAGTTCTTTTAGGATTACACTTGTAGCAGTTTGTGAACCAGTGCTTAATTCTTTGATATTTTCAAGGGTTGATCTGACTTCTATTTCAGAGAGATTGGGTGGATGGTTATGCTCTCTTGTATATAGTACAGTTGTTTCTCTAGTTGTTGCTCGTCCATAGCATTTGTTAGAATAATATTTAGAACACTTCCAGTTCACTTTTCGGTCCGTCTGCTTTTCTTGGGTGTATGTGTAACCCATGTAACACAATAGGAATTTTCCTTTCTGCGAAGTTATAAATTGGGCTTCTTCTGTCATCGTGATGTGTTAGAAATCTGGAAAAAATGTATATGAAAATATATGCAATAGTACTTTATATATTTAAATGAAAATAGCAAAAAAGCATTTTTTTTATATATACTTACCAAGGTGCCGATTAGGATCCTGGAAAAAATTTCCCCAACCGAATTGAATCTGGACTTTTTTCCGTACAAATGGTAAAAGCGCCGTACAAACTGCCAAGTACGATTCGTATGGGAAAAAGTCCATACAAATCGCATTGGGAAAATTCCCCCACACGTCCTCGGGTCGGGAAAAGTCTCCGACACGTCCCCGGACATTTTTACGTACAAATGGGAAAACTGAAGTCCAAATGCGCAAATACGATCCGTCCCATCCGTCCGATTGTACAACTGTATGGAAAAAAGACCGTCCGGAGCGAACTCCCATAGCAACCATGGAGATGTCCAAACAAGTGCCCGGTACGCGCTGTACCCCCCCCGCCCCCTGTATGTTCGCGCCGTACCCCCAGCCCCCCCGCGGATGGGCGCGCCGTACCCCCAGCCCCCCTGCGGATGGGTGCGCCGTACCCCCCAGCCCCCCGTATGTACGGAGCGTACCCCCGTACCCCCCAGCCCCCCGTATGTACGGAGCGTACCCCCCAGCCCCCCGTATGTACGGAGCGTACCCCCACCCCCGTATGTACGGTGCGGACCCCCACATACAGGGGTGGGGGTACGCTCCGTACATACGGGGGCTGGGGGTTACGGGGGTACGCTCCGTACATACGGGGGGCTGGGGGGTACGCTCCGTACATACGGGGGGCGGGCGCGTACCGGCCCCCTAATCAGCTCGCATCGCTGCGTACTTAGCTTTTCCGGCACTTTTTAGGTGCCGTAAAAAGTTTCCCATCCGGACTGCAGTCGGTGCGAATCGTAATTGCTGGTACGTAAAAACATGCCTAACTCCGTCCGGACGTCACGTCCGCGGTGTCCCGGATCACATTTGTATGTATTTTTCTGTCGGTTGGTCTTTTTTCCGATTCGTACGGAAATGGTGTTTCCGTACGAATCGTAATTGCATGTTTGTAAAGTTTTACAACCCGGTACGAGTCGGACGGAGAAAAAGCTCCGACCCACGGTTTGTACCGGGTTTTTCCAGGATCGTAATCGGCCCCCAAGTGTTTTTGGTTGTATTTGAATGAAGATGTTGTTTGTAGACAAAATGCTGTTTAGTTGATGTAGTCTCTGAAAGTTAAAGAACAGATAGGTGCCGATTACGATCCGGCAAAAACCGGGTACGAACCGTCGGACGGAGCATATTCTCCGTCCGACGCGTACCCGGTCGTCAAAATTTACAAACATGGAATTACGATTCGCACGGGAACACCATTTCCGTACGAATCGTAAAAAAGCCCGACCGAACAAAATAAACCTACAAATGCGATCCGGGAAAGCGCCGACCTGACGTCGGGGCGCTCGCAGCCTGCCATTCACGAACCAGGAATTACGATTCGCACCGACGTCATCCCGCACGGTGAATATTTTCCGGCTGCCAAAAACTGCCGGGAAATCAGGACGACGCGAACAAGGACCACCAGTACGCGACGGACAGACAGGACGACGCGAACAAGGAGGACCAGTACGCGACAGGACGACGCGAACAAGGAGTACCAGTACGCGACGGACAGACAGGACGACGCGATCAAGGAGGACCAGTACGCGACGGACAGACAGGACGACGCGAACAAGGAGGACCCGTACGCGACGGACAGACATGGACCCGAACCTACGTGTCATCCCGGCCCTCATAGCAGTCGACCTCCTCTACAGGTTCGGACGCAGACACCGCAGAAGGTCAGAACAACTAAGGGAGGGGGGAAAGTGGGGTGGGGTGGGGGTGGCAGGACCAGGGCAGGCCACAAACCCCCCACCAAAGTCACACAGCACACATGCCCAGGACATACCTGACTCCCATGCCCTGGTCACTACGAGGGGGTGGGGGCGTGTCCAGCCAAGCCAGCGACCGCCACAACGGAAGTCCGTCACGACGCGAACCGGCAACACAACCAGACAGGTACGTCCCGTACCCACGCCTGAAGAGCGTGGGTACGAGTCGTACCACACCCACACCCACGTCACCCCAACAATGGCGGGACGGATCGTACCCACGTGGCAAAGGCCTGGGTATGGCCCGCACAAGCATCACATAGCGTGGGGACGGATATGTACGGACCCTACCCCCACCCCGTATGCATGGAGCGTACCCCCACCCCAACAGTGTAAGTACGACCCGTACCCCCACCCGCGTACGTATGCAGCGTACCCCCACCCCAACAGTGTAAGTACGACCCGTACCCCCACCCGCGTACGTATGGAGCGTACCCCCACCCCAACAGTGTAAGTACGACCCGTACCCACACCCGCGTACGTATGGAGCGTACCCCCACCCCAACAATGTAAGTACGACCCGTACCCACACCCGCGTACGTATGGAGCGTACCCCCACCCCAACAGTGTAAGTACGACCCGTACCCACACCCGCGTACGTATGGAGCGTACCCCCACCCCAACAGTGTAAGTACGACCCGTACCCACACCCGCGTACGTATGGAGCGTACCCCCACCCCAACAGTGTAAGTACGACCCGTACCCACACCCGCGTACGTATGAAGCGTACCCCCACCCCAACAGTGTAAGTACGACACGTACCCCCACCCGCGTACGTATGCAGCGTACCCCCACCCCAACAGTGTAAGTACGACCCGTACCCACACCCGCGTACGTATGGAGCGTACCCCCATCCCAACAGTGTAAGTATGACCCGTACCCACACCCGCGTACGTATGGAGCGTACCCCCACCCCAACAGTGTAAGTACGACCCGTACCCACACCCGCGTACGTATGGAGCGTACCCCCACCCCAACAGTGGAAGTACGACATGTACCCCCACCTCGAATGCATGGAGCGTACCCACATCCGTGTATGTCATGAGCGTACATATTGTGAAATTGGAGAGATGGGTGCAGAGTCCTCCCAGCAGTGCCCAGACGCAGGAGGGGTGTGTGCAGAGTCCTCCCAGCAGTGCCCACACGCAGGAGGGGTGTGTGCAGAGTCCTCCCAGCAGTGCCCTGACACAGGAGGGGAGTGTGCAGAGTCCTCCCAGCAGTGCCCTGAGACAGGAGGGGTGTGTGCAGAGTCCTCCCAGCAGTGCCATGAGACAGGAGGGGTGGGGGCCTATCACTCCCAGCAGTGCCCTGAGACAGGAGGGGTGGGTGCAGAGTCCTCCCAGCAGTGCCCTGAGACAGGAGGGGAGTGTGCAGAGTCCTCCCAGCAGTGCCCTGAGACAGGAGGGGTGGGTGCAGAGTCCTCCCAGCAGTGCCCTGAGACAGGAGGGGTGTGTGCAGAGTCCTCCCAGCAGTGCCCTGAGACAGGAGGGGTGGGTGCAGAGTCCTCCCAGCAGTGCCCTGAGACAGGAGGGGTGGGTGCAGAGTCCTCCCAGCAGTGCCCTGAGACAGGAGGGGAGTGTGCAGAGTCCTCCCAGCAGTGCCCTGAGACAGGAGGGGTGGGTGCAGAGTCCTCCCAGCAGTGCCCTGAGACAGGAGGGGTGGGGGCCTATCACTCCCAGCAGTGCCCAGACGCAGGAGGGGTGTGTGCAGAGTCCTCCCAGCAGTGCCCTGAGACAGGAGGGGAGTGTGCAGAGTCCTCCCAGCAGTGCCCTGAGACAGGAGGGGTGTGTGCAGAGTCCTCCCAGCAGTGCCCAGACACAGGAGGGGTGGGTGCAGAGTCCTCCCAGCAGTGCCCTGAGACAGGAGGGGTGGGTGCAGAGTCCTCCCAGCAGTGCCCTGAGACAGGAGGGGAGTGTGCAGAGTCCTCCCAGCAGTGCCCTGAGACAGGAGGGGTGGGTGCAGAGTCCTCCCAGCAGTGCCCTGAGACAGGAGGGGTGGGGGCCTATCACTCCCAGCAGTGCCCAGACGCAGGAGGGGTGTGTGCAGAGTCCTCCCAGCAGTGCCCTGAGACAGGAGGGGAGTGTGCAGAGTCCTCCCAGCAGTGCCCTGAGACAGGAGGGGTGTGTGCAGAGTCCTCCCAGCAGTGCCCAGACACAGGAGGGGTGTGTGCAGAGGCCTCCCAGCAGTGCCCTGAGACAGGAGGGGTGGGTGCCTATCACTCCCAGCAGTGCCCAGACACAGGAGGGGTGTGTGCAGAGGCCTCCCAGCAGTGCCCTGAGACAGGAGTGGTGGGTGCAGAGTCCTCCCAGCAGTGCCCTGAGACAGGAGGGGTGGGGGCCTATCACTCCCAGCAGTGCCCTGAGACAGGAGGGGTGGGTGCAGAGTCCTCCCAGCAGTGCCCTGAGACAGGAGGGGTGGGTGCAGAGTCCTCCCAGCAGTGCCCTGAGACAGGAGGGGTGGGTGCAGAGTCCTCCCAGCAGTGCCCTGAGACAGGAGGGGTGGGTGCCTATCACTCCCAGCAGTGCCCAGACACAGGAGGGGTGTGTGCAGAGGCCTCCCAGCAGTGCCCTGAGACAGGAGGGGTGGGGGCCTATCACTCCCAGCAGTGCCCTGAGACAGGAGGGGTGGGTGCAGAGTCCTCCCAGCAGTGCCCTGAGACAGGAGGGGTGGGTGCAGAGTCCTCCCAGCAGTGCCCTGAGACAGGAGGGGTGGGTGCAGAGTCCTCCCAGCAGTGCCCTGAGACAGGAGGGGTGGGTGCAGAGTCCTCCCAGCAGTGCCCTGAGACAGGAGGGGTGGGTGCCTATCACTCCCAGCAGTGCCCAGAGACAGGAGGGGTGGGTGCAGAGTCCTCCCAGCAGTGCCCTGAGACAGGAGGGGTGGGGGCCTATCACTCCCAGCAGTGCCCATGGAACGCAAAGGGTGGAGTAGTCACAGATACCATGCCCACAAATGTCCGTCATGTGCACAAAGACCCTGCAGTACATGTACCACATGTGTGCGAGGCTGGGAGTATACGCATGCATAGCGCAGAAAAGAAAACATGTACACATGAAGTCATGTCAACAGGCCACATACACAAGTACAATGACTACCAAGGATGCCACGAATGATGCAGGTGGAGACATCTCTCAGCATGCATGTACAAAGGTGAAGGACTATGTCACACACCCAGCTAATGGACACACAGCTCTGTGCTAAAGTCAGGGGACACCCTGCAGGGAAGAAGTCAGGGTACACAGAGGAAGGAATACACCTTGGGACAATTGCAACATGCAGCAACTGCTTACATGAATGGAGAAAGGTAGCTAACACCGTGTGATGGCACACAGATCCCAGGGTCCCCCCTATGAGCAGCACACCACTACATTACCCACACACCCAACACATGACCAACACCCACAACCATGTAGCAGCCCCACCAACAGCAATGCCAGCAATGCAGGAGTGTTCCAAGGCCAAAAAATAAATAGCTTTATTCAGCATGAGCAAAAAACTAGTATGACGTAAGTCCAAGATTAACAAAGGCCACAGGGCAGTCCAGGAGTCCCAGCTGGATGGGGGACACAGTGGGATGCGTGTCCCCTAGCTTGCCTGCACAGTTACAATCCGTTGTCTTCCACAGGGGTCAGGGCTTCATGTGGGGGGGAAGAAACAGGCACCGCAGGGACAGGAGGGTGAAGGGTAGGCGTCGTGGGTGCAGGGATGGAGGACTCCACCACAGGGGGTGGGGCAGGGCCAAAGGTGGATTCTAGGAGCGCGCTGCACACCTCGGCAAGGTCCTCCAGGGACTCCCCTGCACCCGAAGGAACCACAGGCCCCAAGGAGGGGGGGGGTCAGAGGGATGGGTCGCAGCGCCACTGGGGGAGGGTGTGGACAGGGGGGGGACTTACCCACCCTGACCAGGGACCTCTTTGACCGCTTGCGGGGTGGTGTCACTGTGGGGCTCAGGGACAGAGCGGCCATGAAGGAGTCTTTGGGGGAGATGTGGCCAGGAGAGCTGAGGGGAGGGGATTTGGAGGGAGTGGATTGTGTGGAATGCGGACTCCCACTCTGGCTGCATGTCACACGTTTGCCCCCGACCCAGTGGGTGTGCCTACTGCACCCTGTGTGTGCGTGTCAGGAGGTGTGCGGCGGACCTTCCCTGCTGGTGTGGTGCCTGTGTCTGTTGTGGTGGGTGCATGCTTACGTCTGGGTGTATGTGGGACAGGCATGGGAGTGGGAATTGTGGAAGGAGCAGGGGTAGGGGGTGGGACGTAGCGCTGCAGGAGACCCACTGCTGCAGTCAGTGTGGAGTCTATGGACCTCAGCAAGTTGCGTTGGTCAGCCTGCGATGAATGAATGCCCTCCAAGTATGCCTCCATGTTGTTGAGGACCTGGCTGTGGCCATGGAGGACATTAAGGATCGCAGTCTGACCAATCTGCAACTGCCGCTGGATGTCCACAGACTCAGCATTGGCGGCAGCAGTGGAGACAGGGGCAGGGGGTGCGGTGCCTGGCAGGAAGGAGAAATGTGGTGACCGGGCACGTTGGGAAGGGACACGAGCACGTGGGAGGCGGCTGATGCCAATGGAGGGGGCGGTGCCAGATGTAGGGCTGCTGTCAGATGGTGGTGCAGCCACCGCCCACTCGGAGAGATCATCCTCGGACCCGTCAGCTTCATACTCTGTTGTGCCAGTCGACAGGTCCCCGGGTTCACTCTCCTCCGCATCTGTCCCACTCGAAGTGCCAGCCCCGATGTCACCGCTGGCACTGGTGCTCGGTCCCTCCGCGCCGTCTGTGTCCATGTCTCCCTCCGTGTCCCCCGACGATGCTGTGGGCAGGGTGAAGAGACAGAAGGTAATCATACACCCGTATACATATGTCACATGAGTACAATCTACGTAGGTTACAGTGCATAGCCTGAAACAAAGGATGAGTTACAACTACAAAACAAGGTACATACGTAGGCCCTGCAAGACACAGTTGTGTGACCCACCATGCCATGGAAAAACTATGGAGAGCATGACACAATAGCAAATGAGATGACATGCTATTCTGACTGAGGAGCAAGGCCCTGGGGACAATACAGCACTGCATCTGCGCCACACAGCGTGGCAGGAAATTGGGATGAGCAGGGACCAAATCCAGGAACTAGAGGCACATGCAGCATAGGTAATACTGAGAACATGCCCACCCTGACTGGCACACTGCACCTTGAGTGTATGTCCAGACAAACATCACACACTGGCCAGTCCGAGCAAGGAGATGACAGGTCTTGACATGTAGGCCATGGCCGCCCCACCCACCCCCTACATGAGACAAATCTGTGGAGACACAGGAAGCACTTACTTCTCTTAGTCTGGGTGAAATACACATGGGATGCAAGAATTCAAGATTGCACACCAAATACCCAAGGTGCGCCTGTCCAAAGAATCATGTACAAATGGGCATCATCAGATGATTGCTACAAGACACACAGGCAATGGCCACCGTGAGTATGTACTTGGAAAATCAGGTCAGTCTGGACAGTGGACACTTGTAATACATCTCACGTCAAGAAACATGGTGCCAGGGGACAATGGCACAGAGCACAACCTATGCTGTAGACACAGAGATTGTCGACATTCTCCGATTACACACATGATACCTAGGAAAAGATGCCCCTGGGGACAGTAGTGGCCACACAACTCCATGCTCCTGAATGGGAATGACTGCAACACACGCTAACATCCCTGCACTATGCGTAACGCACACTCATGCACATCATGTCACAGGCCACCACATGGGACATGCCTGCTGGAAGGCCTCGCACTCAAGAGATTAACTCCCATGTCTGAAATCAGCATTAGTGCCAACTGACATGGAACCCACAAGTCCAGAACTGGACAGGGCACAGGCAAGGTCACTAAACCTGTTACACACCACCCCCACACATGATGCTGCAGGCATTGTACACTTGGAGAAGGTGTCAGGCTACATACCTTTGTGATGGAGTGACTACACAGAGACCAGGGAACACATTGCAAGGTGGGGAAGGGAGGCAGGAGAGGCCTGCAACACTGTGGGTAACAGGATCTGCACAGCACCATAAACCCTGGAAGTGTATCCATGGAACAGTGCACTTACAAATGCTGGTGAAACACAACAAACACACACATGTACCTACCCCCTTCCGGCTGCTGCATGGCCTGTAGACGCCTGTCCAAGTCAGGAAAGACCACCGCCAGCACACGTTTCTGGATGTGGGAGAGACGGCGGCGCCCGCGGTTCTTGTGGCTCTCAGGTGAGTCCCCCCGCAGGAGCCGTGCGATCCTCCGCGTCCAGCACCGGATATCCTGCCAGCGTTTCCTCACCTGGGACAGGTGCCGCCTCCGACCATCCGCACTCCTCACGGCGCTGACGGCGTCCAGCCATATCTGCTCCTTGGCAGAGGCGTCTACCTGTGAGGATGAACAAGTGACACTACATCAATACACCTGGCACATGTCACAGGGACACAGATTAGAACACATTTGCTGTTTACAACAAGGCATAGTATGCATCCAACGCATTGCACCTTTGTCATAGGGACATGATCCTCTGGGGGAAGGCCAAAAGCAGTACGTGCCATTGAAAGGACACAGGTGGAATGAGGGCAACTACACAATCAACGAACCAGGCTCACATTGTGCATCACACCCACCCCTCCTGTCTCAGGGCACTGCTGGGAGGACTCTGCACCCACCCCTCCTGTCTCAGGGCACTGCTGGGAGTGATAGGCACCCACCCCTCCTGTCTCAGGGCACTGCTGGGAGGACTCTGCACCCACCCCTCCTGTCTCAGGGCACTGCTGGGAGTGATAGGCCCCCACCCCTCCTGTCTCAGGGCACTGCTGGGAGGACTCTGCACCCACCCCTCCTGTCTCAGGGCACTGCTGGGAGTGATAGGCCCCCACCCCTCCTGTCTCAGGGCACTGCTGGGAGTGATAGGCCCCCACCCCTCCTGTCTCAGGGCACTGCTGGGAGTGATAGGCCCCCACCCCTTCTGTCTCAGGGCACTGCTGGGAGACATCAGGCATTCCCCCCCCCCTGGGCCCCCCTACAGTACATAGCATGTGTGTCACACCTGGACACAATGGCAGAAGTCACAGTCACAAAAAAGGGACACAGTCTGTGCCAGTGGACACTGAACTCACCTGATAACCTGGTTGCCCATACAGCATGGGGTACCGTGGGAGGATAACATCCACCAAAGCCATGTTCTCCTCCAGGGTGAATGGCTGTGACCTCTCCACAGCCCTTGACATGGTTCCAGGGAATCAGTAGCAGCAGCTGGGTCGTGGAATACAAAGATGTGCAGGCAAGTGCTCCCTCATGGGACCTGGCTGCCTTATATCTGCCTTGCTGGCCCATCTCATGCACAGGAGTACAGAGTGATTGGTCACTCACATTTGCATCCTATGTTTCCTCCAATCCCTTCAAACCTAGCAGTCTGTGTGTTCTCTATCAGTTTCATTCTCCTGCATGATGTCAGCCCCACAAACACATTGCAACAAAGTAGATTAATTCCAACTGACTTCTGCTGTGCACCTTCCAGAACAAATTAAAATGTTGAACTTGGTCTCCATGACAACCAGCATGCATGTAGGCTTTAATACTTGTCCCTCATGTGTCCCCTATGTAATTTGGAGCTTCACACACAGGTACGGTGCGTTCCGGGGCCCTAGGGCACCCCAAATGCATTGCAACGGCCCGTACACGCGTGCCTACGTTCACTATCACTATGGGTGGCCTCACGTATGCGTACTCGTAGTGGTACGGGCCGTACACACGCCTGTACGCTCCCTATCACTATGGGTGGCCTCGCGTATGCGTACTCGTATTGGTATGGGCCGTACACACGCCTGTACGCTCACTTTCACTATGGGTGTTCTCGCGTACGCGTACACGTTGTGATAGGGAGCGTACAGGCATGTGTACGGCCCGTACCACTATGAGTACGCATACGCGAGGCCACCCATAGTGATAGGGAGCGTACAGGCGTGTGTATGGCCCGTACCACTACGAGTATGTTCTGCCGTGTGCTGCATGATTTCTTAGAGGCCATGTTGATTCACCTGGATGACTTCATCAAGTTCCCAACCCCTGAACAGTTGACTGCGGTCAAGCGTGGATTCTATGCCCTGGGAGGGATGCCCCATGTCATTGGGTCCATAGATGGGACACATGTAGCTTTGGTACCACCACACGCACGGGAGGTGGCGTACCGCAATCGGAAGCACTACCACTCCATCAATGCCCTTGTGGTGTGTCAGTCCAACATGGTGATTTCACATGTCTGTGCTCGTTTTCCAGGATCAGCACACGATGCCTACATCATGAGGCATAGCAGGATGCCTGAAATGATGATGCAGCTGCGCAACGAAAGAGCATGTGTTGTTGGTGGGTACAGTCTGTCTGTCCTGTATTTTGCATAGCCTACCAGCACGACCGCTGCACCACTTCTAACGATGTCAATGTGCTTCCCATGTAGGGGACGCTGGCTATCCCAACATGCCATGGCTGCTCACACCTCTCCGCAACCCCATCACGCCGGCCCAGCTCCGCTACAACACTGCCCATGGCCGGACAAGGCGAGTGATAGAGAGGACGTTTGGCCTGCTGAAGAGCCGATTTCGGTGCCTCCACAAGACCGGCGGCGCGCTCCCATATGCCCCTGCGAAGGTCTGCAAAATCTTCATGGTCTGCTGCATGCTGCACAACATGGCAGTTGAGAGAGCTGTGCCACTCATCCTGGATCAACATGACGAGGACCATCCACCCGTGGAGGATGAAGGGCTTGGCAATGGGGCTAGTGATGTGGAGGATGTGGAGCCGCAAGAGGACATCCGGACTCGGCTCATACGCGACTTCTTTGCTTAGTGGTGAGTACCAGTGTCTGAGTGTGCACGCATTGGTCCCCGTGTGGCATGTGTTGTGATGTGTGTCTCCACCGGCATGTATGGCACGTGAGTCAGAGGTGTGTGTGGGTGTGTCACTGGAGTGATGGTGGCAGTGATGGTTGTATTTCCCCAGTCATAATTGTGACCTAGCATGTTGTCATCCATACATGTGTCGAGTAAATGCACATGCAAGTGGCTGTGCTTTTTGTGGCTGACTTCTTGTGTGTCTCTCTTCCCCAGGTACTTGCGCATGCCGTCTGCTGCTTGCATTGTTGTGGCACTGCTATTCCTCATGGACACGTCATCGTGGGCTGACTCAGCGTTACAGGCACGGACACGTTTGGAAGTCTCCATAGGGTAAGGGATGCATCAGGGGTGTATTGGGTGTGGCAGTTGTTCATGATGTATGCACACTGCCCCTGTCGATGTTTGGTTCCTCTGCAGCCATGTAGCATCACCATGGGACACGACATGCAGCTGTGTACACCTGACTAGATGGTCTGCCTGGTTGACAGTCATCAGTGATGGGATAGTGGATTGTGATGATGGCATCAATGTGTGTGACATTGCCCTCGGACACATACGATTAGCATTGGCTTGACATGGTGTGGGACTTCCACATCAGCGGATCAATGGTGTATGGCAGTCTCTCCGTGAGCAGCTGTGGGTGTTTAGCTGTTAGCCGACAATTGTGTGCCAGTTCCATGGCTAACACGCATTTGTGCTGCAGAAGGGGGGTGCCAGTGTTGGACCCACATGTTACTCCACAAGATGTGTTCATGTGTACTTCAAGTTGCCTCTGCAATCCCGAACACATGACTAATAAAGGTGTCCCTATGCCTCCAAGGTGCCTCTTCTCCGTCAATGCTGGTGTGTTGCCACGGTGCATCCAGCATGTCTGGCATGGTTTTCCCTGATAGTGGCTATGTGTCGATGTGTCGAGTAGCAAGATGCAAGCTGTGTGTAAGGGATGAGACTGTGTATTGGGCATGATGTCCATGACTGTGTGGGTATTGTGACATGTGCCATCCCCATGCATCCAACGTTGGCCAGGCCCCCATTCTCTGCATCCACCGGACTCAAGCTTGCAGGACATGGGTCTGCCACCTGTCTACACATACCTGGGTGCCCCCCAGGACCCTGGACATGATCCCTGACCTCTGCGCATGACTGTTGCTGTACTCAATGTGTCTGTCAGCACGGTTGTGCGGCCACCCCCTCAGCTGGTTGGGCCCATCACGGTTGTGTATGGTGCTCCATGTCTGTCTTGACTAATACACTGTGACCCGTGTGTCCTGTGCCAGACTCAGGCCCCAGGGTGTGGATGGTTGGAGTCAAAAGAGAGCTCAGGCATGTTTAGACTTTACAACACACATGTAAGGTAATAATGCAACCAGCAACCATCTTCTCTTCATGGTGTGAATTTTTATTTGGGGGGGGGGGATAAAGTGAGGGGCTTTCCGGGAGTTTGGAATCCAAAGTTCAGTAGGGGAGTTGGTGTCCTTGCCATTTGAAATCCTCAGAGTCCATGCCACAGTATTTGTCAACATTGGTCAGACAGTGACCAGCAGGGCCATGTGGCAGAGAATGTCTCTTGATGCTGTGATGCTGTTGCTCCAGTGGGCCAGGTGCCAGGCCAGGTGTCCTGGGAGATGGTGATGTTGCGCCGACCCTCACGGTCTTTTCCGTGGACGTCCCGCCCTCCTGCGGGGACCCTCAGAAGCAGGCCGTGACGATGTCTGGGATGCTCCATCGGATGTTTCCTCCTCCTCCTCCTGATCCCTCCCTGTGGGTGGTGATGTTCTCCGCCTTCTGGCACAGGGAGGGTCGGCCATGTTGTCAGCCATCCGACGGAGTGTATCATGAATTCCCGTGTACGCCGTCACGAGCTCAGCCTGTCCGTCCTCCATCCTCCGTTGGTGTTGCAGTAGACAGGCATGTAGCTCCGCATGTTGCTGGGCCTGCTGGGTCTTGATCCCCTCGAGGACAGACACAACCTGGGCCAGGCCCGTGGTGTCCTGCCGGTATGTGTCCAGGATGTTACGGACATGGGAAAATACCGGTTCCCCAGCCAACTGGTCAGGCTCGCGCCTCCGCCGTCCTCCACTCCCACCACCCCTGCCCACTTGCACCTGGCCTGCCCTTGTGGGTACATCGGGTCTCCGGGACCCCTGAGGGGTGGCATTGGCGTTGTCGCCTGCCTCCTCCTGGGTGCCCGGGACACCGTGTCCCTCCTGGCCAGCCTGGCTGCATTGTGATGGTGGGGCAGGGATCCTGGGTGTCTCCTGGGATGTGGCAGGAGTGGGGGTGGTGGTTGGCACAGTTGTACCTGACGCAGGTGCTGCAGGTGGTTGGACACCAGAGGTGCCAGGTCGGTCGGGGTCGTCCACAGAGTGGTGAGAGTCGTTGCTGCCGGTGGGATCGGGCTCCCGCAGATCCGGGTCCTGTGAGTCTTCCCCCCCAGTGTTGGGGGGTGAACCACGATGTTGACCTGTGTGTGAGAGAGACAATGTTAATTTTGGTCCATGCAACATCCATGTTTCATCAGTTTCAAAGTTGGCACTTTTCCTCTTGGAATTAGGATCTGTCTTGCATTCCACTCACAGTGCACTTGTGCATGGGTGTGTCCCTTGGACACCACTTTGGCCCCTTTAAATATGTGTGGCACAGTCTTACTTGCTGCGTCAAGTGTGACTGCAGTCAGCAGTGGAGTGGGCAGGTGTGGCGAGCCATGCATTGGCGCCTTCCGTGTAGCACTGTACATGTGCACATGGAGTGGATCCTCACACTTATATAATGCAGGTAGCTGTCGTTGTGCTCGTGAACAGGTTGTGACATGGGCCTGTGTTTTGCCATGGTGAAGAGGGGGGGTTCTGGCACTGGCCACCCTTGGCTACATGCACGCAGTCTACCTGCTGACGAGCAGACATTCCCACACACCACACGGCTGATTTGCTCTCCCTGTGTCTCCCTCCCTCTCTGTCCCCCTCTCCCTCCCTCTGTGTGTCAGCCTCCTCCCTCTGTCCGTGTCCCTGTGTCTCCCTCCCTCTCTGTCCCCCTCTCCCTCCCTCCGTGTGTCTGCCTCCTCCCTCTGTCCGTGTCCCTGTGTCTCCCTCCCTCTCTGTCCCCCTCTCCCTCCCTCTGTGTGTCAGCCTCCTCCCTCTCTCCGTGTTCCTGTGTCTCCCTCCCTCTCTGTCCCCCTCTCCCTCCCTCTCTGTCCCCCTCTCCCTCCCTCTCTGTCCCCCTCTCCCTCCCTCTCTGTCCCCCTCTCCCTCCCTCCGTGTGTCTGCCTCCTCCCTCTGTCCGTGTCCCTGTATCTCCCTCCCTCTCTGTCCCCCTCTCCCTCCCTCTCTGTCCCCCTCTCCCTCCCTCTCTGTCCCCCTCTCCCTCCCTCCGTGTGTCAGCCTCCTCCCTCTGTCCTTGTCCCTGTGTCTCCCTCCCTCTCTGTCCCCCTCTCCCTCCCTCTCTGTCCCCCTCTCCCTCCCTCTCTGTCCCCCTCTCCCTCCCTCCGTGTGTCTGCCTCCTCCCTCTGTCCGTGTCCCTGTGTCTCCCTCCCTCTCTGTCCCCCTCTCCCTCCCTCTGTGTGTCAGCCTCCTCCCTCTCTCCGTGTTCCTGTGTCTCCCTCCCTCTCTGTCCCCCTCTCCCTCCCTCTCTGTCCCCCTCTCCCTCCCTCTCTGTCCCCCTCTCCCTCCCTCCGTGTGTCTGCCTCCTCCCTCTGTCCGTGTCCCTGTGTCTCCCTCCCTCTCTGTCCCCCTCTCCCTCCCTCTCTGTCCCCCTCTCCCTCCCTCTCTGTCCCCCTCTCCCTCCCTCTCTGTCCCCCTCTCCCTCCCTCCGTGTGTCAGCCTCCTCCCTCTGTCCTTGTCCCTGTGTCTCCCTCCCTCTCTGTCCCCCTCTCCCTCCCTCTCTGTCCCCCTGTCCCTCCCTCTCTGTCCCCCTCTCCCTCCCTCTCTGTCCCCCTCTCCCTTCCTCCGTGTGTCTGCCTCCTCCCTCTGTCCGTGTCCCTGTGTCTCCCTCCCTCTCTGTCCCCCTCTCCCTCCCTCTCTGTCCCCCTCTCTCTCCCTCTCTGTCCCCCTCTCCCTCCCTCTCTGTCCCCCTCTCCCTCCCTCTGTGTGTCACCCTCTGTCACCTCAGCCCAGCTTCCTAGACACACACTTTTTCCAGTCCTTTAAATGGCCCTTGGCTTGTTGCTGTGAGTTTGTTTGTGATCTCCAGGCACCCATTGGGTGTAGTGTCTGTGTGTGCGCTGCTGCTGTGGTTGTGTGTGCTGCCACTCTTTCACAGTGTTGGCTGTTCATTAGCTGCTGTCATGTGCAAAACAGTGCCTTCACCCCCATGTGTTCATGCAAGGCGTCCGCCATTTGCTGGCGAGTCTTTCCTGTGTGGGGACACACTGTTTGTCTGGCTGTGACCTGGGCCATATGGGCAGAGGGCATTGTTGTCTGCTTCTGAGTTGCACTATGTGATTTTTGGGGCCCACACTCCCGCCATCCGGGTTACCGTGTCATGTGTTGGTGTCTTCTGTGGCCTGTGACTTGACATTGTCCAGCTGGGTGCATGGGGCATGGTGGCGGCAGTGGCATGTGCGTGTTCATGGAGTGTGGTTGAGTCATGCGATAGGTTGGGGTGGTTGCGTGCCTGTTAGTGATTTTGGTTGTGGATGAGGTCCCCCCCATGTGAGGTGCGTTGTTCGTGTACTCACCCGGGTCTCGGAGTCCTCCTAAACCTTCGACTGCCTCCACCGGCTGTATGGCCATCACCCTCTCCTCCCAGGGCTGGTAGTGTACGGGTCTGCGGGAGGGCCCTCCTCCGGTGGCGTTGGCCTGGTTGTGTTCCTCCAGCATCTTGGCTCGGACCCTCCTCCGCAGATCGTACCACCTGGCTTGGCATTCCTGCCTGGTCCTTCTGGTGTCCGCAACAGCATTCACAGCATCGACGATGGTCTGCCACATGGCTGTTTTTGCTGCAATGCTGGTCTGTCTGACCAATGTTCCAAAGAGCTGTGGCTCGACTCTGAGGATTTCATCAACAAGGACCTCCAACTCTCGGTTACTGAACTTTGGATTGTTGTTGGTGGGCATGGTGAGGGGTGTGGGTGTGGATGGTGGGGGGTGTGTGTGGATGGTTGTGGGTGTGTGGGTGTGGTTGTGCAGGTGTGTGTGTGTGAATGTGATGAGGGGGTGTTTGTGGAGGTGGTTGTGTGGAGGTTTGCAAGTGTAAGGTGTGGTGAGGCTTGTAGTATGGTTCTGTGGTGTCTGGCAGCAGTGAGTCTGTTGCAAAGGCTCATGGTTTGTGTATGTGGGCCCTTTTTATTGGTCCATGGGTGGGTGTGGCTGTGTTTGAAGTTTGGGTGGGTGTGTTATAAGGAGTGGTGGTGTTTTGGGCCTCTGTTTGTTTTTGGCAGTTGCAGGTCAGTGGATGTGTTTTTTTTGTGTTTGTGGGCCATGTTTAGTGGCTTTGTGCCATTCGAATAGTGTATTCTTGTGTTGTTTGGTTTTGTCCTGGTTGTGTACGTGCGTTTTTAGCGTGTGTACGGTGTGTACATGGGCCATTTGGTTGTACGGTGCTGTCCTTGTGTGTGGCTTGGTACGACTCGTACATGCGGTTGTGATGTTGGGGCCTGGGGTGCGCTCCGTACTTAGGAGGTTGTGTTGGGGGTGCGACGGGAACGTACTGGGGTGTACATTGACGGTGGTACGACACGTACAGGGGTGGGGGTTCGACTCGAACGTACTGGGGTGTACATGGACGTTGGTACGACACGTACAGGGGTGGGGGTTTGACTCGAACGTACTGGGGTGTACATGGACGTTGGTACGACACGTACAGGGGTGGGGGTTCGACTCGAACGTACTGGGGTGTACATAGACGGTGGTACAACACATACAGGGGTGGGGGTTCGACTCGAACGTACTGGGGTGTACATAGACGGTGGTACGACACGTACAGGGGTGGGGGTTCGACTCGAACGTACTGGGGTGTACATGGACGTTGGTACGACACGTACAAGGGTGGGGGTTCGACTCAAACGTACTGGGGTGTACATAGACGGTGGTACGACACGTACAGGGGTGGGGGTTCGACTCGAACGTACTGGGGTGTACATGGACGTTGGTACGACACGTACAGGGGTGGGGGTTCGACTCGAACGTACTGGGGTGTACATACATGGGGGTCGGACACGTACAGGGGTGGGGGTTCGACTCGAATGTACTGGGGTGTACATAGACGGTGGTACGACACGTACAGGGGTGGGGGTTCGACTTGAACGTACTGGGGTGTACATGGACGTTGGTACGACACGTACAGGGGTGGGGGTTCGACTCGAACGTACTGGGGTATACATACATGGGGTCGGACACGTACAGGGGTGGGGGTTCGACTCGAACATACTGGGGTGTACATTGACGGTGGTACGACACGTACAGGGGTGGGGGTTCGACTCGAACGTACTGGGGTGTACATGGACATTGGTACGACACGTACAGGGGTGGGGGTTCGACTCGAACGTACTGGGGTGTACATAGACGGTGGTACGACACGTACAGGGGTGGGGGTTCGACTCGAACGTACTGGGGTGTACATGGACGTTGGTACGACACGTACAGGGGTGGGGGTTCGACTCGAGCGTACTGGGGTGTACATACATGGGGGTCAGACACGTACAGGGGTGGGGGTTCGACTCGAATGTACTGGGGTGTACATAGACGGTGGTATGACACGTACAGGGGTGGGGGTTCGACTCGAACGTACTGGGGTGTACATGGACGTTGGTACGACACGTACAGGGGTGGGGGTTTGACTCAAACGTACTGGGGTGTACATAGACGGTGGTACGACACGTACAGGGGTGGGGGTTCGACTCGAACGTACTGGGGTGTACATGGACGTTGGTACGACACGTACAGGGGTGGGGGTTCGACTCGAACGTACTGGGGTGTACATAGATGGTGGTACGACACGTACAGGGGTGGGGGTTCGACTCGAACGTACTGGGGTGTACATAGACGGTGGTACGACACGTACAGGGGTGGGGGTTCGACTCGAACGTACTGGGGTGTACATACATGGGGGTCGGACACGTACAGGGGTGGGGGTTCGACTCGAACGTACTGGGGTGTACATACATGGGGGTCGGACTCGTACTGGGGTGGGGCTTTGACTCGAACGTACTGGGGTGTACATAGACGGTGGTACGACACGTACAGGGGTGGGGGTTCGACTCGAACGTACTGGGGTGTACATGGACGTTGGTACGACACGTACAGGGGTGGGGGTTCGACTCGAACGTACTGGGGTGTACATAGACGGTGGTACGACACGTACAGGGGTGGGGGTTCGACTCAAACGTACTGGGGTGTACATAGACGGTGGTACGACACGTACAGGGGTGGGGGTTTGACTCAAACGTACTGGGGTGTACATACATGGGGGTCGGACACGTACAGGGGTGGGGGTTCGACTCGAACGTACTGGGGTGTACATACATGGGGGTCGGACACGTACTGGGGTGGGGCTTCGACTCGAACGTACTGGGGTGTACATAGACGGTGGTACGACACGTACAGGGGTGGGGGTTCGACTCGAACGTACTGGGGTGTACATACACGGGTGGGGGTGTACATACACGGGGGGTACGTCTCGGACGTACGGGGGCAGGGGGGAGTGTTGGGTGCGTATGCGGGCACATGTCTCCATGGTTGTTATGGGAGTTCGGTGCGGACGGTGTTTTTTCCATACGGTTGTCACATCGGACGCACGGGATGGATCGTGATTCCTCGGTCGGACTTCACCTTTCACATTTGTACGGTAAATCGTCCGAGGACGTGTCGGACACATTTTCCGACCCGAGGACGTGTGGGAAATCATTCCCGATGCGGTTCGTATGGACTTTTTACCATGCGAATCGTGATTGCCAGTTCGTAAGGCACTTGTACGATTCGTACGGTAAAAAGACCGGATACGAGTCGTACGGGAATTTTTTTTACCGGATCGTAATCGGCACCATATTGTTTTGGTTGGTTTTGTTTTTTAAGTGGGGTGGTATTGCTGTTTGGTATAGACTATATTTTTTTTGTTGAAACGTATTTTATTGTTTTAGAAATCAACAACTCAAAAAACATTCCCCCGCCTTCACCTGTCCCGGAAGTACCACACATTTATCATCAAGACCAATTATTCAGGAGAAGGAACAACCTTCCCACCCAGTTCTCTACTCCCCCCCTCTCCCACCACATGTCAATGTACCCCCGTCCCCTACCTCTCTTACTATGTGCCCCTCCTCCCTAATAAATAAGATGCAGTAGCCCAACCTCTCCCTAAGCAAACAGAGCCTTCCCTCATGCCCAGTGGTATAGACTATAGGTGTTAATTTATACAGGTTTTTTAAAACTTAAAAAAAGAGAACATGGATTTGTTTAGGGGTTTAGGATGTTTTGGGGTTTAAGTAGGATTTAATTAATATTGTATAAAGTATTTTGATAGTATACTTACTTTTTAGTGAGTCTTTTCTGGCAATCTTCAATATTTTCTTTAGCTGTTTGGAGTAATATCTGTAGTGGAAACATAAAGAGATGGAATATATAAGTTAGTTATTTATTTGAGTAAAGATAAATTAGTGTGTTAGCTTAATTTGGCAGTTTAGTTAGAAAAGAATATTTACTTACGTTTTTAGAATAGTAGTAGGATGTAGGTTTCTTCTGTTTAGCAGAGTTTCTTCTTCGTTCAATGCTTTGGTTTAAGGCACAGTAGAAGACTTGTTTTAATTGGTTTATATAGTGGTTTTAAATTGTTTCTTGAATGTTATTGGTTGTTTTCTGTATGTGGCCTTTCTATTGGATGGTTTGAATTTTTTTTAGTTAATTGGTTTCCTTTTATGGAAAATGCTAAGTAAGAGTATATTTAGTTTTAAAGGAGGAGAGTTTTAAATCATTATATATAAAAAGATTGTTTATAATGTGTAGTAATTTTTTTTAAATGTGTTCGAAATGCCAATGTGCTAATAATTTCAGTGTTTTTTTATTATGTTGTTAAATATTGAGATCGCTATAAAAGTTATGTTTATGTTTAAGTAGAATCTCATTTGACAATGTATGTTTTCGGAAAATATTGTCTTTATGTTGTTTAAAGTATTGGTTTTATTAGTATTACAATTGTCGATATATTTAAAAATAACGATATTATTGATGTCTATATTTTGGTTATCGATATTTGTGACATGTGTAATATTTATTTACTCATGTCGATATTTAGTATTGCGATATTTATGTGTGCGATTTTTGTGTGATCGATATAATTGTATTACGATATTGTAGTGTTGATATTAGTGTAGTTTTTTAAATAGGTATACAATGTCGATATTTTTGATGTCGATATATTTGATGCGATATTTGTGTAGTTCGATAATGTGTCTGTCGATAATATGTCAGAGATCCGTACAAAACAGATGGCATGGTTAAAAAATATACAGGGACTCAAGGTAACAACTTCAGACTGTGGGACATATTTACAAACCCCTATCGCCACAGGAACGTCACCTTTAAAGATGTTCCTGTGGCGATAGGCTCTATGTCTTATTTACATGGCGGCATTGGCTTAATGCCGCCTTTTAAATAAGGCACCCCTTCACACTATTCTTATCGTGAAAGGGGTGGGCAATGGGTGTTGCGGTGGGAGTTCCACAGCAACACCGATTGAGCTTGGCGCTGCCCCATATTTACAAGTGTGGCATAAATATGGGGCAGCTCCAAAATTAAGACCAGGGAAAACCTGGTCTTAACATGGCGAACCGTGGAGAAATGTTTAATTTCTCCTCGTTTTTGCTGTTTCTGTGTGTGTTGCATTCTGCAGCACACACAGAAACAGCAAAACATCATGAAAGATTGTTTATGTGCAGGAAGGTGTCCCTTTCTGCCCATAAACAATCATTTAATAAAAAATGACAATTTGCAACTTCTATATGTGCTGTACAATCAGGGCTGGACTGGTAGTAGCGGGCACAGGGCATTTCCTTGGTGAGCCGCCAGGGTGAGGGAAAGTTTTGCACTCTTGGGGGAGACGTTTTTGTTACCAGTGGCCGGTTTTGCAGCTTAGGTGCAATATCAGCCCCCTGTAAAAAAAAGCAGCGGCAGTGTTTTCCACGCTCAACCCCCACATCCACCCTGCGGCCAGCCCGACTCAATTGACAGGGCCAGTTTGAGTTCCCAGTCCGGCCCTGTGCACAATGCAGCACACATAGGAGTTTAAATCACCATTCTGATTTGTTTATGTGCCGGAAGGTTGACCTTCCTGCACATAAACAATCATTCCCTTAATGCAGGCAACCTTGCTCAATGGTGCAAGGGGGCCTGCTTTGGCGCTAGCCAGCTGAATTTAGTGCCAGCGCAAGGAGAAACGCATGGGTGCACCATATGTCCAATTATACGGTGCATCCCTGTGTTTCCAAAGTGACAGAGTGAGGCGTTAGGTATTTTGAAGCTAACCCGCCACTTTTCTTGTAAATATGACCCTGAGTGTAACTCACCTGCCTTGCTGACCTGCCTTTCCAGCATTTCCACCTTTAATGAAACTGCATTTTGGAAGCATGCCAAAACTACTTTACAGTTTGCTTTCATTGTGGATATTTTCAGAGCTTTACCATTCTCAGGTTTCATGTCAGAAATCGTGTAAGTGAACGTAATTTAAAAGAATCATATTGGACAAAACAAATAATGCTTCTTTTAAACAAACTTTAGCTGTACACCATTATCTGTCATGAAACATATTAATGGCAAAGTTCTGAAAAACGTCCAGTGTCAGTAAACTGTATGGCAGTGTAGTGACAAGCATTACTTAAATCGTTACATATAATTAAAATGGCCTCTAGGTTGCCTAGAAATAAAAAAAACTTGGCGGTTTTGGGATCGGCTCACTTTTGCCCTATCGCAAGACCGATCCACCCCTCCCTTTACCTGAACAAAGCAGTAAACTAACTTACTGTCTCGCATGTTCCTGCAGACTGAGAAAATATCTATTGGGGCTCTCCTTGTGCTTGTGTGAGTTCTAGCAGAAGGCAGAGCGCTCACAGTGTCGTCTTGGCCTTGCAAATGGTTCCAGCAAGCAGCTCCGCAGCTTTCTTCGGTTCAGCAAAGCCTTCTCGCGCCTGGTGTGTCGCAGACTTTCGTGGGGTAGGCAGTACTGGAGATGGAGAAAGGAGGCATTAATATGTACTTAAAATGTTGCAAGGTCCGGTCAGGATAAATATATAATCCCGCTGCATCATTTTAATTGCTTGTATTAAATGCCTTGTGAGCGAGATAGAGAGGGGCAGAAACCGGCCTGCACGCAGGCCCCTAGGCAGGAATATTTGGTTTGGGGGTGGGGGGGGGGGGGTGGCCCATGTAATGACAACATAATGAGAAAGTTCTAGTCAGGTTATTTGGTTTGGGAAAAAAAATCTGCTATATTAATGTTATTTCAAAGCAGATGACGCATTTTCATTACAGCATGCACTTCCCTGGGGATTGTTGGTGAAAATGTGCAACAAATGATGTACTTTAAAGCATGTTAAGTAGAAATTAAGATAACTTGCATTACACTATTACAGGGTGAGACAGGATAGTCAGATTTTCGACAACAGTTTTTGTGAACATGAATGTGCAGTGAGGTTAACAGCCCTGGTCAAAATGTTTTAAGGCAACTTTGGGAATGCCACCCTAGGAGTTTAGTCTAAGGTTGTGGTGGATAAGACATCACACAGACAATTGGAACATTTACCATTACTAACACTAGCTATAATTAAAATGGAACTATTTAGGAGATTTGAGAACTTTCCTTAAAAGCAAAAATAAAAATGAATATCATATTGTCAGTAACATTATTGAACAACCAACAGAATAAAGAAATGTTCTAAGTGGTTTGTTATCTCCAAGGAGAGTCAGAAATGCCCATAAATACCAAGGAGTGCCTCCAAGGGAAATATATGTCAACATATAGGACTAATAATACATTTTATAGATTCTATGTTACTATTATAGGGAGTAAGCTTGCATAAACTTTCTAAAAATGTTTGTATTTGCTTCACATCAGTGCCCAATTCCTACTGTACCAAAACATCTGTGGGAGATCTATGCTAACCATATATTTCCGGTTTTCTGTTAGTTCTGCTCAAAGTTCTTGCAGAGCGCCCCCATAACACAATATACACAGTAGCAAGAAAGATCATCACAGCTCGCCCAGAATCTGTCTCTTTGAGATTCCTTTTGTGTGGATAAACTATCAGGGAGAATTTGAAATCAAAGCAGAGCGGGCTGATCGTCATTTCAGATGGAAATACTACAACCTGCATGCACCATAACATTACACAGCCCCGACACCAGCCACTACCTGGTGCTCCAGAAAAATTCAATACAGAATGGCTTCTGCATGGGAACAAAGGCTCAAGCAGAGAGGCTTTCTGTTCATCTTCTCAGTTCAGACTCACTCAGTTTCGTCTGCTTCTGCTACACACTGTAAACACAGGAGGTTGGGGGTTACATTTGTTGCTGTAACATTGGGCCCACCCCCCGTGGCGGCTCTCGTTCTACTAGGCAGTAGAGTTTTCAGCAAGCTTCATTGTTTTAGAGGAGTGTGAATGTTTTCCCACTGGTGCTAGAGTTCTAACACCTACTGAACATTAAATCCAATCTCTGTACTTTTATCCCTTAACTGATTAACCTGTGATTGCTTCCAAGAATAAAGACTGACAATCACAATCTTAATGTTTTAAACCTTTTGCAGAGATGCAAAGTAATCACATGTCCTGTGTGACATCTTCAGCCACTCCTGGCTTTTTATGCACAATAATACTGGAATTTGTAGTTTTTATAACATAAGAAGTGTCTGAAAATCACAAAATAAAATCGTTGTCAGCTAAAAAGCCAGAATTACCTGAAGCAGTTATGCATAATGTTTGGACTCTATGGGGCAGATTTATGAGCCCCTTGCGCCACTTTTGCGTCACTTTCCCCATGTTAAAAGTGACGCAAAAGTGGCGCATGGGGCTCATAAATCTGCCCCTATGTTTTAAATTTACAGGAACAGCACCAGTGCAAGCTTTTCTAACAAAATATAAGTGAATCAGAAAAATAGGAATGTCAGTGGCAGAGTGTGAGAGAAAGTGAGATTGTGTGAGAATGTGTTAGAGTAAATGTATGTGGGAGTCAGAGTATGAAAGTTCTGGGTTAAGTGTGAGAGTGTCTGAGAATGAGAGAGTATGTGAAAGAATGAGTGTCAAACATCGTGAAAGAGTGCATGTGAGTGCTTGTTTTAGTGTGGGCAAGTGTGTGAGTCTGTGACAGTGTAAGTATGAGCACCTAAGAGAGTTTGCGAATGTGTAAGAAAGAGATCATGTAAGAGTGAGTGTATGCAAGTGTGTGTGAGTGTGCAAATATGAGAGTGTGCATGTTATGCTTATGAGTGTGCTGCTGTCCCTGACATCATCCAGAACTTCTTGGTTTATGAGGGAAGGCACCAATGGCATATAGGGGAGGAGTTACCAATGGCAAAATACACCCGCTAACATACTAAAGATAATTCATGGTATGTTAGGGTGCCCATGGCAAAATGACGGGTGTGGGCATGTTGGAGGTACTTCTTGGTATAAGAGAGGCCACCGATTTGGACGTGTGGAAAAATACTGGCTCTTGCATGCTAGAGGTAATTTTGACATATGGGGGCTCCCAATGTGTGTGGGGGCATCCAAAGGAAAATTGTTTCACTAGCTTATTATATGTAATTCTTAGGATAAGGTTTGCTGATAACGTGACTGAGGGGCATAAGTAATGAATTGTTGGGCGTGGCACACTGGAGGCAGGAATTAGGGCAAGTATTTAGTCCCCCCACTTAAAAAACGTTCACCAGTCACCAATGTTGAGCAAACGTGGAAAGGAGCAAAGAGGTCAGTGTAGAGGGGAGGTAATACAGTACGAATGCAGACAGTGCTTAATTTGACCCGGTGGTTGCTGGCGAAGCCCACCAGCTCTTATTCATGAGAAACTGCCTCTTAATTCCCTGGTCGGACATTTCCTGAGTGTGTGATAGAAAAAACACACAAAGGAAAAAAGAGCAGGAAAAAGAGAAATATAGAAAAACTGTCACAAAGGAGAAAGCAGAAGCCTGCAAGAGTGAGATAAAGGGGAAGGGAGTGTGTGGTATTGCATTAGGGAGGTATGAGGTGAATTGAAGACTATGTAGCCTTGGTATTCGGCTTGCTGTCATTGAATAGCACTAGCAGCAGCAGGCACCTGAGCGGAGCTTTGGGCACAGGCACACAATCTTTAACAACGTAAGCACTGAGTGCAGAGATTTGGCAATTAAATAATACAATTGTCCAATCTTAAAATTGTTCCAACTGTTTACATTTGACAAGTGATAAACCACTCCCGTTCTAGCTACAATTCTGAGAGAGTGATCGCCAGACCAGTGACGTCCTTAAACAGGAGGAGTACTGACCAGCACAGGGTCAAACGAGGTGTATTCTCTATTACAATGCATATTTGTAACTGCCTGATTCTCAGCACATTTTTAAGCTTTTCTTTATATGCAGATTGTTTTTGCAATGCATTTACTGTAAATGAGAGTAGCAGGTGCACTAAACAACAGCTTTCTGATTCAACATGCTACATGTTTTGGCATCCAGGGGAATAACCACAACCGAGGCCTCTGTCATCCCCCTGACAGCAAAAGAGAGCAGAGCAGCCCCAGCTGCACACCATGTCATTCTTTGTGACGTCACCTGCTCCAAATAAAGTGAATGCATACCAGTGTGGGCTGCGCTCTCTTAATTTATTGACTCACCCACACCTCTTGTGAGAAATGGGTCCTTTCCTTTCTCATTTTATTTGATTAATTACTTGATGAGCAGCACATATGAGTCTTTTTTTTTTCAAGTCAAAACCACTTTAATCGATTAATTAAAATCATAAAAGTACATCACTATGATTCATACAGATAATTAAATACATTTTGATAATACAATATAATACAAACATCATAAAAATTCATCCAGACAAGTACATATATCACTAAAATCATAATCTAGGCTGGGCATCGAGTCTTTTCCTTGACCGCGCCGCGGCAACCAGAAAGTTAGTAATGTTGAAAATATTCCATGGGCAGTCTAGTAATTGCAAATACATCAGTGCAGGTTTAACTTGAGAAAATCCTCTCCCTTGCAACAATGGTATAATATACTTCTTTCTGCTTTCTGCATAATATTTACAAAATAAAATAAAGTGCGCAGTATCTTGAATTGAGCTACCATCACAGTTACAACGAGCAGTATCTTCTGGTTTACTCCAGCCTTGAAAACTCCCTAAAGTAAAATGAATCAAATTAAAACGAAATCTGGTCAACAGCCAGCGGTGATAGTGTTTCGTGACCAACTTAAGATAAGGCTCAATCTGGGGGGAGGTTATTAGTAAAAAATGAGCCCTTACCGACACTTTTTTAAGTTCCTCTCCCTCCCGCTCTTGAGACCTTAAATTCAAAAACTGAACTTTAACCCAGCCAATATCCCTCTTAGTAATCACTTCTGGGTTCTCATAAATCTCTGGGCGCCCTAGATTATAAAACATTTTCCTGATGTACAAGAGCCAAGGGATATCGGCCACTCTAGCTAATCCAATACAGTCTTTTAAAATCAATCGATTTAGGGAGAGTTCAGGGTTCAACCATATTTTCAACCAAAATATTAGGGGGGCTTGACTTGCTATAAGCTGTGGGGCACATATGAGTCTTGCTGTGTGCTGCTGAATCGATTCTACCTTCCAACCGGTAGCTGCTGGCCTGGCCACTGCTGGTGCTGCTGCAAGCCTTTAAAGTAGCAGCAGATTAGAGATCCATGCTCTGAATGGAAACTCTTCTTTCTGAGCTGAAGACACGTGTTCAGGCTGCAGGGCACCTCCGGAGGATGATTTCACTGTGCGCTGGCTACAGAGGCAGATTCAAGCAAGGGTCAGGCCAGGGAGGTCACGCCCTCTGCCACGGCCCCTCCACTGCCTCTCTTGTTAATTTATTTTCATTCTAGGGTCCCAGCCTAAATGGGAAGTTTGAAAATGTGCAGTCACAAATGTGTGTGACTGTCAGTCTGCAGCAACCCCCTCGCCTCTTGCTCATAGAGATTAGTGCCCTCCCAGCTGCAATCACAGAGAGCAATCTGGTGTGCTGAGGCAGAGCATATTAGGAATTTGGAAGGAGGAACTGTCCCGAACTGACAGCAAGCATAACCTGTAATGTTTGGGGGGGGCACAGTAAAATACAGGCTGGCACAGCCCACCTGGACCTCTGTAGCGACGGTCCTGCCTGCATGCCAGCCCATGGAACAAGCACATTTGAAAGTGGCCAGTTTTGTTGTTAAACAACAGGAAGCCTGTCATTTTTAAGGGGGTCACACTTAAATAAAGAGGGCCCTGGCTCTGTCGGCCCCCCGTGGCCACGTTTCTGTCCTAATCGGATAGATAGTAGGAGGTATACAAACCCTATTTATACATACCTAGGCCTGATAGACCAATAAGAGAAGAGTCATTATTATCACCTTTTCAAAGCATTAGGCCTCTTATTCATTTCCTTCTCCGTCATCAGGAAGAAACCTAGCCATTCATAACTTTAATCATTGCCTTCTGACATTTGTAGTTTAGATTTTTTTTATTATAAATGCAATACTAACATTTCCTAAATGCAGAGTCATAAAACAGACTCAATGATATACTAATTCCTGAAGTCAGAGCACAAGTCAGGGTGGAGGCATGTGCAGCCCTGCCAAATACCACGCATCAGGGGTTAGACTAACAACTTTTAATGTGGTGGTCCGCATCACCACAATAAAATATATGAGTCACGCATTTATAGCATCTCCTGAAATCATTGGTCCTGCGTGGCACAAGCCCAGATGAATGCTGGAGGCGAACTCCATTAGGTAAAGCAGCTCGAGCCTGGTGAGTGTAATTCACACACTGTGTGCTGCTTGACCACAGCCTGCTGCATACAGCCTGTGAAGTATTGCAAATTAGAGTTGGTACTGCGGCGTGGCACAGCCTCACTTCATGTGGCTGACACAGAGGACAACAACAACAAGAGTCTATAGCCGCAGTGATCTAATCACCTAGTAGTGCTCCTGCACAGAATGATCTGGGCCTTTCCCTTGTTTTTTTAAAATATGTTTTTATTGCTTTATACAAAAGAAAAAAAATCAACACAGCATAAAAGACAATCGGCAAAGCACGGTCATAGTGTGATAACACAGTGTTGACAATAGCAAAATAATATACACTACAGAAATGATGACAGTTTATCCCTTGAGTCGGGTCAGGGGGATAGCGGTTCCTTCTCTGAGGAATGTACCGGGGCCACACAGATCCCTCCCCTATATGTGTTCCACCCAGACCACACTGCGTACCACTTTCTGGGGCATCCTCTTGCCATATATACCGTCTTTTCTCTAAACATGCACCAGTCAAGACTTCTCTTCCAGGAGGCCAAATTAGGCGGAGCCGACGCTCCCCACTGCAGGCTTACATCTCGTTTGGCCACCATCGTCCCCAATGTAGCCCAGGTCCTTTCCATAGTTGTTAAATCAGTGGGACCCCACATGTTTAAGAGACATCGCTTAGCCTCCGGACGAATGGTCTTATGCAGCACCTCCTCCATTACCTCATGTATCTCTCGCCAATACTGTTGTATCTGATCGCATTCCCAAATTATGTGGATGAAGGTACCCGTGTGCCCGCAACAGCGCCTGCAATCGCCCCTGTCACCCCTCCCCATATGAACTAGCTGTGGCCCAGTGATATATGTTTGTTGGAGTATCTTAAGCTGGACCAATCGCAGACGTGCCGGGATGGCGACCTCCCTGGGTGATGCAACTGCTTCCCGCCACTCCTCGTCATCAAATTCTAAACCATCTCTCGCCCAACACTCTCGCAGGTGCCCTAGAGGATAGGGGGTATTGTTAATCAATTTCTTGTATGTGAGGGAGATCGCTTTTTTGGGAAGATAGCCATCCAGCAAACGATCCTCCAGTGGCGATTATTCTGGGGGGGTTGTCTTCGTCTGCAGGGCAGCGGTAATGGCATGTCTAATCTGAGTGTATCGGAATAATTCCTTGGTGGAGAGTTCATACTGTTGTCGAAGCGTGGCAAACAAGACCACAGCGCCCTTAATCCAGAGATCGCCCAGGCAGGATATGCCGATCAAATGCCACTTATCAAAGCCCTTCGTGGACCAGAGGCTACCCAACAATTCAGAGTCCCACAGAGGCGTAGCCAGTGTGAGTTTCCGGTCCCAACCTAGGCTCCTATTGACCGAATGCCAAATAGCGACGGAGTGTTTGGTGGGTCCCGTGAGGGAGAGTCCACAGGGGTTGGAATATAAGGCTCTGATAAAATCCCCCCCGGGCAGTAGCCACCTGTCCATCATAAAAGCTGGGTCATTTGGTTGGCGATACGTACATTGATTAATAGGCGCTAGGTGGGACGCCCAATAATACCTACGAATGTCAGGGAGACTAATGCCTCTATCGTACCAGTTAAGGAACAATTTGTTAAGCGCTATCCTGGGCCTCCCTTCCCACAACAGTTCTCTTTGCAACCCCTCTATTTCCCTGAAATATCTTGCTGGGACTGGATCTGGATAATTTTATAGAGCGTATAGTAGCCGGGGCAGTGACATCATTTTAAATAAAGCCGCTCCGCCCAACAGCGAGAGCGGTAAGGCCTTCCAACAGGACACATCCCTCCTAAGGCGCTGCAGGGGCAGGATCAGGTTACGTTCATACCTGAGTTTAGGGTCAGCGGTAATAAAGACCCCCAGATAGCGGAAGCCATCTCTCACTGTCTGCATTGGGCAATCCTTCGGCAAGGGGAGTGTTGCGCCTCCCAATACATATATGAGCGACTTGCTCCAGTTGATTGTATAGCCTTGCCAAATATTGTGATGATATCCAGCACACATATTAGAGATTTTTGGGGGGAGGTTAAATAGAGGAGAACGTCGTCCGCTTAGAGCGAGATTCGGTCCTCCCAGCTGGCCGACCACCGCATTCCACGAATCATCAGGTCCGTAAGGATCCAGGCCGCCAATGGCTCCAGGGCGAGGGCAAAGAGCAGGGGGGACAAGGGGCACCCCTGTCTGGTCCCGCGGTGTAGCTGAAAAGGGTCTGATCGCTTATTATTAATTATCACCTGAGCCATAGGTGCTGAATAAAGAAGTCTAATCCATGACATGAAGAGCAGTCCAAACCCCATTTTGGCAAGAACTGCTAGTAGGTATGACCACTCCATGGTATCAAAGGCCATTGAGGCGTCTAGTGACACTATCACCGCAGGCTCGTCGACAGTGTCTACTCTACCCAACACTCTGTGGACCCTGCGCAGATTGAGGGCTGTGTTGCGGTGGGGCATGAAGCCTGAGTGATCCGGGTGAATCATAGTTGTTATCAACCGAGAAAGCCGTGTGGCGAGGAGTTTGGCAAGAATCTTGGACTCTGCATTCAAGAAGGAGATCGGTCTGTAGGAGGTGCATTTATTTCTGGGTTTCCCTTTCTTGGGGATTACGAAAAGGGATGCAAGCCTCTGATACGGAGGAAGAATACCCACACGTCTGCTCTCCTCAAACATGGATTGGAGAAACGGGGCGAGGCCATCGGGGCGCAGCTTATACAGCTCGATTGGCAGACCATTGATTCCGAGTGCCTTCCCCGGTCGTAGACTTCGAATGGCTTGGGCTATTTCGTCGTTGGTTATGTCGCTATCAAGGAATTTAGTGTCTCCCTCTGAGAGAGTAGGCAAACGGATATCATGAAGAAGGCACAAAGATTCCTTTTCAAGGAAAGGGGAAGTAGAATGGTAAATGTTGTCATAGTGTGCGGTAAATTCACGGATAATGTCACCAGGGTCGGTGTAGACCCCACCCTGCTCATCGGTCAGTTCAGGAACCATTTTGTTGGCTCATTACTTCCTGTCCAGCCAGGCGAGGAGCTTCCCAGCCTTGTCGCCCCACTCATATATCCTCCCATCTCTCTCACTCCCCCAACTCTTGGCCCTGTCAGTCGCAATGCTCTTACATTCTTTCCTCTTGAGCTGCAGGAGGTGCATTGTTTCTGAGTCCAGTTCCCCAGGCGGGACGTTGTCAAGGGAGAGGATTTCTTTCTCAATATCTTTGAGGTCTTTCTGCTTTTCTTTTTTGACTCCAGCAATCAGGGAAAGGGCTTGACCCCTGATCACAGACTTAAACGCCTCCCACAGAGTAAGGGTGGAGTTGACTGAGCCCTGGTTCTCTTGAAAATAGAGGTCAATTGCGGACAGGAGGGCCATACGGACTGACGGGTTGCGGAGAAACCAGGGGCTTATGGGTGCAATCACGCCCACTCTTGTGTCACCCAGGACCAACCGGGTGCATATTGGGAAGTGATCCGAGATTCCCCGAGCGAGATGTCAGATCTCACGGATGTGCGAGGTTTGGGCCACAGGAGTTTTGAGATAATCGAAACGAGAGAAGCTATGATGAGCTCCTGAAAAGAATGTGTACTGGGTGTCGCTAGGGTGAAACGTTCGCCAGTCATTAGATAGACCAAAGGATTCCAGAAAGTCTGAAAGCCAACTATACGCAACGCCAATGTTGCACGGGGGTAGCGATCAAGTGAGCCGGAGTCCACAGCATTAAAATCACCTCCCACCAACTGGAGACCCTCGGGAAGGGAAAGCAAATGGGTCCCTAGGTCAGTGAAGGTTGGTGTCTGCAGGCCCGGTGGCACATATACCGATATCAAGGTGAGTGTACCATCACCGTGACATACCTGCCCCATTCATCGGTGTGTGTTACTTGTATGTGGAAGAGAAAAGCTTTTTTAATAAGGATTCCCACCCCCCTGGATCCGGAGGTAAAACCAGAGTGAACTATCAGCTTGTACCCCCATCTGTTTAAGGCCCTCCAGGAGTTACCTACGAGATGTGTCTCTTGAAGAAAAACAACATCTGGGGAGTGGCGTTTAAGATACTGGAGGACTAAGGTGCATTTAACCCTGTCACCAAGCCCATTGACGTTCCAACTCATCAGGGTGAAACTCCTATCCCGCTGCGTATCCATAGGTAGTGTTAAGTGCGAGCTTGCCTCTGAAAGTCATCTCAGTTAATGCTGCTGATCGAACAAATACAAACAAAACCCCCACCCACTCCCAACACCAACCACCTCCCTACCTGCTACCCTGCATACCGGGCCTAGAATTACCCATGAAGTAACTTGCAGAGTGCCTGTCGCCCAACCCAAAAACTAAGTGACTAAATGTGGGGAAAGAGGAAAGTGCTCCATCTCCCAGCCAACCACTCTAGGCAAGATCAAACAATGTGAGCCCACGTGGGGGACAGCGTCCTGTGTCTCCCCAAGCGAGACAAGGCCAGTAAGGAGTAGGCCAGTCAATGTACCCCCCGTCTGTAAGGGCCACCCCTGGGAATCGGAACGGAGCCGCTTCGGACATAGGACAAAACATATGAATGAGGTTACCCAGAGAGGTCCAAATGAACATCAGAGTCGTCCGCAAGAGTAGGCTCAGTGGGCGTTGTGTTCAGTCGCATCTCGCCAGCCATCCAGCCGGTCCTCCACATCCTCCGAACGGTCGAAGAACCATGGTTTGCCAGCTGCCTCAACTCGCAACTTGGTCGGAAAGAGCATGGCGTACTTAAGGCCTTTATCTCTGAGTTTCTTCTTAATGGCAAGGAAGGACCTTCTTTGTTTCTGTACAGGTAGGGTGAAGGCCGGAAATAATGAAATAACTGCATTTTAATATTTGAGGGGGGAGCTGCTCTGGCACATTGCAAAATTGTGTCTCGGTCACGAAAGTTGAGCAGCCTGGCCAAAAGGCGTCTGGCAGGGGCCCCTGGATTCAGACATCCCCCGGGGACCCTGGCGCCCGCTCCACCACGAAGAACTTGGACAGTCCCTTAGGGCATAGATGTTTTAGTATTAGGTCCTCGACAAAAAGGTCCGGCGACTGCCCCTCCGCTTTCTCCGGCACCACGATGATGCGCCTGGAGCGCCCCTCGTAGTCGTCCAGCTTGTCTTCCGTGTATTTTCGCAAAGATTGCAGGTTTTGGAGTTCAGTTTGGATTTGCAAGACGTCCTCGACCAGGCTGGTTGTGGTCACCTTGAGCTGCTGGACCTTCTCCCTCATTTTCGCAAAGTCGGCCCTGATGAGAGTCATCTCCACTGCTATTGCGTCTGTTCTTTGTTCCATCGATGTGCGGACCCCAGCTATCGCCTCCATGACATCCTTCAAGGAAAAGCTGGGAGGGCCCTCCACCGCGTCTCCCGTCGACTCGTCTCGTGAGGGAGTTGCAGAACTAGCGCCCTTGGAATAGGTGTATTTATCCAGTCTGGTTTGCTGCGACTGCTTGGTGCCCCTTCCACTCATGATGACTGCGCACCCACCGCTCCGCCCCTCACAATCTGTGTGTGGGTCGTACTGGTCATGTCTCCGGTCTTCAGGTGGGACACCCCACTCCACCAAGCCCACAATTGACTTTGAGCCCCACGTAGGCGATTAATAAACAAAAGGGGGGAGGGGCGGGTGGAAGCCGCAGCATCAAGGTCACCGGTGGAAGCACTTCAGACCTCGAGGCAGATCCCAGCTTCCTCCTCTTCCAATGGGGCAACGTGTTTGATTGTGTGCTCCTCAGCGCAGCACCGTCTTGGCCTCTGTCCGGTAACAGTACGTCTCTATGGACAGCCCCAATATCAGGCGGCACGTTCGCGATCCTCAGTTTGAAACACAAGGTTTCAGGCTCACCTGGGCGGGCCGGGGGGGAGGGGGGGAGCACACGGTGATGCAGCTGTCCGCCGAATCACCCCGAGGCCGGTCACAACCACCCAGTGAGTTCAGACGTGGTGCCGCCCAACCATGAAGTCCCACAGCCTTTACCGTTCTGGCAGGCACCTGGTGGGCGTCTCCATAAGGCTGCAAAAAGGCCTCGTGAAGCAAGCGGAGTGAAGGAGCTGCGTAGGAGGAACCTCTGCTGCCTCTGCCGCTCTCCGGATTGATGTGGGGGAGGGCGCCGCCTCCGCAAGACCTCCAGCTCTGCTCCCCCGGGACTAGGCCACAATCCCCAGTGTCTCGCTGTCTTCGCGGCAGCCCGTGCCCGCAGGACTCACGGGGAGCCCAGTCACCACAGGCCCGGGGTCAGCGCAGCAGTTAGGCCGCCGAGATGATCAGGCTTCCGACCGCCCCAAAGAGCAGCGGGCTGCAGCGAACGGCCAGGCAGTAACCGGAGCACTTATGGGGCCTTTCCCCGTAGGTGGGGGTCAGATAAATTTAGTGGATGATGTGGTTTAAAGCTGTTAGGGACGGAGCTGATCTCGTGGGCATCTTGCTTCAGTACGGAGCCACGCCCCCTGCCTTTCCCTTGTTGGTTTTCCAACAACTGGTGCCTCCCCTGCACAGTCATCAGTTTGTGATGGGATTATGGCCACACAATAAGTGTCATGCAAATTACATTTTCTTTTTCATGCGTGGACTCATGCTGCAAGCAGAGAGACTGGTGTCTTGTGGTCAACGTGGCACCTAATTGGCAGGGCACTCTTTGTGTGCTCATGTAAACATGCTGTGCCAGGCTCGTCAGCGTCCCTGGCACCATGCAGAATGTTATTAATTTTACTATCTTGAGCGCACTCCTGCCCCATGGATGGCATCCCTGCTGTCCGGATGGGCCCAGCGTAAAGCAAGATACAGGGGGTTCTCTAATCATCAAAATCTGCTACCAGCCAGAGCAACACACTCGGGAGGGGAGCTGCCTGTCACTCTCCTTCAGGTCTTGACACAGTTTTAAACTGCAGCTGTAGACCTTTGCCCTCCTCCCTAGTTGGAGCCTGGACATAGCTCGGCTGTGTAAATAAAGCTAGTGGGCAAAGCTCTCAGCTGGAGTCAGACTTCCAGGAACTCAGGTTAGTCATGCGCTCTGTCTAGTGTTGACACCTTTCCAAGAGAAGTTTAGTTGTTGTTTCAAGGATCTGCTAATGCCTGGGCGTAATACTAAATAGAACTGGAAACACAATCAGCTTTCTTCATTTGTAACATGCCGTTTCTGTATTTGTTTACTTTAAGAATTAGTAAAGGATCAACTCTAGCACACATTTAAAAAGTGCTTACTATTCATTTCATTTCAGAAAACTTTATTTTGGCCATTGTGACCATAAAAGTATATATATGATACAATACATTTCATTTGATTCAAAGATAAAATAGTAAACGGAAATCCATTCATCTCGCAGGGGTGCATGTTCATCACATAAATATGACATGGAAACGAAATGTGTTTTGGCCAGCCAAAACCAAAAACTTCGTTAAAGTGCGTGTGTGTTGGACCTGTCAGCCTTAGGGTGGTCTCCCCCGACATTATTGCCCTTTTGCCTCCCATTTTTACCATACATTTTTGTTGGACTTAGGCCTCTGGGCGCCTCACCACTGCTAAACAGTGCTGAGATGCAGGTGCTCTCCCCTAAAACATTGTGACACTGGCATATCTGCCACAAGCCCCTGCTACTGCAGTGAGGCTTGACCCTCCATAGGCTAATATTAGGAACCCCCCTTCTGGGATAATTTCTGACTGGGACCTAATAAGTCTGTCATGTTTGGTCTCTTTAGAATCGGGGTGGGGAACCCTTTTCAATTATATATGGGGTTTGGGCACTACTACTCATTCTCCCTTTTACAAAGTAGATATTTCTCTGCCTACACTTAGTTTGGGCACTGCAGACTACCCCCTCCCATTAGCATACTAATAGCCTGCCTGGCCTGTGAGGTGGGAGTGGTGATTTACACCTTCTCCCCTTGAATGGGCTGTGATTGGCTGCCCACTGTAGCCTAAACGGCCCTGTCTTTTGTCACTGTGACAGCCAGGTCAGGGAAGGCACGGAACATCCCAGAACTCCCTGGACTCTTCCAGAAACCCCTGCCCCCAGACCCTTCCAGAGACTTCTGCCCACTTCTAGTACCTAGACTGTAGGGTATAAAAGGGAGGGTCCTGGCCACACATCTTTGTTACACTACTGGACCAGGAAGAAGATCTACTGGAGTGAAGACCGCTGCGCCAGGAGGATTGCCACACTGCTGAGGCTGACTGCTCCTAGGAACTGCTGCCCCACCTTGCTGAGCTGCCCTACTGCCTGCTGATCTTGCCCTGCCAGGGAGACTGAAGCAACATCACCAGAGTGTCTCCACAACCTGATGCTGACTGTCCCCCTGCCTGGTGGGGGATTTATAAGGACCACCACATTTTAATCCCTTGAAAAGACTGCCCTGCAGCCCTGGGTGTGCCAAACTGCTTCCTTAATCACCTCTGAATCACCGCCACCGCCCAGGACCAACTGAACTGTGTAGAGCTGCGAGGGAAAGCACTGCTTCACAAAGGGTCACCGCCGCCGGCTCGGGGCCTGACTGCGCTGCGCAGTGTTGTGTAGCACTGTGAAGACAAGCGCTGTTTCACCCAAGAATCACTGCCGCCGACCCGGTCACCTGGACATGCTGTGTGCCTGCCGAGAGCGCTGTGGGGAAGAGTGCTATCTGCAAGGACTTCCCCGCCGCTGGCCCGTGACATGAAATCAGCTGCAAAGCACTGTGAAAAGAAGACCTGTGGCCCAAAATCACCGCTGCCGGCCCAGGAAATGTGGGAAAGCCGTAGGGAATCCCTCATGATGTCAGTACACCGCCGCGCTGTGATTGGGCACCGGTGCGAGGTAATTCCCAGCAATGGGAGCGTCACCAGGAGAGCCGCGCCGGAGCCAGAAAGCTGCTCCGATCCTCCTAGGAAGCCGCGCCTGGATTCACTGAGGCTGCTCCGTTCCCCCGAGAGGCATCGCCAGGAAGGGAAACCACACAAGACTGCAGTTCCTGACCAGCCCCCAGGTAACCGGCACTTGAACTTGCGCTGCCGCTTGGATGTGACTGGGCAGGCTGGGGGGGGGAATCATTGGAGCTGACGAACATAACGCTGGGATCTGGGCTCTGGTAGGGCCTCAGTTTTGTTGCACCACCACACGTCGCACAAGGGGAGTACCCTGAGGGAAGGGTTCCCATGAGTTATAACGCGCATCAAGGAGAGCGTGGGCCATATTAGACTGGGCACGGAAACTCCCCCAAGGCAGCGCTTCAGCTGATTTAACAGTCGGAATTCAGCAACATCATTTCGGCCGGTGGGAGGTCCTGCGCACTGGGGGAGCCGAGCCCAAGCACACGCGCCTCATTAACCTCCACTCAGCATCCGTGGCACTTCCCCTATAGATTCTGAGACTGGGGGCATTTCCCCCCACGCTAGAGACCGAACTGGCAATTGCATGAGGATTGTCCCCTTAGCCCCTTTGCTGCGGGGGTAATTCCCCCACAGTGTGGGGGGGGGCGAGGGGGTGAGCACTGCACTGCGGTGATCGTGACGAGACCAGCTCGCCATGAGTCACAGTGGAGCTGTGCTCATGATGAGCTGGTCTCGTCACGACTCCGCCCACTGATTTATTCGCCCGCACCATCGGAGAATCAATCGCGCATGGGCGGAGCGCCGCCGTTATAACGAGACCAGCTCGTCATGAGCACAGCTCCACTGTGACTTATGACGAGCTGGTCTCGTCATGAGCACCGAAGGTGTTAAAGAAACTGCCAGAACTTGCAGGATTATTGCTTCTTGCTAAGAACACTACCAACAAACTCATTGCCCCTGCGAGATTGTCCACCAAAGATACTGACAGCAAAACAGTACCAGTTCAGAGCTCATGATTCCTGTGGAACGTTATTTTTATTGTTGATTGTGCCTGAAATATAGATAAAGATTTTCATTTTTTATAAACACTGGTGTAGTGTCTTTTTGTGGTGTTTTACTGTGTTACGGTAGGTGGGTGTTGCACAAGTACTTTAGGACAGTGCGTCCTGGGCTAAGCCTACCTGCTCCGCGCCAAGCTACCAGAGGGTGGTCTAGGGTACTTTGAGACCCACCCTGACGGAACCGGTGGTCCCTACTTGGGCTAGGGTACATACCCCTGCCAACTAGAGACCAAGGTTCTAACACTGGTGCCCAGCGGTGGGATTAGGACTTGTGCTTGTGTAACACCCTACAGTGACTCAGTGTGCGCCACAATCCTACACCTGACTGAAACGCTCTTTTTCTCCTTTTTCTGACTGGAAAATTTTTGTTGATCCCCTCCAATTGCCATTTTTTGGTTTTTCTAAAATTCTCCCTGACTGGCGATTGCAAGCAGCTCTTTTTCAAAATTATTTTTGCCAATCCCATTAGTTTTTTATATGAACGTCTGAGGTTCTACCTAGCAAGATGGAATTTGAGCTGACCCACCTGGAAGCTTACACGGTGGCGCAGCTCAAGGAATTCTGCCAGGAGATAGGGGTGCCCTTCAAGTGAAGCGCCAAGAAGGCATAGCTTCAGAAAGCCTTGAGAGCATGGGTATTGGCCCACCCAGAAGGAGAAGGGGACGAGCAGGGATCAGAGCACGACGCCGCAGGAGATCTTGACCTACTGCCCTCAGTGGAAAATGGCAATTTGTTACCAGGTACAAGGGTACCTTCCAGGGCAGGCAGTAGTGTATCAGTAAGGAGCCTGTCGTCAGAGGAATTGGAGGACAGGAGAGAGGAGAGATAGTTTAGATTAGAGCTCGCCATGTTGGAAAGAGAGCGTGGGAAAGAAAGGATAGCTATGGAGCGGGAACATGAGAAAGAAAGGTTGGCCATGGAGGAGAAGAAACTTGCCCATGAGCTCAGTCTGAAGGAGCTGGAAATCCGAGCCCGACAAGTAGGGGCCAACAGTAACACGAATGGTGGCAGCGTACCTATGGAAGCTTCACGTGAGTCCAGGGTCTTTATGCCTAAAGATGAGATGGCCAGTTTTAAGGTGGGGGATAATATTGATAAGTGGTTAGCAGCCTATGAGGTGTCCCTAAGAGCCCATGGGGTCCCATAGAGTTACTGGGGGGTGATTTGTACAAGTACATACCTCCAGAAGTTAGGGACACACTCCTTTACCTAGAGAAGGAAGACCAGACCAACTATTCTGTCATGAAAGCAGCGTTGCTCAAAAGGTTTGGTCTTACCCCTGAGAGGTATAGGCAGAGGTTTTGGAATAGCCACAAACTTCCCACACAGAACTGGGTAGATTTCCTGGACTACGCTAGTAAATCATTGGAGGACTGGGTGAGGGGAAGCAATGTGCATGACTATGAAGGGTTGTATGACTTGTTCTTGAGAGCACCTTCTAGAGAAATGTTTTCCAGAGCTGCGCCAACACCTGGTTGACTGCAAGTTGACTGATCATAGAAAGCTTGCAGAGGAGGCGGACACCTGGGTCAGTACCAGGGTGTCCACCAAGGGATCTGGGTGGGACTCCTGAAGGGGTGGTTAGGGTTCAAACCAGAAGAAAGAGGGAGGAGACAAAAAAGAGGAGTTCTCCAAAGGCCCCCAAAACAATGCACATGGGAAAGGGTCTGGGTCCCAGCCCCAATCTGGCCACCAAAAGCCTACTTACACTAACAAAGGTCAGCACCCCAAAACTGTCCGGTGCTATGAGTGTGGTGAAATTGAACACTACAAGGGGGATCCCAAGTGTCGTAAGAGAGCACCACCTTCCACTCAAGGTAAAAGCCCCGGGGTGGCTAGTGTAGCGCTTAGGGAGGAGCTGTCCCGAGATAATGGGGTGACGGGGCAGGGTTGACCCTAGTGTCCCTGGGAGACAGTGAGATGGTTCCTAAGATCCATCTGCCCTCAAATACTACCAAGTATAGGCAGTGGGTCACCATCAATGGTCAGGGGGTGGAGGCCCTGAGGGACACAGGTGCCAGCGTGACTATGGTAAGGAGACACCTGGTGTCCCCATAGCAAGTAATTCACGATGCATTGCACTCAGTTGTGATTGCCGACAACAGGGAGGATCACTTTCCCGTGGCCCAGGTTCTATTTGAGTGGGGAGGGGTTTCAGGCCTTCTAGGAGTTGCTGTGAGCCCTGCCATGCCAGTGGACTGTATGTTAGGAAATGACCTTGAGCACACTGCCTGGAAGGAGGTAGAGCTCATAGCGCATGTGGCGATGCTGGTGTTACCAGAGTGGATCTGTGCTACCACACGGTCCATGGCTGCCCGGAAATGGAGTCAACCGGGGCTGGAGCCTGGAACAATGGCCCAGCCAGCTGCTAAAAAGGGAAGAGCCTGAGGGTGTGGGAAGCCCATTCCGGGGCAGTCAACCCGTGAGATGGATGAGGCACCTGAGGAGGACGCACCAGAGTCCACAAAGGGGGACGTTGCTCCCTTGGGGGACCTACCTACCCCTGTAGAGTGGCAGGTGGAAGGAGGGCCCACCAGGAAGGAGTTTTGTCGGGCACAGCAGGAAGTGCCCCACCCTTGAGGGTATAAGGCGACAGGTCGAAGCACAAGCAGCAGGCGATGCTTCCGGGAACTATCACATTCACTGGGAGGACGGTCTCCTTTACAGTAAGCCCAAGGCTCCTGTGCATGGGTCATCAAGGGCCTTAGTGGTCCCCCAAAGCTACAGGGTCTTTCTTTTGGAGTTAGCTCACACGATCCCCTTGGCAGGACACTTGGGCCAAGACAAAACCTTTGCTAGGCTTGTCCCCCATTTCTATTGGCCCAGGATGAGGATTTCATCAGATACATTCTGCAGGACCTGTGTGACCTGCCAAGCTAGTGGGAAAACAGGGACCAAACTGAAGGCCCCCCTGTAACCACATCCTGTCGTTGACACCCCCTTTGAAAGGGTGGGAATCAACATTGTTGGGCCTATGGATCCGCCAACCTCTTCTGGTCACAGGTTTATCCTGGTTCTGGTGCACCACGCCACCCGGTACCCGGAGGCTATCTCCCTGAGGACCATCACTGCACCTGCGGTGGCACGAGCCCTGAAGGGGATTTTTACCAGAGTGGGTTTCCCCAAAGAGGTGGGGTCTGACAGGGGCACTAACCTAATGTCTACATATATTCAAGCCATGTGAAAGGAGTGTGGGTTTATGTATAGGTTTTCCACCCCTTACCACCCACAGATCAATGGTCTTGTGGAGAGATTTAACAAGACCCTAAAAGGCATGATCAGGAGTCTGCCTGAGGGTCTGAGGAAAAAGTGGGACGTCCTCTTGCCCTGTTTGTTGTTCTCCTACAGGGAGGTAGCGCAGAAGGGGGTGGGCTTCAGCTCCTTCGTGCTGTTGTACGGTCACCCTGTGAGGGGACATCTCAGCTTAGTGAAGGATAGGTGGGAGAAGACTCCTAGGAGGCTTCCCCAAGATGTAATGAGCCACATGCTGGCCTTCCGCAGCCAGATGGGTAAATTGTGGAAGCAAGCTTCTGACAACTTAGAGGCCAGCCAGGCAGTAATGAAGGAATGGTATGATCAGAACTCTCGCCCTGTGGAGTTAGAGCCTGGACAGAAGGTGTGGGTCATGGAACCTAGAGGGCTCAGTGCCCTCCAGGACCGTTGGACTGGCCTCTACGAGATGCTTGAAAATAAGGGCAAGGCCACTTACGTGGTGGACTTTAAGACCCCCAGGCAACCCCACAGGATATTACATCCCAACCACCTCAAACCCCACCATAAGAGGTCTGAGCTCACCTTACTGACGGTGACTGATGGGGCTGAGGAAGAGGAAAGTGAACCTCTCCCGGACATCTTTGCTTCTCAAGAGAAGGACGGATCGGTGGAGGGAGTGGTCCTCTCCCCATCCTTGATGCCTGAGCAACAGAGGGACTGCTGCCAGGTCCTTGAGCAGTACTCCTCTGTGTTTCCCCTTATCCCTGGGATTACCCACCTGTGTACCCATGAGGTGGGCACAGGGGACAGCCTTCCAGTCAAAACCAAGTTCTACAGGCTGTCAGATAAGGTGAGGACCAGCATCCAGAGTGAAGTCACTAAGATGCTGGAGTTGGGGGTGATAGAGCCTTCCAACAGCCCCTGGTCCAGTCCGGTGGTTCTGGTACCAAATGCTGCCCCACTGGGCAAACCACACCTCAACTTAGGTTCTGTGTGGACTACAGAGGGCTAAATTCTGTGACCAAGACTGATGCTCATCCCAGCCCTAGGGTGGATGAGCTCATTGACCGGCTACGGGCTGCCCGATACCTGAGTACCTTTGACCTCACGTCAGGGTACTGGCAGATCGCCCTAACGGATGGAGCCAAGGAGAGGTCTGCCTTTTCCACCCCAGAGGGCCACTACCAGTTTAGAGTGCTGCCCTTTGTACTAAAAAACGCTCCTGCCACCTTCCAGCGGCTGGTGAACCGGGTCCTCTCTGGTTTAGAGGCCTTCTCTGCTGCTTACCTGGACGACATAGCTGTCTTCAGCAGCAGCTGGGAGGACCATCTGTGTCACCTCCGGGAAGTGCCTCAGGCCCTGCAGCATGCAAAAACAGGCCCTGCAGCAGGCAGGCTTGACTATCAAAGCCAGCAAATGCCAGATAGGGCAGGGGTCGGTGGTCTACCTAGGACACTTGGTGGGCAGGGGTAAGGTGCAGCCCCTACAGGCCAAGATAGAAACCATCCTGGCCTGGGAACCCCCCAAAACACAAACTGAGGTCAAGGCTTTCCTGGGCCTCACAGGATACTACCTCAGATTTGTCAAGGGTTATGGCACCATTGTGGCCCCCTTGACTGAGCTAACCTCTAAGAAACACTATAGGGAAGTAATCAGGACCGAGGCTTGCCAGAAAGCCTTTGACTCCCTAAAGCAGGCCATGTGCACAGCTCCTTTGCTCAAGGCCCCTGACTTCTCCAAAGAGTTCATTCTCCAAACGGACACCTCAGAGCATGGCCTGGACCAACCAGTGGCCTTCATCTCCTGGAGGCTACTTCCCCGGGCACAGCGGTGAAGTGCTATAGAGAGAGATCCCTTTGCAGTGGTCTGGTCTGTGAAGCTGAGGCCATACTTGTTTGGCTCCCACTTCCTGATTCAGACTGACCACCGGCCCCTCAGGTGGCTTGTGCAAATGAGGGGCGAAAATCCCAAATTGTTGAGGTGGTCCATTTCCCTACAGGGGATGGACTTCAGGGTGGAACACAGACCCCGAGTACACCACGCCAATGCTGACGGTCTCTCTAGGTTTTCCACCTTAGTAATGAGAACTCCGTAGGGGCTGGGTAGTTCTCCCGAATTTCAGCTGGGGGGGACATGTGTTGGACATGTGTTGGACCTGTCAGCCTTAGGGTGGTCTCCCCTTACATTTTTGCCTTTTTCCCTCCCATTTTTACCATACTTTTTTGTTGGACTTAGGACTCTGGGCGCCTCAGCACTGCGAAACAGTGCCGAGGTGCAGGTGCTCTCCCCTAAAACATTGTGACACTGGCATATCTGCCACAAACCCCTGCTACTGCAGTGTGGCTTCACCCTCCATAGGCTAACATTGGGAAGCCCCCTTCTGGGATAATTTCTGACTGGGACCTAATACGTCTGTCATGTTTGGGCTCATTAGAATCGGGGTGGAGAACCCTTTCCAATGATATATGGGATTTAGGCACTACTAGTCTAGAATTCTCCCTTTTAGAAAGTAGATCTTTCTCTGCCTACACTTAGTCTGGGCACTGCAGACTTCCCCATCCAATCTGCATACTGATAGCCTGCATGGGTTGTGAGGCGGGAGTGGTGATTTACATCTTCTCTCCTTGAATGGGCTGTGACGGGCTGCCCACAGTAGCCTTAACGGCCCTGCCTTTTGTAACTGTGACAGCCAGGTCAGGGAAGGCAGGGAACATACCAGAACTCCCTGGGCTCTTCCAGAAATCCCTGCCCCCAGACCCTTCCAGAGACTTCTGCCCCCTTCTAGGTCCTGGCCACACATCTTTGTTACACTACTGGACCAGGAAGAATCTCTGCTGGAGTGAAGACTGCTGCACCAGGAGGATTGCCACACTGCTGAGGCTGACTGCTCCTAGGAACTGCTGCCCCAACTTGCTGAGCTGCCCTACTGACTGCTGATCTTGCCCTACCAGGGAGACTGAAGCAACATCACCAGAGTGTCTCCACAACCTGATGCTGAATGTCCCCCTGCCTGGTGGGGGATTTATAAGGACTACCACATTTTAGTCCCTTGATAAGACTGCCTCTGCAGGCCTGCGTGTGTCAAACTGCTTCCTTAATCACCCCTGAATCACCGCTGCCGCCCAGGACCAACTGGACTGTGTAGCGCTGTGAGGGAAAGAGCTGCTTCACCCAAGGATCACCGCCATCGGCTCGGGGCCTGACTGCGCTGGTCAGTGTCATATAGCGCTGTAAAGACAAGCATTGTTTCACCCAAGAATCACCACCACCGGCCCGGGCACCTGGACGCGCTGTGCACCTGCCGAGAGCGCTGTGGGGTAGAGCGCTGCCTGTACAGACTTCACCGCCGCTGGCCCGGGACCTGAAATCAGCTGCAGAGCGCTGTGAAAAGAAGCGCTGTGGCCCGAAATCACCGCTGCTGGCCAGGGAACCGCGGGAACCCCTTAAGGAATCCCTTGTGACGCCAGGACCCCGCCGCACTGTGATTGGGCACCGGCGCGAGGTGTTGCCCAGCAACGAGAGCGTCACCAGGAGAGCCAGGCCGGAGCTGGAAAGCTGCTCCGATCTACCTAGGAAGCCGCGCCTGGATTCACTGAGGCTACGCCGTTCCCCCAAGAAGCATCGCCAGGAAGGGAAACCACACCGGACAACGGAGCACACCGGAGCAGACTGCAGTTCCTGACTAGCCCTCAATTAACCGGCACTTGAACTCGCGCTGCCATTTGGGGGAGAATGAGCCGGCTGGGGGGGAATCACGGAACTGGCGACCGTAACGCTGGGAGCTGGGCTCTGAGAGGGCCTAACTTTTGTTGCACCACCACGCGTTGCACAAGGAGAGTACCCTGAGGGAAGGGTTCACCTGAGTTATAACGCTAATCAAGGAGTGCGTGGGCCATATTAAACTGGGCACCGGAACTCCCCCAAGGCAGCCCTTCAGCTGATTTAACAGTCGGAATTCAGCAACATCATTTCAGCCGTTGGGAGGTCCTGCGCACTGGGGGAGCCGAGCCCAAGCTCAAGCGCCTCATTAACCTCCACTGATGACCCGTGGCACTTCCCCTATAGATTCTGAGACTGGGGGCATTTCCCCCCCACGCTATAGACTGAACTGGCAATTGCATGAGCATTGTCCTCTAAAAGAAACTGCCAGAACTTGCAGGATTATTGCCTCTTGCTAAGAACACTACCAACAAACTCATTGCCCCTGCGAGATTGTCCACCAAAGATACTGACAGCAAAATAGTACCAGTTCAGAGCTCATGATTCCTGTGGAATGTTATTTTTATTGTTGATCGTGCCTGAAATATAGATAAAGATTTTCATAATTTTATAAACACTGGTGTAGTGTCTATTTGTGGTGTTTCACTGCGTTATGGTGGGTGGGTGTTGCACATGTACTCTACACAGTGCCTCCTGCGCTAAGCCTACCTGCTCTGCACCAAGCTACCAGAGGGTGGTCTAGGGTACTTTGAGACCCACCCTGACTGAACCGGTGGTCCCTATTTGGGCGAGGGTACATACCCTTGCCAACTAGAGACCCCGTTTCTAATAGTGTGTAATTTATGTGCAATATAGAAAGCGAGCATAAATAAACACACAGTTCCTCATGAAGATGAGCTCAAGACCACTGGCCCTCCATTACAGTACCTTTTGTTTTTTTAACATCTTCGGTGCTCATGACGGAATGGTTCCGTCATGAGCACCATCTTCCATAATGAGGACAGGGGCACGAAATCCCTCTGCTGCAGACAGCTGAGGGATTTCCTTTTTTTTTATTGGCCTCGGGATGTTGGGGAAGAACTTCCCCACCATCCCGAGGCCAATTTGCATCTTTATTGCAATGCCCATCGTGCTCATGGTGTGCTGTCGTCATTGCAATGAAAATGAAACTGAAACTTGGTTTCTGTTTCATTGTTTCGTTGCTCGTGGGGCTATCTCAGCCCCCCGAGCACCCAAACAGATGGGGAGGAATCGTTGGAAAGGGGAGAATCTCCCTTTTCCAATGGTATCCCTCGCTAGTGGATCCCTGCTTGGGGATCGCCCCAGGCACCAGGGAGTGGGGAGCGGCCCCCTGGGCAAGGGCCTTAGCTCCCCCCATATTTTTTGGCCCAATTCAGCCTTTCTGCCCCCACCCCTCCCCCCCACAAAATGCCAGTCTTTCTGCCCCCCTGGGAGGCAGAAGGGGCAGTAGCCCCCAATCTGCCCCCGTGGGGGCAGAAACCACCCTAGACACCAGGGATTCTTTATTTTATAGGGGTGGGGCTGCCCAGAATGGACATGCAAATGCCTCCACCCACCCCCCAAAGAAAACTAAAGACCTGCTGCCCCTCCAGCAGGAAGATGGGGGCAATAGCCCCTGATCTGCCCACAGGGGGCAGAAAGCCAACTAAAGTAGGGGTGGGGGGGTTGCCCAGAATGGGCATGTCAAGGCCCCCACCCCCAAAAAAATGATACAGTCTTTCTGCTCCCCCTGGGAGGCAGATGGGGCATTAGGACCTTATCTGCCCCCCCCGCGGGTGGAACAGAAAGCCCACTAACCAACAGGGATTTTTTTGTTTCGAAAGCTCGGGGTGGGGTTTGCCCAGAATGGGCATGCCAACTCTCCCACCCCCCAAAAAAAGATACCACAGCCTTTCTGCCCCCCCAGAGGAGCAGATGGGACAGTAGGCCCCGATCTGCCCCTGGGGGCAGAAAGTCCACTGGGTGCCAACACTGATGCTGGCTTTTCTATTAATAGGGGTGAGGGCTTCCCAGAATGGGATCCCAATACCCCAACACCCCAACACCCCAAAATAACAGCCAAAGGACTCCTAACTTCTGGAATACCGAAGTGAGTAAGTGCCTTCTGTGAATACCAAAATGAGTAAGTGCATTCTGTGAATACGAAAATGGTAGTAAGTTTAGGATTTTGTCTTAAGTTAGTTCTGTGAATCGGGCCCCCAGTGTTTACCACGTTCCAAAAGGTCCTCATATCATGTGTGCTCAGGGAACTTCTCAGGGTTTCCCACTTGTCGCATTCCCAACCTTTTTTTGCCTCATCCATGTTGCTTCTATAGGCCACCCTTTTCTCTTTAATTAATGGCATATCCTTCACCTTAATGGCAGAAATTAGAGTTGATTTGGCTGTATGACAGCTTTCATTGAACCAAGGGTGTTGATGTTTTTTGCATGCCCTGATTCTTTTATTGGGGTAGAAGAAATTGGCCATAGTTATTGTTAATGTTGTGGGATTCTCAGCAACTTTCAAAAGTTCAATTGTGGTGCCTTCAGACAAAACTAATTGCATAGCAATCGTCAGGATCGGAATAATAGTTTGTTATAAGGAGGACAGCTTTTCTTGTGATTGGCATATGTCCACCCATCGAACTCTCTTCCTACAGTTGGCAAGGATCAGTCGGTCATCAGCTGGAAATTCTGGGCCAGTTACTCTCTCAGGGCATGGCGAAACCATCTCTATGATCAGGGCATCGTGGTTGCTATTATGGCGAGGCACTATCGTAAAATCATTTACCCAGTGCCAGGATTTTATATCTATCAGATGTAATCTAGAATAGAGGCATGCCCAGTTCTATTTATATATATATCTATATATTTATCAGCTTTAAGTGATTTTGCTTAGTTTTTTACTGGCCGGAACAACAAAATATCTGCTCTGTGTTCATTTGATCACAGTATCATATGCTTACCTGTATTAAGGTGCAATAAAGTGCAACGGCATGAAGGTGTGAGACTTTTTTTTAATGTTTTATATACTTTTATATCTTCGGGCACATAAATCGTTTGCTATCAGTATCTTAACTTTTCATTTCAGGGGGTTTGAAGCAGTTTCAAGATATTTAAGGGCTTCTCATTGATCGAAAGGTTGTAATTTCTAATATTTATCTCTTTCCATGCACTTCATTGCTTGGTTGAACTCGCAAGAAAATGTCACACTAAGGGCCAGATTATGAGTTTGGCGGTCTGACCACCCGAATGCCACATCAGTGTCCTCACTGACAATGCTGCACCACCAATCTACCGTAGGTCATATTATGAGTTGGGCTGTCTGAAACCTGACCATGGCCACTGTGGTCTGCAATGTGGTGTTGCGTCCACTGATGCCGTCAGATCCACGGTCCACCCACTGAATGTATAACGACTACACAGTCACACTCGTGGTCTCTCAGAAGCAGTTAACAAACTGTGAGTACTCAACGGCAGTAGACCCAGCAGCGGCTCGCCAATAGGGGTCACCCGGGCCGTGCCCTCACCCCTTTCAAAACTTACTAGTGTTCCAGTTTTCACCTGAAAACAAATCATCTTATATATCGTTTATTTTCATGTGAAAAGCTGCAACATTGTGTTAACACCAGACGGGGCTCCATCGTGCCCCTTCGTGTACTGCATGTGCGAGAGTATTGGCTGTTAGAGCCCGGCTCTTCCATAGCTGACATATTTCACAAACCTCAGGCTGTGCAGCATGTCAGCTAATGGAGATTTAGTGGGGCTTGTCAATCATACGCTTACATGCCCTATCAGAAGCCAGGTTTGAGAAGGAGCGTCGACCTCCAACCCTGTCCTGGCTTCTGATCAAGCATAGAGAGGCTTGAGCATATGAATCAAAAAAGCGGAAGCTGTATTGTCAGCTTCCAGGTCTTCGAAAGAGGAGACAACAATCCTTTATTGTTAGGACCAGCCAAGCATAAACTGCAGCTCGGAACATGTCAGATAAGGTATGTTTTCAATAGTGGAATGTGTGGATTTATGAATGTGTGTTGTCGTACTTTGGTATTTGGGACCACGTAGGAGACAGGGCCCTACCCCTGTTTATTCATGTATTAGCAAACCGCGATTGGTCAATGCGGTATTTACAAGCGCTTTGCATAACGTCCCATTGCCAAATGCACTATGTATACGTTATTATACATTGACTCCGTGGGTTCCATCTTGGAGTGGTGGCCATCTTATAAGTTGCCCTCACATAGACAAACACATTATAAGCAAGTACGGGCCTTTAGAATACATGTACTTTCTGCTTGACTTCTCCATGACCTGGGCAGCTGGTCTCCGCTGCCCCAGGTCAGTCCGGTCTCACGAGCTCCCCTTCCTCCGGCCACCTGTGATTAGCATCAGGGCTTGACACACCATAAAGTCCTTTCATCGCACACAAGCCTCCGGCTAATCACTTTCGCACCTGCTTGTTCCTGCTTTATGGCCTGTTTCTCAAAACAGGAGATGCTCATGTTTATTGGGGTCAGATGTGGGATCTGAGCCTTGCTGGGTAAATAATTGCGGGCTGGCTGAACTGAAATGTGAGATTGCAATCATGACTCTGCTTGTTCTTTGAAGTAAAATATGTGAATGACCAACTGCAAGAGAAGGGCGGTGTTGCCCAGAGCGTAATATGCATTATAAAAGAGAACACTGGTTTTTGTTCTAGAGACTGCCTCATTCAGTTGCTAAGGCTTCTGTGCGACGTAGTCTCACTCATTTGAGTTTAATAAAGATGTCTTTTCATATTTCAGCTTCTGTTGCCAAGTTCTTTGTGATATTATCAAGATATGCAGAATTTTATAATACCACATCAGGAAGTACTCGAAGTCATAGGGTGCTACCCCTAGCACCTCTGGAGTCTCAAAAATTGGAGTACTTCAGTTTGGCGCCCACCAGCGCGGCCTCATCAGAGAAGTGACTTTCTGTGGGAGTGATCTTGTCAGGAGACTGAAATCTACTGGAAGGACAGAACGGGATTCTACCAAGAAGGTACTCTGTGCACAGGGATTCTGGAGATTCTTTGATTATGTAGTCCGGTATATTTCTGCTCTTCCTGATTTTGATCCTCCACATGATGTCACTCAAAAGGTGAGAAAAAGAACACTTTTGGCGTGAGTATTATAAAAGACGTTTGGGCATGTAGAACTTGACAATTAGAATTTGGATAACCTTTTGATTATTAAGAATAAGAATTAAGTATAAGTGGGTCGCTCCCAGTCCTTTGGTTCTTTGGGTCTTTAATTTGGTTCTCGCAATTACCAAAGCCGAGGGGTTGGTTTCTTGGTTTCTGATTTGGTCATTGCAATTACCAAAACCGAGGGTCTCGCATATTTGCGAGTTTATTGGTAGAGATAAACCCTTGAAGTTTGAAGCTAGATTAGTGAGCTATAAGATGCCTGATCTTAGCAAATTTGGAAATGTAGCTTTTGGTTTGTATAGGTTTGGATATGCGAATTGCAATTTGTGTAGGCAGGTAATGAGGAGATATTTCTCCATTTGGTTTGGATTATAATACTTGCGTTTTCCGCAGTATTTTTGGCATGCCTGTTTGTAAGCTCACATGGAAAAATGTGTTGCTTTTTGTTTTGAAAGGTACCATAGTGTGGGAAATATCTAAATAGGTTAGATTTAAAAACATATTTCTTCCTTGGTAATTTTGTATCCCCAGGGAATTAAAATATGACATAATACAAAACAAGGATCCTTCGTTCTGCGCAGTTTCACGAATGAAGATATGCACAACGATTTTGTGTGGTGTTCTGCTAGGCAGAGCTAGTGAATTAAGCGCATTCACTACTTCTTGGACATGCATCTGTCGGTGGGGCTGTTCATGCAGCCTTTTGGAACACTATTGAAAAGCGTTGCTTGTAAATATGACCTACAACCAGTATTTGCAAATGGTTTGTTTCAAGTATAGTCTGTGAGCTGTTCTTTCTTTCTGTTATGCGTATTGATTTGTAAGTCAACTGTGTGTTTAAATGTCTGTGGTTTTTTTATCATTAGTGCAACTTCTGTAAGTAAATTGCGACGGCGCTATTTATGAAAAATGGCTAAAGCGCGCTGTATTGTCTGTTTGACCCCTTTCTGTTTATGTCTGAAATGAGCTCAATATGTGTTTGTGGGTCTTCTGATGTTTCCAGTCTGTTAAGTAGTTTGCTGGTTAATTAATATCAAGTAGAAACTTAAAACAAAAATCCAGAAATGAACAATGTGATGTGCTACAATAGCTATGTGTTGCTCTTTAATTTATAGAATGAGCAATTGTGCACATATACAAAACTGCCGTTAAATGCTTAAAGGATAAAATTAGAAACACATTCAATAGATATAAATCAGGCCCCAAAAACGAAATTATCTATTTTTGCAAAAGTAAATAAATTTACAGCATTTTCCTTAGATGCATTATATTAGATGTTCACAGGCAAACTTTTCAGCTGCAGTATATTTGATAGAAATGTTCATTCAGCCAGCACCTTCCCAGTTGAACACGGGTGGAATTTGGCAGGACCGTCCTTTTAAATGAAAGTGGCGCAAAAATGTGACGCGTTTCAAGTTGGGCTTATGCGCTTAGGCGTGTGAGTTAATGTGTCCAAAATGATAGGCAAGGGATGCAGCTTGTTTTTTATACATGGAATTATCACAAAAACGAATAATTGGGATTTTTTAAAAGAAAATTATTAATCATGGGAAAAATTATTTTAAAAAAATAAGTGCTTTTCAAAATCGTTTTTTGATATTTATAAAGCTTAATACTCATACTATGACCTCCTAGCATTAAAATTTGATTTAAGTTGTGTTGCATCACTAAAATGACAAGCATTCGCGCGTACAATTTTTCCTTGGCGCAGGCGCAAACAAGCTCATTTTTATAAAGTATAAGTTATTATTTCCAATGCCTGACTCATGGGTTATGTAATAGACATTCTGGTAATGCATATTATGCAAGAAAATTGTAGGATATTCATTTTTTAATGCTTAAAATATCAAAGTCGAATTTGGGTAAAAAGACTGTTTCAATTGCATTTTCTTTCATTCAGAGTACTGTTTAAAGTGTCTCAGGCTTCAGTAAATGCATACGTTTAGGTTTTGATATATATTTACAGGTTGTGCCTTCTTATGATTCAATGTGCCAGTACAAAGGCTTGTTTTAATATCAGGGTTGAAGGTTCTAACTTTAGCTGTGTCTGTCACGATACTACTGAACACGCTATGAAAAACAAGCCCTTTTTTAAAAAACGTGGGGAAATTAAATAAAATATGGTGTCGCAACCCGCAACTATTTGATGTTAATAAAAAACGGCCTTAATGGAGTCAGCACCCACATAGAGAAAGAGAAATGGAGATTTTTTTTTTTTTTGATGAAGGAAATAGAGGATGTTTGTGAGCAGGTACGTGATGAAGTCAGTAATGATAGAGGGGTGGAGAAATGTAGAACTACGGTTATAGGAACTGGGTAATACGTAGGAAGGAGAAGAACAATTGGGAAAATACAATGCCGTGGAGGGAAGAGAGATGATGAAGGGGAGTAATAAAGACATGAAGAGTAGCGTGAGGAAGGTTGTATTGACGAAGGGAATAAAGAGGAATGTGGTACCGGTTTGAGTAAGTAGGAGGGGAAAGATGAGATTGCAGGTTCTAGCAGTAGGGGTGAAAATATTGTAATTACCTGGCGGGAGGCACTGAGTTTCATATGCTAATATGACAGCGACAAACAGAGCTTGAATAAAGGCAAATGACTAAATGATGAAGAAAATATCAAAACTCATTGCGAATACAATTCACAGTGCCAGCTGTCTGGGGCAGAAAGCGGTCTCACTTGCTGGAGTTCAGTCTAACTTTAGCTGGGCCTACTGAGACGTTCATTCATTTAAGGTTGATGAAATGTATACCATTGCATAGGATTGCAACAAGCATTTATTCTAAAAACTGGTATGTGTGTTATTAAGTTTTGTGAATTTTTCACAGTACATGTAGTTTAACAATCTGGGAATAGGGATAATTTTTTAGCGCCTAAAAAGGAGAAATTATTTTTCAACATAGAGCGAATTATTGCAAGTTAGGAGGGATTAGGAAGGCCTTCTGGCTTTGACGAATTCAGAGTGTCAGAAGCTGGGGGTTGGGAGAGCTGCAGAGGCTGGCTTGGTCACGCTGCTGAGATGCTATCTTTCCCGTAAACAATGGAGTTGACATTTATGACCTTTTAAATTAGGGCCGTGCCTCTGTGGAATGCAGAATGCCCTTGCTACACGGGCCTCTAAAGGTGGGGTTTCTGGTTTCTCCATAGCATCACTAAAACTAAAGAACTTAATTCCAAAGGGAAAATATAGCAAAGGGGTTTTCTTTGAAAGTCCAAACATCATGTTAAATGCTTTGCTGATACATTGGTGCTCTAAAAAAGAAAATAGAATGATGCCTGCTATAGTTGCTCTTCTTTAACAGAAAACGAAGTGTTGCATTAAGTCTTAGACAGACAAAAAGATTCTAAAATTTTTTTAAGGCTACATGCCTAAATGTGAACGAATTGCTATCATGAATTGTTCTTGCTGGTCCTGTATGTTAGAAGAGAAACAGTAGAGTTATGTTTGACAGCAGATTTCCATTGCCTGGTGATCTACTGTCAAAAAGGAGGGTAAGTATTTTAAACCTGCCAAATTAAACAGGCCCAAATATTGGGTTTTGGGCTGCAGTTTTACAGTGCATAAAGTACATGACATGGTGTTGTGTGTCACCGCTTTTTACATATGCTATTGTTTTGTCTATGCTTTTTGTGCTTCATATACAGCAAGTATATCTGATGGCTTGACGTTTTGTGCGTTTTTTATTATTTTTTGCATGTTTTCGTTGTTTTTGTTGCTGCTTTTGATACTATTACAAGTTTACCTGTGTGTGAGGGGATGGACATGACGATGCCCATCGCTACGCAACAGTTGGTTGAACTTGTCCTGGTTACTAAATTCCACAGCTAATGATATTTCATGCTGTGAACATGAGAGGCAGCACTTTACCAGTGCATGTCTAAATTGGCTATAATGGTATTACAGAAAACTAAAAGAGATCAGTTAGTCACGTTACTGCCCTTTTCATTAAAGGAACAGGCAGCCTTACATTTATGTATCCTTGATTGGACCTATGGATGAAATTATAGATCTGTGACTAAAGGTGGCCTAATTTCTATATTACATGAGGTAATGGTGTCCTGTCTCCTAAGTAGCATATGGCCTTTGCTTCTTAAAAGGAAACTAGGTTTTCATTTTTCCCTGCAGAAGGAACTGGAACATTACCTAAGATTACCGTATATGGTGTAGTCGCCAGCGGTAGAGTTAAAACGTATGTGACTTTGGCCTTTTGTGTATCACCCGTACTCTTGGTGATGTCACATGCCTGACTACTAAATTCTTGTCCTTCCTATAGATTTTTATTTTTTATTGCTTTTGTTTCTTCCCTGCCCAATGTCGCATTATGCTTAGTGATTGGGGATTTTAGTTGTGTCCTAGTTCCAATTCCCTTTTCCGTATTCCTTTCACCAGTCAGCCCATTTATTATTGTAGGTGTATTGTTCAGGTACATACTTCCAGACTGCAGTGATGCACCAGGAACCCCTATATTATGTACAATTCCCTTTTGCATGACCAGACTGGTTTCCAAGAATTTTCCTTAGGCCTGCTGCAATGTTTTCCAGCCTGACTGTCAGGATAGCGATAGACTGGCTAACTGACTCAATATTATAGTAAGACAAGTTTTCCATACCAATAGGGGATATCTTGCGTTTACCCTTTTGAACACGACAAATTTTCAATGTCTATTTTTAATGTGGTTTTTACCCTTCTTGTTCCTGCTGCTTTAATTTTTGGTGGGATCAGATGTGTTCTAATCATGCAAATATCAGGACCCTCTAGTTCTTGTCTTTTGTTTTCATATCTGACTATTAGCCTGTGTATTGCCTAGTGCACCTGATATGAAAGGTTTCTACATGCCTATGATAATCTGTACCATGTGATTTCTCTATTGAAATGTCCTAGATAAGGAATTTAGAAACACTTATATGTAATCATTCAGGAAAAAAAATGTGTGTTTTCCCTATTAGACAATGCCACCATATGTGAAGACATCCATTTTAGATAGAATTCTCGTGTAGCTATCTACCCTTAGATGATGGAGGCTCTCACACGGAAACCCAATTGAAAAGCTTAGAGGCACTGTTTTGCCTACTGCCTTTTTATTTGTGTTGCTTCCTGAGAAAGACAGTGTATTCTGGACCAAAATTGTCCCATGGCGTGTGGCCACTCCCTTGAAGGACCGCAGGCCACCTGTTTACAGTCCCCTTGTTATACAACGAACTGTTTAAAGCATCGCACTTGCTTCATCAGAAGGTGTTCAACATCAGAAAGGAAGAAGGAGCTGGTTTTGCCAAGAACCAGAATTTCAGTACAAAAGAGCGCCTGTCATGTGCTGGTAACCTCTGACAGTGTGCAGTCCCTTGAGCCCCTTGGCCTGAGTTTTTGGCCACACATACCCCCTCTTTTCCTTTGCTTCAATGGAAGTGCAGTGCACCGGCGGATCCAAGATTGACAGAAGGCACTACATTCCAGTGCCCATGAAAGAGCAGCCTGAGCGTCCTCTGACACCGAATGATGAGTGTTGGATCCTGAGAATGGTCCCGGGTCTGCACAAGATGATCTGTGCCCATGACCAATGAAGAGCATATTATTTGTAGTGTCTGCAGCAGAGGAAAGACACAGGTGCACTGCCTTGAAACATTGATACCGTGAGCTGTGAGTGTTTGCCAGGAGGGCACTCCAACTGAGCAGTACTTTCTTTTCTCATGAAAGGCTTGAATGAAGAAGCCCATGCCACAGAAAACAACAGAAGAAGATTTGATGGACAATAGAAGCCTGCCAGTGAGGCTTTTTGAACGGACTCTGGGCATAGGTGGTTTCACGAGAGGTTTCCGTGTGATTGTATAGACTAGGTGTTAGAAGATGTTTGTTTTGCTGGCATTGTCTAGTATAAACAGAATAAAATCAATTTTCTGTGGAAAGGTGCCCCCTTTTCACCTCAGAGCATTGATGAGGGTCACCACTGTTTCACCTGAACATACAAAATGTATAGGAGCCCTAAAATGTTACTAAATATTTCATTTGTAATAGTGGTCGCTACTTTCTCCCGTTGTCTAAATATTCTTAATAACTTGTTTTCTAGTGGGTTTTAAACATGACGTTGTCATTTATGGGTGGGATTGTTTTTCTCTACCCAATTGACTTCTGCACCCGCTTCCCAACCTATGTCTTTTTTTCACTCTTTTCACCCTTTTCCTGAACATGAGCAGGTTAAAAGATTAGAATTCGTAAGCGATTCTTCTATACAGCTTCTGCATCGACACTAGTTAGTAGTGAACATCACTAATTGTTGGGGTGTGATCTTATGCCACCTAGATAGAGGTATTCCTTATTTTGTCCTGCCATATGTGGCCTGTGTGCTTCTTCGTGTTCAAGGAGACCTGTCCAGAGAGAGAGTCCAAGAACTAGGATTTTGCTCCATCAGCAACATCTTGATGATCTGGTGAATATGGACCTGGACTAAGATCAGTATGAGTATAGTGATTGCCTATGTAAGGGCAAAAGGAGGGTCTGTCGTACTTTGGTATTTGGGACCACGTAGGAGACAGGGCCCTACCCCTGTTTATTCATGTATTAGCAAACCGCGATTGGTCAATGCGGTATTTACAAGCGCTTTGCATAACGTCCCATTGCCAAATGCACTATGTATACGTTATTATACATTGACTCCGTGGGTTCCATCTTGGAGTGGTGGCCATCTTATAAGTTGCCCTCACATAGACAAACACATTATAAGCAAGTACGGGCCTTTAGAATACATGTACTTTCTGCTTGACTTCTCCATGACCTGGGCAGCTGGTCTCCGCTGCCCCAGGTCAGTCCGGTCTCACGAGCTCCCCTTCCTCCGGCCACCTGTGATTAGCATCAGGGCTTGACACACCATAAAGTCCTTTCATCGCACACAAGCCTCCGGCTAATCACTTTCGCACCTGCTTGTTCCTGCTTTATGGCCTGTTTCTCAAAACAGGAGATGATCATGTTTATTGGGGTCAGATGTGGGATCTGAGCCTTGCTGGGTAAATAATTGCGGGCTGGCTGAACTGAAATGTGAGATTGCAATCATGACTCTGCTTGTTCTTTGAAGTAAAATATGTGAATGACCAACTGCAAGAGAAGGGCGGTGTTGCCCAGAGCGTAATATGCATTATAAAAGAGAACACTGGTTTTTGTTCTAGAGACTGCCTCATTCAGTTGCTAAGGCTTCTGTGCGACGTAGTCTCACTCATTTGAGTTTAATAAAGATGTCTTTTCATATTTCAGCTTCTGTTGCCAAGTTCTTTGTGATATTATCAAGATATGCAGAATTTTATAATACCACATCAGGAAGTACTCGAAGTCATAGGGTGCTACCCCTAGCACCTCTGGAGTCTCAAAAATTGGAGTACTTCAGTGTATGCAAGTGTATCTATGGATGTATATGTGTTTCATTGCGGGTGTGCTGAGTGTAAGAGAGTATGCCCCTGAGTAGATTTGTTGTATGAGTTACAAACCAAATACTTTCAGGGCTCGTCTAAATATTAATAAAAATGCACTAACTGCACCACGTTTGTTTTTGTTCCATTAACAGGTGAAACAAAAACAAACGTGGTGCAGTCAGTCCATTTTTGACAATTTTTAGACAAGCTGTGTCAATCACTGATATGGGGTCCAGAGGGCACTCAACAATATGCAAAGAAGTTTCCTAGGAGGTATCATTCTATTTGGGACAACAATGTGGGTACCTGATCTTGATTATGAAAGCACAGTGGCGGATGAAAAACCATTTGACATCAATAAACGTTTGGGTGTTTTACAGGATCTCAATGAATTCCATGCACTGCAAAGCAACTTCAAGTAAAACGCACCGCCACTGGGGAAGCGAAATCAGTCATGGCAAGACCTGCTTGGATTCCAGAAGTCGGTGATCTGGTCAGAGAAAAGATTGTGGACAAGAAAGAATTTGGGCCTTAATACAGAAAGCCTGTCCCTATCTTGGCTGTAGAAGGAACAAGAACAGTACTTCTTCCGCCTCTTGCCGGAAAAAAAGAAAAGTGATTTGTCTCCACCGATCTGATCAAACCACACTATGTGGCCAATACTGAATTGTAGTCCTCGTGGGCTCCTGGGTAGCCTCCGGTCTCCTCTCGCTACCATACAGGCAGTTCAGACAGAAAGACTCATAAAATTTGAAGAGTCACCAATACAAAGTAATGGACTCACCAACAATGAAATGGAACTCGTTCCTGTTGAAATAGAACATCTAAACAAAAATGAAAGGCAAATATCAATTCGGCCTGCCACCAATATCTACATAAACATGCCTCTACAAGAGACATCTGTCAGACAAAACCTGCTGAGCTACCAAAAATACATCGAGCTGCATCTGGCTACTTCATTGATTTTGTACCTTCTCTCTTGATCCCAGTGAACCTGAATCAACACCAGCTCCAGTTTCCACTAAACAACAACTTCTATGTCTTCCTGAAAAAGACTTACCTAGTCTCGCCATCGCTACAGCTCGTAATAATAACTGGAATATTGTTTTTTCTATTCTGGATTGGCCTAGTGACTGTCTTTTGCTTACTCATGAATGGAAACTATCTCCCAGAATGCTCTTCAGTATCAAATGTGAACTTGGTCCTGAAACCTCGTACGTCATCTCATCGTGAACAAAGAGACCTGTCCTTCGTGAACATTACAGCCGTTCCAATTCCTGATAATATAGTTTGGGGCAGGGTTTCTATGATGTATGTGGTCCCACAGAACTTTTGAAAATACCTTATGTTTTTAAAATGTCCTAAATGACATCAGTACCTCCAGTACATTTTCTGACGATTGGGATTTTGAAACCAATATGTTGTCTGATTTAGAACTATCCGCTGCATTTTCAAACATTGAAATGTTGGAGGACACAACTGATTATGACACAATGTACTGTTACCAACATTATGGTCATAACTTTTTTACATAAATCCAGTATACCAAGTAATGTTTTTACATACCACCAATGGGAACATTGCCCAACACCACCAAAAGGTAGTTCACGAACGTTCGCACAGAAGTTTTGTATTTTTCAGGGTTTAACACTTCAGACCCGGCCTCATTTACTATAAGGTTGCATGGACAACTGCACAGAAAAATATGCTAACAAACACCAAACAGATTTACTCTGCATCCTTTCTTTTCCAACTGTCTGAACAAGGTTTCGACTTATGGAAGGACACTATAGACATGAAATCAGTCTGCGGTTCAAAGGAATGGCAAGTTCAGGTAACAGAGGCACTATTCCGAGCGTGTCTCATTCTGCAGCAAATCATCTTTCTGAACGACACAGTGCAACAGACTTCCTGTGTTAGACTAGCCAAGAACAAATATTTGAACACACCTCGGATTCCCTCACCATCACACTTTGAGGGGTGGCATAACTTTACAACACATGGTGGGGATACAGTAAATGACATCATGCATACAGTTTGATACAATTCATCAGACCCCAATTGGAAGGGATGGTTAGTTTGGCCTACAGACAGAAATAAATGTCAAACAAGATTCAGAGGTACCACCGAAAGGTTTAGTATCCATAGACCGGACCAATGCTATGTACAACAAGAACATCCGGGGGTGGTGACATCATACTGTGTTGGGAAGTTATGCCTCAATTGGCTCAAAACCTTGACACTATCACAGGTGAAACAACACTTATCCTTGCTATCAGAAGACACGCATTTAAGGGACTATTTATTGGGTCCCTGAAAGCCACGTCAGAATCATTTCTTATACACTAATTTATAATGAAATTTGGGAAATCTCTCAATAGGAAGCTGCAGAGAGACTTCATGAAATGGATAGAAATAACCTAGAAAAGGCCTTAGCGGAAGTTGATAATGGTATGACTACACTAACATCAGGGATTTATTCACTGGGCAACATTGTATCTTCTGCTATAGATATACTAGAACTGGATTTGTCCATACTACAGCACGGACAATCTCAGTTACGTTGTATTATGTTGCTAAGCTACAACAATTATGCTCTGGGTATGTGCCTTGGCGATTTATCAACAGTACGTCCCTGTTCTCTGCATACAATCTAACTAAGAAGCAGTTAACAATGGCACAAAGAGGAGCAAAATATTTAATGCTGCGTATTGAAAAACTGGACCAATTACCTTTCACTGTGGCAGAGTCACCATCAACAGAATGGTTAATTCATGTCCATATGACGTTACCGGTCATAACTTTCCAGTTTCAGTATTGCCTAGAACAACAACAGGCAGAAAGATATGAAGAATTGGGTAAGGAATTCATCAAGGAATCTTGGGAATTACTGTATAGATTTCGATGCAGGAGTGGGGACATGGAAATATTTCTAAGCGGTACAGACTGCTGCAAGAACTCTTTAAGTGGATCTCTCATCTGCCAGGATATCATGCTTCATGGGGCCTGTAACGGTTCAGTTGCAAACTTATACTGTCATTTGAAAGGGTCCACGGCTGCCGTGATTAATCCGGTGTTCAAGTTACTCTCGAATGGGAGTTATTTGATGCTGAATGATCAAGGTTGTTGTGGGATGAATCCTGGCATCGCATATCTTGTCACTGTAGGTTCCAGGGTTACTTGTTGTATGCAAGTATTGTTTCCACTGACCAAAAAATTCAAGGAGGCGCTGTTATGGCCTTCGTTGAATATTTCCTTTATACGTTTTGATACTTTGAGCCGGATGAAAGCCATGCTTTTACAGAAAACCGTGCCCTTAACCACCGCCCGAGAGACTTTTGATCTTCAGGTCGCAAGGTCCTCAGCTGAGACATAGGAAATAGTACAAACAACTGCCCTTTCCATTTCACAGAAATGGTACAAAGTATTTTTAGCATTTCTAATACGAAGGGTATAGTACACCTATTTAAGACCAAAGGTTCTGGACTGTTAAGCAACTTTCAGACAGTTTTCAGAGTGATTCCAGCCTTCACGCACTCCGTATTCGGAAGCATTTTTGGAGGACTTCCGCTAATCCTGTTACTAATAGCAGGAATCCTGATTGTAAATTTTCTGCTACGCAATGGATGTTCCAGTCACCAAGGAGATGGAAAAAATGCTCTTGGAGCGCTGATACCGTGATCACATGGTACTCCATCTAGTCACACCTCGCCTTTGGGAACTAAGCGAGTCTTGGTTCCTATCATTTAGACCAGTCTGGATCGACTGTGTTCTGCCTGTCCTCCGATGCCTGTTCTGCGCACAAGAATGCGTGTTGTATCTCTTTCTAACACTTCCATCAGTTGTGCCACTGGGCATGGATGCTTTACTGGACCCGTTAACGGCCCATGAACTTCTATGTCCCCAGAGTATTCCCATGTTGATGTCTGCATTCTGAGAGCCACCACGGGACGCTTCAGCTCCTGTTGGAACGGAGATCAGCTCCTCTACAGGCATGCAGGCCTTGGCTATCGTACAGGTTTCCCCAGCATCTGCTGTGGGCACTGAACAAGGTCATCTGTGCTCGATTTACCTGATCTGTGAGGTGTTGCAGGTACTGTCGTCTGAGATGGTAAGCAGCTGTAATGTTGCATCTCCCACACAGGACACATAAACATTTGGATCATCGTGTGCTGGGAAAAAAAAATATTTTTCAAAACCAACCAAACTTGGAATTTTAAAACAAAAAGACTTTTTTTTATGCTTCTCTTGCTGAACAGCATGGCTTTCAGGCACTCATATTTGTTCAGACCGTATATAAGAACATATTTTAATAGGTCATGCTAGAATTTTAGCATTTTTTATGCATTAATTAGTTGTTTGCGTATTTTAGATGTATGTTTAGTCTTTTAGAATGTCGTCCAGTCAGATGAGGAGTGGGTGTTATGTTTCAGACAGGTACCCCGATATAGGCTCAGGTAGTAACTAAACCTTTCACCCATATTTCCCCTGCCATTACACTACATAACTGTTCTTGGTACTGGACTTTTACCTAGTTATGGTACTGAGTAAATGATGTGGGGTTTGGTCCGAAAACTAGCCTCATTCATTATGCATGAGGATTCTTGGAATCTCAGCAGGACTATCATCTCCTGCATAATAACTATGTAAAAGGGTCATTCCTTCCATCATCCCAGTCCGACATGACACTGAAAGGTAGATTCCTGCTGAGGCAGAGAGAGGAGAAAAAGGACTTCCATGCTGACACACTGACGCAAGACGCTGAGGTTCTTGTATGCAGACAATCCAGCTCCCAGTGGTCTGACAGCCCTCAGGGGGTGGCCATCTCGAGACCAAGATGGGGTCCCACAGTCATTCACTTCAGGTAATGGGTTTGGCTTTATCCTACGGGAATTCTTTGCTCTACACCTACATACATGCTAGGTTCACTTAGGTATATCTAGTTAGGGTTGCAACGTAGGAGTACACATTATTACTGTCATGTATTTATATCCCTGCCTGTATTCATTGTTTTAGCACTATGGTAGGAATCTACCATCCTTTTACTCTGTTGGTGCTTATAATCATTTATATTTGTTTCTGTCTCATGGTTGTTTCAGCACACCTATTTTACACTAGAATGATGCTGGTTCAATAAATGCTTATTAAAAAACATCCCCACCGTTTATTCTGAGTATCTCTTTGAGTCAAAGTGAGCATGAGTGACTGAGCGAAAAGTACTGTACTGTTTCCACAATTCCTGATGGAACAGAGTTGTCATGTTCGATAGTTGCCAAGAACTATTCTCTCCGTGGTAGGAGGAGTTTACAGTAGCACTGTGAGCTAGCTGGTATACAGGCGAACATACCCGGTGGGGGTGTCTGGAATCAGTCTGGAAACCAATCCCACAGTCTCTGTTGTCCAAACTTGTAGATCCTATATAGGTTTATAGGAACTACACAACAGTTGATGGCATACATTGTGTGGCCCCTACATAGGACACACATGTAATTGATTATGGGGCCCTGTACTTTGTGGAGGGAAGGCCACTATTGTAATGTGTGATAAGGGTGAGTTCTACTTGTGTTACATGCATATCTCTATGCAGGGCTCAAGTTCTTAGTATCTACAATTAGTTCTCAAATCGCATCATGGTACATATGCATTGTTATGCATAGGCTTGACACCATGAGCAATGTATGTGCACTGTTATAAGCATTTGAGGATGATGTTACCCAAGTGTACTGTCCCGCAGATCGCTTAGCCCACATCAGGTTTTGCAAAACAGTTGTCAGGGAGGTAGCTCTACCTTACAGACCCCTTCAGAGTGCCACATAACCACATGTTCACATATGAAATGAGCGGAAGCTTCACTTTTATCTATTGAATTGGTGGAAATGTGAGGTTCATATGAAGCCCCAGCCTGCAGGGAGCAAGGCCTGACAGTGGCAGGAGAACAGAGGCACAGAGTTATGTGCCTGCAGACCCGCTGATCCATGGATGTCCCCAGAATGAGTTATCTGTACCACTAGTAGCCCTGATAGCTGTTACATGGATAATATGAGGCATGGTGACCTTATATTTCTTTCTATTGATCCACAGTGTCAATGTGTGTCTGTCACTAATGACTGTCCCCTTACTCACACAGGTCTGTTGACCTTTTTCTAATAGTGTTGGTTCCACTGTACAGTCCTATTGCACATCTGAGACATGAACAGTATAGATAGTGGGTTTCTTTTGAATAGATTTAGAAATGTGAATCATCTGCTTCGATACAATATTTCCTATCACACTACACATAAACTGGTATGTTGATTGCCATCACTGTTACAGTGCCACATGTGGCAAAAGGGGTATCCCGTGATGGCAGTACAAACAACACAAACTCATTATGACCACATGTCCACACAGCCCCCATACAGGTAGCTCTGAGTGTCATACATACCAGTCCTTACCTTGTGAGCTTAGTCTTAGGCTGTTGTGTATACTATGGTACTTACCTCTATAGACCATATGCATCAATGCAATGGGCCTGTCAGTAAAGGTGTCTGGACAGTCATGCATCGGTAGGTTACCCTTCAGAAGTTCCAAACGGTGGGCTGTTTGTCATGGTACATCACATCAAATTCCATGTAGAGTGGGCCTCGCCTACATGATGTTACTGGACAGCCTTAGTCAGCGTAGGTCATGAAAAGGGTTGAGGTTGGTCATCATATGACCACAAATGTGTGTATCCATGCTTTAGCTGTACTTGTATTGTGTTAACTCTTGATTAATATTTGTGCTAGGTGTAAAAATAAATATGTATTAACCATACAAATACCCTTAAACTTCCAGATATAACCTGTTCCTATATCTATTGCATCGATAGAGGTCAGCGCCCATCAGAAGAAGGGCCATTTGGAGAGCCATTGCCTGGAATGAACGCACCCTTAAAATGAGGTGGGAGGACCTGCGGCTTTAGACCCGGAAGATCATGGAGCTCCAGCTGGGGATGTCCACCCAACGTGGAAGAGGCACGCACTGGACCCTGACCCCCCTGATGGCCCACATACTGGGGGTGGCTTACTTGGTCCTTGATGGGCAGTTGAGGGCTCAGCAGATACATGGTGTTGATTCCTGGCCAGAGTCATACCTGTCATTTTACCAACTTTGAGTGTTTCAGACAGGCATTTCACCAACCATATTGGTGGTGACCCATGTGCCACACACAAGATGAATCATTGTTAGTGTAAGTGTGGTACTAGGTGCATGCTGCAATTCAGGCTGAGTGAAGTGAGTAATCATCTCATGTTCTCAGTAAATCTGGGTGACAATTGTATCACATACACATAGGTTTTGCTTGTGTGAGGATTGATGTTCCCTCACTACTGTCTCTCATTTGATGGTGGCCCTATTGCATTTGACATGACAGAGTTCGCAGTAGATGCAGTGACTGTACAACAGTTCCCATTGGGAAATACTGGTTATACAGTGAAAAGAGAGTGCAGATTTCACTGGTGCCTTCAGCATTAGTGCCTACATGTTGGCCAGTATGCTTTTGTCAGTTGATGTTTCATCTGCAATAGTGTTTCAAAACACTCATTCACTGCCAGTGACATGCATGTGAGAGAGAAATGTAGAACTGTGGGGATTATATGTGAGTGTCTACAATGTTTCTTACAAGGCACCCTTAATATGCAATATCAAAGAATAGTGTGATGTGCCTGCCCATTGGGACTCTAGTGATCCCACATCTTCATATCATAGATCTTCAGGGACACCCAAAACTTTCAAAGGTGTATTGCCTTGTGGATATACAATCTATGGCTGGCGTCATCACATGTACCAAGCAGGATTGGGGATGTTCATATGGTTATATATTTAGTGTTGTGCTGTGTGAATTCAGGGGGGCATATTAACAACAAACTGCGATAAATATCGCAGAGCGCGCTTAGCGTGATTTTGTTTAACGCCGGCTATCGCTGGATTTAATCGCAGGGATAACACATTATTATCAACGCTTATCTCCACGGCGATATAAAATCCGGTGATAGTAGCGAAATGAGGGAACATCGCTGGAAATCCAGCAAAACAACTGCAGCGATAATGGAATCCTTGGTAATAGGGAGATGTGGACTTAGCCTTAGAATCCACTTCCCTTTATAAATACAGCTAAGTCAGAAATTTTGCAGATGTTAGCTTACGGCAATAACCGCAGTTAGCACCGGCTTTTAATATCGCTATGGGTGTCCTGGGCCTGCTTGTTAATACAGTAGCATGCAAGCATGTGCTTATGCTACGTTTAAAGCCTATGGAGGGAACAGTGAAGGTGGTGTGATATGTGAACTTTTCCAATGTTTTCTTTTGATTTGTGATGGTAAGGTGTGGAAACTCAGTTGCAATAAACCTATGTTACATGTCGTTTCATCCAGAGCAAGTGGAGGTGAAGGTCCCACATAGGTGGGGATACAGCTGGTCAGAGTGGTTCCAGATATGAGACGTCAGACACGGAGGGACTCAGTGACCAGCAGAGTGCGAGGAGTGCCCCGGAGGACAGCAGCTCAAGTTTGTCATCATCTGAGTCATCCTCCAGTGTAGTAGCAAAACCAACAGGATTAGTTCCACATTCATCCTTGTCCTTCACCCCAAGTTCCATTGCCACCTTCCCTGTTGTACCCCCACAAATTGGCCAATCCCACTCCCTTAAGAGAGGAGAGATCTCCTTCCCTTCAGGCACCTCAGCCCCTGTTAGCCATGTTCCCTGAGTGAGGAAGCTATTGACCTCCTAACGAGCATCTCTGTGGGTCAGACTGCAGTCCTGAATGCCATCCAGGGACAAAGCACCCAGCTGACCCAGATCTTTGCCTACCTGGAAGGCATTCACACTGCCATGTCTGGCCTATGGGGATATTTTCAGGCTCTGGCCCACCCCAAACTTAGACCCCCTTCCCGGCCCTTTCCCATCCAAATTCCCTATTCCCATTCCTATCCCAAGCACACACACATCTAAGCATGCACACACTTCATCAGACACAAGAACCACACACAAATGCAAGACATCAAAAAACTCAAACATACATGCACACAGCAGACACTCCCCTCCCTCACCGCCCCCAATGCCCCCAGAATACCCCCATGCACCACAACAACACATACAGAGCCCTCCACAGATGCACCTATACCCACAGACACCACACCCACAGACACCTCCACAACACCCAGCATTCCATCAGACACAGCACCAACAGCCATAGACCCCTCCACAACATCTAGCATTACTGCATACACCACACCAAGAGCCACGGACCCATCCACAACACCCAGCATTCCCGCAGACACCACACCAACAGCCACAGAACCCCAAAATACCCACAATTCCTTTAGATACCACACCCACAGACCCCTCCACAACACCAAGCATTCCCACAGGTACCACACCAACAGCACAGACCACTTCACAACACCCAGCACATCCACATCACACAAACAAAAAAACACAAATGCTCACAGTCACCCACACAACAGACACCAACACAACACACAGTGCAGATAGCAGACCAAGCTCACACTTCTACTCCCTCTTCCTCCCAACCCAAACTCCATCCCAAACACCCTAACCGTTTTCCCTGTGAGGATGTCATGTTTGCCTGTGTCCCTCTGAAACCTGACCCCTCCTCCAAAAGTCCCAAAAATCTCTCCCACACTCAAACCCATACCTTCCACTTCCTACTCCACCCCTCAAAAAAGCATTTCGATCCCCTGATCCCAGCCTTGAAAAGAAACAACATAACAACCCCTCCCTCACACAAACCCAGCCCTTCCACTTCCCACACCATCTCTGAAAAAGCATCCCCATCCTCCTGAACCCAGCCCCAAAAAGAAAAAAAAAAGAAAAAACACTCCCAATGATAAACTCATCCCTTCCACTTCCCACACTCCCACCCCCTAGAACCAGCCCAAAATCACCTAAACCTGAAAAGACCCCTCCCAAAAGTAAACCCACCCCTCCTTAAACCCCGACCCCCGTCCCAAGTACCATTTTCGAGGTGCCTGCTATGTCCAATGGATACCCCTTTGTGAGGAAGTTCCCTAGCAGTGTCAGTAAGGGCACGTTTGGTGGCACAGCTGTGTGCTGTGGCACAGTGTGCTTTTTAATGTTATTGTATAGTTAGTGATATGTGAGTACAGTTGTGTTTGTTTCATCCCTGATTGCGGATCCAGTTGCAATAGTTAGTGTGATGTGACCTTGGAACCAGTGCTGGAGTTACATAGGACAAGGGGAAATGCTGGATGGATGTCTATGTGGGATGACATGCAAATGGATTCGACATTGCATTGGGTGACTTGTTATATGGTAAGTATTTCAGCTTGGCCTGGCCACCATCAATACCATTTAGCTTGCACTTCTCTCTATGATGTAGATTGGATATGTGTTAGGTGTGTTGAAGTTAGATATTTGTATGTCCACGCATGGAGGGTGTCAACTTGTCATAACTTTGTGAAGTTCTGCATGGACATGTGTCCATTTTGCAGTGTGTACCTTATAGCTACTTCATCTAGATGTGTGCCACATGCTGTTAGTGCTGTGTTTGCTTTCATAAGTTGCACTTACCCATTGACTACACATACATGGCACTTGGTGATGCTATTGGTTCTCCCTGATACTCTTCAGTTCCCAGGTCCAGCGCACATGGAGTTTGTCAGACATGATCAAAATGCACTGTGCCCCAGAGCAGCCGTGGGCGGTAGTGGGAGTAGCTGCCGGGCGGTGACGTGGGAAGGGGGAGGGGCAGGGTTGGGGGTAGTAAACTATGGATTACAGAGGTTTACAGGTGAGTAAACATATAAATTAATAAAATGAATTTTGTTGCGCGCACTGCATCCCCAAATGCGATGCAGCACAAGCAACAAAATTTGTTTTATTAATTTCTATGTTTACTTACCTGTAAACCTCCGTAATCCATAGTTTACTACCCCCCCACTCTGCCCCTACCCCTCCCCACGTCACCGCCCGGCAGCTACTCCCACTACCGAACACGGCTGCCCCAGAGTTCCTGCCTTTCAGGGTTCCCCCTAATAGAGGCATAGCTATCCTGTAGAGAGTGTTTCCATTGTGCCCTTAGAATGCTTTTCACGCTGATTATATGTAATCCCATTGACTAACATTGCCTTTTCATGTGGGTGATGTGTGAGAGTCCAATACAGATTAGAAGGTGTATTTTACTTTAATGACACATCCATAAAGATGTTTATTTGATATTAAAACAAGACCTTGAATGTGTGCAATGTAAATGTGTCACATTTACAATAGCGTCTTGGTTAGAGCTGGAGTAAGAGGAACTCATGGTAGTTGTAGTCACTTCAATCTCACTTTACCAACACTTGAGAAATGGTAAACTGCATGATTACTGAACATCAGTTGTAACATGGCCGACAAGTGAGAAGGGGCAAAAGGAGTCTAGCATCTTGGCTAGAGTTGGAGTGAAAGGGTCTCTTGGTAGTTGTAGTCACTTCAATTTCATTGTACCAACACTTGAGAAATTATAAGCTGCATGACTAGTGAAGATCAGTAGTAACATGGCAGACTAGTGATAAAGGGCAAGATATGTGTGACAGAGAATAATAGGTGTGATATTTATGAGGAGGTGCTGTTGTGGAAGACAAAATAATGTACAAATCACTATCACTGACGATTGTTTGTAAATCCATCTCCATATGTATATAGTGTACCAGTGCAGTACCACTGTTTAAGCTACAAAGGGAAACCTACAGATGTATTTTTGATTATTCTTATGAAACAAACCCAGACAGGTTCCCTGTAAATGTATATGGGGCATATTATCAACGGCCAGCGATAATTATCGCTGGTCATGCTTAGCGATACATTTCTTAGCACAGGCTATCTCTGGAATTTATCGCGTTTCTCCAGGGTGATAAAAATTCCAGAGATAGCGATGTAATCGCCGTTTTGCATGGGAACATGGCAGGTTTTCCAGCGATGTTCCCTGCAAAACGGTAATAACCTTGCTGATACAACCCTTTTGGCCCAATGTCACCCATTTGGCAGTTGAGTTTCACTCATAACTGCACTGAAACCATGGAAATGTCACTATAAGCAGTCTGAAAACTTGACAGCTATGTGGTTTACTATGTCCCCCAATATTTTAAAAGGGGGACTCCATCCCCCTTAACCTGGAGTCTAGGGAGGCTCAGAGGTGTTTGTGGTGAATCTTTGTACCTTAGCACCTTGTCCATTCACATTTTGAAAAAAAAGTGTAATATATCAAGTGTTTTTTGAATCTTCAACTGACAGCGTCCTCCATCCGTGACAATGGCCCAGCAGAAAGAGATCTTTAAATCTCTTGCCTGCCCACCATTCTCCCTTGCATATCTTAAGAAGGTGCATATCCAGACCAGAAACGCATTAACAGCAAGTGACTAACTCTTTAAAACAAGCATTGTCAAAATGCAATAATTGTGGCTTGCTTATATGTTCATGGGATTCATCACTGACTTGCAGATGCATTAAGCTAGGTACACTAAATTATGCCTTCTTAGCTCATGAAGGTACCCTTTGCAGAAATGAATGAACATTAATTGTATTTCACATCTGCTTACGGGAGTCATCTTTGTTTGTGATGGAAGGGCATTTGAGTTAGGATGTTTTGGGTTGATCGCCTCATTGTGTCCAGCTCCCAGTGTTTGTGCTCTGACCCCCGAAAAAATGTAGAATTGGCTAATCCATGATTAGAATATTTAACTTACCTATAAATCCCTAGTATATGGTACTTTGTGTACACAGGGTACGTAAGTTAAATGTCACTAGTGGACTACAGCATGTATTGTGACTATGTAAAACATGACACTTGTCCTGTCACACCAGCCTAGGTGTAATTAGTTTTAAAACTGCCAATTTGACCTGGCAAAATAACCCTTTTGCCAGGTTCTAACCTTCTTTATTTTTTAATATTGATAAGTCACCCCTAAAGTAGGCCCTACATGTTCATAGGAAAAAGTGAATGGTATTTAAAAAGTAAGACATGGGTACAGAAATTTTACATGTTTGGGTAGTGAAAAAATCTCATATACTTTTTTCACTGTGGCAAGACTGACTCTCCCATAGGAAAGCTTTGGGTTACATTATAACACCTTATAAGTCTTAATTTCAGTTTGAAATTAGCTATAAAAATGATTTAAGCACTATTTCTAATAGTAATTTAAAAAACAACCTATTAGTCAAGTCAGATTTTGGATTAATAATTTGAAAAGGGCACTTTTAGAAAGTTGGCAGTTTACTGCTATGCCAAATATAATTTTCTTCCAGTGTTCAGTATTGCTTGTCTGTTAATAGCTCTCCTGTGGTGAGATGTGTATAGCTCCCAGGGTGTCAAAGGGCCTGGCTTAGGGGAGATATTTTTCCCCCTGACACGACAGCCATCAGGGCTGTGCCCAGAAACTTAAACTTCAAAAGTTACATACCCTGTCACAGGCAGATGTAGCCCACTCCAAGGCCTACAAGCTTCATTGTCCTGTTAGCCAGGCAGGCACCACTTGCAGTTAGAGAAGGGCTACTCCCAGAAACGGCTTTGAGTGACCACAAAAGAGGGTTTGCCTATTATCATAGTCACACCTCTGAGTGGGCACAGGAAGTTTTGCATAAGGAAAGAAAGGTTCTGCCATGGTGGTTTTAGGGAGCGAGGGGCAGTGTGGGCTAAGTTACAGTAGGTTACAGTAAAACACACATGAAGTGCTGCAAACATGGGTAGGGTCACTGCTGAGAACATTTACCCATTGGTTAGGGAGCAGCCAGGTGTTTTTCCCACCACAGGCTAGCACTGCGCAGTACCCTCTTTTGAACACTGCCGGACCTACAGAAGACAGAAGAAGGACTGCACCTTCTATTGTGGCCTGTGAGGAGAACTCGAAGATCTGGACCTGCTCCCACTTATACTCAGGACCAAGAAGTAGACTCCAGGGTTCACAAACTTTGCAAAAAATCCACTTTCCTGAAGAGCTCAGCTGATAAATTCTATCCTTAATCCTGCTGGTGGCTTCTACTGATGTGAGTCTGGACCTCTAAGTGATGTTCCTAAGATCCTGGGGTGAATGTATGACATTTTTCTGCATTCTGTCCATCAACAGTTCTTTTTGCCTTATATAAGTATCATAGTGTACTCCTCCTGCCTAACCCTAAAATCTAGTACGTTTTCAAGGACTGTTGCTTGGAGACTGACAGAAGACAGACATACCATGTAAATCCGAAGAAGGTGCATTGCCGCTTTGCCAAAGATTCGGCTTTCTCCCACTCCAAGCTTTTGTGCCACAGCAAATCTGTTTCAGTGGGACGTCGAAAACAAGGTATCAGGCCTCATGCAGCCCTGTCCAGCTACACCATAGAGCATTGCACCGCAGGAGGAATCCGACCTAATGAAAAGTGGCTATGGCCGAAGGTAGGAATCTTCTCCGGGCAAAAGCGCTAATAGTATCTGGCAGTGGTGGAACTTCCTTGAGCATGAATTTGGAATTTCTCCTGCTCGGTCTGGGTCCACCCCAGCACGGAGAGTACCCATGCAGATTCCACAGGTGGGTTTGTTGCCTACCGTTTGCGGGTAATTAGCCGCTTCGCTAGAAGAAGGGCCAGATCAGCCTTATGTTTTTTGGTGCTGCGACAGAGTCCTACTATGCCTACTTCCCAAGTGTAAGGAAGGATAGTCCCTGTGCAGTGTTCAAGACTTGTGGCAAATCACTCCATTAGACCGCTAGTGGGGGTCAGGACCAGATCATATGTATTTTATCTACATGTCTTCATCTGGGGTCAGGCAGTGCGGACAGGCAGCATCTGTGCAGTGAAAATAAAGGTTGATATTACTAGGAGTTAAGTAAGCCAAGTGTAAAATGTATAATTGAATCATTTTAAAGTGGGCTTTGCAGAACATTAGTGAAGGATATTGAAGAATAGTCTGCCAATCCGTGTCCGTACAGGAGTAACCAAAGTCTGTGTCCCAATGCTCTTGTAATGTTACGAGAAGAAATGCGGTGTGTGTGCATAGAGAACTTGCTAACCTGTGGGTCTGATGTCTACCCGTACCTAGTGTGTGAGTGTAGCTATTGTGTGAACAGATGTAGAGTTGTTTCTTGCCGCATCTCCCCCCAAATATGCGAGTCAGTACAGCTATAATAGAGGCGTATAATAAGACCTGATCTATAATCGAAGAAGTCACCCCCTGAAAGAGTACTGTGTAAGGCCTGGGAAAGGGGGAAAACAAAGCACTATATTGTGATACACCATCCCACTAGACCTGTTTGCTTCCTGAGGGGCTACAAGCAGCTCACACAGCTGGCCCTGTATACTTTACCCTTGAAGATAATCCATTTAGTCTTTGTGTCAAACATTTTTCTTTATTTTCATTTCTCAAAATCATTTAGTTTTTTTGTACATTTTTCCGATCTTAGTTTATACATAAAACATGATATAAATACATACTATATATACAAAACAGAACAATTTTAATCAAATATACATGATTCTTTGATCAATTTCTTTTATTTCATGTTCAAAGATAATGCCAAGAACCCTTGTGCTAAAAAACATACAAAATGCACAGAGACACATTGCTATACAGAGACAATATTTCAAAACAAAAATTGATGCCTGATACCACTATTGTACCCCCATGTATTATGAACAGCACTCTCTCCTTAACATACATACACATTCATCCACCCACTTTTTGAATTCATAATTGCCCCAACCTCTCATTATAATCACTGTCCACGGACAACGGGATAAATACTATTTTTTCAACCGTTGTGTTGTAGGTTGGAATGTTGTACACCCCAGTCTACGTACGTTTTGGTGTAAAATATATTAAAGCAACCACCTTCTTCAGAACCACCTGAGATACCAACTTTAAACTTGTGTGTCAACTAGGGGGTATCTGTAAATAACATTAAAAACAAATGAGGGCCAGCGTGATTTTTTTTTATAGTTTATCTTCCGCAATAAACTCCAGTGTTCCTCCTACACATAGAAAAGGAAGCCTGTTTAGAAGAGCTAGCCTCCTGGATGTCCAACAACTGCTTAAAACTTAATGGCAACAAAACTGAGGTAATGATAGTCGGGAAAATGCCTTCTATCTGGTCATTGGCCTGGTAGCCTGAGGCCCTGGGTCAAATCCCTTTACAGAAAAAACAGAAAACCAACAATCTGGGTGTTAGAAGGCGATCCCAGGAGAGACAGGGAGGTCACCTGACCACCGTGAGACCTACCCTCGGGGTAATGTAGCCGGGCACTGGCGGGAGACTCCTCAGAGGAAGAGTCTCGTATCTAGGATCGTACACGCGGCACCACACGACAAAGAGACACCACACAGTAGGTTCTTGGGAACAGATCCTTTATCTACTCAGCTACGTCGGATCTTTATGATCACCAAGATGGATATGTACAAATAGAGCACGGGCTCAAAGAGTCTCGGTAGGGAAAAGGGGGTAGCGGGACAGTCTTTGTGGATCCGGATCAAATGCAGGGGCGTACCCAACGCACAGCTCACAATCCTCGAGCCGGGGGGATACGCTGCGGTCCAGCCGGACCGAGGGAGTCGTTTGGAGCTGCGAGTCACTCAGCAGGGCTCAAGCACAAGTTCGGAGGTCTTACGATCTTCAGGGTAGACGCGAGTCACTCAGCAGGGCTCAAGTGTTCCAAGGTTGCAAGGGAGCCGCGACCACGTCAGCAGGGCTCTTGTCGTTCCAGAGTCGAATCTGCCTGATAGTCCCAGAGCACCCCTTGTTATAGGTCAACCCCTCTTTGATGTCCGGGATCCATGTAGGCAGGGGTCTTAGCGCCTGGGGGCCGCTCGTTGGAGTTTCCTGCCATGTTGTCCTTTGATCCTTTCAGGGCCGGGTCGGGAGGAGTCCCAGACACCCAGCAGGCGTGGAGCCAGCCCTCAGGGAGGCCGGAGGGCCGATCGAAACCCATCTCCCGAGGGGAGGCCAGAGGTGCGATGGAAACTGCTCCTCCCTCTCTCACTCCATGGGAGCGCGATATTCCCCAGCCAGGGCGGCGCCTCTAGGCCTGGGTTGTGCGGGGGCCGGGCGGCCATCGTAGGTGCATGAAGTGGGCACGCGGGCCCTGTGGTGCTGGGGAGATGGAGGGCACGGACAGGGAAGTCCAGGTCGGGTGTGTGTGGGTCCTGGCGGGCAGGACCAGCTAGGCCGTGTACTGAGGGACTGAATGAGGTGTACGGGTCAGGGGAGGTGGCTAGGGGTCAGGGATGGCCATGCCACAACGCCGGGTCTAACACTGGGGGTGTGGTTTGATCCCAAACTCTCATTTGAGAGTCAAATTAGGAAGGTTGCGGGCAAGTGTTCCCCCTGAAAGCCGGAGAGAACTACCCATCCTCTTGGGGGTTCTCTTCGCTGAGGCGGAAGAACCGGGAGAGGCCGTCAGCGTTGGCGTGGTCAGTACCAGGGCGGTGCTCTACGGTGAAATTCATCCCCTGGAGGGAGATTGACCACCGCAATAGTTTGGGGTTTTCCCCTCGCATCTGCATGAGCCATCGCAGGGGGCGATGGTCGGTTTGGACTTTGAAATGGGTGCCGAACAGATAGGGTCGTAATTTCTTGAGGGCCCAGACTACGGCGAACGCCTCGCGCTCAATGGTGCTCCATTTCTGTTCTCTGGGTAACAGCCTTCGGCTGAGGAAGGCTACGGGCTGGTCTAGGCCTTGGTCATTCATTTGTGACAGGACTGCCCCAATGCCATGCTCGGAGGCATCAGTTTGTACCACAAATTCCGTGGAGTAGTCGGGGGCCTGGAGCATGGGGGCAGTACACATGGCCGCTTTCAGGGCATCAAACACCTCCTGGCAGGTAGAGGTCCACTGCACTTTCTTGGGCTGTTTCTTGGACGTGAGTTCCGTGAGGGGACCGACAAGGCTGCCGTACCCCCGGATGAATCTCCGGTAGTAGCCGGTGAGGCCCAGAAAGGCTCGGACCTCCGTTTGGGTAGTGGGTGGTTCCCAGGCTAGGATGGCGTCGATCTTAGGCTGCAGAGGGGCGACCTGCCCGCTTCCGACTCGGCGCCCTAGGTAGACCACCGAACCTTGCCCAATCTGACACTTGCTGGCTGTGAGGCCTGCCTGGCGCAGGGCCATTAGCACCCTCCGGAGGTGCTGGAGGTGCTCACTCCATTCGGAACTGAAAACCGCGATATAGTCTAGATATGCGGCGCTGAAATTTTCTAGCCCGGCCAGGACTCTATTTACCAGTCGCTGGAAGGTGGCCGGGGCATTTTTCATCCCGAAGGGAATCACGCGAAAGCGATAGTGCCCATCTGGGGTGGAGAAGGCGGACCGCTCCTTAGCTCCTTCTGTGAGCGCAATTTGCCAGTACCCGCAGGTTAAATCGAATGTGCTGAGGAAATGAGCCGACCCGAGATGGTCAATGAGTTCATCTGCTCGGGGAATGGGGTGAGCGTCGGCTCGGGTGACTTCATTGAGTCCCCGGTAGTCCACACAGAATCGGAGTTCTGGGGCGACACCGGGGGCCGCTGCTTTCGGGACCAGTACCACGGGGCTGGCCCAGGGGCTGTCTGAGGGTTCGATCACCCCCAAGGTCAACATCTTCGAGACCTCGGCCTGAATGCAGGACCGGACTCGATCAGGGACTCGGTAGGCTCATTGCTTCACCGGCGGGCTGTCTCCGGTGTCCACGTCATGGACACACCAGTCGGTGACTTTGGGGACGAGAGAGAATAAGTCGGGGAACTGCCCTAAGAGCTGGCGGCAGTCTTCGCGTTGCTGGGAAGTGAGGGATGGAGAGAGGTTCACTCCTTCCAAGGAGCCATCCTTCTCCTTGGTACACAGGAGGTCAGGGAGGGGATCTGACTCCTCCTCGGCCCCGTCATCGGTGGCCAGCAGCAGACTCAGCTCCGTCCGCATGAAGTGGGGCTTGAGGCAGTTCATGTGAAGGACTCGAAGGGGGTCCCGAGGTGACTGGACGTCCACCAAGTACGTGACCTGGCTCTTCCGCTCAACGACATTGAAGGGCCCGGTCCATTTATCCTGGAGGGCGCAAGGTTTCACGGGGGCCATGACCCATACCTGCTGGCCCGGCTGGAACTCGACCAGAGTGGCATTCTGGTCGTACCAGCGTTTCATTTCTTCCTGGCTCGCCTCCAGGTGGCCTCGGCCATTTCTCGAAACTTCCTAGTCTGGTTTCGGAGGGTCAGAACGTATCGGAACACATCTCGGGGGGGGCCTTGGGGCACCGCCTCCCACCCTTCCTTGACCAAGCTGAGGGCCCCCCAGACGGGGTGCCCGTAGAGTAACTCAAAGGGGCTGAACCCCAAGGATTTCTGGGGAACTTCCCGGTAGGCGAACAAAAGGCAGGGGAGCAGGACGTCCCACTTGCGCCGGAGGGGCTCTTCTAGGCCCACGATCATCCCCTTCAGAGTCCGGTTAAACCGCTCTACTAGGCCATTTCCTTGGGGGTGGTACGGTGTGGTGAATTTATAGGACACTCCACATTGTTGCCACAGGGACGTCATGTATTTAGAGATAAAGTTTGTCCCGCGGTCGCTTACGACCTCGCGGGGAAAACCCACACGGGAAAAGATCCCCATCAACGCCCGGCCCACCACGGGGGCGGTGATGGTGTGTAGTGGAATGGCCTCTGGGTATCGGGTGGCATGGTCCACTAGGACGAGGATGAAGCGGTGACCTTGTGAGGTTGGGGGGGTCCAGGGGCCCCACGATGTCGATCCCGACCCGTTCGAATGGGGTATTGACGACAGGGAAGGGTTGGAGGGGAGCCTTGCGCTTTCCTCCACTTTTCCCACTAGCCTGGCACGTGGGACAGGACTTGCAGTGGGTTTCTACATCTTTTTTCATTTTCGGCCAGTAAAAGTGAGTCACTAGGCGACTGTAGGTTTTGTCTTGGCCCAAGTGGCCTGCGAGGGGGACATCGTGGGCCAAGCCCAGAAGGAAGTCTCGGAAGCGTAGGGGTACCACCAGCACCCGGGCTGATCCTAGCTCCACCGACTTCTGCTCGCTGTACAAAAGGTCATTTTCCCAATATAGCCGGTGTGTTCCAGACTGGTCGCCCGTGGCTTGGGCCTCTGCTTGCTGCCGGGGTCCGACTAGGGAGGGACAGGTAGCTTGCTCCTGGCAGAACTCCTCTCGGGAGGGGCCCCCCTCGTGGCGCCACTGGGCCAACTCAGGCAGAACGCCTAACTCTGCGATCTGTGCGGGGTCGGACGGTAGGGGTTCGTCGCTGGCGACAGATTCTCCACATGGGGAGATGTGGGGGACCTCGGCTGGGACAATCCTGTCCTCGTTGGCAGGTGCGTCCTCGACTTGCCCAAGGGGGGGCAGTCGGGCCGCCATAGATCGGGTGGTGGCACACACCCACTCGGGGAGACCCATCATCCCTAGGTGGGCCTTGCGCTCGACTTGCTGCCTGGGGGAACTTTCCAGGTTGTTCCCCAGGAGACAGTCGACCGGCTGGGAGGTTCGTACTACTACTTTCAATTTACCGACCACTCCGCCCCATTCAAAAGGCACCAGGGCTACCTTACAGAGACTCTCAGTGTTGTCAGCTGCAATTACAGGGCAAAATATATTGGGGAGAATCTGGTCTTCGTGGACTAAGTGGCTGAGGACACCGGTGATGCTCGCCCCGGTGTCACGAAGGGCCTCTACCTGTTGGCCATTGATCGTCACTAGTTGCCCGTATTTCTTCGTGTTGGAGGGCAGGAGGCTCCCCGGGACCATTTCTCTGTCTCCTAATGATACCAAGGCCATGGCGGCGGGTTCCCATTCTACGGTCTCCTCAATCTCCTCCCCTAGGGCTACATTGGCTATCTGTCTGGCTGGAGGGGCTGTAGTGGGGACGCGCAGGGCCATGGGGCATTCGGGGTCATTGGCGTAATGCCCGGGCTTCTGGCAACGGAAACAAGTGATGGTCACCCGGTGCCACCGTCTCACGGGTGGACCGGATACAGCTGGTGGGGATGCCGGGAAGTGCGGAGGTTGGCTTTTCGGAGGACTGGACTGGGATTCCCTCTGCCCTTCCTGGTCCCCCCCCCCTCTCTGGCGGGGTGGTCCCTGACTGGCTCGGAGGTATTCTCCTACAGGGCCGCGGGAGACCCGGGTGTTGGTACAGCGATCCGCCTCGACAGCCAGCTTCCTCGGATCCGTGAGTTTGCTGTCGAGCAGATGCTGGTGTAGCTCCACAAAGCAGTTCGCCGCCAGGTGTTCCCATATAATAAGGTCGGTTAGTTCGTCCAGGGTGGTTACTTTGCTGCCCTTAATCCACCCGTCGAATGCACGGCTGAAAAAGTTCACATACTCCACCCACGTGGTGCCGGGGATCTTCTTGCAGTCCCGGAACCGCTGGCGGTACATCTCCGGGGTGAGGCCGTACCTTGTGAGGAGGGCCTCCTTCATGTGGCTGTAGGAGGTCTGCATGGAGGATGGTAAGTCGAGCAGGGTGTCTCTCCCCTCGCTCAAAAATCGGCCCCACAACCCGGCCCCCCAATCTTTCTGCGGGACTCGGTGGGAGGTCATGGCGACCTCGTAGGCCTTGAACCATTGTTGGATGTCATCGTTTTTGTAATATTCCTTGACCACATCTTTGGGGATGTGGACCTTCTGTTCCGCCGGTGGTGGCGCCCCCCGGTTCTCCGAGGATCGAGCTTCGTCGCTCCTTGCCTTGAGCTCGATTTCTTTCAAGCTGTGTTCGTGCTCCAGTTGAAGTCTTTGTCCTTCGTGCTCTCGTTGGAGTTTCTTCTCTTCCAGTTCGCCTTGTACTCGCATCTGTTCCACTGCTAGCTTCTTCTCAGCTAATTTCAACTCGCCCTCAATTTTCAGTTTGGCCAGTTTGAGTTCGTGATTACGACTTCTCTCTCTGTCTGCGAGTTCTTCCGGGGACAGACCCCCGTCTGGTACGAAGCTTCGTACCTAGTTGCTGCTGCTTTCTCTTGGGGAGAGTCCAGCTTCGTCGTGGAGCTCCACCGCTCCTTCTGGGCGGGGGGCTCTGGATTCCACCTAAGCTTTCAGTGCCTTCTGCATATCTTCTTTGGTGTTGAGATCAGTGGTAGCGATTTTTAGTTCTTTGCAGAATTGCTTCAGTTCTTTGTGCGTGTACTCTTCCAGTTGTTCCGCCTGGAACACAGCAATCGTGTTGGTTTCTGTGAAACTCATGGCGTTTTCTTCTGCCGTCTTTGCCGGTAGTGCGTCAGCCGCTTACGGTACGATCTCTAGATGATGGGCCCGAATCCCGTCGCTTGCCACCAATGTTAGAAGGCAATTCCAGGAGAGACAGGGAGGTCACCTGACCACCTTGAGGCCTACCCTCGGGGTAATGTAGCCGGGCACTGGCGGGAGACTCCTCAGAGGAAGAGTCTCGTATCTAGGATCGTACACACGGGCACCACACGACAAAGAGACACCACACAGTAGGTTCTTGGGAACAGATCCTTTATCTACTCAGCTACGTCGGATCTTTATGATCACCAAGATGGATATGTACAAATAGAGCACGGGCTCAAAGAGTCTCGGTAGGGAAAAGGGGGTAGCGGGACAGTCTTTGTGGATCCGGATCAAATGCAGGGGCGTACCCAACGCACAGCTCACAATCCTCGAGCCGGGGGGATACGCTGCGGTCCAGCCGGACCAAGGGAGTCGTTCGGAGCCGCGAGTCACTCAGCAGGGCTCAAGCACAAGTTCGGAGGTCTTACGATCTTCAGGGGAGCCGCGAGTCACTCAGCAGGGCTCAAGCACAAGTTCGGAGGTCTTACGATCTTCAGGGGAGCCGCGAGTCACTCAGCAGGGCTCAAGCACGAGTTCGGAGGTCTTACGATCTTCAGGGGAGCCGCGAGTCACTCAGCAGGGCTCAGGTGTTCCAAGGTTGCAAGGGAGCCGCGACCACGTCAGCAGGGCTCTCGTCGTTCCAGAGTCGAATCTGCCTGATAGTCCCAGAGCACCCCTTGTTATAGGTCAACCCCTCTTTGATGTCCGGGGTCCGTGTAGGCAGGGGTCTTAGCGCCTGGGGGCCGCTCGTTGGTGTTTCCTGCCATGTTGTCCTTTGATCCTTTCAGGGCCGGGTCGGGAAGAGTCCCAGACACCCAGCAGGCATGGAGCCAGCCCTCAGGGAGGCCGGAGTGTTAAAAGGTAGAGGCAGTCGCAGTCGATAACCTTCTAAGTATTGCCCGGCGGTAATCGCCTCTTATACCATCCGATAATTAACCAACAAAGAGACAGGCGCCGGAGACTGGAAGGCAGGAAACAAAGTTTTATTCCGTCGGAGAAGAACACATCAGATCAGACAGCAAGGTATCGTCACGAGGTGCTCTAACTGCATCTCTGAGGCCTAGCCTCTTATACACAGGTTTATGACTTTATTGCAGGTTTATCATACATGGCACATTCTTGAGATCGCTTTGATACATGAAAGAACATCCTCAGAATCCCCACTTCAAGCTCGTTCCCACACATATCTACAGTGGAAGTCCCCACCCCACCCACAGTAGGAGATGGCTATCACACAGCTGGACATTCCGCCAATTCCCGGGGGTGTGTGCGACTGGTCGGGTCTCAGGGGGTGGGGGGCCTTGATCTACTGTAATCCCTTTGATGTGGGGTGTTTCCCTTACAGTAGGGGCAATAAACTGCATCCACAGGGCTAGGTGATGGCCTGGGATCGGCCCGGACAATCGGGCGAAGAGGAAGGGGGTTATCAAAGAGATGTATGACCATGTATGGGATGTCGGTCAGGCGTGGGATGTGGTTCCATGGCAGGGTCGCGCAGAAGGAGAGGGTTTATGGCCCGTGTATGAGAGAGCGGGGGTGGTCAGCATGTTGGGGGATGTTCGCAGCGCTAGGGGGACGCGTTGGCGATCGACAATGAGCAGGGAGAGAGGCAATGGTGCCTAAAATGGCTGCCGTGTGTTTTTGCGTGTGGTGCTGGGGAAAGACAAGATGGCGCAGATAATGTTCAGATACGAACTAAATTTCCAGAGTCCTCCCTTTTAACATATCTCGCCAGCTTGCTTAGTTCGGATCTATCCCCATAATATTACGCATTTCTACTTCATACAAAGCTTTCATACGTTCGGCTTCAAAGTCCAGAGTCTTAGGACAGATACAGTTTGTAAAAAGTGAACACAGAGGTGGCAAGCATTGAATACCCAGGCAGCAACCACATAGTATCACGATTGGTATCAGGATAAACGTAAACAACCTCCACCCCCAACTTTTAATAGTGTCCCAAAACCAACTCCCAAGCGACCATCCTTCTTGCTCCTGATGAACCTCTGCGGAAAGTCTGTGGAGGTGTTCAATCGCCTTGTAGACTGAGGGTGAGTTATCCGGTACGTAGGTACAACAGCTGGACCCAATGATGCGGCATGCTCCTCCACGATCGGCCAGAACTACGTCTAGAACGAGGCGGTTCTGAAGAGCTACCAGGCGGACGGCCTGAAGCTCAGCGGTGTTGTTGGTGAGGATGCCGGCTGTAATGTTCATTGTTGTTTCGACTGCCTGGGTTAAGTGGCGGATGGCACGGCTGTTTGCCATTGGGCCCCAAAGTGGAACAAGTCCTTTTACTGCGTCCATGAACTGTGCTCCGGTGGAGTCGGCTTGCACAATGTCTTTGGCGCGTTTCTGTCGGTGATGGTTTGCTGGAGCCACATATGTCGGAGGAAGGACAAAAGCGATGTAGCAGGTGCCTCCCCAACCTTTCGGAAGCCAGGTGTAGGCCTTAGTACCACAGACGAAGTACATATTTGGGGAGGTAACAAAGGAGGGTGGATCAACTGAGTCCAATGTTCGGGTGATGAGGCAGGAGCTGTGGCCCACCAGCTGCGCCCCCAGGCCTTCGAGGCACACAAGTCCAGTGATGTTGATGACGGATAGGGCCACTGTTAGGGTGGCGGCCGTTCGTTTCCGGAGGTAAGAGAAGGTGGGTCTGGCTGGGTTGTTGAACACCTGCATTTCAACTCGTTCTTTGGCAGGGATGTCCATGTGAAAGGAAGTGTTTGATCTTAGAGGACAGAAGGGGGCAGAAGTTTTTCCAGTTTTGTTCAGCCAGAACCCATGGTAGAAGTGTGACACAGTTTTACCGGAAGTGGCATTGTCCTTGTAGCTTTCTTGCAGGAGGATTAGCCAGGCGAGGCAGGAACCATGGACAGAAAAAGGTGAAGGGATGAAAGGGATAGAGTGTCCAGTGGCATGTGGTAGCAATCCACAGATCCAGCAATTAGTGGCATTGGCGGCAAGATTGTGTTGGTGGAGCAACTGCACAAAAGAGTTATTCCAGAACTCCTTACGCCTTTCTCGGAGTTGGGGTGAAAGTGAGATCAGATGGTGTTCTTTCATGGTGGTAGGTTGAACGGTGGTCAGCAATGTCTTATGAGCGGGTGCGCTCTCCTCCATGATCCAGAAGGTGACCATGAGGAGAAGGCAAAAGAGAAGGGTAATAAAAAGTGCAATAGTCTTTGAGCTGTGCATTTTGTCAGTCTTTGGGTTTTTGTAGTGGATCTTCGGACGTCCGGTTGCTTCCATCATCTTCATGTCGGGTGCTTCCATCATCTTCAAGGGACTCGGTAGCGGGCAGAACCACAGACTTTGTTTAATTTCTCTTCTGGAGGCCTTTGGGGTGATTAGGCTGCCGTTTTGAGATTTCGACTTAGTTCGTGGTCTGCTTAGCCGAGGTTTCCTCCTTTCGTCGCAGGTTATACCCTTCCTTGGATGGCACAGTGGGATCGGGATATTTCATTAATTCAAGTGTCTCTGTATCCGGGTAGCAGCTCAGGGATGGTCGGTCTTTGTCCAGGGGTTCCTCTTGGGCGGTGATGTTGTCGGTTGTCGTCAGGGTCGGTGATATCTTCTTACAATGATGTGCGTGCAGCCAATTACGCTTCCCCTCCACTCGAAGAGCTGTTCGGGTGGTGATTAGGACTTGCAGGGGGCCCGTCCAGCGGGGCTCCAGACTCTTGGTGCGCTGGAAGTTACACACTAAGACAAAGTCACCGGGTTGGATGTCGTGCCCGGGGCCCCTGGAAGCATCGGGAATGGCTTGCAGCACCTGCTGATGGATAACAGACAACGTTTTAGTTAGGTTGTACAAATAGTCAGACATGAGGGCGTCCGGGACGTCGTGGATGGATGTCGGTTTTGGTGCGGTCCAAAGGTTCATGGGCCGCCCGAAGACAACCTCGTAGGGGGTTAAGTGGTGTTTGGTAGGAGTGGAACGCATTGATAGCAATGCTAGCGGGAGGGCGTCTGGCCATTTCAGTCCTGTGGTGGCAACTATTTTGGCTATTTTGAGCTTCAATATGGCATTATGTCGCTCAACCAAGCCTGCAGATTGGGGGTGGAAGACCGCATGGAACTTTTGTTTTACACCCAACCCCTTTAGGATGAGTTGGATAACTTCGGCTATGAAGTGGGGGCCGTTGTCGCTCCACAGAATTCGACAAAGGCCGTAACGGGGGAAGAATTCTTTCAGCAATACTTTTGCGGTAGTCATAGCAGTGTTGTCGCGGGTTGGGTAGGCTTCCACCCACTTGCTGAAGGCACACACAACGACAAGTACGTACTTCAAACCTTGGCACCTTTCTAATTGGATGTAGTCCATTTGTAGGACTTCAAAGGGGTGATTAGGAACCCCAAACCCTCCCCGGGGTACAGCAGTTCCTTTCCCAGGGTTGTGTTGGAGGCATACCAGGCATTGTTGGACCAGACGTTTGGCTGAGTCTGGGATCTTGTCATTGTGCCAAACTTTGGAGATGAGTTCGATCATGGGGGCAGACCCTATGTGTGCGGGGGAGTGTGCCATGGTCAGCATGGGGATCAAGTATGAGTCAGGTAGCAACCATTTGTTCGAGTCTTTAGTTCGCCAGCAACCGTCATCGTCCTTCAATCCCTCCCGTGCCCATTCAGTCAATTCGTGTGGTGAGCTGGCTAATTGGATGTCCCTAATCGTTTCTCTAGCATCCTTCCACTTCTCAGTTTGTGACCTGGTCACATACATGCGGGTCGTGGACCTATTCTCGGCTGTGGTTCGGGCAGTAATGTCAGCCAGAGCATTTCCCTGTCCTATAATGTCTGTCACCTTCTTGTGTGCCTGGCATTTGATCACAGCTAGCCGTGTGGGGAGGAGGACTGCCTCGGTCAAAGTGGAGACTAGATCTCCATGTAAGATGGGTGTGCCATGTGAAGTCAGGAATCCCCTCTCTTTCCATAGGAGCCCAAAGTGGTGAACTACCCCGAAGGCATACTGGCTGTCAGTGTAAATGTTTGCGGTTGTCCCCGCTGCTAGGATGCATGCTCGGGTGAGAGCAATCAGTTCAGCCGCCTGTGCGGATCGCTATGTGATGCGGGCTGTCTCAACAACTGTTCGGGCCGTGGTAACTGCATAGGCGGCTGAGGTGGTGCCATCGGGGAGCTTGACGCATGAGCCATCTACCCACCGTTCTCCGTCAGGGTCCGGGAAGGCAGTATCTCGGAGGTCAACCCTACTCTTGGTCTGTTCGTCGGTGAGGGTCACGCAGTCATGTATAGAGGACGCATTGGGGTCAGTGTCAGGGAGAGGTAGTAGAGTAGCTGGATTCAGAGTGGTGCATCGTTTCAATGTGATGTGGGGTGCAAGCAGAGTCAGTTCATAACCAGTCAGTCGTGCGCTAGTCAGGTGCTGAGTCTTGGTCTGGTTCAGGAGGGTGTCAACCGCATGGGGTACTAACACAGTGAGGGGGTTCGAGAGCATGATCCCCTCACTTTGCCGGATAGAGACAGCAGCGGCGGCTACTGCTCGAAGGCAGGCGGGCAAAGCTCTGGCTACAGGGTCAAGAGTGGCAGAGAAGTAGGCACAAGGGCGTTGTTTAGGACCTATGGACTGGGTTAGAACAGACAACGCGCACCCCTCCCTTTAGTGGGTGAAGAGGGAGAAAGGTTTAGTGTAGTCTGGGGTTCCTAGGACTGGTGCTGAACAAAGGGCATCTCGCAATTCTTTGAAGGAGGACTGGCATTCGGGTGTCCAGGGGAGGGGGAAGGGGACGTCTTTAGCCAGCAGGGAAAGCAGAGGTTTTACAATGAGGTTGAAGTTTGGCAACCACTGTCGACAGAAGGAGGTGAGACCAACCAGGGACCGCACTTGCTTCTGAGTTTTGGGGACAGGGGTTTCTAAGATGGTCTGAATTCGGTCAGGTGTAAGTTTCCTCCCGTCTTTGGATAGGAGGTGGCCTAGGTATGTCACTTGAGGTTGGCAGAATTGTAACTTCTTCCTGGAGACCTTGTGACCGTTCTCCGCAAGGAAGTGGAGGAGGTGAATGGTGGCTGTAATTGCAAGTGGAGTGGTGTCGGCCGCCAGAAGAATGTCATCGACGTACTGTATTAACACCACTCCATCTGGTAGTTGGACTGCATCTAGTTGCCTCTTGAGGGCTTGGCTATAGATGCTGGGGCTCTCAGTGTAGCCTTGGGGTGCCCTACAGAATCTGTATGAACGGGCTTTTAGGGTGAAGCCGAACAGGTAGCGGCTGTCTGGGTGGATGGGGATGGAAAAGAATGCGTTCTTGAGATCAATAACGGTAAAGGTGGTGGCAGTGGACGGAATCAGGGTGAGGATGGTGGTGATGTCCGAGACCACGGGGTACTGGGGTATGACTACTTTGTTAACCTCTCGCAAGTCAACAATGAAGCGGTATGCTTTCTCGTCTCCCTCGCCTTGCTTCTTTACAATAGGTAGGATAGGGCTGTTGCAAACATTACTGACTAATTCTTCTACCACTCCTGCATCGACTAGGGACTGGATGATTTCCACCAATGACTTCTCGCCTTCGGGCGATATCCGATACTGTGAAAGCTTTGGGAGCACTGCGTCCGGTCGGACGGTTATGTGTACAGGGTCGATCACCATGCGCCCTACATCTGAGTCGGTTTTAGCCCATAGATGTGAGGGTAACGTGTCGAGTAGGGACAGGTCAGCATCGGTTATAGAGAACGTACGTCGTGTGAGACAAGGCCTGAACAGATCGGGGTTATCGTGCAGGATGACTCGAACTCCGTCTGGGGAACATCTGATGGTAGCTCGGAAATGTTTTAGCAAATCAAGTCCCATGATAGCATCGGGGGTGTTGGAGGAGAGCAGGAATGTCGTATCAGTGGTGTTACCTTCTAAGTCAAAGGAGATTGGTGCTGACAAGGGGTTAGTGGAGGGCGTTCCATCAAAGCCTATTGAGGTTACGTGTGAGCCAGACAAGGGTGCCCTAGGAATCAGTCGTTTAGATAACGCACTACGTGTCGCCCCAGTATCTACCAAAAATGGAGACTTTGTGCCCAAGACCTTAGCAGTGACGTAAGGACCTTGCTGGTCAACACGGAGTTCGACTGGATCCCTCCCTTGCCCCTGGCGGTCCTATGCAAAGTCATGGGTGTTCTCGTAGTCGGACTGCTGGCACTGGTTCTGTCGGGGGCGGTCAAAGGTGTTTGGTCTGCCTGGCCTGTCGTTTGTGGCGTCGTTCGTGTACCCTCGTCCCTGTCCTCTACTTCTGGGGTCATGTGCTATGTCTCTGGTGTCTCTATTTCTGTTAATTTCCAGAAGGACCGGGCACTGAGATTTCCAGTGTCCGAACCCTCTACAGAACGCACATTGGTTCCCGTCTAAGTCTCTTCGTCCAGCGTAGGGTGCAGGTGTATGGTCTCTAGGGGGTAGCTTTCTAGGAGCGGTCTGTTGGTAATTTCCTTTGGGAGGCTCCCTTCCTATGGTCACCCCTTGTAACTGAGCTATCATTACTCTTTCCTTCAGTTCCTTTTTCTTTCTTTCGGACGCCCTATCGCTCTCATTCTTTTGGTGTTCGTAGTATTGGGCCATCTGAAGGATAGCTGCGGGTTTGGAGGCTGCCCAACTACTTTCGCTGGTCTGTAGCTGCTGGGAGACTTCTTGTGACAGACCCTTCACGTAATTCTGGACAAAGAGGTGGTGTCCGGTTACAGTGGTCATGTCCTGGCCACTATAATCGGAAAACACTGTCTCGAATCGAGAGAAGTATTCAGACACATCCTCCTGGGGTTTCTGGCGACAAGCCGTCACTATCGACCAGTCTACCTTTCTTTCTGGGATTAGAGTCTTCAATTTCTGTACAATCTTGTCTGGGAGCTCCAATATGGCTTTTGGGGGTTTTTGTCCCGGTTCTCGCTGTTTATCTATGGTATCGAGTTGTACCCAGGTATATCCGAACGGCTCAGCGTGGTCGACTTTCCGGATTTGCTTCCACACATCAGCCGGCAGACATAACCCGAAGAACAAGTCGATATCTGCTAAGGTCATTATTGTTGAACCTAAGGCTGTACCTAGTTCGGTGTAGAAGGCAGTTGGGTTCTTTCTTAAGTCGGGTAGGGTTTTTCTAAAGGTCAAAATGTCTTGTCGGTCCCATGGCTGGTAGACCCAGTTATATACAACCCTTCCTTTCGCATCTTGGTGGTTGATGTCGTCGTGTGTTCCCTGACCTCGTGGGGGGACCCAGTAGGGGGCGGCTTCTTTGATGGGCATCATGGTATCAGCCCTTCCTGCCTGGGGTTCAGTCGCTATGGGGGTCTCTGCTTTGGTTGTCTGTCTGTGTTCGTTAAGATGCCGGGAGACCTCGAGTGTACGAGTTAAGAGGTCCGTCACATCGCCCTCTCCTCCTTCCCCAATGTCTACCTTCCTATATAGGGTCGCTAAGCCTTCTGGACCTTTATCGTGGTACCTATCCTCATATGTATTCAGGGCGTGATAACAAAGTCGTACGACGAAGTGTCGTCTGTGGTTGTCGGCATACGAGTTATACATGTCTGTTATATACTCCTCCCTTTCCTTTCGCTCTACTAGTGTCCTTACTATCTTATCGATTCCGGCTCGTTCATCCTTTGTTAGTCGATTCACTCTGGCGGAATCTTTCTTTCTCATTTCAGGGTCATCTAACGTTATTGCTAACGTTGTGTTCAGCACAAGAGGCTCGGCTGGCGCGGAGGCCGTGAGGACCGAGGCCCTGGTACTGCTTTCACTTACGTTTGGGGGTTGTGGGTGCTGTACTACAGGTTGGAAGGGGGCGTATGGAGTGGGCATGTAGATGATCGGGGGACCTAATAGTAATTCGTCATTTGTTTGTTGCCTGGAAGGTAACTCAGGGTAGAGCGCAGAGGAGGTCCTAACAGGGCACTGGCCTGATGTTTCAGACTCTTGTTTTAGTTTAGCTTCCTTTCTCTCCTTTATCTCTTCCTCTAACTTTCTAGCGGCAAGGTGAGCTGCCTTTCGTAATTCCCTTTCTGCTTTTACTTCTTCCCTCTTTTTCCGTTGCGTTGCTTCTTTGCGCCACATGCCGATACTGTCAAGCATAGTAGGCGTTGTTTTATTACTACGTAGAGCTATTTCTAGTGTTTCTATTTTGTGATCATCGAAGGATCCCATCAATGGCCACTGACTCTCAGGGTCCCCATTTGTATATTTATGCCATAGCTTGCTATAAGCTACGGCGACTAGTCCATATTTAGTGAACATGTCCTTATTAGGGGTGCCTTCCAGTGGAGCCGGATGGTTCACCTCTAATAAGCGGTCCGGGCAGAACCAACTACCAATCAGTGGGGAGAAGACAGGCATGACGGGTTACAACGGGGACAAAAGTCTGCACTACCTATCTTTTCACTGCTTGCAAAGACTAGACAGAATATCTCTGTTCCTTGTTATTTGCAAGCAGAGAATACCTCCAAAGAACCAATATCGAACAACTAGTGTTCGAACAATCAATCAATCAATGGGGAGATAAAAATAGGCACGACGGGTTACAATGGGGACAAAAGTCTGCGTTACCTACCCTTCACTATTTGCAAAGACTAGACAGAATATTTCTATTCTACGTTATTTGCAAACAGAGAATATCTCAAAGAGCACTATTCTTCAAAACAATCAATGTTCGGACAATCAATCAGTGGGGAGATAAAAATAGGCACGACGGGTTACAATGGGGACAAAAGTCTGCGTTACCTACCCTTCACTATCTGCAAAGGAAGAGAGAGTATTTCTACTTTTCTCCGTTTGTAGACAGTGAATATCTCAAAGAGAACAATCAATAAGCAATACTAGTATTTTCAATCAATCAATCAATCGTTTCGCAATTTGTCGTGTTTCACGACCTTACCCGGACCGCATGGACAGTTTCTCGTCTTCCGCCTCCAGCGCCCGATCGTCCTCTACTCTCCGTATTTGCCGCGGCACTCCTGATGGTTCCCAGTCAGGACCGTAGATCACTCGAGAGAGGTCTGTTCGGAACCAGTGAAGTTCGGATGATCGGCTGCCAGACGAGGGTCTATCAGGCAGGGGCTCTCCCGATTGCTGCAGTCGTTCACTCTGTCGTTGGGACCTCTCTCACTGGATCCACGTGTCGCTGATGGGCCCCACGCTTGGGACGCCAATTGTTAAAAGGTAGAGGCAGTCGCAGTCGATAACCTTCTAAGTATTGCCCGCCGGTAATCGCCTCTTATACCATCCGATAATTAACCAACAAAGAGACAGGCGCCGGAGACTGGAAGGCAGGAAACAAAGTTTTATTCCGTCGGAGAAGAACACATCAGATCAGACAGCAAGGTATCGTCACGAGGTGCTCTAACTGCATCTCTGAGGCCTGGCCTCCTATACACAGGTTTATGACTTTATTGCAGGTTTATCATACATGGCACATTCTTGAGATCGCTTTGATACATGAAAGAACATCCTCAGAATCCCCACTTCAAGCTCGTTCCCACACATATCTACAGTGGAAGTCCCCACCCCACCCACAGTAGGAGATGGCTATCAAACAGCTGGACATTCCGCCAATTCCCGGGGGTGTGTGCGACTGGTCGGGTCTCAGGGGGTGGGGGGCCTTGATCTACTGTAATCCCTGTGATGTGGGGTGTTTCCCTTACAGTAGGGGCAATAAACTGCATCCGCAGGGCTAGGTGATGGCCTGGGATCGGCCCGGACAATCGGGCGAAGAGGAAGGGGGTTATCAAAGAGATGTATGACCATGTATGGGATGTCGGTCAGGCGTGGGATGTGGTTCCATGGCAGGGTCGCGCAGAAAGAGAGGGTTTATGGCCCGTGTATGAGAGAGCGGGGGTGGTCAGCATGTTGGGGGATGTTCGCAGCGCTAGGGGGACGCGTTGGCGATCGACAATGAGCAGGGAGAGAGGCCATGGTGCCTAAAATGGCTGCCGTGTGTTTTTGCGTGTTGTGCTGGGGAAAGACAAGATGGCGCAGATAATGTTCAGATACGAACTAAATTTCCACAGGAGGGCCATTCGAAACCCATCTCCCGAGGCGAGGCCAGAGGTGCGATGGAAACTGCTCTTCCCTCTCTCACTCCATGGGAGCGCGATGTTCCCCAGCCGGGGCGGCGCCTCTAGGCCTGGGTTGTGCGGGGGCCGGCTGGCCATCGTAGGTGCATGAAGTGGGCACGCAGGCCCTGTGGTGCTGGGGAGATGGAGGGCACGGACAGGGAAGTCCGGGTCGGGTGTGTGTGGGTCCTGGCGGGCAGGACCGGCTAGGCCGTGTACTGAGGGACTGAATGAGGTGTACGGGTCAGGGGAGGTGGCTAGGGGTCAGGGATGGCCATGCCACAACGCCGGGTCTAACACTGGGGGTGGGGTTTGATCCCAAACTCCAATTTGAGAGTCAAATTAGGAAGGTTGCGGGCAAGTGTTTCGGGACCCTTAAAGTCCTAAGGAAGCTCCTGGATCTACTGCCTATAACGGCCAGAAAAACAGTTGTTCATGCCTTAGTCACATCCCAAATAGACTACTGTAACATCCTCTACTTAGGAGCCACTAAAAGAAGTCTATCTAACCTCCAACGCACCCATCAAAATGCAGCTGCACCCTTGGTCCTTAAACTCCTGAGAGGAGCATCTACCTCTAAAGCTGTGACTTCTCTCCACTGGTTGCCAGTAGAAAAGAGGATTACCTATATGGCCATGTGTTATTGCCCCAGAATATTGTGGAACAAAGGCCCCAGCTACTTGCAATCTATGATAACATCCTACACACCTTCACGTAATTTAAGATCTGTAGGGGCTCACCTGGTCAAGGTGCCTAGAGTGCAGAGGGCCAGATGAGAGCCCAGTCCTTTAGCTTTCTAGCGGCCAAAAGGTGGGAAACCTTGCAGCTAAATCTGAGATCAGAACCAATGGAAAGGATTTGCCAAAAGGAACTCATAACCTGGCTTTTCTGTACTTAAATAGGGACTGTTTAGCCGACCTCATTCTAGGGTCCTGTTTATCTTAAATTCAGGCTTAGTACCATCTCCTCTTTCATCCCTTTCTCTATTCGGGGTTAGAATCCTAGCATGGGGACACACCGTTTAGTGTAACCAGGCGCTTTATAAATAGTAAAAACCAGTGAACAAAAGAACCTTTAGCAGTGAGTAAGAACATCCCACAACCGTGCTTTTGAGGGTTAAAATATCAAGTTTATCTCCCAACAGCACGCCTTTTGTCCCTATGAGCATGCTGTCTTTGCATTTGTGGAGTATAGTCTCAGTTGGCCTTATTTTACCCTTACCCCGCGTGTGCGGGGATAGGGCAAAAAAATATTGTGCAGAGCTGTTTTGGAGAGGTATGTGTATGTACATTACCTCATATGTTTTGGACTTTCCTACTAGTGACAGAGCTCTGCCTTAAGGTCTGAGGAAGAGGCGGGGCCTTGAATGATATATATTCATTTTTTCTCCGGAAACTACGAATGCAATATATATAATTTTGTTTTATATTAACACGGCTAACAGTGTGGTGGCAACAGATACTATCTATGCACACAGGAAAGGCCTCCAAATGTACTCTACCTTGATAGTTATCTGTTTCTTGTAACTTTGTTCTAAATGTTCAGAGGTTAATGTCCAGAACAATTTGATTTCTTCTGTCAAATTTACTACTTGTATCCAACGTCCAAGGCATATTGTATCATGTATTCCTGAGAGAAATGTCAAATCCGTTGTTAGAACAACCTTACAGCGTCCTGTCCTACAAGGTGTAATACGAGATCTTTCAACTTTAGACTCTGGCGAGCCCCAGGACATACAGGGCTGGAGCGCTGTGTTGGAGTTCACATTAGTGTGTACTCGCGTGGTATATTTGTTGATGTCAACACGGACATGGCAGGTGACTAATGCCAATACACTAGCTCTAACTGCAATACAACCCATTCACCAGCCTAACCTTATCTCATCGCGCGTGGTAACCTCCAAGCTAATGACAAACAGCCTACGGTGTAGTTGTTTGCCTTAAAAACATGCCGGGTATGTGTGAATCGGAGACATACCCGAAAGGCTGTCCTTGCTTGAGATAAAGCCTATATGTTGTGAGACCTTACATCATAATATCGGCTGTCTGTCCCAGGTGCGCAACGCCCATTGGACTCAAATGGCTTCAGCCCCTCCCCCCCGTCGTGTGTGGCAGCCCGGGATGAGACTACTTCCCGGGCACACACACAGCCGCACCTGAGTAATTCACAGGTCTTTAAAAGACCTTTTGCTTGTTAATGAGGCTTTGATGGTTTTCACCCCTACATAGAGCCCCTGCAGCTCCACTCTGCCTTTTGCTTGAAGAATCAGCCACCCCCGAAAATATTTTCTTAGCCCCCCCCCTCCCCCAAAATTTGACTCTAGTTGCGCCTCTGGGACTCAGTCCTGCAACGGCATGTGTCTCAAACGGATCTCATGGCGGATCGGAATAACTTGCACCTGCGCTGGCAAGATTTAAAAAGCAGGCCTACATGCTGGTTGGTTCGAAGCGTTTGCATATGATGACGGACATACCATTTTCTATAAAGTATTAGAACTGTAAGCCGGCCAATTTGTAATGGATAATCTTACAAAGTGCATAACATACTGACTATATTGAAACAAAGTAACAGCTCTCTAGCTGGGAATGAGCTTGATAGCGATAAGAGCCACCGGGCACGGCGTGGTGTATATTCCCTAGATGTGAATATGCATGAGCTACAAATGGCTGAACCTTGAAGAGTTCATATCTATGTGGAATTACATAGCACGAGGAGCGGCCGGCCGTAATAAGATTCCCCCTGATGTGCTCCTCAAATTGTTTATAGTGCTGATCAGCTGACTACACTTAGGGAAAAATACTCGAGGACATGTACTCAGTCTATGCCATCATTAGGGATGAATCTATATCTGGCAAAATTCCCTGATTCTGATACACGCCTGTGTGGTGTGCATCACTATCCTGTACACCCTGAAAATGGGGCATTCATAATACATGTTAATCATAGATGGAATGAGGGAAGAAATACATGAGCAAAGGATGTAGATGCAGAGAACCTGCTAGACTACCTATTGGGTCTCTCAGCTCTGCTTGGATCTGCAAGAAGTTACTAGCCAAGCAAAAAAGAGGTGGGGAACAGGATGGTGGTCCAGTTTGCCGGGTATTTAAGAAGCTACTGACCCAGCAAATATTCTGTGTGCACCCACATGCGAGGTAGTGGAGGAGAGGATGATAGTACGGTTTGCCAGCTGTTCATTTTAATGATGTCACATAACTCACCATATTATTTCCTCATTGAGCCCATTCTTGACCGTATAGAGGAGAAAGACCCAATATATCTCTCTGTTTTTGCTAATGTATGTTGCGGCATGTCCTTGTTTTGTGTTACTTTATCTAAGATGAGCCATTTTAGTTCATTTTCAGTGTGCCCTTTTGCAGAGCAATGCTGAACTAGAGGTGCTTGGTGTTTTTTTTGGCCTAATGGCTGACTTCTGTTCTCCATAGCGGGTCCTGAACTCTCTGCCTGTTTCTCTAATGTATCCAAGACCACATGGGCAGAGGATTAGATGTATTACATTGGAGCTTCTGCAGTTTGTCATATCTTTCAGGCGACCTATGCGTCCTCCATATTCCCATCCCTCTGTTGTTATGGCCGTGTCACATGTATGGCAGGTGCTACATCTGTGATTGCTTGTAACCAGTGTAGTTCCCATGATAGAGCTTTGCTCATGTTCCTTAAAATTAGGATTTTTCTCAGTTTAGGAGTCCTAAAGTTAGGACTCCTAACTTTACTACTACTAAACTGAGAAAAATCCTAATTTTAAGACTTTCGGTATTCACATAAGGCATTTAAGAGTCCTAAAGTTAGGAGTCCTAACTATACTACTACTAAACTGAGAAAAATCCTAATTTTAAGACTTTCGGTATTCACAGAAGGCATTTAGGAGTCCTAAAGTTAGGACTCCTTACTTCTGTGAATACCGAAATGAGTAAGTGCCTTCTGTGAATACCAAAATGGTAGTAAGTTTAGGATTTTGTCTTAAGTTAGTTCTGTGAATCGGGCCCTACAAGCCTCCTCTCCCCATTTGGTTATGACTGTGACATTAAGGTTTAGAGGTATGGTTTTGACAGGAATAACCGTCATGGTGCATTCAGGGGAAACAGGTAATTTTTGCGACCATAAATTTGCTAACCTGATTGGTTTACAAGCTATCAAGCAGGAGAAAAGTGAGACGGTCAGAGCGGTGGATGGTACAGAATTAACTTCAGGGCCCATTACCAGCCATACAGAATTGGTACACATGACTACTGTAGAGGGACACAAAGAGACCTTGCAAGTTAATTTAATAGACGCCCCCCAGTTTTAACTGATTCTAGGTTTACCATGGCTAACTGAGCACAACCCGTTAATTGATTGGGGAGCCTGAACTATTCAATTAAATTCAAACTACTGCAAACTACTGCACCAAAAATAGTTTCAATGATCAAACACATTTTTCTGTGCCCTGCGCAGCCACCCAGCTGTGTGAAGGTGGAAGTTCGGTATGTGTGATCCAAACTACTACGATACCAGAAGAATACCAAGACCTTGCTGATGTCTTTGATGAGATTAAAGCAGAGACGTTACCCCCCCACAGGCCCTATGACTGCAAAATCGATTTAGAACCAGGGGCTAATCTACCATGCAGCAGGGTTTACGCCTTAACGGAGAAGGAAAACGTTAATTTGAAGGAATACCTAAGAATCTGGAGAACGGATTTATTCGACCGTCGCAGTCCCCTGTCTCTTCCCCACTTTTTTTCGTGCCGAAAAAAGACGGAGATCTCAGGACTTGTATTGACTTTAGAGCAATTAACAGGATAACTGTTAAGAATCGTTATCCGTTGCCTCTCATTTCGGTACTGATTGATCAAGTGGAGGAAGCAAAGATATACACTCGTCTAGACCTACGAGAAGCGTACCACTTGATTAGACTTCGGGAAGGCGATGAGTGGAAGACTGCGTTCAGGACCAAATTTGGCCTTTATGAGTATCTTGTGATGCCATACGGTCTCTGTAATGCACCAGCGGCCTTCCAGTACTTTATCAACGATGTCTTAAGTGAATTCATTGACCGATGTGCTATAGTCTACATAGATGACATCCTGATTTATTCCAACACGGTTGAAGAACACCACGACCAGGTCAGAGCTGTTTTGCAACATCTACAAGAGAACTTTCTGTACGTTAAATTGGAAAAATGCCTTTTCAACACAGATACTGTAGAATTCTTAGGTTTTGTGTTATCGCCTGCAGGAGTTCGAATGGATGAACAAAAAGTGAAGGCGATAACAGATTGGAAATCTCCTACCTGTATCAAGGAGGTTCAAAGCCTTATCGGATTCTCTAATTTTTACAGACGATTCATTAATGGATTCTCCAACAGGATACTTCCGCTGACTCGTCTTCTGAAGAAGGAAGTTCCATTCCACTGGTCCGAAGAAGCAGAAGAGGCTTTCCAGTTGATGAAGTACAGTTTCACCACAGCACCAGTGTTGCTTCATGCAGATCCCTCTGAGCCTTTTTATCTGGAGACAGACGCATCGGACCTAGCCATCGGAGGGATACTTTATCAGAGGCACAAGGACACGGGACAGTTACACCCAGTGGCATATCGGTCCTGCAAACTTAATCCTGCGGAATGCAACTACACTATTACAGAAGAAGAACTCCTGGCAAGGATGCCTTCAAAGATTGGAGACATTATTTAATGGGGGCAAAACACACGGTAACAGTGTTTACGGATCCCCGCAACCTCAAATTTTTGCGATCTGCTCAAACTCTCACGCCACGTCAGCTGCGTTGGTCTCTTTACTTTGCAGACTTTGACTTTGTCATCACCTTTCATCCTGGATCAAAAAACGGAAAGGCTGACGTCCTCTCACGACTCAATACAGAAAATCAAACTTCAGCTATTGAAAATCAACAAATCACACCTGATGGAAAATTCATTGGAATTATTTCCTTAGAACTTTTTGATCATCACGTTCGGAATTTGATGTCCGACCTTGAAATGGAGATCTGGGCAACGGAAGATCCACAACGTGTCATTCGCAATGGCCTCTCATATTTCGGCACCCCCTTATATTTGCCCACCAAGGAGCTACAGCTGAAAGTGATGCAGGAATGTCACGACAACCCTCTGGCCGGCCACAAAGCTGTTGTGAAAACTGAAGAATTACTCAAACGTCGTTTCTGGTGGCATATATGTGCAGAGACTTCCGATAATATGTGTTCAGCTGTGAGATTTGTGCACGGGGAAAATTGGACAGGCAAACTCCTTAAGGTCTCCTACAACCCATGCCTACTCCCCCATATCCTTGGCACACTGTCTCATTAGATTTGATTGTTGATCTACCTTCTTCCCATGGGTATGATACCATTATTGTGGTTGTCGACACCTTTAGTAAGATGGCACATTATATACCCTTCAAAGGTTCACCCACTGCTAAACAATTGTCCCAACTTTTCAATCAACATGGTATCCGCCTTCATGGAATTCCTAGGGTTCTCATTTCAGACAGGGGCTCCCAGTTCCTATCACGATTTTGGAAGGCTTACATCAAGGGCCTTAATACTGACCATCGGTATTCCACCAGTTTTCACCCAGAAACTGATGGTCAAACTGAACGCATTAACCAAGACTTTGAACAACACCTCAGACTTTATTTGTTAGACGAGGAGGGTGACTGGCCTGACCATTTATGGACTGTGGTGTATGCTCACAATATTGCTATAAATGTATCCACTGGCCACTCCCCTTTCTTTATAAACTCAGGCAGACATCCCAATTCTCATGCTAATTTTGATGAAGTTAATGTCCCTGCTGTTCAAGATATCGCCCGACAGTTAACTAAGATCCATCACTCAGTAACTCAGAATCTGTCGATCGCGAAGGATCGTTACAAACACTTCGCTGACCGAAAACGTAAAAAACAACTTGAGCTTCATGTAGGAGACTTAGTCTGGTTGAGTACAAAAAATCTCAGACTTAAAGGCCCCCGTAAATTTCAGCCTCGTTTTATGGGTCCTTATCCAATTGAGAACGTCATAAATCCAGTCACTTATCAACTATCTCTTCCTAACACTACCAAAATTCATCCAGTCTTTCATGTTTCTCTCCTCAAACCAATTCAACCGGGGTTGCGCAGGACCACCCTCCTGATCCTCTGATTGTTAATGGTGAGGCAGAGTATGAAGTTAAACCAATTTTAGATTCAGAACTCATACGTAATGAACTTTTCTACCTCATTGATTGGCAGGTTTATGGACCTGATGAACTTTCCTGGGAAAAGAGTACTAATGTCCATGCAAAACGCGAAGTGGGTCGCACACCGCTCGTCATACAAGCAAATAGCCCCATAGGATTCTGGAGAATGTAGTGACAGCAGCGGGTACACCTATGCCACGAGTAAAAAGTTTAAAATGCCATCCCTGGACACGTGTTTCGAGGTAATTGCTTCTCGTCAGCAGGGAGCAGGTACGTATGCGGGGTGCTGTAGACTGCCAAAAATGATCAGGTATAGTACCTCTTACGGCGCGCGGGTGCGGGATCCGGGCTCGTCAACCCATAGCTCAGGGAGCTTTAAATACAAAATGCGAAGTGGGTCACACACCGCTCGTCATACTAGCAAATAGCCCAATAGGATTCTGGAGAATGTAGTGACAGCGGCGGGTACACCTATGCCACGAGTAAAAAGTTTAAAATGCCATCCCTGGACACGTGTTTCGAGGTAATTGCCTCTCGTCAGCAGGGAGCAGGTACGTATGCGGGGTGCTGTAGACTGCCAAAAATCAGGTATAGTACCTCTTACGGCGCGCAGGATCCGGGCTCGTCAACCCAACGTGTCCAGGGATGGCTAACGCTATTCACACTTGCACTCACGACACGAGCATAGGTGTATCCGCCGACGCTGACTACAGGGACCACAGTTCTTTGGGGTAACACGCAGGTAGGTTAGCAGTGTGCGACCTTTTGGATTTAATTATTTAGTGGCTCTTTGAGCCGGGGAGTCGACGGGCTCAGGTTACGCACCTGCAATGCTACGAGAGGTACATACCTGATAACGATTTTAGCAGCCTACACAGCAACCCTGCACTCTTTCCTACTCCCTGCTGACGAGAGGCAACTACCTCGAAACACATGTCCAGGGATGGCTAACGCTATTCACACTTGCACTCACGACACGAGCATAGGTGTATCCGCCGACGCTGACTACAGGGACCACAGTTCTTTGGGGTAACACGCAGGTAGGTTAGCAGTGTGCGACCTTTTGGATTTAATTATTTAGTGGCTCTTTGAGCCGGGGAGTCGACGGGCTCAGGTTACGCACCTGCAATGCTACGAGAGGTACATACCTGATAATGATTTTAGCAGCCTACAAACCACCACCCTGCACTCTTTCCTACTCCCTGCTGACGAGAGGCAACTACCTCGAAACACGTGTCCAGGGATGGCTAAAGCTATTCACACTTGCACTCACGACACGAGCATAGGTGTATCCGCCGACGCTGACTACAGGGACCACAGTTCTTTGGGGTAACACGCAGGTAGGTTAGCAGTGTGCGACCTTTTGGATTTAATTATTTAGTGGCTCTTTGAGCCGGGGAGTCGACGGGCTCAGGTTACGCACCTGCAATGCTACGAGAGGTACATACCTGATAATGATTTTAGCAGCCTACACAGCAACCCTGCACTCTTTCCTACTCCCTGCTGACGAGAGGCAACTACCTCGAAACACGTGTCCAGGGATGGCTAACGCTATTCACACTTGCACTCACGACACGAGCATAGGTGTATCCGCCGACGCTGACTACAGGGACCACAGTTCTTTGGGGTAACACGCAGGTAGGTTAGCAGTGTGCGACCTTTTGGATTTAATTATTTAGTGGCTCTTTGAGCCGGGGAGTCGACGGGCTCAGGTTACGCACCTGCAATGCTACGAGAGGTACATACCTGATAATGATTTTAGCAGCCTACACAGCAACCCTGCACTCTTTCCTACTCCCTGCTGACGAGAGTCAACTACCTCGAAACACGTGTCCAGGGATGGCTAACGCTATTCACACTTGCACTCACGACACGAGCATAGGTGTATCCGCCGACGCTGACTACAGGGACCACAGTTCTTTGGGGTAACATGCAGGTAGGTTAGCAGTGTGCGACCTTTTGGATTTAATTATTTAGTGGCTCTTTGAGCCGGGGAGTCGACGGGCTCAGGTTACGCACCTGCAATGCTACGAGAGGTACATACCTGATAACGATTTTAGTAGCCTACACAGCAACCCTGCACTCTTTCCTACTCCCTGCTGACGAGAGGCAACTACCTCGAAACACGTGTCCAGGGATGGCTAACGCTATTCACACTTGCACTCACGACACGAGCATAGGTGTATCCGCCGACGCTGACTACAGGGACCACAGTTCTTTGGGGTAACACGCAGGTAGGTTAGCAGTGTGCGACCTTTTGGATTTAATTATTTAGTGGCTCTTTGAGCCGGGGAGTCGACGGGCTCAGGTTACGCACCTGCAATGCTACGAGAGGTACATACCTGATAATGATTTTAGCAGCCTACACAGCAACCCTGCACTCTTTCCTACTCCCTGCTGACGAGAGGCAACTACCTCGAAACACGTGTCCAGGGATGGCTAACGCTATTCACACTTGCACTCACGACACGAGCATAGGTGTATCCGCCGACGCTGACTACAGGGACCACAGTTCTTTGGGGTAACACGCAGGTAGGTTAGCAGTGTGCGACCTTTTGGATTTAATTATTTAGTGGCTCTTTGAGCCGGGGAGTCGACGGGCTCAGGTTACGCACCTGCAATTCTACGAGAGGTACATACCTGATAATGATTTTAGCAGCCTACACAGCAACCCTGCACTCTTTCCTACTCCCTGCTGACGAGAGGCAACTACCTCGAAACACGTGTCCAGGGATGGCTAATGCTATTCACACTTGCACTCACGACACGAGCATAGGTGTATCCGCCGACGCTGACTACAGGGACCACAGTTCTTTGGGGTAACACGCAGGTAGGTTAGCAGTGTGCGACCTTTTGGATTTAATTATTTAGTGGCTCTTTGAGCCGGGGAGTCGACGGGTTCAGGTTACGCACCTGCAATGCTACGAGAGGTACATACCTGATAATGATTTTAGCAGCCTACACAGCAACCCTGCACTCTTTCCTACTCCCTGCTGACGAGAGGCAACTACCTCGAAACACGTGTCCAGGGATGGCTAACGCTATTCACACTTGCACTCACGACACGAGCATAGGTGTATCCGCCGACGCTGACTACAGGGACCACAGTTCTTTGGGGTAACACGCAGGTAGGTTAGCAGTGTGCGACCTTTTGGATTTAATTATTTAGTGGCTCTTTGAGCCGGGGAGTCGACGGGCTCAGGTTACGCACCTGCAATGCTACGAGAGGTACATACCTGATAACGATTTTAGCAGCCTACACAGCAACCCTGCACTCTTTCCTTCTCCCTGCTGACGAGAGGCAACTACCTCGAAACACGTGTCCAGGGATGGCTAACGCTATTCACACTTGCACTCACGACACGAGCATAGGTGTATCCGCCGACGCTGACTACAGGGACCACAGTTCTTTGGGGTAACACGCAGGTAGGTTAGCAGTGTGCGACCTTTTGGATTTAATTATTTAGTGGCTCTTTGAGCCGGGGAGTCGACGGGCTCAGGTTACGCACCTGCAATGCTACGGGAGGTACATACCTGATAATGATTTTAGCAGCCTACACAGCAACCCTGCACTCTTTCCTACTCCCTGCTGACGAGAGGCAACTACCTCGAAACACGTGTCCAGGGATGGCTAACGCTATTCACACTTGCACTCACGACACGAGCATAGGTGTATCCGCCGACGCTGACTACAGGGACCACAGTTCTTTGGGGTAACACGCAGGTAGGTTAGCAGTGTGCGACCTTTTGGATTTAATTATTTAGTGGCTCTTTGAGCCGGGGAGTCGACGGGCTCAGGTTACGCACCTGCAATGCTACGAGAGGTACATACCTGATAATGATTTTAGCAGCCTACACAGCAACCCTGCACTCTTTCCTACTCCCTGCTGACGAGAGGCAACTACCTCGAAACACGTGTCCAGGGATGGCTAACGCTATTCACACTTGCACTCACGACACGAGCATAGGTGTATCCGCCGACGCTGACTACAGGGACCACAGTTCTTTGGGGTAACACGCAGGTAGGTTAGCAGTGTGCGACCTTTTGGATTTAATTATTTAGTGGCTCTTTGAGCCGGGGAGTCGACGGGCTCAGGTTACGCACCTGCAATGCTACGAGAGGTACATACCTGATAACGATTTTAGCAGCCTACACAGCAACCCTGCACTCTTTCCTACTCCCTGCTGACGAGAGGCAACTACCTCGAAACACGTGTCCAGGGATGGCTAACGCTATTCACACTTGCACTCACGACACGAGCATAGGTGTATCCGCCGACGCTGACTACAGGGACCACAGTTCTTTGGGGTAACACGCAGGTAGGTTAGCAGTGTGCGACCTTTTGGATTTAATTATTTAGTGGCTCTTTGAGCCGGGGAGTCGACGGGCTCAGGTTACGCACCTGCAATGCTACGAGAGGTACATACCTGATAATGATTTTAGCAGCCTACACAGCAACCCTGCACTCTTTCCTACTCCCTGCTGACGAGAGGCAACTACCTCGAAACACGTGTCCAGGGATGGCTAACGCTATTCACACTTGCACTCACGACACGAGCATAGGTGTATCCGCCGACGCTGACTACAGGGACCACAGTTCTTTGGGGTAACACGCAGGTAGGTTAGCAGTGTGCGACCTTTTGGATTTAATTATTTAGTGGCTCTTTGAGCCGGGGGGTCGACGGGTTCAGGTTACGCACCTGCAATGCTACGAGAGGTACATACCTGATAATGATTTTAGCAGCCTACACAGCAACCCTGCACTCTTTCCTACTCCCTGCTGACGAGAGGCAACTACCTCGAAACACGTGTCCAGGGATGGCTAACGCTATTCACACTTGCACTCACGACACGAGCATAGGTGTATCCGCCGACGCTGACTACAGGGACCACAGTTCTTTGGGGTAACACGCAGGTAGGTTAGCAGTGTGCGACCTTTTGGATTTAATTATTTAGTGGCTCTTTGAGCCGGGGAGTCGACGGGCTCAGGTTACGCACCTGCAATGCTACGAGAGGTACATACCTGATAATGATTTTAGCAGCCTACACAGCAACCCTGCACTCTTTCCTACTCCCTGCTGACGAGAGGCAACTACCTCGAAACACGTGTCCAGGGATGGCTAACGCTATTCACACTTGCACTCACGACACGAGCATAGGTGTATCCGCCGACGCTGACTACAGGGACCACAGTTCTTTGGGGTAACACGCAGGTAGGTTAGCAGTGTGCGACCTTTTGGATTTAATTATTTAGTGGCTCTTTGAGCCGGGGAGTCGACGGGCTCAGGTTACGCACCTGCAATGCTACGAGAGGTACATACCTGATAACGATTTTAGCAGCCTACACAGCAACCCTGCACTCTTTCCTACTCCCTGCTGACGAGAGGCAACTACCTCGAAACACGTGTCCAGGGATGGCTAACGCTATTCACACTTGCACTCACGACACGAGCATAGGTGTATCCGCCGACGCTGACTACAGGGACCACAGTTCTTTGGGGTAACACGCAGGTAGGTTAGCAGTGTGCGACCTTTTGGATTTAATTATTTAGTGGCTCTTTGAGCCGGGGAGTCGACGGGCTCAGGTTACGCACCTGCAATGCTACGAGAGGTACATACCTGATAATGATTTTAGCAGCCTACACAGCAACCCTGCACTCTTTCCTACTCCCTGCTGACGAGAGGCAACTACCTCGAAACACGTGTCCAGGGATGGCTAACGCTATTCACACTTGCACTCACGACACGAGCATAGGTGTATCCGCCGACGCTGACTACAGGGACCACAGTTCTTTGGGGTAACACGCAGGTAGGTTAGCAGTGTGCGACCTTTTGGATTTAATTATTTAGTGGCTCTTTGAGCCGGGGAGTCGACGGGCTCAGGTTACACACCTGCAATGCTACGAGAGGTACATACCTGATAATGATTTTAGCAGCCTACACAGCAACCCTGCACTCTTTCCTACTCCCTGCTGACGAGAGGCAACTACCTCGAAACACGTGTCCAGGGATGGCTAACGCTATTCACACTTGCACTCACGACACGAGCATAGGTGTATCCGCCGACGCTGACTACAGGGACCACAGTTCTTTGGGGTAACACGCAGGTAGGTTAGCAGTGTGCGACCTTTTGGATTTACTAATGTCCATGCCCCTGGATTAATTAGAGCTTTTCATGCACAATTCCCTGCTAACCCATGATTGGAGGAAACCCCGTTGGGAGGGGGTACTGTCAGGACTCACAAGAGGATTCCTCCTTTTAACGCAACGCTGGCTACCATCTCCCCCCTACTAAATTATCAAAGGTCAGTTCATTCCTCAAGCTGGAGTGCTTGTTGGCACCGATGGAACTCCACGATGGCTGCCAACATGCACATACTGCAACAACACACCACTGTTAGCAGTCTAGTCTTTTAGGCTTCAGTACACCTGGTGAAGTGTGCTTCAACCTTCCACTGCAATTGGAAGAGCACCTGTTTTCCCCAGCGTCGTGGAAGTCAGTTAGGGTAGTTGTGATAAAATCGGGGTTAGCTTCGTCGGAACTACATTCCCTCACTAATCAGGTTAGTGTTAAACTTGTAGCTAAAATAAAACATTCTGTGAGAAAAGGTTATCCTGTAAGAGGTAAATTTCTATTTAAAAAGGAAACAAAGTCAGAATATATTTTCCTTCCTTGGAAAACTGGAACTACCTTTCAGTAATTGCTTTTTCTTAGCCGAGAAGATTAAATGAAAAGCTATTTGAATCAGCTGTCTAATTCAGCTGTTCCAGAATCTGTCAGACCCTGGCATGACCTTTCAACACACAGTGTTGTCTTTGACTGAAACTTGTTCACTCTTCAGAGAATTAATTAAAAGGTGAAAGTCAGGGTCAAAAGCCCTGCATATTTCTTTCTCATGCCAGTGTTAGGTTTGAAGATAAATAAGTGAAGGCCCAGTTAAAGAAATGGCCAGAATAAATTAACTCTTCAGCAAACATTAAAACCCAGGGCAGAATAAATTGTGCTTCCAGCAAACAATAAAACTTAAGGTCTGAATAAAACAACTCTTCCTTTTAACATTTAATCTAAGTTCTGAAGCATTGTTTAAAAACTAATTAATGACAGAAAACCAGTCATCCTACTTCAGAAACCCCAGTTCAAGGCCCACTCCAGTCTCTTAACAGTGAGTTAATAGAAAGAAAGAGAAACCCAAATAATACCTAAATTAGGAATACAGAAATAAATACTTACCTTATCTTTCTTATATTAAGGAATAGCAGGATCAAGTGCAGATTGTACCTGAAAACGAAAAGAAAAGAGATTTGAGTGAAGACTTCTCATACAACCAAGCAAACAATACATGAGAAGTAGAAGAGAAGTAAGCTTCAGTAAACATTCTGGTAAGATAAGTTTTATATACACCATAGAAAAATCAGTAAGTTAAAAGGCACAGTAAATAAAGGTTTTTACATGTTAATGTTGCAGTCCTGTAAGAAGAAGAAGAAGACGTAGCTGAACAGGCAGAATATTGGAGCAGTCTCTTCTCTGTCCCAGCCCCTTTTCCCCCCTTAGAACTTACCTGCAATGGAATACTAAAAGACCTAGCAGGGTTGGTTCTGAGAAGGGTGTTGGCATCTAGCGTCATTATGCTCCTGTGTGGTTCAGACAGCAATAAGTATTTAGACCCTGACAAAGGGGTAAGCAATTGAGACAATTGAGGAGATATCTGCCCCTTCTCATAATACCTAGCAGGTGTGGTGGGGGTTAGGGCAACCACCCTGGTCCCTGGGATAGGGAGATGAGCAAGATCAAGAGTCACAGGGGTACCCCTCAGGTTTGTATGGGGGGAGGCAGGGATGAATATCAACCAGGAGGCTGCAGCCTCATAGCAAACAAAAGAACCGGGCATGAACACAGATCAATCAAGCGGTGCAGACTGTATGTACAATACATGGAAAACCAGGTACATACTCATCAAACAATATCATGGGAAGACTGAGGGGTCACTACAGGCATCCTGGACGTACTTGGAGGAATAAGGTCTGATGTGACAGAGTCACATTCGTTTGAAGAGTTGGGGCCAGTTTCATCTGCGCTGGGCCACAGTGCAGGGTCCCTGAGGTCGCAGCCAACTGGATGGCCCTATGGCATTCTTGGATAAGCTCCTCTAAACCAAAGGAACGTGGGGTAATCTCATGTATGCAACATGCACATTTCTTGTATTTCGGCTTCTGCAGTGGCGGCCCTTTACGGGGATCAGAATTGGGACCAGCCTTGGCTGGACCATTCTCCTCCATCCATTACCAAGCATCCACTGGATCAGTGAAGAAGGAGGTCTTATCTTCGTGTTGGACAAGCAGGCATGCTAGGAAAAGAAGTGAGTATTGGATGTGGTGCCTATGTTTCACCTCCAGAAATGTGTGTCGTTGGCGCTAAATGGCTAGCATATACTCCAGGAATACCAATATCTGGGCATTGTCGACTGCCAGGTTGTCATTTTTTTTCCATTAGTTTTTTTCATTCTTCCCTGCTTCTGTTGAGACAGTGTCTCTGTCACAGTAGTAAGTGAGTAGAGCAACCAGCAGGTGAGGAGGGGCCCACAGTAGGAGCTGCTGTGCAGGAAGCCTCTCCATACATTCTGCAGAGAAAAAAGGTGACAATTGGTCAGCTGGAACAAAGTTGCGTATCCAGGTGTCTACATAGGCCTCCACTTCTTGGCCCTTTGCACCATTGTTGCATCAGGATCTCCCCATAGCATCCTCCGCCTGCTCCTCCAGAAAGAGGACCTTGTCTTGTAGTGCGTTATGGTGTTTGCGCAGATTGGACTGCTGTGGTTGAAGGGTTGTAACTGACTGCTCTGTTGCATGCACCCTGTCAAATAACTTTCGGTGGTCATCATGTATCAGAGAAAGGTCAGTTGTTACTGCATCTATTTTTGCTTCCATGGAGGTGCGTGATCTCTCTATTGTTGTTAGTACGACATCCAGTTGCTTGTGAAGTATTCTGCATCCACCCATTAGCTGGCAGCATCAGAGGACTGTTGGGAGTCTGGGGGAGGTGTGGCCAGGAGAGATCCTGTGACTATTGCACCAGTCTTAGGGCATACCATTGTGCCAGCCTCCCCAGGGAAGCGCACAGTGGTAATGGTGGTGTCCAGTAAGTGAGGGCCCACTTATGAGTGCCAGGGGGAGTCCCTGACCTTCACAGCATGAGCAGCAGGCGCCCAAGTCCTGCAGTTTTGTGCAGAAGAGTGTCCAAGCAGGCAGTAAAGTGAGGCGTGGTCCATATAAATGAGGTCCTAATACACGTTTGCTGGCTTGGTAAAGGGCCCAGGGGCAGCTAGAGACAATAGGTGTAGCGGAGTGTTGCACACCGAGCAGCTCCAAGCGAATCTCACATGTCCAGCAATATCGACAGATAGGAAGAATATGACTCAGATGGGCACCATTCAAGGATTAAAGAGCCCACCAGTGTTGGGAACAGCAGTGTCTCAAAGCCCCTTGGAGACCTCGAGTAGGTGGGGCAGTCTCCCATGTGGTCAAAAACACTTCATTGCCCTCCAGCACCGCCAGAGTTTCTAGGAGCATGTGAAAGCAACAATCATTGTCTCTCCACAGTCCAGCAGAATGTGACAGGCAGACAGCAGTCATCGCACATATCTATGCCCCCTCGCTGCAAATCTGATCATGGGGTGCGGTAATGGAGGGGGGTAGTAGTTAATAATGCTGAATGGTGTGGCTTCCCTTCGCTGCTAAGTATGTCTCAGTAGCTTGCTATAAATAAAGTATGTCTCAACAAAAAGGGCCAGTGATTGCGGGAGGCCATGCACAGGTGTTGGTAGTCTGCCCACAGGAGCACAGTAAGCAGGCCCTGGTAGAGCCCGGGCAGCGATCGGTGGGTGCTCACTGACAGCATCGGCTGCAGGGGCTCAGCTATGGTGAAAAGACAGTCGAGGCACAGCACCGACTCATCGCAAATAAGGGATGCAGGTGCCCCAGTGAAGGAAAGCAATCACAGTAGCGGATGTGGCGTGGGCCCCAGGTGTCCACGAAGGCTCCCCGGGAAATTGAGGGATCTCCTTAGATGGCCGCAAATGAGAGTTCCTCATGGCCGATGCCGATCCACAATGGCACTCAAGGTTCACACAAGCAATTTAGGGTCAGATGGCCGCCCTCCGAGCCGCATAAAGCAGGATAGTGGGAGAAGCAGTGCAGAGCTTCTCTAATAAGTATACGTTATTTTGGCAACCCATGCCACGCCCCATTGGTGTCATTTTGTTCATTAACATATTCCCTACTTTTATAAATTTTAGAGGGATTTTTATTGTGTTTTGTTGTTCACTTTTCACTGCCTTTGTACTTTTAAACGGTTTACGCGGGGGCGTGGTATGGCCACTGCGGAAGATGGCCGCTTAATCCCAGAGCTACGCGCTGTGGGGAGCCTCAGACGGCTGTAAGGACCACTCTTCATTCAGTTTGGCGGCTTGTTGGTGAGAAAAATGCTGTCTGATACCAAGGATTTGCTAATTTGTCGATTTTAGTGGCGAGACTCACTACGGAGGTGTTATTATTATCCCTGAGAAGGACATCCTGCAGCTGACTGAACTCGGGCTTCCTCGCTGTGAAGTGCGCGCTTCCTGAATGATGAAAGCCCCTGAGAGGATCTTCACTTTTAAACGACTGGACCTCTTCAAATGATTTAGTGCATCCTGCGGTAAGCCCGGTTTTCTCTCACTCTGTGGTGCGCGCCCTTTAATCTTAATTGCCGAGGAGCACAGCTGATATCAAAACGCTCTGTTTTTCCATTATGTATGCTGCGCACCTCATAATTAATGAAGAAGCCTGAGGAGAATAAACTATAATTATAAACGGGGCTGCAGTTTTTCAAGCGTTGGAACACGGCTCTGCAACTAACTCCTTTTTTCCCTGAAATTTTGCACATACTTTCTGACTGGTAAAGCGCCTGAAGAGATTCTTCTTACTAAAGTGGTTGGCTCTTTCAAGTGATGAGATTTGCCAATGTAGTAAGTTCAGTCTTTATTCACCTGAGGAGATTTTATTTTACTAATAGCACAGCTGCTGTCAAAAAGCTTTGTTTTTCCACTATGTATGGTGTGCGCTTCCTAATTAATAATGAAACAGCCTGAGGAGAATATACTATACCTATAAACTCGGCTGCAGTTTTCAGGCACTGAGACGTGGCTCTGCAATAACCTTCTTTTTTCCCTGATATATTGTGCGCACTTTCAGACTGCTAAAGCGCCTGAGGAGATTCTCTTACTAAAATGGTTGTCTCTTTTAAGTGATAAGATGTGCTACTGCAGTAAGCTCAGTCTTTATTCTTTTATTTGTTCCTTGCTACATAAAATTCTTCTGGCTGACTGGGGAATATACAAGGCTTCGGCAACGCTGTATGGTTAAAGAGGAACTAATTGCATTCTAACTGCTTTTGGGTTCAGTGTGTTGCTGCCATACATTTGAAATACCTGAGGTGACTTTGAACTATTATCTGTTATTGTTCTATGACAAGAAGAGTGTTGACTCAATACTGCAATATTTCACTCAGTACTGTCTAGACCTATATTACGAAAATACGCTTTCAACTGATGGGACCTGCTCCTAGTACACCCATTAGTACTTCTTCTCAGCAACTATACCTTGATCTCATGCTTCTTTGAAATAACTATTACACGACATCAGCAAGTGTGTCTGAACTATTGGTATTCTTAACAAGTCAAATCGTTCTTTAATTTCTGGTTAAATGACATATGCTAAGTGAGGAAGGGAATTAAGAAACCTACTTACCTATAAAGGGCCATATGTAGGAAGGCAAATACCGGTCGGTAACGGCCGATTTTCGGTAAATATCCCGTTACCGACCGGTATTTAGGCTTTTGGTATGTAGGGGGCATATTTCAGGATTCGGTAATTTACTGAATCGGTAAAATTACCGAATCGGTAATTTTACCGATTCGGTAAATACCGAATCCTGAAATGATATGTAGGGGGAGTGTGTCGTTGGTGTGGGGATTCGTTATTTACCACCAACTAAAAGTTGATGGTAAATGACGAATACCTGGAAAAAAGCATTTTTCTTCCATTTGAAGTGTGCAATGTGGCAGACATACATGCCCTTAGGGCATGTATGTGCGCCACATGTGCACACATGGACGAATCAGGGGTGCAACAGGGTGTCAATGTGACACCCTGCCACCCATGATGATGCCTCCCCCATTACCGATTCGGTATTTACCGAATCGGTAATGGCAACTGGCTTCCCATTCATTCCTATGGGCCTCCAGGCATAAAATACCAACATATACCGAATCGGTAATTATTTACCTACATTACATTTACCGATTCATAAATACCGAATTGGTAAAATTCGGTATTTAAGAATCGGGAAATGTAATTTACCTACATATGGCCCATAGTGAGGAAAAAGGAAAGAACAATAAGAGATGCCATCTGGCAAAGCAAACAATTAATCCATAAAACAGCCTTCTACTCTGAGGCTCTAAATCAGGACCTTTCCACCTCAGAAGCCTCAAATATATTCTCTTCAGCTCAAAAACTACCTAATTCTAGTATGGCAACCACTCCAGACCCAACTATGTACTGCATACTCCATTAAATATCAGCAGTACGACGATACCTTGAGGGCATGGAGACATCCATATTTGCCCTAGCAACTGATACCAAATCCATACGTGCGGATATTGCTGGATTTCAAAATCATCTTGAAGGTCTAACTAAACGAGTTGTTGTTGTAGAGAACCGTCTTAACAACATACCGGACCGAGATCAAGAACTTCTTTTCCTTCGAAGCAAAATTATAGATTTGGAAGACAGAAGCCACCGAGACAATGTGCGTTTCTTTGGTTTCCCAGAAAGAATGGAAGGTTCAGACGCTAAATCCTTTCTCAAAACAATTCTTTCAGATGCAGAGGGCTCATCGCATTGGCCCACTTCAAGAAGGGAAAAATATACGACCTCCCACACTCATTATTTATTTTTTACAACATGAGCAGGCTCATCAGTTGATCACTGATGTCCTTATCCATGGACCATATACATTTGAAGGTCATGAAATCCATATAGCAGCAGACTTTTCAAAAGAAAGGAATGAACGACGTAAAGCCTTTCTCTCTTTTCGACCTCACCAATGTCAATTAGACTTTAAATATGAACCAGCACGTTTGCGAATCACCAAACACGGCATTTCTAAAGATTTCTTTTACCCAAATGATCTTTAACAATTCTTAGAGAACTTTGTTCCTCAAAACATGGATTGTGCTGTGTCTACACCAGAGCTTACATCTCAGCCTCCTTTATTAAACTCAAAGATGTCTTCTGGTGGAACTCGACGCACTCCAGGTCGTACCAATAGTAGAGGAAGAGACCCAGATCAACTTGTGCGTTCCACTGGCGATCGATCACAAGCTCTTCAAGCAGTGGCAGCTCTTACGAAGGATAGTGATAGAGACAAGTCACGTTCTCCTTTAAAATCTCATTCATCTACTGAGGAGGATGTACCCTGAATCCTGATTTAACGTTTAATTAGTTAATATTAAAGTTATGATGAAAATCTATTCATAGTTTTCTAATATAGCGACCAATTAGAAATATTATGGATTTGGATTTAGTATACATAAGTTTTAAATCCTAAACTTTAAACTTTTCCCTTCTCTCTTTCTTTACTTTATAAAATCCCACTGGCGTATATATACTAAACACTTAAGGACTAATGTTTCTCTATTCTTACGTCTTCCTTTTCCTCTTTTTTCTTGCTTGTCACATAGCGTGAATATTATGAATTAAAAAATAATATAAGACGTTTACCGCTAATGTTCTCTTCTCTTCCCCTTTCCTCTCCTCTATTTTCTTACTCATTGATCCTCCATTACACTATCTATTTTAATATATCCTTTTTTACTAATATATATATAATAAAAACCACTTATTTCATAGTGTTATAATAATATGTATGTTATGAATTTTAGGAATATTTTCAAATATTAAACAAAATTATGGTAAGTATAAAGATTTAATTTTAAAATAACTATTTTTCTCTTCTCCCTTTCTTTACTCTATAAAATTCTACTGGCATATATATCCTACACATTTAAAGACTACAGTTCTTTTATCCTTATGTCTCTCTCTTTCCTCCTTTTCTTATTTACTATATAGTACGATTATTATGAAATAAATTAATATAAAATGTTTAATACTAATGTTCTCTTCTTTTTACATTTCCTTTCTTCTATTCTCTTATTCATCAACTCCCCATTTCACTACCTATCTACTATTATCTGGATGTATTGATATTTATTTAATCATTTGCGAGCAACATTTATTTGTATGAAAATACAAAATTGCATTATCATTTAAACCACTAAACTCAATTATCACATTATTTAAACTTTATTATATTTATTATTCAATATCAATATCATGCTATGTAATTTTCATATATTTTATTTTGTACATTTATCACTTTGTTTTTCCCTTCTTTCTTCTCTCTCATTATTTAAATTACATTGTGTTTCTATTCCTTCTCTTAACTCTTTTCTTTCCTCCTTTATCTCCTTGCATTCACACATAATACGATTACAATTATTTTGTAATTTTACAATGTTATAGTTTCACTGTTATGAATTTTATGTATAATATGGATTAAGAATTATCCGATGTAAGTTAAAGTGTACAAATATTCATCCTCTCTGGAATTTCATGGATATGTATAGAATAGACGTCTGGCCCCAACTCTATCTCCTTCCTGCTTTTCTGTTCTTCTTCCTCTATTTATCAATTTTTCATTGCACTACTTATTATGTTACTTTGATGTTTTAGTATTTACCTAATTAATTAAGATAACACCTTATCATATTACTATACCTTTATTGTAATATATTACTCAATGTAAATGCCATTTGACTTGAATATGTTCCTATTCAGTACTTATTGTCAGTACCGTGACATTTAAGGTTTTACATTTACTATTTTATATATTCATCTCTTTACTTTCCTTCTTCCTCTTTTTTCTCGCATTGTAATTTCTTTAATGTCTTTCCCTCTTTATACAATGCTTTGTATATCTCGTTATTCTAATATTTATCTTATTCAATTCTATCTATCTAATTAACTATGATAGCACTTAAACTATATCACTGTACAGCTGCTATACTATTTAGTTGTTATATCATCTTAATATGATTGTATCCGATCTTTATTACTATCATTATACTATATACGATTTTACATATATTATATTATTTTATATATTGCTCGTTATCATTAATATGATTACTTTATCACATTCTTTTCACCCACTTTGCTGCCGGATGGGGCTCCCCAGGCCCGTGTAGCCCGAACGTTTAGATCCACAGGAAACTGTTTTAGCCCAATAAATACTGTCTTACTTTTATGTAGTACATTTACCTTTTTTCTATTTTTCTTTCTTCTTTTCTTTTGCTCTTTCTTTCTTTTCTTTTTCTTTTCTTACTGTTACTTCATCCCTTTATTAATTCTTTCTTAAGTTTTAATATATCAATCTCTTTTAATTAATTATCCTAATATCTGTTAACATGTACCGGATACTTCTTCTTCTTCCTTGTCTAAAACTTCCTCTTTCATCCTTATTCCTTTTCCACTCTTTTATCCTTTTCAGAGGTTAATATCCTTTCATTTTAACGTACAAATGCCATTCAGTGTCCCTTCCACCTCTCATCCACTTCGTATCGTTTCATGGAGTGTTCATGGCCTCACACATTTTATTAAACGGAAAAAAGTATTATCATACCTGCAAAATGAAAAAGCGGACATTGCACTTTTACAAGAAACTCATCTGAATGCTTTAGAATCCTCTAAGTTATGACGAGACTGGGGAGGGAAGGTTCTACATTGCGATCTGACAACACAGTCTCTTGCTAATGATGCTCAACCAAGGAAATGTGGAGTGGCTATTCCTACCTGTTACTATTATCAAAACCTGGATTGATCTGGAGGGCAGATACATTTTTGCAAAGCTAAAAATAGGTGACAAGTACCTTTGTGTAGGCTCTGTGTACGTCCCAACAGGAGCCAAATGTTCCTTTTTTCTTAGCCTAAATCGACTATTGACTGAAATAGGTACATCCAAATATATAATTGGTGGTGATAGGAATTTAGCCCGTGACTCTCTATTAGATCGAACAGGTCCCTTAGACAAATGTAATGAAGGGATAGAGCTTGATTAAGCAATATAACCTCAGATCATGGACTAATAGATCACTGGCGCCTTTGCCATCCATCTGACCAGGAGTTTATCTTCCTCTCTTCTACTCATGGCACCCAATCCAGAATAGATTATTTTCTTATCTCACACTGATACCAGTATTGATTCCCAAATTTTAGAAACCGCAATATCCGACCATGCACCTGTTCTTCTTGCCTTAGAATTAGGTTTAACCTCTGCAGGCCGTAAACAATGGCATCTAAATATTCAAAGATATCGCCCACCTAAAGGTAAAACTCTACTACGCTCCCACTTCTCTGGTTATTTGAACATTAACAAGTTTTCAGTTTCTTCTAATAGAACTATTTGGGCAGCTGCTAATGCAACCATACATGGTCAATTAATGAGAGATGCAGCAGAAGCCAATAAGTCGGCATCCCTTTGTCGTAATGAGTTGGAGACTCAAATTATTCCTCTAACGCACCAATATTCATCCTACCCAACAGTCGAAAACTAGAACTTGCCAAAATGGAACGTAATCATTTATTTTCTTCCAAAGCGGAATATGCCCTGCAGCACCTTAAGGGTAGACACTATGAACAAGGGGAAAAAGCAGCTTGATTGCTTGCAGCTCAGCTGAAACAACATGAAGCAGCTATGGCCATTCCTGCAATACGTAGTGAAACGGGTGAGATTCTTACAAAACCGCAAGAAATTGTTGATACATTTGCATCTATTTATATTTATTCTCCCGATGCGTCAAAAACCGAAGATCAATGAGCAGCCTATCTTGCTGACATCAACTTTCCTTCCCTTACAGTTGAAGGTAGAGCCCTCTTTGATGGAAATATCACCAAAAAAGAAATAACTACAGCCATTGCCAAATTACCTTATCATAAATCTCCTGGGGAAGATGGTTTCCCTGCGGGATTTTATAAATGGACTGGATCAGGAACAGTTGACACCTTGTTTTCTGATTTTCAGGAACCTGTCCAAGTAGATTCACTGGGTCCTATTTCTAATAGAGCACTAATTGCAGTCATTCCAAATCCTGGTAGAGATTCCCTAGTCTGTAGTAGTTATCGACCTATATCATTAATAAATACTGGTGTTAAGATCTTTGCAAGTATTTTAGCAGCACGCCTCCGCAAAGTTATTCCTTCTCTTATACACCGATCACAAGTGGGTTTTGTCCCAGGTCGTTCATCAAGAAATCACCTTCAAACCCTGGCCCATACCTTATGGACTGCAAAAGAGTTAACAGAGGATGCTGTTGCTCTCTCATTAGATGCTGAAAAAGCATTTGATTGAATTGATTGGTGATACCTATTCGCAACCATGAAAGGCTTTGGCCTTGGTGATTCATTTATTTCCTAAGTTCGTCTTTTATATGATAACCCAATTCATAGAGGTACCCATCAAGGTTGTCCCCTTTCTCCCCTTTTATTTCTATTAACAATTGAACCTCATGCCTCTCTTTTTCAACACTCACCACGAATACAAGGCATACCTATGTCAAACGGTGATTCTAAATTATATCTATATGCCAATTATATTCTTCTTACGCTTAAAGATCTTCTATGTTCCTTATCAGCCTTACTTGAAATTATTGACAGTTTTGCAAATCATTCCGATTTCTCTTGGTACCACAAAAGTTTCAATAGATGGCTATCCTTTTTGTTGGAAATCATCCCAATTGAAATATCTCGGAGTTCTAGTTAATAGAGGCCTATCCAATATGGCCTCAGATAATCTCAGTCCTCTTATAACACAAATGGAAACTGATTTTGCTAAATGGTCTCTTTTAGGCTTCTATATGTGGTTAAGAGTACAGGCTGTTAGTATGGTCACCTTGCCTCATTTTACTTACATATTAGGAATGCTCCCAATAGTTATCCCCTTATTTACATTACGTCGAGTAGATAATCGTATTAGGTCTTTTATTTGGGGTTCTCTCCGTCCTCGCTTAGCCGCCACCAAACTAATGGCTCGACGTCCTTATGGTGGTTTGTGTTTACCATCTTTGGAACATTATTCCTTAGCCTTACACCTTTCACAACTAGTATATTTACTCCCAAACTACACCGACCCTCCACAGGGGGTTCAAATAGAACATTCTCATCTTAACCAAAACGATGGCCTTAACTTTCTTTATGGTATTAGATATCCATGTTCTTCCCCTCCACACCCGGTGATGCAAGCTACTTATCAAGCATGGCATCATGCACATCGACTGACACAAACGTTTTAGCACTTGCATTATAAAGCTCCACTTTGGAACAATGAAAGTATTTGAATAAATAGTAAAGCACTTCAATGGTCTATTTGGATATCATGTGGCATCCATACACTTGATCAGGTCTTGTCAAATGGGGAGCCGAAATCATTTGACTTGCTTCATAAAGAATTTGATCTTCCATCACATCAACTACCACAATACTCAAAACTACAACACTGTCTAAGAAGATGTTTAGGTTCTCCCCCCTGGATATTAAATCCTTCACCAATATTGGATTATCTCTGTGTATGGGGACGACACAAAGGAGTGATTGCAGGCTCGTGTGATGTTTTAACTCGTCACTTATTCTCACACCACTTGCTAAAACTCTTCAAATGAAATGGCAGGAACGCCTACACATTACTATTGAAGATAATGTATGGTTGGATATATTGGAAGACCTTGATAAAGGCACCCGAGAAGCTTGCTTGAAATTCTGTATTTTTAAAATCCTGCATGACTGGTATTGGACTCCTTTGAAATTACAAAAAGCAGGATTATTGCCGCACTCTAAATGTTGGAGATGCTCAGAAGTCAATTGTGATCTTCCCTATTTACGTCATGATTGTCCCTCCATATTCAATTATTGGACTTTCATAGGGACCACACTACAGAAAACTATTTTATCCCTTTGTCTTCCATTTGGCCCTTCTATTACTTTACTGCATGATTTTAGAACTCTTCCTTCCATTACACGCCCACAATGTCCCCTTCTACACACTGCTCTCTCTACTGCTCTGCTAAAATATGTATCTTAAGACATTAGCAATCATCTAAGCATCCCTCGAACGAAGAATGGCTTGTAACAATGGTTCAAACAGCGTCTTATGAACGTATTATATACTGACTTTAAGATCAAGAGGAAATTTTCCAACAAGCATATAACCACTTTCTTAAAGACCCCTAAGCACCCTTTGTCTCTTTTCATATATTCTCTTTACCTTCTACTTCTTTTTGTTTAGACAAGGACTCTAACACCTATATCTATATCTTTATCTATTTTTATTTTTACAGTTATACATATATATATATATTTCTGTATAAGCATATATCTATTTATATTGTACGTATTCATATACTTGTATTTGTTAATATCCATCTATGTATTCCTCTACTTAGTTATACTTTTTTTTCTTCCCTATTTATCTATTTGTTCATACTTCCTTTTCGCTTACTTCTCCTTCTATTTACATTTCATTCTCTAACAATCACTCTTACTTATTAACGTACTCAATCTTATTCATTGTTTAGCACCTTCTATTTATCATATCAGATAACTTATATACTTTTCTTTCTAATTTTCTCTGTTTTATGAGATAATGATATTCGATGTACTTAAAATGTTAAGTGACAATTGTATCTTTTTATATTTATGTATTTATTACAAGTGTTTTCAATAAAAAAAAAATGGACACAAAAAAAATAAATGCATAAATAAATAAACACTTTAATTTTCTTAAGTTATGCCTGTCTGCTTTGTGCTGCAGCCACCAGGGTGTGGTAAATAATTTAATTACCGGTACTTAATTTGATGCGGAAAATCTATAATAATAGCTCAGTAAAATAAGAGGCAGAATCCGTGGTATTAGAGGTTCGGAACGGGCTTTATTCCAAAATCAATTCGAATTGATGGACTCCATATTCCATCACCACGAAGGTTCAGGAAGTGAAGGACCATACTTTATTGACAGGTAATAATTTTTATACAATAGGCATTACAGTGAAACAGATGTAGGAGGCGTAACAATTGATAACAAAGATAAAACATACATGCGTAACTAAAGTGGGTGTAACTGGGCGTAACTAAAGAACGTCATCAGGTATGATGTCATAAAGGGGTGGTTTCATGAAAGAATTTCGCAATGTCAGTAGAAATACTTGGCAGAAATGCGCGCGCAGCAGCATGACGTGTGATTGACGTGCAACTAGGGGGTGAAGGGGACTTGACATTTAGCTCTACATGTGGAGACAGAAGTCTGGGGGGTCAAGTCAACCTAATCCCAAATCATATCTAACATCCTATGTTTAAAGAACTATGTTATCCAAAAAGAAAGGTCTTTCGAACAAAATCTATTCTATACTGACTGTGTGTGCGTGTACAAGCGTCTAAGTGTCTACACTAGATGCGAGGGCAGAAATCTTCCATAGTAACAGGGCTATGAATTACTTGCATAAAGACAGAGAAGCCGGGCCTTTTGCTCGGTAGCTGGAAGAATGTTTACTTAAACTACTAGACAGGAATGCATTGGATAGGGAGCGGAGCAGATAATCTCGAAGGTGAAATACAGTTTCTTGGCAAGCAGACAGGTTGAGTCAGGCACCGTTAGCCGCGCAGGGAGTAGGACAAAGTTCATGGATACAGATGCGAGCTCAGACTGGAGCTTTCAGAGGCAGAAGTCAGGAAAAGGCTTAATGGCAGAATCAGGGCCTACTCGCCTGGACTGTAAAATGGGATAAATGAACCATATAAAGCCGGTGGCCTTTCATACTTAGGAATGGAATATCCGACCCATTCATGGCGGATCTGAAAGAGGACATGTTGGCGGTGGACGCACATGTGTTTGCGTCTTCATAACTGGAACTGGAGGGAACATACATGTACTTGTGATTTATACATGAAACCGTTGGGGTCCAAGATAGGGGACATAACTGATCAAAAAAATCCATATTTCCACATTCCCTCCTTGTCCCCTACTTGCCCTTAAGAGATATCAATCTTCATCAATCCGTTGATCTGTTCATATAGCATCATTTGTTCTTCTTTCTTCTTCCGGGATGAATGAAATCTTGGTGGTGGAATACACGATGTGGCACACAGACCACAAATCGCTGGTCCACATTGTAGGCATAAGCAGCAACTGAATAGTATGAGAAAGCCAATACCTAGGAAGGATAGGACCCTCCATCCAAAGGTAGATAATACACTCCAAAACCAACCGGACCAAGTCCAGGTGCCTGGGTTCTGGTGTATCTGGCTTACAATCTTATGAAGGCGAGTTATGGCTTTATATACAGATGGCGAATTTTCTGGTATGAAAATGCAACAACTTGATCCGATGACCCTACAAGCTCCGCCCCTATCGGCCAGGATGACGTCAAGGACAAGACGATTTTGAAGCACAACAATCCGCATAGCAGACTGCTCTTCTGTTAAATTGCCTAAGGCGGAAATAGTTTCGTTCACTACTGCTTCAAGGGTTCTGGTTAATCTACGTATCAGCTTACTATTGGTAACTGTACCTATATAGGGAAAGAGACCTTTATTGAAATCTGTGTATTTTTCCCATGCTGTCTCAGTGTAATCGACTATTGGGAGATCTCTCCGTTCTCTATTGTGTACTAAATGAGTATTTCTATGATAATCAGGAGGAGCTAGAAAAACAGGTGGCAAAAGGAATCCGATGTAGCAGGTACCATCCCAATCTAGAAGCAAACGTATATATGCAGTCTGACCACATATGAAGTAGGAATGGCGAGAAGCTCTAAATGTAGACTTGCCTTGATCACTGAATTCTATTACAGTGGTGCATCTACTATGGCCCATATGTATGGAACCATTCTTTCTTACACATAATTCACCTTTAACTGGAAATACTGACATAGCGGGCAAAATTGGTGCAGCTTCAGATTCAACATTCAGGATCATGAGATTAAGCGTGAAATTCCCTAATCCATATACTTCATTTTCTAGATCAGTTCCTGTTCTTTTGGGAAGTCCCTTCTTGTCAGGGTAGCAGACTTTGAGTAAAACTAAGTTCAGGTTTCCCCATACCCAGTTGTCTTGATAAACTGCGGAACTCGAATCTAGGGAATTTATTAAACTAAACCATGCTCCACAGGAGCCATTGTGTGTGAACGGATATGGAAAGAGAGGCAGAATTCCCTTATAGTTCTGATAGGGAGGGAGTCGGCCACATATCCAACAATTTGTAGCATTGCTAACCTGATGGGAATGATGTAACATACTAATAAAAGTGTTATTGCGCAGCGCAAATCTATAGGACAACTCATGCGGGGGTAATTCACTAAAAGAATGTTCAGCAGTAATATTGTAAACATGTTTAGAAATAGGATAATATATGTGCAACAATATACTTGCAGTGATTATTAAAAGATTTAAGAAAAACAAAATTAATAACGTCACTGTGCAATGACTACGCAGTGATTTACAGTACGCATGTTGTTTCAACTGCAGCCTTCGGTTTCTTTCTCTATTCAGGTCTAAGGGATACATGTCAGAGACAAATTCGACCGATTCACCTTGGAGAGGACTTAAACAATCAAATTGTCTGACTTGTTAGACCGTAGTTTTAGTTTATATTGTTCCTTGTCATTCAGTTCAACCAAAGGAAGCTTTGAGTCAATCGGTGAAGACACGCGAGGTGTGTCGTTTACATCGGACGGTAGTCCATGAAATTTCTTGATATGACTTGAATGTATCCAGCCTTTGCGACCTTCGATCTTCACGGCTGTCCTCGTGGTTAACAGTACGAGTTGAGGCGATTTCCACCTAGGATCCAGCTGAGACTTCCGGTCAAAGTTCCTCACTAACACCAGGTCCCCGGGAATTACGTCATGGGGTTTCACCTCGGTGTTGTCGGGAAAGGCTGCAGCTACCTGTGAACGACAAGATTGTAGTGCAGACATCAAGGAAGCCAAGTAATCTGTCAGCATATTACAGTCAACATCGGTTATTTTGCGTGGTATAGGCGTCCCCCACATATTTGGTGGTCTACCGAAGATCACCTCATAAGGGGATAGCCCTGTTCGAGAGTGCGCTACAATTCTCATGTAAAAGAGTGCAACTGGTAAGGCTACTACCCAGTCGACACCTTTCTCTCTACATATTTTGGCCAATCTAATTTTCAGAGTTTGATTATGTCGTTCCACGAGACCTGCTGCCTCGGGGTGTCGGACACAGTGAAATTTCCACTGATAGCCTAACAAAAGTGAAACGTGTTTCATTAGTTCGGATGAGAACGGCTGGCCGTTATCTGAGTAGACAACACGTGGTAAACCGTACCGTGGGAAGAATTCTCGAACCAACTGTTTGGCAGTAGTCGGGGCAGTGTAATCTGAAACCGGGTATGCCTCTGTCCAACGGGAAAGAGCACAGACAACTACGAGAACATATTTGAATCCTCGACATCGTTCCATCTGGATATAATCCATCTGGAGGACTTCAAAAGGGTGATCAGGAGGCTGAAATCCACCTTGTTCTACGGGAATGCTTTTACCTGGGTTAAACTGACAACAGATCATACAGGTACGAACTTTTTGTTTGGCTGCTGCTCGTAAATGTTTGTTGAACCAAATGTGTTGAATGCTGTCTAGCATAGCTTTTTCTCCTAGGTGCGCTGGACTATGTACAGTATTAATAACGACTTGGACCATTGAATCAGGAAGGAACCATACAGATTTTTCCTTCGTCATCCATCCTTGATCCGTTTGGATCCCTCCTAATTCAGTCCATTTCTTTATTTCCTCTGGTGTAGCATGTGTCTGTATGTCAATTACGTCAAGAGCGGGATCCTTAACCATCATGCAATGTGTTGGTGTCGGGACTATTGTCTTTGTCATGTCAGATGTTTGAGTTTGAGCAGTCTGTTTAGCTGTTCTGTCAGCTAGATCATTGCCTTGAGAAATGATATCAGTAACTTTCGTATGAGCTTTACATTTCATAATTGATATTGCAGTGGGTAGATGTATTGCATCTAATAAGGCATGAATGAGGGGTCCGTGCTGAATGTGGGCACCGTGAGAAGTTAAATAACCTCTCTCTCGCCACAGCACGCCGAAGTCATGTACAACTCCGAATGCATAACGTGAATCAGTGTATATGTTTACTTTTTTATTTGTGGCTTGAATACAGGCTTTTGTCAGAGCGATGAGCTCTGCTGCTTGAGCTGACAAGGTATGTATGCAATTTGTTTCAATGACCTCAGTGTCTGTTGTGACTGCGTAAGCGGCCACTAACTCTCCTGTACTTGCTCTCATACATGAACCATCTACATACAACGTCAGGTCTGGGTCTGACACTGGGACGTCTGTCAAGTCTTGTCTGGGTTTCGTCGTGATAGTAATAACTTCAATACAATCATGTGCTAGTGGGTCTGTTCCGTTTACTGGTAACAGTGTGGCAGGATTCAATGTACTACAACGTCTGATTTCTATGTGTGGCTGAAACAATGTTAACTCGTAACCGGTGAGTCTTGCTATAGTCAAGTGTTGTGTTTGTGTGCGGTTCAAGAGAACCTCTACTGCATGTGGTACTTGTACTGTCAATTGGTGTCCTAACACTATGGCATCGCTTTGTCGTATTGCTAAAGCTGTCGCTGCCACTGATTTCAGGCACGCAGGCAGAGCCTGAGCTACGGGATCTAATGTACTAGAAAAATAAGCACATGGTTTGTGTGATTCTGCTTGTTTCTGTGTGAGTACTGACAAGGCAGTACCTTCGCGTTCTGTAACAAAGAGTGTAAACTGTTTATTGTAACATGGTGTTGCTAAAACGGGTGCTTGACATAAAGCTTTCTTTAGGCTTTCAAAAGCTTGTGTATGTTCCTGAGTCCAAGGGAGAACAGTCGATGTGGCTGCCTCCTGCGTTGTCAACTGAATGAGTGGTTTTGCTAGAAATGCATACTGAGGGATCCACTGCCTACAATATGAAGTGAGGCCTATGAAGGCCCGCACCTCCTTTTGCGTCTTGGGTATTGGCATGTTAGCAATTAACTGGATGCGATCTGGTGTAAGCTGCCTTCCCTCCTTGGACAGCGAGTGACCAAGGTAAACAACTCGCTGGACACAGAATTGCAGCTTAGAAGGGGACACCTTGTGCCCCTTTTCGGCCAAAAATTGTAAAACCGTCAGTGAGGCTTTTTCACATTCAGGTTCGCTTCTAGCGGTGATCAGCAGATCATCGACATATTGAAGCAGGGCAGTGTTGACTGGCATGTGGATACTGTCAAGTTCTCGTTTCAGTGCTTGGCTATAGATGCTGGGGCTTTCTGTGAATCCTTGAGGTGCGCGTGTGAATTTAAAGCTTCGTCCATTTAAACTAAATCCGAACAAGTATTGGCTTTCCGGATCTATTGGGACGCTGAAAAAGGCATTCTTGAGATCAGTTACAGTAAAGAATGTTGCTTCGGAATCAATGGCTGTCAGTAATGAAGAAATGTCTGGGACTACGGGGTATTGTGGTACAATACATTTATTTAATTCGCGCAGATCAATAACCAATCGATATACTGGCGGGGCTTTCGGATCAGTTCGTTTAAGAATCGGAATTATCGGTGAATTACATACATTGGAGTCGGTTTCCACAACCACTCCTTGGGTAATAAGTTCGTCAATGATTTGCAGTAAAGCCACTACAGCATCTGGGGGTAACTTGTATTGTCGCATTCGTGGTAGTACCACTCCTGCCTTTAGTGTGACTCGATATGGTGTAATGTTCATGCAACCAACATCCGTAGGGCCTTGTGCCCATAAATGTGTGGGTAAAGTCTGCAGTCGGTGATCCATGTCTCGGGACACATAGTGCCCTTTAAAATCACGTAAAAACAATCTTACTCCTTCCGGAGAACAACATATTATAGCTCCTAGAGCTTTCAATGTTTTTATACCTAACAGGTTTTCTGGACATGATTTAGTAAGCAATAAATCTGTAGTTCGTGTCAAGGGACCAATCGTAAGGGGAAGAGGCTGTGATACTTCGTTAATGATAGGTTTTCCTGAAAAGCCAAGGGAAATATTCTGTGAGCCTGAGAGGGGTGCCCCTGGAACTTCACTACGTTTTATTGTTGTTCGGCTTGCCCCTGTATCAAGTAAAAATGTTCTATCGTGGCCTAATAGTTCACTGTGTACATAAGGTCCTTCTTGATCTACAGGGACCTCGATAAGGGGTAAGCCAACTTCCCTCTCTAGGCTGCTTCATGAATATCGTTGATAATCAGGATAGTCATACTGTGCGGTCTGGTACATCTGGCGTGTCGTTGTTTGTGTGGCAGCAATAGGCTGCGGTGGTGGAGCAGGCATAGACTGTTGTGGAGCTGGCATGGACTGTGCATGCTGCGGAGCTCCTTGTTGGTTCTGATCCTGTCTAAGTGGCCGTGGTCTTTCTTTTGTATTACCTATGGCGATATTATGTTTTAAAACTGGACAATCGTGTACATAATGACCTGGCTGTTTACAATAGTTGCATGTCCCTTTTACAGGACCTGTTGAAACACTGGACTGTGTTATACCCTTTTTATGACCGTCAGCTGGAACTGTCTGGGAAACTAGCATTTTCATTTTCGTGTCTTTCATGCGTCTTTGTTCATGTTCTTGTTCCTCTCTAATTCTATTGTGATGGTACTGTAGCATTTGTAACATTTGTGACGGAGTGTTACCTTGCCAGGTACTCTCGAATTTCAATACTCTATTCTTAACTTGGGGCAAGGAATTTTCAACTAATTTTGTCACAAACAGATGTGGATACGATTCGCTACTTGCTTTTATGCCACTATTTATACCAAAACATTTTTCGAATCGGGAATAGAAATCACTAGTGTCTTCATCTGGTTTTTGTTTACAGGCTGATATTGCACCCCAGTCTTCCTTTTTCGTAGTTAATAAACGTGGCAGTACCTGTACTAGTAAACCTGGTAGTGTTTTGGTCTTTTCCCCAAGCCCTGAACCTGGACCTCGAGCTTTTTCTTCGTTTTCTAATGCTGTCCAATCTATCTTTTGGTCTCCCACCTCCCAATCCTTTTCCTTGAGTTTTTCGTAAATGCCCGCAGGCATTAATACCTTCAATATTGTCATAATGTCGGGATAGGTATACTCTCCCATGAGCAACATGTCTTTAATTTCACGGTGGAAACCCGCTGGGTCTTTGTCATGACTGGGTACCACTTTCTTCATTTCTAATAGTTCTATTTTGGATATGGGTGTGTATACAAACACACGTTTAAACTGATTGTCCTCACCTTTTATCGGGTGGACTTCGCGTAAGGGATTCTGTCTATCCATATAATACGTCGTTCTTTCCTTGATGGGCAGTGAGACATGTTCGGGACATACAAAAAGAATGTACTGTTTTCTGAATTCTAGGATTTCTCTAATTAACTCAGTACCTGAACCTCTCCATTTATTCGTGAGTAATTCAGTCAATATATCAGGTAATGGACCAGGATCGGAGTGTTGGCTTTTATATAATATAAGGAGTTGTTGAACCATATAGATACCAGCTAAACGCTGTTCATCTGGGGCGAGGTTCAAAAACGTGTGCGCTAATGTATCATCACTATATTTTCCGGGACTATCAACCCAATGAACGGCTGACCTGGCTAATTCTTGTTCGTCCATAGAATCGAGTATATGATAACCCCTTCGTTCTCGGAGTAATTTGTCAGCGGCTTGGAACGAATGTTCGGGGGACCTTATATTTATTATAGGGGTTTGGAAACTTCTGCTATTATCTGGACGTATCGGACGTATCGGATCAGTAAAGCATCTAGTATTATTGCAAGATCTTCCTCTACCTACATAGGCCATAGTTTCTAACTGTCCTGTGGGCAGTTCTAATTCTTCCTCCTCCTCGGTTTGTTCAGGCTCGTCTACTGCTAATCTTTCTTCGTGTATTCGTTCTACTTCTTTGCGGATCTTGCGGCACATAGCTACTATACATGATCGTTTATCATGTCTCCCCTCTGATATATTCCGACTCCATGTGGTAAGAATTTGCATTTCTTCCGGATTTACCCCTGGTCATTCTTGATTTCTGATCACACAATTTATGAGGAAACGTAACAGTTCCCCCTGTATCTCCACTTTCTGGTACTCCAAGGCTCTATTAATACTTTCAGAATCTCGTCCTGACTGGACAAAGTGATATATATTTTCTAAATGTGTAGTCATTCCTGGTAGTCTCCCTAAATATATTGCAGCTCGTCGGATACGTAATGATACCAGCAGCATTTCGTCCCCTTTTCCGGGCACAGGGTCATATCTACAATCTATTAGAAGTTCCTTGAGCGTGTCGGGAGTTACTAGTTTGGGCGTACGTTGGTGGGCTAATTCTTGAAAGGAAAGTTTATTTACTCTGGGTGGCGTGGAAAAAATGTTTGATGTACCTCCGGTAGCACCACCTGGGGTGCTGGGTGTGAAAGGATTTGTTGAACGTGATATAGCAACCATAGGTGTGGATACAGATGTAGAAACAGATGTGCTTGCCGGAACTTGTGTCGGAGTTTGCTGTTGCGGAGGTACAGACGGAGGAGGGTCTTGGCGTTGAACCCCCTCGACAGGCGGTCTATGTGGCGCAGTATTAGCATACTCGGGAGCTGCGTCGTCTAAATAAGAGGAAAGAAAAACCTCTTCTGCGGTTCTGGGATGCCCTTTGGGATGTACTTTTATCGGAAACAATGGGGGTGGCAAGTCTTTTGGTATCTCCGGAGTAGCCTTAGGTAACCCTTCGGCCAGAAGAGGATACATACCATTCATAAGGGCATTTCTTTGTCTGTCTATTTGTTCTGATTTTACTCGAGTACCTTCTTCAATTAATATATTTTCTCGGACTTTATTTGAATTCTCCTTACTTTTCTCTTCCTGTCTGAGTGCTTTTTCTGTACGTCTATATGATTCTTTACGCCATAATTCAATGGCATCTTTCTGTGACTGTCTAGCTTTCTTTTTCCATAATTCTTCCTCTACTTTCATGATGCAATCTGCATCCCAGGTCCCAGCTGCGGGCCACCTCTGACTTTCTGGTAATTCCTTGGTGTAGTCTACCCATAAATCAAGAAATAATATGGCGTCTAGGCCATGTTTATGATACATGAAGTACCCTGGAGTGTCCCTAGGAGGAATGGGAACAGCTTCTTCGAGTACCCCTTTTCTAGTTTTGATCTGTCGTAATTTCGAAAAGAGCGGCATATTGAGAACTGATCTGATACCTAATTTTGAACACGTTTAATACCACAAGACACAATAATGAACAGTCATTCACACCACAATATGCAGAACGTATTTAAAACATTTTAACATTTAACATTGAATGAACAAACAATGATGGCCATTTAGGGAACTAGTCACTAAGCATAATACTCGGCACTAACTAGGTAATTCTGAATTATATACTAGACATACTTGATATACTGCTGAACAGTACAGATACACTGCTGAAACAGTGCAGACCGGATTTGTGTACCCAAACCCGTCTTGACCGGCACAAACTATGTGCACGTCAGAACGCCTCCCCGACAATGGTACTCACCGGGTAGCTCGGAACGGAAGGCCTCGGAACTGAACTGAACTGGACTTGAACCGGACTGGACTCGACTCGGAACTTCGGAACCTCGGAAACTGGTGGGCCTCTGTATACCTCGGATCTTGCTCTCTCAGCTAGGCTCTGGTTGGGATACTTCGCACTTCTCACCGCCTCGTCTGGGTGTTGATCGCAGCCTCAGTTACTCCCGCTCGGCAGGAGGGAGATACAGGAAGTCCTGTGGGTATGCGTTGTTGTCCGTCCAGCTGTGACAGGAGACCGGGCCTGCAACGCACCTCCGGCGCGTGAGATGAGAAAGTGTCCCTGTTCGGGCGCCATATATGTGGTAAATAATTTAATTACCGGTACTTAATTTGATGCGGAAAATCTATAATAATAGCTCAGTAAAATAAGAGGCAGAATCCGTGGTATTAGAGGTTCGGAACGGGCTTTATTCCAAAATCAATTCGAATTGATGGACTCCATATTCCATCACCACGAAGGTTCAGGAAGTGAAGGACCATACTTTATTGACAGGTAATCATTTTTATACAATAGGCATTACAGTGAAACAGATGTAGGAGGCGTAACAATTGATAACAAAGATAAAACATACATGCGTAACTAAAGTGGGTGTAACTGGGCGTAACTAAAGAACGTCATCAGGTATGATGTCATAAATGGGTGGTTTCATGAAAGAATTTCGCAATGTCAGTAGAAATACTTGGCAGAAATGCGCGCGCAGCAGCATGACGTGTGATTGACGTGCAACTAGGGGGTGAAGGGGACTTGACATTTAGCTCTACATGTGGAGACAGAAGTCTGGGGGGTCAAGTCAACCTAATCCCAAATCATATCTAACATCCTATGTTTAAAGAACTATGTTATCCAAAAAGAAAGGTCTTTCGAACAAAATCTATTCTATACTGACTGTGTGTGCGTGTACAAGCGTCTAAGTGTCTACACTAAATGCGAGGGCAGAAATCTTCCATAGTAACAGGGCTATGAATTACTTGCATAAAGACAGAGAAGCCGGGCCTTTTGCTCGGTAGCTGGAAGAATGTTTACTTAAACTACTAGACAGGAATGCATTGGATAGGGAGCGGAGCAGATAATCTCGAAGGTGAAATACAGTTTCTTGGCAAGCAGACAGGTTGAGTCAGGCACCGTTAGCCGCGCAGGGAGTAGGACAAAGTTCATGGATACAGATGCGAGCTCAGACTGGAGCTTTCAGAGGCAGAAGTCAGGAAAAGGCTTAATGGCAGAATCAGGGCCTACTCGCCTGGACTGTAAAATGGGATAAATGAACCATATAAAGCCGGTGGCCTTTCATACTTAGGAATGGAATATCCGACCCATTCATGGCAGATCTGAAAGAGGACATGTTGGCGGTGGACGCACATGTGTTTGCGTCTTCATAACTGGAACTGGAGGGAACATACATGTACTTGTGATTTATACATGAAACCGTTGGGGTCCAAGATAGGGGACATAACTGATCAAAAAAATCCATATTTCCACAAGGGGCTGAGACCAGGTTTAAATTACTGAAACATGTACTGCACTTAACAAGAATAGTGCCATTATTACTTTTGCTGGACCACTATCCACTGCAGCTAATAATCCACTTTCTCACACTGAACATTACAAAATTGCTGGTTAAAATAACCAACAAATTGTTCAATGAAGAATTTATCTGCTATTTCAGAAAGAATAAGCTGTTAAGTGGAATTAAAATGGAGTAATATAATAGCTACTTTAGGCAAGATAAAGTGCAAAGTTTACAGATGGGGTTATCACAAAGCATACGTTATACACAGGCTCCTAAATCACTCAAGCAAGCTTATATCAAAGAACTACTGAAGATAAGTTAACCTCACCTCGTTAACCACACCTCACCTAAGGATTTTGAGTAACAATGACCCAATCTCTAACCTGCATTTGATAGGCAGTTCTTTGAAAGCAATTCCTTGAAAATGTAGTGACCGAACATCAATAAAATTATGTGAAACAGAACAAACTTTTTCATGATCACCAGACATGGCTTCGGCCATAAACAGCAACCAACACAACACTAACATCAAATAGTAAATTCCCATTTTAGCGGTTGATGAACCACCGAGGCTGGCTTTAACGCTGGTGGCACCCGGTGTGACAATCAATTTTGGGGCCCTCCAAGCCCCATGACCACCTTCTTGGATTCTCTCGCTACTGGGCAAAGGGCCCCTCATGTCTCCAATCATAAGATATTACTAAACACAGCACCCCTCCACTGAGGTCAGCACCCCATTCCACTGATCAGCGCCTAGTGCGCCATCACCGGTCGTAATGCCCTAAAGCTGGCCCTTTAAACCACAATAATTTATGATACTGCTACACCTCTTGGCACAATTGCTTTTGCTATTGAATAGGTTCTAGGTTGGGGCAGGAATCACCAGTAGAGCCCCATATTGCAATTGTTTATTCCCGCCCCAAGCACAGCTGACAAGTATGTTCTGGGCAGCAGCATCTTGCTTGTAAATGTCTTAAGGAGAACTAGAAGGCTCAGCACTCCTGCCAATCCTGTTCTGTACTAATACATGCAACCCAAGTCCCAGGATACACTGCCAAATGGACATTGACACCATCCAGATGCATTTTCGACTGATGGAGTCCCAGGAAGTGAGATATAAAATTAAATTACAAACTGCTGTAACTATGTGTACCTCTTAATCAAAGACTCTTTGATTCTTTAACATTTACTTTGTGGTCAGGGCAATGAATTTACAGCTCTACATGCTTCTAAAGATGATTCTCCTCTTATTAAAGTCCATCCATCATGGGAACTGATGAGTTCTCTGGAATACTTATGTGAGGTATTTAGTGGTATTTAAAAAAGTGACCGAAATGCAACAATTAGAGAATCAGGCAGCAAAACTGTCACTGAAATTCTGATCACCTAAAAACGGCACAGAAGATGTGTCATTAGCTACCCATATATAACAGAGTCCAATGTAAAGTTCTCTGTGCTGAACATAAAGCTTATTGATGTTAAAGCCCATGGTAAGTGCAAAATCTTGTCTCTCATCCCATCCCAACAGGAATTTCCAGTACATTGCATCAGATTACTCAATAAACGCCAAAGAGAAAAAATAATAATCTGGCCAAATTTGATTTTCTTAATATAGTCATTTAACAAATCTGCTTGAAACTTTCCAAAGATTCTTCATCTATTTTGTGTTCATCAACTGTGGTGCAAGATAAAAGGGAGTGCCACAAAAAGTGAACCAATTATATTTCCTATAGTGATCTTTGCTGTTTGATCCAAAAAAAGGCTGAAAGGAGTTACACAAAACTTAGAAATGTTCTAAAGGATTGTGTTTCTGTTGATATGGTGTAAATTTGGAACAGCACAGGTTAGCATGGAAGTTTACATTTTATTGATATTGTGACAGTTAAGAAGCTGTATTTTTAATTTCCCATTAGTGCTGCTTGATAAATTTGCCCAAAATGTAGCAGATGTTTAGCGTGTTTAGATTATTCTTTGTATGTTTAAACTTGTGCAGCTTTGTGTGAAGGAGGCACTTTCAAAAGGGGGAGGGGGGCCAAAAATGTGTTCATTAGCTAAAGACTATGACTTCACTTGACAGAGACATATGACATTTGGCAGATATTTACTATGTTTAAATCACTCTAGATATGGCATTTAACGTGCAGATCCACCAAAGAGGGACAAGGGTGAAAGGAAGGGGCAGAAACGATTTCATGTGCTGATAACCATGGTGCTCTGCAATGAATATGCATGAACTTTGGCCGGCACTTAGCAAGTTAAGCTGAGTGCAGGATTCTTAGGTTACATTCAGATCTATGAAGAGGGGGAAAACTTGATTGGGAGTAAGTACAACAAACAATTTGCTAATAACTGTAGTGCAGTTTCACAGATCTAAACAACACTTGGCAAAAAGGGACGGTCAAAAAGCAGCAGTTCATATTTTAACTCAGAAATAAACATTGGGGGGCGTGGCCAAGCTCGGGCTATAGATGGCCGCATAGTCCGCGAGCTCCGGCGCCCGTTGTAACCCTAGACTATCCTGCTAACGCATCCGACACACCTGGCAGCGTTCCCGTCTACCGGATCGACAGCGGAGCCCATCCCGCCCGCTCCAGTGGCTGTGTCGGCTGCGGCGAAGGAGCAGGCGCTCTCACACGCATCGTGGCCTGCTCTTCCGGTTGAGGCCTGGACCTGCAGTGACTGTGCCGGCCGGAGGGCGGAGCTGGCCTTGACTTCCCCACCCGGCGGGGGCGCCGCGACTCGAGGTGCCCGCGACCTCCTTTGCTGCCGCTGGCCCGAGTGGAGCCTTGGGGAACGTGAGCCCCAGGACATCGCCTGCTCTGCAGCGTGGGGCAGGAGAGCCGTGAAGTAACGGGCGCAGCGGCCCAGAGGCTGGAGATGACGGCAGCGGGCCTCCGGACTTGCCCCGTCCGCCGCAGCTGAGCCTGTGACCGCATTAGCGGCGGAGCTCCTGGAACAGCCTGGATACCGCACACACGTCGCCTACCTATGCGGCAATGCCGCAGTTGAAGGTGAGGAGGCGGGGGAGCGGCTGGGAGGATACCGCTGTGGCTGCGTGAGACCCGGACCCCGCGGACTGACGTGTTTCCCTGGCACCTCGGGCTGTCGTCTGCGGAGCGGCTATCCTTGATGGTGCTGTGCTAGCGGGGCCCACCTGTAGTGAACCAGAGCCTCCGAGACCGAGGGGGAGACGGCTGACACCTCGGAGTGATTGCGATCGGCCTCCCCCCACCCCCCCTGATGTGCTGATCCTGGTAGTGGCGGTGACTGTTTCGGTGAGCCATACCTTGCTTCTCCCTTCTCGTGGACGCCGCCTGTGGGCCCTGTGCTGTCCAGGGGGGCTGAGACTTCATCCCATACTGCTGCATGTCTGTGGGGGTGATTGCTAGCCTGCAGCCCCCCAGAAAAGAGCCCAGCTGTCGCAGTGGGGTGTCGCGACAAGACGGGGAGCAGACTGCCTCTCTGCCATAAGATCTGTCCGCCCAGACCCCAGTGGAAGAGGGACTGCCTGGGGCCCACCCAGAGATCAGCTCCCACCACTCCCACAGGGGAGCAATCTGAGTCTATCGTCAGAGACTACCGAGCGAGGGCCTCGCCTGTTTATGGCAAACTGATAATATACCTACCACAGCTGCGGGTGGCCAGTCCTGTAGACCTGTTTAAATCTGCTGTGTGGGACACCGAGGTTGCTGGGTGTGCATTTGCTCTCTTGTCTTCATCCTGTGGCTGACCGACATCTGGCAAAATGGCGGACCGCCTCAAGGGAGCTAGCGCCAAGACAGCAAAGTCGATCCAGGCGAACAAACTAGACAGATAAACTGTCTCCAGGGACCCGCAGCGGGAGCACCAACAGGAGGGGGATGAGCGGGCTGGCCCCGGATCGGAGGAGCAGGAACTTTCCCTAAAGGACGTAATGGCAGCATTAACAGGGTTGAAGACTTCGCTGGACTCGGTGGCGATCAACGTTAACCTTATCAGGGTGGACATGGGGAAACTCAATGAGAAGGTGAAGCAGGTAGAGGTCACAACGGCTGGGCTGGTGAGCGATGTGGCACAGCTACAGAGGGAGGTCCTTGATCTACAGGAGTCCCGGAATGTAACGGCCCTCAAGCTGGATGATTACGAAGGCCGGCTCCGTCGCAACAACCTCCGCATCGTAGGAGTCCCAGAAAAGGCTGAGGGACAGACTCCCGACCTATTCGTAGAAGACCTCATTCTCAACCACTTGCGACCCAAGGGACTTAGCAAATTCTTCGTTGTCGAGCGGGCCCACAGGGTCCCGGGCAGCCGTCCCAGACCGGGCGCTCCCCCGCGGCCAATGTTGTCCCGCGTCCTCAATTATCGAGACCGAGATGTGATTCTCTAAACTCCAGGACTGGCACCCCCCTTCGCTATGAAAACGCCAACGTCTCCTTTTCCCAGACTTCACACAAAGAGTGCAGAAACAACGAAGGCAATTTCTCTCCATAAAACGTGTCCTGAAAGAGAAGGGTCTAAAGTATTCAATGCTTTTCCCGTCCTGCCTAAGGGTTGAGGTGGAGGGAAAGGCTTGGTTTTTTGAATACCCTGAGGATGTAGCTGACTGTCTGGAATATCGAGAAGCTAAACACCCTGGCGAGGGGAGAGCGGGAGGCCCTGTGGACGAAGCGCCGACCTGAAGAAGAGACTCAGCAGAGGCAGGTTGTTGCGGGTTGTGGGGGCGGAGAGCGGTGGTGGGATCCCTGGCCCTCAACTGGAGCGTAACTAAGGACCCGCAGTAGAGGACACAATAACGGGACAGTCATGGTGTGACACTGATGCAGATAAAGGGTAGGGGCAGAGAGCCTTTAGCTCCACCACCCACTGGACTGGTTTACTTTTTCCATTCCTTCTTTCTTTGAACTTTCTAGGGCGACAGGCACTCTGCTAACTGTTAATGGGTAGTTTCGAACCCTTAGGGCAGGGGAGCAGGGAGGGGGGTTGTTGGGATGGGGGTTTCTTGGTTGTTAGTTTTGTATCAGTTGAGTTTTTTGTTATGATGAAGGTACAGTTCCTTTTCGAATCGGGTATTAATGCCGCTCTCTACAAATGCACTGATGGGGGTACGACGTAGCAAAGAAATTAGAATTTTAAGTTGGAATGTGAATGGATTGGGGGACAAAATTAAATGCAGTATCGTATTACAACAGATCCGCAGGCTTTCACCAGACATTGTCCTTGTCCAGGAAACCCATCTCGTTGGCCACACATGTAAAGCCATGCACAGGTGGGGTTATTCCATGCATACTCATTCTGGGTTCGCGTCTAACTCCAGGGGGGTGGGCATTATGCAAAAGAAGTCATTTCCTTTTTGGCCCGTTTCCACGCACATTGATGACCGAGGTAGATATGCGGGTGTCACGGGCACATGGGAGGGAGTGACCATCACCTTCATGTCTGTCTATGCCCCTCCGGGGCTACAGGCCACTACATTCACAGATCTCAGTGCCGTGCTGCTGACATTGCCAGAGGGGCACTTGGTGATTGGGGGAGACTTTAATTCAGTGGTGTCAGGGACGCTAGACAGATACCCCCCTCGCATACTGTCGCCCATTGCTCACTCATTTTCTAGTTTTCTGGAGGCAATGGGCCTTGAGGATTGCTGGAGGGCCTACCACCCTGATAAGATTCAGCACACTTTCCACTCGGGCGCCCATAACACCCTCTCGTGGCTAGACTATATCATCGTCCCAGCCCCGCAGTTAACTAACATACATGAGATATGACACCTGGCTAGGGGCATCTCTGACCACTCTCCCCTCTGGGTCCACATTGTCCTTGATGACATCCCGGTGGGACGCGTCGCCCCGATTAACCCCTGGCATCTCAAGTGCGCCAAGACGCGGACCAGTCTCATTAAAGCCATTGACAACTATTTCCTAGCTAACGAAACCTCTGTAGATTCCCCGCAGACGCTGTGGAAAGCCTTCAAAACAGTAGTACGGGGAGAAGCCCTCTCCTTAATAGCAGGATCCAAAAAAGACAAGTTAGCGGAGATCTCTGACATAGAACAGGACATCTACCGTCTGGAAAGGGTTCTCGAGCCCGATCCTACGCCGGAGGCCCTGCATGCCCTTCACCTTCGCCAGGAGGAGTATCGTGCACTAGTCACCGATCGCGCCAAGACACTAGCACAGTGCAGAATGGGGCGGATCTACGACTAGGGTGACAAAGCGGGGAAATTAATCGCCTGGCTGGACAGAAAAAAGCGCGCTAGCCGACTGGTTCCTGAGCTCATAGATCCCGGGGGACTAACAGTATCAGATCCCCAAGAAATAGTTGATCGCTTCGCAGCTCACTACCGCGCAGTTTACCGCTCCAGGGTGCCATATAGCGAAACAGACTCCTCTGAACTCCTGCGAGACATCTCTCTTCCAGTACTATCGGAGGGTGATCGTGCCTTTATGGACAGCGCTCTTATAGCAGATGAGATTGCAACTGCAATTAGGGCACTCCGGCCAGGCAAGGCCTTAGGCCCTAATGGCCTCCCCATCAAACTCTACAAACTTCGCCCCGACAAATTAGCAAACCATCTGAAATCAATGTTTGAGGCCAGCCTTGAGCAGGGATCCCTTCCCCTGGGCCAGAGAATAGCGACTATCGTCACGATTCATAAGGAGGGGAAACCTAAAACTGACTGTGCCTCCTATAGGCCCATCTCATTATTGAATGCTGAGCCTAAGATACTAGCTAAGGTGCTAGCCAATAGATTGATCAAGGTCATAAGCGGCTTAGTGCACCCCGATCAATTGGGATTTATGCCCCGGCGAAACACTGCACTTAATCTTTGCAGGCTGCATGGGGTATTGGGCAGGGCGCCGACCTTGCGTGAGGACGCAGTGGTGGTCTCCCTGGACGCCACGATGGCCTTCGACACGCTCGAATGGCCCTACCAATGCCTCCTAGCTGAATGTGCTATTTAGCTCTTCAGAGTTTGTTTATGCCCAGCTGCTACAAATTGGGGTTGATAGTGTTGACAGAATGAAACCTGTTACAGGTTTCCTACTGTCAAAATGGGGGGAGGAGGCTAGCTCCTCTACAAATTAAGGGTAGGCAAATTTATGTTTTCTCTCTCTTTTTCCTAATTTCTTTTGAGCCTGTCTAAACTGTCTGTGAAATAGCCATGAGACATTTAATTGGCTATTCAGTAATACTGTTTTAAACATTATTAGCATTAATAAAATGAATAAATACATTTGCTATGTTACTGCCCATCCTGTCTGATGAAATTATGAAAGGATGAGTAGTCTAGATTGTGGTTTCCTTATTTGATCTTTAAGGGGAACTAGCTGTGGGTAGTTTTTGTTCTAAAATTCTCAGGTGATAACACCACTATTGTTTGTTATTCTCATGCTACATACAGTTTTGCAAGGGCATTGCTAGTTTTTATTAGCTAGTCTGTGTAAATAAACTGACAGTCCTTACTAGAGCTGATGTTGCACAGTTTGGATTGTGAAAAGTAGAATGCAGGGAAGATGCCTATGTGATCCTTAGCAAACATTTTTGAGGAAAATATTGTTTTATAGGAGTCTGTGTGTCACAAGATGTTCTGTTGGAGAAAATGTACCCATTATGTTGAAGTTTTTTAGTTCTTTATGTAATAGGAATCCTTGTTAAATTAGCAGTTTTAGATTTTCCTGTTGCTCCTATAACATGAGAGCACGGTCCTAAGCATACAATGTAGGTGCTTTTATTAAGAGAAATCATTTTAGAAGTGTCTGCAGTCCTGTACAAGTAATGCAAAGTCTATGAGTAAAAGTGTAGAACATTTCCTTTTTTCTTGAGGGTCTTTAGATAATTAAGATAGGAATACACAGATGTAAGGATTTGGAGTATGTCTGTATTGTTTTTCTCCTTTCCTCAAAATTTAGTAAATGAACACAGACTTCCTTGGCTGCTTGGGATTGGGTGACGTATTACTCTTGTCAGTTCACCAAAGAGTTCCTTTTATACTTGCCAATAGGTCCAGGCTGTTGTTTCTTTTACTCTCACATAGATGAAAGTGGTTTTTGGGTGCCTTGCTAATATATGGGGCGTCCCTAGACTAGGAAGAATTCTGAGACTATCCTCTCTGTTGATAGATTATTTCTGTGCCTTGTCTAAAGACCTTTTGTTCTGTCCACTAATAGATATTTGCTGCCTTACAACCATTGCCAGAGGGGCGCGGACATCAGATCCAGCTTGGAGAGTCAGCACCAGTCCATCTTGAAGTCAAAGTGAAGGTAACCAGCACAGGCATTTCTGGCAACCAGGACCTCAGTGAAGGTAGAAGGCCGGAAGCACTGGGATGTGAAGTGTGTACCCCTGTCACTGTCTTGGGCGAAAGACGGGGTCACAAATCAGAAAGGAGAAATCGTGGATCAAGTTTTTGATGCCCAGCCGAGAGTCACAGACCGACAAGGAAGGCAAGAAAGTTTTTGCTTGAGGTAACCCCCTTTGAAACAAGGGTTGCTTCAGAGATCCTAGCATCAGGCCTCTGAAACCTGGTCCCAAAGTGGCTGTAAAGTTTTCACTTTTGTTGGTCAAGAGATACCTGGGCACACTGAATGCAATCTATGACCCCAACGAAAGAGCAATGTGCCAGCAGAGCAATACAGGAGTTAGGGAAGGACTTGAGTTCAGGGTACAGGTGCTGTGTCTCTGGTGCCTGTTAAATTGAAATGAAGAAAACTGGTACACTGCCTGAGACACTGGACAGGATCTCTGAGAGCATTTGCCCTGGTGGGGGATTGCCCTATCCTGAAAGAAGAAACTTTTCACTTGAAACTGGGCCGTGATTCCTGAGTTGCGAGTTGTGCAGCTCCAACGTGGGAACAACAAGAGCCTGCCTGTGAGGCTCAAACGGACACAGGGAGAAGACTCCCCTCTGGTTGGTTGTACAGCGGCTTTAATTTCCCAAGGACTTCTTTTTCTTTTTTGTTGAAAATGTACCCCATTGGTCGTCCCATTTGTGAGGAGGAGCAACCCTTTGCAGCTCTTCGTCCTAATTCTCATGGTCCTGTGTGGTCCTCCTGGTCCTCTGGATCCAGGATCATTTTTGTAATAATATGTCTGACTGCTTTAATGTTTGTATTGGGAATAATGTTTATTCTATGAGAGAAAAGTTCATCTGAGCAGTTGAAAAATATTACATTTCCTTCATAATGATGGATACTCTAGCCTTCATAAAGGAAACACTTGAAAAGTCTAGTGAAAATGTTTTTATTAGATATGTACTGTTGGCTATTTTGATATTGAAATTGATGGTCACTGAAATGCATAGGAGCCTTGAAAATGTTTTTACTGGATGGTTCTAGGATTTGCTTAGGACTAGAAAGCTAATAGTTCTGTTTCTGATAATAGTAATTACTCTCTCCTGCTATCTGTATGACCCAATGCTCTGTTCCCTTTGTACTCCTGCTTATACCTTATACATACCAGCTTAAGAATATTTAGAATGATAAATGCCCACCTAGCAATGAATTAGGATATTGATAAATTTAAGGGAAAAGAAAAAAAAAAAATTAAAAATTAATGTGCATATTTTTTTTTTTTCCTACTGGATTATGGGAGATGTCTTCAGCTAATGCTAAAAGGGTCGTCTGTTGTAAATTGGCTGCAATGGGATTAGCATTAGTGGAATCCATCTCGTATTTAGAGGCTATTTTTGTGGAATCCATTTTGTATTTCTGGCAGCCATTTTGTTTTTCCTTTGCTCTGTTTAAAGGACTGGCTATACTTAGACACTGCTACTCTGCACATGCGCAGAAGAATCTAACTGTCCATACATCTGTTTTTAGTCTGTAGCTGTCAGGTTGTTTCAACCAGAGTCAGCAACTGCTAGCTCCTCCTTTACTGTTGACTGTGCATTTCTGTATGACCATCTATATATGTAATTCTCCTATGTGTACTTGTACCGCTTTTTTCAGCCCCTGTGACGGTATAAAAGGACCATGCTTCTTCTGTTCAGTGTGCTACATTCATTCAGCACCACAGGGTGCTGTATGAATGTGGTTCCACCTCGTGAGGTTTTATTAAACTCTGTATTTTCTATTCCAGTTTCTGTGCCAACTTCTTCCTATTGGTCTGAGGACTCTATGCAGAGAAGGGCGAACCCCTTGCACTGGTCGGCCTAGCTGAGGTCACCATCAACAGTGGTATTGGTGGTGGTGGTATGGGTGGTGGGTGTATTGGTGGTGGTGGTATTGATGGTGGTATTGGTTGTGGTGGTATTGGTGGTGGTGATCTTGGTGGTGGTGGTATTGGTGGTGGTATTAGTGGTGGTATTGGTGGTGGTACTGGTATTGGTGGTGGTGTATTGGTGGTGGTGGTATTGGTGGTGTATTGGTAGTGGTGTTATTGGTATTGGTGGTGGTGGTGATGGTATTGGTGGTGGTGATGGTATTGGTGGCGGTGGTAATGGTGGAGGTATTGGTGGTGGTGGTATTAGTGGTTGTATTGGTGGTGGTGGTATTGGTGGTGGTAGTGGTGGTGATATTGGTGGTGGTGGAATTGGTGGTGGTGATATCGGTGGTATTGGTGGTGGTGATGATATTAGTGGTGGTATTGGTGGTGGTATTGGTGGTGGTACTGGTGGTAGTGGTGGTATTGGAAGTTGGAGGTGGTATTGGTGGTGGTGGTATTGGTGGTGGTGGTGGTATTAGTGGTGTATTGGTGGTTGTATATTGATGGTGGTGGTATTGGTGGTGGGATTGTTAGTGGTGGCATTGATGGTGGTACTGGTGGTGGTGGTATTGGTGATGTATTGCTGGTATTTGTGATGGTATTGGTGGTGGTGATGGTATTGGTGGTGTTGGTATTGGTGGTGGTTGTGTTGGTAGTCGTATTGGTGGTGGTCGTATTGGTTGTGGTGATATTGGTGGTGGTGATATTGGTGGTGGTTATATTAGTGGTAGTATTGGTGGTGGTATTGGTGGTGGTACTGGTGGTGGTAGTAGTGGTGATGGTACTGATATTGGTGGTATTAGTGGTGGTGTTATTGGTGCTAGTGGTATTGGTTGTGGTGGTATTGGTGGTGTATTGGTGGTGGTGGCATTGGTGGTGGTATTGGTGGTGGTGATGGTATTGGTGGTGGTGGTATTGGTGGAGGTATTGGTGGTGGTGGTGGTATTGGTGGTGATATTGGTGGTGGTGCCGTTGGTGGTGGTGATATTGGTGGTGGTGGTATTGGTGGTGTATTGGGGAAGGTGGTATTGATGGTGTATTGATGGTGGTGGTATTGGTGGTGGTACTGGTGGTGGTATTGGTGGTTGTATTGGTGGTTGTGATGTTTGTGGTGGTAGTATTGGTGGTGGTATTGGTGGTGGTATTAGTGGTGGTGGTATTGGTGGTGCTGGTATTTGTGGTGGTATTTGTGTTGGTGGTATTAGTGATGGTGGTGTTCATTTTGGTGGTGATGTTATTGGTTGTGGTATTGGTGGTGGTGGTATTGGTGGTGGTAGTATTGATGGTGGTGGTGGTATTGGTGCTATTGGTGGTGGTGTTGTGGGTGGGTGTGGTATTGGTTGTGGTGGTGTTAGTGGTGGTATTGGTGGTAGTGGTATTGGTGGTGGTGGTGGTGTTGGTGGTGGTAGTATTGGTAGTGATGGTAGTGGTGGTATTGGTTGTGGTGGTAGTGGTGGTGGATATGGTGTTCTTGGTTGGGATGGTGGAAGTGGTGGTGGTATTGGTGGTGGTGATAATGGTTGTGCTGGTGGTATTGGTGGTAGTCTTAGTGGTGGTATTGTTGGTGGTATTGGTGGTGGTTATGGTAATGGTGGTGGTATTGGTGGAAGTGTTGGTGGTGGTGGTATTGGTGGTGATGATATTAGTGGTGGTATTGGTGGTGGTACTGGTGCTGGTATTGTTGGTGGTGGTATTGGTGGTGGTGATGGTATTGGTGGTATTGGTGGTGGTGGTATGGGTGGTGGTTGTATTGGTGGTGGTGGTATTGGTGGTGGTATTGGTGGTGGTATTGGTGGTGGTATTGGTGGTGGTGGTATTGGTGGTGGTATTAGTGGTGGTATTGGGGGTGGTGTTGGTGGTGGTACTGGTATTGGTGGTGTGGTGGTGGTATTGGTGGTGTATTGGTAGTGGTGTTTTTGGTATTGTGGTGGTGGTGATGGTATTGGTGGTGGTGATGGTATTGGTGGTGGTAGTGGTGGTGATATTGGTGGTGGTGGAATTGGTGGTGGTGATATCAGTGGTATTGGTGGTGGTGATGATATTAGTGGTGGTATTGGTGGCGGTATTGGTGGTGGTACTGGTGGGAGTGGTGGTATGGGAAGTTGGTGGTGGTATTGGTGGTGGTGGTATTGGTGGTGGTGGTATTAGTGGTGTATTGGTGCTGGTATTGGTTGTATATTGATGGTGGTGGTATTGGTGGTGGGATTGTTAGTGGTGGCATTGATGGTGGTATTGGTGGTGGTGGTATTGGTGATGTATTGCTGGTGATGGTATTGGTGGTGGTGGTATTGGTGGTGGTTGTATTGGTAGTCGTATTGGTGGTGGTGGTATTGGTTGTGGTGATATTGGTGGTGGTGATATTGATGGTGGTGATATTAGTGGTAGTTTTGGTGGTGGTATTGGTGGTGGTACTGGTGGTGGTGGTAGTGGTGGTGGTGAAACTGATATTGGTGGTATTAGTGGTGGTGTTATTGGTGCTAGTGGTATTGGTTGTGGTGGTATTGGTGGTGGTGATGCTATTGGTGGTGGTGGTACTGGTGGTATTGGTGGTGGTGGTATTGGTGGAGGTATTGGTGGTGGTGGTATTGGTGGTGGTGGTTTTGGAAGTTGGTAATGATATTGGTGGTGGTGGTATCGGTGGTGTATTGGTGAAGGTGGTATTGGTGGTGTATTGATGGGGATGGTATTGGTGGCAGTGATGGTATTGGCGGTGGTACTGGTGGGGGTATTGTTAGTGGTGGTATTGGTGGTTGTATTGGTGGAGGTGATATTTGTGGTGGTAGTATTGGTGGTGGTATTGGTGGTGGTTGTATTGGTGGTGGTATTAGTGGTGGTGGTATTGGTGGTGGTGGTATTGGTGTTGGTGGTATTGGTGATGGTGGTATTAGTGATGGTGGTGTTCATATTGGTGGTGATGTTATTGGTGGTGGTGGTGGTATTGGTGGTGGTAGTATTGATGGTGGTGGTGGTATTGGTGCTATTGGTGGTGGTATTGGTGGTGGTGTGGGTGGGTGTGGTATTGGTTGTGGTGGTGTTGGTGGTGGTAGTGGTATTGGTGGTGGTGTTGGTGGTGGTGGTAGTATTGGTAGTGATGGTATTGGTTGTGGTGGTAGTGGTGATGGATGTGGTGGTATTGATGGTGGTGGTATTGGTTGGGATGGTGGTAGTGGTGGTGGTATTGGTGGTGGTGATATTGGTTGTGCTGGTGGTATTGGTGGTGGTCTTAGTGGTGGTATTGTTGGTGGTATAGGTGGTGGTGGTATAGGTGGTGGTGGTATTGGTGGTACTGGTGGTGGTATTAGTGGTGGTGGTAGTATTGGTGGTGGTGGTGTTGATGGTGGTACTGGTGGTGGCGGAATTGGTGGTGGAGGTATTGGGGTGGTATTGGTTTTGTTGGTAGTGGTATCGGTTGTGTTGATATTGGTGGTGGTGTTGGTGATGGTGGTATTGGTGGTGGTATTGGTTGTGGTGTTGGTGGTGGTGGCTTTGGTGGTGGAACTATTAGTGGTGTATTGGTGGTGCTGAATTGGTGGTGGTGGTATTGGTGGTGGTGGACATGGTATTGGTGGTGGTGGTATTGGTGGTGGTAGTATTGGTGGTGGTGGTATTGGTTGTGGTGGCATTAGTGGTGGTGATATTGGTTGTAGTGGTATTGGTGGTGGTACTAGTGGTGGTATTGATGGTGGTACTGGTGGTGGTGGTAGTGGTGGTGTTGGTGGTGGTGGTATTGGTGGAGGCATTGGTGGTGGTGATGGTAATGGTGGTGGTGGTGGTATTGGTGGAGGTATTGGTGGTGGTGGTATTGGTGGTGGCGATATTTGTGGTGGTGATATTAGTGGTGGTATTGGTGGTGGTATTAGTGGTGTATTGGTGGTGCTGAATTGGTGGTGGTGGTATTGGTGGTGGTGGTGTTATCGGTAGTGGTGGAGATGGTATTGGTGGTGGTGGTATTGGTGGTGGAGATGGTATTGGTGGTGGTGGTAGTGGTGGTGGTGGTATTGGTTGTGGTGGCATTGGTGGTGATGTTGGTGGTAGTGTTATTGGTGGTGGTATTAGTGGAGGTATTGGTGGTGGTAGTGGTGGTGGTGGTAGTGGTGGTGTTGGTGGTGGTGGTATTGGTGAAGGCATTGGTGGTGGTGGTATTGGTGGTGCTGGTGGTGATTATGGTAATGGTGGTGGTGGTGGTATTGGTGGTGGTGGTACTGGTGGTATTGGTGGCATTGGTGGAGGTATTGGTGGTGGTGGTATTGGTGGTGGTGATAATAGTAGTGGTATTGGTGGTGGTACTGGTGGTGGTGGTAGTGGTATTGGTGGTATTGGTGGTGGTGATGGTATTGGTGGTAGTGGTATTGGTGGTGGTGATATTGGTGGTGGTGATATTGATGGTGGTGATATTAGTGGTAGTTTTGGTGGTGGTATTGGTGGTGGTACTGGTGGTGGTGGTAGTGGTGGTGGTGGAACTGATATTGGTGGTATTAGTGGTGGTGTTATTGGTGCTAGTGGTATTGGTTGTGGTGGTATTGGTGGTGGTGATGCTATTGGTGGTGGTGGTACTGGTGGTATTGGTGGTGGTGGTATTGGTGGAGGTATTGGTGGTGGTGGTATTGGTGGTGGTGGTTTTGGAAGTTGGTAATGATATTGGTGGTGGTGGTATCGGTGGTGTATTGGTGAAGGTGGTATTGGTGGTGTATTGATGGGGATGGTATTGGTGGCAGTGATGGTATTGGTGGTGGTACTGGTGGGGGTATTGTTAGTGGTGGTATTGGTGGTTGTATTGGTGGAGGTGATATTTGTGGTGGTAGTATTGGTGGTGGTATTGGTGGTGGTTGTATTGGTGGTGGTATTAGTGGTGGTGGTATTGGTGGTGGTGGTATTGGTGTTGGTGGTATTGGTGATGGTGGTATTAGTGATGGTGGTGTTCATATTGGTGGTGATGTTATTGGTGGTGGTGGTGGTATTGGTGGTGGTAGTATTGATGGTGGTGGTGGTATTGGTGCTATTGGTGGTGGTATTGGTGGTGGTGTGGGTGGGTGTGGTATTGGTTGTGGTGGTGTTGGTGGTGGTAGTGGTATTGGTGGTGGTGTTGGTGGTGGTGGTAGTATTGGTAGTGATGGTATTGGTTGTGGTGGTAGTGGTGGTGGATGTGGTGGTATTGATGGTGGTGGTATTGGTTGGGATGGTGGAAGTGGTGGTGGTATTGGTGGTGGTGATATTGGTTGTGCTGGTGGTATTGGTGGTGGTCTTAGTGGTGGTATTGTTGGTGGTATAGGTGGTGGGGGTATAGGTGGTGGTGGTATTGGTGGTACTGGTGGTGGTATTAGTGGTGGTGGTGGTAGTATTGGTGGTGGTGGTGTTGATGGTGGTACTGGTGGTGGCGGAATTGGTGGTGGAGGTATTGGGGTGGTATTGGTTTTGGTGGTAGTGGTATCGGTTGTGTTGATATTGGTGGTGGTGTTGGTGATGGTGGTATTGGTGGTGGTATTGGTTGTGGTGTTGGTGGTGGTGGCTTTGGTGGTGGAACTATTAGTGGTGTATTGGTGGTGCTGAATTGGTGGTGGTGGTATTGGTGGTGGTGGAGATGGTATTGGTGGTGGTGGTATTGGTGGTGGTAGTATTGGTGGTGGTGGTATTGGTTGTGGTGGCATTAGTGGTGGTGATATTGGTTGTAGTGGTATTGGTGGTGGTACTAGTGGTGGTATTGATGGTGGTACTGGTGGTGGTGGTAGTGGTGGTGTTGGTGGTGGTGGTATTGGTGGAGGCATTGGTGGTGGTGATGGTAATGGTGGTGGTGGTGGTATTGGTGGAGGTATTGGTGGTGGTGGTATTGGTGGTGGCGATATTTGTGGTGGTGATATTAGTGGTGGTATTGGTGGTGGTATTAGTGGTGTATTGGTGGTGCTGAATTGGTGGTGGTGGTATTGGTGGTGGTAGTGTTATCGGTAGTGGTGGAGATGGTATTGGTGGTGGTGGTATTGGTGGTGGAGATGGTATTGGTGGTGGTGGTAGTGGTGGTGGTGGTATTGGTTGTGTGGCATTGGTGGTGATGTTGGTGGTAGTGTTATTGGTGGTGGTATTAGTGGAGGTATTGGTGGTGGTAGTGGTGGTGGTGGTAGTGGTGGTGTTGGTGGTGGTGGTATTGGTGAAGGCATTGGTGGTGGTGGTATTGGTGGTGCTGGTGGTGGTTATGGTAATGGTGGTGGTGGTGGTATTGGTGGTGGTGGTACTGGTGGTATTGGTGGCATTGGTGGAGGTATTGGTGGTGGTGGTATTGGTGGTGGTGATAATAGTAGTGGTATTGGTGGTGGTGGTAGTGGTATTGGTGGTATTGGTGGTGGTGATGGTATTGGTGGTAGTGGTATTGGTGGTGGTGATATTGGTGGTGGTGATATTGATGGTGGTGATATTAGTGGTAGTTTTGGTGGTGGTATTGGTGGTGGTACTGGTGGTGGTGGTAGTGGTGGTGGTGGAACTGATATTGGTGGTATTAGTGGTGGTGTTATTGGTGCTAGTGGTATTGGTTGTGGTGGTATTGGTGGTGGTGATGCTATTGGTGGTGGTGGTACTGGTGGTATTGGTGGTGGTGGTATTGGTGGAGGTATTGGTGGTGGTGGTTTTGGAAGTTGGTAATTATATTGGTGGTGGTGGTATCGGTGGTGTATTGGTGAAGGTGGTATTGGTGGTGTATTGATGGGGATGGTATTGGTGGCAGTGATGGTATTGGTGGTGGTACTGGTGGGGGTATTGTTAGTGGTGGTATTGGTGGTTGTATTGGTGGAGGTGATATTTGTGGTGGTAGTATTGGTGGTGGTATTGGTGGTGGTTGTATTGGTGGTGGTATTAGTGGTGGTGGTATTGGTGGTGGTGGTATTGGTGTTGGTGGTATTGGTGATGGTGGTATTAGTGATGGTGGTGTACATATTGGTGGTGATGTTATTGGTGGTGGTGGTGGTATTGGTGGTGGTAGTATTGATGGTGGTGGTGGTATTGGTGCTATTGGTGGTGGTATTGGTGGTGGTGTGGGTGGGTGTGGTATTGGCTGTGGTGGTGTTGGTGGTGGTAGTGGTATTGGTGGTGGTGTTGGTGGTGGTGGTAGTATTGGTAGTGATGGTATTGGTTGTGGTGGTAGTGGTGGTGGATGTGGTGGTATTGATGGTGGTGGTATTGGTTGGGATGGTGGAAGTGGTGGTGGTATTGGTGGTGGTGATATTGGTTGTGCTGGTGGTATTGGTGGTGGTCTTAGTGGTGGTATTGTTGGTGGTATAGGTGGTGGTGGTATAGGTGGTGGTGGTATTGGTGGTACTGGTGGTGGTATTAGTGGTGGGGGTAGTATTGGTGGTGGTGGTGTTGATGGTGGTACTGGTGGTGGCGGAATTGGTGGTGGAGGTATTGGGGTGGTATTGGTTTTGGTGGTAGTGGTATCGGTTGTGTTGATATTGGTGGTGGTGTTGTTGATGGTGGTATTGGTGGTGGTATTGGTTGTGGTGTTGGTGGTGGTGGCTTTGGTGGTGGAACTATTAGTGGTATATTGGTGGTGCTGAATTGGTGGTGGTGGTATTGGTGGTGGTGGAGATGGTATTGGTGGTGGTGGTATTGGTGGTGGTAGTATTGGTGGTGGTGGTGGTATTGGTTGTGGTGGCATTAGTGGTGGTGATATTGGTTGTAGTGGTATTGGTGGTGGTACTAGTGGTGGTATTGATGGTGGTACTGGTGGTGGTGGTAGTGGTGGTGTTGGTGGTGGTGGTATTGGTGGAGGCATTGGTGGTGGTGATGGTAATGGTGGATGTGGTGGTATTGGTGGTGGCGATATTTGTGGTGGTGATATTAGTGGTGGTATTGGTGGTGGTATTAGTGGCGTATTGGTGGTGCTGAATTGGTGGTGGTGGTATTGGTGGTGGTGGTGTTATCGGTAGTGGTGGAGATGGTATTGGTGGTGGTGGTATTGGTGGTGGAGATGGTATTGGTGGTGGTGGTAGTGGTGGTGGTGGTATTGGTTGTGGTGGCATTGGTGGTGATGTTGGTGGTAGTGTTATTGGTGGTGGTATTAGTGGAGGTATTGGTGGTGGTAGTGGTGGTGGTGGTAGTGGTGGTGGTATCGGTGAAGGCATTGGTGGTGGTGGTATTGGTGGTGCTGGTGGTGGTTATGGTAATGGTGGTGGTGGTAGTATTGGTGGTGGTGGTACTGGTGGTATTGGTGGCATTGGTGGAGGTATTGGTGGTGGTGGTATTGGTGGTGGTGATAATAGTAGTGGTATTGGTGGTGGTACTGGTGGTGGTGGTAGTGGTATTGGTGGTATTGGTGGTAGTGATGGTATTGGTGGTAGTGGTATTGGTGGTGGAGATATTGGTGGTGGTGATATTGATGGTGGTGATATTAGTGGTAGTTTTGGTGGTGGTATTGGTGGTGGTACTGGTGGTGGTGGTAGTGGTGGTGGTGGAACTGATATTGGTGGTATTAGTGGTGGTGTTATTGGTGCTAGTGGTATTGGTTGTGGTGGTATTGGTGGTGGTGATGCTATTGGTGGTGGTGGTACTGGTGGTATTGGTGGTGGTGGTATTGGTGGAGGTATTGGTGGTGGTGGTATTGGTGGTGGTGGTTTTGGAAGTTGGTAATGATATTGGTGGTGGTGGTATCGGTGGTGTATTGGTGAAGGTGGTATTGGTGGTGTATTGATGGGGATGGTATTGGTGGCAGTGATGGTATTTGTCATGGTACTGGTGGGGGTATTGTTGGTGGTGGTATTGGTGGTTGTATTGGTGGAGGTGATATTTGTGGTGGTAGTATTGGTGGTGGTATTGGTGGTGGTTGTATTGGTGGTGGTATTAGTGGTGGTGGTGGTATTGGTGTTGGTGGTATTGGTGATGGTGGTATTAGTGATGGTGGTGTTCATATTGGTGGTGATGTTATTGGTGGTGGTGGTGGTATTGGTGGTGGTAGTATTGATGGTGGTGGTGGTATTGGTGCTATTGGTGGTGGTATTGGTGGTGGTGTGGGTGGGTGTGGTATTGGTTGTGGTGGTGTTGGTGGTGGTAGTGGTATTGGTGGTGGTGTTGGTGGTGGTGGTAGTATTGGTAGTGATGGTATTGGTTGTGGTGGTAGTGGTGGTGGATGTGGTGGTGTTGATGGTGGTGGTATTGGTTGGGATGGTGGAAGTGGTGGTGGTATTGGTGGTGGTGATATTGGTTGTGCTGGTGGTATTGGTGATGGTCTTAGTGGTGGTATTGTTGGTGGTATAGGTGGTGGGGGTATAGGTGGTGGTGGTATTGGTGGTACTGGTGGTGGTATTAGTGGTGGTGGTAGTATTGGTGGTGGTGGTGTTGATGGTGGTACTGGTGGTGGCGGAATTGGTGGTGGAGGTATTGGGGTGGTATTGGTTTTGGTGGTAGTGGTATCGGTTGTGTTGATATTGGTGGTGGTGTTGGTGATGGTGGTATTGGTGGTGGTATTGGTTGTGGTGTTGTTGGTGGTGGCTTTGGTGGTGGAACTATTAGTGGTGTATTGGTGGTGCTGAATTGGTGGTGGTGGTATTGGTGGTGGTGGAGATGGTATTGGTGGTGGTGGTATTGGTGGTGGTAGTATTGGTGGTGGTGGTATTGGTTGTGGTGGCATTAGTGGTGGTGATATTGGTTGTAGTGGTATTGGTGGTGGTACTAGTGGTGGTATTGATGGTGGTACTGGTGGTGGTGGTAGTGGTGGTGGTGGTGGTATTGGTGGAGGCATTGGTGGTGGTGATGGTAATGGTGGTGGTGGTGGTATTGGTGGAGGTATTGGTGGTGGTGGTATTGGTGGTGGCGATATTTGTGGTGGTGATATTAGTGGTGGCATTGGTGGTGGTATTAGTGGTGTATTGGTGGTGCTGAATTGGTGGTGGTGGTATTGGTGGTGGTGGTGTTATCGGTAGTGGTGGAGATGGTATTGGTGGTGGTGGTATTGGTGGTGGAGATGGTATTGGTGGTGGTGGTAGTGGTGGTGGTGGTATTGGTTGTGGAGGCATTGGTGGTGATGTTGGTGGTAGTGTTATTGGTGGTGGTATTAGTGGAGGTATTGGTGGTGGTAGTGGTGGTGGTGGTAGTGGTGGTGTTGGTGGTGGTGGTATTGGTGAAGGCATTGGTGGTGGTGGTATTGGTGGTGCTGGTGGTGGTTATGGTAATGGTGGTGGTGGTGGTATTGGTGGTGGTGGTACTGGTGGTATTGGTGGCATTGGTGGAGGTATTGGTGGTGGTGGTATTGGTGGTGGTGATAATAGTAGTGGTATTGATGGTGGTACTGGTGGTGGTGGTGATGGTATTGGTGGTAGTGGTATTGGTGGTGGTGCTATTGGTGGTGGTGATATTGATGGTGGTGATATTAGTGGTAGTTTTGGTGGTGGTATTGGTGGTGGTACTGGTGGTGGTGGTAGTGGTGGTGGTGGAACTGATATTGGTGGTATTAGTGGTGGTGTTATTGGTGCTAGTGGTATTGGTTGTGGTGGTATTGGTGGTGGTGATGCTATTGGTGGTGGTGGTACTGGTGGTATTGGTGGTGGTGGTATTGGTGGAGGTATTGGTGGTGGTGGTATTGGTGGTGGTGGTTTTGGAAGTTGGTAATGATATTGGTGGTGGTGGTATCGGTGGTGTATTGGTGAAGGTGGTATTGGTGGTGTATTGATGGCGATGGTATTGGTGGCAGTGATGGTATTGGTGGTGGTACTGGTGGGGGTATTGTTAGTGGTGGTATTGGTTGTTGTATTGGTGGAGGTGATATTTGTGGTGGTAGTATTGGTGGTGGTATTGGTGGTGGTTGTATTGGTGGTGGTATTAGTGGTGGTGGTGGTATTGGTGTTGGTGGTATTGGTGATGGTGGTATTAGTGATGGTGGTGTTCATATTGGTGGTGATGTTATTGGTGGTGGTGGTGGTATTGGTGGTGGTAGTATTGATGGTGGTGGTGGTATTGGTGCTATTGGTGGTGGTATTGGTGGTGGTGTGGGTGGGTGTGGTATTGGTTGTGGTGGTGTTGGTGGTGGTAGTGGTATTGGTGGTGGTGTTGGTGGTGGTGGTAGTATTGGTAGTGATAGCATTGGTTGTGGTGGTAGTGGTGGTGGATGTGGTGGTATTGATGGTGGTGGTATTGGTTGGGATGGTGGAAGTGGTGGTGGTATTGGTGGTGGTGATATTGGTTGTGCTGGTGGTATTGGTGGTGGTCTTAGTGGTGGTATTGTTGGTGGTATAGGTGGTGGTGGTATAGGTGGTGGTGGTATTGGTGGTACTGGTGGTGGTATTAGTGGTGGGGGTAGTATTGGTGGTGGTGGTGTTGATGGTGGTACTGGTGGTGGCGGAATTGGTGGTGGAGGTATTGGGGTGGTATTGGTTTTGGTGGTAGTGGTATCGGTTGTGTTGATATTGGTGGTGGTGTTGGTGATGGTGGTATTGGTGGTGGTATTGGTTGTGGTGTTGGTGGTGGTGGCTTTGGTGGTGGAACTATTAGTGGTGTATTGGTGGTGCTGAATTGGTGGTGGTGGTATTGGTGGTGGTGGAGATGGTATTGGTGGTGGTGGTATTGGTGGTGGTAGTATTGGTGGTGGTGGTATTGGTTGTGGTGGCATTAGTGGTGGTGATATTGGTTGTAGTGGTATTGGTGGTGGTACTAGTGGTGGTATTGATGGTGGTACTGGTGGTGGTGGTAGTGGTGGTGTTGGTGGTGGTGGTATTGGTGGAGGCATTGGTGGTGGTGATGGTAATGGTGGTGGTGGTGGTATTGGTGGAGGTATTGGTGGTGGTGGTATTGGTGGTGGCGATATTTGTGGTGGTGATATTAGTGGTGGTATTGGTGGTGGTATTAGTGGTGTATTGGTGGTGCTGAATTGGTGGTGGTGGTATTGGTGGTATTGGTGGTGGTGGTGTTATCGGTAGTGGTGGAGATGGTATTGGTGGTGGTGGTATTGGTGGTGGAGATGGTATTGGTGGTGGTGGTAGTGGTGGTGGTGGTATTGGTTGTGGTGGCATTGGTGGTGATGTTGGTGGTAGTGTTATTGGTGGTGGTATTAGTGGAGGTATTGGTAGTGGTGGTGTTGGTGGTGGTGGTATTGGTGAAGGCATTGGTGGTGGTGGTATTGGTGGTGCTGGTGGTGGTTATGGTAATGGTGGTGGTGGTGGTATTGGTGGTGGTGGTACTGGTGGTATTGGTGGCATTGGTGGAGGTATTGGTGGTGGTGGTATTGGTGGTGGTGATGGTATTGGTGGTAGTGGTATTGGTGGTGGTGGAATGGGTGGTGGTTGTATTGGTGGTGGTGGTATTGGTGGTGGTATTGATGGTGGTATTGGTTGTGGTGGTATTGATGGTGGTGATCTTGGTGGTGGTGGTATTGGTCGTGGTATTAGTGGTGGTATAGGTGGTGGTATTGGTGGTGGTGGTGTTGGTGGTGGTACTGGTATTGGTGATGGTGTATTGGTGGTGGTGGTATTGGTGGTGTATTGGTAGTGGTGTTATTGGTATTGGTGGTGGTGGTGATGGTATTGGTGGCGGTGGTAATGGTGGAGGTATTGGTGGTGGTGGTGTTAGTGGTTGTATTGATGGTGGTGGTATTGGTGGTGGTAGTGGTGGTGATATTGGTGGTGGTGGAATTGGTGGTGGTGATATCGGTGGTATTGGTGGTGGTGATGATATTAGTGGTGGTATTGGTGGTGGTATTGGTGGTGGTACTGGTGGTAGTGGTGGTATTGGAAGTTGGTGGTGGTATTGGTGGTGGTGGTATTGGTGGTGGTGGTACTAGTGGTGTATTGGTGCTGGTATTGGTGGTATATTGATGGTGGTGGTATTGGTGGTGGGATTGTTAGTGGTGGCATTGATGGTGGTACTGGTGGTGGTGGTATTGGTGATGTATTGCTGGTATTGGTGGTGGTATTGGTAGTGGTGATGGTATTGGTGGTGGTGGTATTGGTGGTGGTTGTGTTGGTAGTCGTATTGGTGGTGGTGGTATTGGTTGTGGTGATATTGGTGGTGGTGATATTGGTGGTGGTGATATTAGTGGTAGTATTGGTGGTGGTATTGGTGGTGGTACTGGTGGTGGTGGTAGTGGTGGTGGTACTGATATTGGTGGTATTAGTGGTGGTGTTATTGGTGCTACTGGTATTGGTTGTGGTTGTATTGGTGGTGGTGGCATTGGTGGTGGTATTGGTGGTGGTGATGGTACTGGTGGTATTGGTGGTGGTGGTATTGGTGGAGGTATTGGTGGTGGTGGTATTGATGGTTGTATTGGAGGTGGTGGTGGTATTGGTGGTGATATTGGTGGTGGTGGCATTGGTGGTGGTGATATTGGTGGTGGTGGTATTGGTGGTGTTATTGGTGGTGTATTGGTGAAGGTGGTATTGGTGGTGTATTGATGGTGGTGGTATTGTTGGCAGTGATGGTATTGGTGGTGGTACTGGTTGTGGTATTGGTGGTTGTATTGGAGGTGGTGATATTTGTGGTGGTAGTATTGGTGGTGGTGGTATTGGTGGTGGTATTAGTGGTGGTGGCATAGGTGGTGCTGGTATTTGTGGTGGTATTGGTGTTGGTGGTATTGGTGATGGTTGTATTAGTGATGGTGGTGTTCATATTGGTGGTGATGTTATTGGTGGTGGTATTGGTGGTGGTGGTGGTATTGGTGGTGGTAGTATTGATGGTAGTGGTGGTATTGGTGCTATTGGTGGTGGTGTTGTGGGTGGGTGTGGTATTGGTTGTGGTGGTGGTGTTGGTGGTGGTATTGGTGGTAGTGGTATTGGTGGTGGGGTGGAGGTGGTAGTATTGGTAGTGATGGTAGTGGTGGTATTGGTAGTGGTGGTGGATATGGTGGTATTGGTTGGGATGGTGGAAGTGGTGGTGGTATTGGTGGTGGTGATATTGGTTGTGCTGGTGGTATTGGTGGTAGTCTTAGTGGTGGTATTGTTGGTGGTATTGGTGGTGGTTATGGTAATGGTGGTGGTGGTGGTATTGGTGGAGGTATTGGTGTGGTGGTATTGGTGGTGATGATATTAGTGGTGGTATTGGTGGTGGTACTGGTGGTGGTGGTAGTGGTATTGGTGGTGGTGGTATTGGTGGTGGTGATGGTGTTGATGGTGGTGGTATTGGTGGTGGTGGTATGGGTGGTGGTTGTATTTGTGGTGGTGGTAGTGGTATTGATGGTGGTATTGGTTGTGGTGGTATTGGTGGTGGTGATCTTGGTATTGGTGATTGGTGGTGGTGGTGGTGGTATTGGTGGTGTATTGGTAGTGGTGTTATTGGCATTGGTGATGGTATTGGTGGTGGTGATGGTATTGGTGGTGGTGGTAATGGTGGAGGTATTGGTGGTGGTGGTATTAGTGGTTGTATTGGTGGTGGTGGTATTGGTGGTGGTGGTAGTGGTGGTGATTTTGGTGGTGGTGGAATTGGTGATGGTGATATCGGTTGTATTGGTGGTGGGGATGATATTAGTGGTGGTATTGGTGGTGGTACTGGTGGGAGTGGTGGTATTGGAAGTTGGTGGTGGTATTGGTGGTGGTGGTATTGGTGGCATATTGATGGTGTTGGTATTGGTGGTGGGATTGGTAGTGGTGGCATTGATGGTGGTATTGGTGGTGGTGGTATTGGTGATGTATTGCTGGTATTGGTGGTGGTATTGGTGGTGGTGATGGTATTGGTGGTGGTGGTATTGGTGGCGGTATTGATGGTGGTATTGGTTGTGGTGGTATTGATGGTGGTGATCTTGGTGGTGGTGGTATTGGTGGTGGTATTAGTGGTGGTATAGATGGTGGTGGTATTGGTGGTGGTGGTGTTGGTGGAGGTACTGGTATTGGTGATGGTGTATTGGTGGTGGTGGTATTGGTGGTGTATTGGTAGTGGTGTTATTGGTATTGGTGGTGGTGGTGATGGTATTGGTGGTGGTGGTAATGGTGGAGGTATTGGTGGTGGTGGTGTTAGTGGTTGTATTGATGGTGGTGGTATTGGTGGTGGTAGTGGTGGTGATATTGGTGGTGGTGGAATTGGTGGTGGTGATATCGGTGGTATTGGTGGTGGTGATGATATTAGTGGTGGTATTGGTGGTGGTATTGGTGGTGGTACTGGTGGTAGTGGTGGTATTGGAAGTTGGTGGTGGTATTGGTGGTGGTGGTATTGGTGGTGGTGGTACTAGTGGTGTATTGGTGCTGGTATTGGTGGTATATTGATGGTGGTGGTATTGGTGGTGGGATTGTTAGTGGTGGCATTGATGGTGGTACTGGTGGTGGTGGTATTGGTGATGTATTGCTGGTATTGGTGGTGGTATTGGTAGTGGTGATGGTATTGGTGGTGGTGGTATTGGTGGTGGTTGTGTTGGTAGTCGTATTGGTGGTGGTGGTATTGGTTGTGGTGATATTGGTGGTGGTGATATTGGTGGTGGTGATATTAGTGGTAGTATTGGTGGTGGTATTGGTGGTGGTACTGGTGGTGGTGGTAGTGGTGGTGGTACTGATATTGGTGGTATTAGTGGTGGTGTTATTGGTGCTAGTGGTATTGGTTGTGGTTGTATTGGTGGTGGTGGCATTGGTGGTGGTATTGGTGGTGGTGATGGTATTGGTGGAGTTGGTACTGGTGGTATTGGTGGTGGTGGTATTGGTGGAGGTATTGGTGGTGGTGGTATTGATGGTTGTATTGGAGGTGGTGGTGGTATTGGTGGTGATATTGGTGGTGGTGGCATTGGTGGTGGTGATATTGGTGGTGGTGGTATTGGTGGTGTTATTGGTGGTGTATTGGTGAAGGTGGTATTGGTGGTGTATTGATGGTGGTGGTATTGTTGGCAGTGATGGTATTGGTGGTGGTACTGGTGGTGGTATTGGTGGTTGTATTGGAGGTGGTGATATTTGTGGTGGTAGTATTGGTGGTGGTGGTATTGGTGGTGGTATTAGTGGTGGTGGCATAGGTGGTGCTGGTATTTGTGGTGGTATTGGTGTTGGTGGTATTGGTGATGGTTGTATTAGTGATGGTGGTGTTCATATTGGTGGTGATGTTATTGGTGGTGGTATTGGTGGTGGTGGTGGTATTGGTGGTGGTAGTATTGATGGTGGTGGTGGTATTGGTGCTATTGGTGGTGGTGTTGTGGGTGGGTGTGGTATTGGTTGTGGTGGTGTTGGTGGTGGTATTGGTGGTAGTGGTATTGGTGGTGGTGGTGGAGGTGGTAGTATTGGTAGTGATGGTAGTGGTGGTATTGGTAGTGGTGGTGGATATGGTGGTATTGGTTGGGATGGTGGAAGTGGTGGTGGTATTGGTGGTGTTGATATTGGTTGTGCGGGTGGTATTGGTGGTAGTCTTAGTGGTGGTATTGTTGGTGGTATTGGTGGTGGTTATGGTAATGGTGGTGGTGGTGGTGGTGGTATTGGTGGAGGTATTGGTGTGGTGGTATTGGTGGTGATGATATTAGTGGTGGTATTGGTGGTGGTACTGGTGGTGATGGTAGTGGTATTGGTGGTGGTGGTATTGGTGGTGGTGATGGTATTGATGGTGGTGGTATTGGTGGTGGTGGTATGGGTGGTGGTTGTATTTGTGGTGGTGGTAGTGGTATTGATGGTGGTATTGGTTGTGGTGGTATTGGTGGTGGTGATCTTGATATTGGTGGTGGTATTAGTGGTGGTATTGGTGGTGGTGGTGGTGGTATTGGTGGTGGTACTGGTATTAGTGGTGGTGGTATTGGTGGTGTATTGGTAGTGGTGTTATTGGCATTGGTGATGGTATTGGTGGTGGTGATGGTATTGGTGGTGGTGGTAATGGTGGAGGTATTGGTGGTGGTGGTATTAGTGGTTGTATTGGTGGTGGTGGTATTGGTGGTGGTAGTGGTGGTGATTTTGGTGGTGGTGGAATTGGTGATGGTGATATCGATTGTATTGGTGGTGGTATTGGTGGTGGTGATGGTATTGGTGGTGGTGGTATAGGTGGTGGTTGTATTGGTAATCGTATTGGTGGTGGTGGTATTGGTTGTGGTGATATTGGTGGTGGTGATATTGGTGGTGGTGATATTAGTGGTAGTATTGGTGGTGGTATTGGTGGTGGTACTGGTGGTGGTGGTAGTGGTGGTGGTGGAACTGATATTGGTGGTTTTAGTGGTGGTGTTATTGGTGCTAGTGGTATTGGTTGTGGTGGTATTGGTGGTGGTATTGGTGGTGGTGATGGTATTGGTGGTGGTGGTACTGGTGGTATTGGTGGTGATGGTATGGGTGGTGGTTGTATTTGTGGTGGTGGTAGTGGTATTGATGGTGGTATTGGTTGTGGTGGTATTGGTGGTGGTGATATTGATATTGGTGGTGGTATTAGTGGTGGTATTGGTGGCGGTGGTGGTGGTATTGGTGGTGGTACTGGTATTGGTGGTGGTGGTATTGGTGGTGTATTGGTAGTGGTGTTATTGGCATTGGTGATGGTATTGGTGGTGGTGATGGTATTGGTGGTGGTGGTAATGGTGGAGGTATTGGTGGTGGTGGTATTAGTGGTTGTATTGGTGGTGGTGGTATTGGTGGTGGTAGTGGTGGTGATTTTGGTGGTGGTGGAATTGGTGATGGTGATATCGGTTGTATTGGTGGTGGTATTGGTGGTGGTGATGGTATTGGTGGTGGTTGTATTGGTAATCGTATTGGTGGTGGTGGTATTGGTTGTGGTGATATTGGTGGTGGTGATATTGGTGGTGGTGATATTAGTGGTAGTATTGGTGGTGGTATTGGTGGTGGTACTGGTGGTGGTGGTAGTGGTGGAACTGATATTGGTGGTATTAGTGGTGGTGTTATTGGTGCTAGTGGTATTGGTTGTGGTGGTATTGGTGGTGGTATTGGTGGTGGTGATGGTATTGGTGGTGGTGGTACTGGTGGTATTGGTGGTGGTGGTATTGGTGGAGGTATTGGTGGTGGTGGTATTGGTGGTTGTATTGGTGGTGGTGGTGGGATTGGTGGTGATATTGGTGGTGGTGGTATTGGTGGCAGTGATATTAGTGGTGTTATTGGTGGTTGTGGTATTGGTGGTGGTGGTATTGGAAGTTGGTAATGATATTGGTGGTAGTGGTATTGGTGGTGTTATTGGTGGTCTATTGGTGAAGGTGGTATTGGTGGTGTATTGATGGGGATGGTATTGGTGGCAGTGATGGTACTGGTGGGGGTATTGTTGGTGGTGGTATTGGTGGTGGTGATATTTGTGGTGGTAGTATTGGTGGTGGTATTGGTGGTGGTGGTATTGGTGGTGGTATTAGTGGTGGTGGTATTGGTGATGGTGGTATTAGTGATGGTGGTGTTCATATTGGTGGTGATGTTATTGGTGGTGGTATTGGTGGTGGTGGTGGTATTGGTGGTGGTAGTATTGATGGTGGTGGTGGTATTGGTGCTATTGGTGGTGGTATTGGTGGTGGTGTTGTGGGTGGGCGTGGTATTGGTTGTGGTGGTGTTGGTGGTGGTATTGGTGGTAGTGGTATTGGTGGTGGTGTTGGTGGTGGTGGTAGTGTTGGTAGTGATGTAGTGGTGGTATTGGTTGTGGTGGTAGTGGTGGTGGATGTGGTGGTATTGATTGTGGTGGTATTGGTTGGGATGGTGGAAGTGGTGGTGGTATTGGTGGTGGTGATATTGGTTGTGCTAGTGGTATTGGTGGTGGTATTGTTGGTGGTATAGGTGGTGGTGGTACAGGTGGTATTGGTGGTACTGGTGGTGGTGGTATTAGTGGTGGTGGTAGTATTGGTGGTGGTGGTGTTGATGGTGGTACTGGTGGTGGCGGTATTGGTGGTGGAGGTATTGGGGTGGTATTGGTTTTGGTGGTAGTGGTATCGGTTGTGTTGATATTGGTGGTGGTATTGGTGGTGGTATTGGTTGTTGTGTTGGTGGTGGTGGCTTTGGTGGTGGAACTATTAGTGGTGTATTGGTGGTGCTGAATTGGTGGTGGTGGTATTGGTGGTGGTGGTGGTATTGGTGGAGGTATTGGTGGTGGTGATGGTAATGGTGGTGGTATTGGTGGAGGTATTGGTGGTGGTGGTATTGGTGGTGGCGATATTGGTGGTGGTGATATTAGTGGTGGTATTGGTGGTGGTATTAGTGGTGTATTGGTGGTGCTGAATTGGTGGTGGTGGTGGTGGTATTGGTGGTGGTGGTGTTATTGGTGGTGGTGGAGATGGTATTGGTGGTGGTGGTATTGGTGGTGGAGATGGTATTGGTGGTGGTGGTATTGGTGGTGGTAGTATTGGTGGTGGTGGTATTGGTTGTGGTGGCATTGGTGGTGATAGTGTTATTGGTGGTGGTATTAGTGGAGGTATTGGTGGTGGTAGCGGTGGTGGTGGTAGTGGTGGTGTTGGTGGTGGTATTGGTGGAGGTGTTGGTGGTGGTGGTATTGGTGGTGGCGGTGGTATTGGTGGTGGTTATGGTGGTGGTGGTGGTATTGGTGGTGGTGGTACTGGTGGTATTGCTGGTGGTGGTATTGGTGGAGGTATTGGTGGTGGTGATATTAGTAGTGGTATTGGTGGTGGTGGTATTGGTGGTGGTGGTATTGGTGGTGGTGATGGTATTGGTGGTGGTGATGGTATTGGTGGTGGTGGTATTGGTGGTGGTGGTATGGGTGGTGGTGGTATTGGTGGTGGTATTGATGGTGGTATTGGTTGTGGTAGTATTGGTGGTGGTGATCTTGGTGGTGGTGGTATTGGTGGTGGTATTAGTGGTGGTATTGGTGGTGGTGGTGTTGGTGGTGGTACTGCTATTGGAGGTGGTGTATTGGTGGTTGTGGTATTGGTGGTATATTGGTAGTGGTGTTATTGGTATTGGTGGTGGTGGTGTTGGTATTGGTGGCGGTGGTAATGGTGAAGGTATTGGTGGTGGTGGTATTAGTGGTTGTATTGGTGGTGGTGGTATTGGTGGTGGTAGTGGTGGTGATATTGGTGGTGGTGATATCAGTGGTATTGGTGGTGGTGATGATATTAGTGGTTGTGTTGGTGGTGGTATTGGTGGTGGTACTGGTGGTAGTGATGGTATTGGAAGTTGGTGGTGGTATTGGTGGTGGTGGTATTAGTGGTGTATTGGTGCTGGTATTGGTGGTATATTGATGGTGGTGCTATTGGTGGTGGGATTGTTTGTGGTGGCATTGATGGTGGTACTGGTGGTGGTGGTATTAGTGATGTATTGCTGGTATTGGTGGTGGTATTGGTGGTGGTGATGGTATTGGTGGTGGTGGTATTGGTGGTGGTTGTGTTGGTAGTCGTATTGGTGGTGGTGGTATTGGTTGTGGTGATATTGGTGGTGGTGATATTGGTGGTGGTGATATTAGTGGTAGTATTGGTGGTGGTATTGGTGGTGGTACTGGTGGTGGTGGTACTGGTGGTGGTACTGATATTGGTGGTATTAGTGGTGGTGTTATTGGTGATAGTGGTATTGGTTGTGGTGGTATTGGTGGTGGTGGCATTGGTGGTGGTATTGGTGGTGGTGATGGTACTGGTGGTATTGGTGGTGGTGGTATTGGTGGAGGTATTGGTGGTGGTGGTATTGATGGTTGTATTGGAGGTGGTGGTGGTATTGGTGGTGATATTGGTGGTGGTGGCATTGGTGGTGGTGATATTGGTGGTGGTGGTATTGGTGGTGTTATTGGTGGTGTATTGGTGAAGGTGGTATTGGTGGTGTATTGATGGTGGTGGTATTGTTGGCAGTGATGGTATTGGTGGTGGTACTGGTGGTGGTATTGGTGGTTGTATTGGAGGTGGTGATATTTGTGGTGGTAGTATTGGTGGTGGTGGTATTGGTGGTGGTATTAGTGGTGGTGGCATAGGTGGTGCTGGTATTTGTGGTGGTATTGGTGTTGGTGGTATTGGTGGTGGTAGTGGTGGTGATATTGGTGGTGGTGATATCAGTGGTATTGGTGGTGGTGATGATATTAGTGGTTGTGTTGGTGGTGGTATTGGTGGTGGTACTGGTGGTAGTGATGGTATTGGAAGTTGGTGGTGGTATTGGTGGTGGTGGTATTAGTGGTGTATTGGTGCTGGTATTGGTGGTATATTGATGGTGGTGCTATTGGTGGTGGGATTGTTTGTGGTGGCATTGATGGTGGTACTGGTGGTGGTGGTATTAGTGATGTATTGCTGGTATTGGTGGTGGTGATGGTATTGGTGGTGGTGGTATTGGTGGTGGTTTTGTTGGTAGTCGTATTGGTGGTGGTGGTATTGGTTGTGGTGATATTGGTGGTGGTGATATTGGTGGTGGTGATATTAGTGGTAGTTTTGGTGGTGGTATTGGTGGTGGTACTGGTGGTGGTGGTACTGGTGGTGGTACTGATATTGGTGGTATTAGTGGTGGTGTTATTGGTGATAGTGGTATTGGTTGTGGTGGTATTGGTGGTGGTGGCATTGGTGGTGGTATTGGTGGTGGTGATGGTACTGGTGGTATTGGTGGTGGTGGTATTGGTGGAGGTATTGGTGGTGGTGGTATTGATGGTTGTATTGGAGGTGGTGGTGGTATTGGTGGTGATATTGGTGGTGGTGGCATTGGTGGTGGTGATATTGGTGGTGGTGGTATTGGTGGTGTTATTGGTGGTGTATTGGTGAAGGTGGTATTGGTGGTGTATTGATGGTGGTGGTATTGTTGGCAGTGATGGTATTGGTGGTGGTACTGGTGGTTGTATTGGAGGTGGTGATATTTGTGGTGGTAGTATTGTTGGTGGTGGTATTGGTGGTGGTATTAGTGGTGGTGGCATAGGTGGTGCTGGTATTTGTGGTGGTATTGGTGTTGGTGGTATTGGTGATGGTTGTATTAGTGATGGTGGTGTTAATATTGGTGGTGATGTTATTGGTGGTGGTATTGGTGGTGGTGGTGGTATTGGTGGTGGTAGTATTGATGGTGGTGGTGGTATTGGTGCTATTGGTGGTGGTGTTGTGGGTGGGTGTGGTATTGGTTGTGGTGGTGTTGGTGGTGGTATTGGTGGTAGTGGTATTGGTGGTGGTGGTGGAGGTGGTAGTATTGGTAGTGATGGTAGTGGTGGTATTGGTAGTGGTGGTGGATGTGGTGGTATTGGTTGGGATGGTGGAAGTGGTGGTGGTATTGGTGGTGGTGATATTGGTTGTGCTGGTGGTATTGGTGGTAGTCTTAGTGGTGGTATTGTTGGTGGTATTGGTGGTGGTTATGGTAATGGTGGTGGTGGTGGTGGTATTGGTGGAGGTATTGGTGTGGTGGTATTGGTGGTGATGATATTAGTGGTGGTATTGGTGGTGGTACTGGTGGTGGTGGTAGTGGTATTGGTGGTGGTGGTATTGGTGGTGGTGATGGTATTGATGGTGGTGGTATTGGTGGTGGTGGTATGGGGGGTGGTTGTATTTGTGGTGGTGGTAGTGGTATTGATGGTGGTATTGGTTGTGGTGGTATTGGTGGTGGTGATCTTGGTATTGGTGGTGGTATTAGTGGTGGTATTGGTGGTGGTGGTGGTGGTATTGGTGGTGGTACTGGTATTGGTGGTGGTGGTATTGGTGGTGTATTGGTAGTGGTGTTATTGGCATTGGTGATGGTATTGGTGGTGGTGATGGTATTGGTGGTGGTGGTAATGGTGGAGGTATTGGTGGTGGTGGTATTAGTGGTTGTATTGGTGGTGGTGGTATTGGTGGTGGTAGTGGTGGTGATTTTGGTGGTGGTGGAATTGGTGATGGTGATATCGGTTGTATTGGTGGTGGGGATGATATTAGTGGTGGTATTGGTGGTGGTACTGGTGGGAGTGGTGGTATTGGAAGTTGGTGGTGGTATTGGTGGTGGTGGTATTGGTGGCATATTGATGGTGTTGGTATTGGTGGTGGGATTGGTAGTGGTGGCATTGATGGTGGTATTGGTGGTGGGGGTATTGGTGATGTATTGCTGGTATTGGTGGTGGTATTGGTGGTGGTGATGGTATTGGTGGTGGTGGTATTGGTGGCGGTATTGATGGTGGTATTGGTTGTGGTGGTATTGATGGTGGTGATCTTGGTGGTGGTGGCATTGGTGGTGGTATTAGTGGTGGTATAGATGGTGGTGGTATTGGTGGTGGTGGTGTTGGTGGAGGTACTGGTATTGGTGATGGTGTATTGGTGGTGGTGGTATTGGTGGTGTATTGGTAGTGGTGTTATTGGTATTGGTGGTGGTGGTGATGGTATTGGTGGCGGTGGTAATGGTGGAGGTATTTGTGGTGGTGGTGTTAGTGGTTGTATTGATGGTGGTGGTATTGGTGGTGGTAGTGGTGGTGATATTGGTGGTGGTGGAATTGGTGGTGGTGATATCGGTGGTATTGGTGGTGGTGATGATATTAGTGGTGGTATTGGTGGTGGTATTGGTGGTGGTACTGGTGGTAGTGGTGGTATTGGAAGTTGGTGGTGGTATTGGTGGTGGTGGTATTGGTGGTGGTGGTACTAGTGGTGTATTGGTGCTGGTATTGGTGGTATATTGATGGTGGTGGTATTGGTGGTGGGATTGTTAGTGGTGGCATTGATGGTGGTACTGGTGGTGGTGGTATTGGTGATGTATTGCTGGTATTGGTGGTGGTATTGGTAGTGGTGATGGTATTGGTGGTGGTGGTATTGGTGGTGGTTGTCTTGGTAGTCGTATTGGTGGTGGTGGTATTGGTTGTGGTGATATTGGTGGTGGTGATATTGGTGGTGGTGATATTAGTGGTAGTATTGGTGGTGGTATTGGTGGTGGTACTGGTGGTGGTGGTAGTGGTGGTGGTACTGATATTGGTGGTATTAGTGGTGGTGTTATTGGTGCTAGTGGTATTGGTTGTGGTTGTATTGGTGGTGGTGGCATTGGTGGTGGTATTGGTGGTGGTGATGGTATTGGTGGAGTTGGTACTGGTGGTATTGGTGGTGGTGGTATTGGTGGAGGTATTGGTGGTGGTGGTATTGATGGTTGTATTGGAGGTGGTGGTGGTATTGGTGGTGATATTGGTGGTGGTGGCATTGGTGGTGGTGATATTGGTGGTGGTGGTATTGGTGGTGTTATTGGTGGTGTATTGGTGAAGGTGGTATTGGTGGTGTATTGATGGTGGTGGTATTGTTGGCAGTGATGGTATTGGTGGTGGTACTGGTGGTGGTATTGGTGGTTGTATTGGAGGTGGTGATATTTGTGGTGGTAGTATTGGTGGTGGTGGTATTGGTGGTGGTATTAGTGGTGGTGGCATAGGTGGTGCTGGTATGTGTGGTGGTATTGGTGTTGGTGGTATTGGTGATGGTTGTATTAGTGATGGTGGTGTTCATATTGGTGGTGATGTTATTGGTGGTGGTATTGGTGGTGGTGGTGGTATTGGTGGTGGTAGTATTGATGGTGGTGGTGGTATTGGTGCTATTGTTGGTGGTGTTGTGGGTGGGTGTGGTATTGGTTGTGGTGGTGTTGGTGGTGGTATTGGTGGTAGTGGTATTGGTGGTGGTGGTGGAGGTGGTAGTATTGGTAGTGATGGTAGTGGTGGTATTGGTAGTGGTGGTGGATATGGTGGTATTGGTTGGGATGGTGGAAGTGGTGGTGGTATTGGTGGTGGTGATATTGGTTGTGCTGGTGGTATTGGTGGTAGTCTTAGTGGTGGTATTGTTGGTGGTATTGGTGGTGGTTATGGTAATGGTGGTGGTGGTGGTATTGGTGGAGGTATTGGTGTGGTGGTATTGGTGGTGATGATATTAGTGGTGGTATTGGTGGTGGTACTGGTGGTGGTGGTAGTGGTATTGGTGGTGGTGGTATTGGTGGTGGTGATGGTATTGATGGTGGTGGTATTGGTGGTGGTGGTATGGGTGGTGGTTGTATTTGTGGTGGTGGTAGTGGTATTGATGGTGTATTGGTTGTGGTGGTATTGGTGGTGGTGATCTTGGTATTGGTGGTGGTATTAGTGGTGGTATTGGTGGTGGTGGTATTGGTGGTGGTGGTATTGGTGGTGTATTGGTAGTGGTGTTATTGGCATTGGTGATGGTATTGGTGGTGGTGATGGTATTGGTGGTGGTGGTAATGGTGGAGGTATTGGTGGTGGTGGTATTAGTGGTTGTATTGGTGGTGGTGGTATTGGTGGTGGTAGTGGTGGTGATTTTGGTGGTGGTGGAATTGGTGATGGTGATATCGGTTGTATTGGTGGTGGGGATGATATTAGTGGTGGTATTGGTGGTGGTACTGGTGGGAGTGGTGGTATTGGAAGTTGGTGGTGGTATTGGTGGTGGTGGTATTGGTGGCATATTGATGGTATTGGTATTGGTGGTGGGATTGGTAGTGGTGGCATAATGGTGGTATTGGTGGTGGTGGTATTGGTGATGTATTGCTGGTATTGGTGGTGGTATTGGTGGTGGTGATGGTATTGGTGGTGGTGGTATTGGTGGTGGTATTGATGGTGGTATTGGTTGTGGTGGTATTGATGGTGGTGATCTTGGTGGTGGTGGTATTGGTGGTGGTATTAGTGGTGGTATAGATGGTGGTGGTATTGGTGGTGGTGGTGTTGGTGGAGGTACTGGTATTGGTGATGGTGTATTGGTGGTGGTGGTATTGGTGGGGTATTGGTAGTGGTGTTATTGGTATTGGTGGTGGTGGTGATGGTATTGGTGGTGGTGGTAATGATGGAGGTATTGGTGGTGGTGGTGTTAGTGGTTGTATTGATGGTGGTGGTATTGGTGGTGGTAGTGGTGGTGATATTGGTGGTGGTGGAATTGGTGGTGGTGATATTGTGGTATTGGTGGTGGTGATGATATTAGTGGTGGTATTGGTGGTGGTATTGGTGGTGGTACTGGTGGTAGTGGTGGTATTCGAAGTTGGTGGTGGTATTGGTGGTGGTGGTATTGGTGGTGGTGGTACTAGTGGTGTATTGGTGCTGGTATTGGTGGTATATTGATGGTGGTGGTATTGGTGGTGGGATTGTTAGTGGTGGCATTGATGGTGGTACTGGTGGTGGTGGTATTGGTGATGTATTGCTGGTATTGGTGGTGGTATTGGTAGTGGTGATGGTATTGGTGGTGGTGGTATTGGTGGTGGTTGTGTTGGTAGTCGTATTGGTGGTGGTGGTATTGGTTGTGGTGATATTGGTGGTGGTGATATTGGTGGTGGTGATATTAGTGGTAGTATTGGTGGTGGTATTGGTGGTGGTACTGGTGGTGGTGGTAGTGGTGGTGGTAGTGATATTGGTGGTATTAGTGGTGGTGTTATTGGTGCTAGTGGTATTGGTTGTGGTTGTATTGGTGGTGGTGGCATTGGTGGTGGTATTGGTGGTGGTGATGGTATTGGTGGAGTTGGTACTGTGGTATTGGTGGTGGTGGTATTGGTGGAGGTATTGGTGGTGGTGGTATTGATGGTTGTATTGGAGGTGGTGGTGGTATTGGTGGTGATATTGGTGGTGGTGGCATTGGTGGTGGTGATATTGGTGGTGGTGGTATTGGTGGTGTTATTGGTGGTGTATTGGTGAAGGTGGTATTGGTGGTGTATTGATGGTGGTGGTATTGTTGGCAGTGATGGTATTGGTGGTGGTACTGGTGGTGGTATTGGTGGTTGTATTGGAGGTGGTGATATTTGTGGTGGTAGTATTGGTGGTGGTGGTATTGGTGGTGGTATTAGTGGTGGTGGCATAGGTGGTGCTGGTATTTGTGGTGGTATTGGTGTTGGTGGTATTGGTGATGGTTGTATTAGTGATGGTGGTGTTCATATTGGTGGTGATGTTATTGGTGGTGGTATTGGTGGTGGTGGTGGTATTGGTGGTGGTAGTATTGATGGTGGTGGTGGTATTGGTGCTATTGGTGGTGGTGTTGTGGGTGGGTGTGGTATTGGTTGTGGTGGTGTTGGTGGTGGTATTGGTGGTAGTGGTATTGGTGGTGGTGGTGGAGGTGGTAGTATTGGTAGTGATGGTAGTGGTGGTATTGGTAGTGGTGGTGGATATGGTGGTATTGGTTGGGATGGTGGAAGTGGTGGTGGTATTGGTGGTGTTGATATTGGTTGTGTTGGTGGTATTGGTGGTAGTCTTAGTGGTGGTATTGTTGGTGGTATTGGTGGTGGTTATGGTAATGGTGGTGGTGGTGGTATTGGTGGAGGTATTGGTGTGGTGGTATTGGTGGTGATGATATTAGTGGTGGTATTGGTGGTGGTACTGGTGGTGATGGTAGTGGTATTGGTGGTGGTGGAATTGGTGGTGGTGATGGTATTGATGGTGGTGGTATTGGTGGTGGTGGTATGGGTGGTGGTTGTATTTGTGGTGGTGGTAGTGGTATTGATGGTGGTATTGGTTGTGGTGGTATTGGTGGTGGTGATCTTGATATTGGTGGTGGTATTAGTGGTGGTATTGGTGGTGGTGGTGGTGGTATTGGTGGTGGTACTGGTATTGGTGGTGGTGGTATTGGTGGTGTATTGGTAGTGGTGTTATTGGCATTGGTGATGGTATTGGTGGTGGTGATGGTATTGGTGGTGGTGGTAATGGTGGAGGTATTGGTGGTGGTGGTATTAGTGGTTGTATTGGTGGTGGTGGTATTGGTGGTGGTAGTGGTGGTGATTTTGGTGGTGGTGGAATTGGTGATGGTGATATCGGTTGTATTGGTGGTGGTATTGGTGGTGGTGATGGTATTGGTGGTGGTGGTATAGGTGGTGGTTGTATTGGTAATCGTATTGGTGGTGGTGGTATTGGTTGTGGTGATATTGGTGGTGGTGATATTGGTGGTGGTGATATTAGTGGTAGTATTGGTGGTGGTATTGGTGGTGGTACTGGTGGTGGTGGTAGTGGTGGTGGTGGAACTGATATTGGTGGTATTAGTGGTGGTGTTATTGGTGCTAGTGGTATTGGTTGTGGTGGTATTGGTGGTGGTATTGGTGGTGGTGATGGTATTGGTGGTGGTGGTACTGGTGGTATTGGTGGTGGTGGTATGGGTGGTGGTTGTATTTGTGGTGGTGGTAGTGGTATTGATGGTGGTATTGGTTGTGGTGGTATTGGTGGTGGTGATCTTGATATTGGTGGTGGTATTAGTGGTGGTATTGGTGGTGGTGGTGGTGGTATTGGTGGTGGTACTGGTATTGGTGGTGGTGGTAATGGTGGTGTATTGGTAGTGGTGTTATTGGCATTGGTGATGGTATTGGTGGTGGTGATGGTATTGGTGGTGGTGGTAATGGTGGAGGTATTGGTGGTGGTGGTATTAGTGGTTGTATTGGTGGTGGTGGTATTGGTGGTGGTAGTGGTGGTGATTTTGGTGGTGGTGGAATTGGTGATGGTGATATCGGTTGTATTGGTGGTGGTATTGGTGGTGGTGATGGTATTGGTGGTGGTGGTATAGGTGGTGGTTGTATTGGTAATCGTATTGGTGGTGGTGGTATTGGTTGTGGTGATATTGGTGGTGGTGATATTGGTGGTGGTGATATTAGTGGTAGTATTGGTGGTGGTATTGGTGGTGGTACTGGTGGTGGTGGTAGTGGTGGTGGTGGAACTGATATTGGTGGTATTAGTGGTGGTGTTATTGGTGCTAGTGGTATTGGTTGTGGTGGTATTGGTATTGGTGGTGGTGATGGTATTGGTGGTGGTGGTACTGGTGGTATTGGTGGTGGTGGTATTGGTGGAGGTATTGGTGGTGGTGGTATTGGTGGTTGTATTGGTGGTGGTGGTGGGATTGGTGGTGATATTGGTGGTGGTGGTATTGGTGGCAGTGATATTAGTGGTGTTATTGGTGGTTGTGGTATTGGTGGTGGTGGTATTGGAAGTTGGTAATGATATTGGTGGTAGTGGTATTGGTGGTGTTATTGGTGGTCTATTGGTGAAGGTGGTATTGGTGGTGTATTGATGGGGATGGTATTGGTGGCAGTGATGGTACTGGTGGGGGTATTGTTGGTGGTGGTATTGGTGGTGGTGATATTTGTGGTGGTAGTATTGGTGGTGGTATTGGTGGTGGTGGTATTGGTGGTGGTATTAGTGGTGGTGGTATTGGTGATGGTGGTATTAGTGATGGTGGTGTTCATATTGGTGGTGATGTTATTGGTGGTGGTATTGGTGGTGGTGGTGGTATTGGTGGTGGTAGTATTGATGGTGGTGGTGGTATTGGTGCTATTGGTGGTGGTATTGGTGGTGGTGTTGTGGGTGGGCGTGGTATTGGTTGTGGTGGTGTTGGTGGTGGTATTGGTGGTAGTGGTATTGGTGGTGGTGTTGGTGGTGGTGGTAGTGTTGGTAGTGATGTAGTGGTGGTATTGGTTGTGGTGGTAGTGGTGGTGGATGTGGTGGTATTGATTGTGGTGGTATTGGTTGGGATGGTGGAAGTGGTGGTGGTATTGGTGGTGGTGATATTGGTTGTGCTGGTGGTATTGGTGGTGGTATTGTTGGTGGTATAGGTGGTGGTGGTACAGGTGGTGTTGGTGGTACTGGTGGTGGTGGTATTAGTGGTGGTGGTAGTATTGGTGGTGGTGGTGTTGATGGTGGTACTGGTGGTGGCAGTATTGGGGGTGGAGGTATTGGGGTGGTATTGGTTTTGGTGGTAGTGGTATCGGTTGTGTTGATATTGGTGGTGGTATTGGTGGTGGTATTGGTTGTTGTATTGGTGGTGGTGGCTTTGGTGGTGGAACTATTAGTGGTGTATTGGTGGTGCTGAATTGGTGGTGGTGGTATTGGTGGTGGTGGTGGTATTGGTGGAGGTATTGGTGGTGGTGATGGTAATGGTGGTGGTATTGGTGGAGGTATTGGTGGTGGTGGTATTGGTGGTGGCGATATTGGTGGTGGTGATATTAGTGGTGGTATTGGTGGTGGTATTAGTGGTGTATTGGTGGTGCTGAATTGGTGGTGGTGGTGGTGGTATTGGTGGTGGTGGTGTTATTGGTGGTGGTGGAGATGGTATTGGTGGTGGTGGTATTGGTGGTGGAGATGGTATTGGTGGTGGTGGTATTGGTGGTGGTAGTATTGGTGGTGGTGGTATTGGTTGTGGTGGCATTGGTGGTGATAGTGTTATTGGTGGTGGTATTAGTGGAGGTATTGGTGGTGGTAGCGGTGGTGGTGGTAGTGGTGGTGTTGGTGGTGGTATTGGTGGAGGTGTTGGTGGTGGTGGTATTGGTGGTGGCGGTGGTATTGGTGGTGGTTATGGTGGTGGTGGTGGTGGTATTGGTGGTGGTGGTACTGGTGGTATTGCTGGTGGTGGTATTGGTGGAGGTATTGGTGGTGGTGATATTAGTAGTGGTATTGGTGGTGGTGGTATTGGTGGTGGTGGTATTGGTGGTGGTGATGGTATTGGTGGTGGTGATGGTATTGGTGGTGGTGGTATTGGTGGTGGTGGTATGGGTGGTGGTTGTATTGGTGGTGGTGGTATTGGTGGTGGTATTGATGGTGGTATTGGTTGTGGTAGTATTGGTGGTGGTGATCTTGGTGGTGGTGGTATTGGTGGTGGTATTAGTGGTGGTATTGGTGGTGGTGGTGTTGGTGGTGGTACTGCTATTGGAGGTGGTGTATTGGTGGTTGTGGTATTGGTGGTATATTGGTAGTGGTGTTATTGGTATTGGTGGTGGTGGTGTTGGTATTGGTGGCGGTGATAATGGTGAAGGTATTGGTGGTGGTGGTATTAGTGGTTGTATTGGTGGTGGTGGTATTGGTGGTGGTAGTGGTGGTGATATTGGTGGTGGTGATATCAGTGGTATTGGTGGTGGTGATGATATTAGTGGTTGTGTTGGTGGTGGTATTGGTGGTGGTACTGGTGGTAGTGATGGTATTGGAAGTTGGTGGTGGTATTGGTGGTGGTGGTATTAGTGGTGTATTGGTGCTGGTATTGGTGGTATATTGATGGTGGTGCTATTGGTGGTGGGATTGTTTGTGGTGGCATTGATGGTGGTACTGGTGGTGTTGGTATTAGTGATGTATTGCTGGTATTGGTGGTGGTATTGGTGGTGGTGATGGTATTGGTGGTGGTGGTATTGGTGGTGGTTGTGTTGGTAGTCGTATTGGTGGTGGTGGTATTGGTTGTGGTGATATTGGTGGTGGTGATATTGGTGGTGGTGATATTAGTGGTAGTATTGGTGGTGGTATTGGTGGTGGTACTGGTGGTGGTGGTACTGGTGGTGGTACTGATATTGGTGGTATTAGTGGTGGTGTTATTGGTGATAGTGGTATTGGTTGTGGTGGTATTGGTGGTGGTGGCATTGGTGGTGGTATTGGTGGTGGTGATGGTACTGGTGGTATTGGTGGTGGTGGTATTGGTGGAGGTATTGGTGGTGGTGGTATTGATGGTTGTATTGGAGGTGGTGGTGGTATTGGTGGTGATATTGGTGGTGGTGGCATTGGTGGTGGTGATATTGGTGGTGGTGGTATTGGTGTTGTTATTGGTGGTGTATTGGTGAAGGTGGTATTGGTGGTGTATTGATGGTGGTGGTATTGTTGGCAGTGATGGTATTGGTGGTGGTACTGGTGGTGGTATTGGTGGTTGTATTGGAGGTGGTGATATTTGTGGTGGTAGTATTGGTGGTGGTGGTATTGGTGGTGGTATTAGTGGTGGTGGCATAGGTGGTGCTGGTATTTGTGGTGGTATTGGTGTTGGTGGTATTGGTGATGGTTGTATTAGTGATGGTGGTGTTCATATTGGTGGTGATGTTATTGGTGGTGGTATTGGTGGTGGTGGTGGTATTGGTGGTGGTAGTATTGATGGTGGTGGTGGTATTGGTGCTATTGGTGGTGGTGTTGTGGGTGGGTGTGGTATTGGTTGTGGTGGTGTTGGTGGTGGTATTGGTGGTAGTGGTATTGGTGGTGGTGGTGGAGGTGGTAGTATTGGTAGTGATGGTAGTGGTGGTATTGGTAGTGGTGGTGGATATGGTGGTATTGGTTGGGATGGTGGAAGTGGTGGTGGTATTGGTGGTGGTGATATTGGTTGTGCTGGTGGTATTGGTGGTAGTCTTAGTGGTGGTATTGTTGGTGGTATTGGTGGTGGTTATGGTAATGGTGGTGGTGGTGGTATTGGTGGAGGTATTGGTGTGGTGGTATTGGTGGTGATGATATTAGTGGTGGTATTGGTGGTGGTACTGGTGGTGGTGGTAGTGGTATTGGTGGTGGTGGTATTGGTGGTGGTGATGGTATTGATGGTGGTGGTATTGGTGGTGGTGGTATGGGTGGTGGTTGTATTTGTGGTGGTGGTAGTGGTATTGATGGTGGTATTGGTTGTGGTGGTATTGGTGGTGGTGATCTTGGTATTGGTGGTGGTATTAGTGGTGGTATTGGTGGTGGTGGTGGTGGTATTGGTGGTGGTACTGGTATTGGTGGTGGTGGTATTGGTGGTGTATTGGTAGTGGTGTTATTGGCATTGGTGATGGTATTGGTGGTGGTGATGGTATTGGTGGTGGTGGTAATGGTGGAGGTATTGGTGGTGGTGGTATTAGTGGTTGTATTGGTGGTGGTGGTATTGGTGGTGGTAGTGGTGGTGATTTTGGTGGTGGTGGAATTGGTGATGGTGATATCGGTGGTATTGGTGGTGGTACTGGTGGGAGTGGTGGTATTGGAAGTTGGTGGTGGTATTGGTGGTGGTGGTATTGGTGGCATATTGATGGTGTTGGTATTGGTGGTGGGATTGGTAGTGGTGGCATTGATGGTGGTATTGGTGGTGGGGGTATTGGTGATGTATTGCTGGTATTGGTGGTGGTATTGGTGGTGGTGATGGTATTGGTGGTGGTGGTATTGGTGGCGGTATTGATGGTGGTATTGGTTGTGGTGGTATTGATGGTGGTGATCTTGGTGGTGGTGGTATTGGTGGTGGTATTAGTGGTGGTATAGATGGTGGTGGTATTGGTGGTGTTGGTGTTGGTGGAGGTACTGGTATTGGTGATGGTGTATTGGTGGTGGTGGTATTGGTGGTGTATTGGTAGTGGTGTTATTGGTATTGGTGGTGGTGGTGATGGTATTGGTGGCGGTGGTAATGGTGGAGGTATTGGTGGTGGTGGTGTTAGTGGTTGTATTGATGGTGGTGGTATTGGTGGTGGTAGTGGTGGTGATATTGGTGGTGGTGGAATTGGTGGTGGTGATATCGGTGGTATTGGTGGTGGTGATGATATTAGTGGTGGTATTGGTGGTGGTATTGGTGGTGGTACTGGTGGTAGTGGTGGTATTGGAAGTTGGTGGTGGTATTGGTGGTGGTGGTATTGGTGGTGGTGGTACTAGTGGTGTATTGGTGCTGGTATTGGTGGTATATTGATGGTGGTGGTATTGGTGGTGGGATTGTTAGTGGTGGCATTGATGGTGGTACTGGTGGTGGTGGTATTGGTGATGTATTGCTGGTATTGGTGGTGGTATTGGTAGTGGTGATGGTATTGGTGGTGGTGGTATTGGTGGTGGTTGTGTTGGTAGTCGTATTGGTGGTGGTGGTATTGGTTGTGGTGATATTGGTGGTGGTGATATTGGTGGTGGTGATATTAGTGGTAGTATTGGTGGTGGTATTGGTGGTGGTACTGGTGGTGGTGGTAGTGGTGGTGGTACTGATATTGGTGGTATTAGTGGTGGTGTTATTGGTGCTAGTGGTATTGGTTGTGGTTGTATTGGTGGTGGTGGCATTGGTGGTGGTATTGGTGGTGGTGATGGTATTGGTGGAGTTGGTACTGGTGGTATTGGTGGTGGTGGTATTGGTGGAGGTATTGGTGGTGGTGGTATTGATGGTTGTATTGGAGGTGGTGGTGGTATTGGTGGTGATATTGGTGGTGGTGGCATTGGTGGTGGTGATATTGGTGGTGGTGGTATTGGTGGTGTTATTGGTGGTGTATTGGTGAAGGTGGTATTGGTGGTGTATTGATGGTGGTGGTATTGTTGGCAGTGATGGTATTGGTGGTGGTACTGGTGGTGGTATTGGTGGTTGTATTGGAGGTGGTGATATTTGTGGTGGTAGTATTGGTGGTGGTGGTATTGGTGGTGGTATTAGTGGTGGTGGCATAGGTGGTGCTGGTATTTGTGGTGGTATTGGTGTTGGTGGTATTGGTGATGGTTGTATTAGTGATGGTGGTGTTCATATTGGTGGTGATGTTATTGGTGGTGGTATTGGTGGTGGTGGTGGTATTGGTGGTGGTAGTATTGATGGTGGTGGTGGTATTGGTGCTATTGGTGGTGGTGATGTGGGTGGGTGTGGTATTGGTTGTGGTGGTGTTGGTGGTGGTATTGGTGGTAGTGGTATTGGTGGTGGTGGTGGAGGTGGTAGTATTGGTAGTGATGGTAGTGGTGGTATTGGTAGTGGTGGTGGATATGGTGGTATTGGTTGGGATGGTGGAAGTGGTGGTGGTATTGGTGGTGTTGATATTGGTTGTGCTGGTGGTATTGGTGGTAGTCTTAGTGGTGGTATTGTTGGTGGAATTGGTGGTGGTTATGGTAATGGTGGTGGTGGTGGTATTGGTGGAGGTATTGGTGTGGTGGTATTGGTGGTGATGATATTAGTGGTGGTATTGGTGGTGGTACTGGTGGTGATGGTAGTGGTATTGGTGGTGGTGGTATTGGTGGTGGTGATGGTATTGATGGTGGTGGTATTGGTGGTGGTGGTATGGGTGGTGGTTGTATTTGTGGTGGTGGTAGTGGTATTGATGGTGGTATTGGTTGTGGTGGTATTGGTGGTGGTGATCTTGATATTGGTGGTGGTATTAGTGGTGGTATTGGTGGTGGTGGTGGTGGTATTGGTGGTGGTACTGGTATTGGTGGTGGTGGTATTGGTGGTGTATTGGTAGTGGTGTTATTGGCATTGGTGATGGTATTGGTGGTGGTGATGGTATTGGTGGTGGTGGTAATGGTGGAGGTATTGGTGGTGGTGGTATTAGTGGTTGTATTGGTGGTGGTGGTATTGGTGGTGGTACTGGTGGTGATTTTGGTGGTGGTGGAATTGGTGATGGTGATATCGGTTGTATTGGTGGTGGTATTGGTGGTGGTGATGGTATTGGTGGTGGTGGTATAGGTGGTGGTTGTATTGGTAATCGTATTGGTGGTGGTGGTATTGGTTGTGGTGATATTGGTGGTGGTGATATTGGTGGTGGTGATATTAGTGGTAGTATTGGTGGTGGTATTGGTGGTGGTACTGGTGGTGGTGGTAGTGGTGGTGGTGGAACTGATATTGGTGGTATTAGTGGTGGTGTTATTGGTGCTAGTGGTATTGGTTGTGGTGGTATTGGTGGTGGTATTGGTGGTGGTGATGGTATTGGTGGTGGTGGTACTGGTGGTATTGGTGGTGGTGGTATGGGTGGTGGTTGTATTTGTGGTGGTGGTAGTGGTATTGATGGTGGTATTGGTTGTGGTGGTATTGGTGGTGGTGATCTTGATATTGGTGGTGGTATTAGTGGTGGTATTGGTGGTGGTGGTGGTGGTATTGGTGGTGGTACTGGTATTGGTGGTGGTGGTAATGGTGGTGTATTGGTAGTGGTGTTATTGGCATTGGTGATGGTATTGGTGGTGGTGATGGTATTGGTGGTGGTGGTAATGGTGGAGGTATTGGTGGTGGTGGTATTAGTGGTTGTATTGGTGGTGGTGGTATTGGTGGTGGTAGTGTTGGTGATTTTGGTGGTGGTGGAATTGGTGATGGTGATATCGGTTGTATTGGTGGTGGTATTGGTGGTGGTGATGGTATTGGTGGTGGTGGTATAGGTGGTGGTTGTATTGGTAATCGTATTGGTGGTGGTGGTATTGGTTGTGGTGATATTGGTGGTGGTGATATTGGTGGTGGTGATATTAGTGGTAGTATTGGTGGTGGTATTGGTGGTGGTACTGGTGGTGGTGGTAGTGGTGGTGGTGGAACTGATATTGGTGGTATTAGTGGTGGTGTTATTGGTGCTAGTGGTATTGGTTGTGGTGGTATTGGTATTGGTGGTGGTGATGGTATTGGTGGTGGTGGTACTGGTGGTATTGGTGGTGGTGGTATTGGTGGAGGTATTGGTGGTGGTGGTATTGGTGGTTGTATTGGTGGTGGTGGTGGGATTGGTGGTGATATTGGTGGTGGTGGTATTGGTGGCAGTGATATTAGTGGTGTTATTGGTGGTTGTGGTATTGGTGGTGGTGGTATTGGAAGTTGGTAATGATATTGGTGGTAGTGGTATTGGTGGTGTTATTGGTGGTCTATTGGTGAAGGTGGTATTGGTGGTGTATTGATGGGGATGGTATTGGTGGCAGTGATGGTATTGGTGGGGGTATTGTTGGTGGTGGTATTGGTGGTGGTGATATTTGTGGTGGTAGTATTGGTGGTGGTATTGGTGGTGGTGGTATTGGTGGTGGTATTAGTGGTGGTGGTATTGGTGATGGTGGTATTAGTGATGGTGGTGTTCATATTGGTGGTGATGTTATTGGTGGTGGTATTGGTGGTGGTGGTGGTATTGGTGGTGGTAGTATTGATGGTGGTGGTGGTATTGGTGCTACTGGTGGTGGTATTGGTGGTGGTGTTGTGGGTGGGCGTGGTATTGGTTGTGGTGGTGTTGGTGGTGGTATTGGTGGTAGTGGTATTGGTGGTGGTGTTGGTGGTGGTGGTAGTGTTGGTAGTGATGTAGTGGTGGTATTGGTTGTGGTGGTAGTGGTGGTGGATGTGGTGGTATTGATTGTGGTGGTATTGGTTGGGATGGTGGAAGTGGTGGTGGTATTGGTGGTGGTGATATTGGTTGTGCTGGTGATATTGGTGGTGGTATTGTTGGTGGTATAGGTGGTGGTGGTACAGGTGGTATTGGTGGTAATGGTGGTGGTGGTATTAGTGGTGGTGGTAGTATTGGTGGTGGTGGTGTTGATGGTGGTACTGGTGGTGGCGGTATTGGTGGTGGAGGTATTGGGGTGGTATTGGTTTTGGTGGTAGTGGTATCGGTTGTGTTGATATTGGTGGTGGTATTGGTGGTGGTATTGGTTGTTGTATTGGTGGTGGTGGCTTTGGTGGTGGAACTATTAGTGGTGTATTGGTGGTGCTGAATTGGTGGTGGTGGTATTGGTGGTGGTGGTGGTATTGGTGGAGGTATTGGTGGTGGTGATGGTAATGGTGGTGGTATTGGTGGAGGTATTGGTGGTGGTGGAATTGGTGGTGGCGATATTGGTGGTGGTGATATTAGTGGTGGTATTGGTGGTGGTATTAGTGGTGTATTGGTGGTGCTGAATTGGTGGTGGTGGTGGTGGTATTGGTGGTGGTGGTGTTATTGGTGGTGGTGGAGATGGTATTGGTGGTGGTGGTATTGGTGGTGGAGATGGTATTGGTGGTGGTGGTATTGGTGGTGGTAGTATTGGTGGTGGTGGTATTGGTTGTGGTGGCATTGGTGGTGATAGTGTTATTGGTGGTGGTATTAGTGGAGGTATTGGTGGTGGTAGCGGTGGTGGTGGTAGTGGTGGTGTTGGTGGTGGTATTGGTGGAGGTGTTGGTGGTGGTGGTATTGGTGGTGGCGGTGGTATTGGTGGTGGTTATGGTGGTGGTGGTGGTATTGGTGGTGGTGGTACTGGTGGTATTGCTGGTGGTGGTATTGGTGGAGGTATTGGTGGTGGTGATATTAGTAGTGGTATTGGTGGTGGTGGTATTGGTGGTGGTGGTATTGGTGGTGGTGATGGTATTGGTGGTGGTGATGGTATTGGTGGTGGTGGTATTGGTGGTGGTGGTATGGGTGGTGGTTGTATTGGTGGTGGTGGTATTGGTGGTGGTATTGATGGTGGTATTGGTTGTGGTAGTATTGGTGGTGGTGATCTTGGTGGTGGTGGTATTTGTGGTGGTATTAGTGGTGGTATTGGTGGTGGTGGTGTTGGTGGTGGTACTGCTATTGGAGGTGGTGTATTGGTGGTTGTGGTATTGGTGGTATATTGGTAGTGGTGTTATTGGTATTGGTGGTGGTGGTGTTGGTATTGGTGGCGGTGGTAATGGTGAAGGTATTGGTGGTGGTGGTATTAGTGGTTGTATTGGTGGTGGTGGTATTGGTGGTGGTAGTGGTGGTGATATTGGTGGTGGTGATATCAGTGGTATTGGTGGTGGTGATGATATTAGTGGTTGTGTTGGTGGTGGTATTGGTGGTGGTACTGGTGGTAGTGATGGTATTGGAAGTTGGTGGTGGTATTGGTGGTGGTGGTATTAGTGGTGTATTGGTGCTGGTATTGGTGGTATATTGATGGTGGTGCTATTGGTGGTGGGATTGTTTGTGGTGGCATTGATGGTGGTACTGGTGGTGGTGGTATTAGTGATGTATTGCTGGTATTGGTGGTGGTATTGGTGGTGGTGATGGTATTGGTGGTGGTGGTATTGGTGGTGGTTGTGTTGGTAGTCGTATTGGTGGTGGTGGTATTGGTTGTGGTGATATTGGTGGTGGTGATATTGGTGGTGGTGATATTAGTGGTAGTATTGGTGGTGGTATTGGTGGTGGTACTGGTGGTGGTGGTACTGGTGGTGGTACTGATATTGGTGTTATTAGTGGTGGTGGTATTGGTTGTGGTGGTATTGGTGGTGTATTGGTGGTGGTGGAATTGGTGGTGGTATTGGTGGTGGTATTGGTGGTGGTGATGGTATTGGTGGTGGTGGTACTGGTGGTATTGGTGGTGGTGGTATTGGTGGAGGTATTGGTGGTGGTGGTATTGATGGTTGTATTGGAGGTGGTGGTGGTATTGGTGGTGATATTGGTGGTGGTGATATTGGTGGTGGTGGTATTGGTGGTGTTATTGGTGGTGTATTGGTGAAGGTGGTATTGGTGGTGTATTGATGGTGGTGGTATTGGTGGCAGTGATGGTATTGGTGGTGGTACTGGTGGTGGTATTGGTGGTGGTGGTATTGGTGGAGGTATTGGTGGTGGTGATATTAGTAGTGGTATTGGTGTTGGTGGTAGTGGTATTGGTGGTGGTGGTATTGGTGGTGGTGATGGTATTGGTGGTGGTGATGGTATTGGTGGTGGTGGTATTGGTGGTGGTGGTATGGGTGGTGGTTGTATTGGTGGTGATGGTATTGGTGGTGGTATTGATGGTGGTATTGGTTGTGGTAGTATTGGTGGTGGTGATCTTGGTGGTGGTGGTATTGGTGGTGGTGTTGGTGGTGGTACTGCTATTGGAGGTGGTGTATTGGTGGTGGTGGTATTGGTGGTATATTGGTAGTGGTGTTATTGGTATTGGTGGTGGTGGTGATGGTATTGGTGGCGGTGGTAATGGTGGAGGTATTGGTGGTGGTGGTATTAGTGGTTGTATTGGTGGTGGTGGTATTGGTGGTGGTAGTGGTGGTGATATTGGTGGTGGTGGAATTGGTGGTGGTGATATCAGTGGTATTGGTGGTGGTGATGATATTAGTGGTTGTGTTGGTGGTGGTATTGGTGGTGGTACTGGTGGTAGTGATGGTATTGGAAGTTGGTGGTGGTATTAGTGGTGTATTGGTGTTGGTATTGGTGGTATATTGATGGTGGTGGTATTGGTGGTGGGATTGTTTGTGGTGGCATTGATGGTGGTACTGGTGGTGGTGGTATTAGTGATGTATTGCTGGTATTGGTGGTGGTATTGGTAGTGGTGATGGTATTGGTGGTGGTGGTATTGGTGGTGGTTGTGTTGGTAGTCGTATTGGTGGTGGTGGTATTGGTTGTGGTGATATTGGTGGTGGTGATATTGGTGGTGGTGATATTAGTGGTAGTATTGGTGGTGGTATTGGTGGTGGTACTGGTGGTGGTGGTAGTGGTGGTGGTACTGATATTGGTGGTATTAGTGGTGGTGTTATTGGTGATAGTGGTATTGGTTGTGGTTGTATTGGTGGTGGTGGCATTGGTGGTGGCATTGGTGGTGGTGATATTGGTGGTGGTGGTATTGGTGGTATTATTGGTGGTGTATTGGTGAAGGTGGTATTGGTGGTGTATTGATGGTGGTGGTATTGTTGGCAGTGATGGTATTGGTGGTGGTACTGGTGGTGGTATTGGTGGTTGTATTGGAGGTGGTGATATTTGTGGTGGTAGTATTGGTGGTGGTGGTATTGGTGGTGGTATTAGTGGTGGTGGCATAGGTGGTGCTGGTATTTGTGGTGGTATTGGTGTTGGTGGTATTGGTGATGGTTGTATTAGTGATGGTGGTGTTCATATTGGTGGTGATGTTATTGGTGGTGGTATTGGTGGTGGTATTGGTGGTGGTGGTGGTATTGGTGGTGGTAGTATTGATGGTGGTGGTGGTATTGGTGCTATTGGTGGTGGTGTTGTGGGTGGGTGTGGTATTGGTTGTGGTGGTGTTGGTGGTGGTATTGGTGGTGGTGGTGGAGGTGGTAGTATTGGTAGTGATGGTAGTGGTGGTATTGGTAGTGGTGGTGGATATGGTGGTATTGGTTGGGATGGTGGAAGTGGTGGTGGTATTGGTGGTGGTGATATTGGTTGTGCTGGTGGTATTGGTGGTAGTCTTAGTGGTGGTATTGTTGGTGGTATTGGTGGTGGTTATGGTAATGGTGGTGGTGGTGGTATTGGTGGAGGTATTGGTGTGGTGGTATTGGTGGTGATGATATTAGTGGTGGTATTGGTGGTGGTACTGGTGGTGGTGGTAGTGGTATTGGTGGTGGTGGTATTGGTGGTGGTGATGGTATTGATGGTGGTGGTATTGGTGGTGGTGGTATGGGTGGTGGTTGTATTTGTGGTGGTGGTAGTGGTATTGATGGTGGTATTGGTTGTGGTGGTATTGGTGGTGGTATTGGTGGTGGTATTGGTGGTGGTGGTATTGGTGGTGGTACTGGTATTGGTGGTGGTGGTATTGGTGGTGTATTGGTAGTGGTGTTATTGGCATTGGTGATGGTATTGGTGGTGGTGATGGTATTGGTGGTGGTGGTAATGGTGGAGGTATTGGTGGTGGTGGTATTAGTGGTTGTATTGGTGGTGGTGGTATTGGTGGTGGTAGTGGTGGTGATTTTGGTGGTGGTGGAATTGGTGATGGTGATATCGGTTGTATTGGTGGTGGGGATGATATTAGTGGTGATATTGGTGGTGGGAGTGGTGGTATTGGAAGTTGGTGGTGGTATTGGTGGTGGTGGTATTGGTGGCATATTGATGGTGTTGGTATTGGTGGTGGGATTGGTAGTGGTGGCATTGATGGTGGTATTGGTGGTGGTGGTATTGGTGATGTATTGCTGGTATTGGTGGTGGTATTGGTGGTGGTGATGGTATTGGTGGTGGTGGTATAGGTGGTGGTTGTATTGGTAATCGTATTGGTGGTGGTGGTATTGGTTGTGGTGATATTGGTGGTGGTGATATTGGTGGTGGTGATATTAGTGGTAGTATTGGTGGTGGTATTGGTGGTGGTACTGGTGGTGGTGGTAGTGTTGGTGGTGGAACTGATATTGGTGGTATTAGTGGTGGTGTTATTGGTGCTAGTGGTATTGGTTGTGGTGGTATTGGTGGTGGTATTGGTGGTGGTGATGGTATTGGTGGTGGTGGTACTGGTGGTATTGGTGGTGGTGGTATTGGTGGAGGTATTGGTGGTGGTGGTATTGGTGGTTGTATTGGTGGTGGTGGTGGGATTGGTGGTGATATTGGTGGTGGTGGTATTGGTGGCAGTGATATTAGTGGTGTTATTGGTGGTTGTGGTATTGGTGGTGGTGGTATTGGAAGTTGGTAATGATATTGGTGGTAGTGGTATTGGTGGTGTTATTGGTGGTCTATTGGTGAAGGTGGTATTGGTGGTGTATTGATGGGGATGGTATTGGTGGCAGTGATGGTACTGGTGGGGGTATTGTTGGTGGTGGTATTGGTGGTGGTGATATTTGTGGTGGTAGTATTGGTGGTGGTATTGGTGGTGGTGGTATTGGTGGTGGTATTAGTGGTGGTGGTATTGGTGATGGTGGTATTAGTGATGGTGGTGTTCATATTGGTGGTGATGTTATTGGTGGTGGTATTGGTGGTGGTATTGGTGGTGGTAGTATTGATGGTGGTGGTGGTATTGGTGCTATTGGTGGTGGTATTAGTGGTGGTGTTGTGGGCGGGCGTGGTATTGGTTGTGGTGGTGTTGGTGGTGGTATTGGTGGTAGTGGTATTGGTGATGGTGTTGGTGGTAGTGTTGGTAGTGATGTAGTGGTGGTATTGGTTGTGGTGGTAGTGGTGGTGGATGTGGTGGTATTGATGGTGGTGGTATTGGTTGGGATGGTGGAAGTGGTGGTGGTATTGGTGGTGGTGATATTGGTTGTGCTGGTGGTATTGGTGGTGGTATTGTTGGTGGTATAGGTGGTGGTGGTACAGGTGGTATTGGTGGTACTGGTGGTGGTGGTATTAGTGGTGGTGGTAGTATTGGTGGTGGTGGTGTTGATGGTGGTACTGGTGGTGGCGGTATTGGTGGTGGAGGTATTGGGGTGGTATTGGTTTTGGTGGTAGTGGTATCGGTTGTGTTGATATTGGTGGTGGTATTGGTTGTTGTGTTGGTGGTGGTGGCTTTGGTGGTGGAACTATTAGTGGTGTATTGGTGGTGCTGAATTGGTGGTGGTGGTATTGGTGGTGGTATTGGTGGAGGTATTGGTGGTGGTGATGGTAATGGTGGTGGTATTGGTGGAGGTATTGGTGGTGGTGGTATTGGTGGTGGCGATATTGGTGGTGGTGATATTAGTGGTGGTATTGGTGGTGGTATTAGTGGTGTATTGGTGGTGCTGAATTGGTGGTGGTGGTGGTGGTGGTATTGGTGGTGGTGGTGTTATTGGTGGTGGTGGAGATGGTATTGGTGGTGGTGGTATTGGTGGTGGAGATGGTATTGGTGGTGGTGGTATTGGTGGTGGTAGTATTGGTGGTGGTGGTATTGGTTGTGGTGGCATTGGTGGTGATAGTGTTATTGGTGGTGGTATTAGTGGAGGTATTGGTGGTGGTAGTGGTGGTGGTGGTAGTGGTGGTGTTGGTGGTGGTATTGGTGGAGGTATTGGTGGTGGTGGTATTGGTGGTGGCGGTGGTATTGGTGGTGGTTATGGTGGTGGTATTGGTGGTGGTGGTACTGGTGGTATTGCTGGTGGTGGTATTGGAGGTATTGGTGGTGGTGATATTAGTAGTGGTATTGGTGGTGGTGGTATTGGTGGTGGTGGTATTGGTGGTGGTGATGGTATTGGTGGTGGTGATGGTATTGGTGGTGGTATGGATGGTGGTTGTATTGGTGGTGGTGGTATTGGTGGTGGTATTGATGGTGGTATTGGTTGTGGTAGTATTGGTGGTGGTGGTATTGGTGGTGGTATTGATGGTGGTATTGGTTGTGGTAGTATTGGTGGTGGTGATCTTGGTGGTGGTGGTATTGGTGGTTGTATTAGTGGTGGTATTGGTGGTGGTGGTGTTGGTGGTGGTACTGCTATTGGAGGTGGTGTATTGGTGGTTGTGGTATTGGTGGTATATTGGTAGTGGTGTTATTGGTATTGGTGGTGGTGGTGTTGGTATTGGTGGTGGTGATGTTATTGGTGGCGGTGGTAATGGTGAAGGTATTGGTGGTGGTGGTATTAGTGGTTGTATTGGTGGTGGTGGTAGTGGTGGTGATATTGGTGGTGGTGATATCAGTGGTATTGGTGGTGGTGATGATATTAGTGGTTGTGTTGGTGGTGGTATTGGTTGTGGTACTGGTGGTAGTGATGGTATTGGAAGTTGGTGGTGGTATTGGTGATGGTGGTATTAGTGGTGTATTGGTGCTGGTATTGATGGTATATTGATGGTGGTGCTATTGGTGGTGGGATTGTTTGTGGTGGCATTGATGGTGGTACTGGTGGTGGTGGTATTAGTGATGTATTGCTGGTATTGGTGGTGGTATTGGTGGTGGTGATGATATTGGTGGTGGTGGTATTGGTGGTGGTTGTCTTGGTAGTCGTATTGGTGGTGGTGGTATTGGTTGTGGTGATATTGGTGGTGGTGATATTGGTGGTGGTGATATTAGTGGTAGTATTGGTGGTGGTATTGGTGGTGGTACTGGTGGTGGTGGTACTGGTGGTGGTACTGATATTGGTGGTATTAGTGGTGGTGTTATTGGTGATAGTGGTATTGGTTGTGGTGGTATTGGTGGTGTATTGGTGGTGGTGGAATTGGTGGTGGTATTGGTGGTGGTATTGGTGGTGGTGATGGTATTGGTGGTGGTGGTACTGGTGGTATTGGTGGTGGTGGTATTGGTGGAGGTATTGGTGGTGGTGGTATTGATGGTTGTATTGGAGGTGGTGGTGGTATTGGTGGTGATATTGGTGGTGGTGATATTGGTGGTGGTGGTATTGGTGGTGTTATTGGTGGTGTATTGGTGAAGGTGGTATTGGTGGTGTATTGATGGTGGTGGTATTGGTGGCAGTGATGGTATTGGTGGTGGTACTGGTGGTGGTATTGGTGGAGGTATTGGTGGTGGTGATATTAGTAGTGGTATTGGTGTTGGTGGTATTGGTGGTGGTGATGGTATTGGTGGTGGTGATGGTATTGGTGGTGGTGGTATTGGTGGTGGTGGTATGGGTGGTGGTTGTATTGGTGGTGATGGTATTGGTGGTGGTATTGATGGTGGTATTGGTTGTGGTAGTATTGGTGGTGGTGATCTTGGTGGTGGTGGTATTGGTGTTGGTGGTGGTACTGCTATTGGAGGTGGTGTATTGGTGGTGGTGGTATTGGTGGTATATTGGTAGTGGTGTTATTGGTATTGGTGGTGGTGGTGATGGTATTGGTGGCGGTGGTAATGGTGAAGGTATTGGTGGTGGTGGTATTAGTGGTTGTATTGGTGGTGGTGGTATTGGTGGTGGTAGTGGTGGTGATATTGGTGGTGGTGATATCAGTGGTATTGGTGGTGGTGATGATATTAGTGGTTGTGTTGGTGGTGGTATTGGTGGTGGTACTGGTGGTAGTGATGGTATTGGAAGTTGGTGGTGGTATTAGTGGTGTATTGGTGTTGGTATTGGTGGTATATTGATGGTGGTGGTATTGGTGGTGGGATTGTTTGTGGTGGCATTGATGGTGGTACTGGTGGTGGTGGTATTAGTGATGTATTGCTGGTATTGGTGGTGGTATTGGTAGTGGTGATGGTATTGGTGGTGGTGGTATTGGTGGTGGTTGTGTTGGTAGTCGTATTGGTGGTAGTGGTATTGGTTGTGGTGATATTGGTGGTGGTGATATTGGTGGTGGTGATATTAGTGGTAGTATTGGTGGTGGTATTGGTGGTGGTACTGGTGGTGGTGGTACTGGTGGTGGTACTGATATTGGTGGTATTAGTGGTGGTGTTATTGGTGATAGTGGTATTGGTTGTGGTGGTATTGGTGGTGGTGGCATTGGTGGTGGTATTGGTGGTGGTGATGGTACTGGTGGTATTGGTGGTGGTGGTATTGGTGGAGGTATTGGTGGTGGTGGTATTGATGGTTGTATTGGAGGTGGTGGTGGTATTGGTGGTGATATTGGTGGTGGTGGCATTGGTGGTGGTGATATTGGTGGTGGTGGTATTGGTGGTGTTATTGGTGGTGTATTGGTGAAGGTGGTATTGGTGGTGTATTGATGGTGGTGGTATTGTTGGCAGTGATGGTATTGGTGGTGGTACTGGTGGTGGTATTGGTGGTTGTATTGGAGGTGGTGATATTTGTGGTGGTAGTATTGGTGGTGGTGGTATTGGTGGTGGTATTAGTGGTGGTGGCATAGGTGGTGCTGGTATTTGTGGTGGTATTGGTGTTGGTGGTATTGGTGATGGTTGTATTAGTGATGGTGGTGTTCATATTGGTGGTGATGTTATTGGTGGTGGTATTGGTGGTGGTGGTGGTATTGGTGGTGGTAGTATTGATGGTGGTGGTGGTATTGGTGCTATTGGTGGTGGTGTTGTGGGTGGGTGTGGTATTGGTTGTGGTGGTGTTGGTGGTGGTATTGGTGGTAGTGGTATTGGTGGTGGTGGTGGAGGTGGTAGTATTGGTAGTGATGGTAGTGGTGGTATTGGTAGTGGTGGTGGATATGGTGGTATTGGTTGGGATGGTGGAAGTGGTGGTGGTATTGGTGGTGGTGATATTGGTTGTGCTGGTGGTATTGGTGGTAGTCTTAGTGGTGGTATTGTTGGTGGTATTGGTGGTGGTTATGGTAATGGTGGTGGTGGTGGTATTGGTGGAGGTATTGGTGTGGTGGTATTGGTGGTGATGATATTAGTGGTGGTATTGGTGGTGGTACTGGTGGTGGTGGTAGTGGTATTGGTGGTGGTGGTATTGGTGGTGGTGATGGTATTGATGGTGGTGGTATTGGTGGTGGTGGTATGGGTGGTGGTTGTATTTGTGGTGGTGGTAGTGGTATTGATGGTGGTATTGGTTGTGGTGGTATTGGTGGTGGTGATCTTGGTATTGGTGGTGGTATTAGTGGTGGTATTGGTGGTGGTGGTGGTGGTATTGGTGGTGGTACTGGTATTGGTGGTGGTGGTATTGGTGGTGTATTGGTAGTGGTGTTATTGGCATTGGTGATGGTATTGGTGGTGGTGATGGTATTGGTGGTGGTGGTAATGGTGGAGGTATTGGTGGTGGTGGTATTAGTGGTTGTATTGGTGGTGGTGGTATTGGTGGTGGTAGTGGTGGTGATTTTGGTGGTGGTGGAATTGGTGATGGTGATATCGGTTGTATTGGTGGTGGGGATGATATTAGTGGTGGTGGTACTGGTGGGAGTGGTGGTATTGGAAGTTGGTGGTGGTATTGGTGGTGGTGGAATTGGTGGCATATTGATGGTGTTGGTATTGGTGGTGGGATTGGTAGTGGTGGCATTGATGGTGGTATTGGTGGTGGGGGTATTGGTGATGTATTGCTGGTATTGGTGGTGGTATTGGTGGTGGTGATGGTATTGGTGGTGGTGGTATTGGTGGCGGTATTGATGGTGGTATTGGTTGTGGTGGTATTGATGGTGGTGATCTTGGTGGTGGTGGTATTGGTGGTGGTATTAGTGGTGGTATAGATGGTGGTGGTATTGGTGGTGTTGGTGTTGGTGGAGGTACTGGTATTGGTGATGGTGTATTGGTGGTGGTGGTATTGGTGGTGTATTGGTAGTGGTGCTATTGGTATTGGTGGTGGTGGTGATGGTATTGGTGGCGGTGGTAATGGTGGAGGTATTGGTGGTGGTGGTGTTAGTGGTTGTATTGATGGTGGTGGTATTGGTGGTGGTAGTGGTGGTGATATTGGCGGTGGTGGAATTGGTGGTGGTGATATCGGTGGTATTGGTGGTGGTGATGATATTAGTGGTGGTATTGGTGGTGGTATTGGTGGTGGTACTGGTGGTAGTGGTGGTATTGGAAGTTGGTGGTGGTATTGGTGGTGGTGGTATTGGTGGTGGTGGTACTAGTGGCGTATTGGTGCTGGTATTGGTGGTATATTGATGGTGGTGGTATTGGTGGTGGGATTGTTAGTGGTGGCATTGATGGTGGTACTGGTGGTGGTGGTATTGGTGATGTATTGCTGGTATTGGTGGTGGTATTGGTAGTGGTGATGGTATTGGTGGTGGTGGTATTGGTGGTGGTTGTGTTGGTAGTCGTATTGGTGGTGGTGGTATTGGTTGTGGTGATATTGGTGGTGGTGATATTGGTGGTGGTGATATTAGTGGTAGTATTGGTGGTGGTATTGGTGGTGGTACTGGTGGTGGTGGTAGTGGTGGTGGTACTGATATTGGTGGTATTAGTGGTGGTGTTATTGGTGCTAGTGGTATTGGTTGTGGTTGTATTGGTGGTGGTGGCATTGGTGGTGGTATTGGTGGTGGTGATGGTATTGGTGGAGTTGGTACTGGTGGTATTGGTGGTGGTGGTATTGGTGGTGGTGGTATTGGTGGAGGTATTGGTGGTGGTGGTATTGATGGTTGTATTGGAGGTGGTGGTGGTATTGGTGGTGGCATTGGTGGTGGTAATATTGGTGGTGGTGGTATTGGTGGTGTTATTGGTGGTGTATTGGTGAAGGTGGTATTGGTGGTGTATTGATGGTGGTGGTATTGTTGGCAGTGATGGTATTGGTGGTGGTACTGGTGGTGGTATTGGTGGTTGTATTGGAGGTGGTGATATTTGTGGTGGTAGTATTGGTGGTGGTGGTATTGGTGGTGGTATTAGTGGTGGTGGCATAGGTGGTGCTGGTATTTGTGGTGGTATTGGTGTTGGTGGTATTGGTGATGGATGTATTAGTGATGGTGGTGTTCATATTGGTGGTGATGTTATTGGTGGTGGTATTGGTGGTGGTGGTGGTATTGGTGGTGGTAGTATTGATGGTGGTGGTGGTATTGGTGCTATTGGTGGTGGTGTTGTGGGTGGGTGTGGTATTGGTTGTGGTGGTGTTGGTGGTGGTATTGGTGGTAGTGGTATTGGTGGTGGTGGTGGAGGTGGTAGTATTGGTAGTGATGGTAGTGGTGGTATTGGTAGTGGTGGTGGATATGGTGGTATTGGTTGGGATGGTGGAAGTGGTGGTGGTATTGGTGGTGTTGATATTGGTTGTGCTGGTGGTATTGGTGGTAGTCTTAGTGGTGGTATTGTTGGTGGTATTGGTGGTGGTTATGGTAATGGTGGTGGTGGTGGTATTGGTGGAGGTATTGGTGTGGTGGTATTGGTGGTGATGATATTAGTGGTGGTATTGGTGGTGCTACTGGTGGTGATGGTAGTGGTATTGGTGGTGGTGGTATTGGTGGTGGTGATGGTATTGATGGTGGTGGTATTGGTGGTGGTGGTATGGGTGGTGGTTGTATTTGTGGTGGTGGTAGTGGTATTGATGGTGGTATTGGTTGTGGTGGTATTGGTGGTGGTGATCTTGATATTGGTGGTGGTATTAGTGGTGGTATTGGTGGTGGTGGTGGTGGTATTGGTGGTGGTACTGGTATTGGTGGTGGTGGTATTGGTGGTGTATTGGTAGTGGTGTTATTGGCATTGGTGATGGTATTGGTGGTGGTGATGGTATTGGTGGTGGTGGTAATGGTGGAGGTATTGGTGGTGGTGGTATTAGTGGTTGTATTAGTGGTGGTGGTACTGGTGGTGATTTTGGTGGTGGTGGAATTGGTGATGGTGATATCGGTTGTATTGGTGGTGGTATTGGTGGTGGTGATGGTATTGGTGGTGGTGGTATAGGTGGTGGTTGTATTGGTAATTGTATTGGTGGTGGTGGTATTGGTGGTAGTGGTATTGGTGGTGGTGGTGGAGGTGGTAGTATTGGTAGTGATGGTAGTGGTGGTATTGGTAGTGGTGGTGGATATGGTGGTATTGGTTGGGATGGTGGAAGTGGTGGTGGTATTGGTGGTGGTGATATTGGTTGTGCTGGTGGTATTGGTGGTAGTCTTAGTGGTGGTATTGTTGGTGGTATTGGTGGTGGTTATGGTAATGGTGGTGGTGGTGGTATTGGTGGAGGTATTGGTGTGGTGGTATTGGTGGTGATGATATTAGTGGTGGTATTGGTGGTGGTACTGGTGGTGGTGGTAGTGGTATTGGTGGTGGTGGTATTGGTGGTGGTGATGGTATTGATGGTGGTGGTATTGGTGGTGGTGGTATGGGTGGTGGTTGTATTTGTGGTGGTGGTAGTGGTATTGATGGTGGTATTGGTTGTGGTGGTATTGGTGGTGGTGATCTTGGTATTGGTGGTGGTATTAGTGGTGGTATTGGTGGTGGTGGTGGTGGTATTGGTGGTGGTACTGGTATTGGTGGTGGTGGTGGTGGTGGTGTATTGGTAGTGGTGTTATTGGCATTGGTGATGGTATTGGTGGTGGTGATGGTATTGGTGGTGGTGGTAATGGTGGAGGTATTGGTGGTGGTGGTATTAGTGGTTGTATTGGTGGTGGTGGTATTGGTGGTGGTAGTGGTGGTGATTTTGGTGGTGGTGGAATTGGTGATGGTGATATCGGTTGTATTGGTGGTGGGGATGATATTAGTGGTGGTGGTACTGGTGGGAGTGGTGGTATTGGAAGTTGGTGGTGGTATTGGTGGTGGTGGTATTGGTGGCATATTGATGGTGTTGGTATTGGTGGTGGGATTGGTAGTGGTGGCATTGATGGTGGTATTGGTGGTGGGGGTATTGGTGATGTATTGCTGGTATTGGTGGTGGTATTGGTGGTGGTGATGGTATTGGTGGTGGTGGTATTGGTGGCGGTATTGATGGTGGTATTGGTTGTGGTGGTATTGATGGTGGTGATCTTGGTGGTTGTGGTATTGGTGGTGGTATTAGTGGTGGTATAGATGGTGGTGGTATTGGTGGTGTTGGTGTTGGTGGAGGTACTGGTATTGGTGATGGTGTATTGGTGGTGGTGGTATTGGTGGTGTATTGGTAGTGGTGTTATTGGTATTGGTGGTGGTGGTGATGGTATTGGTGGCGGTGGTAATGGTGGAGGTATTGGTGGTGGTGGTGTTAGTGGTTGTATTGATGGTGGTGGTATTGGTGGTGGTAGTGGTGGTGATATTGGTGGTGGTGGAATTGGTGGTGGTGATATCGGTGGTATTGGTGGTGGTGATGATATTAGTGGTGGTATTGGTGGTGGTATTGGTGGTGGTACTGGTGGTAGTGGTGGTATTGGAAGTTGGTGGTGGTATTGGTGGTGGTGGTATTGGTGGTGGTGGTACTAGTGGTGTATTGGTGCTGGTATTGGTGGTATATTGATGGTGGTGGTATTGGTGGTGGGATTGTTAGTGGTGGCATTGATGGTGGTACTGGTGGTGGTGGTATTGGTGATGTATTGCTGGTATTGGTGGTGGTATTGGTAGTGGTGATGGTATTGGTGGTGGTGGTATTGGTGGTGGTTGTGTTGGTAGTCGTATTGGTGGTGGTGGTATTGGTTGTGGTGATATTGGTGGTGGTGATATTGGTGGTGGTGATATTAGTGGTAGTATTGGTGGTGGTATTGGTGGTGGTACTGGTGGTGGTGGTAGTGGTGGTGGTACTGATATTGGTGGTATTAGTGGTGGTGTTATTGGTGCTAGTGGTATTGGTTGTGGTTGTATTGGTGGTGGTGGCATTGGTGGTGGTATTGGTGGTGGTGATGGTATTGGTGGAGTTGGTACTGGTGGTATTGGTGGTGGTGGTATTGGTGGTGGTGGTATTGGTGGAGGTATTGGTGGTGGTGGTATTGATGGTTGTATTGGAGGTGGTGGTGGTATTGGTGGTGGCATTGGTGGTGGTGATATTGGTGGTGGTGGTATTGGTGGTGTTATTGGTGGTGTATTGGTGAAGGTGGTATTGGTGGTGTATTGATGGTGGTGGTATTGTTGGCAGTGATGGTATTGGTGGTGGTACTGGTAGTGGTATTGGTGGTTGTATTGGAGGTGGTGATATTTGTGGTGGTAGTATTGGTGGTGGTGGTATTGGTGGTGGTATTAGTGGTGGTGGCATAGGTGGTGCTGGTATTTGTGGTGGTATTGGTGTTGGTGGTATTGGTGATGGTTGTATTAGTGATGGTGGTGTTCATATTGGTGGTGATGTTATTGGTGGTGGTATTGGTGGTGGTGGTGGTATTGGTGGTGGTAGTATTGATGGTGGTGGTGGTATTGGTGCTATTGGTGGTGGTGTTGTGGGTGGGTGTGGTATTGGTTGTGGTGGTGTTGGTGGTGGTATTGGTGGTAGTGGTATTGGTGGTGGTGGTGGAGGTGGTAGTATTGGTAGTGATGGTAGTGGTGGTATTGGTAGTGGTGGTGGATATGGTGGTATTGGTTGGGATGGTGGAAGTGGTGGTGGTATTGGTGGTGTTGATATTGGTTGTGCTGGTGGTATTGGCGGTAGTCTTAGTGGTGGTATTGTTGGTGGTATTGGTGGTGGTTATGGTAATGGTGGTGGTGGTGGTATTGGTGGAGGTATTGGTGTGGTGGTATTGGTGGTGATGATATTAGTGGTGGTATTGGTGGTGGTACTGGTGGTGATGGTAGTGGTATTGGTGGTGGTGGTATTGGTGGTGGTGATGGTATTGATGGTGGTGGTATTGGTGGTGGTGGTATGGGTGGTGGTTGTATTTGTGGTGGTGGTAGTGGTATTGATGGTGGTATTGGTTGTGGTGGTATTGGTGGTGGTGATCTTGATATTGGTGGTGGTATTAGTGGTGGTATTGGTGGTGGTGGTGGTGGTATTGGTGGTGGTACTGGTATTGGTGGTGGTGGTATTGGTGGTGTATTGGTAGTGGTGTTATTGGCATTGGTGATGGTATTGGTGGTGGTGATGGTATTGGTGGTGGTGGTAATGGTGGAGGTATTGGTGGTATTAGTGGTTGTATTGGTGGTGGTGGTACTGGTGGTGATTTTGGTGGTGGTGGAATTGGTGATGGTGATATCGGTTGTATTGGTGGTGGTATTGGTGGTGGTGATGGTATTGGTGGTGGTGGTATAGGTGGTGGTTGTATTGGTAATTGTATTGGTGGTGGTGGTATTGGTTGTGGTGATATTGGTGGTGGTGATATTGGTGGTGGTGATATTAGTGGTAGTATTGGTGGTGGTATTGGTGGTGGTACTGGTGGTGGTGGTAGTGGTGGTGGTGGAACTGATATTGGTGGTATTAGTGGTGGTGTTATTGGTGCTAGTGGTATTGGTTGTGGTGGTATTGGTGGTGGTATTGGTGGTGGTGATGGTATTGGTGGTGGTGGTACTGGTGGTATTGGTGGTGGTGGTATGGGTGGTGGTTGTATTTGTGGTGGTGGTAGTGGTATTGATGGTGGTATTGGTTGTGGTGGTATTGGTGGTGGTGATCTTGATATTGGTGGTGGTATTAGTGGTGGTATTGGTGGTGGTGGTGGTGGTATTGGTGGTGGTACTGGTATTGGTGGTGGTGGTAATGGTGGTGTATTGGTAGTGGTGTTATTGGCATTGGTGATGGTATTGGTGGTGGTGATGGTATTGGTGGTGGTGGTAATGGTGGAGGTATTGGTGGTGGTGGTATTAGTGGTTGTATTGGTGGTGGTGGTATTGGTGGTGGTAGTGGTGGTGATTTTGGTGGTGGTGGAATTGGTGATGGTGATATCGGTTGTATTGGTGGTGGTATTGGTGGTGGTGATGGTATTGGTGGTGGTGGTATAGGTGGTGGTTGTATTGGTAATCGTATTGGTGGTGGTGGTATTGGTTGTGGTGATATTGGTGGTGGTGATATTGGTGGTGGTGATATTAGTGGTAGTATTGGTGGTGGTATTGGTGGTGGTACTGGTGGTGGTGGTAGTGTTGGTGGTGGAACTGATATTGGTGGTATTAGTGGTGGTGTTATTGGTGCTAGTGGTATTGGTTGTGGTGGTATTGGTATTGGTGGTGGTGATGGTATTGGTGGTGGTGGTACTGGTGGTATTGGTGGTGGTGGTATTGGTGGAGGTATTGGTGGTGGTGGTATTGGTGGTTGTACTGGTGGTGGTGGTGGGATTGGTGGTGATATTGGTGGTGGTGGTATTGGTGGCAGTGATATTAGTGGTGTTATTGGTGGTTGTGGTATTGGTGGTGGTGGTATTGGAAGTTGGTAATGATATTGGTGGTAGTGGTATTGGTGGTGTTATTGGTGGTCTATTGGTGAAGGTGGTATTGGTGGTGTATTGATGGGGATGGTATTGGTGGCAGTGATGGTACTGGTGGGGGTATTGTTGGTGGTGGTATTGGTGGTGGTGATATTTGTGGTGGTAGTATTGGTGGTGGTATTGGTGGTGGTGGTATTGGTGGTGGTATTAGTGGTGGTGGTATTGGTGATGGTGGTATTAGTGATGGTGGTGTTCATATTGGTGGTGATGTTATTGGTGGTGGTATTGGTGGTGGTGGTGGTATTGGTGGTGGTAGTATTGATGGTGGTGGTGGTATTGGTGCTACTGGTGGTGGTATTGGTGGTGGTGTTGTGGGTGGGCGTGGTATTGGTTGTGGTGGTGTTGGTGGTGGTATTGGTGGTAGTGGTATTGGTGGTGGTGTTGGTGGTGGTGGTAGTGTTGGTAGTGATGTAGTGGTGGTATTGGTTGTGGTGGTAGTGGTGGTGGATGTGGTGGTATTGATTGTGGTGGTATTGGTTGGGATGGTGGAAGTGGTGGTGGTATTGGTGGTGGTGATATTGGTTGTGCTGGTGGTATTGGTGGTGGTATTGTTGGTGGTATAGGTGGTGGTGGTACAGGTGGTATTGGTGGTACTGGTGGTGGTGGTATTAGTGGTGGTGGTAGTATTGGTGGTGGTGGTGTTGATGGTGGTACTGGTGGTGGCGGTATTGGTGGTGGAGGTATTGGGGTGGTATTGGTTTTGGTGGTAGTGGTATCGGTTGTGTTGATGTTGGTGGTGGTATTGGTGGTGGTATTGGTTGTTGTATTGGTGGTGGTGGCTTTGGTGGTGGAACTATTAGTGGTGTATTGGTGGTGCTGAATTGGTGGTGGTGGTATTGGTGGTGGTGGTGGTATTGGTGGAGGTATTGGTGGTGGTGATGGTAATGGTGGTGGTATTGGTGGAGGTATTGGTGGTGGTGGTATTGGTGGTGGCGATATTGGTGGTGGTGATATTAGTGGTGGTATTGGTGGTGGTATTAGTGGTGTATTGGTGGTGCTGAATTGGTGGTGGTGGTGGTGTTATTGGTGGTGGTGTTATTGGTGGTGGTGGAGATGGTATTGGTGGTGGTGGTATTGGTGGTGGAGATGGTATTGGTGGTGGTGGTATTGGTGGTGGTAGTATTGGTGGTGGTGGTATTGGTTGTGGTGGCATTGGTGGTGATAGTGTTATTGGTGGTGGTATTAGTGGAGGTATTGGTGGTGGTAGCGGTGGTGGTGGTAGTGGTGGTGTTGGTGGAGGTGTTGGTGGTGGTGGTATTGGTGGTGGCGGTGGTATTGGTGGTGGTTATGGTGGTGGTGGTGGTATTGGTGGTGGTGGTACTGGTGGTATTGCTGGTGGTGGTATTGGTGGAGGTATTGGTGGTGGTGATATTAGTAGTGGTATTGGTGGTGGTGGTATTGGTGGTGGTGGTATTGGTGGTGGTGATGGTATTGGTGGTGGTGATGGTATTGGTGGTGGTGGTATTGGTGGTGGTGGTATGGGTGGTGGTTGTATTGGTGGTGGTGGTATTGGTGGTGGTATTGATGGTGGTATTGGTTGTGGTAGTATTGGTGGTGGTGATCTTGGTGGTGGTGGTATTTGTGGTGGTATTAGTGGTGGTATTGGTGGTGGTGGTGTTGGTGGTGGTACTGCTATTGGAGGTGGTGTATTGGTGGTTGTGGTATTGGTGGTATATTGGTAGTGGTGTTATTGGTATTGGTGGTGGTGGTGTTGGTATTGGTGGCGGTGGTAATGGTGAAGGTATTGGTGGTGGTGGTATTAGTGGTTGTATTGGTGGTGGTGGTATTGGTGGTGGTAGTGGTGGTGATATTGGTGGTGGTGATATCAGTGGTATTGGTGGTGGTGATGATATTAGTGGTTGTGTTGGTGGTGGTATTGGTGGTGGTACTGGTGGTAGTGATGGTATTGGAAGTTGGTGGTGGTATTGGTGGTGGTGGTATTAGTGGTGTATTGGTGCTGGTATTGGTGGTATATTGATGGTGGTGCTATTGGTGGTGGGATTGTTTGTGGTGGCATTGATGGTGGTACTGGTGGTGGTGGTATTAGTGATGTATTGCTGGTATTGGTGGTGGTATTGGTGGTGGTGATGGTATTGGTGGTGGTGGTATTGGTGGTGGTTGTGTTGGTAGTCGTATTGGTGGTGGTGGTATTGGTTGTGGTGATATTGGTGGTGGTGATATTGGTGGTGGTGATATTAGTGGTAGTATTGGTGGTGGTATTGGTGGTGGTACTGGTGGTGGTGGTACTGGTGGTGGTACTGATATTGGTGGTATTAGTGGTGGTGGTATTGGTTGTGGTGGTATTGGTGGTGTATTGGTGGTGGTGGAATTGGTGGTGGTATTGGTGGTGGTATTGGTGGTGGTGATGGTATTGGTGGTGGTGGTACTGGTGGTATTGGTGGTGGTGGTATTGGTGGAGGTATTGGTGGTGGTGGTATTGATGGTTGTATTGGAGGTGGTGGTGGTATTGGTGGTGATATTGGTGGTGGTGATATTGGTGGTGGTGGTATTGGTGGTGTTATTGGTGGTGTATTGGTGAAGGTGGTATTGGTGGTGTATTGATGGTGGTGGTATTGGTGGCAGTGATGGTATTGGTGGTGGTACTGGTGGTGGTATTGGTGGTGGTGGTATTGGTGGAGGTATTGGTGGTGGTGATATTAGTAGTGGTATTGGTGTTGGTGGTAGTGGTATTGGTGGTGGTGGTATTGGTGGTGGTGATGGTATTGGTGGTGGTGATGGTATTGGTGGTGGTGGTATTGGTGGTGGTGGTATGGGTGGTGGTTGTATTGGTGGTGATGGTATTGGTGGTGGTATTGATGGTGGTATTGGTTGTGGTAGTATTGGTGGTGGTGATCTTGGTGGTGGTGGTATTGGTGGTGGTGTTGGTGGTGGTACTGCTATTGGAGGTGGTGTATTGGTGGTGGTGGTATTGGTGGTATATTGGTAGTGGTGTTATTGGTATTGGTGGTGGTGGTGATGGTATTGGTGGCGGTGGTAATGGTGGAGGTATTGGTGGTGGTGGTATTAGTGGTTGTATTGGTGGTGGTGGTATTGGTGGTGGTAGTGGTTGTGATATTGGTGGTGGTGGAATTGGTGGTGGTGATATCAGTGGTATTGGTGGTGGTGATGATATTAGTGGTTGTGTTGGTGGTGGTATTGGTGGTGGTACTGGTGGTAGTGATGGTATTGGAAGTTGGTGGTGGTATTAGTGGTGTATTGGTGTTGGTATTGGTGGTATATTGATGGTGGTGGTATTGGTGGTGGGATTGTTTGTGGTGGCATTGATGGTGGTACTGGTGGTGGTGGTATTAGTGATGTATTGCTGGTATTGGTGGTGGTATTGGTAGTGGTGATGGTATTGGTGGTGGTGGTATTGGTGGTGGTTGTGTTGGTAGTCGTATTGGTGGTGGTGGTATTGGTTGTGGTGATATTGGTGGTGGTGATATTGGTGGTGGTGATATTAGTGGTAGTATTGGTGGTGGTATTGGTGGTGGTACTGGTGGTGGTGGTAGTGGTGGTGGTACTGATATTGGTGGTATTAGTGGTGGTGTTATTGGTGGTGGCATTGGTGGTGGTGATATTGGTGGTGGTGGTATTGGTGGTATTATTGGTGGTGTATTGATGAAGGTGGTATTGGTGGTGTATTGATGGTGGTGGTATTGTTGGCAGTGATGGTATTGGTGGTGGTACTGGTGGTGGTATTGGTGGTTGTATTGGAGGTGGTGATATTTGTGGTGGTAGTATTGGTGGTGGTGGTATTGGTGGTGGTATTAGTGGTGGTGGCATAGGTGGTGCTGGTATTTGTGGTGGTATTGGTGTTGGTGGTATTGGTGATGGTTGTATTAGTGATGGTGGTGTTCATATTGGTGGTGATGTTATTGGTGGTGGTATTGGTGGTGGTGGTGGTATTGGTGGTGGTGGTATTGGTGCTATTGGTGGTGGTGTTGTGGGTGGGTGTGGTATTGGTTGTGGTGGTGTTGGTGGTGGTATTGGTGGTGGTGGTGGAGGTGGTAGTATTGGTAGTGATGGTAGTGGTGGTATTGGTAGTGGTGGTGGATATGGTGGTATTGGTTGGGATGGTGGAAGTGGTGGTGGTATTGGTGGTGGTGATATTGGTTGTGCTGGTGGTATTGGTGGTAGTCTTAGTGGTGGTATTGTTGGTGGCATTGGTGGTGGTTATGGTAATGGTGGTGGTGGTGGTATTGGTGGAGGTATTGGTGTGGTGGTATTGGTGGTGATGATATTACTGGTGGTATTGGTGGTGGTACTGGTGGTGGTGGTAGTGGTATTGGTGGTGGTGGTATTGGTGGTGGTGATGGTATTGATGGTGGTGGTATTGGTGGTGGTGGTATGGGTGGTGGTTGTATTTGTGGTGGTGGTAGTGGTATTGATGGTGGTATTGGTTGTGGTGGTATTGGTGGTGGTATTAGTGGTGGTATTGGTGGTGGTGGTATTGGTGGTGGTACTGGTATTGGTGGTGGTGGTATTGGTGGTGTATTGGTAGTGGTGTTATTGGCATTGGTGATGGTATTGGTGGTGGTGATGGTATTGGTGGTGGTGGTAATGGTGGAGGTATTGGTGGTGGTGGTATTAGTGGTTGTATTGGTGGTGGTGGTATTGGTGGTGGTAGTTGTGGTGATTTTGGTGGTGGTGGAATTGGTGATGGTGATATCGGTTGTATTGGTGGTGGGGATGATATTAGTGGTGATATTGGTGGTGGGAGTGGTGGTATTGGAAGTTGGTGGTGGTATTGGTGGTGGTGGTATTGGTGGCATATTGATGGTGTTGGTATTGGTGGTGGGATTGGTAGTGGTGGCATTGATGGTGGTATTGGTGGTGGTGGTATTGGTGATGTATTGCTGGTATTGGTGGTGGTATTGGTGGTGGTGATGGTATTGGTGGTGGTGGTATTGGTTGTGGTGATATTGGTGGTGGTGATATTGGTGGTGGTGATATTAGTGGTAGTATTGGTGGTGGTATTGGTGGTGGTACTGGTGGTGGTGGTAGGGTTGGTGGTGGAACTGATATTGGTGGTATTAGTGGTGGTGTTATTGGTGCTAGTGGTATTGGTTGTGGTGGTATTGGTGGTGGTATTGGTGGTGGTGATGGTATTGGTGGTGGTGGTACTGGTGGTATTGGTGGTGGTGGTATTGGTGGAGGTATTGGTGGTGGTGGTATTGGTGGTTGTATTGGTGGTGGTGGTGGGATTGGTGGTGATATTGGTGGTGGTGGTATTGATGGCAGTGATATTAGTGGTGTTATTGGTGGTTGTGGTATTGGTGGTGGTGGTATTGGAAGTTGGTAATGATATTGGTGGTAGTGGTATTGGTGGTGTTATTGGTGGTCTATTGGTGAAGGTGGTATTGGTGGTGTATTGATGGGGATGGTATTGGTGGCAGTGATGGTACTGGTGGGGGTATTGTTGGTGGTGGTATTGGTGGTGGTGATATTTGTGGTGGTAGTATTGGTGGTGGTATTGGTGGTGGTGGTATTGGTGGTGGTATTAGTGGTGGTGGTATTGGTGATGGTGGTATTAGTGATGGTGGTGTTCATATTGGTGGTGATGTTATTGGTGGTGGTATTGGTGGTGGTGGTGGTATTGGTGGTGGTAGTATTGATGGTGGTGGTGGTATTGGTGCTATTGGTGGTGGTATTGGTGGTGGTGTTGTGGGCGGGCGTGGTATTGGTTGTGGTGGTGTTGGTGGTGGTATTGGTGGTAGTGGTATTGGTGATGGTGTTGGTGGTGGTGGTAGTGTTGGTAGTGATGTAGTGGTGGTATTGGTTGTGGTGGTAGTGGTGGTGGATGTGGTGGTATTGATGGTGGTGGTATTGGTTGTGCTGGTGGTATTGGTGGTGGTATTGTTGGTGGTATAGGTGGTGGTGGTACAGGTGGTATTGGTGGTACTGGTGGTGGTGGTATTAGTGGTGGTGGTAGTATTGGTGGTGGTGGTGTTGATGGTGGTACTGGTGGTGGCGGTATTGGTGGTGGAGGTATTGGGGTGGTATTGGTTTTGGTGGTAGTGGTATCGGTTGTGTTGATATTGGTGGTGGTATTGGTTGTTGTGTTGGTGGTGGTGGCTTTGGTGGTGGAACTATTAGTGGTGTATTGGTGGTGCTGAATTGGTGGTGGTGGTATTGGTGGTGGTGGTGGTATTGGTGGAGGTATTGGTGGTGGTGATGGTAATGGTGGTGGTATTGGTGGAGGTATTGGTGGTGGTGGTATTGGTGGTGGCGATATTGGTGGTGGTGATATTAGTGGTGGTATTGGTGGTGGTATTAGTGGTGTATTGGTGGTGCTGAATTGGTGGTGGTGGTGGTGGTATTGGTGGTGGTGGTGTTATTGGTGGTGGTGGAGATGGTATTGGTGGTGGTGGTATTGGTGGTGGAGATGGTATTGGTGGTGGTGGTATTGGTGGTGGTAGTATTGGTGGTGGTGGTATTGGTTGTGGTGGCATTGGTGGTGATAGTGTTATTGGTGGTGGTATTAGTGGAGGTATTGGTGGTGGTAGTGGTGCTGGTGGTAGTGGTGGTGTTGGTGGTGGTATTGGTGGAGGTATTGGTGGTGGTGGTATTGGTGGTGGCGGTGGTATTGGTGGTGGTTATGGTGGTGGTATTGGTGGTGGTGGTACTGGTGGTATTGCTGGTGGTGGTATTGGTGGAGGTATTGGTGGTGGTGATATTAGTAGTGGTATTGGTGGTGGTGGTATTGGTGGTGGTGGTATTGGTGGTGGTGATGGTATTGGTGGTGGTGATGGTATTGGTGGTGGTGGTGGTGGTATTGGTGGTGGTGGTATGGATGGTGGTTGTATTGGTGGTGGTGGTATTGGTGGTGGTATTGATGGTGGTATTGGTTGTGGTAGTATTGGTGGTGGTGGTATTGGTGGTGGTATTGATGGTGGTATTGGTTGTGGTAGTATTGGTGGTGGTGATCTTGGTGGTGGTGGTATTGGTGGTTGTATTAGTGGTGGTATTGGTGGTGGTGGTGTTGGTGGTGGTACTGCTATTGGAGGTGGTGTATTGGTGGTTGTGGTATTGGTGGTATATTGGTAGTGGTGTTATTGGTATTGGTGGTGGTGGTGTTGGTATTGGTGGTGGTGATGTTATTGGTGGCGGTGGTAATGGTGAAGGTATTGGTGGTGGTGGTATTAGTGGTTGTATTGGTGGTGGTGGTAGTGGTGGTGATATTGGTGGTGGTGATATCAGTGGTATTGGTGGTGGTGATGATATTAGTGGTTGTGTTGGTGGTGGTATTGGTGGTGGTACTGGTGGTAGTGATGGTATTGGAAGTTGGTGGTGGTATTGGTGATGGTGGTATTAGTGGTGTATTGGTGCTGGTATTGATGGTATATTGATGGTGGTGCTATTGGTGATGGGATTGTTTGTGGTGGCATTGATGGTGGTACTGGTGGTGGTGGTATTAGTGATGTATTGCTGGTATTGGTGGTGGTATTGGTGGTGGTGATGGTATTGGTGGTGGTGGTATTGGTGGTGGTTGTCTTGGTAGTCGTATTGGTGGTGGTGGTATTGGTTGTGGTGATATTGGTGGTGGTGATATTGGTGGTGGTGATATTAGTGGTAGTATTGGTGGTGGTATTGGTGGTGGTACTGGTGGTGGTGGTACTGGTGGTAGTACTGATATTGGTGGTATTAGTGGTGGTGTTATTGGTGATAGTGGTATTGGTTGTGGTGGTATTGGTGGTGTATTGGTGGTGGTGGAATTGGTGGTGGTATTGGTGGTGGTATTGGTGGTGGTGATGGTATTGGTGGTGGTGGTACTGGTGGTATTGGTGGTGGTGGTATTGGTGGAGGTATTGGTGGTGGTGGTATTGATGGTTGTATTGGAGGTGGTGGTGGTATTGGTGGTGATATTGGTGGTGGTGATATTGGTGGTGGTGGTATTGGTGGTGTTATTGGTGGTGTATTGGTGAAGGTGGTATTGGTGGTGTATTGATGGTGGTGGTATTGGTGGCAGTGATGGTATTGGTGGTGGTACTGGTGGTGGTATTGGTGGAGGTATTGGTGGTGGTGATATTAGTAGTGGTATTGGTGTTGGTGGTATTGGTGGTGGTGATGGTATTGGTGGTGGTGATGGTATTGGTGGTGGTGGTATTGGTGGTGGTGGTATGGGTGGTGGTTGTATTGGTGGTGATGGTATTGGTGGTGGTATTGATGGTGGTATTGGTTGTGGTAGTATTGGTGGTGGTGATCTTGGTGGTGGTGGTATTGGTGTTGGTGGTGGTACTGCTATTGGAGGTGGTGTATTGGTGGTGGTGGTATTGGTGGTATATTGGTAGTGGTGTTATTGGTATTGGTGGTGGTGGTGATGGTATTGGTGGCGGTGGTAATGGTGGAGGTATTGGTGGTGGTGGTATTAGTGGTTGTATTGGTGGTGGTGGTATTGGTGGTGGTGATATTGGTGGTGGTGGAATTGGTGGTGGCGATATCAGTGGTATTGGTGGTGGTGATGATATTAGTGTTTGTGTTGGTGGTGGTACTGGTGGTAGTGATGGTATTGGAAGTTGGTGGTGGTATTAGTGGTGTATTGGTGTTGGTATTGGTGGTATATTGATGGTGGTGGTATTGGTGGTGGCATTGATGGTGGTACTGGTGGTGGTGGTATTAGTGATGTATTGCTGGTATTGGTGGTGGTGATGGTATTGGTGGTGGTGGTATTGGTGGTGGTTGTGTTGGTAGTCGTATTGGTGGTGGTGGTATTGGTTGTGGTGATATTGGTGGTGGTGATATTGGTGGTGGTGATATTAGTGGTAGCATTGGTGGTGGTATTGGTGGTGGTACTGGTGGTGGTGGTAGTGGTACTGATATTGGTGGTATTAGTGGTGGTGTTATTGGTGATAGTGGTATTGGTTGTGGTAGTATTGGTGGTGGAATTGGTGGTGGTATTGGTGGTGGTGGAATTGGTGGTGGAATTGGTGGTGGTATTGGTGGTGGTGATGGTATTGGTGGTGGTGGTACTGGTGGTATTGGTGGAGGTATTGGTGGTGGTGGTATTGATGGTTGTATTGGAGGTGGTGGTGGTATTGGTGGTGATATTGGTGGTGGTGGCATTGGTGGTGGTGATATTGGTGGTGGTGGTATTGGTGGTGTATTGGTGAAGGTGGTATTGGTGGTGTATTGATGGTGGTGGTATTGGTGGCAGTGATGGTATTGGTGGTGGTACTGGTGGTGGTGGTGATATTTGTGGTGGTAGTATTGGTTGTGGTATTGGTGGTGGTGGTATTGGTGGTGGTATTAGTGGTGGTGGTATTGCTGGTGCTGGTATTTGTGGTGGTATTGGTGGTGGTAGTATTGATGGTGGTGGTGGTATTGGTGCTATTGGTGGTGGTGTTGTGGGTGGGTGTGGTATTGGTTGTGGTGGTGTTGGTGGTGGTATTGGTGGTTGTGGTATTGGTAGTGGTAGTATTGGTTGTGGTGGTAGTGGTGGTGGATATGGTGGTATTGGTTGGGATGGTGGAAGTGGTGGTGGTATTGGTGGTGGTGATATTGGTTGTGCTGGTGGTATTGTTGGTGGTATTGGTGGTGGTTATGGTAATGATGGTGGTATTGGTGGAGGTATTGGTGGTGATGATATTAGTGGTTGTATTGGTGGTGGTACTGTTGGTCGTATTGGTGGTGGTGGTATTGGTGGTGGTGATGGTATTGGTGGTGGTGGTATGGGTGGTGGTTGTATTGGTGGTGGTATTGGTGGTATTGATTGTGGTATTGGTTGTGGTGGTATTGGTATTGGTGATCTTGGTGGTGGTATTAGTGGTGGTATTGGTGGTGGTGGTGGTACTGGTATTGGTGGTGTATTGGTGGTGTTGGTATTGGTGGTGTATTGGTAGTGGTGTTATTGGTATTGGTGGTGGTGGTGATGGTATTGGTGGTGGTGATGGTATTGGTGGCTGTGGTAATGGTGGAGGTATTGGTGGTGGTATTAGTGGTTGTATTGGTGGTGGTGGTATTGGTGGTGGTAGTGGTGGTGATATTGGTGGTGGTGGAATTGGTGGTGGTGATATCGGTGGTGGTGATGATATTAGTGGTGGTATTGGTGGTGGTATTGGAAGTTGATGGTGGTATTGGTGGTGGTGGTGGTATTAGTGGTGTATTGGTGCTGGTATTGGTGGTATATTGATGGTGGTGGTATTGGTGGTGGGATTGTTAGTGGTGGCATTGATGGTGGTACTGGTGGTGGTGGTATTGGTGATGTATTGCTGGTATTGGTGGTGGTGATGGTATTGGTGGTGGTGGTATTAGTGGTGTATTGGTGCTGGTATTGGTGGTGGTGGTATTGGTGGTGGGATTGGTAGTGGTGGCATTGATGGTGGTATTGGTGGTGGTGGTATTGGTGATGTATTGCTGGTATTGTTGATGGTATTGGTGGTGGTGATGGTATTGGTGGTGATGGTATTGGTGGTGGTGGTATTGGTTGTGGTGATATTGGTGGTGGTGATATTGGTGGTGGTGATATTAGTGGTAGTATTGGTGGTGGTATTGGTGGTGGTATTGGTGGTGGTGGTAGTGTTGGTGGTGGAACTGATATTGGTGGTATTAGTGGTGGTGGCATTCGTGCTAGTGGTATTGTTTGTGGTGGTATTGGTGGTGGTGATGGTATTGGTGGTGGTGGTGGTACTAGTGATATTGGGGGAGGTATTGGTGATGGTGGTATTGGTGGTGGTGGGATTGGTGGTGATATTGGTGGTGGTGGTGGTATTGGTGGTTTTGATATTAGTGGTGTTATTGGTGCTTGTGGTATTGGTGGTGGTGGTATTGGAAGTTGGTAATGATATTGGTGGTGGTGGTATTGGTGGTGTTATTGGTGGTGTATTGGTGAAGGTGGTATTGGTGGTGTATTGATGGGGATGGTATTGGTGGCAGTGATGGTATTGGTGGTGGTACTGGTGGGGGTATTGTTGGTGGTGGTATTGGTGGTTGTATTGGTGGTGGTGATATTTGTGGTGGTAGTATTGGTGGTGGTATTGGTGGTGGTATTAGTGGTGGTGGTATTGGTGGTGGTGGTATTGGTGTTGGTGGTATTGGTGTTGGTGGTATTGGTGATGGTGGTATTAGTGATGGTGGTGTTCATATTGGTGGTGATGTTATTGGTGGTGGTAGTATTGATGGTGGTGGTGGTATTGGTGCTATTGGTGGTGGTATTGGTGGCGGTGTTGTGGGTGGGTGTGGTATTGGTTATGGTGGTGTTGGTGGTGGTATTGGTGGTAGTGGTATTGGTGGTGGTGTTGGTGGTGGTGGTAGTATTGGTAGTGATGGTAGTGGTTGTGGTGATGGATGTGGTGGTATTGATGGTGGTGGTATTGGTTGGGATTGTGGAAGTGGTGGTGGTATTGATATCGGTTGTGCTGGCGGTATTGGTGGTGGTCTTAGTGGTGGTATAGGTGGTGGTGGTATTGGTGGTACTGGTGGTGGTGGTATTAGTGGTGGTGGTAGTATTAGTGGTGGTGGTGTTGATGGTGGTACTGGTGGTGGCGGTATTGGTGGTGGAGGTATTGGGGTGGTATTGGTTTTGGTGGTAGTGGTATCGGTTGTGTTGATATTGGTGGTGGTATTGGTGATGGTGGTATTGGTGGTGGTATTGGTTGTGGTGTTGGTGGTGATGTTGGTATTGGTGGTACTATGGGTAATGGTGGTGGAGGTAGTGGTATTGATGGTGGTGGAGGGATTGGTGGTGGTATTGGTGGTACTATTGGTTGTGGTGGTGGTATTGGTGGTGGTTATTGGTGGTGGTGGTAGTGGTATTGTTGGTATTGGCAGCGGTGGTATTGGTAGTGGTGGTGGTATTGGTGGTGGTGGTATTGGTGGTTGTAGTATAAATGGTGGTAGTGATGGTGGTGGAATTGGTGGTGGTATTAGTGGTGGTATTATCGGTGGTGGTTGGTATTGGTGGTGGTTTTATTGATGGTGGTGGAATTGGTATTGGTGGTGTTGTTATTGTGGTGGTGGTTTTGGTAGTGTGGAGGTGGTGGCATTGGTGGTGGTATAGATGGTGTTGGTATTGGTTGTGGTATTGGTGGTGATGGTGGTATTGGTGGTGGTGGTTTTAGTGGTGGTGTTGGTGGTGGTGGTATTGGTTGTGGTGGTATTGGTGGTGGTATTGGTGGTGGTGGTAGTGGTGGTGGCATTGATGGTGGTAGTGGTGGTGATATTGGTGGTAGTGCTATTGGTGGTGGTAGTGGTGGCATTGGTGGTGTTGATGGGGTGGTGGTATTGGCGGTGGTATTGGTGGTGGGGGTATTAGTGGTGTTGGTGGTGGCAGTGGTATTGGTGGTAGTATTGCCGGTGGTGGTGGTATTGGCAGTGATGGTGGTATTGGTGGTGCTGGTATTGGTGGAGGTGTTGATGGTGGTGGTTTTAGTGGTGGTGGTGGTATTGTTGTTAATAAAACAGGCATCTGAAAACAACCCATCAGGTGGCTTTAGTACAAAAGGCATGTAACACACATGTGCTGTTGTCAGCTTCAGCCCATTAGCTCAGGATTATGTGCTATCTCGAATTCACATGACTTAATTCGCTAATCATTTCTAAATCCATTTTACTTGGAAGGGGGGTTGAAACAGACACGAGATAATGCCGGGTTAAAGTGTTACAAAGCAGGCGCCTGTGTTACAGGGGCGGCTTCGAAGCTTAAAAAACACAAGTGGTTTCAGTTTCAGCTAAAGCAGCGCATGTCCGGCCTGCAGTAAGAGAAACTCAATAAAGTAAATAGTGCTTACAAACTAAATAACACGTCCCCTGTAACAACTGAAGTACACTGTCCAGTTGCCAAGGCAGGGTACAAACGAAGACAAGGCCATTCTAAGAAGGGACTAACAAGCCTATTAACGAATCCAAAGCCAGCATTTACTAAAGACAATGACACAAGCCAATGAAAAGTATGGGAGGAGATTTGGCACGGCTTCTAACCCATACTATACTACAGCAGTCTGGCAGAGCATGCAGTGCACGCGCGCTGCCACTAGGCTTGACCTAAAAATGACGATTTGCATGTTCTATGTGTTCTAATACAACACACATAGAAGTTGTAAAATGCCATATCAGATTGCTTATTTGCAGGAAGGCAAACCTTTCGGCACATACACAATCATCCCTGTGACGCAGGCATCCTTGCAGCAAATTGTGCACCAGTGCAGGGGAGAGCAAAGGGATGCGTCATATCCTTGTAGACATGATGCATCCCTGTGCCTTGAAAGTGCCGCAGCGTGGCACAGCCAAAGGGTTTGCATTGCCACACTGTGGCACTTTCTTGTAAATGAGAAAGCATTACAAAACAAAATAACATGTCAGAGTATTCGAATACCTTCTTTGGGTCATATAATGCAGTCATAGGACCAACCACTACATGTCCCTGTACTCTAGAGCCAATTGTTAAAGCTCTAACTCAAGGAATGCTTAACTCTAAGGCAATCCTTTCCTGGGGGTTCTAAATTGCCCACTTGTAACTTTGGGCAAATTTGTTAAACCTTTTTTGCGGGAGCTGCTGCGCCTCCTGCAGCCCCACACACCATATTTGTGGTGCCCCTGCACAGATTACAGGACCCACTGAGCAAAAGAGTACGTAAAACAGATCTACAAGGGAGCTCCTAGCTGTAGATCTTGAATATTTGATTAGCAGGTTTCTTAAAGTAAGGCCGCAGACCCATGGTGAATTTCTTCTTCTTTTATTGAGTGTCCTTGGATACCCTAGTCCTACCAGGGGCACCCAGATGCCAAGTTTATTGTTGGGGGCAGGGCAGGGAGACGACTCCAGCCGGCTCCAGATGTCTGGCCGTCCTCTTTTTTCAATGAGTCTCAGCTGCCCCAGCCCAGGTGCAGCTTATTAGATGCAGATTATTCCCACACCCCTCCCCTCTCCCAGGAACTGGGTCCATCACTATTAATTGCTCCTTTTGTGCGGAGAGCCGTTGTTCACTAGGTTGGGGAGCAGAGTATTTGGCCCACAAGGAGGGACAAGAGCCTGGAATCTGATTATGAGCTGAGCCAGAGAAACATGAAAATTCTTGGCACCCTATAAGATGCATATGTATGTTATTGGAAACTGCAAACTAATGTTTTACTTAAGTATGACACATCACTGGACTGTGTTGATCTAAGTGGAAGTCAACTACACTCTAAGGCAAATTTCACACATATATATCTATCTATCTATATCTATATCTATATCTATATATATATATATATATATATATATATATATATATATATATATATATATATATATATATATATATATATATATATATCATCAGATTCCCAGCGACAGCAGCTCAGCTGAAGGAAGGAAAATGGACTCCAATTTGCATGCAGGTATATTCTTTTTATTCACAAGCAATGACCGGCATGGCGGCAAATATATATATATATAATACAGTAAATGCACAACAGATTTTCCAGTAAACCCTACCGACCTATCTATGAATGCCCAGAAATAGTATAAGTCCTACCTGTGGTCAGCACCTATCCTTACAGAGCCAGGCTACCTATTTGCAGTTAGTGGGATGTGTCCCATACAAATCTCTTCAACCCATTTAGAAGAATCGTTAAAAACCGTCAGAGCAATTCTATCACTCTTCTAAGTTATTTACTGGAAAATGTTATCCACCACAATCTTTGTCCTAACTTCACTTATTAGATTCATTAATGAGAGTCATTGCCGATAATGAAATGCTTCTTTTCTTACAATCCATACACTTCTCCACCAACAATTGCATTTTGTTGATCTCTAGTAACCATAACTTTTCATGTAATCTTTTTTTGGACATCATTTTAGCAACATGTTTCTCATAGAGAAGAATGCCAAGAATGAAGGCATAAATGTTTAATTTCTTAAAATCCAACTATTCTTGTATGCCAGCTCCTTCACATCTAATAAAAAGGTTTCACAAACATCCCAAGAGAGTTCTCTGTAGAACATAACGGAAGAACCATTCTAATTTTAGCAAATTCTCATACTGCTCCTCTGCCATCTTGAACTCCTGTCCAAAAGCTGCCTTATCAAACACTCTAAATTATCATCCACAGTACTGACAACTCAACCTCCATCTGCATAGCTAATCTCCGCACTTCTATCCTACCATATTTTAGTTACTCTCGATAAAAAACGTATTACCTGATTTTTCATCAGTCTGGTATATGATCAACTTTTCTTCTAGAATTCTTGCAACCCCGCCCCAGCCTGTCCAGACTTAATTTATATTTTTACCTCAACATTAGGTTTATTGCAATTATGTTTCTGCTACGTTTTTAAAGATTCTGAACAAACATTGAGGTAAAGTTACATTTAATTTATTTTTTTTGTTTAAATCTTTTTTTATTAACATTTTAAGTATACAATAAGAACAATGCATAGGTACCATGTATAGTTACTTGCAAATGCTACGATATCCAGAACCAGACTGTAAAAAGACAGATGAGTTGTTCAACAGGGTACTGAGAGAAGACTCGTAACAGCATCTGTGTATAGGGCATAGCAATGACCACTAGACAACTTGTAGGCGTTTCAGACATGGTGAATCTTAGGCCAAACTGTGGTCATAGGGTACAACAAAATGAGGGCTAAGGGAGTCACATGAGACCTGCTGCCGTGTCTGGTATATCAGAGTGTGCCAGCCCTATCCGGGCTCAGTGACAGTGGGATTATGAAGGGGGGCCATACATCTCCGGAAGTCAGCGCTACTCTACCCCTGTACCTGAGGAGGGCGAGCATTGGGTGTCAGTCCTGGGTATCCCCCCGGGGTTCCCCTGTGTTAGTAACTATGTCCTGTAATGTCAACACCATAGTGTCCCATTGAGACGCCAGGGGGAACGTACGGATACCAAGCAGGTCTTCCCTGCGCAGTCCCACTCCCTCCGCCCTAGCCCAGTTAAGTAGGGCCCGGCACCATGTTAATATGCAGGGTGCCAAAGGGGATTTCCATCGCTTGGAAAAGCATGCGTTTTGCTACTATTAAACCCAGATCCAGAAAATGGATGGTAGCCCTCAGCCTGTCCAGACTTATTGATACCTTAGAAGACATTGTGATTGCGAAACCATCCCAACATTTTGTATGATCCATACAAAGACTAGAGTGCCTTCCATTATGTCCTAAATGCTCCTCCGCCCATGCACAAGCTGGCATTCCTACTCTATGACAGTATCATTTTGTTTGACCAGCTTAAGGGAACTTGGCTGAATCCCATTACTCCTTGTAGGTGGATGGCACTCACTTTGTATAAGTGCACTTCTAACAGTGTCACACTTGACAGATTTTATATCTATTCATTTTTCAATGGGAACACTTCACATGTTGAAGTCTGGGGTAGACTGAGGCAGTTGTGGCAAAGACAAGTCAATTTGTCTTCCTGTTTGCAGTCCCAGAACATTGACTATGCATAGGAGAAACCAATAGCAATCTGATGGAGAGTATAAGCGCTTGGACAACTCCGGACCTGTAAGGGAGGTACCATTAAGGTACAACAGGCATCAGTGTCCATACAGACACCAGAGGAAGGATATGTTGATTAGTAGCATCACTATCTAATACTAGAGTCAGTAGTACTGCCACAAACAATGTCATATGGTGCTTCCCCATGCTGGTGATGGACAGGGACTCAGACAAAGATATGAAAAACTCTTTCTCTCAAAATTAGGAAAACACTGGGGATGAGTGGCACACAGATTCCACGCAAAGGTTAAGGACTTGCATCAGAGCTCAAAGATAGGCTCGGCAGTTAAGAAGGAGGAAGATATCTATAAAGCCAATACCAAACGTGTTACAATAGAAATCAACTCTTGCAGACAAGCAACTGAGAAAATGCACATCGTGTCTGTCTGCCATGCGATACTCAACTAGTTAATCAGAGACTAACAGGGACTAGGCAAAATTAAAATCACTTTTATTATAAAGAAGAAACAAACTATTTACAAGAGAGTAAATAACAAGGAAATAGCAGACAACTATCAAACAAATGTCAAGAATGAAAAAAACTAAATGCAATCAACAGAAATTGTTTGACTGTTCCATAATTTGAATTTCAAGCTTATTATAGGGAAGATATTTTATTGGCACTGGTTTACACACTTCTTAACTTTTTCATCTTCTGCCATGTTTGGGGCATATAGTCATTTATAGCACACACTTAGGAAAGAGGGAGTATGTTGCCTTGATCACAGCAAAGTTTCTGAATCACCCCACCCTCAACATTCAGACAGAATTTTAATCAGAAATCATGGTCACATATTAGAAATATCTGAGAAGCTTTTGCCTGTCCATGAAGTCATGTGCTGTCAGATATCCCTGAAGAAAGTTCTAGTTACTGTAACTGAAAGCACACAAAACTGGAAGGATCAACTGACTGTGAAAAACTGTTAGACCTGGCACCATTGGCGTGGGTCACCCTTCCATTTTTGTCTGTGCCTCAATGTGTTTTTGTGTTGATGTTAGCTGCTCAGGGCACTGTGCCACTGCCATCCAGTGCCACAGTGCAAGTGCTCCCTATGGTAAAATGTATTATGTGAATTGACTTCCACGTTTGGTTTATTTGGTTTACTATCAGTCCCTAGTAGAGTGCACCAGGGGTGCCAAGGGCTCGTATATCCAAATGCTGCTAGTGGGCTTGCAGCACTGGTTGTGCCACCCACCGAAGCAGCGGGGTAAAATGTGTCTAGGGTCTGCCACTGCAGAACCTGCGCGCGGTCTGGTACCGTCGCGCTGACTGAGCAAGTGTCCCCACTTACCAGTCCCTAAACCTTCCCTTAACTACATGTTAGTCACCCCTCTGGTGGGCCTGAGCGCAGGGTGCATTGTAGGTGTAAGGTAGGACATGCCCTGATGTGGGTGGCATGTCTTAATAGTGAATTACAGCCATTTTCGTTTTTCACTATTGAAGGCTACCTGCTCTCCATAGGCCAGATTGGGCTGCTGGGATCGCTACACGCTGTGACCCCAGTGGACTCAGAGAGCATGGTAGAAAGTCATGTTTAGTATGCCTGAACTCAGGATAATAAAATACGTCTTTTAGTAAAGGTTATTTTAATATCCTGGGTTTGCAAATGCTACTTTTAGAAAGTTAGCCTTTGCGTGCCTAACCATCTCAGTCTGCCTCTGCTGTGTGTGTGTGTTCTGCCTAGCAACAGTACAGGAGCAGGGCTGGGGGATTCCAGGAGACAGTTTGGCTGCCAGGTGGTGGGTAGGGAGATTACCCCAGGATGGGTGGGAGGAGTGCACCCTGACTCTTGAATAGACCTGTGCTCTGCCACCACAAAGCCGGCGCCGCCCCCTGTGGAGCGGCTGATGTCTCTGCCCTGCTGCTGAAAGGAACAAGCCAAGTCACCACAACAGAGTGCTCCAAAACTGGACTGAGCCAGGCCCAGGCCCCCTGGCGCTAAAGAACAAAAGAATCCCTGTATAAAAGTAGGAGCCTGGCTCCTAAGAAATCAGATCCAGATTGAACCACGAAGGAACTCTGCCTGACTAGAAGGACCTGGAAGAAGCTGAAGGAGGAGTAACTTTCCCTGACCTGAGGGACTGGCCTGCAGTAGGTGCCTTGCTAAGAAAGGAGAGGAAAAAGACTGAAAGAGACTTTTGCACTTTGTTCTTCAACTATCTCCAAGGGCTTGGAAGAAGAGCTTGCCCCCTGAACTGAACCCCAGGACCAGTGGGTTCATCGTGTCTCCGCTCGTCTGAGAATTCGAGCCGTGTGCTTTCTCCCGCCGGAGTGCCCTGCGCACCTTCGCATCCCTCCTAGGGCCGTGACACCCAGAAGCCTGGCCGCCTCCACTCGCCGAGAGCCCCGCTCTACCTGAGTCGCTCTGGACCCACGAGTCTGGCCGTCCCGCTTCCCTGTCACCTGCCTGCTACTGGAGCGCGCTTGGTGCCCTTTCGCCCTCCCGCCGGATTTCTAGTGGGGAAGTGAAATCCAGCCTCGGACGGCCGCCCGTACGTCGTAACGTATCCGGCCGCCCCGCTTCACCTCCCAGCCTGAGTCTGACCGTGCCGCCCTCCGCAGTGACCTCCCGCACAGTCCGTGTCGGAGGCCCTGGGCCGCACCTGTCTACCGAGAGCCGCCCGCTGAATTCTTGATCCGGAAGACCCACGAGGTGCAGAACCTGCATCTCTCCTGAAGACTCGTCCAAGCACATCGCACGTTCCCAGGTACAGTGAACTCTTTATCGGACTCGGGGTCCGCAACGTTCTGATTTCCCCGTATCACTGTACCCTGGGTGCCCTGCGCATCATCATGACTGGACCGACTCAACCGAGCCCTGTGAAGCGCTCGTGATCGAATAAGTTACCAAAGACAAGAACAGTGCCTAATTATCATCTTGTGGCTTCCATTTCGCAACCATTATTGATGGTCTTGTACATGCCTGCGTAACAAAGAATCTTTTATATAAAGCATCCGTATTTTTGATACAACTTACGCCTGGTGTCCGTTTGTGGGGGATCATTGTGGTTTACTGTGTGTGATCATAAATGCTTAACTGACTAGCGCCCTGAAGTTTAGCCCTGACTGCTCGCGCCACACTACCTATAGGGTGAGCAGGGGTTGTTCTGAAGGGGTAATTCCCTCGCCCTGAATAGAAGAAGGGACCGCTGCTTGTCACAAGTACCTACCTGTGCCAACCAGAGGTTCCCCATTCTAACATTGGTGGCAGCGGTGGGATTTCGAATTTGCATTTATGATTTACATACAGTGAATTATTGATCACCACGTAGAGCAGACCTATAACGCAGCCACAGATTGACTGACAGTTGTTGCTAAAGAAGAATCTCCACCTTAAGAAACCATGCCTAGCTCAGTCAACGGAGGCGGAGCGCCCTCTGTATTCTCTGGAGTAGATGACATCGATTGGGAGCCCGAGGCACTGAGGAAGTGCACAAATGATGTCCTGAAGGGATATCTCTCCAAGTACAGAATCAAGCAAAGTGGACTAAGCAACAAGGATCAGTACGTGACAGCACTGAGAGCCTGGCACGAATCAAAGTTCCCAGAGAATGCCCGGGAGGTGATACCCCCCGAAGGTGTGTTTGAACCTAGCAGAGGCCTGTCGCCAGAGGAGTTGGCCGACAGGAGTGCCGCCCGAGCACACGAGGTGGAGATGGCAAAACTGCAAATGGAGAGAGAAAGGCAGAAACTGGCCATGGAGCATGAGGTAAAAATGAGGGAGTTGGATCTCAAGGCCAGGAGTTTAGACAACTCACCCTCTGGTGGCAGCAATTCAACAGAGTCAAGGGTGCACATTCCTAAAGATGTAGTCAAAGAATATTATAAGCAGGATGATATTGGGCAGTGGTTTAGGGCCTATGAAGTAGCCATGTCCTCCCACCGGGTCCCTGAGAAGGATTGGGGAGCGGGGTTGTGGGGAAGGTTCCTGAGTGAGGGGCGGGACACACTGCTAGACCTCCCCTCTGATGTCCACACATCCTATCCACACATGAAGGAGGCTCTTATGACAAGGTATGGGTTGACTCCTGAATTGTACAGACAGAGATTTAGGGATTGCACCAAGAAACCTGGTACCACTTATGTAGAATATGTGACCTTTTTTTGCAGAGCGCTGGATAGTTGGGTGAAGGGTAGCAAGGTGGATGATTACCAAGGGCTGTTTGATTTAATCGCATGGGAGCACTTGTCGGATAATTGTTTTCCTGAGCTACGCCAACACCTGATCGATAGCAAGCTGTCCAACCCGAGGAAGCTTGCTGAGGAGGCGGACCGCTGGATCAGCACCAGGGTCCACAAGGGTCCCGTGGGAGGCCCCGCCAAAGGTGTTCAGGGTCCCCAGCAGAAGAGTGGGGGGGACAAGGGTAAACAGAGGGAGTTCTACAAAGGGCCCCAAAATAATTCCCAAGGGAACCAAGGGAAAGGTTCTCAGCCACCCCCACCCCCGAAGCAGACCGGGGCCCCGACAGGTAACCCTGTTCAAAGAGGGCCCCTCAGATGTTACAAGTGTAACAACCTGGGGCACATTTCCGTGGATCCCAAGTGCCCCCTGTATGGTAAACCAGCACCCTCTGGTGCCCCACCCCCCAAGCAGGTGAATAGTGTAGCCTTGGGGAGGGAGATAGACATCCAAGGGGCGGGGGATCCCGTACAGATGACCCTAGTCTCATTAGGAGACAGTGAGATGGTCGCTGAGGCCCAGCTGCCCCCCAATACTCAAAAGTATGGGCAGTGGGTGACCATAAATGGCAAGAGGGTGGGGGCTCTTAGAGATACTGGAGCCAGTGTGACTGCTGTCAAGCAACACCTGGTGTCTCAAGAGCAGGTTGTCCCGCACGCCTTCTGCCGTGTTGTCAACGCTGACAACACAGAGAGTCAGTGTCCAATGGCTCAGGTTCCCTTTGAGTGGGGGGGGGTCTCTGGTACTCTGCAAGTGGCTGTGAGAGAGGCCATGCCTGTTGATTGTCCCCTAGGTAACGATTTGGAGAGCTCCCCTTGGGAAAAGGTGGAGAAGACGACTCACCTGCGGATGGTGGGCTTGCCTGATTGGGCGTGTGTGACCACCCGGTCGATGGCAGCCGGTAGGGGTGTTGAAGGAACCCTGGTGCCTGAGGGAGAGGCCCAGGAACCGGCCTTAGAGAGAGGGCAAGGGAGGCACGGGAATCCGGCTCCTGACGTTCCCACGGCCCAGGAGGAAGCAGACCTTGAGGGGGATGCCCTGGAGCCTACCGGGGAACAGATAGCCGAACTGGGGGACCTGCCTGAGCTGACCCATTGGCAGCAAGAAGGAGGCCCCACCAGGGAGGAATTCTGCAGGGAGCAGAAAGAGTGCCCCTCTCTAGAGGGTATGCGGCAGCAGGCTGCAGCCCAGGCCAATGGTGATCAGTCCGGAACTCACTTGATCTACTGGGAGAACGACCTCCTATACTCCGAGCCTAAGGTTGCTGAACCTGGGTCAGCCCGTGCGCTGGTGGTACCCCAGAAGTTCAGAGCCTTCCTACTGGGGCTGGCTCACGACGTACCGTTAGCAGGACATTTGGGGCAGGACAAGACCTTTGAAAGGCTTGTCACCCACTTTTATTGGCCCCAAATGCGCAGGAGTTCTGACACTCACTGCAGGACATGCCAGACTTGCCAGGCAAGTGGCAAGAGTGGAAGGAAGCTGAGAGCTCCACTCCAACCTTTCCCTGTGGTCAGTACCCCATTCCAGCGGGTGGGGATTGACATTGTGGGGCCACTGGACCCCAAGACAGCCATGGGCAACAGGTTTATCCTGGTCTTGGTGGACCATGCCACCCGGTACCCTGAAGCCATCCCTCTGAGGACAGTGACGGCCCCCGTGGTGGGACGGGCACTGATGGGAATTTTCTCACGAGTAGGATTCCCTCTAGAGGTGGTGTCTGACAGGGGGACCAACTTCATATCGAAATATATGAAGTCCCTTTGGCAAGAGTGTGGTGTAACCTACAAGTTCACCACACCTTACCATCCCCAAGGAAACGGGTTGGTTGAGCGCTTCAACCGAACCCTGAAGGGCATGATTATGGGTCTCGAGGAACCCATGAGGCGTAAGTGGGACGTCCTCTTACCATGCCTTCTCTTTGCGTACCGCGAGGTGCCACAAAAGTCTCTAGGGTTCAGTCCCTTTGAGCTTTTGTATGGCCACCCAGTACGAGGACCTCTTAGTCTGGTCAAGGAAGGCTGGGAGCAATCTCCCAGGAAACCTCCCCAGAATGTATACAGTTACATGCTGGCTTTCCGGAACCAGACTAGGCGTTTCAGGCAACTTGCTGAGGCAAACCTGGAAGCCAGCCAGGAGGAAATGAAGCGGTGGTACGACCAGAATGCCACTCTGGTTGAGCTTCAACCTGGCCAAAAAGTGTGGGTCCTGGCCCCTGTGGAGCCTTGTGCACTCCAGGACAAGTGGACAGGACCCTTTGAGATTGTGGAGCGCAAGAGTTCTGTCACCTACTTGGTGGACTTGCGGTCTCCTAGGAACCCCTTAAGGGTCCTACATGTCAATCGACTGAAGCCCCACTTGGAGAGGTCCGAAGTGGGAATGCTCTTGGCCACCGATGATGGGACGGAAGAGGAGTCCGAGCCTCTTCCTGACCTCTTGGTAGCCTCAGAGCGAGACGGGTCAGTGGATGGGGTAAACCTCTCACCCACCCTGACCCCTGAGCAACAGGGTGACTGCCGCCAGCTGCTGGGGCAGTTTCCTGACCTGTTCTCCCTGGTTCCCGGTATCACAAATTGGTGCGTCCATGATGTGGATACGGGAGACAGCTTACCTGTGAAGCACAAGGCCTACCGGGTAACTGACAGGGTCAGGGCCTGCATCAAAGAGGAGGTCTCGAAGATGCTTGCCCTAGGGGTGGTTGAGTCCTCCAGCAGTCCTTGGGCCAGCCCAGTGGTCTTGGTCCCAAAGGCTGCAGCGCCGGGTGCCACGCCCGAACTCCGGTTCTGTGTGGACTACCGAGGACTCAACTCAGTCACGAAGACTGACGCGCACCCCATCCCCAGAGCTGATGAGCTCATCGATCGGTTAGGGGCTGCACGGTACCTCAGCACGTTTGACTTAACGTCTGGGTACTGGCAGATCGCCTTGACTGATGGGGCCAAAGAGAGGTCCGCATTCTCTACGCCAGATGGGCATTACCAGTTCCGGGTGATGCCCTTTGGGATGAAGAATGCCCCTGCCACCTTCCAGAGGTTGGTCAACCAGGTGTTGGCTGGGCTGGCCGAGATCAGCGCCGCCTACCTGGATGACATCGCAGTGTTCAGCGGCACATGGGAAGGACACCTGCAACATCTCTGGGAAGTGTTGATGGCGCTGCGCAAGGCAGGCCTCACGATCAAGGCAAGCAAGTGTCAGATCGGGCAGGGTTCAGTGGTGTACTTGGGACACCAAGTGGGGAGCGGCCAGGTGGCGCCCCTCCAACCCAAAGTTGAAACCATCCTGGCTTGGGAGCCCCCAAAGACCCAGACGGAGGTGAGGGCCTTCTTAGGACTCACCGGGTACTACAGGAGGTTTGTCAAGGGGTATGGCAGCATCGTTGCCCCCTTGACAGAGCTGACTTCGAAGAAGCAGCCCAGAAAAGTGATATGGACTGACACCTGTCAGAAAGCCTTCGACACCCTGAAAACTGCCATGTGCACGGCGCCCGTGCTCTTGGCTCCTGACTTCTCCAAAGAGTTCCTGGTGCAGACGGATGCATCAGAGCATGGTGTAGGGGCTGTTCTCTCACAGATCACTGAGGAGGGCTTTGACCAACCCGTAGCCTTTATTAGCAGGAGGCTACTTCCCCGGGAACAAAGGTGGAGTGCGATAGAACGAGAAGCATTTGCTGTGGTCTGGGCGCTGAAGAAGCTAAGACCCTACTTGTTTGGGTCTCACTTCCGGGTTCAGACCGACCACAGGCCCCTCAGATGGTTGATGCAAATGAGGGGTGAGAACCCAAAACTGTTGAGGTGGTCCATCTCCCTACAGGGTATGGACTTTACGGTGGAGCATCGCCCTGGCACAGATCACGCCAATGCTGACGGTCTGTCCAGGTTTTTCCGCCTTAGTGATGCAGAACTCCCTGGGGTAGGGTAGTTCTCCCCACTTTTCAGCTGGAGGGGACACGTGTTAGACCTGGCACCATTGGCGTGGGTCACCCTTCCATTTTTGTCTGTGCCTCAATGTGTTTTTGTGTTGATGTTAGCTGCTCAGGGCACTGTGCCACTGCCATCCAGTGCCACAGTGCAAGTGCTCCCTATGGTAAAATGTATTATGTGAATTGACTTCCACGTTTGGTTTATTTGGTTTACTATCAGTCCCTAGTAGAGTGCACCAGGGGTGCCAAGGGCTCGTATATCCAAATGCTGCTAGTGGGCTTGCAGCACTGGTTGTGCCACCCACCGAAGCAGCGGGGTAAAATGTGTCTAGGGTCTGCCACTGCAGAACCTGCGCGCGGTCTGGTACCGTCGCGCTGACTGAGCAAGTGTCCCCACTTACCAGTCCCTAAACCTTCCCTTAACTACATGTTAGTCACCCCTCTGGTGGGCCTGAGCGCAGGGTGCATTGTAGGTGTAAGGTAGGACATGCCCTGATGTGGGTGGCATGTCTTAATAGTGAATTACAGCCATTTTCGTTTTTCACTATTGAAGGCTACCTGCTCTCCATAGGCCAGATTGGGCTGCTGGGATCGCTACACGCTGTGACCCCAGTGGACTCAGAGAGCATGGTAGAAAGTCATGTTTAGTATGCCTGAACTCAGGATAATAAAATACGTCTTTTAGTAAAGGTTATTTTAATATCCTGGGTTTGCAAATGCTACTTTTAGAAAGTTAGCCTTTGCGTGCCTAACCATCTCAGTCTGCCTCTGCTGTGTGTGTGTGTTCTGCCTAGCAACAGTACAGGAGCAGGGCTGGGGGATTCCAGGAGACAGTTTGGCTGCCAGGTGGTGGGTAGGGAGATTACCCCAGGATGGGTGGGAGGAGTGCACCCTGACTCTTGAATAGACCTGTGCTCTGCCACCACAAAGCCGGCGCCGCCCCCTGTGGAGCGGCTGATGTCTCTGCCCTGCTGCTGAAAGGAACAAGCCAAGTCACCACAACAGAGTGCTCCAAAACTGGACTGAGCCAGGCCCAGGCCCCCTGGCGCTAAAGAACAAAAGAATCCCTGTATAAAAGTAGGAGCCTGGCTCCTAAGAAATCAGATCCAGATTGAACCACGAAGGAACTCTGCCTGACTAGAAGGACCTGGAAGAAGCTGAAGGAGGAGTAACTTTCCCTGACCTGAGGGACTGGCCTGCAGTAGGTGCCTTGCTAAGAAAGGAGAGGAAAAAGACTGAAAGAGACTTTTGCACTTTGTTCTTCAACTATCTCCAAGGGCTTGGAAGAAGAGCTTGCCCCCTGAACTGAACCCCAGGACCAGTGGGTTCACCGTGTCTCCGCTCGTCTGAGAATTCGAGCCGTGTGCTTTCTCCCGCCGGAGTGCCCTGCGCACCTTCGCATCCCTCCTAGGGCCGTGACACCCAGAAGCCTGGCCGCCTCCACTCGCCGAGAGCCCCGCTCTACCTGAGTCGCTCTGGACCCACGAGTCTGGCCGTCCCGCTTCCCTGTCACCTGCCTGCTACTGGAGCGCGCTTGGTGCCCTTTCGCCCTCCCGCCGGATTTCTAGTGGGGAAGTGAAATCCAGCCTCGGACGGCCGCCCGTACGTCGTAACGTATCCGGCCGCCCCGCTTCACCTCCCAGCCTGAGTCTGACCGTGCCGCCCTCCGCAGTGACCTCCCGCACAGTCCGTGTCGGAGGCCCTGGGCCGCACCTGTCTACCGAGAGCCGCCCGCTGAATTCTTGATCCGGAAGACCCACGAGGTGCAGAACCTGCATCTCTCCTGAAGACTCGTCCAAGCACATCGCACGTTCCCAGGTACAGTGAACTCTCTATCGGACTCGGGGTCCGCAACGTTCTGATTTCCCCGTATCACTGTACCCTGGGTGCCCTGCGCATCATCGTGACTGGACCGACTCAACCGAGCCCTGTGAAGCGCTCGTGATCGAATAAGTTACCAAAGACAAGAACAGTGCCTAATTATCATCTTGTGGCTTCCATTTCGCAACCATTATTGATGGTCTTGTACATGCCTGCGTAACAAAGAATCTTTTATATAAAGCATCCGTATTTTTGATACAACTTACGCCTGGTGTCCGTTTGTGGGGGATCATTGTGGTTTACTGTGTGTGATCATAAATGCTTAACTGACTAGCGCCCTGAAGTTTAGCCCTGACTGCTCGCGCCACACTACCTATAGGGTGAGCAGGGGTTGTTCTGAAGGGGTAATTCCCTCGCCCTGAATAGAAGAAGGGACCGCTGCTTGTCACAAGTACCTACCTGTGCCAACCAGAGGTTCCCCATTCTAACAAAAACGTTCCTATGCTGACTACCTGATAACCTCTCAGATGCAGTGATGGGTGTCGGGGGTACAGCTCTGAGTCTCCTTGCCTCCTTTCTTGGTGAACGTGAACAGAGGGTGAAGTTAGGCCAGTTCTTTTCAGCTCCTAAAGCTCTGCAGTGTGGTGTCCCTCAGGGCTCTTCTTTGAGCCCTATACTCTTTAATATCTATGTGGCCCCACTTGCAAAAGTGGTGAGATCTTTTGGGCTGGAAGTGTTTTCCTGTGCGGACGACACCCAAATAATGGTCTCTATAAGGCATACGGTAAAAGATTCTACCCTTAATTTTAGGAGCTGCATGGAGGCAGTTTCCCTCTGGATGGTGGAAAATTTCCTGACACTGAAAGGAGAGAAGACCGAGGTCTTGATTTTCGGGAAATCTGGTCCAGTGATTGGTGGCCGATCACGTTGGGGTCTACCCTTGTCCAGTTTCTCATGGGAAGAACCTAGGGGTGATTGTGGACAATGCTCTCTCTTTGAGGCTGCAGGTAAACAGGACTGTTTCCACCTGTTTGGTATCATCAGGATTCTCAGAAAGACTACCTTTCTTTTGAAGCACGCAAGCAGGCCATCGTGGCCTTGGTAAGGTCAAACCTGGACTATTGTAATGCCCTTTATTTGGGCATTAATAAAGGTCTTATTCATCGGTTGCAGATGGTGCAGAATGCTGCGGCCAGGCTGGTCTTGAACCTTCCTAGATATCATTCAGCTACAGCCTCGATCAAGCTTCTGCACTGGCTCCCGATGAATCATAGGATCATTTTTAAGATCTTATGACTGACTCATGAAGCCTTCTATGACTCTGGTCCTGAGGGCATTAAGTCGATCGTCTATCATTATGTTCCCACCAGATCCCTTCGGTCCTTGGACAAAAACCTTCATACTGTTTCCAGGTTCAAGAAAGCTAAATGGGGTGGCAGAGCCTTTTCCACTATGGCGCCCAAACTCTGAAACTCTCTTCCAGTGGAAACTTCTAGTGAGGGCTCGCCACCATTTTTCGTAAGTCCTTAAAGACCTGGCTTTTTCGTGGTTCTTCAGTATGAGTATGATCCTTTTCTTTTCATCTCCTGATGTTTTGCATCCAGTGCCTTGACGCCCTTGGGCTAAGTTTGCGCTTTTACAAGTCTAAATTAATTAATTCATTCATTCATTCTCTCCAACTATACAACAGACTTTTATATGTTGATGGCATCTTCCTTGCTTTGTCAGAGAACAGACAAAATGGAAACGTGTTGCATCAAAGCATAGTCAAATGACAGAATAAGGATGAATCTATACACAGTTGCCAACCCTCCCTTATCTCCCCTTTACTAGAATGTACAACTAAAAGACAAATATATATTTTTAAAATTCTATAAAACATATGTACAAATCAGGGGAACAACACAGGCGCCTGAAGCCCTTGCGGTGTATGGAGGTCCAAACCCTTGAGGGGCACCTCAACCTTTAAGCGGGCCCCATTTCACCCAAACCAATGATATTCAGTGAGATACGGGAGACTTTAAAACCCCTCTTCACCTTCTTCAGAGGTGCCTCATCCTTTTAAAATATCCCCACTAGTACAAATGAAATGCAAAATGATGGTGGTGTGCTCTTTTTTAAGTGTCACTGACTGATCAATGAAACATTTGGTTCGGTGTTTATGTGATGCAAGTCTGAATCCTGGGATTCTGATTAGATGATAACAAGGTTGTATGATGTGATAGCGCACCACAGCTGAGCAGACACGGAAATTGTATGTTTTCTTTTACTAACGCACTCTCTCATGAGGTCCATGACGGGGAATCTACCATCTGTCAATTGATGACAAGCCGCTCTTCCTCGAAATCAGTGACAACATTTCTGGTCTCAAGCCAGTGTAAAATATTTTGGTCACATGACATCTGGTTGGTCACTGGGTCATTAAGATTTAGTGATTGTGTTGACCCGAAACTCCTTTCATGTACCTTTGATGTGAAGAACATTAAAGATTAATTTGCTGAGCAGGTAGAAATAGGCTCGGTACATCGAAACGAAGCTGACACCTTGAACCATATCCATCAGACAGCTGAAGCAGCTTCACTGTACATATGTCACAAGTCTTCATCTTTTCACAAGTCATCCTCATGTGCTAAGTTGACTGTGCGCCCGCTGCCATCTCTATATCTGAGAAATGCAACCAAAAAAGAGAACAATTGAACAATTCAGAACTGCTAATGCAACTGCAAATGCGTCCTTCACTCTCTAGCAAATATTTGTTGCGTATTTAAACCAAAACGTTAAAAAATATACATCATGGCAGATTAACAGCATAGTGAATTAATAATACCACATCAATAAGCAAAGAACACATAACACTAATGAAGAACTATACAAGGTACAAACACTACAATAATCTTGTTCATTTGTGCAGTGCCCAGTTACGAGTCAGAAAAAGCCTGCTTTTTATTAAATGTTTTACAAATATATTCTAATTAATAAGGAATAATTAATGTTTGTTCACTAATGGATCTATATAGGGGTTAAGAAGAGCAAAGGAAGGATAAGGGTCAGGAAGGAATATTTGGGTGAGGCAAAAAACGTGGTTGTCCTTTCCACATTTTTCACGGGTAATGTTCTAAGGAGCTTTATTTTTGCTGTGTATTATTGATTGAATGTTAAACATTTTGAATACGAATTGCAAGTCATTTTTTATAATGTATACAAGTTATACTAGTCCTGCTTGAACTTTCTTCAACAATAAAAAGGCCCAGATTTGCTTTGAATGGTGGGGTACAACAGAGGCTACTGGGCAGTACATTTGCACTCTTTATTCTATATAATTAGTCCTCTTCCAATATATTCCCCTTTCACATTTTGGAAAACAAATACACACTACGAAGATGTCAATAGAATAGTACTAGTAGTCCTGCTTAATTGAAATTCTCTAAAGCATAAGTACTCACAAACATTCACCCCAGCGGCCTAAAATTATGGTATGTGGCGTGATCCAGTGCAGCATTGATGGCAGCAGAATGGTGGTTTTGGAAGTGTAAGGGCGACATAGGGGAAGCGAAGCATGGAAATATTGTAGTCAGTGATTGGTGGAATTATTTTGAGGGTTTCATTCCGTACTGCCCTCTAAATAAAGCCCTTAGTGTCTAGTTCTACCTTTGGTGAGTCAAGAATAAAAAGGAAGCAACCTGATTACTGAAACTGAAGGAAATAGAATATTAGACCTCACAATCTCCTTATGCCATTAGCCCCTTACCGGTAAACAATACGAGTGCTAAATATAAAGTACAGTTAATGTAGAAAGCTATCAAAATTCCTTGACAAAGAACCCCCAACAAGGTGTGCAATTCACTCAGGTGGTCAGACACACCGCCGCTCCCAGACCTGATACAGTAGGAAAGGTTTCGAGATGGCAACAAGAAACTTGAAGTTTAATCCTTGCTTTACCATTTAGACGAAATATGCTATGGGGGACTCTCTATTAAAAGTCTTTACAGGTTCTACAGCACAAACACAGTGGCATTTCTCAAATGGGATAAGTCCAAGTATTTCACCATCACATACACACTCATACCCCAATGGTCTAATGAACACGATGGAAACCATGGAGCCAGAAGGCATGTTTTTTTTGTTGATCTCTGCCTATGCTTGTGACAAAGTGTGCATGATTCGGTAATCACTTTCTAAGCATATTGCTCTGCTCTATTTTTTTTATAGAAATAGGAAAAACTTACATCAAACTGAACTGTGGTAGTATCAATGTGATAAGAAAACAGGACTGTAACCCAACATTTATTTGATCTTACACATGCGAGAAAAAACACTCAGGGTTATAGTCCACTCACTAAAATATACTGTAGTGAAAAAGTTATGAATCTTTGAAAGAGTCCTAAACTGCACTCCTGCTTCACCAAATTGTCTGATAATAGTCAAATCATACCCTTCTTATACCTTTGTCTTCCTAATTCCTAATTGCCATTATGTGATAAAAGTGGGTGAGCACTGTAGGTTTGAACAAAGCTCGAGCATAAAGTCTGGCCCTAGATGAGATCAATGTTCTCTTGGATCTTGGAGCCGAATGAAGAAAGCCTTTATGTGACTACCGTCTACCACCCATGATCTAACTTCATGTGGCAAGAATTAAAGACAATGCATTAACTTTTGATGCAAAACAAGAGAGGGAAGAGATAACCATCTAGTGGCTGAACTGCACAATGTGAAACCAGAAAACCTGGGATCAGTCCCAGATTCCCTGCATGAAAAAACTGTGTAATCCTAGGCAATTGTTTTATTTTACTTTGCATACTTTTTTCATTATGAGATATGAGAGAACATTGAAATACATGAGTTTGGGAAGTGCACTGCACAAAACCTTCTCTTGTGTTTGATTAATTGAATTATAATGTTTTTCCTTGTATAATAACAACTTAGGCCACCAACAGTGTGCGCATGACAACTGTCTTGACTCTTGGTTCTGTAATGCCTTTCTCTTGGATGCCAGAGAGTGAACAAATGGATCTAACTTTATATTTAAAAACTATCACTTTTAATAAATGCATCACACTGCAGTGATAATATCTCATTTACTAAGATGAAATGCTTCAGCATGTTGATGGAATACACTTATTTGAATTTTGAAGAGATTTTATCATATTTTTACATGCCCGTTTCACAATGTCTTTAAAAACAAAGGTGTTCCAAAAGGTTTTCCTAATGATAAGTGGTGAAGGACACCATATTTGCTTATTTTTCTTTACCTCAGATAACACGTAAATTAATGATTGCCTATTATCCAGCTCTCTGAATGTTAGTGCACAGTCAAGTAAACAGTAGCCCAGTGCTGCCATTCACCAGGGAGATCACATGTAGAGTTCAGGAAGTCTGCAAGCAGCCCCTGGGCCTTACTTTCAGCATCCCTGATCTAAAGGAAATAAAGGAATTTCACACCCATCTTGCAGTAAAAACAATTCAAGTGGTAGTTACATTAGAAACGTATAGGTGTGGCTGGACATATAGGTGAATGTGCAATGTCAAATCAATATGATTGTGAGTAAGAACTTTACTTTCTGATTTTCTACTGAATACACTGTATTTTCATCGCCTCTACGATCAATGATGCTAGGCTTAAGTCATAACTCAAGATTGAACTAAGTCAACTGCTTATACCTGGGTGCTTACAAAGGGGACAAAAAGGCAGGAGGCACAAATTGCAGAGGTCCTACTAACAAAAGAAGTAAGAAAATTAGATCATCTGCCTGACAGTACGAGAAAGCTACATCGGCTACATGTGGAGAATGCATCTGTTTTAAGCCCATGGAACAATGAATCTTACATCACTGCAATAAGGAGGACTTGCAAAGAATCAAGATAGCAATAATTCTCCCCTCAGAATTTTAGATTGGTCTAGTTCTCAGGGTGGAATGTCATCCCCCTGAGCCCCTGCAAGCTCCTTCCAATGGGAGGACCTAGGGTTTATTTCAGGGGGCTAAGATTTAGTGTGAGAACAAGGATTCCTCACATTTAAAGCAAATTTAAAGGCTGGTCTTTTTCTCTCACTCGTTCTGCCCTGATCCTTAGAATACATCAACATTAGGAAAGAATGAGAAGCTTTTCTCAAGTCATAGCTCTACAAAAACAGGTTGAGAACCTCGAAAATAGGAATAGGGGTAATAACCTTCGTATCTATGGCATAATGGAGGGTTCAGAAGGATCAGACTCAATTTCTTTCTTCCAAAAAATCTTACTGACACTGCTTAATCTACCTGAGGGCACCACCCTCAATATTCAACGTGCACATTGTCTTGGTCCGAAGCACTCAACTTCTTCTAGCACAAGGAAACCGAGAGGATTCATACTGTACTTCTTGGAATGCACTGACCTCTTCAAAGTTTTAAGAGCAGCTAAACTTATGAAACGGATATCCTTCTCAGGTCATCAAATCTTCTTCTCACAAGACTATGCAAAACCCACAGCAGACAGGCACAGAGAATTCCTTGCAATGAGACCAGCGCTTCGCTCTATTGGAGCTCGATTTGGTTTGTTTCATACATGCATTTTCAAAGTTACCTTCAACAACAATACCACAGTCTACGAGGATCCAACAAAGTTAAGAAGTTTTCTTAATATTCACTCTTCAGACCGAATGGATACCACAAGCACACATTTCAATTGAACAATTTTCATCTCTCTTTATTTAAATATATAGCTCAGGTTACATAGAGTCATTTTAGATAGCATATCTTTTATTTATATCTCCAGTTTTCAGGTTACAAGTTTGCATTATGTTATATTTTACTGCAGTATCCAGTAGTAAAACTTGACAATCCCAATTATTTATTTATTTATTCTTTTTACAGGCTCAGTTTTAGTATATCTGATGTGTGCGTCTTACGTGTTCCTTCATCCTGGAGTCTTTCCCGCCTCACTTCGTGAAGTCTGGACGTTCCATCATTCCATGTGGCCTCACCACCCCCACCCCACTCATTGTTCTGAATTTTATATAGGTATGGTCTTTTTATTCTTTTTTTTCCTTATTGTATTCACATCATTTTTATTTCTCTATCTTTCCTGTTCCCAGACCCTACTGTACACAATGTTTCCTTCCTTCTCTATGTCCTTCCGTATCTCATTTATATGTTTACTATTTTCTCATCCAATTCTCTCTTATGTATTACTCTTTCTTATATTGTGTCTTCTATCTCTTTCTCTTCGTATATTCTATCTTTCCTCACTTCTTAATTTGGTATTCACATTCAATATCTTCGTACTTAATATACATTTTTCTCTAATCCTTTATATTCTGATTATTGCTGAATTTTTTAAAAAAAATACTGTTTACAATGTACATAATTTTATTGGTTCACTTATGTCTTTACAATTTCTAATTGACATATGTTCTTAAAAATTATCTCATGGAATGTCAGAGGCTTGAACTCCCCTATTAAAAGACAGAGAGTCCTATCCCACGTATCAAAGTTAGATGCCAATATTGCATTATTTCAAGAAACTCATCTTACTGAAAGGGAGTCATTAAAGCTCAAAAGAAATTGGGTTGGTAAGGTTTTTTTCTCACCAGGAGATGGTAAAAAAACGGGGTTATAACTTTCTGCCACAAAGCATTGAACGCCCAGCTTGTTTCCCAGGAGGTTGATACGGAAGGTAGATGGGTTTTCACAAATCTCTTGTTAGGAAAGACCTCATTATCCTTACTTAACATTTATGCCCCTACTAATGGTGACACAAATTTCTGGACACACATTTCTCAATTATTACTCAAATATCCGTCAGACAACTTTATTCTTGCAGGTGACTGCAATCAAGTGATGGATTTGTTTATCGACAGGAATTCCAGTACCCACTTTACCTCAAATGCAGCACACAAAGCTTTCATACAAACTATTAAACAGAGAAATGTATTAGACGCATGGCACCTTTGTAATCCATCCATAAGAGAATACTACTTTTTCTCCTACCCGCACCAAACACAATCCCGAATAGACCACATTTTTATCTCACGGAACGTATCCCTATCCTTATACTCTGCTGATATATGACCTATACGTATCTCAGATCATGCCCCTGTTTCGGTTCAACTATATCTTTTAAACCACTCGATATTAACAAAAAATTGCGTTTTAATAACTCTGTACTTCTTGATCCCAAATTCAACTCATCATTTGTTTCTTTCTCTCAAGAGTGCTTCTCTATCAATTTAACGGAAGACCTTTCCTTTCATACTGTATAGGATGCCTTCAATGCCACTGCTAGAGACTTCATTATTTGATTTGAATCAAACAAACGCAAAGCTTTCCGCGCAACTCACAACACCCTTCTTGATAAAAATCAAAAAGCTTGAACATTCTTTTTATACTTCCAAGTCAAAAGATTCTCTTAAAGATCTCATCAATGCCAAACTAGCATTCAATGAAGCAACTTCTAAACAAGCTTCCTTATATTTATTAAAGTCCTCTGCAAAGTATTATGGGGGCCAAAACAAATCGGGCAAACTCCTAGCCAACTATTTAAAGATTAAACAACAAAAACTTCATATTGACTCAATTATAAATGATAATCAATTACCAAAACTCAAAGACCCTGAAATTCTTCAAGAATTTGTACACTTTTATAAGTCTCTTTACACACCAGAAAATAAACCTTCAAATACAGATCTCTCCCAGTATTTTTCCACAATTCAAAAACACATTAATCCCCAACTGGATTTAACATCATTGGAATCTGACCTAACACAAACAGAATTATTTAATGCTCTAAAAACCCTTTAAAAAGACAAAGCCCCTGGTCCCGATGGTTTCACAGTGGAATTTTATTTACACTTTACTCATTTATTACTCCCACACTTATATTCTCTTGTTTCTTCCTTTATCACATCCCATAAAAAATTATAGACCCATCTCTTTAGTCAATGTGGATAATAAAATCTTCTCCAAGGCTTTAGCTCTAAGACTAGAACCACATCTTCCCTTATTACTTGGTAAGGAACAATCAGGTTTTGTTAAAGGCCGTAATATCACGGATAATACACGATTATTTTTTTATATTATCTCCAAATCATCACACTATTCTGAATCCCTAGCAGCATTCGCGTTAAGACACAGAAAAAGCATTAGATCGGGTTTACTTGCCATTTATATTCCACGTTCTTAAGTGGTTTGGTTTTGGACCAAAAATCACCTCCTTATTTGCCTTACTTTATTCAGAACCCAAAGCTGCAATTTCAGCTAATGCTCTCATTTCTCCTTACTTCAATCTCAAACAAGGAGTTCATCAAGGTTGTCCCCTATCACCTTTTCATTTTAATTTAGCTTTGGAACCATTTCTGTCAAAAATTCGTCAAAATCAATCTATCACAGGATTTATCTCAGGCCCTCAACAAACTAAATTAGCAGCATATGCTGACGATATCTTAGTTTTTCTTTCCCAACCACAATCCTCACTCACAGCCTTTTTAGGCGAAGTAGAAGATTATGGTCTGGTGTCAGGTTATAAATTAAATATGCAAGATACTACCCATAACCAAATACACCTTCAAAGATGAATTTAACATTTCTAATTTCACCTGGAATTCTAAACATATCAAATATCTTGGCATCTGGTTCTCTTCCTCCATTAAAACAACCATCTCTCTAAATATAGATAAATGTCTGGCCAAACTTAAATCACTAACTACAAGATGGCATCCTCTACATCTACCCTGGTGGGGTCGTTTGGACACTATCAAGATGATGTTGACACCCATAGTTCTTTATCTTCTCTCAAACATACCATTATCTATTCCATCTAACTCTTTTAAAAGAATCAACTCCATTCTCACCTCCTTTTTATGGAATGGTAAAAAACTCAAGAATAGCGTTACAGAAACTAACCAGACCAAAACCTGAAGGAGTTAACTTCCCTCACATCTCTAATTATTACAAAGCCTTCCAACTAAGACAATTATCAAACTGGATCACTACTCAATCGGATAATAGGCCTCTTTGGGTAGATCTCAAACTTTATTTTTTAGCCCCTTTCTCATGCCAGAAATATCTTTCCTTTACCCGAAAACCACAAAAACTCTCTACTCCCATACTTAAGCACTCATGTAAATTATTATCCAATGCACCTCATTTAGATGCACATGATTCAGAATCTCTTCTTAAATCCACTATCTGGCATAATAAACAGATCCTTATCAAAGGGAAACCTATATACTGGAAGGTTTGGAGGAACAAAGGTCTACTTTGGGTCCACGAATTTTTCGACCAGGGCTCACCCATTCCGTTCACAAAAATACAAATTCTATATCATTTACCCCTTTCCTTTAAATCTAAATTTATAACCTTGCAGAACGTACTAATTGAGGCATGTGCTAAACTTACAACTTCACCCTCTTCACAGTCTCAATCCCTCTTTCCTTGGAACCGCCTCTTACTCATAAATCCCACAGCTTCAAACATTTATTCTCGTCTAATGGAATCTCCTAAAGACAGACATAAGACCAAAATAGAACTCTCATGCGAATATGATCTGAAAACAAACTGGCCTGTTACTCTATGGACTAGAAAATGGTTAAAACTTAGGAAATCCTCTAGGGCCGCCAGTACAACACAAACACTTTTCTTTATATATAATCGGTTATTTTTTACTCCAGTTTACCTCCATAAGATACATAACACAAATCCTAACACATGCTGGACATGCTCCCTAAGTGAAGCCGATCTTAAACACATGTTATTTACATGCATATATGTCTTTAAATTCTGGGAACAGGTCTGGCACCAAATTAACACTATTTTTCATACCACAACACCCTTATCCCTTACCAACATTATCCTAGGCAGCCTAGCACCGGAATGGGGGAAAAGTCACTTCCAGCTAAAACTCATAGATCTGTTACTGGCTGTAGCGTTCCAACAGATCTCAAAGCATTGGAAAGACTCTTTCAAATTGTCCTATCTAGCATGGTGGTATGCAGTATGCCATAATCACCGCTTAGATGCAGCTCTAGTCCAACCTATCTCTCTAGCTACCACAAGATTATACCTCTGGTCCCCCCTCACACACTTTTTGAATACAGCAGCAAAAAAATGCTTCCTCCCCTGACCTCTTAATACAAGAAGTTCCCAAGCCTCCCTGACTTCCAACTCCTTATTTGTACATAATTCTGATTATTTTGTCAATCCCTATTACACCCCTTTAACAATGTATTTTGGACATATACAGCTATTTGCAATATTGATGAACCTATGACTGCTTTCATATCATCTTCTACATTACACTTTTATTGCCTTGATGGTTTTTTGTATATGAACAGTATTCTCACGTATTCCTTCATGTCTTCATGAATTGATAAATAACTGTTCGTATGAAGTATTGTTTTTTACAACAATTTGAATTCTTCAATAAACTTTTACTTAAACTTAAAAAAAAAAAAAGAAAGAATGAGAAGCTTTGATAAGGTGGAACCCTCAGCCTCCCAGACTATGTTGAAAAAGGCTAGTTGTGTGGCCCTTATTATATCTCAAGTGAATGTGCAATGTACACACAGGTAAATTTGTGTGATCACCACATTTCTTGGATATATTTGCTGGGTCCTCACCCACAGCTCTCACGTGTGGACTGCTCCATCATCGAACCCACATCCACATCACTTAATGTGAGCGGGTGGGCTCTACACATTTGAAAGAGGGGTGCTTAAAACTACAAACAAGGGATTGGGAGTGAGTTACAATTGCCTCCTGGATCCTAAATGACTTTTATTAAAAAAGGTCCTTGGGCAAGGTTAATAACAGTGGGATGTGACAAGGGTATGATTGCCCTTAACATCAGAAGGATGACATGTTTCAGCCGTATAAATGCCCAGTGGATCAATCAGCTTTCTTCAGGACCAAATATAATATGTTCAAACCCTACGTGGTCTGGTTGCCAGCCGCGGCACGTGCAGGTAAGAGAGGTAGCGTCGGGTGGGAGAGATTTTGACAGACAACGATGAGGACAAATTAAATCAACAATTATTGTTCCCTTGTCATCACCTGTCGAGGTCCCCCACACCCGGCCCCACTGCTCTTACCTGCATGGGCCACGACTGGTGGGTGCTAGTTACAACTTATCTATATACATTCATACAGATTCAGTAAAACTTGCACGCAACTATCCAGACAATAATTAGGGATCTTTCCCCGAAATGGTCTTGGTTAGAAAGAGAAAATATATCACAAACATGGATTTTTGAGACATGGCAATTAGACTGTCTTAGGACTTTGGCACTATATACCTATTATGTGCAGCAAAGCATGCAAACATGTGTTAGTCACCTGTTAATGCGTCTCCTGATTATGAATTTCAAGCGTATATACAATTAAAAAGCACATAAGACATAAGGAAAATCAAAATAAATCAAATGAAAATGTAAGAATAAAATGAGTGTACAGCACTTGCTTAAGGACCTTTTTTAATCAAAGTAATTTAGGATTCATGAGGTAATTTTAACTCACTCACAGTCCCACTTTTAAGCGCACCACTTACAAATGAGCAGAGCCGACCCGCTCACCTTGCGTTAAATGGGGGTGGGCCTGATAATGAAGCAGGCCACATGTGGGACCTGTGAGTAAGTAATAATAATTCAATCTTTATTCCGATCTGTTAGGATCATAAAAGACAATTTACAGTAAAGAGGCGCTCATCCCCGCCGTTAAAAAATACATCTTATTATAATATATGGGTGTATAAAATTAATACAATCATTATGGAATTCCAGACATTAAAAATTTCAAATGATTCGCTAAAAAGTAAAGAGTAAGGACCCAACAAATATATCAAAGAAATGTGGCAATCACACTAATTTACCTTGGTGTAGATTGCACATTCACTTGCGATATAATAAGGGCAAAACAACTAGCCTTGTAAAAAGATGGCATTTAAGAGTGATAGGTCAACCATCCATTTTGTAACTGATCCTTACTATGCTATTCAGTCTATCGCATTGATACTCAAAGTATGGCCCGGGGACTGCATGCGACCATCCTGACCTTCAGGTGCGGCCCTCTGGTCAACAGCAGACTTGGGCTGCTGTTTACTCAATAGAGTACAAACAATAAAATATATTAAACAAACAGGCAAGCGTTTCTTTAAATGTTAATTACAGCTAAAGAGAGTTAATAACTAAGGTGTCCTGAACTGCTTAACTTTAGGAACACCTTCATTTATATAAAGACATCTTGCAGCAAGAGTAAAACAATATGATAAAGTCTCTTCAAAATTCAAAAAGTGTATTTCATTAACATAAATAACTTTTCACCTTAGTAACGCAGATTCTATCAGCGCATTGAGAAGTATTTTTTTTAAAAGGCGAGAGTTTTCAAACATGAATTTGAAAACATTCATGCTTCCCTACCATCCTGGTAACAATGGCAATTGTGAACTACAAGGCAAGTTAGTTAATATGTGCACTCTTTGGGTGCCTGAGGTTGATACTATACATGAACATTATGGTTTATCATATGAAACACATGAGAAGTTTTTGTACAGCGCACATTTTTAAGCCATGTATTTTGACGTCCTCTTGTATTTGAATATGAAGGAAAAGGAAGGAAAGTAAAATTAAAACAATCGCCCAGGATCACACAATGAAGTCAACTGGAAAGCCAGGATGGTTCCTGGGTTTTCAATTTCCACATTGTGCAATTCAATTCAGCCACTAGATGTACATGATTCGCATCCCCTCACACCCTCCTTATAGCCGACCCCCCCAACTCACCCACGCTCCGTGCTGGTATCTGCGCAGCCCTCGGTCCCATCAGCGAACATACCCTTTGGCCCCAGGGAAAATGTTCGGGAGTATACATGGTCTAGTGTATAGGGATGCATTATATGGTGCATAATGTAGGTGTGGTCTCTTTTCCTTCCTCAGTGATAATGTTACTAATGATAAGCTTGAAAATCACAAATTATGCACCATGCGGGGAAAAACAATAAAACACATACAAACGTAAAAAGTGCATTTCAGCAATATATGGCATCTAACAGAGATTTGAAAACTACCTTTGGAAACATGTGCACAAAACAAAACATTTTTCAGTAACTTGGCAGGACCTGAGAATTGTATTTCCTTCCTCCCACTACCTTTGCACTGATATTTCAGAGTCTTTTATTTCAGAAAAGAAACACTGCACTCCCCATCCCAACAAATTTACTTTGTCTCAGCTGGTCTTTCAAAACAAGCCATGCCCATTATTCCATCCCCCAAGAGCCATATGAAGAGTTCTGCCCAGTGGATTGCCTTACCAGTCGGGACAAGAGGTTCCGAGGGTGAACGTTGTCCTGGAACATCATTGGCTGAAAATTGAAAAGAGATGGAAATTAAGAAATCATGGCTTTACTAAATAATCCACATTATTGCTGACGTCTCAGTGTGACACTTTATTACATCTAATCCTAAAATATCTTGATAGAATGCACCTGCTGGTATTATTGATCTTTACGAGTAATCCATAATCACAAGTTCTGTTGGACAATTGATCATAGCACTGTGGAGTCCATAAATGTATACTAACTACTCTAGTCTCTGATGAAGTCCTGAGAAAAAATTTAAAAAAACATATAGTCAAAAACACTCAGGTGACTCGCCCAAGCCCTCGTGCTAGCACAAGTACCTAAACTCCTTTTTATTTTCTGTTTTATCTCAATTTATTTATATTATTTATCGAGAGGATTTGCCAAGTTGCTTTTTATAGCAGGTGAACAGTACATATGCATGCGTATCTCACAAAAGCAGATTCACATAGATGGGTCATCGAATTAATGTAAGATATAACGAAATTCAGAAGTTTAGCGCTGCTGCTATTTAGGAATCCTATGTACTGCCTTTTGCTGAAACTCAGCGGCTGTGCCTTTTTGCAGCTGTATTCCCAGTAAGGGCAACAGGGGCACCAGGAAGGGCAGGTGCTCATTTGCTGGTAGCATGTTAGGCTCTCACGCACTCTCTCATCTATCAGCACATAATATGAAGTTACTCCTCGGGGGCTAAGTTATCAATGGTGCAGGAGGTGCAGTGGTACAGGTGCCCAGCGTCCTGAGAGGCCCATTGAACCCCGATAATTGATGAATATTACTACCCCAACACACAGCAGTCAAACAGGCCGTACTTGCACCAGGGCCCTTGGCATCCTCCCTATGCTACGCCCCCCCCCCCCCCAATCCCCCGCCCCCTTCCTCTGTAAGAGCGAGGACTGGCCCCAAGTTTCTTTTGAGTGTCACGCGTCACTTTAATTGTTATTGCGGTTGTCCTATCCGGAGGTGTGTCCCTAGGGTACAGCAGCCCGCGCGTGTTTAGAGTGGGCTGGAGAACGTGCTCTGACGTGGTGGCTGGCTCAAGGGTGGACTTCCAACTTTTAATAAACTGTCTAACTTCAGAAGGCATTCTCGCTAACAAATGTCGAACTCTTTGAAGCCACACACTTGTTCCAAAGTGCAACATTGTGCCCACTGACGTATTTAATGGAAACCCGTGAGGTGGTTGTTTTTTAAATTACCCATCACTTATTTCGGCACACAAAACAACAGCCAGCAGCCTGTTCTCATTCCCAGCTATAGCCATTAACTCCAATAAACACGCACATGTTAGATACTTTGTAGGCATTGTCTACAAAATCGTTTCTATGTTGCCATTGTCGAAATAGAGAAACAACATTGTTTTTAGCTCATTTAAACCAAAACACCAAGACACAACAGAAGCATTCAGTAAGATTTTCGGGAATTGTCGCGAATAATTCAGCTTGTCATAATGGAATAACAACGCATTATATTTTACTTGCATGAGTCATGTGCAACTCCCTGTGCTTCTTGTTCATTCACCTATTATTGTGCCCTTGCCTGCAAGAGAGTAGGATAAAGCACGAGGGAAAGTTTTCCACTTTTGCAAAATGTATATGTTCAAGTAACACCTTTATTCGTGTATAACATAATACAATATTGTTTTGCATAAAGGTGCAGCATCTTACCAGCAGGTGAATAACCTGTCAACTACATTATCTCCGCTCCTATGCCCGGGGCACTGCTGCTGCTAGATTTGTAGTAAGACTTTATAGATATTGTAGTGATTTTTAGTTCTCGCCTGAGCCAGCGCTTTAGCGCTGCTCTGGCGAGAGCTATAGAAAACGGGGATTTGGAAGTGCAAACGAGTGCTTTTCAGGCCCCCAACTACAGTGCATGTGCGTCGGGCGCGCGCACCATTTGGTAGCCTGCGTGTACATTTCGCGGGCGCTTTGATGTTCTCAGTGAGCCGCGCGGCCACTGAGAACATCAAAGCACCCTCGAAAGTGATCACCATTTGCCACCCCCTCCCTTATCCCACATCCTTACCAGGCCTTGTCTTCATGCAGTTGCTAATTCCATATTCTCGCACTATCTTCATTCACTTTTCGCCTCTCTTTCTCTCCTTGCTTAGCTTCTCTGCCATTTCCTGGCTTTTGTTGTCTGTCACTGTCTGACTTTGCCGTAACTTTCTATCTCCCCTTCTGTCTTACTTTTACTTTCAAACCTTACTTCTCTAAGTCCCTTTCTTTTCTTTCACCCCTCTGGTCTTGTCGTTTCTTTCGCTCCTTAGCCTTGCCTTCCTTAACTCCACCGCCTGGCTCTCTTTCCCTCCCTTTTCTCTAAATCTGCCTTGCGTTGTTTTTCTCTTTTACTCACTTTCTCTTGCTCGCTGCATCTTTTACTGCATTTCCTACACTCGTACAGCCATCGCTCTCCTATGCTCCCTGTAGCTGACGTACCTCGGTGTATGCATTGGATAACTGGATGTTTAGATGCAGTGAGCCACATAACGCACAGGTGCCAATAAGGAAGGAGTGACCCTGGGCGCTGCTGCCTGCTGTGTCCAGGCCACGCGTTGTGGTTGGGGGGAGGGGGGGGGGGTGGGGGCTGGACAACAGGCAATGCACAATGTGCTGCCCCGTTTTCTAAAACCATCTACACCCGTCTCTATTTTCTCGCACCCACAAAATACTTTCCCTCCCCTCTGTGAATTCTTTACCGCCATTTGTTTTTACCCTGCCTCCTATGCGGTCTGTCCTCTCCATTCGGAAATATCTTGCTGCGGTTGTTTTTTTTCGGGGTTGTGTCTAATTTTTTTATCCCTCTGCCCCACCCACATCTTCCTTCATATAGGAAAAATAACCTCACGCCCTAATTACCCTTGCCTTTAGACCTCCTGCAAGCACCTAAACAACCACCCTTCCTACAGCCCGTCTGCCCGCACTATCAGTTGTTCAACTGGACCTCACCAACCAACACCACCTGCTTCTGTAATAAACGCCCTGGCATGCCCCATCACATTCAACATACAGGTTTTATCCCGAAACACACGTTCAGCGCAATTGTCTTTACACTCCTAAAGAATCTCAAATTACTATTTGAAGCAGCCACAATCCCCCCCCACTCCTTATTCTTCTACGTACATTCCACCTAAACCACACCCTCAGTGCGCCAGTTCTGAGGGGCGCAAATAAATCTCGTCGTATCTGTGGGACTGTGCTAACTGGACAGGTGGAAACTAGCTTGGAGTTCCTCCCCAAACACAGTGTGGCGCAGCGGCTCACTGGTGTGGGTGCCTCCTAAACCCCTTGGTTCTTCTAATACACACATTAACAATTCCATTCTCTAAAAATAGCACTAAAGGCAAATAAACAAAAGCAATCATTGGAAATGGAAGGTGGGAGGGGATCTTCAGTATTTGTGTGGTCTTTGTGAGAAGTTTATCTTGTTATAGGCACTTACACGGTCTTTGTCATACGTGCAATGTGAGTGAGGAGAAATTTAAGGATATGTTCTGATTAATTAGCACCAGTAAATCGCCCACACTGCTATTAGTAAAGCATTGCGGCGCCATTATATAGTGCACAGTATGACTTCCAAGCGTTTACCATAATCACAGTGTGATTTGGCTTTGTTTTCTTGTGGCCAGCTGAACACAAACGCAGCAGGAAACAGTCCTTTGGTGGTCTCACCATGCTCCGCATAGGCCTAAGGACTTTGCTCCCCATCGCATTATAAGCCTGGAAGTTTGCTCCAAACTCTCCCATCTATCTGCCTCCCCGGTCAGCAGCTACTCGGCAGCAGTGGACATCCCAAACCAAGGTGCGCAACGCCCATTGGGCTCAAAGGGCTTCAGCCAGACCCCCATCCCCTCAAGTCGTGTGTGTCAGTCCATGCTGAGACAGCTTCCCGGGCACACACAGCCGCACCGAGTACTTCACAGGTCTTTATAAGTCCATTCACTTACTAACGAGGCTTTGTGTTTTTACTCTTTAGAGCTCCTGCAGCTCCACTCTGCATATTCTGGAAGAATCAGTCGCGTCCTACCCCCCTACCCACCCACACATTTTTAGTAAACCCCACAAAAAATTGGCTCTAGTTGTGCTTCTGCCCAAACCTGACATTCAGTACATAGTTTGGGCCTTTGTAATGTTTATTTTAGCAGCGAAACACCTGGCAAAAGGCAAAGTTTTATTATGCGTAGTTTACTTTTGCCAAGTTTTCATTTCACGTGCTGCAGGTATTTGGGCCTTCACACTTTGTGCTCCGTTGGGCTTATTGAATTACTTCTCATACCTCCTTATCCATAATTGACATTCCGCAGACTGCGGCACACAGGAATGTCAGCGGCAGCACTTAAACATGATATATTTTGCCACCCGCATCACAAAAAACATTTCTAAACTAGAGCACACCAAGCGGAAATGAGACCGGAGAAGCCAAAGCTGCAGAGCAGTGGATGAATGGTGTGGAGATCAAACAAATGCTCCTATACACCAACGCCACCAGTGCCAGCAAAAACAATAAGGACGCAGGGATTCTTCCATTTTAATAAACGGAACGTAAGTGGAGTTTTTATTACCTTTCCATGGATGTTTGCGAGGGGACCGGCGGTGGGTAATATTGCTGGACCTTGCCTTTCTTCATTCAGTCTTTTGTTGGTGTCATGAGGTGTTTGGGGGAAGGGCTGAAAATGGATGAGGCATTGTAATATTGTCAAAAGCAATCAATTTTTTTGTGGCACGGTGCTAAATCAGACCATTTGCATATGGATACTGCTTACAAGGGTACACAGTATGCAGCAATTGTATACCTCTTCAATACCTGGTGGCACAGCTCATGGGATAATGTGCTGCATGGAAGCGGATTGCATGGCTAGCACGCGCACAATCACGCGCATCGTGCTGCCATGCAATCTGCTTTTTGGGAGCACTTCAAAGGGTCCGCACCCCCGCCTGGAATGCGCTCCCCCGCCTCCCAAGCGCGTGCGCGCCACGCTCCGCCGGGCTTTGTTCACTCTGCATTCTTCGGTAGAAGCATCTTATGCATTGAAAATAGTACGCACAGCCACCATGTGCATAAGCTTAAAAAATATATACAATTTTGCTCCATTTAGTGCTGGAACCCTCAATTCCTTGCCTTGTATCCAAGCAGCTTAAACACTGAAGCCTCCGAAGCTGCATGAAAACGACGGATTCTGTGGTCGATAACTTTCAGAGACCACACAAAACCTGGTTTAATATGTTTGCATAACGTGTAACCTGCGGTCACCATACTCTCATTTTGTTTGGTCACATATCAGTGTGATATTGATCTACGTCATCGGTAGGCCTGTTCAAATCACATCTAACTGTAGACCTGACCCAAATTGTTATTCCTCCCCGCCCCCGCCACCACCCCCCACCCCAGCCAGAGGTCTAGAGGTGAGAAGAGAGAGCAGGAAGACCGATTCAGAATTGACCACTGTCCTAAGACCCGCCAACTCAAATTCCATGCTTCCTCCCCCCTCCTGCTACACCCACATAGGAAATGTGTTCCATTAATGCCCCACATCAGAACTTCACCTCAGTCCAGGCACATCACATCACAGTAATCAAGAGCGCAAAGCAGAATAGTCACTCCGCGTTAAATTGCTGTCTCGTTCCCTCCCAACCTTCCTTTGATGTCCGCTTTTCTTGTTGTTTACAAACCACGCCACACACTGCTGCACGCCAAACACTGCTGCACGCCGCATACTGCTGCACGCCGCACACTGCTGCATGCAGCACACTACCGCACGCCACACACTACCGCACGCCACACACTGCTGCGCACACTGCTGCATTACACACTGTTGCACGCCGCACACTGCTGCACGCCTCACACTGCTACACGAAACACTGCTGTACGCCTCACACTGCTGCACGCCGCACACTGCTGCACGCCACACACTGCTGCACGCCACACACTGCTGCACGCCACACACTGCTGCACGCCGCACACTGCTGCACGCTGCACACTGCTGCACGCCGCACACTGCTGCACGAAACACTGCTGCATGCCACACACTGCTACACGAAACACTGCTGCACGCCACACACTGCTGCACGCCACACACTGCTGCACGCCACACACTGCTGCACGCCACACACTGCTGCATTACTCACTGCTGCATGCTGCACGACACTGCTGCACGCAGCACACTGCTGCACGCCACACAGTGCTGCATGTCTCACACTGCTACACGAAACACTGCTGCACGCCGCACACAGCTGCACACCGCACACTGATGCACGCCACACACTGCTGCACTCCACACACTGCTGCATGCCACACACTGCTGCACGCCACACACTGCTGCACTCCACACACTGCTGCACTCCACACACTGCTTTTATGCGAGTTTATGCTACTAACTTTGTAAATGACAATGCCTTTTATTTGTTTTAAAACCAAAACATAAATAAAAGGCATTGTAATTTTACAATGCCAATAGCTCAAACTCTTATAAATGCGAGGCCTATCGCATTGCAAATGCTTGTTATTCACTTGTGTAAGCTTTGCACCACACACAGCACTGTTCACTCCTGCGGACTTTCATGGAATATAGCTGTGATTGCAGCAGGCACATATGTGCACTCACGGAGGCGCACGCATATTAAATAAGTCCACTTACTTGGCTTCCGCAAAAATGATTTTGTAATTTTTTTTTATTTGGTACCTTTGGTGGGTCCTACATAACCATGGTATCAGTGGAGGCTGCTTAATTATGGCAGAGGTGCGTCGCCGCCCCGCCACCACCAGCAGTTAAAGGGATAATAAAACAGGTTTTAAACCGTTTTATTTTAATACCCTGGACCCGCCCCAGGACTCTGACAATTCTTGGGGGCGGGTCCAGGGGATGACACTGCTGGTGGGCGATTGTGGGCACTCCCTTCACTGCACATGAGGTGTGTGGCCGGTCATCTCAGCCCGGCCAAACCACTCATGCGCGGTGAAGCTCTCTACAGCCCAAGCTGCATTGCAGGGGCTGGAGAGAGCATGCACAGGCTCCAAGTCTGCCTGGGAGTGCAAGTTGTCAGCACTCAGGCCAATCCTGAAGCTGCCCTCATGCGAGAGCAGCTTCGGGATTGGCCGCAGGGCAGCCTGGGAGCCTGTGCCCAGAATCTAGAAGAGCGCGATGTGGTGGAAGATGGTGACTGTTTTTTTTTGTCTCTTGCCCACCCCCTTTCCCACCTCCCTCCTCTGGCCTGGCTCACCACTTTGACAGGGATGGGCCGCTACTGCCTGGTATTGTATGTTATCTTGCTGTAGCAATGCAGAGCTATGTACAGATGTGATGTCAGCACTTGTGAGGCAGGACGTGCATGTACCCATGCTGTTATATAAGTATCTGCAGTAATAACAATTAGGTCAAAAGAATCAAAGTTCCAAACTAGTGCATACGGAGGATCACAACAGGATGTTGGGGACACTAGCCTTTTAAAAGTCCTATTTCCAGAGCCGCAGTGAGGCACAGGAACAGGAAGACTTAGCCGTACAATGGAGATGCCAAGGCTTTCACAGCCATCTACGTTAACAAAAGGCAGCTCTGCTTTTATTAAGGATATATACTCTTCCCTCTGTTAGTTGCTACTGAGTAATAATCATTTGTGAGGGTGTTGTTAACAAAATCTCTTTCAACACAGTACCTTTGCAGAATGTAGTATCTTCTTCTAATGTAGTTAGACCAAAGACCTGTCTCGTCGCTTGCACTGTCAGAAGCCAAGCCTTGACTCCATTTTTATGGTATCCGCTGTTGGTTTTAACGTAATCTCTTGCTGTATTACCCTAACACGAAAACAACATTTCTACATGGCTCGTCTGTCTTGCTTGAAAACACTATATTCAGACCAATTGCCTTTACCAATCCTTGTTTTAAGGCATGAATTCTTGTGGCTAGATTTACAAAGAAATTAGTGTATTCAAAGCTGGAAGTCTACAGCCTTGCACAGTTGCGGATTTACTGATGTCTAGAATTCACAAACGTTTTCCAGGTTACGCTTGGGAAGTAGCACAAACCGTCAGTAAATTCCGTTTTTGGATGCAAAAATATGTAAGTGTACATTCTCACATGCGAAAACGGTTTAGAGCAAATACATGCACATTAGATAATCAAATTTCCAGAAGGAAAAACATTTCCCCAAAGTCGAAACTGCTTGACGTACACAGCAACAATTTATGTGGGTGTTCTGTTTCCCTTACCACCCTAACAAGTATTTACTCCTGCACTTGCCAGGATTACATTTGCAAAGGAGTTGGAGAGGACACTGTGAAGACTGCAATTTGTGGACGTGAGTGTGTGTTTGCACGAACCTAAAGGACTTCTGATCTAGAACATCCCTGGTAATAGATTCCTGCAAACTCAAACGAGTACACCCTTTCAGTTGCACAACCATGTTTTGAAAATTAGAATAGCATTTTTGCACCCATAAACTCTTGGTTCTTCATAATATGATTTGCACGTGCAAATAGGTTGGCGTTTATCATAAAAAATGAAACTAGAAGAGACAAAATGTGCTCTGAATTGAATGCTCAGTGGCATGGAGGGAGATCAGACCACATTATTAGAAATAATCCAGTCTTTGTGGGATCTTGGATTTGAAGATCTCCTTGTAATTGAAGAATTAACGCAAGATGTTTCTAGGACAGCATTTATAATTCCACTCTGTATGTGCCTACCTTGGTGAACGTAACACCTTCGGCAATAGATCCATAGGGTGATTATAGCACAGATCAGTATGGGAACAGCAACCAGGATATACATAGAGTTTTTCGGATGTTCTGTCAAGATGTAGAGAGAAAAAGAGAGATGTGAAATTGATGTAATAGACACACACCAGTGCTGTTTATGTATCTTCTATAGGCAGCACAATGCTTCTATCTGTTATGCTTACAAGGAGGGTTTACTCTGGGGGAAGTCTGCACTGCCGCTGCCAGTTTTGTAAAGGATCTATCTGTGAGAGAAGCTTGAGCTACTGTTGAAAAGGGGAGACCACAACCCCGTGACAGAACGCTATTGTATTATTTTTTCTTTGTATAAAACTAATAAAATACTTTGAAATAAAAAAAGGAAGAAAAAAAGAAAAGGGGAGACCCTCTTTTGCAGTAAAGGCTTTGTTTGCATGGAAAGCTTGCACTCTTTAGGACAATAATCTGTTTGGACTATGTGGAAGGTTTGCACCACTACTGTAAAGGCAGACAGTGATCTGTTCTGTATCAAACAGGCTAAACAGTTTGCACTCAAGCTAGGGCTGTCCTTGCACAGTAGTTGTTGTCTTACTTCCTTCTGTGTGTGTGGGTGGATTTAACTGCTCTGTCTGTGCTCAGCTTGTCCAACACGTGCCTGAAGCTAGTGCTATCTGTGTTTTTGAGTGTGCTCGTGGTCTGAGACCTGCCAAAAAATTGTACCTGATATTAGGGCGTCCTGTCCCATGTTTATGTGGCGAGTTTGATTCTCTGTCTTGTCCGGATACCAATAGGTGACTGTGCAGGAATATTTCGTCATGGCGGAGGACTTCTGTAACAGCAAAGTACTGGTAAGGACGCCATTCTTTTCCTCAGATGTTGCACTCTGTGTCCAGTTTGTTCCACTGCCATCAGCCCATTGTACAGTCGCGACAGGGCAGCCTACGGCTGCCTGGCAAACAATCTTCTTGGCCATCGGGTCTCCAGAGATGTTTAGAACTTCTGAGGACTCTGAAGGAAAGCACACCTATTATAGCATATTTACTTATTAAGCTTATATTGCCCATTTAAGAATTCCAAGTAGCCCTGACCTCTGCAAGGACATGAGTTCTCTGGTTCCACCTCACAATGTTTCTGACATGGGACTTACTATGACTCAGTTCTACCACTTGATAAGCATCACTATCTTACCGATACAACTTCCTTTTTCCCTGTGACCAACCTCCTTATATTTCCAAATAAACTAATGTGCGCAATTTCCTAAACATGTCAGCAATCATTATTTTGAACATATTTTTGTGTTACGACCATTACTGTGCCTACGTTCGAAGATGAAAGTAATACTGTTGTAGTTGTGCATTAAATTTGAAATACTTTTATTTGTATTGTTAGTTTCATTCAAATAGATTTATTTCATTATTTACTAGTACCCGCCACCTGCAAGATTAGACAAATACAAACTCCAGCAGAAGTTCGATCAACAATATAGAAAGATAGCCATATACCAATTTAATTCAACTTGAACACCTAAAACATTGATTGCGGTCAGATGAGTATTACAGGTTTATGTAGGCATTAACAGTATCTTTAGCTAATCCTATATTATTTTTTAAAGAACATCTGTCTAAGGTAACGTGGTTAACAATGCCTCAACTTACCACATAGGGAACGAATGGGATTTACATCTTGTATTCCCCATCACATAAAGGACAAATACAGTCTTTTTACTCTTTTACATTTCTCTACCTGATATTCATTTTTAAAAGTAAGTTCTCTGCAGAACATGATCTCTTAAAGGCATTAAAGTAAGGCTGTTTCCTTTCCTTTCGAAAGCTACATAATCACAGTGGCAGATCCTCCGCTAAGGCGGAGGAGCGTCGCCCCACTGCTTTATAGCAGTGTAAATAAAGGAAACATAAAATATTGATAACGCGTTGGTATTATCATTTTATGTTTCCCTGTTGTGGCTGCACTGTTGGCAGGGCGGGGCTGCTCTGCTCTGGGAGCAGGGCAGGGGAGGAGTGGTTTGCCCACTGCAATGCGCATGAATACTTGATTGGCCATCTCCAGCCAGCCAAACTTTGATGCACATTTTGCATGTTCTCCACGCAGGCTGAATTACAGCTTAAGTGGAGAAAATGCCCAGGCCCCCAGGCCCTGGCTGAGTGCCGAAGCCCACGCTTACACCAATCACAGGGGAGGTTGGGAGCTGGGGGCTTCCTGCTTACCTGTTCCGGCATAAAGAGACGTCGGAGGAGATACAAGGAAGGACGCGTTAATCTGGTAATTTTTTTTTTTTTTCTAAATCCCCTCACTCACTCTGAACCGTACTGAATCAACTATTACTGAGTAGAACTTCAAGGGTTGATAGTATGCCACATCAGCATTAATTGTGCCATAACAAATGGTTTCTTGAAACAGCTGTACGTCAAGATAGCCCAGTGCTAAATGTAATATTTAAATGAACTAATGACCCAAATTCTAACAATTTGTTTTAAACCCAGTGCTAATTCTTGTGGATATAGGCCGAGATATACAGTTTGGTGAACAGGGTACCCTCACTCTGCCTGCTCTATTTTGAGTCTAGAACACAGGCAGTTTTCCATCAGTGTTGCCCCTGCTGGCTCCACTGAAGGAAAACCTACTCAGAAGGACTGAAGGCTAAGGGCATCAGATCACCGACCCCCTCAGATGCAAATGGTCTGAAGTCCTTTTTTGATTGTTTATCACTGCCATCACGAACAGAAAAAAAATACTGACCCTAGATGTGGAGGGCACTCGTTTTTAATTTTTCAGAAACACATTTCCACTTTGGAATTTTGTTTCTAAAGAGCCAAAACGTTTGGAGAGATGGTGGTTGTGCACCAAACTGTCAGGGCCTTCTCAGGAGGGCCTCCGCTGTCTGGCCAAGAACAATACTGCAATATCATTTCAATTTCTCTCATGTAGCACAAGGTAGTTACCAGAGGGATATCAAAGTCAGTCAGTGATAATACTTCCCCCGGAGAATGCACAGATATCACTGCTGTGTGGGAGGTGACTTAAAAATATGGCAGTGTTCCATCCGTCAGGGTGGTGGATATAATGGCCTCTGTCACTCTGACAGATAAAGCCCACCAAATGCTAACTTAGCCCCTTAATCACTTAAGGAGTTAGCATTGCACATGGACGTTTCACAGTAGACAGGTCTACAAGGGGAAACGTAGACTGAGAAGTGATTATCATGAACAGGGTAATGGAGAGGTTCTAGGATGACAAAGATTGTGAGATGGGTTGAAAATTGCCAGATTGGAGAGGCTAACTAGTGTGGTCAAACAGTAGATTGTCAAAAATGCTAATGAGATGTACACCTTTTGGGGCTGAACAGTTCCTTTAAAATGATAATTGTGCTGATTGCATGCTGCCTGGTTGTGCCTTTGGGTTTGGAATGGGAAGAGAGGATGTGGAGTCAATCTTGTTGACATTAGGCTTCATGTATCAGGGATTGTATTCTACCAATAAAAAAACAAATAAAAAGATATTACTAAAAAGGAGATAACATTGCAACTAAATATTTTAATTGTTTACATTAAAATCAGCAATAAAAACAAATTCTGAAGCCTCCCAACACACAACTGCTCACAGAGCCTAATAGCATGCCTGAGTTAGCCCTATTTCCAGCCGCACAGCTTGAGCTAAAGCATGTTTTCTCAAGCCCAGCAGCTCTTTCTGAATTTTTCATTATATTTGATTTCAAAGTGTTCCTTCATGCTGAGGGCATAATTATATGGAAAACAATAAACCTGACTGAACTTTTATTTTGTACACCCTCATTAAAAGGGTAAGATGCAGCTCACATGTGGCCTGATAGGATCATTTAAGTCCCCAATATGCTAATGCTTCAGTATTTTGCTGTTGAATATATGTATTAAAAGAGTTATGCTGATTAAATCCTAACCCTATGAATGTATACTGCTTCCTGTGCTCAAATAACGTTATCCACTTGAATCAAGCCGATTTAAGGCATTTTTCAAATATCTCTTATTTTACTTTTCTCCATATTACTTACTATATGATGGCTCCTCACAAAATCGTCTGATGCAGTAAATTCCCTCTGTAGCCAAATCAGGATCATATGAAGGCTAACAATATCATCCACATCAATATGTATATCAATAAGGATAACTAAGGGGGAACTTTTCTGACTCCTTGAAAAATCCTACGAAAGTTGTGTAGATATAAAGAGAAAAGCATGGGTGTCTACAATCAACCTGACCTAAGCCAATTACATATATCATTGAGTTGTGTGAGGCCTATATTGGCTCCCATTTGTACAGTTTCATTAAACTTACTGGAATACTCAGGGCCTCTAATTTCGACCACAACATAGCGCTATCGACATGGTCAAATAATGTACTGAAATCGATGAAGACATCGTAAATAGGCTGTTTCTTAAGACAATTATGTTTATTCAAAATTAAATGTATTTCAGATTTATTATCAAAGACTGAATGGTTTGCTTGAAACCCTGAATGTTATAATGAGAGAAATGCATCTTCTGTAGTACTACAAAAGTGACTCATAAATATTTTTGTGAAACGACCCAAATATTTTCTAATATAATTTGAAATTTTATGTGGATAGGCAGCCTCATTCAGTTCCACTAAAGGCCTAAACTAAACTGTGATCAACCATGAATTATACTTCTAGGTCTCTTTCAATTGCAAAATCTTGATACACATTCCATTTCAGTAATCAAAACTGTTGCAAATTCTTTTCTTGTACTTGTAGGAAGCAATAATATGTAGGACAAGAATTACGTGATGGAGTGTAGGACAAAATCCAGGCTTTGAAAAAAACCTTTCTTGTGTCTTCTTAATTTCATTTTCAACTTTGCCATTTGAACTTCTCTCTCTAAAGAATAAAACACATATTGTTTTCGAAGTAAAATAAATATTCTTACTATTACTAAAACTACCACGTGTGTTACATTCTAGTTTGGGGCAGTAAAATCTCGATAGCTAACTGGCAGATCATCATCGGATCCCTACCCTGAGTTGTTCTTATATTAGCATTTGTTGGACTTGGCCCTTCTGGCAGGTTCACCCCTGAACTTTTTTTGCTTTTTATTGGTGACTTGGTGTGGTGATTTTTCGTTTCTGCGCACTTTCCCTGTGTTCCAGGGTAAAGTGCGTGCGCACTCTGAGTGCATGTGGTGAGATAGGCCTGCCCTCCCATAGGAATGCATGGGGAATGTATGTGTCCCTAGTAGTTCCTGATGCGTGGGGTGTGCAGGCCCGAGTTTGGTATGTGCGGACTCGTGTGGTTGAATGCTGCGCGATGATGTGTGCGGCGTGCATGTACCTAGTGTGGAAGTGCCACTTCTAGAAGTGGGCACTTCGGTGTGCAGTGTAAAATGTGTGCCCTGTCGCGTGATTGGCTGGTTGAGGTCATGTGACGGGCTAGGGATTCCCCAGAGTCAGGATGAGTCACCCAGTGGTGAATGGGGAGATCAGCAGCTAGATGGGTGGGAGGAGTACACCTGGGTCCTGAATAGGGCAGGGTTTTCCCCATACAATGCTGGCTCCGCCCCCTGTGGTGCGACTGACGACCCTAGCCCTGCCAGTGAATAGAGTGAGGGGCTGAGCACATCAAGGGTGCTCCCCAACCAGCTGCGACTGGTTTTCCCCCTCACCCTGAACCCAGAACAAAGGGTTTTTACTGTATAAAAATGGGGCTGTGTCCCCACAGAAACTGTTCACTTCCAGGATCCTGTGGGGGGCTGCTGCTGCTGGAGGCCAGGAGGAACCGCCACTTGGGACTGCCTTCCTGCCCTGGAGGGCCCAGTGAGCTGGCCCCTGGCCCAACCTTGTCCCCCTGCCTTCCTGCCTGAACTTTCCCTGGACTTTGTTCCTGGACCCTGCCTTTAAGCGCCTGGAAGCGCTTTTACTGGACTTGTAGCACTAGGAGCGCTTTATTTGGGCCCCCAACATCCAGAAGCGCTTTTTGTTTTACTGGTAGCGCTAGGAGCGCTCTACCTGTGGCCCCAACAGTTGGCCGAGATCGAGCAGGAGCCCACTCCGCTGTTCATGCCGTGTATTACGCGGGTGCCTACCCCGCTTATTTAATTATTTGGTTGGCGGGTGCCCACCCCGCATTATTGCGACCTCGAGCGGGTGCCCACCCCGCTCGTATGATTAATGACGAGGGAGCCTACCCCTCATTGTCACCGCATCACCGCCGCAGCCCGAGCTCCCAATAGACTGCCGTGTCGGAGCGGCCAACAGGAAGTCAGGCAAGTCTTGTGGAAGACGTGGGCGGGGCCTCGCCTCAACCCGGAAGCCGACGGGAGCCTACCCCGCGCTCCGGTCCACGAAGCAAGAAGAGAAGCGGAGCTGGAGGTTCGGCGGGAGCCCACCCCGCCTACCGAAGAAGAAGAGAGCCCCGCGCCAAGACCAGGAGCGCCGCCAGAGTCCCGGTGAGTGGGGACAACCGTGTGGTGCTCGGAGCGAGTGCGCTCCAGTGGGGGCATTGTCTATTTTAGAGCCGAGTGAGGCTCCAATACCCCGCATTGCTTCCTTCATAGAGCTGGTACGCTCCCACGTTACGGAGGCATTGTGTGTTCTAGAGCGCTGGTGCGCTCCAACGACGGGGCCCCATCACTTGTCTCGAGCCCACGAGGCTCCCACACAGGGCATATTTGTAGTTTAGAGCCTGCAAGGCTCTAGGGGGCAGTTCCTGCTGTTCAGAGCCCACGAGGCTCAGGGGGCCTTAAGTGTTGAATCAGAGCGGCCCAGTAAGGCAGTGGGCCGCTCCAACGAAGGAGCACATTATTATTTAGAGCCTGCGAGGCTCTAGGGGGCATTCCAGTTGTTTCAGAGCCCTGGGAGGCTCCAACGTTGGCCCCAGCATTTCTCCAGTTGCCCAGCACTTAGTGGGCAACTGCTACGTTTAGGTTGTAGCCTCTGTGTTTTGGCTGGCGCAGCTTGCGCAGCCTTACCCTAACATTTGGACACAGGGTGCCCTTGCCCCTTCACGGCCAGTTGGCCTAGGGACTGCCACAGATAGTGGCTAATGTGAGTTTTTGCGCCATTGTTCCTAACCTGCACCTCTGAATGTGTTTATACGTCATGTGCTTTGCTTTACACCTCTGAATGTATTTTATGCATCCTGTGTTTATGTGCTTAGACCCCTACAGGTAGAGTGATACTTAGGTAGTTGTTTTTCTCCTAGTACAGGTGGTACTGGTGAGGTCCTGATTCCCTGCGCAGTATTTTCCTAAGGTGGTTAGGGTTGCGTAGGTGGTACTTTCTGGTTATCAGGAGTTACTGATTGTGTGTTGTATATGTTATTGTGTGCTATGTTCTAAAATATTATTCCTACGTTCTAAGTGCTATTTCTACAAAGTGCTAATTCCTGATAGTGGTCCATGTGGCCCTGTCCCCTGTATATATAATCCCTTGTAAATTCTGCCCGTGCCTGTTGGCATATTGTAAAGAGTGTGTTTTTATCTGATGTGTTGTGTATAATACAAAGGCTATTTTTATAGAATGCCTTGTGTGGAGTTTCCTTTGTGGTGGGCCTTGGGTGCTGTTGCTGGGTGCGCGCGCAAACGCTTTACACATCGCCTCAGGGATAAGCCTGTCTGCTCGTGCCAAGCTACCAAGGGGGTGAGCAGGGGTTATCTTTGGCGTGTAACTTCCTTGCCCTGACTAGAGTGGTGGTTTCTGCCTGACTTTGGCGCAAGCCTTAGCTAACCAGAAATCCCATTTCTAACAGCATTCAATTCATTAAAGAATACCAACAACATCATCAACTTATCCTCATTCACTATCTTATTAAAAATTGGACAAATTGGTTGTGAATCACAAACAATTTGGCCATCCTTTACCGTCCTTTCTAGTCTAGTCCCACCTCATTCTTTTAAGTTACGTTTTACTGATGACTATACCATATCTTTTTCTATATTTTCAAACTATTCCTCTCTTTTTTTCCTAGCACTTTCCTGCAATTTTATCTGCATTTTTAACAAGTTCTTACAGCAGTATTACTTTGCCTTGGTAGATATGTTTCTAGCTTGGTAATAAAATCATCCATAAGTGAGTCTTTTTGCGTTTCAAAAGTACACTACTATTTACAGTTTACTGTTGACCACTAACTTGTCTTCAGCATTGTCAATATTTCAACATATTTATTTCAGTAAGTAAAATCAAAATCCATCCACGGCATACAAAAAAAGTTCAGAAATTTGCAGAAAAGGCCCTGGGAAATTGAATGGTCCATTATCAATTAACAACAAAGAAGTTGAAGTGTTGAATGCTGAGTGCAATTGTGGTCCACTCCCTCCCTTACTTACCAACCCCATTCGATGATTCTGAGTTTAATACGGGAACAATATCTCTGAATCGAGTTTCATTCATTGCTCAAAACACAATCATTCAAATAATTTAGTAATTTACTAGTTGACAATCTTTCTAAATCTGGTTCCTCCACCTTTTTGTTCCATATCAGGAAAATAGAAATCTGAGTTTAATCTACTACTACCATTTATGGCAATAGTTAAATCACTAATAACAGAAGACTTTGGGCCAGATTCACAGTTTGGCATATGGGTATGCCATTACAAATCTGACGGATGTTCATTAGGAAACAAAGCACATGTAATAAGATGGACAGATATATAATTAGGTTTGTAACAAAGTACCTGTCCACCAAAATATAAATCAGGCCCTTAGGTTGGGTAATGTAACAAATTGCTCCCACTTCTACTAAAATCTCCAGAATTATTTTCTGCCGCACCTCCACATTGGTAATGCAGTGTGAGCCTTGCAAACATTGTCTTGGCTTTGATGTATTATTGCTTAGTGAGAATAGATATTTGACAAAACTCCCCCATGGTTGTGTTTGAAATTTACTTAATGTTTTCTCAGTGATCTTTTCCACTGGCTTCTCCCATAATATGATATTACTAATTACTAATGGTTTGTTACTATTATCCTCAATATGGAATGCAGCCATGCTATCACTTATTAACAGAGTAGCTAATTACGCAAAAAAGTGGGTCTTCAATTATCTCTTTCAAACCAATGTTTGAACCTCTAATTATTTCTGTTGTCTTGCAAAAAGATTCCTATAGTATTTCATCTCCAGTAAAGCAAAACTTACCTTTTGTCTAAGAACAATAACATTCTCCTAATAAGTAGTTCTTTGAAAATTAACGCTTACGTTTTCTGACCAAGTAACTGGATTTAGCTAAAGAGAAACTAGGGCCCCTGACGCCCATCCACATGGTCTGTTAATGGCAAACTGTGATTGCTCGGTAAACTGGTGTGTTGCAGACATGCTGTGTTATCTGAAACATCTAAAATTGGACCAGGAGCCAGGGCTGGGGCAGGCACTGCATATACGTCGACCATGAGTGGAGGGTTTGTCTTGCCAAGTCATGCAGGCTGAAAGTAACAATAACAAGTCCCATTCAAAACACCTCCACCGTACAGAAATTGCGTCAATGTTATAAAGTTCAAGAGACAAGCTGGGCCAAAGGAAATCTCTAACTTTGATGGGCATGGCGGGAGTAAACTACTCTACCATGGCGATGGCACTTAATCCACCCACCAAAGTATAAACCAGGCCCTAAGTGATTTTACCAAAATCACATGAATCTTAGCTGAGGTCAGGGTACGAATCTGGTTCCTCAGTTCCAAAGGCAACAGCTCCAGCTGCTTGGTCACATCTCCTTCCCAGTAACTGTACTCATCCCATGAGTTCTGTCTCCTGCTCCTATACTTGATCCAGGTTGCAGTTCTGTCAGCAGGTCTTTAGTTTTCTTGACCCTGTCTTTGAACTTTCGCCTGTCATTGTGAAACAGACCAATATTGATGGCCAATGTCTCAATATTAACATTCTAAGACCTCCCTCATGACCATGATAGCTGCCAGGATGACATTAAGCTGGTCAATGGGATTGTCAGGTGTGTGTGCGGTACCGCCCAATGATTCTTACAGAGCCTTTTTATGGTGATCGTTCTTTTACTTTTTGTGAAGTTCTCCTAGGTGGTCTTGCATTTTCATTATTCTGAACTTGCCCACAGAAAGGGATCATTAGGGCCAGAGGTGCGGAGCAGTGGAACACTACATTAATATTCCACATGGCAACACTCTTTCAACTAACAGTATAACAAGGAAAGGGAGAGGCTTCCCTTTGCTCTGGAGTTTCAACCCATGACTCCTAGTACCAAGCCAGTTCCCAAGTATTATCATGCGTGGGGTCCATATGAGATCAACAGTCCACCTTTCCTTCTAACTTATTCCTATTGAGGCCTAAAACTGCCAGGCCCTTCCGCTTGGCATTTGGTCATGGTTTAAGGTGCGCTCCTGTAGTGCTAGAGGCACTGTTGTGGTCTGACACCCTGTGATGACCTTTGACTACCATTATTTTAACTGACTTTGGTGTGTTATTTTACCCTAGCCTGAATTTACAATGTCCTGCATATGCCTGTTTCTCTTAAAAGTTTATTTCTTGTAATCTTGCAGTCTTACAGCGGGAGCTGTCAAGGAGTAGAACAGCCTTGCCAAGAACAGAAGGTGTGGGATGTGCATTTGAAAGCATGAGAGGGAGAGAGAGGTATGGAGTGTACTTTTTGGTCTCGAAGTGTAGTGATGCACAAATGTGCTCAGTGTTGTACATTGAGAGATGAAGTATGTGATGCTATAGGACATTAAGAGATGAAGTATGTGAATCTATAAGCAGTTGTGCACGAATGTGCATTTTGTTGTGCATTGGTAGAATTATGAAGTTCTTACTATTGGCTTTGACATGGTCCCATGTCATCCTGTATTCTGAGTCTGACGTGCTTGAGCTTTATCTGTGTGCACAGCAGCGCTTGCAAGTTGTTTGGGTTAATCATGTTCAAGGATTATTTTTGTGAAATATTGTTTAATGTACCCGGAAGGCTTTGTGAACTTCGTCAAGATAAAGGGTGGAACAAGCGAGATTGGAGAAGGAGACATGGGAACTCCTTCCTGCCATTGGAATGCTTGCTTAAAAGCTGGCCAGTTCTGGTAAGATTCCTCTGGTGCGGAGGAAGGTCTCTCTCGAACCTTCTAGTGTGTTTTGAGATTATAAAGCTGAGGGTTGTTGACTTAGAAACGGGGATTTTGTAATCTGAACGGGGACGGAAGCGTCTACTTTGGAGCATGGAACCCTGGTTGCTGAGGCTCTGAATCCTGGCTGATAATCCCCCGGTCAGGAGTGGGCTAAGATGCAGTGTTTGCACCAGGTGAAGTATTGAGTTTTGACTAGTGCCATTGTGATGCGTGGTTCCAGTGGCTGTGGTCATTTGAGGTGTTTGAGCTTTGATTATTGCCATTGTGATGTTTGGCTAGTGGCTTTGATCATTTGAGGTGCTTTCTTTGTGATGTGTGAGTGAGTTGAGGTGCACATCCAAAGTAATCATTGGATGTATATATCTTTCTGATCTCTTGCAGGACGTCCAGCATATTATATTTTCTTGAGTGTTGCTTCATATTATTTGTTGCTTGTTTATTCATGGTATTATTCATGCATTTAACTGCTACAATCACCAAGTGTGTTATTATTGCTTGCATACAAACATATATATATATCTTTTTGTGTATTTTACTGTTGTGCATTTGGCATCTGGGAAAGCCTTTCGCTTAGAGAGCATTGTGTAAAATAAAACTCCAAGCCTTATTCTAAAAGAGAGTCCTTGATTTTTTTTAAATAAAACTATTTTCTAAAGGTGTTGTTTGTTTTGTGTTATGTCTCCTGCTTCGCCAAGTGTTATGCCACAGTGTGGAAGATTCTGTATTTTCTGAGAGGTGAAAGCAAAAACAGCTCCCTTATTCTTCCAGCCTCTTTTTAAGTCAGTGCCAGTAACGGGTTTCTTTCTGTTGGGCTGGGCAACTCCCCTGGTCTAGGTGTGCAAACTTGTCATCCAACAGCCTTGTCCCTGTACTTAACTTACCAACACATGGTATGATGGTCTTTCAGCTTTCCGGACAAGGAATCAGTGACACTGGTCTTCTTCCTTGGGCTCTGACTTCTAAGAGGGGGTGAGTCCCTTCCCTCTTCATTCTGACTAGGGGCTACAATAGCTACATCATAGGTAGGTGGCTCTGGTTTTCAAAGAGGCCTGGTCTTACCGAGTGCTGTGCACTCAACTGTTCTGGCTCCTAACCTGCATGCTCTAATGTCTGGCATACTCCTCCCATCATTTCACGGTCTCTGCCCTGCAGACCCGGCAGCTACTGGGCAGACAGAGATGATTCTAGGCCTCATGCCATCATCTTATTCAGGTCCCAGGTGTTTTATGGTCTGACTGGGACACCAGTCTGCATTCCCTACTGCCATGATTGCCTCCAGCCCAAACTTCCGACAACAAGAGGGGGTGAAATAGCTTGGCCTTTCTGGTTCAGGGTGTTAATGATAATGAGTGGCGAGCATGGAGCTTTGTAAAATAGGCACTATGCCATTTCCTACAGGCCACCACTTCAACCCACCAATGCAGAGCATGCTAGAGGTACTTGGAGCTGGCAGTCATGAGAAGCTCCCAGAGCAAGACTTAATTGGAAATTATAGACTATAAAGAAACACTCTGATCAGCTGCCAAGCTCCAAACATTAGAATCTGAGTGCTTATGACTAGTATAGATCATCTGCTCCAACAGTTCCAGGTTTACCTGTCTGTATCTTCCTATCTAATTTAGAACTTCTCACTCTTGGAGAGTGGAATATTCTAAAAGCATTAGCACTCTTCAATCTTAAGCTGTGCTTTTTGTTAAGGGCCCTCTCCTTTACTATCACAATTTGCAATCAGTGTAGCCATCAATAGCAAACATTAATGCTATATTAAAGAACTGAAGGGCATATTTATGAGAGATTTGCATCATGCTTGCACCACTCAACGTGGAACATGCACAACACAAGCCTCTAAGTCATATTTATGAAGCCACGCAAATGAATTGTTACTATGTAAAAAAACAAGTACAGGGGCTCTTGTCAGGAGGTAGATTCCACCAGCCCATTTCTCCTGCTAACGCCCATTAAAACAGAACCAAATACTAATCTTCATCGGAAAGTGTGGTGTAATACGTTACCTCTCAGTATCTTGCTACCTGTATCTGAGAATATGTGATATAAGGCTCTCAGCAGTCCAACCACAATAAGTACAGTGTGGTACAATCAAAGCATGTATCACCTATAGTTTGCATTAATAATTCCCTACTGTGCCCTGCGGCCCATGACTTTAACTGTGTGCACTGATAATTCCAGCCGTGATCTCTTACAATATTTGTTGGGTATACCTGTCTGTGCCGTGTGGTCCATGTCCTTCACCTTATGTGTTGATAAAGTCCGCCTGTGCCCAGCTCATGATGTTTTCCTTCTCTATATTCACAATTAATAATGCATGCCCGGGGCCTGGGTGTACGTGCTGTGCACAGATAGCCATTCCATTCATATCTGGAGGAAATATTTATTCAAATTAATCTCACTATAAGGAATATACTACTTACCAGTATGCATCTGTTCTTGGCATGTAGAGCTGAAGAGCCACACACTTAGGATAAGATCGTCATCTGGCGTTGGGCTCGGATGCTTGCAGGTTGTTGTTGTCTTCGGAAGAAGTCTTTGGTCACGAGATAGGTGACTCCTCCCTTGGACTACAGTGCGCATGGGCATCCACTCCATCCTCAGATTGTTTTTCGCCATGATGGGAAATGATGGAGTATGTAAAAATAAAGAAAAGGATGTCCATGTGTAATGTCTAATTAAGACAATGCTGGAACAGATACAGGTCCCGGGGAGGTGGGTGGGCGTGTGTGGCTCTGCAGCTCTACATGCCAAGAACAGATGCATACTGGTAAGTAGCATATTCCGTTCGAGGCATATGAGCTGCGGATCACACACTTAGGATAGACTATACAGCAGTGTCTCCCCTAGCGGTGGTCACCTGTATCTGTTGCAGCAGTTTGGAATAAAGTTTAAAGGACAGCCTGGCCCACAGAAGCTTGTTGTTTTGCTTGCACATCAACACAGTAATGTTTAGTGAAGGTGTGTGTTGTAGACCATGTGGCTGCCTTACAAATATCTTCTACGGGAATGTTTCCTAAGAATGCCATAGAAGCCCCTATTTTGCGTGTGGAGTGCGCTCTAGGGGGAACTGTTAGAGTGCTTTTAGCTTTTTGGTAACATATTTGGATACATTTAACTATCCACCTGGCTATCCCTGATTTTGAAATGGGGTTGCCTTTATGTGGTGGAGAGAAAGCAACAAACAATTGTTTGGTTTTGCGGAAAGATTTAGTCCTGTCAATGTAATAAAGTAGGGCTCTTTTAACGTCTAAGGTATGAAGAGCTCTTTCAGCTACGGAGTACGGATTTGGGAAGAACACCGGTAGCTCGACTGATTGGTTAAGATGGAGTGGAGAAATGACCTTTGGCAGGAATTTTGGATTTGTTCTAAGAACCACTTTGTTACGATGTAGTTGTAGGAATGGTTCTTGTACGGTTAAAGCCTGGATCTCACTCACCCTTCTAAGGGATGTGATAGCAATAAGGAAAGCTACTTTCCATGTAAGGAATTGTAGTTCACATTTATGCAGGGGTTCAAATGGGGGACCCATGAGTCTTGTAAGAACAATGTTTAGATTCCACACTGGGGAGGGTGGTAATCTTGGAGGAATGATCCTTTTAAGACCTTCCATGAAAGCTTTGATTGCAGGCACTCTAAATAGTGACAAGTGTTGTCGATTTTGTAGGTAGGCAGCTAATGCTGCTAGGTGGAGACGTATGGATGAGTACGCTAAATTACATCTTTGCAAGTGTAGTAAGTAGCAAATGATGTTTTGGATGGAAGCATCCAGCGGGCGTATGTCATTGTTAGTGCAGTAAATGGCAAATCTTTTCCATTTTGCAGCGTAACAGGCTCTAGTGGTAGGTCGTCTGGCCTCTTTTATAATATTCATGCAGTCTGGAGGTAGGTTGAGGTAACCGAACTCTAAGACTTCAGGAGCCAGATCGCTAGGTTCAGTTGATGGGGATCTGGGTGTCTGATTTCTCCATGGTTCTGTGTTAATAGGGACGGGGAGAGGCACAGTTTTTGGTGTGGAACTAGAGAGAGTTCCAGAAGTATTGTGAACCAGGGCTGGCGTGCCCATGTGGGAGCTACTAGTATGAGCTTGAGAGACTGTTGCCTGAGTTTGCGTACTACAAACGGAATGAGTGGGAGAGGCGGAAAAGCGTACGCAAATCTGCCTGACCAGTTCATCCATATTGCATTGCCCTTCGACTGTGGGTGGGGAAACCTGGCGGCGAAGGTTGGGCATTTTGCGTTTTCGTGTGTGGCGAACAGGTCTATGTCTGGTTGGCCCCATTTTTGGAACAATGGGAGTAGGACTTGTGGGTGTAATTCCCATTTGTGGATCTGTTGGGTTTGTCGACTCAACAAGTCGGCAATCTGATTGGGAACTCCTGGAAGGTGTTCTGCTAGCAGGTAGATATTCTGGGGAATTGCACATCTCAAAATGTTCTGTGCGATCTGGGACAGCTGGAGAGAATGTGCGCCCCCCTGTTTTTGTATATAATACATGGCTGTCATGTTGTCCGTCCGGATGAGGACAGTTTTGTTCTTGAGATGTAATTGGAGAGATTTCAATGCTAGGAACACTGCTAGTAGTTCCAGGTAATTTATATGGAGCACTTTCTGTTGAGTGGTCCATTTGCCCTGAGTGGTGTGTCCTAGGAGATGGGCTCCCCACCCTGTGAGAGATGCGTCGGTTGTCAGCACTATTTGTGGAAGAGGCTCTAAGAATGGCCGCCCTTTGGACAGGTTTATGGTGTTCCACCATTTTAGAGAGCGATGTGAGCGGCTGTCCACTAACATCAGATCCGTAAGTTGTCCGTGAGCCTGATTCCATTGGCGTGCTAGACATTCTTGCAAGGGACGCATTTGAAGTCTTGCATAAGGTACAATGAAGATGCATGACAACATCATGCCTATGAGTTGCATGAACACTCTTGCTGGGAGATAGTGTTGGGGTTGAAATTTTAAGATGAGAGCTTGTATATTGGCTATCCTGGCTGGGCTGGGATAAGCTATGGCCTTGGAGGTATTTATGGTGGCTCCCAGATATTGCTGTATTTGGGAGGGTTGTAGTTGAGATTTGGGATAGTTGATGGTGAATCCCAAGTTGTGTAAAATTTGAATAGTTTGGTGGGTGTGTAGAACGCATTCGTGGAGTGAATTGGCTTTTATGAGCCAATCGTCCAGATATGGGAAGACATGAATTTGTTGTCTTCTGAGATGCGCTGCCACTACTGCTAGGCATTTGGTGAATACTCTGGGCGCAGTTGTCACGCCGAATGGGAGGGCTGTGAACTGATAGTGTTGCCCGTCTACCATGAATCTTAGATACTTCCTGTGCGCAGGATGCATGGGAATGTGAAAATAGGCATCCTTGAGATCTAGTGTGGCAAGGAAGTCGATTTGCTGTAGTAGTGGGAGCACTTGTTGAAGAGTGATAATATGAAAATGATCTGAGTGTATGTACTGATTTAGAAGTCTGAGGTCGAGTATAGGCCTTAACGTTTCGTCTCTTTTGGGGATTAGGAAGTAAAGAGAGTATACCCCTGTGCCCTGATGTTGTAAGGGGACTGGCTCTATTGCGTGTTTGTGAAGCAATGAGAGAACCTCTTGTTTGAGTAGCGTAAGATGGTCTGGTGACATGGGACGCTGTTTGGGAGGTCTATGTGGGGGGGTATTTGTGAGTTCTAGGCAGTAACCATACTGGATAATTTGTCTTACCCACTTGTCTGTTGTAATGGAATTCCAGACAGGTAGGAACTGTTTGAGTCTTCCCCCGACTGGAGTGGGATGGTCTGGGGGGAGTGGAGGAAAGTCACTGTTTAGTGGCGGGGGAGGTACGAGTGTTGGTATTGCCTCGACCTCGTCCATTGGTGTTATTTCCTCTATATCCTCCTTTAAAATATCCTCTATTGGAGGATGTTTGCGTAGAGTTTTTGAAGGTGGAGGAGGTGTCTGCTCCAGTATTTTTGGATGCCCCTCTATAGAAGGAGCATCGAAAGAAGCCACGTGGTTGTGGAGACTGCAATGCTCCCATAGATTTAGCAGTCTCTGTGTCTTTTTTCATTTTTTCTAGTGCAATATCTACTGCTGGTCCAAACAATTGCTCTTGATTAAATGGTTGGCTGAGTATGATACTTTGTACCTCTGGCTTGAAGCCTGAAATACGTAGCCAGGCATGGCGTCTAAGAAGTACACTTGTATTTATTGCTCTAGAGGCAGTGTCAGCGGCGTCAAGATCACATTTAATTGAGGCGTTTGAGATGAGCTTTCCCTCTTGTATAAGGTCATTTGCCTGGGCCTTGTATTGGTCTGGTAAGTGTTGTAGAAGGTCTTCCAACTGATCATAGTGAGCTCTATCATAACGTGCTAATAGGGCTTGTGTATTGGCAATACGCCAATGGTTAGCTGCTTGTGCTGCTACCCTTTTGCCTGAGGCTTCTAATAGTTTGGATTCTTTGTCTGGGGGCGGTGTATCTCCTGTTGTTTGGGAGTTAGCCCGTTTCCTTGTGTTAGAAACGACCAAAGAATCCAGAGGGAGCTGTCCTTTAATGTAAGGAGGGTCTTCTGGGGCAGGTCTATATTTTTTCTCAATCTGAGGGTTAAGCACCCTGGCCCGTACGGGTCTTTAAAAACTTCAGTGGCGTGTTTGATGACCCCTTTAATCATGGGTAAAAGTTAAACTGACTTTTGGGACTGTTCAAAGGTGTCTAGGAGGAAGTCTTCCTCGGGTGCATCTGAGTGCATGGTGATGCCATGGTAAAGTGCTGCCCTGTGCACTAGTTGTCCGAACCCTAGGTGGTCATCTGGGGGTGAGGGTTTTGAGGGATATGTAGTAGGGTCAGGTATATCAGGCAGGGGGTAAGCCCAGTCGTCTAATGGTACTGCATCCGGATCTGTGAAAGGATCGTTAGGATCATTAAGATCATCCGGATCCACCCCTCCCCCTAGGTCATCATAATCATCCTGTTGAGGTGGTGTATGTGAAGGAGATGGTAGAGGTAGTGGTGGTGGAGGTGGGGAGGGTGGGGTAATAGGTGGTACAGGAGAGGAAGGAGGAATGGGTGAGGTGGCCGAGTCCTTCTTCTTTACAGGAGCTGGAGAAGGTGTTGTGTCCAGCTTCTTTTTAGGTCTCGGCTAGCGATGGCTGCGCTTGCGCAGTCTCGCTCGCGAGAGATAATGACTTGGGAGAAGAGGGGCTTGAACCCGCCCCTCTTCTCCCCTGTTCTCCATTGGCTGGCCTAGTAAATGCTGGCCAGCCATTGGAGAAGAGGTCCCGTCACTCCAATCATGCCCCGTCCTTTTCGGATCGGGGGGCGTGTTTTTTGCGAAAAGTCTCAGGGAGGAGACAACAGCAAAACACGCCCCCGAATCCGAAAAGGACGCTGCGTTTCTCCGAGGCATTTCTGCTGTGCCTCGGAGAAAGGCGGTGGTGTCTTCCGGTGCCTTCGTTCCTCTTTACTTGTTTTTCCACTGGCCTGTTTCGAATCCTCCGTTTTGTTTTATGTAAATGAATGCCACGTTACAGATTGCTAATTGTTTTAATATCTCCTTCGAGCCACAATCTATATTTTTGCATGTGTGCTTTCCCACATGAAAGATACTTACTTTGTTTGGCATTTACGTGATACTTTGTGTCAGCGAAAGAAGCAGCTGAGTTTCCTGACTACGCGTTTAAATAGAAGTTGTCACAACACATTCCCTTCCCCTTGAAAGCCAACTTTCAATTTTTGGGAAACTGGGCTAATATCATCGAGTTTGTCCCGGCTGAAGCTACAGAGAATCCCCAAATACCCTCAGATCCCTTCATGAAATGGGCTCGATCGAGTGCGTCATTTTGCTTGTAGGAGTTTTTCGAGGTTTGTTTTGCCCCAGCTGGCGTTGTTGTTGGTAAATAGGGAGCGCAGTGTGTTCTGGGAGGAGAGTGGCGAGCCTGTCAGCAGCCTGTCGTATCTTCAAAACGGGTCAGTGTGCACCCTGGGGTGGTGGGGTGCCTGCTGAGCGCAGGGGGCTGGGCGTCCTAGGCTCGCAGTAAGAGGCGCTGTCTCTGATAGCGAGGCAGCCAAACAGGCTGCAGGGACGGAATCCGCAGAGGTACCTTCTTCATAAGAAAGCGTTCCTGCTGCTGCTGCGATCTGGTTACTGTTCGGAATCCCTTCATTAGCATATCTGATTAAAACACCCAGTGCCCCATTTCTGCTCCCAGCGTGAGGCAAGGCAGAGGGATGAGTCCCGGGGTCCCCTTATCATTCCCACTCAGGCTTATCCCCAAACCACCCACAGGTGAAATTGTGATGCAAAGTACCTGGCTAAACACAGGCTGGGCTCTCCCGCCCCCTCTGTAAACACCACACTGTTTGCCCTATTATTGGATAAAACCTCCCAGAGGAGGATGCGCCGCTCTGAGATACACTGTTTATTTGGTTGTGGTTTTAAAACACGTAATCCCGCAGTAATTGCTTTTCAGAATCAAGAGGTAAATGGGTTTGCACTAAGAAACCTGCCCCGGGACAAGCAAATCTTTAAATTATTACTTTGGCTTCATTAAAATAATGGCCCGTATCCTCACAGATGAAGGGTCTTTTCCAGGCGACTCATCGCCGGGTTGACTTCTTGGATTAGGGCTGTTAATTGATTCCGCACCTGTGAGTTTCTTTCTTCTGGGCTCATTTTACATGGAGGTCTCACTGAATCCCGCGCTTTAACTGAATTCAATGGATTCTTTAATTTGAAAATGCATAAACGGCACTATCCAGCCATTTCATTCATTCAAAATCGGGATTTATTGCGATTATTTTTTGTGTCCCAAAAAATTGAACATCATAAAAATATCAGTGAATTCTTGAGTTAAAGGGACTGATGTAGGACATAAATGTAGTCATTGATTTAAATGACGTGTGTTACTCGCACAGTGTGTTCTTTATCCCTTTCCAAATATGTATGTTGTAATATTAACACATCTTTCTTATGTAAATATGCACAAAAATACACACACATATAGACATATATTTATCATATATGGTAGTGATGAGTTTAGAATGTTACCACTTACCACTGCGAAGATGTGTTGTTTTGTTAAAATCCATTTTGTTAATATTTCCCTGCAAGCTAAAAACAAGCATTTACAATGCAATGGTCTCGGCATTGGTAAAGTTAGAGCTATTGGCATTGCTCATGACATTATTTTTGTTTATGTTTTTGTTTTTAAAACATTTAAAGAAACGGCATTGTCATGAGCACTGCCAATAGCTCTAACTTTAACAATGCCGAGACCGTTGCATTGTAAATGCTCGTTCTTATATGGCACAGCAGTGACATGTTCTGTCTTTGGATTAATATAGATCCTTTTTTGTGTTGGATCTGGGCGGAAAAGTTCTTGGTCTTCAGGAACAGACTTTGGCGCCGATTTTTTCGGTTCCGATCTAGGTTTCGGGTGATCGGTCGAGTCTTTGGCCTTAGGAGGTGTAATATAGTCCTTAGCCGGTTGTTTTGGCGCCGATTATGTTTTCGGTGCCGATGAAGGTTTCGGTGCCGAAGTTGAATGTTTTAGCTTGGGAGCTTTCGGTGCCGGTTTGTCTACGGGCCTCGAAGGTTTCGGTGCCGAAGGTCCCAGAGCCGGTCTCGGTGCCGAGAGGTATTGTGCTTTCGGTGCCGAAGTTGCTGGGGGGACAATAATATGTGGTTTGCTCGGAGCCGAGCCACCGGAAGGCTTGTATTTCTTCGGAGCCGAGCCCAAAGGCGGGACTTCTGAAGGTTGTTTTCGGTCGCGACTGGGGCCAGCTGGCGAAGTCTTGACCAATGCCTTTTTTGGAGGGGTTGGGGTAAGGGCATCAGTACTCACGCGTTGCCCCGGAGTAATGTGGTCGTCTGAGTCGTCTGCTTCTGATATAATTTGAAGTTCCTCGGAATCTTCTTCTGGGACATCGGGACGCTCATCAAAGATGTCCTCCGGTTCCAGGGCTGGTCTGTGTGCCATGATGTGGCGTCGAGCTCTTCGATCTCGAATGGTTTTCTTCGAGCGGAATGCGGCGCAGGCTGGACAGCTGGACTCGTCGTGTTCCGGCGACAAGCACAGATTACAGACCTTGTGATGGTCACTGTGCGGGAACTTTGCTCCACATTGGGGGCATTTTTTAAACGGCGTCCTTTCCATGAGCCGTAGGCCTCACGGCGCGGATAGGTCCAATCGCCCGCGTCGACGTCCGGAACCGGTCCGATGAATTCGATGTCGAGTGAAGGTGTATCGATGAAGTTTAGAAGTTTGTATCGCTTCGAAAAGCTTGATTTTAAAAGTTTTCTACCAGAGTGGAAAAGTTACATCCGAACCCAGTGGCGGAAAAAAACAATCTGAGGATGGAGTGGATGCCCATGCGCACTGTAGTCCAAGGGAGGAGTCACCTATCTCGTGACCAAAGACTTCTTCCGAAGACAACAACAACCTGCAAGCATCCGAGCCCAACACCAGATGGCGATCTTATCCTAAGTGTGTGATCTGCAGCTCATATGCCTCGAACACATTGTTTAATACAGTCCATTTCCCTTTAACATTTATCCTCGAGAAAGGAGTCTTTCAGAGACAGGGTCGGGTAAAAGAGATGAGAAGGGAAGAAGAGGAGAATGGGAGAACAAGAAAAGATATGGAGAGAGTGGGTAAGAGTCAGAAGAAAGAGACAGAGGAAGTGAGGGCCAGAGAGGGGGGAGAGTAGAAGAGGAGTGGAAGAGAGAAGGAGAAAACAGAAAGAGACGAAAAGTGTGAGAGGAGGTAAGATCTGAAGAGGAGGAAGGGAGCTGATGAGATAGCTAAATAAATGGGAGAAGGAATAGGAGAGGTAAAGGCCATTGGGGAGAGGATGTGGTGTAACAGCCAGAGCTGACGACTTCAGAGCTGGGGAACCCTGTTCGAGTCTCGGTGTCGGCCTAACATCCTGTGCAAATCACTTAATCTACCCCTGTCTACCAAAAATTAATGTGTCCTTAACTGATGCTCATGAAAAGCGATCCAATATCTTTCGGTCGTATTTGCACTATAAGTGCTGGTGTTGATGATTATGTGCCGGTGCTTAGTACCGGGAAAAAAACAGCTCAAATTAAGCACTGACGCAAAGCCACTTTGTGTGGCTTCAAAAATATGGAGTAATACAATGAAGCACAAATCGCTGAGTTGAATTACTCTGCGCAAGGGAGGCTTTCTATGCGTGCTGAGGTGGGTGTTCCCACACGAATGCAATGTTTTTAGATGCATTTCCAGATTTATAAAACCTGGTAAATTTGGGAATACTACAAACAGATACACCTCCCCAGTTGAGGTTAAAGAAGGGGTAATATCTTTATTTCCAAACTTTTTTTTCCTTTTTCTATGTATGCTGTAGAATAGAAAGAGGAAAAAGCCTTTCAGAATTGTTTCTGAGCAGGAAGGTGCTTCCTGTTCGAAAACAATCCTCCCTAAAACACAGGCACCCTGCATTGGCAGTAGGCTGTCAAAACCGTGCCAGCACAGGGAGAAAGAAAAGGATATTGGATAAATACGGCAAATTCCTGCCCTTTTCTTGTTATGCAGGCCAGAGCAGCAAGGTAAATCTCGTAAATATGCCACGGAATGTTTAGGAATAAGTTTCTGGGTAGGCACTGCTACCCAGCCATAGATGCTTGTTCATGTATGCATTTGTTTTCTCCAAGAAAACCTTACACTTTGCAACTTAGCTGTTGCACAAAATAAGATTTCAGAGAGGCATCAGCAAATTTAAACCCAATATTGTATGTTTTCTATTACGTCAAAAGTAAGTAGAAGGTTTGAGGACATAAGGGGCAGAATCATAACCTTAACACATTGAATAGGAAGAACCAAGCTTTTAGTGTACATTCTCTTTCGACATAACTATTTTTAATCAGGTATCCATTTGTTTTGTTAAAAGTTATCTGATTGTTAAATTGTTCTACTTGTTTCCTAGTGATGTTTCTCCAAATGTACAAGATCATAACTACCAACTTCTGTAAAGATATTACCCATCCCTGGGGCATACTATCAAGAAACGGTGTTAAAATTATCGTCGCTTTAGCGGCAGAAAACTGCTGCTAAAGCGGCGATAATAGGCTTGATAATATGCCCTTTAGAATTCCAATAGACGGGGGGCGTGGCTTGGATGCCGCGCAAGATGGCCGGCTAGGTACGGAGCTCCGCCGCATCGATCACCTCACGGCGTATTTTTCCCGATGTAAACGGGACCGCTATTGAGCATCGTCGCCGGATTTGGCTGGCGGAACATTAACGGAATCAGCGGAGCAGCTTTTCACCGCTTGTGGAGCCGTTTTCGCCCCTCTCCGCGATGAATTCCCTGCCCCTCACGGAGCCGCCATTTTGAAGCTCTTCCGAACATCGGAGCCTCTGCTGACAGGAGCTGTCACTACACGACGTGCCACTGGACACCAACGAACTTTCAGACACCGACTTCACTTCAGGGGTGAGATTTATATATATTGTGCAAGACGCCTTTACTGCATTTTTTCTCTCCTCCTTCACATTAGAGGAAACGTCCAAATACGCAGTTTTACGGCGCTTCACACCTGACAACTGGATGTTTCCCGCCCTAACATGCTCACTGCTCTGAAATACTTTTTATCTTAAATTTCTTCCTCATGGCGCTATGACAACAACGTTCTCTGAGACTTTCTGCTCGTTTCTCCTGCGCTTCAGCTACTTCAGGATGCTCCTTCCTGTGCTTCCATTTTAGTCATCCTCCCCTTTTTTGTACTCGATATCTAGCACACTCTAATTCCCTGTCGCTTTTTCCACTGAGTTACGTCTGGGTGCTTCACCCTCTCTTAGGAGATATTTCTGGAACATTTCACATGCACCTTTAGTCGTCTCACAGGGAATTGAGACTATATTGTCGCACGTTCATTTCTTTCTATGGTCAACTTACGCAAACCTAAATTTGTCTTCACATCATCGGGGAGTACTTCAGGAGCATCTTCATCTGGTACAAATAGAGCCACTGCATCTGCGAAAATGACGACTCCAAAATCATCATTGGCTCATACTAACACCAATAAGTCTTCCCCACCCGCTCCGGCGGGCAAGCGCCTCAAGCAAAATTCTCCTACGCCAGAAGACAATCCTTCACATTCTTCTACTGACCAAATTCTAGAGGAATTGCGTGCGCTGCGCCCATTTATTGAAAAAATGAGTACAGATATGCAGCTTTTAAAGGATAAATGGGAAAATATGGATGCCCGTCTTTCTACTGTTGAACAGCACCTTCCTGAAGTTCAGTCCAACACACAACGTATAGACGCTTTAGAAAAAACGGTCCTCTCACTCCAAAAGCATACAGAGGATTTGGAAAATCGAAATAGGAGGAATAACCTCCGTATTTACAATCTGCCGGAAAATCTTGAGGGGGATAATCCAGTAACTTTCTTCACCACTTTCTTGTCGAAACTTCTGGACCTACCACCTTCCACCTCCATTAGTATACAAAGAGCCCATAGACTAGGTGCCAGAACGGGCTCCTCCTCAAAACCTCGTGGAGTCATCATTTTATTTCTGAAATACACAGATCTTTTATTGATTCTCTCAGCTGCGAGGAGTAAAAAACAATTGTCTTGGCAAGGTCAACGAGTATATCTATCTCAGGATGTCTCTAACGTCACTGCCTCCAGACGTAAAGAATTTCTGGCTATGCGTCCCTCTCTGCGCGCCTTGGGAGCAAGATATGGCTTGTTTCATCCTTGTACTCTCAGAGTCACCTATCGAGAAAAGACTTGGTCATTCCAGGAGCCTGGAGAATTAAGGAACTTTCTTCTTTTACACAGTGAAGAAGGGATGGACGCCTCCTCTTCTGCTTCGACCAGTGGCTGAAATTGGATTTTTATTGTTTAACTTGTTTGTCTTCCTAATGGCTTGTCTTTGACTTCATGTATTCTCCTTACTTCTCATCTCAGTTCTTACACTCTCTTTTCGTATCTCTTCTCTCCTTTATCTGTTTCTGGCATCTCCTATATATCCCTCTATTTTCTTTTTCTACTTTCTGGACTTTTGTTTTTACGTCTACATGTTATGTATGTTAACATTTTTTCCCTTTTTTCCTCCCCAGACGGATATGTATCGGTTACTCCTCTCAACACCTTGTCCCATTCCATGTTCCTTTTGTGCGGTCTCGATGTGGTTCTCCTCCTGATCCTGGTCCGTACGTCTTGTAAAGCATCACCACCTCCCCACCTTCCCTATGTGTATTTTTTCTCTTTCAGGTATGTTTAATACAGTCATCCTTCTGGATTTGTACTGTCTTCTATGCATTCTCTCTTTTCTTCCTTCTTCCTTCCCCACTGATCTCCTTTCCCTTTTCCCATCCCTCTCCTCCTCCCTTTTCCTTTTTCTTCTTCCTTTTCTACCTGTTCTTCCTTCTTCCTTTTTGAAGAGTTTTATGGTTAATACTTCTATACAGTTTGAATTATTACTACATGTACAGTATGCTTTTGCAATTCTTGATATAGATCAGTTTAGTAAGCTTTCACCTTCAAAGTTGTTTCATGGAATGTGAAAGGATTTAATCACCCTATCAAAAGGCAAAGAGTACTCTCCCACCTTTCCTCTTACAATCCAGATATCGTCCTTATCCAAGAAACTCACCTATCTGACATCGAATCTTTAAAGCTAAAGCGACTATGGGTTGGAACTGTTTTATTTTCTCCTGCTTCTCAAAAAAAGAATGGAGTAGCCATTTTGATTCATAAGCGACTCCAGTGTAAAGTAGCTCTAGAAGAAAAGGATGACGAGGGACGCTGGGTCTTAGCTAAACTACTAATTAACAATATCCCACTTACGATATTCAATGTTTACGGTCCCACATGTTTTGACTCCTCTTTTTGGCCCTCCATTACAGCAAAATGTATTCAACATAAAGATGATGCTTTTCTATTGGGTGGAGATTGTAACCAGATCATTGACCCATTTTTAGACCGAAGATCCTCTGTTCGTTTCTCCCCTCATAAACCACATAAACAATTCCTTGACACTATTACCCAAACTCATCTTGTAGACTCATGGAGACTCACTCACCCAGACGTTATGGATTTCTCCTTCTTCTCTCCTCCTCATGCTTCCTTCTCCCGCTTAGACTATATCTTTCTCTCTTCATCTCTTTCTCAACACCTTATTTCTTCTTCTATTGAACCGATTGTTATCTCTGACCATGCTCCTATTATTACTGTTTTTGACCTTCTTCCTCCTACTCCTAAATCTTCTCGCTGGCGCTTCAACCCTTCTCTTCTTACTGATCCTCTTTTTTCCTCCTCTTTTCGTGCTTTTGCTTCTGAATTTTTTCATCTTAACTCTACGCCTGATACCCTACCTCATATTCTTTGGGATTCCTTCAAGGCCACAGCCCGAGGTTTTATTATTGATTTTGTCTCTAAAAAGAAGAAAAAATTCCTTCAAAAACGTAAAGTCACCCTTGCTCATATTAAATCTCTGGAACATCAATTCTATACTTCCTCTGATAAGATTATGTCTCCTGAATTGCTTAAGGCTAAGATTGCCTTTAACAAACTTACCACAGACTCTGCCTCCTCTTTTCTTCTCCGGAGCAGCGCGCGATTTTATGGAGGTCGTAATAAATCAGGTAAACTGTTAGCTAACTATTTAAAATCTCGTAAAGAACGTACTAATATTGATTCTATTTATTCCCCCTCTAATGTACTTCTTCATACCAATGCAGAAATTTTGGAACAATTCCACTCTTTTTATGAGACTTTATATACTCCGGAAAACCCTCCCACCCCAGAGCTTATTCAATCCTACTTTGACAACATACCTCAACCAGATACTTCCCACCTTAATATTTCGGCCGTTGATTCTGATCTTACGATTTCGGAACTGTCCTCTGCTCTATCCTCCCTCACTAAGGGGAAAACCCCAGGACCTGACGGCTTCCCAGTTGAATTTTACCTACATTTCTCAGACCTTCTTTTACCCCACCTTCTATCTCTATTTCAGTCTTTTTGTTCTACTGGATCAACCCAAGGCTCTTTTCAGGACGCTACCATATGCCTTATCCCTAAAGATGGTAGAGACCCTAAGTTCTGTAAAAATTATCGACCTATATCTCTAGTTAATGCTGACTATAAAATTTTTGCGAAACTATTAGCTCTTCGCCTTGACCCGCTCCTACCACATCTTATAGGGAAAGAACAATGCGGCTTTGTTAAAGGCCGCTTGACCTCGGATAATTCTAGACTCTTCCTTAATGTTTTAAGTAAAGCCCCTTCACTATCGATTCCCCTTGCAGCCATTTCAGTAGATGCTGAGAAAGCCTTTGACCGGGTCGACTGGTCTTTTCTTCTGGCCTCCTTAAAATGGCACGGCTTTAACCCCAAATTCATATCTTATATTTCTTTGATATATTCTATGCCCAAAGCATCTGTTCTCGTTAATGGTCAACTCACTTCCCCATTCACACTCCAACGTGGTGTTCGTCAGGGCTGTCCCTTATCACCTCTTTTATTTATTTTAGCGCTTGAGCCTTTCCTTACCTCCATACGCAATAATCCATCCATCTCTGGCTTCCCGTACGGTAAACGTCATCTTAAATTGTCTGCATATGCTGACGATATTCTTTTATTTATTTCTGACCCGCCTACCTCAGTCCCCGCATTATTAGACGAATTTCAGAAATTCTCCTTGGTCTCCGGTTACAAAATAAACTCGGACAAAACAGAGATTCTTCCTTTAACCAAACTTTGTCTCCCCCACTTTTTCACGGCTACTGGCTTTGCTTGGAATTCTACAAAAATTAAATATCTCGGTGTTCTTTTTTCTAGCTCTATATCCTCCTCCATTCAACTCAACATGAATGCAGTCATATCTAGGATAGACTCATTACTCACCTCTTGGAATCCACTATTTCTTTCCTGGTGGGGCCGTCTTGACTCCATCAGAATGATGATTGCCCCTATTTTGATTTACTTATTATCCATGCTCCCACTTCGTATTCCAAACTCCTATTTCCGTCGCATTGATTCTACGTTGTCCAAATTTCTTTGGAAGCAGAAAAAAGCCCGCATATCGCTTTTCAACTTACGTAAATCTAAACTTAATGGTGGTACCAATTTTCCAGACTTTCGCCTCTATCATAAGTCCTTTTCCCTTCGACAGGCTTCCCGCTGGTTATCTCAGGAACCCTCCCCTTTTTCTCCCCTCTGGCTTTCTGTTGAACAGGAACTACTGCTTCCGTACTCTTTCCAAGAAGTAATTCGTTTTACCTCTAAAGCCCCATGCCTTAATCCCCTTTTATTCAAGCATACTTCTTCTCTTCTGCGCCCTTTAGTTTCACCTTCCTCAGTAACGCAGGAATCCTTCCTACTATTGCCTATATGGTACAATTCACTTCTATTAATTAACAACCGACCTATTGCATGGCCCTCATGGAGAGCGAAAGGTATCATTTGGATACGTCATCTTTTTGATGGGTCATCCCCTTGCTCATTTCCTGTATTTCGGTCTCAATTCCATTGCCCTCCTTCTTTTGCAAAGAAATTCCCTATCCTTATGGAAACCATTCTAGATCGTTATTACTCTCTCTCCTCTGAAGATCTACCTGCCTCATCTTCCTCTCTACTCACTGTCCTTTCTACAACTCCTAAAGCTTCCATCATTTACCGGTACTTTTCAGCCCCCAATCCAGATCGTCTCAAATCAAAATTAGAATTGTCCTGGGAGACAGACTTACATTCTTCATGGCCGACTTCTCTCTGGGACAAAATATGGGCTCGATCCTTGAAGATTTCCCGTACTGCCTCTCTCACTCAATCCCTATTTTTCTTTTACCACAGACTATACCTTTCTCCTCTTTCTATCTCTCGCTTTCAACCTGATGCTGTATCTAATTGTTGGACCTGTAATGCCCCTTCTGCGGATCTTTTCCACCTCTTCTTCTTCTGTCCTTCAACTCGTATTTTCTGGTCTCAGCTATTCTCTCGCCTTTCTCGCATTTTCAACCTCTCTTTTCAATTTTCTCCTTCTTTAGTATTTCTTGGTAGCCTTTCAGAGGATTTAGACCTCCCCTCACATTCTCGCGGTCTTTTTGACCTTATGCTAGCTCTGGCTTTACAGCATGTTGTCTCTAATTGGAAATCTCTGAACAAATTGTCTCTCAATTGTTGGTGGAATCTTGTATGTCACTCACACAGACTTGATGTTGCCTTTGCTTCCTCCTGTAAACCCTCCCGAAATGTTGAATTTTACTGGCTACCTCTTACTCTATACCTTGATCAATCCGCCAAAAAGAGTTACTCTCCACTATCTTCAGATAATTTCAAGCCCCCCTGAACACATGTACTCTTGCCTGCAGTTTTTCATGATATTTTTCAGTCTCAATATGGTAATTATTTAGCTTTATATTGACCTTCTTCATACTTCTTTTTCATTCATGCAATTACTCATATGATGGTTTTTTACTGTACTTTTTGATTGCCATTTACTGTATTTCCTATTATTGCTTACCCATCTTCTACGATAAATACCATGTTTTTGTTTTCTTCTCCCCTCCCTTCCCCCCCCTCCTTCCCTCCCCATAACTTAAAATGCTTTGTTTTTCATTGTGATATTGGCTGCTTCTATTTTCTTTGTCCCATCTTATACCTTTTTTCTCATATTTGCCGATGTCACCTTATTGTAATACTTATTTTTCTCTAATAAAGCTTTCAAACAAAAAAAAAAAAAGAATTCCAATAGACGCCCATGTTCTGGTGTCAACATGGGCTTCTATTGGAATTCTCAAGGGCATATTATCAAGCCCATTATCGCCGCTTTAGCGACAGTTTTCTGCCGCTAAAGCGGCGATAATTTTAAGGCCGTGCTTGATAACATGCCCCCAAATTATGTGTATTTTATTCTCTGTTTTGTTTTATCTGCTACGTAAAGCCCTGTAACCTGCATTGGTCAAGTTTTCTGTCTATTTATAAGTCAAACCAAGCGTATTAAATTACACACATTACTCTATGTTCACAGAGATTACCGTTCAGAATTATGCTCTTTTTCATCTCTAGGTTACATGATGTACTCAGCACTCAAGAAAATACACAGGTTAAGTTTCTACGGTAACACAAACATTGGCAAAGACAATAGGGCATGCCTTTTCGCCCTATTGACTTTAGCAATGCTTTTTGCCGATACTGTTCAGCATCAAGAAAAAAACTGAGAAAAGGAGAGTAATGATGTATACACACGCATACAGGTCAAGATGCTATGGTAGCCCAGCATTATGATGTATGCATGTGCATGCATCATCACACGTGCATGTGCCCAAGGCATGATAACGTTGTAAATTTATTATTTATTTTTTAAATTTCTGGCAGTAAGTAAAAAAAATAATTTTAATATTCGCAAAGCACTTTAATTACAAAGACGCCTGGTAGCAAAGGGTGTTTCTGGGCCTTAGAATATTTATTAGGCCGAGCGTGAGCGTACGACCTCTTGTATACTTTAGCAAACATATATCCCTGTGGGCCAAATGCCATTCCTTGCTTCTCATTTGTTTGTTTCAATGGCCTTTAAAAATCCCTGCTTACTAGTGACCAGTTGTTAGATCTGGGGATCTCTAGTTGGCAGGGTAGGTACCACTGTCCAAGTAGGGACCCTTGCTTTTAGTCAGGGAAAGGGGGATACACTGTTAAGATAACCCCTGCTAAACCTCTATGTAGCTTGGCCTGAGCAGTCTAGGGTATCAAAGGCAATGTGTAAAGTATTTGTACCAACACTCACAGTAACACAGTGAAAACACCACAGATTTACTCCACACCAGTTTTAGAAAATTAAGGTATCTTTACTAAAAACTTCACAAGACCAAATACTACAGAAAAACCAACATACAATTAAAAAGGTTACTTTAAAGATAGTTCAAGAGTTTGTAGAAAGTACTCCAGGATGTAAAAATCAGTGTCCTGCACAATGCGACACTCAATGCACAAAATGCGACACTCTCGTGCCCAACAGTACCTGTAGTTGCGCTAGGGTCCCCAAAAGCTACAACAATGAAGATGGCAAAGGCGATGCGATACTCCTGAGACCTTGGGGAGGCTTTGCAGCAGCCCTGCTTCACGCAGCAGAGGTGGATGCGCCTCCTCCGATCTGTAGGGGGAGGATGCGATGACTTTGGCTTTCGTTGCGTAGGTTTCTTAGGGGGAAGCTTCACGCACAGGTACGGTGCGAGACTCTTCGATGTGGCGCGATGCGTGGCGCAGCGTTGACTTCCGGCGCCGCAACTCTCGATGCGTCACGGAACGGGACTCTGCGTCGACGCACACGGTGACTAGATACTTTCACGCACCGGCAATGGTGCGGCTCGCTAACTGGTTCTGCGACGACCCTCGCAGCGTCAGAAATCTTCACGCACCGGGACGATGCTCGACGCATCCGGCGATGCGGGGACTCTGGGTGCTGCGATGACGCCGCAATTAAATTCTTCTCGCACTCTCGATCTTGCGACTCGCAACCGGATGATGCGACCCTCAAACGGATGATGCGATGGGTACCAGTTACTCTTGTTAACGCTTTCTGCTTTCCAGCTCCCAAACACAGCAAAACGACCTCCTGAGGCCCCAAGACTAGACAAGCACTTCAAGGCAGGTCAGAACTCCTTCAGCAGAGTTCCAGGGGAGCTGGGGGTGAAGTCCTTTTGTAACTGGGACTTCTTAACAGGGAGCCAGCTCTCTTTAGGCCCTTGGAGATCAGAATCAAAAGAAGGGGACACAGCAAAGTCCTTCCCCTCTCCTTGGCAGCAAAGCAAAACAGCAAGCAGGCAGTCTTCTCCTCTTCAGTTCCTTCCAGCTTTCTCCTTGGCAGAGGTTTCTTCTTAGTTCCACAGTGATCTAAAGTTTAGGTGTCTGGGGTCCTCTTCTTATACCCCTCCAAGTCTTTGTCTCTCTTTGTTTCAGTGGGGGGATTCCCCTGCTCAAACTGGTTCCTGTGTGTGCTCTGCCCTGGAGCACCTGGTTCCTTTCAGAGTGAGGGGCAGGGTCGTTAGACGCTCAGCAGGAGGTGGAGCCTTCTTTGTGCTGGCAGAGGCAGAGTCCTCAGCCTGGCCAGCAGGGGGTGGAGCCGTCATTGTGCTGGCAGAGGCAGCCCTATTCAAACCCAGGGGCTACTCCTCCCACCCATCTAGAGCAGATCTCCCTATTCACCCTGCTGCTGACTCTTCCAGACTCCTGGAGCCACCTAGCCCATCACATGACACCAGTCAGCCAATCAGCACACAGGCACACAGTAAGGTTAAACAGGAGAATAGCTACTTTCTAAAAAGTGCTATTCTCACACAGTGAATTTAAAAACCATCTTGCTAAAAAGATGTGTAATTAAATTCTGAACACAAAGATACCAAACTTGGATTTTCTATCTTGCCCTTATGGGAAGATAGGCATGTAAACAGCCTCCCCCTTTCTGTCCTATGGGCAAGATAGCCTCTCAGCAGTGAAAAACGAAAATGGCTGTAATTCACTACCAGGGCATGTTACACACCTCAGTACATGCCCTACCTTTCAGACACACTGCACCCAGCCCAGGGGGGTACCTAGGGCCACCATAGGGATGCCTTACATGTACAGAAAGGGAAGGATAAGGCCTGGTCAGTGGGTGCACTGGCCAGGTCGACATGGCAGTCCTGGACTGCACATAGGCACTGCAAGCAGGCCTAAGACATCATTTTAGCGCTACTCCTGTGGGTGGCACAATCAGTGCTGCAGCCCACTAGTAGCATTTGTACTACCAGCCCTGGCACTCTCAGTGCACTTTACTGGGGCCTTATAGGTAGAACAAATATGCCAAACATGTATAGCCAATTATATCACAATTTCCCTAGGGAGCACTTGCACCTTGACACTGATCAGCAGTGGCAAAGTGCCCAAAGCATCTATACCAGTAAAAACGACATCCAGCATAGCATCAAAAATACGGGAGGTAGAGGCAAAAAGTCAGGGGTAACCACGCCAAAAGATGCCAGGTCTAACACCAGTCCTGCCTCTTTGTCCCTCCTTTTTCCTCTAAAGAACAGGGACTTAGTACAATATCATTACGTTTTGTTCTGCTGATCTCCTTGTGTTACACTGTGGCTGCTCAGACCCGTCGCTGCTTACATTTTATTGCAGCCTTAACCCTCTCAGTACCTTCCATGTGGCTGGCATTCTTTTGTATTCTTCCAGATGACAGCTCCCAGGCTGGCTTGGAATGCAAGCAATAGCGCCAGTTATGTTACAGACAGACACATTCATTTTGGATAGGCACGGGGAGATTGTTATTTTCCCAAAATTACCGATGCTGAGCCCACGCCGAGGGTCGTTTTTCTTGTTCATTTGTCTGGGCTCCTGTTTTAAGCTTCTGGTGTTATGTTATGTTATGTTAAATGGTTCTTATAGAGCGCTTATCACCACTGGTCTCTAAGCGCTAAACAGACAGCCACCAACATCGTACCGCCTCCCCAACCATATGCCAACTCCAATTAGCCTGAAGGTGTTACTGTGCCAAACAAAAATGTCTTCAGTTTTTTCCTGAAGGAGAGAAGGTTAAATTCCTCCTTCAGGCTAGAGGGAAGGTCATTCCAGAGTTGAGGAATGAGCACTGAGAGAGCACTACCGCCTTTAGTTTTTAATTTGAATCTGGGTTGAACCAGATTTGGGACAGCCCCAGAACGTAGGGGCCTAGCGGGAACATACTTCCTCAGGCGCTGTTTAACATATTCCGGGGCATTGCCAAAGAGTGCTTTATGGGCCATGCAGAGGCCTTTAAAATGGACCCTGAGCTTCACAGGAAGCCAATGCAGTTTACGAAGGAGGGTGGATGCGTGTGCACTTCTGGGAAGAGAAAAAACCAGTCTGGCAGCGTCGTTTTGCACGACTTGCAGTTTCCTCATCAGCTTCTGTGACAGGCCCAGGTACAGAGCGTTACCATAGTCTAGCCTCGAGATGACCGTTGCTGAGACAATAGTCTGCAGCGTGGAGGCAGAGAGAATGGCAGTAAGTTTACGCAATTGCTGCATCACGGCAGTACAGGAACCTACCACAGCCGACACCTGGGGGGCCATAGTGAGAGCTGCATCGATCTTTAAGCCAAGACTCTTCACTACCGACCCCGGGCTGGGGGTTTTGCCAAGTTCAGGGGGCCAGTACAGATCATCCCAGGGATTGACTGTGTTGGTCACCACCAAAACCTCCGTTTTATCTGCATTAACTTTAAGGAAGTTGTTAGTCATCCAGTTGACCGTGAATCTCAAAAGATCTCTGACTGACTCCTGGGCCTCCGGAGTATCGCCCAGCTGGACCAGTAGCTGCGTGTCGTCTGCGTAGTTAAAGACCTCGCAGTTCTTACACGTGAGTTCCTCAATCAGGGGTTGCAGATAGATATTAAACAGAAGGGGGGAGAGTGCAGATCCTTGAGGCACCCCCCAGGTTACATCCCTACTCCCTGATAGCTGGTCCCCCATCTGGACCCTCTGAGTACGACCCGACAGGAAGGACTCCAACCACTTGTATGCCTGGCCAGCAATCCCCAGCTTCGCGATACGGCTCAGCAAGATGGAATGGCTGACCGTATCGAAAGCTGCCGAGAGATCTAGCAGAATCAGAGCGCAAGGTTGTTTATTATCAGCTCTTACTCTTAGCTCATCGGTGACCGTGGCCATCACCAGTTCCGTACTATGTTGAGGTCGGAACCCTGCCTGCCTGGCATGAAGGAGATGGTGTTCCTCAAGGTAGTTTGCCTTTTCTAACGCGTTCGGCCGACAGCTGCTTTTTCTCCTGTCCCCCAAACACCCTTCTCCCACTGTTCACTGTGACTGAACTCGCTCTCCTGTCCGAGCCTCTCACCTCACAACCCCTTCTCCATTCTCACCCACTTCCCTTGTGCTGAATCTTCAGCGCTGCTCGTTCACTGGTAATAGCAGGGGCACTATATGAAGCCAGAGCTGCAACTGAGACCGACCCTACCCTCCCTCTGTGCCTACCATAAAGCACAGCCCAACCTGCACGAGGGCCTCTGGGGAGGGAGGTGAAGCCTGCTACATGGAGGGAGGTGAAGCCTGCTATAGCACTGCGCGCAGAGAGCTCTTTTTACTAAGGACTTTCTAACAGGCTTTTTTTTATGACACTCGTGAAACTGACAGCAATGTACCTAATAACTGAAAACACATTGGAGATGTTGTTGTTTTGTTTCTTGGGCCTGTTAGCTTCTTACTCTTAGTTTTAATGACAAGGTGGGGAGGGGGTAATCTGTGGTTTGTCCCAGTTTGGCCTTCCGAGGTTAGTGTTGAGTAAATTCTGAAACAGAGGGTGTGCTGCATTACTATTAAAGTAAGGGATGTCACTAGATATTTGGTGAATCTTAAGCGCTTAAGAGCAGATCGTTCGTTCTTTACATGATGCATAATACTGCTTCCCCCACTACATTTACATCGCTCACAAGCATGTCTGGTATTAGCTGTGTTTTATATATCTATGTGTACGTAAAAAATATGTACATTTTAGGGGGAGCGCATATTTTCTGATATGCTAAAAACGTCAATTATTAAAGCACTTTAGTTGTTGCACGTTTTTACTTTTACAGCACACTTTGCAAGTGACAAGCATTCAGCTCACTGAGCCACATTTCTTTCTATGTTTAGATGGCTGGAACTTGGGTGGAACACTCTCGTCATTATTCATTTGTCCAGGATACGTTACTATACGTTACCATAGGCTGTACATTTCCCTTACTGCAGGCATTAAACCTAGACTTCTGCTGATGTATTTTAATCAAACAATGTTTTCCTAGTTAAACGCATAACTATTTCATTTGTACTATTTACATGGGCATTATCTGTAGTTATCAATGCTGCAGGCATTTAAATTGTACTTTAGCTGATACATTTCAGGAATAATTATCCTAGTAGGACGCACACCAACATTTCTTTGTTTCTCCTAACTTTCTAACGCTTATTCACGTTTTTAGTTACATTTTAATGGCTGCACGTATTAAATTGTGGCGGCAAATGGTATAATTTTCTCTGTGACCAACCTTTACTTCTTTAATTGCTTTATATAAGTATGCATTCATATATTTGGAGCGTGCTTCCAACTGCATGATTATCCCTATCACCGTTATTTATTTAATCTCCTCATATAAGTATTACTCTTCATTTTTTGCCAGCACGCACAACAAAATGTGCCTTTAACTATTTTTTTTCAATTTGAAAATTTAAACATACATTTGAGGACATTTCCCTGCCTCCATATAACTAACACATGCTGAATTGTTCTCATGGCACGCACCGCAACATTGTTAGTATTTTGTTGTGTGCTTTTTTATGCACTTTTGTGGGCTGCACGCATTAAAACTGTTTTTTTAAACATGTGTTGCAACCATTGTTTAAGCATGCTTTAAATAACTTTTTACAATTACCATATTTACACCCGCATTTTCTAACAATTCTCTGTCTGCACAAATTGAAAGGGTGCACAATTCTTCTCCTATCATCGCGTACAGACTTTTGTTATTTATGTAGGCATTTTCTAATATTACCCTACCTGTTTATATTTAATATTTGCTGAATTATTCTGTTGGTAGCACGCACAGCAAAATTATGTTTATTTTATTGTTCAGTTTGTAAGTGGTAAGTATTCAGCTCACTGAGCCATCTTTCTTTCCTTCCTTTAGATGGGTAGAACTTGCTCTCCACTCTTGTAACAACAAGGTGCCCAAAACCTCTTAAAGCACCTTTAACCTGCAAAAATATAAGGAAGGCAAAGTGCACACGGCAATTAACAGGGTTAGGTACTCAAAACTACCACTACTGTCCATGCTGAACTAAGTTCCATTGCATTGAGATAGTGTTTATGTAGTGCTTACTACTTCTATCGCGGCATTAAAGCACGTAAGTTATTGCATGTTTCTAATTTTATACCGCACTTTGTATGTGGCAAGTATTCAGCTCACTGAGCAACCTTTCTTTCCTGCATTTAGATGGGCAGAACTCTCTCTCCACTCTTACAACAAGGGGCCCAAACCTATTTAAGCACATTTCAACCTGCAAAAATATAAGGAAGGCAAAGTGCACACACCAAATAACATGGGTAGGTACTGAAAACTATCACTACTACCCATGCTGAAATAGGTTCTATTGCATTGAGATTGCATTTAGATAGTGCGTGCTACTCCTAGCAAGGCATTAAAGCACTTAAGTTATTGCATGTTTTTAATTTTACACCGCACCTTGTAAGTGGCATTTACTCAGCTCACTGAGCCATCTTTCTTTTCCATTTGTAAAAAATTCACATTTACATTTTTTTTTTTGATAATCAATTTTATTAGTATTTGTAGAAACAAAACATAGGAAAACAGCAGAAAGGGTGCACGATACATTAATGTCCATCATCAACAGACAGCAGGAGGCCCGACCTAAGTATATGACCATTAAATCAGTCCTCTCGTACAAAGAAAAAGAGCAACAATACAAGTGGGAAACCAATATAAAGCTCACCCAGCAAGTTCAACCATTTGCCCCATACCATCTCACACTTTTCAGGGCAGCCTCGGGCTTCAAAGAGGGGTTCCTCTTGGGCCGTGTACCAGTCCACCCCTTGGTGCCATTTACGTACAGTGGAGGGTTAGCCTGTGACCAGGCCGCTGCGATATCTCATTTGACTACTGCCACTGCCGTACATAAGAAACGCTTGTTGGCTCGAGAACCATCCAAGCCATCAAATACCCCTAGGTGGAGGGGAAAGGGATCGTATGGGACCTGCCACCCCAGAGTGTACGTGAGTTCAGATTCTATACCTGCCCGGAAGGAGGTGAGACCAGGTCATTGCCAGACCATGTGGTAGAAATCGGCCTGAGCCTGACGACAACATGTGCAATCCGATGAGGGGCGCAGGCCCGCCCTGTGTAGGCGTGCAGGGGTAAGATATGCCGCGTGGAGGTAGTAAAGCTGAATGAGGCGTAGTTTAGAGGAGGACGTCAGCTTTTTGGGTGCCATCAGGGTGTCTCACCAATCTGCCTCCTCCAGGGGACCCACCCACCCCTCCCAGCAGGTTTGCAGCGTGTCTAAGGTGGTAGGGCCATTGTTCACAAGGGAGCGATATATCCACGACACTCCCCCTTTACCCAGGTTGCCCATCATGACTTGGGCTTCCAACGTACTGAATTCAGGGAGCGAGGAGCCTGGTGAAACATGTGTATTAAGGGCGTTACGAAGTTGCAGATATTTATAAAATTGAGAAAGGAGTAGCGCTGCTGTAGGTCAGAGAAGTCCCGAATGTGATCCCCCACCCAGATGTCCCCAAGGAGTGTAATCCTGATCCGATCCCGCTGCTGGAACCCTCGGAGGGCCGATACGTCACGCAGCCACGTACCATGCCATAGAGGCGTGTGTTGAGTGATTTTCTTGTCCCATTGCGTGTATCACAGAGCAGAGCGCCAGGCCGTTAGGACCATTCTCGTGACAGGTAGGATGTTCTGCGGAATAGGGGTCCCGTACAGGTAAGCTATAAGCATGGGAAATCCATAGTTCTGAGTTTGGTCCAGTAGGCCGGATCGGACCAGCCACCAGCGAACCAGTCGTGGATGACAATGATTCGGGTACCCAGGTAGAAGAGGTAAAGGTTGGTCACCCCCATACCGCCATCAAAGGGAGGTATTCGACAGCAGGCCAAGGCCATACGTGGTCTCCCATTTCCCCACAGAAAATTAGTAAGTACTCCGTCAAACTCACGGAACCAGCTCCCCGGGAGATGAAAAGTGATGGTTTGAGGGATGTATAAGAAATGGGGGAGGATCATCATTTTAAAAGGTGCTCCTCTGCCCAGTGGGTTATGCGGGAGGGACTGCCAATGCTTAAGGTCAGATTTGGCTTTCGTGACCAGGGGTGTGAGGTTGAGAGCCCAGTCCATTTCAGGAAGCAAGGTTATCCAGATCCCCAGATATTTAAACGATTGCCTCCGCAGGGGGATAGTAGACTGCCAATCAAAGCAGGGTCTCGAGGGGTGGAGGGAAACCAAGGTGGACTTCGCCGGGTTGAGGCGCAGACCCGAGACATTCTCAAAAGTCCGAACCAACTCCAAACAGCATGGGCCGGAGGTCTCCATGTCGGCCAGGAAAAGCAGAACATCGTCCGCATAGCGGGCAACTTTGTCAATCTGACCGGGGTCCCAGGACCATCCTCGGATTTGGGGATCATTGCGTATGAGGCATGTCAACGCCTCCATCGCCAGAGCAAATATGAGCGGCGAAAGGGGGCATCCCTGGCCGGTGCCTCTGCAGATGGGGAATGTGTCTCAGAAGACGCTGTTGGTCAGGACTCTTGCCTTAGGACCCGAGAACAAGACTCGGATGAGACACCGAAAGTGAGGGCCGAAGCCCATCATGGTGAGAACGTCTCCCAGGTTGCCCCAGTCTACCGTATCAAAGGCCTTCTCAAAGTCTATTAGCAACAGGGCCAAGTATGGGGTAAGCAGGTGGCGATGGGCTAGGGCGAGATGGTGGCGTTGTATACAATGCCGGATGCAGCGAGCGGGCATAAAGCCACACTGATCCGGGTGGATCAATTCATGCAGCAAGGGGCGAAGATGCTGCGCACACGCAGTAGCGAACATTTTTATTTCAGTGTTGATGAGAGAGATCGGGCGGTAGTCCGCACAAGAAAGGGAGGGCGGTTGAGTTTTTGGAATGACAACGATGGTGGTAACATCAGTCTCTGGGGAGAAAGAGCCTGTCTCTACCACATGTTGAAAGAGGTCGAGCAGGTGAGGCACCAATATGTTGTGGTATGTCACATAATATTCTTGTGGGAAACCATCAGCCCCTGGCGTCTTCCAAGGGTTAAGGAGGGAGATAGCACCTTGGATCTCCTCCGGAGTAAAGGGAAGATCAAGGTCCGTTGAGTTGGTCTGGGGTAAGCAAGGGAGATGGGTCCTGGTTCTATCCAGTCGGTCAGCTAGAGAGGCCCCTGGGGGCCGGGCTGAATAGAGCTGAGAATAGTAACCCGCGATGGCCTGGGTGATAGCAAAGTACAGTGATGGGTACCAGCAGCGTCTCGGATTTCAGGAATAATTCTATTGGCCCTGGGGTAGGAGACAAGATTGTGAAGCAGTTTACCATTTTTGTTGCCCCAGAGGAGCACCAGAGCATCTTAGCCGAGTCCAGGGAGATCTGGCGTATCTCTTCATAAGGCATCACAAGTTGTCTAGCTGAGTGGGCGTTGTCTGTGTCTCCCGAGGTCGTCTCCATCCACGTGGCCTGCACCTCGAGCTGAGTCAAGTGGGCGGTTTGTTTCGCCCGTTTCGCGTGGACCAGGCCTCTGGCCAGTCCCCGTAGGGTGGTCTTACCGGCTTCCAACAGTGTGCCTGCGGAGGAAACTGAGCCTTTATTGGCCAGAAAATAGTGTTTCAACTCCTCCGCGAGCGCGTCCCTAAGGTCCGCGAATTGCAAAAAACACGCATTGAACCGCCAGACCGAACGTAGACCCCCGGCAGTGTGTCCCAGGTGGAAAAAAATAGCGGAGTGGTCTGAGGTTCCCCGTGGAAGAATAGAAACACCACAGACCAACTGGCAGTCGGTGGCGGGAAGGAGGAGCAGGTCAATACGGGAGCGGGAGTGGGTATAGTGGGCTGCTGAGGTGTGAGTGTACTGTTTCAAGTGGGGGGTGCCAGATCCTCCACGTGTCACACAGACCAAGGGCAGACGACCAATCTGATAGTCGTTTCGAACAGGTGAGGCGTGATGAGGAGGGATCTCCCATGGCGTCAAGGGTCGGCTGCATTACCGCGTTGAAGTCCCCCCAATTATGGTATGGGCTTGGGGCAGGGCGGAGAATACCTCCGTAAGGTGGTGGAGAGTGGAGGGGAGCTTGGCTGGAGGAATATATATTGAAAGGAGGTTAAAGATCTGTCCCTCGAGCCTACCGGAGAGGGCCACGTAACGGCCTAGTATGTCAGTTGTCACGTGTATCGGGGTGAAGGGGAGCCCTCACCGAGTCAGTAAAGCCACCCCCGGGAACCCCATGTGAAACCCAAGTGCCTGACCCTGTTAAATCCATAACGGGCCAGGCAAGAGCATTGGGTTCCCAGGAGGTGTGTCTCCTGGAGGAGGAGCACGTCAGGAGACTAGCGTTGGGCGCTCCTGAGGACGTCAGTGTGGCAGTGCATTTAATGTGGTCTAGTAACCCATTGACGTTCTACGACAAGATGTGGAGGGGCCTACCGTGTACAGGCATCTAGAAAGCGGCTGGCATGGTGAGAGAAGAGCTGGGGGGGTCAAGGCCCCGGGCAAGATGGTACATCGCGGTCATGACAGAAAGATGGGGCTGGCGCAGGATGGTGTGTCCCCTGTCGTTGGAGCATGTATGTATGTGCAATAGGCTGTCATAAAAACAAAAAGGCATCAGTTTGAACAAAGCTGTGAACTGTGACTCAAACGGAGTCAGAACAAACAGAAGACGGAGGGCAGCAACCCCCCCATCCTCAACCCCCTCCCAACACACCCACCCTATACTTCCAAACCTGAAGCATCTGTCGCCCAATTCAAGAACAAGAAGCTACACTAAAACGGTTAGCCGGGAAAGTCGTGGCACCTGGAAGTCGGTCCACACGTTTACGAAGCATTACTGCCTGGATTCTGATGCTAGGGCAGATGCGCAGGTTGGACAGGCTTCGCTGAGGAATTTGTTTGCACAGTGATTTGTTGGTGTTTGGGCTTACTCCACCGCTGCTTGTTGGTTGGGATGGGCTTGCCATTCTATTCATAGATTATGACTATACACAGAGATCCCCTACTACAGAAGGAGTAGTTTCTTACCTGTAACTCCAGTTCTGTAGTAGGGGTATCTCTGTTATAGTCATAATCTATGAATAATCCCCGCCCATGTGCGGGGACCCCGGAGCAATCAAAAATATCTCTTAAGCTGTCCCGCATTTGCAAACTGCAAAGACACTTAAGAGACAGACAAAATAATACAGCCTAATCACAACAAGGCTGCACTGGCCAGCACTTCCTCTGAAGTGAACACAAACAGCCAAATAAAGTTTAAATGTCATTTTTATTCACATCTGACATCCTCCTTTATCATCACACACTCCCTTCACCAAAATCCCTTTAAACAATAGAGAGGAAGGGGTGGACAGACAAGCCCTATAGGCTGTCATTATGTGTCTGCTAAAGGGATACCGTGCCTTTAAGAAACTCTCCAGAGACCCCCGGTATCCCAGGATGCACAGCCAACACAAGTTACTTTCAGTTCTTTTTGAAGGTGTATAACAACAGGCCTGATACTATCAATTTACTCCACCGGGGGGGAAACACCCATTACAACGACGGTGTTTTCACGCGCTGCCATCGCAACGCGACTTTCACATCGCAGGAGGCTTTACATCGCATGCTTATAGAACGCATGCTACTAATGCGCATTGACAATAACATCGCTAGCCATGACAACGCGTGCTGCGATGACATGGGAGATGGGAGATGGAAGGTGACGGATTAAAATGCAATGACAGGCTTAAGACATGATGCATAGCTGGGAGATGAAAGGTGACGGATTATGACAGCACGAACACGCATGGGAGATGGAAGGTGACGGATTAATATGCAATGACGGGCCAGACAAGACATCATATGCGCCACGGGGCAGACATCATATGCAATGACATATGGTTACATTAGGAAAATACATTTGATGACAGCACGGGGCACGTGACGGATTATGACATGATGCATAGCTGGGAGATGAAAGGTGACGGATTATGACAGCACGAACACGGAAGATGACAGCACGTGACGGATTATGACATGATGCATATGCAACTTGCTCAAAATAAAAGCGCCACTGGGCAGACATCATACGCAATGATATATGGTTACATTAGGAAAATACATTTTTTACTACAGATGACATGCACTTGCTCAAAATAAAAACGTTTTACATGACTGATTATGACATGATGACGTCATACCATAGCCACGGGGCAGATACCATATGCGTATGCAAACGGGACAGACATTTTGCGATGAATTATGCAAAATCATTTATTAACAATACATATCCACGGGACAGACATTATGCAATGACATACCGACGTCATACCATAGCCACGGGGCAGACATCATATGCATATACAAAAGGGCCAGACAAGACACCATATGTGTATGCAAACGGGGCAGACATTATGCGATGAATTATGCAAATTCATTTATTAACAATACATATCCACAGGACAGACATTATGCAATGACATACCTATACCATAGCCACGGGGCAGACATCATATGCATTGACATATGGTTACATTATGAAAATAGACAGACATTATGCAATGACATAACGACGTCATACTATAGCCACGGGGCAGACATCATATGCATATGCAAACGGGCCAGACAAGACACCATATGCGTATGCAAACGGGGCAGACATTATGCGATGAATTATGCAAATTCATGTATTAACAATACATATCCATGAGACAGACATTATGCGATGACATACCTAAACATTAGCCACGGGGGCAGACGTCATATGCAATGACATATGGTTACATTATGAAAATTATTTTTTAACTGTAGATAATCATCACTTGTTAAAAATAAAAACGTATTTATTATCGAGGTGGTTACATTATGAAAAAAAAGATTTAACTATAGATAATTATCACTTGCTCAAAATAAACAAAAATTTATTATCGAAGCTGATAGACCCACTGATGCAACATGACATGGGGGTCACGAAAACGGAAGATGGCAGATACGTGCACCGATCACTTGTATTGACTAAAAATTACTATGCAATTAGCAGGGGCAGATGGATGGGGGGGGGCACGAACACTCAACAGCTTGGATCTAAGCAACAGTAATACACATTATGCTATGGTACGACATGACCTCATAGCATAGCCACGGAAGATGACAGATGCAACGCAAAGATGACAGATGCAACGCGTGCTGACATGACTGATGGCATGGACAAAGGGCAGGTCACGACCAGGTAAGTGACTTCAAGGCTTACATATATACGTTTTAAATATTGCATAGCAAGCTGACAGTGTTTTTTTCATTTCCACAACAGGCGGCTTATTCAGTTACGTAGGCCAGACGTTACTGATGTTGTTCCGGGACTCGGCGAGAGACAGAGAGCAGGTGGAAGGCAGACCTCCGCAAAGGTAAGAACTTAAAATTACCTATAGACTTCTGTATAATAATGCGTGCAGTTTTGCAAAAACACGGTTACCTCCCAATCTATGGAAACGTGCAGCATGTTCCACAGTTAGGAACACTTTCATTTTGTTACAAGAACAATTCCGAAACATTATACTAAAGCAATGTAAAACAAGTAAAAGCCCGTGAAAAATAATAGGGCGTTGCTCGAATGAAGCATTCAATTTGGGATGACGGACAGGCACTCGAATGATGAAGTCATATACAACATTTTTTAAGTAATCGATTGGTGAGCGTATGTTGCTATTTCATATGATACTATACAAACTTAACACTACAGGATCACAATACAACACGCCCCAGATACTTAATAAACACAGTGGGAAAAACGATTTAATAGCATGCGATTTCATGAACTGCGTTGTATTTGCCTAAAGCAGCAGAGACACTATAATAGCGTGGGAACAGCATGCGCAGTGAATGCGTGCGATGTGATGCCTTTGACGATGTAAAAACTGCGTGGTCATTGCTGCCGTTGTGGCGGTTAACGATGTATCATCATACATCCCACCGGGGAGGAGGGAGGGTCGCTTATGACTATAACAGAGATACCCCTACTACAGAACTGGAGTTACAGGTAAGAAACTACTCCTTCTGTAGTAGGGGATCTCTGTGTATAGTCATAATCTATGAATAGAATGGCAAGCCCATCCCAACCAACAAGCAGCGGTGGAGTAAGCCCAAACACCAACAAATCACTGTGCAAACAAATTCCTCAGCGAAGCCTGTCCAACCTGCGCATCTGCCCTAGCATCAGAATCCAGGCAGTAATGCTTCGTAAACGTGTGGACCGACTTCCAGGTGGCAGCCTTACAAATGTCAGCAATGGGAACATTCCTAAGCAAAGCTGTAGTAGCAGCCTTGCCTCTAGTCGAATGTGCCGTAGGCTTACCCCCCAATGTTTTATTAGCTTTTTGGTAACAAAGCTGAATACAGGAAACAATCCACCTGGAAATGGACTGTTTTGAGGTAGCTAAACCAGTTCTCACCGAACCATAATTAACAAACAGTTGATCCGACCTGCGGATATCTTTTGTCTTATCCAGATAGAATTTCAGTACCCTACGTACATCAAGTGAATGCAGAGACCTCTCCGCCGGAGAGGAAGGAGGCTGAAAAAACGTAGGCAAAGTTATCATTTGATTTACATGGAAATCTGATATCACCTTAGGCAAAAATTTAGGATGGGTACGCATCACTACTTTAGAAGCATGGAAAACAGTATACGGCTCTTGACAACACAGAGCCTGAATCTCACTCACCCTCCTGGCCGATGTAATGGCCACAAGGAAGGCAGCCTTCCAAGACAAATGCTGCAACGAAGCCTTATGGATAGGCTCAAAAGGCTCCCTCATCAATCTAGATAATACCACATTCAACTCCCATGGTGGAGAAGGTCTTCTAACAGGGGGAAACACCTTACGCAAACCCTCCAAAAAATCCTTAATCACAGGGATTTGAAAAAAAGAGGTTTGAGAAGGGCCTTTCCTATACGCAGTCAGAGCTGCGAGATGAACCTTAAGAGATTGAAAATTAAGCCCATACTGAGCCAACTGCAGCAAATAAGGCAAAATAACATCTTCTTTACAGGATGTAGGGTCAATGTCCTTTGCCTTGCACCATAAGCAGAATCTCTTCCACTTATAGGCATAAGAAGTCCTCGTAGACGGTCTCTTTGCCTCTCTCAAAATCTCCATACAGTCCTGAGGCAGGTTCAAATGTCCATATTGCACTAGCTCAGGAGCCATGCTGCCAAACTCAAGGACGAGAGATTGGGGTGAACCATCTGTCCTCCGAACTTCGTGAGAAGGTCCGGCCGACACGGCAGGCGTCTGTGTGGCAGAACAGACCAGTGAAGAAGGTCGGTGAACCACCATTGCCTCGGCCACTCCGGAGCACTCAGGATCATTCTGGCCCTGGATTGCGACAGCTTGATCAGCACCGCCGGAATCAGGGGAATGGGCGGAAAGGCGTAGAGAAAGCTGTTGGCACAGCTGATCCATAGGGCATTCCCCAGCGTCCCTGGCTGGTAGTACCTGGACGCGAAGTCGCGGCATTTGCTGTTTTCTGCCGTAGCGAACAGATCTATATCCGGAGTGCCCCACTCTGCGAAGACGTCTCTTAGCACGTCGTCGTTTAGCACCCACTCGTGGTTCTCTTGGACGAGCCTGCTGAGCGCGTCTGCTTGGGCATTCTGCACCCCCGGCAGATGGGTCGCCGTGATCGTCAGGTTCCTGGCCACCAGCCAGTTCCAGATCGCCTGTGCCTCCCTAGACAGGGTGCGTGACCGCGAGCCCCCCTGCTTGTTGAGGTAATACATGGTCGCAGTATTGTCCGTCTGAACCAGCAGGGAGTTCGTCCTGAAGGAGGGATGGAAAGCCTTCAAGGCCAAGTGTACTGCTCTGAGTTCCAAAAAGTTGATATGGTAAGTCGTCTCCATCTGCGACCATATCCCCTGAATCTGAAGAGGGCCCGAATGCGCTCCCCAGCCCTGGAGAGACGCATCGGTCACTATGGTCTGGACCGGAATATCCTTGTGAAAAGGAGTCCCCTTGCAGACATTCTCTGGGGCACACCACCATTGCAGAGACTGCCGAGCGTGTTGAGACAACTGGATCTTGTCCTCCCAACGCCCCCGCCTCTGGTCCCATTGATCCTCCAGACATTCCTGTAGGGGCCTCATATGCAGACGTGCATTGGGGGTGAGAAAGATGCAAGAAGCCATCGACCCCAGTAAGGAAGACACCGTCCTCACCGTAGGAGAGCGGGCTGAGATGAGATGCCGAGCCTTCCCACGGATCGATAAGCGTCTCTCCTCCGAAGGACACACGCTTGCGGCCAAAGTATTGACTGAAGCCCCCAAGTACTGGAGACACTGCACAGGGACCGGCACTGACTTCGTCATGTTGATGTGCAGCCCCAGGCGATGAAGCAAAGCCGCCGTCCTGTTGAAATGGCACTGGGCTTCCTGGTAAGTGGACGCTTTGATCAACCAATCGTCCAGGTATGGATACACAAACACCTTGTTCTTCCGCAGGTGTGCCGCGACCACTGCCATGCACTTGGAGAACGTCCGTGGTGCAGACTTCAGGCCAAACGGGAGTACTGAATACTGGTAATGGTTGTTGCCTACCAGAAACCTCAGGAACTTGCGATGCTTTGGTGCGATCGGCACATGAAAGTAAGCGTCCTGCAGATCTATGGCGCACAGCCAGTCTCCTCGATGCAACTGAGGGTAAATCTGATGCAGGGACAACATACGGAACTTTTCTCTGCGGATCCACCTGTTTGCCTGGCGCAGATCCAGAATAGGCCTGAACTCGTTCTTGTCCTTTTTTCTTACGAGAAAGAACCGCGAGTAGAGACCTTTTCCTTTTTGCTTCAAAGGAACCGCTTCTATCGCCCTCTTTTTTAACAGAACGTCTGCCTCCCGCTGGAGCTCCAGCACCATGTAGGGGGAGCGCACTGGTGGAATCTGTGGAGGCGGACTGGTGAAACGAAGACAGTAACCATTGCAAACAATATTCAGCACCCACTTGTCTTGAGTTATTGTCCTCCACTCTGCCAGGTAGTGTTGAATACTTCCCCCCACCGGAGCGGGTAACGGATGAGGGGGAAGTAACTTTTCAGGGCTTCGACCCGGCCGGGCCTTTGTTCCCCGACGAGGACTGATGCTGTCCTCTGCCCCTCTGGCGCTTCTGAAAGGACTGCCTCGGGAACTGTTGCTGTTGCTGGGGCTGTTGTTGGTGACCCGACTGATGCCCTTGACCCCTTTGCTTGGAATAGCGCCTGCCAGAGGAGCGGAAGGGCCTCCTCTGCTCTTTGGGCCTCTCCAGCCCCACTGCCTTCAGGGTTTCCGCCTCGGCCTTCATGCGGGCCATCTCGTCATCCGCATGAGACCCGAACAGCGTCGTGCCGGAGAACGGCAAATTGGCGATCTTCTGCTGCGCTTCAGGCTTGAGCGGTGTCAGCCGCAGCCAAGAATGCCTCCTCATGTGTATGCCGTGGCAGTACCCATGGGCCGCCAGCAACGATATATCACCCGCCGCACTGATGATCTGGTTAGAGACCATCATGCCCTCGTTCAGCACCTCCTGAAAGTCCTCCCTCTTATCCCTAGGCAGGGAGGCAGCGAACTGTTGCAGGGAGTCCCAAAGAGACCTGTCATAGCGACCCAACAGAGCGGAGGCGCTAGCGGCCTTCATCGTAGTGGCCGACGTGGAGCACATCCTCCTCCCCAAGGAGTCCATCTTGCGACCCTCCTTATCCGGAGGAGCCGTGGACGAAGGTGTCGTAGAGTGTTGTTTACGAGCCGCCGACACAATGACAGAGTCCGGGGGAGGATCCCCTCTGAGGAACGCCGGGTCCGAGTCCGGGGCCCTGTTATTTTTCAGCAGTCTCGAGGGCGCCGGTTTCACCACGGCCGGCGTCAAGAACACCTCCATTGCAGGTTCCTCCAACCCCGGAACCAATGGGAGGAGGGGGCGCGACAGATGAGCCTTATGCAAAGTCTAAAAGATCACAGAGGTGGTGGGAATAGGGGTTGTGCCTGATATTCCCAACTTCGCCGCCCCTCTCATCAGCACCTCCTGGAACGTGGCAATGTCATCCATGGGAGAGACGCGGGTAGGAGGCGTCTCCGACAGTGAGGGAGAAAACCGTCCAGTCCTAGAAGAGTCCGTGCCCCTCGAGCCTCTGGAACGAGACCGATACTTCCGTCGTTCATGTCCAGAGCGAGTAGACGATCTGCGCCTACTTCGTGAGCGCCTGCGAGGACGAGAGCGAGATCTCTGCCTGCGGGGAACCCTCGGGGGCGGAGGCGGCGGCTGCGGTGGAGATGCAGGCCGCTGAGGCACGGGCAGAGGCAGCGGAGGAGGGGGAGGAGGAGGAGGAAGAGGCGGAGTAGGAGGAAGAGCAGGCGCCGGTGGAGGAGCCGGTGGAAGAGCGGGCGCAGGAGGCAGAGGCGGCTGCTGAGGACGCAGCGGGGACAGATGTTCCGAAGCCCCATCACTCCTTGCAGGGGAGCCCGCAACAGAACTGTCCGGGCTCTCGGCCACTCTTCTTTTCTTGGCGGGCCTGTCCCGCGTTGAAGCCACCGACGGGGAGCGTCCTCGTCTCCTCGATCCCCGACTGGAGATCGTAATCACTGAGGACGTGTTTCCCGATGTCCTGGACGTTGAACTGTACGTCGACCTCGTCCGGCGTCTCTTCGCCCTCGACGTCGAACGCCGTCTCGCAGTCGAGCGCCTTCTCGACGTCGAACCATGCCTCGACCTTCGTCGCCGCGGCGTCGACCTCCGCCTCGACGTCGACCGCTGGTGCTTCTACGTCGACTTCCGGTGTCTCGGCGTCGACTTCCGGTGCTTCGCCGTCGACTCCCGGTGCCTCGACGGCGACCTGTGCCTCGACGGCGACCTGTGCCTCGACGGCGACCTGTGCCTCGACGGCGACCTGTGCCTCGACGGCAATCTTCTCCACCTGGACGGCGGGTGCCGGGATCTCGGCGTCGACTCCGTCAGCGTCGAGCCGTGGGTCGACGGCGAAGGTGGCGAGTGAAGTCTTCCATGGGGCTCGGTACGACGTCGATGGGGTGTCGATGTCGACCGCGACACCTCCGACGGCGACCCGGTCCCGGGTCTCGCCGGCCCCTCTCTCGACGTCGAACGCCGAGGCTGCCGCGACCCAGAGCCCTGGATCGACGGCGAACATACCGGTGCCTTCTCCCTCGCCGTCGACGTCGTCGCCTTCGACGTCGAACGCGACCTACCAGCCGGTAGGCGCCGTGTCTGCTCCCTGCTCTGCCCGGAGGTCCCTCCAGGGGCTGAAGCATGGGCGGAGGAGGGGGAATGAGACCCTCCATGCCCCGAAGTCCCACTGGTCCTCTGCTGCTCCTGTCCCTGAAGGCAAATCTTCTCCCTGTCCCTCAGGGTCCTTTTTGAAAAGGTTTTACAGATGGCACACGTAGCTGGGACATGTGAGGGCGACAAGCAGAGGATACAAACAGCATGTGGGTCCGTCTTGGCCTTTTTCCTCCCACACTCAGGGCAGTTATCGAACAAAGCCATGCTAAGAGTGGGCCAAAACTGCTCCAGATTGCAGGCAGTAGTAGACAAAGGCTCTAGACGTCGAATGAAAACACTATTTATCAAAAAAATCCAATTTTTATCAAATAAACCACCCAAAAGGGTAGAGCTCAAGCTCCAGGGTCCTGCTAGCAGGAGCCGGAAAAAAGAACTGAAAGTAACTTGTGTTGGCTGTGCATCCTGGGATACCGGGGGCCTCTGGAGAGTTTCTTAAAGGCACGGTATCCCTTTAGCAGACACATAATGACAGCCTATAGGGCTTGTCTGTCCACCCCTTCCTCTCTATTGTTTAAAGGGATTTTGGTGAAGGGAGTGTGTGATGATAAAGGAGGATGTCAGATGTGAATAAAAATGACATTTAAACTTTATTTGGCTGTTTGTGTTCACTTCAGAGGAAGTGCTGGCCAGTGCAGCCTTGTTGTGATTAGGCTGTATTATTTTGTCTGTCTCTTAAGTGTCTTTGCAGTTTGCAAATGCGGGACAGCTTAAGAGATATTTTTGATTGCTCCGGGGTCCCCGCACATGGGCGGGGATTATTCATAGATTATGACTATACACAGAGATCCCCTACTACAGAACTTTCAATATCAATTTTTGAATATTACTGCTCAGAAGTTTTGGTTGTGCTTCACTTCCATGAGGCCCCACAGTCAGATTCCAGCATCTTCCCCAGACTCTCGGAATGTGGGACTTCGGATAGGTCTGAGTCAGAGATGGACGGGAGCAGCGTCGAGGCAGGGCCGTGTTCTTGGTGCAAGTTTATCATTGAACAGGCTCGGCTGAGGTCATCCAGATTCAGAGGGGCCTCAGAAGTGATCTGCGAGTGGGACTCAGCCCCGGGTGATCGTGAGCGGTCCCCTTGTCGCTTCCCCTTCTTACAGGACCGGTTGTGCCTCAGATGTTGTTTGGGAGGAGATGGATGCAACCGGGAAGGGGCCGGCAAGGGAGGAGAGGACGTGGGTGGGGGCCGCAGAGGCCGTTCCACCGTGAGCCAGGTCCATGCTGCCTGTGGTGTGTCAAAGAAGAGTACCTTGTCTTGAAAAATAACTCTAAGGCGGGCCTGAAAGAGGAGCCCATAGTGCAGGCCCAAGTTACGGAGTTTCTGTTTAACCTCGTTGTATGTGTGATGTTGGGCCTGGACGTCCCTTGTTTAGTCCGGGAAAGCCATTATGGTACTGTTCTGATACTTCAGGGGACCACAAAATCGGACTTCCCTCAGGATAGCGTCTCTGTCCCGAAAGTTAAGGATCCGAATGATAATAGGATGCGGTTTTGCTCCCGGGGGAGGGTTGGCTGCCAGGGAGCGGCGTGCGTGTTCGATTACGAACCATGGTGAGAGAGCATCTTTGGGGAACAATGACTTGATCCAGGCCTCCACGAAGGTGTCTGTGCGCCCCTGTTCGACATTTTCGGGCAATCCTATGAGGCGCAGGTTGTTCGGCCGCGAACGGTTCTCAGCATCCTTGGCCCAGCGGTGCAAGTTTGATGTCTGAGTCTGTAGGCAGGATAGTGGAATGTTCAGCTGGCCCAAGACATCCTCAGCGGTAGAGAGGCATGACTCCGCTTCCGAAAATCTCGCTGTGGCGTTGTGGAGGTCCTGACAGATAAGGGCCACATCAACCCGCACCTCACCGATCTTACTCTCCACCGAGGCATGGGAGGTGCCAATCACCTGCAGAATAGTCAAAAGGTCTCCCCCAGCAAGGGATGAGCCACCAGACGCCCCCCTCAATGGGCTCTGGTCTGCAATGGTGAACTGGTCCATTTTGGTTTGGGTTTGTGGTGCAGGTGTTTTTGGAGTGTGGTCTCTGCCCATCCTGGCCGCCAGCGACGGACCCTGTGCCCCCCCAAATGTAGATGGTAGGTTTAAGGGCAGGCGGTCTCGACCACGGGCGGGGGGCGAGCGCCCAAGCTGTCGATACTCAGGCCCGGGTGCCAGGTCCACTCCGGCAGAAGCTCCCGGGTCTCAAAGGGCGCAGGCACACCTGGGACGTGAATCTCGCCTCTCGCTGCCCGAGGCGAAAGCCGATTCGGCGGGGGGCTCACCGCAGCTGCCAGGGGCGAGCACCACAAGGTCGAAGGGAGGTTGGGAGGATGGGGGCCTGATCCATGGACACCTCGCAGCTTGATTAGGGTGGCCAAACCCACCCCACCTACGTGGGGCACCGGAATGGCAGGGACAGCCATGGGGGCCACGGACCAGAAACAGAGATGGGAGCCGTGCAGTCGAGGAGTGGACCAGGACGGCTCCGGGGCCGAGGCGCCATGCAGCAAGGAGATGGAAAAGAGGCATCCTGCCACCCGGTATGTGCGGCCGATATAGGATGTCAACCGCGGGTCCACGAGACACCCCACGCCACTCGATGTGTGCGGCCGAGCGCATGCGGCAGGTGTCAGCCCCTGGCGTTATCCCAGGTCAGGGCACAGACACAGACAGCCCCAGTGCCTAGGGTTGAACCTGTTGGGTCGGAGGAAGCGACCCCCCGGAACCCAAACCGCAGGGAGGTGGCGTTGCATTCACTGGTGCAGCGGTGGCACAGGCATGAAGAAACCAGGCAGGAGCAAAGAGTCGTTGCGCCAGTCGGGTGGGGGGCAGGACCAGCCAGGCCCGGAGAGAAGGCTCCTGACGACACTCAGGGACAAGACGGGGTGTCAACAGTCAAGGGAAGCTCAGGGAGGAGGGCCTGGGCCAGGGAACCCCCACCAATCCCCACTACTGATGTCCGGCACTCACCCACCGCCTCACAGCAGACAGAGCTGAGAGCTGGGAAACAGTGCAGGCCACCGCTTCAGCTGCGTCACTGACCAGGGAGTGCCAAGAGCACCAGAGTCAGAAGCACAGGACCCAGAAAAGGCAAAGTAGGAGCGACTGGGTGGATCCTACACTCCCCATTCATCTGGAGCATCAGGTGACAGCGCAGGGAGGGCCCGCTCTATAGGCCAAGGCGTGGGCAGCAGCAGTATTCTCTACGGGGAGCGCCAAGCTATCTCTCCGCAGCAATCAGGAGACCAAGCCTTGGTCAGGCCCAAGCCCCGGCGGAGCAGCAGGCAGACAGCGTCACAGCCCCCGCCGCTTGATTCATCATAGAGGTTGCAGAAGGCAGGATCCGGAGCTGCTCACCTCACCCTGCGGCCGGATTGTGGATGGTGAAGCCAGACCAGGCAGAAGAGAGACGGCGGGCGCTCGCACCTGCAGCAAGGCGTGTGGTGAAGTGAGGGGCACTGTCTTGGTGGACAAAGTGCAAGCCAGCGGTGTGGAGCTCCAGAGGGCTGCCAAGTCCACGGCGGGGGCACTAACGCAGAAGACCAGAGTCAGGGACGCCTGGGCCGGCCGCCGCCATCTTGGGCTCTTGTGAAGAACACTGTACAACATTATTTTTTCATGCAGCATGATTTTCTAAAAAGTTGTCCTTTCACCGGCATTTTAATTCCTCACATATACAACAGTGTATTTTGTAATTGGAAAACATTCACATTACTAAGGTACCTTTCTTTAGTTTGTTAAATAGATGGAAAAGTCTATTCCCAGTACATATATCTTTGGTGTATTGCCTTAGACTCTACAACTAAAATATTGGATGCATTTGATTTTAGATATGTTTTGTCCAGCCCCTGCCCTTTTAAGCTAACGAACCAGTGTATTAAAAAAATCAAAAACAATATAGAAAAAATTTAAACATTTGCAACAGTGTGCAAGCATGCACGGATGGATACTGGGGCCCCCTTTTATATGCTACTTGTGTGGGAAAGTTGATATTTTCATGAGGTGCATTTTCAAGCGTCTAACACAGCATATAAACAAGCATTGTAAATGCATTAGGTCTCGCATTTGCTGGAGTTGGAGCTATTAGCATTGTAAATGGCAATGTTTTCCACTTATGCAATTGGTCTTGTATTAGTTTGAGCTATTGGCATTGTAAATGGGAATTTTTTTACTTATGTTATGGAGTGTATGTATGTGGTGTGTTGTGGAATTACGTGGGTTGGATTTGATTAGTTAGATAGATAGGTGTGTAATTGTGTGGAGTGGAACTGTGTGGTGTGTAGTCCATTTGTGTATTGGAATTATATAGCAAGGTGTGTTGTGGAATTATGTGGATACTAATTATCTGGTATTGAATCGATTGTAATTATGTGGAGTGGGATTCTGTGTTTTGGAGTGTAATTTTGTGGAATGTTATTTTGTGTTGTGGATTGGTATGTAGTGGAGTTTAATGATGTGTTGTGCTGTTGATGTCTTCCTTCCATAGTACAGAGACGCCTATGAATAATATTTATAAAATTACATAATACTTCTATTAGCAGCACCTGATCTTAGGGATTGGTGGTGGTAATGCCCGGCAGCATAATAATAATTTGATGCACAACTTATTAAGCAGCTCATGGAATAAACCGCTTCTGGGGACTCTTCACACTCCCGGTCTTCACCAGTTTCACTACATCGGTAGTCAGCTGTTTTTGGATGTTCCACTCGCCAGGCATATGCTGGACAATCTCTCCTCTTGCGCAGCCAACTACTCGTCTTCACTCCCTGCGCAGGTAGGCCTCTAGGCGCTTAGGCAGACCTTCAGATTATCAGACAAGTTGCAGACTTCAAATAATGTGACGTCTTCCTGAAGCAGTAATCAGGAACTTACAAAAGGGCAGTCCCTACCCAGAGACTTTCTCACCTTGACCAACATAAACTGCAGTCCCACCTCTCCCATCAACAGAATAGCAGTACTCAGGAAGGACTAATAAGCATCCAGTTGCTAACGAGGCCCTCACTGAATTTCTAAAGGCAGCCTTGCTTCCGTCCTCTCTTGCTTCAGTGTCTGGAACTCCAGCCACAGGAATGAAGGCAATACACTTCCACTACCTGGGGAAGCTGTATTCATCGTCCATCTTGTCATGCTTAATCAGGACCCATCTAAAATGGGTACCACTGGTCCTAGTACTCAGGCTCTCCACATAAATATGTCACATACGCAACATTTACTCAGAATGTCCACATGGTTTAACGTTCCCAAACAATGCAGAACTATTCTCAAGAATGGTCAGCAGGCTGTGCTTCCTCCTGATTCAGTGAAAAGTATGTGGTCATACTAAATTCTACACTACCCCCACTGCACTGTTACCCAAGTCATGGACAATAGTTTTGTGCCATACTTTGGGCATTTCTCTAAACAGCATAATATGTTCTGGACCTTGCATTACCAGGTACCGGCCTAGGTCTCTGTTCACACAATAGATTTGCATGATACCAGGCTCTGTAAATTCCCAATACCAGTTTCTATGCAGTCAGACACTCTGAGAAGGGACGTACACATATTTAGAATGTAAGAGACATTCCCTTCCCAGCACTTCATTACATAAAATTAAAACCAACCAAGAATCAATCTCTTATCTAATCGCTCTTAGATTGAGGTTCAATCATACTTGCAACTTTGTGTCAGCTGCATAATTCCCTCAGACCTTAATCTATAAAGTCTTATTCAACCTTTTTTCCTACCTAACCCTTTCTGATCTCTATTTTAGATCATAAACTTCTCTCATTTAGACAGGGTAGTGCTTCTGGTTGTCCAACAAAAGGTACATCCTATTCTCATTGGGCTTTTTTAAATGTAGAATTTAATTTAAGTATATTATTTTTTTATTGGCTTCCTTCCTGGTTGCTTTAAAGTGAAATCATATTGCATGCAAACAAATTGTAGGCTGGTAAGTCATTCACAGATACTTGGTGATGGAGCTTAAAATTTCACACACCAAGCAAGGTTCTCACGAGGTGCCATTTGTTGTATTTGACTAAAATGCTTATTGAACTCCAGTATTTATTTTTGCTGCATAGAATATAAACTAGTGATTTAGCAGTATGATTGTTCTTCACTGTTGTCTTGCACCATATTTTCCTGCTTGTTACTTTGTTGTTCAGCTGCCTTGGACACAGAAGAGCATAAAATTGTTGTACAATCTCAATCATGTTTCAGGAAAAATAGAAGACTTGCATTTGAGAGGTGATCAGTTGGGTGAAAGATTTCATGAAGTCCTTTTGAGGGTGCAGCCTTGGACTCCACTGAGCTGTTTTGACTGATTTTCTTTATTCGTAACGTACCATATGTGTTATGGTTAAGTGAATGTTTTATAGGCAAACGTACAACAGATGTTAGAATTAAGCCATTTACCCCTCTACCATGTACACCCGGCACCCTCCCTTTCTTTTTCCCAACTCCCAGGTGGGCACTCTTCAAAGTACCAGTGTTGTGCATGTGGGCCGAACCATACATGAGTAACCGTTTCAGTCACCATTGCACTGAGATTCGGTCTGCTTAGGTTGGTCCCTATGGAATGATTAAGAGAGATGGCATCCTGAGCAAAACAAATTTGCAAAATCACCAGTTGATTTCCAAATTCCTGTTTTCTGCCCATAATGTGATGAGATTTTTTCCATTCCCAATGTCTGGCATAGTCTGTGGAAGCACTCTGATACCTTCAGGTCTAGGTAGTGCTATATAAAACTCTAAAATAAATAACTAAACCTCTTCCCCTACCCACTTACATACTCAGAATTGTTTGTGTATATGGCAATACCGTTTTCATAATTCCCTTTCTGGACCCTCACTTTCTCTGTCATTCATTTCAGGACAATAGCCTGTTCCACAGACTCTAAATCCCGTAATCTTTTCTCTGTTTTCCAGAAGTTTCATATCGTAGAGCAATCTCACTTAGATGCTCTCTCTCAAACATTGTCACTGTGCATTGATTAAGTACAGTACGCTTGCTGATGTGAAATGCTGTCAGTTCGGGACGTCAAACTAGCTTCCTTCTTGTTTTACACTATTTACCTCTTTGTGAGGATGGTGGAAGAGATCATTTAATTCTTATTGGAGAAACATTGCTAGCTCTTTTGTTTTTTCCCCCCCGCATGATTTCTGGAAACCCCTGTTCAGTGGATACATCTGTTGCCAATATTATTTGATAAAGCTTTGAGGTCAGGTATTTGTCTATTTCTGCTGTTTGTAAGAGTTTCTTTAATGGATTGAGAACCCTTTGGCCATGATCGCCTTACGTGGAGTACAGCGCCAGAGGAGCGTTTATATACCTTTTTGCTTCTCAGATTTTGCAAACGCTAATCCCACGTACATTGCAGCACTAAGGCCCTATAATATAAATAAGGGGGCAGATTTGCAAACCCCTTGCGACATGTTTACGACACCGTTGCGTCATTTCTGTGACACAGCGGCGTCGTAAACAATGCTAGTCCATGTGAGATTTACAACGTGACGCATCTAGTGAGATGTGTCACGTTGTAAAGCCCTACGGTAAATTATGCCTGCGTCAGGTATAATGTATGTAGGGTGGGCGTTTCGTCGCAAGGAAGCCCCGTAAAAGTGACGAAGTGAAATGTACAAGATTTCACTGAGTCACTTTTACGTCCATGCTGCGTCAAAACCCTGCGCCTGTTTGAAGCAGACGTAAGGAGTGACACAGCATGTTAGGCATAGGGCGCCCCTGAGCATTGCTGGAATTGCGTCGCGCTTGCGACATGGCTCCAGCAATACGCTGCCCTCACGGCAGAAGATGTGACATGCATCTAGCTAACCTTGCGCCATGGTGCGTCGTATTGTAAATGCGACGCATCCGTGGTGGCGCAAGGGTATTTCTGCATGTGGCATCTTTACTGGTGCATCCCTGCTGATATGCAGGGATGCGCCAGTCCTCGTAAATCTGCCCCAAAGTCTGGGATTCCCAGGCCCCTAGCTGTTGGGAGGGAGGGGACAGGTTTGCTTAAGTTCATGTTTTTAGCTTTATTGCTTCCCAAATAAAATTAGTGCGCTAGTTCAGTATCCTAAACAGGGTTCCAGTGACTGCCATGGCTTGAAAAAGCTTCAAGAGAAAAGTAGGTTAATGCCAACTTAGGGGAGCTTTTTTTATGTAGTAGAGGAGAGGCTGGCACCTTGCCTCATTAAGCGTCTGGATTTTAATTGTTATGTTGATGTTCAAATATTAATTGAATGACTGATACATCAGAGGTATAATTTCATGTTGGTGATGTAGTGTGGATTGCGAAGCCCTCAGGCTCAATACATCTGATTTATTTAAAACCCTTATACTTTATGGAACTTGTCAAGTTTATCAAGCAACATGGTGTCACCTGCAAACAGGTGAAGTCAGAATGTATCTGTGTCCTAGCCAGAACCATTTTGCTGACGATCGCTACACACCTTTGTTTGTTTGTATGAAGCAAAGACCAGGCAAGGCAGAGTGTGTGTGTGTGTGGGGGAGGGAGGGGGGAGGCAGTCAAGAGTGCTTAAAACAAGGCCAGGTGGGAGTACCTACAGCCATGCTACAGGACCCCTTCTATATACTGCTATGTGCCTTTATGCAACAGCCCCCAGGAGTTTGTGCGCCCCAGGAGCAGCGGCGCTTTGTTTTCATGTAGGAGCTTCCTTATCCGGGGGAAGTCCTTGTCATTCATTGATTGAGGGGAATCCCCTTGAGGGATAGCTCTGCTGCTCACAGCCTCAGACTGGAATATCTGGGACTGTCTCAATCAGGGCCGGACCGGGACCAGCAACCAGCCCTGCAAGATTGCTGCTCCACGGCCCGGCCCTGGGACATGGTATATTCTAAAATATCGGCAGTTTATTTTTGTGGTGTGCTAGAAAAATAACATCCTTCACCCTCACCTCTGAGATGGCTATTCAGCGGGATTGTCACATAAATCCTCTTCCTGTGACATCAGAGGGAAAGAAAGTAAACAAGGTCTCTGAAAGACAGGGCATGCATTTGACCTCTGTCTTTTAACACACAGCAAATGTTACAAGATCAGAACAACATTTAAAACCAGGCAGTTGAGCGGTCTTGTAGGCTTCGATCTAAAAGGGATGTTCCACGCATACTAGAAATGCTGTAAACTGCTTTCCCAGACTATAAGAACTGTATCTATAGATAAGTAACACATGTTTAAAGAAATTGTGCAGAACGCACCGTTTTACATCATATTTTAAAACTTGTTTTTGCATTGTCAGGGTGGGTGCGAAAAGCACCACCGTAAATAGGTAGTACAATATTATTATAAAAGACTATTACAAATGCATTTTTTTTAAACGCCCAACTAAAATAAAGCGGAATGCTTTGATAATCGAACTCTGGATAGTTGGCTTTGAAATAAGCTCTAGAACTAGTTTTTGATGTGTGATAAATTCAGGGCCGATTAACCAAAGGCCCGGAAGAGCACTTGAAAGCGTCTTGCACACTTACATCGCCACAGCTTTGCCATCCTAAATCCGCACTAGCGTTGTGGCGGTATGGACTCTGTCACTCTCGGGAGGGGTGGAGAGGGTCTTGTGTTTGGAGGTGAAAGGTCACCATAGCGTAGTCGGCCTGAAACGTATATGGTTGTGTCAGGTGCCCCACAAGACTTACCTTTGCTTGTGAAGCAATTCCGCAGAGACGACAAGAGCGCCCGCCCCTGTACCCACCTGACCCCCTTGGACCTAGAACCCGACAGGGATGAGATGGACGCAAGGATAGGAGCCAATAAAGGACGTAGAGCAGTGGTGAGTGGAATGGAGCTTGCAGGACTTCCCGGGGCAACTGGAAAACAAAACAATAACCCGATTGGTTTGCAAACCCCACGCTTGTCTATTAAATATCCCTAAAACACACACAAACGTTCTTCTGCCGGGACTCACCAGTGCTTCTGTATCACACGGTCTTCAGTCATCCGTGTAGTCCCAACCAGAATCCAATAACCCAGGAGAATCTCTCCTGCGTAAGGTTTTAGAGAACAAGCGGTAAAAGTTAGTAACAGTGCTTCTGCATAAGCACTAACTGCAACCAAGGAATAGCGCTCCTACGCGGTAAGAGTTAGAAACAGTGCTTCTACATAAGCACTAACTGCAACCAATGAATAGCGCTCCTGCGCGGCTCCCCCAATGGAACAAATTAAGGTGCTCCTGCGCTGACCCCCAAGGAACCAAGAGTAAAGCGCTCCTGCGCTGCCCCCACAAGAAACAAGATGAAAACACTCCAGTTTGACGTATAAACGATGTTTTCCTAGCTGTTGGAGGACAGAACGTACGTGCTGCACGTGTTCTGTGATGTTTTGAGAATAAATCAGAATATCGTCTATATAGACAATACAGAAGACGTCTATAAAGTCCCTCAACACCTCGTCGATGAAGTACTGGAAGGCTGCGGGGGCATTGCAGAGTCCGAAAGGCATAACCTGGTATTCGAACAGACCGAACTTCGTCCGGAAGGCGGTCTTCCATTCGTCCCCCTTTCGGACTCTGACTAGATGGTAAGCACCCCGCAGGTCGAGTTTGGTGTACACTCAGGCGTTTTTTACTTGATCCAGGAGGTTGGAGATCAACGGCAGAGGGTACCGGTTTTTAACTGTGTTGGCGTTCATCGCCCGAAAGTCTATGCAGGTCCTCAGATCGCCTTCCTTCTTCGACACGAAGAAAAGAGGAGAGGAAACCGGAGACCTGGAATGGCGAATAAAACCGTTGTCCAGATACTCGTCCAAATAGGATCGAAGATGGATGTTCTCCTTTTCTGTGAGTGAATAAATTCTGCTGCATGGCTGTTTACGACACCGTTGCGTCATTTCTGTGACACAGCGGCGTCGTAAACAATGCTAGTCCATGTGAGATTTACAACGTGACGCATCTAGTGAGATGTGTCACGTTGTAAAGCCCTGCGGTAAATTATGCCTGCGTCAGGTATAATGTATGTAGGGTGGGCGTTTCGTCACAAGGAAGCCCCGTAAAAGTGACGAAGTGAAATGTACAAGATTTCACTGAGTCACTTTTACGTCCATGCTGCGTCAAAACCCTGCGCCTGTTTGAAGCAGACGTAAGGAGTGACACAGCATGTTAGGCATAGGGCGCCCCTGAGCATTGCTGGAATTGCGTCGCGCTTGCGACATGGCTCCAGCAATACGCTGCCCTCACGGCAGAAGATGTGACATGCATCTAGCTAACCTTGCGCCATGGTGCGTCGTATTGTAAATGCGACGCATCCGTGGTGGCGCAAGGGTATTTCTGCATGTGGCATCTTTACTGGTGCATCCCTGCTGATATGCAGGGATGCGCCAGTCCTCGTAAATCTGCCCCAAAGTCTGGGATTCCCAGGCCCCTAGCTGTTGGGAGGGAGGGGACAGGTTTGCTTAAGTTCATGTTTTTAGCTTTATTGCTTCCCAAATAAAATTAGTGCGCTAGTTCAGTATCCTAAACAGGGTTCCAGTGACTGCCATGGCTTGAAAAAGCTTCAAGAGAAAAGTAGGTTAATGCCAACTTAGGGGAGCTTTTTTTATGTAGTAGAGGAGAGGCTGGCACCTTGCCTCATTAAGCGTCTGGATTTTAATTGTTATGTTGATGTTCAAATATTAATTGAATGACTGATACATCAGAGGTATAATTTCATGTTGGTGATGTAGTGTGGATTGCGAAGCCCTCAGGCTCAATACATCTGATTTATTTAAAACCCTTATACTTTATGGAACTTGTCAAGTTTATCAAGCAACATGGTGTCACCTGCAAACAGGTGAAGTCAGAATGTATCTGTGTCCTAGCCAGAACCATTTTGCTGACGATCGCTACACACCTTTGTTTGTTTGTATGAAGCAAAGACCAGGCAAGGCAGAGTGTGTGTGTGTGTGGGGGAGGGAGGGGGGAGGCAGTCAAGAGTGCTTAAAACAAGGCCAGGTGGGAGTACCTACAGCCATGCTACAGGACCCCTTCTATATACTGCTATGTGCCTTTATGCAACAGCCCCCAGGAGTTTGTGCGCCCCAGGAGCAGCGGCGCTTTGTTTTCATGTAGGAGCTTCCTTATCCGGGGGAAGTCCTTGTCATTCATTGATTGAGGGGAATCCCCTTGAGGGATAGCTCTGCTGCTCACAGCCTCAGACTGGAATATCTGGGACTGTCTCAATCAGGGCCGGACCGGGACCAGCAACCAGCCCTGCAAGATTGCTGCTCCACGGCCCGGCCCTGGGACATGGTATATTCTAAAATATCGGCAGTTTATTTTTGTGGTGTGCTAGAAAAATAACATCCTTCACCCTCACCTCTGAGATGGCTATTCAGCGGGATTGTCACATAAATCCTCTTCCTGTGACATCAGAGGGAAAGAAAGTAAACAAGGTCTCTGAAAGACAGGGCATGCATTTGACCTCTGTCTTTTAACACACAGCAAATGTTACAAGATCAGAACAACATTTAAAACCAGGCAGTTGAGCGGTCTTGTAGGCTTCGATCTAAAAGGGATGTTCCACGCATACTAGAAATGCTGTAAACTGCTTTCCCAGACTATAAGAACTGTATCTATAGATAAGTAACACATGTTTAAAGAAATTGTGCAGAACGCACCGTTTTACATCATATTTTAAAACTTGTTTTTGCATTGTCAGGGTGGGTGCGAAAAGCACCACCGTAAATAGGTAGTACAATATTATTATAAAAGACTATTACAAATGCATTTTTTTTAAACGCCCAACTAAAATAAAGCGGAATGCTTTGATAATCGAACTCTGGATAGTTGGCTTTGAAATAAGCTCTAGAACTAGTTTTTGATGTGTGATAAATTCAGGGCCGATTAACCAAAGGCCCGGAAGAGCACTTGAAAGCGTCTTGCACACTTACATCGCCACAGCTTTGCCATCCTAAATCCGCACTAGCGTTGTGGCGGTATGGACTCTGTCACTCTCGGGAGGGGTGGAGAGGGTCTTGTGTTTGGAGGTGAAAGGTCACCATAGCGTAGTCGGCCTGAAACGTATATGGTTGTGTCAGGTGCCCCACAAGACTTACCTTTGCTTGTGAAGCAATTCCGCAGAGACGACAAGAGCGCCCGCCCCTGTACCCACCTGACCCCCTTGGACCTAGAACCCGACAGGGATGAGATGGACGCAAGGATAGGAGCCAATAAAGGACGTAGAGCAGTGGTGAGTGGAATGGAGCTTGCAGGACTTCCCGGGGCAACTGGAAAACAAAACAATAACCCGATTGGTTTGCAAACCCCACGCTTGTCTATTAAATATCCCTAAAACACACACAAACGTTCTTCTGCCGGGACTCACCAGTGCTTCTGTATCACACGGTCTTCAGTCATCCGTGTAGTCCCAACCAGAATCCAATAACCCAGGAGAATCTCTCCTGCGTAAGGTTTTAGAGAACAAGCGGTAAAAGTTAGTAACAGTGCTTCTGCATAAGCACTAACTGCAACCAAGGAATAGCGCTCCTACGCGGTAAGAGTTAGAAACAGTGCTTCTACATAAGCACTAACTGCAACCAATGAATAGCGCTCCTGCGCGGCTCCCCCAATGGAACAAATTAAGGTGCTCCTGCGCTGACCCCCAAGGAACCAAGAGTAAAGCGCTCCTGCGCTGCCCCCACAAGAAACAAGATGAAAACACTCCAGTTTGACGTATAAACGATGTTTTCCTAGCTGTTGGAGGACAGAACGTACGTGCTGCACGTGTTCTGTGATGTTTTGAGAATAAATCAGAATATCGTCTATATAGACAATACAGAAGACGTCTATAAAGTCCCTCAACACCTCGTCGATGAAGTACTGGAAGGCTGCGGGGGCATTGCAGAGTCCGAAAGGCATAACCTGGTATTCGAACAGACCGAACTTCGTCCGGAAGGCGGTCTTCCATTCGTCCCCCTTTCGGACTCTGACTAGATGGTAAGCACCCCGCAGGTCGAGTTTGGTGTACACTCAGGCGTTTTTTACTTGATCCAGGAGGTTGGAGATCAACGGCAGAGGGTACCGGTTTTTAACTGTGTTGGCGTTCATCGCCCGAAAGTCTATGCAGGTCCTCAGATCGCCTTCCTTCTTCGACACGAAGAAAAGAGGAGAGGAAACCGGAGACCTGGAATGGCGAATAAAACCGTTGTCCAGATACTCGTCCAAATAGGATCGAAGATGGATGTTCTCCTTTTCTGTGAGTGAATAAATTCTGCTGCATGGCTGTTTACGACACCGTTGCGTCATTTCTGTGACACAGCGGCGTCGTAAACAATGCTAGTCCATGTGAGATTTACAACGTGACGCATCTAGTGAGATGTGTCACGTTGTAAAGCCCTGCGGTAAATTATGCCTGCGTCAGGTATAATGTATGTAGGGTGGGCGTTTCGTCACAAGGAAGCCCCGTAAAAGTGACGAAGTGAAATGTACAAGATTTCACTGAGTCACTTTTACGTCCATGCTGCGTCAAAACCCTGCGCCTGTTTGAAGCAGACGTAAGGAGTGACACAGCATGTTAGGCATAGGGCGCCCCTGAGCATTGCTGGAATTGCGTCGCGCTTGCGACATGGCTCCAGCAATACGCTGCCCTCACGGCAGAAGATGTGACATGCATCTAGCTAACCTTGCGCCATGGTGCGTCGTATTGTAAATGCGACGCATCCGTGGTGGCGCAAGGGTATTTCTGCATGTGGCATCTTTACTGGTGCATCCCTGCTGATATGCAGGGATGCGCCAGTCCTCGTAAATCTGCCCCAAAGTCTGGGATTCCCAGGCCCCTAGCTGTTGGGAGGGAGGGGACAGGTTTGCTTAAGTTCATGTTTTTAGCTTTATTGCTTCCCAAATAAAATTAGTGCGCTAGTTCAGTATCCTAAACAGGGTTCCAGTGACTGCCATGGCTTGAAAAAGCTTCAAGAGAAAAGTAGGTTAATGCCAACTTAGGGGAGCTTTTTTTATGTAGTAGAGGAGAGGCTGGCACCTTGCCTCATTAAGCGTCTGGATTTTAATTGTTATGTTGATGTTCAAATATTAATTGAATGACTGATACATCAGAGGTATAATTTCATGTTGGTGATGTAGTGTGGATTGCGAAGCCCTCAGGCTCAATACATCTGATTTATTTAAAACCCTTATACTTTATGGAACTTGTCAAGTTTATCAAGCAACATGGTGTCACCTGCAAACAGGTGAAGTCAGAATGTATCTGTGTCCTAGCCAGAACCATTTTGCTGACGATCGCTACACACCTTTGTTTGTTTGTATGAAGCAAAGACCAGGCAAGGCAGAGTGTGTGTGTGTGTGGGGGAGGGAGGGGGGAGGCAGTCAAGAGTGCTTAAAACAAGGCCAGGTGGGAGTACCTACAGCCATGCTACAGGACCCCTTCTATATACTGCTATGTGCCTTTATGCAACAGCCCCCAGGAGTTTGTGCGCCCCAGGAGCAGCGGCGCTTTGTTTTCATGTAGGAGCTTCCTTATCCGGGGGAAGTCCTTGTCATTCATTGATTGAGGGGAATCCCCTTGAGGGATAGCTCTGCTGCTCACAGCCTCAGACTGGAATATCTGGGACTGTCTCAATCAGGGCCGGACCGGGACCAGCAACCAGCCCTGCAAGATTGCTGCTCCACGGCCCGGCCCTGGGACATGGTATATTCTAAAATATCGGCAGTTTATTTTTGTGGTGTGCTAGAAAAATAACATCCTTCACCCTCACCTCTGAGATGGCTATTCAGCGGGATTGTCACATAAATCCTCTTCCTGTGACATCAGAGGGAAAGAAAGTAAACAAGCTCTCTGAAAGACAGGGCATGCATTTGACCTCTGTCTTTTAACACACAGCAAATGTTACAAGATCAGAACAACATTTAAAACCAGGCAGTTGAGCGGTCTTGTAGGCTTCGATCTAAAAGGGATGTTCCACGCATACTAGAAATGCTGTAAACTGCTTTCCCAGACTATAAGAACTGTATCTATAGATAAGTAACACATGTTTAAAGAAATTGTGCAGAACGCACCGTTTTATATCATATTTTAAAACTTGTTTTTGCATTGTCAGGGTGGGTGCGAAAAGCACCACCGTAAATAGGTAGTACAATATTATTATAAAAGACTATTACAAATGCATTTTTTTTAAACGCCCAACTAAAATAAAGCGGAATGCTTTGATAATCGAACTCTGGATAGTTGGCTTTGAAATAAGCTCTAGAACTAGTTTTTGATGTGTGATAAATTCAGGGCCGATTAACCAAAGGCCCGGAAGAGCACTTGAAAGCGTCTTGCACACTTACATCGCCACAGCTTTGCCATCCTAAATCCGCACTAGCGTTGTGGCGGTATGGACTCTGTCACTCTCGGGAGGGGTGGAGAGGGTCTTGTGTTTGGAGGTGAAAGGTCACCATAGCGTAGTCGGCCTGAAACGTATATGGTTGTGTCAGGTGCCCCACAAGACTTACCTTTGCTTGTGAAGCAATTCCGCAGAGACGACAAGAGAGCCCGCCCCTGTACCCACCTGACCCCCTTGGACCTAGAACCCGACAGGGATGAGATGGACGCAAGGATAGGAGCCAATAAAGGATGTAGAGCAGTGGTGAGTGGAATGGAGCTTGCAGGACTTCCCGGGGCAACTGGAAAACAAAACAATAACCCGATTGGTTTGCAAACCCCACGCTTGTCTATTAAATATCCCTAAAACACACACAAACGTTCTTCTGCCGGGACTCACCAGTGCTTCTGTATCACACGGTCTTCAGCCATCCGTGTAGTCCCAACCAGAATCCAATAACCCAGGAGAATCTCTCCTGCGTAAGGTTTTAGAGAACAAGCGGTAAAAGTTAGTAACAGTGCTTCTGCATAAGCACTAACTGCAACCAAGGAATAGCGCTCCTACGCGGTAAGAGTTAGAAACAGTGCTTCTACATAAGCACTAACTGCAACCAATGAATAGCGCTCCTGCGCGGCTCCCCCAATGGAACAAATTAAGGTGCTCCTGCGCTGACCCCCAAGGAACCAAGAGTAAAGCGCTCCTGCGCTGCCCCCACAAGAAACAAGATGAAAACACTCCAGTTTGACGTATAAACGATGTTTTCCTAGCTGTTGGAGGACAGAACGTACGTGCTGCACGTGTTCTGTGATGTTTTGAGAATAAATCAGAATATCGTCTATATAGACAATACAGAAGACGTCTATAAAGTCCCTCAACACCTCGTCGATGAAGTACTGGAAGGCTGCGGGGGCATTGCAGAGTCCGAAAGGCATAACCTGGTATTCGAACAGACCGAACTTCGTCCGGAAGGCGGTCTTCCATTCGTCCCCCTTTCGGACTCTGACTAGATGGTAAGCACCCCGCAGGTCGAGTTTGGTGTACACTGAGGCGTTTTTTACTTGATCCAGGAGGTTGGAGATCAACGGCAGAGGGTACCGGTTTTTAACTGTGTTGGCGTTCATCGCCCGAAAGTCTATGCAGGTCCTCAGATCGCCTTCCTTCTTCGACACGAAGAAAAGAGGAGAGGAAACCGGAGACCTGGAATGGCGAATAAAACCGTTGTCCAGATACTCGTCCAAATAGGATCGAAGATGGATGTTCTCCTTTTCTGTGAGTGAATAAATTCTGCTGCATGGCTGTTTACGACACCGTTGCGTCATTTCTGTGACACAGCGGCGTCGTAAACAATGCTAGTCCATGTGAGATTTACAACGTGACGCATCTAGTGAGATGTGTCACGTTGTAAAGCCCTGCGGTAAATTATGCCTGCGTCAGGTATAATGTATGTAGGGTGGGCGTTTCGTCGCAAGGAAGCCCCGTAAAAGTGACGAAGTGAAATGTACAAGATTTCACTGAGTCACTTTTACGTCCATGCTGCGTCAAAACCCTGCGCCTGTTTGAAGCAGGCGTAAGGAGTGACACAGCATGTTAGGCATAGGGCGCCCCTGAGCATTGCTGGAATTGCGTCGCGCTTGCGACATGGCTCCAGCAATACGCTGCCCTCACGGCAGAAGATGTGACATGCATCTAGCTAACCTTGCGCCATGGTGCGTCGTATTGTAAATGCGACGCATCCGTGGTGGCGCAAGGGTATTTCTGCATGTGGCATCTTTACTGGTGCATCCCTGCTGATATGCAGGGATGCGCCAGTCCTCGTAAATCTGCCCCAAAGTCTGGGATTCCCAGGCCCCTAGCTGTTGGGAGGGAGGGGACAGGTTTGCTTAAGTTCATGTTTTTAGCTTTATTGCTTCCCAAATAAAATTAGTGCGCTAGTTCAGTATCCTAAACAGGGTTCCAGTGACTGCCATGGCTTGAAAAAGCTTCAAGAGAAAAGTAGGTTAATGCCAACTTAGGGGAGCTTTTTTTATGTAGTAGAGGAGAGGCTGGCACCTTGCCTCATTAAGCGTCTGGATTTTAATTGTTATGTTGATGTTCAAATATTAATTGAATGACTGATACATCAGAGGTATAATTTCATGTTGGTGATGTAGTGTGGATTGCGAAGCCCTCAGGCTCAATACATCTGATTTATTTAAAACCCTTATACTTTATGGAACTTGTCAAGTTTATCAAGCAACATGGTGTCACCTGCAAACAGGTGAAGTCAGAATGTATCTGTGTCCTAGCCAGAACCATTTTGCTGACGATCGCTACACACCTTTGTTTGTTTGTATGAAGCAAAGACCAGGCAAGGCAGAGTGTGTGTGTGTGTGGGGGAGGGAGGGGGGAGGCAGTCAAGAGTGCTTAAAACAAGGCCAGGTGGGAGTACCTACAGCCATGCTACAGGACCCCTTCTATATACTGCTATGTGCCTTTATGCAACAGCCCCCAGGAGTTTGTGCGCCCCAGGAGCAGCGGCGCTTTGTTTTCATGTAGGAGCTTCCTTATCCGGGGGAAGTCCTTGTCATTCATTGATTGAGGGGAATCCCCTTGAGGGATAGCTCTGCTGCTCACAGCCTCAGACTGGAATATCTGGGACTGTCTCAATCAGGGCCGGACCGGGACCAGCAACCAGCCCTGCAAGATTGCTGCTCCACGGCCCGGCCCTGGGACATGGTATATTCTAAAATATCGGCAGTTTATTTTTGTGGTGTGCTAGAAAAATAACATCCTTCACCCTCACCTCTGAGATGGCTATTCAGCGGGATTGTCACATAAATCCTCTTCCTGTGACATCAGAGGGAAAGAAAGTAAACAAGCTCTCTGAAAGACAGGGCATGCATTTGACCTCTGTCTTTTAACACACAGCAAATGTTACAAGATCAGAACAACATTTAAAACCAGGCAGTTGAGCGGTCTTGTAGGCTTCGATCTAAAAGGGATGTTCCACGCATACTAGAAATGCTGTAAACTGCTTTCCCAGACTATAAGAACTGTATCTATAGATAAGTAACACATGTTTAAAGAAATTGTGCAGAACGCACCGTTTTACATCATATTTTAAAACTTGTTTTTGCATTGTCAGGGTGGGTGCGAAAAGCACCACCGTAAATAGGTAGTACAATATTATTATAAAAGACTATTACAAATGCATTTTTTTTAAACGCCCAACTAAAATAAAGCGGAATGCTTTGATAATCGAACTCTGGATAGTTGGCTTTGAAATAAGCTCTAGAACTAGTTTTTGATGTGTGATAAATTCAGGGCCGATTAACCAAAGGCCCGGAAGAGCACTTGAAAGCGTCTTGCACACTTACATCGCCACAGCTTTGCCATCCTAAATCCGCACTAGCGTTGTGGCGGTATGGACTCTGTCACTCTCGGGAGGGGTGGAGAGGGTCTTGTGTTTGGAGGTGAAAGGTCACCATAGCGTAGTCGGCCTGAAACGTATATGGTTGTGTCAGGTGCCCCACAAGACTTACCTTTGCTTGTGAAGCAATTCCGCAGAGACGACAAGAGCGCCCGCCCCTGTACCCACCTGACCCCCTTGGACCTAGAACCCGACAGGGATGAGATGGACGCAAGGATAGGAGCCAATAAAGGACGTAGAGCAGTGGTGAGTGGAATGGAGCTTGCAGGACTTCCCGGGGCAACTGGAAAACAAAACAATAACCCGATTGGTTTGCAAACCCCACGCTTGTCTATTAAATATCCCTAAAACACACACAAACGTTCTTCTGCCGGGACTCACCAGTGCTTCTGTATCACACGGTCTTCAGCCATCCGTGTAGTCCCAACCAGAATCCAATAACCCAGGAGAATCTCTCCTGCGTAAGGTTTTAGAGAACAAGCGGTAAAAGTTAGTAACAGTGCTTCTGCATAAGCACTAACTGCAACCAAGGAATAGCGCTCCTACGCGGTAAGAGTTAGAAACAGTGCTTCTACATAAGCACTAACTGCAACCAATGAATAGCGCTCCTGCGCGGCTCCCCCAATGGAACAAATTAAGGTGCTCCTGCGCTGACCCCCAAGGAACCAAGAGTAAAGCGCTCCTGCGCTGCCCCCACAAGAAACAAGATGAAAACACTCCAGTTTGACGTATAAACGATGTTTTCCTAGCTGTTGGAGGACAGAACGTACGTGCTGCACGTGTTCTGTGATGTTTTGAGAATAAATCAGAATATCGTCTATATAGACAATACAGAAGACGTCTATAAAGTCCCTCAACACCTCGTCGATGAAGTACTGGAAGGCTGCGGGGGCATTGCAGAGTCCGAAAGGCATAACCTGGTATTCGAACAGACCGAACTTCGTCCGGAAGGCGGTCTTCCATTCGTCCCCCTTTCGGACTCTGACTAGATGGTAAGCACCCCACAGGTCGAGTTTGGTGTACACTGAGGCGTTTTTTACTTGATCCAGGAGGTTGGAGATCAACGGCAGAGGGTACCGGTTTTTAACTGTGTTGGCGTTCATCGCCCGAAAGTCTATGCAGGTCCTCAGATCGCCTTCCTTCTTCGACACGAAGAAAAGAGGAGAGGAAACCGGAGACCTGGAATGGCGAATAAAACCGTTGTCCAGATACTCGTCCAAATAGGATCGAAGATGGATGTTCTCCTTTTCTGTGAGTGAATAAATTCTGCTGCATGGCTGTTTACGACACCGTTGCGTCATTTCTGTGACACAGCGGCGTCGTAAACAATGCTAGTCCATGTGAGATTTACAACGTGACGCATCTAGTGAGATGTGTCACGTTGTAAAGCCCTGCGGTAAATTATGCCTGCGTCAGGTATAATGTATGTAGGGTGGGCGTTTCGTCGCAAGGAAGCCCCGTAAAAGTGACGAAGTGAAATGTACAAGATTTCACTGAGTCACTTTTACGTCCATGCTGCGTCAAAACCCTGCGCCTGTTTGAAGCAGACGTAAGGAGTGACACAGCATGTTAGGCATAGGGCGCCCCTGAGCATTGCTGGAATTGCGTCGCGCTTGCGACATGGCTCCAGCAATACGCTGCCCTCACGGCAGAAGATGTGACACGCATCTAGCTAACCTTGCGCCATGGTGCGTCGTATTGTAAATGCGACGCATCCGTGGTGGCGCAAGGGTATTTCTGCATGTGGCATCTTTACTGGTGCATCCCTGCTGATATGCAGGGATGCGCCAGTCCTCGTAAATCTGCCCCAAAGTCTGGGATTCCCAGGCCCCTAGCTGTTGGGAGGGAGGGGACAGGTTTGCTTAAGTTCATGTTTTTAGCTTTATTGCTTCCCATATAAAATTAGTGCGCTAGTTCAGTATCCTAAACAGGGTTCCAGTGACTGCCATGGCTTGAAAAAGCTTCAAGAGAAAAGTAGGTTAATGCCAACTTAGGGGAGCTTTTTTTATGTAGTAGAGGAGAGGCTGGCACCTTGCCTCATTAAGCGTCTGGATTTTAATTGTTATGTTGATGTTCAAATATTAATTGAATGACTGATACATCAGAGGTATAATTTCATGTTGGTGATGTAGTGTGGATTGCGAAGCCCTCAGGCTCAATACATCTGATTTATTTAAAACCCTTATACTTTATGGAACTTGTCAAGTTTATCAAGCAACATGGTGTCACCTGCAAACAGGTGAAGTCAGAATGTATCTGTGTCCTAGCCAGAATCATTTTGCTGACGATCGCTACACACCTTTGTTTGTTTGTATGAAGCAAAGACCAGGCAAGGCAGAGTGTGTGTGTGGGGGAGGGAGGGGGGAGGCAGTCAAGAGTGCTTAAAACAAGGCCAGGTGGGAGTACCTACAGCCATGCTACAGGACCCCTTCTATATACTGCTATGTGCCTTTATGCAACAGCCCCCAGGAGTTTGTGCGCCCCAGGAGCAGCGGCGCTTTGTTTTCATGTAGGAGCTTCCTTATCCGGGGGAAGTCCTTGTCATTCATTGATTGAGGGGAATCCCCATGAGGGATAGCTCTGCTGCTCACGGCCTCAGACTGGAATATCTGGGACTGTCTCAATCAGGGCCGGACCGGGACCAGCAACCAGCCCTGCAAGATTGCTGCTCCACGGCCCGGCCCTGGGACATGGTATATTCTAAAATATCGGCAGTTTATTTTTGTGGTGTGCTAGAAAAATAACATCCTTCACCCTCACCTCTGAGATGGCTATTCAGCGGGATTGTCACATAAATCCTCTTCCTGTGACATCAGAGGGAAAGAAAGTAAACAAGCTCTCTGAAAGACAGGGCATGCATTTGACCTCTGTCTTTTAACACACAGCAAATGTTACAAGATCAGAACAACATTTAAAACCAGGCAGTTGAGCGGTCTTGTAGGCTTCGATCTAAAAGGGATGTTCCACGCATACTAGAAATGCTGTAAACTGCTTTCCCAGACTATAAGAACTGTATCTATAGATAAGTAACACATGTTTAAAGAAATTGTGCAGAACGCACCGTTTTACATCATATTTTAAAACTTGTTTTTGCATTGTCAGGGTGGGTGCGAAAAGCACCACCATAAATAGGTAGTACAATATTATTATAAAAGACTATTACAAATGCATTTTTTTTAAACGCCCAACTAAAATAAAGCGGAATGCTTTGATAATCGAACTCTGGATAGTTGGCTTTGAAATAAGCTCTAGAACTAGTTTTTGATGTGTGATAAATTCAGGGCCGATTAACCAAAGGCCCGGAAGAGCACTTGAAAGCGTCTTGCACACTTACATCGCCACAGCTTTGCCATCCTAAATCCGCACTAGCGTTGTGGCGGTATGGACTCTGTCACTCTCGGGAGGGGTGGAGAGGGTCTTGTGTTTGGAGGTGAAAGGTCACCATAGCGTAGTCGGCCTGAAACGTATATGGTTGTGTCAGGTGCCCCACAAGACTTACCTTTGCTTGTGAAGCAATTCCGCAGAGACGACAAGAGCGCCCGCCCCTGTACCCACCTGACCCCCTTGGACCTAGAACCCGACAGGGATGAGATGGACGCAAGGATAGGAGCCAATAAAGGACGTAGAGCAGTGGTGAGTGGAATGGAGCTTGCAGGACTTCCCGGGGCAACTGGAAAACAAAACAATAACCCGATTGGTTTGCAAACCCCATGCTTGTCTATTAAATATCCCTAAAACACACACAAACGTTCTTCTGCCGGGACTCACCAGTGCTTCTGTATCACACGGTCTTCAGCCATCCGTGTAGTCCCAACCAGAATCCAATAACCCAGGAGAATCTCTCCTGCGTAAGGTTTTAGAGGACAAGCGGTAAAAGTTAGTAACAGTGCTTCTGCATAAGCACTAACTGCAACCAAGGAATAGCGCTCCTACGCGGTAAGAGTTAGAAACAGTGCTTCTACATAAGCACTAACTGCAACCAATGAATAGCGCTCCTGCGCGGCTCCCCCAATGGAACAAATTAAGGTGCTCCTGCGCTGACCCCCAAGGAACCAAGAGTAAAGCGCTCCTGCGCTGCCCCCACAAGAAACAAGATGAAAACACTCCAGTTTGACGTATAAACGATGTTTTCCTAGCTGTTGGAGGACAGAACGTACGTGCTGCACGTGTTCTGTGATGTTTTGAGAATAAATCAGAATATCGTCTATATAGACAATACAGAAGACGTCTATAAAGTCCCTCAACACCTCGTCGATGAAGTACTGGAAGGCTGCGGGGGCATTGCAGAGTCCGAAAGGCATAACCTGGTATTCGAACAGACCGAACTTCGTCCGGAAGGCGGTCTTCCATTCGTCACCCTTTCGGACTCTGACTAGATGGTAAGCACCCCGCAGGTCGAGTTTGGTGTACACTGAGGCGTTTTTTACTTGATCCAGGAGGTTGGAGATCAACGGCAGAGGGTACCGGTTTTTAACTGTGTTGGCGTTCATCGCCCGAAAGTCTATGCAGGTCCTCAGATCGCCTTCCTTCTTCGACACGAAGAAAAGAGGAGAGGAAACCAGAGACCTGGAATGGCGAATAAAACCGTTGTCCAGATACTCGTCCAAATAGGATCGAAGATGGATGTTCTCCTTTTCTGTGAGTGAATAAATTCTGCTGCATGGCAACGTGGAGCCGGGGATCAAATCGATGCGGCAGTCAAACGACCGGTGTGGTGGCAGTGTATTGGCTCCCTTCTTATCGAATACCTCTGCCAGGTCCTGATATTCCTCTGGTATGATCGTATGGGAAACCATCCCCATGCCATCTACTGGTGGAGACCTCGCCTGAACGGAGCGAGCCCCCAGAAGATTGTCTCTCGTATAACAGGTTTCACAGCAGTATTCTGAATCCAGGTGGATTATTCTGGCCACCCAATCGATTCGGGGATTGTGCTTCACCAACCATGGCAACCCCAATATAACCTTGAATTGCGGAGCGTCGATGACATCAAAACTGATAGACTCAGCATGGTGGTTGGCAAAAAACATAGTCATGTTCTCGGTTTGATGCCTGATAGGGCCAGAAGTCAAGTCCGTTCCATCAACAGCCTGGACCGTTTCGGGTTGTTCTTTTGCCACTGTTTTTATGCCCAAGGCACTTGAAAAACTGGTGTCAATGAAGCTGCCTGTCGCACCGGAATCAAACATGGGGGTTACCAGCCAGGTTCTGCCCGCCTGATTCTGTAAGGATACTTCAATGCCTATATGATGACTGCCGTCGAATACTGCAGGGATCGCTGAGGTGTGATACGAAGAACCCAGAGGACGGATCCCCTTGTCTACTGGGTTGCCTCGTTTCCCATCTGATCGCCTTTTGTGATGGGCAACGCAAACGGCCGTCTGCCCCTTGGTTTAGAGGGTTTCACCGGACATTCCCGGACGAAGTGTCCGCTTTTCCACAATACAGACATTGGTTCTGCTTCCTCCTTTTTTCTCGCTCATGACTGGTCAACGGCCCTCTGATGCTCCCGATCTGCATGGGTTCTGAAACCTCGACCTGGGGAGAGGATTCGTCCTTGGCTTTTTCAGCGCTCTTGTCTCCGAAGGACAAGAAACGGCTGTCGCTGCTCTTCCCCTTCTCGGTCTTTCTTTCCTGTAGTCGGAAGTTCATCTTCACCACCAAGTCGATGAAAGGACCTATTTCCTCAGGTGGGTTGGGTAACTGTGAGATGAGATCATTCAGGCCATCACGCAATCCTCAATAGAATACTGACACCTTCTTATCCTCCGGCCAATTGGCCTCGATAACCAGCCGGCTGAAACGGGTGATGTAATGCAGGAGGTCTTGACTGCCTTGTTTTAAGTTAAGCAACTCGTTGTCAGCGGCCTGCACAAAGGTGTGACGAGCGAACATACGCCGCATGGCTTCCTTAAAGGTCGGCAAGTGGTGGAGCATGGGATCGTCGTTTTCCACAAAGGAAATGGACCACTGAGCGGCGTCGCCTCCCATGTATGATAAAATGTAGGCGACCTTGGATGCATCATCGGGAAAGGCCGCGTTTCTGGCCATGAAATGCAGGTGACATTGATGGATTAATATCCCACACTTAGTACTGTCGCCGTAGAAGCGTTCAGGCGGTGCCAGTTGTACAGGATGGGGTGTGACGACTTGTATGGCGGAGCTCTGATTTGTAGTAGTGGAGGGCCCCCCAAAGGTGAAAGTAGGCGGTTGCAACAACCCTTCTTGGATGACTCTGGGGCTAGGGGTAGTTCCCCAAGGGCCGGCTACCCCGGATGCCATGTGGCTCTGGAAGGAGGATACATCATGGCGTAGACTAAGGTTCTCGGCTTGCATGGCAGCCAGCATGACTGCTATGTCCTGCAAGGTGACCTCCGGGTCGCCCATGTCGTCTGGGTGGAATAGTAAACGTGGGCTTCGAATTCTGTCATGTGCCCCACAAGACTTACCTTTGCTTGTGAAGCAATTCCGCAGAGACGACAAGAGGGCCCGCCCCTGTACCCACCTGACCCCCTTGGACCTAGAACCCAACAGGGATGAGATGGACGCAAGGATAGGAGCCAATAAAGGACGTAGAGCAGTGGTGAGTGGAATGGAGCTTGCAGGACTTCCCGGGGCAACTGAAAAACAAAACAATAACCCGATTGGTAAGCAAACCCCACGCTTGTCTATTAAATATCCCTAAAACACACACAAACGTTCTTCTGCCGGGACTCACCAGTGCTTCTGTATCACACGGTCTTCAGCCATCCGTGTAGTCCCAACCAGAATCCAATAACCCAGGAGAATCTCTCCTGCGTAAGGTTTTAGAGAACAAGCGATAAAAGTTAGTAACAGTGCTTCTGCATAAGCACTAACTGCAACCAAGGAATAGCGCTCCTGCGCGGTAAGAGTTAGAAACAGTGCTTCTACATAAGCACTAACTGCAACCAATGAATAGCGCTCCTAGGCGGCTCCCCAAATGGAACAAATTAAGGCGCTCCTGCGCTGACCCCCAAGGAACCAAGAGTAAAGCGCTCCTGCGCTGCCCCCACAAGAAACAAGATGAAGGCGCTCCTGCGCTGCCCCCAAAAGAAACAAGATGAAGGCGCTCCTGCGCTGCCCTCACGGAACCAAGATTAAAGCGCTCCTGCGCTGCCCTTAAAGGAAAACAAAGTACGGCACTCCTGCGCGAAGCCCAAATGTAGCAGGAGATGTAGCGCTCCAGCGCGGAATACCAATACGAGTAGGAGAGCGCTCCTGCGGGATTAACACCAGAACAACAGTTACCTTCGTAACGGCGGGAACCAGAAACACTCCTACGCAGCTGAAGCCTCAGAAGATTTCGAAGCACGGAGCCGGCGGGAAACGCATCGTTTCCCCCGGAAGTGCTTCTGTGACCCGCAGTTGGCAGCAGAAGACTAGACCGGGACTCAGCTTCCACCCGGAAGTGAGAATCCCGGCAGTATTGTGTGTGCTTAGCGGGATGTCGGAAAACGGCAAACGCCGTGAACCCGACAGGTTGTGCTAATGTGCACTTTTTATTAACGTCTCATTTAACGAATGGGATGCTTTTCTATTTGTAATCTGTATGTTTTGAATCCCCCCCATCTGCGCCTGACTTCAAGTAGGGAAGGTAACATGAGGTACTTATATTTTGCGTAAGCCTAGGCCACAATGGCAGACTTACATCCATATTACCGTGAGTTGGGAATGTCAGTGCCCTGGGTTTCTTCATAACTGATAGGTCTGTGAGTGGGTCTGAGTTGGGTGAAAGGAGTACCACACTGAGTTTATACTCTGAGAGAGACCGGTCAGTGTGTGGTATTCTTAGTAATGTTACTGCCACACTGTGTGGGTAGTAAAGGGCTGTGCACTCACCTGCTGGGGGGCCCTGCGGCTGCTACTCCCAGCCCACGGCAACCACGAACTCCTTCAGCGGTGCAAGACTGGTCCGGGTTTCGCAGCAAGAACGGCACACCGAAGTGGATGCCTGCTTGTGCCCCGGGGGGACCGCAGAGTGCGTTCTGTTAGAGAAGCACTCTAGTACGTCCCTGCTTGTGCCCCAGGGGCACTGTAAAGTGCGCGCAATGCCGAAGACAGCATGGCGCTGCAAATGGAAAGGCAGGGACTGCCTACGCGTCCCTGTTTGTTCTGCGACAATACTCCAGGGGCAGAAACTTTGCTATGTGCACACCAAAAAAGTGCACGTGCGGGTGGGAGGGGCCGCGAAGGACGGACTACGGGAGAGGGGGGCCGGTAGGGGAACAAAATAGTGCCTGAAGTAAAGGGGCCAATAGCCGTGGCAGGATACAAATGACGACACGATCGTCATGAGGCGGGACTAAGAAGCATAAAACCTATGGGAAGTCTACATTGAGGAAATAAGCCAATAAGAAAAATGGGTGGAGAGTGGGCAGAGCTTCCACGAAGCTTCCCCACTATAGTGTATACTGCATGCCTCGCAAAGCGATGGCAGCACATTCGTGCTGCAACGCTAGGCGAGACCTAAAAAGTAACATAAAAAAAGATTGATAAACATAAACACGTGCAAATGTGCACAAGCGTGCACAAATGGACATTGGGGTTCTCTGTCCATCAGAAGTGGCGGTCTTGAAATCTACATAACACAAAGGGTGAGGGCACATTGTTTATGCAGGACTCGCTCTCTCTCGGTTTTTTCGGGAATGCGCATCTACATATACTTTTGGACGTTTGCACATTATATCTAAAACCATAAGAGAAATTACTCTGTGCGGTATTCCACCCTTCCCATAACTGCTTCCCACTTTATGTTTAAAATATTGTCAGGCACTTCTACATATTTCAGCACATTTGTTTACACCAACATAAACAGCTATATTTGTTTCTTTATAGTAAACTTTCTTAACTTCATCAATTTCTCTCAGCACATATTTTAAGCGTGGTACCCAGCTGCAGTACAATACTCACATAAGGCAGCAGCAAAAAATTATAAAAAGACAAGCTCCTTTTACAAATTTTGGATACAATACAGCGTTAAACTGGTGGTCTCTTTCCATGTTAAAACGGTCGCGGAAGCAGCTCTTTTGTCATCAGCATAACACGGAGGGCCTGCACACGTTGTTTGCGGAGGACTCGCAGTCTAGGGGTTATTTTGGAAAAAGTGCATCTATAAACACTTCTGCCTATTCACAAATTATATTTGAAGACATATTTAAAATGAGTCTGTGCAGTACTCTACCCTGCCTGTAGCTGCTTACTACTTTATATTTAAAACGTTCAAATAGCTGCTCGCTTTTGCAGATCGTTCGTTCTTTACATGATATAATACTGTTTCCCCCCACTACATTTACATCGCAAACAAGCACGTCTGGTATTAGGATGTAACACAACTACTTTTTTAAACCACATAGCTCCTTCTTTACAAAGTCTCAGACAGTAATTTACTATTGGCATCACTTCAACATATGTTGATTCACAGAACTTCAAACTGTTTAAAAGCTATTCACTATACAGCCCGCAGTCAGTTTTAGGAAACCTGATCGCATCTCTTCACAGACTGATTTGCATATGGCTGGGTTCAAACTGGAATGGCATGGTGAGCAAAAAAACGATGGATTTAGGCCCAGATCTCTGTACTGGGGTGAATGTATGACATTGTTCTGCATTCTGTCCATCAATTGTTGTTTTTGCATTTGTCACCCCGAGTGGGAAGGGTATGCTCAGACGTGAGTCCCTTGCTCTCCATGCCACTGGAATCAACCTATCCTGGCTGATGAGGGCTGAAAGCCCGAAACCGGTCCTAGGATGCTTGTTTCCAGTCCAGGGAGAACCTGGCTTGGCAGTTCGGGCTGGACTGTTCCCATGGGGCACAGGGTCAAGACTGATTTGCATATGGCTGGGTTCGAACTGGAATGGCATGGTGAGCAAAAAAACGATGGATTTAGGCCCAGATCTCTGTACTGGGGTGAATGTATGACATTGTTCTGCATTCTGTCCATCAATTGTTGTTTTTGCATTTGTCACCCCGAGTGGGAAGGGTATGCTCAGACGTGAGTCCCTTGCTCTCCATGCCACTGGAATCAAGCTATCCTGGCTGATGAGGGCTGAAAGCCCGAAACCGGTCCTAGGATGCTTGTTTCCAGTCCAGGGAGGACCTGGCTTGGCAGTTCGAGCTGGACTGTTCCCATGGGGCACAGGGTCAAGACTGATTTGCATATGGCTGGGTTCAAACTGGAATGGCATGGTGAGCAAAAAAACGATGGATTTAGGCCCAGATCTCTGTACTGGGGTGAATGTATGACATTGTTCTGCATTCTGTCCATCAATTGTTGTTTTTGCATTTGTCACCCCGAGTGGGAAGGGTATGCTCAGACGTGAGTCCCTTGCTCTCCATGCCACTGGAATCAAGCTATCCTGGCTGATGAGGGCTGAAAGCCCGAAACCGGTCCTAGGATGCTTGTTTCCAGTCCAGGGAGGACCTGGCTTGGCAGTTCGGGCTGGACTGTTCCCATGGGGCACAGGGTCAAGACTGATTTGCATATGGCTGGGTTCAAACTGGAATGGCATGGTGAGCAAAAAAACGATGGATTTAGGCCCAGATCTCTGTACTGGGGTGAATGTATGACATTGTTCTGCATTCTGTCCATCAATTGTTGTTTTTGCATTTGTCACCCCGATTGGGAAGGGTATGCTCAGACGTGAGTCCCTTGCTCTCCATGCCACTGGAATCAAGCTATCCTGGCTGATGAGGGCTGAAAGCCCGAAACCGGTCCTAGGATGCTTGTTTCCAGTCCAGGGAGGACCTGGCTTGGCAGTTCGGGCTGGACTGTTCCCATGGGGCACAGGGTCAAGACTGATTTGCATATGGCTGGGTTCAAACTGGAATGGCATGGTGAGCAAAAAAACGATGGATTTAGGCCCACATCTCTGTACTGGGGTGAATGTATGACATTGTTCTGCATTCTGTCCATCAATTGTTGTTTTTGCATTTGTCACCCCGAGTGGGAAGGGTATGCTCAGACGTGAGTCCCTTGCTCTCCATGCCACTGGAATCAAGCTATCCTGGCTGATGAGGGCTGAAAGCCCGAAACCGGTCCTAGGATGCTTGTTTCCAGTCCAGGGAGGACCTGGCTTGGCAGTTCGGGCTGGACTGTTCCCATGGGGCACAGGGTCAAGACTGATTTGCATATGGCTGGGTTCAAACTGGAATGGCATGGTGAGCAAAAAAACGATGGATTTAGGCCCAGATCTCTGTACTGGGGTGAATGTATGACATTGTTCTGCATTCTGTCCATCAATTGTTGTTTTTGCATTTGTCACCCCGAGTGGGAAGGGTATGCTCAGACATGAGTCCCTTGCTCTCCATGCCACTGGAATCAAGCTATCCTGGCTGATGAGGGCTGAAAGCCCGAAACCGGTCCTAGGATGCTTGTTTCCAGTCCAGGGAGGACCTGGCTTGGCAGTTCGGGCTGGACTGTTCCCATGGGGCACAGGGTCAAGACTGATTTGCATATGGCTGGGTTCAAACTGGAATGGCATGGTGAGCAAAAAAACGATGGATTTAGGCCCAGATCTCTGTACTGGGGTGAATGTATGACATTGTTCTGCATTCTGTCCATCAATTGTTGTTTTTGCATCAGTACTCTACCCTGCCTGTAGCTGCTTACTACTTTATATTTAAAACGTTCAAATAGCTGCTCGCTTTTACAGATCGTTCGTTCTTTACATGATGCATAATACTGTTTCCCCCACTACATTTACATCGCAAACAAGCACGTCTGGTATTAGGATGTAACACAACTACTTTTTTAAAGCACATAGCTTCTTCTTTTCAAAGTCTCAGACAGTAATTTACTATTGGCATCACTTCAACATATGTTGATTCACAGAACTTCAAACTGTTTAAAAGCTATTCACTATACAGCCCACAGTCAGTTTTAGGAAACCTGATCGCATCTCTTCACAGGAAAGAACTGGCGACACTATAACACTTGTAACAAATGATTCAGTCTCTTTTTCCGGAAAAAAACACAGGACACACTACTGCAATAGGTCTCGCATTTGCAAAAGTTTGAGCTATTTGCATTGTAAATTACAATGCCTTTTATTTAGATGTTTTGAAAACCTGCAAGCGGTGCGTAAATACGTTCTTTGTACTTATAGTCCTTGCTTGCAAGAAGCAAGGCTGGCAGTAAAAAAGGGGCAGGTACTGCCAGCCTTGCTTCTCAAAAACTAGGACTATAATTGTAAAGTGTGTGTTTATGCACTTCAAATGCTTGTTTTTTAAATGACTTCCACAGATCGTGTAGGGGAGATGCCAGGATGGGACGTATAATAGGGAGTGGCCCTGGGAGCAACGAAGGTGCCTTTGGTCTGGGGCATGTAGGAACATAAATAGCAAACAAAAAACAAACAAAGCAGGGACGGGTAGGGTAAGCAGTGGACGAGCGAGATGAAGGGAGGAACACGTAACAACAAGTAAGAACAGGGGCAGCAGGACATGGGGGAGAGAGCAAGAAAACATGTGTCCTCGCATGGAAATCTGAAATAAAATGGAAACAGTAGTTCCTTGTATATGAGCAGTGGTAGGACTCAAAGCAAAAACATGGTAAAGAAACCCTGATTGGAGAGGGAGAAATACAAGCAAAAGAAAGAAAGCCATCAAACAAAAATAACGAAGCAACTGAGAGTGGAATAGGGGGGCTCAGAGGAACTGAGAAATGGACAGAAAGTAAAACAACTAGAGAGAAACAAAGACAGACATACAAATCGAGACAAAATGAGATAGAAATATTGCTAGCTAGATAGATAGATATCTCTCTTTGTCTTTCTACCTATATCTAAGAAGCTATCTCTCTCTTTGACACTCCCTGCCTCTATTTCAGAATTTCTAGATGTTTCTGTCTCTCAATGTCTTTTTCGATTTCACTGATCATCTCTGTTTCTCATTGTCTCTCCCTCCACTTGCCTTTTCCTGTCATTATTTATTATTGTCTTGCTCTCTCCCTCTAGCACTTTTCTTTCCCTAGCTGTCTCTTCCCCTTTCCCTATTTCTGAATGTATCTACCTAGCTTTCTCTATCTATCCATTGATTTCTCCATCAGCCTTTGCTTTTCTTTCTAATTATCTTTCTTTGTCCATCTGTGTCTCTCTTTGTCTTTCTAAGTCACTTCCTGTTATTGACTTTTTTTTCGCCCGTCTTTCTCTCCCTTTCTCTCGTTAATCTGGATTGCCGTGCCTCTGTATAGTTCTCTACTTTTCTTCCTCAGTCTCTTCCTGCCGCTGTCTCTCTCTCTCTCTCTCTCTCTATTGCTTTTTCTCTCTCTCTTTCAATGTATTCCCGATTTTCTGTCGCTAGCTTTCTTTCTCTCTTTCACTCTCTGTCTCGCCCTGTCTACTTCTCTCTTTGTCTAGCCCTGGTTTTTCTTTCTGTCTTTCTCTATTTCTAATAGCGTCTCTCTCAAAATATGAATATTGTGACGAAAGTGATGCGATGAGAATCAGTAATGAGACAGGCAGCATTATGTATTACTGCTTTGATTAATGCACTTCCGATCTTGGGAAGATTTAATGGTTAATACGATGAATTAGGGGAGAGGAGAGGAGTTGGCCTAACGGCTAGGGCAGTTGACCTCGAATCTGGGGAACTGGGTTTGAGTCTTGGCAATGACGCTGAACATCCTGTGATTCTGGGCAAATCACTTAATCTCCCTGTGCCTAACAAAAATGAATGTGTCCTCATGTAACGCAACTGGTGGTATGTAAAGAGCTCTGATACCCGATACCGGGTCAAGTTTGTGCTATATAAAACTCATTAAAATAATTTTTTTTAAATACAACTGACTTTATGTCAATTCCGACAACTGTTATTAGTAGTAGTAGTAGTATCATTGTTTTCCATTACTGATAATACTCTTGTAGTAGTAATAGCAGCAGTGATATTTACTACCATAATTAATATTACAGTAACATTATTATTAATTTTACAAACATTTATTTTTTTACAACCACCATTATTATGCCGTGAAGTATTAGTTTCGTAACGAATTAAGTAGGTCTACTGTTGTTATTAATAAGCAGTCAAAAGTACGGTTATGATAATAACAACTATAACATACAGCTAAAACAGCTGAACAAAAAACTATAATGAAGAGTAGAGACAGTTTCCATGCAGACGTGCACATAGCAGATAGAGTCAGATCAGGGCACCCTTAATGAAAAGGGAAAAATTTGTTTTTTCAAGGCCTCCTACGGTCACTACAGGTGAGACCGTAGTGACTCTATCGGGCTCCATTCTGACCACTATGCTTCCACCATCACCTTCATCGAGAAAATGGTTTGACCTACACATGCTAAAGACAGTGGACTCAACCACAATCAATCCTCGTTCTTGAAATACCGCAATAAAGTGCAAAACACTGATTATAGGTTGGTCTTGTGCTTATTGAGGCCAACACCACATCCAAAATGAAACTTCCATTCATCTTGATCAATAGGAACATGTCAAACAATTAGCACAAATAATAATTAACATGAAACATGTGCCACAATAGCAAAGATGTGTGCAAAAGAATGTACATGACTATTAGCACTACGTATACTGAAATCAGACTGGATCTTACCTTCGATTTGGAGATCTGCTTTGTAGGGAGCACCAGCGGAGTCTTTATGTTTGAGATAGAAGCAATAGGTTCCTGCATCACTGTGCTGAACGCGGTTGATGAGTAGCTTTGCTGTGCTTCCACTCCAGGTGAGCTGTAGTCTTCCATCCTGGCTTGTGGGCGGCACAAAGTTCTTACATGAGTTGTTTTTGCTGGTGTTTGTGTTGTAAGGTCCTGCCACTGTTGCCCATGTAAGGTTACTGGTTGCGTTGCACGATATCTCTGCATGTGTGCCACATTTTTTGCTGATCGTTCCACAGTTTCTCGATTCACCGAATTGATCTGAAGGAGAGAAGGATGCATTGAACATGGGTGCCAAGTCATGCTTCATTGTGAGTTGGGGAGCTCTATCGCGGCCCAGCAACATGCCACTGCCCTCAAGTGAAGGTATCCATTTAACTGAACCAGCCTGAAGCAGTCCTGGGTGTGATGCGCAAGGCAGGGCAGCCTGCTACTGCCCTGCTCATGATTCGATGCTGATGTGACATAACTGAGAGGGTAGCAAATTATTTTAGGTGTATGGCTCACAGTAAAGTAACAGTTCCATATTCACAAATGTACCAATGGTGGATTTGTGTGAATTCATAGACAACTCCACCCATAAATGCTCGTGAGCAATCACAAATATTTTGTAGGTTTATGGACTTATGGGGCAATGGCGAGAACATAACACATACCTGCACCGTTTTTTGCAGTTTATATTGGGCGAAGATAGCAAAACGTTAACACTGTTCAATTTTTAGGTGAGATATTATGAGCTGGGATTGGGGAGTGTTGTAGTGAAAGTAGTACCACGCTTCCTTGTAATTCTCATCCGGTTAGGCAAGGGGAGAAAAAGAAGAGTAACCGAAATTCACATAGATATTCTTGGATTTCCCTTTTTTTCTACATAGAAAGGGGAGCTAAATAAATTCCCACGGTCACATGACTTCCAACTGGAAGTAGATGAAAAGAAGAACATTGTGGGTCAGAAATTATACTAAATGTAAGGAGTTTATTTTACACACTTCCAAACCCTGTGGTAGTCATTCCGTTAATAACAAATGTTAAAATCCAATTCAAAGTACTTTTTACCTTTTAAAATATATATATTTACAGTTCAGAATTCCAATCAATAAAAAAGATGATTTAATATATCGCTGTTTACAGTGTACACACATTGAAATATAAATAGAACATCTCTGACAAATATACAAATGGACACACTGCATACTACGCAGTTTTGTGAATTCAACAATGAAATACACAGAAACGGAGTAACTTACTCCGAGTAAGAAATAATACGAAGTAATGAAATGAAAAGTTCTTCTCAAATCACGTCACCTGAGTAAGCTTCCTCTATGAGAACCGCATCATTCGCAGAACAAGGATTAACGCAAAAGATCATGGATGTGCCCCTTTCCTTGAATACAGGGGCCGCACTTTTGTATTTGTTCTTACTTTGCCATTTTGTGTGAACAGCCAGGTTAGTTAAGGCCTTAATCTAATGCTGGTTAAGGTTTTAACATCTGCTACTTTTGTAGTCTAAAATGGAGCTTCAAGGCTATTTATTCCCACAAACATGTACCTAACTACAACGGCATTAAAGCCGGCTGACAAAACTACTTCGCAAGAGCTGATTTGCAAAACACTTATCAGTGATTCCTCAAGCTCGTGAATAGGAACAAACTATAGATTGAAATGATCCTGCATCATTGTGGTCTTGACCCATGAGGCACAGGGTCAAGACTGATTTGCATATGGCCAAGTCTGAACTGGGATGGCCTGGTGAGCAAAATAAGGATGGATTAAACCCAGATCTGTGACTGGGGGTGAATGTTTTGCCAATGTGCAACATTCCGTCCATCATCTTGTGTGTTTCGCTGGAAAACCGCTGAGTAGACAAAGTGCACGTTGCCACTGTCAATCTGCAGTTCGATGTATCTCCCAAAATAACCATCTGAGAGACACCCGTAAGCCAACAATGATATAACTTGGCCCTCATATGTCATTTTTAATGCTCTATCGTCCAACCTACGTTCACACAGCAACAGTGCCCTTCACGATAGTCTATTACTAAATTCCAATCACTGGATAATAATTCATTTAACCATCTCTGGGCCAACTCCATCAACTTTCCATTTATTACTACTGCCAGCTGCGGATAACGCCTCCTTACATTGGGTGTGTGTAAGCTTCTTGCCTACTGATGCGAACACTGATTTCTTCTTCAACTCTTAAAGAGAAAAGAGGAAATGATGCATCCCTGCTTCAGCCAAAAGTTATGAACAATTATCCCAGGACAAAGAACAATCTCAAGTTGTTTCAGTATAATGACCGACATTATACAACTACTTTTACTGTAACCACCATGTCAACCTGTCAATAAAGTCATCGGAAGTCGACAAAGGTTCAATTCTGTGGTTGATAAGGTAAATTAAACTAACTGATTCCAATGTTAATATTACTTTTTGCAAACATCTGTCCTTTCATTAGTGTCATGGGTACCACAGCGTTCCTCATAATCAAAATCAAATGATGTAATACATTTGGGGAAAAAAAAGATGTTCTTGAAAACAAGAGTTCAAGCATGTACTTGAAGGGACCATTGTAGCCCAGACTTAAGCTTGGGTATCACAACCCAGCCTTTACAAGAAGGTGAAAGTTGATTCAGTTTCACCAAAACATTCTTCTGTGGTGGAAATAATCTAACCTACATTTGCTCATGAAGACTTCCAGAAGCCAGTAAAGGGAGAGCAGTGAGAGCAATAAGAAAGGCAGGCAGCAGAATTGTGTAATTCATTCAGGCAACAAAGAGAAAACGAAGCTCTTACGTCCTAGACTCTACTGTATGTTCCTGTCAACTCCTTCCCTCGATCTGGACTAAAACCTAACCTACCTTTACCAGGAACGCCCTCTACAACTTCAGTGCCCCAGGAACAGGATTCTACAGCTTCCCTTATCATACTGACCTTCTAATGACCTTTTCCACGTGTTCATCCCTGAATCTACCTGTACCTCAAGTTGTAAGAATTGTGCAATGCAAATATTTAAAACACCACCTGAAGAACATGATCTTGAATAGTTTCCCAGAACCCTTAACAATGCAACAAGGCTGTGGTGTTTTCCAGCTAATTTATAGGTGTAGGAGCCTATTTCTGATCATGTGCATCAAATATTTACCAATTTACCATGTTTTTCTTTTCCTAGTTCCAGAGAAATCTGCTGTGAGAAAGCTCAACAGCAGAAAACAACAATACTTTGTTTTAGAGCCTGCAAACTGAAGAAACAGGTAGCAGACCTTCAACATCTCCAGGAATCTAAGGACCCCTTAAGGCAGTGGTGTAACGAAAGTTGAGGGCCCACCCTGCAAGGTACATGAGGGACCCCTGCTCCGGAATTAATTTGAACTCTCAGGCCTGAGTACTGTGCTGAGGGCGCCCCCTGCAGCTGTGTTACGCCAGTGCTTAAGGCTTACCCAGTATGCTGGGTATTTGGTCTGACAGAGAAAACTGACCTCCAAAGTCTCTCACTAGTAGTCAAGGCTTAGGTCAAAGAATGTAGTGTGAAGGTTGACACGAGAAAAAAAACAAGATCATTGTGTCAGTTGCAATAAAGATGGAATGCTCTGGAACAGAATATTAATACGATTTTAAATACGAGTACACAGGAAAGAGTAACACCTTAAAAATGAAATTAAACAATACCATGAGTGCACATGTTTCGATGATTCATATAACTCAATTTCTATGAAGTGGCATGCACTTCTGAGATCAACAGAAGAAAACATAGTTGAACCCGTAAGAGTATACACCACTTCAAGGAGATTAGTAATGGATGAATAAATACAATTTATAAAGCGCAACAGCTGCTCCAAAAGGAGTGTCCCTGTGCTGGGCAATAGTAGGTCGCAGAAAGGAAAGCCTAAGGAAATATGAAAACCATCCCAAATTATGTCTCTCAGATAAGGTGGGTCTTCAGAAGAGTTTTAAAAGAATCCTCTGAAGTTGAGATCCGAAGGTTCCAAAGCAATGGGGCTTGGTAGGAAAAGGAGCGCCCTCCAGCTCTTGCTTTCTTGATCTTAGGGATTCATAGCAAATTGTAATTGACTGAGGGGATTGCTCTGCGAGGATGATGTCTTTTGAGATTATCACAAATGTACATCAGGCCTTTCATTTGGGTGGCCCTAAACATTATCGTCAATGCATTACATTTTATTCTTTAATTAATAGGGAGCAAATTAATGATTTTCAAGCCATTTCGTATGGACTGCCATTATGGAATGTTCAAAACCAGTCAGGCTGCTGCGTTAATCGAGCCATGATGTAATTAAAGAGTGGATGAGGAATTTTCTGGCGAGGACCAGCAGTAATTTGAGTATCTTTCTTAGACATTTTCAGCGGTCAAAAGCAGACTCCTGTGGTAGTACTGAAGCATGGCTTAAAGGATAATGCATTGTCTAGTTAACCCCCAAATCTTTGGCATAGTGGAAGGTGCTGGAGAATTGCCCAGTACTGGAGGCCAAAGATAAGACAGACCCAATATGGGTGTGGAACAAAAGATTTGATTATATGAATTTGCTGAGTTTAACCAGACAGCTTTTATGTATCCACTCTGCCACTGTAGATAGCCCTCAAAATTCTCTGAGACTGAGGCTTCCAAATGTTTGAAAGCAAACATCAACAGGGGTCAACAGCATAGGACACCACATTGAAGCCCCATTGTTAGAAATGGGAGACTTTAGTTGGCAAGGGTTTGCACCTTAGTCCAAGTAGGCACCCTTCCTTCTAGTCAGGATATGGGAGTTACACTCCTAAATAACCTCTGCTCACCCCCTTGGTAGCTTTGCACGAGCAGTCAGGAATATTTCAGAAAAGGTGTGTAAAGCATTTGCACATAACCAACTATAATACAGTGAAAGCACTAGAAAAGGACACCACTCAGTTAAAAAAAATATCTGATATTTTTATATATCCAAAACAAGACCAAAAATGATAAATATCCACCAATCAGTTCTCATAAGTCTTCAATAATCAAAAAAAACTTAAAATGGAGTTCCTTGAAGTTGATAGCTCCGTCTGGGGATATCAATTCTGGGGCTATCAATGCGTCGTAAACAACAAATCCAAACAGTTCTGGCTGACTGCGGCATCGCGGACCAGTTACGTTGTTGGGGAGACCTGCAAAACAGTACCTTTTAGAAATGAAGGGCGTTGGCGGACTCTCAATAAGCCCCAAAGAGTCAGCGTCCGCAGACGTCGGTTCTGGATGTTGGTACAGGAGTCGTCGGGCCCTTGAAGTCACAGACGTTGCAGATTGAACTCCCCGCGATTGAAGTCGGGAGCGCCGGGGCTGTGGAGCTAAGTGCAGCGGTGCGGTTCCGTCAGGTCGCGGTGCAGGCAGTGGCTTGGTGACGCTCGTCCAGCAGCGTTGGTGAGACAAGGGCTGCGGTACGAAGTGATACGGTGCTCGTCGCAGTGCTGGAAGGTCATGGGGCAAACAGCATCAGTGTCATTACTGAAGCGCTGTCGTCGGCTGACGAACTGGTGTCGATGGCACCGGCATCGGTAGGCAAAGGCTGCAGGGCGCGATGGGGATGGTGTGTTGTGTAACTTACTAGCGGTGCCCTCGAACTAGGTGCAAGCAGCTGCATTGATGTCGGCGTTGTCAGGGCTACCAGGGCAGCGTGAATTGTGTAAGTGTAGAGAGCGGTGCCCACAGGTTGTGGAGCACGCAGCAGCTCAGTAGCGGTGAGACCAGGGTTGCGGTACAAAGTGCTGCAGTGACCTCGGCGGTGCCTTCAGGACACAGAGTCGCCAGCAGTGTCATTGACGGAGTCGAATCGCTTTTTCTTTCATTGCAGCACAAAGCACACAGTCCCCAGTGCTGATGGCAAAAGAACTTAAAGTCTTTGCTGTTACTGAGACTTCTTGAACAGGGGGCAAGCTCTACCTCAAGCCCTTGGAGAAACTCACAAAAAGAAGTTGGAGAAAGTTCAGGCCAGTCCTTCACTAGCCAAGACAGAAGCAGCCACTGCAGGTCAACGCAGACAAACACATAGCAGAGTGGTAGTCCCTCCTCACAGGTTCTCCACCTCTTCTTCTTAGCAGTCTGCTTGGTTCCAAAAGAATTCTAAAATTCTGGAGTCTGGGCCCCAATACTTATACTCAAAATGTCTTTGTTCTCTCAGGAAGAGTGTCTGTTCTTAGTCCAAACTAGTTTGGTCCTCTCTAGCCCAGCTTCCGAGGAGAAGGCGGAGACAGCATTGTCTACAGCAGATAGGGCGTATACAGGTGCAAGGGAAATATCCTCCCATTACTCTAAATGCAGCCCACGTCTATTCAGCAGAGCCCTGACTCATCCAGGAAGGCAGGACACACCTCAAACCTCCAGTGGCTGTCTGAAGAGAATGCACATGCCAAGCCCCTGTCACTCCAAAGCCAGACAGTCAATCCACAAAGGCACACAGAATGGCTAAGCAGGAAAATACCTACTGTCTGAAAGTGGTATTTTCAAACACAGAACTTAAAATTCATCTTTACTAAAGGATGCATTTTTACATTCTGAGTCCAGGCATACTAAATCTATGTTCCAATCTTGTCCCAATGGAAAGTTACATTTGTAAGATGTTATAAATAAACTCCCATTCTACCCTATAGGACAGATAGCCATTCCATAGTGAAAAACGAAATGCACTGTAATTTACTACCAGACATGTCACACACAGCAGCACATGTCTTACCTTTAACATACACAGCACCCTGCCCCCAGGGGTACCTTGGGCCTACCTTAGGGGTGACTTATATGTAAGAAAAGAGAAGATAAGGGCCTGGCAAGTGGGTGCACTGGCCAAATCGACCTGGCAGTTACAAACTGCACGCCGGCTCTGCAGTGGCAGGTCTGAGTCACCTTTACAGGACTACTTCTGTGGGTGGCACAATCAGTGCTACAGGCCCACAAGTAGCATATGAGTTGTAGGCTCTGGCACTCTCAGTGCACTGTACTAGGTACTTACTAGTAAATCAAAAATGCCAATGATGAAAACACCAATCCACAACACAATTTAAAACAGGCGCACTTGCACGTTAACACTGAATAGCAGTGACAAAGTGTGCAGAGACACTAAACCAGCCAAAACAGTGTCAAAACCGGGGGTCAGAAAGCAATAACACAGGGGAAGCAAGCCAAAAGATGCCAAGTCTAACACCAATGTTTATACAATGGCAGCACAGCGAGCCATGTAGATGTTGAAGAGACTTGGGCTCAAGGTGAACCCTGTAGTACTCCACAATTGCCCTCCCTGTAACCTAAGGTAAAAGGTGGGAGATGAACTGCTTGCTTTTGGTTGAAGCGAAAGGATTTTAAACATTTTTACATGGTGTCAACAGTTCCTGCATTCATCAGCCATTGCAGTAGAATGTCATGTGACAACATGACGAAAGCAGCTGATAGGTCAAGTTGAATTGTAATGGTATTTGTGCCCAGGTTGAGTCAGGTTTTAATAAAATCAGTAATTTCTAAGAGTGAAGTCTCGGTACTGAAGCCCGCCCAGTGGTTGGATTGTGAAGGGTGCAAAACGTTAGTCTCCTCAATGATACTGGAAATCTGGTGCTTAACCTGGGACTCCAGCATCTTACCACAAGCAGGGAGAAGAGAGATGGGTCTATAGGTGGCTGGGAATGTGCAGTCCAGGTTGGGTTTTTTGTAGGTGAGAAAGGACCAACGCTTCCTTCCTTCCTTCCAAAACACTGACACTGTGCTAGACTCAAGGGAGAAATTGGAGGGAGTTGATCTGTGGGTCCAAGAACTGACATACCTTTTTCAGGTCGAACATTTTAGATCTCTTGTATATACTTTAGTATATACCTTTTATATACTTGTGGGCTCTGGAGATCAGCCCTAGTACTTGTCTACTCCTGCTTAGGGACTTTTGTTTCTGTTCAACTGCCTCTATTCAACTGTCTTGATAGAAAATGACCAGCAGAGGTCAGTAAAATACCAGCATTGCTTTCTGCTGAGGGACTTTCTTTTTTTAATTTCTCTGGCAACTGCCTCTATTGAACTTTCTTGATAGAAAACGACCAGCAGAGGTAAGTAAAATACCAGAATCACTTTAGCATTCTCTAGATTCCAGTCCATAGAAACTGTCTTTCACAAGCACCTGTAGACAATAATATTTTTTTCAAATCTTGTATTTGCAGTGATATCACCACCGAAGGCCCGATTTTATATTAAAAACAGAGCTTTGGGCAATACCATTTCCTGCTGAAAGGCAATATTTCTCTCCATGTGTTCCCATACCTGCTGTGTCACACAGTTCGGTGCTTACTTTCCCTCCATGTTAAAGAACAGTAGATGTTTCAGCACCCAGGCTTATGTGCCGCGTAGCTAAATACATATAAGGTCCCAAAGGCGAAACCGATTGCATTGCAAATGCCTGTTTAGAATAAGTGGTGGGCATAGGCTCAACAGAGAGCCAGAGTGGGCTTTTAAGATCGTACTCTAGGAGTCCTTCATAGAGATCTTCTCAAAAGACGAAAGTTGAGGGTTCAGCATTTGGGTGACAGGTGGGTGTGTCATCGACCCAGTTTCTTTAGTATTAGTGAATTTGGAGTAGATGTTGCACACTTTATTATTGAACAATTCTTATAAATTACTAACAAACCTCTGACTGAGATGATGATAGGATTGATTTTGCACAGACGGGTTTAACAGAGAGCTAACAATTAAAAAAATTGTTCGAGGTGCATTTTCGGCTTCATTAATTTGTGTTGTAAACAGACAAGTTTTGGCTTTTTTGACCTATTTCCTGAACTGTGAGGGTTAGTTCATACCCGAGTTTGTCTTCTTCCAAAAACTACTGCTCTGCTATTTCCTGCCTAATGTTGTGCATTTCGATTTTTCCACTTTAAGCATGACAGAAAACCAAGCAGGAGAAGTAGACGTCCTTCTACTCTTATTCTCTCTCAAAGGTATTATGTCATCTAGAATGGTCTTGAGCTAAGAGGAAGAGACCACTAATTCGATGTCTGCAGATTGGTTGACCACTACTTGTGAGTAGACCATGTTAAGAGTTGAATCAGAGATGGAGTGCCAGAGGTGGTATGAAGATGACTTCTGCTTTTTAGGAGCTGATGTGAGGAGTTGCTCTATGCTAAAAAGGAACCAAAAAGCGGTCTGACTATTCTAAAAGGGCATAGGGACCAACCTGTAAAGCCGGAATATTAGAGAAAATAACGTCAAGCATATGTCCTCCTTTCTATCTTTTGAACTAAGTTGAGGTCCGACAGGGCTTCAATGAGCTGTTCTGCAGCTTTACAGCATTATTCATCTACATGTAAGTTACAATCACCCAACACCAAAAGTTGTCATGTTGTAGACAAAAGGGCATGATTGCAGAAGACAGAAATTTAACATCAGGATTGGGAGAACGGTAAATAAGTGCTCCAGAGGATGAGAAGTTATCTGAGTTTTGATGGTGAAAGAAAGAGCCTCAGCACTACTTGCTAGATCTAAGGACTGGCTGACACAGAGGAACATGGGGGATATTTACAAAGAAGTGGTGGAGAGAGGCGTTAGCCGTTGTAGCTTAACGCCTCACTCCACCCCTTCAGAAACACAAGGCTGCACTATATTTACAAGAATATGGTGTAGCCTTGCGTTTTCCCCTGCGCTGGCGCTACACTGTAGCAGTGTAGCACCAACGCTGGCATCCATGCACCATAGTGCAACTGTGTCTGCGTGCAGGGGAAGATTGTTTATGTACAGGAAGGTCCCCCTTCCTGCACGTAAACAATCTTGAAATGGCATTTTGTCACTTCTATGTGGGCTGCTTAATGCAGCACACATGGAAGATATAGACTGTCATTTCTTTAAAGATTGTTTATGTGCAGGAAGGATCACCTTCCTGAACATTAACAATCAAAGTCATTTTGCTTTTTCCACACATGAAAAAGCAAAAACGAGAAGAAATAAAGCATTTCTCCTCATTTCGCCAAGTTAAGACCAGGTTTTCACTTGTCTTAATTTTGGCGCAGCCTCCTATTTACGCTGCACTTGTAAATAGGGGCAGCGTCAAAATCAATGGGTGTTGCGCTGGAACGCTCACCGCAACACCCACTGCCCACCCCTTTCACTCTAAGCATAGCGTGAAAGGGGGCATTATTTACAAGGCAGCGGTAAGCCACGTTACGTGGCTTAATGCTGTCCTGTACATAAGGCGAAGCCCTATCGCCACAGAAACATCACAAAAAATGTGATGCTCCTGTGGCGATAGGGGCTTGTAAATATGGTCCTTAGATGATACCTCCTGTTTTACCTACTCTATCTAAATGAGATATCGAGAATTCATCAGGAATATTGAATGCAAAGTCTGGGCCTGAACAGGGCTTGAGCCATGTTCAAGAGAGCACAATAATGTCCTAGTGATTTTAATGTAAGATGTTCCAAATTGCTATTTTATTTTTGGGAAGTGATCTTACTTTGATCAAGTACGCATTTAAGGTCCTATTTGTGATCATATTAGGGTTACAAATTCTAGAAAAGCGAGAGTTCAGACCTTTACTACTCACAGCAAAAGGTGAGGAACAAGTGGCTGAAAAAACCCACAAACCGAGCAGGAAAACACGCTGCCAGAATCTAGGAAAGAAATGGGGGAATCAACACATCTGGCTGGCCGCATGACTAACAGGACCTCCATACTGGGCCTGGAGGCAGTAGCAGATCCTGGAGGGAGTGCTGCTGGGAGTGGGAGGGGCAGGGATGAGGGGTAGTAAACTACGGCATACGGCCGAACAGAGGTAAGTACATAAAAAATAAAGTGAATTACATTGCGCAAGCTGCATCGCCAGCGATGCAGCTTGCGCAATGAAATTCATTTTATTTATTTATTTATTTATGTACTTACCTCGGTTCGGCAGTATTCCGTAGTTTACTACACCCCACCCTGCCCCTCCCCCGTCCCGCCCCACCGCCCCGCGGCACTCCCTCCAGGAGCCGCTACTGATTTACAAACAATGTGCTCTGAGGCGTTTATTAATTTTTAGGTTTCTTATGAGGAAGCAGCTGAATTCTTGTTATTTAAAAAAACACTGAGATGAATCCTGCTCTTGCACAAACAGCCCAGTCTCACAGTGTTTGCAAGTGCAGCATTAGAAGATAGGCAGGCAATTGAATACTTTCAAACTCCAGGCAGCGAGCTACTCCAACACTGGTATGTCCTGGTAGCTTGTGATCCATGTGCTGGAGAAGCCATGTGTAGGCTCAATGATTTTCTTTCCACACAAGTCATCTAATATTTCTTTTATGTTTTCCCTGTAAGCTATGGAATGATTCCAGACATAATGCCTAACAAAAATCACACATTACTTCAATATCATTTAGGTGGCGATTCCGATCCGTTAAAAATATTCCCCGTACGAATCGTATCCGGATTTTTTAACGTACGAATCGTACAAGTCCCGTACAAACTGGCAAGTACGATTCGTATTTTAAAAAATCCATACGAATCGCATTGGGAAAATTCCCCGACACGTCCTCGGGTCCGTAAAAGTGTCAAACACGTCCCTGGACAGTTTTACGTACGAATCGGTAAACTGAAGTCCGAGCGCGCAAGTACGATCCGTCCCGTCCGTCCGAATGCACAACCGTATGGAAAAAACACCGTACGGAGCGAACGCCCATGGCAACCATGGAGACGTCCAAACATGTGCCCGCATACACGCCGAACAGCCCCCCAGCCCACCCCCCCAAGTACGTGCCGTACCCCCAGCCCCCCCAAGTACGCGCCGTGCCCCCAGCCCCCTCCAAGTACGCGCCGTACCCCCAGCCCCCCCATGTACGTGCCGAACCCCCACCCCACCCCCGTAGGTACAGAGCATACCCCCACCCCCGTAGGTACGGAGCATACCCCCACCCCCGTAGGTACGGAGCGTACCCCCACCCCCGTAGGTACGGAGCGTACCCACACCCGCGTAGCGCTGGGGGTTCGCACCGTACCTACGGGGATGGGGGTTCGCTCCGTACCTACGAGGGTGTGGGTATGCTCCGTACCTACAGGGGTGTGGGTACGCTCCGTACCTACGGGGGTGGGGTGGGGGTACGCTCCGTACCTACGAGGGTGGGGGTACGCTCTGTACCTACGGGGTGTGGGTACGCTCCGTACCTACGGGGGTGGGGTGGGGGTATGCTCCATACCTACGGGGGTGGGGGTACGCTCCGTACCTACGGGGGTGGGGGCATGCTCCGTACCTACAGGGGTGGGGTGGGGGTACGGCACGTACATGGGGGGGCTGTGGGTATGGTGCAGACGTGTAGGGATGGGGTACGGTGCATACCGGGCCCCCTTTTCGTCGTGCATCGCGGCGTACTTAGCTTTTCCGGCACTTTTTGGGTCCCGTAAAAATGTTGCCGTGCGAAGTGCTGTGGGTACGAATCGTATTTGCTGATCCGTAAAACGCTGCCTGACTCTGTGCGAATGTCGCGTACGCGGTGTCCCGGATCTGAATTGTGGGTATCTTTTAGCCGGTCGGTGTTTTTTCCGAATCGTACGGAAATGGTGTTTCTGTACGAATCGTACTTGCGGGTTTGTAAGGTGTTTTTTCCGGGTATGAGTCGGACGGAGAAAACGCTCCGTCCGACGGTTCGTACCCGGGTTTTACAGGATCTGAATCGGCACCCAAAGGTTTAAACCCCTCGAATTTTACCAAATCTTCATGAAACATTTTGGCAAATTTCTCGTTCTCCTCACATAATGCACAAGGAACTGCTAAATCCCGCCAGTTTCAGACACGTATGCGAGGCCTGAGAATTCAGATGTGGAATTATACTTAAAGGAAAAAGCAACTATGTAAAACAACTCTAGTTGGCCTAAGCAAATCGGTGAACACACCATATCAACCTTTAAAGAAAGGAGAACAGGAAACTAGTTCTGTTGTTGATACAAAAGAAACATTTACAAGTCGAAGAAACATCAAAATTAGGTTCTACTTCACAGAAATATCACAAGAGGGACAGCAATACACGTGATAATAAATGTTGTAAAAAATACTTAATATGTGAAGGTTGAAATACACTTTACGAATCATTTACATATGGGCGAAGGGTAGTGTCAGGCCAATCACTATATACCATGAAAGAATGTCTTTTCAAGAGGCAATAAGCCATTAACAGAGCATGAGCAAAAGGCCAGTTTAAAAGCAACAGTTATGGGTACCAATACCATTTTGTAAACTTGGTTTAGGGGAGATTTGTAAAGTGTATTCGAGCCACGTCAGGAAATGTCCATTTGGGATTTTATGTGGCAAAGACGTAGTAATAAAGTGGGGGAGCTGAAGTATGATGATAACCAATATATTTTATATTAATTAAACCATTTCATTAGCCGTCATTTGTTTGCTGTCCAGAAGAAGCTGTAAAGGAGACGGCGACTCTATGTGTGCTCCTGGGCATAGGCCTCTTGCATTTCACATTTTAATGGTCCCTGCTATTTCTAACACTTATTCCAATCCACCCATAAACTCCTATAAAATATACGACATCTTGGAGTCCCAATCGGTACATGCTCACTCTGTTTTAAAATACACACTGGTACAAATGTGAACTCGCACACACAACAAATGATGATTCATTCCCAATAATAATAAGGGGAGAGGAGTTGGTCTAATGGCTAGGGTGGAACACCTAATCTCCGAGAGCCTAACAAAAAATGAATGTGTCCTCATGTAATGCAACTGTTGCTCTTGTAAAGAGCTCCGATACCTTTGGGTCAAGTTAGTGCTGTATAAGACTCAGTGAAAAACAATATTCGTGCAGCATACTTCAGCTATGCTGGAAGTTGCTTTGGTGCAGCGATGTCGTTTAAACTGTTGGCCTTGGGCACTACAAGCCATGGAAATCCATGTGTTGTAATGCTTGTATAATGATAACAAAGGCTGTTCAAGCAACATTTCATTCGACTGGGGCAATACAATATTTGTTGCACCATCGCCACCTCCCATTAAAACAAGTACTTGACCTAAAGCTATTAAAACATGACAACAGGCATAAAATACACACCAAAACATGAAGTACGTTCAACATATTACATTATCCAGAAGTAGGATGCAATTAGCCTGTTCTGAGTAAGGTATCTTGAGCCAGTTCACCTGCCTTCAACTGATATATGCGGGACGAGTCCATGACATGTCTACTGGAGGCTGCTTGAAATTATTGCTCCCACCATCAAAATGCTGACAGCATCGGGCCCAATAAATTATAGCACTGTATAGCAATGTGAGGGCAATTCGTCTCAGAGCCACAGCGGAGGATAAAATGATGGCCAGTCAACAAGACATGTTCTCTCCCTTTCTCTCTCTTTAGTGTTAGTTGCCTTCCTGAAAATGGTCAAGTGTGCTTGCTTTCTCAATGTGGAACTTCTTCTTATTCCACAAACAGCAGAAGTCGCTGTTTGTTTGGGAAACAAGACAATAGGGTGAGATAACAAGCTAAAATCATGCACACACACATGTGTCTACAGCAAGGCCACTGGCGCTGTGAACATACGCAGATCAGCAGAGTGTCAACTGAAAAGGCAGCGGGCAAGCTGGCATTTTTCTGGATTAAAAGGACAAACCCTGCTAGAAAACGCTAATTGCCTAATGCCAGTGTTCAACCGAAACAGGAACTCCTTCTGCAATGCTGTGCTTGCTCGAACTCTAAAATGCTTGGAAAGAAGAACAGAAACAGCACTTGAGCAGAATAACTGAGTGGCAATGTGTGGTGGTGTGAGGTCGAATGTTCTTTTTTACCATGTCTGGTGGGACAGAGGCATTGGACATCTTGGCAAGATCCTAGCTAAGAGCTGCGGCTACACAATGGGCAGGCAAGTTTTTCTCTTTTATGTGTTACTGATGTAATATCCATGTGTGATGATGATCTTCCAGGGGGCCCCTGATAGGCTCTTTTGTCAGCAGAGCCTGGATGGAGAGCAGCGGAAACACAACACAGCTCACCCTGAGCCACCAAAATAGAAAATTGGTTTCTCTCTGCCACGGAAAGGTAGGCTGCAGAAAAATAAATTGGAATACCTTTTGATGGACATGTACCAGAGTTGTACAAATAATCCAGTGTCCTGCAGCGTGGCATTTACATTGCAAATGCTAGGAAATGCTGTGTTTCTGTCAGAGGGTGGTTGGAGGGCAGAAGCATCAATAGGTCTAAAGCAACTTTAAAAAAAAAATGTTCTGTAACACAACAGATGAAGATTGTAAGCGTAAGGAGAGCATGCTTGGCCGATGCTCCTTTGCCTTGACCGGAAGTGATGTATCCGCTGTGTCAATGACTTTGGATGCCGCAAAGAGCGGTGAGGGAGGGAACCAATGGCAAATAGCAGGTGGGAATAAAGTAGTTTTGTTTGAATTTAAATAAAAAAAGAATTAAGAAAAAATACATCTATCAAATCTAAAAAAAATCAAACAGACAACAATCTGCAAAATCTAACATTGCAAATAAAATTTTAAAAAATTAAAACCTATAAAATGTAAAAATCTTTCATAAAGTATAAATACAATTTTAAAATACCATTTAAAATAAAAAAATACAAATATATTTTTCAAAAGCTCTCCTCACCTTTTATTAATAGAAACTCAACATTCCAAAAAAGAATGTTTTCGTTATTTTTGCATAATTATATGAAATATTAAAAACTGTATATAACAGTCATACATTTAGATTACAATATTGTTTTACATTGCAACATAAAGTACTTACACATACTACACACTTAAAAAATACCAAACATATTGATAATAAAAATATTACTAAACACAATATTTTTTCAAACTATTTATTAAAAAACAATAATAAAAACAGATTTATAAAATAAAAATTCTTATTTGCGATATTCCAGTCTGCGATAATTCCTACATCACTATTTTCTTGCGATGATATTCTTCTATAATAATAATACAAACTGTATATTTTGTCCAAACGTCGAACTAATAAAATGGACGGGCTTTCTAGATAAATAGTCCTTTGTTTGATTTCTTTTTCGAAATGGGATACTATGTGTGCCTGTGTATACATATTTATATATATATATATGTATATATATATATATATATATATATATATATATATATATTATCCACTGGCAGTCGTCAGTAGATAGTTATAGTTAGGACTGAGTTCCCATAGGAAATCTGAAAATTCTATTTTGAATAACTTTGGCACCGGTTGACTTATCTTCGTGAAATTTTCAAAACTAATGTGGCGCTCAGCTCCTATCCTGAAAGTCTCGGGGTGATTCGTCAAGCGGGGGCTGAGAAAAAAGGGGGGTCCCAAAACACGTTTTCCCCATGCATTTTCCCATAGGACGTTTAGTCGAAGGTACAGCCCGAACGGCTGAACAGAATTACTTGAAATTTGGCAAAGAGGTAGTCTTCAGGTCAGGCATGCACCTTTTGCATATATGGTGTCAATCTGTTCAGTAGTTCCTGAGAAAATTGCAGTTAAAAGTACATAAATATCTAAATGCGCGCACAGTGCGCGCACCGTGCGCGCACGGTGCTCGCACGGGGCGCACACCAAATGTCTGCGAGTGTAATTCTGATTGGTGGTTAGATGTCAGTCAACATTCGAATCGGTCGAAATCAGGAAGTGTCGGACGCCATTTTGTGTGTGACAGTGAAAAAGAAAGGTGGAGAACGTGAAAAGGGGGCAGGGTTGAGAGTTCCTGACCCCCTAGCCTTTGTCAGGGGGTCCCTGAAGGACCCCGAAGGGTGAAAAAAACATTTTATTTTTTTTCAAAAAATCGCGTGGTGCGCGCACGGTGAAAAACCCTTTAAAAAAAAAACATTTTAAACTGTTTATAAGTTTATAGAAGATATTAACTATGCTGTTCAACTTTATCCAAATTCAAAATAAAAGAGCTGAGCCATTCCATATTAAAGGATACAGTCAATCTATAACTATATACATAGGTAGTTTATTGTAAAATAAATATATAAAAAATATAATAATACATACATAAATTAGCATTTAAAAAACCTTACAAATTCACTAAAAAAACCATAGGTTTCACACACGTTATAGTTAGGAATTAGCATTTAAAAAACCTTGCAAATTCACTGAAAAAACCATAGGTTTCGCACATGTTATAGTTAGCTGGACATTTCACTCGTAAAAAACCATTGAAATTCCCCCGTTATAGTTAGTTCAGCTAACTATAACTTGCGCGACCGCAATCCACTGCTGATGACGTCACATATTATATCACTCATGACATGGTCAGTGACATCACTCATGACATCACTGATGACATCTCAAATGACATCACTGATGACATCATCCAGTGAATATGTGTCTTTCTGAAAAATAAATATTTTTTATATATGTAGATCTAAAGGTTAATGGAAGAATAAATGGGTAAATAAGTGTCTAAATGGATAGTTTTTTTTGTAAAATTAATTGTATAACTGACTTATTAACCGTATCTTAGGGAATACAGTGATGTAATATGTGACGTCATCAGCAGTGGATTGTAGTCGCGCGAGTTTTAGTTAGCTGAACTAACTATAACGGGGGAATTTCAATGGTTTTTTACGAGTGAAATGTCCAGCTAACTATAACATGTGTGAAACCTATGGTTTTTTCAATGAATATATATATATATATATATATATATATATATATATATATATATATATATATATATATATATACTTATTTCAACAGGATATTGTCAACGTCAGAACTATTGAGCCCAACAACACTTTTCCCTCTCTATAAATATAGAATTTAATGGACTATTCACAACATCATGTGCATAGAGATTGAGCTCTTAACAGTAATTGTTAGGAACACGCTGTGTTTAACACATTCCATCGTTTGAGATTTTCACACTCCTTTTGTAGGCACTAAACTAATTAGAGATTTGACAATCTTAACTTTCAGTTAAATCAATTCCCAAGGTCACACAGGATAAGACTAATATTGATATTTGATGCCCTTTGCTGCAACCCCATTTTTAAAGATTTTATATTATCATGGGATTTATGAATTATTTAAAACAATTTTTATTTTCTGTACTATTCTTGCACATGTTTTGAAGAGATAATAATATGAGATCAATACAATTGTAATCACGATATACTGTGTATCTACTCCATAGGAAGGGGATAATTTTTTGATATGTGGTTTTTCTCTGATACATATAATGATTATGAATTAATTTAGGCACTTGCCTCACATTCCTTTGAAATTTGCCAAATTTATCATGTGTAATATGGGACGTGAATTAATTGGCACTGGCCATTTATCATTCTACTGCCAGAATATTATTTCTGATAGTTAGATCACTGAAAGGTGAGCACATATCTTCAACATGGCTTCTTGAAATGTTCATTGCAACCAAAACAAGACGAGCCTGGGTATATATGAGCTTTAGTCCCTGTTCTTATGAATTAGCAGCGAGGGCACATAACAACAATGAATGTTTTTTTTAAATTCACGAGTCAGACTAAATATGTATCATTATCATAAACAAGACAAATAATGTTATTAGGATGTTTTCTCAACATGTGCATTAGTCTTTCTTCTTTTTCTTTCGAATTTACGTTGAACTAATTGTTTTTTCAAATTCTATTGGTTGTACTCTGTTTCAAAATGGACACCCGTCACCGGCGCGTCAGGTGATCAAGATCGCTTTTGCGATCGAAATGCGTCCGGGGCGGAAACTTGTCTGCACTTATTCTTTGGTGAGATTTAATAAATTAAACAATGAAGTGGTAACCTGTTCTTGGATGCCTTTTTAAAACTTCAAAGACTTTGGTGGTCCATACCTGCTGATCTCTGGGTTGACATCCAGTAATTCAGGCTTTTTTCGTATATTCATTTAATCTGGAAGTCGGCTGACTCCGGACTATGAACCCCCTCCCAACAAGCAGGCGTGGCACTGATCAGCCGGACATCGCTCTCAGCGGTTGCCAAAACAACTCGGAAGGAGTAGGAGAGCCACACCCCCGTCGTCAAACCAGGCAAAACGCCAGTGGAGTTTCTCGGATTACTAGCAGGCTGTCAGCGGCATCTGTGGAGACAGAGGACCCCGCATTTCGACTACATTCTGCGGTAAGGAGCCACGATTTATGGCATAGACATTGACGGGTCGGGAGATTGAGCCATTGACATTTTTCCAAGACAAGCCCACAAACATTGGGGCGGTTACAGCCACGTTATAATTTTTCACCACACACCATGTCAGCCCAAGACACGCTGCGTGATCGGGAGGCTGCAGCAGAGGAGCTCTTCGTCAATCTGCCAATCATTGACTGGACATCAAATAAAAGATTAGATGGCACCAATACAAATGACGTGGGAGGGCACTTAAGGAAGCTTGAAAAGCTTCAACGCAGTGAAATTACCAAATGGTGGGAGAAAAAATCCCTTGAAAAGTATCGGGATGATGAAAGTGCCACGGGGATTGCGGGTAATGATAACTCCAACATTTGAAAACCCACACCCTGATATGCTGGCGGAATGGGCCTCGAACAATCTCCAAGCATCAATGAACATGGTTAACATTTTAATCACATACACGGAGATTGATAGGGATGCCATTATCAAAGAGATTGATGAATTGAACATAATTCTTGAGGCCATTGAACAAAAAGAAATAATTGCCAAAGGCCGAGTGGATATTCTGTCAAGACTGACAAATCATGAAGCCACAATAAAAACTCGAAAAGCTTTCAAGTTTGCCCGGGATCGGGATGACTACATGAGTATTTTTTTTTTTTTTTTTTTTTTTTTTTTTTTTAAGTTCCAAAACCTTTATTAGCGTCTGACACAGTCATACATTACACGCCTACAACCTCACGGGCCGGCTCCAGAGGACATCTCTCATTACGTTTCATCACCCTGTACACAGCCATGTGGCCGACAACCCGGAGGTCCGGCGGCAAATCCCTGTTGTTCCAACACACCATTAGTAGTATACAATGTACCATGGACCCTAGGCAAGCTGCGGAGCACCACAGCCGTCTGGCGTACCCCCTAGGTGCGCTACCTGGAAGTCCTAGGTGCAAACGTCCCGGAGCATAACCCTTTAGTGTACTCCACCACCATCACACTCAGTAAGGGCAATCACTCAGACTCCAACTAGGTAACCTCACCAGCTCCAAGTCCACCCTCAGCCGATACCTGGCTCTCTCCCTCCACTGAGGCAGTATACGCCGCCAAATACTCCTTAAACGGGTCCCAAATGTCCCTGGCTCTGCTAGTTAATGGTTGCGTCTCAGCGTAGATAGCACTCTGCTCCTGACAGTATAAAAGATCCCCTATCCATTCCTTAAATTTCGGTGCTCGCCCTCTGCCCCAGCGACATGCAACTCTCCGCTTCGCTAATAATAGAGCAATGTTCCCCAGTTTGCGCGTCAGCTTAGGTATTGATACCGTGTAGCCCAGCAGCATCACAAGCGGATCTAATTCCACCACATCTCCCAACATGACCGTCAGTGCCGAATGCACCTGCAGCCAGTAATCCGCCACTCTCGGACACAGCCATGCCAAGTGCATGAAGTCAGCCCTTTCCGCCTGACACCTCTCACATCTGTCACTGTCTGATAGACGAAATCTAAGCTTCTGAACTGGCGTGTAATACATACGCTGTAAAAACTTGTAATGGATAATGCGCAGTCTGCTACTGGAGGAGATCTGGGAGGTGAGCTCGCAACAATACGTCCATTGCTTCTCTGTGATATCTCTGCCTAGCTCAAGTCTCCATTGCTGGAGTGCCCTACAATCCATGCTGCCACTGTGTGCCCGAATACTGCTGTATAATTGGGAGACCAAATGCCTACCATCCGAAGACGTAAGCAGTATTTGTAAAGGCCTCACTACTTCTGGTTCCCCCGGGAAGCCTGGTAGTATCTTCCGCAGCCCCCGCCGCAGCCGGAGATAGTAAAAAACATCCAACGGGGTAGGCTGATAGCCCCCAAACAATTGTTCTTCCGTCTTGAACCGACCATTAGCGAAGAGGTCACCCCAGTGCCGTATTTTTATTCTGGCGCACAGCCCCTGAAACCCTCCTTCCTGCAATAACGACAAGTCCGGGTGATAAACCAGCGGCAGCGTCGGAGCATACATGAAACTGAGCGCCAAGCGACGTAGTACACGCTGCCACGCATCCACCGTGCACGGCACCGTAGTGAATGGTGTATCAAAGGCACGGCTTGAGCCCTGAAGGACCCCCATCAATGGCAGAGGCCGGGATAGCCAGTCCTCCACCGCCAGCTGCGGTAGGAATGGCGCAGGTGCAAACCAATGGTATGCAAATTGAGCCTGCGCACTCAGATAATACGCTAGAAAATCGGGAACATCAAACCCTCCTGATTCGTACGGCCGAGTGATAACCGACCATGCCAATCTAGGCTGCTTACCAGCCCAGAACAGCCGCAGTAATTCTGTACGCAATGTTCGAAAGAAGTACGCCCCCGGATAATACGGGATATTCTGGAAAAAATATAAAAAACGGGGTAATACCACCATCTTGATAAGCGAGGCCCTGCCCGCCATGGTAAGCGGAAGAGACACCCAGCGAGTCACATCCTCTGTCAGCCTAGTTATGGCTGTACCATAATTCAGCCTCAACGTCTCCTCTCGATCCTTCGAAATCTGGACCCCTAAATATCTGAGATCCGACTCACACCATTCTAGCGGGTAGTCCAGAGGAAAGCGACCCACTGCAGGCGTCAGGGGAAAAAATTGCGACTTCTTCCAGTTTATTTGAATGCCCGACAGACGCCCAAACACCAAAAATTCTCGGAGTAACGGATTAAGGTTAACCTGTGGATCTACCACGTACAACGTTAAGTCGTCAGCATAGAGAGAGACATCAATCTGCCGTTGGTAACATTTGAAAGCACTTTGTTTATGCAATTGCCGGATACGGCATGCCAGAGGCTCAATCGCGATAGCGAAGAGCAATGGGGAGAGCGGGCACCCCTGCCTCTAGGGTACCTCTAGTGAGCAGAAACGAATCGGACACTTCACCATTGATGAGCACTCTCGCTTTCGGGTCCGTATAGAGCAATTTGATCCATGCGACGAATATTTTGGGAAAGCCCATCCTGTACAGGATGGCAAACAAGTAATTCCACTCAACCGAATCAAATGCCTTGGTGGCATCAAGAAACACCGCCGCAACAGGCAGTGTCGGCGCTATCGTGTTTATCAAGGAGAAGAGCGTACGCAAGTTACAAGCAGTTGAGCGACCCGGGACAAACCCAGATTGATCTGGGAGTGCAATTTTTGTCATAAGCAGGGAAAGTCTAGTGGCCAGTACCTTCGCCAGTATCTTCGCATCACAATTAATTAGGGAGAGCGGCCTATATGAGTCACACTCTACCGGGTCTTTGCCTGGCTTCAACAGCGAGGTGATCAGTACCTCCCGCATTGTCCCAGGCAGCACACCCACCTCCAGTGACTCCTCATACACCTCCCGTAGCACCGGCGCCATGACATCTATATAGCTTTTATAGAATTCCGCCGGTAGGCCATCTATCCCCGCCGCCTTACCATTACTCAGAGACATAATCGCTTCCCGTATTTCATCAAGTTCAAATGGGGCCCCAAGGAATTCCCGATGGTCATCGCTTAACCAACATAACGCCACATCATCCAGAAAGTCCCCAAAGACCACCTCCCCACCGCTGCGGGCTTCATATAATTCCTCATAATGCGCAGTAAATTGAGCTAATATGCCCTTCGTATCTTGCTGTAAGATCCCACCCTGCCCTCTGATCTCTAAAACGTGCGTGGGTCCCCGGGCATGTCTAGTAATTTCCGCTAAGGCGCGCCCTGGTCTTTCTCCTTCACAGTATCGACGGGCCTGCCAATATTTGCCCCTGTATTTGGACTCCCTATCCGCTTCCTGCTCGTACTGAGTAAGCCGTTCTCGGAATTCCTTATGGACCGGACCCATTGGTTCCTGGGCCATCCTAGTTTCCAGCTCCGCTAGTTCAGCCTCTAATTTGGAGAGCGAACCGCGTATTGTTTTCAGGACACCGAAGCTCTTAGATATGTAGTGTCCCCGGACCGTCACCTTAAACGACTCCCAAATGGTCTCAACACTGTCCACTGACCCCTTATTGCGGGGAAAAAACTCCGCTATCTCGTCCCCTAATTCCGCCTGAAACACCGGATCCAATAATGCCGTGGGTTGCATACGCCACCTAGGTGCTGACCTACTGAACCCCGGGATCGCCACCTCAACCAGTACCGGACAGTGATCCGAATACGTCCGTGGTAAGTGAGCCACTCGACCTAGATCAACCGCCAAGCCTGTAGACAGAAAGCAGTAATCCAGCCTGGCCCAAGAGTTAGCGTATGTCGTGAAGTGTGTCCCTTCCCGGACCCCAGGATGCACAAACCTCCAACTGTCGATAAGTCTTCCTTCTGCAACTATACCTTCCATGACGTCCCTAGCTCCCTTATGGTATTGCGGGCTGCCACCCGATCGGTCGAGCCCTGAGGTCATTGTGAGATTGAAATCCCCCCCCCCCATATGACATGCATGGAACCAGTGTTCAGTATTTTGCCCCAGAGCATGGTAAAGAAGGCAGGCGAATCCACATTTGGCCCATAGCAGTTCACAATTGTGACCGTATCCGTACCAAGTCTGCCCCACAACAGGACAAACCTCCCTTCCTTATCCGTAAGTTCGCCCAGCGTAACAAACGGCACCGCCTTCTTGATCAGTATCGCCGTACCCCTGGCATACCCTGAATACGAGGAGAAGCTCCGGACTGCAGCCCATTTGCTTGCAAAGGTGTAAGTGGCCCGGGGACTAAGATGCGTTTCCTGTAGCAATGCAATTTGCACCTTATGTTGTTCCAAATAAGCCACCACCCTCCTACATTTCCTGGCGTCGTTTAACCCCCGGACATTCCAGGAGGCGACAGTGACATGTGACTTACTCATCCTATCCGCCATGCGTCGTCAACCTCCCAATCACCAAAGCAGTCGTCAAGATCCTTCCGCCAATCACACCCCAGGTATGTGCCACCCAATATCAGCACCCCCTCCACCCCATCAGATCGAATATTCAAAAGTGGCCCGTTCCACAGTGTATCGGATTCCAGCTCATGCACTCCCCCATAAACCACCCACCCCTTCCTGGTCCTACGCGCTCTCACCCGTTTTGGAACTCCCAACATACAAACCATTGCAACACCCCTCGTGCCCACCCCCCTCCCACTGAAGCAAACCCCAACCTGCCAGTCCTGTACCCCCCCCTGCCCACCCACAATTGCCCCAAACAGCAAGGCAAGTACGTTCCCCAAACCCCCAACATATACTAGGGTATTTCCCGTTAGGAAACGAGTCTAGGTGGCACCACCAGTTCCTCCCCCAGAGACGCCAGCCCGACCACACAACGTGCAGTCCAGCGCGACGAAACAAGGAGGTGTCCGGCGCTAGTTCTTATGCCACCCGGGTCTTACAACAAGCAAATCCCTGCCTCCTTTAAAAGCAGCCAGTACTGTGTCACACCTTGTGTAATCTGTGGCGGATTCTCCTGCAGTGTGAGCGCCCCACACCCCAACAACATCCCTCCGTGCTCGCATCCATATGGCCCAACCATCCCCTATCGCATTGTCTCACAGCCAGCTACCTCAGCATCAGTTCACAGGGAACTCCCTCATCCGCTCACGTAGTCCAATATGCCATCTATAGGCACCCCACTCACGGTTCACCGTCCACCAGCTCCTCACGCACAGGGTCCTCGTCGTTCTCAGCTCCATCCTCCGATCTGCGGGAACGCTTGTACTGTTTGATGAAATCCTCCACCATCTGAGGATTCGTGAAGAACTTCTGCCTCCCCTGACACGTGACCCGCAGGCGCGCCGGGTAAAGCAGTGCATAGTCCAGTTGTAAGTCTCGTAATTTCGCTTTGACTGCCACAAATTTTCGACGTTCCTCTTGCACCATTGGTGTGAAGTCTGGATACAGCGTGAAGGAGTTGCCCTCGTAAGATAATGTACGCGTACCGCGTGCGGCTCTCAAAGCGGCGTCGCGGTCTCGATAATTGAGCATCCTGGCGATGATCGGCCTGGGCGCCGCTCCCGGCTTAGGTCTGGGGCCTAGGGCCCGATGTGCCCTCTCCACAATAAACTGGGGGGAAAAAATTTCCGAACCGATCGCCGCCACCAGCATCTTCTCCACGTATTCCTCCATTTTGCCCACATTCGTCGATTCAGGAATACCTACGATGCGTACGTTGTTACGCCTACTCCTCGCTTCCAAATCCTCATTCTTAGCAGCAATGAGGCGCAGCAGATTGTCTATTCTGGATAGCTGTGAGGTGTGCCGTGTCACAGTATCTTCAGTGTCCGATATACGCTGTTCCGCCCCCGTGATCCGTTCTTCTTGGGCGTCCAACTTCTGTACTACCGCATCCATTCGGGACGACATTCTGTCCACTTTGTCAGCAATCGTCGCAAACCCCTGACGCATTTCGCGCAAGACATCTTGTAAATTGGGCGCCGCATCTGCTGACCCTCCTGCTGTTACCGGCGGTCCACGTGTCTCCTCCACTGCCTTGGGCGGCTTCTTACTAGTCTCAAACGAAAGTTTGGGCTGTTTCGCATCTGTCCTGCCCATGCTGGCCTCCGGACCGTCCTACCTGGCCGCAGCAGCAGACAACCCCCTCGGGCCAGAAGCAGCGTCAACACTCTCTTCGCACTTCCCAGGAGCTTCTATCTTTCTGCACTCCGCAATCCCAGGCTGACCATATATTCGAGCGCCTTATAGCAGGCCAGCAGACACCAGCTACACCCTCCACTTACTTCGATCAATCTTCACGGCCAGCCGGCAGCATACCAGAGACGCCAACTACGTGGGGACGAGGCCTCCGTCCAGTACTACACCCCCGATCTCCTCTACAGCCCCCGGTGAAGCAATTCGCCCTTCGCAGCTCCTCTTGGGTGCGCGGCTGCACTCAGGGAGCATCCAGGTCCCCCAGTCCCAGTGTCTCAGCCCGGTGCCTGCTCACTCCTTCACTCGCATTCTGGTCCGGATATACGCGGTGTCCCGGGGGGGGGGGGGCGCCTCCGCTCCAGTTCGGTCGCTATTCCCAAGGCAGAGGGGGCAGGAGGGGGGGGGGGCAGGGGGGCCAACAACTCTCACCCCGATTGAGCCCCGATGTCACTTGGCTCCCCCGTAGCGCCTCGCCTCCAATCCCCTCCTGGGGACGCCGAAATCAGCGCTCTTCCAAAATTCGGGGGGGGGGGGGGGGAGAGCACCCCCAGCGACGTCTTCAGCTGACAAATCCAACCTGCTCCGTAGTCACTGCCAAGTCTCTGCGTCCCTCAGGTGGTCAGGCCCGGTCCCGGCACCCACGGCCTGCAGCCGTTAATTCAGCCTCGGTGTCTCCTACCAGCGCGATCCGGCAGGGCGTCCCAGCTCCGCTACGCCACTCGCGCGCCGCTGCCAACGGCGCGTCGTTCTCCGGCGCCGGCCGCCCGTTCTCCGTCAGACTCGGCCAGTACTCGCTGGACACCTCGCTGCTGCCCCTCGCTCAGTTGCAGCCCCCGGGTGGGTCAATTAAGGATAATTAGACGGATAAGAAACGCCGTCCAGCGGGAGCCCTACTCGGCAGCCGCCATTCACCAGTGCGCCACCTAGCGTCCCCCTATGACTACATGAGTATTCACGTTCTCACATAAATTTGATAATGTAAAAAACATTGCAATGACCGCACAAACAAAAGCACAACCAGTGCCCGGATAAAGTGGCAACAATTCTGCACAAGGGGACTCTGATTCTCTGACTAGCTATGACGCAGAGGATGGCGCAAGCAGCATGCCTCTACAAGGAAACACAGAGGTATCTATCAAACATACGTTGGGGGAACAGCTGAGTTTTTTAACAATGGACAGGCGAGCAACTTTACGCCCAAGGAACAAACAAAACACTGCACCCGCAGCCCCAGTTAATCCAGAAGGGAGAGGCGCAAACGCCGGCTCAACCGCATCCATAAGGGGCAGAGGATGGTGGAGGCGCAATCCCCAGTAAAACAAGGCAACACCATTAATAATCTTACTAACACCACCCTGACTACAGCGGAAACCTAGCTGTTAACTCTGGGCTTATCTTATTGCCCAGAATCAAATTTCTCCTACAATCCAGGGTGGACATATACAAATTCATTCGTAAGATTAAACTCAGAAAATTCTTCCCACTCAACAAAACTCACCCCACAACGGTGGCAAACACTGCTGGTACATCAAACCTCACAGTTGCTGACATTCCCATTCTTGGTGATTTACAGTCCCTAGTGAATGATAATGAAATTGATTTAACTTGATAACTTGGACAAGACTGTTGAATTGGGGGTACATTTAGGAATGGCGGCTGCTAGTCCTTTAAGCCCTCAATCAACTGTTTATCCACTCATGCCCAAAGACTGTGTAGATGTCTTTAGTGATATGGTTGTGGAGGGTTTAAAGAAATTACAAACTTCTGTACAATCCAGACATAGAAAATGTAATTATCAAGCTAGAAACTATTGGACTTTGTTAAATAAACTACGTAAAAAGCATGATGTTGTTGTAATGAATGCTGATGATGGAGGCAATATGTTCTCAAAGCAGAACATCATCTAACTTATACAAATTGCTATGCCAAAGTGAGCAAGACAGATTTGAACTTGGTAAAGGAAGCTGTAATGAAGAACTTACTATCATGGAAGAGACAGGGGTTGCTGACTAAAAAAGAATTTATTTTGAAAAACGATTTCCCTACTATCCCCTTTATGTACTTTATTCCTAAAGTGCATAAGGGGGTATCCCCTGTCCAAGGGAGACCTATAATCTCTGCTAGAAGCAATGTTTTGGAGGCAGTATCCATGTATGTAGATTATTTCCTTCAACCTCACATGTTCAATCTGCCCTCATTTATAAGAGATACTGGTGATTTCTTAATGAAAATGTATCAAATTGATTGGCACAAAGATTGGTGGCTAATAACCTTGGATATAGCATCACTTTATACATGCATCCATCATTCACAAGGTGTAGCCGCTGTGAAACACTTTCTCAATAGTCGTGCCATTGGCCTACAGGAACATAACAACATGATACTCCAAATGATAGAGTTGTGTTTATACAACAACTTTTTCCTATTTAACAAAATCCCCTATAAACAACTTAGGGGAGTTGCGATGGGTGCGTGTTTTTCCCCCACCTATGCCTGTCTTTTGGTTGGGTGGTGGGAGGATCACATACTCAAAGTAACACACAAACAAATTTGGAATGACCATGTAAAATACTATGGCAGATATATCGATGATATATTTGTCATATGGGATGGTACAGAATGTGAAGCAAGGCAGTTTATTTCATCCATTAATGACAACTCCATGAACCTTCAATTTACAGCTACAATCAGTCAAGGAAAGGTAGAATTTCTAGATGTAGAGGTCTACATTGTTGACAGCCAAATACAAACTCGGCTACATAGGAAGAGCACTGCTGGCAATCCACTCTACATGCCAGTAGTGCTCACCCGCGGCACTTGATTCACAGTATACCATACAGAGAATTTTCTCCGTATATGACGCATTTGTAGTCTAGAGTCAGATTTGGAGAAATGTCAAACGGAGGCTTTTTCTCGTTTCTTGGTCCGTGGATACGAACGAGCCAACCTACAAAAGGCTCTGGACAAAGCCAATTCTCGACCACGTGACCTTTGTCTTCAAACTAAGAAAAGTCTCACTACCACAGCTCTTAATGAACCTACATCGGACAACACCCAAACAATTTGTTTAATTACTACTTTCAGCAAACAGGAAAAGTGTATCAGACACATTGTGTATAAACATTGGCCCATTGTTCTGACAGATCTTACACGTAGATTTCTGTTGCCAACACTCCCCAACATAACTTTTAGGCGGGTACCCTCAATGAAAGATGCCCTAATTAAAATCTGCCCAGAAGTTATAGTGAAAACAAACTGGCTAACCAAATCTGTTTTTTTCAAATGCTCGTCATGAGGAGCATGCAAGTTCGGCTTGAATCTGTCAGAATATTGCACAGCCTTTAGTGACACTCAGATCTGTATAAAAGAGCACTACACATGCAGAACTGATTTTGCCATATACCAACTACAGTGCACCTGCCACCTAAAATACATTGGAAGCACCAAATTACCAGTCTTTAATCGGATTCTTCAACATCTGCGCGCTATTGTGAATTCAGATGAAAACTATCCAGTAGCGTGACACTTTAAGGCAGTGCACAACAACAGATTGAAGGACCTAACTTACTCTGTGATTGGGGCTGTTCCCCCTTACTTTCGGGGAGGCAACAGAGAGAAAAAATTAAGGCAGTTGGAGTCTTTTTTTATTCTCATGCTAGATACACGCATACTGCATGGGTTGAACACCAGTGAAGACTTACATCATTTTCTATAATCTGAACATGATAGATTCTGACTTGTATAAAGGGGATATTGTCAACGTCAGAACTATTGAGCCCAACGACACTTTTCCCTTTCTATAAATATAGAATTCAATCGACTATTCAGAACATCATGTGCATGGAGATTGAGCTCTTAACAGTAATTGTTAGGAACACGCTGTGTTTAACACATTCCATCTTTTGAGATTTTCACACTCCTTTTATGGGCACTAAACTAATTAGAGATTTGACAATATTAACTTTCAGTTAAATCAATTCCCAAGGTCACAAAGGATACGACTAATATTGACATTTGATGCCCTTTGCTGCACCCCCATTTTTAAAGATTTTATATTATCATGGGATTTATGAATTATTTAAAATAATTTTAATCTTTTGTACTATTCTTGCACATGTTTTGAAGAGATAATAATATGAGATCAATACAATTGTAATCACGATATACTGTGTATTTACTCCATAGGAAGGGGATAATTTTTTGATATGTGGTTTTTCTCCGATACATATAATCATTATGAATTAATTTAGGCACTTGCCTCACATTCCTTTGAAATTTGCCAAATTTAACATGGCTTCTTGAAATGTTCATTGTAACCAAAACAAGATGAGCTTGGGTATATATAAGCTTTAGTCCCTGCTCTTATGAATTAACAGCGAGGGCACATAACAACAATGAATGTTTTTTTTTAATTCACTAGTCAGACTAAATATGTATCATTATCGTAAACAAGACAAATAATATTAATAGGATGTTTTCTCAACATGTGCATTAGTCTTTCTTCTTTTTCTTTTGAATTTACGTTGAACTAATTGTTTTTTCAAATTCTATTGGTTGTACTCTGTTTAAAAATGGACACCCGTCACTGGCGCGCCAGGTGATCAAGATCGCTTTTGCGATCGAAACGCGTCCGGGGCGGACACTTGTCTGCACTTATTCTTTGGTGAGATTTAATAAATTAAACAATGAAGTGGTAACCTGTTCTTGGATGCCTTTTTAAAACTTCAAAGACTTTGGTGGTCCATACCTGCTGATCTCTGGGTTGACATCCAGTAATTCAGGCTTTTTTCATATATTCATTTAATCTGGAAATCGGCTGACTCCGGACTACGAACCCCCTCCCAACAAGCAGGCATGGCACTGATCAGCTGGACATCGCTCTCAGCGGTTGCCAAAACAACTCGGAAGGAGTAGGAGAGCCACGCCCCCCGTCGTCAAACCAGAGAAAAACGCCAGTGGAGTTTCTCGGATTACTAGCAGGCTGTCAGCGACATATATATATATACATGATTGTAAATTAGGAGCTCTGCGGCGGCTTTGGAAAAACCTTTTGCAATTTTTCACAAGTGCAAAGTAAGGGAAATATATTTTTTGCATTATATTTCTGTAGTTGGGAGCTGATGGATGATAGTCAACCAGAAATGGAGTTCTGTCACTTTTGAACAAAAGGTTTTTCCAAAACCACCAGTCATTGCTTACCGCAGAGCCCTCAATTTATACTCTCTTATTGTGAGAGCTGAACTCAAGCAAGTTGTAACAAATGCAGGGGTTCATTGCTGTGACTCTAAAAGGTGCATCACATGTGAATACCTTTTGAAAACATCATCAGTAACTAGTTCTGTTACAAAAAGGGCCTATGGAATAAGAAAGCATCTTACATGTCGCTCAACATGCGTTATTTGTGTGATTCAGTGCCAACGACACAACTGTAAAAACACAATATATAGGCCAAACAGTGAATGACCTCCATACATGATTCAGGAATCACAAATCGGCAATATTTAATAAGAAAATTGACCAGCCTATAACCAATAATTTTAACCTTGTAAGTCATTTACTATCAGATCAGAAGTTTTTCTCTGTGGAACATATCTTAAAGAACTACTGGACTCCAGAGAAAACGTCTGGATGAACCGGTTAAAATCACTGCATCCTGATGGACTGAACATTACTGACAATACCACCTTATGGCTGCATATCACAAGAGCTCTCAGGACTGCATTGATTCCACATTCCAAATTGAATCTTCACTCATGATGCTTTTTGAAAATTCAACGGTGTCATCTGTGCAGCCACCGAGCAAACCATCTTGTACTACCTGAGGAAGGCGGAAGCTGAAACGTTGTAGTGGAAATATATTTTTGTTCTTTGCTGAATCCAATCACTTCCTTCTTGGATATATACATATATATATATATATATATAAACTCTTTTACTCTGGATCATAGTCTTATATGCTGCCCATACAACAGACAGCGATTTCACTGTATTATTTATTATCTCATAGTTTTTCCCTTTAACATATTGTGAAATTTTGCTAAGTCAGCAAGCAAGAACTCAGTCACCACAGTGGTATTTTAGCGTCATACCATTTATTTTGACTTCTTTGGGGGTGTGATCATATAGTCCCCAGGCAGGATCTTTAATATCAATGATTAAGTGCAGGTAGTCAGTGGGGGTGAGGAAGTAATCTATGCGAGAGAAGGGTTTGTGCAGACCTGTAAAGAAAGAGTATCTCCCTTTCCCTGGTGATAATGTCTCCAAATATCACTGAGGCCCATCACCCTGGCAAATGATGCAAGAGGAAAAGACGACAGAGGAGCAGCCAATGAGGACTGTGAGATCTGATGTATTCTCTATCATAATGTTACTAAAATGAGCTAGAGAGGCTAAGATAGCGGAGGAGCTGAGTATACTTCTATCAGAGTAATTTGCATGATGTTGATGTTACGTATCCCCCCCACTTGTCTGTCTGTGCATATTGGCCTTTGAGAGGGAGATGGCAATTATTCAGAATCACTACCCCTCTAGATCCTCTATGAAAGCCTGCATGGAAAACAATGGAGAAGCCATATTGCACTAGATTTCTGCAATTGTTACCTAAGAAGTGCTTCTCTTGCAGCAATTGGACATCTACTACAAATTGCTTCACTTGGTTGAGAACTGCACCCCATTAAGTTTTTTAACAGCCAATTCAAATTTTGTGGGAGATACCATAGACCAGTGTCTACATTGGGTGGGTGAGTTATGGCCATGAGATTGAGAATACTTCTTAGTGCAGATTAGCTTGATGGTTCAGGATGTAATATTTCAGTTACCTAAACTAACTATACAGATCAACTTGTAAACAAACCCCACTCCCACCTCATACTTTGGGCTATGAAACATCTATCAAATTAAATAAGACAATATGCCCAACTATCTAGGAAATCTTTAGTCACAGCTAATTTCCATATTAGTTAACTATACGTTTTCCTTTCTTATTGGTTCAAGTTGTATATGTCTGTTGGAAAGTGGGTTATTGGTAGGGGCAAATGTAGGTCTGCCTCTAGCAATAAGGCCACTAACACATGTCAGGACTCAGCATAGGTCTTAGAAAATTATTACGATGCTCAACCCTTGGTAAAATGGCTGCGAGCAGACAGGCTTAACTTTAAAGACAGGTATGTAAAGCATTTAAAAACACACTTGAGTAAATAATTAAGACACAATACATAATAAAAATACAACACCAATTAATAAAAAATAGGAAATATTTGTATTTTTAAAATGACACTAAAACGACAAAAATCCAATGTAGGGAACTGGAGATATGAATTTTCAAATATTTAATAAAATATAGCACTTAGAAGATTATAGCACCATATTGTGATACCTGCTCCCGATAGACCGGGTCAAAGTCAAAGTTTCAGGCTGACAACGATGGAGCCCTGGGCGGCTACAGCTTGAAGCAGGTCCCGGTCTCAGTTTCTACCTTCACACTTAGAAACTTTTCTGGAGCTTTTCTCCTCGAGGCCCCTCGAAGCACCCAGCCAGTCCGGATTCGGTGAGGGTTTGCCGTATTTAATTGTGACGAGGTCCCAGGCAAATTCCTTGGAGAGGTCTTAGAAAATGTTCCAAGATCGCTTCAGCGAGGCAACCCAGGAATCCAGGCCTACATGCGATGGAATGCAGGCGGCTTCAAGTTTGCGGTTGCTCCCGGTCACCTTTTCTACGAGCAGACTTAGAAACATTTCTGGAGCTTTTTCTCACGGGGTCTCTCAATGCTCCTCATGTAGCTGGATCCGATGAGGGTTCGCCGGCTTCAGTTTTCTTCTAGTCCTGGTCAAACTCTGGAAGTTGGACCTATGGAGCTTTTAGCGGGATGAACCTGGATAGCTTGGCCGGCTCACGGCTGAAGGCAGGCGGCCTCGCTCGCCAGATTGAGTCGGTCACTCAATGGAGCTTTTTTCAAAGTTGCTCCAAATTTCTCCAAACTTCTTGAACTTCTTCCTGAAGTTCCTCAAGGGGTCCCAAAGTGTCTCAACCTCACTCCAAGGGTCTGGAAGATCCAAGATGGTCCTTGAAAGTTGAGGACTTCAGTTCCCACAATCCACTGGTACAAAAACCTTACAAATCCACTGGTGGTTCTCCAAAGTGCAGATTTAGTTGGTGATGATCCAGATGAGCTCTTTTAACCTGTAGCTTTCAGGGAGTCCACTCTTTAGTTCTTTTTCAGCAAAATAATCCACAGGGCTGTAGTTTCAGATGGTGCAGTTTTCAGAGGTCAGGCCTTAGAAATCTTTGCACAGCAAAACTTCTCAGTTTGGCAATGTCTTGCTTCAGTAAGTTTCAAGCAGCAGATCTGGAGGGCTCTGCCCCTCTCAGATACTTATTCCAAGTTCTCTGGGTCACGCAGGAGGTCACTTCTGACCAATGGGAACAGGGTAACTCGTCCAAGATATGACCACGTCCTGTAGAGTGTGGCATTATTTTATCCCAGAGTGCATCAAATCTTCCGAATCCATAATGGCTGATTTTCCAGCAAGGAGGTAAGAGCTGGCTAAACACACCCCCAGGATGGTTAATTTACTTAGACTATCCCCTCTGCATCTGCTCATACCTTCCTTAATCCTACCATCTGCCTAAGGTGGGAAGTTCAGAGTTGTAAATGACACTGTTCTCTGCTCTCCTCTTTGAAGAACATAGTTTACGACTCCTTCCCCTGGCCTGGCATTCCTATAGACCAGCACACTGCCCTCCCAGCAGATCTCGTCAACTCCAGGGGCTCTTTATCACCTCTACAAGGAAGCCTGGCTAATCCGCTTAACTCGCCGCTGGACCAAAATCACTGAGGACCAACTAACCACCGCCCTCGCCCAGAACCCACCCGCAGACCCAACCGACCCCGCCGCTGCAGCCTGTAGCCTCAGACAGTGGATCAACGACTGTGCCAACACCCTTGCCCCGCTCAAGAAGGCCACCCACACCAGCAAGAGAGCCAGTTGGTTCACCGAAGACCTCCAGGCCTCCAAGCAAACCTGCCGAAAACTAAAAAAAAAACTGGATCCTTGAACGAACACCGGAAAGCTACACAGCCCACAAGAACGGCACCCGCAGACACCACCACCTCATCAGATCTGCCAAAAGAACCTCCTTCAAAGACCGCCTAGACAACAACGCACACAACAGCAAAGAGCTCTTCAACATCGTGAAGGAACTCTCGAACCCCAGCTCCAACACCAACGACATCCCACCATCACAAGACCTGTGCGAGACCCCCACTCCCCCGACCACCACCCGCACCAACCGCCTGCTCGCCTGGACCAACATCAAAGACGACGACACCATCAAGATCATGAACACCATCCACTCCGGAACCCCGGAAGACCCCTGCACACACCACATCTTCAACAAAGCCAGCAGCACCATCGCACCCCACCTCCGGAAAACCATCAACATCTCCTTCTAGACAGCGACCTTCCCGGAGAGCTGGAAGCACGCAGAGATCAACGCCTTACTCAAGAAACCCAAGGCAGACCCCAAAGACCTCAAGAATTTCCGACCCATCTCCTTGCTCCCGTTCCCTGGCGAAAGTCATCAAAAACAAACAACTGACCAGCTTCCTCGAGGAGAACAGCATCCTGGACCCATCCCAGTCCGGGTTCCGCAGCAACCACAGCACCGAAACAGCCCACATCGCCGCCACCGATGACATCAGGACCCTGCTTGACAACGGAGAAACCGCGGCCCTCATCTTCTTGGACTTGTCAGCCGCCTTCTGCACGGTCTGCCACCACACACTGCGAACACGCCTCCACGACGCTGGAATCCAAGAGAAGGCCCTGGACTGGACCACCTCCTTCCTCTCCGGCAGAACACAGAGCGTCCGCCTCCCCCCCTTCCGGTCCGAAGCCACCGAGATCATCTGCGGCGTACCCCAAGGCTCATCCCTCAGCCCAACGTTGTTCAACATCAACATGGCACCGCACGCCCACGTAACACGACGGCACGACCTCAACATCATTTCCTACGTCAATGACACCCAGCTGATCCTCTCCCTCACCAAAGACCCCCACACAGCCAAAACCAACCTCCACGAAGGAATGAAGGCCGTCGCCGACTGGATGAGAAACAGCCGACTGAAGCTGAACTCGGACAAGACGGAGGTCCTCATCTTCGGATCCACCCCCTTGGCCTGGGACGACTCCTGGTGGCCGACTGGACTAGGAGCACCGACTACACCCACCGACCACGCACGCAACCTAGGGGTCATCCTCGACTCCACCCTTTCCATGACGAAGCAGGTCAACGCCGTCTCCTCCTCCTGCTTCAACACCCTCTGCATGCTTCGCAGGATCTACAAGTGGATCCCCACCGAAACTAGAAGGACTGTCACCCAGGCCCTCGTCAGCAGTAGACTGGACTACGGAAACGCACTCTACGCAGGAGCCCCGGCCAAACTCCTGAAACGGCTCCAATGCATCCAGAACGTCTCCTCACACCTGATCCTCAACATCCCTCGCCGCAGCCAGATCACACCCCATTTGAGAGACCTGCACTGGCTCCCCATCAACAAGAGGATACCCTTCAAGCCCCTCACCCACGCACACAAGGCCCGCCACAACACCGTACCAGCGTACCTCAACAGCCGACTCAGCCTCTACACCCCCACCCGCCAGCTCTGCTCCACAGACCATGCCCTCGCCACCCTTCCCCGCATCCGAAGAGTGACCGGCGGGGGCAGATCTTTCTCTCACCTCGCCGCCAAGACATGGAACACCCTCCCCATCCGCCTGCGGCAGACCGAAGACCTCCTAACCTTCAGGAGACTTCTCAAGACCTGGCTCTTCGAACAGTAGCAGCCTCCCCCCCCAGCGCCGTGAGACCCTCACAGGTATGTAGTGCGCTTTATAAATGCTATGATTGATTGATTGATTGATTGATTGACCAATCAGGGCAGACCACTGGAAGGCTCAATTTGGACTTACAAACAAGAAAGTCTTATACCTTCTTGTATGAACACTTAAGTAGAAATTCAACAATATGATATTGTTGTATTTATTAATACTATTCTTGGAAGTCTTTAAATGGCATTTCTAGCCTTTTCCTAGCAAGAGTTATAAATTAATAACTGCCTACCATGTTAACCTATGTAACAGGGGATTTGCAATAGGAAAAATGACTTGGGCTATTTTTCCAGCACCAGGACTTACACAAACATATTTTATAAGTACTTGTCTTATTTCTACAGGACCCCTATGCAACTAGTGGAGACTTTAGGGGTTCTGAATCTGTAGAAATCTTGCAGATCCTCCCTCCACAGTGCTCCTAGTATCAAAGTCGAATTTGAGCAGCACTTTACCACAATGTGGGGAGTGTAATGTGTAATGTGAAATTTCACTTTACCCAGGCATATACAAACTCATTTTATAAGGGTGTACCTTCTAAATACCTTACACCCACCCCTAGGATGCCTAGGGGAGACCATGTGGATCCCTAATATGCCAAAACATTGAGGGTTATCAATTTTTAAGTGCTCCCAAACACCAAAGTCGAGTTTGGGCACAATTTTCCTTTTAAAAGCAGTCCTGGCACCCAGGGCTGTTTTTAAACTGACCTCAGGCTTCAGCAGTGCACACATGCAAGTGCAGATAAAGTCTGCTGGCCTCTAAACTGCCAAGCCCAGGGTACTGGGGACCTCTAGGTAGTTTCAATTCCCGTGCCCTATTATATACTAGTGGCCTATAGGGGAGGTCATGACAATCACAGGGGTACCCCACCATACCATTGTGTACCCTAGTGTACGTAGATATTTAAATGTATTCTTAAGTGTCTCTTTCAGCATAGCACTGGCCCTGGGCCTGGTTAGGCAGATCCCAGGGTCTGTCAGAGTCAGTTGCCACCAGTACCATTCAGCAAATGTTTGGGGGGTGCCCAGGACACAGGATGACTTTGCAACAATGTCTGACTGGGCATTGGACCCACCTCCCCCCTATACAAATATCTGGTAACAGCATGATTCCCCGCCACTCTACATCTATTGAGCTAAACAGAAGAGTTCACATCATTCATCTTTCCGAAGAATTGTCCTTTTTGTTAGTTTGGACAGAGCTACAGTCCCACTATGACAGCTCAGTATTCTGTGGGACTTAAACCTCACATTATTCTTTAAGTTTGTTGTGCAAAGGTTCTGTGTCCCTGAAATTAAGAATACTGTTGTTAGGTGTGAGCTTCCAGTTAGGGTTGTCCTTTTAGGATCGTATGAGCTGTTTCAATTTTAAAACAGGGTGAGAAGTCCTTTCAAGGAATGAATGATTTGAGCCATTTCTTTCGGAACAATTCTGGGTCCTTGCCTCCAGCGTCTTGTGGAATCCAAAGAATTGTAGGATATTCATCCTAGAGTGTCCCTCTGCATCCTCTGTGCATTGCAGTAGAGCCTTAGAGGACATGACCAGCTGTGGCACTGTGGACTGAGCCTCTTTGACCATATCTTCCAACACAGATATGCGCCTCTCTTATTCAATGACTCTTTTGATCACATTTGACAAATTTTGCAATAGAAGGATGACATGGGAGCTCACTTCCCCAGCCTTAGTCTCAAGGCCCGCTTTGTAGCTTGAAGGATTAGGTTCACTGAGTTGGATGAAATTGGAAGTGATTCTGCCACCCACCCACAGGTTTGAATTTAGCAGGTTTGATGCAGTGGTGTAACAAAACTGGAGGGGGCACTCCTGCAAGGTACGTGGAGGGGCCCTCTTCAGGATCAACCAGGAGCTGTCCGGTGGGAGTACTGTGCTGAGGGGGCCCCCTGGACCTTGGGCCCCTGCATCGCAGGGGCTGCATGTGCCTGTGTTACGCCCCTGGCTTGATAGCAGCCATTGGCATAATATACTTTTCAATTTTGCCCTATTTCTGTTTAATAATCGTTTTATCTGCAGCCCTGGGACTGTAACTATCTCAATGTCTACCACAGATGCTGCACTGAAATTCAGGGATGGAATATTTACAGTTGAACATTTCCTTTGGGTGTAACTCTCAGTCCTCACCATAAGCATGAACGGGCAATGTGCTCAAAACCCTTACATTAACATAAAAGATCATAGCCACCTGGGGCCATTGCTCAGTACAGTTTTTGTAAGGGATAATATTTGCATTCCCCAGGGTATTCACAGCAGACTACAAATACTGAGAAATTACACCACTCCCACCTCACCAAAGGTGTGGAGGGGAATAAGAGCTGCATTTCCCAACGGCACCACAGCTGCACACTGCACACTGTTGAAATAGGGAATATAGCTCCAGAAAAAGCAGCCTGTCATCAATGAAAGTCTCTAATTAGGAGGTAAATCAATATATATCAGCATGATTGAATTTGCCTTGGTCTCATGCTTTGGCGTAAGCCAGTGAATGCAGTTGTGCCCCGATGGAAAAACAGTCCCTAAGGAACTCACCCTCACTTCAATGCAGCAGTCAACTATAGTAAATTTCAAGGAGGTATAGTGTCTCAGAAAGCCTCTGAACATTAGTAATGAAAAGGTGTAAATTAAATCTAAGGGACATGCAGAAGATTGGTACTCAGCATCAGTAACAGCTGAGAGGGCGCACTTAAACACCTGCTTCCTCCAGTCTGCTTACACTGCCTTCCGGATCACTTAATGTGGGGCTGCATGAACCCAGTGGCCCACAAGCTCCTGTAGGCCCCTATGAGCATAGTGGCAAGGGCCAGACCCAGCCCGTGCAGGATGCAGCGGTGGGGCCGGGTTAGGGGGGGATTTGACAGATGACCACGAGGGAAAAAAATGTATAACTTTTCCCTCCACGTCGTCAGTTGAAACCCCCCCCAACCTGGCCCCACGCTCTTACGTGCACGGGACATGGCTGGTAAGGGTGCTATGTCTCTTCTGTGCCCAGAGGCCACACTTTGTGGTAAGGATCTCTTGCTTAGATGGCGCCCCTCATGTCTTTTACCCCTCCATCACAAGAAATGTAACCAGACGGGAGTTTGGTTGAGTGGAGGTAAACCAACCGTCCAGCAGCACCCCAAATCTCCCAGGGGCTCTGACCCTCACTGCTTGGACTTCTTCCTAAGAAGCTGGGCAACCTCAGAAACACATTAAGGCCTCCATCGTTCTGCCACCTGCAGGTGTAATATTGGTCCATGGTGCTTCTTTCTTATGCTTTGGATAGCAGCAAATACCAAATACGGATCTCTACAGTGGTTTGGGGGAATGAGCTGCCAGGCAGTTTCCGTGTACCATATTCCAATAGGGAATAGGATGTTGCAGTATTTCTGGGCCATCAGACAAATCATTACGGTGATGTGCCTACCAGGCCATACACCCCCAAACAATTTTTATAATTTATTTGTAATTTTGTTGAGCTGAACACTCTGGTGTCAAATAATGTGTATGTAGGTTTTGAGGTTCCTTAGCTAATGTGCATAAATGAAATAAATTAGCAGAGAAAAGGAAAAATGTAACATGTGTAACAGATTGGCACCTTACAAGTAAGTTGGACAGTATGAAGAAGGACATAGAGGAAGAAGTGATCTTCATATAAACAGTCTTCAGTTTGGAACAGGGGTAAATTATGGGTTGTACATCTATACAAAGTAGATATAAGTTATGTTGTTATCCTTTCGGAAACAGCTCTGTTAGGCATTGTTCTTTTGACAAAGGGCATATCCACCATGGGATGGGTCTTGGTAGACTCTAATTCATATACGTGTTTGATCAAGTTGATTACTTGCTTAAAAAAGGATCCTCTTCTCTTCTCTTTTGAAGAATTTACAGGAGGGATTGATATAATGTTATTTAGCCCTGTTCTACAAGTGGATAGTTTTAGGACCATTTAGACATAATCTACGGTAGTATAGCACAGTAGCACTGTGGAAATGATACACAGTGAACAGAGTTCACAAACACACGTGGTATTAAAAAGTATAGTCCTCAATCCTATATTGACAAATGCTAGAACACTCAGGGAGAGATACACAGCAAACTAACCCTGATTTGATCAGAACAAGAAGGACTCTTCATTTTAAGTCAGTGAAATGGTGCTGCTGGCTGTCAAAGGTTCACAAATATTTCCGACCACTACAACACACACATCGTATTTACTGAGGACTTCTTGACTCAACAGTTACTAGATCTCCTCCATCTGTTTACTTCCACTCTCCCCCATTATGTTTATCTCTTGCGATAAACGAGAAATGGAATAAGCTCTAATAATAAGCTATATGTGAAGTTTTGCAGGTAAGAGTGAAGTAAAGACGATAACAGCATTTGCATGAAGAATCCTTTAATACTGAGGAGCATCAACTAGGTACATCCATCTCTCTCCAACCCCGATACTGGTCCACACAGTGGAACCAGAATCACATTCCAACCCAAACATTCCATCATCACGAGGATGCACAGAAACTCGTTACCAAGCAACACAACACTTCCCCCTTCCTTATACAACATAAGAATTAAATAATATATACAAGTAAAACAAAAAAGGTAAGGACCCAGAAACTAACACGGAATATTTAACGCTCATGTTTGACATCGTAAATCAACCTCACTCATTGTTAACCACATAATCTCTAAGCCAGAGAGGAGCCTTCCTTGAACGTGGGGCCCTCTGGTTATGAGCAGGAGGATCAGAAGACGGAATGTTCTCTCCAGAGCTAGGACCAGCCAACTCTGGAACCTCTGAGACCACCCCATCCCCCTCCTGAACACCGACAGGCTGCTGCACATTAGTTGTGCTATTGGTTATTTTTATCCGCTTTGATTATGAACTGACAAAATCTCCTTTGGGTGTAGAGAGCTTTAATGAAACTTATAGATGCAGTGTATCACCTCAATTTAGTCTTATATCTTTATTTTGTTACTGCATGTTACAGTACAATTCAGCAAAGATTTTCGGAGGAAAAAAAGATTCTCAAATATTCTCATTTATTTGGACCTTGTGGAGAAGGGAAACATACTATAAAGAGTTGCCATTTAGAAAAGTGATTCATATTACAGCGAAATGACACGGAAAACCAGGGAAACAGCACCCATCACATTGTAAGGCAGAGGAGAAGCAAGAGCCATGCTATATGTCATCTAGAAAAATCCCTTTCAAATAACTGCACTGTAGGCACAGCACGCAGCAGAGCCTTGGCGAGAGAAAGAGGAACATTTGTGCATACCGTTAGCAGTGAACCAAAAAGAAAAAAGGTTAATTGTGCTGCTGCTAAAGTAGGAGTGTAATAAAAATCAATATTATCCTTGCCACTGCACACATCACTATGTGGATTCACCTGAAGAAGCGTATCGAGCACTGTACATATCATTATGCACATCATAACACTGGAACTGATTTAGAGTTTGGCGGAGAGGGTACGGTCTTTACCAAACTGAAGTTCTGACCTCCTCATTTAGATTTGGGCAGAACTGAATTATGTCAGAAGTGGAGACTACTCTGTCTATGTCACTGACATACCACTCCAGTGGCCCAACAGACTAAGGGCTGTCACAAGTTTGGCCATCTGTCTGCCTGCTCTATCTAGAGAGAGCGGTCAATTAGCCAGTTTTAACATTCATATACTGCTTTCAAAACGTGGCGGTAAGTGAAAGTAAAAATGTTTGAATGACCCTCACACCGTGGGATAAAACTCTCATGCTCAAGGGACCACGGGCCATATTAGCAAGGGCAGTATCGCCGCTTTAGCGGCACTTTTTGCAGATAAAGCGCCGATATTTGTATAGCCCTATTAGCAAGCTGTTGCTAACAACTGGTAGCGACAGAGACCATTTTTTTATCGCTTTGCATGTCAGCGATATTTATCGCTAATGACATGTAAAGTGGGCGTTCCTCACTAAAAGTAATAGGAAGATGTCGCTAACACAACTTTTCCCTATTAGCAATGCCCGCGAAGCGATAAAATAACTTGTGCTAACCGCGATTATCGCTGGATTTTAACACCTGCTAAAATCCTGACTTAGCCATTGTTTTCTATGGGAGGTGGATTCTACGGCGGAATCCTCACCTGCCTTTTAGCGACCTTTTCCTTAGCGATGGGAATTCATCGCTGGTATTCCCGCGTAATTGATTGAGAATCGCCGCTATCACTGGTTTATTATCGCCTTGGAGATAAACGTTGATAATAACGCATTATCTACACGATCTAAACCAGCGGAAAAAAATACAGCGCTAAGCGCGCTTTGCGATGATTATCGCAAGTCCTTGCTAATATGGCCCCACTATTTTTTAGATTTTCGAAAAGAAATTCCTCTTTTGGGATTCTCTTTTTGTAAGTACAAAAAAATAATACAAGTGCGCCATATGGCACTATGTTAATGGAGCTGCACAGCATACCTTCAATGCATTGACTGGAACAAATGAGATGGGGGGTTCCTGCCAATGTAAGAGATGTCCGCTGGGGCAGCGGATATCTCTAAATGCTGAATATGCTTACTCCATACTACTATAAAAAAATATTTGAAGGAAAAAATAATGTGGGGCGACAAAAATAGCGAACAATTTAAAACTCAAGCCGCATGACAAGAGGCTGAATTCAAGCATGGATCAAATGAGAAAAACAAAGGGATAAGAGTGAAGACAGGGATATTCAAGTTTCCAAAGAGAAATTGCAAGAAGCAGAAAATGTTTTGTGGATGTGTTTCCTTCACATAAACCCAATAAAATGACGAAGAAACTTGACAATAATAAAAATGAATTTCTTTACATTACAGAGAGTACATGGGGAAAAAACACCACCAAGAAGAAATGACAAAAAAGAAATCAATCAATAAATTTAATAAGGACAGGAAGATTGTCACTTGGCAAAGGCACCATGAGACCTAATGCAAGCAAGGAAAATAGTTTCCTCTGCCCTCTGGTTTGGTAGTAAAAGACAGTCATGATATGATGCAGTGGTATTGTTCAACTCCACAGGCCCTGCTGCCACTGCATCTTTAGCACCGTTAATTACTGTGCACCTGGGTGGGAATGAAAATACCTGGCAGGCAAGGATTTGATACAGTTTCTGGGTCTGATGTTAAAGAGTGAACAGGAACAAAGGCATAGTGAAGAGACTCCCCCACTTTATTGTTTACTCCTGTCAAATTATGTTTCAAACTTGGAACTTAGGGGCAGACTTACAAGAAACTGATGCATCTGTAGAGAAGTGCCAGTTTACCTGCGCCAGCCTGCGATACCCTTGCACAACCATGGATGCGCCATATTTACAATACAGAGCACCATGACGCAAGGACTGACAGATGCGCCAGAAATTCTGACGCATCTGTAGGCGCAAAAGTCATGCATTGCTGGAGTCGTGTAGCAAGCATGATGCAACTCCAGCAATGCATGGGAGGCCTATAGGTATTGTACTTTATCACTCCTTACACCTACTGCAAGCAGGCTTAATGTTTTGACACAGTGGTGTCCTAGAGGTGGAGCAGTGAAATCTTGTAGATTTCAATGCGTCATTTCTACGAGGCTTTCATGTGTGAGAACGCCCACCCTGCATACATTATACCTGACGCAGGTATAATGTGAGGCAGGGCTTTACAACATGATACATTTCTTTATATGAGCCACGTTGTAAATGGGCTGCAATGTCGCGCACTGTTTATGCCGCCGCTGCATCACAAAAAGTGACACAACGGTGGTGCAAAAGTGTTGCAAGGGGCTTGTAAATCTGCCCCAGAATTTGTAGATTTTTGTTTGTATAGAAAGGGTATCTCAAGACAAACTCTTGGGGGCAGATTTACAAGCCCCTTGTGACGCTTTTGTGCCGCTGTTGCATTACTTTTTTCAGAAAGAGTTTACTTTTAATACTGGAATAAAATTGTCTGCTCACTTACGCAATTTGGGGAAGCATCTCTACTGAAAGGTAGATACCTGTCAATTGTCCAGGAAGGTCAATCAACCTAAACAAAATCACCTGAAGTAGAGATCTTGAGAGAAACTGATCAATGAGAGACTGACTGAGGGACTCACCAGTGAGCTGAACTAGGCAAGGCATCACGTACAACAGCCATCCGCAGTTGAGGCCAGCCATACTCCTGAGCGCCTGTGGATGACAAATGTTCAAATATTAACACACCAACCGCAATTACCAGAAAGTACATGTTCACCAGCAGCCTGGCACCAAACTGGGTGACATTAAAGTTAGATGACTAGCCAGTTTGATCCACATTCCGGAAAAAATTAAAGGAAAAGAAACTAAATAAACTGCCTAGGCGTGTTTTAGCTTGAGTCTTTGACAAAAGGTGTATGTGTAATATTTCCACAGCATAAAACTAGTCATGCTCACGACTGTTTTTATTTACATGACTATTTAGCAGTTAAACAATAACTCAACTAGAGACTACAACATACAAGAAAACTGGGAACACATTAAAACACTACAACATCCAAGAGACATTTAGGCTCAGCTTGACTCACAGCATGTGGTCCTTTGTGAATCCAGAGACAGAGAGCTTACTGGCACATGCATCAACCATAAATCAACTTGCAAAAATACCGAATCGCAAAAATCACCCGTTAGCGAGTGGCAAAAAACGAATCCCAATGCATCAACACCAATAGCAAAAAAATAAAGAATCGCAAAATAATTGCCCGGTAAAATAAGGAATCGCGAAATAACTGCCCGGTAAAATAAAGAATCGCAAAATAATTCCCCGTTAAAATAAAGAATCGCAAAATTAAAATTCGGAAATACCGAAATCACTAATAGCGCCTGGCATTAGCCAATCGCAAATAAAGATTCGCTAATGAATGCATCAAAAGTCGCAAATACCGAAAATCCCAAAAATCGCTATTTTGCATGAGCAGATTAAGGGGAATCAGAACCAGAAGGTAAAGTTGCAGAAAAAAAGAAAAAAAAGTTTTAAAAAAATCCCAAGTGTGCCACAGATGCAATCAATCAGAAAGCCAAACAAGTTGGGCCAGGAGACCCTGTTTCCTTTCACAAAATGGCAGCCCTCTACGTGCTTGCAAGGAGGATGAGAATAAATGCACCAGCACAGCGCAGGAGAAGGATCCAGGAGAGAGTATTCAGAGTGCGCATCACATTGCTTGGCCAAAGTGAGGATGAGGTCTACGACAAGTATCGTCTCAATCGTGCAATGATAATGCGCCTAATTGCAGACCTGGAACCACTACTGCAGCACCAGACACGTCGGACCAATGCCATTCCTGCGCACGTCCAGGTCCTATGCAGCCTGCACCTACTGGCGTCTGGAAGTTTTCAGGGGGTCATAGCGGTAGCGGGAGGCGTATCACAAAGCGCACTATCACGCTTCTTCCGTAAATTCATTGATGCCATGCTGACAATGATAAATACCCACACCAGCTTCCCCACAACCCCCCAGCAGTTGGACCACACCAAACAGGAATTCTACCAGGTGGCCCAATTCCCCCATGTCATAGGATGCATTGACTGCACGCATGACCCCATCTGTCCACCCTCAGCCAATGAGTACATCTTCCGTAACAGGAAGTCTACTACTCCATCAACGTGCAGGTCGTGTGCGATGCCAAGCACATCATTACGGACATAGTGGCACAATTTCCAGGGAGCACACACGACTCCTACATATTCAGACACAGTGGCATCCATGGGCGTCTACTCAATGGAGAATTCGGAGAGGGACTCCTGCTTGGTACGTACGCATACCTCTTCATAACATCAGCATCACACATGTATCATCATGACTGACGCTAAGCCTTTGCTTCCATCCTGTAGGTGACAGTGCATACGCCCTGCGTGAATATATCCTCACCCCCTACATCAATCCAGCAACACCACAGGAGCAACGCTACAACGCGGCCCACATAAGCACCAGAAATGTGATTGAGAGGCCATTTGGGATTCTGAAGAGTCGCCTCCGGATCTTACATAAGACTGGTGGTGCCTTGCAATATAAACCAGACACCTGCTGCAGGATTATAGCAGTATGTGCCATGCTGCACAACATTGCAACCAGAAGGGGGATACCCATAGAGGTGGACAGGAATGACAACTACCGGGATGACCAACCACCCGCACAACACCGACAGGCACACGTTCCAAACACAGTTGAGGGTCAAAGGAGGCGGACATACATCACACAACATCATTTCTGACCCAGGTAAGAATGAGCCATGACGATATCATTAGTAGTGCTACTGTTTAATTCACAGGAGCACTGATGTATGTAATGTCACACAGAAATGCAAATTAGAGTTCCCCCACACATTGTGGACAAAAACATGCCCGTTGTAGTTACGGGAGTGCAAAAGTTAAATTAAAGTGGATCATGGTTACCCAACCATGGTCAGGGATGCTGTACAGAATGACTAGTGGCGCTTCCCACGAACGCCCAGCCTCCTATCGCGTGTCTCCTCCACCTTACCACGCTGTGTCTCTGTGGCTGTGGAGCAGCGCGAACTGCGCCTCCTGGTGCAGGTCTCCATCACAGAGACGCTGCTTACACTTGAAGCAGCCTCACTGCCATCCTCCCCTCCCAAGTTGCTGCCACTGAATGTCCCTGACTGCAAGTGTTCCAAAGCAGTGGTCACCTGGCCTAAGGCCTTCGCCACGTCACCACAGTAATGTCCGAGGTCCACCTGCAGTGACACGGAGTTGCGGGACAACACAGCAGTGCTGTTGCAGACCCTTGTGATGGCCCTGGTCGATGCTGTGGAACGGAGCAAGTTCTGTCTATGCCTCCGGCGCTCACTGTGTTGTCCTGCTCGGATGGCACTGATGAGTTCCTGGAGGTCCTCACTGATTTTCTCATTGCCCTCTGCCACAACTGAGGTCATGTTCCGCACTGCGTCAGTCAGAGTGCACATGTGTTTTGCGAGACAAGACATGTTTAGGTTCATTGTCCCCATGTGTCTCCCCTGCAGGTGCTGAACAAGCAGCATCTGAGCCTCGATGCCACCATAAATGTTCCTTGCCTGGTCGGCTCCATCGGCACCTGCGCTGCTGCGTGACTCAGCCACCTGCTGGTGGTGGTGCTGGCGGTGTGACACCTGTAGGACTTGGCCCAGTTGTGGTTGCAGGACTCGGGCATGCATCCATCACCTGCATGGAGGGGACTTGTGCCCTGCGTCTTGGTGGTTTTGTCGCAGGTGTTGTTGGTGGTGGTGGTGGTGGTGTTGGTGGTATTGTTGCTGGAGGAAGTGGGGATTGACCCTCCTGCGGAGTGTCGCCATCGGAATCAGCCGGTGTTTCTGAGATGATGAGGCGCCCACTATCATCCGAATCCCCAGGAGATGCATCTGTGTGTGAAACAGTGCATGGTTAGTTATTTTTGAAACTACATCTGTTTGTCATTCTGCATTAATGTCCTACTATGAATTACATTATTTGACTCTATGTTGGGCCTGTACTGCTGATCTCATTTATTTTTGCATTTATGACTATACATGCACACTTGGCTGACATGACTACGACTCCCATGATGCAATACTGATGTGAGGGCATATGTGTTGTGCACTTCTGCCTGCACACTGTGATTGAGCTGGGGGGATGGGGATGGGTATACGATACGCAGACTATGGGCGCAGGCATGCATCTTACCTTGTCAAGTGGTGGCTGCACCGGAGGTGTCCATCTGCGTAACTCCGACAACCGCCTCTGGCTCGATGGTCCCCTCGACGAGCTCCTCAAGGGCAGTGTTTGCAGGTACTGTGGATGGCCCCTCTCCTGTGCCAGCTGCCTCCTTGACCCTTTCTGCAATTCTCTCCTTGGCCCTCTTCCTGAGGTCATACCACCTCTTCTTTAGGTCATCGATGCTGCGGGGCGTCACTCCCACAACATTTACCCTCTCCCTGATGCGAAGCCAAATTTTTCTCTTCTCAGCCTCGGGCACCTTGAGGGACAGCTTACCGAACAGCTTGTCATGCTTGCTGCTCACCCCCTCAATCAAGTGCTCCAGTTCCCTGTCAGAGAACTTTCTCTTCCTCTTCCTGGCAGTTTCTGCAGGGCCTGGTGCATCCTTGTCCATCCTGGATGAGGGTAGGGTGGATGGTTTCTGAGAGAGGATTCTGTTGCCTCAGCCTGTGTCCTATGCCTCCTCCTGTGAGCTCCTCAGGCCAGTGAATGAGGGTGGGGCAGCTTAACTTCCTGGTAGTGATGTCATCAGTCTGCTCCTGGAGCGAACCGTTTTTTGCGATTTCGCTATTACCAAATTCGCTAATACCGATTTCGGTAATACCGAACTCGCAAATTGCTAATCGGTGTTTACTGTACTCGCTATTGTGGAATCGGTAATTAATAGCGATTTTTAAGGAATCGAGGAAAAATACCAAATCTGTTCATGCATTCCGAAAAGCGATTCCTTATTACCGATTCGTTATTTCTCGCTAATAAGGATTCGCTTTTCGGGATGTTGATGCATGTGCACCTTAGTTCAGTAACAGTGTTCTCTGGTTGTACCTGATTGAGCCCCAAAATAAACCTTTTCTGGCCGTGCCCTATTCGTGATGATCTTGACCCATCTTCTCAACATGAGTGATGAACTGGACCACCGGGACTTCTAATCGATAGAAGGGTCAACTGGAGAAATACTCCTTTGTCTTCTCCTTGTGGAACTTGAGCAGTCAGTCCATGCAAACCTTGGAAAAGTTGCTCAATAACAATCTGGACAGACTTTTTATTCCACCGCACATTTCCTCAGTGGGCTGCAGCCAATGGGGCTAGTTTTGAGAGCACAGGGCCACTGCTAGTGCCTCTCCCCTAGCACACCGAGATTCATTGCAGCAGCTACGGGGAGCTTCAAGTCAGAGAGCATGAGGGTGAGAGTGCCATGAGTGATCAGAGAGAGAGGAGAAAAAGGAGAGAGTGGACCAGTGGTGGAGCTGGGGGAGTGGTCAGCCTAGGGCGCCACTTTTTGGGGGGAGCAGCGAGCCGCGAGAGCAAGGTAAGTTTTGTTTATTCCATATTCTCCCTCGTTGGTGTCGCTAAAGGAACCACCCCCCTGCTCGTTATCATTTGCCAACCCCCCCCCGCTCTGCCCCCTGCTCGTCATGTTCTTTCGCCATCACCCCTCCTCTTACCGGTACTGGGCGGCAAACTAAGGGTCAATACGTTTGCACAAATAATTCTTCCTACCTTCTTATTTTCCTCTCATCTCTCTGATCATTTTAATTTAAAGAATATTAGATGTGAGCCACCTTTACAATTTCACCTTCATGAAATACCATGTATTCAAAACCGATAATCACTACTTAACCAACTCACCTGGTTACCTCATCAAGGATGTCTGTTTTTGAAGCTGGAATTGCTCATTTTATTTCAATGAATATTGCCACGGCATATCTGTTATTTCTGTTAATTATCCATTTTTTTTTACATGTATCTCACTCTTATTTTCATCAAATTCATATGCTCAAGCAGACTCCTGCTGCTTTTACATGCCACCAGATAACACAGCTTCTCTTGTCCTTTATTCCTCCCCTGTATTATCCAGCAAAAGCTTCGAAAATTCCCTTCCTTTTGTTTCTCATAGTGAAATCTCAGCATCTTGTTTTGCCAGATCTATAATTTGTTTTCTACCAGCCAGTCTTTTTTCCCTCCCGGTCATGTCACTGAAAATGCACTTATTGCAACCCACTCGTTAATTCCCTAACATTAGCATCATCAACTCTCTTCCATTATTTTACCTCTGGAGCTGCCAGTAGCTTTCAACACTGTTGATCACCCATCTTTTCTAGGCCCTCCTATAAATGATTTGTTTCACTTCATACCGCTGTACAGTGTGCTCATTTCTATTTTCCATTTTCTCAAAGTCTTAAGTACTATGGCTCGACTGCTATAGCTTTTGGGACTCTATAACAGCATTTTTGCTTGCCCTTTTAACTTTTAGTTTGGACACTTTGTCAATCCTGGTCAATTTCCTTGATGAGGCTTACTGTGTAACAGAACTGCGTGTGTGTGTGGTGGGATTCCCTTCTTGTTTACCTTGGACCTGGCCTGGTCAGTGGAGCTGTGGGGACTGGCCTCAGTGTGTCGCAGGGTCGTCGCCTGAATAAACATCTTCTGCTTCCTGGAAGATACTGGTTTGCTCTTGTTTTACAACAGCTCTTGGTGACGAGCTGCCCAGGCACAACCCTAAGGCAAACAACCTTGATAACAGCGCGTCCTACTCTCGCACGCCCTTGCACGAAGGCAGCTTTCATTGTACTCATTGTTTTGTGAACTTTGTTCCTCTCCCACGCACTGACGTGGATTCTGCTTTACATACGATAGGTATGCGGCTTAAGTTGTATTCTTGCTATTGTCAAGCCCAACAATTCTCACAACTGTGAATACTACCATTGATCGCCCTGTATGACCTTTCCGCTCCTGCAAACAACGCTAGATTAAAGTTGAAGCAACAGCCAAACGCGCGCACCACTAACATATGTTTACACGTCTAGCCACACACTGAGCGCAGCGAGACTTCCTTCATTGTAACCTGACTGTCAACACCGCACTCCTTCCTCCAGTGCGTTTGCTCTTGGTGGGTATATTGGCAGACTACTTTCACGCCGATGGATTCAAATAAGGAAATAACATCTCTTCCTCCCAGGCCAACAGCCCCGTGTCCTCCTTACACACAGTTCTCCTCGTAACACTGCCTTGGTTCTAATCACAATTACTCCCACCACCACAGCTCTCCACAACCACTGAGTACGTTCACAGCACCACCTACCACACAGCAACAGAATTACCAACTCTTTCTCCCCAAAACGTTTTTAAAGGGGACAAATATGACTCAAAGAACGCTGCTGAAAACATAGTAAAGCCAAAATGAGTCAATCGATCAATTATAACCCCCACCCAGTTGTTCGATGAATCTAGTGAATCCTCCCATACAATGGGAAGACTGGATTGAAACATTTGAAAATGACCTACAGGCAAAGGGTGGGAGAGATTTTCCCTAGGTGAGGAAAAAGTACCTACCTCAAATACTTGATGAGCATGGAAACAAATTATTAGAAGTTTATAATGAAGCAAAAGAACATTTGCAGACAAGATTCCTGAATCTGTCAACATTCCAAAGTGCACCACAAAACTGAATAGTTTAAAAAGACTTCAGAATTCACTGATGAGTTTCTCTCCAGACAGTGTGACCGGGCAGCAGAGTGCTAATTTGAAGGATGAGAGAGGAATTGATAGCAAGCATTGGCATAGCAAATAGATCTCGCCTTTGGGACCTTCTCATCATTTAGCCATGCAGCACATTATCAGACTGCCTAATGCATCACAAACGTAATACTGTGTGTGCCCTGTAGATTGTAATTGTAGTGGCATTTCTATAGCCCTTACCACCCCGGACAAGGCTTTGTAGCATTTTATGCCGGGCAGCACGCTGCTCTGGAACTCAAGGTTGATGGTTAGTTTAGTGTTATTAGTTACTGTTAGTTATTGGGATTAGTCTTGTGCGCTCAAGTCAACCCGTTCCATGCAATCATTTACGTTTTTTATGGTGGACTAAAGTAATAGTGGTTGGTTCTGATCGTTAGATAAGCATAAGTTGTTGGATCACTTACAGCCCCCCTGCTGGCTCAGTCAGGTCTCATGCTTTCACAGACGGACAACTCCTGGACAGGTGGATGGACAGATAAAGATGGCAGAGTAAGGGGATGATGGATGGATGAATAGGTACAAAGATGAGAGAACATATGGTAAAGAGGGTGGACAAATGGATGGTTGGGTGGATGGCACAGTGAATCAATGTATGATTGATGGATGGCAGAATGGAAACATGGATTGATGAATGGCAGTGTGGATGGATGGATGGCAGTGTGGATGGATGGATGGCAGGGTGGATGGATGGATGGCAGGGTGGATGGATGGAAATGATACACTGCATGCCTCTGGATATCCTGTGAGGAGGTGCAGGTGGCACCTGCAATCTGTGTAAGCCAGAAACGTTGGTTTTAATAGATACAAGCACTAATGCAATCTGGCCCTTAAGTCACAAGTACTATATCACAAATACCTTGCACTAGTGTAAAGAATGTGAGAAAACTAATAAACACAATTTTCCTAATTGTGTAATGGAGAGCAGGACAAGTGCATTTTTGATTGCTATGCATATGAAAAACGTTATTGGATATTTTTTATTTCAGTTGTGTAACTCTTGGCTAACAATTATTATTTTAAAAAAAGAATGAACTGATTTTGCACTATTGTTTCAATTAGTGCGATAAAAACAAGAAATAACTGATTTTACCACAAAATTAGGGAACGCTTTTACATTTGAAGAGTGCGGGACATGTGAAAAAAAGCAATTACATTCTAAACATTGTTTGTTCCCTGTTTAGTAAATACTGCTGCTCGATTAATCTGTTAGACAAGCACAACATGGAGCAAATACATTTGCCCTCGGCCTTTTCGTGTTTATGTTAAATGTGTGTGTAACATTGCTTCAGACCTGCAGTCAGTCTCACAGACAATAGATGGTGCTTCAGAGAATAAATGAGGTTTTGATGCAGCGCGCGGAGCACATATGGACTTTGTCAGGTAATAAGTGAACACTGAAAAAGATCTCACTCTGTCACGCTGCTAGGTGAGTGCAGGGCATTCTAAATGTACTGCTGAAAAAAATAGACTAAACAATGCGAAAGCATTCAATTATATAGGCCCCTCCTAATGCCCTGGTTGTAGTCATAAAAAAAAAACTGGCTTAAGCATTTATTAAATGTGACAGCACGAGCTGAAAGGTTAAACAAGGCTGCCTGGGGCTGGCTGCACAGCGAGGCCATCTTATGTGCAAAACATGTCTCCTGCCAGATATAGAAAAGACTCGATTGTGTCCAGATCTTTTCCTGGTCTTATGATGGGAGTGTTGTGGTGTGTGTCCCCTCCTCTTCTGTGCCTTATCTGCCCGAGGGGGTGCAATGAACGGCGGCGCACTGATTCAAGCTATTGGAGGAGTTTGCCAGTAATAAACGTATCTTTTTTTTTTTTGTCCTCATTTTGCCCTTGGAGAGTCGCATAGAAACTCTAGGAGAGAAAAAAATTATACGATACACTGTCACAGATAAACTGGTAGTGCTCTCACATACTAGGATAGCACTCAGTGTTGTTCAGAAACTCTCCAGAGTAAACACCGCGAAATGTTAATCCATATAGGGGCAATGTTGCTGCTGTTAAATAACCATATCTGGGTATATCCATATATAGGAGGGAGAGCAGACCAAGCAGCGTTAATCATCGGACAATGTGGGGAAAAAAAAAACCCAAAAAAAACCCCCAAGCACACACTTAGGCCCAATTCAGGAGGTGCCAAAAGTCTCGTTTTTCGGGATTACCCGATCTTACTAGGTCTATTTTTGATGTACGCAATACTGATAAGCGCCAGTCCAGCAAGGTGGGAGGCAGTGGATCCTTCCATTTCCTACATATCTCTCTTCTTGCAAGTAGGATACAATAAAACAAAAGCTTTTTAACCGAACCTTGAACTTCCAGTGATGTTCCAAAAATTACGAACAGTGCATTAATTGAAATTTGATGTCCCACAGATGTTGTCAACAGTGTGCTAATAGCATCCCAAAAAGGTAACACCAGTGGGCATTCATAAAACATATGTAGATCAGAGGCTGCTAACAATCCGCATTTAGGGCATGCCACTGTGTACTCATTAGAAAATTTAGATAGCCGCTGTGGGGAGTAATAAGCCCTGTGTAAAGTAAAAAGGTGGTTCCTACATAACCATGATGGCTTCACCGTATCCCATAAGATTTTACAAGAGGAATACCAGATGTTCTCAAGGTCTTCCCCTGGGAAAGAGGAACTCCATAATGTCTCAGGTAAGGCAAACTCCCCGTCAACTTCATCTAGTAACAAGTTGTACCAAAACGAAATCTCTTTAGGTGCAGGGGGTCTATCCATCAACAAGGTCACTATACTACTCTCACCACCTATTTCGAACCTACCTCTGACAGAGCTCTGCATACGGGCCCAACTTGCTATCTGTAGATATTTAAATTTAGAGAGACCTAACCCCACTCTAGCTAGTATGTGGTCCCAAGATAGCAAAACTCCATCAAAAAAAAGATCTCCCCAAATTTCCAGACCCGCCTCTCTCAGAGGTACTGCCAAGCTGTCAAGAAGCCACACCGGGGAACCGGGAGAGTTCCATAATGGTGACCTACCTGAGAAATAACCCACCTTTATTGCACCTCTTATTTTGACCCATGTTCTTATGAAACCCAACAAAATCTTCAACGTAATCTTTTTAAAAAACTTGGGATCCCCAAATTTAAACAAAAAACCATTCTGGTCTACTCCCCCTCCTCTCAATAATGCAGCAAACATGCTTCCTATACCCACATTTGTTGGCATCTTAAGCAGCATCCTGGCATGGGAAAGTTGGAAAGCCCAATCATATAGCTGTAAATCAGGTGCTGCTAATCCCCCCTTTTCTCTGCGGCGTCTAATCTTTTTCCATGCTATCCGAGGTGTATGCTCGTTCCAAATAAACGAACTAATATAACCTTGCAGTCTTTGTAAAATAGAAGGTTCAAAGTACAATGGAATACTGTTGAACAGAAAAGAAATTTTAGGTAAAATAAACATCTTTACCAAATTAGCTCTACCCAAGATGGAAAGGGAGAGCGAAGACCACGACCTCATAAGCTTTCTACAATCTCTTGTCACTATGTCTAGATTCAGCGGTACAATTTTGTCTATATCTCTAACGATGGTAAGTCCGAGATACCGCATGGAACAGTTGGGCTGGACCCCTACCACTGGCTCAGCCTCATTCCATATCATCATCTCTGTTTTGGATGCATTAATCTGGTATCCTGACATCTCACCATAGTCATTGGCCTGTGCAATGATCGCGGGTAATGCTGTACTCAAGTCAGAAGAAAAAATGAGAATGTCATCCGCATACAGGGCTACCTTCCTCTCCCATCCCCTATAGATAAAGGGCTTGATATTAACATCATCCCTCAATCGTTGGGCAAAGGGCTCGATGTATAAATCAAATAGGAGAGGGGAGAGTGGGCAGCCCTGCCTGGTACCCCGAGTGATATTAAAGGGATCTGACAATTCACCATTGACTAATACAGAAGCTGTTGGATTCCGATACAGCAAACCGACCGCTCCACGGAAACCCTCGCCAATATTGAACTTCGCCAAGACCCCCGACAGGAATGTTCAATTCACCCTGTCGAAGGCCTTGGCGGCATCCAACGTGATAACAGCTAAGGGCAAGGAGTCCGTAGTCGCCATGTCGATAGCACCCATCAGATCATAGGTCAACTCAAAGAGCTGGCGACCCTTCACAAAGCCCGCTGATCCTGATGTAGAATACAGGGTGCCACCTCTCCCAACCTTTTAGCTAGGACAGATGAAAAAAGCTTGTAATCTGAATTTAGGATAGAAATTGGTCTATATGACCCACAGCTGTCAGCCTGTTTACCAGGTTTTAATATCAAAGTAATAGAGGCTTCGTTCCAAGATTCAGGAGGATACACCCCCTCCAAAAAGATCTGATTAAACAGCTGAGTTAAGAAGGGAACTATTGTTGGTAATAAAACCTGATAAACCTCCGAAGGGAGGCCATCCAGACCTGATGCCTTGCCCTTCTTACTACCTAAGATAGCGAAAAGTTTCTTACCTGTCGGTGTAGTTTTGCAGCTTGAAGATCTTTCTGGATTCACTATGCTGTGCATTATTCCGCGATCTTGTGGTTGGGTCCGGATTCGTAGTCTTTTCTTTGTTTTTTGTTTTTTTTTTTGTAGCCCAGGTGGGCGTCGACGTCCACCATTTGGTGCACCTCCCGTGACGTCGTCGTGCTTCCTGCGGAAGTCCCACCTTTGGGGCGCCATCTTCGGGTTCTTTTTTCCTGTTTTTTCTTTTTTTTTTTTTTTTTAACCCTAGGCGATTGATTAATCCTTTTGTCCATATTTCTGTACGCTTCCACTTCTTGATCCTATCCATTTCACCCCCTCTTCCTCCAGCCTCATCTTCCTGGCGGAGGTGGGTGGGTTCGCTAGTGAATCCAGAAAGATCTTCAAGCTGCAAAACTACACCGACAGGTAAGAAACTTTTCGTTTTGCAGCGTGAATCTTTCTGGATTCACTATGCTGTGCATAGACTTTGTAGCGGTTTTCCTATTTTTGTGGTGGCTGGGTGGAAGATGATCGCTGGTCGTTGAAAATGTGTTGTAGCACCTTCTGTCCGACCTGTGCTTCCTTATTCATTTGAATGTCCACGCAGTAGTGCTTTGTGAACGTGTGCACAGATGCCCAAGTTGCTGCGAGACAAATGTCTTGGATGGGCGTGTTTGCCAGGAAGGCAACTGTGGCCCCCTTCTTCCTTGTGGAGTGAGCTTGGGGCCCCTCCGTTAGCTCCTGTCCAGCCTGTTTGTGACAGAATTGAATAGTGAGGGCAATCCACCTAGCGATGGTGCCCTTGGTCACTGGTCTACCCATGAAGCTAGTAGCAAAGGACACAAACAGCTGCTTCGACTTCCTGAGTTCCTTGGTTCTCTCAATGTAGTGCATCACCGCTCTTCTGGCATCGAGGGTGTGCAGGGCCTTTTCTGCGTTTGTAGTCGGGTTTTGGAAGAAACTCGGTATCTGGATAGTCTGGTTCATGTGGAACGCCGACACAACCTTGGGCATGAAGTGTGGGTCCGTCCTCAGGACTACCCTGTCTTTGTGAATTTGAATGTAGGGCTCCTGTAGCGTTAGTGCTTGAAGCTCGCTCACCCTGCGTAGTGAGGTTATGGCCACTAGGAAGGCAGTTTTCATCGTCAACATTTGTAGAGTGGCCTTGTGAATGGGTTCAAACGGCGCCTTCATGAGCTCCGTCAGAACCACGTTTAAATTCCATGCCGGCGGCGGCAACCTTTTCGGGGGTGCCATTCTTTTGGCTCCCTCCATGAATCTCTTCACCACCTGCGAGGTGAAGAAACTTCCACCCTTCTCACCTCTGGTGTAGGCAACGATCGCTGCTAGGTGTACCCTTAGGGAGCTCGAGCAGAGGTTACTCTTTAGAAGGTGTGTGAGGTACCTCAGCACAGTTGAGTCTCTTGTCATTCTGTTTTGCAGGCCCTTTTTCCTGCACCACACCGTGAATCTCTTCCACTTTGCGCTGTAGCACTTTCTTGTAGTAGGTTTCCTTGCCTCCCGTAGCACTCGCATAGTGCTCTGAGGCAACCTTAGGTGTGCGAACTCTAGGTCTTCAGGAGCCATGCTGCTAGGTTGAGGGTCTCTGGCTCTGGGTGCAGGACCTCCCCGTTTTGCATTGAGAGCAGGTCTTTTCTCCTCTCGAACCTGTACGGATTGCCTTGCGCCATTTCTTGAATCTGTGAGAACCATGTCTGCCTCGCCCACTGTGGAGCCACCAGGATCAGAGTCATGTTGCTGGTTCTGCACTTGTCGAGCACTCTGTGCAACAGGGGTATCGGTGGAAAGGCGTAGGCAAATGTCCTCCACCAGCTTATCCATAGGGCATTTCCCCTGGATTGCTGATCTGGTTGCCTGGACGCGAAGCTTTGGCATTTTGCATTGTGGCGTGTTGCAAATAGGTCTATTGTGGGAGTCCCCCATCTCCGGAAGATTTTCTCCGTTTCCTGGCCATTGAGCTCCCACTCGTGCGATGCTGAGGTCTGCCTGCTCAGCCAGTCTGCCTCCACATTGTCCTTCCCTGGTAGGTGAATTGCCAGTAGATCTATCTTGAGAGGTATGGCCCATCTCCAAATCTCCTGAGCTAGGGATGAGAGGGGAAACGACTGTGTCCCCCCTTGTTTGTTGATGTAGAACATCGCCGTGGTGTTGTCTGTCTGTACCAACACCCTCTGGCCGAACAGGTGTCTCTGGAATGCCTTCAGGGCTAGCAGTATCGTTTTCAACTCGACGTAGTTGATGTGGCGGACCGCTTCTGCTGGAGCCCATAGACCCCTCACTCTGAGGTTGTCCATGTGCGCTCCCCATCCCTTCTGCGATGCGTCCGTGGTAATGGTCACTGTTGGGCTTGGTGGTGTCAGGCTTCTCCCCGTTGTTATGTTGTCTCTGTTCCACCAAGATATCTCCTCCTGCACTGCGTGCGTAACAACCACTAGATCCTCCCAACTTCCGTTTGCTTGTGACCATTGCTGTTGCAGCCATTCCTGGAATGGTCTCATGTGCAGGCGTACATTCGGCACCAGCTGGATACAGGACGCCATCATCCCCATCATCTTGCTCACCGCCCTCACTGTCAGAGCTCGCCCCTTCTGGTAGAGCTGCGTCTCCTTCAGTAGAGCATCTGTCCTCCTTTCGCTGGGCACTACTGTACTGTTGAGGGAGTTGATCTTTGCCCCCAGGAAAATCTTTACCTGTTCCGGTTCCAGCGAAGATTTTCCCTAGTGGATGGAAAATCCCAGATTTGTGAGGGTGTCTGTTACGCGTTTTGCGTGCCTCTCGCACTTCTCGCGTGAGTTTGCCTTGACCAGCCAGTCGTCCAAGTAGGGGTATACGTGTATTCCCTGCTTTCGTAGGTGTGCCGCTACCGCCGACAGGCATTTTGTAAAGACCCTTGGCGCTGATTTTAATCCGAAGGCCAGGGTTGTGAACTGGTAGTGTTCCTGTTCGATGTTGAATCTTAGAAGGCCCTTGTGCCTTCTGTTTATTGGGATGTGAAGGTAGGCATCCTTGAGGTCCACGGTGACCATGAAGTCCCCTTCTCTTATCTGTGGCAGTACCTCCTGCAGTGAAGTCATTTTGAACCTTTGCGTTCTGATGAACTTGTTTAGGTAACGGAGGTCCAGTATGGGTCTGAGGTCTCCGTCTACCTTCGGAACCACGAAGTAGTTTGAGTAGACCCCTTTGTCTCTATGGCTCCCTTTTGCAGGAGTTTCCGTGTTTCTTCTCTGAGTATTGCCAGTTCTTGGGCCGATCTCTGTCTTCCCTTCGGCCTCCTGTTTGGAGGTCTTTTCTCCAAGTCTACGCAGTATCCGTACTGCACGATGTTCCGTATCCACTTGTCTGTGGTTATACGCCGCCACTCCTGAAGGTAGAACCTCAGCCTTCCGCCTACTGGTGACGTATGCTCGTAGGCTCTCGAATCTTCTCTTCCCCCTGATGACACTTTTTTGCGCCTCACCCTTGGGGGCCTGACGAGGGTAGGCGTCTTCTTGCGTGCTGAGTCACTTCGAGGAGGGCTGATCGCCCCCTCTCCTCCTTTGGCCACGTCCGTTCCCTCTCCCGCGAAAGGACTGGCCCCGAGGTTGATATTGCCAGCTTTGCTTCTGCTGACTTTGTCCGTGACCTTCGCCCTGCTGACCTTGTTGGAACGCCTGGTGCGACGTCCCCTGTTGGCTTCCACCCCTACCGTAGGGTCTCCTCGAGGGATTTCCTCGTCTCATTCCCCTCAGCTGTAGGGCCCCCATGGACCTCGCTGTCTCGTTTTCCTTCTTGAGCTGGGTGAGCTTTTCGTCCACCGTTGCTCCGAACAGTGTCTCTCCGTTGAAGGGGGTGCCAAGGATGTTGTTCTGCACTTCCGGTTTGAATCCCGAGATTCTTAGCCATGCATGCCTCCTCTCTGTGACCCCTATGGCCATGAGTCTTGCTGAAGTCTCTGCCCCATCCAACGCCGTCTTTATACAGGAGTTGGCGATGTTCTTGCCTTCATCTACCAGGTGAGAGGCTCTCTGGCGGTATTCTTCGGGGAGTTGCTTTACTAGCTCCCCCATCTCATCCCAGTGTTGGTATTGGTGTCTATTGAGGAGTGCATTCGAATTCGCCATGCGCCAGTGCATTGCGGCGTTCCTCTCGACCTTTCTGCCTGTGAGGTCGATCCTCCTGCTCTCTTTATCCGGAGGTGGGCCCGAAGTTGCTGGAACGTTGGCCCTTCTCCTGGCCGTGGAGGCTATGATGGAGTCTGCGGTGACGCTACCCTTGATGTAAGGTGGGTCCAGGGAGGAGTGCTTATATTTCTTCTCTGTCCTGGGCGTGATCGACCGACAGGTGGCAGGCTCCTTGAAGGCTTCTCTCCCCTGGTTCATCACGCTTTGTAGCATGGGGAGGAACTGACTCCTAGTCTGGATGGGGAGCAGTGTTTCGACGAGAAAATCGGCTTTCGGACTCTCCTCGTCGAGTTTGACGCCGAAGGCCATTGCTGCGCTCTTCACCACCATATTGTACACCCCGATGTCGTCGGGTGGCGAAGGCCTCGAGGGGTACGTGTCCACGGGCTCCTCCGGGTTTTCGGTGTCGAGATCGTGCCATTCGACGTCGTTGCTGGTAGATGCCGCCGATTCGAAGAACGACTGTTGGTCTTCTTCCTCGGCTTCTTCCTCATAATAGGGCTCCTCTTCTTCTTCGAGGTCCCTTGTCAGCCCTTCGGCGTCGAACTCGTCTTCGACCTCGACGACGTCCGCCGATGAAACCGTTGGAATCTTGAATTCCTTCATCCTGGCGTCGAACTCCTTCTTCCTTTGAAGGATGTTCTCCATTTCGGCCTCGAGCCGCCTCTTCTTTTTCTCCATTTCGGAGATGCTTTCGGCGTCGACCGCGGGTCTTTTCGATGAAACTTGCGTCGACGTCGAACGTTCTTTCTGCGTCGATCGGCCCGTTTCATGGGATGATTTCGACGACCCTTGCCTTTCGGCGTCTTTCTGCGCCAGGGAGTCCTTTTGTAAGGATCCGCTGGGCCTTTTGTCCGAAGTTCCCCCTTTGGACGTCGAAGTTTTCGGCGCCGGGGCTCCCTTCGTGGACCTTGACTCAGTTTTTCTCGAGTCACCCTCGTGTTTTCGAGGTGTTTTTTGATTTGTGCTCGACGATTCTCTTACCTCGTCTTCTTTTTTCTTGTCGGTCTCTACGACCGTGAAGTTTTCGGCTGTCTCGGCGACGTTGTCCTCGTCGTCCGTGTCGAGGCCCAGCTCGTAGAGTGTCGGGGGTTTTCCTTTGCCCTCCATGTTGGCGTTGGCTCTTCTCTGCCTCTCTCTCACCCTGAGTGTCTTCGGCGCGAAGGCTGAGCAGGCGTGGCAGTCGATACTCTGGTGATCCACCGGTAGGCAGAGGTTGCAGACCGGATGCTGGTCTTTCTGCGCGAACTTGTGGTGGCAGTTTGGGCAGAACTTGAATGGCGTCTTGTCCATTTCGCTCAGGGTCTCTGAGCGTGCATTCTCCAAGGCTGTCGAAGAAAAAAGCTCGCTGGTCCTCTTTCTTCGCGCTCCTGTCGAAATCTGTTCTATTCCTGATGTCTTCTCTTGATTCTATCGATGAAACTCGCTTTTCTTCCTTCTTCCTCCGAGTGAATTTCTGGAGCTTCCCGATGACGATCCAGACCCAACGGCGGAAAAAAGAATCTGAAGATGGCGCCCCAAAGGTGGGACTTCCGCAGGAAGCACGACGACGTCACGGGAGGTGCACCAAATGGTGGACGTCGACGCCCACCTGGGCTACAAAAAAAAAAAACAAAGAAAAGACTACGAATCCGGACCCAACCACAAGATCGCGGAATAATGCACAGCATAGTGAATCCAGAAAGATTCACGCTGCAAAACTCCAGTTACCTCTCTTTTGTGATAGGTCTAGCCAAGGCAACTTTCTGAACAGGAGAAAGAGAGGGAAGAGATACTCCACTCAGCCAGTCCTCAACTTGTCTTGCATCGATGCTCTTATCCTCATAATATATGTTCTTAAAATAATCACGGAAGGCATTTCTGATATCATTATCCGCTGAGTGGACCGTACCTTCTGCCGAGATTTGATCAATATTATTTCTAATACGATCCGTTTTTGCTTTCCAAGCCAAAAGCTTTCCAGCACTTTCCCCGTATTCAAAGTGGGCCATCTTACTGGCCTCCCATCTCTGAAGAACTCGTAAGTTCAGTATGGAACCCAGTTCCCCCTTTAATGTAAGTATTTTATTTTGCCATTCTTCTAATATTTCTGGAGGAGCGACAGGATGTAACAAGATATTATCCTGAACCATAGCTAAATCTGCTTCCAACGAGATGACCGTGTCTCTATAAGTTTTCCTTTTATATGAGACCTTGTTGGTAATTAGGCCACGCAAAAAAGCCTTAAATGCGTCCCATACAGAGCCGGACGAAGCTGAGCCAGTGTTGTTTTAAAAAAAATACTGCGTTTCTGTTCTTAAAAAATAAATATCATCTGGAACATTAAGGAACGAGCGGTCAAACGACCATGTTCTGGCAGTGGCAGTGGTTTCCGACAGCCCAACCAGCTCAAGGCATAGAGCAGCATGGTCAGAGAGATGAAAGGGGAGATAGTAGACCTTTTGCACCAGTTTAACTAATTCCTGACTGACCAATGCTAAGTCTATCCTCGACTGGTGTTGATATTTGTAGTTCCGATATGAGACGCCCTGTCTTAGACCAGACTTAAGTCTCCATACGTCCACATATCCGAACTCTTTCATTTTTTCAAGTAAAAGAGACCTAGTTTTAGATGAAGATATAGGTTTATTAGATGAAGATTTATCAAGGAGAGGGTCTAAGACCACATTAAAGTCTCCAGCCAGGATGATCGGTTCTGGATAAAGAAGAAGATGGGAGAAGACGGTACTTAGAACTGATGGGTCATCCTGGTTAGGCCCATAATAGCCTACTATGGTAACTCGGGCCCCAGCTATAATTACAGAAACAATAATCCACCTCCCACTTGAATCAACAAGTTTTTCAACTAACCTGGCTTTTAATGATTTTTTAAAGATAATCACGACCCCTCTAGTATTAGAGTTTTGTGTAGTAGATACACAAAAATCGACCCATCTATTTTTTTTAACTAAAGAAAGCATCTCTTTTTCCGTAAGATGCGTCTCTTGTAATATCAATACTTGAGCATCAAAATCTCGGAGATACTGCATAATCTTCCATTTTCTTGGGCTAGAGCGAAGGCCATTAATGTTCCATGAAAGAACTCTAAGCTTATCCATAGAGACAAATTCTACCCCCGAACCAGGTATTCACCCCATAGCTACAAAAAGAAAAACCTATGCTAGCGATACTAATAATACTAACTTTCTCTTGCAGAATCATGATTCTCCATACCCAAAGAATGTAACAACGGGCAAAAAAAGAGGACTTTTTAGAAATTTTTACTTGCACCACCCTCCCGTGCCCACCCAGACCTCCCCCCTCCCCATGGGAAACCCTTACTTTATCTATCTGGAAATTCCAGTAGATAGCACTCCTACTGAGCTCCTGTCCTGTTTTAATCCATCTTTACTGTCTTTACTATCTTTACTGTCTTTACTGTTACATTTACAAATACGCCCACAAGATATGAGAGAGGAGAGAAAGAAATGGTAAAAAGAAAAGTAGGAAAAGCAGTGTATTATAGATCCTTCCGTGCCCCCAAAACCCCCTTTTTTTTCCTTTTCGCTTGATTTTTCTTTTTTTTTTCTTTTTTTTTTTTCTCCTTCTTCCTTCCTTCTCTACTCTTTTATAAAAAAAAAACAAAAAAAAAACAGTACTCTACATCACTCTCAACTGCACCTAATTAGAGCCCCCGTTATCCTTATTTTTCTCTCTGCTCTTCCCCAGAGAAGCTAGGAGTTCATCAGCCGCCTGCACTGATCGAATGTTGTGCATAGTATTATTATGCATAACCTTCAGGGTGGCTGGAAATGCTAGCTGAGCCACCGCACCAAGACTCCTAAATGCCTCCAACCTCCTCCCGAACTCCCACTGCTTATCCAATGTGGCCCTTGAGAGGTCTGATCTAACCTGGAAGTTAAACCCCTTCCCGCTCAATGACTTCTGCTTTAGGGCCAAACCCAAGATGGATTCCTTCAAACTATAAGTACGGAAGTTCACTAATATTTTTCTTGGTTTTTCCCTTTGATGGTTTCTCCTGAAGGGGTCTCTGTGAATGCGCTGGATGTCAACAGATAGATCCTCAACCGACTGATCTAATCTCAAAGAGTCTTTTAGCAACTGAGTGATATATTGCTTAATATCTGACCCCTCACTACCTTCCGGAATGTTAAGAATACGAAGGTTATTGCGGCGTGCATTATTCTCCAAAGACTCCATCCTCTCAGCCAGCATCAGATCTTCCCTTTTGAGCTTATTGATATCCAGTTTGGTTTCGTCCAAATGCAAAGACATAACAGTCATGTTATCCTCCAATCTTTCTGTTCTTGTCGTGAGGTTAACTAGTTTACTATCTAGAGATTCGCAGTAGTTCCGAATTTCAGACTGGATAGCTGACGAGGCCTCGAAGCCTTTTTTGATGTCTGCTGATAGGGATGAAAACATCGACTGGAGATAAGAGGCCAAAGATGGATCAACCCCACCAGCTGAGCATGTATCTGGGGCAGAGGTTATATCCCTTTGACCATCCTCTTGTGGTAAGTTGCTACTATGAGATGACCCTGTTAATGAAAACCCGAAATTGGAAACCGTTGATAAGGGCTTCATAGCCAGATGTTTTGGGGATAACAAGAGGGTCGGAGACTCTATGGAGCATGGGCGATCCATTTGGCCTTGTAATAAAGAATCCGATTGACCCGGAGCACTAGGACTCTTAACATGGGGGGTGGAACCTTGGGTGGGAAGGACTGAGAGACTACCGATGTTATCCGTAGCCTCAACATCCTCCTCTGCATTTGTATCAATACTCTCAACCTGGAGCAATAAACGTATCTTGTAAAACACCCCCATGCCCTCTAGTAAACTCTAACTCAGCACTAGGTCCTCCAAGGGGGCCTAGGGTGGGGGAGGCACCTCACGAAAACCTATCATTTCAATGCTGATAATTATTTGGCTTATTTTATGAGACTAACCGCATACAAACAGTTGTTCACTTGCACAAACAAGGGAATACCCAAGAAATGAGAACCCGAATACCAAAGGCACCAGCACCACGTACATAGAACATTGTCATCCACTTGCACTTCCCTGAAACCGGTCCCGCATCAGCTGATTTGCAAACAAAGGAGCACAGAAGGACACACACAGAAGGACACACACAGATGCTGCACTGATAGCATTTTCTATTTACCAAGAATTCAAACACCTTATCCTCAGATGTTTTAATACTTTATAACGTGAAAGCACAACAGGTTGAGTGAGTGCAGTAGTGGGAAAGCTGCTAGCTTGCATTTGATGCAGAGTCAATTAAGAAACATTTATCGAGCCCCACAGCCATGCCATGAACCAAAAAAATAGTATATATTTCTCCTTTGTCTTGTTTCACTGGGACTGTGTAACAAGTGGAATGTATTTATAGATTTAAGCAAACACTGTTAACTGTGATTGTCTTCTAATTTGTCAATCATGGCCCATCTTGTTGTTAAAAAAAATGTAACGAGACTTTGATGCTTTATATATTTCATGTCTTTGTCGTTTATGTAAGTAAGTGACTTGTCTTTTAATGTTGTCCAGCATTCGTGCTTCCTTTCGCTGTGAGTCTTTTTAGGCTCATCAAACCAAAATGTGTGTTTTAGGTTTTTGGTATAATATATAAATTTGTTAAATTATATGAGATTTTGTTAAAATAAAATAACAAATTTCTGAAAATATTTCATATATGTATTCGAATTGATTTCGAAAGACAGCCATCTTTGATCCTGGTGGTGTTTGTTTTCCCTTCAGAGGCACTAATATAAATATCAGTACTGGCCCTCGTTTTGTTGTTTAATGAACAAAAAAAAGGCATTCAAGCACGGCACCAGTCACACTTAGTAATTACAATGTGTAATGAGGGCACGTGGAAGCAGGCACCACCATAATAAAGAGGAATGAAAGTGAAGAGCTGTTCAATATTACAAACACATTGTGAATGAGTGAAATACTACGGACAACGGGCGGGCGCTCAGATTTTGAAGGCACAGATAATGGGAGGGAGGGCGGGCGGGGGGATTTTGAAGGCACGGTCATCAGGAGGGAGGGCGGGGGGTTAAAGAAGGCACGAAAGCATGTTGTGCCTGAGGGGGGAGAACCTCATTAAAGAAAATAGTGCTCACAGTCTCTAATATCAAGTACTGTGTAACAACTGAAGTAAAAGGGCCAGTCCCCATGGGAGGTGACAAATGAAGGGGAGGTGGGACTAAAGTGGGATTAACAAGCCTATTTGTGAAACAGAAGCCAGCATTTAGGACACACAATGACACAAGCCAATGGCAAATATGGGCGGAGAGTGGGCGGGACTTCTATTCGCTACTCCACCACCCACAACAAGTCTAGCAGAGCAGCGCATGCACGCGGGCTCTAGGCTCAACCTAGAAAACCACCTCACTGTGCAGCTTCAGCAAAAAATGATGAAAAGGCCATAAGCTGCAATCCATCCATCACTAAAGGAATCCATTACTATTGCAAAAGTGTTGAAAATGCTTGTGCTGGAGAGGATAATGGTCAGTTTGATAGAGCAGGAAGCATACATGGTAGAGAAAAACAACCTACATCCAACTTTAATGTGAAATGGAAAAATGGATCTTAACTGGTGGACTTCGGATCTTTATGCACAATTGATTCTAAGAACTTTATTCCTCTCCTATTGCCGGAAGAAGTGTTTTGCTCCAAGAGAAGAGGATCTGATCCTAAATAATCATTATCAACTCTGATTCTTCATGCCCTATGTCTGCGGGTATGAAATACGATGAAGCCTCGCAGATAGACTCTTCAAGTGTGACAAGAAATCTAAGCACACAAAAACCAGCTGATATTAATGACAAAGCATCACAGATGGATTACCGAAGTACAATTGGAAACCTGCAAGAGCAAAAAGTAATCTTCATGATTCAAACGAAAAGTATGCCAACAAGTAGCCCGGCGTGCAAAGATACAACCAAGCAGCTTGCCCCCCTGATATTTAATCAGAAGAGGAACCAAAAATTAGCACTAATTCTGATAGTCCTGATAATGCCCTCAGGTACCAAAGGAGTGAACTAATCTCCACTCCTCTTGCGAGGACAGCAAGTCTGTGGCAGGAGGAACTGCAATACGAAGCTCTAACCAAATGTCACGTACCCCAGAGAGTCACGGTCCACAAATATAGAATGATGAAAATTCGAGTCCCACTGTGAAAAAGTCGCAAAGGGGGACAAAAAACGTAAACCCAAAGGAAAGTAAAGGACTGATCCTGCTTTCCCTGTCTATTCGTTAAAGTGGTTTTCCTCCAAAACCAAAGGCCCCAAGATAGTCCAGGCCCAGGGCGAGAGTCTGGTTAGTACAAAAACAACAGAGAGTGCGGCTGCTCAGGAACCAATGTCTACCTGTCCGCTTGGAGACCCAAACGATGCAATTAACATTACTGCCTTGGAAGTAGACAAACCTAAACAGAATGACAATGAACAAGGTCCATTCATTATGTTAAAAGCAAAAAAGTACCCTGCCTGAACTAAAAAGGAAATGAAATCTAAATGGAGATGTTGGCCCACAAAAGGAGCTCTTGAGGTGTCCCAGCAGAGTGCTTACACAGGGGATGTAAGGCTGGTGTCCAGCCTTAACCCACCTGGCCCCGATTTATACAAGGCCAGGAGAAAACGAGGGAGGTCTAGCTGAAGGGAAAAATAATTCCTTGGCAGCCAGTTATTAAAGCCATTAGATAAAATAATGAATGCTACCTGGAATTTATTGACCTCTTTCCAGATATCAGCTCAACAATATTCCTAAACAGAGCAAGATTACTAGCCTTCTATTTCACCCCAGAATTAAGAGTTGTTCTGTCCAGCAACATGAGGGTTGTGAAATAGATTAATCTGTCATTTGGGCCAGGTTTAAGTAGGAATACTGCCTACTCTTCTAGGGTCGAATTTGCATTTCCCAGTATTGCTAGATTGGTTCTTAGACACATAGATGATTTCCACATGGGTCCAAAACCACATTTAAGGGGGGCACTTAGAAGCCCATCTGGTGTCGACCAGGGGAGAAGGCAGAAATGTTCTCAGGTGGACCCTCGGCACTTTCAAACTTCTCTCTTTGCATCCTGCCTGAATTAAATTAACATTTTCCTGGATAGTGACGCAGGTGGAGGGGAAGGGACTGGAAGATTTTAAAGACATAGCTCTGGGGGTTTACAAACTTATGACTGTCACTGCCTCCAGCACCAAGGGACTGCTCGAGAACCCTGCGTTACCTGAAGCAGTTCCTGAGGGACAGGCATTTGATCAGAAACTAAAGGGGGGCCTCAAATTTGGCTCAAAAGGTTTGTAAATATAATTTACAGGAATCAGCCTAGGAGGAGCTTTGTCAAGCTTGCGAAACGGGGGACAGTTTCCTCTTCTGGAAAGTTGTAAATAAGATTTACTTTGATGAGGGCTCTGGCCCGCTCTTATGCCACCACATCTCTGAGCAACAGTGGGTGGATCATTTTGAGGGCATTTATAATCAGGAGGTTGGTAGAGGTGATAAAATCCTCTTTACAGCTGTTAAATTTGGTAACCGAGTGGTCTTCACATTAGGTGAAGTCACACAAAGAATTCTTGCCCTGTTTAGTAATAAGGCCCTGGGCCTGGACAGTATACTGCCAGACCTGTTTAAACAAAATACAGAGGTTTGGGCCCCTATACTAACGCAGGTCCTGAAAGCGGCTGCACAGGAGGGGTTGTTACCCTCTTGGAATACCACTGTGATTGTCCCAATATTTAAGAAGGGGGACAAAGAGAACTCACAGTGTTATTGGCTAATTTCCTTACTAGATGCTACGGTCAAGGTCTTAGGGAGGGCGATTTTAAATAGGTTGTGCGATTGGGAAGAAGAAAACAATATTTTGAGTGATGCCCAGTATGGCTTTAGGGCAGGAAGGTCAACCTCAGACCAATGCCTGAACCTCCATTCAATTATTAATAAATATGCAGTTATAAATATGCAGTTACTCGGTCTGAATCTTTACATCTCGTATTCTTGGACTTGATGTCTGCTTTTGATAGGGTGAACCAAGGGAAACACCGGGCCTGGGCCCTTCTCAGTGAAAGGGGGTTAATGCCAGTAGTTTGGCCTTATTAGCTGATCTCTACTCAACTACCTCATCCTCGGTGCGTATTTCTTAAGGTGCAGTGTGCACCCAATCATTTTTGATGAACTGTGGGGTTTGTCAGCGGCGCATACTTGCCCCTTTTTTGTTCACTTTGTATGCGAATGGGCTAGAGTCTGCACTTTTATCAGTTTTGGCCGATTGCCCTAAGATTGGGGACAGATTTCTCCCTGTTTCACAATATCCGGACGATGCAGTACTGATGGCTTGAACCACAAAGCGATGGGACTTGTTGCTGGCTAAGTATGTGTCTTTCATGGTGCTCCTGGACCTTTCAGTTAACTTCTCGAAGCCCTATGTAATGGTAGTGGGCCCCAAATCCACTAGTAGTAAGACCCTCAAGGTATCTAATGTTACCCTGAGCAAAGTCAAGGCCTTCCTTTATTTGGGAGTTTTATTTGATGTTAGCAACTGCTGGAATACCCTGGTTGAGGCTAAAAGATCAGAGTGCGTAAAATCTATGGGGCGGTTTTAAGTTTTGAACATAGGCTTAGGCCCGGGCCACCAAGGGATCTTCTAAAAATCTGTCAGGCCAAGTGCACTGCACAATTGCGTTATGGTAGCGAGGTTTGGGGATATGTCAAGTTAGATCCGACGGAGAATAATTCTTTGGGTAAGCTGGTCCAGGTCCCCCAATCTACCCCAGTATTTTCAGTGCATGCGGAGCTTGGGCTTGATTATGTTTTGAACCTGATATCTTTAAGCCAGAACCTGTGCTGTATAAAGATCTGGAGCAGGGCTGAGCTGAAGCTAAGCTGGCTGATTCTCGAGAACTCTCTGACTTTGGATTGGGTAACATGTATACCTTGGATTGCTCATGTTAAGGCACCTTTTTTTGTCTAGGTAGGCCTGATTTTTTCATGAACCCTATCTCTATCTCCGCCCATGAGTTGGGGAGTGTTAAAAGTTTGTTTTTAGCACCCTCCCATTTGGAGAGAGAAGGTTTAGAACTCCAGTAGTTTTCAGTGAGGAGCCACATGCTTTTAAAAACTGTGCAGGAGATGGAGCTGTACCTGGGCTTGGTTTGCTCACAGCATGACAGGTTTTTACTGGTTAGGTTCAGGTTTAAATAATTGCATCATTTCTTGGCAACCCCATGTGGGTACGCTCGGTCTGAGGCAAGGGCACCCTGCGGCTGCGAAAATGTGTCTCCTCAGGATATGCTCCATTTTATAATGATTTGCTCTTACTTCAGCTGGTAGAAGAAGCATTTTTTAATCCCCTTACTGGAATCACTGCCTTTTAAACTAGTTAGACCTGCCCTGTTGTATCTTCAGATGCTTCCTACTGAGCATGTGATTTTACTGTTTTATCCTTTTTACAGGCTGCCTGGGTGTCCAGGAAAAGGAGACCTGATTAATTGTTTTAATGCTTTCTGTTTTTATGAGTAATCTTATTGTTTGTTTTTATTATTCATGAAATTGATATCATTGTGTTTGACCTGTATTCTTTTATGGTGATTTCATTTACTGAATAAAGACTCATATTGATTGATTTCTGCATCATGGGGGTGGATGAACTGCACTGCCCAACCTTAGTCCGGGAAGGCATCTCATCTTCAGGACAATATCAGCCACAAATTCCTCTCTTCTATGCCGAGTACCCCCTATTCACTAGTCATTTGCGAGGGCAAGCAAGAGTGAGCCATTGAACCAAGCTTATGAGAATTTGCGCATCACTGCTTGTAACAATTCCAGGTCAATCAGGCTCTTAAACTTGGGTAACAACGAAATCTAGGTTGACGACAATGACTGGACATGGATAGAAGCGACGCTGGCAACTAGGTCTGGAAATCCTCCTAGATGTGACTCTGATTGAGCATGGATGAGTCTGTTACTACTTTGCTTCCTACTGGGCAATCAAGCACCATTATTATGAACAAGTTTCATAATGACAATTTGTACATTTTATCATGGAATATAGCAGGTGTGCATAGTAAAAGAGAGGATGAGGCCTGGTAGAAGTTTTGTTTCGTAATATGACATATGCTGCTTCCAAGAAACATGGGCCCTGGAGGGTATTAGCGTTAATGGTTTTCTAGATTGCAGTTACCAGGCCATCCGCTCTCAGAGGGTTTGGCCCTCAGGTGGGCTCACTGTCTGGGTGTCGTGTAAGCTGGAATGTAGGCTAGAGCAACTTAGGGCACCTAAATAGTCCTCTAATGTTCAACAAGTGAGAATTTGACTTACAGGCCCAGAATGCGATGTGATGTGATTGATATAGGAAATGTTTATATTCCACTGGGGTGGTCCCCAGTGGTACATGTGATCTGGAGGAATTCAATAACTTGCATTGATAGTATTAAGGAGGATGAGGCTATCCGCAAGTTATTTGGGGAGGGTTAAGGGGCCAAGTGTATGTTGTTGATTTGTGGAAATTTTAACGCACAACCATTGGATGCTATTATCAGCAATGAAATCCTACTGGAAAATCGTAGTTTAGGTATTCCTGATTTAGGCTTCAGCAATTTCAAATCCAGCATGAAGGGAGGCACAATCTCTGCGCTTCTGATAAACTACCACCTGCCCTTTATTAATGGTCGTACCCCCTCAGATAGCACTGCTAGGGCAACTTTTACTAATGGGAGAAGTGCATAAATAATTGTTTATATCTTAATTTAGAAGGCTGGGAATGTGTGTGCAATATGACAGTTGTCAGGAGAGTATAGAGTGATCATGATCCTGTGGCAATTTGCCCAGAATTATGCCTAAGACAGAGAGATGTCGAAATAGCTCATTGGAAAGGAGTCATAGACATATGACTGTGTTATCAAACTGTAGAAAGAGAATATGTAGCAGGGAGCAATATTAATAAAAACTGCCATTGCTAGAGAGTATATTGATTAAGTATGGTTCTGCAGTTTTGAACTTTCCTTGCAGTGACAATATTGCAAACCTAGCAGCCTACAATAGGATGGCAGAGGAGCTGAAGGCCCTGTAGTGTAAGCTCATTGGGCCTGCAGACTCCTTGTTGGATGGTGGGAAAAGGAGCACACAGGTTACTTGGTATGATGAGGAAAGACGTATAATGAAGAGAGTTGTATCATCTGCCCTAGTACCAGTGGCGGTTCCTCCTAAAGAGTGGAGGAGCGTCGCCCCGGCTGCTGCGATCGCAGCAGGCACATCATACATGTGTAAGTAATTACCATTATTAAAGGCACGCCCTGTTCTAGCGCAAGTGTCAAGTCTGAGGGTGGGGCAGATGGCATCAGCAGGATCAGATTTATTTGTTAAGCCGACGGTGCGCATGTCAGATTGGCTGGCTTTCTTTTGACGGCCAGCCTAACATGCGCACTTCAGACCACACATATCCATGCAGTGTTAACTGTCCAGGATTGCAGCAGGCACAGGCACCTAGGCTTAAAATGAGTGCTGGGTTAGCCTGCTCAAATCAATCCTGGCGTTTCTCTCAGCATTAGAGCAGCTCGACTATTGGTTAGGCTCGCGGCTATCGGAAGTCAATTTCCTTCCGCTTCCGGCCCTTCACTGTGACCCAGCAGCAAAGCCTGATCATCGACGAGCACATGCAGGCAGCACACACACCAACCTCTGCCGGCACTTCCAGCCAGACAAAGTAAGCAGCAAAAGATAATCGCAAAAAACCTTCTCTTCTCCTTACTAAATTGTCTGCCTGCAGGTCACAGGAGAGCACATTCAGTGAGCGAAACCATCCCAAAACCCTCCCTCCTCCTCAGCCAGAGTTGTCTCTGTGTTCACGGTAACATGAGTCTTAATATTTATGGTCATCAAAGTCACCTTCCCTGTAATTGACAACTACTGTAGAACCCTTCCAATTACTGGCCCCGGCCCTTCCCTTCGTTATACCCTTGGGGAAGTGTCCAGCCATTGCTTAAGTACAGCTTGGGTGGTTGGGGTGGTTGGGCCTGCTCATAATAAGCTTCCTTTTCATGTGCTTGGCATTTAAACCTTAATTGCCCTCTAAGTCTGGACCGCAGAATGAACTAGCATTTGCAATGCATTAGGTCTCGCATTTGCGAGAGTTAGAGCTATTGGCATTGTAAATGAAAATGTCTTTTTTATTTATGTGTTTTGGTTGGAGTGTAGTGGATATGTGTGGAGTGGAATTATGTGGGTTGTATTGGAAATGTTAGTTGTGCATTTGTGTGGATTGTAATTGTGTAGTGGAATTATGTGGTATAGTGAATAGATATGGGTGAGAGCTACATAGACTCAATAGAAAGCAAGATAGAGAGGATTAGGTAGTTTGTGTAGGAAGTGGTGAATGACTTCGGCATCTATGTGAATGCGACGCGGAAGTGAAGATAGAGGGGCCGATTACGATCCTGGAAAAACCCGGTACAAACCGTGGGTCGGAGCTTTTTCTCCGTCCGACTCGTACCGGGTTGTAAAACTTTACAAACATGCAATTACGATTCGTACGGAAACACCATTTCCGTACGAATCGGAAAAAAGACCAACCGACAGAAAAATACATACAAATGTGATCCGGGACACCGCGGACGTGACGTCCGGACGGAGTTAGGCATGTTTTTACGTACCAGCAATTACGATTCGCACCGACTGCAGTCCGGATGGGAAAATTTTTACGGCACCTAAAAAGTGCCGGAAAAGCTAAGTACGCAGCGATGCGAGCTGATTAGGGGGCCCGGTACGCGACGTACACCCCCCCGCCCCCCGTATGTACGGAGCGTACCCCCGTACCCTCCAGCCCCCCGTATGTACGGAGCATACCCCCGTACCCCCCAGCCCCCCGTATGTACGGAGCGTACCCCCACCCCCGTATGTACAGTGCGGACCCCCAGCGCGTAGGAGCGTACCCCCCAGCCCCCCATATGTACGGAGCATACCCCCACCCCCGTATGTATGGTGCGGACCCCCAGCGCTACGCGCTGGGGGTCCGCACCGTACATACGGGGGTGGGGGTACGCTCCGTACATACGGGGGGCTGGGGGGTACGCTCGTACATACGGGGGGCTGGGGGGTACGCTCCGTACATACGGGGGGCTGGGGGGTACGGCGCGCCCATCCGCGGGGGGGCTGGGGGTACGGTGCACCCATCCGCGGGGGGGCTGGGGGTACGGCGCGAACATACGGGGGGCGGGGGGGGGTACGGCGCGTACCGGGCACTTGATTGGACATCTCCATGGTTGCTATGGGAGTTCGCTCCGGACGGTCTTTTTTCCATACAGTTGTACAATCGGACGGATGGGACGGATCGTACTTGCGCATTTGGACTTCAGTTTTCCCATTTGTACGTAAAAATGTCCGGGGACGTGTCGGAGACTTTTCCCGACCCGAGGACGTGTGGGGGAATTTTCCCAATGCGATTTGTATGGACTTTTTCCCATACGAATCGTACTTGGCAGTTTGTACGGCGCTTTTACCATTTGTACGGAAAAAAGTCCAGATTCAATTCGGTTGGGGAAATTTTTTCCAGGATCCTAATCGGCACCAGAATGTCCAAGTATATTTACAAAAGGGGAATTGGTGAAGCTGCCTTGGTGGCCATAGAGGGGTGGCTTAACACTGAGACGGCTCCTGCCTGGGGGCACAGAGAGGAAACATAACAGAGGAATACTGACATTCTTCACAGGCCTGCATGGTTTAAAATAAACACTGCCGTTTTTATAGAAATCTGAATAATGTGAAATTATAGCGAGGTAAGGGTCTAAACAATGACATACCTTGGAGCCCGTCCTGAAAGCATGAAAGGGCCTTTATGCGTCACCGCCCCGGTAAAACGCCCTACACGGGCCGTCACTGCTACCATTGGGAGCTTCCATTGGAAGGCTTTCTATACAGCTAAGGTGCGCTTGAAAGCTCATTATTCTTATTTTATCAACAGGATTAGCTTGTCTCCAGAAAAGGGACAACATACATCAAATTTAAATGGACACCTTGGCGAGGGGCACGGACTTGAGTTTAAAAACTACTTGGAAAGAAGACAGTTTTCCAATGGAGGGGCCGATTCCGATCCGGGTCGGAAGGGCACTGAATGCGATCCGGCCGGAAAAACTATGAGCTGTACGCATGTTTTCCGCCCAACTCGCACAGCTGTACGAGCGAGCCAGTACGATGCGAGCTACATGAAATTCACCGACCGAGTCGTTTCTGGGTCTGAACCGCTCCGTACGTCACGGTCGTAAGCTAACCGTGGCGTGCAATGGATGCGATTCACGACCGAGCCAGTACGATGCACGCATCAGACAGCCTGTGCGAGCCGGAGTGTCCGGCTCGCAAAAGCTCCCAGAGTCGGACTTCAGGGGTCCACGTCGGACCCCCCGACACCCGCAGCCGTACGACTTGCACACAGGCATGTACAGCGTGGATGGCACCAACACGTACCCACTGTAGGGGGAGAGCTTGTTCGAGACGTACCCATTCAGTCAATGGGAGCGCATGTACACGTCGTACAACTGGCTCCCATTGACTTCTATGGGAGTCCGACCGAACTGAGTCCGACAGCATACGTGCGCATCGTACTCGCTCGGTCGGACTGTAGGGGTGCGGCTCGGTCGGAAAGCACTCCGGATCCGACTCGGTCGGAGTGCTTTCCGACTCGGATCGGAATCGGCCCCTTAGCATGAGAGCGAATTACAAGGGGATTCTTTTCCGGCCATAAAAGACAGAGAAAGAGAGGTGTCAGAGAGTAATGGTGGGTAAATAATTGGAAGCAGAGAAACTGCAAGCACACCCTCCCGCCCACAAAGAAGGTGCCATGTGAAGTTGGAGCCACAAGATGTTGTTAGCCAAAAACACTGCTATTATTCAGAATGCCCACCCAACTCTTCCACCAGTACAGCTGCCAAGGTTTCAGATTGATTATGTTTTACATTTTCAAAGTTTCAATGTATTTATTAGTGAAACTCAATGACTATGAGTGATACTTTCTCGTGACTAAAATCATGTAACGATGTCCATGGAAACAGACAAATATCAGAAATCACACTCACTTGTGCAATGAGAAACTCTATGGAACTCTGCAGCAGGTGCTTTTAAACCTATTATTTGTAAATAACCAGCATCTTCCACCTTAACTTCTGCGCCAGGTGCAGCTGACCCATAAGTTGTCACAAAAGCAGCAACCCACTGAGATATGCACATAAAATTCAGTTCTGTAAATGCTGGTAGACTTTCTTTGCAGCAGGCATATTAACCATATATGCTACTTTATGGTGAGAGTCAAAACTGTCAGTAAACATAACTCTGACCTCCTGTTATAGAGTTAAATGTGTAAACTAATTTATTAATAATTGTTTGATAGTTCGTTGTTAATTAATTAAAATTAATTAATTAGTAATTAATTATAGTAATTGTGCAATTAATTTTAGGTGTGTGTTGTGCTGTTTATAGGTGTCAATGGTGGGACGTAATTTATTGTTATTGATACATTATTAATTAGTTGTTAATTGTTAAAGGGAAGAGGTGTGGCGCCGTGGCCAGGGCGACCGACTCCGGAATCTGGGGATCACGGTTCGATCGCCGGCGGCAGATTATCCCAGCACCATGTGACTCTGGGCAATAGCTTGCTTAATCTTCCCGACGACCCCCAGCGCTTAGAGACCCTTACGGGTGATTGTTCATGCTTTACAAATGTGGATTATTATTATTATTATAATTAATTTAAATTAATTAATTAGTAATTATTCATTGTAATTGTGTAATAAATTTTAGGTGTGTGTTGTGGATATTATAGTGTTAAAGAATGTGTAATTAATGAATGTTTATTATCTTTTCTAATAATAATATATTTTACATTTAATATTAATTATGTTAATTATGGAAATAAAATTCAATAAAAATGTTAATGTCTTTTTTATTGGTGTGGTGTTATAGGGTATGAAATAAAATAAATACATTTATGTTTTAAATAATTTGTTTGTTTGTGAATATTATTTTTTTAAATATCATATTTGTGGGTTTTTATTATATGTAATTAACATTATAATATGTGTTATTTTCATATGTGGAATATGTTTAATGGTATCATTTTAAAATATTGTTTATTTATTTCTGAGAACATATATTTTTTTTAATTATTGAAATGTTATTAGTAAATTTAGTTTTTCTGCTATCAAATACTTTCCCTACTGTTGCACTCACTGGAGTGGGAACAGTAATTTTTACCCCCTACTATCCAGCACTCTCCCTACTGTTGCATTCACTGGAGTGGGAATAATAATTTTTACCCCTCCGCTATCCAACACTTTCCCTACTGTTGCACTCACTGGAGTGGGAATAGTCATTTTTACCCCTCCACTATCCAACACTTTCCCACTGTTGCATTCACTGGAGTGGGAATAGTAAATTTTACCCCTCTGCTATCTAACACTTTCCCTGCTATTCCACTAACTAGAGTTGGAATAGTAATTTTTACCCCTCCGCTATCCAGCACTTTCCCTACTGTTGCATTCACTAGAGTGGGAATATTAATTTTGACCCCTCTGCTATCCAACACGTTTCCCTACTGTTGCACTCACTGGAGTGGGGAATAGTAATTTTTACCCCTCCGCTATCCAACATTTTCCCTACTGTTGTATTTATTGTGTTGTGAAATGTATGTTTTATTTTTGTTTTAATAGTTTAATGATTTAATTAATTATAGAATGTTTTACTTGATTTTAAATTGATACATGTATATATTTTATTTTTATATAATGCAAAAAGTTTATACATTAAATAAAGATAATAGTTAATAAATTATATTTAAGTAAATATATGTATATGTATAAACTTTTATGTTTGTGTGTTTATATTTTTTTAAATTAAGTTTATTTGCTATATTTAGTTAAAATATATATTAAATGTAATTTATTTTGTTAACAATATTAGTAATATTTAATATATTGTATTTAAGTTATATATATTTTTGATTCGATATTTTTTTACATCTATATTTTTTACTTCGATATTTTTGATTTGATATTATTGTACTTACCTGTTTAAGTATAGGGAGTCGATATTTTTGTATTCTATATTTTTGAGTCGATATTTGTATATGTATATAATTATCACATCGATATTTCATCATAGCACAACAATAATATTCTTAAAGGGTATATGTATATGGGTGAATCACAGAGCAGAAAAAAATTAGCACTGTTAGCAGTTAAATTAATGCTTTTTGACTTTGGAAACTTAGACGACTTTTCTCATAATGGTACAGCATGTCCTGATTACAAGGTCGGCATATCAGAAATGCTCAATAGTTAAGCCTGCCATAGTTTCCCCGCGATGACAGACTGGCTCCCATTAACAGCGTCCTAAAAAATACATACAGATGGCACTGATTTTCCTACTCAAGTCAAACAATCTCACTCCAGAATTAGTCATGAAGCATTAAGGACCAGTGATTTGAAAGGAGGTGTGTAACAAGCCTAGCGCATTCCTTTATTAGTGTGATAAAAGTCTGAGCTTCCCTAATAGTTGAACTTTGAAAGGCATTTCACATTAATTTATTTCACCACCGAACGCCAATTAGTTACCTATAACTCAGGAAACACTATGGAGAATATGTTTTATTTAAATAATCTGCCCTGCACAATACTTGGAATAGTAGAGAGTAGTAGAGAGTGAGTAGTAGAGTAGTAGAGAGTGAGTGGTAGAGAGTAGTAGAGTGAGTAGTAGAGAGTGAGTAAAGAGTAGTGGACAGTAAAGAGTAGTAGAGAGTGAGTAGTAGAGAGTGAGTACTAGAGAGTAGTAGAAAGTGAGTAGTAGAGAGTGAGTAGTAGATAGTAGTAGAGTAGAGAGGAGTAGAGTAAGAAGTAGAGAGTGAATAGTTAGAGTAGTAGAGAGAGAGTAGTAAAGAGGAGTAGAGAGTAGAGAGTAGTAGAGTGAGTAGTAGAGAGTGAGTAGTAGAGTGAGTAGTAGAGAGTAGTAGAGAGTGAGTAGTAGAGAGTGAGTAGTAGAGAGAGAGTAGTAGAGAGTAATAGAGAGTAGAGAGTAGTAGAGAGTGAGTAGTAGAGAGAGAGTAGTAGAGTAGTTGAGAGTAGTAGAGTGAGTAGTAGAGAGTAGAGAGTAGTAGAGTGAGTAGTAGAGAGTAGTAGAGAGTGAGTAGTAGAGAGTGAGTAGTAATGAGTGAGTATTAGAGAGTAGTAGAGTTGAGTAGGAGAGGGTGAGTAGTAGAGAGTGAGTAGTAGAGAGTAGTCGAGAGTGGTAGAGAGTAGTACAGAGTGAGTAGTAGAGAGTGAGTAGTAGAGAGTGAATAGTAGAGAGTGAGTAGTAGAGAGTGAGCAGTAGAGAGTAGTAGAGAGTGAGTAGTAGTGAGTGAGCAGCAGAGTAGTAGAGTTGAGTAGTAGAGAGTGAGTAGTAGAGAGTAGTAGAGAGTGAGTAGTAGTGAGTGAGTAGTAGAGCATAGTAGAGTTGAGTAGCAGAGAGTGAGTAGTAGAGAGTGAGTAGTAGAGAGTAGTAGAGAGTGAGTAGTAGAGAGTAGTAGAGAGTGATTAGTAGAGCATAGTAGAGAGTGAGTAGTAGAGAGTGAGTAGTAGAGAGTAGTAGAGTAGTAGAGAGTGAGCAGTAGAGAGTAGTAGAGAGTGAATAGTAGAGAGTGAGCAGTAGAGAGTAGTAGAGAGTGAGTAGTAGTGAGTGAGCAGTAGAGAGTAGTAGAGTTGAGTAGTAAAGAGTGAGTAGTAGAGAGAGTAGTAGAGTGAGTAGTAGAGAGTGAGTAGTAGAGATAGTAGTAGAGAGAGAGTAGTAGAGAGTAGTAGAGAGTGAGTAGCAGAGAGTAGTACAGAGAGAGTAGTAGAGAGAGTAGTAGAGCGTGAGTAGTAGAGAGTGAGATCTGTAAAGTAGTGCACCATCAATAAACAAAACCAGCATTGGCTAAGCCGTAACAATGCCACTACCTTTTTTAAAAAGACCTTGTTCAAGAATAAACAAAACAAAAAATGTCATAAAAGCAGAGATTGGCTAGCAGGCCTGCACTGACGTGGTCTACTTTTTAAGTGGACGTGTACGCATGAAATGAGAAAATACAGTCACTCAGAGGAATGAGCCACTGGATGAAGTGGCCTGACCCATTGCCACATGCTATATTCTGCAGTGGTGAGAAGCAACATGTGAAAGACACTTTACTTTTACCACTAACTTTATTGCATTTTATCAGTAAAGCGTACAGTATTACTTAAGAAAGCAGTCAAATACAAAACATATATAATGGTGTACAAGCTACTATATATTACCTCGGTAGGTATAACAGCATACAGAGCAACCATACCAAAGATGAACATGTCACTTAGGCCAATAACTGGTGGGGGTGGTATATATTATATATAAAATTATTAGGAACGTTTTGAAAAACATGAGGCTAGCAAAACAGCTGAAGTGCCAGACGTAAAAATCAAGGTAGGAAAAGAACGCACCCTAAAAGATTAACAAGGCCAGGTTTTCCCATTGGTATTAACCTTCCATGCTACACAAGCTCAGCAAAATCAACTACCTTCCAAATAAAAAATGTAGGACACTGCAAGTAAAAAGACGACTAACTGAGACTGATTCATTTACGTTGTGTGAAACGAAAAGCATGGAGCCGGTCCTACCGTCTCGTAAAGAAACGTACACTGGTAGCCAACCCTCCATGTAGGAGTGCCGAACCACTCCAGGTCAGCAGACACGGGCTCCAGTCCTGGGATTTCATCCCCTTCCTCCAAGCACTTGGGAACAGTAGCAGGGCTCGACAAATCCACTCGCCCGCTCGCATTTGCGAGGGAGAATTGATGAGGACGAGCTATTTTTAGGTCCTACTCACCCTTTCTGGCGAGTAGGAAGACAAACTAACTTTTGTCCTCTGTCTTTGAAAACGGAGCAAAAGTGACAAGATAACAAGATTTAAAGGCATTTTTATTGCTCACAAAGGGAATGAGCAGAGACGGAGTTCAAGTAGGTTGCAGTGAGGTCGAGGGGATTTTCCAAGGGCCTAGACCTGCAGGACTAGTACAATTTTTCTGATTTTTCGAGCCCTGGGTAGGCTAGCCCTGCTCCCACTGAACCAATCAGACAAACGTACATGAATCCGGCACGGGGAGCAGTGGTAGCCTATTAATAAGATATATGAACACAGAGAATGTGAAGAAGTCTCTGTGAATAAGGCCGGGAAGCAAACACGCACTGATGAGAAACATGTCACATTTAAAATACCTCAGATGTGGGACTGGACAAATTCTCCTGTACGCCAAACATTTTTGCAGCTAGCAGTAAGTCTTAAGGAATCCACCCCTCTTATCACCATGCCAGTCACATGAAGCAGGTGGGGCGAACGCACGTGAAGTCAGCAGTGGTGTGGATTAAGAGCAGAGCAGTTACACTGACTGCTTAAAAAAGAAGTCTTTCCTTTCAGTAAGTAGGACCACGTGTTTAATAAGGATAGCCTGTTCTTTAGCCGTGAGGGTCGTTCAAAACGGAGAACGGCTCCGCTACCAGACTTCACGGATGTGGAGAATTATTACATTAAAAACATACAGTGCAGGAGGCAGACATTAAACGAGGATTAATGCCAGGAAACAGTGGAAGGTACAGGTTTAAACGGAAATTCACAGACGAGAGCCAAAATGGGAGATCTTTACTTTACACGAAGAACTATTACTCAGTGGCATTTTGAGTACACAAAATCTAACACCAAGAGGGTGTAGAATATGAATAGGGGTAAAAAATGTCTTTGTGAGGCATATGTAACGTAAGTGGGAGGATGATGAACAGAACCATTTGCAAACAAGCGCTCGGCATTGACTTGTCCTCCCCATGACCCTGTGCGCCTCTGAGCTCATTGCTTGTTGTATAGACATTTCTTATCTGCTTGTTAAATAAACAAGCAGATAAGAAAAGTCTTCACGGCACACGTAAAGCAGGCGACCGTGTCCAGAGGGGATGGACAAAAAAGCCAAAAGGAGGCACCCTGGACACCTTATTTCCAATGGTGGCGCACCGTTTAACATAAATGGTGACGCAAGCCAATGGGAATAAGGGGCGGGGCTTGAAGCCCTTTTCTAAAACTGACTTGTTAACTATAAGTCTCGAGGCGAGGAGCGCATGCGTGCCTCAACGCCAGCCGAGACCTAAAAAAGGGCTTCAAACAGTGCCAAATGTCACTGATGTCCCTATCCTGGGTTGGAGTGATACAACACCCAATGCTCTGTGCCCGCAGCCCCATCAACCGGTAGGTAGTTTGTAATTTTAAAACATAGATGAGTTTTAGAGGGGTGAGGTCTTTCAAAATATTCACTTGCTTTCTCAAAGCTATTATTGTCTGGTGCTTGATAATATTTTCTGCAAGACTGATTTCACGATCCTCTCGGAGAACATGGCGGCCGGCGGTTAGCGGGTCACAGGAGGCTCCAATAAGGTTGAGACGGTTTGTGCGGAGGAAGTGTAGTGGAAATCTGAATCGAGAGTAGATAGAATGATGATAACATTTTGGAAAATCATTTTTTGAAACAGACCAGGCTCGGAGTTCTGTGTGGCGGCGGGCAGATGTAAATGCAGAATCGCCATCCCCTGTCAGTCGGCAGAGGCGGGGAAGCGGGGTTCTTGCCGTCGTCCGAGGTGTGCATTGGAGCGAGAAGAACTCCTATGCTACGGTTAGATGCATCTGTGGCTTTGGCAGAGCTTTTGGCAGGGCATTCACGGAGTTTTTTCCTTCTCTTTTGCGGGTAGATGTAACGGAACGCCGAAGGGAATTATTTTTATGAAGATTATACGAAAGTTATATACCTGCGGTAAATTTTTTTAAAGGACTGGGTGTCGAAACATTGGAGCAGCGGGAAGATCCAGACTTCTATAGAGTGGTAGCGTTATTTGGTGAGCCGGGAGTGAATATTGCTTCTGATAAAGAGGTTTACTCTTTGGACACGGGCTGCATTGGAGTTACACAGTGGGCGTAGAGCCTCAGCCAGGCTCCCTTTACATGGTGGTAGGGGTATCTGGGAACCCTGAACATTGAAGGTGGCATACTACAAGAAGGAGGGACGCACAAAAGTTCCCTGGAGAGAATTCAGATACACATAGCGACAACAGTAAACAAGTAAGTGTTACATATGCGGAACAGAGAGGAGGAGGTCGGGTTAAAAGGCACACAGTAGACAAAAAGAGGGATTGTAATACTAAACCACTATAACGATATACTTTAAGGAGTACAGGTCGAGACTCGTTTGCTGGGTTAATAAGGGGATTGGACCCAGAGAGTTCAGGGGGCCATAGCATAACAACTTGTAAAGGGCCTCTGATAGGTTCTCCCCTCAACAATAAAACCCAGGACCAGATAGGCTCAGTAAAACTGAAATCTAAAACTAAGTCAAAAAAGACAGCCAAGATATCAAAACAAGATCAAATAAGTAAAACAACGAGACTGACACCTTCGCTAAAGGATTATTTTAAGGTAGTCCCTACTACCCTGATTCTTAAACCACGAGAGAATATGCTGGAAGGCAGTACTGATAGTAACTTGGATGAGAGGGTCAATGCACTCCAATTCCCTGAGGCTGTGCTAACCCCAAACAAGTATCAACTATTAGCGGAAAATTCAACAGAGAGGGAGATAGAGAGGGCTGAGAGCCCCCTGCTGCAAGACCAATTGGGCGATATGCCACATACGGAAAAAGATGGGCCTGTCCTGAGTAATTATCGAGAACTCGGAAAGGAAAAGAATGAGAATGAATTGCTAACATATAATAAAATTGATTTAAAAGCCCAGAGTTCAACTATAGAACTTATACAGGTTCTCACTGAAGAGATGAGAAACAGATTCCAGGTCTCGGAGAAAAATCAAGCAGATATTAAGATATTCTGCAGGAAGATGGAAGATAAGCTGGATTCATTAGCTACTAGGGCTACAGCTTTGGAGACTTCAGTGGCTGAGCTAACAGCAAAAGTAGATGAAAATGTAAAGGATCTAATTAAAATAAAAGCTCAAGAAGCTAGTCTTCAGGACAAGATGGAGTCCATTGAAAATGCCCAGCGAAGAAATAACCTTCGATTGCTCAAAATTCCTGAGAGAGTTGAACGGGACAATATAAAGCAATTTGTTGTGAAATGAATTATACAAACAACCAACATCGAATGTTCCGAACAAGCACTTGCTGCTGATATTCAAAGAGTGCATAGGGACCCTTTCAGACAGAGCCCAAACAAGGGTAGACCCAGGAAAATTCTGGTTCAGTTTTTAACCTACAGTTTGAAGAATGAGATATTAAACAAAGCTTTAAAAGTAAACACATTAAATACAGAAGGGTTTACCTTTCAAATTAGGTCGGATGTCTCTATTACTGCGTCTAGGCAGTGGGAGCTGGGAAAATTGTTAGACCCATTCAGACAGTTGGGTGCCACGGCATAACTTAAATTCCCGGCCACACTAAAAGTAATGTTTAAAAATAAAATGCACACATTTAGACGGGTAGAGGAGGCTGAAGTTTTTTTGAACCAATTTCAGGGAGAAACAACGACCATGGAACAATGAGTCAGTCAAGCACTGGTTTCTTTCCTCCATTTTAGTTGGATTGGGTCTCTTCCAAAAATTTAGGGGGCATATTAACAAGCCAGGCGATAAAATTATCGCCGCTTTAGCGGCAGCAAACTGAAGGACATCTAACATGGGTTTCAATTGGAATTCCATAGAGCATATTATCAAGCCCATTATTGCCGTTTTAGCGGCAGTTTTCTGCCGCTAAAGCGGCGATAATTTTATTGCCTGTCTTGATAATATGCCCCTAAGTTAGTAGTATTTCTTTTCTTTCTCTTCTGAGTAGCAATAAAGTATAAGCCGTCCCGACCAGGGACAGGGTAGCCTCAAAGGCCAGGGTAGGGCCATGAGAGAAATAATGGGGGTCCTCCTGGGGAGCACAAGGGTGGGAGGTGGGTGGAATATGGTGTTTCACTGGGTGGGGAGCATAGGTAAAAAATACCAAAAAAAGGAGTCTAATTCGCCATGTAAAATTACAAAAAACTGCTCCTCCAGTTTTCAGGAGATATGGCACAGATTTTAGTTGACTCTTCGAAATTTTTGAAGGTGTTGATGTGGAATCTAAATGGTTTGAGGGTAAAACAGAGGATGGAGAGGATATTTCAATATTTTAAGGATTGTCCTGAGCAAATTTTAATTTTACAAGAAACGCATCTACTAGTAGAGGCTGAGATGAGGAGTTTATGTAATAGCAAAAGCTGGATTAAGGAAGTCATTTGCACTACACAGCAAACAACTATGAAGGGGGTAGCAATAGTTATAAAGAAACCTTCAGCTATTTCAGTAGAGAAGGCTAATGTGGATAAGATGGGTAGACGGGCCATAGCAAATGTGAAGTTTTTCTCTCACAAGTTTACGATTGCTGGGTATTACGGTCCTAACCTAGATGACCCGGATCCATTAAAAAAATTATGTGCTGAGTTACTGCTATTTCAAGACCCCCTAATACTGGCAGGAGACTTCAATCTAGTCTTGGATCCTGTGCTGGATAGGTCTCTAAAGAGTAGAACTCTGCAGAATTGTAAAATGAGATCTCTACTGAGAAATACAATGAAGCAAGTGGGGTGGACGGATATATGGAGAGAAAGAGAGGGAGGGAAAAGAAGCTATACGTTTCACAATAAAACAACATAGTCACAAGTCTAGGTTAGACTTTTTTTTAATTAGCGAAACGTTGAGGTCAGGGGTATCAGAAATGAAACACTTAGGTGGACACCTATCGGACCATGCAGCTGTAACGCTAGCACTGAAGCTTCCAATTGTCCCAACTAAGGCAAGATGGACCCTAGATCGTGTGATTCTGACAGAGGAAGAGATTATAGATAGATTAGTGGGAGAAACTGAGGCTTACTTTTTAACCAATTTAGAAAGCACCTCTATAGAAATAGTGTGGGACTCATATAAAGCCTATTTAAGGGGATGTATAACCTATATTCAAATTGCAAGACAGAAGAAATATAAAAATGAGATAATGGATATAGAGAACAGAATTCAAAAGCTAGAACAGTATTCTATGGCACAAGATGGTACAGAAGAAAACATCATTTAGAGACTATTATCTCTCAAAAGGGATTTGGCAGCGATATTAGATGCCAGGATACAAAAGAGGTGGACGACGAGTAAGATGGCACATTTTGAATATGGGGAAGGATCCGGTAAGCTTCTTGCCTGGAAAACTAAACAGGACTTAGTTAGAAGCAATATAAAAGAGGTGATATGTAACTCTACCGGGAAAATATGTCAAGATCCTGCAGATATTGAAGAGGTTTTCCGAAAATATTTCGAATTAGTCTATAGGGAAGGATTTAACTCATAGGAAGGCACAATAGAAGCATGGTTACAGCGGTATCCTGTAAAAAGAATTAGCGATGACTCCTCTGGACTTTAACAAACCTATATCTCAGTATGAGATTAGGAAAGCAATAGATTCAGGTAAGAAAGGTAAAGCCCCAGGGCCAGATGGTCTACCGGCAGAGCTATATAAATCTTTAGCGGCACCTCTGATCCCTGTAATGGATAAATTGTTCTCTCATATCTTTGACGAAGGTGGGTCTATGCCCCCCTCTTGGAGTGAGGCAACGGTGGCCTTGATATTAAAACCTCTGAAGTCCCCAAAACAATGCGACTCGTATAGACCGATCTCTCTGCTAAACCTTGATTATAAAATCTTTGTCAAGGTCTTGGCAGAGAGATTGAATGGCATCATGAGCGGTCTGATACACCAAGATCAAAAGGGTTTCGTGAGAGGAAGAGGGATGCAAGACTTAATCTACAATCTGGTCGGCTCTATTGATCTTGCAACCCTAAATAAGTTACCATTAGCTGTCATTACATTAGACGCTACGAAAGCGTTCGACCGTGTGAATTGGGCTTTTCTAAATAAGGTACTAGAGAAATGCAATTTGGGGGAAAACTTTTCTAGAGTTATTTCAGCAATTTATAAAGCCCCAACAGTTAGAATATTAATAAATGGGAACCCCTATAAAGGTGCAAAGAGGTACAAGGCAGGGTTGCCCCCTGTCCCCAATACTTTTTAATTTGTACATAGAATCTTTTGCAGAGAGCATTAGAGCACATGAGGACATACTTCCTTTCAGATCTGGCAATTGGGAGAATTAAGATTTCATTGTATGCCGATGATATCATGGTATATACGTCAGATTTAGAAAGAACTATTCCAATTCTATATAGATTAGCTCACCAATTTGGTAATATCTCAGGATATGAGATCAATCAGTCGAAAACTGAGTGCATGGCTTGGAATGTTATCGTTTCCTCCACCCAATTAAAATTAAAAAGAGAAATGAGATATTTGGGAATAAAAATTACTCAGGACATCAATGATATACCCAACACAAATTTATGTAAAACTGACAAGGAAATCTCCGATTCCCTAAAGCGTTGAGCATATCTACCCCTAACATTAATAGGAAGGGTCAATTTGGTGAAAATGATGTTATTACCGAAGTTGATTTTCTTATTTCAAAGCATACCCCAAGCTTTTATGGAGGAAGTTTGAGGAAAATCCAATCAAAAATGAATTCATTTATATGGGCATCCAAGGGCACCAGAATTTCTTGGAAGAAACTTCGAAGAAGAAAGAACAAGGGAGGCTTATGTGCGCCTGACTTACTTATTTATGCTTGGGTTTTCCAAATGAAGGCAGGGAAAATGCTTATGAATGAACCAGACCTGTCGGATATAGGGAAAATGTTCAAGGAAATGCCTTCAGGACCTAAAGGAAGCAGAACATGCGTATTTGTATACATTTGGAGACCCACGTTTCTTCAAGAAAATAAGATTGAAAGTTTTAAAAGATCTAGCAACTACTTGGAGCAAAATTAGAAAACGGTCAAAAATTAGCTAATATAGCGCTATGGTGCCTATATGGGACACCCCCGGTTCACCTGAGTGGACCAAAGACTCGTTAGCAGTACCTTTAAAAACCGCCGGGGTGAATGGTTGGGTCCAACTGATTCCAGAAGTATGTTTGATATCTTGGGAGGAGATGAAGGATATGACAGACAATCACATATCCTAATTTGAGTATCTACAAATAAAAAGCTGGACTCAAAAGATTGGAATACCGATTGGCTATACAAACGATTTAGAGACTGCACTGAGAACCAGGCAGCAAAACAAAAAAGAAGTGGCGAATCTCTACTGGCGTCTGATCGATATGGCAGATGGCGACATTTACACTTCCAGCACGGCTGTGGGGAGAGTACTTGCTAGACGTCGATACGGAAACATTATGGCAAGTACCTTTTGAGTTACTATACGCTACAGTTCAAGCTGCCAATTTAAGGAGATATCATCTCTCCTCTCTCCACAGAGACTATTGGTCGCCTCTAAATCTAAATTTGCAAAGGGAGTCACTCCATGCTGTCCAAAGTGCCGAAAAGAAAAAGCTAATGATGAACATATGTTTGGAAAGTTGTCCAATAATTCAGAAGTTCTGGGACCCAGTGTTAAAAGGTATGGAAGGAATATTTGGGGTCGATATACAGGTGAGCATCTCTCTATTCTTCTTTGGTCTCTTCAATGGGTATGAAAGTCTACCTTTGGTTTCTAATAAGCTGTGTTTTTATCTCATTTTATTGGCCCGAAGGGAAATTTGTAAATGTTGGATTAAAAGTACCCCTCCGACCTTCCTAGACTGGGTAAATGCTATTAAAGACGTAATGAAATTGGACATAGCCACAAGAAAAGAGAATAGTAAGAAGGTTGCCTTCTGGATATCATGTAAAAGTTGGTTGGATAGTCTCTAGACTAAATTGGGAGTAATTTAGTCCAATGATTTGCCTCTACATAGATTTACTTCACCACTCGGGTCAGTTTCAGGGACGTATAGATAGAAGAGTGGAATAGACCAATTTGAGAGGTTCTGTGTAAAGTGCAAACCATTAAGATCAGAACTTTCCTGCTGGGGGGCGTGGCTTGGATGCCGCGCAAGATGGCCGGCTAGGCACGGAGCTCCGCCGCATCGACCACCTCACGGCGTATTTTTCCCGATGTAAACGGGACCGCTACTGAGCACCGTTGCCGGATTTGGCTGGCGGAACATTAGCGGAATCGACGGAGCAGCTTTTCACCGCTTCTGGAGCCTTTTTCGCCCCTCTCCGCGATGAATTCCCTGCCCCTCACGGAGCCGCCATTTTGAAGCTCTTCCCAACATCGGAGCCTCTGCTGACAGGAGCTGTCACTACACGACGTGCCACTGGACACCAACGAACTTTCAGACACTGACTTCACTTCAGGGGTGAGATTTATATATATTTGTGCAAGACGCCTTTACTGCATTTTTTCTCTCCTCCTCCACATTAGAGGAAACGTCCAAATACGCAGTTTTACGGCGCTTCACCCCTGACAACTGGATGTTTCCCGCCCTAACATGCTCACTGCTCTGAAATACTTTTTATCCTAAATTTCTTCCTCATGGCGCTATGACAACAACGTTCTCTGAGACTTTCTGCCCGTTTCTCCTGCGCCTCAGCTACTTCAGGATGCTCCTTCCTGTGCTTCCATTTTAGTCATCCTCCCCTTTTTGTACTCGTTATTTTAGCACACTCTAATTCCCTGTCGCCTTTTCCACTGAGTTACGTCTGGGTGCTTCACCCTCTCTTTGGAGGTATTTCTGGAACATTTCACATGCACCTTTAGTCGTCTCACAGGGAATTGAGACTATATTGTCGCACGTTCATTCTTTCTATGGTCAAGTTACGCAAACCTAAAATTGTCTTCACACCATCGGGGAGTACTTCAGGAGCATCTTCATCTGGTACAAATAGAGCCACTGCATCTGCGAAAATGACGACTCCAAAATCATCATTGGCTCATACTAATACCAGTAAGTCTTCCCCACCCGCTCCGGCGGGCAAGCGCCTCAAGCAAAATTCTCCTACGCCAGAAGACAATCCTTCTCATTCTTCTACTGACCAAATTCTAGAGGAATTGCGTGCGCTGCGCCCATTTATTGAAAAAACGAGTACAGATGTGCAGCTTTTAAAGGATAAATGGGAAAATATGGATGCCCGTCTTTCTACTGTTGAACAGCACCTTCCTGAAGTTCAGTCCAACACACAACGTATAGTCTCTTTAGAAAAAACGGTCCTCTCACTCCAAAAGCATACAGAGGATTTGGAAAATCGAAATAGGAGGAATAACCTCCGTATTTACAATTTGCCGGAAAATCTTGAGGGGGATAATCCAGTAACTTTCTTCACCACTTTCTTGTCGAAACTTCTGGACCTACCACCTTCCACCTCCATTAGTATACAAAGAGCCCATAGACTTGGTGCCAGAACGGGCTCCTCCTCAAAACCTCGTGGAGTCATCATTTTATTTCTGAAATACACAGATCTTTTATTGGTTCTCTCAGCTGCGAGGAGTAAAAAACAAGTGTCTTGGCAAGGTCAACGAGTATATCTATCTCAGGATGTCTCTAACGTCACTGCCTCCAGACGTAAAGAATTTCTGGCTATGCGTCCCTCTCTGCGCGCCTTGGGAGCAAGATATGGCTTGTTTCATCCTTGTACTTTCAGAGTCACCTATCGAGGAAAGACTTGGTCATTTCAGGAACCTGGAGAATTAAGGAACTTTCTTCTTCTACACAGTGAAGAAGGGATGGACGCCTCCTCTTCTGCTTCGACCAGTGGCTGAAATTGGACTTTTATTGTTTAACTTGTTTGTCTTCCTAATGGCTTGTCTTTGACTTCGTGTATTCTCCTTACTTCTCATCTCAGTTCTTACACTCTCTTTTCGTATCTCTTCTCTCCTTTATCTGTTTCTGGCATCTCCTATATATCCCTCTATTTTCTTTTTCTACTTTCTGGACTTCTGTTTTTACGTCTACATGTTATGTATGTTAACATTTTTCCCTTTTTTCCTCCCCAGACGGATATGTATCGGATACTCCTCTCAACACCTTGTCCCATTCCATGTTCCTTTTGTGCGGTCTCGATGTGGTTCTCCTCCTGATCCTGGTCCGTACGTCTTGTAAAGCATCACCACCTCCCCACCTTCCCTATGTGTATTTTTTTTCTTTCAGGTATGTTTAATACAGTCATCCTTCTGGATTTGTACTGTCTCCTATGCATTCTCTCTTTTCTTCCTTCTTCCTTCTCCACTGGTCTCCCTTCCCTTTTCCCATCCCTCCCCTCCTCCCTTTTCCTTTTTCTTCGCCCTTTTCTACCTGTTCTTCCTTCTTCCTTTTTGAAGAGTTTTATGGTTAATACTTCTATACAGTTTGAACTATTATTACATGTACAGTATGTTTTTGCAACTCTTGATTTAGATCAGTTTAGTAAGCTTTCACCTTCAAAGTTGTTTCATGGAATGTGAAAGGATTTAATCACCCTATCAAAAGGCAAAGAGTACTCTCCCACCTTTCCTCTTACAATCCAGATATCGTCCTTATCCAAGAAACTCACCTATCTGACATCGAATCTTTAAAGCTAAAGCGATTATGGGTTGGAACTGTTTTATTTTCTCCTGCTTCTCAAAAAAAGAATGGAGTAGCCATTTTGATTCATAAGCGACTCCAGTGTAAAGTAGTTCTAGAAGAAAAGGATGACGAGGGACGCTGGGTCTTAGCTAAACTACTAATTAACAATATCCCACTTACGTTATTCAATGTTTACGGTCCCACATGTTTTGACTCCTCGTTTTGGCCCTCCATTACAACAAAATGTATTCAACATAAAGATGATGCTTTTCTATTGGGTGGAGATTGTAACCAGATCATTGACCCATTTTTAGACCGAAGATCCTCTGTTCGTTTTTCCCCTCATAAACCACATAAACAATTCCTTGACACTATTACCCAAACTCATCTTGTAGACTCATGGAGACTCACTCACCCAGACGTTATGGATTTCTCCTTCTTCTCTCCTCCTCATGCTTCCTTCTCCCGCTTAGATTATATCTTTCTCTCTTCATCTCTTTCTCAACACCTTATTTCTTCTTCTATTGAACCGATTGTTATCTCTGACCATGCTCCTATTATTACTGTTTTTGACCTTCTTCCTCCTACTCCTAAATCTTCTCGCTGGCGCTTCAACCCTTCTCTTCTTACTGATCCTCTTTTTTCCTCCTCTTTTCGTGCTTTTGCTTCTGAATTTTTTCTTCTTAACTCTACGCCTGATACCCCACCTCATATTCTTTGGGATTCCTTCAAGGCCACAGCCCGAGGTTTCATTATTGATTTTGTCTCTAAAAAAAAGAAAAAATTCCTTCAAAAACGTAAAGTCACCCTTGCACATATTAAATCTCTGGAACATCAATTCTATACTTCCTCTGATAAGATTATGTCTCCTGAATTGCTTAAGGCTAAGATTGCCTTTAACAAACTTACCACAGACTCTGCTTCCTCTTTTCTTCTCCGGAGCAGCGCGCGATTTTATGGAGGTCGAAATAAATCAGGTAAACTGTTAGCTAATTATTTAAAATCTCGTAAAGAACGTACTAATATTGATTCTATTTATTCCCCCTCTAATGTACTTCTTCATACCAATGCAGAAATTTTGGAACAATTCCACTCTTTTTATGAGACTTTATATACTCCGGAAAACCCTCCCACCCCAGAGCTTATTCAATCCTACTTTGACAACATACCTCAACCAGATACTTCCCATCTTAATATTTCGGCCGTTGATTCTGATCTTACGATTTCGGAACTGTCCTCTGCTCTATCCTCCCTCACTAAGGGGAAAACCCCAGGACCTGACGGCCTCCCAGTTGAATTCTACCTACATTTCTCAGACCTTCTTTTACCCCACCTTCTATCTCTATTTCAGTCTTTTTGTTCTACTGGATCAGCCCAAGGCTCTTTTCAGGACGCTACCATATGCCTTATCCCTAAAGATGGTAGAGACCCTAAGTTCTGTAAAAATTATCGACCTATATCTCTAGTTAATGTTGACTATAACATTTTTGCGAAACTATTAGCTCTTCGCCTTGACCCGCTCCTACCACATCTTATAGGGAAAGAACAATGCGGCTTTGTTAAAAGCCGCTTGACCTCGGATAATTCTAGACTCTTCCTTAATGTTTTAAGTAAAGCCCCTTCACTATCGATTCCCCTTGCAGCCATTTCAGTAGATGCTGAGAAAGCCTTTGACCGGGTCGACTGGTCTTTTCTTCTGGCCTCCTTAAAATGGCACGGCTTTAACCCTAAATTCATATCTTATATTTCTTTGATATATTCTATGCCCAAAGCATCTGTTCTCGTTAATGGTCAACTCACTTCCCCATTCACACTCCAACGTGGTGTTCGTCAGGGCTGTCCCTTATCACCTCTTTTATTTATTTTAGCGCTTGAACCTTTCCTTACCTCCATACGCAATAATCCATCCATCTCTGGCTTCCCGTACGGTAAACGTCATCTTAAATTGTCTGCATATGCTGACGATATTCTTTTATTTATTTCTGACCCGCCTACCTCAGTCCCCGCATTACTAGACGAATTTCAGAAATTCTCCTTGGTCTCCGGTTACAAAATAAACTTGGACAAAACAGAGATTCTTCCTTTAACCAAACTTTGTCTCCCCCACTTTTTCACGGCTACTGGCTTTGCTTGGAATTCTACAAAAATTAAATATCTCGGTGTTCTTTTTTCTAGCTCTATATCCTCCTCCATTCAACTCAACATGAATGCAGTCATATCTAGGATAGGCTCATTACTCACCTCTTGGAATCCACTATTTCTTTCCTGGTGGGGCCGTCTTGACTCCATCAGAATGATGATTGCCCCTATTTTGATCTACTTATTATCCATGCTCCCACTTCGTATTCCAAACTCCTATTTCCGTCGCATTGATTCTGCGTTGTCCAAATTTCTTTGGAAGCAGAAAAAAGCCCGCATATCGCTTTTCAACTTACGTAAATCTAAACTTAATGGTGGTACCAACTTTCCAGACTTTCGCCTCTATCATAAGTCCTTTTCCCTTCGACAGGCTTCCCGCTGGTTATCTCAGGAACCCTCCCCTTTTTCTCCCCTCTGGCTTTCTGTTGAACAGGAACTACTGCTTCCATACTCTTTCCAAGAAGTAATTTGTTTTACCTCTAAAGCCCCATGCCTTAATCCCCTTTTATTCAAGCATACTTCTTCTCTTCTGCACCCTTTAGTTTCACCTTCCTCAGTAACGCAGGAATCCTTCCTACTATTGCCTATATGGTACAATTCACTTCTATTAATTAACAACCGACCTATTGCATGGCCCTCATGGAGAGCGAAAGGTATCATTTGGATACGTCATCTTTTTGATGGGTCATCCCCTTGCTCATTTCCTGCATTTCGGTCTCAATTCCATTGCCCTCCTTCTTTTGCAAAGAAATTCCCTATCCTTATGGAAACCATTCTAGATCGTTATTACTCTCTCCCCTCTGAAGATCTACCTACCTCACCTTCCTCTCTACTCACTATCCTTTCTACAACTCCTAAAGCTTCCTTCATTTACCGGTACTTTTCAGCCCCCAATCCAGATCGTCTCAAATCAAAATTAGAATTGTCCTGGGAGACAGACTTACATTCTTCATGGCCGACTTCTCTCTGGGACAAAATATGGGCTCGATCCTTGAAGATTTCCCGTACTGCCTCTCTCACTCAATCCCTATTTTTCTTTTACCACAGACTATACCTTTCTCCTCTTTCTATCTCTCGCTTTCAACCTGATGCTGTATCTAATTGCTGGACCTGTAATGCCCCTTCTGCGGATCTTTTCCACCTCTTCTTCTTCTGTCCTTCAACTCGTATTTTCTGGTCTCAGCTATTCTCTCGCCTTTCTCGCATTTTCAACCTCTCTATTCAATTTTCTCCTTCTTTAGTATTTCTTGGTAGCCTTTCAGAGGATTTAGACCTCCCCCCACATTCTCGCGGTCTTTTTGACCTCATGCTGGCTCTGGCATTACAGCATATTGTCTCTAATTGGAAATCTCTGAACAAATTGTCTCTCAATTGTTGGTGGAATCTTGTATGTCACTCACACAGACTTGATGTTGCCTTTGTTTCCTCCTGTAAACCCTCCCGAAATGTTGAATTTTACTGGCTACCTCTTACTCTATACCTTGATCAATCCGCCAAAAAGAGTTACTCTCCACTATCTTCAGATAATTTCTAGCCCCCCTGAACACATGTACTCTTGCCTGTTGTTTTTCATGATATTTTTCAGTTTCAATATTGTTATTATTTAGCTTTGTATTGATCTTCTTCATACTTCTTTTTCATTCATGCATTACTCATATGATGGTCTTTTACTGTACTTTTTGATTGCCATTTACTGTATTTCCTATTATTGCTTACCCATCTTCTACGATAAATACCATGTTTTTGTTTTCTTCTCTCCTCCCTTCCCCCCCCCCTCCTTCCCTCCCCATCACTTAAAATGCTTTGTTTTTCATTGTGATATTGGCTGCTTCTATTTTCTTTGTCCCATCTTATACCTTTTTTCTCATATTTGCTGATGTCACCTTATTGTAATACTTATTTTTCTCTAATAAAGCTTTCAAACATAAAAAAAAAGAACTTTCCTGCTGGTGCCAGTACGAAGGGGGACAGCAGAGGAAATCAGCAATGTACTGGAAAGATCTAATGGCGTATGAGGACTTAAAAAAAAAAAAGACTGATTTCACGTACAAGGGATTTGATTTTATGAATTCTTTGTTTTCTCCGAACAGCTGAGAAAACAGCAGTTGTAGAAACGTACTAGTCATTTTTTTTTTAAAGAAAGGATTTCCCATGCCCAGCCCTTTCCTAATCTCGTGTAATTGCACCCGGTGTATTAGCTTTCCTCTGAAAAACTGCTCCCTTCGCCACCCAATGTGTTTACGTCACCAGTTATTTGCTTCAACTGTGTAACTGCATAGCCAAAACAAGTAGTTTTACTTTAGTCTGTAAGTATAATTGCTGTCATCTGTTCCTGCTCTGAAGGGGGGTCATTAGCTAAATTGATAGGCATTGTTTGTCCACTGATGAGGATTGGGCAAAGCGACAACCAAAACAAAAACTTGCAACCTGATTCCGTCTTTGCAGTTTTTTTCCTGACACCTCTGATCTTACTGAACAAGCATTTCAACCATGTAACTGGCTGCAATTGGTAGAAAGAAAAGCGCTGTAATTTACCTGAACGCGAAAACACACTCTTGTCTTTGCAGATCCTGACATTTTTCGTAAACTCTTTGCTATTTTTGTTTCACTGTGAACCTTGCTTTGTGTAATTAGTAAAAATAGAAATCAGCTGTGATAAAGTGAATTGCATATCTTTCACGGTAAGGGAGAAACTTTTAAGTGTGAACAGTTCATATATAAACACAGTCCAAATACGATAAATGGCATCATATACTGAAATGGCTCCATCTATTTGAATTGTGTGCACTAAAAGCGTTTTGGCAAAGATGGCTATCTGTGCCTCAAATAGACATATCATTTTCTGCTTTACATTGATCTAAGTGAATGGGGTTAGTGCATTTTATTTTGTTTAATTTGTCTTTAGTGCCATTTGCAACACAGTTTGTTCAAATAGAGGATAATTTGCATAAAGCTGGGTCCAAACAAACTGAGGTGGCATGGTGGGCGAAAAACGATGGATTGGGATGCGGCCCGAGTCGTTGCCAGTAGCTGATATTAATTCAAGCAGTGGCTCCATCCACTTGTTGTTGATGGAGTATTTGAGGGTCCACATTGAAACCTTGTGGCTTCCTTGCTCGTGCCGTGAAAATTGGAAAGAACTTTAACGCACCAAAGTTACACCAGAGCCCACAAAGTGAATTACTATTTAGAGAGTGTAGGGACGATTATAAAAGCCTACTGAGAACAAAGAAAATGCTGCACCAACTGACTCTCTGGGCGGAACTGAAGGAGGCTGCGCATGAAAAAAAATCCCCCAAATTCTGGGAATTGGTATTACGGGTGGAGAGGTGCTCAGTGCACATTATTGACACTTAGGGCCAGATGTATCATCATTGCAGTTTGCGAGTGCTTAATAGCGAATTTTAGCGATTCGCTATTAAGGACTCACAAAATGCAATGTATGTAGGTTTCCCAATAATAAGTGCGATTCCTACATATTCCTTAATTGCGAATCGCAAATTGCGATTCGCAATTAAGGAATACCTTCCCATTCATTCCTCTAGGCCTTTTCCTCTGGGCCAAGAGGCCCAGAGGAATGAATGGGGAGACATTCGCAGTTTGCGAGTACCCAATCGGTACTCGCAAATTGCAATTGCAATTGCAAGGGTGCTAAAAGGACACCCTGTTGCACCCCTAAAATATGCGTGTGAGCACATGTGGCGCACATACATGCCCTACAAGTGCATTTTTCTAGGAAATCGCAAATTACCACCAACTTAAAGTTGGTAGTAATTTGCAATTTCTTAAAGTAAAATCGCACAACTTGGGTGCTTCCAGAATAGCATTTAAGGAATTGCAATTTGCGATTCCTTAAATGCATTTGCAAAATAGGGAATCGCAAATTTTGCGATTCCTTATTTTGCGATGGCCCTTTGGAATGATACATCCCAAAAGGCTTTTCCCGTTCACAAACGGGCCGAGTCTGAGAATCGGGCCATTTGCGAACGGGAAAAACGCTTCATACATCTGGCCCTTATATTGGGCCATCTGTTTGGACTAGCCACTTTAGTAATTTATATTGTGCCAACCCTAAAATCAACCTGTCAACCCAAGAGAACATCTGCTCTTGGCCCTCTGTAATTGATATTTTGGTACCAGAGGTGGTGAGAGCTCGGATTGACACAAAGAAACAAAGCCCCAGGCCTGATATGTTGCCTATTGGTATATATTGAGAAGATTGATTGATTGAACGGTAATTTGTAATGCGCTACTTTGCCCGAAGGCGTCAAGGCGCAAGAGATGGAAAACAACAATCAGCCACATCTAAAGAGAGAGAACCAAGAGAGATTTAGGGATAGGATTCAGAGAAGAGAAAGGTTTTAAGAGCACGACGAAACAGAGAGAGGGAATCCTGATTCCTCAGATCAGGGGGAAGTTCATTCCAGAGTCTAGGGGCAAGGGCAAAAAAGGCCCTGCCTCCCCACCTTGCTTTGGCAAAACGGGGGACCGTGAGCAGCTTCATACTGGAAGATCGAAGGGCTCTACCTGGGATGTAATAGGACACCAGAGACCTAAAGAAGAGCCGTATTTGTGGGCCAGAATCCTTACTAGAGTGTCTAATTCGGAACGTACTGGAAATGCTGTACCCCCTTCATGGCACTCAGCTATTATTGTGCTGATCCATAAGAAAGGCGATCAATCCAGCCCATCCAACTATCATCCGATTCCCCTTCTGGATGGTGCAGGAAAAAGTCCTGTTCAACCGCCTCCAGGGGTGGGTCGATGCCCACAACATGGGTTTAGGCCTTGCATTGGGACCACTGACCAGGTTCTCCAGTTATGTATGGTGTCCTATAAGTTTATGGTGGTGAGGACGCCATTGCTGTACCGAATATTTGTGGACTTGAAAGCAGCTTTTGATTTAGTCGACAGAGAGAAGCTGTGGAGATCCCTTGTGGACCTGGGTGTTGACCCCTCGTTAGTAATGGCTAAAAAAGTTTCTACAAACTAGTAAAACAGCCAAAGTATGGTATGGGCTGGGTGGGGAGTCTACTGTACCTTTACCTGTCGAAAAAGTTGTCCGGCACAGGAAACCTTTTTTTCAAATGATGCAGTTGACTATTTGATGGAAGCTCCATAGATTTCCAACTGTAGCTGGGAAGCGGGTGCCAATTTTATAATAAGCAGGTGACACAGTATTGATGGCATGAACAGAAAATGCAGACGATAGACTACTAACACTCTTTGTGGCATATTGTCACAAGAAGACGTTGACCATTAATGGTGGAAAAACAAAGTGTATAGTATTTAGGCCCTCCCCCTGTTTTAAGCGAAAACCTTCTGTTGAAGGTATACCCTGGATACTGTTAAACAGTTAGACTATTTAGGAATTCGATTTACAGAGAGTTGCAATGAGGCAGTTAAATACAGAAGGCTACACTTGGTGAGAGACAATTGGCTGTAGCAGTTTTAAAGTTTAGACATAAGGCTGGTGCCAGAAGTATCAGTGTTATTTTACAAATATATAGGCAAAGGGCAGCGGCGGCTGCACTGTATGGTGTGAAGCTGTGGGGGATTGGGAATGTCTGCCCACTCCAAGTAGTTTAGAATAATTTCCTCAGAAAGTTACTGAGGCTTGGGCCAGGTACTCCTCTAGTGGCTGTTTGCGGAGCTTAACTTTACTCCTATATAAGAAACTATCCCTCTCAAGCCAATTCTTTCCTGGGTTAGAATTGTAAGAAACACTAAGACCATAGTTTATTTAGAAACCCAAGAGGAAGTCACATATTTATATGTATATCTATATATATATTCACTGAAAAAAACACAGGTTTCAGGGGTGTTATAGTTAGCTGGACTTTTCACTCGTACAAAACCATTGAAATTCCCCCTGTTGGAAACGGCCCTTTTTGCGGGGTTATCCCCAAACTTTTTGCTTCTTCCTCCTTTATTTTTTCTGACCTGTGGTTGTTGGCAATAGAACTCTGGGCACTTTACCACTGCTGATCAGTGCTAAAGTGCATATGCTCTCTGTATAAATTGTTATATTGATTGGTCATCCATGATTGGTATATTTGTTTCACCTGTTAGCCCCTAGTAAAGTGCACTGAGTGTGCCAGGGCTGGTGATTCAAATGCTACTAGTGGGTTGCAGCACTGATTGTGCCACCCACAGGAGTAGCGCTAAAATGATGTCTTAGGCCTGCTTGCAGTGCCTATGTGCAGTCCAGGACTGCCATGTCGACCTGGCCAGTGCACCCACTGACCAGGCCTTATCCTTCCCTTTCTGTACATGTCAGGCATGCCTATGGTGGCCCTAGGTACCCCCCTGGGCTGGGTGCAGTGTATCTGAAAGGTAGGGCATGTACTGAGGTGTGTAACATGCCCTGGTAGTGAATTACAGCCATTTTCGTTTTTCACTGCTGAGAGGCTATCTTGCCCATAGGATAGAATGGGGAAGGCTGTTTACAGGCCTATCTTCCCATAGGGGCAAGATAGAAAATCCAAGTTTGGTATCTCTGTGTTCAGAATTTAATTATACATCTTTTTAGCAAGATGATTTTTAAATTCACTGTGTGAGAATAGCACTTTTTAGAAAGTAGCTATTCTCCTGTTTAACCTTCCTGTGTGCCTGTGTGCTGGTTGGCTGAAGGGTGTCATGTGATGGGCCAGGTGGCTCCAGGAGCCTGGATGAGTCAGCAGAAGGGTGAATAGGGAGATCTGCTTTAGATGGGTGGGAGGAGTAGTCCCTGGGTTTGAATAGGGCTGCCCCTGACAAACACAAAGCTGGCTCCACCCCCTGCTGGCCAGGCTGAGGACTCTGCCTCTGCTGGCACAAAGAAGGCTCCACCTCCTGCTGAGCGTCTAACGACCCTGCCCCTCACTCTGAAAGGAACCAGGTGCTCCAGAGCAGAGCACCCCCAGGAACCGGTTTGAGCAGGGGAACCCCCCCACTGGAACAAAGAGAGACAAAGGCTTGGAGGGGTATAAGAAGAGGACCCCAGACACCTAAACTTTAGATCACTTTGGAACTAAGAAGAAACCTCTGCCAAGGAGAAAGCTGGAAGAAACTGAAGAGGAGAAGACTGCCTGCTTGCTGTTTTGCTTTGCTGCTAAGGAGAGGGGAAGGACTTTGCTGTGTCCCCTTCTTTTGATTCTGATCTCCAAGGGCCTGAGAAGAGCTGGCTCCCTGTTAAGAAGTCCCAGGAACAAAAGGACTTCACCACCAGCTCCCCTGGAACTCTGCTGAGAGAGTTCTGACCTGCCTTGGAGTGCTTGCCCAGTCTTGGGGCCTCAGGAGGTCGTTTTTGCTGTGTTTGGGAGCTGGGAAGCAGAAGCGTGAACAAGAGTGACTGGTACCCAACGCATCATCCGATTGCGTGTCGCAAGACGAGAGTGCGGGGAAAATTTCATCGCGGCACCATCGCAACACGCAGAGTCTCCGCATCGCCGAGTGCGTCGAGCATCGTCCCGAAGCGTGAAGCTTCCTGCCATTGCGAGGGTTGTCGCAGAACCAGTTTGCGGGCCGCACCACTGCCGGTGCGTGAAAAGTCTCCAATCGCTGCGTGCGTCGACGCAGAGTCCCGTTCCGTGGCGCATCGAGAGTTGCGGCGCCGGAAGGCAACGCTGCGCCACGCATCGCACCACATCGAAGAGTGTCGCATCGAACCTGTGCGTGAAGCTTCCCCCCAAGAAACCTACGCAACGAAAGCCAAAGGTACCGCATCCTCCCCCTACAGATCGGAGCCGGCGCATCCACCTCTGCTGCGTGAAGCAGGGCTGCTGCAAAGCCTCCCCAGGATCTCAGGAGTATCGCATCGCCTTTGCCATCTTCCTTGTTATAGCTTTTGGGAACCTTATCGCAACTACAGGTACTGTTGGGCACCAGAGTGTCGCATTTTGTGCATTGAGAGTCGCATTGTGCAGGACACTGACTTTGACATCCTGGAGTACTTTCTGCAAACTCTTGTACTATTCTTAAAGTAACCTTTTTAATTGTATGTTGGTTTGTCTGTAATATTTGGTCTTGTGAAGTTTTTAGTAAAGATTCCTTATTTTTCTAAAACTGGTGTGGAGTAAATCTGTGGTGTTTTCACTGTGTTACTGTGAGTGTTGGTACAAATACTTTACACATTGCATTTGATAGCCTAGACTGCTCAGGCCAAGCTACCTAGAGGGTGAGCAGGGGTTATCTTAACAGTGTATCCCCCTTTCCCTGACTAGAAGCAAGGGTCCCTACTTGGACAGTGGTACCTACCCTGCCAACTAGAGACCCCCAGATCTAACATTGGTGGTCAGCGGTGGGGATTGAACTTGTGTTTGTACTTGACCCACAGTAATTGGTGTACATCACTAGGAGTGCAGACCAATAGACAACCACATACTATATTTTTTTTCTTGATTCTATTTTTGAGTAACTCTTCAAGAGCATCATGTCTCAGGTGGCAACAAGTGAGAGGGCAGAATTGGAGTTTTCCATGGAGGATCTGTATTCGTACAAGGTTGAGGAGCTCAAGCAATTCTGCAAAGACCTTGGTTGCCCTGTGAAAAGTGGATCTAGAAGGGATGTGCTACAAAGAGTCTTGAAGGCCTGGTGGGAGGCTCAAGAGGAAGATGATGCAGATGAAGAGAATGGTTTTGTTCCCCAAGCTCTGCCCGTGGTCGGACCAGTCTCAAGGGCTGGCAGCTCCCATTCCAGTAGGAGTCTCACTCCAGAGGAGTTGGAGGAGAATCAAAGGGCTAGAGATCATGAGTTAGAAGTCATGAGGCTTGAAATGGAAACCCAAATAGAAGAGAGCAAGAAGATGTATGCCTTGGAAGAATTGAAATTAACCTTGGCACATGAACTAAGGATGAGGGAGCTTGATTTGAAGCTCGAGAGGCTTGAGGCTATGAGGGTCTCAGCTGAAGAAGAACAATGGGTAGCTCAAGAAGTGAGCTTTGCTGAGTTGGAGGTGGAGTCCAGCTCAGATGGTGGCAGCAAGATTTTAGTTTCTAGTGCTGAGCAAGAGGTACAAACACATAGAGATGTGGCGCCTAACTTGAGGGAGGGGGTTGACATACACCAGGGGGTTCAGGTTTATGATGTAGTTCCAGTGGAGTGCAGTGTCCCTGAAGTGGATTGGGGAACTGGCACAGGGGACCATATTCCTAGTGGTGGGAGGGACACTCTACTGACCCTAGATGAGAGGTACAGGGAGAGGGGTTCCCCCATGATAGAAACCTTGGTGTGTGAGTGTGAAGACCGCCCAGAAGAGTGTGAGTTGTGTGAGAGGGACAGTCAGATACTGTCTTGCCAATCTCAGGAGAGTGGTGTGGGGTACTTGTGTGAGGCACTGGAGGGTGAGGCAAACGGTAGCTTGGTTAACAACTGTGGGGGGCTGTGTGATTCATTTGTTGGAGAGCATTTTTTAAGTCCCTGTTTTCCAGAGCTATGCCAACACCCGGTGGAGTGTGAGTTCTCTGGTTCCAGAGAGCTTGCGTTGGAGGCAGACCTTTGGTTGGATGCCAGAAGGTCTGGAGAGGCATTGGGGAATGATCCCAAAAGGAGTGGCCCAGATATCTTCCAGACCTGTGAGGTGGAAGAGGTTCAGTGTAGCCCGGTTAGGTCCCAGTGTAGTGGGAGGGGTGTAGGGGCTCACGCCCTGTCTCAGTGGAGAAGGGGTGAGTGTGGGACTGCGGGTCCCAAGGTGCCTGAAACCCAGTCTCAGGACCTGGTGGGTTCCTTAATGGAACACCAGGGTGGGGGCCTAGACAGTGCTAGTAGGCCATTTGAGGAGGATCTCCTAGTGTCAGGAGAACCTGGAGCCTCTGTAAACAGAGCTCCAGTGGTTCTGGTGTCTGGCGGTACCGCTCCAGTTGGGAGGGTGCAGAAGTCCAGACTGAGGGGTGAGAGGGGGATGTGTTCCCCAGTGGGAGAACCAGTGGGTCAGGGACCAGCCAGAAGGGCTGAGTCCCCTAGCAGTGACCATGGTGACACCACTTCTGTCCTGGGGGATCTTCGCGCACTGTCAGGTGGACAGGGGCCGGGAGATCTGCGCCAGGCAGACTGTCACGAGACACATGAGTCATGTGTCACCCTCGGGGAGATACTGTGTGAGTCCCCAGAAGTCCTGGCATGCCAGGCAGGTTTGAAACCGCAGGGTTTAGTCCCTGGGTTGGGAGGCCAGGTTCAGGATCTGCCTGACCTGGGGGGAAGGACATCTGTAAGCTGTGTCCTGACCGGTTTGGCTTCCAGGGGTACCCCTCCAGTGGGGAGGGTGCAGCTCTCTGGAAGGGGGTGCAGAGGGAGAGAGTCCTCGCCTCTGACCCCGGTGCAACCTGAGGGTTTAGACCCTAGGTTGGGAGACCAGTTGCTGGAGAGAGGTCCTGAACTGGAGGGAGGGACATCTGTAAGCAGTGTCTCTACCAGTTTGTCTTTGAGGTGTACCACTCCGAGTAGGAGGGTGCAGAATTCTGGAAGGGGGTGCAGAGGGAGGGAGTCCTCGCCTCTGACCCCGGTTCACCTGGAGGGTGTAGACCCTAGGTTGGAGGGCCAGGTCCGGGGTGTCCCCCCTGACCTGGGATCCCAGTTGCAGGATAGAACCCCTGAACTGGTGGGCGAATGGTGCAGGACACCTGCCACAGGTGCCCTGACTATTCTAGAAGGGGGTACCTCTCCAGGTGGGAGGGTACAGAGCCCCAAGGAAGGGGAGGACTGGGTATGGAAAAGCCTACCCCAGCCTCCTGTCAAGCCACCGGATACAGGCCCGGGGCTGGTGGTACAGTGCAAGGTTGTCAGACCCGACCTGACAGGAAAAGAAGTGGACAAAGGGTGCCAAGCACCTGGGGCTACTGCCCCCCACCTTCTGACGCCACAGGGGTTTGAGGGCCCTGAGAGGCATAAGGCCTGGGTCTCATCCCTCACCACTATCACTGGTCACTGCGGCTTGCTGTCTGTCTGTTGGGACACACCTGTGAGCAAGTTAGGGCTAGGTGCTGCACAGGTGGTGTCCACAGGTGAGGAGAAGGGTTCCACATGGGTTGGCTTGGTGGACCCTGAAAGTATGGATGGAGAGATCCAACCGGGTTCAGGAAGGCGTAGAACAGGAATAGTGCCCTGCTGTTTGGGCCAGTTTCCGTGTTCTATCGCCCTAAGCAGGGAATCCCATCGAGGTATCGCTTGGTCTACCCTGGCTTTAGGCTGGAAGGGGGTTGTGTTGGAAACGGCCCTTTTTGCGGGGTTATCCCCAAACTTTTTGCTTCTTCCTCCTTTATTTTTTCTGACCTGTGGTTGTTGGCAATAGAACTCTGGGCACTTTACCACTGCTGATCAGTGCTAAAGTGCATATGCTCTCTGTATAAATTGTTATATTGATTGGTCATCCATGATTGGTATATTTGTTTCACCTGTTAGCCCCTAGTAAAGTGCACTGAGTGTGCCAGGGCTGGTGATTCAAATGCTACTAGTGGGCTGCAGCACTGATTGTGCCACCCACAGGAGTAGCGCTAAAATGATGTCTTAGGCCTGCTTGCAGTGCCTATGTGCAGTCCAGGACTGCCATGTCGACCTGGCCAGTGCACCCACTGACCAGGCCTTATCCTTCCCTTTCTGTACATGTCAGGCATCCCTATGGTGGCCCTAGGTACCCCCCTGGGCTGGGTGCAGTGTATCTGAAAGGTAGGGCATGTACTGAGGTGTGTAACATGCCCTGGTAGTGAATTACAGCCATTTTCGTTTTTCACTGCTGAGAGGCTATCTTGCCCATAGGATAGAATGGGGAAGGCTGTTTACAGGCCTATCTTCCCATAGGGGCAAGATAGAAAATCCAAGTTTGGTATCTCTGTGTTCAGAATTTAATTATACATCTTTTTGGCAAGATGGTTTTTAAATTCACTGTGTGAGAATAGCACTTTTTAGAAAGTAGCTATTCTCCTGTTTAACCTTCCTGTGTGCCTGTGTGCTGGTTGGCTGAAGGGTGTCATGTGATGGGCCAGGTGGCTCCAGGAGCCTGGATGAGTCAGCAGAAGGGTGAATAGGGAGATCTGCTTTAGATGGGTGGGAGGAGTAGTCCCTGGGTTTGAATAGGGCTGCCCCTGACAAACACAAAGCTGGCTCCACCCCCTGCTGGCCAGGCTGAGGACTCTGCCTCTGCTGGCACAAAGAAGGCTCCACCTCCTGCTGAGCGTCTAACGACCCTGCCCCTCACTCTGAAAGGAACCAGGTGCTCCAGAGCAGAGCACCCCCAGGAACCGGTTTGAGCAGGGGAACCCCCCCACTGGAACAAAGAGAGACAAAGGCTTGGAGGGGTATAAGAAGAGGACCCCAGACACCTAAACTTTAGATCACTTTGGAACTAAGAAGAAACCTCTGCCAAGGAGAAAGCTGGAAGAAACTGAAGAGGAGAAGACTGCCTGCTTGCTGTTTTGCTTTGCTGCCAAGGAGAGGGGAAGGACTTTGCTGTGTCCCCTTCTTTTGATTCTGATCTCCAAGGGCCTGAGAAGAGCTGGCTCCCTGTTAAGAAGTCCCAGGAACAAAAGGACTTCACCACCAGCTCCCCTGGAACTCTGCTGAGAGAGTTCTGACCTGCCTTGGAGTGCTTGCCCAGTCTTGGGGCCTCAGGAGGTCGTTTTTGCTGTGTTTGGGAGCTGGGAAGCAGAAGCGTGAACAAGAGTGACTGGTACCCAACGCATCATCCGATTGCGTGTCGCAAGACGAGAGTGCGGGGAAAATTTCATCGCGGCACCATCGCAACACGCAGAGTCTCCGCATCGCCGAGTGCGTCGAGCATCGTCCCGAAGCGTGAAGCTTCCTGCCATTGCGAGGGTTGTCGCAGAACCAGTTTGCGGGCCGCACCACTGCCGGTGCGTGAAAAGTCTCCAATCGCTGCGTGCGTCGACGCAGAGTCCCGTTCCGTGGCGCATCGAGAGTTGCGGCGCCGGAAGGCAACGCTGTGCCACGCATCGCACCACATCGAAGAGTGTCGCATCGAACCTGTGCGTGAAGCTTCCCCCCAAGAAACCTACGCAACGAAAGCCAAAGGTACCGCATCCTCCCCCTACAGATCGGAGCCGGCGCATCCACCTCTGCTGCGTGAAGCAGGGCTGCTGCAAAGCCTCCCCAGGATCTCAGGAGTATCGCATCGCCTTTGCCATCTTCCTTGTTATAGCTTTTGGGAACCTTATCGCAACTACAGGTACTGTTGGGCACCAGAGTGTCGCATTTTGTGCATTGAGAGTCGCATTGTGCAGGACACTGACTTTGACATCCTGGAGTACTTTCTGCAAACTCTTGTACTATTCTTAAAGTAACCTTTTTAATTGTATGTTGGTTTGTCTGTAATATTTGGTCTTGTGAAGTTTTTAGTAAAGATTCCTTATTTTTCTAAAACTGGTGTGGAGTAAATCTGTGGTGTTTTCACTGTGTTACTGTGAGTGTTGGTACAAATACTTTACACATTGCCTTTGATAGCCTAGACTACTCAGGCCAAGCTACCTAGAGGGTGAGCAGGGGTTATCTTAACAGTGTATCCCCCTTTCCCTGACTAGAAGCAAGGGTCCCTACTTGGACAGTGGTACCTACCCTGCCAACTAGAGACCCCCAGATCTAACACCCCCGTTATAGTTAGTTCAGCTAACTATAACTTGCGCGCCCGCAATGCACTGCTGATGACGTCACATATTACATCACTCATGACATGGTCAGTGACATCACTGATGACATCTCAAATGACATCACTGATGACATCATCCAGTGAATGTGTGTTTTTCTGAAAATTACATATGTTTTATATATGTATATCTCAAGGTCGATGGAAGAATAAATGGGTATATAAGTGTCTAAATGGATGATTTGTTTTTGAAAAATTGATTGTATAACTGACTGATTAAGTGTATCTTAGTGAATACATGGCTTAGTGAGTAATGTTTAAATATGTAAATATCTGTATCAGTCTCTCACTTTGTGTATAAGTGGCTGCATGGGTTGGTGAGTAGCTACATGAGTGTCTATATAGGTTATTAGTTGTTTTTTTGAGTATCAGTATGAGTGTCTGAGTGTCTGTGTGGTTCGGTGGGGGGTATTACGTAGAGCATAGGTGCATGAATGAGTGACTCACTGTTTGTATGAGTGTGTACATGGGTGTGTTAGTGAGTGAATGTCTGCCTCAATAGTGTCTTTAAGAGTAACTACATATGTTTTAAACTAGTATATGTGACTATTGGTGTATATAAGTGAGTATATGTGAGAGTGAGAGATTGAAAAAGTTTCTGTATGAAAAAGTATGTGTTTCTATAAGTGATTGTTTAAAAGACTAAGTATGTGTACGTTTCTGTAGAAGTAAGTGTGGTGGTGGGTGTATAACTATATATGCAAGTAAATGGATGTTTGATTCTTTATTAGCATGAGTGACTATGTGTGTGAGTAACTCTATGGATGAGTGGCGTTGTGTAACAGGATGTATAGGTGTATGAGTACATATGATGAGTGAGTACATGTATGAGTGACTGTATAGGACTGTTGGTGAATGAGTGGATGTGTATGTGGATCTTAGAATTACTGAATAGGTTGTTGTAACTGATATTGGTATGTCCATTGTTTTGAAAATTCTAGTTTCCATTTTTGAATGTGTGTATCAAAGGTTATATTAGGGGGAGAGGAGGTCTGCCACTCTATCACAAGGATGATGTCATCAGTGATGTCATTTGAGATGTCATCAGTGATGTCATGAGTGATGTCACTGACCATGTCATGAGTGATGTAATATGTGACGTCATCAGCAGTGCATTGCGGGCGCGTGAGTTATAGTTAGCTGAACTAACTATAACGGGGGAATTTCAATGGTTTTGTACGAGTGAAAAGTCCAGCTAACTATAACGCCCCTGAAACCTGTGTTTTTTTCAGTGAATTTCTAAGGTTTTTTAAATGCTAATTCCTAACTATAACGTGCCTGAAACCTATGGTTTTTTCAGTGAATTTCAAAGGTTTTTTAAATGCTAATTTCTAACTATGCCTACAGAGATAGGACATGTGAAGAAAGAAGAAAAAACGCACAGAAAGAAAAAAAAGAAATGCAGAAAGAAGCAACAGAAGTCCTCAAAGACGAAGAAAAGTGCAGGAAGAAGTATAACGTGCTGAAAGAACAAACAGAAGAGCAGAAAGAAGCCTTGTTGCAAAATCATCCTGTACCCTCAACTTTTTCAGATGGATACTGGTGGTAACTGAGTCTGACTAACCAGTCCTAGAGCCAGTGCTATGTTAAAAGACACTCAGAATACAGTGAAAACACCTACATACACTAGGGAACACTATGCGTTGGGGTGTCCCTGTGATCAGCATGACCTCCTCTGTAAGCCCCTAGTATATAATAGGGCAGGGTATTAAAACTACCTCTTAAAACGCGGCACAGGGCGTGTTTGCACACGTCACCTCAGGCCCCGTCCCCTCACTTCCCCACTGTGTAAACACGCCCTGTGGCCATTTTACGTTCGGAGATTAAGTCCCCTTGAATCCTGAGGGTCCCTAGGGTCCAACTAGACCACTAGGTACCTCCAGTAAGTGCCACAGAGATGCGTTGCAGAGTGATGTAAAAAGGGGCACGGCCTAGACCACCTCTCTGCAACGCAGCTCAGGGGCGCTTACTGGAAGCACCTGGTGGGCTAGTTAGCCCCCAGGGGCCCTCAGGATTGAAGGGGAATTATTTCCCCAACTTAAAACGCGCCATAGGACGTGTTTGCACACGTCACCTCAGGCCCCGGCCCCTCCCTTCCCTACTGTGTAAACACACCCTGTGGCCGTTTTTTAAGTTGGGAGATTAAGTCCCCTTGAATCCTGAGGATCCCTAGGGGCAAAATAGCCCACTAGGTACGTCCAGTAAGCGCCATTGCAGAGAGGTGTAAAAAGGTGCACGGACTGCACCACCTCTCTGCAACGCAGAGCAGTGACGCTTACTGGAAGCACCTGGTGGGCTAGTTGGCCCCCAGGGTCCCTCAGGATTGAAAGGGAATTATTTCCCCAATGTAAAACGTGCCACAGGGCGTGTTTGACCACGTCACCTCAGGCCCCGTCCCCTCACTTCACCACTGTGTAAACGCGCCCTTTGGCCGTTCTAAGTTGAGAGATTAAGTCCCCTTGAATCCTAAGGGTCCTTACGGTCAAACTAGCCCACTAGGTACCTCCAGTAAGCGCCACAGAGCTGCGTTGCATTGAGGTGTAAATAGGGGCGTGGCCTCAGAACACCTGTCTGCAACGCAGCTCCCTGGCGCATACTGGAGATACCTGTTGGGCTAGTTGGCCCTCAGGGACCCTCAGTATTGAAGGGGAATTAATTCCCCAACTTACAACTGGCCAGGGGGCGCGTTTGCACAGTGCTGCAAGGAGGGGGCGTGGCCTCCGGCGCGACGCCGGTCTTTTATTTATTTATTTTTTTTAAGACGGAGGGCTGTGTGGCCCCCCTTCTTTTTCTAATTTACTGGCCCTGGGGACCCCATCCCCCAGGGTTTGCACTGCACCCTAATTTTTTTTTGTTGAAAAAAATACATTTGGCCCTCCCAAGGCTGTAATCGGCGCCGGGGACCCCAACCCCCGGGTCATGGCCTTTTTATTTTTAATTCTTTAGGAGGGGCTGCGTTGCCCCCTCCTCAGGCCACTTATGGCCCCAGGGACACCACCCCCCGGGGCCGGCCTTTGTTTTTTATTATTTTAAAAATATATATATTTATAGAAACACCTAGGACATGCTGGACAAACCGTATGCACCTATCACCATGACGATTTGCGTGATATTCATTAAAAGGCGACTATGCATAGAATGAATCCACATGGAATGTATTTACACTGCTAGTGAAGTTCTGACGTGTCTGATGCCCTACCGTGCCTAATCCCGGCGCCCCCGCCGGTGGGTACTCTCCAAGTAGACACCCTTGTTGTTTATTTAAACAAACATGGGTAGCTATTGACGGGCACATTTCATATACACGCACACCAAGCCATTCAAAGGGGATTCGACAAAAATTCGACCAAACTATGCAAGAAACCCCCCTCACGGTTAATAAAACACACATCCACCGCCAGATGTGTAATACTTTTTATTTTACTCTCTGGAAAGGAGACGAACCTCACTTTAGAGTTACAATGTATTGCATATTATATTTCACGCCCCGGTTCATCTTATATCACACTTTTTGGTGCATACTTTATACCATATACTATATCTAGTTTTCATTTTCAATCGTGCTCTCAGGGCTATGTTCTATATAACACTGCGTCCACCTACCCTTTTCACGGGCATTACATTTTGCGATGGGGGGGGGAGGGTCAGGGGGTGTTTCTGCCAAGTGAGCTCGGAGTCACAGTCACAAACGTCCTCTTCTTCCTGAATAAAAGTGAGATTATGCTGCATACTTGTTCATATTTTAAGTAGTTCTCACATTTTAAAAACAATAAAGTTCCTAATACCCACCTTCTCTGAACAGTTAGCTTGCTGCCCCATCCACCTCCTCCCTATCCTCTGTTGTCTGAATCCATGGACTAGCCTCCTCCCTCCTGCCATGCATGGTCTGATGTGCTGCCACTGCCCTCCATTTAGCATGATGTACCAGTCCACTCCTCCCGCCCTCCATTGCCCAATTCTATGGCCCATCATTGACCTCCTGCTTAGCCTCTGTGCTTAGCTTGCTGCCCCTATTCTCCTTCCCCCTGCTCCATCCATTTTGCCCACCATGTTCCATCGACCTGCCACTCCTATCTACTCTGAGTGTTCTGTTGAGCTGCCACTCCCCTCCCACCTGCCTAGCATTGTCAGATGACTGTAACCTGTCCCTGCCACCTCCACTGTGGAAATATGGATTTTCCTGATCAGTTATGTCCCCTATCTTGGACCCCAACGGTTCCATGTGCATGTTACAAGTACATGTATGTTCCCTCCAGTTCCAGTTTTTAAGACGCAAACATATGTGCGTCCACCGTCAACATGTCCTCTGTCAGATCCGCCATGAATGGGCTGGATATTCGATTCCTAAGTATGAAAGGCCACCGACTTTATATGGCTCAGTTACTCCATTTTTACAGTTCAGGCGAGTAGGCCCGATTCTGCCATCAAGCCTTTCCCTGCTCTCTGCCTCTGACAACTTCAGCTTGAGCTCGCATCTGTATCCATGAACTTTGTCCTACTCCCTGTGCGGCTAACGGTGCCTGCCTCGGCCAGTTTTGCCTGCCTGCCAAGAAACCGTATTTCACCTTCGAATTATCTACTTTGCTCCTCAGCCGATGCATTCCTGTCTAGTAGTTTAGGTAAACATTTCCTTCAGCTACCGAGCAAAGGGCCTGGCCTCTCTGTCCTCATGCAAGTAATTCATAGCCCTGTTACCATGGAAAGTTTTCTGCCTCTTGCATCTCATATAGACACTTAGACGCTTGTGCACGCACACACAGTCAGTATAGAATAGATTCTGTCCGAGAGTCCTTCCTTTGTGGATAACATAGTTCTTTAAACATAGGATGTTAGATATGATTTGGGATTAGGTTGACTTGACCCCCCCGACTTCTTGTCTCCACATGTAGAGCTAAATGTCAAGTCCCCTTCACCCCCTAGTTGCACGTCAATCACACGTCATGCTGCTGCGCGCGCATCTCTGCCAAGTATTATCTTATAGATCCACCTATATATGACATCATAACCAATCATGTTTCTTTTTACTCCTTATTACGCCCATTTTCGGTTACGCATATGCATTGTCATTTTCCTTATCAATTGTTACGCCTTCTGCATTTGCTTCATTGTAATGTACTTTCTATAAAAATGCATGTCTATCAATAAAGTATTGTACTTCACTTCCTGAACCCCCGTGGTGACGGAACATGAAGGCCGCGACTCGAGTCGGCCATTTTGGAATAAAGCCCATTCAGAAACCTCTTATACCACGGATTCTGCCTCTTATTTTCCTGAGCTATTTTATTTAGATTCCGTATTAAATTCAGTCCCGGTAATTAAATAATTTACCACATAATTGGCGCCCGAATAGGGACACTTTCTCATCTCACGCGCCGGTGGTGCGTTGCAGGCCCGGTCTCCTGCCACAGCTGGACGGACCATAACGCGTACCAGCAGGATTTCCTGTAGCTCCCTCCGGTCAAGCGGGGGCGACTGAGGCTGCGATCAACCCAGACGAGGCGGTGAGAAGTGCGAAGTATCCCGACCAGAGCCTAGCAGAGAGAGCAAGATCCGAGGTATACAGAGGCCCACCAGATTTCGAAGTCCCGACGTCCAGAGGGTCCAATGTCCGCAGTTGTCGAGTCCAGTCCAGCCCATTTCCGAGGCCTATCGTTTCGAGCTACCCGGTGAGTACCATTGCTGGGGAGGCGTTCTGACGTGCACATAGTTTTGTGCCGGTCAAGACGGATTTGGGTACACAAATCCGGTCTGCACTGTTTCAGCAGTGTATATGTACTGTTTAGCAGTACATCAAGTATTCCGAAGTATCTAGTTATTGTCAGGAATTCTGCTTGGTGATTAGTTATACAGACTATCATCATTGTTGGTCATTTTTAAAAGGTTAAAATGTTTAATGTTTAATGTGCTAAAACGTCCTGCATATTGTGGTATGAATGATTGTTCGTTGTTGTGCTTTTCGTACTAAGTGTGTTCAAGATCAAGTATCAGATCAGTTGTCAATATGCCGCTCTTTTCGAAGTTAAGACAGATCACTACTAGAAAAGGGGTACTTGAAGAAGCAGTTCCTATTCCTCCTAGGGACACTCCAGGGCACTTCATGTATCACAAACATGGCTTAGATGCCATACTATTCCTTGATTTATGGGTGGACTACACCAAAGAATTACCGGAAAGTCAGAGATGGCCCGTCGCTGGGACCTGGGATGCAGAATGTATTATGAAAGTAGAAGAAGAGTTGTGGAAGAGGAAAACCAGACAGTCACAGAAAGACGCTGTTGAGTTATGGCGTAAAGAATCGCATAGACGTACCGAAAAGGCGCTAAGACAGGAAGAGAGAAGTAAAGAAAGTGCAAATAAGGTCCGAGAAGGTTTGTTGATTGAAGAGGGTACACGAGTCAAAGCAGAACAAACCGACAGGCAAAGAAATGCCCTTATGAAAGGTATGTATCCCCTTCTGGCCGAAGGATTACCTAAGGCTACTACGGAGATACCAAAAGACTTACCACCCCCATTGTTTCCAATAAAGGTACATCCTAAAGGACATCCCAGAACCGCAGAAGATGTTTTTCTTTCCTCATATTTAGATGACGCAGCTCCCGAGTATGCTAACCCCGCACCACATAGACCGTCTGCTGGGGGGGTTCAACGTCAAGATCAGGTATCTGTCTCTGTGCAACAGCAAGTTCCGACACAAGCTTCGGCAAGCACATCTGTTTCCGCCTCTGTCCCCGCAGCCGATACTACAGTGGTGTCCACACCTGTAGTTGCTGTAGCACGTTCAACGAATCCTTTTACGTCCGGTACCCCAGAGGGGGCTACTGGAGGTGCTACTAGCATTTATTCTACGCCACCCCGAATGAGTAAACTTACTTTTCAAGAACCAGTGCATGCACGTACGCCCAAACTTGTAAACCCCCGCATGCTTAAGGACCTTATGATAGATTGTAGATATGACCCGGTGCCCGGCAAAGAGGACGAAATGGTCCTAGCATCGTTACGTGTTAGACGAGCTGCATCGTTTTTAGGGAAACTACCAGGAATGACTATGCATTTAGATAGCATATATCATTTTGTCCAAACAGGGAAAGACCCTGAATGCATTAACAGAGCTATGGAATATCAGAAAGTGGAAATACAGGGGGAATTGTTACGTTTTCTTGTAAATTGTGTGATCAGAAATCAAGACCGACCGGGGGTGGACCCGGGAATAATGCAAACTCTTACGAGATGGAGTCAGAATATATCAGACGGAAGACATGATAAACAAGGAAGTATAGTAGCCATGTGCCGAAAAATTAGGAAAGAAATAGAACGTATACATGAAGAGAGATTGGAGACAGACGAGTTCGAGCAAGACGAGGTGTCCGAATCAGGGGATTCCATAAGACAGTCAGACACCATAGCCTATGTAGGTAGAGGAAGGTCCTGTAATAATACTAGATGTTTTACTGATCCGATACATTCCACATGTCCAGATAATAACAGAACTTATCCGACGCCTATAATAAATCTGAAGTCTCCCGAACATTCGTTTCAAGCCGCTGACAAAATACTCCGAGAACGAAGGGGTTACCACCTCCTCGATTCTATGGATGAGCAAGAATTAGCTAGGTCAGCCGTTCATTGGATTGATAGTCCCGGAAAATATGGGGATGATACAGTAGCACACACGTTTTTGAACCTCAGTCCAGATGAACAACGTTTAGCTGGAATCTATATGATTCAGCAACTTCTTATATTATATAAGAATCAACATACTGATCCTGGTCCCTTACCTGATATATTAACTGAACTACTCACGAATAGATGGAGAGGTTCTGGTAACAAGTTAATTAAAGAAATACTAGTATCACGTAAGCAGTACATTCTTTTTGTAAACCCAGATCCTTTCTCACTGCCCAACAAGGAAAGAACGCCGTACTACATGGATAGACAGAATCCCTTACGAGAAGTGCACCCAATAAAAGGCGAAGACAATCATTTTCACCGTGTATTTGTATATACACCCATATCTAAAATGGAATTGTTAGAAATGAAGAAAGTGGTACCCAGTCATGAAAAGGACCCAGCAGGTTTCCACCGAGAAATCAAAGACATGTTACTAATGGGAGAGTATACCTATCCTGACATTATGACGATATTAAAGGTGCTCTTGCCTGCTGGCATTTACGAAAAGCTTAAGGAAAAGGAGTGGGAAGTGGGAGACCAAAAGATAGACTGGACAGCCTTAGAAACCGAAGAAAGAGGTCGAGCTGCAGGTTCAGGACTTGGGTATAAAGTTAAAGCACTACCAGGTTTACTAGTACAGGTACTGCCACGTTTATTAAGTACGAAAAAGGAAGATTGGGGTGCAATCTCAGCCTGTAAACAAAAACAAGATGAAGACACAAGTGATTTCTATGCCCGTTTTGAAAAATGTTTTGGTATAAATAGTGGTATAAAAGCAAATAGTGAGTCATATCCACATTTGTTTGTGACAAAATTAGTGGAAAATTCCTTGCCTCAAGTGAAGAATAGAGTATTGAAATTCGAGAGTACATGGCAAAGTAACACTCCGTCACAAATGTTACAAATGTTACAGTATCATCACAATAGAATTAGAGATGAACAAGAACACGAACAGAGACGTATGAAGGACACTAAAATGAAAATGCTAGTTTCCCAGACAGTACCAGCGGATGGTCACAAAAAGGGTGTGACACATGCCGGAGACTCAGCAGTTCCTGTAAAAGGAACATGCAATTACTGTAAACAACTAGGTCATTATGTACACGATTGTCCAGTCCTGAAGCGTAATATAGCTGTAGGTATTGCAAAAGAAAGACCACGACCAGTCAGACAGGATCAGAATGAACAAGGAGCTCCACAGCATGTACAGTCCATGCCAGCTCAGCAACAGTCTATGCCAGCCTCACAACAGCCTATACAGTTTGTGCCAGCTGCACCAGCGCTGCCTGTTGCTGCTACACAAACGACAACACGACAAATGTATCAGACCGCACAGTATGAATATCCTGAGTACCAACGTTACGCATGAACCAGCCTAGAGAGGGAAGTTGACTTACCCCTTATTGAGATCCCAGTGGATCAAGAAGGACCTTATGTGCATAGTGAATTATTAGGTCAAGACAGAAAATTTTTACTTGATACAGGGGCAAGTCGAACAACAATAAAAAGTAGTGAAGTTCCAGGGGCACCCCTCTCAGGCTCTCAAAATGTTTCCCTTGGTTTTTCAGGAAAGCCTATTGTTAATGAAGTATCACAGCCACTTCCACTTACGATTGGTCCCTTGACACGAACTACAGATTTATTGCTTACCAAATCATGCCCAGAAAACTTGTTAGGTATAAAGACATTGAAAGCTCTAGGGGCTATTATATGTTGTTCTCCGGAAGGAGTAAGATTGTTTTTACGTGATTTTAAAGGTCACTATGTGTCCAGAGACATGGATCCCCGACTGCAGACTTTACCCGCACATCTATGGGCACAAGGCCCTACTGATGTTGGTTGCATGAACATTACACCATATCGAGTCACACTAAAGGCAGGAGTGGTACTACCACGAATGCGACAATACAAGTTACCCCAAGATGCTGTAGTGGCTTTACTGAAAATCATTGACGAGCTTATTGCCCAAGGAGTGGTTGTGGAAACCGACTCCAATGTATGTAATTCACCGATAATTCCGATTCTTAAACGAACTGATCCCATGGCCCCGCCAGTATATCGATTGGTTATTGATCTGCGCGAATTAAACAAATGCATTGTGCCACAATTTCCTGTGGTCCCCGATATCTCATCATTACTGACAGCCATTGATTCACAAGCTACATTCTTCACAGTAATTGATCTCAAGAATGCCTTTTTCAGCGTCCCCATAGATCCGGAAAGCCAATATCTGTTCGGATTTAGTTTGAATGGACGAAGCTTTAAATTCACACGCGCTCCCCAAGGATTTACAGAAAGTCCCAGCATCTATAGCCAAGCACTGAAACGAGAACTTGACAGTATCCATATGCCAGTTTGTACCGCACTGCTTCAATATGTCGATGATCTGCTGATCACCGCCCGAAGCGAGCCTGAATGTGAAAAGGCATCACTGACAGTTTTACAATTTCTAGCCGAAAAGGGGCACAAGGTATCCCCTTCTAAGCTGCAATTCTGTGCACAGCGAGTTGTTTATCTTGGTCACTCGCTGTCCAAGGAGGGAAGGCAGCTTACACCCGATCGCATCCAGTTAATTGCTAACATGCCAATACCCAAGACACAAAAGGAGGTGCGGGCTTTTATAGGCCTCACTTCATACTGTAGGCAGTGGATCCCCCAATATGCATTTCTAGCAAAACCACTCATTCAGTTGACAACGCAGGAGGCAGCCACATCGACTGTCCTCCCTTGGACTCAGGAACACACACTATCTTTTGAAAGCTTAAAGAAGGCTCTATGTCAAGCACCTGTTTTAGCAACACCATGTTACTATAAGCATTTTACACTCTTTGTTACAGAACGTGAAGGTACTGCTTTGTCAGTACTCACTCAGGAACAAGCAGGATCACGCAAGCCATGTGCTTATTTTTCTAGTACATTAGATCCCGTAGCTCAGGCTTTGCCTGCGTGCCTGAAATCAGTGGCAGCAACAGCTTTAGCAATCAGACAAAGCGATGCCATAGTGTTAGGACATCCGTTGACAGTACAAGTACCACACGCAGTAGAGGTTCTTGTGAACCGAACGCAAACACAACACTTGACCATAGCTAGACTTACAGGATATGAACTAACATTGTTTCAGCCACACATAGAAATCAGACGTTGTAATACATTGAATCCCGCTACACTTTTACCTGTAATCGGAACAGACCCACTAGCTCATGATTGTGTTGAAGTTATTGAAATAAAGACGAAACCCAGACAAGACTTAACAGACGTTCCACTGTTAGACCCAGACTTGACGTTGTATGTAGATGGATCATGTATGAGGACAAGTACAGGAGATTTAGTGGCCGCGTATGCAGTCACAACAGACACTGAAGTTATTGAAACAAACTGTATAGATACTTTGTCAGCCCAAGCAGCAGAGCTTATTGCTCTGACACAAGCCTGTATTCAAGCCACAAGTAAGAAAGTTAACATATACACTGATTCACGTTATGCATTCGGAGTTGTACATGACTTCGGGGTGCTTTGGCGAGAGAGAGGTTATTTAACTTCTCATGGCACCCACATACAGCACGGGTCCCTCATTCATGCTCTGTTAGACGCAATTCATCTGCCCAATGCTATATCGATTATGAAATGCAAAGCACATACGAAGGTTACTGATATCATTTCTCAAGGCAATGATTTAGCTGACAGAACAGCTAAACAGACCGCTCAGACTCGCACATCCGACATGACAAAGCCAATAGTTCCGACACCAACACATTGTATGATGATTAAGGATCCCGCACTTGACATAATTGACATACAGACACATGCTACCGCAGAGGAAATAAAGAAATGGACTGAACTAGGAGGGATCCAAACAGATCAGGGATGGATGACGAAGGAGAAATCTGTATGGTTTCTTCCTGATTCTATGGTCCAAGCTATTATAACTACGATTCACAGTCCGGCGCATCTAGGAGAGAAAGCTATGCTAGCTAGCATTCAACACATTTGGTTCAACAAACATTTACGAGCAGCAGCTAAGCAAAAAGTCCGTACCTGTATGATATGTTGTCAGTTTAACCCAGGTAAAAGCATCCCCGTAGAGCAGGGTGGATTCCAGCCTCCTGATCACCCTTTTGAAGTCCTTCAGATGGATTATATCCAGATGGAACGATGTCGAGGATTCAAATATGTTCTCGTAGTTGTCTGCGCTCTTTCCCGTTGGACTGAAGCATACCCAGTATCAGATTACACTGCCCCGACCACTGCCAAGCAGCTAGTTCGAGAATTCTTCCCACGGTACGGTTTACCACGTGTTGTATATTCAGATAACGGTCAGCCGTTCTCCTCCGAACTAATGAAACATGTTTCACTTTTGCTAGGATATCAGTGGAAGTTTCATTGTGTCCGACACCCCGAGGCAGCAGGTCTCGTGGAACGACATAATCAAACTCTGAAAATCAGATTGTCAAAAATATGTAGGGAGAAAGGTGTCGATTGGATAGTAGCCTTACCAGTCGCACTCTTTTACATGAGAATGGTAGCACACTCTCGAACAGGGCTATCCCCTTATGAGGTGATCTTTGGAAGACCACCGAATATGTGGGGGACGCCTATACCCCGTAAAATAACTGATGTTGACTGTAATATGCTGACAGATTACCTGGCTTCCTTGATGTCTGCACTACAATCTTGTCGTTCACAGGTAGCTGCAGCCTTTCCTGACAACACTGAGGTGAAACCCCATGACGTAGTTCCGGGGGATCTCGTCCTCGTGAGGAATTTTGACCGAAAGACTCAGCTGGAGCCCAGGTGGAAAACACCCAAATTGGTCCTGCTCACCACAAGGACAGCCGTGAAGATCGAAGGCAGGAAGGGATGGGTGCATTCAAGTCATATCAAGAAATTTCATGGACTTCCTTCAGATGTAAATAGCCCACCCCGTGTGTCTTCACCCATTGACTCAAAACTACCTTTGACTGAAGCTACCAGTACGGAACTTTATAAGTTAAAACTGAGGCCTAAGCCGTCGGACGATTTGATTGTTTAAGTCCTCTCCAAGGTGAAGCGGTTGAATCTGTCCTCGACATGTATCCCTTAGGCCTGAATCATGAGACATCACGAAAAATGTTGAAACGACATGCGTACTGTAAATCACTGCGTAGCCACTGTATTGTGACTTTATTAATTTTGTTTTTCTTGAGTTTTATAATAATTACTGCAAGTATATTGTTGCACATATATTATCCTATTTCTAAACATGCTTTCAATATGACTGATGAACATTCTTTTAGTAACCTACCTCCGCATGAATTGTCCTATAGACTTGCGCTGCGCAATAACACTTTCATTAGTATGTTGCATCATTCCCATCAGACTAGTAATGCTACTAATTGTTGGGTGTGTGGCCGACTCCCTCCTTATCAGAATAATAAAGGAGTCTTGCCTTTCTTTCCACATCCGTTTACACATAATGGCTCCTGTGGAGCATGGTTTAGTTTAATCAATTCCATAGATTCAGACACAGCAGTTTACCAAGACCATTGGGTATGGGGAAATCTGAACCTAGTTTTACTCAAGGTCTGCTACCCTGACAAGGAGGGTCGCCCCAAAAGAACAGGAACTGATCTAGAAAATGAAGTATATGGATTAGGTAATTTTACACCTAACCTCATGATTCTGAATGTCAAATCCGAAGTTGAACTAATTTTGCCAACAATGTCAGTATTTCCAGCTAAAGGTGAAATATGTGTAAGGAAAATTGGTTCCATACATATGGGCCATAGTAAATGCACTATTATAGTAGAATTCAGTGATCAAGGCAAATCTTCATTTAGAGCTTCTCGCCACTCCTACTTCATATGTGGTCAGACTGCATATATGCGTCTACCTCTAGATTGGGATGGTACCTGCTACATTGCATTCCTTCTGCCACCTGTTTTCCTAGCCCCTCCTGATTATTACCGAAATATTCATTTAGTACACAATAGAGAGCGGAGAGATCTCCCAGTTGTCGATTATACTGAGACGGCATGGGACAAGTATGTAGATTTCAATAAAGGCATCTTCCCCTATATAGGTACGATTTCAAATAGTAAGCTAATACGTAGATTAACTAAGACTCTTGAAGCTGTAGTGAATGAAACTATTGCCGCCCTAGGCAATCTGACAGAGGAGCAATCTGCGATGAGAATTGTTGTTCTTCAAAATCGTCTTGTCCTTGACGTCATCCTGGCCGATAGAGGCGGAGCTTGTAGGGTCATCGGATCAAGCTGCTGCGTATTCATACCAGAAAATTCGCCATCTGTATATAAAGCTATAACTCGCCTTCATAAGATTGTGAGCCAGATACACCAGAATCCAGGCACCTGGACTTGGTCCGGTTGGTTTTGGAGTGTGATATCAGCCTGGGGATGGAAAGTTCTATCCTTCCTAGGTATTGGCCTTCTTATACTATTCAGTTGCTGCTTATGCTTGCAATGTGGACCAGCGATTTGTGGTCTGTGTGCCACATTGTGTATTCCACATCAAGGTTTTCACTCAAGATCCCGGAAGAAGAAAGAAGAAGAAATGATGCTCCATGAACAAATCGATGGATTAATGAAGATTGATGTTTCTTGATGGGCAAGTAGGGGACAAGGAGGGAATGTGGAAATATGGATTTTCCTGATCAGTTATGTCCCCTATCTTGGACCCCAACGGTTCCATGTGCATGTTACAAGTACATGTATGTTCCCTCCAGTTCCAGTTTTTAAGACGCAAACATATGTGCGTCCACCGTCAACATGTCCTCTGTCAGATCCGCCATGAATGGGCTGGATATTCGATTCCTAAGTATGAAAGGCCACCGACTTTATATGGCTCAGTTACTCCATTTTTACAGTTCAGGCGAGTAGGCCCGATTCTGCCATCAAGCCTTTCCCTGCTCTCTGCCTCTGACAACTTCAGCTTGAGCTCGCATCTGTATCCATGAACTTTGTCCTACTCCCTGTGCGGCTAACGGTGCCTGCCTCGGCCAGTTTTGCCTGCCTGCCAAGAAACCGTATTTCACCTTCGAATTATCTACTTTGCTCCTCAGCCGATGCATTCCTGTCTAGTAGTTTAGGTAAACATTTCCTTCAGCTACCGAGCAAAGGGCCTGGCCTCTCTGTCCTCATGCAAGTAATTCATAGCCCTGTTACCATGGAAAGTTTTCTGCCTCTTGCATCTCATATAGACACTTAGACGCTTGTGCACGCACACACAGTCAGTATAGAATAGATTCTGTCCGAGAGTCCTTCCTTTGTGGATAACATAGTTCTTTAAACATAGGATGTTAGATATGATTTGGGATTAGGTTGACTTGACCCCCCCGACTTCTTGTCTCCACATGTAGAGCTAAATGTCAAGTCCCCTTCACCCCCTAGTTGCACGTCAATCACACGTCATGCTGCTGCGCGCGCATCTCTGCCAAGTATTATCTTATAGATCCACCTATATATGACATCATAACCAATCATGTTTCTTTTTACTCCTTATTACGCCCATTTTCGGTTACGCATATGCATTGTCATTTTCCTTATCAATTGTTACGCCTTCTGCATTTGCTTCATTGTAATGTACTTTCTATAAAAATGCATGTCTATCAATAAAGTATTGTACTTCACTTCCTGAACCCCCGTGGTGACGGAACATGAAGGCCGCGACTCGAGTCGGCCATTTTGGAATAAAGCCCATTCAGAAACCTCTTATACCACGGATTCTGCCTCTTATTTTCCTGAGCTATTTTATTTAGATTCCGTATTAAATTCAGTCCCGGTAATTAAATTATTTACCACACCACCCTGCCTGTCCACATGCCATGCCCCTATCCCTTTCATCCTGTCCTCCATGGTCCATTTTACTGCCACACCCTTTTGCCCTCCCTGGTCTGTTGTGTTGCAACTGCTCCTCCTGCCTGCCCCATGCGGTCTGTTGTGAGGCTCCTTCCCCTGAACTCTCTTGTCTGTGCCCAGGTCCTGACCCTCCCTTCTATCCTCCATGGTCCTTTGTGCATGCCCCTGCACCCTCCTTCTTGCCCATCATAGCCATTGTGCTGCCACTAACCCTCCAGCTTGCCATGCATGGTCTTCTGTGCTGCCATGGCCCCTCCCACCTTCCCTGTGTGGTCATCTAGCTGCCCCTGACCCCCTCCCACCTTTCCTCCATGGTCTGTGTGTATGCCATCATAGTCTCACTGTTGCTCTCCATGGTGTGTCTTATTTCTAGTGCCCATCCTGCCTGACCTCCATGGTCATCTTGCTGCTCCTGCCCTGCCCCCTTGCCCCCAGCCCTCGGTTTCCATGTGCAGACCCCTATTCCCTCCCTCCTGGCTTGTCTGTTCCATTGTAATGCCCCTGATCCGTCCTTCCTGCCCTTTATGGTCTGTTATGCTGCATCTTTCTCTCCTGTCTGTCCATTATGATCAGCTAGCTACCATTGCCTCTTTCCCCTCTGTTCTCTGTTGCCCATGTGCATGGTCCTGTCCCCTCCCTATTGCTTTCTATGGATTGTTGTGCTGCACTCCTGTCCCGCATGCGCTGTGTGTTGTATTGTGCTGCAGCAAACCCTGATGCCTGCCCTGTAGGGTCAGTTTGGTGCACCTCTCCATGTCCCTCCTGTCCTCTGTTATCCGAGTCCATGTCCCTACCCCAATTCCTCCTGCCTACCATGATCCAATGTACCATACTTGCGAACATTTTGAACTTGGTAAGAGGGAGATTTTGAAAAAAAACTGGGGTATTGATTTTCCCCTTTGAGTTACATTGAAAAAGAGGAGATTGTAGACAGGAGACAGATCTTTCCATGTGGGGAGAACCACCATTGCCCATCTTGGACCGGTTTTGTTGCTCGTGAAAACGTACTAGGGCAATGAGGTGCCGCCGAAGACCGGCTTCGGTATTGGACCCGTTCCAGCCTTGAAAACTGGGCTCGGATGCGGGGTAATGAATGCGGATTATTGGGAATAATTAATCAAGCAGAGGGATCCATGCAAACAGCAAAAAAAGCACCACCCACTGGAGGGAATTATAAAAAGACTGCCGGTTGGACCCACATGCCCCAGAATGCAATATAAAAATGAGCCACCGGAGGTTGTAATTATAAAAGCGGACATTTGGATGTGGGGACAAGCGGCATGTGAGGTGCAGGCTTACCTTTGAGAAAGGTCTATGTTAGACTGAAACGCGTCAGGACTGCCATGCTGTTTTCATAAATAATGAATTAAATTGAAATCCGGCAAATTACGAGTGCGGCTCACCTTCTTTCCATGTGGGGAGAACTGTGTTGATGTGTTTTCGGCCTGGTCCTGCCGAGGAGCGACGCACCACCAACAAGAGCGCCACCATTGCCCATCTTGGACCGGTTTTGTTGCTCGTGAAAACGTACTAGGGCAATGAGGTGCCGCCGAAGACCGGCTTCGGTATTGGACCCATTCCAGCCTTGAAAACTGGGCTCGGATACGGGGTAATGAATGCGGATTATTGGGAATAATTAATCAAGCAGAGGGATCCATGCAAACAGCAAAAAAAGAACCGCCCACTGGAGGGAATTATAAAAAGACTGCCGGTTGGAACCACATGCCCCAGAATGCAATATAAAAATGAGCCACCGGAGGTTGTAATTATAAAAGCGGACATTTGGATGTGGGGACAAGCGGCATGTGAGGTGCAGGCTTACCTTTGAGAAAGGTCTATGTTAGACTGAAACGCGTCAGGACTGCCATGCTGTTTTCATATATATATATATATATATATATATATATATATATAGTCACGGCACCACAGCAGGGTAGGTTTCGAATTTCATTTATTTAAACACCATTGTGCAATTGTGCAAGAATTAGGACGGCCTACCCGTTTCGGCTACCATCAGCCTTCTACTGGACCATAGAGTCCCCAATGTCTAGACAGTATTTAAAGTGCTATGTACTGTTGCCCTTGTTTGTGTTTACTGTTGTTAAAACACTAGACTGTTAACCTCAACATAGTAACATGGTGCAAGTCTGTCGCCATTTATCCTCTTTCACTGTAAAGTACATTCAAAGAATATAAAGTGGTAATGCAATATATCCACCTGAAGTATTTGAATCGCCATTTTTACATTCTTATAATATGCATCCAAGTGATAAATAATCAAGGTACTACTACAAAAGTTACAAAAAGTACAATTTCTTAAAATCATTCAACCTTGCCATTATTTGACATCCTTTTTCCCATAGCTCCATTTTAGTTATTTTTGGTGTATCAGTCATGCAACTTTATCAACCTCAGTTATTGTAAAGTACATTCAAAAACAGTGCATTTTGACATTCCCCTCTCTTATTTGGAGCAATTTTAGATGGAAGACATTTTACTAGTCCCAATATTCACAGTCCAATGCACAATACTTGAATTAGTGATAACTCTGATGTCGTTCTTCCAACAATTACCCTAAGTCTCAAGTTCTTGCTGTATGTCCAAATTTCTCTTAATACTAAAATTTACAACATTCATTTAGATCTTATTAAGTTCCTACATTTTATTTGGTTATCATAATGAATAATTCATCCTCTTCTTTGTGAAGTACATACCCAAATCCATGTTTTGGGAACTTAAAAACCAATTGCTTAATATCTGTGTACTGATTATTCCACAATTTCATTTAAAAATACTGGGAGTATACTTTCGATGATTCTTTACATAAGGGTACGGTTTATCAAATTCATACTACACATTGCTCTTAAAGTGATTTCTACATGATTTTACTGATCTATTTCTTGATCTATTAAGTCCAATGTCCAGGTGAGAAGAGGGAATTGTTAATATATATTTACAAGAAAATTTGTCCAGCAGAAGGGAAATTATTTTATATTCAAATTCAAAACAGATCAAATGCAGTTATTCTCAACTTTCTAATATTTACAAATGTACAAATAGTTCTGCATCCAGATTGTTTCTGTGTGGATATTCCGTACCCATCGCTAATATCAATCTAGATTCCATTGTGCGCAATTTTAGGGTTTGGTCACCACCTCTCACTGCAGGTTTCACAATTCTAATTCCAGAGTATTTCAATTGACTACTATCACTTTGATGGTATTCGTGAAAGTGTTTTGCCATTGGATAGTTTGGATCTTTATTTTTTTATGGCACGTAGATGTTGCAAAATCCGTAACTTTAGTTTGTTGATTGTGCTACCCTCATAGTATTTTTTACAAGGACACATTAATCTATAGACCACATATTTGGACTCACATGTAATGTGATCTAAGATTTTTTCTGTTTTACTATTTTGTAGTTCATAGTTCATTATATTGGAGCCATGTTCACATGCTCGACATTTTGCACACTTCCAGAATCCCGGTGTATTTAGCCATGAGATCTTTTTTGACTCTCTTTTCTCAAGATGGCTTTGAGTTAGGATGTCTCTTAAAGAAGCTGTTTTTTGATAGGTTATACTGGGATGAAGTGTTAAGCTCTCTTTTAGTGTGTCATCTAGTAGCAAAATTTCCCAATTCCTACTTATCACCTTTTTAAGATCTCCACTTTGATTATTGAAGTCCATGATTAGACGTGTTGTGCTGTCTCTCGCATCCTCTTTTCCATCTGGTTTCCTTTTTTAAGGTACTAGGAGATCAGTTTTTTTTTTCAATTTGACCCTGGATTTGGCATTCTCAATTAGAATGCAAAAATAATCACTTCCAACGGACACCCTCTCTCAAAGAAACGACAACTCATCTCTTCAATTTCAAGCTCTAGATCTTTAGTTTCAGAGCAATTTCTTTTCGCCCTTACCATCTCGCCACAGGGTATGCGCCATTTTAGGTTCGATGGATGCCCACTGTTAGCATGCAATATGCTGTTGCATGACGTTGGTTTTCGATGCATTTTGGAGCATATCCTGTTGTTGTCGACGAAGACTTCCACATCCAGGAAGATGATGCTGGTATCGCTTATTGCAGATGTAAGGTTTAAGTTGTAATCATTTACTTCGAGAGAGTCAATAAAAGCTTGCAAATCTACACGGTTCCAATCCCATATGACGAAAAGATCGTCAAGGAAACTACACCAGGTTTTTATTTTGGAATGCTTTTTCCTTTCTTTTTCCAGAGTCTCTGTTTCCCATACGGCCATCAATAGTTTAGCATAGGTTGGGGCAAAAGATGTCCCCATTGCTGTACCTTGTTTCTGCAAATAAAGGTCACAGAGGAAGAGGAAAATATTATGTTGCAAACAATAGGTTAACATGTCTACTAAAATGGCAGTATGTTCCAGATGATTGATCGATTGTAATTGTAGGAATTGTTTTACTGCTTTTATTCCATCCTTATGCTTTATCGAGGTATATAGCGAAGAGACATCTATCGTTGCCATTAATAATCCTGTTTTCCACTCAATTGTGCTGATTTTGTTTAAGAAGTCCATGGTATCTCTTAAATAAGAGGGCAGACTGGTCACATAATTCATCAGGAAGATATCCACAAATCTAGATGTGGTTTCTAGAAGTGATCCTATAGAGCTGACTATTGGTCTTCCAGGTGGCTTGTGGATCGCCTTATGCACTTTCGGCAGAAAGTAACTAGTTGCTTTAATGGGGTGATATGTTTTTAAATTGAGGTATTCGTCAAAATCAATTAAGCCTCTTTCCTTCCATCCGAATGACATTGAATGATATTCATTCATCCAAGTTTCAGTTGGATCATGTTGAAGTATCGCATAATGGTCTTTGCTTTCAAGTTGTCTTTTTGCTTCTCCTATATAATCAGACATGTTCTGGACCACGATATTTCCTCCTTTGTCGGAGGCTTTTATAATGATTGTTGGATCATTTCTCAGCTGTCATTGCTTTATATTCTCCCGGTGTTAAGTTCCAATCCTTTTTCCTCTTAGATTTTAATGTTGACATGGTGGATATTTTGTTGATTTCTTGCACCATAATTTCATGGAACAAGTCAATCTTATTTCCCGGTGGCAGTTGCGGACAGAACCTGGACTGTTTTTTGAGTCCACTTTCTCCTCCTTTATTCGTGGCTATCCCCATGCTGTTACAAAGACCTATATCCACCACAAGGTTATGTTGACCATCCCCCATGTTAGATCTCCCCCCTTCTTCCAATGAAGTCAGTGTTCTCAAAGCAGGTAAATCCTTTTGAGCAATGATAGATAGATCACTGTTTTCAATATTTGGACCACTTGGTCGAGGTATTTTTTCTGCGAAATATTTTTTGAGTTTGATTTTTCGACAGAATTTATAGAGGTCAATCTGTGCATTTGATACATCCATATCTTTGTTGGGACAGTAAGAAAATCCTCTATTGAGTAGTTTAAGATGAGTTTCATTCAATAATTTATCTGAGATGTTGATTACTAAATTGTTGTTTAGGAGGATTTTTTTCTTCTTCAAGATTACTTCTGCTTTCCTTTTCCTCTTTTTGGCTTTGCTCCATCCTCTACTCCTTCTGGTGGTATTTTGGGCTGTCCTCCTCCCCACGTTGTGCCTCTGCCTCTTCCTCTTTGTCGTGTTATCATTTGTGCAAGTCGCATTTCCCCGTGAAAATCCACGCTGAGATCCGAACTGGCTACCATATCAGGTGTCACAGTTCCTACACATTTGTCCATGACGACTCTAATCCTCAGCATAACATACTTTCGGGGCGAATGAGTAAATGCGACCGTTCGCATAATCCATCCTATCTCTGGTGAATTTATTTGCTTTTCTTTTTTCTACCTCTGCTTCGTGTTTGTTTATTTTTCTCTCCATGTTCTCAATTAACTCCTTATTCTCTTCAGATGTTGGAAATTTGGCTAGTTCCTGTTCCAGTTCTTGGATTGTGCTGGTAATTCTGTCTAATTTCCTTTCCGCATGTATGATCAGTGTCCTCATAAGTTTAAATGAACATTCATTAGTGTCTTGCTGCCACTGTTTTATTGATCCGGGTCCAGATCATTCAGCGTGGGCATGATTAATATTCGAAGTCCTCTCGGTACCCTCTTATAGTCGATATATTTCTCTAATGTTGTTCTCTCCCACCATTTGTTGATTTCAAGAATGCGGCTTTGCTGAAGTTCTCTTAGTACACTGATTATTGTTTTCTTGTCTATTTCTCATGTTGTTTCCCTGGCCATTGCACTTGTTAATGGTGTAGCGTCATCATTCAATAATTCACTCGCTCTCTGTAGGCGATTCCGAGACTTGTCTGCCATGTTCTAGTTGAGGTTAAATTTTACTTGGTCTTGCTTGCAATCGTTATGGTGTTGAATATTTCCTATATTTCAGAGATCTGTTGTCTGACTCCAGACTACAACAATATCCCTTGACCCTGCTGCTCCTGCTACTTATTGCAGATATTAGCTGATTCACAATATGTTTGGTTAGTCTCCGTTTGTCTCTAGTAGCTGCAATCTTATATTCCTGTTTCGTTTATGTTTTTTCTTTTTTATTCCTTTTCTTCCCCCTTTCCCGGAGTGCTAAAGTTGCGAGAAGTCAAATTGCGGAGCGAGGAGTAATTTTCGGCATCCAACACATTTTGTATGCCCTTTCGTTTGTCTCTCCTCTCGGCTACTAACTCCTAATGGCTAATACAATAGCAGGTTACGGCATGCCCCTGCTTCTCTCACGCTGCCTCTGCTGCGTTGCGTGCCGCACAGACAACACCCACCCCCCGCCCATGTACTCACCACATGAACTTCACCGTTCGGTTTCTGCGCATTCTTCTTTGTTAATCTGCTGAACGCGTTGGCTTCAAAGATGCAAACAGAGGCATCGGCTTCTTTTCTCCGCTTATGCCGATGTCGACTGGAATAATATGAAAAACGCTTCACCTCACACGCGAGTGCCCGTGATGTGCGTTCCAGCCCTCGCACCGTACATTCTTGGATTCCCTCGCCTCCTTCGTTTTTTCAGCGGAAATCACAGCACCACAGCAGGGTAGGTTTCGAATTTCATTTATTTAAACACCATTGTGCAATTGTGCAAGAATTAGGACGGCCTACGCGTTTCGGCTTCCATTAGCCTTCTACTGGACCATAGATTCCCCCATGTCTAGACAGTATTTAAAGTGCTATGTGCTGTTGCCCTTGTTTGTGTTTACTGTTGTTTAAACACTAGACTGTTAACCTCAACATAGTAACATGGTGCAAGTCTGTCACCTCTTTCACTACTAGCACTCTTTGTGGCATATTGTCACAAGAAGCCGTTGACCATTAATGGTGGAAAAACAAAGTGTATAGTATTTAGGCCCTCCCCCTGTTTTAAGCGAAAGCCTTCTGTTGAAGGTATACCCTGGATACTGTTAAACAGTTAGACTATTTAGGAATTTGATTTACAGAGAGTTACAATGAGGCAGTTAAATACGGAAGGCTACACTTGGTGCGAGACAATTGGCTGTAGCAGTTTTAAAGTTTAGACATAAGGCTGGTGCCAGAAGTATCAGTGTTATTTTACAAATATATAGGCAAAGGGCAGCGGCGGCTGCACTGTATGGTGTGAAGCTATGGGGGTTTGGGAATGTCTGCCCACTCCAAGTAGTTTAGAATAATTTCCTCAGAAAATTTACTGAGGCTTGGGCCAGGTACTCCTCTAGTTGCTGTATGTGGAGCTTAACTTTACCCCTATATAAGAAACTATCCCTCTCATGCCAATTTTTTCCTGGGTTAGAATGGTAAGAAACCCTAAGACCATAGTTTATTTAGAAACCCAAGAGGAAGTCACATATTTATATATATATATATAGATACATATATTTATATATATATATATATTATCTACTGGCGGTTGCCAGTAGATAGTTATAGTTAGGACCGTGTTTCCATAGGAAATCTCAAAATTGTATTTTGAATAATTTTGACGCCGGTTGACGAATTCTCGCGAAATTTTCAAAACTAGTGGGGCGCTCGGCTCCTACCCTGAAAGTCTCAGGGGGATTTGTCAAGTGGGGGCCGAGAAAAAAAGGGGGTCCCAAAACGCGTTTTCCCCATGCATTTTCCCATAGGACCTTTAGTCGAAGGCCCGACCTTTAGTCGAAGGCCCGAACGGCTGAACAGAATTACTTGGAATTTGGCAAAGAGGTAGTCCTCAGGTCAGGGATGTGCCTTTTGCATATATGGAGTCAATCTGTTCAGCAGTTCCTGAGAAAATTGCAGTTAAAGTACATAATATCTATAGCCACGTACCGTGCGTGCACCGTGCGCGCGCACCCTAACTCGCGCGACCGCCACTCTATTAAAAGGATGATATCATCAGTGATGTCATGAGTGATGTCACTGACCATGTCATGAGTGATGTAATATGTGACGTCATCAGCAGTGGATTGCGGGCGCGTGAGTCATAGTTATCTGAACTAACTATAACGGGGGAATTTCATTGTTTTTTTTATGAGTGAAATGTCCACCTAACTATAACATGTGTGAAACCTATGGTTTTTTAAGTGAAGCCCAGGCAGAGGTGATTTAGGAGCAGAGTTTGTTTCTAGCATCAAACAACGTATTGCAACAAAAGTAACCTTTGTGGTGAGTGAACCATAACTATAGACACGGTGGGGAGGTTGTTTGGCACACAGCGTTTCTAAGCCTGGAGGCGAGCTTTTGCTCAGGTTTAAAAAAACTTTGATAACTTTTTAAGCAATTCGAGTGTTTCACTATGTCAGAGGAAATTCTACGTGGTAGAGAAGCGGCGGCGGCTGCACTCTATTCCAGTCTGCCCAAAATCATGACAAATTCAGAAAAAAAGAACATTGCTGAACTAAGTGGAAGTGACAATTCTGATGAGAATCAAATAAGAGCGGCGTTAAAAAGATTGGAGAAATGCATGTACCAAGAAATGTCGAAGTGGTGGGAACATAAATCTTTAACAATGTATTTGGAAGAAAAGCGTGTGCCTCGTGGGCTTCGAATACTGTTGGCGCCAAGTTATGAAAAGCCGAATCCAAATATGCTTAAAGAATGGGGCCACACTAATTTGGATTCTTCGGCAAAACTATTACAAATCTTAGTTAAATACGCTGTGATCGATAGAGAAGCGCTAATGGGAGAGATTGAAGAAATCAATGATCTGTTGGCAAAATTTGAACCTGATGCTTTAATCACTGAAACACGTAAACAAATTAATGAAAGATTGGCTAAACAGGAAGACAAGATCAAAGCGCGAAAGGTATATAAATTCGCCCGTGATAAGGAGGACTATGCCCAGGGTCGTATTTATACCTTTGCCAAAAAATTCGATAACGCGAAAAGAACTAAATTTGCGCAACAGTCAAAACAAATAAAATCAACGAGGCCCACAGATCAGGCAACAACGTCGACTTCTGCAATACCGAATGAAGAATCCAACATTAACCAAGAATCAAGTGATATTGAATCACTAACAAGTGGGCCTTCGTCTGATGAGGAGGGTTGTAGCACATGGAACCCCAATACTATTGTTCTGGATTTAGGAGAAGAGGTGGACAGGCTCCAGACACTTGGACCACGAACCAAGCCACCACAAAAAATTCAACAGCAAAAAGAGCAAGATGTAACAAAAGGAGGAGTGAACGTCGGAAAAAGCATAAAATCACCCAAAAAACAAAAAAAGCAATATTGGCGAAAAAAGCAATAATAAATAATGAAATTATAAATCTATCCACGATCACCCTAAGTGAAGCCGAGAAACAACTGTTAAGTCTTGGATTAACGTACTGTCCGGTTTCAGATTTCAACTATACAAAAACTAGGGTTGATATCTATCTATACATCAGAAAACTGAAACTAAAAAAGTTCTTTTGTGTTAAGGAGGGTCATAATGGAAATGAAAAGGATTCATCCATTTACACTGCTGCTGTAATGAATCCTCTGAACCTACATGCTAAAGACACCAAAACCTTTTTGACAATGCATCAACTAGCAACCAATGATACGATTGATCTTGATATGACATCTACTCAGAAGGAGCTTAGAATGGCGTCGGTTGAGCAGTTGGGAGCAAACCTGAGTCCATTTAAACCTAAATCGAAATTTATTCCCACAATGCCTAGGGATTCGATTGATGTTTTTCAAGATGTTATCGTAGATGATCTTAAAAAGCTATACCACAGGATAAAGCATAAAAAAAGATACAAGAGCCAACATGAAAAGGACTATTCATTGCTAACTAAAAAATTGAGTGAGGACCATAGGATCATTGTGGCCACCGCGGATAAAGGAGGCAACGTGGTTATTTGGCCACAAGAAGACTATATTAAGGAAGCAATGAATCAACTCAATAATCCATCTTGCTATTCCAAGAGTACCAATAAAGATTTTAATGAAGCTAAAGAGACATTAAAAAAGTTATTGTGGAAATACAAAAGAGAAGGCATGATTTCCAAACAGGAATTTGAGTTTCTGCATGTTGAGCATCCTTTATTACCGAAACTATATCTCTTGCCTAAGGTCCATAAACAAGTTGTTCCAGTACCTGGGAGGCCTATCATTTCTGCCATTGCAGGAGTAGCGGAACATGTGACTGAATATATCGATTACTTCTTGCAGGACTTGGTGAAGGGTCTTCCTACTTATATTAGAGACACTGAGGATTTTATTGGTAAGATCAAAAATGCTGGTTGGAGCGACGATATGCTATTTATTACCTTAGATATCGAGTCGCTTTATACAAGTATTGACCATATATCTGGGCTCAAAGCTTTGGAATTTTTCCTAGGCAAGAGGCCTATAAATTGTTATAATCATAACAAATTATTGATGGAACTTACCAGTTGGTGTCTCAACAACAACTTTTTCTTATTTGGCAAGGACATTTACATTCAGAAGCGTGGTGTTGCAATGGGGGCATGCTTCTCTCCCAGCTATGCATGTTTACATGTAGGCTGGTGGGAGGAGCATGTTCTCAGGCAGACACATTATGACGCATATAACAAACATGTGGTATTTTGGATGCGCTTTATAGATGATGTTTTTATCTTGTGGCGTGGGGATTATGCCAGTGCAACTGACTTTGTCACTTCCCTTAATATTAATCAGGAAAATTTGAGATTTACCTCTTCTATCAGCAAAGATGAAGCTGAATTTTTAGATGTTAAAGTATTTGTACATCAGAATCATTTGGCCACTAAACTTTATCGAAAAAGCACTGCTGGTAATAACACTCTCCATGCCAGCAGTGCGCATCCTAGACATGTTATTGATAATATTCCGTTTGGAGAATTATTAAGGCTCAAACGGATCTGTAGTGAAGCCAGTGATCTAAAACTCTGTACAGACAAAGGGGCTATAGGGAATCTATCTTGAGGGGGGCAGTTCTTAAAACACAAGCTAGAACTTGTGAATTGTTATTTCTTTCTACATCCAATATATTTTCTGATAGTGATTCTGCAAATACCAGCCAATCCCCCAGGCTCATTACAGCCTATAGTAAACAGGCGAGACAAATCAGGTCTATCATTCAAGAACGGTGGCCGATATTAAAAACGGATTTGGTCTTAAAACCAAGATTACCAGATGGGCCTACGATTACGTACCGGAGGGAGCCCTCTCTAAGAAGCCATGTTTGTCATGATTTTCCTGAGCTTAGAAAACAAGAAGAGTGGTTGAAATCCCGGCCGGGATTCAAGCGCTGCTCCACATGTAGAGCGTGCAAATTTGGAAAAAACACCACCCAATATTGCACACCATTTAGCCCGGATCCGCTTGATATATGTGGATCTTTTACTTGCAAAACTGAATTTGCCATCTATGTACTAACCTGTACTTGTGATCTTAGATATGTTGGGAGTACCCGGCAACCAGTACATGTTAGAATTCTTCAGCATTTACGTGCCATTGTGAACAATGATGCCTCGTATCCGGTGGCGAGGCATTTTAAGGTCTGTCATAATAACAACTTACAATGCCTCAATTATTTTGTAATCGCCTCGGTTCCAATAACTAAGAGAGGCGGTGACCGGGACAAATTGCTTAGAAGATTAGAATCGGAATTTATTCTAAAACTAGATAGCAGATTTCCTAATGGGCTAAATACAACAGAGGATCTACATGTGTTTCTTTAACATCTTATTGAATACTGTTTTTGGTCAGTTTTCTTTTGAGTGTATTGCCCTGACCGCTTCCATGTAAATATACTATGAATTTCCATTTTTTATTTCCCCTTTTTTCTTTTTATTTACATTCTTATTTTTTTCCCTGTGTGAAGAATTGCACCATTCAGGGATACATAAATACATTTTTTTCACTCTACTTATTTGACAGACTCAGCGATGTGTCTGTTTAGACCATAAACTTAACAATAGCTAGTTCACCCACAATGTTTTGTCTTATAATATAACAACGTTATTATTTCAATAACATGAATTGCATTTTATGCATTTGTGTGAATCTCATTATGACTCTTATGGTTTGGTATCCATATCTGAAATATTATAAAATTGATAAAATTGCATAATTTGCACATTTTTTGTGTTTACATCTTTGCGTAATTTGCACATTGGAAAAAAGTTTTTTATACTATTTTTTATATATTAGTGATATAATGAATTTTAATCTGAAACATATGCACTTTATTGCGTTATTTGCACAGTCAATGAAGATTGGATACCTTTAGGATAAAAATTATGGATCTATTTCATTTTATGCCAAGAAATTATGTTCATTTACATATGTTCCATACAATAATCTTGCCATTATTGTTATATAATGAATAATTGGTTCACGCTGGATGGTTTTGGATTTTAACCTGTTATTTATTTACCAATTACATACATTGTGGTTTGAAACGAAATTGTTTGGAAAACAGACTATGCAATTAGGAGTAGTATGTCTTCACTTTTCTAATGTCACATGGTGCAAAAAAATGGTGAAAAAAATGTAGCCAATTGAAAGTCTTAATGTATAAAATGGGCTCATTTTATTTAACTGACTGTCTGTGAGCAAGGGCGGATGCCCGAAACGCGTCAGATTGGTGAAAACTCGGCTTTGAAATAAAACAACAACAATTGTGCCTTATCTGGATTCGCGTGGTCTCTACTTTTCGTTGATACGGATTTTTACGAGACTGCAAGTGTGGGATATATATATATATATATACATACATACATACATATATATATATATATATATATATATATATATATATATATATATATATATATATATATATATATATATATATATATATATATATATATATATATATATATATATTCACTGAAAAAACCATGGGTTTCACACACGTTATAGTTAGGAATTAGCATTTAAAAAACCTTAGAAATTCAATGAAAAAACCAAAGGTTTCACACATGTTATAGTTAGCTGGACATTTCACTCGTAAAAAACCATTGAAATTCCCCCGTTATAGTTAGTTCAGCTAACTATAACTCGCGCGCCCGCAATGCACTACTGATGACGTCACATATTACATCACTCATGACATGGTCACTGACATCACTCATGACATCACTGATGACATCTCAAATGACATCACTGATGACATCACTGATGACATCATCCTTGTGATAGAGTGGCAGACCTCCTCTCCCCCTAATATAACCATTGAAACACACATTCAAAAATAGAAACTAAAATGTTCAAAATAATGAACATATCAATATCAGTTACAACAACCTATTCAGTAATTCTAAGAACCACATACACATACAGTAATTCACCAACAGTCCTCTACAGTCACTCATACATGTACTCACTCATCATATGTACTCATACACCTGTACATCCCGTTACACAATGCCACTCATCCATAGAGTAACTCACACACATAGTCACTCATGCTAATAAAGAATCAATCATCCATGTACTTGCATATACAGTTATACACACACCACCACACTTACTTCTACAGAAACTTACATATACTTACTCTTTTAAACAATCACTTATAGAAACACATACTTATTCATACAGGAACTCTTCCAATCTCTCACTCTCACATATACTCACTTATATACACCAATAGTCACATATACTAGTTTAAAACATATGTAGTTACTCATAAAGACACTATTGAGACAGTCATTCACTCACTAACACACCCATGCACACACTCATCCACCCATACAGTCCTGCACACATGCTGTATTCAACACATACAAACAGTGAGTCACTCATTCATGCACCTATGCACTAAGTAATAACCCCCACCGAACCATACAGAAACTCAGACACTCATAGTGATAAAAAACCAACTAATAACCTATATAGACACTCATGTAGCTACTCACCAACCCATGCAGCCACTTATACACAAAGTAAGAAACTGATACAGATATTTAAATATTTAAAGATTACTCAGTAAGCCATGTATTCACTATGATACACTTAAACAGTCAGTTACACAAAAAAAATTCCAAAAAAAAGTATCCATTTAGACACTTATATACCCATTTATTCTTCCTTTGACCTTGAGATATACATAAATATAAAAAATATATAATTTTCATAAAAACACACAATCACTGGATGATGTCATCAGTGATGTCATCAGTGATGTCATTTGAGATGTCATCAGTGATGTCATGAGTGATGTCAGTGACCATGTCATGAGTGATGTAATATGTGACGTCATCAGTAGTGCATTGCGGGCGCGCGAGTTATAGTTAGCTGAACTAACTATAACGGGGGAATTTCAATGGTTTTTTACGAGTGAAATGTCCAGCTAACTATAACATGTGTGAAACCTTTGGTTTTTTCATTGAATTTCTAAGGTTTTTTAAATGCTAATTCCTAACTATAACGTGTGTGAAACCCATGGTTTTTTCAGTGAATTTCAAAGGTTTTTTAAATGCTAATTTCTAACTATGCCTACAGAGATAGGACATGTGAAGAAAGAAGAAAAAATGCACAGAAAGAAACAAAAGAAGTGCAGAAAGAAGCAACAGAAGTCCTCAAATACGAAGATAAGTGCAGGAAGAAGGATAACGTGCAGAAAGAACAAAAAGAAGAGCAGAAAGAAGCCTTGTTGCAAAATCATCCTGTACCCTCAACTTTTTCAGACGGATACTGGTGGTAACTGAGTCTGACTAACCAGTCCTAGAGCCAGTGCTATGTTAAAAGACACTTAGAATACAGTGAAAACACCTACATACACTAGGGAACATTATGCGTTGGGGTCCCCCTGTGATTAGCATGACCTCCTCTGTAAGCCCCTAGTGTATAATAGGGCATGGGGATTAAAACTACCTCTTAAAACAGGCCACAGGGCGTTTTTGCACACATTAACTCAGGCCCCGTCCCCTCCCTTCACCACTGTGTAAACACGCCCTGTGTCCATTTTTAGTTGGGAGATTAAGTTCATTTTAATCCTGAGGGTCCCTAGGGTCCAACTAGCCCACTAGGTACCTCCAGTAAGTGCCACAGAGCTGCGTTGCAGAGAGGTGTAAAAAGTGGCACGGCCTGGACCACCTCTCTGCAATGCAGCTCAGTGGCGCTTACTGGAAGCACTTGGTGGGCTAGTTAGCCCCCAGGGGCCCTCAGTATTGAAGGGAAATTATATCCCCAATTTAAAACATGCCATAGTGCGTGTTTGCACACATCACCTCAGGCCCCGTCCCCTCCCTTCACCACTGTGTAACGCGCCCTGTGGCTGTTCTAAGTTGAGAGTCCCCCTGAATCCTAAGGGTCCCTAGGGTCAAACTAGACCACTAGGTACCTCCAGTAAGCGCCACAGAGCTGCGTTGCAGAGAGGTGTAAAAAGGGGCTTGGCCTCAGAACACCTGGCTGCAGCGCAGCTCCCTGGCGCATACTGGAGATGCCTGTTGGGGGCGCGTTTGCAGAGTGCTGCACGGAGGGGGCATGGCCTCCGGCACGATGCCAGTCTTTTATTTATTTTAGTTTTTTAAGAAGGGGGGCTGTTTGGTTCCCCTTCTTATTCTAATTTATTGGCCCTGATGACCCCATCCCCCAGGGCCAGTCTCCTAATTATATTTTTTTGACCCCAATCCCCAGGGCCGGCCACTGTTTTTTATTATTTTTAAAAAATATATATTTATAGACACACCTAGGACATGCTGGACAAACCGTACGTACCTATCACCATGACGATTTGCGTGATATTCATTAAAAGGCGACTATGCATGCAATGAATCCACGTGGAATGTATTTACACCACTAGTGAAGCTCTGACATGTCTGATGCCCTACCGTGCCTAATCCTGGTAGACACCCTTGTCGTTTATTTATACAAACATGGGTAGCTATTGACGGGCACATTTAATACACATGCACACCAAGCCATTCAAAGGGGATTCGACAAAAATTCGACCAAAACTATGCAAGAAACCCCCCTCACGGTTAATAAAACACACATCCACTGCCGGATGTGTAATACTTTTTATTTTACTCTCTGGAAAGGGGACGAACATCACTTGAGAGTCACAGCGTGCTCCTGACAGAGCCCAATGCTGTGTTACACCCACCATTGCCTGCCGAGTGCCACACACCTCTGTGTTGTATTCCACTAGCTAGTGCATATGCTATGACACTCTCTAGCCCATGTGCACTGTAACACCACCCCGTGAATATGTCATGCCACACTTGTCTTCGCACGGGTTATATTGCCCCATCTAACGTGCCTTTCTCGATGCCTATGTTATAACGCACAGTGCTATGCCATACATATTACAATCTGGGATCCATATATTTGTCACAGTGCATATGCAACGTTACACTCCCCAGCAAATATTTTATATTACAACTTTAGAGACTAGTTAGGTTACACAACACTGCCCTGTGCATATTACACTCCAAGGCGCATATCGCATAGCACGCGCTAGTGCCTGTGCTATCTCGCGCTCTCCAATGAATCTGTCATTGCGCACAATGTATTGCAAATTATATTTCACGCCCGGTTCATCTTATATCACACTTTTTGGTGCATAGTTTATACCATACACTATTTCTAGTTTTCATTTTCAATCGTGCTCTCAGGACTATGTTCTATATAACACTGTGTTCACCTACCCTTTTCACGGGCATTACATTTTGCGATAGGGGGTGGAGGGTCAGGGGGTGTTTCTGCCAAGTGAGCCCGGAGTCACAGTCACAAACGTCCTCTTCTTCCTGAATAAAAGTGAGATTATGCTGCATACTTGTTCATATTTTAAGTAGTTCGCACAGACACAATGTTTTAAAAACAATAAAGTTCCTAATACCCGCCTTCTCTGAACAGTTAGCTTGCTGCCCCATCCCCTTCCTCCCTATCCTCTGTTGTGTGAATCAATGGACTAGCCTCCTCCCTCCTGCCATGCATGGTCTGATGTGCTGCCACTGCCCTCAATTTAGTATGATGTACCAGTCCAGTCCTTCTGCCCTCCATTGCCCAATTCTATGCCCCATCATTGACCTCCTGCTTAAACTCTGTGCTTAGCTTGCTGCCCCTATTCTCCTTCCCCCTGCCCTCCGATGTCTTTGTGCATGCCCCTGCTCCATCCTTTTTGCCCACCATGTCCCATGTACCTGCCACTCCTATCTACTCTGAGTGTTCTGTTGAGCTGCCACTCCCCTCCCACCTGCCTAGCATTGTCAGATGACTGTAACCTGTCCCTGCCACCTCCACCCTGCCTGTCCACATGCCATGCCCCTATCCTCTTCCTCCTGTCCTACATGGTCCATTGTACTGCCACACCCTTCTGCCCTCCCTGGTCTGTTGTGCTGCAACTGCTCCTCCTGCCTGCCCCGTGTGGTCTGTTGTGAGGTCCCTTCCCCTGAACTTTCTTGTCTGTGCACAGGTCCTGACCCTCCCTTCTATCCTCCATTGTCCTTTGTGCATGCCCCTCCACCCTCCTTCTTGCCCATCATAGCCATTGTGCTGCCACTAACCCTCCCACTTGCCATGCATGGTCTTCTGTGCTGCCATGGCCCCTCCCACCTTCCCTGTGTGGTCAGTTAGCTGCCCCTGACCCCCTCCCACCTTCCCTCCATGGTCTGTGTGTATGCCATCACAGTCTCACTGTTGCTCTTCATGGTGTGTCTTGCTTCTAGTGCCCATCCTGCCTGACCTCCATGGCTATCTTGCTGCTCCTGCCCTGCCCCCTTGCCCCCAGCCCTACTCCCTCCCTCCTGGCTTGTCTGTTCCATTGTAATGCCCCTGATCCGTCCCTCCTGCCCTTTATGGTCTGTTATGCTGCAGCTTTCTCTCCTGTCTGTCCATTATGGTCAGCTAGCTACCATTGCCTCTTGCCCCTCTGTTCTCTGTTGTCCATGTGCATGGTCCTGTCCCCTCCCTCTTGCTTTCTATGGATTGTTGTGCTGCACTCCCGTCCTGCATGCCCTGTGTGGTGTATTGTGCTGCTGCAAACCCTGATGCCTGTCCTGCAGGGTCAGTTTGGTGCACCTCTCCATGTCCCTCCTGTCCTCTGTTATCCAAGTCCATGTCCCTATCCCATTTCCTTCCATGATCCAATGTACCATACTTGCGAACATTTTGAACTTGGTAAGAGGGAGATTTTGAAAAAAAACTGGGGTATTGATTTTCCCCTTTGAGTTACATTGAAAAAGAGGATATTGTAGACAGGAGACAGATCAAATAAAGCCCATTTGAGCTTAAAAACATTGGACGTTTCCTGGCTGAATCGGGTCTGTTGGCATGTATGGTTGTACTACCATTGCCTCTTCCTTCTGCCCACAATGGTCTATTACATTGCCACAGCCTTGAAGGAGGGTAGATTTTGTATCACAGGGGGCCCCTGGCCCGTTCTGTCCACACCTGAAGTATGAGACCCTTGTCCTTGCCCTGCCAGCTGCATTTGTAGGCCGTATTAAATTGACCAGCGGGTCCTGTATTGCTATATAATTATCCTGAGACATCCTTACCACTCAGCCAGCATAAAACCCCTCTGTAGGCCCTTCTGTTCAATATGTAGGCCTCTTTGTTAAATTGACCATAGCTCTGCAATTTTAGTGTATAGCAGTCTGAAGGCAGGTCTGCGAGGCCTTCTGATCCAAACTAGTAGCCCCCACCCTACCCGAGTGCTCCGTGCTCGGTATCAAAGTTCAACATCCCCCTGAAGCTGTCGACATACAGTAGGCTGCATCCTGGACTGGTACTTGCTTCCTGGGCAGGTTTCCCGCTTTTAAGGAAGTGGCAACCGCAGAGCGTCAAGTTAGGAGAACTGAGGAGATTTTATACATGAATATATTGAATTCCCGTACAATACCCATTATTTTCTGCTTGCTCTATGGAACTTACGATAAGCGATTGGCCTGAGAGACTGACCTTTTCACCCAGTCCATTGTCAGCATTAAGTGGGTAAATGACGAAATGTCTGGTAAAATCTGCAGTCGAAGCTTTTGGGTAGCATACGTAGGTAGATGTAGCGTGCAAAGGAGCCCACAAAATGATATAAAAAGGGAGCACCCACAGATATCGACGGACTACCTCGCCGTCTGTATGTAGGTTAACAGGCAGTGCAGGTTTTCCCCAAGAGCTGGGAGCTCTTGTCTTCCTTTGCTTAAAATGTCTTGCTCTGCTTTGCTTGAAGTATCTTATTCTATTTTACCTATATGAAATGTCATGTTATGTTTAACCATTGTTCTCTTTACTTTTGCATTTAAAAGATTTTGTATTGTAATTGCAGGAATGCTTGCTCTAAGAGTAAACGTGAGTGTTCCTAGGTAACATTTTCCTTGGTGTAACTTGTTTCTCATGATGCATTTATAGATGTGTTTTCTCTCTCTCTCTGTCAGTACATTAATTGAGATACAGAGAATATTATGACAGCTGTATGATTATCTGGATTCTGTTTTTTGTACTTTATGTCTCTATTCTGCGGTTTCTTTGAAGTTGCATCTTCTCATTAAACTGCCATTGTATTCTGCCTCCAATTCCATGTCTCATATGTCTGTTTTCTTCATTTTTGGAGCAAGCGTTCCTAGGCACCCCGGCTCAAATTAAGGTGCCCCTTTTGTCCCTGACTCACTCTCCTGCTCAGTTCTGTGGTGGCTCCCGGGGATCTGGGGACCGCCCCTAGCTTCCTTGACCCGTAATAGATCTTCCCTCCAACAGCCTCTCTTGCAAGTCCTGTATTGTTGGTTTGTTGCCCCTGCCCCCCTTTCCACTGCCCTCCATAGTCTGTTGTGCTTCCACGGCCCTTCCTGCCTGCTCAGTGTGGTTACATTGTTGCCTTTGCACCCTCCTACCTGCCTTCAATTTTCAGAGTCCGTGCCCCTGGCCTCTGCCTCTCAACAGTATCCTAATGAACAACTAGATTGCTAACATTCTATATTTATTACAAAAGTGTGGAACGCCTGACATCATCTTGATGTAATCAAAACTGTAATACCTAGAGCATTTCCTTTAGAAATTACATATATGAGAGGGTCTTATTGGCATCAAAATTATGGTTAGTGCTCTAAAAGACTAAAATAAGGACATATTTTCTGAGTTTTCAAATAGCGACAAAGCACTTTTAAATTATTTGTTATCTTTATGTTTTTTTATCCAGTTGACCACTTGATTAAATGTTGCACTTAGGGGAGAGGATGTGGTGTTACTTCCAGAACTGCAGACTTTGCAACTGGGGAACCAGGTTGAAGTTTCTGCTTCAGCTCGACATTCTGTGATTCTGGTCAAATCACTTAGTCTCCCCATGTCTACAACCAAAATGAATTTGTTCTTGTGTGATGTAACCAATGCTCATGTAAAGCACTCCAATACCTGACAAGTCTGCACTATATAACACTGCAAAAACACAAAATAATAAGTGTTTTGCACACTTCTGTCATTGGGCTATATTTGGGCTACATCTGGTTGATTTTGGGCTACATTTGGGCTCTTTTGTCTCCAGTGGCCATCTTGGGAGATTTATTTGTTATGAAGTTTCCTAATTTCCTCATGTACTGCAGTCTCCTCAGTAGGAAATGCTTTCAGTTTTTTACTTTGATTCCATCATGAAGGTATTCAGATATGTCACACATTTGCCATAAATTCTGAATGTTAGCACTCTAGTTGCTCATTAGATCACTGTAGTAAAACTACTCCACCATGGAAGTCTGCTCCTGGTATTAAAAGTGCATGTTTCAGTCTGCATGTCAGAATTTTTTAATGAAATAGAAGAGGATTTGAGAAGTCACTCAAAATGTGCCCTCATTTTCTTTCTTCAGTATTAATCATAATTTCTATGGCAAAATGAACCTCCTCATTGTGTTCCTTTTTAAATTAAATGTTTTAAGTGTTACCAGTTTATTCCAATCAAGATGGCTTCAGGTGTGCCATACTTTTGTCATAATGAAGACAGTAAGCGCTCTAGTTGTTTTTAAGAACATTCTGGGACATTCTGTCATTGGGCTATACTTGGGCTACATCTGGGTGATATTTGGGCTACATTTGGGCTCTTTTGTCTCTGGTGGCCATCTTGGGAGACTTATTTGTTATGAAGTTTCCTAATTTCCTCATTTACTGTAGTCTCCTCAGTAGGAAATACTTTCAGTTTTTTACTTTGATTCCATCAAGAAGGCATTCAGATGTGTCACACATTTGCCATAAATTCAGAATGTTAGCACTCTTTTTGCTCATTAGGTCACTGTAGTAAAGCTACTGCTCACCAGGGAAAACTGCTGCTGGTATTGAAAGTGCATGTTTCAGTCTGCATGTCAGAATTTTTTAATGAAATAGAAGAGGATTTGAGAAGTCACTCAAAATGTGCCCTAATTTTTCTTTCTGCAGCACTAATCATACTTTTTATGGAAAAATGAACCCCCTCATTTTGTTCCTTTTTAAATTAAATGTTTTAAGAGTTACCACTTTAATCCAAGCAAGATGGCTTCAGGTGTGCCATACGTTTATCATAAGTAGGACTGTTAGCGCTCTAGTAGTTCTTTGGAACACTCTGGGAAGCTGCAGTAGAACACAAAGGAATCAACTGACAGTCTCTGCCCTTGTTGGATGTACATGTTTTACTGAGAATATCAGACTTCATTCTCACATGACTGAGAAAGATAATGTGAATTTACAGAAAATAAGCTCTCAGTTTAGCCTATAGATCACCTTCCAAACCTCTGTGGTAAAAGCATGAGAAAATATTTTTCTCTCAATCATGATATCCCAGCAGAAGGCTTTTTCACATGGTGAAATCACCTTAGAACATACCACAATTCCTAAAATGAGTATGGTACCATCAACAAATGATTTATAATGTAACTAAAGTCTTAAAACCTTCTATTAACTGCAATGCTTTTTAATGAGGTGCTATCATGTATATTTGTCCCAAGATGGCTGCCAACACTTCTTGGATGAAGTGCTGACAGCCAATCAGATCTCAGGATGAGATGTGTGGTTAGGCTCCGCCCACATATATATATGCTTTTAAATGCTATTTACTCAGGAAATACTGAACAGATTTACACCAGACCTGCAAAAGGCACTTCCTTGACCTTATGGCTACCTCTCTGCCAAATTTCAAGTAATTCTGTTCAGCCGTTCGGGCTGTAGCTGTGTCTAAATGTCCTATGGAAAAATGCATGGGGAAAACGTGTTTTGGGACCCCCCTTTTTTCTCGGCCCCTGCTTGACGAATCCCCCCGAGACTTTCAGGGTAGGAGCGGAGCGTAGCGCCCCACCTATTTTGAAACTTTCGCGAGGATTCGTCGACCGGCGCCAAAGTTATTCCAAATAGAATGTTGCGGATTTCCTATGGAAACAGGGTTCTAACTATAACTACCTACTGGCGACCGCCAGTAGGTAATATATATATATATATATATATATATATATTTTTAAAAAAAATCCACTAAAAAAACCATAGGTTTCAGGCCTGATATAGTTAGGAATTAGCATTTAAAAAACCTTAGAAATTCACTGAAAAAAACATAGGTTTTAGGGGTGTTATAGTTAGTTGGACATTTCACTCGTACAAAACCATTGAAATTCCTCCGATATAGTTACTTGTACTAACTACATCTCGCGCGCCCGCAATCCACTGCTGATGATGTCACATATTACATCATTCATGACATGGTCAGTGACATCACTGATGACATCTCAAATGACATCACTGATGACATCACTGATGACATCATCCACGTGACAATCAGATACATCTCATCATACACTAGTATAACCTTTCATCACTCACTGTAAAATACAGAGTGCCATATTTGAAACCATTGACACACCAATACAATTTTTTAAACACCCACTCAGTGATTCCTAGATCTATACACACATCTAATCACTTACATAGATTCACTCATACATGCTGTCAATGATCAATAGAACACTATCAAATAAAGCCCCCCTTCTTTTTCTACCTATTTGCCCTGGGAACCCCATCCCCCAGGGGCCTGCCCCCAATTTGTTTTTAAAAAATATCGGGAAGGGGGCCGCGTGGCCTCCCTCCTGAGGTCATAATTTGCCCCGGGGACCCCATCCCCCAGGGCATGGCCCTTTTTAAAAAAAAAATATTTTGGAGGGGGGCTGCCTTGCCCCCCTCCTGTGGCCACTTATGGCCCTGGGGACCCGATCCCCCATGGCTGTTTCTTTTTTGTGCCCCCCCCCCCTCCCGGGCTACTACTAGCCCCGGGGACCTATCCCCCGGGGCTGGACCTCTTCGTTGGGGGCCGTGGGGGGTCCCCAATCCCCCCACGGTGCCAGCCGGCTCCCTGCGTACTGCGGGAGCTGGCATTGCTTTTCCATATGAGGAGCAGCTAACATATATATATATATATATATATGTCTTAGAATTCGTCTCAAGCTTCTGGTGGCAGAAAAGACGAAGCGAACACAAATTTCAGTGCACTTTTTCTTTATTCTGTGCCCAGCACCGCTGCCATTACGCGTTTCAGCGCTCGTAGGGCCTTGAACACATGACACGTTACATGGTACGGTCTCCACAATTTAAAGTGACAGTGCTCAAAACAAACTACTCATCATCATAGACATGCAAGAAAGCCAAATATTCTCAATGTTGTTTTCTCCATTGCAAATGTTCATACTACAATTGTGCAAAATGACGCAAAATAATGATATAAATATCACAAGGGTTCCCTGTTTAACCTGTAAATAAATACTTGGTAAAAGCAAACCTTAAAAACCATCATAAAAAGGATGCCAGTTAAAAGAGATTTGCAACCACTATAACATATATAAATAAATATAAATATATGTACAGTTGTTAAAAATGCATAAGCCAGAAAAAAAGTACAAATGTAAACCTTTTTCCATCATAATAGATGTAGCAGCATTTTTCTCTCAGTACTGGATATCCTATAGCACAATTTGAGAATATACCCAATATTGCCGTACTGGGAGTAAAGACAATGAAGCCCACGTGGGCAATAATCCAAACATTCCAAGTCTTAGATTAAAGTGTCAATGCATATAAAGTGTCACATATAAATCCCTTATTACCTAATGTGCAAAATATGCAAATATGTAAAAAAGTTTATATAAAATCATTGATTAAAGAGGCAGCAGCTAGCATGGACAGGTACATTCAAATAAACCAGTGAGGAACTGACATATTAGAGATGCGTATAAAAGTCCTCACTGGAGATTAACCCATTGAGTGCTTTGGTGTACATTTCCAATATATATTTGGTTTCAAGTTTTCTCAACAGAGTATCTTGATTTCCACCTCTCCTTAACCGTAGAACCAAATCCACCACAAAATATCGCAACTCACATGAATTTTTTGCATGTAATTTTTCAAAGTGGCGAGCAACAGGATAAGACGTATCTCCATTGTTAATTGCTCTTATGTGCTGGAGTATCCTCTTGTGGACCTGAAGCCTCGTACTGCCCATGTAGCGCAGGCCACAAGGACGCTCCAGCACATAAATCGCAAATTCTGTCTTGCAGGTACGTTTTTTGTCAATTCTAGTTGTCCTGCTTCTAAATGGTGTTGTATACTCTGTCTTGCTCACTCCATGTTTACTTGCTTTACAGACTGCACATTTGATGAAGCCTTTACTAGCCGTGAGCCATGTTGTATTTTGAATCACTTCAGGGCTGCTCGTGACCAAAGACTTACTCATTGAGCAGGCTTTTCTAAATGTTATATTAGGGGACCGAGTTAAAATGCAACCCAACACAGGATTATTTCTTACCAACGCCCAGTTCTTATTGATAATTCTTCTTATAGTTTGGTGTTGATTACTATAAGTCAGAATTAGTCTTGAGAGCTGTGATGTCTCCAGTAAGTGTTTATTTTCTTTAGGTGTTTTGATGGCCAATGCCTGTGATCTGCCCTGTTCATTAGCTTTGGACATGGCTTTATCCACTACACTATGGGTGTAACCTCGAGTGAGAAATCTGGCTCGGCATTCAGTCTGAGCTCTAATGCACTCAACATCAGTACTACAGATTCTTCTGATCCGCAACATCTCCCCAAAGGGGATGCTGTGGATCAGATGCACTGGATGATGACTCGCTGCATGTAGCACCGAGTTGCCAGCGGTCGCCTTCCTGTGCAGTCTCGTGTGCAGCTGTGTATTGTTCATCAGGATTTCAACATCTAGAAAGCAGATTGCCTCTCGACTGATCTGGCCTGTAAACTTCAAATTGAGATTGTTCTCATTAATATGCTCAATAAATTGTAGGGCCCCAGTCTCCGAGCCCTTCCAAATTATGAGCAAGTCATCTATGTACCTGTACCACCGTATTATATGATTGGTCATGATTTCCTCAAAAGCTGGCTTGAGAACCCGTTCCTCCCACAGCCCCATATGCAAACAGGCATAACTTGGGGAGAAACAGGCCCCCATAGCCACGCCCCTTACCTGCTGGTAGACTTGTTTTTGAAACAGGAAAAAATTGTTTTCCAGACACATAGATATGATGGCCATTAGCATTTTGTTGTGCTCATAGAAACAAATGGGTTGTGTGTTTAAAAAGTACTCAACTGCCTTGAGTCCATCTCTATGATGGATGCCTGTACAGAGAGACGAGACATCCAGAGAGATGAGCAAATAATCATCTTGCCAAAAAACATTATCCAATTTACGTAACAGATCCCCTGTGTCAAGTACAAAAAGGGCAATGCCCTCACATGCTCCTGTAGGAAGAAATCAACGTATTTGCTGGCATTCTCCATGATGCTGTTACATGCCGATATTATTGGCCTACCGGGTGGTACATGTTCGTCCTTGTGTATTTTAGGTATGAAATACACTACCAGCATTACTGGGTGATCATTCTTGAGAAAGCGAAATTCATCAATAGTCAAGAGACCCGTACTTTTATATATATATATCTATATATTTACACTGAAAAACTCAGTTTTCAGGGTTGTTGTGGTTAGTTGGACATTTTAATTGAACAAAACCAGAGAAATTCGGCTGCTATAGTAAGTTGAGATAACTATAACTCGCGCCCCCACAATGCACTGTTGATGACCGCATATTACATCGCTCATGACATGGTCAGTGACATCACTCATGACATTTGAAATGACATCACTGATGACATCACCCAGTGACTGTTTCTAAAAAGTTTACATAAGTTTTATATATATATATATATATATATATATATATATATATATATATATATATATATATATATATATATATAAATATATAAAAATCATCCATTCAGACACTCATACACCCACTCATTCTTCAATACACCTTGGCATATATATATATATATATATATATATATATATATATATGCCAAGGTGTATTGAAGAATGAGTGGGTGTATGAGTGTCTGAATGGATGATTTAATTGGTGCATGACTGACTGTATAAGTGAGTGAGTAAATGTGTCTTACAAATACATGGGGGGCTGATTAATCTGTGTGAATGTCTATCAGTCTGTCTGTTGGTGTGTAAGTGGCTGCTTGTGTTGGTGAGTAGCTACATGAGTGTCTATATGGGTTTTTGTTTGGTTGTCTGAGTACCTGAATGGATGCCTGAGTTTCTGTGTGGGTGTGTGGGGTGTGTGTGACTCCCTACATGGATTTATGAGTCACTGGGTGTATGGGTTCGAGTGCATCTGTGAGGGGCAGTATGGGTGGGTGAGTGTGTATGGCTGTGTTGGGTGAATGGATGTCTCAGTGGTACATGTGTGAGTAACTACTTATGTGAAAGGCAGTATATGTGAGTGTTGGAGTATATAAATGATTATATTGAGAGTGGCCGTATGGATGAGTGTGTGCTTGTGTCAGTGATTGTATAAGATAGTTAGTATGTGTTAGTATCTGTATAAATAAGTGAGGTGGTTTGTGTGTATAACTGTGTAGGTGAGTAAATGGGAGTGTGATTGATTCTTTGCATTACTGACTAACTATGTGAGTAACTCTGTGGGTGTAGTGGCGGTGTGTGAGTGTCTGTATGGGTGTATGAGTGCATATGATAATGACTGTATTGATGAGTGACTGCATGTATGAGTGACTGTATGGATGAGGGAGTGGATGTGTGTGTAGACCTAGGAATCAGTGAGTGGATATGTAGTAACTGGTATTTGTATGTCTATGGTTTCGAGAATGGCAGTCTGTATTTTAGAGCGGTTGTATAAAAGGTTAAATTAGGCTGTGAGGAGGTGCATCAGATTATCACATGGATGATATAATGAGTGATGTAATCAGTGATGTAATAAGTGATGTCATTTGAGATGTTATCAGTGATGTCACTGACCATGTCATGAGTGATGTAATAGGTGATGTCATCAACAGTGCTTTGTGGGGGAGCGAGTTATAGTTAGCTCAACTAACTATAACGGACACATTTCTCTGGTTTTGTACGAGTGAAATGTCCAACTAAGTATAACGTCACGTAAACCTGTGGCTTTTTCGGTGAAGTTCTAAAGTTTTTTAAATGCTAATTTCTAACTATAACGTTCCTGGAACCTATGTTTTTTTCAGTTAATTTCTATGTTTTTTTAAATGGTAATTTCTAACTATGACGTCCCTGAAACCTATGTTTTTTTTCAGGGAATTTCTAAGTTTTCTAAATGCTATTTACTAACTATAACGTCCCTGAAACATATGGTTTTTTCAGTGAACTTTTAAGGTTTTTTAAATGCTAATTTATAACTATGACATAGTAGTTGCATTTGCAGAGTGGTGCAGAAAGGGGGCTGGGCTTCCAACCAGCTTTCAGAAATTCCACTGCGTAGGACTTACAGGAGGTACCAGGAGGCTTCTTGGCCCGCAAAATCCCTTAAGAGTAAAGTGGACTTCATCCCCAACGCATAGTGTGCCAGGAGGCATGTTTGCAGAGTGGTGGAGAAAGGGGGGTGTGGCCTCCGAAGACCTATTAGCAATCCCACTGTGTGGGACTTACTGGAGGTAACAGGAGGGGTAGTCGACCCCCAAGGACATCTTTGGGGGCCAACTACTCCTCCTATTATCTCCGATAAGTCCCACACAACAGGATTGCTTAGTTCTCATACCAGGGCACACCCTCTTTGCCCACCACTCTGCAAACGTGCCTCCTGTCATGCTCTTGGTTGGGAGATGAAGTCCCCTTCGCTTGTGGGGGTCCTTAGGGTCCAACTAGCCTACATGTTACCTCCAGTAAGCCCCTCACAGTGGTATTGCTGAGAGGTGGACACAGGCCACGCCCCCTTTCTCCACCACTCTGCAAACGCACCTCCTGGCACGCTCTTGGTTGGGAGATGAAGTTCCCTTGCCTCCTGAGTGTCCCTGGAGGCAAACTAGCCCTCCTGTTATCTCTAGTAAGCCTCCTGGTGCACAGCTGCTCGGGTGATGAAGTCCACTTTAGTCATGAGGTCCTCAGGACACAAGAGGACCTCAAAGCCCCACCAGCAGTGGGCCAAGAGGCGCATTTGCATAGTGGTGTATAAAGGGGCATGGCCTCAGACCACCTCTCAGCAATCCCACTGTGAGGGGATTACTAGAGGTACCTGGTGGTCTAGTCTGCCCCTAAGGACCCTTAGTATTCAAGGGGGTTTAATCCCCCAATCCAGAATGCGCCAGGAGGCGCATTTGTGCAGTGGTGCAGGGAGGGGGCGGGGCCTCCAGCGAGATGCCGGCTTTTTTTACATTTGCTTTTTGGAAGGTGGGCTGTGTGGACCAACCCTTCCCTTTATTATGTTTGGGCCCTGTTGACCCCATCCCCCAAGGATTTATTTAAACGGGAAGGGGGCTACGCGTCCCCCCTCCTATGGCCAATTTCGGCCCCGGGGACCCCATTACCGGGACATAGCCACATATTAAATTTTTTGAATTTTTAATATTGTTAAGGAGGGGGTCAGCGCGGCCCTCCTCCTGAAACCATTATTGGCCCTTGGGACCCCTATCCCCTTGGGGCTTTGCATCGTTCTTTTTTATTTATATTTAGGGAGGGGGCCGCTTGGACCCCCTTCCCTGGGCCACTATTTACCCTGGGGACTCCATCCCCTGGAGCCAGCCCTCACATTGGGGACCGTGGTGGGAGCCCCAATGGCCCAGCGGTCCCAACTGCCTTCCCACCTCCTGCGGGAGCGGCATTGCTTTTGGGCAAGGGGAGCTGCTGGCATGCAGCTCCCTTTGCCCAAAAGCAATTCTGCTTTGCTTCTAGGAAGTGCAAGCAGGTTTTCTGCTCTCATTTCCAAGAAGCAAAGCAGTGTTTGCTATAGGAGGCCCTGCCGGGACATTGCAGGAGCCGGCCCAGGGTGGTGGCGGTCCCCAGGGCCATCTAGGGCTAAAGGAAGGGGGTCATGTCGCCCCCTCCCAACTGATTAAAGCACTGGGACGGTGGTGGTCCCTGGGGCGGGGGTTCGCAAAGAACCCCCGCATTTTAATCAACAGTGATTTCATCTGATTGGCTGCCAACACATTTTGGTTTGGAGTGTTGGCAGCCAATCGGAATGAAGCTCATGCTCACGAGGGTTCGCAAATACTCCTCAGCCCTCAGATATTGATATTATTATTTTTGGAAATTATTAGGAACTATTAACCAGATTTACACCATTGAAAAAAAGGTCACTTTATAAACCAAGAGCTATCTTTTTGCTAAATTTGGTGTAATTCTGTTCAGCAGTTCGGGCAGTAGCCGTGTCTAAAGTTTCTATGGAAATTAACATGGAGATAATGCGTTTTGGGACCCACCTTTTTTCTCTGCCCCGTTTGACGAATCACCCCAAAGCTTTTAAGACAGGAGCTGACCTGAGCGTTAGTTTAATGTCATAGGTCACCCTCAACCCATGAGACAAGAGACGCGTTTCGGCTTACTAGAAGCCTTTATCAATCTGTATATATACCCCAGTGGGAGCAAGCACTTTGATTGGTTGACAGCAACACAAGAGAAAAGTTGTTGGCAGCCATTACAGGAGTCTGAAACGTAGCCCTTTGTCCTGAAGGGTTAAATGAAAAAAATATAAGGGGGCAAGGTATGGATACCTTTCCCTTTAAGCCCTTGGGAACCCAGAGGGACCCCTCCAACCTCGCACCAAAAACAAAAACAAAATCAACAAAAATTGCTGTGATCCCAGAGGACTCCAACCTCCGGCGTCATATACAATAATGAGACAGGGGTCGGTCGAACCCTCTCCCAGAACCATTAAAGTCCACCCCTAGGGCAAAAATGAGCATAAACAGGGAAGGGGCATGCACGGCCTTCTCCCCAAGCCTCCAGAGGCCATTTTTATTAATATAAGTGAGCGGGGGCCTCTTATCCGAGTCATTATAGGCACTAGGAAGCCAATCCCATTGGCAGAAATGCTCCAAAAAGGCCCTGGAAACCCATTCCCAAGGGCCATTATTTACATTTTAAGCTCAGCCTTCTGTGGCCCCGGGGACCCCATACTCCGGGGCCAGCTATGCCCCGGGAAGCCCATTCTCGGGACATAGTGGTTTCCCTACCTGCATAGGTGCTGGCAGACAAACCTGTGTTTTCTCCCACCTGGTGAGAGCATTTTTGATTCTCCTGTCACATGGGAGCAAACATAAAGTCTGCTCCCAGCAGGTAGGAGCTTTGGAAATGCTCCTTGCTGGCTGAGATTGGACTTTTGATCTGTTTTTCCATCCGCACTGATGTGGGCTGGGAAACAGAGATTGCTCCCACCCAGAGGTTGCAATAGAAGTAGTTGGTGGGAACAATGTGTATCCACAGGAGCCAACTGGGTCTGCAAAGGCCAACGAGTAGTGAATGGTGGGTGCCCTTGGTGGGCACCAGGGCACCCACCGTTAATAATGTGGACCCTGGGGAATGGGATCCCCAGGGCCCTTTTTAAGGCTTACAGAGTAGGGCTGTCCAGTCTGCTTGTTATGAGTGCGTGGGTGACGGTCTTTCTGGCTTCGGGGGGATCCACTTAAAGGTCTTGCAGAGGGTGTTGAAGCAGGTGGAGGCGATGGCGTTGATCTGTCAGGTCATGGTGAGGGAGGAGTCAAGTATGATGCCATGGTTCTGGGCATGGTCCGTGGGGGTGGGGAGGTTGCAGAGGGCGGTGGGCCACCAGGAGTTGTCCCAAGCTGAGGAGGTGGGTCCAAGGACGAGGACATCTGTCTTCTCCGAGTTGAGTTTCAGGCAGCTGCTGCTCATCCAAGCTGCGATGTCATTCATTCCTTCTTGGAAGCTGAATCTGGTGGTTTCGGGGTCCTTCGTGAGGGAGAGGATGAACTGGGTGTCATCCTCATAGGATACTATGCTGAGTCCATGCTGTCTGACGATAGCGGCGAGGGGGGCCATGTACATGTGTAAGAGCGTGGGACTGAGCGATGATCCTTGGGGTATTCCGCAGTTGATCTCTGTGGGTTTGGAGAGGAAAAGCGGGAGTCTGATACTTTGGGTTCTGCCGCCAAGGAAGGGTGCGGAGCCAGTCGAGGGCGGTTTCCTGTATGCCGGTGTTGTGGAGTCTGGCTGCGAGAGTGCGGTGGGAGACGTCAGCAATTTCAACATAGTAGACCACATTATTTTGTTGTTGAGCCTTTTTCTGGTATAGTTGAGTCTACCATACAATGGAGCAGCTCATTCCTCGCAAATCACATCCAAAATCTTGAAAATGTTGAGAAAGGTTCCCCAGAGTTCTTCTTTCTCAGCTGCCCCTTTCAATCCCTTACATGCCTTCAACTGCCTTCTTTATGTACATCATAAATATAAATATTTAATGAATGCAGATGACACCCAGATCAAATTTAGGATTCTTATGACCTAAGGTAGTGCAAACCAAGCCGATAGATGTCTTTCCCAGGTAGAACCACAGATGGACTGTGACTGAGTCTGCATTAATGGGAACAAAATTGACATCTTGGTCATAAGCTCTGTTGATTCTCATTGGAATATTCATCAAACACTTCAAGCTTGATCAGATAGCCTGGGGGTCTTTTTAGATTCAGAGTTACTTTTCACCACACAAATTAACAATGTGTCAAATAACATCACTGGATTTTCATGACTCAACAAAGAAAAGTATTTGGGAAGAAGAGCTATAACTTAACAGAGGCAACAAAAAAAATACCAACAGTAAAACGCGGTAGTACTGGTCCGGTTGAGCTTATTCACAGGGCTTTTAAACTGCACTTTTCAGTTCTGATTTGTAACCGCATTGATTGCCAGCAGCTCTCCTTCATTTAGCACTAATTGCATTGGGCTAGAGGAGAGTGAAGGTAAAGCCCTGACTCAATTATCACTCAATATGAAAATATTTTTCCGGCAGGAGCTGGGCATCAAGACGGGCTAGGATGCAACCACTAGTCCAGGCGTAATGATACTCCAGCCCCAGTCTCCAAACTTATTCCATGTCCGAGACAACAAGTGCCAATTTGATCTCCACTGTGCTCTGATGGTGAAGTGAAGAATAATAAGAGTTTTGCCCAATTGTTCATTTGGCTAAACTATGGGTGAGAGATGCACCAGTGTTGTATGTGTCATACAGAACTTGTGACCTACACCCCAGGATTGATCTGTGTGCATTGGGGTACTCCTGTGTTGCATACTCTTGATATAAATGTTCGTGCTGCATAAATAATAAACAGGAGAGGGATTCTCACTTTCAAACCAGAGTGGGGATCACAGAACTGATTTCTTTACATACTTTATGAAGTGATGATGTTTGAATGTGACTGAATACCAAGTTCCCATTTTTAGGTTTTGCCTGCACAGCACTTGAGCTGTGCTTGTGAAATCTTTTTTATTTAAAACAAGCATTGGCATAGCCAATAGGTCTCGCCTTTGGGACCTTATAAGTGTTTAGCCATGCAACAGTTGCATAACTAAACACTTATAAGGTCCCAAAAGCGAGACCTATTGGCTATGCCAAGCGGGCGTGCGGCCGCAAAAGTGAAAGTGATCGTGATCAAACATCAAAGCGGTCGTGCAGCCGTTAAAGTGAAAGTAATCGCGGTAAAAGTGGGGCGCGCGCCCCCGCGCACATGCACTGTAGCTCTAGGCTGGCCTGATAGCACTTTTTGGAGCCCTCTCTATAAGTCTCGCCAGACCAGCGCATGCGCTGGGTCAGGCGAGACCTAAAAATAAGAAAATCTTAAAAGGGGATTGGAACCTGCTCCTTACCTACATATACTTATCAATGGCTGGCTCCCACGTGGCTCCCTCCTCACTTTACTTACCATTGTCTGGCTCCCACATCTCTCTCATTTGCTTTCCTGGTCATCGTCTCCTTCTCACCTCTGGTGTCCTGCCTTGAATCCTGCATAAAGTACTGCTTCGGGTGGACAGTGTCCATTCGTCTGCAAAGGTACTTTTTTTTATTATTTTGAAGTGTAAAGCACTCCATCAGAGTGCATCGTTTTCAGGCTGCACTGCGCACACATTTGTTTTGTTTTCTTTTTTAATATAGCGCGAACTTGATCCCAAAGAATTAGAGAGCTTTACATGCCACATTCATATTTAGCCACAGAGAGATTAAGTGATTTGCCCAGAATCACAGATGTTGAGCCAACGAGCCTCGAACGCAGTTTCCCAGTTCCAAAGTCGGCAGCTCCGGAAATTAAGCCACAAAGGCACTCCTTTCACAATTCTGTCACGCTTCAGCCAAAATCTTGTATTTCTCATTGTCCCAGAAAGAGTGCTACCTAATAATATCCAAAGTGTTTCCAAGTTTGTGAATGAGACGCCCTATCGCTTCCTTACCATAGAGCAGTGCACACTCACAGACAACAAATGAATACTATGATATTCACACCGAGCCGTGACTTTTCAAAGAAACATTGCACTGTTGTGTCTATCTCTTTAATTCATTTTCTCGTATGAGATCCTGTGGACTCTACAACACATAACTGGCATACAATCTTTGGAAGTCAATCACTAATCATCCTACCACTAAATTACTTCAAAACAAAATACACCCCCAGATTATTGAAAGGAAGAAGTCACGGCTCATAAAAATGTTGCCCACTTTTCCCACTTCACTGTAGCGGATTATATAAGCATTGCAGCCTTTAGGAAGCATTTTCCAGGGTTCCATTATTTACAATTTTCCCCTTCAAAAGTAGTATTTCGTGGGCTTTGTTAAATGATCTGGTAAAAACTGAAGGGCAGACTAGTCCTGTTTTTTAAACCTGGCTGCAAATGCAAAACAGGCTGCATAGGAACAATTTATTAGAGTGCCTAACAAGGCCTGATTCTTACATAAATGTGTGCAACTTTTACATGAGCGAAAGACACACAAACGATGGACGTAATGCAGAACAAATCACAACATTCACCCCCACTCAAGAGATCTGGTTTAAATACATTGCTCTTTTGCCCACCATGCAACCCAAATTTAGACTCAGCTATATGCAAATCAATCTTGCCCGTGTCCCTCATGGGAACAGTCAAGCCTGAACTGTGACTGGGGGTGAATATTTGATTCATTCAGCATTCCGACCATCATCTGTTCTTTTTGCATTTGTCGCCCTAGGTGGGAAGGGTATGCCCAGACGTGGGCCCCGTGCCCACTACGCCACCTGATTCAAGCTTGCCTGGCTGATGAGGGGTGTTGCCCCCGAAACTGGTCCCAGGATGCTTTTTTCTGGTCCAAGGAAGACCTGGCCTGGCAGTTCAGATGGGTAACATGGTCAAGACTGATTTGCATATGGCTGGGTCTAAACTGGAATGGCGTGGCGTGCAAAAAAACAAAGGATTTAACCCAGATCTGCGACTGGGGGTGAATGTTTGACTAATTCAGCATTCGGTCCATCGTCTGTTCATTTGGCATTTGTCGCCCTTAGTTGAAAGGATATGCCCAGGTGTGGGTTCTGTGCTCGCTATGCTACCAGATTCAAGCTACCAGATGAGCAGTGTTACCCAGTAACGAAACCAGTTCCAGGATGCTTGTTCCTGGTCCAGGGAACACCTGGCCTGGCAGTTTGGGCTGGACTGTTCCCATGGGGCAGTAGCGGCTCCTGGAGGGAGTAATGCGGGGAGCTGGGCGGGGGAGAGGCCAGGTGGGGGGTAATAAACTCTGTATTAAGGCCGAACAGACTTCAGTAACTAAATACATAAATAAAACTAAGTACATTGCGCGAGCTGCAACGCCAAAATAAAATAATTATGAATGAGAGATGCATTTTAGTCCTCCTTTTAATATGTAAAATATAAACCATATATGAAAAATCACCATATGACTCATATAGTTTATCAATGAATTTGTGAATTGTCAGAATAGCGATTTCTAATATTAGGTGTTGGTATCCCACACAAAGCTTTGACGGGCTTGGCCACTGGGAGGTTTCTCCTTTAGAACTTTCGTTTTTCATAGTGTTCTAATTTTTTAGGTCAATTAGTAGGTGAATCACTTATTAAAATACATTCACATCTTCAAACCTCAGGATATTTACTCAATCTTTTATCCTTTTACGGTAAATAAAGTAAGAACTGTTGGGTAATGCTACCATCTACACCAACCATCCAAACAACTCCATTGTTGGCATCTTTCAGTTGCCCCACATCCACCCAAAGTCTTACAGCAGGCATGCTGCAGTTCATCTCTTTCAGGAGAAATGTATTGCTGGTGACATGCAACTCCATTCTTCAAAGAGATACAAAGACACTTGGCATTCCCCCCTCCTCCACTACCTCTCCCCCAGATCAAAATTACCTGGGGTCCTGCCTCTACATTTCCTCTAAAACGTCACTGACTAAGCATCCTACCCATGCATCCCTGTCCAAAACCACACAACTTGTTTTCTGCCCTCTGCCAAGAGAACCTCCTGCCTGGTGACCTGCCTTTTCAACCTTGTCTCGACTCTGCTCCAGAGTAGCATGTATGTGCACTCCAATACCTATAAGCACCTGGAAAATAACTGAAATGGTGATCATGTAATCTCTTTAGGCACTCTCTCTACCTGCCTCGTGCTAGTCCCAAGCCCTAGTGCTCTAGATCATTGCGACTTTTTGCCTGGGCCTCAGCCCTGCATGGCTTCTGCTCCAAACTGTACCAGTGCCATCAGGAAGGATCGAACAAAGAAGCATTAGCTGCTGCTCCCCTCTTATACTTGTTCTGTAAGGAAGGGAAGCATGCACTGCCACCGCCCTCTCTGTATTTGTTCTATAAGGAGGAAATCTTGCAATGCTGTTGAATCTGTATTCCTGCTCTCTGATTAGAGGAAGCTTGCACTGCTGCTGCCTTCTTTGTATCTGTTCTGTAGGGAGGAGATCTAGCACCACTGTTGCCTTTGTCTACCTTTTTTCTGTGAGGAAGGGAAGCTTACACTGTTGCTGCCATCTCTGTATCTGTTCTGTAGGGAAGAGATCTTGCACTGATGTTGAAACCATATATTCGGGCTCTGAAGAAGGGAAGCTTGAACTGCAACAGCCCTCTGTATTTGTTTTGTAGGTAGGATATCTTGCATTGTTGTTGAAGCTGTAGTTCTGTGAAGAAGGGAAGCATGCACTGCCACAACCCTCTCTGTACCTGTTTTATAGGGAGGAGATCTTGCACTGCTGTTGAATCTGTATTCATGATCTCTGATGAGAAGAAGCTTGAACTGCCACTGCCATCTCTGTATCTGTTCTGTAGGGAAGAGATCTTGCACTGCTGTTGATGCTGTATGCCAGGGGCATAACACAGACCCCCGCAGCCCCCGCGTTGCAGGGGGGCACCCCTGAGCTCCAGGGGCCCTCTCGGGCACACAGTACATTTGCTGACAACAGGGTCCGTCTGAAATGTACTTTTAAAAGTAAGTCGCGCCTCCGCGCCTCATAAATAAACCGGCGTGTACGTGATGAAATTTTGCGCATCACGCAGCTGCGTGGTTTTCAGCCTCAGGGTGAGGCATAGGGTGGGGCAAGGCTGGGCCAGTATTGTCTGTAGGGTCCCGAGCACAATCCTTCGAGGCTGCAGGCCCTGCTGATGGCTCTGCATGCACTCACCCAGGTGCCAATGTATGACATAGTCAAGTGACGCTGAGCAGGCGACAAGAGAATTAGGTCTACGCCCGGAAGTCACCGCGGTAATTGGTTGGTGATGGCCTTTCAGATGCAACGGCTAGTGGTCAGAGGGGTCATAAGTACAAATGCACAGCAAGTTGCCGTTGAGAGGGAAGGCACAGTACCGCCAATTACATGCGAGCTGCATGTGAGATGCGGAGACGGTGGAGCGAGCAACACGCTTCTCGGTGACTATTTTCTGAGGGTGGTGCGGCGTCGCATTTCTTTATCTGCCCTGCGATACATAAGTAAGCGGCAGCGGCTGTGAGCATTGCCGGAAGTGTGCACTGTGCTGTGGTAAACTTGCAGTGTTAAACATAGCAGTCTGTTTTCAGGAGGATTACTGCCCTGCAATGCACCATGCGGGCAAGGTCGCGGCTCGCTTCAATCAACTCGAGACGCCGCTCAGCAGCACATAATCTGGGTCAGCCTGGTGGGAAAAACAAAACCAGGATTCATTGCTACAGTGGCAGCATGTGGATCCGGGGGCGGTACGTGCCTGTTCTTTCACGGCAAGGCGCCTGCCCGACTATCTCTGCTTTCTGAACATTGGCTGGCCGCAAGCAGTCACTGTGGCGGCAGCTTTGCTCTTTAGACAATTGTGGCAGGCCTCTTTGTCTAGGCGCAAGTCTACCCCTTTGACAGTCAGTGCTGCTTTGTGCTACTGAAGGGGAGGTTGTGCACACCGAGTGAGCATATCAGGAGAAGGCTTTTCGCTCTACCCCCAACCCCGTGTCAGCAACCCCCCCAGTCAGGTGAGCATTTCACCACCGCCCGGGAACTGGGCCTAAAGAAATTAGTTACACTTAGTTCACTTTTCCCAATGTTTGTCTCAAAGCCCTAAATTGAGATAGTTCCGTATTGGGAATGCCTGAATTTTATGGTTAAAAAGACAACCCTATTTGGAAGAATGCATTCTGCTCTTAGGTTAGTGATTTGATTCCTGTGCGCCTATAATGTACAATGCGTTCAGCACTGCAGCAGTAATTATAACCTGCGTGCACACATGCGATTTTGAAGAGTCTGAAGAGGGGCATCGGGTAGCAGAAAGACAGAGAAACATATCTGCCTTTCCGATCTGCTTTGCAGTAAAAAAGACCACTTTTCAACATGGTTTAGCCTGTTAGCCGCTCTTTCCTCTTGGAGCAAGTGGTGTGATCCTGGGCAAATACTTAATTTCACTGGGCCTACTTCTATTCATTATTACATATGAGAGCCCATTCAAACTTGTGAGTTATGGATTGTGCGCTGTGCAAACATTTCTAATAAACTGAACTACAGTGAAATGCATTTGGCAGACCAGATGTGTGTTGTCGTTTAGGACCACTGCTGGCAGCTGTTACATTTCCTTAGTTCTAAATTAAAGGCCAGTTCAAGAGCTCAGCAAGCTTGTGAAGTAGAGTTGTGTTGGCAGGATGTTGTTTTCCCTGCAGTCTGCCTGCGTATCGAGGTCTGCCAGCCCTCACCTACTCAGGTGCTTGACTAGTTATTTACATCGATGGACCCTGGCCGACGGTCCTAGAGGAGAGGGGCATGCAGCCACCTACAGCCTGCTACTTATCTCTCAGCATTGTGTGAAGCTCACTTGCCCACCCTGACCAACAACCTGGCAGAAGAAAGGATGCTTGCCGGGCTTCTGGTGGCACAAGAGGTGAAAGTCCAGCATAGCACAGAAGGTGAGTGCTGTATAATCATGGGGGAATATCACATGGCTTTTGAGAACAAAATGTTCTACAACTATTCTGGTCTTTGTTCTTCAGGTAAATATATATACAACCGTGATATACATTAAAAAACAAATCTTTCAAAATTTAAAAACATCATACATGATAATTAATATACGAGAGAACATCTCATTGAAAAAGGCACTTCTTAGACTGTGGGGACATTTGATGTAACCAAAAGCGAAATATGTGGACAAATGATCTTGGTCTGATTTTGCCTTTTATGACTAGGATTATTTCTTGCTTGTTCTCCCAATATTGCACTGATTTGTTATTCTTTTTAAGTTCTCTTGTATATTAATTATCATGTATGATGTTTTTAAATTTTGAAAGAATTTTTTTTAATGTTTGACGAAAATATTTTCTAGGTGTGACCACAAATTTGGTTATTTTTAAATAAAATATTTGTACCTAAAGTGTTGTGCACTTGGCCCTTTGATGGTGGTGGTGGTGTATTCTGGTGATATGTTTATATGGTTTTTGCATGAGTCATGGTGTTCAAAGTTACCCAAAGGGGACTACTTTTTTGACTGAGGTACATTACACAAGGACACATTTCTGGGAGATTAAGTAATTTGCTCAGAATCACTGTTGATGTTGAGCCAATTGCTGCGACTCAAACCTGATTCCCCAGCCAGCAACTCTGGACTGATTCCACATTTTGTCTCCTCCTCTACCCCAGTGGCATAACAGACACCCCCGCAGCCCCTGCGGGGGCCCCCAAGCTGTAGGGGTGCCACCTCAGCACAGTTCTCAGGCCCGAGAGCTCCTGATTAATGGGCCCCTCTAATGTACCTTGCAGGGGGACCCCCTCAAGTTTTGTTACACCACTGCTGTATGCCTGTTCTGTGGGGTAGAAAAGAATGCACTGCTACTACCCTTTCTGTATCTGTTCTGAAGGGAGGAGATCTTGCATTGTTCTTGAAGCTGTATACGTGTTCTGTGAGAAAGGGAAGCTTGCACTGTGGCAACACTTTTTGTATGCGTTCTATACAGGAAGACATCTTGCACTGCTTTTGATGTTGTATACCTGTTCTGTGAGTAAGGGAAGCTTACAATGCTACTGCACTCTCTGTATGCGTTCTGTAGGGAAGAAATCTTGCACAGCTGTCAACTCTGTATACCTATTCTGTAGAGACGGGAATTCCACTATGTATGTCCTGCTGGACCTGCCCTGTAGTAATGGTAGCTTGCATTGCTGCTGCCTGATCTATCCCTGGTATGAATGAATGAATGAATGAATTTAGACTTGTAAAAGTGCGAACTTAGCCCATGGGCGTCAAGGCACTAGATGCAAAACATCAGGAGACGGTGAGAAAAAGAGCATGCTCATACTGAAGAATCACGAAAAAAGCCAGGTCTTTAAGCCCTTGCGAAATAGTGGTAGTGAGACCTCACTAGAGATTTCTACTGGAAGGGAGTTTCACAGTTTGGGTGCCACAGTGGAAAAGGCTCTGCCACCCCATTTGACCTTCTTAAACCTGGGAACAGTGAGTAGGTTTTTGTCCGAGGACCGATGGGATCTGGTGGGAGCATAATGATGGACAATCGACTTGATGCCCTCGGAGCCAGAGTCATAGAAGGCTTCATGAGTCAGGCATAGGATCTTAAAAATGATCCTACGGTCCATCGGGAGCCAGTGCAGAAGCTTGATCGAGGCTGTAACTGAATGTTGTCTAGGGAGATTCAATATCAGCCTGGCCGCTGCATTCTGCACCATCTGTAACCGATGAATAAGACCTTTATTAATGCCCAAATAAAGGGTATTGCAATAATCCAATCTGAACGTTACCAAGGCCATGACGGCTGCTTGCATGCTTCAAAAGAAAGATAGTGGGAGCTCTTTCTGATGATACCGAAACAGGTGGAGACAGTCCTGTTTACCTGAAGATCCAGAGAGAGGGCATTGTCCACAATCACCCCTACGTTCTTCCCATGAGAAACTGGACAGGGGCAGACACCAAGCGTGGCCGGCCACCAGTCACTGGACCAGATTTCCCAATTACTCTCAAAAATCAAGACCTCGGTCTTTTCTCCATTCAGTTTCAAAAAGATTTCCACCATCCAAAGGGAAACTGCCTCCATGCAGCTTCTAAAATTGAGGGCAGAATATTTTACAGTATGCGTTATGGAGACCATTATTTGGGTGTCGTCCCCATAGGACAACACCTCCAGCCCAAAAGATCTCACCACTTTTACAAGCGGGGCCACATAGATATTAGAGAGTGTGGGGCTCAAAGAGGAGCCCTGAGGGACACCACACTGCAAAGCTTTAGGGGCTGAAAAGAACTGGCCTAGCTTCACCCTCTGCTCACGTTCATCAAGGAAGGAGGCAAGGAGACTCAGAGCAGTACCCCCGACACCTATCTCTCCATGGCGAGCCACCAGCCTATGAGGAGATAGAGTGTCAAAGGATGCGGTGAGATCCAAAAGCACCAGAAGAGTGTTATGGCCGGCATCGACCTGAGTCCGGATGTTGTTAAAGACTGCCGTCAGGGTTGTCTCCGTACTATGATATCTCCTGAAATCATGTTGAGAGCCATCCAGAAGATGGTGGTCTTTTAGATATTTGCTGAGATGGAGATTTAAATAGGCCTCCAAAATCTTGGCAGGAACGGGAAGCAAGGAGATCGGTCATAAATGTTTCAGTTCGCCAGGATCTAAAGAGGGTTTCTTCAATAGTGGTTTAACAACTGCTATCTTCCACCGCGAAATGACGGCGTTCATGTCTTCCATAAAAGGAGGGATTGTAGGGTATGTAGGAAGGATTGCTGCATCTGCGCTGCTTTTTGTGAAGGATCCTGCATTGTTAGTGCCATTTATACAGTTGTGTATATGAGTGAATCCTGCTGCATGTGTGAGGATGTGTTTAGTGCAGCTGCTGTAACCTACACCAGTACTGCATGTGAGGAAAGTTTCTACCCGCCCGCCTCATCTAGAGTAAAAAACACGCTATTAATGCTCATTCCATATCATCCCATGCTGCTCCTCTTTTGTCTGCGAGTTAAGCTTAATAAAAAGGTTTCAGGCAAAATGATTTACCACAGTGCATCTGGCTTTAAAACATTGCGGGCAAGGCAGAGGCAGTCGGGCAGCCCCGCTTCACAGTCAGTTAGTCAGTGGCCTGAGTTGCACTCATGGGAGCCTCACATGACATTAGATATGTGGTTTACCATTCCATTTCCATTTAAATGGCAAATATTTCGCAATTAGCTTTCTGCTGCCAGGCCACCTGAGTCTGTGTACTTTAAAAATATAACACTCAAACAGATGTGCCAGCCAGTGCTCCATTATTGAAGCCTCATAGGGCTGTCAGTTGTTTACGTAACTCCAAGGCTTCCATCACCCACTGGAGTGAGGGGCGTTCTTTGTTGAGGTGTTTTGAGTGTAGTGTTCAGGTCTGACACCTTATTTTATTAACTAATCGATTATACATTTTTTTAACTAAAACCACATTTACAGCAGCGATAGAGGCCTTTTCACAGGTTACCATTAGGTTAAAACATAACATGGCCAATCTCTTTAATAAAATAAAACTGTGCCCCTCATTTAAGCAGTTATGCGGTTGCTTGGAAGGACAGAATGAGTCAAGAGGTATTCACATTATTACACTAATAGTGATATCTTTAGTTCCTTTTTGACATTTTAGAAGATGAGGATTCTGATTGGGGTTCTGACGGCACTGCCTAAAAAGAACAGCTTCACTGTGTTTTCTTTCTTGAATACTGGGATCTGTAGAAGAAGGGTGTCTGTGCTCTTCAGACAGTGCTCAATGTCAGTGATTGTTGGTGTTCAGGCTTAGTAGCTTAAAGGGAATGCTGCGACAGTGTTGTAAATGATACACTCTGCAATCAGTAATCATTTGAGTGTTCATACCAAGACTATGATTGACTAGGTCACTGGTTTAAAGTCTTGCAATAATTTCACAAGCTTGATTCCCCAATGATTGATTCTTCACAATAGTCTCAACTGATATTTTGTCTTTTTTGGGAGCACATTTATGTGGGAGTCGAGATTTAGGCTTCTATCCATTAGGAACCTAGTAGTTTTTTGCAGGCCATGATCGCCGTATTGTGATCGACTCTGGCCAGAAAGCTAAGCTATAGTTCAAGTAGAACAGTTTGTTAGAGATATCAGTAGAAACTGCGTTTCAATTAAGTTCATTTTCATTTGGTGAGATACTATCCATGACTGAATTTATTTAAGAGCTTGAGCTAGAGAAGAGAGTTCATATGAAGCGGATTATAGTCAGAGCAGAAATTATATGAAATTTCTTTGTTGCTAAGTGAATTGGTGATGGTGGCATATAGAAATTAAAAAGTGTAGTTGACAGGTTGGACCCTGCAGAACTTTTTGTTTTAACATTTCACTACTTTGGGTAACATTTTCCTTTTTATTGAGCTCTTGGTGTATGATTCTGGGGTCAGGTGTGGCCAGAAAACGTTAACTTTTCTTAAACCTGTCTCAGGTTGATAAAACAATCCTTTTTCTAAAAAATAGAGATAGTCCGATGTGGTGGTGATGATGGCTGTGCGGCATGTCTGAGTCAAGTTGGAAATGTGATAGTGTTCTTGCTAGTATACCCCTTGTGCACAAATACGTATGCCCCTGGAGTAGCTATTGCTGCTGGAAAAGAGGTTTAATGCATTTGAAAATAGCCTTTTGCAGACGCAAACCCTGTGATTTTGCAAATTGCCCGTAACTGATTTAATTGGGAAGCTCATTGACATGTGCCAACATCTCCATCCACAGGGATCAAGATAAGGTGTGGAAATTATAGTACATCACTTTTGGATGTTAGGAATATAACAATTCCTTTGAACTAATAAGTACTGGGAACACCAGTGGTCCTTTTTCCGGATGCTCTGAAGCATCAGCAAAAAAAGAACGAAGAAGAGAAGCACAATGACTTTTATATGTAAGGCATGGAAACAATGAAATAACTAGCAGAGAGGGGTGTAGAAATACAAATTAATAAGGGAATCCCAAGGAAAATTAGGAGAGAAGGGAGCAGCAATGGGTGAGCTGGTGTTAGGGATGAATAGCGTAACACAAAGCAGGGCAAGCTGGGGATTTGAGGGAGGCAGAGGAAGAGAGGAAGAAAACACATGCACTCTCAGGGCGTGCTAAATGAGAAAGGAGAAAAGTAGTTCCATGAATGTGAGCAGTGAAGGGATACAAGTCATTCAATCAAAATTAAGATAATGAAGCTGTGCTCCAGTAGAGGGGCAAACACAAGGGGTGGAAGTCACAGAAGTAAATTACATTTATTTATTCCTGCACTAAATGTAATGCTTAACTATTTTGATATTTCCCATTTCTGAGACAGGATTTACACATAGGGATACATTTGCATTTCTCAACAACCTCAGGTGAGGAGGTGAAGCATCCTAAATCAGAATTTTCCAGCGTAAAATACCTACTCATAACTTTTCACCTGTTGGTAGAGATCTCCACTTCCGTGGGAGAGATCTCACCATGGGAAAGTATAGGAAAATAATTCAAGCGTATTATTCTTTAAACAAAATTAATAAAATGAATTAAGTGAATACCATACATAAAGTATTTGAATATATTTATTATTATTATTATTTTCCTGGAAAAAACAATTTTTCAGCATATTACCTCATTAAATTACACATATATTAAATGGTAAAATAATATAAATATATTACTTTAATTCATGAATATAAATGTTTTGTTTAATATTTGGTGAAGTTGGTTAAAAGTTATATATTTAATTATTTAAATATGATTAAAAAAATTATAACAAGCTTAAAAGTGCACATTACTTTTGGGGCCCCTATTACGATGTCCAGACACCGTTCTGTCTGAGAAACGACTGACTATAGTTCGGCGGTTCTGCACACCTTATGACGATGTGAAACTCCCATTTCTCTCTATGAGCTTGTGCAGCAAGTGGAAACCACACACAAGCTCCCATTGAGAAATGGAAGTCTGTAAATCCCTGTATTGTGTGGCAGGCACCATAAGGTGCAGGGATTTTCAGAGGGACTGCCACAACCATAGACCGGGAAAGGATTGGGGCCCTGCTAGGGTCCCCCAAAGTTGCTTCCCGACAGCCTTTCCAGATCGGAAAGGCTGACCTGGAAAGGCTGTCGGAAACCAACATCATAATCCCGATGGCGGAAACGAGATCCTGAAGGGATTATGGATGTTTTCCGACTGGCCTTGAGCCCGTCAGAACCAAGTTGACATTGAAATTCGGCTGTCGGACTGTAAAGACCTACCATGTCGGTCAGTAAGCCTCCGACGAGCGGTCGGAGGCTTACCGACCGACATTGTAACGAGGCCCTTAGTTGTTTATTATTAAAAGTAACTGCAAATATATATATAAATATTTAATTATATATACATAAATGCAGATTTAAATGATAACAAGCTTAAAAGTGTACTTGATTTTTTTAATTACATTTATTGTTAAAAGTAAAAAAATAATCAGCAATTGCAATACACACAAACACATATACATATTTAAATTATGGACTAATTTATTTATTTTAACATTTGTTCATACAGGGTGTTATTTTAATCCTCCATTGTTTTCTATAGGAGTCTGCTGCAGTACCAGTGGCTGAAATTGTGTGGTGCTTGCTTTACTCCAAGGCTGCCCGTGAGTGGTCAGGCTGAAGTACATGAGAGCCTGCATTAATACTTTTAGGGCTGTAGTAACTTTAGAAGTATATTTCGTGAATTACAATTGTCTTACTCTTTTGTGGATGGGTGTTTTGTATTAGTACGTTCCTCTCAAACCACTCGCTAAATTTCCCTAAACCCCTCCTATTTGGTAGTAATAATCCCCCATTTTCCAACACCACACACACTGAACACTCTCACACCTATTACTGAATTTTACTTGTGCAGAGATATTCGTAAACATGGCAAAGATCGCTGCAAAGAAAAGATATAAAGGAAGGAGTCATATTTTTCTAGCCATAGGTGTGTAAATTGCATTTTATAGCACATGAGTAGTTTCGAACCTGAGCAAAGGAATGAAACCATTGAGAGAGAAGCAAGCAAATGAGAGTAGCAAGAAAGCCAAATGGTAAATTGTGGGCTGATCCAAAGCACACTGTACGTTTTGGTATGGTCCACACTGGGGGCATATTTACAATAACTGGCACATCCCTGCATATCAGCAGGGATGCGCCAGTTATTGTGTGCCACAGCTCCGCCACCATCGATGCGCCGCATTTACAATGCGGCGCACCATGGGGCAAAAACGGCACAGATGCGTGACGCATCTGTGCCATAAAAGTGGCACATTGCTGGAGTTGCGTCGCAAGCGCGACGCAGCTCCAGCAATGGTCTGGGGGGCCCTATCTTGCTAATGCTGCGTCAATCCTTACGCCTGCTTCAGGCAGGCGCAGGGTTTTGATGCAGCATGGGCCTAAAAGTGACTGAGTGAAATCTTGTAGATTTCACTCAGCCACTTTTAGGACGCGTTTCTGCGCCGGAACGCCCGCCCTGCGCAGGAACGCCTACATGTGGCGCAGGGCTTTACAACGTGACGCATCTCCCAGATGCGTCACGTTGTAAGTACCGCGCACCATGGCGCAGGATTTGCGCTGCCGCTGAGTCACAAAAGTGACGCAACGGCGGCGTAAATGAGGCGCAAGGGGCTTGTAAATCTGCCCCTAGGTTTATTGACAACAGACTGCTAAAAGTTGTCTGCAGACAAGACCTAAAAAGGTAAACCTAATTATAAATTGGAGTATTATAAAACAAAGTAATTATTAGAACTATTACGTTTAATGCTCAAGCTTATTCATGGAATTCTTAATTTCCTTGTAGATGGAAATTCACATACATTTTACACCTAAAAGCCCCTTTAGACATCATGTAGCAAACCAAGTAACCTGCATATTAGTGGAAGGTTACTGCTTTGGGCACTGACCGCAAAATGTAAATAAAGGAGTGGATGATAGGCTGGTTAGAGTTCTGTCCAACTTTTACATCCCTTTTTAAATGCTCAATTAAGGAAGTAAAACAAAGCAGTACACCAACTGTAATCTTGGTTGCACTACAGCTGAGACAGGTACACTAAAATAGATAAAACAATTAATAAGATAATGTTCATAGTATAAGACAAATGACTAGAGCCCCCTCCGGTAATGAAGACATCTAATGAAATATAAGTTCCACATACAATCAACATAATCATGCCATAGTCTCAATGTTTAAAGGATTTCCTTACAAGACTGCAAGCAAGCACTACAGATGTTCAGATGGTGGCAACTCCAAACAGTGCACAGAGAGTCTTTACTGCTAAATCCTAATTCAAAAACCATTAGCAGCGCCAATAGTTTTGGCAGAGGCCACTATCCTTTTGGTTTATTTAATACTTGTTTTGTTGTGTTATTTTTTTTGCAAATATTCATTGCTGAAAAAGCTGCTGGGCCATCATTAATTTAAAAAAAACACTGGCTAAAAGCAAACATGTTTTTGGTCACAGTAGTCCGAGGCCTTTAAGGGGATTACTTTGTGCGTGTGGAAGTGCTCTTTATTAAAAGGCAAAATGCCATCACTCATTATGAAGTTAACCAAAAGTTGCCGGTAATGTATGCTGTAGTGGCCAGAAGAAAAATGTGAATGACACATTAACACATCGATGAATAAAAGGACTCTTTGAAAGACCTAGAAGTAAGTAGGTTATATGAATTATTCTAGTGAAATCAAAAGCTCTTTGCAAATCCAAGACCTAAAAATAAAGAGCAAACACTACCAGTATGCAAGGGTGGAACCAAAATGTTATATATTACTTAATACTCCCTTTCTTGGGCCGCAGCAAAAGCCTCAATGCAAAGAGGCATGTTTCCAACTGCCTCCATGGCGGTCTGATCCTAATTTGGCGGGCGGGGCCACTGACTACCTGTTGGTCAGTCCCGTTCTCACAAGGATGGCGGTTGGATGCTCATCCGACCGCAATAGTAATCAGCCCCTAAATTTTGAGTTTCTAGAGAAAGTGAAAGTTCTGCACACAAAACTATGAATCAACCAAACTGTGTGTAAAGTTGTCTTCAGATCATATCAAATTCTGACCAATATGTCTTCGGATCAGTAACTTAACATCTGTAAACCAGTCCACAGTGGCTCATAGTACTGTGCAAGTATCACCATTAATTTGGTTTTCAACACTGACAAGTTTGTAGTCACCCACCCTAAAGAGGACCTCATCCATACCCCAAAGCCTCTCAGACCCAAACACATCCTCAATACCCCTGTTGTAGCCTTGTGCTCTCATCTTGACCCAAGGAAACAAGCATTCACCATTCCAGCGGACTGAGCCTTTAGTGACCCTCTACTAGTACTGAGTACCATTAAATTTGGCTGTATTAACAATGCTTATTTCTAGCAAGTAGAAAAGGAAGAAGAGTAGTGTAAAGAACTATAAAAAAAAGAGTTATAATAATATCAATAATGGTAATAATAACAATAATAATAATAACAATAACAATAATAATAGTAAGGTTGACAAAACAGAGCCCATATTCTCTGTAAGTGGTATCCACTGCAGACAGTCAAGAGACTTTTTTTGCTCTGAAAAGGAGCTACCAATTAGCAAAGCACTTGGTTGCCCAGTGAATTTAGAGACCTTGGTGCTAGAGAGTTGGGGGTCTGGGTCATGCGTTGAAAGGGCTGTCAAATGTGATATGTCAGCTAGTAAAAAGAATGATATACAACTATTATAATTATTTAAACTATGACCATATGGAGATCAGACGTATGTGCTTCTGCATAGAACACAGAAGTACAAACTGTGTATCTAGAATATTGTCATCACAGACTGCTCACTACACTGTATTGCGGTGGTATTTTTGCATGAAGTTTTCAAACATTGCCCAGATAAATGACATATGGAAATAAATGTACAATAAAAGTAATATATTATAATAAAATAAAAATACCTATTAGTACATAGGAAACAAATGTATACTGTAATAGGCTTAACAAAATGTATCAAATTATTAAGCAGAAATTTGCTTTTTGGTACAATTAAACAACACAAAAGAAGGAGAAGACAAGAAGCAATGAGAAAAACGAAAAGATAAAGAAAGAATGGATTTAATGGCAATAGCTGATGTTTACACACTTCATGAACAAAATGAAATATAAATATTGTATGAACACATAATGTAACTGATGGGAGAACAGTCAAGTTTAAAGCATCATAACTAAAATACAGAATTGAATTGAACGTTTTTTAATGCAACTGATTAGTAACTGGTAACCATAAGCTGTTATGCTTACCAGCTAACTGAAGTGAATTTAAATTATATCTACCTAATCTATGGTAATGACAAACGAAGTTCCACCAGAGTTGAACCAAAATATTTTCCTTTGTTTTGAAATTGGAAGAGGGAACTTGTACAGCAATTGTTAATAAGAAATCAACCAAGTTGCCAAACAACAAGTTATCAGTCCAAATATCATGTAATGCACCTAAAAATACTTTTCGCAGTAATAACAATAATCTTTAACTATACTTTTCTACAGGAATACACATATGCAAATATATAGGAACCACTAGTAGCATCCCCTCTCCAACAGGTGTGCTGATTAGCTATTGTACATTTGGGTGATCAACCTGCGGTGTAATATAACCGATTACAAAAGAAAAATAAGGCTTATGCTAAACTAAATGAGCGGGCAGTAGAGTGTAGTTTTTCCATATTTTATCTCTCAGTATCTATAGACCATTCACACTAATTCTATTTTATAATAAGTTCTATATTGAATTTAGTCCTCTTAGTAGCCAAAGAACTTAACAACTTATAGAAAGCAGTGGCCTTTAAATGCACAGTATTAATGAAAGAATTATTGATTGCTCTGTGATTATTAGTAGAAAATAGCAAAACACTCAATGTAGATATAAGAATTTCAATACGTAAGTTATACCTGGTGATACAATGTGCAGAAATGTCATACTTATGACATAATTTAGAAATAGAAATAGGAACTTCACCTTCTTGAAAATAAAGTCCTACCATTCTTTGTAATACAATTACTGTACCAAATGGTTCTAACATTGGCAAGCTGTGAACAATGTATGGTTTGAACCAAATGTATGAAAATGTTGATGACATCCTAAATTTAACATGCAGGACATAAAAATTATTTGATTATAGGAAAATTGAGAAATCAATGCAAGTTCTGAGTGAGACCATAAATTGACTTGCTCGGAGGAGGGATCAAGTAAATGGTCTTGAATTTGTTTAGTACTTAAAGATGTATGGTATCTCATGAAATCAGAGTAGTTAACACCAGTCTAATTGTGGGTATCTTTAGTCTGTCTAGTCTTATTCAAGTTCTTTCCTCATTCCAGAAAATCTTCCGAGAATACTATACATTTTAGTAAAAATGTTATTGGGACTTCGACTGATAGCAACAAAAGAAAAAAAATGTATAATGGGTAAAATCATCATTTGAATCGTATCCAGCTGGCCCTACCAGGATGAAAACAAAAGGGACCACTTTTGAATAAAACAGTCAGTTTTATCTAGTGTCTGCCATCATGGCAGCACTGGGTCCCTTAAATTTTAAGCTTTGATTAATTCCAACATAGACCAACCTGAGCGTAGGACTATTTAACACAATATGTATTTAAGTGTAAAACCCCTGATTTAACTATGTTGAGTTTATATTCAGAAATCTTGGAGAAAATATTAAGCTAATTATAAAAGGCTGGTAGAGAAAGCAATGGGTTTGACATGAACAGTAGAATGTCATCTGCATAAGCAGTAATTTTAACATGCTGATCTATAATCATAAACCCTGGAAAATGTTTACAAGACTTAAACTGAACTAAAAATGATTCTAAAGCAAGAAACTAAGTGGTAGAGATAAAGGGGCAAGCAACCTTGTCTGGTGCCTCATTATAAAATTAAAATAAGTGGACTGAACAACATTAACTATAACTGAAGATTTAAGAGAAGAGAACAAGAAAAATAAATCTACCAGTTTGAGGCCAAATGTGCAATTTTAGAGCCCTCATGAGAAACAAGCATTTACAATGCAATGGTCTCGGCATTGTTAAAGTTAGAGCTATTGGCATTGCTCATGACATTATTTTTGTTTATGTTTTTGTTTTTAAAACATTTCAAGCAACGGCATTGTTATTTACAATGTCAATAGCTTAATCTCTCTCAAATGCGAGACCTATTGCATTTGCACCCACACACAGAGCCACACACACAAAGCCACCCACACACAAATAGAGCCACCCACACAGAGCCACATACACACACACAGTTACCCACACACAGACAGAGCCACCCACAAAACAAGCCACCCACACAGAGCCACACACACAGAGGCAAACACATACACACACACACACATAGAGCCTCCCACACACACACAGAGCCACCCACACTTACACAGAGCCACACACACACACAGACATGCTGCTGACTTTAAACATTGCATTCTATTTATGTTCTTACTGTCTCGTCTGTAATTCTCTGCTGAGAAGCACTGTCATTCTGTGTACTCAGGTGAGGTAAAATTGTAGTCCTTCTGCTATTTTTTAAAAACGTCCCGGTTTTTGGCTTTAAAATGCTGGTCACCCTAGCATAGGTAGTCTTTCGATCGCAGTTGGGTATGTATTTTTTGGATAGTTTTATAGCGCGATCTCACAACACACAAGTTCACGATCCTATTTTTAGGCACGGGCAGATTAAATGATTTGTCCTGAATCACAGGATGTGGTCCGTCGGCTGCGCTGCCGCCTCTGGTGCAGGAAACCAGGGTTCGAACCTCGAGGTCGCGACCACATCCTGTGATTCTGGGCAAATCACTTAATTTCTCCGTGCCTGAATGTGTAATGTAAATACTTTGCTATGTAAAGCGCTCCAATACCTTCGGGTCGAGTTTGCGCTATATAAATATGCAACAAAAAAACAAAAATAGCCGACACCAAGACTGAACCACGTTCCTTCCGAGCGCAAAGTCGGTCGCTCTGTCCGTGAGGCCGCCCTCCTCCACGTAAAGATTGGCATTGGCCACGGGTTTCCAAGGGAAGTGGAGGGTGAGGTAGGCTGTAAGAATGGAATGGGTTGTATATTTAAATTGCATAAACTTAAAAGGTGAAAATGTAATGTAATGTAATGTAAGATCTATTTCTATAGCGCTACTACCACTCCAAGGAGTATCTTGGCGCTCACCCAACTCAGCTGTACAAGTTGGGGGGAGTAGATCAACTTCACGCTAAACACTACATATTGGGGACTACAAATGGGGGACAGTCTATCGACATGCGGCGCTAGTTGTTCACCGATTTTGTTTGAGGTAGGCTCTTGATTAATGCTGTCTTGACTGGTGCAGCCTGATTGGATGGGAGTTAACATATATGTTATTGATTGGTTCTGCCTGTCGTAGGAAAAAAGGGAATTGGCCATTTACCAATTGTGATTGGGGGAGAGTCCTGGATAGGCCAGTGATTGAAAATACCTGTGGGTGGGTCTCCTGTCTCCCGATCGGGTGATTCGCACGCGGCTTGTTGTGGTCGTTCTTGGTGTTTGAGCTTGCAGTCTTTCGGAGGTTAACAACTGAGCATGGCTGCACAATACTTGAAGGGATGCTGCGTATGCGCCAAACAAGCCCCCAAGTATCGGTGCCCCGGGTGTCGTCTACGATAGTGAGTACTATGGATTTTCTAAACGCATCATGAAAGCTTGGGGATGCCATTCAGAAAGTGCGCATTGTCACATTGGAAGTGGGCACAGTCAAAGTTGAGTGCAGTGCATGGGGATAGCTGAACGCAGCCGAAAGGCTTCGGCTCGATCAACTGTGCGCCCATCCTGTGACTGAGGGAGCCGCCGTGAGAACAGAACCAAAGCACTCCCCGCCAACAAAAGGACACAAATGGCGTTCTCCAAAGCCACCTATGATTTTTTGTGCATATTTATATCGCGCGAACACGACCCGAAGGATCAACAAGTGCAGCCTTCGGTAGCCGAGACCTAATAAAGACGAGAACTTCCCTGTAAAAAAACACACAAAAAAACACGCCCACCAGTGTAAAAGGGACGGGGCTTAAAAAAGAGAAAGAAGCGAAAAAACACACCCCCAAATCCGAAAAAGACGGGGCTTGTTTCGACAGACAAAGCTCTTCTCCAATGGCTGACCAGCATTTAAGAGGCCAGCCAATGGAGAAGAGGGGCGGGTTCAAGCCCCACTACAGAAAAACGTTAAATCTCGCGAGCGAGACTGCGCAAGCGCAGCCTTCGCTAGCCGAGACCTAAAAATGAATTCGCTCTCTGAAAAGCTTTTTCACCCTCTAGAATGTTTTAATTTAGTAGCATTATTGATTATATTAGGAATGGCTCAGATATTGTCAGCTATACTATGTAACAAAAACAAGAGGGAGAGGAAACGCTAAATGAATCCTCCACGTTAAGCCTAATTTCACAAACATGGAACCTAGCTAAGTACAGAAGGTTGACCCTCTACTGCAGAAAAGGAAAGTTTTACTTGTGAAACCTCACCCACCAGGGTTATTCCTGCTCCGCTGAGGAATGAGGAGTGCTGCTACCTATGCACCAACATGGTGACAAAAATCATCAATATACATTGGGGAATTCTGAACAGTGGGTCCCTGTTAATAACAAGGCCCATGTTCTCCCACAAATGAGAACAAAGCCTCAGAGGCCTGTTAATACACACACATCCCAGGAAAGGACAGAGTGGTTTTACATCTTTACTGAGTACTATAACACCTGTAATGGGTCATTACCCATGTGACAGCTGTACTGTCTGACATCTGACAAAAACAACAAAAATAGGGGCATATTATCAAGGAAACGCAATAAATATCACATTTCCTGCTTTGCGAGATTCTGTTTAACGCCGCGTATCGCAGGATTCAATCGGCGAGATATTGCATTATTATCAACGCATATCTCCATGGCGATCAAATCCTGCGATAGCGGCGTCAAACAGAATCGCGCAAATCGGGAAATGCAATGTTTATCGTGTTTCCTTGATAATATGCCCTGTTGCCTCAGCCGTACAATCCACCTGCCATAATAAGTATGGCTAAGTCAGTTTCAAAGCAGGTGTTGCAAACCCGCGATAACCGCGGTTAGCGCGGTTTATTTTATCGCTTCGCGGGTTTGCCCGAGGCTTGCTAATATTGCGCTACCGTGTCAGCGCGGATTTCCACGGAGAGATGTAAGGGAACGCCTACTTTGCATGTCATTAGCGATATTCATCGCTGACATGCAAAGCGTCAAAAAAACGGGTGCTATTGCCAGCAAACTGTCGCTAGCAACTGTTAGCGACAGCTTGCTAATAGGGCGATAAAAATATCGCCGCTTTAGCGGCAAAATTGCTGCTAAAGCGGCGATATTGCCCTTGATAATATGCCCCATGGTTTTTTTCAATAACCATATAAACTGGAAATTGAAAGACTTCACCAACTGCAACACACAAAGGGGTAGTATACCTGGTAACTTGCCTGTGTAAGCTACACTATGAAGGTGTGACAACCAGAAATAAAACAAAATAGAACATGTGTACATCGCAGCAATTGTATGTTTGGCCGTGCAACCACTAAGATGTCAACCCACTGCATAGAGAAGAAACACACAGCGAGGAATTACCAGTGGATCATTCTTGAACAAATACATGACGTGGTGGATTCGGGCTCTGGACTGTTTGAAAGGGAAGGATGTATGACGTTACAACGCATGCTGTTACAACGCATGCTGTTACAACGAAAGTTTTACAACGCGAGTGCATTGACAACGCAGGACATTACAACGCAAGTCTTTACATCGACTTGCACTAGATGGCGTGCTAACATTAAAAAAGTGTAATTTACTATTCCAACTCCAGTCCACGTAACAGTAGGGAAGGTGTTGGGATAGTAAACTACACTATTTTTAATGTTAGCACGCCATCTAGTGCAAGTCGATGTAAAGACTTGCGTTGTAATGTCCTGCGTTGTCAATGCACTCGCATTGTAACAGTTTCGTTGTAATGGTAGTGCGTTGTAAAAGTTGCGTTGTAAAGGTTGTTCTCCAAAGGGAACAGCGGTGGGTCTTTAGACTCAAGACTCGTACAAAAGGCTTGAACGATAATTTCCCGTGGGGCCAATTCACCAAATAAACACAAAACCTTGGGATAATGTAACACATGCACCACTCGCATACACCACAGAGCCTCTTGTGGACTTTTGTATGTACAGGTACATCTAAGTTATAATTATCCTTATTATTTTTCAACCTCATCCCCATGACATCATTGTATTTTCGTACCCCCTTATTATTATGTCCCATTACATCTTATAATTATGTCCTATTAGATTTTAGAACCACCATGATAGACCAATAATAGCGGCGCTGATGTGACACCAATACCCACTTTACCAACAGACTCATTCCCCCTTTATAAACTGTTAGCTACAGATATGAGTTCCCCCATCCAAAATATCATCCTTTTTATATTCTTTGTATACCCCCCAATAACACAGATAAAAAAGTAACTTATTATTTCCCAAATTTTGGGAACCTGGGTAAAAGAAACATCTACACACTAATGGAACCATATGAGCGGTTCCGTCGAGAACGCCATTTTGTCCCCCAACACTCGGTCTAGTTGTTTTTCCAAGCGAGGATGCAGCGTTCAGATATGCGTCTCCTGATTTAGTCGAGCGGCATCTACCGCTCAAGTAAGATGCGGTCCCTGGCGGTGCACCTTCATAGGTTGGCATGCAGAAGTAGAACTTTGGAGTGGTAAGCACGGCCTCTGATTTATAGCTGGATTCTTTAGCAGGCATAATAATTTTCCTGATTCTAACTGTAAATATTCTTCACAGAGAGTGACTAAAAGTTCTCCTTTCCCCCAGAGAAACTACGAGGCATTATCCTGGTGTTTTATATGTATCAGGTGTGTTTTACAGAGTGTTCTTTATTTTTGAGCAAGTTACATACGATTCTGGAATAACTATTTGACGACAGAGTGTTTTGCTGTTTTATGGAGCTCCCTTAGGGTGCCACACTACATGTGTCCACATAGTATCATGCATTCACGTTTCTTCACTTGGAGGTGCACATGTAAAAGAGTAATACCAATATTTAAAAAAAATGAAGGCAGGTATAAACGTAAAGCCAAAAGGCTGTGTCTTTTAACTCTCCACTTTCATTTTATTTTCACAGATTTACTGAATAATTGCTGATCAGGTGAATCACCGATTACGTGGCAACTGTATATATTTTATTAAGCATGTAAGTTGTGTGCATATAGTAAAAACTACAGGATTGGGCCCAGGGAGTTAGTTTCCCTAGGTCCTGATGAAAAGCCGATAGGGGCACGGCTTCAAACATGTTGACCTTGTAGCAGTGGCGGCTCGCATTGGGAGTGCTGTGGGTGGTAGGGCGTGGCGGGGGAGGGTCAGGGTCATGCGATGCAGTAGGCGCAAGGTAAATAGTTGTATTTATTTATTTACTTACTTTACTCCTGCCCATCATATGTCCGACTCCACTACTCATCCCCACCACGCAGACTGGCCCCACTGCCCAGCAGCACTCCCTCTGCGAGCCGCCACTGCCTTGTAGGAAAGCAGACTCGCATTTTCTCCTCTCCTACTTTCCCCTCTTTAATCATACCGACTAGGGGCCAGATTAAATAGGCAATACCCACTAGCCAGGTATTTTTAGACTTCACACAACACACAAACCCCCCACTACTAATTTACATCATGATACAGCTAAAGAAAGTGCTCCCACGTAGTTCGTAGGTTGCAGCACCCCTCGTTCCACAACGGACCGGGATGGACCCATGATGATGAATGCCACAAAGGGGTAACCCTGGTGGGTGAGGGTTTAACAAGAAAACCTTTGTTTTCTCCAGTGAAGGGTCGACCTTCTGGACTTAGCTAGGTTCCTCTTTTGTGAAAGTCAGCTATATTATGGCCTTTAACAAAGCCTGTTTTATTTTGATCCAATAGTATCTAACATTAATGTATCTAATCTCAAAGCCAAGGCTTTAGCAAAAAAAACTTCCAATGTTTATAAGTGATATTGAGCCACATGTATGAAAATTGTTTGCATTTGCAAATGGTGCAACTCCCAATATTCAGCCATTTGCAAATGCAAAAGTAGCCGTTCATGGTGTATGAAATGCTTTGCAGTCGCTAATTCAGGGAATCGCAATTTTTTTCGATTACCTAAAATTGTGAATACAAATAGGGAATCGCAATTTGCAGTTCTGTAATCACATGTATGAAGCATGTTCCAAATGCAAACTGTGCATTTAGGAAAATGCAATTGCCATTGAATTTAAGTCAATGGTAACCATGTGCAAACTTGAACAGAACTGCATTGTTCAAAGTGCCAAGTAGCACATATATTCACCTAGGGCATGTGTGCGTTTTACATGTGCACATTAGTTTTTTTGGGGTGCTCAAGGGTGGCCTTAGGATCCCGAGCACCTTTGACTTTGCATTTGCTAATTTGCGATTACCAAATAGGTAATCGCAAATTAGCTAATGCAGAACCATTGGCACCTATGTGCCTTTTGGCCGATTGTAACGAATGGAGTAATATTGCCTAATAGCAATTCGCTATTTACAGAATCTCTATTGGGTAATATTAAGGAATCGCGAAATCTTTCGTGATTCCTAACATACATAGCATTTTGTAATTACGAAATAGCGATTTAGTAAAAATCACTATCTGGTAATCGCAAAATGCTATTTTGATAAATGTGGCCAATAGTTTTATATTTTTTGTATAAGCTTTTTCTGTTTTTTGGGATAAGACATGCATAGCTTCCATGAAAGAACCCCAGAAATAGAGTTCAACTGTGAATCCATAAGGGCTGAATGCTTTGCGAACTGGAATTTCTATTCATGCGCTGGATAGTTCAACAATAGTCATAGAGTGTTTCAGAGAAGAGAAATTCATAGTATCGATGACTTTTTAACAGGGACCAGGTTAGGCCTGCTGAGAATTGTACCTTGCTTCCTTGATGCAGGCGTTGTGCTACGCAGAAGCAGTTCTGAGGAGGGATGCTGGGTTCAGCGTCAATTTGCATTGCACTGCATCAGCTCCGATGAGAAGCTGCGATGCGAGGTCCACGTTGAGTTATACCACACTTTGTCAGTTCCTATGAGGAGCTGCGATGCAAGGTCCGCATCAAGTTGTGTTGTGTTGCATCGGTTCTGATGGGGAACTGCAAGAGCTGCATCGCGTTGTGTCATGCTGCATCCATATTGATGGGGACCACAGCTGCGCTGGCAAAACACCATTAGCACCACTTCCAAGGGTCCAGGACTGGGGAGGAACCACCTGAAGCGTCAGGACTAACTTGGGCAGGGTCTAGGTGTATGTTTAAGATGATTGGAGTCTTTTCTGTCCCTGTGGCCCAGATAAGGAGGCCGACCAACTAGTCCTTGGAGTCACGAAAGAAGGGGGGTTGTTTAGATGTGGTAGGAGATGGCGCCAACAGGATATATGCATATGGTTTGCTTAATGTTATGTCAATTGTGCAACAGGTGACAGAGAACCCCTAAAACCCTGTAGGAGATAGACCAAAGGTCAGTACAAACAATTTGCAGTAGGCCTGTGCACACATATAGAGTATCAAAAGAGACCTTCTTTCAGTGTATTATAAGGTTGTAAGAGAGATTTAGAGAAACACATGAGTTAAATAACATTAAAAAGAAGTCATCGTGATTGCTGGTATTTCTTCTTTACTCCAAAACTGTTGCCCAGCCAACACGTGTTTCGTCTGGGGAGATACCCCACGACTGAAAAAATGTACAATGGAACATCATGTATCCTGAACATACAAACTGGATCATATGATAACTTATTATTGACGTTCGGTGAGAATCCTAAGTGATAAACCCACAACAGAATAGTACAGAAACATAGTCAATGGTATGTACTTCACACCATGCGTCTGAAAAGTAAGCAGTGGTGACACACAACTCTTACATGAGTTGCTAGTATGCCAGCAGGATGGTGGGAATAGGATTGTGATATTGTTAAACCGGTAGTTAGAAACAAAAGAGAGTAAGTGGAGGGAAACAAGAGACAGGAAGAAAAAGAGAAAAACTACAAACCCTACTGACAGACTGTGATAGAGTATATTAGGTTGTGTTGTGCATGCAGGGGGTAAACATGCCAGTCGATCAAAGGGAGATTAGTCCCTGGGGGTGGGTGATGGAACAAACTGTGATAAGTTCCAAAACTTCTAAGTGGCTGTGACCCGTGCTGGAGAGAGATCTAGGGAACTAATAGCCATGTGCGTCATGCATAGGGTGAAATGGAACCTAATAAAATGGTCCTACCTTCTGGCAAAACATGTTAGGCCGGAAATCTTAATACAAAGAACAGAGGAAAGATCTCGGAATAGCCGATCAATGGCAAAGATGTAGTGCGAGCAGATCGTGAGAAAGTGAGAAGGGACTCTCACCTCTCTGCCAGTTGTACTTCCGTCTCTGCTGGCATGATAAAAACTTTTAACTTGCAGTCCTAGTAATGGACGTTAACTGGAGCTAGGAGTCGTAGATAAAATACTGAGTGCCAAACCAGTTGGACCACACTGAGTGAGCCTTCGCCCTCCCTTGTGTTCAATATACAGTACCGCGTTAATTGAATTGTATAGCAAAAGAGCAGAACCCCATATTGGAGTACAACGAGTGAGTCAGTACCCAGCCCCTTGTGTGGTTGGTAGTGGAGTGAAGGGTGCCTGAATTCTATCATTGGTAGTACGTGTGAAGTTACCTGAAGTAAAACCTTCGCCCTATCTCGTGTCAATATAAAATCAAATACAAACCGGGTGCCCATGCTTGGTGATAGAGTTGATTAATAGACGAGCAGCATCTCCCGACCCCGTGTATTGCAAGTCGTGAAAAACACTGGTGCCCAAAATCTATCACATGTGATATGCTTGAGGTTATCTGAGTAAGTAGCGCTCTGTAGACAACAGGCGCAGTTGGAAGACCGAGAAACAGAAACCAAGAAGAAACTGAAAGAAGAAGCAGAGTGGTGTTCGGATACCCCTATGTGGTAGCGAGGATGCAGAAATAGCTCACCCCCAACCTGCAGCAATTACCTATGACAGTGAGTACGTTGCACACGCCATTCCGCGGTTCACTGAAGACCCAGAAGTGATGTTGTAGTACTAAGTAGGCGAGACCCTCTAACAACTAGACCGTAAACATAGAACAGAAACCTCTGAGAAAACCGGAAGTGTCCCTACACGTATGTAAAGAGTAACTGTAACTCCCAGGGGACACAGGGAAAATGTGGCAATTTAAAGTGGCTGGAATAAGTCTCATTCTGAATTAAGAAACAGAGTGAGTGGGTCCAATCATATTACTACATACGTCAGTCCTCATAATTGGTAAATGGATTCCAGAAATTAACTAAGAATTCCCATTAAATATCCTTAAAAAAAGAAAAATACTCCCATTATTCTATAAAAACCACACAACAAGTACACACAAGGGAGCGAAGGCAGAAAACCCATGTGATATATATACAGAGCCCGCGGGGTCCCTAAGAAAAAGAAATACGTAGAACCAGCGTGTAAACTAAGGAAAAATCCCTAGTGTGCCAATAACATACCTATTGCATCATGGTACTACCCAATAAGGGAACGGACATCTAGAAGTAGTAGCAGCCCATATCGACTAAGGCTAACCTGATAAAAATTCAAGAATATAAAAGAGAATAAAAAGACGTAGGGCCAATGCACTACAAGGAAGAGGATACTATAGTGAGGAGTGATGCCATTTTTACTTTTATATATATATTACATAATTTTATAAGAAATGCGGGTCAGTGAATAGAAGTGAGTCTTGGAAAAAAGGAGAAGTGACAACCCATTATTCAGCTTTACTCAGGTGTGATGGGTTGTAGCCCCGTGCGCTAAACCTGTATTTCATAGTGTTTAAACAGGAGAGGAACTCCGTCTCTTCGCTGCAGTTCCTCCTTGCTCTGGTAAATTCTCTATAGGGGATGGCCCTAATTTGATGGGATGGATGAGAGCTAGTCGTGTGCAGAATAGCATTACACGCCGTAGGCTTACGATGTAGTCTGCTGTGTAGTCTCCCATTGTTGTTGTAGAGTTCCACATCTAGGAAGATTATGTGTGTCCTACTGTGATGATGTGTGAATTTGATATCCCATATGTTGGCTGGTATTCATATACTCGTAAAATTCCAGCAATCTTTCTTCAGTCCCTGACCACAGTAGAAGGCAGTCATCAATGTACCGCCCCCAATGCACAAAGTGTTGATTAAATGTGTTGCCACTCTGACTCCAATTCCGCTGAGTCTCTACAAAAGCCATAAAGAGGTTGGCAAAGGATGGGGAAAATTTAGAACCCATTGCCACTTTAGTTTGTACCATTGACCTTCAAACATGAAGCAATTGTTATTAAGAATGAGCTCCATCATAGACAACAGCATCCTTGTATGTTGAAATTGAGTTGCCTCCTCCCATGTGAGGTCACTCAGTATGATTAGGATATGTTTGGTGTCCCTGATAAAGGAGGAAGGTTCTGCACCATAGGTTGGAGGAACAGGTTTGTATATTCTGCCAGTCTTTCTGTGGGACCTCCTATACTGGACACTATGGGTGTGCCCGGGGAAAGGGAAGATGCTTGTGTACTTTCAGCAGGGTGTACAAGACAGGGAAAGTAGGTCTGTATACCTTGAGGTATAGAGGTTCGTCCTCGTCTAATAGCCCCTCAGAGTACCAATCTCTCAGGTGTCTGTTAATCTGACTGGTGAGGGGACCAATAGGGTTCATTTCCAATTTCTCATAACATCTCGTGTCATTGAGTTGTGTAAGTATTTCACGATTGTAATCCTCCCTATTCATTACCACAATGTTGCCCACTTTGTCCCTTATCATGACCTGATTCTGTGTGGTAAGATGTTCCATAGCCTGCTGTTCCCCTATTTCTAGATTATCAGAACGTCTCATCATCCTCTGTTGCCTTTTTGGTCGTGCTTATCAAGATCCACCAACCCCAATTTCTGGAAAATGTCTATTGTGTTCCCCCCTGGTAGTATAGGTGTCCACTTGGATTTGGTCTTGAGACCACTTGCTAGTGAATAACCTGTATCTACGTTCAATTCTCTTAACAGATTACCCATATCACTAGGTGATTGTTCCAAATCTGTAATGAATAACAGCAGTTGGGTATCATAAACGTCCTGGATACTTAGGACATCCGACATACCACACACAGGAATGTTTTTGATGCTTTTATTTACAGTAGTATTGTTCATAAAGAATTTCCTTTGTTTCAGATTTCTGATATATTTGAAAAAATCTATTTTGATCTTACAAAGATCCACTTTCTCAACCGAACTGAAACCCAGGCCTATCTTCAAAAGTGAAACCATATCATTAGTTTGTGCCTTGGAGGATATGTTGATTACATCCACTTGGTGTGGTCCGACATGTTTGCCACTCAGTATTTTATCTTTGACACACTGGGATTTAACATCATTCTTCAATATTATATGGTGTGAATTTTTCACATCCCCAGAGGTCATGGCAGATTATTTTGCTTTCATAGTGTTAGTGTCTACGAGCACTGATCTGTGGACATATAATGGCTTCCCATTTCTCTCTATGTCAGGACCACTACATTCCATCTGAAGCTACGATTTCTAGCTCCAGTTAACGTCCATTACTAGGACAGCAAGTTAGAAGTTTTTATCACACCAGCCGGGACGGAAATACAACCGACAGAGAGGTGAGAGTACCTTCTCACTTCCTCATGATCCAATCTCACTACATCTTTGCCATTGATCGGCTATTCTGAGATTTTTCCTCTGTTCTCTGTATTCAGATTTCCGGCCTAGCAAGTTTTGCCAGAAGGTAGGACCATTTTATTAGGTTCCATTTCACCCTATGCATGACGCACCTGGCTATTCATTCCTTAGATCTCTCTCCAGCACGGGTCACTAACACTTGGAAGTTTTGGAACTTATCACAGTTTGTTCATAACATTTATGTCACTTCATACGGCCTGAAAGTTTTCATTTTCCATCACCCACCCCCAGGGACTAATCTCCCTATGATCGGCTGGCATGTTTACCCCCTGCATGCACAGCATAACCTAATATACTCTATCACAGTCTGTCAGTATGGTTTGTAGTTTTTCTCTTTTTCTTCCTGTCTCTTGTTTCCCTCAACTTACTCTTTTTTGTTTCTACCTACAGGTTTAACAATATCGCAATCCTATTCCCACCATCCGAGTGGCACACTAGCAACTCATGTAAGAGTTGTGTGTCACCATTGCTTACGTTTCAGACGCATGGTGTGAAGTACATACCATTGACTATATTTCTGTACTATAAGTGCACCCCTTTTCTGTTGTGGGTTGATCACTGAGGGTTCTCACTGAGGGTTCTCACCGAACGTCAATAATAAGTTATCAAATGATCCAGTTTGTATGTTCAGGATACATGATGTTCCATTGTACATTTTTTCAGCCCTGAAGAAGTTGTGGGGTATCTCCCCAGACGAAACACGTGTTGGCAGGGCAACCGTTTTGGAATAAAGAAGAAATAACAACAATCACAATTACTTCTTTTTAATGTTATATAACTCATGTGTTTCTCTAAATCTCTTACAACCTTATACTACACTGAAACAAGGTCTCTTTTGATACTCTATATGTGTGCACAGGCCTATTGCAAATAGTCTTTGGAGTCACTCTGGAAGTCCAAGAGTAAATAAGAAGTGCAAGGCTTAAGCTGCGTGGCAGAACTCTGGGAGTGCAAAGCCAGCTTCAGGCAGCAGAACAGCCCTTTCTTGGTGCAGCAAAGCAGTCTCCTGAAGTACACAGCAGGCCACAGCAGCAGGCAGTCCTCTAAGAGTCTTTCCACAAGTCCTGAAAGTAAACTCAAGAGTGGATGTGAGGGTCCCATTGTTATACCTGATGCCTTCTTTGAAGTGAATAAACTTCTGGTGGCTTTTCACTACAGATGTCCTTGGAAGTTCCAACTCCCTAACCTGGCTCTAGCCTAGCTACAGGCACAAAAGGCTAGTGTGATTTTTTTTTGTCTGTGAGCAGGGTCCAGCAGCCTTCTGATGAATAAGTGGGGCTGCATACAGATCCACCCCCCCATCCTGCTAGTGATGGCCCATTCAGGCACACATAGTCCCTCTATTGTGTGGCTGTCTGGGAGGAACATACGAAGGCCAACTGCCCCTCACACCAGGTCATGTGATCCAAAAACAGCATACAGGCACCAAATGGTTGGGACATGAAAATGTCAACTTTCTAAAAGTGCCATTTTTAGAATTGTGACTTATATCTGATTTTACCATAAAAGAGGACATTCAATTACAATTCCTCATGTAGACACATAACTTTGTTACCTGCTCCCACTCAAAAGCTAGCACTTATTAAATGTAAAAAGGTAAACCGATATTATCCTACGGGAGAGGTATGCCTCACAGCAGTGAAAAAACAAATTTGGGAGTTTTTTACTAGCAGGACATGTAAAAACTTTTAATTACAATGCACCTTGCCCTATGGGCTGTCTAGGGCCAACCTTAGGGATGATATATGTAATAAAAAGGCTTGGCAAGGAGGTTATCTAGCCCAGTCGCATTGGCAGTTTAAACTGCTGGCAGGCTGCAATGGAAGGCCTGAGACATGTTTTAAAGGGCTTCTTAAGTGGGTGGTACAATATGTGCAGCCGGACCACAAAGTGCATTTAATTCACAGGCCTTAGGTATATAGTAGACCACTTTACTAGAGACTTATAAGTAAATTAAACATGCCAATCAGGTGTAAGCCAATTTTACCATGTTTGAGGGAGTGAGCGCAAGCACTTTAGCAGTTGTTAGCAGTGGTAAAGTGCATACAGTCCAAAGTCCAACAAAAAATAATTCAGATAATTTGAGGACTGAAGGCTAAATGTTTGGGGGAAGACTACCCTAATGCTGACAGGTCTAACATATGTATTTCAGAATACCTAAACATTGGGTAATATTTTTACTTGAAAACAAATAATCAACTTGAGATTGAGAATGATGGGTTAGTGAGTAAAAGTAGTACTCTCTAAGGTTAAGATTAAACATTCTCCACAAATTTGTGAGAGCCCTTTGAGAAATAGCATTATTAAAAGCTGTATAGGTATTATTGGGAACAAACTTGAAAGGAAAATATCTATCCAAAAAGGGGTGTATTAAGTGATTACAACACCCGCAAATAATAAAGTTAACATTGGAATATTCGGTGGGCGTGGCCAGGCGCCGACGAAGATGGCCGCCTAGAGACCGAGCTCCGCCGAGCCTACTGTGTTCCCCACGAATATCCGTCCATTTCTCCGGGGGGTGCGCACCAAAATCAAAGCGCCACCTCCCTTAAGTATAGCGCGACTGATCGTCGCTTGGAGTGGCGTCCGGAGGCTGAGAGAGGACCGGCGGCAGCGACTGTTCGTGCCGCGGGGACATTGGTGGGCGGCTGGAGCCCGAGGTGCGGGGTGGCCGCTACCTGAGGTCCCGGCGTGAGACCTACATCGTATGTGTGGCCGGCGCAGGGCGGAATATCGCGGGCGGCACCCAAGCTGCAGCCGCGGGACATCGCTGCCTGGCTACTGACGGACAACTGGGATCCCCGGTGAGCACGCAGGAGCGGGGGACAGAGCCACACACCTCTCGACCTGGCCTGCGGGGGCGGCCGACCTGCGACGCGCTGGACTCCGGGGTGGAGCTCGGCGCACGGACTCGCCAGACCTGCGAGGGAAGCCGGGTCACCTGAGGCAGGATTGAGGTTGGTGGAGCGGCGGCGAGAAAGGCGGCCCTGGGTGATCGACACTGCCGGTTGGACTGAGGCCGGGAGGTGGGCCGGCTGGAGGTGGCACAGGTGAGCCGGCGGGGCATGCTCCGGGGGAGCGGTGGGAACGCGCCCACGGCCCTCCGCCCAACATTCGAGGGAGCCTTTCAGTGGCGGCCAACGGCGGTGGGCGGCACGGCCCGAGGTGGACAGCGGACCGCGGTGTGGTGGACGGCTGGTGTGGTGGAAACGCCGGTGGCTCTACAGTGACGACGTGGCCGGCCGGTGGTGCGGGGACGGTGCACCGCCCGGGCGGAGAGGAGGTGAAGCCGAGGCTCGGGGGGTGCCTGCCAGCGCTCGGGCTGGGCCACGGTCCTTGGCGAAGCAGCGGGCTACATTCACCATGCGCCAGAAGGTGGGGAAACCCACACAAACCAATAAATTGGATAAATACGCGGTGCCCACCGGCCAGGCGCAGTCTGGGGCGACGATGGAAACCGTTGTGGTGCATGCGGAACCCTCCCTGACCTCCATTATGGCCGCGATACAGACGCTAGGTACTAACCCTGAGACATAGATGGACAAGATCTCGATTGAGGTTAATCTGCTGTGCACGGACCTTGGCAAAACTACGGAGAGGTCCAAAGCTAATGAGACGGACATCAAGGCACTGCAGGCCTCAGAGAAACGACTTGAGGGGCGCATTAACAAGCTAGTCCTCCAACATCGTCAAATGGCCCTTCGGCTCGAGGACCAGGAAGGGAGGGCCCGAAGGAGCAACATCCGCGTCGTAGGTGTGCCGGAGGGAATGGAGGGGAGCAGCGTAGAGCTCTTTCTGGAGGACCTCATTCTACATAATCTGAAGCCCAGAAGGCTCTCAAAGCTCTTCACCATTGAGCGGGCTCACCGAGCCCCGCTCCCTAGACCCAGGCCGGGGGCACCGCCGAGGACAATTATTGCTAAGATACTGAACTATCTGGACCGGGACGCCATCCTACAGGTGGCCAGGCAGCAGGGCGATCTCCAGCACGAAGGGGCCACCATCAGATTCTTCCCTGATTTCACGCTGCGGGTTCAGCAGGAGCGCCGCTCGATCCTGGGTGTTAAGGCGGCACTCAGGGACCGGGGCATAAAATATATGATGTTCTTCCCCGCCAAACTGAAAATCATCGCGGACGGCAAATCTCACGCCGCAGAGGGGAGCAGCATCCCCTGGTTCAGTGGACGGAGGAGCGGAGAGAGCCGAACAGAGTCAAAGGTCGTGGAGGTCCAGATCGAACAGCCCCCGCTGGGACTCGCTTCCGGACACAGCGGCACGATGAGACTTCCGAACAAGGGGTCAGGACACACAGAACAGTAATGTATATGGCATGCACCGGGGTCCTGGTTGACGTGGCTGGGTTGTGATGCAGGCATGGCCGCTCCCTCCCTAAATGGTTTTGAGATTGACCCCTGATTTAATCACGCACTTAGGGGACCATTAGTCTGGGGCTACACAGTTATGGCGGCTGGAGTTGGGGCCGGCATACGTTCTCCTTAACAGAGTTTCTCCGGGGGGGGCGGTTACTCTCTCCGGGGTGGGTTGGGCGACAGGCGCTCTGCTAATTGGGGCGGTGGGTAGTTTATAACCTGCGGAGCAGGGAGCAGGGTGGGGGGTGAGGGGGTCTGTTTGGAGGGATGTTACAGCGGTTACTGATGGGCTGGGAAGCCAGACCGGGACGGATCCGCGTTGGGTAGTCCCTATTGCTATGTATATTGTTCTGAGCTGTTGGGGGGGTGGGTGGGAGGGGGGAGGTGGTTAGAAGGTTGATATGGTCACACACTGATAGTATGGAGGGGCTGGCGGGCGGCACCGGTACTCGAAGACAGGCGGGCTCCTACAGTAATGAGTATGGCTAGTAGCTGGGAAGATAGCCTCAGGGTTCTTAGCTGGAATGTTAATGGTCTGGGAGATGGGCTCAAGCGTACCATTGTCCTACAGTTTATCAAACGCCACCTCCCGGATATAGTATTGCTGCAGGAAACGCACTTAATGGGAAACACATGTCAGGCCCTCAACAGATGGGGATACACTCTAGCGGTACACTCTGGCTTCACCTCTGGCTCTCGGGGAGTGGGGATTTTGCTTCACCGTTCCCTGCCACTCCACATTGATCACACGGAAACAGACCCACTGGGCCGCTTTGCGGGCCTATCGGGGAGATGGGCTGGCCGTCGGTTGAATCTCCTTTCTGCCTATATCCCCCTGGCCTTCAAACCCAGGCATATGTGGACCTGCGTAGGCTCCTGCTCTCCCTCCCTGACAGGACGTTGATCATCGGGGGTGACTTTAATGCAGTGATCTCCGGAACCCTTGACAGACAACCCCCCAGGGAAACACCTCAGGGGCAAAGGTGGCTGGCGGCAGGGCTGGACTGGGAACCACAACCGGCCCTGGCAAACTGCTTGGCCGCACCCCCCCCTCTCCCCGGTCGGAGGTGCCCCCGCGCTCTTTGACAGCGCTGGTTTTCGGCCGATTTTGTTACAGGGCCGATTTTGCAGCTAAACTGCAAAAACGGCCCTGTAACAAAAACGCCCCCCAGGGGCCCAAAACCGGCCCCCACCCGTGCGGCGCACCGGGGGATTGCCCGGTGCCCGCTACGGCCAGTCCGGCCCTGGCTGGCGGACTTCCTCGACGCCTTCGGGATCACGGACAGCTGGGGGCTGTTGCATCCCACGAGCAGGCACTTTACCTTCCACTCTGGCCCTCATCACTCTTTCTCCCGCCTGGACTATATCTTGACTTCCTCACAGCCTGACATGACCATACGGGAGACCGCCCTCCTGGCGCGCTGCATTTCTGATCACTCCCCGGTATACGTGCACCTTGCGCGGGGGGGGGCCGGGAGGGATGTGTCTTGCCTATACCCGCCTGGCGCCTCAGGAGTGAGGACATGTGGAAAAAGCTGGCCGGCTCTATCGAGCAGTACTTCGAGTTCAACGTCGGGTCGACTACCTCCGCGGTCACCCCGTGGGAGGCCTTTAAAACGGTGCTGCGGGGAGAGGCCCTTTCAGCCATCTCCGGCAGCCGTAAGGAACGGGTGGCGCAGATCACCTCGGCTGCAACGGACCTTCGGGCACTTGAAGAGGCCGCGTGCACGGACGCTGACCCGGGGGTGCGGCACCGGTTGCGCCTTAAAACCGTGGAGTATAGGGAGCTGGTCACGCACGCTGCCCAGACAGCCAATCAACACAAGGTAGGCAGAATATATGACCAGGGCGACAAGGCGATTTGGGAAAAAGGGGGTGGTGATGGACAGAGTTTCTGAATGATGCAGAATACTCTTACCAAGTCACGAGATCATGGTTTTAATCCACCACCGTTTTTTAGCTCACTGCACCATCCCAGCTCAGAACCAGGCTACATGCAAATTAGTCTGTACCTGTCCCAGTGCATGATGGGAACAGAGCAAACCAAACTACCAAGCCAATTCTTATACTGGGAAGGAAACAAGCTTCCGGGGACCGGTTTCTGGCATCACAGCCTTCGTCGGCCCGGCTTGCCTGAATCCTGATGGTGCAATGAGCAAGGGACTCACGTCTGAGCATACCCTCCCACACTGAGTGTGGATAAAATCGATTTGGGGAAAAGGGGGTGGTGATGGACAGAGTTTCTGAATGATGCAGAATACTCTTACCAAGTCAAGAGATCATGGTTTTAATCCATCACCGTTTTTTAGCTCACTGCACCATCCCAGCTCAGAACCAGGCTACATGCAAATTAGTCTGTACATGTCCCAGTGCATGATGGGAACAGGGCAAACCAAACTACCAAGCCAATTCTTATACTGGGAAGGAAACAAGCTTCCGGGGACCGGTTTCTGGCATCACAGCCTTCGTCGGCCCGGCTTGCCTGAATCCTGATGGTGCAATGAGCAAGGGACTCACGTCTGAGCATACCCTCCCACACTGAGTGTGGATAAAATCGATTTGGGAAAAAGGGGGTGGTGATGGACAGAGTTTCTGAATGATGCAGAATACTCTTACCAAGTCAAGAGATCATGGTTTTAATCCATCACCGTTTTTTAGCTCACTGCACCATCCCAGCTCAGAACCAGGCTACATGCAAATTAGTCTGTACCTGTCCCAGTGCATGATGGGAACAGGGCAAACCAAACTACCAAGCCAATTCTTATACTGGGAAAGAAACAAGCTTCCGGGGACCGGTTTCTGGCATCACAGCCTTCGTCGGCCCGGCTTGCCTCAATCCTGATGGTGCAATGAGCAAGGGACTCACGTCTGAGCATACCCTCCCACACTGAGTGTGGATAAAATCGATTTGGGAAAAAGGGGGTGGTGATGGACAGAGTTTCTGAATGATGCAGAATACTCTTACCAAGTCAAGAGATCATGGTTTTAATCCATCACCGTTTTTTAGCTCACTGCACCATCCCAGCTCAGAACCAGGCTACATGCAAATTAGTCTGTACCTGTCCCAGTGCATGATGGGAACAGGGCAAACCAAACTACCAAGCCAATTCTTATACTGGGAAGGAAACAAGCTTCCGGGGACCGGTTTCTGGCATCACAGCCTTCGTCGGCCCGGCTTGCCTGAATCCTGATGGTGCAATGAGCAAGGGACTCACGTCTGAGCATACCCTCCCACACTGAGTGTGGATAAAATCGATTTGGGAAAAAGGGGGTGGTGATGGACAGAGTTTCTGAATGATGCAGAATACTCTTACCAAGTCAAGAGATCATGGTTTTAATCCATCACCGTTTTATAGCTCACTGCACCATCCCAGCTCAGAAATAGGCTACATGCAAATTAGTCTGTACCTGTCCCAGTGCATGATGGGAACAGGGCAAACCAAACTACCAAGCCAATTCTTATACTGGGAAGGAAACAAGCTTCCGGGGACCGGTTTCTGGCATCACAGCCTTCGTCGGCCCGGCTTGCCTGAATCCTGATGGTGCAATGAGCAAGGGACTCACGTCTGAGCATACCCTCCCACACTGAGTGTGGATAAAATCGATTTGGGAAAAAGGGGGTGGTGATGGACAGAGTTTCTGAATGATGCAGAATACTCCTACCAAGTCAAGAGATCATGGTTTTAATCCATCACCGTTTTTTAGCTCACTGCACCATCCCAGCTCAGAACCAGGCTACATGCAAATTAGTCTGTACCTGTCCCAGTGCATGATGGGAACAGGGCAAACCAAACTACCAAGCCAATTCTTATACTGGGAAGGAAACAAGCTTCCGGGGACCGGTTTCTGGCATCACAGCCTTCGTCGGCCCGGCTTGCCTGAATCCTGATGGTGCAATGAGCAAGGGACTCACGTCTGAGCATACCCTCCCACACTGAGTGTGGATAAAATCGATTTGGGAAAAAGGGGGTGGTGATGGACAGAGTTTCTGAATGATGCAGAATACTCTTACCAAGTCAAGAGATCATGGTTTTAATCCATCACCGTTTTTTAGCTCACTGCACCATCCCAGCTCAGAACCAGGCTACATGCAAATTAGTCTGTACCTGTCCCAGTGCATGATGGGAACAGGGCAAACCAAACTACCAAGCCAATTCTTATACTGGGAAGGAAACAAGCTTCCGGGGACCGGTTTCTGGCATCACAGCCTTCGTCGGCCCGGCTTGCCTGAATCCTGATGGTGCAATGAGCAAGGGACTCACGTCTGAGCATACCCTCCCACACTGAGTGTGGATAAAATCGATTTGGGAAAAAGGGGTTGGTGATGGACAGAGTTTCTGAATGATGCAGAATACTCTTACCAAGTCAAGAGATCATGGTTTTAATCCATCACCGTTTTTTAGCTCACTACACCATCCCAGCTCAGAACCAGGCTACATGCAAATTAGTCTGTACCTGTCCCAGTGCATGATGGGAACAGGGCAAACCAAACTACCAAGCCAATTCTTATACTGGGAAGGAAACAAGCTTCCGGGGACCGGTTTCTGGCATCACAGCATTCGTCGGCCCGGCTTGCCTGAATCCTGATGGTGCAATGAGCAAGGGACTCACGTCTGAGCATACCCTCCCACACTGAGTGTGGATAAAATCGATTTGGGAAAAAGGGGGTGGTGATGGACAGAGTTTCTGAATGATGCAGAATACTCTTACCAAGTCAAGAGATCATGGTTTTAATCCATCACCGTTTTTTAGCTCACTGCACCATCCCAGCTCAGAACCAGGCTACATGCAAATTAGTCTGTACCTGTCCCAGTGCATGATGGGAACAGGGCAAACCAAACTACCAAACCAATTCTTATATTGGGAAGGAAACAAGCTTCCGGGGACCGGTTTCTGGCATCACAGCCTTCGTCGGCCCGGCTTGCCTGAATCCTGATGGTGCAATGAGCAAGGGACTCACGTCTGAGCATACCCTCCCACACTGAGTGTGGATAAAATCGATTTGGGAAAAAGGGGGTGGTGAGGGACAGAGTTTCTGAATGATGCAGAATACTTTTACCAAGTCAAGAGATCATGGTTTTAATCCATCACCGTTTTTTAGCTCACTGCACCATCCCAGCTCAGAACCAGGCTACATGCAAATTAGTCTGTACCTGTCCCAGTGCATGATGGGAACAGGGCAATCCAAACTACCAAGCCAATTCTTATACTGGGAAGGAAACAAGCTTCCGGGGACCGGTTTCTGGCATCACAGCCTTCGTCGGCCCGGCTTGCCTGAATCCTGATGGTGCAATGAGCAAGGGACTCACGTCTGAGCATACCCTCCCACACTGAGTGTGGATAAAATCGATTTGGGAAAAAGGGGGTGGTGATGGACAGAGTTTCTGAATGATGCAGAATACTCTTACCAAGTCAAGAGATCATGGTTTTAATCCATCACTGTTTTTTAGCTCACTGCACCATCCCAGCTCAGAACCAGGCTACATGCAAATTAGTCTGTACCTGTCCCAGTGCATGATGGGAACAGGGCAAACCAAACTACCAAGCCAATTCTTATACAGGGAAGGAAACAAGCTTCCGGGGACCGGTTTCTGGCATCACAGCCTTCGTCGGCCCGGCTTGCCTGAATCCTGATGGTGCAATGAGCAAGGGACTCACGTCTGAGCATACCCTCCCACACTGAGTGTGGATAAAATCGATTTGGGAAAAAGGGGGTGGTGATGGACAGAGTTTCTGAATGATGCAGAATACTCTTACCAAGTCAAGAGATCATGGTTTTAATCCATCACCGTTTTTTAGCTCACTGCACCATCCCAGCTCAAAACCAGGCTACATGCAAATTAGTCTGTACCTGTCCCAGTGCATGATGGGAACAGGGCAAACCAAACTACCAAGCCAATTCTTATACTGGGAAGGAAACAAGCTTCCGGGGACCGGTTTCTGGCATCACAGCCTTCGTCGGCCCGGCATGCCTGAATCCTGATGGTGCAATGAGCAAGGGACTCACGTCTGAGCATACCCTCCCACACTGAGTGTGGATAAAATCGATTTGGGAAAAAGGGGGTGGTGATGGACAGAGTTTCTGAATGATGCAGAATACTCTTACCAAGTCAAGAGATCATGGTTTTAATCCATCACCGTTTTTTAGCTCACTGCACCATCCCAGCTCAGAACCAGGCTACATGCAAATTAGTCTGTACCTGTCCCAGTGCATGATGGGAACAGGGCAAACCAAACTACCAAGCCAATTCTTATACTGGGAAGGAAACAAGCTTCCGGGGACCGGTTTCTGGCATCATAGCCTTCGTCGGCCCGGCTTGCCTGAATCCTGAAGGTGCAATGAGCAAGGGACTCACGTCTGAGCATACCCTCCCACACTGAGTGTGGATAAAATCGATTTGGGAAAAAGGGGGTGGTGATGGACAGAGTTTCTGAATGATGCAGAATACTCTTACCAAGTCAAGAGATCATGGTTTTAATCCATCACCGTTTTTTAGCTCACTGCACCATCCCAGCTCAGAACCAGGCTACATGCAAATTAGTCTGTACCTGTCCCAGTGCATGATGGGAACAGGGCAAACCAAACTACCAAGCCAATTCTTATACTGGGAAGGAAACAAGCTTCCGGGGACCGGTTTCTGGCATCACAGCCTTCGTCGGCCCGGCTTGCCTGAATCCTGATAGTGCAATGAGCAAGGGACTCACGTCTGAGCATACCCTCCCACACTGAGTGTGGATAAAATCGATTTGGGAAAAAGGGGGTGGTGATGGACAGAGTTTCTGAATGATGCAGAATACTCTTACCAAGTCAAGAGATCATGGTTTTAATCCATCACCGTTTTTTAGCTCACTGCACCGTCCCAGCTCAGAACCAGGCTACATGCAAATAAGTCTGTACCTGTCCCAGTGCATGATGGGAACAGGGCAAACCAAACTACCAAGCCAATTCTTATACTGGGAAGGAAACAAGCTTCCGGGGACCGGTTTCTGGCATCACAGCCTTCGTCGGCCCGGCTTGCCTGAATCCTGATGGTGCAATGAGCAAGGGACTCACGTCTGAGCATACCCTCCCACACTGAGTGTGGATAAAATCGATTTGGGAAAAAGGGGGTGGTGATGGACAGAGTTTCTGAATGATGCAGAATACTCTTACCAAGTCAAGAGATCATGGTTTTAATCCATCACCGTTTTTTAGCTCACTGCACCACCCCAGCTCAGAACCAGGCTACATGCAAATTAGTCTGTACCTGTCCCAGTGCATGATGGGAACAGAGCAAACTAAACTACCAAGCCAATTCTTATACTGGGAAGGAAACAAGCTTCCGGGGACCGGTTTCTGGCATCACAGCCTTCGTCGACCCGGCTTGCCTGAATCCTGATGGTGCAATGAGCAAGGGACTCACGTCTGAGCATACCCTCCCACACTGAGTGTGGATAAAATCGATTTGGGAAAAAGGGGGTGGTGATGGACAGAGTTTCTGAATGATGCAGAATACTCTTACCAAGTCAAGAGATCATGGTTTTAATCCATCACCGTTTTTTAGCTCACTGCACCATCCCAGCTCAGAACCAGGCTACATGCAAATTAGTCTGTACCTGTCCCAGTGCATGATGGGAACAGGGCAAACCAAACTACCAAGCCAATTCTTATACTGGGAAGGAAACAAGCTTCCGGGGACCGGTTTCTAGCATCACAGCCTTCGTCGGCCCGGCTTGCCTGAATCCTGATGGTGCAATGAGCAAGGGACTCACGTCTGAGCATACCCTCCCACACTGAGTGTGGATAAAATCGATTTGGGAAAAAGGGGGTGGTGATGGACAGAGTTTCTGAATGATGCAGAATACTCTTACCAAGTCAAGAGATCATGGTTTTAATCCATCACCGTTTTTTAGCTCACTGCACCATCCCAGCTCAGAACCAGGCTACATGCAAATTAGTCTGTACCTGTCCCAGTGCATGATGGGAACAGGGCAAACCAAACTACCAAGCCAATTCTTATACTGGGAAGGAAACAAGCTTCCGGGGACCGGTTTCTGGCATCACAGCCTTCGTCGGCCCGGCTTGCCTGAATCCTGATGGTGCAATGAGCAAGGGACTCACGTCTGAGCATACCCTCCCACATTGAGTGTGGATAAAATCGATTTGGGAAAAAGGGGGTGGTGATGGACAGAGTTTCTGAATGATGCAGAATACTCTTACCAAGTCAAGAGATCATGGTTTTAATCCATCACCGTTTTTTAGCTCACTGCACCATCCCAGCTCAGAACCAGGCTACATGCAAATTAGTCTGTACCTGTCCCAGTGCATGATGGGAACAGGGCAAACCAAACTACCAAGCCAATTCTTATACTGGGAAGGAAACAAGCTTCCGGGGACCGGTTTCTGGCATCACAGCCTTCATCGGCCCGGCTTGCCTAAATCCTGATGGTGCAATGAGCAAGGGACTCACGTCTGAGCATACCCTCCCACACTGAGTGTGGATAAAATCGATTTGGGAAAAAGGGGGTGGTGATGGACAGAGTTTCTGAATGATGCAGAATACTCTTACCAAGTCAAGAGATCATGGTTTTAATCCATCACCGTTTTTTAGCTCACTGCACCATCCCAGCTCAGAACCAGGCTACATGCAAATTAGTCTGTACCTGTCCCAGTGCATGATGGGAACAGGACAAACCAAACTACCAAGCCAATTCTTATACTGGGAAGGAAACAAGCTTCCGGGGACCGGTTTCTGGCATCACAGCCTTCATCGGCCCGGCTTGCCTGAATCCTGATGGTGCAATGAGCAAGGGACTCACGTCTGAGCATACCCTCCCACACTGAGTGTGGATAAAATCGATTTGGGAAAAAGGGGGTGGTGATGGACAGAGTTTCTGAATGATGCAGAATACTCTTACCAAGTCAAGAGATCATGGTTTTAATCCATCACCGTTTTTTAGCTCACTGCACCATCCCAGCTCAGAACCAGGCTACATGCAAATTACTCTGTACCTGTCCCAGTGCATGATGGGAACAGGGCAAACCAAACTACCAAGCCAATTCTTATACTGGGAAGGAAACAAGCTTCCGGGGACCGGTTTCTGGCATCACAGCCTTCGTCGGCCCGTATCGATTTTATCCACACTCAGTGTGGGAGGGTATGCTCAGACGTGAGTCCCTTGCTCATTGCACCATCAGGATTCAGGCAACCCGGGCCGACGAAGGCTGTGATGCCAGAAACCAGTCCCCGGAAGCTTGTTTCCTTCCCAGTATAAGAATTGGCTTGGTAGTTTGGTTTGCCCTGCTCCCATCATGCACTGGGACAGGTACAGACTAATTTGCATGTAGCCTTGTTCTGAGCTGGGATGGTGCAGTGAGCTAAAAAACGGTGATGGATTAAAACCATGATCTCTTGACTTGGTAAGAGTATTCTGCATCATTCAGAAACTCTGTCCATCACCACCCCCTTTTTCCAAACAGGGCGACAAGGCGGGCAAACTTATTGCTTGGCTCGAGAAAAAACAGAGGGCCACTACCGTGGTGCCGGAGATTATTAAGGCGTCGGGAGACGTGATAACGGAGCCCCGAGAGATTGCGGCGGAATTTGCGGGGCATTATCGGCAGGTATACAGTAAGGGGTCGGACCGTCCGGACGAGGACTCTGATGACCTGCTCACAGATATTCGCATGCCCTGCCTGTCGGAGGCCGACCGTGAAGCCCTGGAGGCCCCTCTCGCTGCTGGTGAGCTGCAACGTGCGCTCGTGGACATTCGCCCGGGTAAAGCACTTGGACCGAATGGTCTGCCGATTGAGCTCTACAAGCTGAAGCCCGACGTTCTTAGCGTGCACCTCCTCCATATGTTTGAGGAAAGCGCAGCGACGGGGAGCTTGCCGCGCGAGCAGCGCCTGGCCACTATAGTGCCAATACCGAAGGAAGGGAAGCCGAGAGAGGCCTGCTCATCGTATAGACCGATCTCCCTGCTCAACGCAGAGCCGAAAATACTAGCAAAAACTCTCGCCAATAGGCTCCACTCCGTCCTTCCCACGTTGGTACACCCGGATCAGTCCGGCTTCATGCCACATCGCAATACGGCACTAAATATCCGCCGCCTGAATGGTGTATTGGGTAGGTGCCACACGATCCGAGAAGACGCGGTGGTGGTGTCGCTTGACGCTACCATGGCTTTCGACACCCTCGAATGGCCATACATGATGGCGGTACTCCGCAAAATGGGCTTCGGCCCCCGCTTTGCGGCGTGGGTTTGCCTCCTGTACTCGGAGCCCCTGGCCCAGGTGGTAGTCAACAACAAGGTTTCTGAGGTTTTCGCCCTGGAGAGGGGCACCAGACAGGGGTGCCTGCTCTCGCCTCTCCTATTTGCGCTCTCCCTTGAGCCGCTGGCGGCGTGGATCCGACAGGACATCTACCTCACTACCTCACAGGGATACGATGGACGGACGGCTGGGAGGGCAAAATCTCGCTATACGCCGATGATATCCTCCTTTACTTGTCCCACCCGCGGAGATCTATAGTGGCGGCGATGGATATATTTACAAGTTTTGGGCGAAACTCAGGGTTCCGCATCAAGGGGAACAAATCCGTCCTCTATGTCCTCCATGGCAGCCCTCCCAGGCTACCCGGCATCTGCCCGCTCACCGTGGCGGAGGACGGCTTCAGATACCTTGGAGTGTTTGTCACTCTGGATAAGAATCTCCGGTATGAAAAGAATTTACTGCCGCCACTGCGACGGCTCCAACGTGACTCAACTTCGTGGCAGCGACTCCCATTGTCACTGCTGGGCCGGGCGGCCCTCTTTAAAATGATGACACTCCCTAGATTTTTATACGCCCTCCAAAACTACCCAGACTTGGTGCCCAATTCCTACTTTGTGGCTATAGAGGCGGCGCAGCGAGCCCTCCTTTGGACGGGTGCGCCTAGAATAGCGTTGCGGAAACTCACGCTGGGATGGTACGACGGGGGGATAGCCCTCCCGGATATCCGCAAGTACTATTGGGCCGCTCACCTTTCGGCGATCAATCAGGGGACGTATAGTGCTGGGAACGACCCGGGTTACGGGATGGACAGGTGGTTGCTCTCGGGGGGGGAATTACGAGGTCGCGCTTTACTCTAAACCCGGCAAGTTTCAGCTCACCGGACCGACGAAGCATTCGGTGCAAATATGGCACGCGGCACACCGCAAGCTGGGCAGGTCTAACACTTTGACCATGGCCACCCCCCTGTGGGCGTCGGAGAGACTGGGAAGCCTGGGACACACAAAGGGGTTCCGTAGCTGGGACCTTATCGGGATCTCCCAGGTGAAGGACCTGTGGGGATCCGAGGGGGTCAGATCTTTTGCCTACTTACAGGAAAAGTACGACTTGGCGCCTACAGAGTACTTCAGATACCTGCAGATTAGACACTCCCTCCAAGCGAACATTCCACCGGGGACTCGACCCCCGCAGGCCTCACCGCTCGAGGATCAGCTGCTTGACGGACACATGCCGGAGCATGCCATCTCGCTCACGTACAAAAAACTGATAAATAACCCCCCCGATCCACTCGATTCCCTGAAAGAGAAGTGGGTGACTGATGGACTTGAGATTGACGACGAGGAGTGGGTTACCGCTCTGGCGTCCCCAAGGGAGGTAGCGATATCGGCTAGACTCCGGCTCGTGCAGCTTAAAATATTGCACAGAGTATACGTTTCTTGCACAAGAATTCAGGCGATGGGGGGGGGGAGGGGCTCTGCCGGCGGGGGTGTGGGGCGACTGGCTCCTTTTTCCATATCTTGTGGGAATGCCCCGGGGTGCAGAGGTACTGGAGGCGAGTTGTGTCCTGCATGCGGGAAGTGTGGGAGGTTGACCTTCGCACAAAGGCTAAGCGATGTATCTTGAACAAATGGGAACCCACGGACTTATCTACACGGGGGAGGCTTTGGGTCACGCTCGGGCAAATGGTGGCAAAAAGGAACATAGCCCGTCTGTGGGGTGCAGCGAGGCTGCCGAAATTGGTGGACTGGCAAAAAGACATGGATTGGTGCATGTTGCAGGAGAAGACAGTATACACGGCACGGGGGTGCCCCAGAAAGTGGGGGGAGGTGTGGTCGCTTTGGAACACCTACAGGGGTGACATCTGTGAGCCTCCGCAGGCCCGACTATCCGGCCTGGAGATCAAGGACTGAATCTAGCCTACGCTCAGAACTATTGTTCATCTGTCTAGTCCTTTACTGTCATTTGTGTCGCCGGTGCTGCGGCAACCCTGCTTTCTTGATGACCCAAATTTGCATATGTGACCTTATTATGTTTTTATATACAATAAAAAGAGTTTTTTTTAAAAAAAACATTGGAATATTCAAATATTTTACTACAGACTGTAATACAGAACTCAGGACTTGTATGATTTGGGCCACATAATTTCGTAGTGCATGAATCAATGTTATTTACTTTGAATTTATTTTAATGCCATCTACTTTCTGAGTGTTTTTCTTGGAAAATAAGAGGTATGCTTAAATATTTATTACATAGGATAGCAGTCCACATTGTTCTTTAACTTGACAATATTAGTGCCTGAGAGGTAAGTCGATAGTAGTAGAACTAATTGAGCCTTATGTCGAGCAAGATGGGATAATCCTCTCTGTCTTTTAATAGGATTCTTCAAACCCTCAACGTTCCAAGTTATAATCCTAAAATTCTTTAAAAACTAAATAGTGTCAGAAATTAACCATAGTTAAATAACAAGTTATAATACGAAAAAATTTAAAGAAATAAGATAACGGATTAATAAACAGAGAGTAAGAAAAAGAAAGAACAAAGAAGGGGAAACTACCCCTAGTCTTGTTAAAAGAGTAAGATAGGTGGCTAAAAGCAAAGTTGCAGAAAGGACCACTGAATGCAAATAAACGCACACCACAAAAAGTGTAGGGATGCTGCAACACCTAAGGGAAGAAATACTATACAGGACTACCATATACTAATATATATAACCAAAGTTACATTAAAAAAATAAGAAATACATATTACAATGTTAAAGATAAAAAACAAAATAAAGCAAATACAGGGAGAATAAAACTTACCAACAAAAAATACTGCGTAAAGAAGTGGAAACACACAACAGGCGATAATCCACGGGACACAAAGGCTAGACCACAAATCTTGGTTAATTCAACAGGTATTGTTATCTGAAAAAAAACAAAAAACAAAACCGAGCTATAAATATATAACAACGGGAGATATACATAGGAATAGCAATGAAAAAAATATTCATAAGGTATACAGAACTTTAACACCAATAAGCTGAAAAGGAAGAAAAGGTTAATGGATCATCTTGTTATAGCATTTGCACCAAGATCCATTTCTTCTAGCCTCTATTGAATAAAAATCTGTAACCTGTTAGGGTCTATGTATGACAGATGGATAGAGATAGATAGAGACAGACAGAGCCAGATATAGAGCCAGTTAGGAATATATATATAAAGAAAAGGTGACACCAGAGCCAAACAGATACAGATTGAAATGTATAAAGACTCGTCTTTGTACTGTTATATTTTGTTTATTATTTTTATTTTGCACTTTTCAAATAGCATGCCGAACACGCTTGTTTAGGACTCATGCATGTGAACATTTCACGGTTGTTGTCATACACTGCGAGACAATAATTAACAGGTAGCATGTGCTGTGTCCATTGCTAACAGCACATTGCATTGCAAAAGAAACATGTGAAGCGTACTCTATTCTTGCTTGGTACTTTGGGATTTGTTTTTGCCATCCCCTCCCCTTTTCCTTTATGACCCAAGCACAATCCATGATCGATGCAGACAAAGTCGACAAAACCTGCAGGCCACAATGTTTTGTTTTCAGTTGAAATATATAAGATTCAAGATTATGCACTTACGTTTCAAGGTAATGCTCAATCTGATAGGACAAAATCAAGCTTATACACACGTAATAAAAAAAACCTGTAATAAAAAAAACATGCAGTACTTTACAATGTAGACAGTGCAGTGTAGTAAAAAGGAGATAAGAATACCGTCTCCACTCGTACCACAGGTCTGGGAATACTCTGAAAAACAGAAGAGACTTCCTTCTTGAGAATATTAATCTTCTGCTTTCACTTTCCTCATCCAGTGACAGTGCCCCATCCTCCATCGTTCATTATTATGTCTTCTTAAACTGATGTAACTTTATTCTCAACATTTAGAGAGAGCTATCCTGACTTGGAAGGGCAGAGGGTGCTGAACATAACATATATAAAAGCTTCAAGTGAAGACAAATTGGAAATTAAAACAAAATACGAGAAGAAGAAATAAAGAAGCACAAAGAGAAAAGAACAAGAATTCTACTGAGCCACATAGCCAGAAAAGGGTTTTCTAAAATAGGCAATGTGCAGAGCTCCAGTAGAGGGGCAGTACGAGGTCACAGAGCCACTGCTGAAAAAGTTTGATTTGAGTTTTGTCATGATGGAAAGTGGGAATGTCCACAGTCAGAATATGCTACGATTGGACTGATGTGACAAGGCATCAGAGGACTGGACTGATGAGACACGGCATCAGAGGACTGGACTGATGAGACAAGGCATCAGAGGACTGGACTGATGAGACAAGGCATCAGAGGACTGGACTGATGAGACAAGGCATCAGAGGACTGGACTGATGAAACAAGGCATCAGAGGACTGGACTGATGAGACAAGGCATCAGAGGACTGGACTGATGAGACAAGGCATCAGAGGACTGGACTGATGAGACAAGGCATCAGAGGACTGGACTGATGAGACAAGGCATCAGAGGACTGGACTGATGAGACACGGCATCAGAGGACTGGACTGATGAGACAAGGCATCAGAGGACTGGACTGATGAGACACGGCATCAGAGGACTGGACTGATGAGACAAGGCATCAGAGGACTGGACTGATGAAACAAGGCATCAGAGGACTGGACTGATGAGACAAGGCATCAGAGGACTGGACTGATGAAACAAGGCATCAGAGGACTGGACTGATGAGACAAGGCATCAGAGGACTGGACTGATGAGACAAGGCATCAGAGGACTGGACTGATGAGACAAGGCATCAGAGGACTGGACTGATGAGACAAGGCATCAGAGGACTGGACTGATGAGACAAGGCATGAGGACTGGACTGATGAGACAAGGCATCAGAGGACTGGACTGATGAAACAAGGCATCAGAGGTAAAATGACCCATAGTAATTCATGTTCATTACAACGCATTTTATACATATCATTTATATTTAAGGAATGTAGAATAGTACAATGTTCTTCCTTTGCTGTTCATTATTTTATGCTAATGATAAGGGAGGGTTGGAATTTGGGTAGAGGATGGAGGAACTAGTGAAGCGCTGATGCTATGTGGCGCTGTGGACTTTCCGAGGGCCTGTCGAAGGAGGCTGTCAATTTTAAAGAAGACTCCTCTAACAAAAGGCAGTGTGTGCAGGTTATTACAGAACTTGGCCACCACATTTACCGCAAACTCTATGACCCACACTACTCTATGGCATTTAGGCAATTTGATTATCACCAAAGTTGAACAAAACAGAGTTTTGTTAAGCAACATTTCCCTGCTGCAATTAATGGTTTTCAATGCCGATTGGCTATTGGGTGCAGGAGAACCTGTGCAGTAATAGTTACTTTGGTGGCCGTTGGTTCTCTACGTTTCACTGGCTGCGCTGCAGCTGATTTCATTTTCTGAAACCGCCTGCAGGTGTTGTGTCCTGATGTGATCCACCAAGCAAGGGTCATCACACTCAACATCTTCACATTAGGTCACACAGCATGACTCTATTTGCCCCCATCTTTTGGGAAGCATTTCAATAGTTACTTTACACAACGCAAATAATTGTAGTTATTGATTGTGCATTCTGCTCAATGTTGATCGTTTTCTACCCAAAAATGTACACTTGAATATTTTTTTGGGGGGGGAATGTATTTATTTGCATTTTCTTACTTGTATTACAGAAACAGGTCAGATCTTCAAAGCATATTATTTCTTCCACCATTACATCTGGAGCAGATTTCAGCGATATTGACACATAAGTAACCAATAATACAAAAATAATTCTTATCAAGACCCCCTCTCCCTCCCATCCCCCACAGATCCCACCCTACTACCAATTCACTGCGAGTCTGTGAGCGTGAGACCATAATATGCCAACTATGGCTTCCATATTTTCCAGAACTTTTTTGGACACCCCCTTGCTTTGTAAGTCATTTTCTCCCCTAGCATGTACATGTCCATTCCCCTTCGCCATTCGGCCAGTGATGGATTGGATGCAACCCTCCACGCCCTTGCCAAGTCTCTTTTTGCTACTACCAATCCCAATTGTAGCAACGTTAATTTTGTTCTAGGGAGGTCAATCTCTGTAGGTATGCCCAGCAAAATGAACATGGGGTTCGGGGTATCGACGTCTTCAAAATGAGCTCTAGCTCCTTCAGCAGCATTCCCCAGTATATCCATATCTGCGTACACCCCCAAATCGTGCGGAGAAATGTCCCTTCCGTGGTTTTACATTTCAAGCAGTTGGGTGACTCTGCTCTACCTATCAGATGCAATTGGGCTCAATCATAGTATATTATGTGTAGATACTTAAATTTACTTGAATTTATTTTTTTAACTTGGCTTGGTTCCCTTATTTGTTGAGAATAAACCTGTTTTTCGTACCAGCACTAAGTAGATATAAATGACCGCTGCACCATACAATTTAAACATTAGCACCCCCATGGAGATCCTTTCAGCTCCTTTTGAACAAAACATTAGATGAATTGACTGGACGGAGTATTTCCTCAACTGCTATTCTTGAGGATAATAGCAGTGCTTTATCTGCAGACAAGAAAAAAGAATCTTGATGCTCAATTTCAGATCTGAAGGTCTCTGCATTTATAATCAAATGCAGAAAGTGGATAAAAGTGCTGGTGATACTGATATTTTCAAAAACTTTATTTTAGATTTAGATGAGTATTTTTCTCCCACAGTTTGCAAAGCATGTTGCAGAGGAAACAAGAAAAAAGTAAAACCTCTGGCGACTGCTTCTTCCTTAAAAAACATGTCGATGTGCAGGTTTGGTAATTTGCACAATTCACTAATTCGTGACAAAATAGTAATGTATGCAAGGAATAAAGGCATGCAAGAGATGTTGTGAGTCAAAGGAGATTCCTGCTTAAAAAAAATACTTGCGCTGGTAAAGAAGACTGGACTTTCAGCGCACTGCGTTAAAGCTATGTTGCCACAAGAGCAGAAAGAAAGTATTGGTTCTGTGTAAAAAAATTAAGAAGGAAAAATGTGTGGAAATTACAATGGGGGGAATGGAGAGCATGATGGTCAAAGACCAGTAATTCGCGATAGGCCTATTTAAAATCAAAGGAAAGCAATATGCTACCACTGCGGAAGTGCAAACCATTCTGCTAGAGTTAATAAGTGTCCAGCAAAAACAGCTAAAGGTCTGGAATATGGGATATTTGGTCATTTCGCAAGGGTGTACAAGAAAGAGAATCAGAAAAATAATACTGTAACATGTATTGCTTATAGCGAAAGAAGAAGATACTATAATGGAATGCAGTTTAAAGAAACAAGAATGGCATTAAACATCGATAGCAATGAAAGAAACAAACCATTCAGTTGGGTGCCATTTGATGGGGATTACTTACAGGTTGCTGCTGATTCAGGATTACTGTATACAATCATTCCCTGGTCAGTATGAGGGAAGAACTGTGTACAAGTCATAGGATCACATTTGGAACCAACGGATATTAATCAAGAAAACTATACTGGTGATAAATCTGATGTGCTTGGTTTTGGACAGCTTATTCTCAAGTTTAATAACAGGCAGGCTGTTTGCAAATTATATATTACTGTTGATAGACCATCAGTTTTAGGCTGGAATGATCAGAGAGCCTTGGACAATATTTTAGACCGTAGCAGTCTTGAACAAGTTTTGGTTGCTTGTGGCAGAGAAAATATCAAAGAATAGGTTTTAAAGGATGTTCCTAATGTTTTAATGGTAAAATTGGAAAACTGACAGATTTTGCAGGTCCAGTCAGAGGTAAAGCTAATGTGGTTCCTAAGATACACAAAACATGTAATATTACTCCTATTGTTAGGGATGATGGTAAAGGAAAGCTTAAGAAATTACAAGAAGCCCACCTTATTGAAACAATTTAAACATCAGGATGGATTTCTGCTGTGGTTGTCGCTAGGCAAGCCAATCGGAAAATCTGTTTGTGTGTTTACCAAAGATGCTTCATTAACAACATTATAGTAAATTAATTTCCATAGACAAGAATTGATGAGATGCTTTCATTTACCAGATATGCCAAGTGGTTTTCCACCATTGATCTATCTTCCGCATATCACGAAACAGTGTTTTTTCACTCCTTTTGGTTGTTTTCAGTTTCAACTTATGCCTTGTGGAGTGGAACCTGCCCCTGCAGTTTTTCAAAGGCTTATGAAGGAGATATTTGGTGATATGCCTATTTTATCAGGATGATATTTTATCATAACATACCGCAAAAAAGAACATAATGGCAGATTAAGAAGTCTTTTGGAAGGCCTAAAAAATAAGGGCTTAACTTCAGAAATTACCAAATGCACATTTGCTGAGAGAGAAATTACTTAATTGAGTCATGATATAAGTGACAAATGTACCAGATCTAAAGAAAAACTAATTGAAGCTATTATTATACCTCCTTCATCACAATCAAAGGATGATCTTAGATCATTTCTGGGTTTGGCACAATGTAATTTAAAAAGTTTGTCGAGAACTTCGCAGTAAGGACATATGCCATGAGGGCATTAATGAAAGTGAAGTCAAAGTTTGAAAGGTCAGATGAATTCCAAAAGCCCTTTATTGAAATCTGGAATGGCATTAGTAAAGCACTAAATTTGCAAGGTTTTGATCCTTCTGCCACTACTTTTGTAACAAGTGATGCGTGTTACAAAGGCTTAGATGGTGTACTTTCTAAAATAAATGAGAATGGTTTGCGTTCACTAACTGATGAAAAGTATTCTGTTTTTGAGAGAGAGAGACATTAACGTATGTGGGCACTAGAATATGTTTTAAAACTTTTGTGAGGAAGAAACTTTATTCTAAGGTGTGATCATAAGCATTTAACACAACTGTTGACCACAAAAAGATTGTTTAGAGCTGCTGCATGAATTGCCAGAATTTCTATGAGGTTATGTAGTTTTAGCTATGATGTCCTGTATGCTCATGGAGCAAAGAAAGTTATCGCAGATTTTTTATTAAGAAGGCTTTACCTCTTACAGATATCGATAGAGATCCATGGAATAAGTATTGCACAGCAGGAGTGTTCCAAATTGCCAGTGCAGAATAACTTTGATAAGGAAGAAATTATAGGAGTGTATAGAAAAGTTGATGTATTGAAGGAAGTAAAAGAGTGACTACTGGTTGGAAAAAAATGAATAAAGTAAATTTAAAAGAGAATTTGAGATTAGTTTGGGAAGAGCAGGAGTGCAGAAGAATTACTCATACTGAAGGATGATAAAGAAATTCCCTGGCATTAGAGAAAAAATGATTTCCCTTCGTTGTAAAAGACATTCAGGTATTATTCGCACTAAGTGCAATGTAAAGGATCTATATTCAAGTAATTGACCTTGAAACAGAAAGAATGGTCAGGTTTTGCATTCAGTGTGAGAGAGCAGATAAGTCGCAAAAACATTAAACCCACCCTTGAGCTCTCTTGATCAACCCAGCAAAGAGATAGCTCTGGATATAATGGGTCCTATAACTTGGCATGATAATAGTAGCAAATACATTATCACGTTCGTTGATATGTTTCCAAGACTAATTTAATTGTGCTTATTAAATACAGTAGATACAAGAAATGTAATCAAATTCTTAAACAAAGTATTAAAGAGAAGGATGCCCTGCATGTAACCTTACGGTTAATGGTGTATAATTCAAATCTGAAAAGATGAGGAATTTTTTGTAGCATGCTGGTATTTAACAGAAATGTACAACACTTTACCATCCCAGTGGTAATGGTATCTTGGAAACGGAAAAAGAGTAATTAAAGGTGTAATACAACTAGCTAATAATAGCAAGACATTGTAATGTTGATGGAAAACAGGCTCCTGGGTGCAAAGTAGTACCAATTAATAAATAATGATTAGACATCATAAGAATTGATTTTGAAAATCAAAGAATTGCCTATTCGTGACTCATCATTTTCATCCGAATTAATAGCTGATGAATCTGAGGAAGAGAATAGAGGGATAAGTAATACATACTGTGCAGAGGATTTATAAGTGTATGACTGTGAACAATTTAGAAGGAAATGAATGTAAATAGATTTCTTATTGTTTTGTAAAAAGAGGGGAAGTGTAGAAATTCATGTTCATTGCAGTGCATTTTTATTTTATTTGCAGCATTTGTTTTTAAGGAATGCAAAATAGTATAATGTTCTTTCTTTGCTGTTGGCTACTCCATGTTTATGAGAAGGGAGGTTTGGAATGTTGGAGAGGATAGAGGAGCTGGTTAGGAGCTGATGCTGTGTCATGGTGTTTACTTGCTGAGGACCTGTCAAAGGAGCTTGTTACTAATAAAGATTTCTACAGCATAACCTGATGTATGCAGATTACTACATGATGATTAATTATAAACAGGCTAATACCAGGTTAGATTACTGTGATAAATATTGTAGGGCCATTCTCATGCTGGTCTTTAGCGGATCTCCTGCTAGTGTAGGTCTGTTCCTCCAGCACCAATAGGGGATAATTGAGATTATTGAGAAACAGCAGCGGACAGATGCGGAGTGGCGCCGCTATACTTAAGGACTTAAGACCCTATTAAATGAAGGGTATATAGGAGCCCTGTGATATATTATTCAGGCCTAAGTAGGCAGCATTATACCAACATTGGAGGTTATCCCCTATTGGTGCTGGAGATTCCATGACGGAAGAAGGACAGTGAGGCTAGCTGTTGTTCAAATCGGCATTTTGTATTGGTCCTTATACAAGTTTTTTTTTTTAAACATTCTATGGTGTTGGGAGAAGCATTTTATATTCCCCGACAAGGAGTTTCAGGATAGAAGTGACTTTTGCACTTTGGTCAAGCCACTTTTTAAGATATCATCAGAGAGTAATATCTGTAGTCTTGATAAAGATGGTTTAAATCAAGATAATACCATCGAAACTCGTCAACACCATAACTATAATTCGTACAATGGGCTGCCACACTAGATATTGATTGTCTTTTGTACATCAGGGTCCATCCCCAATATTACCTCATATGGATATAGTCACTTTAGGACAAAGTGTAGTGTCTTTTTAATACTCTTGTCTAATTGTTTTTTATTTGAACATATTTATACTTTGTATGATTAACTGTTTTTTAATTTGTTACAATTGTTTTATATGCTTTTAATAAATCGATACATAATATTCCCAATATTTTTCTTGTGTACTGGCACACTGCTTTTTCAATTGGTACTGTATCCCCCACGATTGAATGTGTGTGATTTAGGTGAGTAAATGAGTAAGAGTTCTCTCAGTATTTGCCAACCAGAGGATATTTAGCTATTTTTCTAAATTGAACCCTAGTCCCTTGGAGCACAAAGGGTCCCTCTAATTTTTTCAAGACATCCAGCAAATGATCCAGACTGCTGTGGCTGCAGCATTTAAGGAGTGTGAGGCCCCTTCTCCAAAGAAGCAGGGTGTTGAGTCTTCCACCAGTGCTGAGGCTGAGAGGAAGGAGGCTGATCTCCGGGGAAGATATGTGCAGGGACAGGAACTGAACGAGGTCCTGCAGAATATCAAGGATAACCTGACATTTTCTGTGCCCTAGGTGGAGGATGATTCAGAGTATTTTTTCATGCAATACTAGAAGCACGAGCCTGAGTTCCTTGCACCCATCGATCAGGAAGGTGATTGATAATGAGTGGCAGGAGGTGGACAAGCAGTCTTTCCTGCACTATTTCGCTAAGCACTATGCCATTCAGGACTTTGCTAATGACTTTTCCACCACAGTGAAGGTAGATTCTCTGATGGCTAGGTTGTCTTCTCAGGGGTCCATCATGTCGGAGGATGCCTCTCCTTAGGACCCAGTTGACAAAAAGGTGGAGGTGGCCGTGGCCATATTCTCCATTAGAGCCTCTGCTTATCTCTCCTACACCATTCAGTCTCTTTTGAAGGACTATCAGTCTCTTGATGAACGTATGGAGCAGGGGGCAGACATCATGCCTACCCTTTTGGTCATGGAACAGAAGACAAGTAAGTTGTCAGACATTTCTTTTGATACCTTGGGGGCCACGGCTGCTTCTGGGGGTTCAGCTATTCAGGTCAGGCACAAAGTCTGGTTGCGCCACTGAAAGACTGAGGCGGTGCAGAAGTCTCTTCTGATGAAGATTCCTTTTTCCAGAGATAAACTGTTTGGCACTCCCTCAGAGGAGATGGTAAAGAAATCAGCAGAAGATAGGAAACTGTTGGCTGCCATTGCCCTTTTAGGAGTAGATTCTTTGGCTCCAATAGGGTCTTTGGTTAATCTTCTGCTTCTAGGGAGAGCCTGCCCTTTCTGGGGAAGGGAGGAGGCTGGCGTGACCCTTTCTCCCACAAAGCCTATTCTCAGCAGTCGGATGGTGGTTCCAACCCCTCTTCAAAGTCCTGACTATCCGAAGGGCCACGTTGGTCAGCACCCTGTGGGGGGGTCGGTTGTTGAATTTTGTGGAGACTTGGGAAAGGTCAGTCTCTGACCAGTGGGCCATACAGATTGTCAGGGAGGGCTACACGATTGTTTGCGATTCTCCGCCCCCAGAGATTTTTGTTCACACTCCTTTACCATTGGCTGCTGCAAAGAGGGAGGCTCTTTGGCAGTTATTCGTGATCTTCTCGAAAAAGGGGCCTTTCATCTAGTTCCCGCCTGTCAGATGGGTCAAGGTGTCTACTCGATCCTTTTCCTGGTAAGGAAGGCGTCTGAGAGACTTCTATCCTGTGCTGAGTTTAAAAAGGGTAAACTATTTTGTCCCTCATGTTAGGTTTAAGATGTTGTCTTAGCAGGAGATCCTTCCTTTACTGGTTCAGAGGGATGTGCTGGCATCCTTGGATCTGCTTGATGCCTATCTGCAAGTGCAAATTCATTCGGCATCCCAGCAGTTCCTCAGGTTCTGTGTGGGGCCTGAGCATTTTCTGTTCCAGGTATTGCACTTTGGTTAGTCCTCTGCCCCGAGGATCTTTACAAAAGCCTTGGACCCCTTGGTTGGGGTCATCCATTGGGAGGGGAGTTAGGTGTTCCTGTACCTTGATGACTAGCTGACTTCTGCTTCTTCTTTTTCCAAAGTGATGCTTCCTGTACGGAGCCACAGCTTCCTGAACAACCACAAGAAGTCACATCTGGTCCCCACCCAGGACTTGGTGTTCATTGGGGGTCACCTGGAAATGGTCATGGGACTGGTGTTTTTGCCGGCAGAGGGGAGGGCAACCTTGAGGAGGGACCTAGGTGGTCTGATCGCTCTGGATTCAGTCCCCACGCATTTGTGGTTGTGGTTACAGTGTTTGATGTCTGCAGCGATCAATGTGTTGCAGTGGTCTCAGTTGCACCTATACCGGTTGGTGAACCATCTCCTGTCCCACTGGTCACCTTGTTCTGCCAATTACGATCTTCAGGTGGTGGTGTACCCTCAGATTCGGATCGTCCTGGGTTAGTGGATGGAGGAGACCAATCTGACAAGGGTCTTCCTTTTCAAGTGTCCTCCTCCCGGGTGATGACAATGGATGCCAGCAAATTGGGCTGGGGGCAGCATTGGATTCTTGGTCTGTGCAGGGTCTGTGGGATCACCTGCAGGCTAGTTGTTCTTCCAACTTCAGGGAACTGAAGGCAGTTCAGATGGCTTGTCGGGAATTTGTGTCAGTCCACTGGGGGTATCATGACAGAAAATCAGATTGTGATGAGTTACCTCAATTACCAGGGGTAAAGCAGGGTTCAGTCCTTGTGTCACCTGGCTCAAGCGATTCTGACCTGGGTGGAGAGTACTGTGTTGTCTCTGAGGGCGGTGTATCTCTCAGGAAGGGAGAATTGTACGGCGGACCACCTGACCAGGGTTATTCCCCCCATGAATTCGATGTCTCTGTCGATAGAGGTGTGTTCCTTGTGTTGCATACAAGGTTTGGGTGTCCAATGGTGGACTTATTTGTGGCACAGGTCAATGCTTTACTGCTCCGCTTCTGTCCAGAAGCATGGCAAGTAGTGCCAGATCGCATTGTTCAGAGCCCCAATCCTAAATTTTTGCCCAAGGTCCCCATCTGTTACCAATAGATCCAAGGAGGCTGTTCTGCCCACCTTTTCTCCGGTGCCTTTGTCTGGATTGGATGCTGGTTTCGCCCTATTGGATGTCAGAAGAGCGGTGCTGAGGTATCTGGAGAGGAACTTGGGGTTTTGCAAATGGTATAGTCTGTCTGTCACTTTTGGCCCTTTCTGGTCTTAAGCCTTCACTTTCCACCTTGAGTAGGTGGATTAAGGAGACGATCCTTCTGTCCTACGGGTCGCAGGGGTCAGAGGTGTTAGCCAGGATACAGAGGAGGTCAACCTGTAGTATTTCTGTCTCTTGGGCTTCTTTCAAAGGTGCTCAATTAAGGATAATTGTAGGGCCACGACATGTGCCTCTCCTCACATGTTCATGGACCACTATCAGATGGTTCATCTGCCGGGGGTTTTGCTGACACTGGTCTGCATGCTGGCTTTGCCTGTGACTGACTGCTGTCTGACAGTTGGGCATCTGCTGGGGTTTTGCTGATGCTGGTCTGCATGCTGGCTCTGCCTGCAATTGATGGTAAACATTGTTTACCACAAAACTGGCATACTGCATGCCATTACAATGCGGTTGTTACAACAACCATGTTGCTACAACTCATGCCATTACTCCGCAAGTCAGAACAACAACTTGTTCTCGGGGTCAGAAAGTGTTGGATTTAAAATGCAGCACCTTGGAATAGTAAGATATACTATTCCAACATCCAGAGCCACCCCCCCAAAGCAAGTCGTTGGTCCGACTTGTGGAGTAATGGCATACGCTGTTACAACGCGGTCGTTGTAATGACCGCGTTGTAATGGCATGCTTAAAAATGCATGCGAGGTAACATCGCATATTCGCGATTGACTGCCCGCTGCTTGTTGGGCATCTGTTTGTTTTTCCTCTGTTTGATGTTTGGATTAAAATTTGTTTTTGCCACACTTTTTGATCTGTGGTTTTTGGTGACCATGCAACCGGTTGGTTTTGGTATATGCTCACTACGTTGGTCATGTTGCGAGGAAGACTTAGGAGGTAATGCCCTGATTACTTACCGGTAAACTTCATTGCTCCGAGTGTAGTCTTCCTCGCCACATGAGTTTCCATCCCTTCCCTGTTTGGCTATCGGCTTCATGTTGTTGGGTACTGAGGCTTGGCACTTGAACAGGAAGTGGGGTGGGTCAGGCCTTCTCTTGTACTAGGTCAGGGGTAAAGGAGATTGGCCATGTTAGGGAGGGATGGGAGGACTAGAGACCTAATTTGCTTGGGGAGTTCTGTTGGGAAGCTGAAGCTCACTAGATTAGTCATGTGGCGAGGAAGACTGCACTCGGAGTAATGAAGATTACCAGTAAGTAACTGGGGCATAAGTGACCATGGTTCTAGCTCTACGAAAAGTTGTTAAAGCGGTGGATTCTGTAAGAGAGTTTCCGCACAGGTCATGAATTATGCAACTCATGTTACTACTTGTGGGTGTTTTATTTTCACACAGAAGATGACAGAGAGGTGACAAGTGAGTATGTAGTTGAAAAAGACATGTATCCACGTTCTATAATGAAAGCAAATCAGTTCCAAATCAAGTTCAGCAGTGTTTCAGTTTTTTATTTACAGAGTCTGCATTCTTGCTGTGCTCGAGCCGTAGTGGGGAGAAAATCTAGGGTTGGGTTGGAGTAAAGCCAAAACGTAGCAACATTAGTTTTAGTTGATAACAGACTGGATAAATTGTTGACTGACCTTTAGAATATGGAGAACAATATGGAGAACAAATTTCAGATTAACACAGTCCGTGTGCCTGCAGCGCTGTTAAGACAGAACTTAAATGAGTATGCCTGTTTTTTTAGGTCTCGCCTATGCAGCACGCATGCGCTACTTAGGAGACCTTTAGCCGTCGTTCAGCTCTTTTTCAAAGCACATACTCGTGCTTGTGGCGGCATACGCCTTGCGGGAGCACACGGGGGCGTGCCACAAGCACGAGTATGTGCTTTGAAAAAGAGCTGACTGCGCGCACACGCACGCGCGCGGCCAATGCTTGTTTCCATTTCGTTCTTTCCCTGTCTGTCTCTACGACGCTCCCACATTATATAGCTTGCTCTGTCTCACTGTCATGTCTGGCGCTGGGATCCCGGGAAGCAGCTTTGGATTCACTCCAATGCAGCCGCTTCCTCCCACAACCATTGTTTGCTTCTTTCCGTGGAGAGCTGTACACAGGGCTCCCTGTGCCACAACTCGCGCGGCCAATACTTGTTTAATGTGAAAATAAATCAGCTCATTATAGCCATTATCCTTCTTAATTGTCCGTAAGCACGTTTTCGTGAGAGCCGTAGGAGGTAAAAAAAAATTATTATGCTGGCAACGTTGTCTGGTACAAAAGCAGTGTAACGTTTAAATTGTGAATTTTATCCGTTTTGCTGACTACTTATCAAATTCAAGCCAACATTATGAAACAAATATGCCACCTAAAAAAGAACTATTGCACATCTTAATATTCTATAAAGCGAGGAGAATGTGCCATTAAAATCGCTCTAGCTGATCTTTGTTTGTTATGCCTTCGAATACTACCTTCTTTAAAAACTAAAGTAAAAATTACAAAGATGAGCATTTAACAGGAAGGCTATTATCACAACTTCCACCTCGGCTAAAAAAACTCCTTAAGATGCTTGTAGGATCACTTATTCTCTGCAAACTGTAAATAACGAGTAAAGAGTACTGCTGGCTGTGTGATCGCAGACCCTGGAAAAGAGGCGGAGACTAACACAACCAGATCTCCACTTTCTCCAGAACTGGCTGCACACTGGATTAGATCAATTTCAAGAGCCCTGAAAAGACCCTAAAATCTGCATTTCCTTCTTCAAACTGTTTGTCACGCCAAATGCACCGACCTCTGCAATTGCAGGTTTTCTGCAGTAGCTCACAAACAAACTTCTGCTACATTTATTATGCCTGCCTTCTCAGAGCTCTTCCCGCAGAACCATAAAGAACCTACTTATAAACTGTTTTTTTTTTTGCTTGATTCTTCAGTTCCTGTGCTGTTTTGTTTAGCACCATCCTTCTATGTATTAACCATGTCATTCTCGCATGTCCTGCATTCATTCCCTTTACCTTATTAAAAAATGAAGGTACGCCCCAGCCAACATTTCCTGCCCTCGCAGCTCAAACCACACTCTACCCTGGTGCTTCCAATGCACCGCCTCCCCAGGATGCTCAGAACAAATTAACACAAGCTACTTACCTCACGGTTCGATTTCACCACTCTCATCGGCCACACAAGTGTACCAGGAACAAATTCCCTAGAAGGAAAACAAGCATTGGCATAGCCAATAGGTCTCGCCGTTGGGACCTTATAAGGGTTTAGTTATCCAGCACAATATCCTTGGTGCAACAACATCAACTGTTGCATGGCTAAACACTTATAAGGTCCCAAAGGCGAGACCTATTGGCTATGCCAATGCTTGTTTTGCTATGTAAGGCTCAGAGTTAATTTCAGACCAAATATAAAAAAAAATCGATTTTCTAATTTTAAAAAATAGTTAAGAAACTGATATTTAGGTGCCAAGTGTTGATCCAATAGGCCAAGTTCCTTTCGGATTTGGGACTGGGAAGAGTTTTGTGGGAGCCTGAGCAGCAGCCTTTATATTTTACACTGCGAGATTTAAAGAATGAAACAAAATTGCCAGGAAAAGTCTCCACTCCAACTACAAAGTGATGAATTTAACTTGGCCCTTGCAACTCCCAAATCATGGAAAGCTAAGCATAATGGTGACGCCAACTTCCAGCGAATTCAGAAGTTGACAATGACCACCTCTTTTTTGGACCAGACTCCTAAATATTTGTATGTTGAGAGCTTTTAAACTGTCTGGTTTTCGAGGTACCCTGAGCATGACCTATGTACACTGTTGAACACAACAATTGCAGCAATTTTGGTTTCTCGAAATTGACAGACATAAAATTTAAGTATGATGCCTACCCTTGTATAATTTAATAACGCAACGTCTTCGGAATACTGAAGAATAGTGATTGAGAGTCTATTTTTGGTGGCAGGTTCTCACTAGCTTCAAATTGAGAACTGCAGTTGGCAACATACAGGTTAAACAACGGGGTTAGAGGGCACATCCTTGTTTATAGCTTACGTAAATTTTGGAGGAAAGTGACTGGTGTGTACCAAGATTAACCTTCACCCAGGTGGCTGAGTAAAGCAGCTGTATAGCCCAGTGGTTCATAACCTGTGGTCCAGGGACCCCTGGGGGTCCACGAAGCCTACTCAGGGGCTCTGCAACCGCCTAGAAAATTAAATAATATTAATAGTTTAAGTGTATAGAAATAAAGAAGCAAAATGTTAAATTGACAATTGGTGGGAAAAAGTTGAGTTGGTACCCTCAGATTGATTTGTCGGACATGGAAGTGATTTGAAAAGAATATAGTATGGACGATGGGTTACCTTCATTAGAAAAGCCCCAGCCTTCCAATTAAAATTAAGATAGTGTTTTTTTTTAATATATTTGTGAATTAACATACTTTTTATATTTGAGAGTTAACATATTTCATCATCTTGTTTTGTGGTTCAAATCATCAAAACTGCTTAGGCTGGGGTCCCCAGTTTCCAGTGATGACTCAGTGGGGGTCCCCAGATTCCATTTATTATTCAGTGGGAGTCCCTGGACTTAAGTAATGATTAAGTGGGGGGGTGGTCTACAGAAGTCAGAAGGTTAAGAACTACAGGTATAGCCCGAAGAAAATGACAAAGACTGTGCAAATAGTCCAATTCTTTCCATAGATGATTAATGTTGACTGGGTCAATCGCTGCACTGAAATCAACAAATATTCTCTCAATGATTGACTTCTTGATCAGCATGGCTAAGGACACAAAGTTGTCAACAGTGTCCCCACCCCTCCTGCCCTCCCGCAGTGTGCAAACCTGATTTGTCTAAAGGAATTAAATTGAGATTGCCCGCTCAAGCCTCCAGATATTTCAACAGGACATTTGCAATGCACCTTGTCTCCGCCTCTAGCAGTGCTATTAGCCAGTAGTAGCTTGAGTTCGAGGTAGAGCCTTTTTTAAATACTGGTTGTAATATTTAGCCACACCAGGAAACCAGAAAAGTCACTGTGGCCAGGCAGTGAGAGAGTAGACAATGAACCATAGTAACATGGGACTCGCTGTCAGATTTGCTAAGGGCAGCTAGCCGGCCATGAGCACCCAGGACGCAGTCAGTTCTACTCTTCCTGATAGATTCTTTCACTTTTTGGAGACTGCACTGTGGTGTACTTGGAGACATGTTTAAATATATACTGGTGCACCCCTTACATAAGGTTGTTGGGCTTCCGGAAATGCAACAATACTGATTACCCATGCTTAACGTGGGTCATTATTGCCATGCCTTATTTTCCCTATAGGTTAACTGACAGAATTTCGTTTGATTTTTGTGACAGCAAGTCAGACAGTCTTCATCTTTCTTGCTCTTTTTGCATCCCAAATAACTCTTTTGTTTCCCATTCGTAGTTCTTTAACCTTCTGTGGCTTGGAGGCATCCGCAGGACTTTTATTTAGTAATCTGACCGGCCTTTTTAATCTAGCCCTTTTACTCCACAGGGTTTTGGATCACCAGAAATGTGTTTGTTTGTGGATGATGGTGTGCTCCCCTTCAGCACCCCATTGCGAGTAGAGGGCTTCAATCAGCTGCTTCTGTATCCAATCCCAGGCTATTATGGTGTCAGAATCCAGTGGAGGACTGGACAGCGCAATATGCCTCTCCCAGCTTATTCTCTTCAGGGTTTCCTGGCCTTCACTAAGACCAACTGCTGACACATTTTACAGTTTTGTGTTTGTATTTATAATGCCTAATACTTGTGGATAGTGGGTACTTTCAGTTTGTTTCATGATATTAAAATAGGTCATATTGGAGAATAGCTGCAGGGGCCCAAAGGTGCAGTCCAGAACTGCAAGGCTGTTGTGTTGTGTGTGTAAAGCATTGGGAGATCAGTTAGAAGTCAATTATTTAGGGCTTGAAGATTCAGACTGTTTAGGAAGGTCAAAGAAGATGCTGCTGCTGAGTCCTCTCTCTGAAATCTGGTTTCTTGCTGCAATATCCCCGAAAAGACATCTTCTGTATATTGAATGCCTCTTGTTGTGTTGGAGTTGAGATTAGAAGTGAAGTCACCAGTGATTATCCAAAGAATATCACTGTATGTAAGTTTCAAATCCATCAAAGAAGCATCAATATCGTTTATGATTTGTTTTTTGCCTTTAGATGATGGGTTGATGTAAACATTAATTAATGACCTGCAAGACGAAATCCCAATTTTCAATTAAAAACGCTAACAGAGAGCAATTAGAAGTATTAATTCTATTTATTTTGCTTTCTTTAGTAGCTGTAATGTAGATAGCTAGATCAACATTATCACAGCCTTTCTTATCAGTCCTGGTGTGTAGAGCTCAATGTAGCCTGGCTTTGATGATGCTATTGTTCATCATGTTTCCAGTAGGCAGAAAAAGTCATTAGTACAAATAAAGAAATCACCTCTGGATTTTGTGTGACTTTAGCAAGCCCAATACAGAATGGAGACTCATAAGTCTATCACTTTAATTAATTGGTGTGCAGAGTTGATGCACAATTTATTTCTTACTATCTCACCTTGAAGCGGCAGCCAGCCAGCTCCAAGTTGTCCGGATGTAACTCACTCTTGACAGCTTCATTAAGCTTGCAGAGCCAGCCTTGTTGGAAGTTCTGGATGATAGTTATTGAAGGATTGCTAGGATTAAAGGCTGCTGGGGTTTCTGACTATAGAAAACCCTACTTGAGGAGTGAGAGCTTGTGGGTAGCTGACCGCCTTAGGATGAGTAATTCATGGTCTACGAGGAACAACAGTAGATAACATTTAGTTATATTAACTCAGTTCAAAATGTTGCGATAGTTAAGTACGATGTCAACGAATATCATATGTGCAGACCCCATAACAGCAATACCAATAAAAGCAATGTCAATGTATGCCGTAATCTATGCATGAATGAGAATGTTGTTACCAGTAAAAGCAATGTTAATGTACGCTATGATTTAGAAATGCATAATATCAGTAAAGACAATATTGATGTACGCTATGACAACAGTACGCCCAAAGTTGAAAATGTCTATTAAAATGATACCAGTTACTGTCATATTATTTTCGCATCATTGCTGTCAGATTTACCCATGGTGACCTGCCCATGAACCCGAGTCAGAGATATGTGGTCAGACAGGCCCTGCGACCCACAGCCACACCTATCACATAACAGGTCACAGGTGGGGTCTCTCTTAAACACAAGACAAACTGATGCCCAGGGAAAACCCTGATTTATTCCACAGATAGATAGTTGCACCACAAACAGGTCCAAGGAAATAGCCCCAATAAAACACACTTGGCCAAAGGCTCGCATTTCCCCAAAATACCACAAAGCTAGATACTACATGCGGATAGAAACACTCAGCCATTCAGGACACGACAGGCACACCACACACAGTGATCACACGCTCCTCATGTCGGACATCTGGACTCATATACACTGGCCCACATTTGCTCTCCACGAGGTTCTGTGGTGTTATCAGATGCCCACACATTAATTTATGACTGAGATGCTTTTTAGGAATGCAGAAATAACTCTATAATAACTTTATTGTACCTCACAGATGTATATAATTTCAGCCAAAACGTTGTACACCAAGAGTCTTTCCTCAGATGCATTCTGTCGAGTCTCTCCCTGCCGCTGTGTTTAATTAAGCCAACTTCACCCTGTTTTTCAAACACCTCTTGTCTTTTCAGCTCTTTAAGGTAAATTCATATCCGAGCAACAAAAATGTCTGCCTTGTACTTAGAGATGTACTCAGGGTGGAAAACGTTCATTGAAAATTGTTTACTGCTTGTTGCAACTTGACGACCTTTAATAGTTCCTTGTAGTGAAGCAGAGATAAGTGTAGCTGGAGCAGGGAAATGCTGGACCAAGAAGGAGGTAACATTTAGTTGATCTTGGACCAGAATATGGTCCACAAGTCGTTTTTAGGTCGAGCCTACAGTGCATGCGCAATCTGCAAGACCTGCTGTAATCAGTAATACCAGTTTTTTCCCACCTGTTGCTCACCATTGGTTCAGTCCACTGTCACTCTGCTTTGGTGCCTCCTAACTGGTTTAGGCAGCGATACCTCACTTCCTTATTTCTCCAGAGGACACCAGCCAAGTACAGATTGCTTATGCTGTGATCGCCAATGTTAGTTTGGGGGAACTCTTTTGTAATAGTTTCATGCTCGTGTCATGCATGTTCAGCTTCGGTAACCTTTGCCATTGTTTAATCTTATTTCATGTATTCATCTTCGGCGTCCATTGCCATTGTATAGTCTTATTTCTTCCCATCGACATTGTTTAATTTTATTTCTTCCAATCGGTATTTTTTTTTTGTACGTACAACGCCAAGACTCGAACCCGGTTCGCTAGTCCTACGGTCTGCATCTCTGTAAGTTATACCACACCCTCTCAGACACTAACTTGTTTGTTCAGGCTGCACCTCTATAATGGCACACTGGTAAAAGAAGGGCCACGCACGGAGCCAGCGCTGCTGGTGTAGATTAGCTTGTAGCAGCTCACAGGAGGCACTTTCTTCCCGAGCAGTCCCATGTTCCCTGGCGTGGCCCTTCCCAGGACAGCTCCATAGGCGTCCACCTTTAAAATTGATGAAGCGAAGAGCACAGCACAGGGCTGGTAGGCAGGAGACGGCTTGAGAGGTGAGGAGACATGTTCAGCTGCGGTAAGGGAATGTGGGGGGATGGTGTTTTTAATTAAACTTTCTTGCTGTTTCCTTTTATTCAACTCTCCGTTGCTGGTTTTCTTTCTTTGCAGAGTCTCCGGCCACTGCGCTTCATGCATGTTTCCATAAATCACCTCATCTCCCCATGGCATTCCCCACCTACTCTCGCAAGTCGCTGCTGCTCCGACAGAAGAAATCAGATTGTATGTGCCCCATTTGCATCGTGAATCACGTACATAAAATACAATGTGAAGGTTGTTGGAAATTGGTCCCTTTTGGAAGTGCTGCTGCAGAAGGAAAGAGGCAGATGCCATTGCAAAATGCATATTTGCAGGCGCTGTTTCAACGTCATCCAATGCCAGGCACATAAGCGCCTCCCTTTTGCAGTATGTATTTTAGCATTACAGATTTGGCCACGATTTTTATTCTATTGTAATGTCCGTATCATATTTCGTTGATGTACATGACAGTAGTAGGCCTGGGCTAAAATTTCGTTCCGTTCGCGGAAATTGCGATAGTTTGACATTTTCGCGTTCCGCGGAAAGCGCGAAAATGTCAAAATTTCCGCATTCCGCAGCTTTGCGATAATTTGGTTCTTGCTCGCGCTGTAAAATAATACATTCTCGCGCGCGCGCGATCGCCTTACCTGAATCCCTGCGTTCGCTGACAAGTTTTCTTGATCAGGTCGCGTTCTCCATGAGATGTTGTATTGATTTTAGCCATTTGCGCTGTCTCGCGACAGTTCGCGCACGCAGTGACGTCATGCGTCGCGCGATCACGTCTTTCTTCTCGCGATCATGCACCGCAAGACAACTGAAAACAAGATGGGTAAGTTGGCGAGCCGCAACCATGCAGAAAATCTCGCGAACATGCGGGAAAAATACTTCCGCATCTTCGCGATATTTCTGCGTGTTTGCGATAATTTTTAACATTTTCGCGATAATTTGCGAAAGTGGATTTCGCAAATTCCGCCCACCCCTAGACAGTAGGACATTTTTTGTTCTGAAAATATTAGGATCGGATCTCTTTTCATCAGGAAGTGACATTGCTACTATTGTTAACAGTATCAATTGCACAGCAACATCTGGTTTTGGTGTGCAGATTTAAAGACATTTGACTCACAGGCTGCTCTCTTACAACTTTGGTTCTGATGATATTTTGCGCTCTTCCTATTTAACGCAACAAAGAAAGCCATGACTCATGAGTCCGATTTGTATTTTTTATCCAACCAGAAGCAAGGTTTAAGTATGAAGTACACAAGCGATCAAATGCGTTTATAATATTGTAAATATGACTGCCAGGGACTGAGGTATAAGTTACACTTTCCTAGTAGGCCGGTAGAAATGATCCTGGGAGACCTGATAACATTAATTACATTCATTATGCTCTCAGACACAAGTAGGGTACATTACAGGTGTTCCCCTTGTAGCTGTAGTTTACCACAGGCTTAGCCGCAAACACCTGTCATATATCACGGGGCTCTGAAACAAACAGCCCATACCCTGATGGGAATCATTCCAGAGGAGCAGTTTCAGAACAAGCTGCACTAGGCACAGGTCATATGTCCATTTATAGGATGTCTTGCTTCAACCCCCTTCCAAACCACCTCACGTTCTTTCATAAAAAAGACCAGCAAGGTAAACTTATTGTGTCAAAATGATGTGACAGTTAAATTTCAGGATACAAATCAAGTTTAAATGACAGTAAATTGAGAGGGCATCCACCAGCTTTGGAAATACATTTTCTAGTATCCTCATGGGCAGTTTGCAATGCTTAGACACCCACGTCAGACTTATTAAAGAAATACTGTTAAATTGTGAGGTAGTTCAGAAGCCCCCTTATTGTATGTAATGTGGCACGGTGAAATGTTAAACTCTGTCATTCTTTCTTTAGAGAGCAGTTAATGATATTTGACTCCTGCAAAATCAAATCATGAGACTCACGAGAATAGGCGTGAATTACAAGTAGGGCACTCGGAAGCAGAGCTGCCACACTGTAAATCAGACAGAACTAGCTCTTCTCAGCAGAACTGCTAGTGGGCAGAATGGGCACTAGTTCCACTTCTTAGCTGGGCAGTCATATTTTACTTGGGATGCTGGGACACTTTTTCACAGTGTTGTGTTGTAAATGTGTCTGTAAGGGCACTTGTCAGCATGGCTATCCTGTATTTAATGGGCTTAATCTGCACTCAATAGGATCGCTGTACTTTCAGTGGGACAGTTGCATCTCTTCTCAGCAGGCAATATCATTCTATAAGGAGACAGTTTTAAAACAACTATTGCACTGTTCGTATTGTTTTAGTGGAGCATAGCAAATTCTACTTTAATTTAAAAGAACAGAAACAGTACTTTTAAAAATGCATGCTAAATATCTCACAAGGCAGTATCAGAACTTAGTCTGCCTCCAATCCACTCCAACCCACTTCACACTCTTCCACCACATTCCACGCCACTCTACAATACTTCAATCTGCCACTGCACTCTAAGACACTCTCTGTCACTGAACTCTGCTCATCTCTACTCATCTTTACAGCACTCTATCCTCCCACCCAACTACGCTCTACCACAGTCTACTCCACCAAATTCTGTCAATAACATTCTTCTTCTCCCACTCCACTCTAGGACACTGGCAACTGCCATATAGCAACAATCCACATAAATACAGTCCACATCATGCCACAAAATTTCAAACAGCATATTTTCACTGAACACCACATAGTTCCACACAACACAATTCCACTCCACACATTTCCATTCCACACCACATAATTCAGCAAAAAATTACATAATGCAACTCAAAAACACTTTTACCCAACACACCACATGCATCCAATCCACACTATAAAATACCACATCATACCACACACTTCAACAACACACCACATGATTAAATTCCATAACATACCACTACACAACACAAAATACCATTCCGCATATTTACGCTCCATAAAACACAATCCCACACCATACAATTTCAAATACACTAAAAACCACATAATTACTATCCACATAATTCCACTGCACCCCATGGCACATAATTCCACAACATGAATCCACTCCACATGACACAATTCCACAACAAACAATAACATGCTCTCATATGGTTGACTTTGGGTCTTCAAGCAGTTTCTTTCCCGTACCTTTTCAAGGTTTCCAACCCTCAATATCCTCCTCTTCTTAGCCTGTCTTCTGCGTGCACCGGTGCTCCCTCTTTATAAGTCTGTAGCGTACTCTCCCCTTCTTTCTCTCTTTCTCACACACTTTCTGCTCCTCTGTCTTGAGTTCATTCATCACTTCCTGCACCAACTATCTATCCATCTCTATCCTCCTTTCTATATTCTATGCATCTCTCACCCCTATCTATTCACCATGCCACATAATTCCGCTACTCAAATACACTCCACATCACACAATTCCACAACTAACAATTCCAACACAACCCACATAATTCCACTCCACAGGATAAACACCCACTACACTCCAAACCAAAACACATAGGTAAACGGCATTGTTATTTACAACGCCAATCGCTCTAACCCCTACAAATGCGAGAACTATTGCATTTCAAATGCTTGTTTAGTACTGTGTGCTGTTTTAATGATCTCCCTAAACTCTATTAGGGATTATGTGGCATATGTCTGTCTTCTAATTTTGAGGTAATATATGCATTTCTTCCTTCTGCTCAATAGCCAAACCTCCATTCTGTTAAAACACATTTAAACAGATTAAATGTATTTACCCACTTTTCTTCCTGTATATGACCAGTGGCAGTTGTTAGCCTGAATGTGTCATCCTGATGAAGGGTCTTAAAATGATATGGAAGAGTTAAAACAATTGTTGACCCTTGTGACATTGTAAATGTGCTGCAAACAAAGTGCAACCACTGATACCACACACAGCTCATTGCAAAACAGAGACTAATGAAATAAACACTGTGCTTTTCTGATATGTTGTATTCTCTATTGAAGCCATTTTAGGTCTGGCGTAAAAGAGGTACTGTGGCTTCTCCCAGATATTAGGTCATCCGAGTACTGTTTTTGAGTTGGCAATTGCTGTGTGCTTCTATATAAAATAAAATACTTACCCTCCAAGCAGCTATGATCAGTTTTTGTTTGTTTAGCTAGCTGCATGAACCAGCCCGCTCTTGCTTTTTTCGCTTCGCTAGAGAAGGCTTTCAAATGTGTATGTGATGACACACATGATTAAGATCACAAACATGCTACTGTGATGCTATTAAACAACATCTCCTACATACTTAGCTAGTTTACTGTTTGTTCTTCTCTGGCAGCAGCAACGATAGGAGGAGCACGGTTCAGAGGAATTTGATGTATTGGAACTCCACCATCCCCCTCCATTCCCTTTCTATCATAAACTTCAGAGTGCAATTGTCTGCTTGAGAACTTTATGGGACGTCCAGAATCTGAACGCATTTTTATACCTTAACATGGAGCTCCTTGAGAGAATAGTGTTTTTTCGTTGTTATTTCCAGAATGAGTACCTTTATTTGATTTCTGGAGTTGTACGTAATACAGTCTGTTGCAGGAAGCATGAAGTGTAACGCACTCCAATAATATTAGTTTTAAATCCTTCACAATCTGAAATGGTGGATGAGTACAGGGTGAACAGTGAGTGATTCCTGGGTGAGTGGTAAGTAATTGCTGGGTGAGAGATGTATGACTGGTGGATGAATGGTGCGTGAGTGAAAGGCGAGCAGTAGACTAGTAAACGTTGCTGGTTGTGTGAATAGAAGGTGAGAGGTCTCTGAATGCAAGGTGAGAGGTGTAAGAGTTCAGCGTGAGCAGTGTGAGTGAGGGCAGAGAGGTGTGTGCGAAGGGTGTGAGTCGAGGGGGAGTGGTGTGAGTGAACCCTGCACAGCCTCAGTCTATGCAGGTTCAGCAGTGCCTGAGTGGTGGGTGAGGATGTCTGAGTGCATAGTGAGTGTGCGGGATGAACGGTATCTGAGGGCCGGGAGAGTGTCTTACTGCAGGGTGACCCGTTTGTAGGTGTGCAGGTGAAACTGTGCGTGAGGGTTTCAGGTGAGATTTGTGAGTGTGCGCAGGGAGAGCGGTGAATGTGCAGCATGGCCACTACATGAGTGTGAAGGGTGAGAAGTGAGGAAGTATGCAGGGTATGAGTAGCGTGAGTGTAGGCTGAGCGGTCAGCGTGAGTGATTTACAGTGGTTAGTCAGTCTATGGTGAGAGCTATTAGATTGGTGTCAGTGCAGTGTCAGTGTTGTCACGGCAGAGTGAGTGGTATGTGAGTACACTGTGTGAGGTGTCTGAGTGTAGGGTGAGAGAGTACATGGTGTGGTGGATGAGTGTGCAGGGTGAGCAGTGCATGTGGAAAGTGAGCTGTGCATGAGTGTGCAGGGCGAGCAGTGTTTATTTTTATTTTATTTTTTAAATTTATAAGGCGCAACAGCTACCCAAGAAGGGTTTCCCGGCGCCGAGACACAGCATAATGATGGCAGGGGAATACTGGCTGTTCAAGTTATTGTTTGAATAGCCAAGTCTTAACGTGCCTTCTAAACCTGGCATGATTTTCCTCCTTACGAATGAAAGGAGGGAGTGCGTTCCAAAGGGATGGTCCAAGGTGGGCGAAAGATCTGCCTCTCATTCTTGCCAGTTTGAATCTTAGAACGTAGAAGTTGGCATCTGATTGCGAGCGAAGGTTTCGCTTGGGAGTGTAGGGATGAGCCAACGCTAGAAGGTAATTGGGTGCAATGCCAGCTTTGATTCTGAACATATAGTTCAGGGCTTTGAAACGGATTCTACTTTCTACCCTGAGCCAGTGGAGTTCACGGCGGTAGCTCGAGACTCCGGAGTTTTTGGGGATTCTGCACAGTAATCGAACAGCTGCATTTTGGACAAGCTGTAGTCTACTGACTACCGCTTTGTTGGAGCCAAGGTACAGAATATTGCCGTAGTCAAGCCGTGATGTTATGAGGGCATTGACTACGGTTTTTTGAATGGAGGAGGGCATCATCCAAAGGATTTTCCTCAGCCATTTGATAATCAACTTTACTGGCCTGTTGATTCATGGAAAGGGAGCTATCCATGATGACTCCCAAATTACGTACTTGAGTAACTGGGGTGGGAAAAGTTCCCATCTGGCTGGGCCAGTGAGAGGGATTCCAAAGATCTCGTTGATTCCCTAAGAGAAGAATCTCTGTTTTGTCTCCGTTAAGCTTTAATTGATTTCTTGTCGTCCAATTAAGGATACTTTGAAGCCCTAATTTAAGGAGAGACGGAGATGATGGACAAGATTTAGATAGGGAGAAGATAATTTGGGAATCGTCGGCGTAGGTCATGAGGGTAAGTCCAGATCCTTCCGCTAGGTCGGCCAGGGGTCTGAGGTACAGATTAAACAAGCATTTGCAATGCAATAGGTCTCGCATTATAAAAGTGTGAGCAGTTGGCATTGTTAATAATAATGCAACACTAGCTATTGGCATTGTAAATGATAATGCCATTTATTTATGTGTTTGTTTTATAAAATAGATTAAAAAGGCATTGTCATGAACAATGTCAATAGCTGAAACTTTTGCAAATGCGAGACCTATTGCATTGCAAATGCTTGTTTCAGTACAGCAGGCTTTTTAAAAAGTTTTAGTCACTACTCAAAATGAAATCCATTTTATCAGCATTGCCAGTGCTCCTTTATGTTTAATGCCCTAAATGAAACACAATGTTCTAAGCAGATTGCTAAACAGCATCTCCAGCCCCGATCACAATGTCTCACTTCATGTTGGACAGTGGGCATCCTGTTTTTATGCAGTGCCAAGACGGGGTGAACTAATGCACAGACTGAGGTCTGTCAGCCTCCGAGGCTCAAAGCATTCCTTGCAACAGTCCGCTGTGTCAAGGTATTGCCATGTGTACAGCACACACTCCGCTACAACAAGGGGTTTCAAAGTTGGGGGTGACTTCACAAACTTTCCCAAGGTGTTCATCGTGTTTGGTGACAGCGTATTTATGCTGACAGCCAGAAAACGGTTTGTGGTTGTGTGTGTGGCTGTGTGTGGGTGTTGTGATTGTGTGTGTAGTAGTGTGTGTGTTGTGGTTGCGTGTGTAGTTGTGGTTGTGTGTGTGGATGTGTGTTTCTGTTATTGTGTGTGCTTGTGTGTGGTTGTGTGTGTGGTTCTGTGTTATTGTGGTTGTGTGTTTGTGTTATTGTGTGTGGTTGTGTTTGTGTGTGTGGTTGTGTGTGGGTGTGGTTGGGTGTGTGTGGTTGTGGTCGTGTGTGGTTGTGTGTGGTTGTGTTTGTGGTTTTGTGTTTGTGGTTGTGTGTGTGGTTGTGTGTTTGTGTTATTGTGTGTGTGTGGTTGTGTGTTTGTGTTATTGTGGTTGTGTGTGTTTGTGGTTGTGTGTGGTTGTGTGTGTGTGGTTGTGTGTGTGTGTGTGTGGTGGTGTGTGTGTGTGTGTGGTTTTGTGCGGTTGTGTGTGTGTGGTTGAGTGTGGTTGTGGTTGGTTGTGTGTTGTGGTTGGGTGTGTGTTGTGGTTGGGTGTGTGTTTGTGTGATTATGTGTGTGTTATTGTGTGTGTGGTTTTGTGTGTGTGGCTGTGGGGTTTGTGTGTGGTGGTGTGTGTGTGTGTGTGTGTGGTTGTGTGTGTTTGTAAGTGGTTGTGTTTGTGGTTTTGTGTGTGGTTCTGTGTGTGTGTGTGGTTGTGTGCTGTTGTGGTTGTGTGTGTAGTTGTGGTTGTGTGTGGTTGTGTGTTTGTGTTATTGTGTGTGTGTGTGCTTGTGGTTGTGTGTGTGGGTGTGGGGGGGTGGGTTGTGGTTGTGTGTGTTGTGGTTGTGTGTGTGTTTGTGTTATTGTGTGTGTGGTTATGTGTTTGTGTTATTGTGTGTGTGGTTGTGTGGTGGGGTTTGTGTGTGTGTATGGTTTTGTGTGTGTGGTTGTGTGGTGGGGTTTGTGTGTGTATGGTTTTGTGTGTATGTTTGTGGGTGTGTGGTTGTGGGGTTTGTGTGTGTGGTTGTGGGGTTTGTGTGTGGTTGTGTGTGGTTGTGGGGTTTGTGTGTGGTTGTGGGTGGTTGTGGGTGGTTGTGGTTGTGTGTGTGAGTGGTTGTGGTTGTGTGTGTGAGTGGTTGTGGTTGTGGGTGGTTGTGGTTGTGTGTGTGAGTGGTGTGTGTGTGTGGTTGTGTGTGGTTGTGTGGTTGTGTGTGTGTGTGGTTGTGTGTGTGTGTGTGGTTGTGTGTGTGTGTGGTTGTGTGTGTGGTTGGTTGTGTGTTGTGGTTGTGTGTGGTTGTGTTTGTGTTATTGTGTGTGTGGTTATGTGTTTGTGTTATTGTGTGTGTGTGGTTGTGTGGTGGGGTGTGTGTGTGGTTGTATGTGTGTGATTGTGTGTGTGTGTGGTTGTGTGTGTGGTTGTGGTTGTATGTGGTTGTGTTTGTGGTTTTGTGTGTGTTTGTGGTTTTGTGTGTGGTTCTCTGTGTGTGTGGTTGTGTGTTGTGGTTGTGTGTGTGTGTGTGTGTGTGTGTGGGGTGTGTGTGTGGGGTGTGTGTGTGTGGTTGTGTGTGTGTGTGGTTGTGTGTGTGTGGTTGTGTGTGTGTGCGTGCAATCCTAATCAAAACACAATGGCACAGACTTTAGTTTCATTAGACCTGAGGAACCGTACATAAGAGATGAAGAATTGTTATCGGTAACGGACCCACTAGGCCTCCAGTCAAGTAATAGTGGTCATGAACGTTATAAATTAAAAACAACGAAACGGAAAAATTAACAATCTCATCACTCACCCACTTGAGGGTCTCAGAAGGAGCCTAGATCCCGCTTGGACTCAGAATCTCTCAGGTGCAACAAAGCCCCTTTGGTACAGAAAGATAGGGTGGATAACCCTGGCTCAGTGGTTAACAACGAAAAGTCCACCTTTGACACACCAGTCATGAACTTACAGATACAGAACTGGTGGTCGGTCATTGACACCACACTAACAACCATGGGCTAGGTGGCAATGGTGCATGCTGACTAAATGGACTCTCAGATTGTAATATTACAGTCCCTGGCAAAGAACGTGAAGAAGATAGAATCGCGACTGGATAATCTAAATTCTTTCATAATGAACGCCCAGTTACAGACTGACAAGGAGCGGTGTTATTGCTCACTTCTCCTCGAAAAAATCTCTGCATTCCCTGAAATAAATGTCGAATCTTCTCAGAGAATATAAAGTAACATACATCATAACAGCAATGAAAGGCCCCTTCCCCGTTCCTCATCAAAAAGTTGACCAAATACGGTTTTTGGTGTCAGTTCCCCCGGGGCACAAGCAGGCATCCACTTCTGTCAGGACAGCTGATCGGAGCAAAAAAGACAGAAGTGGATGCCTGCTTGTGCCCTGGGGGGACTGACCCAAAAAAAAAACACACAAAGGGAAACAAGGGATATCCAAGGATAAATATGAAGGAATCGCCAAATGGGTGGTGACGCGGATGTCAAAAACCACGCACAATAATGGAGGTGGACAAAGAGGGTGAGAGCCGTTCTCCGTCTGAAGCAGACCGCTCTGATGCTGGAGAGGACGAAGCGCATGAGCCCCGCAGACACTGCGCAGACTCCGCGTACATTTTAAGAATGGAAGGCATAGACGAGAAAGCGGATGAAGGAAGGATGAAAAAAGTAAGGAAGGTTGTAAAGAAGGAAGGGAGGAGAGCAAAGGATATACGGTGAAGGCAGATTAAAAGGAGAGGAAGGTAGAGGAGAAAGGGTAGGAAAGTAAGAAGCAACAAGTGGCGTTGAAGGTGAATCAATGAAAACAGTGGGTGTGCCGGCAGAGGAGGCTGGGTCTGCGCAGCAAAGCCGCGAAAGTGAAAGTGATCGTGATCGCGATCAAAGCGGCCGAGAAAGTGAAAGTAAGCAGTGCAAGCGCGCGCCCGCGCACATGCACTGTAGCTCTAGGCTGGCCTGGTAGCACTTTTTGAAGCCCATATACAAAATGTCTCTTCGAGCCTTTGGCTCGCGAGACCTAAAAACAGGGGGCTCAAAATAGATCCCTGAGGCACTCCGTGAGGGGCTTTAAAAGTGTTGGAGCAGGCCAAGGAGGATGTGATTTGGAATGTCTGTTGATCCAAGAAGGACGGGATCCATTTGAGCGCATTCCCATGGACACCGTTTCTGAATAACGCCTTGATGAGTGTTTCGTGGGATATGGTGTCAAAGGCCGCGCTCAGGTCTAACAGCACGAGCGCGACCGTTTGACCATTATCAAGGAGGTTTCGGATGTGTTCAGTAACTCCTAGGAGGGTGGTTTCTGTCGAGAAGCCAGCCCGAAAACCCGATTGCGAAGGGTGCAAGAGCGAATTATTTTCAGCAAAGGTGGATAAGACCAAGTGGACGTGTCTCTCCAAGCATTTGGAGAAGGAAGGGAGCAAAGATATAGGTCTATAATTTGCCGGGAGTTCCGGATTTGCTGTGGGCTTCTTTAGCAATGGCGTTATCATGGCGTGTTTCCAAAGGGCCGGAACTGTGGAAAGTTCTAACGAAGAGTTGAGTGTATCCACAATGATTTCCAGGGAGCGATCGTCCAGTTGTTTAATTACTTTGATAGGAATCGGGTCCCTGGGGGAGCCGGATTTGATGGTCTTAAAAATGATCTTCAGTATGTTAACCGTGATGGGAGGCCAAGATTCCAGGGTGTTCTCACAGGAGGGAGCATATTCCCTGTCAGTAGTCGGAGATGGTTCATTATTATTTATTTTAATGTCCCTGATGATTTTCTTAATTTTTTCGGTGAAAAAGCAGGCTAGATCTTGACATTGATGAGTGTTAAGAGGGGGAGCCGTAGCTGTGGTTTGTGCACCTGCAAGTTCTTTAACCTTATTGAACAGAATTTTCGGCTTATTGGTAGCTTCCATGATGGTGTTTGAAACAAACAGAGCTCGCGCTTTCGCGCAAGCAGTGTGGTATAAATTTCTAGCTTCATGGTAGGTCTTTTTTACGTCAGGGGCGTAGTCTTTACGCCATTGACGCTCAAGCGCCTTACATTTCGATTTTTCAATCTTCAAAAGGTCATTAAACCATGGGGCAGGGTGACGGTGTCTGTTTCCTTTGATGTGAGGGGTGGGTAAGCAATGATCCGCGGCGACACTAAGCCATTGTTGAGTAGCTGCTGCTAAGCTATCCATGTTATGACCTTTTGTAGGAGGGTTTTCATGGAGTGCAGCGTTAAGTTTTGCCATGTCCAGTAAATTCCAGTTTTTCCTGGATGTAGCTGAAAAAACAGATTGTATACTAGTGATAGGTGGGAGATTAATGCTAAATTTTACTAGATGGTGGTCAGACCAGCAAATGGGGATGGTGTCATGCCATTTTGGCTCGTTGATATTAGAAATAATGGGGTCGAGTAAATGGCCCGCTTTATGGGTCGATCCAAAATTGACTAAGGTCAGGTTAAGGGCCGTCAGATCATCTAACAAATTTGAGCAAAAGGGGATAGAGGGGTCGTCAAGATGTAAATTAAGGTCACCAATAAGTGAAAAGTTTTTGGAGGCTATATAGTACGGAGTAATATAATTGGCTAGATTTGACGCCCATTGGGATGAATTGCCAGGGGGCCGGTATATCAATAGGCCAGACATCGTAAAGTTCGGGTTCAACGATATTTTAAAAAAGCCGGCTTCGCAGTCAGGAATGTCGACTGGTTCTAACGTACATTTCATGTCTCTGTTGAAAATGATTGCAATTCCACCACCTAGTTGTTTATTTCTATCTATCCTGATGATTGCATAGTTGGCGGGGAGGGCAGTAGCAACGTCTGGGCCAGCACTCTCGTGTAGCCACGTTTCTGTCAGGAAGAGGGCGCTAGGTTTATCTTCCAATAGGAGGTTAAAGATGTCAAATTTATGTTTCGGTAGTGAGCGGCAGTTTGTACTATAGAGTAAATATTCTTGTGCCACAGCGTTACAGGGCTGTTTGCATTTCCCGTGCCTCCTCGTAGCCTCAGAATAAGGTTGGCGAATGGTAAGGGCAAGGTTGCAGTTTGGGCAAGAGGTGACTCCGGTTTTGTGGAGTTCGAGCGTTGTACACCTAGTGTTCGTGATCGAGCGTAGCGCTCTTAGTTGACTAGGGGATCTTACCAGTCTTTTAAGAGTGGGTAGAGCATAGTCCTCTGCCCCGTGCCCCGTCCTGGCCCGGACGGGCACAGACGGGCTAGTCTTAGGCGTGTCTTCGGCGTGCTGAGGGCATGCTCGCTGCGCTCGTCCGCTGCGCTTCCGGGGAATGGGCATTGTTATGGGGAAGACGAGGGGGCGTGGCTTGCAGGGCAAGTGGTGTGTGTGCAGGGTGAAATGTGTCTGTTTGCACATGGAGTGTGAATACAGCACAAACTGTGTATGTATGCTGAATAATGTGTGTCTAAGTGCACAGTGAGTGATGTTAGGGCAAGGTGAATATGCAGAGTGAGCAGTGTGCGAGTGTACAGGGAGAGCACTCTGTGTGTGCAGAGTGATCAGTGTCTGCAGGGTGAGCTTTGCATGTGTGTGTAGGATGTGCAGTGTGTCTGGGTGCAGGCAGAGTGATGTATGTGTGAGTGAAGGGTGTGGTGTATGAGTGCATGGTGTGGTGTATGTGCTCAGAGTGAGTAGTGTGAGGGCAGAGTGAAAGCTGGGAGAGTGGTGTGTGAGTGCACGGTGAGTGGCAGGTGAGTGCAGTGTGAGTGGTGGTTAAGTGGACGGGAAGTAGTGGGAGTTGGCAGGGTGAATGGTAAATAAGTGCTGGGTGAGAACTGTAAGAGTTTCTGTGAGGTGCAGAATGAAAAGTTTGTGAGAATGGTGAGCAGTGTGTAGTGTCAATAGTGTGTGTGTGTACGCAGATGGAGCAGTGAGTCTGCAGGGTGAGCAGTGTGTGAGTGTGCATGGTGAGAGGTGTGTGAAAGGTGAGAGCAGTCAGCATGAGTGGAGTGTTAGTGTTTGACTGAAGGGTGAGAGGCAGGGGCGTAACACAGGCCCCCACATATCCCGCAGTGCGTGGGGGCCCCAAGCTCCAGAGGGCCCCCTCAGCACCGCACTTCGGCGGGGGAGCTCCTGAAAGAGTCCGGAGGGGGCCCCTCTGCGTACCTTGCAGGGGGGCCCCCTCAATTATCGTTACGCCACTGGTGAGAGGTATGTGAGGAGTGTAAGAACAGAATGAGAGGTGTGTGACAGAAAGGGGAGAAGTGTGGGAGGGGTGTTTGAGTACAGAGTGAGCAGTGTCTTGAGTGCCTGGTGAGTGGTGTCTGTGTGCAGGGTGACTGGTGCATGAGTGATGGGTGAGCGATGTCAGTGCAAGGTGACTGTGCCGAGTGAGCACTGCATATGTGCAAGGTGAGAGGTGTCTGAGTGTAGGGCGAGGGTGTGCATAGAGTGGTGGATGAGTGTGCAGGGTAAGCAGTGCATGTGGAGAGTGAGCAGTACATGAGCATGCAGGGTGAGCAGTGTGGGTTTGCAGGACAAGTGGTGTGTGTGCAGGGTGAAGTATGGCTGTTTGCAAGTAGAGTGGTATTTGTTATTGTAGGGTGTGGTGTGTGAGTGCATGATGTGAATGCAGAGGGAATGGTGTGTGAGAGCTGTGTATGAAGGCATGTTCAGTGGTCAGTGAATGTAGGGTGAGTGTTATGTGTGCAAGGTGAGCAGTGTGTGTATTTAGGGTGACCGGTAGATGAGGGCAGGGTGAGAGGTGTGTGAGTGTGAAGCTTGAGAGGTGGGTGAGAAGAGTGAGCAGTCAGAATGTGCTTTATTGGAGTGTGAGTGCCTGGTAGGAGTGCAGGGTGGAAGGCTGGGTGCGCAATGTCTGGGTTCAGGATGACTAGCATCTGGGAGCATGGTGAGCAGTCAGTGGGTGCATAGTGAGATATAGGTGAGTGCAGGGGGAGGGGTGGGTGTATAGAGTGCGGTGTAAGAGTGCTGAATATGTGGTGTGTGACTACAGCGTAAGTGCAGGTTCAGTGGTGGGTGAGAAGTGTATGAGTGCGGGGTAGGCAGTTTGTAAGTGCAGGGTGAGTGGTGTGCCTCTGTGATTGCAGGTATGTGAGTGCAGGTTGTGTGCTGTCTGTATACGTGCAGGGTAAGAGGTATGCCCGCGTGAATGCAGAGTGACTTGTTAGACTCGTTACTTATCGCGCACGACTCACTCCCAGGGGAGCCTCTAGGCGCTGGGCACAGCAGGTTGGCAGAATGAGCTGCATGTTTTGTGAATGCAGAGTGCAGCACATGAAAGCCAGACCTATTGGTATGTTTCCACTACTCGTTGAAGTGCTGCGTAGAGAAACAATCTTCTGGCAGCCTTCGCGTTCAGGCCCCTTTATTAAGAACACATGCTCTCCTTGAAACAGCCAAAAACCACCAACTGCAGGCCTCGCTTTACGGTTCCTAATTTCAAGGCCTTGCAAATCAGACTCACTCGAGGAAGCAGTCTGCTAAAATGGTGTTATCACACAAATACACACGAAACAAGGAAACGCGGGGTGCTCTCAAATGAAGACGGAGAGCACGGACTATTATTAACACAGCCGCCCAGGGGCCCGGCTTCTCTCGCGCCGCACAGCCACACGAAGCCGGAAAGCATAACATTATGCAGCCCATTCCATGTTATCATTAAGTTATTTTCTGGTATGATATTGTACTATGTAGATAGTGATAGGGACTGTCTCCCAGTGATGTGGGGCCAAAGGTTCCTGGCGCAGTTGCACTGTGCCGCCCTGCTGCTGGGTCATATTCCGATATGTTTCTTGGACAGGAGCCTCACATCATGATTCATGAGTCCTTTGTCAGGTGCGCCACAGGGTTTTGTAAATGAGTTCCTCACTAGCAGAGTACTCACTACCTCCCCCACACCAGAAGGCCATGATTGACTAATTATAGCTATGTTGTTGCAAACGTGGTTCATGGGCCCAACTGCAAACTAAGATTAAACCTGATAAAACTATTGGAAACGGCCCAACGATGCAGGAGAACTCCCATCAAATGCAGCCCAAAGGGGATGGTTGGACCTGCTCTGAGGGTAGCTTACTGGCCTGCAGCACACAGGGGGGGTGCCACAGTCCAGCCCTTCCTTGTACTAATACATAAAACTCTCAGCGCAACAGGGACCACTCATTAGGACGTTTCCCATTGGTTCAGCCCGGTTTGGGCCCGACCATCATAGTCATTCTAAACAGCCAGGCGCAACACCATGGCCGCAGACACCTGAACAAAATGGATGTCCTGCATTCCTGTTCCCAAGTCTTGTGGTCAAAGGGTGCAGTTGTACTACCGTGAGGATCACGACCCACACCGAGGAGTGCTGCTGAGACGAGGGAGCCCTTCCGCGGACCAATCCGATCAGAAGACGAACCTTGCTGGGGGCAGCGCGCTCCTTGTCATCTGCCGCAGTACGGAAGTACAGACCCGCTTGAGACGGCGGCCAGAATTCAGGAGGAGAGCTCCAGAAAGCTACAGAGAAATCCACCTCTTCAGCGCGTCTTACCGGATGTGCTCTGCCCCCCCTGAGACTGCAGGGCCAGTGTGTGCTGGTTTTGAAGTGAAGACCCGCAGCAACCCTGCATGCTTCTCTGGGTGGCCTGCTGATGATGGCAAGGATTGCCTCTCACCCAAAGCTGGCACTCTCATTTTAATGCCACTGAGGTGTGGGTGCGCAGTGCTGCTGTGAAGGACTTTAGAGGTGTAAAACCGACCAAAACACTTCTCCACCAGCCACCATCTTACCACAGGAAGCTTGTTGGACACCCACAAACAGTATGTATAAGCCCATGCATTGGCACCCTATAAACCCATCCTCACATAGCCCGCCATCAAAAGCCTCTCACAGAAGCATGCCAAGCTAAGATAGTAACGGGCATTTTTACCAAACAATCATGCAGCGCAGCAGGTCAGCTTGCTGCGCTGCATAAGTAAAGGTCAGGAATGCGCCGTATTTACCATTATACAGTGCACTCCTGTCTTTTCCCTGCACTGGCGCACAATGTGCTGCGTAGCGCCAATTCAGGCACCCTTGCACCAAGGGTACCTCCAATGTAATAAGGATTGTTTTTGTGCAGGAAGGGACTCCTGCACTACATACAGTCTGGGTATTACTAAAATCTATATTTTGGAGCACCTCTTTTTATCTTAAACATGTTTCCACATTTTATAGAAGCCTATCTTCTACTGTGTGTAATACAAGTTCAAAAAATGACTTTTCTGTTCACAGTGCTTTATGTCACAGAGTGGGTCCTCGTAGCACTAAACACACACAGGCCACTATTCTCCACTGTCTCAACAACAGCTCAATTATGTGGCTCTATGGTTACAGATACAGTCCTCTGCAGTACCTTAACTAATAGAGGTATCATAATGTACAAAAGTGTATTTCTATAACTTGCATTTATTTTTCATTTTAGCTGTGCGCAATATTAAATGTAGTTACCTCAAGGAGAAAGATCAAAGTTACAAAATATTGTTTTTAGCCACAGCTTTGAGCCAGCCCACACGCTCACTCATTCCGCCCCCCATGCTCACTCACCTCACCCCCATTTGCATGCAGCATCAAAGTTCCCATATATTTTTTAATGCACTTCAACCAATGTACCCGGCAGCCACTCCAGCATCATCTAGCAATGGCACCCTGCTCCAAGGAGTTAAAGGTCACATGTCGATTACGAGGCAGCAGAGAATGGGGTGCCCAGGCCTAGGCCCATTACCAGAGGGAGGGGGCGCGGGGACCACAAGGAGACACTGCAAGCCCTAAGCCCTGTAGCGAAGGTCCCACCCTGGACTGTGACACGTGGGCACAGGTACTGCACAGTGACAAACTGTGCAACTGGAGTGGGATATTATTTCTCATTCCAAAGGCACTGTAGGAGCTCTGGTGGCAAGGCTGCCCGACGGAGCTAGTGTGGGGAAGATTCTGTTTCTCCTTCGCCATCTTGGGATTTTTTGTCTACAAGGTGCTTTACAGCGAATATATTTTCAAAGAAGTAAACGTGTTTTGGAATTATGCAACAACATGGATTTTTTACTCAGCTGAACTATCAAATGTTTTGCTATGTTTAAGTTGGCAAACATTGAGCCCCATGCACTAAGTCGTTGAACTGGGCCAAAAGGGATGGAAGGGCGTTTTATTTCCATAGTCAGGCATATGAACAAAAATATTATCAGATCAATTAAAATGGCAAATACTATTAAAAGAAAGTTGTTCAAAATAGAACAGCCGAGTGTCCACGTGCAACTTATATGGAAAGTTACGTTCCGTATCAGGGTTATCCACCAGCCAGGGCTGGCGCTAGGTATGGGCAGCTGTCCAGGGCACAAAGAAGAATGGCCCTCACCACTGGAGAGACACCTCTAGTAAGCACTCCTGAGCGAAATCAAAGTCGCTTAATCAAGTCAACTCTCCGTTAGCTGTGTATCATATATATGTATTCATCAATGTGTTCCAGATGGTAAATGCTCCATGATGTTACGTAATTGTAATTGTGGTCATCATTACAAACAACGTATATAATCATCTGTTTATACAATCCACAGGGATTATTAGTCACATCCCAATGCATTTCGGATCCAACCCTTCTTCGGGGGACAATCTCTAAAATGAAAATATGGTATCCGCCCCCCCACACCCGCCTCCCCCACCCGATGACCTGGGCATCACACCCTTGCACCATCGGTGCGAGGACCAAGGGAGAGGCACTTCTCTCCTGGGACTCGCAGGCATGTGTAGTTGCCAGGAATTGGGAAGGCCCTTTCGGAAAGACGACCTACTCTCAATTTAAGCCCTTGTTAGGCTGTGAAGGAGATGCTAGTCAGTGCCTGGCAGAGGGGCGCTGCTGCATAGCAGGGATCCTGCGCCATGCAGGTTCAGTATCACCTTCAACTCTTGGGGTGCAAATAAGGATGCCACCTTTCCAGGAGAAAAATCCAGGCCATTTGTTGCTGTTTTATGAGTCTGCAAAGGCCGGGACACACAATCGTATGTATTGATTTGTAACTAGACGTTTCTGTCTATGTTTACCTTATTACTCGGGGATCGAACGCAGCTCTAGAACATGTTTAAATGTGTGTTCTGTTTATAATTGCTCTTTCTATTATGCATAAATAGGGGCTAAAAATAATTGCTTTAGGTGATTTGCCTATTTTTGTACCAGCCAGGACAAGAAGAAGAAGAAGACAGAAAATTAGCCAGGTGGGAACCCTAGATGCAAACAGCCTTGAATGAGGACTGAAACCCAATTTTTTGCAGTGTTATCTTGCACAAACATGACTTAATGTGCTTTACCTGAGAACCGGTTGCATTACACAAGGGCATATTATTTTTAGGCACAAGAAGATTAAGTGATTTGCTCATAATCACACGCTCTTGAGCTGACACCAAGACTGGAACCTGGTTCCCCAGTTACAAAGCCAGCAGGTCTACATCCTTGTTAGACAGGGGGTTGCAGGCAGAAGCCAAATGAAAGCTAGGCTCTTCTAGACTTGTGGTTCCAACTGGACCTCGAGCTGAACTAGCCTTTAGTGTCTACTTCTCTCATTAAGCCTGTTTCAAAGTGCTGCCGTATTGTCAGATCAATGGAAGAGGCACAGGGAGAGTGTTACTTGTCCAGGATCAAACAGTTTGTTAAATTTGTAGACGCAGGACTGCAGTACTTGCTTGGTTCAAATGATACGTATTTACCACTTCACTGCATTTAGATGACTATTACATATGACTTGGCATGTCCCTTCTCTCAGGAATGCTAGTACATTTTAAAAATTCTCGGAGACTAGCAGTTTTAGCATTGAATCAAAATACTTCCAAACTTGCCAAAAATGAGCAGCAGAGCAATAAACAGGGCCAGTGAAATTATGTGGCAGGGGAGGATTAAATTATGCAGCATGGATGAGTAAATTATGCACCAAGAAAAGGCATATATTATATGGCGTAATATGGCACATTTTATGATGGTATTACTTCACTATATTGTCACTTTTGCACTCATTAACACTGGCTGGGCATTGGTTGCACTTATTCAGCACCAGTTTAACATCCAAATAAAGAAATAAGCAACATAAATGTACCCTATCTAGCCTTGCAAAGGATCTTCGGCTGCACAGCAACATGTGTTGTTGTGTTATTAGACACTTGTGAACCATTTAAGGTAGAAACAAACATTGTTTTGCTAAAACCTTCAGATTGTGCAGCAGATGATTTGGCAAATGCAGCACATCTATAGTGATAAGAAAAATGCAGCGACCACACAATCGCATAGTTCCAGTGGCCCTGGCAATAAATTCAGAAAAGTGATGGCCACAAACAGACAATTTGGCCAAATGTGAGTCCAGGATAAAAAAACATATCTCCTGGTTACATATCTCCAACTAGTTAACTAGACCACAAATGGGGTGTCAGTGATTCTGATGGCAAGGCGAAGGTGCTGCCTTCACAGGTAATCTCCACTCTGTTATCGGCCATGCTCAGCTTTAGAACATAGGGGTCTATTGCGATGGCGGGTGGACATAGTCCGCCCGCCACCGCAACGGCTAAAGGGACCGCCCGCCATTGTTGCGGCAGTCTCGCCATACGAATTAAGATGCGCCCGCCACAATGGCGGGCGCATCCCGCATTTTTTACATTGCGGCGGGCAGTGCTGTAAGCAGCACCCGCCGCAATGTAAAAAATGCATGTAGTGCATTTGCATGCACAAAACGTGACAGGCACCGCGCGGTGCCTGACAACTTGTGCATGAAAATGAAGGGGGGTACCATAGGTACCCCACATGTGCACCCCCACCCCCCAGCATCCTGGGGGCCCGCTATGGGCCCCCAACAGCGAAGACCGCATGCCTTTCAAAGGCCAATCTGCGCCTGAATGTTAATATGGATGGCGGTGTCTTGCAGACACCGCCACTATATTGAGCCCCTTTTCTGCCCGGTCGACTCGTTGACGGGCAGAAAAACGGCGGGCGGTTTTCCCATCCGCCGCAGACCCCCCAGCCATCCTAATATGGCGGGGGGTCATTCAGGCATGGATGACGGTCGGATCGCCCCCGCCAGCCCAGCGGGGGCGAGCCGCCCGTCATCCTAATAGGCCCCATACTGATTATTTCCATAATAAAACTGGGACTAGATGTCAAATATCCTAGTTCAATGCTTACAATGTACTAGCTGTGGCAGTGGACACTTACTGGACAGCATGTCTGGTAGATACTGATACTTACCACTGGTGTTTCAAAGCTTAAGACTATTTAATTATTTTTAAATACCAAAGTTCATTTTCTAAACTTTTTCGCTCAAAATTTGCAATTGAGAGCAGTCAGGGTTTACTCCAGGAGGTTGTGACTGCAACGTCGACATTTCGACCCTGGGCAGAAGCGCAGTTTACTATGCATCAGAAGCGGGTCTTCATCAGTTGATGAAGACCCGCCTCTGACGCCTATTAAACTGCGCTTGTGACATTGCAGTCACACTAGTCCATGCAGCTTCCCTGACCCCAGTATAAAGTCACACTTGGGTCGTGTATTCATGCTTTAAGGAATGGACAGTACAACATAACTGTTATTTGTCTTATATGTTACCTATTTGTATAATATATGTATAGCACTTTTTCACTTATCACCACAATTCACCTTTGTGGCACTTCAATCACTTTATTGCCGTGTACTGTATTGTTTTATTGACAGCCATATTCATTAATATGTGTACATAACACTCATACAATACAAATTGTCATTTTTTACCCAAAAATTATTTGTCTTTGTAGTGTGTTCCTTGTATCCCAATTTGGTTCTTGAAAAGTGTTGTTGAACCATTTTTTACAATAAGTTTGTAAAGTTTTGAACATGCATTGAACAAAGGAATTGTTGCTCTCCCGACAGAACCACTTCTTTACATATTATTTTACTGTGCAACCAGTAGAGAAGAGTGAGGGGTGCTTTTACTTTGGACCAGCACCCATGGCACCATTCATGTGCTACTTGCCTCTCTTCCATGGGCGTTACAGCCATGTTCCAGAGCTGTGATGCCTGGTAGAAGCCCTCCCTCCTCTGGGCATTGCAGCTGCCTGTGGTTGAACACTCAGGAGAGGATGCACCAGTCCATGAGCTTTGCAGAGCAGGAGTATGGCAGTGAGGCTCAATAGGGGCCTGTCTCAGTAGTGTAGCTGTCAGAAGTGAAGCAGGTGCAGAGGCTCCGGGGTTAATGGGTGTTCTGGACCCAATGCACACAGACTATGACTGGGTTTTACGGTTCTCCATCATTTTCTTGCATATTGGACCATGGCTACATTACTATGCCACTGGTCCCTTCTCTCGTGCACCTCACAACCATGATCCAGAGCTGCGAAGGTCAGATGGCGTCCATTCTCCCCTAAGTCTATCAGCAAAGGTCCAGTACTGAGAGGCCCAAGGGAGGGGAAGCCTGTTGTTCTGGGTCTTGCAGCACTGGGCCATGGCTGGAATGCCCAGGACAAGCGGCCCCTCTGAAGGCCAAAGCTATCAATAGTGAAGCAAGTGCAGCGGGACCATGGCCTTGTGGGGTTATGGGTCCAATGCGCCAAACTTATGGCTGTATTTTACTGTGCACAAAAAGTATTTAAAAAGTGATGGATTAAATGCTTTAATTACTCACAGAAAATGGTAATTACTCAGGCTGCATCCCACTCCATCGTTATTTTGCACATCATGCCACCTCGGTTTGGACCCAGCCATATGCATACCAGTCTTGACCCTGTTCCAGTGGGAACAGACCGAACTACCAGGCTAGGTTTTCCCTGACCCAGAACACAAGCAACCTAGGATAGGTGTGACCCTACTTTGGGATTATCAGCCAGGTATTGCTTGGTTTCAGTGACACAGTGTGAATGGGACCCACATCTGGACATACCCATCTCACCTAGAACGACTCACCAAAGTATACAAAAAAGTGAAGGATGAAATGCTTCAATTAATCCCAGCCACTGCTGAGGCTGATGACCCCGTATGATAAATTGATGTCCACTAGGGGAGCCTCGTCCCAATTTGAAGACCTCTGCTTACACCATTTGTCTTTATATTTTGAGCACTTCCAATTTGAGAGATTTTAATTAGCTGATGAGGCTCGGATAATTTGTTCTATATTGTTATATCCCTAGATGTTCTATTGAGAGATTTTGCTTTTTTGCTCTGTTTTAGACCTTAAAATACTATCCATGGTGGTAAAATATTGACGAGACACAGCCCTAGAGGTCTTGCCTCTCTCCCATGGGCCTTGCAGTCATAGCCCAGCATTGTGAGATCCAAGGAAATGGAACGGTTAGTGGGACTGGCTCGCATGATTTAATTGCATTTAAACGTGTGCTTTCCAGGTTTCGCTCAAAATTAGGAGAAATCAAATGAGAAGAGGTGTATCTCAAATCTTCCAACTGAAACTGCATCATGCTAATTTACAAAATTAAATTCCCTCTCGGCCCTTATAATTGTATACTATTTACAAGTATCGGATCATTTAAAGCAGGGGACTCCAACGAGTAGCTCGGGAGCTACTGGTAGCTCGCCTGTACCTTCAAAGTAGCTCTCTGAGGTGAAGTCAAGCCCAGTATCAATTTCAGAGTAGGTGCCTATTAAAGAAGGCAGCACTGATCATCTCAAGACCCTAAGAGTGACAGCCAGCCAAACTTATCACAGTAACTCATACTAACACTCAAACACACACTGTGCCAGCTTATAGGACCTGCTACACGACAGTCTGTATCCAATCTCAATATAATTAAGCCACAAGGAGATTGCCCATGTTATAGTCCCTCCTTTTTCAGTCACAACATGTGTGTGAACAGTGCACCATCAAAAAAGAATGGCAGCAGTAGCCTGAGCTGTAATCAGTGCTTACCCACCAAAGTGCGGGGCTGCAGGAGTCAGAGTGAAAATGTGTCAGTTAGATGCATGATCAGCTCAAGACCTGAGGAGAACAGGGTATGATCCAGACCAGAGAAAATGAAGAGATTCATCAACATGTATGTGTGCCCATAATAAACACTATTGCTTCCTGAAACTGAGCCTGGTGCCAAGAACCGCCAAATATATATGCAGCTAGCCCCATCATAAGAGTGTTATATTTGGCATAATTGTGTCCATTCCTGACAAATAGTGCCACTGGCATAATAATGGTCATCCTTGACTATTTTAGTATTTTTGGTCTAGTTGTGGTATGCTGGCAGCCATCACAGACCTACTCTGAGCATGACTGGCCTATATGCACCTATTTCTGGCATATTAATGGTCATGACTGATATGTGGTCTTATCCCTGATCCTTCTGGTTTCCAGCCTTGGCACAACTGTGGCCCTAGTATAGTGGTGGGCCTTGCTGGCATAATCCAGGCATCCGTGGTGCTATGGTGAGAATCCATTATGATATAATGGGGTAACCCACAATTGTCCACGGACCTGGGTAACGATTGGTATAGGAAACAACGGTCCTAGACTTCTTTAAAGCTACAATTCAGTTATGAAAAACATTCATTACTTAGTTACTTTTATAACAGATCACCATATGCAATGCTCTAAATAGAGAAAGAGATTGAATTTGCCTTTTGTATTCCCCTCCTTTATATCTGCCCTCCCTCGCGAGCACTTTCCTTTTTTACACTCCCCTTGGATCAACCTCTTTCTCTATTTGGAGCATTGAATATGGTGATCTGTTAGGAAAGTAACTAAATAATAAACAGTCACTATTGGAGCGATATTTTGTGCCTTTGTGTCTTTTGAGGATATACTTGTTTGTATTGTAAAGAAAATGGTGGTACATTAATGATACAATGCTAATTCTATATGTACTGGATGCCCTTTGACTAATGAATGTTTTTCATAACTGAATTGTAGCTTTAAAGAAGTCTAGGACCATTGTTTCCTATACCAATGGTGAGCATCCATGGCATATGACTGTAATACCTGGGAATTCAAAGTAGTCTGTCCATATGAGGCATTTGTACATGGGAGTACATGATGAAAATGACAAGCTGATGTTTTGAGACTGTACATTTCTCAAAAACTGAAAACTGAAATTTTAAAGGCAGTTTTAGTTTTCAAATATGGGGTTTCTTCTGTAAAATTGAGTTTGTTTGCCCACAGTGGAAAGTAGTATTAGATAGAAAAATGGGCATTTTCAGAAACTGATGAATGATAATTCAAGCTGAGCTGGGGAGACGAACTGCTGTGCTTATATCCTTTGTGCCACTGGGCATGTCAAGATTTGAATGTTAATTCATAAGTCAAGGGGAGGAATTTAATATTGAAGAACTTTTTCCCAGCATTTCTGCTGGTATCCGCACTTGGTATACTTGGTAACTACTGAAAATCTTGCTTTGGGTGGTCATAGCGTAGTCACTATTTTAAAGGTATAAAATGTGCTAGTAGCTCGGGAAGACTTTTCTTGAGCAGAAATAGATCTCACTACAGAATAGGTTGGAGACCCCTGATTTAAAGTCTTCAGAGGATGTTGATAGGGGTGTTGTGGCCTTGGCTCATTGCACATGACATGTGACCCTTTTAGCCTACATGTTATTGTATTCCGGTAGTTTCTGGTGTTTTTCACTGACTAGAGGGATGCCTTTAATTGAAATCAAGTTATTTTCAACAGTTTTATTTGCTTTCATATCTGTTTTGCACATACCCTATCTTGCACTGGGGATCTGGGAAACTATCTTGCCATTTTAATCCTCACTGGCCCCTTTAAGGCCATTCTACATGCTGCAGCACACCTCAATAGGGCATGAAGAATTATGACCACATCATAACACCGTAATGGAACTCCACAGGCCATCCTTGCCAGCCCGCACCATCTTCAAGCTCAGCTGCATTATCTACACAGCTATCACAATGTGTTAACAGTCCACAGGCCAGCTACCTTTCCAATCACTCCTTGACATTATGGCTGCCATTGGCCCAGTACAGTGCTCTGCTGCTAATGTGGCGGTTTCACTATACGACTGACACCGCTGTCTTCTTGGATGACAAGCTTGTCATCTCCAGTGGCTCTCTACACACCTGTAGCAAGGACATCTTCAGATGGAAGAAGTGCTAAAAAAAACAAAAAAACTGAAAAAGCCTTTCCCATCTATGCCCCAAATATCTGGAATGTTATTCCCATATGCATCCGACAGCCCAATGTCAGCTCCAATTTAGGAAACAGAGAATACTCGACGTCTTAAAAAACCGAAATCATGATGTGGTCACAATCCACAAACCATCTACTCCTCCTATCACAAGTTGACTGTGCCTTTGACCCTGTACAGTGCTCAGCAGCCTTTCAGCTTGGTTTGCGCTATATAAATACAGTGTACACATATACGTATGTAATGCACTAATCTGGAAACAAATTAACATTTGATTGAACTTATACATTTTGGAGAGATGTAGGCCAAACTCTTCCATCCAGTGTTACTAATATAATGTATCACAGTTAATTGAAATTGATTATTTTATTAATGTTAATACGTATGTTTTTGTTTTGCTTGACTGATATGGGCACCAAAAAAGTTACTTCTTGAAATTCATTTAACAGCAGTCAATTGTTGGCACATCCTATGATGTCATTTTCTGTTATTTCACATTGTATGCAAATTAGGGGGGCTCACACATTCCCTTTCTTTCTGCCCCAAAAGTCCTAGGACCAGCCCTTCCTCCAGATGCGGGCATGGGAGGTGTGTTTTTTGGGATTTGGATTAACTGCATGGCGTCTAACAGGAAGTCTCGGCGTGGCTCTGTGTGATACTCGATCATGTTTACTTGTATATCATAAATAGCTTGTTGGTAGGGTTTACAAACAGACAAAGGAGTCGTCTGGCCTGCCAAAAACTCTAAACCAGGATTTCTGAAACTGGAAGCATAGCAATAATCCGAAAATCACCCACTTCACCATATGATTTAATATCCCTGTGACCACAATTACATCATCTGGCCACATCGCGTGTGGCTTCACAATATCTGTACTAAGCACCTTTTATTCTGGGAGGAGGAATTTTAAGTTCAGTTTTTGGTGGTGGGAGGGAGGGCTTCTGTCTCCACACTTCCTTGTGTAAATCTTTTGATATGAGGCCGAAAGGCAGTGAATGCTTCCCTGGCTGGGTTAAATACAAGAATGTATTCGGCCAACTTGTTTTTACAGCAAAGGCCTTGCTAAGGGGTTGTTTATTTGACACGCAGCAGCTGCTATGTTCCTGGTGTAACACGTGCTGCAACACTCTCCTCTCACTAGAGGTGGGTGAGCCAACAAACCAACAGGGACAGCCGAAGCAGAACCGACCCAGGCGTCTGGCCTGGCCCTAAAAAGAGCCTGCTCCCCAGCCGAGCTAAATCTCGGAACAAACATCATGTGCAAATATGATGCTCACTGTAAAATTTAAAAAAGGTATTTCTTTAACATGTATACATCACACACATTGAACTTACGTATTGGATGGGGCGCTCATATGTAATATAGAAGAAAAAAGAGGCTCTGGGAAATAAAACATTTGCTTAGGATCACACAATTTGGTCAAGTAGAGAAGCCAGGATGTGTCCCCGACATTCTGACTTCACATCATTCAGTTCACCCGCTTGATGGCCGCCTCATTTTCTCCAATCCCAAAAGAGTTGTTTTTAATTCTCAGCTTTCAAGTAGGGCGAGGGTGGCACACACAGGTCACATTAGAGCTCGGTTCGTGTTCGGCTCGAAGGTCCACCTGGACCTCGAACTGAGCCAGAGTCAGGTCTCTGGCTCGATCCTGGCTCGAGCCTTAGATGGCTCGCCCAATTGTACTCTCACCTCTCTCGTGGTGGGGACAATGGGCCTGATGCACGCGCTGAATAGAATTGTCTGCAACCCATAGAAGACAAAACGGATTCCCAGTGAAGTGACGAGGTATACAGTTTTTTGAATGACAATAAAATAGTGCTGTAAGTTACTGAGCTTTTACTATCGACAGTGACAAGCATGCATGGGTCAGAATGGAAACCTATGCGTTCCAAGCAGGTAAAATGCGGCAGCGGCAACATATAAAACAAGCATTGGCAATTCCAGTGGGTCTGGCTTTGGCTAACTGTAGCGATAGAGATTTTACTCTTAAATAAAAGTGGCTGAGTCAGCAAATTAACAGGGCAATCTGCTCCGGAGCCGAGCCAAGGGTCTGGCTTGGCTCTAAGAGCCATAACACAACACCAACCTTCAAAATATTTGCCATGTAACTAGTGGACCAAAGGTCTAGTAAAAATGTGAGTCTTCGAACTTTAAAAAAAGCTTACTTGGAGTAGCATTTCACTTTAGGTCATTCGATCGTATCCCTGCATTGAGTGGCATTGTTTAGAAGTTATAGTTTCTGAACATGAACTTCCTAATATGCATGGCATGCCCATCCCCCGTCACAAGGATGATGCCACCAGTAAACCACGAGGCAAGTCAGCTCCATTCTATCTAAGTCTGTCCCATGGGTGGCCCATGTCGTTATTAGAGATGAAGCAATTTTAATGTCTTTCAAAATAATTGAAAGAGTTCTTTTTCTATATCTCCGCATCCTGAACTGATGTATTTCCAGGTGTTCTCAAATGTGAAGGTAAAGTAAAAGGAGGAACCGTGAAATAATGTAATGGCCCAGGACCAGACAGTGAGATCGAGCAGAGGAGCTGAGATTTATCCCAGGTTTCCTGGTTGTGCATTTCAACCTCTAGGTGGACATCTGTCTTGCATCAAAGATGAAAGTTTTATCCTTAATTCTTTATCCTCAATTCTTTGAAGTGGTTCATCAGTACAATGTGTTACATGTATTATATAATAAATCAAGTTGAACAAAAAGGCTTTCTAAAAAATGGTGACTAAGGTAAGAGGGGTGTAGCCTGGGCCGGATTGGGAACAGAAACCGGCCCTGGCAAACTGCTCAGCCGCAAATCCACCCCCCCCCCCTTTTAATAGCAAGCAAATGCCACAAAAATTCAAGGATTACAAATAAATAAAAAAAGCTACATTTGTAAATGCAAAAAGCAATCTATTGCATATAAGGTGTGCTTAGAACAGGCATCAACGAATCAGTCAGGGGTTGGTAAAGCGCAACTACTCCCCCCGAGGGTCTCAAGGCGCTGGGCGGTACAGGGGGGCGGCTCTGTTGAGTGCTGGGGTCTTCCGAAGAACTAGGTCTTGAGGTCCTTCCTGAACTGGGGCAGCGTGGGTGCTTGCCGTAGGTGGAGGGGGGAGGTCGTTCCAGGCCTTGGCTGCAAGGTAGGTGAAGGATTTTCCTCCCGTTCTGGGCTTGCAGATGTGTGTCGGCTGATCGGAGGTGTCTTTTGGGTGTGTGGAAGGAGAGGCGGTTTTTCACGTATGTTGGTCTGGTGTTGTGAAGGGCCTTGTATGCATGAGGAGTTTGTAACCCTTCATAGTTTTAATGCGTGTAGGGGAACTTCACTCACAGTGCACCCATTCTTTTGTGGGCAAAGCAAAATATGATTGATAGTTACACAGACCAATTAATGAAGAGGGCTGACCAGAACTTCCCCCCACCCTTGTATGTATATGTTTTTATATTTGCTTTATAATTAGTCGGCCTCCAAAGAATGAAAGACTGAGTTAATCTCTCCAGCAGCGGAGACTTACACCGGTTTCCGATATGTAGACTGAGCATTAACCCACTGAGCTATTTTACCAGCATCAACTCTGCCATGCAATTTAGATATGTATTAGGCGTTTAGTACATCGTCATTTATATAAGCGTGAAACACCAATATAAAACTGAAGACCTGAGACAATATTTATTGGAAGCTTATGATCTGCAACCAAATGCAACAATCTCGTATTCTGCTGTGTTTTAAAAAGCTGAAAAACAGAACAAAAGATCTCGGACCAGGTGCCTAGAATAGAGTTTGAGGTAAATAAGAATATCTCGAAATAAGACCCTTAAATGCCTATAAAGAAACCAATATGCTCAGATCTCAGCGTGCTCGGAATTCAGAATGACCACTAGAGGTTCTGGAGGGCCTTAATGGGTCCTAAAGCAAACCAAAAAAAAATAGGTGGGCGACCCACTGGAAGCTCGGGCCGGGCTCTATCTCAGCTTGAGGTCTGGAACCTCGAGCCCAAAACCAGCCGAGCTTTTGAGTGGCTTCTGCCTTCCTTCCTCGCTTTACACTCACACGGAGAGAGTTCAAAGAAAAGCATTGATAACGGAGGTAAAAGGGAAATACACATAAACACGCATTTAGTGGTTGATTTGTACAAAGCGAAACCTGAAAACATGGGATTAATCCTGGATTCCTCATTTAGCCAAATGTTGTGATTTTAGGCAAACATTTTATTTTCCCGTCCCGCTTTTTTCTGCATAACCGCATATCAAAGCACATAAATACGAGCGGTACAAAAACATATTCCCAAATTGCACCCTGCTTCTGCCCCCGAAGACGCCGGTTTGCACTGAGCGCGTTAGCCGATCGTACTCACTGGCACTGCTTTGACATCAAGGCAGTCCTCCCCAAGGTCACATACGACAGAGTGCGAGGAGTCTCTAAGGAACTTTTCACGTCAGCGTAGACCCTGCAAAGTCCCTCGCAGTTTTGGGGTCCCGGGCTGGTCGAGCGGCAACCGGTTCTATAGCTGGCTCGCAGCGTGTGCTCACATTCCAAGTATCGCTGCGCCAGCAAAAACAAACAATTTTGTAGCGGTACTTTCGCTTTCATTCTTAGTGGCATGAGTCCTAGGAGCTGGCGGCTGTTCGGGGAGGGCACGACACCCCTGTTGTTTCCCGTCCAGGCAGAGACGTAGCTTCAGGAGAGACTAAATGCGGTCTGACATCCCTGATAATTTGTATTTATTTTTTATTTAATTGCGATTTTATATAGCGCGGACTTTACCCGAAGGTGTCAGAGCGCTTCACAATAGGAACAGTGATGATACATGAGGAGAAAAATTACAAGTGAGCATGTTACAAAAGCAAACGTTATGTTACATGAGGCAATAGTGACAATTGTGCAAGTATCAAGAGCAAACAGAATACAAGAGGTAGCTGACGATATGCTACAAAAGGAAAAAGTGACATGTGTGCAGGTTACAAAAGCATACAAAGTACACGTAGAAGTAAAAAACTGCAATAAATGGCAGACACTCAAAATACTAAAACAAACGTTACGTTACATGAGGCAATGGTGGCAATTGTGCATGTATCAAAAGCAAACAAAATACAAGAGGTAGCAAATGATACGTTACAAAAGGAAAGGTGACGTGTGCATGTTACAAAAGAGTACAAAGTACAAGTCGAAGGTATAATACTGCACTAAATGGCAGACACTCAAAACATAAGAACACACTGGGAAGGCACTTCTATAGGCATGGAGAAAAGAATTTCCTATAATGGAAGGACTTCCTTTAGAAAATAGAGGGTGTGAATTAAATTTGGAAGTGTCTTTGAAGGAGGAGAGCTTTGAGGTCAGTTTTGAAGGCCTGGGAGGAGGTGGTGGTCCGGAGATGAGGCGGAACCCCCTGTGCCTGCACAGACGGACGCTCCCTCCCACTGCTGCTACCTACCTGCCTCCGCTGACCACCTACCTGACGCCGCTGCCTGCATCTCGCCTCCGCCGCCTCCCAGGTACCGCCTGCTGCTTCCTGGTCGCCACCCACGCCGCTACCTTCACTCCCCACGCCCGCTGACCACCGCCACTTACCTGGTCACTCCTTGGGCTCCGTCGCTTCCCGCCGATTTTCCCGCCGTTTTCTCGGCGCCGCTGCCCCAGGCGCACACTCCCACTCCCGCCTCCTCCTTCTGTCCCGCCCCCCCTCCCTGCCCATTGGCCACCCCGCTCCCGCCTCCCGCTGACCCTCCCTCCCGGCTCCTTATTTAAGGGGACCCCGCGTGCTGGTCAGTGCGACCCCCTGTGCCTGCACAGACGGACGCTCCCTCCCACTGCTGCTACCTACCTGCCTCCGCTGACCACCTACCTGACGCCGCTGCCTGCATCTCGCCTCCGCCGCCTCCCAGGTACCGCCTGCTGCTTCCTGGTCGCCACCCACGCCGCTACCTTCACTCCCCATGCCCGCTGACCACCGCCACTTACCTGGTCACTCCTTGGGCTCCGTCGCTTCCCGCCGATTTTCCCGCCGTTTTCTCGGCGCCGCTGCCCCAGGCGCACACTCCCACTCCCGCCTCCTCCTTCTGTCCCGCCCCCCCTCCCTGCCCATTGGCCACCCCGCTCCCGCCTCCCGCTGACCCTCCCTCCCGGCTCCTTATTTAAGGGGACCCCGCGTGCTGGTCAGTGCGACCCCCTGTGCCTGCACAGACGGACGCTCCCTCCCACTGCTGCTACCTACCTGCCTCCGCTGACCACCTACCTGACGCCGCTGCCTGCATCTCGCCTCCGCCGCCTCCCAGGTACCGCCTGCTGCTTCCTGGTCGCCACCCACGCCGCTACCTTCACTCCCCACGCCCGCTGACCACCGCCACTTACCTGGTCACTCCTTGGGCTCCGTCGCTTCCCGCCGATTTTCCCGCCGTTTTCTCGGCGCCGCTGCCCCAGGCGCACACTCCCACTCCCGCCTCCTCCTTCTGTCCCGCCCCCCCTCCCTGCCCATTGGCCACCCCGCTCCCGCCTCCCGCTGACCCTCCCTCCCGGCTCCTTATTTAAGGGGACCCCGCGTGCTGGTCAGTGCGACCCCCTGTGCCTGCACAGACGGACGCTCCCTCCCACTGCTGCTACCTACCTGCCTCCGCTGACCACCTACCTGACGCCGCTGCCTGCATCTCGCCTCCGCCGCCTCCCAGGTACCGCCTGCTGCTTCCTGGTCGCCACCCACGCCGCTACCTTCACTCCCCACGCCCGCTGACCACCGCCACTTACCTGGTCACTCCTTGGGCTCCGTCGCTTCCCGCCGATTTTCCCGCCGTTTTCTCGGCGCCGCTGCCCCAGGCGCACACTCCTACTCCCGCCTCCTCCTTCTGTCCCGCCCCCCCTCCCTGCCCATTGGCCACCCCGCTCCCGCCTCCCGCTGACCCTCCCTCCCGGCTCCTTATTTATGACGCCCCCTCAGCGACCGCGCAGCGGACGCGCGCAGCGGGCACGCCTTATGTGCGCCGAAGGTGCGCCAAAGGTAAGCCCGTCTGCGCCCGTCCGCGCCTGGACCGCGCCCAGCGCCAGACCCCCTGGTCCCCGCGCCCGCCAGCCCCCCCGCAGGACCTACGACTTCGCTACGCTCATCGCACTCAAAACCGCCCGAGCCACCGGATGCTACCGAGCGTCCCCGCAACGCACCCATGGACCCTTCGCCTGCAGATCCTGCAACTTCTCCTGCCTCCAAACAAGCACCACGCCCACCAAGACGGACAACAGCAACCACCTCAAGTGCATCCTGCTCAACACCCGCTACGTCCACAGACACGCCGTGGAACTCTGGAACCTCCTCGACACTGCATCTCCAGACGTCGCCTTCCTCACGGAAACCTGGATGAACGACTCTTCAGCCCCCGACATCGCCATTGCCATCCCGGACGGCTACAAGATCATCAGGAAGGATCGCGTCAACCAGACCGGAGGAGGCATCGCCATCGTACACAAGAGCACCATTCGCATCTCGACTGACTCCATCGACGTATTCAACGCCGCCGAATACCTGCACTTCCAGATCCACACCGACCCCAAGACTACCCTCAGAGGCACCCTCATCTACAGACCCCCGGGACCACGCGCACAGTTCTGCGAAGACATCGCCGACTTCATCAGCCCTCACGCCCTCCCCTCCGCCGACTACATCCTCCTCGGGGACCTCAACTTCCACCTGGAGAACAACAATGACCGCAACACCACCGCCCTGCTGGATAACCTCGCCAACCTCGGACTTCAGCAACTGGTCAACACCCCCACCCACTTCGCCGGCCACACGCTCGACCCACTCTTCTCGTCCAGCAAGCACGTCACCTTCAGCCACTCCACCGGACTTCACTGGACCGACCACAGCTGCGTCCATTTCAGCTTCAGAAAGAACACGGTCCACCATCACCCGAAGCAGGCTCCCCACAGAAACTGGAGCAAGATCACCGCCGACCAGCTCGCCACCTCCCTCAGCCAGAGCCCACCTGTCAGGACCACGGACCCTAACACAGCTGCCCTCGACCTCACGCAGTGGCTGACCTCCTGTGCCGACGACCTCGCGCCACTGAAGAACCCCCTCACCAGGCCCAGAAGCAAGAAGGCCCCCTGGTTCACCGACGAACTTAAGGACTCCAAGAAGGCCTGCCGCACCCTCGAGAAGGCCTGGCTCCTCAACAAGACCGCCGACAACAGAACAGCACTGAAACTCGCCACTCGCAGACATCACCAGCTCATCCGCACCACCAAGAAGAAATCTCTGCGGGAACGACTGGACAAGAACGCCCACGACAGCAAGGAGCTCTTCAACATCGTCAAGGAGTTCTCCAACCCCAGCACCGGCAACAACGACATCACTCCCTCACAGGACCTCTGCGACTCCCTCGCCTCGTACTTCCACCGCAAGATCGCCAACATCCACAACAGCTTCAACATTTCACCCCCGCACCCATCGGCCGTACCTTCGCACCCCGCCGCCACCCTCCAGACATGGACCGAGGTGACCCCCGAAGACACGTCACGCATGATGAACACCATCCACTCCGGATCTCCGACCGACCCGTGCCCCCATCATGTTTTCAACAAGGCAGCCTCTACCATCGCACCCCACCTCCGAGACATCATCAACACCTCCTTCAACACAGCAACTTTCCCGGAGAGCTGGAAGCACGCCGAACTCAGCGCTCTGCTGAAGAAACCAACAGCGGACCCGACCGACCTCAAGAACTTCCGCCCCATCTCGCTCCTTCCTTTCCCCGCCAAAGTCATCGAGAAGGTCGTCAACAAGCAACTGGCCGCCTTCCTCGAGACGAACGGATCCCTCGACCCATCACAGTCCGGATTCAGAGCCAACCACAGCACCGAGACCGCCCTCATCGCAGCCACCGACGACATCCGAGCCCTGCTCGACAACGGCGAAACAGCGGCACTCATCCTCCTAGACCTCTCCGCAGCATTTGACACTGTCTGCCACCGCACACTAGTCCAACGCCTCAACGACACCGGCATCCAAGGGAAGGCTCTGGAATGGATCATCTCATACCTCTCAGGCAGAACACAGAGAGTCCGCCTCCCTCCGTTCCGCTCCGAGGCCACCGAAGTCATCTGCGGCGTCCCGCAAGGATCGTCGCTCAGCCCCACTCTCTTCAACATCTACATGAAACCCCTCGCTGCCATCGCACGCAAACACAACCTCAACATCATTTCCTACGCCGATGACACCCAGCTAATTCTCTCCCTCACCAGAGACCCCGACACCGCCAAAGCCAGCCTGCACGAAGGGATGACAGACGTCGCTGAATGGATGAACATCAGCCGCCTGAAACTGAACACGGACAAGACAGAAGTCCTCATCCTGGGACCATCACCCTCCGCATGGGACGACTCCTGGTGGCCCCCGGCACTAGGCACCGCACCTGAACCGACGGACCACGCACGCAACTTGGGCGTCATACTGGACTCCTCCCTATCGATGACCAGACAAGTCAACGCCGTCTCCTCAGCCTGCTTCCACAACCTCCGCATGCTCCGAAAGATCTTCCGATGGATCCCAACCGAGACCAGGAAGACGGTCACCCACGCTCTCGTCACCAGCAGACTAGACTACGGAAACACCCTCTACGCCGGTACTACGGCCAAGCTTCAGAAAAGACTTCAGCGAATTCAGAACGCCTCCGCCCGACTCATCCTGGACGTCCCCCGACGCAGCCACATCTCGTGCCACCTGAGAGACCTGCACTGGCTCCCGGTCAACAAGAGGATCACGTTCAGACTCCTCACCCACGCACACAAGTCCCTCCACGACCTAGGCCCAGGGTACCTCAACAGCCGCCTCACCTTCTACACGCCCACCCGCCGGCTACGTTCCGCTAACCTCGCCCTCGCCGTCGTCCCTCGCATCCAGAGAGCCACCGCTGGAGGAAGGTCATTCTCCTACCTGGCAGCTAAGACTTGGAACTCCCTACCCGTCCACCTGCGGATGACCCAGGACCACCTGGCCTTCAGGAAACAGCTCAAGACCTGGCTGTTCGAGCAGTAGCAGACCCCCTTCCCCAAGCGCCTTGAGACCCTTACGGGTGAGTAGTGCGCGATATAAGTTCCATGATTGATTGATTGATTGATTGAAGTGAGTTCCAGATTCTAACCGCGTTGCCTGAAAAGGAATGGGCCATCGATCTTTCCTTCTTGAAAGTGGGAGGTTCAAGCAATACATTTTCTGCATTGCGTGATGGTCTGGAGCCTCCAGAGAGTTTCAGTTTATTCGCCAGGTTGCGAGGGGAGGAGGAGTGCAAGGCTTTGTGGGTGATACAGGCAGTCTTGAAGATAGATCTTGCCTCGATGGGAAGCCAACAGAGGGTGGATAAAATGGGTGTGATGTGGTCGCTTCTTTTGGCCCCATATATGAAACGAGCTGCAGAATGGAGAACAGACTTCAGGGGGGACAGGTGGGATTTGGGGAGGCGAGTAAGAAGAGAATTGCAATAGTCCAATCTGGAGAGAACCAGCGATTGGACCAGGGTTTTGAGGTCGTGCTCCGGGAAGAAGCGACGAATCCCCCACAGAAGGCACAGTTGGTATCGAGCAGACTTTGCAATGGAATCGATGTGGGACAGTAGATTGATTTTTTTGTCGAGTATTACACCAAGGGATTTTGCGCTGTCGACAATGATGGGTTTATTGTTAAGTAGATTCAACTGATCCATCCATGATTGAACTGGGGGAGGAGAAAGTGAGGAGGAGAGGAAGAGGAATTCAGTTTTGGAGGGATTCAGAATCAGTTGATGAGTTAACATCCAGTTTTGAATGGAATCGAGAGTAGAGCTTAGGAAGGAGAGATCGTGAGTGGAGGCCACCTTAAGGTAGATTTGAGTGTCGTCCGCAAAGAGATGATAGTGGATCCCGGATTTACTAAGGAGATTTCCCAAAGGTTCTAAATAGAGATTGAACAATGTGGGTGCAAGTATAGAGCCTTGAGAAACACCTTGACCGACCGCCAAAGGAGAAGAAAGACTGTTCACTATTTTGATCATTTGGGATCTATCCGAGAGGAAGGAGGCAAACCATTTAAGAACAGTGCCCTCCATGCCCATTCTCTGCTGAAGAGTGTTAAGGAGAGTGTTGTGATTGACAGTGTCAAAGGCTGCAGAAAGGTCAAGGAGGATTATAAGACAAGACTCTCCCAAATCGAGTATCCGTAGCGCGTCATCAATCACTTGCAGTAGGGCTGTTTCAGTCCTGCAGTTTTGAATGAAGCCGGACTGGAAATTGTCAAGAAGATCATTGTCCTTGATATGACGAGAGAGTTGTTTCACTACATATTTTTCTGTGATTTTCACAAGAAAAGGTAGGTTAGTAATGGGGCGGTAGTTGCTGAGGTCATTCGCATCAGCGGTGGATTTTTTAAGCAGAGAGTTGACCTGCTCAGTTTTGAAGGAAACAGGAAGGGAGCCTTGACAGAGGGAGAGTTTGACCAGAGTGGTCCAATAGGAAAGAGAATGGGTATAGAAGTCAATTGCAATGGCACTAGGGATGGGGTCAAGAGAATGGTTAGAGGGCTTTGTATCGAGGATGCATTTAAGGAGGGCATCTTCAGAGATGGGTGCAAAGTTCTGCCAAATGGTTAAGGATTTGCGCTCCTCTGTAGGGGTAGGATAAATGACCTGATCTACAAGTGATTTCACTTTTTCGTCAAAGAATATAGCGAATTTCGCTGCTTTCTTAGTAGAATCCTCCAACTTGGAGGTTGATGGAGAGCAGTTTGGGTTCTTGATGAGGTCGAATAGTTTTTTGGGTCTATTTTTGGCTGAGTCAAGGAGGGATTTGAAGTGCGACGCTTTTCCAAGGAAGATGTGCTTGTGGTACTTGGATCTTGCTGAACGAAGCGTGGCCAAATTATCGGTGGAGGGCACTTGTCTCCATTGTTTCTCAAGGACTCTTAGGTACTTCCTTTCTTCATAGAGGGATTTCTTGAACCAAGGTGCTGAGGGAGTGGGCCTTTTCTTTTTGCTTAGGAGAGGAGCAACATTATTGATTTCGACTGCAAGGACTGTGAGGCATTGGGAGGTGTGTTCGTTAACATCTAGGTCCGGGTCTAGCCTTGGGAGTGATAACAAAGCAGAATCACAGAGGGTACCGAGGTCAATATTTATAGTGTCACGGAACCAGGAAGTAGCCCTCTTAGGTTGGCCGAGAGTTATAGAGTGTGATAGGTGAAGAGAGAATGGGATGAGGAGGTGGTCAGACCAGTCTACATGAATAGGGGTAGTCGGGTTCGACTTTGCCTCATACTGAGAGTCCGGGGAGAGCTGAGTCAAGGATCTGGCCTGCACTGCACTACCTAAGAAATTATACTATTTGCCATGAAAAGCATGCACCAAATGTATAAAGATTTGATTAGCTTCAAAACTAAACAAGAATTGGCAAAGCCAATAGGTTTCACCTCTGCAAAATCTATTGGTCTTGTCAATGGTTTTCGCCATGTTACACAGCAGCACTAGTTGTGGTGTGCGGCATGTTTAAAGTTAAAGAAGAAAAAAAAAGATTGTGACGCGGTTAACGCTGTCCGCGAGATAGGTTTTATTTTTTTTAAACGTTAAGCCATGTTGTGCAGCATCCAGCGCCGCTGTGCAATGTCTTGAAAAACATTGTCAAAACCAATAGATTTTGCACAGACGAAAACTATTGGATCTGCCATTGCTGCTTGTATTCAGGAACGGCGAGATTAAGGGGCATATTTGCAAGACCCTATCGCCACCACAACCTCACTTTCATTGACGTTGTGGTGGCAATAGGTGCCTCACCTTTTTTTTACAAGGCAGCGTTAAGCCACTTACTGTATTTAGCGTGAACGAGGAGGGCAATGGGTGTTGTGGTGGGCCTTCCCCCGCAACACCCATTGATTTTGACGCTGCCCCCTATTTACAAGGGCAGCGTAAATAGAAGGCAGCGCCAAAATTAAGACCAGGGAAAACCTGGTCTTCAACAGGCGTGAGGAGAAAAGTTTTATTTTTCCTCGCTTTTGTTGTTTTCACGTGTGCTGCCTTGTGCAGCACACAGAAACAGCAAATTGCCTATGATTGTTTATGTGCAGGAAGGTCCCCATTCCTGCCAAAACAATCATTAAAAAAAAAAAATGCAGTTTTGCAACTTCTATGTGTGCTGCATTAAGCAGCCCACATAACTTACAAAACGGCATTTAAAGATTGTTTATGTGCAGGAAGGGAGACCTTCCTTCTCATAAACAATCTTCCCTCCAACGCAGACACGCAAGGGTGCCTGCGTTGGCGCTAGTCAGCTGAACTCAGCGCCAGCGCTAGGGGAAACGCAGGGGTGTGCCGCATTCTTGGGAATACGGCACATTCCTGCGTTTTCAGAATGGAGAAGCGTGGCGTTAGCAATGTTTGCTTAATGCCCCTCTCCTCCATTCCGCTTTAAATATGCCCCTAAGTGATTTGCCCGATTCTGAACTGAGGCCAAGGCTAGGAGAGGATGTGGCGAGATTACGTTTACGAAAAAGTGTTACTCAAGGTGGCATATTTACAAGAAGTTAACGCCACCAGAACATCACTTTTTCCTATGTTTTTGGTTGCGTCATCCCTTCGCCTTATTTACAAGGCGTCGTTAAGACACTTAGCGTAGCTTAATGCTCCCTTGTAACTAATGTCCCTATTCACAAAGCACTTAGTGTGAAAGGGGTGTGCAGTGGGTGTTCCACCGCAATACTCATTGCTTTTTTACCCTGCCCCTTATTTACAAGGTTTGGGGGAGTGCCAAAAATACTGCCAGGGATTACCTGGTCTTAAGCAGGTTATACGAGGAATGTTATATTTTTCCTCTTATTTTCCTCTTTCCACGTGTGATGCATTCTGCAACACATATAGATAGAGCAATCACCTGTAAAGATTGTTTATGTGCAGGAGGGTGCCCCTTCCGGCACATAAACAATTGCCCCTGCAGCGCAGGTATCCTAGCAAAATTACGCTAGGGTGCCTGCGCTGGTGCTATGCAGCTTTTTAGCGCCAGCGCTAGGGGAAACACAGGGGTGCGCTGCATTTTTGTGAATAGGGCGCATCCCTGTGTTTTGAAACTGTTGGAGTGCGGCATTACCAATTTTAGCGTAACACAGTGCTTCGCTAGATTCTTGTTAATATGCCTCAAGATGTCATGCTTGAGGCTTGGCAATGTCACATATTGTCGGACAGCAAACATGAAAATATCACACTAAAGCAACTGAAACTTGTCAACCCTGATTGCATTACATAAGTGCAAATTAAATATCACGAGTCAGTCAGTCAAATCACTTTCTGGCACATGCATCAAGCAAAAATCCAGTCGGTAAAATACCGATTCGGTAAAATCACCCGTTAGCGAGTGTCAAAAACCGAATCCCAATGCATCAACCCAAATCGTGAGAAAATAAAGAATCGCAAAATAAATACCGGAAAAATAACTAATCGCAAATAACCAATCTGCTAAAATACTGAATCACAAATTACCGAAGTCGCAATCACCGAAATCACAAATAGCTCCCGGCAAGTGCCAATGGCTAATAACGAATCGCTACGCAATGCAACAAAAATCGCAAATACCGAAAATCCCAATATTCGCTATTTAGCATGAGCATATTAAGGGGAATCAGAACCTGGAGGTAAAGATACAAAAAAAAAAAATTAAAGACATAAAAAAATCTGCACATGTGCAACAGATCGTACCAATCAGCAAACCCTTAAATGTGGCCCAGGAGACTCTGTTGGCTAGCACAAAATGGCAGCCCTCTACGTGCTTGCAGGGAGGATGCGAATCAATGCAGCAGGACAGCACAGGAGAAGGGTACAGGAGAGAGTATTCAGAGTGCGCACCACCTTGCTCGGACAGAATGAGGACGAGGTGTACGACAAGTATCGACTGAATCGTGCAATGATCATGCGCCTCATTGCAGACCTCGAGCCACTACTGCAGCACCAGACACATCGGACCAATGCAATCCCTGCGCACGTCCAGGTCCTATGCAGCCTGCACCTACTGGCCTCAGGAAGTTTTCAGGGGGTAATCGCCGTAGCCAGAGGCGTATCGCAAAGCGCACTCTCACGCTTCTTCCAGAAATTCATAGATGCCATGCTGACAATGATACACACCCACATCAGCTTCCCCACAACCCCACAGCAGTTGGACCGCAACAAACAGGCATTCTACCAGGTGGCCCATTTCCCCCATGTCATTGGATGCATCGACTGTACGCATATCCCCATCTGTCCACCCTCTGCCAATGAGTACATATTCCGTAACCGCAAGTCCTACCGCTCAATCAACGTGCAGGTTGTGTGCGATGCCAAGCACATCATCACGGACCTAGTGGCACAATTTCCGGGGAGCACACACAACTCCTACATATTCAGACACAGTGGCATCCACAGGCGTCTACTCAACGGAGAATTTAGAGAGGGACTCCTGCTTGGTACGTACACATACCTCTTCCACACATGAGCACCACACATGTATGAACATCACCGTTGCTAAGTCTTTGCTTCTATCTTGTAGGTGACAGTGCATACGCCCTGCGTGAATATATACTCACCCCCTACATCAATCCAGCAACACCACAGGAGCAACGATACAACGCGGCGCACATAAGCACAAGGAATGTCATCAAGAGGACCTTTGGGATTCTGAAGAGCCGCTTTAGAATCCTACATAAGACTGGCGGTGCCTTGCTATACAAACCTGATACCTGCTGCAGGATTGTAGCTGTATGTGCTATGCTGCACAACATTGCGACCAGAAGGGGGATACCAATAGAGGTGGACAGGAATTACGACTACCGGGATGACCAACCACCCGCCCAACACCGACAGGCACACGTCCCTAACACAGCAGAGGGCCATATGAGGCGGACATACATCATGCAACATCATTTCTGAACCAGGTAAGAATGAAAGATGACAATTTATTGGTGGTGCTACTGTTTAATGCACAGGAGCACTGAGGGATGTGCGACCAAACAAGCTATAAAATATAATATCCCAAAAAAACACTGTTACAACAAATGGCCGTTTTTGTCACGGCTGTGCAGCGTCAAATTGGGGAGGACCATGGTTGCCCCACCACGGTCAAGTATGACTGTCAGTTAGTCTAGTGGCGCTTGCCACGAACGCCAAGCCTCCTCTCAGGTGTCTCCTCCACCTCACCACGGCCTGTCCCTGTGGAGCAACGCGAACTGCACCGCCTGGTGCTGACCTCTGCAACCGAAACACTGCTCACACTTGAGGCAGCCTCACTGCCGTCCTCCCCTCCCAATGCGCTAGCACTGAATGTACCGCTCTGCAGGTGTTCTACTGCAGCGGTGACCTGTCCTAGAGCCTTGGCTACATCCCCGCAAAAGTGTCCAAGGTCCACCTGCAGTGACACCGAGCGGCGTGCCAACACTGCGGTGCTGTTGCTCATCCTGGTGATGGCCTTTGTAGAGGCTGCGGACCTGACCAAGTTCTGCCGGTGCCTCCTCCTCTCGCTCTCATGGCCTTCCCTCATGGCACGGGTGAGCTCATGTATGTCCTCCCTCAGGTACCCATTGCCCTCTGCCACCACAGTGGTCATGTCCCTCACTGCCGCAGTCATGGCACGCATTTCTTTAGCAAGGCGCGCTATGTTAGAGCTGATTGTAGCCATGTGTCTCCCCTGCAGGCGCTGGACACGCAGCATCCTTTCCTCAATGCCACCATTTGGGGAGATTGCAACGTCGCCTGAGGATTGTGAACTGCGCAGAGACCTGCGGCGCTGTGGGAGTCTGACACGTGCTGGTGGTGCTGCAGGCGGTGGGATGATTCGCAGACTTTGACCCGATGGTGTAGCAGGGGTTTGACATGTATCCATCACCTGCATGGGTGGAACTTGTGACCTGCGTCTCCGCTCTGTAGTTGCAGTTGTTGCGGCAGCAGGTGTTGCTGGTGGTGGTGGTGGTGGTGGTGGTGTGGCTGCTGGTGGAGGTGGTGATTGCGTATCTAGCGCTGTATCCACGTCCGAATCGTCTGGTGTCTCCGAAATGATCAGCCGGCCGCTGTCGTCGGAATCGCCAGGCGATGCATCTGTGTTGGAAACAGTGCATGGTTAGTGGGAAAGTAACACCTACGTAGTATTGTAAACATACATGTCCCTCTGTGATCCACTAAATAAACTCTCTATATCCAGCTACTACTGATGTGGTGATTTTTAAATTTTTTATTTCCTGTGCATGCACACCGGGCTGACTTGACTACAACTCCCATGATGCACTAGTGTTATGTGTAAAGTTGTGTGGGGCAAATCTGCATGCACACTCTGATCGTGCTGGGGGCTTGGGAATGGATTTATGCAATGCTGGGTATGGGCACAGGCATGCATCTTACCATGGGCACTTGTGGCTGCGCCGGAGGTATCCATCTGGGTTACTCCCACGACGGCCTCAGGCTCGATGGTCCCTTCCACCAGCTCCTCCAGGGCAGTGTTAGCTTGCACTGTTGAAGGTCCGCCTCCCGTTCTGGATGCCTCCCGGAGCCTCTCTGCAATCCTCTCCTTTGCCCGCTTCCTTAGGTCGTACCACCGCTTTTTAAGATCGTCAATGCTGCGGGGCGTCACTCCAACTGCATTTACCCTCTCTCGGATGCGCAGCCATATGAGCCGCTTCTCCGCCTCTGGCACCTTTAGGGACAGCTTCCCGAACAGCCGATCCTGTTTTCTGCTCACCCCCTCGATCAGGTGCTCCAGCTCCCTGTCGGAAAACTTGCGTTTCCTCTTGTGTGCAGCTTCTGCGCTGGATGGTGCTTCTTTCTCCATCCTGGTTGTGTAGGATGGTAGTCCTGTTAGTTTTGCTTCAATGGGCTCAGCCAGTCTCCAGTACCTGCTCCTGTTTGCTCCTCTGGCGAGGCAATGAGGGTGGGGCTGCAGTATTTCCTGGTGGTGATGTCATTAATCCGTTCCCGAGGCGACCCGTTCTATCACGTGATCGCTATTAGCGATTTCGCTAATAGCGATTTCGGTGTTAGCGAAATCGCTATTTGGGTGATACCGATTTCGGTTTTTGCTCTTCGGTGTTTGCTTTACTCGCTAGTGTATATTCGGTAAAATATAGCGATTTTTAAGGAATGGCTATATTTTACCGAATCTGTTGATGCATTCAGAAAAGCGATTCCTTGATACCGATTCCTTATTTATCACTATTAAGGAATCGCTTTTGCTTTTGTTGATGCATGTGCACCTTTATTCGATACTTAATTCGTAAGATCATAAAAGTGCAAAATGCCCAATATAAAATACAAGTTAAAAAGAAGTTCAATTTTCATAGTGCAAATCTTAACAATGATACAAAGTAAAAGAATTGAACGTTGCATTATAAAAACAGAATTTAGATGCACATTTCATGATGCAGAATTATCCAGCCGCCTAGTCTTCCATGAGCAAAGTAAAAATTTAGCCAGAATAACATACTAGTTGATCAGGCTATAATTTTAAGAAGTACAAAGCTGGGCGACATTGTTTAAAATTATGTATAAGCAGTCTGCTAAATCTATTGCAGTGAGCCTTATAGAATTCACACAAAAAGAAAATGTGTAGATTAGATTGTGAGGACTGGCCATCACAGGGAGGTAAATCAGAGATAGAATAGATCCCTGCTGGAAACGAAAACATGCAAGGGATAAAGTTCAATCTAAACCTGTTAAAATAAATCGATGGCGTGGGTTAGTCACGTGATATAGATATGGGGATGCACCCTCATGATCAATTGGGCCCTCTAAATACATTTTAACAGGCACTTTTGAGCAATTCGAATTGAGTCGCTTGACTGCCCTTTTTTTAAGAAATAATGTTTTGATTCCTTTTTTTCCGACTGTGGAGCAATTTGATGGAGATGTAAATAAGTGGTCCAAACAAAGTAAAGTGAGGCTATTCTTAATATGTTAGCCACGGGATCCTTTGAGCATGTTCCAAATGAAGGCAGTCTTCTATTAGGCTCTGAGTTAGGTTCACTGATGCTCATCTCCAAATCGAATGCCATAAGAGTATCAGTGCCAACCTGATAATATCTTCAATATAAGGGACATTGAGCTTGGCATGGCATATAAAATTGGAACAGCTTCCTGGAAGGCCAAAAGGAATTCTCAGTAGTCTGAAGGGAATTAGTAAATCCCCCTATCCTTGCCCCTTAGGTCGCTACTGATATTGATTTGGCAGAATAGACTTTTTTGATCATTTCAAGGGGCTTTGCACCCAGTTTCTTTCTAAAGGATTTGAGTGCAATAATGCTTTTTTCCAGGACATAGCCCCGAGTAGTGATCATCTTGGACCAAGAAAATTGTCTCTCAAATGTTATCCCAAGGTAAGAGTAAGTGTCTCTATGAGCTATTTGTTGTCCTGCTATATAAAAGTGAGAGGCCCTCCTTTTTCTACACCCTGTTATTATTACAAGAGATTTTGCCTCATTTGTTTTTAGATCTAAACTGCCCATATAATTTACATAGATCGCCAACAGATGTAAGGCTTGACCAGTGCGGGCAATTAATACTGCGTCGTCTGCGTATAGCAGAATTGGCGTGTGCACATTGTTGATCCTGGGGACGTCCGGGGTGGAGTTCAACAGGGGTGGTTCCACCCCATTCGTGCAAATAGAAACAAGCATTTACAATGCAATGGTCTCGGCATTGGTAAAGTTAGAGCTATTGGCATTGCTCATGACATTATTTTTGTTTATGTTTTTGTTTTTAAAACATTTAAAGAAACGGCATTGTTATTTACAATGTCAATAGCTTAATCACTCTCAAATGCGAGACCTATTGCATTTGCACCCACACACAGAGCCACCTACACACACACTGATTAAGCTATTGACATTGTAAATAACAATGCCGTTTCTTTACATGTTTTAAAAACAAAAACATAAACAAAAATAAGATCATGAGCAATGCCAATAGCTCTAACTTTAACAATGCCGAGACCGTTGCATTGTAAATGCTTGTTCAGATAACCCCTCGATTTACTTAGCTGACTGTGTTTATACCCCTTCACTTCTGAAAGCTCTCAGTTGTCCCCTTTTTCACCCGCCAGCTGCTATGCTATCCTCTCCGTCTTTTTCGCACAGAAGAAAGGGAAAGCCAGAGCAAATTGGGATTTTTAAAGAGCTTCCCTTTCTTCCCGCGGCATAGCTTCCTGGCGGGGGAGGTCACACCTGAGGCACAACTAGAGTCAAATTTCGTGTGGGGTGGGGGGTCTGATTCTTCAAGCAAAAGGTGGAGTGGAGGTGCAGGGGCTCTAAGGAGTGAGAAACATCAAAGCCTCGTTAACGAGCAAAAGGTCTTTTAAAGACCTGTGAAGTACTCGGGTGCCGCTGTGTTTGTACCCAGGAAACTGTCTCATCCCGGGCTGCGACACACGAGGGGGGGTGGGGGTGGCAAAGGCCTTTGAGTCCACTGGGCGTTGCGTGCCTGGGTCACACGTCGCTCTGCTTTGGCGCCATGGCGTCACTGCTCTCCTTGTGAAATCACCAATATGTGAGCATGCGCCGCAGTGTAGAAATGCGATGCATGCTCACATGACTTTGTGTGACAGTGAGTACCGGTACTCCATTTAATAACGGAGAAGTGCCGCTACTCTTGGAGGGGGAAAAAATAAGTGCCGGTACTCAGTACCGGTGAGTACCGCCCCATTTAAAGCACTGCTGATAGGCACCGCCGCAAGTCTGCTCCAATGCGCACACAGTGTCTCTCAATGCTCAGCAGGAAGCTTTGAAGATGAAATGATCTGCTCTTGTACATAGGATGGACAATGGCTCCCCACTAAACACGCCGCCTCCCGAAATCAGAATTATCACGCCTCCTAGCATGCGAAGGTCGACTAAGTACCCAGAGGCCCCTCCCACTGAGGCCTTCTGGGAAATGTAGTTTGTTGTGGTTTTGTACCCGGAAACAGTACAAAATAGCAGGGTCAGATCCTGACAGTCCTTTTTCGTCTCTTACATATGTTATAGTAGGGTCCCTGGTTATTCATATATACAGACTAATTGCTTAAACCTTAAGAAAGTGAATTGGTGCTCCCGGTGAAGAGTTAAGCGAGGTGATGCCTCTTGATTAGACATGACATGAATTGTCTATCAATCCTATTTAAAACAGGAGGGAACATTGGTCACTGCACGGTGATATATACGGTATTCGCTATTGATGTTGCTCCGAGCTGCTATCCTATGTCGCCATCCCTCAGGGAAGTTGTGACGGGTGTGGTGATCACTCATACACAGTGTCTCTCATGGGGCCATAGGGGGCTCGCCTCAGAAAGACGTGCTGGTGGTCGAGGAGGCAGTGGCGTAACGAAACCTGAGGGGGCCCCTCTGCAAAGTACATGGAGGGGGCCCCCCCGACTCACCACCTACCACTTTGCCACACCACCAAAAAATTGGGTATATTTTTAATTGAAACCTCCAACATTTAATGAAATGCCTCTATATTCGCGTGGTCAAAGTTCTAATATGAAATTGAGAAACACCCTTTACATATAAGCTACGCCATTTGTAACATTATTGTTAAGAGCAGATTATTTAACTGAGACAGAAATCAGAACAATAGCAAGGAGCGGTCCTATTGTCTCAGGAACTGACTATCGCTGAAGAACAAAGAACAACTACATAAAGTCTGAATTAGAAATTACATTGATGGAAAATAACTTGTAACTTTTAAAGACAATCCCAAACCTGCAATTTCACAGACTCGACGGACAATATACACAAGTAGTACACAAGATTTAACTCGGTATCCTGCCAGCTCCAAGAGAAATAAACTGGTGTGAATTATGTGCATGCCACACACTTGCGTCTATCAGGGGTTGTGCATGATAATAACCACTCTATAGTATTTAAAATGAACTGAGGAAACAATTTCAATTTCTACCATCATGTCTTCATTAGTAAGCAGGACAAAAACAGGCAGGCAAACAAGGCTGAGGATGAAAACTGCTGGACGCTTCAGAACACTGATGCAGACGTTTGTCTGTATTTATCATTTCTGTATTGTAAACAAAGCTGATTACAAGATTTAAGGTGCACATGTTATAGACAAGTGCAAACAACACCATAAATAACACATCATGAAGGATAAAAATAAACCATATCAGCAAGTACCCAATGACAGAGTCTATGCTAACTATTGCTGGCGAAGCAAAGGATAAGGTGCAAACACTTTCAACGTGCATAATAAAACAATCAGCAATCCAGCAATACACAAAACTCAAGCGTGTTTTGTAAAGCAATCCCCCTTTCTTCTTGCATCAAGGCGAAAACACTTTCAAAGTGCATGATAAAAACAGGGCCAGCAGAATGCAGAAATAAAGCTGGGTTGGTCAAACAATTCCCCCTTTGGTTTGTGCATGAAGGTGCAAATATTTCAGAGTGACTACTCAAACAATAACAAACACAGCAGCATGCAAAAATCAAACCAGTTTAATCGGACTATGGCCCTTTGGTTTGTGCATGAAGATGCTAGTATTTCACAGTGACTTTTTAAACAATAACAAGTACAGCAGGCAGCAGCATTCAAAAATCAAACCACTTTACTCAACCAATGCCCCTTTGGTTTGAGCATGAAGGTGCAAATATTTCAAAGTGACTGGTTAAACAATAACAAGCACAGCAGCATACAAAAATTAAATCAGTTTAGTAAACCAATGCCCCTTAGATTTGTGCATGAAGGTGCAAATATTTCAAAGTGACTTTTAAAACAATAACAGGTACAGCAGGCAGCAGCATACAAAAATCCATGTACTGTACTCCACCTAGGCGCACACACACATCTAGCCCAGAGTCACTACTCCTGCGCAGCACTGAACATCTACCTGAAGTAGGCCAAGGATTAGTCAAGCACACTGAACTTTCAAAAAAGTGAGTGAGCCTTCAGGCCTCACTCCAATGACACAGGGTTAAAAGGAACTGTTCACTACACAGTATGCTGCCACCACCGCCCATGTGCTGCTTAACACCTGGTGAAGGCGGTAGCCTTCCACCACTATGAGGCTAGCACTTTGGGTGACTCTCCTGTTCCAACAAGACCGCTTTCCGTGAGACAGGCCTATGTCATGACACACCCGCATTAACTGTGCTCACTTATGACAAAAAATCAGCAATAGGTATCCAGACAACTGGGCAGGGGGGTAGATAGATAGACAGACAGACAGACAGACAGACACAGACAGACAGACAGACAGACAATCATATTCTTTAAGGGGGGAAAAGTCATTTGTATGCAATTATTAAGGCATTTCATGCTCCATGAACGAACACCGGACAGCTACGCAGCCCAAAAGAACGCCACCCGCAGACACCATCACCTCATCAGATCAGCCAAAAGGGCCTCCTTCAAAGACCGCCTAGACAACAACGCACACAACAGCAAAGAGCTCTTCAACATCGTGAAGGAACTCTCCAAACCCAGCTCCAACACCAACGACATCCCACCTTCGGAAGACCTTTGCGACTCGCTCGCCACCTTCTTCCATCGCATGATAGCAGACATCCACGACACCTTCAACGCCACGACCACCCTGACAACCACTGAGACCTCTGCCCCCATGACCACAATCCGCACCAACCACCTGCTCTCCTGGACCAACATCAACGACGACAACACCATCAAGATCATGAACACTATCCACTCCGGATCTCCGGCAGACCCATGCACACACCACATCTTTAACAAAGCCAGCACCGCCATCGCACCCCACCTCCGGAAAGCCATCAACATCTCCTTCGAGACAGCGACCTTCCTGGAGAGCTGGAAGCACGCCGAGATCCACGCCCTACTCAAGAAACCCAAGGCGGACCCCAAGGACCTCAAGACCTTCCGACCCATCTCCCTGCTCCCGTTCCTGGCGAAGGTCATCGAAAAGACCGTCAACAAACAACTGACCCGCTACCTCGAGGAGAACAGCATCCTGGACCTGTCCCAGTCCAGGTTCCGCAGCAACCACAGTACCGAGACTGCCCTCATCGCCGCCACCGATGACATCAGGACCCTGCTAGACAACGGATAAAACACGGCCCTCATCCTCCTGGACCTGTCAGCCGCCTTTGACATGGTCTGCCACCACACACTACGAACACGCCTCCACGACGCCGGGATCCAACAGAAGGCCCTAGACTGGACCACCTCCTTCCTCTCCTGCAGAACACAGAGCGTCCAGCTCCCCCTTCCGCTTCGAAGCCACCGAGATCATCTGTGGCGTACCCCAGGGCTCATACCTCAGCCCAACGCTGTTCAACATCTACATGGCACCGCTCGCCCACATCGCCCGACTGCACGACCTCAACATCATTTCCTACGCCGATGACACCCAGCTGATCCTCTCCCTCACCAAGGACCGCCAAAACCAACCTCCACGAAGAAATGAAGGCTGTAGCCGAATGGATGAGGAACAGCTGACTGAAGCTGAATTCGGACAAGACGGAGGTCCTCATCATCGGATCCTCCCCTTCGGCCTGGGACGACTCCTGGTGGCCGACCGCACTGGGAACACCTCCAACACCCACCGACCACGCACGCAACCTAGGGGTCATCCTCGACCCCACCCTCTCCATGACTAAGCAGGTCAACGCCGTCTCTTCCTCCTACTTCAACACCCTCCGCATGCTCCACAAGATCTACAAGTGGATCTCCACCGAAACGAGAAGAACGGTCAACCAGGCCCTCGTCAGCAGCAGGTTGGACTACGGAAACGCCCTCTACGCAGGAGCTTCGGCCACACTCCTGAAACGGCTCCAGCTCATCCAGAATGCCTCTGCACGCCTGGTCCACGACATCCCTCGCTGCAGCCACATCACCCCCCACCTGAGAGACCTGCACTGGCTCCCCATTAACAAGAGGATAACCTTCAAGCTCCTCACCCACACAAGGCACTCCACAACACCGGACTAGCGTACCTCAACAGCCGACTCAGCTTCTACACCCCCGCCTGTCAGCTCCGCTCCGCCGACCTCGCCTTCGCCACAGTCCCCCGCATCCGAAGAGTGACCTCCTATGGCAGATCTTTCTCCCACCTCGCCACCAAGACCTGAAACACCCTCCTCATCCACTTACGGCAGACCCAAGACCTGCTGACCTTCAGAAGACTTCTCAAGACCTGGCCTTTCAAGCAGTAGCAGCATTCCCCACCCCACAGCGCCTCGAGACCCCCACAGGTAAGTAGTGCACTTTACAAATGCTATGATTGATTGATTGATGCCAGGATCAAGATCTTGATTGTAGGTTTCGAAAACCTCTCTTTGAAACCATAATAGTATAGGCAAATAGCTTATTACTCTTCTCCTCGAGCCGGAAGGAGGGCATGGTACCATAAATTGAGGTAACACTTAGGTTTTCTATATCATCTCATCTTACTTTATTGTCTATTTTGAGTTTCTTCCTGCTAAAAAAGATCCACTAATATTTCTCTTCAAGATTAAAATATTTTGCAATCTCTTTTGAATGCTAAAGTGGTATATCTCACTATGGTTATAAAAGCAGAAAATGCAGCTGTTAAGGGTCATCGGGTAGGCATTCGGGGAAGCCAATTCAATATTTCACCAAAAATGGTGCAGAGAAAATGAATGGGTTTAAATCAAAGGAAACATTAAGCCCCTAATTACCAGTGGTTTGGATGGAGATGCCAGGATACCGTCTAGCCAGAAAGAGCGATTCCAGACAGTATATTCTGCTGTTCTGAGTACTGGTCCCTAGAATGTGAATTAACACATGAACTGGGAATTACCTGGTCCAAAACGACATGTGGAGCCTCCCTTCTGTGGATAAATCTGCTTTGATTCATCTTTTAGGAGGTGATAAATGGGTGCAGGACCAGGTCAGCCTTTGTAGGGTGGGTAGGGCTTCAGGGGGTATTCGAGGCAATGGGTTCTGATGTCGTAGAAGAGGTCAAGTGGGGACCAGGGAATGGGATGTTGGGGCTGAATTCCATGAGTAAGCCAGTAGTATTCCTGGTTTATTAATGAAATTAAGAAGCAAGCCAGGAGTACTGCAAGAACACGTCATACCTACTCATAGCAAACCTTTTGTGAATCAGGCAGTATGTGAATTTAGCTCCATGAGCCAATTCACAAAAGATTTGCTGGAAATGGGTAAGACTTACACATATAGTACTCCTATCTTACTCTTGAATTGTAGACATAAGGTACACTATTCAGAGCTTGCTCCTGCCTTGCTTACAGAATTCAAGAGTAAGCCAGGAGTACCACAAAATTAAGCCATAGCAAAACCTTAGGAGACTATGGCCTGTATCTTCCCCTCTGCAATGCTGTTACACATAGAAAAGATCTGCAAAAGGTCAACTTGCAGACACAATTTTCAACTTGGCTAGCTTTGTTGAAAGTGAAAAAATATATTGCTATGCAGTAAAAATGATCACACTATGCAGAGACAAAATTTGCGGTATTGAAATGGGAAACTGCAAGCTTCGCAAATGGAAAGAATTGGACACTCTAAATCTTTGCAAGGTAAAAGCAGCTCCCTTCTGCACTATAACCCTTAAACCTGTTGTGCATCAAATGTCCTCTTTTGGCTTACACTATTACCCTATACATTCTTTTTTTATATGGTTTGTAACATCAAAATTACACTCCAAACTAAGACAAATCAATGACATGAGTGTCCCAGACGTACTTTCAATGCACAGAAAGTAATTTAACTTAAATAAAGGGTTAGTAAATACAAAAATAAAGTAAAATTTAAATGATGGCCATAACAAACCACAAAACAACAAAACACTGCGCGGTCAAGCATTCCCCAGAGTACATGCTCTCTATATTTAGAAATTTGTATGCAACAAATCTTAAAGGACCTTTAGTATGCCTAATATAATCCAGCCCATTGGAAGATGTTTACAGAATTTTCCTAGCAATAGTGACCAGATCATTTCATGCTGTTAACAGTGCAGCCGAAATGAGCCCAATAAATGAAGGATTACCCAAACACTAAGGCAAACAACAGCGCATAATACACAACTGGACATTTCCATAGCATGCTCCCTCTTTGCCTTTTGTCGACACGTAGACCAAGCCTGGATTTCCAGCCAACATTTCCCAAGACAGTTGATAAGTCTAAAAGGACAATCTTTGTGTGGAAGGTTAGTTAAGAGTTCAAATTAGTTTTTATTCAACCTTTAATATGGGATTGCTTTCAGTGTGTGCAAGGTGCCATGCAGAGCTGCATGCTCGACTGACATGATGCTTGCATGACGAATGAAGCACTAACAAGCGTAGCTTTATATTCCTGCATTTTTTAAATACATATTGAGTCAAATTGTGTAACACAACAAAAAGGGATCACTATATTCATATGAAAGGTAGAAATAAATACATTAACATCATTTTATTTGTGGTGTTTTTTGTCCTTTTGTCAGTGCATTTTTTTAAAAATATGGAATTTTATTCGCTCACAATTTTCAAAGTACACGATTTGTACATTTACTAGCAAGGCAGTGGTAATTTGTGCATTAGTACCAAATGTGAATTTCTGGCTGTGTGGCCGCAGAGTAATGGAAACATTTTAATGAATAGAGGAAGGCTTTTTACCTGAGGAGAGATGGAAGGAAAAGCGACTTAACTTAGTTGCTTGCAGGCTGCTTTGGTCCATGGGGGGCAGGCTTATACGGCTCGTGCGGTTACATGTGCACTGCAGTTTACACTGCGTGCATTACCTACCCTGCCCCACCCTGTAGACCAGTGGTTCTTAACCTTTTGACTCCTGAGGACCCCCACTGAATCACTACTGGAAGCTAGGGACCCCCAAGCAATTTGTATGATTTAAACAGTAACTCGCAAAAAATACACAAACAAGTACATATCAAACAGATACTCAAATTACCTCTTGTATGCACATGCAGAACATAAAGTGAATTTAATTAACTGGATATTTCTTTTAAGGTAGTATTTTATTTTGAGATAGCACAGCTTGGAAACAGAGGGCTTGGTTTGCCTCTTTCTATTCCTTAGCTGTGGTGTTTGAAAATAAAGCACTATCTCAAAGATATCATGTTAAAGGAATTCACTTAACGTCCTACAGGTGCACAAAACAGTACAACACAACAAACTCACTTTGAAATAACGCAGCATTAAAGCACAGCACCATAAAAAACGTACGCACTCGTATCTATGTACAGGGCACCATCACTAATGTGGAAGCTGTGTACACTGCACATACTTTGCACAATCGTGAGAAGGGTTCATCAATTACTGGCCTGGACTACATATTTTCACAAAGTTATGCTGTGGGAGGGAAAGATCAGGGCCTAACTATTATTACCAGCCTTCTAATTGGCTTGAACCATTTCTCACTATATATTAATCAGCAGGGGCAGTTGCCGGAGTGCGGAAACATGTTGTGTGTCACAGTTACAGAAAGGGTTTGTGATGGCTGGAAAAACTGTGATTAAGAGACAAACGTTTTTCACTTTAATATGCCAGATTATTTGAAAAGTATGTATCAAAAGTAGGAGTTTTGAAACCCGATGCAAGAAACATTCCTGCCCCCTCCCGGCTGACATTGCTATTAGTGAATTAAGAAGAAAGTCTGTTGTCATTTATATATATAAAATTGTAGTGTACGTGGCCTGGATTCATAAGCTGGGTCTGGTTGCTCAGTGGACGAAGGCGTCCGCTGCAGGGGCCTGTGTTTGACCTCATGGTCACAGGTTCAAATCCTGGCAGGTGCACTCAGCCTTTCATCAATCCGAGGTCAATAAAATTAGAACCATTGAGTTGGGTAACAATAAACATCTATTATTCAGCGCCAAGATACCTCCGGTTGAACTTGCGCTTTACAAATGCACGTTATGTTATATTTGGAGCAACTTTTTGAGCTATTAAATCAAACGCACAACAGGTTTTTGTACAGCGCCCATCCTGAACTCAAGTATTTACGGTAGCGCTTAAATTAAAAAAGGATGCTTGATGAAATAAAAGTATTTGCCTTTATATACATTTTGGCCAAGTAGGGATTGATCCCAGTTTCCAGTTTCAGACTTTACAACTCATTTACTAAATTGGTACTCCATTAGGATTTCAAAGGTTTCTGCTTCCTGCTTAATTCTAGGAAGAGAAGATTAGACTTGGGTGACACGCAGAATTCACTTTTTTTGTGGGCTCATTCACCAACTGATATAGGTAACATTACTTGTTTCTCGCCCACCAGTACTGCTACAGCACACAAGGACCCACTAGTTAAGAGTTTGCGTTCTGTAACACAGAAACATTTTTAAACTATATATTTTATCAGGCCACAGTTTACAGAAATATAAAAATACTTACATGTTTGTCGAGAGGCCCGCCGTTTGAACTGGAGAAGTGCCTTCCTGCTGGCCAAGGCCGTGAGCTGCCCGAACGCTGTTCAACCTCAAAACACTTAAGTGGCACAGTTGGTCTGCATGCGGGCAGCGGGCGATGCGTGGCCAGAAGTGGAGAGGGAACGGGGCGTCAAAATGCTCTGGGCCCAAAAACTACTGACTTTCAGCCCATTGCATACACACACACAAGGGAATACCAGCACTCTTGTGTGCTGTGAGGGCGTTTCCTTAATCCTACCAAATGCTAAACCCAATGCCTTTAACGACGAGAGAAGGCTTGGGTAGGCGCTCAAGACCTGCGGAACCCTGGGGATGTGTCATGGACCCCTGGGGGTCCGGGAACCACTGAACCACTGCTGTAGACCACTGGCGCCAAATGTGAACGTGCGTCACTGCGGCTGCGCAAGCGTAGCTGATGCGTGCGTGACACTGACTGCCGGTTATTATGTAAGTTAAATGCTTACCCAGCACCGCCACCCCCTTCTGTCTCGAATCCGACTCCCTGGAAATAAAGCACAGCACTAAGCACTCATTTACACGGTAAAACATGTACAATAATGTCCTTTACTTTCGGCTCCCATGAAAGAGGCCACGTATTTGTGCACGCTGAGGACAATCTTCACTTGGCTGAAGTGTAAATGACAGAACGGCCTGGGTGCAGACGGTTATTGGTCCCAGAGTCGAACCAATCTGCATTGAGCTGAGGGGGCCCCCTGGCCCACGAGGCCCCCCCGCACCGCGGGGGCTGCGGGGGCCTTTGTTACGCCCCTGCGAGGAGGGGATCTCGGAGATTTCGAAGGGTGATGCGGCAGCAATTCCACAGTTATTGCCCTGTAGGTAGATCAATCGTCTCTGCTCCATATCCAATTGTGCCGCAGTGTAGTCAGGTATGGGCTGCAGCGCACAGAGTGTCTACATGCACTTGTGTGTGGATATGCGAGATTGCTTAGCAGCGTATTGGTCCTCCGCATCAACTATGGCAGAGTACAGTGCCTCACCGCCCGTTGTCTGAAAGTTTCGCTCTGTTAATTTAATTGTTGGTCTGCCAAGGCTATTTCTTTGTGTTACGGTGAAGCGCGGGGTCTTGGCTTATGTATTGCAGCTCCGCCGCGTCTCGTCTGCAGACAGCCGCCATTTTATTTCAGGTTGAATCGCATCCGATTATCTCGGCAGTGTATTTATGCTATTATTTGCTCCCCATATGCACTGCACTGCCTCGCAGGAAACACCTGCACTCACCATTTGCTCAGCAGATAGTCAGTGGGCCGATTACGATTGGAGTGTTCCATTCCGCCGTCCGTGGAGAGAGGTGGCCGCCATTTTTCTGAGCGCTCCGGTCTCCACGCGCACCAACTACAAAGTTAGTTTACAGGCCCCACATTGCTGATAGAGACTGCTGACCAGCATTACACAAGTAAGCCAGGCTTCCGATGTCCATTTTTACATGGATGGCATATTTCCGATGTCGTCTTCAGAGGATTTTTAGCTGATGATGGTTCCGGGCCAGCAGAGCTGCACTAGTGTGCGGCCATTACGCTGCACGCCCTCTAGCTAGCTCCAGCGCCGCCGCCTTTCTCCGAGGCGAAGCAGAAATGCCTCGGAGAAAGGCAGCGGCGGTTTCGGATTGAGGGGCGTGTTTTACTTTTCTCTCCTCTTGCCATTGGCTGGTGGAGAAAATGAGAAAAGTAGCAAAAAAGACGCCCCCGAATCCGAAAAGGACGGGTCTGTTCGGAGAGACAAACCTCTTCTCCAATGGCTGGCCAGCATTCAAGAGGCCAGCCAATGGAGAAGAGGGGAGAAGAGGGGCGGGTTCAAGCCCCTCTTCTCCAAGTCATTAAATCTCGCGAGCGAGACTGCGCAAGCGCAGCCTTCGCTAGCCGAGACCTAAAAAGGAATGGGGCGAGGACGCAGCCCTGGCGGACTCCCCTCATAATTGGAAACGGCCTAGAGCACCCGCCCTGATTTTCATAGCGCACAGTTGCCGCAGCTGATGAATAAAGCTGTCTTATAAAAGTAGTTATTCCCTAGTCAATTCCCATTTCTGTCATTATATTTCAAAGATCGTGATGTGCTACGCAGTCGAATGCTGCTGAAAGATCCATGAATGCCACCTATAGTTTCCCCTGCTTTGCTTGGGTATACTTGGCCATTAGTAAACTTAGGGGCTTATTAGCAAGAACCTCGTTAAAATTATCGCCGTTTTAGGGACAGGAAAATGCCGCTTAAACGGCGATAATGGGCTTGCTAATAAGCGTTATAGAATTCCAATAGAAGCCCAGGTTAGATGTGCAGGACATCTAACCTGGGCATCAATTGGAATTCTATAAAGCATATTAGCAAGTCCATTATCGCCGTTTTAGCGGCAGTTTCCTGCCTCTAAAACGGCGATAATTTTAACGAGGTTCTTGCTAATATGCCCTTTAGTTTGAGGCATTGGTCCTTGGTACCACAACCCTTTTTGAATCCGTATTGAGCTCTAATCAGGGCATTATTGTGCATAGCCCATTTCCCTAGCCTATTAAGTAAAACACGGCCCATCAGTGTAGCTGTACTAACTTATAAAGAGATTGGTCGATAGTTTTTAGGCTGGGACTTGTCTCTTTTTTTATGGTTTGGGATAATTATTTACCTCTTCCACGAGTCGGGTGGACCAACTGTGGCTATTGCATTGAAAACGTTGGTCAACTACGGTCCCCATAGATCTGGGTGCTCCATAAAAAAGTCTGCCGGTGTGCCATCCGGCCCGGAGGCTCTATTAGTAGAGGACTGTGAAAGGGCCAGTCTTATTTCATGTAGGTTAAAACGTAGATGGGATTTAATAAGTGGGCTATTTGGTGTCAGTGAGCTGGTCAGTCCCTCGGCAGGAGTATTGAAAATAGAGGAGGAATGTAAATCCAGGTATCCTCATCCACATGACAGGCTGTGCTCAGATCTTCAGGGGGTTTAAGGAATGGAGCATTAATGACTCCCCAGAAGTCCCTGTCATTTTTTGAGAGAGCTGCTTGGTAAAGTTTCTCCCAAGCAGCTTCTTCCTTAAGGGTGTTAGTTCTCCGCTTCCTTGCTTCTATATAACAGAGTGACAGAATCTTGACTAGCTCTGCATCCCTTGAAATCAATCTGAGAGCCTGGTGCAAGGAAGATAGGGACTTGGTGCAAGACTGTTCGAACCATTTAGGGCCTGAGGTATTAGAAGGTGTTCTTTCCCTAGTCAGTGCCTGTTTGGCCTCTGATAATATTCTATCAAAGGCCATTTTTGCAAGTATTGGGTTGGGATTCGCTACCAGACAGGTCATGATATCATCAAGTCTGTTACCGACCACGACTGAAGCAATTTTCGCTTTGTCTCCCACCTCCCATTTTAGGATTATCCAGTTTTTCCTTGCCAACAAAGGGTTGGCGTGCCTTGGCTGCTCCACAATAGTTCCCCCCCAATCTAGGTCACCAGTAACGGCATGATGGTCACTAAATACGTATCACATAATTGTGATGTTGGAAATATAATTTTTTAAGTGGCAAAGAGTCAATAAGTAGTCTTTGGTCACACCTTGGCTAGACAGACCAAAAGTGTGTTGTAAGGACCGGAAGTGGGGTCGATAGGGTTCACAATTTCCAGGTCGTTAATGAAGAACAATCTGTTCAGGTCATCACCATAAGGGTCATGAGCAAACTGGGGGATTAAATCGCCCTGACCATTAAATATACCGCACACTGCTTTATTTTAGAGGACACAACTGTGTGCATTCAAGTTGCCCACCCAAAGGATTTTTAAAGGCTGCTTGAGAGTATTAAAGAAGGTGTTGACATCTCTTTCCAACATATATACGACCTGCTTCATATTTGTCTTGAAGTTATTATTATAATATTTAATTAAGAGAATTGTGTCACCATACGGTCATTTTAGGTGGAGAAAATGATAATAAGACGAGTCATTAAAAAATTATAAGACTGCTAATTTTAAAGTATCTTTTAATAATTTTAAACCCCCCCCCCCCCCTAGCACGGCCTGAAACAAAAGGAAGGGCCGGGCTATGGAAGGAACGGTAGCCATCTAGATCAGTTGGTCCTGTTTCCCATGTTTCCTGGAAATAGACCAAGTCATATTTAGTAACAATTTCTAGCCAGCTATTTTGGATACTTTGGACCTTAGTCCAGCAATGCTCCAGGAGACTAATTTCACATGATCTCTGGTGTTGGGTAAGTTATTAAGGGTAGCCATCAAAGGTGTAGAAACATTGGGCCTGAATTTCCTGCGGTTTTACGCTTGATTAATAAAGCTCCCACCCCCCACCCCCATGTCAATCGCACCCGTCCAAGTCGGTTAATATGCTAAGGCGATTATTAGTGGGAAGGAGTATTGGGTGGTGGCGTAGGGAGAGGCAGGAGGGCTCGTGGTAGTTTTCGCTGTGTGGGAACAGGGGAACCTGATCCCTTCTAAAAGTGCTAATATGTTTGCAGAAGAAACCAAGTAGCAACGCAAACAATTGAGTGTGCTGAGTAGCAAAATCAGGTCGGCGCCCAAACAGTTGCTGAACCAGATGATGCAAATTAAAATTAACTACCACACAGTCCCCCTGGATGGGTTTCTTGTAATTCCCAATCCAGGCCACCCATCTTGCCATTAGAATACTGGAAAGTAGTTCCCCTCGACCCCCGTGTTTGCTGATTCAATGGCATGCGTTAGTGATAAGCTGGTTCGTAGTTTTTTTCTGTGTGGCCACTAATTTGGGCACGTTCACCAGGACTATTACACAGGGACAGGCAGCAGGGGCAAGGTCCAGACTTGACTCAGAAGGTTTGTTGACCCCATTTGACGATACAATATTATGGGCTTAAGAGCATTCCGCAGTTGGTGGTGGTGGGGAGCTAGGTGCCCTCTGCAGGAGCGAAGAATGGCGGGAGGAGTAATAAAGGGGAAAGGTGACTCGCAAGTTTTGAGGTCAAGGGCAAGTTATTGCTTCCCCAACGGTCAAACCCTCTGGCTGAGGATCTCTTTTCCTACAGACCTCACATTCAGGTCCCGTGCCATTTGTTGTGATAGAGGAAAACTGAAGTATTGCAATAGGCTCAGGGGGTAGGGGCATCTCCATTGCCCCTACCCGGTTGGCTGCGCTTGTGCTTGTTATGGTAAGATTTCAGGACTCCAAAGTTGCCTCCATCCTAGAAAGTCCGTCGGACAGGGGTTGGGGTAGGCGAGTGAGAGACTCTTCCAATATTAGTAGAAGAGTGTCCATTGAGTATGAAGGGGCTGTTTTAGCTTCTTGAGGAATGACAGACGTTGGCTCACCGGCTGGTCTTCCACTCCCTTTCTTCCTCTTTGGAGGTGGTTCGGTATGAGCAGGTGAAGAAGGGGCACCAACTTCGACTCGAGAATTTGCGCGTTTCGAGTGAGTTACAACTAGCTTAGGTGATAGGTAAAAGGTAGGTGGGTCATCTGCATGTGCAGTTGGAGGCTCTATGATAATGCTTTCCATTGGGTGGTCAGGTGTTGCTAGCTCGCCCATTAATAGTCTACGTTCAACAGTCTGAATCTCCTTATTTGGGGCATCAGAAGCTCTTATGAGGAAGGTGTCTAAAGTAATTGTTGACTCACCTCTGATGGTGGTTGACTTCCTTTTTCCCATCTTCTGGGCCAGATCCATGTCTAAGTTCTGACTGCAATTGCTGGGATGAAGCAGGTTAGAGGGGGTCCCAACCCAGTCTCCTCAGGGCTCCGACTGATGTGGACGGGCCCGCCCTTGGCCTGCGCACGTCCCTCGCCGCAGGACTACTAGCACGCTTTTCTGCATGGCATCGGCGGCTGGCGTCTGGAGGCACAGGGGCTGCTGGGACTCCAAGTCCCCAATGATGCGCTGCTTCCCAGCGGGAATAATGAAGTTGCCGCTACAGTGCTGCGGGACTCCTGGCATGCTTTTGTGCGCAGCATCAGCGGCTGGAGGCACAGGGGCTGCTGGGACTCCCCGCATTGTCGAGTCCCCGACAATGCGGTGCTTCCCAGAGGGAATAATGAAGTTGCGGCTACTAAAGCTCAATACACAAGCACAGACTGTAGTGCAGTGTCTGCAGCAGAACTTGAATGTGCTTGAGATACACTTTTTGACGAGAATCTACAAAAGTGAGTCACAGTAAATAGTGACGTGGGATGAACAAGCGCTTTGAAGCTGTGGCAAAGACAGTTGAACAGAATATGAAAAACATAGAAATGAAAAGTAAATCATACTCATAAGATTCCGTGTGCTCAGAAAAAATGTGTTTCTTTAAGGTTAGTGATATATAGTGTGAATTTGTTCACAGTTAACAGTTAACCTCTATAAACCTACAAGTTAAAGGGGTTGTCTAGTAAAAAGAAAGAATTTCTGTATTTTTATCAAATTCCATATTATTTGCTATTAGCAAAAAAAAAGGATGGAGAATATTCCTTGTTCGATTCACTGGATAGCATGGCCCCTGTACTTTGATTCTTTCAAAACAACATGTGGGGGAGGGGAAACAGCCATTACAACATGGTCATAACCGCGGGTGACCGTCACTATGAAGCCATGAGTGATGCAATATGTGACGTCATCAGCAGTGCATTGCGGGGGCGCGAGTTATAGTTAGCTCAACTAACTATAACAGCCACATTTCTCTGGTTTTGTAGAAGTGAAATGTCCAACTAACTATAATGTCACTGACACCTGTGGTTTTTTCACTGAATTTCTAAGGTTTTTTAAATGCAAATTTCTGACTAAAACGTCTCTGAAACCTATGGTTTTTTCAGTGAGTTTCAAAGGTTTTTTAAATGCTAATTTCTAACTATTAACGTCCCTGAAATCTGTGTTTTCTTCAGTGAATTTCTAAGGTTTTTTAAATGCTAATCGTTAATTATAAATGCCTATTTCTAACTATGCCTACATAGGTAGTACATGTACAGAAAGAGGACGAAAAGCACAGAAAGAAGCAAGAAAAGTGCAGAAAGATGCAACAGAAGTCCAGAAAGAGGAAGAAAGGTGCAGAAAGGACAGCAGACTGAAGCTGAACTCAGACAAGACAGAGGTCCTCATTCTCGGACCCACCCCATCCGCCTGGGACGACTCTTGGTGGCCCATGTCACCAGGCACAGCACCGGAACCCACGGACCACGCACGCAACCTGGGGGTCATCCTCGACTCCACTCTCTCCATGACCAGGCAAGTCAACGCCGTCTCCGCGTCCTGCTTCAACACCCTCCGTATGCTCCACAGGATCTCCAAATGGCTCCCCCTCGAAACAAGAAAAACCATCACCCAGGCCCTCATCACCAACAGACTCGACTACGGGAATGCACTGTACTCAGGAACTACAAACAAGCTCCTGAGACGACTCCAACGCATCCAGAACGCCTCGGCCCGACTCATCCTCGACGTCCCCCGCTGCAGCCACATCACACCCCACCTGAGAGGCCTTCACTGGCTCCCCGTCAACAAAAGGATCACCTTCAAACTCCTCATCCACGCACACAAAGCACTGCACAACACCGGACCCACCTACCTCGACAACCGACTCAGCTTCCACACCCCCACCTCAAGCCTCCGCTCAGCCAACCTCGCCCTCGCCACAGTCCCCCGCATCCAAAAAACCACCGCCGGTAGCAGATCCTTCTCCTACTCCAAAAGGGTGGAGGAACCAAGAGCTTTTTAATGAGGTCCTGTACAGAGCTCCAAGGTATCATACACAAAACCAGGAGTACAGTTCCTCTGGGAAGGGAAAAGGGAGGGAAGGGGAGAGAAATTTATCTCTATATAATGCCCTTATCCTATTGTGGCTAGGGGTGAGTCTTTCCCCTGTCTGTGCGGGTCCATTCCCTTACTCCCCCTTGTGGGATCTTATGGACACACATGGTGAAGTATAAATTTACTATCACCTAACATGTAGTAGAAACTATATATTCACTCACTTGAGCACTGCTTGCCACTGGTCCTGAAGAATTGCCACCGACCCGTTCTGGGCACACGGCAAGAAACATGTCGACCCTCTTACTGCCAGGGGGAGCATCATAATCCCTACGGGAGTCTACCTTTTTAACTAGGCTGGTATACCACCAGAATAAAATTGTTCTCTACCTGGCAATACCAGACCTATTTTATACTCACTTCACTTACACTCACTACATTTGTGGCACTTACCCCCACGCACCCATACAGCTATCTCTAAAAAGAACTCCGATAAAGAGCCCCTTCGCGTTAGCCCGTCGGGCATTGCAACGTCGGCCCGACGAGGAGCATAGCCCTATGATGAAGCATGACACCTTGCTAGGTGTGTGAGGGCATTATATAGAGATGAATTTCTCTCCCCTTCCCTCCCTTTTCCCTTCCCAGAGGAACTGTACTCCTGGTTTTGTGTAAGATCCTTCTCCTACCTCGCCGCCAAGACCTGGAACACTCTCCCCCTCATCCTACGACAGACCCAGGACCTGCTGGCCTTCAGAAGACTCCTCAAGACCTGGCTCTTCGACCAGTAGCCCCTCCCCCCCCCAGCGCCTTGAGACCCTCTCGGGTATGTAGCGCGCTTTACAAATGCAGTGATTGATTGATTGATTGAGAAAGAAGCAAGAGAAGAACCAACAAAGGTGCAGAAAGAGGCCTACTTTGACTGTAGCTTGCAATAGACTCATACAAAGTAGCCTAATCACTAGTCCGTCTCCCAAGATGTCTTAAACCTCACTTTTCTCTTGAAGATTCCATATTCATCGACTGCTCAGAATGTTAGGCCTACCAAATATAAAACAGCAGTCCTAAGCATATCACTGTTGTAAGTCTGACCAAGTTTGTGAAGGTATGCATGCGTGTGTCTCTGCTTTTACCTAGTGACACGTTACATAAAAATAAAAATACAAATACTTGAATACCTGTGTTTCAAACAGCATACTCTGTAAATTTGTGTACATAAAGGTAGAAGCAAGAGAAATGCAGAAGGAAGCAACAGATGTGCAGAAAGAGGCAAGAGGGGTGCAGAAAAAAGCGAAAGAGATGCAGACAAAAAGTAAGAAAAGTGCAGAAAGAAGCAACAGAGGTGCAGAAAGAGTCAAGAGGGGTGCACAAAGCGGAAAGAGAAGTACAGAAAGAGGCAAGAGAGATGCACAAAGAGGGAAGAAGGGTGCAGAAAGAGGGAACAGGGATGCAAAAAGAGGCAAGGGAGGTGTAGAAAGAAGGAAGAGGGGTGCAGAAAGAGGCAAGAGGGGTATAGAAACAAGCAAGAGAAGTGCTGGAAGAAGCAACAGAGGTGTAGAAAGAAGCAAGAGAAGTGCAGAAAGAGGCAAGTGAGGTGCAGAAAGAGGAAACAGAGGTGCAGAAAGACACAAGAGAGGTGTAGAAACAAGCAAGAGAAGTACAGAAAGAGGCAAGAGATTCCGTAAGAAGCATAGCAGCACAAATAACATGCAGTCACCAAACACGCTTGCTCACAAATAACAAAGAAGGTCGAAAAAAGCAGATGAAATTTAAAAATAAGTACTTGGGCCAAGCTCCACTGACAAGAAAAACACAAGAACAGGAAATGGAATACTACAACTAACAGAAACCACGGAAAAAGGTAGCGAGCACAAGAACAAAGAAAAGTAAAGACGGGCTATAAGCCCGTATTAAGATTTATATTTGATTACAAGAGATTTCACAAGCACAGCGTAAGGTGCTGCAGGCAAAACCTGAAAAGTATATATAACTGGTGGCATTTCACTTTTTTACTTCAGATTATATCACCACATTGAGATTTAGTAAAACTGATAGTTTTCAAACTTGCATTTAAAAATATTGATGCCTCCCCTTCCTGTCAACAATTTATTTTTTATTTGAAAAGTTTAATAGGGCGCGAACAAGACCCCAAAGGGGTATCAGAGCGCTGTATAGTGTTGTCATCAGCAATTCTACAGAACATAAAGAAGGTGAGTGAGATTACAATCTGAGGGAAAACATTCACGAATAAGAATTAGGGTGTATCAGAGGTGCACTAGAGTACTCCGAGTAAAAACATCATACACATAGAAAGAACCAAGATATGCGAGGGATATCCCGGAATAGCAAAAATCAGCAGTTAATGCAGTTAAAGGAGCTATCAAGGACTAGAACAAAAAAGTTGGTGAGAACATATCATACAACATCCGTGAAAATATTTAATGTTTTAGGTTATTAACAGAACATATGAGAATGATCAGCGCATTAGCGTTCGTTAATTAGTATTCTTTGACCAATTTTTTAAAGGAGGTAGTGGAAGGATTTGATCTGATCTCGGTTGGTAAGGAGTTCCAGATTCTAGGAGCAAGACCGGTGAACGCACGGTTATACTATCTTTTCTTTTTGAATCTTGAAGGTTTCAAAAGAAGGGTGGAAGTACTTCTGAGATTCCGGCTGGAGCCCGATAGCTCAAGTTTGTTGCTAGATAGTGTGGGGTACTGTGGTGTATGGCTTTATGAGTCAGACAAGCTATCTTGAGTCAGATTCTAGCTTAAATAGATAACCAGTTTAACTGTACAAACCCGTTAAAAGCCTGGCCTATGCATCCAGGGTAGCTCTGAGTTGGGCTAGGCTGGCTTTGGGAAGTACTGCGAGGGTCACCAACCCATATTCCAATCTTGGGATATTCAGGGATTGAACCGCCAGCCTGAGATCTTCGGGGGGGAAGGAATGGTTTAATTCTCTTCAGTGTGTTGAGTTGGAAATTGGCTCCCCTAATAGTAGTGCTGATGTGTGCCTGCATGTTTAGGAGTTTATCCAGCATGATACCTAAAGATTTGGCAGAGTCTACAACATGAGGCGTGCAGTTCAGAGCAGTTAGTTGTTTAATCCAGTGGAGGATAGGAGCTGAGTGATTAGGTGGGGTGATCAAAAGAAATTCCATTTTGAGAGTATGTAGTAGGAGATGGTTCTGAGCTAGCCATTGTTGAGTTTGGGCTAGTGCAGCATTTAAAGTTTTTATGTCCTCTTGCGAGGAGATCTTCAGGTACAGTTGCGTGTCATCCGCATACATGTGGTATTGGATGTTGGCTCTGTTCGGAATGACCGCAAGAGGCTCCATGAATAGGTTGAAAAGAGTGGGCAAGAGCGCAGAACCTTGGGGGACTCCAATCAGGACTGGGGTGCTGGATGCCAGGGTATGATTAACTTTGATCCTTTGCGTGCAGTTGTGAAGGAAGGGGGCAAACCAATTTAGGACCGGGCCCAACAAACCCATCCTATGTTATAGGAAATCAATCAAGTTTCCGTGTTGGATGGTATCGAAGGCTGAGGACAGGTCTGAAAGGATCAGGAGACAAGGGACATTTTGGTCGAGGGCTCTCACGGCGTCATCCGCAATGTGAGTTAGTGCCGTTTCAGTGCTGTGCCCTGCCCCTAATCCTGACTGATGAGAATCCAGGAGTTGATATTTTTCAATATGCTTACAAAGCTGCGAGTGAACGCATTTTTCAAGCAATTTTGCTAGAGTCATGCTACTGGTAACAGGTCGGAAGTTGTTTGGATCTGATAGGTGCGCATTGTGCTTCTTAGGAATGGGAGTAACTTTCTCAACTTTTTGGCAGTCCGGAATCTTTCCTTGTGAGAGGGAGTCATGAATGATCCTGGACCAGAGAGATAGAACGGCTGAGATTAAATCTTTATATAGCTTGGTGGGTAGAGGATCACCAAAGTGGTTGGAGGGTTTGATGAATGTCATGTTGCTAAGTATCTCAGTGCAGTCTGGTAGGAGAAAACTGCTCGAAGAGGCATTGTTTTTAAGTCCCAGAGGTGAGTGCATTGTTGTGGATTCTGCCGCCTCCCCTACTCCTGCGGCTGAATGTTGGGTAGCAGAGTTGGGGTGGTGAGTAATAGCTCCAGCTCTATTTTCATTGTTTTTTCAGCGAAGTGAGCTGTAAAATCATCACCGCTAAGGAGCAGGGATAATGAAATAGAGCTTTGGATAGAAGATTGGTTAGATTGTTCCTTAATGATTTCTAAGTGGGTTTTTTGTCTATTTTTGGCTCCATCCAGTTGAAGTCTGAAGTGTTCGATTTTTGCCAGGTGTGTGTGTTTATTGTAAACGCTTCTCATTTTCCTCAGTTGAGAGAGTTTTGAGGTGGAAGGTGAGTTTTTCCAGAGTCTCTCAGAGAGTCTTAGATTACGCTGTTCATCATTTAGGACACCATTAAACCATGGTTTAGAAAGTTTGACTGGGATCCTTTTGAGCTGTTTCGGAGCAACCGAGTCAAGAATGTTGGAAAAGGTGTTAATGTAATGCTCAGAAAGATCATCAAGGTTGGTCAAATTAGGGGGGGGGCTGTAATTCATTTTTGGTGCTTGAGGTTATCATGTTAATGTCGAGGTCTCTCATATTGCGAGTCATTTGTTTTGCTTTAAGGGGTTGACCCTGACGACCCATTCCCTTATCTAAGATGACGAAGGGAATTTGAAAGTGATCAGACCAATCACAGGATAGGATTTCTCCTATTTGTATGAGAATGTCTTGGGCAATGATGAGGTCTATAGTGGCGCCTTTATTGTGAATAGGTCCTTTACAGAGCTGTGAGAAATTGAGGTCAGAGAGGAAAGTCTTAAAGGAGTGGACAATTGGATCATTTGTGCCATTCCAATGGAGATTGAAGTCTCTGAGGAATATCTGGCATATTTGATCCGAGCTCAAGCTAATGACCTCCATGATTTGCTCTGTGAAGACTAGATTGTCACCAGGCGAGTGATAGATTGAGTGCAGCACACAAATCTTCTTGCTTTTGTTCCAGATTTTAGAGACTAGCTGTTCACAGGATGATAAGACAGTATAAGAGGATTGTTTTACTGTGAGGTTGGAGAGATGAATGCAGGCAATGCCTCCCCCTATTTTATCCAGTCGATCACTTCTGAGAATAGAGTAGTCGGTGGCATTAAGATGTCAAGAATTGGAGAGGAAGTATCATTGAGCCAGGTTTCAGTGATGATCAGAAGGTCCAAGTTATGTGCAATGAAGAGATCAGAAATATCAACAGCATGTTTCACAGCTGATCTACAATTGAGAAGCATTGCGTTAATGTGCAGGTTGGAAGTGACCACTTCTTGAGTCGAGGTGTTAATGTGACGTAGGTTCTTTATGTTTAACTTTCTGAGATTAAGGCTCGGGTCCCTGTCAGGGTCTGCCGTGATTGAAGGGATTTTGAGAGTAGAGTTGGGTTGGGAGATCATTCTAGAGTCAGTGTAGGACCCAAGCAGGGCGAGAATGTCTTCTTCAGATAACTGAGGTAGGGGGTTGTAGGACCCCAGCAGGGTGAGAATGTCTTCATCAAATAGCTGAGTTAGGGGTCTGTGGGACTGAGAGTGGTGGTTAGGTAGCGGCCTCGAGCTCCAGCTAGACCTAACATAGGAGCAGAGGAAAGTAATGTCTTTGGTAGCGTACAGTTTCTGTGAGTTGTGGATAGCATTCTTCTGTGCGGGGGTGAACCCCAACACTTCTCCATCTTCAAGGAGAAAAGCAGAATGCTTTGCACCAAGTCTTTGACTACCGAGATATCATGCTTTAGGACCTCAATCTTTTTCGATTGTTAAAACACTTATTTGCCAGGGTAGCCGGCGCAGGTAGGATAAAATCCGCTTTGTAGTGTTCGTAGAGGGTTGGGTAGGACCATTGGCACAGTAGGCACAGTTAAATAGGGAGATAGGGTCAAGCTCGAGCAGAGGATCAGGGCTTGGAGTGGGAATAGTGAGAGGTGGAGTGGAATTGGGAGGAGTAGAGGGTGGTGGGGTGTGTAGTGATAGTGTGGGTGAGTGTCTATTATTGGTCAACGGATAGGCGACATCAACAAGGTTCCCGGCCCTGGGAATGGATGATACAGGGTTTAAGGGGCGATTAGCCAGTCTTGCCTGGTTGTTAGGGTTGGTAAGGTGGTTATCATTCCCGTTATTGGCATGAGCAGTGCGCGATACAGTGGATAGTGGATAGGAAGTGATGCAAGGTAGAAGAGGAGCATTGCTCCAGGACGCAATAAGGTGGGAGGACCAACTCTGGTCCGTTAGACCTTCCTCAGTTTGAGACAGACAAGAGTTTTCCAGGGTCATGGTGTGGGCAGTTGGGATGGCGTCTGTTAACTTAGGTCGAGCTGTGGGTGCGTGTTAACAGACGGGAGCATGGGTAGTGGGGAGGAGGGGCCGTCAGTCGCCTCGGGATCAGAGCCAGTGAGTGGCAACTTTTGACTATCGGTGGAGGTGTTGCAGTTTGTTATAGTGTTCTTGAACCTCAAAAAGGCATAATTAAATTGCTTGAGGTTCAAGTCCGATCTTGGATAAGGACATTTCCATTATTGTAAAGTTAGATAGTCAGCTCCGCCATAAGGGCCGGGGATGAAAGCGTGGTTAAACGATAACAATGTGGAGTTTTGGTCTGTTTGGATCGCAGCATAGAGGTGAGGGTCCTTCTCCACTGTGCTCTTCTGTTGGTGTAGAAGATGAGATCAGTCACTATTAGTGCCCTTATTTGAGATATATGTGTCTGATATCAATGTTTCAGGCCATCTCTTGAGGATATTGTGCTTATAGGTCTTCTTAGCCTTTAGCGATAGGTTGGGAGAGAAGATAATCTCAACTGAGTTTAAACCAGATTGGACAAAGGGGTTAGAGGCTTGATAGGTATTTTGTGCCATGTTGACTGAAAGAGCGTAGTAGGCAGCGATTAAAAGAATCCCAAAAGAATAAAGGGTGGAGAGGTAGCCTAATTAGTAAAGGGTCCAGATGGAGGGCTGGGGAACGGGCCTTATCTCGCCTGTCCGTGCTGAGAACCACACTTCAGGGATGAGCCAGTATGTGGGAGGGGGCGACAGACTGGTTCTGTGGATCACAATAAGAAATATAGGGGTAGGTCTGGGGCAGTAAAGACCCTAAAAAGGTGGGGATGGCGTAGTGAGTACCGAACGCAGAGTAGTCATGTGTCTAGTTTTCAACATAATATCATAACTGAAACTAATATAATTCCCAGTGCTTAATGATCTTGCACCATAGTTGAGCGTGTTGTCCTGACTGCGGTCTTCCGGTGGTTGATACTATGAAATGTTGAAAAGACCAGATATTAGAGCTCAAGTGCAAGGTGTGTGTGTGGGATGAGGTGAGGTGACAACTCCCAAATGGCCACCATAAGTTAGGAAATGGAGCAAGCTCATTTCTCTTTCAGTGAATTGCAGAACGAGCTCATTTCTTTGCAATAGATCCACTCCAAAATGGCCACCATATGTTAGGAATGGACCAAGCTCATTTCTCTTTCCCTGAATTGCAGAGCAAGCTCATTTCTATTTCAATATAACGTAGAGCAGATTGACCAGGGGAGGAGGGGCACTCCTCATCATTATCCTTCGTCGGAGGACAAAATGGTTGCCACCATCAATTAAAAACAAACAAAGAAACAAAATGGGTCACGGGTCTGTGGTTGAGTTACATGCCAATGATGAAATCAGAGGCAAGTCAATTGTCATGTGAACCCGATATGTGGCCTAGATTCTTACATATGGAGCAAGCCAGAGTCTGTGTGCATGACAATAGACCCGATTCAGGAGGTAAGCTCCAGATTTTTCAAGTCAAAAATGGCTTTATGTTAGATGTCTCCTTCCTAATTCTGCCTCTGCTTCAATACAGATTAATGGGGGAAATATATATCCCAATTTCTTTTCAAAATCTCCCACTGCATAATTTGAAAATATTGTCTTGTATGAGCCTTTTAGGTCGAGCACAAGTGCTTATGTGCAACTCACTTCCTGAATTCACCAATTTGAAAGTATTCTCTAGTGTGTTAATGTAGAGAAAGGCGGCTCAGTGAAACAAAATCTTTGCCTGGGTCACACAATTTGTTTAAGCGGATAAGCCAGGATTGATATCAGATTTTCAGCTTTCACATTGCACAATTCAATTACTACATGGGTCCCTCTTTCTCTCGCCTATTTTAAATCAAAGGTCACTGCATTGTTGTTAATTATTGGCGCATGAGGTTGAACGTCAGTGGCAGGCAGAACCCAAATGAAAACTCAGCTCATTTTTAGTTGGAGCGTCCAAGAAGACCTTCAGCTGAGCCAGAACCAGACCTGCTGAGCCAGAACCAGGCCTCCAACTCTAGCATGGAGTAGTTCACCCACCTCTTAGACTGGGCTTGAGATGGTAAAGTGACGATGTGTGTGATTCGCAGACAGGGAAGAGGGCAGGCATATTATTAGGCCCCAGACCGTCACTCACTGCATATCTGTGTCACTTGCAGGGCTTTAAGCGGGTGGGCACTGTCAGGTCTCAGGTAGGCAGTAATTAAAAGCTGTCAAACAAACTAAAATGAATTAAAATCTGTCTAGTAATTAAAAACCCATTTAAGGGCGTCGATTTGGTTCTAAATTCATGTGCTTTACAGGCCAAAACCGTAACCCTGGGAGTAGGACTACGCTACGCTCGCGTAGTTTGCGTAGTTTGCGTAACTACGCGCTATGCAAATTGCACATAGCACAGTGCAAAAACGCATGGCATAGCGGGCATTTTTTGCTTGCTCGCAGCCCTCAACATCAAGTTGGCGACCGTGAGCGAGCAAAATAACATCCCGGCGAGACTTTTTCCTCGTTCGCGATCAGCAGCCTCAAGTTGCCGATCGCGAGCGTGGAAAATAAACCTCCCGGTGAGATTCTCAACGCGGGGAGGTCAGGTTTCTCATTGCGAGTGGTCGCGTATGCTCGCGATCGCTCGCGATGAGAAACTACCAGTCCGCGGTGAGAAAGCTGCCGCTCGAGAACAAATCTACTCGAGCAGCAGAAAACAACCGCTTGCACTGTGCAAGATGCCGTTTGCAGTGATTGCACAGTGCGGGCAAGCATCCGGCGCTGTGCAATCAGTGCGAACAGCATTTTGCACAGTGCACTACGCAGTTCGCGTAGCTACGCATAGCTTGCATAGTATGAAGTGCACTTCGCGTAGCGACGCGTAGCGCTACTACGCGAACTACGCCCAGGGTTACAAAACAGTTCTTCAATTCCCAACGACTGTAAAATATGTTAAGGTAATCCTTAGCAGCTGTGCAGTCCCTGTCTATGTTGCATTTTTCATTTATCATGCATTCCCTATGGGTATTTGTTTTTTTCCATATGTTGTGTTTCTTTATTCTTTTCTGCCGCATATAACTGTCTTATGTGAACCAAGTCACCACTTTGCATCTGGTTAAGTTCTGGTTGTGTGTGAGTGTTCATGAGAGAGCTCACAGTGCTTATCAGTGTTTCGTTAAGGCATTTAGACTTCATGCACATTCTTGACCTCTCAGCAGAGCGAACAGAGCAATGGTCACATATATGCCAACTGTAATATAATTGTGAAGGAGCTACACAGCTGTTAAAATATTGCCAGTAACAAAGGAAATATATACAGTGCATAAAGATGAGTTGGTGAGTTTTGTGTGTTGGGGATGGCGAAGTGAGGAGCTGTAGAAAAGTAAGTGCAGAAGAACAGAGTGACTAGAAGGTGTGAAGAGCAAAATGATGATTTGTGAGCTATGCAGATGGAAGATTTCAGAAATATGTGAGGAGGAAAGGGAGTACGAGACAGCCGAAGAAAGTGGCGATAAGGGTAACAGAAGAGATTGAGACACTCTAAAGACCACTTCCCCTTCCACAGACCTTAGCGATGTTTAATTTAGTCTCAAATTGTAGGAAATTAAACATTTTCAAATCGAATTATTCATAACAAAATCGAAATCATTGTTACTCATTTATACTTCTAACAAGCATTGGAAATGCCATTAGGTCTAGCTTGTTTTTTAGGCATATTTCTGTTTTGTTATTTTTCTGGATGCAATACAATGCAACTCAGAAAGAGACATATTTTGTAACCATAGGATATTAGTTTTCATGGTTTTAGTCACACCCATAATTATGTGGGACAAAGCTCTTGGAAAAAAATCCTGGTTAAATTTCTGTGCCAATGCCCCTTTTAGTATCTCTCCACATTTTTCATCCCACCTAAATCACTGGACACCTATGATAAAGACCACAGTGATCTGAACAATGTACAACACATCCTCTCAGACCTTATGTATAGTTCTAACCACTTGTGACACAGTTCCCCAGCAATTGAAGTCAGTTCTTAAATTATGCGTTTGCCTCTGCAGCATTGTTTTTTCTCTATCTGAATCCACTGGTATATGTGAGAAGCAGGGATTTTATCTTTCGCTTCTCGGTCCCAATAAAAACGAGCGTTGTTCACTTTCACCAGGTTCAAGTCGGTTTTTCAAAGCCCCCAATACTGCATTTCCCTCTTCATTTAGGCTCAGTCTGACCTGTCACCAACCTGTCTCTGAAGTGTCACAGTAGGTCACGGGTAAGTGTTTGTGGGGCTTCCATATTTGTTCTAAGAATAGGACTGCAAACAAGGTCACTTTGCTGACAGTTCATTAGCATCTCAGCAACTGTTTCTAATAGTACTTCATGTTGTGTCATAAAGCGCAGTAAACACTTGGGGGCATATCAACAACAACCGGCGATAATTATCTCTAAGCGCACTTAGCGCTAGGATAATTATCGCCGGCTAGCGTGAAATTTTATCGCTGAGATAGCGTGCTATTAGCAACGCTTATCTCAATAGCGATAAAAATCCTCACGCTAACAGGCTAACGTGAGATTATCGCTGGAAACCCAGCGATAATTTCACGTTAGCTTGTTGATAGGGACAGGCAAACTTAGCCATGATATCCTCCTTCCATAAGATATCATGGCTAAGTCAGAAAAATACCAGACGTAAAAAAGCAGCGTTAACCGCGGTTAGCGCTGCTTTTTTTGTCTCTAACAGGGTTAGCGACATTCTTGATAATAGGAGAAATGTCGCTTAGCGACATTTCTCCTATTATTTTACTCTGGAACGCCCCCTTTGCATCTCATTAGAGATGCAAGGGGAAGCGTAGAGTAAAAGGGTGCTAACATGCAAATTTGCATGTTAGCACCCTGTTGTTGATAGGGCGCTAGTTTTATCTCTCCTTTTTTGGCTTTTAAAGCCAAAAAAGCAGAGATAACGCCCTTGTTGATATGCCCCATAGTTTTTGATAAATCGGGGTACATCTTTATCACAATTGCTGGAGTCACAGTTGTATTTTTGACCCTAAAATTGGAACGTTAATGTTAGCAACTTGTCATACATCATTCTGAGTTGGCTCACTGCTACAGTTAAGAGATTCTCTTACAGCCAGCAGTGGCCAAAAAATATTGGTATCTGAAAGACATCATGGACCATATTATCAAGACAGGCGATAAAATTATCGCCGCTTTAGCGGCAGAAAACTGCCGCTAAAACGGTGATAATGGGCTTGATAATATGCTCTATGGAATTCCAATTGAAGCCCATGTTAGATGTGAAGCACATCTAACATGGGCTTCAATTGGAATTCCACAGAGCATATTATCAAGCCCATCATCGTCGTTTTAGCAGCAGTTTTCTGCCGCTAAAGCGGCGATAATTTTATCGCCTGTCTTGATAATATGCCCCCATGTTTGTTGGTTTAGCATGTTCTATTAAATGAGTATGACACGTAAGTGTGGATAAAACAACTTGCAGTCACTGAGTTGTATCAGGATCTTTGATTCAATTGGGTTACAGGGCTTTTCCATCACAGAGATTTATCATGCTTCAGTGCCCAGCTGGTAGATGTGCATGCCCTTCAAAATCACTAACTCCTTTTTACGTCTCAGCATGGCAATTAACCCCTGCTCAAACCCACGGTAGCCTGGCAGGAGCAGTCAGGCTAATCTCAGAGGCAATGTGTAAAGAATTTGTACACACACACACATTAACACATTGAAACACTACAAAAGGACACCATAGCAGTTTAGAAAGATAACTGTAGAAAAGATAAATAGTAGGAAATTCCAGACGTAGCCTTGAGGTATATTTTAAGTAGGTTTATTAGTCGTTTACCAGATGGTACAAGGTAGTTCAACAGATGACAAGATTAGTCTAGATGATGGCCCCACCAGGAGCAGCATGGTTGCTGCTCAGCCCACTCTCTCCAACTGTCACTCTCTCCACGCAAGCAGGCACACCAACATTCCACTATCTCTCTCATCAGGCATTCCAACATTCCACGCAGTCATCACATTCATTCTGGCTGAGCAGCTGAGAAGAGAATACACTTGAGGGAATTAAGGTACAACACATCCCCTTCCCTTGGCAACAATAAGCAACAATAATTGCGACCTTGCAGCAAAAGTAAGAATGAGCATGCATGTAACGTCGCACACAATAAATATGAAGAGTAAACAATAAAATACAGTGCGAGAGAAGTAAGAGATGAGTAAATAGTAAAAAGCAACAAGAATGAAAGAAGAGTGGTAGTTAGCAAGGATTCATTAGCAAGGATTCAAGTTCAAAAGATACAAATAGCACTTCCCCTTCCCTTGGGAAAAACAACAGAACAGGTTAAAGCCTTGCATGTAAAAAACAGAATAAAAGGAGATAATAACAGAGATTAGAGAAGGCAGAACCAATAAAGTAGGTAAAAAGACGTGCAAAGCGGTAGCGTAACTGATAGCTGGGGAAAAAGAAACCAAAAGGTCTGACATCCCAACTACATTTCTACCCACAGCACCATGGAGGAAATAGTGCAGGACTAGGAGAGTGAAGAACCCCGGGAGATGTTTAGCACACCTAATATACTAATACATTAAATAAGAGCCCCGAGAGATGTAAATACCTATACGCTCATCCTCTTTTGCACGCCTCATGTACTAAAACATTAAAGCACCTCTGAGTATAACAAACTAAAGAGAGGGTACATGCCCATTGCGCATTACAAACAAAGATGGGTACACTGCCCATTGCGCATTTTAGTTAAAGATGGGTACACTGCCCACTGCATGTTTTAACTTAACTAAAAAGGAGTACACTGCCCGTTACTTATTACTAAAGAAAATGTGGGTATACTGCCCATTGCGCATTTTAACCAAAGATGGGTACACAGCCCACTGCGCAAGTAATCACTAATAGATAACAATCTAAAGGGTAATGCAAGCGTACCACTACTGCTAGGCACCAAAGACTGTGTAGGGTGAAATCAGTGTGAAGGGTGTGCGCACTACCCCCACTGAAGAATGAAACTAGTGTAAGAAGACCAGCTCCTAAACAACAAATACCCTAAAGAAAATGCCAGATACCCCGAAAGTATCTACATCAGGAAAAACAAATAAGGCAAAGCGTAACTCTCTATGAAGTATCAACGGCAACCATAATATAAATATTATGAAGAGTGAAAAACTCACTACTGTGCGATGTCACTAACATTGTAAAATAACTAATGAAGCATACATTACACATAACGAAAACATGAAAACTTATAAAGTAACCACAGTGCAAAACACATGTCAAGAAACACTGTCCATTGAAACACAATAAACTAAAACAAATAAAGTTGTCACCGTAGTTCCACTTTTAAAGGTACTTCTCTGCAATTGTACCAAATCATCCAGACTGGAAACATTCAGCGTTTGTATTACTGTGTGTGCTTCAATGGTTGGCTCTCTGCTTCCTTATTGAAAAATGTTTAGATCAGTTAAGTTCAAAAGTTTTTTTTTTTCACCAGTGCGACTGTTCATTAATCCGCGCTACTCGATTCCTACCAAACATCTGAGCTTACAGGCATTTGAAGGATTAGCAGGATACAATGTCCTGGTGTTATTTTTCGGGAGAAAAAAAAACTTTATTGTCCTCCAAAAAGAAAAACAAACGTGGTTGGCAGAAGGAGCACCGCTGAATGAACAGCAGAAGACACCGTGGCTAGGGTGCATGGCTCTGGTGGAAGCGCAATATGGCAGCACGGTTCATGACGCAGTGCCGGATGGCTCACAGTGCGTCCGTGCACACAAGCGTCAAGGAGCAGCTCCGACAGGCATGGAAGCTGAGCCGCTTCACGAGGGAATGCAGGTGAGCTCGAGCACGCTGAGGAATCCACGCGCAACAATTTCAAATGGCAAACAGCAACACGCATTGCTAACGGCTCACACCCCCAATAAGGCTCAAAGTTTGAAAACTAACACGGACAAAAACTCACCCATGTCGTAGATATGGTTTCATACTTGCCCATGACTCAAGACACACGACACCTGTCCAAACCGAATGCTGTAATGTCAGTTGAAATAAATAAGCAGGTGATAGAAGATAGCTTGTCATGTCCGTCAGAGAGCACTCGCTTCCAAACACTGTAGATAAGCTACTCAATGCCAAATCAACATCAATGGTGATAGTTGCAGCTCTGCAAGAACAAAGATGAACGATGTCTTTCGATAATAGATGACTGACAACAAACTTCAGAGTGGACGGTACTCTCTACACACCAAAAGATAATCCAGTTTGCCGTAACAGCCTCTAAGAGTTGCAAATGAGAGCATCTCCAAAATGTTTAAACACACTGCTAAACTCTGCTGAAGCCAGTAGTTTAAAGATCGTGAAACATTTTCTTTTTTTGTTTTAAGTTCACGGTTCGGTAGGCAGGATTTTGAAAGTAAGCCAGTCTTAAACTTATATTGATTAACGCTGTAAATATTTTCCTTTGAAGTACAAATCCAAAAGTATAAGGAATGCGAAGGGCCCTGGGTAGGCTGCCCAGGTGGTGAAGGACACTGGTGGGACCTGGTGTAGGAGAGGTGAGGCGCTGGAAAAGCAAAGCAAAGCAATGCTTTGATTTCTTACTCCCACAGGAGTTGATGCATTGATTCCTTACTGCTAGGTAGGGAAGGTGATGCATCTATTCCTTACTGTCAGGGGACGTGATGCATTGGTTCCTTACTGGAAGGAGAGGTCATGCGTCGGTTTCTGGACAGGTGGCCTCGGTTCCTTACTGAGATGCGGTGTTGATGAAGAAAATGGCACCCAGGGACGATGGTGTGTCAAAAATACTGACACGTTGCGTCAATGCGGCAGCAGCAAAACAGCCACTCTGTTGATTCCTTAGCCACAAAGTGAGCTCTGCGTCGGAGTCTGAGCAATGCTTCCCAGACGGTGCTCAAAACTCACACTTCGGCAATACTTCTGACACACCGTGATGGCTGGGTTTTCAACCAGTGGTGACTCTGGCTTCAGTGCAGGCAGGGGCAATGCATCGATCACCAGCAGTGATGCAGCGATAAAAACAGGCACTGGGAGCCGATGCATAGATTTTCTTGGTTTTTAGCAGCAAACCCATATCCAATGGCCCAGAACTGTAATCAGTGCCACTTGGCAGGTCAGGACTCCCAGGAGAGGAGTTCAGGGGCTGCAGATTAAGTCTTTGATGGCCCATACACTTCTTAATAGGAGACAGCCACCCACAAGTCCTTGGAGAACTTGGAAGCAGGATGTAGAAAGCAAAGTCCAGTCCTTTCACTGCTCAATACAGTAGCATCAAGCAGCAGGCAAACATGGCAAAGCAAAACTGCAAAGTGGCAGCCCCTCCTGACAGCTTATTTAGCTCTTCTTCTTAGCAAAGTGTGCCTTTAGACCAGAAGTGTCCTGAAGTTATGGGGTCACAGCTCCAGTACTTATACCAGTTGCTGCCTTTGAAGTAGGCAAACTTCAAAGAATAGTCTTTGCAGTGCAGAAGACCCTGCCTTTCCATGACCTGGCTACAGATACACTACAGGGGGGTTGAGACAGCTTCATGTGAGGACAGGCATAGCCATATTCAGGTGTCAGTAACATATCCTCCCACCACTCTAGCTCAGGAAGGCTCATCAGCCTGGGGATGGCCCATCAGGATATGCAAGGTACACCTCAGCTCCTTTTGTGTGACTGTCTAGAGTAAATGCACAAGAGACCAACTGTCAACCAAATCCAGACGTGGATTCCACAGGCAGGCAGAAGCACATAATGATAAAGCAAGAAAATACCCACTTTCTGAAAGTAGCATTTTCAAACATGCAAAACACACCAGTACATGTTCTACCTTTCATATACACTGACCCTGCCCATGGGGCTATATTGGGCCTACCTTGGGGGTGACATATATGTAGTAAAAGGGAAGGCTGGGGCCAGGTTGACATGGCAGTTTAAAAATGCATGCACAGACACTGCAGTGGCAGGGCTGAGACATGATTGCAAGGAAACCCAGTTGGGTGGCACAATTAGTGCAGCAGGCCCACCAGTATAATTTGATTTATAGACCCTAGGCACATCTGGTTCACGTTATTAGGGACTTATTAGTAAACCAATTATGTTAATCATGGATAAACAAATTAGAGATACATTTTACACAGGGAGCACTTGCACTTTAGCACTGAACAGCAGTGGTAAAGCGCCCAGAGTTCAAAACCCAGAAAAAATGAAATGCAGCAGACAGTCAAAACCAGTAGGTCTGAAGTAATAAGCCAGGGCAAAAAAACGCCAAAGATGCCAGATCTAACACACATAGAACCAACAATATCCAATCAATCAATCAATCAATCATTCAGGGGTTTCTTAAGCACGACTACTCACCCGTAAGGGTCTCAAGGCGCTCGGGGGGTGGGTTGCAGGTTCCGGTCCATCAAGGAGCGGGTCTGTCGAAGAGCCAGGTTTTGAGGTTTCTTGCGAAGATGGGGAGCGATGTTGTCTGTCTGAGGTGGAGAGGAAGGTTGTTCCAGGCTTTGGCTGCAAGGAAGGAGAAGGATCGGCGTTCCGATCTGGTCTTTCTTGCTCAGGGACCACAGCGTAGGGTACTTTGGGGTGCTTGAAATTTGAGTCGGCTCTTCAGGTATGCTGGTCCTGTGTCATGGAGGTCCTTGTGAGCATGGGTTAGCATCTTGAAGGTGATTCTAACTTCGATGGGGAGCCCAGTGGAGTGTGCGCAGATGCTGGAAGATGTGGCAGTGTCTTGGTAGGTTGAGGGCCAGTCTGGCGGCGGCGTTTTGGATGTTCTCCAGCTTGTGGGTGAGGTTTTTGTTTATTCCGGCGTAGAGTGCATTGCCGTAGTCATCTGCTGGTGGCCAGGGCGGGAGTGATTGTCTTTGTGTGTTCGAGAGGGATCCATTTGAAGGTCTTGTGTAGGAGGTGGAGGGTGTGGAAGCAGGAGGACGAGACAGAGTTGATCTGGTGGTCCATTTTGAGCTCTGAGGCCAGGATGATTCCCAGGTTGTGTGCGTGGTCCGTGGGGGTGGGTGGGTTTCCAAGGGCGGGGGGCCACCAGGTGTCATTCCAGGCATCAGGGTTTGGGCCCATGATGAGTACTTCCGTTTTGTTGGTGTTTAGTTGTAGGTAGCTGTTTTTCATCCATTTGGCGATGGCTTCCATGCCTTCTCAGAAGTTGTGTCTGGCAGTGTTGGGTTTGTTGGATAGGGAGAGGATGAGTTGTGTGTCATCTGCGTATGACACAATGTTGAGTCCGTAGGTTCTGACGATGGGAGCGAGTGGAGCCATGTAGATGTTGAAGAGCATCGTGCTGAGGGAGGAGCCCTGGGGGAGTCGGCAGGTGGTAGATGTAGGGTCCGAGATGAAAGGGGGAGTCTGACCTGCTGCGAGAAGTCGAGGAGGATGAGGGCTGCTGTTTCTCCTTTGTCCAGTAGGGTGCGGATGTCATCTGTTGCGGCGAGAAGGGCGGTTTCCGTACTGTGGTTTTTTCTGAAGCCGGATTGAGAGGAGTCGAGGATGTTGTGCTCTTCGATGAATGTGGCGAGTTGGTTGTTGATGGCTTTCTCGATGACTTTCCCTGGGAATGGTAGCAGGGTGCTGAGTTTGTCGCAGAGGTCTTGTGAGGGAGGGATGTCGGTAGACTCGCTGGTGGGTTGGGCAAACTCCTTGATGATGTTAAAGAGTTCTTTGCTGTTGTGTGCATGAGTGGAGATTCTGTCTTCAATCGTTTTTTTCTCATTTCTCGGATGAGTTGGTGGTGGCCGTTGGTGCCGGCTCTGAAGTTTTTGTGGGCTTCTGTGGATTTGGTGTTCCTCCAGGCCTTTTTGAGGAGGCGGCAATTGTTCTGGATTCTTGAAGTTTGGTGGTAAACCATCTGGCTTTCTTGGCATGGGTGTTGTTTTTCTTGAGAGGGGCTATGGTGTTGGCGCTGTCGGAGATCCATCTGTGCAGGGTTCGGGCTGCTGTGTTGGGGTCGTCGTCTTTCACGATGGTTGGGGTGGAGTTGCTGAGTGAGGAGGTTAGCTGGTCGTCGGTGATTCTGGTCCAGTTTCTTCGTTGGAGCGGGTGCTGGTGTCTCTGGATGGTGGGTGTTCTGAAGGTGAATTGGATGCTTCGATGGTCAGTCCATGGGAGTTCGGTGGTGTGGCTGAAAGTGATGAAGTTTCCTGTTGTGAAGAGAGGGTCGAGGGTGTGACCTGCTGAGTGCGTGGGTTCGGTCACGATCTGGCAAAAGTCCGATGTTCTGGAGGTTTTTCAGGAGGGATGCGGTGCTGGAGTGCAGTTGGTTGTCGAGGTGGAAGTTGAGGTCTCCCAGCAGGGTGTAGTTGGTGGACGCGATGGCATGCGGGGAGATGTCAGTGATGGAGTTGGCGATAGGTCTGCAGGGTCCAGGGGGTTGGTAGATGAGGGTTCCTCGGAGGGTGGAGGTAGGGGTGGCCAGTATCTTGAAGTGAAGGTGTTCCATCAGGTCTGTGAGCTCATCGGGGAGTTTGCTCTGGTGGAGGGTGGATATGTGGACAATGGCGATACCTCCTCCTGGGTGGTTTGGGCGGTCCTTCCTTGAGATCTTGTATCCTTGGGGAATGGCAATGGCGAAGTCCGGCCCGAGGTGGCATTGGTCCAGGTTTCGGTGAAGAATGCTACGTCCGGGGTGGGGCTGTCGAGGAGGTTCCAGATTTCGGTGGCGTGTTTGTGGAGGGATCGGACGTTGAGGAGGATGCATTGCAGGGTCTTTCGTTCAGTTGTGTTCTTGCAGGTAGGTTGTGCTGGGTCCGTGGTCTTGGCGGTGCTGAAGGTGTGCCTGCAGCAGAGACAGCTGAAGGGTCCGTGGGTGTCAGCCGGTGAAGCTAGTTTGTAGTTGCTGTTGTGGCCTAGGTTGAGAGTGTGGAGTGCCGCTGGGTCATAGCGTTGGTGGTGCAGAGACCCAGGGTTCCTGGCGCTGGTCGTGGTCGGGTCACGGACGAAAGCAGATGCGCTTGCCTTTGGCGCTCGCCTTTGGCGCGCCTTAGGCAGACTGATTTGCATATGGTCATGTCCGAACTGGGGTGGCAGAGTGGGCTAAAGAACGGTGATGGATTAAACCCAGATCAGTTGACTGGGGGTGAGTGCTTGCAATGTTCAACACTCCGTCCATCATTTCCTTTGGTTTTTGCTTTGTTCGCCATAAGTTGGCAAGGTATGCTCAGACGTGAGTCCCTTGCTCACTTTGCCACTGAATTTAAGCAAGCCTGGCTGAAGACGGCTGAAATGCCAGAAACCGGTCCTAGGAAGCTTGTTTCCGGTCCAGGGAAGACATGGCTTGGCAGTTCGGGCTGGACTGTTCCCATGAGGCACAGGGTCAGACTGATTTGCATATGGTCATGTCCGAACTGGGGTGGCAGAGTGGGCTAAAGAACGGTGATGGATTAAACCCAGATCAGTTGACTGGGGGTGAGTGCTTGCAATGTTCAACACTCCGTCCATCATTTCCTTTGGTTTTTGCTTTGTTCGCCATAAGTTGGCAAGGTATGCTCAGACGTGAGTCCCTTGCTCACTTTGCCACTGAATTTAAGCAAGCCTGGCTGAAGACGGCTGAAATGCCAGAAACCGGTCCTAGGAAGCTTGTTTCCGGTCCAGGGAAGACATGGCTTGGCAGTTCGGGCTGGACTGTTCCCATGAGGCACAGGGTCAGACTGATTTGCATATGGTCATGTCCGAACTGGGGTGGCAGAGTGGGCTAAAGAACGGTGATGGATTAAACCCAGATCAGTTGACTGGGGGTGAGTGCTTGCAATGTTCAACACTCCGTCCATCATTTCCTTTGGTTTTTGCTTTGTTCGCCATAAGTTGGCAGGGTATGCTCAGACGTGAGTCCCTTGCTCACTTTGCCACTGGATTCAAGCAAGACTGGCTGAAGACGGCTGAAATGCCAGAAACCGGTCCTAGGAAGCTTGTTTCCGGTCCAGGGAAAACATTGCTTGGCAGTTCGGGCTGGACTGTTGCCATGAGGCACAGGGTCAGACTGATTTGCATATGGTCATGTCCGAACTGGGGTGGCAGAGTGGGATAAAGAACGGTGATGAATTAAACCCAGATCAGTTAACTGGGGGTGAGTGCTTGCAATGTTCAACACTCCGTCCATCATTTCCTTTGGTTTTTGCTTTGTTCGCCATTAGTTGGCAGGGTATGCTCAGACGTGAGTCCCTTGCTCACTTTGCCACTGGATTCAAGCAAGCCTGGCTGAAGACGGCTGAAATGCCAGAAACCGGTCCTAGGAAGCTTGTTTCCGGTCCAGGGAAGACATGGCTTGGCAGTTCGGGCTGGACTGTTCCCATGAGGCACAGGGTCAGACTGATTTGCATATGGTCATGTCCGAACTGGGGTGGCAGAGTGGGCTAAAGAACGGTGATGGATTAAACCCAGATCAGTTGACTGGTGGTGAGTGCTTGCAATGTTCAACACTCCGTCCATCATTTCCTTTGGTTTTTGCTTTGTTTGCCATAAGTTGGCAGGGTATGCTCAGACGTGAGTCCCTTGCTCACTTTGCCACTGGATTCAAGCAAACCTGGCTGAAGACAGCTGAAATGCAAGAAACCGGTCCTAGGAAGCTTGTTTCCGGTCCAGGGAAGACATGGCTTGGCAGTTCGGGCTGGACTGTTCCCATGAGGCACAGGGTGAGACTGATTTGCATATGGTCATGTCCGAACTGGGGTGGCAGAGTGGGCTAAAGAACGGTGATGGATTAAACCCAGATCAGTTGACTGGGGGTGAGTGCTTGCAATGTTCAACACTCCGTCCATCATTTCCTTTGGTTTTTGTCCTGTTGACACAGGGCACCAAACACAAGGCAGTGGGGTGCTGTATGACAATGACTGTGGTTTGCTTTTATTAACTTAATAGACGTCACCCAAGACTGAACCATTTGAGTATTAGAGTGACTTAAACACTGTAGCCAAATCAGTGCCTTTCAAATGCATACTGTACATGTGCAATATTACATTCCCCCTAAAATGTAATACAAATTCATACAGCAACACTGATACTTGAAAAGTCCCAGACAAATTATAGGTCACAGTCTTTGCAGCGCTGAGAGGAGGTTGGATTTGCTCAGAGATGATAGCTATAATCGGAGCATCACGTTTGTCAAGCACTCACTGTCCTCTCAGAACCCCGTTTTTACTACCAAAATAAGTGACACAGAGGCACTGAAGACAGTTAGTTAACTGGCCACGAGCACTTGCATCCGGGCCTTTTATTTACAGGGTCCCGCTACTCGTGACGCCTGTGGTGGATGGGTTTGGGGTGCCAGTGTGTCCAGCCCTTGAGGGAGTGGCTAGTAAATTCAGTGCCTGCTGAGACACTAGAACGTGTCTAGCAGGACTCTACATTCGTACTCAAACTTTATTGGAACACAAAGCAAACACCAGTCCAACCTGTGGGGGTAAACAACAATCAAATAAACACCACAGGGCCCATCAGCCACTCGAATCGTGCAGTGGGAAGACAGCAGACATGGGGCTGGTGACTCAGAGTGCAGCAGGACATCTTCGCTGGCACTCATAATTTAACTAGAGTGTTTCAAGACATGACTGCTGGTTTGGAGACGTCAGTCCCACTATGGCAGAATACCAGTGGAACCATGTCCTTTGGTCTGAATCTGCTCCTCTCCATTGACCTTGAGGATGATCTGTGATGGGTTCTGACAGTTCGTAAAACAGGGTGCGTCATGAGCATGGTTGGAGTCCATGGGGATGGTTCACAAAGGTGTTGCTTGATCGACTGAAGTCTTTGTTAGATGACCTACTGCATCCTGGAGTCTGTCGGTGGGGTAATATCAAGTCCAACTGTCCCTTCTGTGGGAAGCTCCTTGCCTGGGTTGCCAAGGGACTGCTTGAGGGCTCAGCTGGGGCTGTGTGAGTGCCTATATTGGGGCAGATGCAAAGACCATGAGGAGCTAGTGCCTAGTCACTCGCACAAACCTCAGGGGTGGATGAGTCTTGGACAAGATGGGCTTTCACTGTTGGAATTCAGATGCAAGCCAGGTTAGCAGGTAGTCTCTGGTTCTTCTTGTCAGCTGGTATGGCATCAGTGTTGGACTCTGGTCCACGTGTTCGGTACTCTAGGGATGGCAGTGTTTGATGAACTTGACAAGGACTGGCGTAATGGCATTGCCAGTTTGGTGTTGAACCTGGACAATGTTTGGTGATTACTTCACGTGATAGTTGCACGCCTTCGTTTGTGTGTCGATCACTGGAAGTGGGCGTGGCAAGGTGCTTCCATTTCTTTTGAGGAGGTATCTGCATCCTTGCGCTTGGATGTCTGGATGTTCTCCCTCCGAGTTTTCTTCAGTTTCAGGACTGACCTCGCACCATTTTCCCTCCTAAACATGTTCGGTCAACAGGTTCTTAGTGTAGACCAGCCGGTCACACTTCCATATCTTCTGCAGGGTGCAGTGGCATGCACATTGCACTGCTAATGTTGTTGCCGTTAGACCTGGATGACAGGTGGTGATGATTCACCTGGAGTGAGGCTGTGTGGAGGGACTACGCAGCCACATAACTGTGTCTTATCTGAGGCTGTTTTTCATCCGTGGCATCTGCGGTCATGAGCAGGAATGCCATCCGACTTAGACTGCTGATGCTCGGGAGCTGACAGTTGCACTGGAAAGTGTTGGGGAGAGACTCGGTTCACGCTTGCTGTGGCTTACTTTTGGTTCTCCCATTGAGCTCTCTCAATGGACGTCGCTTGGCATTGGTGGCTGTCTTGAGTCTACGGGTGTGCTCTTGACTTGTCATGGTAAGAGTCCTCATTCTTCTCCTCTTGTTGGTTTTTCCACCTGTGTTCGTCCGGTTCTTTATGGTGAAGGGATTGGGACTCTTCCTTTCAGTTCTTCCTCCGGGTGCAGTGGCATGCGCCCATCTTTCAAACAGGCCAAAAGGGCATATCAACATTCAATGGTCTCTGGACCATGCTGGTGAGACATACATCGCTCTTCTCTCTTCTCACTCCTGGGTGCTGGGTGGGGTCCAGCTAATAGTCTCATCAGTTCCCCCTTCAGGGACATCTTGAAGCTCTTACTCTGAGTGTTCCCTCTTTTGGGAATGGCTTTCACAGGCAGTAGGCAGCTGTGGTGGCGGCAGATAGCCACCGGGGAGTGTGTGATTCTCCTCTTGCCTGTCTTGGGCCGTAGGTGATTCCATCTTGGGCCAGTGTGGGGTAGGACACTCTCTGCAGTTTTTGGCCCACTGTTGGGCGTTTGCTTCTGCAGCGGAGATGTAGAGACTCTCCCTACTACATTCGGGCTATGCTAGACCTTTGCTCCCCTCTTGAAACTGGGGATCACTGGTGATGCTGGGAATGTGTGGTGGGGCAGATGTCGGCAGCTCCTTGCTTGTCTTGTGGTGGGGAGCCATGCAAGTCCTCAGATTGCTCCCTGTACGCCTGCATATGCATGCTTTGCAGGGTTTGTCACTCTGCGTGACATTCTCCTTGATAGGCCAATGGTGGCCATGTGGTGCTAGTTGGACAGTTGGTGTTGCTCTCTTAATGCAACTGTGCACTGCCCATTTGCCCTTTTGGCGTTTCTCTACTCTGGCAGAGGTGAGGCTAGTAGCTAGTCCCTGTGGGTGCTGGCTGCCGCTTTTGCTCTTTATTGTAGTGTTGGCTACCAGCCACCAGGAGTGTGCTGGGCTTCTTGACGGGGAGTAACAGTATTTCCCCTGCCCAAGAGACAGGGAGCCACTAGGGGCGTGTGACACTGTCTTCTCACTTTTGGTGGCAGTAGACAGCTGCTAGAGGCTGCGTGTGCATTCTCCTTTCACTGGACTTTTGCTGAGACAACTGTTATTTCCCCCTTGTGTGCCAATGACCCCCACAGTATTTTCTTCTGGCATGCAGCCACTAAGGGGGTATGCTTTATGCATATGCTTTCTTTGGTACTGGGGGACAGGGCACTGTCACTGCCTACACTGTCTGCTGGAGGCACCCAGGATTTTGCATTTGCTGTAGTGGCCTGTTGTCACTAGGTGGTTCACTGTGGTACACTGCCTCCTCTCAACTTCTACCCTCTTTTATCTCTGCACTATTTGCTGAGGTCAATGGTGAGTATCCGCTGTGGTGGCCTCAGTATGATTTCCTTTGCGGGCATACAACAGGCAAACGTGTAGAGGGTGCAAACAGGGGCCTCGTGGGAAATGAGGATCTCCTTTTACTTGCGGTTGAGTTAGCTTACCATTATGGGCATCTGACTCTCTCCAGAGTGTGCTGGAGACAACCTGCCACTAGAGGGCGCACAATGCATTCTCGCTCATTGCAGACTGTCCTTGTCCTGCGAGAAGCTGCTCCCGGTGCCACAGGTAGGTGGGCCTGGCTAGGGAGAAGAGCGTCACTCTTTTCATTGTGGCCTCACTGTAATCGGAAAAAAAATAGTGCACCAAATTTTCTCTGAGGGCTGGTCATCCTGTTTCTCTTCCGCTGCTAAGGCGATAAGCAGGGTGCACTTGCAGGCATTTTGAGAGAGGTCACGTCAGTTTTCCTTGTGCTGCCAGGACGTACCGCTCCTGCTGATGGATTCCCTCATGCATCGACTAATGCGCACAGTGCTTAATTTGTAAAATATGAAGTCCAGGTGCTCAAATATTTGTTGGAGGCCACACCCACTTCCCCCTGGCTCCATCCACTTCCTCCACAGTGTGCCCTTACCTCCCCATACCCCTCTGTTTCCTCCACCAGACCTGCAAATGCCCTTACACCTCCCTCTCTCCTGCTGTCTTCACACACCTGCGCACTTTCCCCTCTTGCACTCAGCCTCTATCTAGACAAGCTCTAACCCCTCCAACTCCCTTCTGATATCCCCAAGGCCTGCACACTCACCCTCTTCTGCTGCCAGTCCCTATCTCTTCTGATCTCTCCGTGAGGCCTCTTCCCCTCTCAGCCATGAGCATGACCCCCCTCCCCCATGTCAAGTTCTCGCAGGGCTGTTCCCTACTTTCCTTTCGGTCTTTTCCCTATGCCTGACACCTCCCCATCCTGCACGTCCTTCTGACCCCCTACCTCCGGCAGGCCTGCACACTTGCTCATCACTTCTGCTTTATAAACATAGACTCGTCCCTCTTTCCTGCTCTCTCCTACAGGGCTGCGCCCCCCCTCCCTTCTGGTCTCCAGTCTCCTGTACTAGACTGACACGGACCGACCCCACACGCTCTCCTGTACCCTTCCCCAGGCAGACATCACCTGCCCTCCTCAGCCCTCTCCAGGCAGGCCTCCAAACCACTATCTCTCCTGCTCTCTCCTCTGTCTATGCTGGGGGGGTTATCCAGGCCGGCCTCACCCCCGCTTTTCAAACTTCTCTAGGAACGCACTGCACACCCCCTGCAGGGAGTTGCCCCAATGTGAAGTTAAGTCACTGCCTCATTCTACAGACTAACCACTCACAAGCATGTACATCATGTACCAGGACATGCCTGCCAACAAACCTTTCACCCCCACTGACCCTCAAACTCCCCTGGGAGGCTGCAGCCAGGTCCGTGGACTGAGGCCTTGTGATTCTTGCACTGTTCTTGAGCTTAATTTGTGCCAGGCACATTCTCGCATGGCTAGCCCTCCTGACCCTGTACACACTATGGATGTATGCTTGTGAAAAGCTCAGTTGGGAGGATATTTGGGTTTATTTCCTCTGCCTTTCTTGCGACCCGATTATCGCAACTTAGTTTTGAAATTGTACATGTTAGACTGCACATTTCGGTATTTTGTGCAAGCAATATTTTTGTTTGAAAATAAATATGAATAAACTGCTTGTGCAAACAGAGTGCAGAGCAATAAGAAAGATTTTGAAATTTGTCCATGAGATAATCCTACAGCCTCAGGGGAGATGATTTGGAAGAGGTTACACAACTACCGTGAAACTACTCTCTACACAAATAAAATATAGTAGGAAACAATACCTTGAAAAGGGTGCTGCTGAAAAAAGAGAACACTTGTGCGTGCAGAATGTCAGTGTGCCAGTCGGCCTGCCTTAATTATAGCGCTGATGGTCATTCTGCTCCTTGAATTGAATTAGTAGCAAGACGGTGCTAAAGAAACGAAGTAGATTATTTAATGGAGGCAGGGACAATGTTGCCGGACACCAGTGAAGTGGCAATTAGAAGAAGGCATTGTTGAGTTGTGTATTTTATTCGCAGCACCGTTCTCATAAAATGTCAGTTAGCAAATGTGCTTCTGAAGGCCCCTCGTGCTTAAAGCTTTTCTTTACTGTGTTCGATGTGTCACAAATGGATTTACAGCCAGCTGCAGGGGGCTGTGCAGGGATTATTCTTATTTTCGAAGGGTCATCTCAATCAGGGAGTGTTGTACATAGAAGAGTGCGTAACTTGGGGACACTGGAAATCAGGGACAAGTGAGACGTGATTTGGCTGCACACTGTTTGTGTCACAAGTATGTGACCAGAACGATTCTTTGCGCTGTGTCGATTCACTACACACGGTGCCCTGCCTGACGTCAGTGGCATGATTTCTGGGGCCTCTCTGACTAGGTTCAAGTGACCATCACCTCGAGCCACGGTTACTGCTGGTGGCTCTTCCCACATCATGTCACTATGGTGTGTATTGTTGTTGACATGGGAAAAACATTTTTTTTCTTAATATTGTGATTTAATATGTATTTGACTCAAATTATTTTTCAATCTAAAATGGACATTTATATGTCTCTCATAAAAAACGAAAAAATTATTTAATAAATGAAATAGTCAATTTTTTGTACACCGTTTACGTGGGCATTTTCTTATTTATATGGACATATTGCCTTAAATTGAATTATATAGGTGTAGGAAGTCCTTGTTGTTGTTGCATAGAATTTTTCCCTGATTTCTTCCTCACACATTTAAATATTCAGGGTCCCTCTGCTGTAGCTTATAGATTTTCCCCGGCACGTTGCTCTGAGGGTTTCTTGTTGTCTTATAGGCTGGAATTTATTTCACTTTTGGATTTTCTTCTTTTTTCTTATTTATATTTACTGTTGTCCTATTTTTCTACTAACCTTCTATTTCTCTGTTTGTCCAGATTGGGCATTTCTTTAATCACTTCTGGTAAGTTTTTTTCTTTTGCAGATCTCTTAATGTTGAGTAGGTGGTTCATTTTACCATATTAATCATAGGCTTTTTATTCTTTTGTTTCATTGGGTTTATTGATACCCCTTTACATTTCAATATGGATAAAATTAAAACCTTTGGGTTTACGGATGATGACTTTTCTAAATTACTGGGAGGCAGTTCCACTACTGATAAACAATTTACTATCGGGAATAATTCAAATGATGATTGGTTCAAATTGCTTAATCTAAAAAAAAAGACCAGAAGAACTGAGTCTCATGCGGAAATTATGTTGGAGTACCTAAAAGCGGGGGTTATCCCCAATGGACTCCGAGTAAGGAACATACCAGGGCTATTTGTTGAGTTAGGACATTCTTGGAAAGATGGTCCCTCATAGCCAATAGATGTTCCAGAGACCTGATGATGCTTATTATTGAAACGGCCAGAGAGGTGGTGGAAACCTTACTTAGAGAGATTGCAGAAATGGAGGAAACTTTAAAGAAAAATAACCCAATAGAAGAGGCAAAAAATAAACTGGAAGAAATTAATGGTGAGATGAGTTCTTTCTGTGAATATCTCATAAAGAAAAAAACGGAAAAACTAAGAAAAGACATCAGATATTTTAGTGAGGAGAGAGTTTATCCCTACCTGGCCTCTAACTACAACAGAAATGAACAAGACCATCCCCACCAAAACGAGCGGCAATACTGGTCCAACAAGAGAGTTATTACTTTTTCAGACACCTCGGGATCAGCTCCTTTGGGAACTATGGACAAAAAAGGACCAATTTTCAGGACCCCAGAAGAAATGCGCATTTTTTAGGGAACAGACAAGGCCAAATGAGAGGACGATACAGAAATCCAGAGAGGGGTTCTTACCAACAATCAGAGAATCCTCCCCAATTCCTGCAGACCCGCAGGAATCAATATTGGAGAGAATAGAACCTACATATGATATGAACATCGCTCAGGATGTATCTACCAACAGAAACTTAGTCTCTATCCCTTCTACCTCTAAGGAAATTACATCTAAGGGATCAGTTACCTCTTCTGATAGGGATATCGTTAAATATTCTCAAACTATTCCTGTATTCAATCTCTCTAAAATTGAACTGGATACTTCTGCCCTCAAACTGTTATCTCGAGGACTCTCGTTTGTCCCCACCACCTATCTTGATCGATTCAAAGTAACAACTGACATCCAGTCTTTTTTTCGTAAGATAAGACTCAAAAGATTTTTCGAAGATAGACCCACACAAATTGATGATAACTACACTGGTCTTCGGCCCAAATCTATCTTTACACCCACCCTAGATCAGATTGGGCCCGAAATTGATATCTTTGAGAAAGTGGTTAGTTCCAAAATACAAAAACTACTTACTTTTGTACCTAAACCAGAGTATAATTTAGATTACTCGGAGTACCATGCCTTTAAATCACTGGCCAATAACCCTGAATTGACTATTAAGCCTGCGGATAAGGGAGGGGGCATTGTGGTCCTTGACACTACCACATATAAACAACAAATCCAGGCCATGCTTAACATCCCAGAACACTACATCAAATATAGGTCATACCCGGAACGAAGAATTAAAGCTGAGATTCTAGATAACACTTAGAGAGCCCTTGATAGAGGATCTATATGTAAACAAGAGTACAACTATTTAAATATAGAGTTCCATTGAATACCCATCTTATATGGGATTCCTAAAATACACAAAAACCTGACTCTACCTCCATTTAGACCGATTGTATCCACCATTGGATCACTCACTGAGCCCCTTTCCAAGTATCTAGACACATTTCTCCAACCCCTGGCATCTAACCTACGGGGTTACATTAAGGATACAGGACATCTCATTGGCGAAATTGAGGGTATCCACTTCAATATCCATACTGATTTTTTGGTTTCTATGGACGTAGAAGCCCTCTATACAAATATTCCCCTAATAGGAGCCCTAGAAGCGGTCAAACAAACTCTTACTAACAACAATGGACCAGGTGATCGGTTATTCCTGTTGGAATGTTTGGCTATCGTCCTAAAAGAAAACTACTTCGAATTCGAAGGCGAAATTTTTAAACAGATACAAGGAGTAAGTATGGGTGCTGCCTGTGCACCTAATGTAGCCAACATCTACATGGGACAAGTTGAAGCTATGTTCATATTTAATGAGATAGCCCCATTCAGTGAAAACATTCTAAGATGGCATTGATTTATCGATGACATCTTCTTTATCTGGAGAGGCCCAAAAGAACATCTAGATGAATTCATTGTTTGGATCAACCTTTGTGATGTTCATCTCAAATTTAGTCCCAACATCAGCAAAACCAAAATTGAATTCCTCGACATCTGGATTCAAATTGTTGATGAGATGGTTGAGGTCGGCCTCTATACTAAACCTACTGCTAAAAATACTCTTCTTCAATACTCTAGCTACCATCCTCGTAGTCAAAAAGATAACATCCCGTTCAGCCAATTCCTGCGCCTCCACAGGAATTGTACTACCATACAGAACTATGATTTACATGCTGAACAACTTAAAGAAAAGTTCTGTAACAGAGGGTATCCGTATAAATTGATTAAGGATGCCTACAAAAGAGCTAAATACTACGACAGAACAGTATTGTTGCAGAGTAAAGAAACCAAAACCGAAGATAAATTGGTCTGTGTGACTACCCATTCAAACATCAACCATAAGATCAGGCAAATCATCAACAGTGAATGGCATATTCTTAACTCTGTAAAAAGACCCTCCATAAGCCCATTTTTGCGTTTCGACGCAACAAGAACTTGAGAAATACGTTGGTCAAATCTAAAGGATTTGTTACCAATTCCTTCATCCAGAAATCCATTACAGGTGCTAACCCTATTATGGGCACACACAAATGTGGTTGCTGCCATGCTTGCCAATTTGCCATTGTTACTAATAAACTAACGTGGGACAAAAAGATTTTTACCTTTAAAGACATGACGAATTGCCGCACTAAGCATGTGGTCTATCTTATCCTTTGCCCATGTGGCAAAGGCTACGTGGGCGAAACTGGTAGGGAATTTCGAGTTCGATTTAGTGAACATAAATCGGCCATTTCCAACCAGCGCCCTGGTACCCCCCTGTTTCACACTGGGTTGAAAAGAAACACACTATCCTTGACCTCCGTTGGATTATTTTGGATTATTGGATTATTTTTTGGATTATTTTTGGATTATTTATTGGATTCTTTTGGAACATATCCATCCACCTATGGATAACATTGACGCCCTTAGACGTAAAAGAGAAGTGTTCTGGATATTTGTTTTGCAAACCTTTGAAAGGGGCTTGAATGAGCACCTTCCGTGGGAAAATGCAATTATGTAGGACCCTATGATATCGGAGTGGTACACTAGATTTCTGTACGGCTATAGCTTCTTCTGCAGCCTACGCACCAGCCCTACCAGGGAAAGTTTTGAAACTCACCCTTGTTTGCTGCATGTGTCCGCTAATTCATACTCCATCCAGCTAGCTCCGCGTGAGGTATACAAATATTTTTGTTAGGTTTAAAAGTACATGTCACGTACTACCTATCTGGGCTTATGTTGATAAGTGCATACAAACTGACCTAGATTACCCTTTATATTTTGAGATTTTTCTCTTTAGGAACACTCTTTTAGATTTCTCTTTAAGAATATTCTAGTTTTTCATTTGGTCTCTTAATTTTATGTGTATCACCCAGCATAAATAGTTAATCTTGTATGTTGTACTCTTTGTAAATAGCTTAATCCTTGCTTGCTCCAATGTCACTATACGAGGTATACAAATATATTTGTCCAGTTCTATAACCCATTTCAATATGGCCTCTGATACTCTGATTTATGTTGAGAAAGCGTACATGAGCTGTTTTTGTCCTCTCTTTATTTCGTTATTTCAAATCAGTAGTATCTATTGAACACTCTACAGTCCTCTCTCTATGTTTGAAGTAGCCTCGTTTAGCTGTCGCGGTAGCCCTTATAAGGAAGATGCTTAGGCTATTCCCGGTCATCGTCGGGTTAGTGATGTTGCCGGTTTCTTGAATTTTTCTACTATTTTTGGTAAGTGAATCTCTGGCCGTTAGTATTAGATTAGCCTTGCTCTATAGTCTAGCGGTGATAATTGGAGTTAGCCGCTCGATTTCTCTACGTGCTAAACTTTAATGTCCTTGTAGAAATAACGTTGATGTTTGCTTGTGAAGAAGACGCTTGGCCATTCTGGTTCATCGTCGGGTTGGTGATGCTGCCGACTCTTTAGTTTGCACTTTGCTACGACTTTGGGTAAGTGAATCTTTGACCTCAAGTATTAGATTAGCCTCCCTCTGTAATGTAGCATTGACAACGGGAATTTGCCGCTTGTTTTATTATAATGTTAACTTTTATGTCCCTCCAGAAACAACTTTGTTGTTCCCCTAATAAACTATATAACCATTCCATACTTGTTGAAGTCCCGGAATACCGATACTTAAGGACTCTTACTTTTCGGAAGTGCACGGACGTTAGCCCTCATAGATGCATATTTGGCCATATGTAAGTCATTAGCTTACTTTGTGATTCTTATCGCACTACATCGAGTGTAATATGGATCTAATGTGAATTATTAGTCTTGACTATGCGTTATTTCTGTTAGTGTCTTCATGTTATGGATGCTGTTTTTGTTTTTTTTTAGAAATAATATTGTCTTTTTCTTGATGGATATTTGTGGATAACTTCAACCTAAGTACTGTGTATTTGGAACTGTACGGACGTCATTCCCAATTGAATAATATTGGGTCCCTGTGAGGTAACCTGGACTACCTATTCAGGTGATCGTAGTGTTTGACTATATAATGCTCCATATATGCATGCCAATACTGTATTGTATTCTCAAGGAACTTTGACACTTTGCCTCTGTATTTTTAGATTGCGACTTAATCCGTTAAACGCTACTATCAATATACAGGTGTAAACCTCAGGGAATTTTGTTCTATTGCCCATGCATTTCTAAAATTCGATTGAATTTGTCAGTCGTCACTTTAAACATAAAATTCGATTGAATTCGTCAGTCGCTACTTTAAACATATAGGTGTAGTTTTCCCCCCATTTTTAGGCAATGATATCTACTCAAGTCTTTAGTACTCCATTAGTGGAATAGTTTTCACTAGTTTTTCATTGTTCTTTATATCTTCTTTTTCTTTCTATGATTCGTAGTTAAATTGGAAAGGTCACAGCTGTTAGTGTATAAAGTATTATTCAGTTTAGTGTAAAACGCAGCTGAATATTCCAGGTGATCTCTAATTACTTATTATTCATCTTCTTATTTTATTTTTCTTATAGTTGTATAAAATAGACTGTTAGAAGTCATCTCAGTCTTGTTGCCTCCATTGAAAGAATAACCCTTTAAGTAGGTGGTCTGCTTATTAATTTGTCTCACAGAGGTGATTGGTATTCCTTTACCTTTTTTATTATTATCTTTATTTTTTCTTTCACCTGTACTATTTTTCGTTGTTGAGCACATTTTACTTTCCACGATCTGGTGTATTCCAAATATCTTTTCTACTCCTGGGTCATTTTTTGCCTATCATATCTTTATTTCTTTTAATCCATTTCACCCCAGCCTCTTATCTATATAAACACTCAGTATATGTACTTATTTTGGTTTTCTGCCCACAGACCTACGGTTGTAAATATTGAATCTTTGTCAACACCCTCACCTTTTGACGTTGGACAGGAAAATGTGTCCAGTTCTTGTTGCCGCTTGAAAGTCCTATCCTACAAGCCCTGAAGAAGGAGCCTATATATAGTGTATAGCTCCGAAACGCGCATTGGCGCTTGTCTTGGCGTTTCTTTAAGTGTTTTATTTTCATGTTGTATTGTATTGTTTTGTAAGAAAACTGTTTGTATTTTACTTTTTTTTAAATTGCTTTTGTGATTTTGGCTCTTATTGTTCCAAGGTTTTGTATTTGTACTGTGTTTAGATGTTATCTATTAATGTCACTATGGTGTGTATTGTTGTTGACATGGGAATTTTTTTTTTCTTCTTAATATGGGATTTAATATGTGTTTTACTCAAATTATTTTTCAATCTAAAATGGACATTTATATGTCTCTCATAAAAAATGAAAAAATTATTTAATAAATGAAATAGTCAATTTTTTGTACACCGTTTATGTGGGCATTTTCTTATTTATATGGACATATTGCCTTAAATTGAATTATATAGTTGTAGGAAGTCCTTGTTGTTGTTGCATAGAATTTTTCCCTGATTTCTTCCTCACACATTTAAATATTCAGGGTCCCTCTGCTGTAGCTTATAGATCTTCCCACACCATGCAAATCACATTTCCTGAAAGATTATCACACCTTTTTTTAATCCATTTGGCTTTCGAGGATTTTTTCATTTCTATTGAGCACTGGCAGCCAAGTAAAAGTAAGTATACACTTTAGTAAATAGGGGTGCGCTTCCGGCAGCACACGGTGCCCCGCCCGATCATGCCAGTAACATGATTGCTGGGGCCTCAGCCTCGGTTCAGATGACTGTCACCTCGAGCCAGTAAAAGCAGCAGCATTGTTTTTTTATTACTTATTGCGGTTACTGGTGGTGGCACTGACTTTATAAGTGGCATGCTGCTGCTTCAAAATGCCCGCCTCGACGTCGCGCTTACTGGTGCTAATGACTCGTCCAGTGCGTGTGTGCTGGGGTGTGGTCCACCGTCCCTGGAATGAAAAACGTTTATGCACGGCACGCTGCCGCAGCCCCCTACCCTATACAACCAGATACAGCCCAATCAGTGGCCCGCCCACCACCAGCAACACTGAATGCAAATTAATTTGCATGATGGATATGGATTTATCGGGCTCGCTCTCTCAACAGCCATGCAGAGAAACACTCTTCTTCACCAATGGAGGATTCTGGAGACTGTCTGTGAAGTGAGCAACACTGCAGTAAGGAATTATATTTATTATACTTTGGCCATGACGTGCCGACTGCAGCGCAGTCATGTTGTTAATGTAGTTTGGCACTGGCAGTGTAGACCCGGCCCTGATAAAAAGGTGCCGGTGCTGAGCACCGGATAGCACCGGCACAAATTAAGCACTAAATGCACAACATACAAAGTGAGGCAGAGGGTGCAAGAGCTGTGCTATGTGGATGTCACGAAACGCCAAGACGGTCTTCGCTCCTCCCACGGAAATGGTGATCTGTCGGTAGGGGGCTCAAGGTGCACAATCGTGCCTCGGCTCTATATGCCGGTATTCAGTGGGGCCTGCACTTGGGCCACCTACTCTTTCGACTAGTCTCCCTGGCCCTCTGTGGAGCTGCGGATGCACTCGCCAGCACACAAGCGATGGCAGCAGCAGGGCCCACAGCAAGAGAGGGAAAAGCTTCACCGCTGGGCAGGTAAGCGTCTGTAGGGGGGAGAACTGTCAGGCGATGGGCATGCACCGCCCTCCCTTTCTTTGACCTGTCCAGGGCTGCTTTTATCTTCGGGCACCTGTGGTGCCAGAGGGCAGGTGCAGTCGCCTCGCCCACGCAGGCACTGCATAGATCGGCAGGGGGTTCACCACTGCTGTGGCACTGCAGGTCTACTGTGCCATCACAGGCCACTGCAGCCTTCTCAAAGCTGCTTGCCTTGAGTCTGTGACACACGCTGCTTTATGCAGAGTCGCGAAAGTAATGCTGGCTTTCGTTGACCCAGGGTAGTCATCTTTGTCGCTGGAGGCGGGGTGCAGGCGATCCCGCTGCAGGCCCGGTGCAGGTGATTCAGGTGCAGCACCGATGCTTTCATCACCTCCTTCTGGGCAAAGCTAGGTCAACCTCTTCTCTGTGGACATGCCCACTTCACACAGGTGGGCTACAGCGGCAGTATGGACCCTGATCTCCTTCTCAGGGTTGGTCAGTGCAGCAATGGTAGCAGGTGCGGGGTTCTCCAGGCTACACTGCCTCTACCCGGAATTGTGAGATGGCCACTAGATCACACAGAGGATAGGACCAACTCGTCACCATTGTAGTGTTGTGGGCCCTGGACCCACATGCTTCTAAAGTAAGAGACACAGAGGCACTGAGGCAGTAAAGGTAGTTAACTGGCCAAGAGCACGTGCACCCGACCCTTTTATTCGCAGGGTCACGTCACTCTTGATGCCTTTGGTGGATGGGTGTGGGGTGCAAGTGTGTCCAGCCCTCGGGGAGGAGCTGGTAAATTCAGTGCGTGCTGGGACACTAGAACATGGACACTACATCCATCACACCAGTCTGTTTCGAGCACTGGAAACTGCTGTTACCCCTATGTAGCTTATAATACTGCTGCTACCAGGGTCCTGGAGAGTTGCTGGGTTGCTCAACCATCTTTGATCTGTCGTCATCATCATCACAGATGCAGCACAGCACCGAAGACAACATGTCAGGGCAATGAAACATGTGGAGGTAAGATATGTCACTTGTCCCATCTTCAATTGCCCTCTAGCAGTCGCCATAATACCTCAAATTCATGTGGTTCCCCAGGGACTAGTTAATAGGGAAGCCACAGTATTCTCCCTGTGTGCCTAGGTGCCTGTCTTTGACTAATGCTAAGAAACAAGGGAACCCGAGAGTCGTCAGGGACTTTGGGTAGTCAAAGAACATTAGAACAGTGGTCCCTATACACACAATGTCAGCAGTCTTAAATACCGGTTATTTATTTGTACCAAAAGAAAAGTTATGAAAAAAGAAAATCAAAATTATTAACAACGACACAGTGAGTGAATGTGACAAAAACTGCTCCATGCTTTCTTTCAGGCGATACAAACATCTGATAATAGTGGTCAACGCGCATATCAGTCATCATAAACTTTTTTCGGTCATTACGACCATAAAAGTGCAAGTGCTTACAGTACAGTAATCCTGCAATATATTCGAATCAGAAATTCATTGAAAAGAACACATCAATTGCCAATAGATTCAAGCCATCACTGTTAAGATATTAAAACAACATTAAAAGAATAAAATCTGTTAGTTCTGAGCCATATACCCCACTTACAATACAAAGGAGAACCCGCCGAGCATCAAAAATGTGATCAGTGTGCATAGATAAGAACATAGAATTATTGTAATAAACCTGAGCATATAAAATTTAGTAACATTTTTAGAATGGGCACTATTGGGTCTTGGACGCATACCTCCCTCCTGATAATCCACATTTTCCTGAGAAACTTTGCAACTCCACAAGCTACTGAAGGCTTGCAATCTGATTTCAGGATGCAAAGCGCTTTGTGGTGGCGATGAGATCCCAGCAATCTACAAACAGGGGCTAGCCACTTGTTTCTCGGGAGATTATACAGAGAGCAAACAAAAAAGGTGTGGCTATTTGTTTCTGACACTAGGGGACAACCCGGGCAGTGCTGTGATGTAGGCAAGGACTGCCACCAAGCTGCTGTAAAGGAGTTAACAGGAATGGAACCAAATCTAAATTGGATGCAGAGTTTCCTATCCTGTGGAATAGTGATGACCTCCATATATTGTTCGTAAGCGTTTAGCAATTTAATTTCCATGAATTCTAGGGTGAGGCAACCCACAGATGGTTGAGTGACAAAAGTCTGCACTACCCAGTTCCAGTACTGATTTTTAACCAAACCTTTACTTGGCGATAGGCTAAAATCTTTGGCTTCCCAGGAGCTACCCAAACCTATCGCTGAGAGCAAAGGCCTAACTTCAGTGAACCACCCAATTTTCTTAAACAGGTCAAGCGTAGAAACTTCATCAAGCGCTGCGGCATAGTAAGAAAGGTTGGGGTTGATTTCGGGCGCAGCCAAAGAAACCTACCCATATCTAGCCGTAATGGATGAAGTGGGGTGTTCTGGGGGAGGGAACACATAGTTCTTAGATATTTATTCTCAGTAACTAAAATACCTTCCATATTTTCAAATCCCTAGACTTCAGACGCATACAAGACTGAACCCACTACCTTATGATCGTAAATCTGAAGTGGTGCAGCTATTGGCTTAGTTTAGGAGGTTCTATGTTCCTTTATCAGTGCCCCAATGGTCTGCCTCTGCTGAAGGTTCCACTTCATAATGTGATCTTTCCATGCCATTTTCTCAGACAGGGTTACACCAAGGTAATCAAAAGTGGGCACTCTCTCAAGAGGAATCGCCCCAGCAGCATTTTACCTTTAAACGTTTTATGGGGATTCATCAGCAAAAGTTTGGTTTTCGAAGTATTAACCTCCAGATCTCTTAATCCACAAAAGGCCTTGAAACGGTCCAAGAGCAGTTGCAGACCACTAGGTGTTTTAGACATTATCAACGTGTCATCCGCAAATAATAATGTTGTTACTTTGACACCCCCCAGCACGGGGGCGTCGGCTGGTACTTCTGCTGAATATTGTACAACTCCATTAATAAATAATAAAAACAGAGTGGGGGCCAGCACACAGCCCTGTCTGCCCCCCGTGTCGACACTAATCGAATCTGTCAACTGACCCTGCGAACCCTTGCGTAGTTGTCTTCGTGGAGGTGGACAACCAACGCAAGTATCTCAGGAGGAAGACCCAGCTCCTGCAGAATACACCTCAGCTTGCACCTAGGAATGAGGTCAAAAGCTGATTTCAAATCAATGAATGCTATGTAGAGGCTTCCCTGTTCAATGGTCACAGTTTTCCAGGCCAATTAATTAAAACGAAAAACCTGATCAATGGTTTATTTATTTATTTTATTTTGAGGGTTTTATATAGTGCGAACAAGACCCTTGCGAGTATCAGAGCGCTTTACAGGTCAAATGGAGAAAGCAAAGTGTAGCAAACAAAGATATAGGTGAACAGCTATAAATAGCATATACAAGGCAAAATGATAGCTATTGAGCACAAAGACATGGATAGTTATAATATACAGTAAAGCCAGTAGGCCAGAGTTCACGTGAATTTAGCCATGAGGATCACTTTCACTTCTTTCTTGAAGGAGGCCGAGGATGGATTTGTTCTTGTTTCAGTGAGCAAAGCGTTCCAGATCCTAGGAGCCATACCAGAGAATTAATGGATATAGGTTTTTTTCTTGGCAAATCGTTGTGGTTTTAGAAGAAGTGTCTTGGCACTCCTGGAGGATCTGCTGCCCGAAGAGAGCTTCAGTTTCTGAGCTAGGTAGATCGGGGAATTGTAGTGTAGGGCTTTGTGCGTCATACAAGCGATTGTAAGATGAATTCTAGCTTCAAATGGTAGCCAGTTGAGGGCTCTCAGGTCAGAGGATATGTGAGAGTTTCTCTTTGAACCCGTGATGAGTCTCACAGCTGAGTTGATAGTGGCTCTTAGTGGGGCTGTCGATGACCTTGGGAGGCCGCACAGGGTTACCGCACCATATTCCACTCTAGGTATTACTAGGGCTTGAACTGCTTGTTTGAAATCGAAGGCTGGCAGAAAGGGTTTCAGTGTGGAAGCGCTGATATGCTTCTGCATCTTTAAGTTGCTGTCAAGCGTCATCCCTAGTGATTCCGCTGAGTCAATGATGAGAGGTTGTCCTTTGAGAGCTGTTAAGTGCTTCAGCCAGTCCAGGATAGTGGGAGTTTTGTTAGGGGGAGCGATTAAGAGGAATTCCGTTTTGAGGGCGTTTAGTTTCAAATGGTTTTCAGCCAGCCATGTTTGTGTTTTTTGAAGAGTGGAGTTGAGAGATTTGATGTCATCAAGTGAGTGGATCTTGATGTAGATTTGGGTGTCGTCTGCATACATATGGAAGTGAATCTTGGCGAGGCTGAGAAGATCAGTAAGAGGTTCTATAAAAAGGTTGAAAAGGGTCGGTGAGAGGGAGGAGCCTTGTGGAACTCCTAATGAGACTGGCATGGGGTTGGACAGGGATTGGTTGACCTTGAATCCTTAGGATCTGTTTTGAAAGAAGGAGACAAACCAGTTAAATACAGTACCAGACAATCCCATTCTGTGTTTCAGGAGTTCAAGCAGGTTGTCGTGTTTGAAGTGTCAAATGCTGACGATAGGTTGAGAAGGATGAGTAAGCAGGCCTCGTTTTGGTCCAGGATTTTTAGAGCATCGTCAATTACATGTGTCATGGCTGATTCGGTACTGTGACCTGCACGGAAGCCTGATTGAAATTGGTTAAGCAGGTTGAATTGATCAATGTGCCTGTTCAGCTGCAAGTTAACACATTTTTCCAGGAGTTTGGCTAGCATAGGTATGTTAGAAATCGGATGATATTTTTAAAGGTCCGAGGGGTCAGCTGTTGTTTTCTTTAGGATAGGCGACACCTGACCTGTTTTCAGGCTGTATGGAATGAGTCCTTGAAGGAGGGACGTATTTATGATCTTGGTCCAGAGAGGTAGTAAAAGGGGAATTAAGACTTTTAAGTAATTAGCCGGCAGTGGGTCTGTGAAATGATTGGAGGGTTTCGGAGAGGTTAGCGCCTTTAATATGGAGTCTTCACTGTAAGTGTTGAAGTGGGACCAAGTTGCGTTGTTTTTGAGGTTGAATTTTGGGAGGATATTAGTTTGTGCCCCAGCCAGGGGCACAGATGAGTTCTTGTCCATGTCTGAGATGGATAATAGGTCCTTGAGTAGATCTGATGTTATGGTTTCTGTTTTAGAAGCGAAGAAGGAGGCAAATTCTTCACAATTGGGTAGAATAAGATGGATGGCGTTCGGGAGACTGGGTATGTTCTTGGTTTGGGTATTGATAAGATCGAATAGATTTTTGGGGCGGTTCTTGGCTTGGCCTAGTTGAGTCCTGAAGAAGTCGGTTTTAGATTTTCTGATTTTCCTAAAATAGGAGTTTCTGGAGCGTCTAAGAAGCTTGAGGTGGTCAGCTGAGGGTGCGGCTCTCCAACGCCGTTCAATTAATCTGAGAGAGCGTCTGAATTCATTTAGCCTCCCATCATACCAAGGTTTTGAGTCTTTTGTGGAAGCTCTTTTCAGTTGAAGCGGGGCTATGTTATCAAGAAGGTTGTTCATGGAGTGAAAGTAGTGATTGGTCAGCCCCTGGACATCGTTTAGGTCATCCGGGGGATATAGAGGGTTTGAGTTAGTTGATGTTATAGGGATAGAGCCGACGTTTTTCAGGTTTCTCTTCCAGATCTTAGTTCTCAGGGGTTGTGTTGGGAGACGTTTGACCTCGTCCAAGACTTGGAAAGTAATAATGTGATGGTCAGACCAGTCGCATGGGAGGATCGAGTTGAGCTGTGTGGAGTCCACATTAGAGATTACTAGGTCGAGAATTGCTCCTTTGTCGTGTGTAGGCCTGTTACATATTTGGATGAGATTAAGGTCGGCGAGAAAGGCTTTGAGGCTGTTTACCCCAGGGTCGTTCAGGTCATCACAGTTCGGAGCATTGCTAGAGTCTTGAGAACGACCAGTTTCCGCCTTGGAGTGGTGTACCATGTGGGTGCCTCTCTCTTGAAAACATTTAACCTGGTCCGTAGGGGCTACAATTAGTGCCTTAAGAGAAGTAACTTCAGCCTTTAGATCTAATACAATTTCAGCCATATCCCGATCCCCTGATATTGTCCCATCTAGAATACCCCCTCCAGCTCAATCACTTATCCTTGTTTTTCGCAGGCCCGGTGATGAAGGGGGAGAAACCTATTTGTTAAGACAATGTTGGTGTTGGAAATGATTTCAGTGCCAGCTATGGCTTTGTCCACAGCAGTAATAGGGGTTAAGGAGACCCCTCCCTCTACAGCATCAGTTGTGATTGATTTCTCAATGCCGTTTAGGTGGCTGGGGGGGATTGTTATTGCTAGGTGTATTCCGCTTGGTGAAAATGACGGGTATGCGTTTTACAGGAATAGAATTGGGTTTGGGGTCAGGATTGGGATTAAAATTTGGGCTAGTTGGACACAATGACTCGACTAGGGGGTGCAAAGTATCTAGTGTAGCCAGGGGAGTGGCGGGAGCTAACATCTCTTCACATTCACACAGTAGGTTGTCAATACGATCCAAAACACAATTTTTCTCTACTGGCTTACACGTCAATTTACATCCAGTTGCTTTCGGGCGGCGCCCTTCAGTCCCCCCCTCCCCCCACTAGTTACAGGTTTTCTTTTGCCCATGGCTCAAGGTTTATAGCAGCATATATTATGAGAATAAAAATAGGGGTATAACATTATTAAAATAACAGTACAATCAATACAATCAACATCGTGGCATTGTCCACATAAAGCCAGCAAGCGCCCAAGCTGAGAGAATTAAAAATACACTGGGTTCCGAAGACCAGCTTCACAAACCAGGGCAAAGGATAAGTACTGAAAATGTTGGTAACTCACAAATAGTAATGTCCTGGTCCGCAGAGACAAGTGGAATGGCCCTGCCCTGCTCCTTCCTGGCAATGACGGGCAAGGATGGGCCCACCCTTAACCAGGGCTTTGCCAGCACGTGACACGCGCAGTGGGGTCTCACGGCTGAAGATATGCGCCTCTGGGCACAGGGAGAAGCATCAGATGCGGCAAAGGCTCCTGGGGGCTGTAGTTCCATGCTTCAGGTGAGTGTTCGCGCATTATGTGCAGCGGGGCCTCACGGCCGCAAATTTGCGCCTCCGGGCACAGGGAGAAGCGACAGATGCGGGAATGACTCCTGGGGGCTGTGGTTCTGTGCCCCAGGTCAGTGTTCGCGTTTACCCAAAACAAGAAAGCACAGCCGTTACAATGTAATAAACAGTGAAAATAGCAGGGGCGTCTGGCATGGGTCACAGGTGAGGGGCAGGCACGCGCGGGGAATATATAAACTTACCTTGTCGCTGCCACCGGGTCCCGCGTCTTCTTTCCTGCTCGCCTGTGTCCGACTCCAGGTCAGAACAGGAAGCAGGCAGCCAGACTCCCACCCCTAAGCCAACTACAATGCTCCAATGGAGCATTGTGATTGGTCTGAGTGGGGTGGGCTGTACTCCATGCAGGCTGCAATGCATGAAGAACAGGGGAGTGCGCATGACTGTTTTGGGCGGCCCAGGCGTGCCGACTAAACAGTCACTGCGCACTCAGGAGTGGGCAGACCATTACTCCCCTGTTCTACCATTTTATGTTTTTGCCTCTTGCACTGCGAGAAAGCAGTGGGATGACGCTCCTCCACCATAGCGGAGGAGATGCCACTGGAAAATAGGGTCTATAACAACAGTCGATGTTTCGATCCCTTCAGGACTGGAATGAGAGGCTTATAATCTTTGCAGTTGCCCATATACATAGAGATGGAAATGCCTGTACCCCCAGTGGATTGCAGTCACCTCTCGTTGTATTTGTGAGTAGTGTTCTTCGATTGATGTCAAAGATCTAAGAGTGGAGGCAACTAGGGCACATTCCCCATACTCCTGCTTCAAAAGCACATACATCTACTGAGCCTGTGGGGCTTGTATCAACACCAACTACTAATTATTTTCCTGTGTCCACAGGTGGCAGAATATTTTCTGCTGACAGGACCCCTGTGGTGTCCTGAAACTCTGTCTGGCAGACTTCTTCCCAGGCCCATCGCTTGGAGGTTTTGGTTAGCTCCCTCAGCATTGTGGGCACGCTATCTCTAGATAATCTGTATGGTAGTAGCGTCCGGTGAACAGTAGAGAACAGTGTTGTCTTCATATGTAGATGAGGCAAAATGCTCCTTAGATAAGAATCAAAACAGCAGTAAAAAAAATGCAGTCATTAAATGAGGAACAAAAGGCTGAGTAAACAAGCATTTACAATGCAATGGTCTCGGCAATATTATAGGTAGAGCTATTGGTATTGCTCATAATTTTTTTATCATTATTGTATCCCTAAATAAATGGCATTGTCATTTCTATTGGCATTAGCTTTTTTTTTGCATATGTGATACCTATTGCATTAGCAGAGAGAGAGAGTGAGGTAGTGAGATAGAGAGAGAGAGAGAGAGAGAGGTATTGAAATAGAGAGTGAGGTAGTAAGAGAGAGTGAGGTTGCTAGAGAGTGAGGTAGTGAGATAGAGAGAGTGAGGTAGTGAAAGAGTGAGGTAGTGATGGAGAGTGAGGTAGATAGAGAGTGAGGTAGTGAGATAGAGAGAGTGAGGTAGTGAAAGAGTGAGGTAGTGAGGGAGAGTGAGGTAGATAGAGAGTGAGGTAGTGAGATAGAGAGTGAGGTAGATAGAGAGTGAGGTAGTGAGATAGAGAGAGTGAGGTAGTGAAAGAGTGAGGTAGTGAGGGAGAGGGATGTTGTGAGGTAGTGATATATAAGCATAGAGTGATGTTGTGACTGGCCTTTCTTGTGATTGGACTCAATCCTATTTCACGTTGGATATTACATTTTACAACTAACCTATTATTCACTATGAATATATGCCAGCTACTAATTGCTCATCTTATCTTTCAGAATGACTTGAGTGTAGTATGAAGCCCACAGATTTTAATATCAGTTCATGAGTACATCTGGAGCGATGAGGCTCAGCAGACAGGGTGTACTGGCTGCCCGTGCATAATATGCGTACACCTGGATGCTGTGCTTTGTAGCCATTGCTGCAACCCCAGTACGCATACTTTTGAAATGTATTACGTGTACCTTTTCATACTGTACAGTGCGGTCATATCGCTATTTAATAAAAGTGTTCTAGTGAAATAAGGCAACTGTGGTCATATGTAAAACAGAACGATAGATAACACGGGGTTTTGGAAATACACAAACCTCTCCCATCAGTTGTGCTGCCTCTTTTTCAGTGCATTGAAAAATAAAACCAATACAAAGAGAATAGCTGTGGGAAACAAAAAGCAGCGTGCTAACAGTATAATTTGCCACCCTTCCAAATAATCAGTTCTCACCCCCTCCCACTAACCTTTCCCTGTCAGATTGCGTTGTGACGTCCTTTGTTATTGTAGCTCCACCTCACTCCCATTCGCCCAGCATATCCCACGCCGCACCCAAGCACCGACATGCTTATCTGAGTGTTCTGGTGAGACGGGAGCGCAGCAGCAGGCTGCACTTACTCCTGTCTGGGGGAATGAGACTAACATGCACTTACTCCTCTTCGAGGGGGTGAGGCAGACGTGCAGTTACTCTTTGCTGAGGGGATCAAATGTACCAGGAGTGTACTTACTCCTATCTGAGGGGGTAAAACGGGCGTACACTTACCCTTACTTCTCTCTGAGGGGGGATGAGACGGGCATGCACTCCTCTTCAAGGGGGTGGGGGTTAGGCAGACGTGCACTTACTCCTCTCTGAGGGGGTGAGACGGGCGCGCACTTGATTTACTCCTGCCTTCCAGATTTAGCAGGGCATGCGCAGGTTAGGGGCGTATTGTATCCTGGGCATCTTCCCCTCATTTGAATGAATGAATGATTAAACACCAGAGGGAAGCTGTGCTGACTGCCGATGTTGTGTCTGCAGGGTGATAGTTTAAAAGCTTTTTTTCCCCAAAGGATAAACTGGTACGTGAAATCCTATCCTGGCGAATCCGGTGCCAATGCTGGGTGCCTGCAAGATCGGCCCGCTATACAAACACACTTCACAAACTGAATGCCACGGACGTGGAGTCATCCACACTGCTGGGGTGGGCACAGTTGGCACGGCGTGGCATCCATCTATTTGTTTATGTGAACATTCCACCGTTATAATGGATTTCCGCAACAGCCAATTGAGTCCAAAGGGTGGGCTCGTCAGCGTCCCTTGATGGTCACCTGTAAAAGGGCACCCCTGGAGTACAGCCCCAGCCCACTGGCACCCAGAACGGTGTTTCACGTGAAGATGAAACGCACATTCCCGAATTTTTTTCTAGAATGACTATATAACACCGTCAACACAGGCTCTGGAAACCTAGCACTAACGTATAATATACAATCTATATTGAACTCCTGCATATTACATTATCCAGAAACTATACAGTGGATCGGGCCTGCGCTTGACACCCTGGGTTGTGCATCCTATATTCCAATAGGATCAAAAGAGCTTCCACCGCATGTGTGATCCACTGCATGTGTGTGTGGCAAATATTGCAGATCACACACTGCGATACAATGCTCACGGTCTGCAGTACGGCTGTGTAGGAGTCTAGAAGCCACGCGCCTCCTATATATGGAACGCTCACAAACTGAAGGACTCATATGCTCTCAATGGTTTCACCGCGTGCCAGTGCCACACCAACTGTCAAAGATTTTTTTTTTAACTCAAATACACAAATAGCACGATATCTCGTGACAAATCTGGACCATCATAACATCACCACAATACACAACATCTTTGCAAAAAAGCCTGCAGGAAGGCTCGGTGAGCTGAGCGCTCCCTGCTGACAAATGCGGTGTTCTGAAGATCAAGAGTTCGAATCTGGGAAGGCAGACTCATCCTTTCAACTTTAAATGTATTGCAATACAGAATAGTGACATCTTTCATTTACAGTGCTTAGAAATGGCACTAGTGCTGCTTGTAGCGCCCTATAAAGCGTTGGCTAGGGCGTCCGACCTCGAATCTGGGTTCGAGTCTTGGCAATGACGCAGAACATCCTGTGATTCTGGGCAAATCACTTAATCTCCCAGAGACAAAAATGAATGTGTCCTCATGTAATGCAACTGGTGCTATGTAAAGCGCTCTGAAACCCGATTCGGGTCAAGTTTGCGCTATATAAAACTATGTACAAAAAATATATCTGAACGTAACACAATAACAGGTAACAGGTAACAGGTAACACATCCAACCAAAAGGCAGCAGCACAAACAGGCAAGAGATGCAGTGTGTGTGTGGACATGTATACGGGAGATCAGGTTGTGTGATCTTGGGCCTTTAACGATTGTGAGCGCTTAGAATTAGACTAAATGCTTGGTTGCCGTTTGTCCAAAACTGGATATTTACAATTACAATATATAATGGGTACCTTCATGCCCACTGACAGTTTTGTGACTGAGAACCCTGGCGTCAGGCCCTGTGTTTTTGAAACAGTAATGGTCTGTGTTTAAAATGGACAGCATTTCAATAGGTGCGCCAATTTAAAGCACTACTGTGGGTACATCCAATAATGCCCAGGTCTAACAAATGAACACAAAAAGAAAAGAAATGTGAGTGAAGGAGATACAGAGAGTTCTTCTCAATTCACCACCAGCACTGCCGTAGTGACCAAAGCAGAGAAGATGGAGGCGTAAGCCGCGGGCAGCTGCAAAAACATAAAAACACGCTATTATTGCGTGTCCGATCACAAGGTTATTTTTTTTATACGTGAAAAATGAATTCTTTCATTTACTTGAAGTGCCAGCTAAGAAGTATGGATTACATGAAATGGAGAGTCATGGTTGATCAATTAAACACACATTTGTCAACGTTACTCATTTAAAAAAGCTCCCCTTTGGAATGAGGTTTGAGGTATTTAATCCTTAAGAAAACATTTTACTGTCAGTTTCCAAAAGTAAGGAATTAAATCCTCCCCTTTCAAAACCTTATCTGCAGCCTCGCACAGAGGCCTTTAATTCTAGTTTTTAGCTTGGCACAGCATGCGGCGAGAAGGGTGCTTGAAAGCAAGGACTGGAGGCGCTGGACACGGGCCTGCGCACCCCCTCCCCGTGAGTGCATTCTTCCGGGGTTGACGTGGGGTCTCACATAGAGTGTTTTTCTAACGTGCGCCTGAGGGTTTCTTGGCACAGTATAACAGATGTTTATTACACCTCAAACGTATTCATTTGATCAGCCTCAGGAGGATGAAAGCCCGAGCGGCCCTGCTGTGACAATGGGGTCACACACAGTCCCAGTGTCCGCTGAGCCCATCAGCCCGTTCGGCTGGGGAGGCTTCTCCGGATACATGCAAACAATATATATATATATATATATATTTTCTACTTTATCTCGCTTTGCTCAAGTTGTGGTGAAATAAATGGGGTGCCGAGTAGAAAGCTGCGGCGCTTGGCTATACGACCCATCCTTGGGAGGGCCTTGGGGGTGAAGAGAGCCTTTTGCATTACCTTTCCCTGGAAGGGGGGGGGGCATGCCTCGGCCTGTGGGCACACACCTCCCCCATCTGTCATCCTGCCTCCCGGGGCCTCAGCAGCCAGGCCTCTTCACGGGACTTCAAGCTAATCCCGCGGCTCCTGCCTGTGACAGGTCATTGTTAAACACCCCTTCCCATTTCCACCCCCTCCCCATTGTCATGAAGGTGTGACTGCAAGGAAGCCCTCCCCCTCTCAACGCTGCCAGCAGCAGCTCTTGGGAGCCATGTATGCTGTTTTCTGAGGTTTGGAAGAGTTGCCAACTTGACACCATGCCTTGAGACATCGGCTTTCATGTCATTAATCAGTGCATTCTGGGACTTGTAGTATTCCGTTACTTCACTAAAAGCAGCTGGTCAAAGTGATCTGTTAACAGTGATTTGTGAAACGAGAGCACACGACTGACTTTGGTTGCACATCCTGCGTGGGCCTTTGCTAAGTTTCTGGGGCTTGCAAGTGTGTTATGCGGGTACTCAAACACACATGGCAAGTACGGATCGCTTGTGACCTTCCGTGTCTAGTGTGTGTAATGGCGGGGTGTCCCTGGCGCTCATAAGAGCTCACTTTATCAGATCGCAGACTCGACAGGTGAACACCGCTGAGAAGGGCACAGGCTAGGGCAAACCACACAAACACGAGACCTGGACCCAAATCTCTACTTCCCCATCATACTGACCAAACTGTGTGCTCTTGGGCACCTCATCCCCGTTTCTCGTGTCAATTATATGCCAAAGTCAGCAGCTCTTAGAAACAGAACAGAACACACACACACACACACCGAGCAAGGAAGTGTCACATTTCCATTTATTAAGTGAAGGGGCGATAACTCCCGCCCTCACATCCTTGCATCTAGCGAGTGAGGAAACTCAGCGACGCGTTTATTCACTCTAGAGACTGGGTGTCGCGGATTTCAATTCTGGCAAAGCAAACTCCGGGTTTCAGTCTCCTGGGACCGCTTTCATTTAGTTGCGATTTTCCTGTGAACGCGCCTGCGGATTAAACGAACTGCAGATTACTCCCCAAAAAGCTTTTAATAGCTCTAAAATTATTGTTTTACGTCATTTGGTAATGCCGGTGTTATAAACTTAAAGAAGACACGGAAACCAGCACTAAATACATAGTATGACAGACAACTACCTCTGCCCTTCCCCCGCGCATCCCAAGCGGTAAACATAGCATTTGAAGCGACTTTTACACTCCATTCCGCTCCCTATATCGATTGCTTCCAGTCTACGGTTTTACGTAGCATTCGCTGCTGTGGTTTCTGTTCATGCAGACCAATGTTCATATCGCACTGACGGAGGCTGCTACCCCACGTCCCCTGGTTCCTTTCAGTAATGTCCACTCCTTCCTTGTCTTCCCCCTAAGCCATTAGCAGCCAATTGATGTTTACTAAGGTGCTTAGTGTGCCGCGGCGCGGACGGCACTGGAAGATAGCGGCCGGGCTGAGGGTGGAGCGCAGCCACCGGGATCCTCGGGAGGAGGCTGTCGGTCTGTGATGTGCACAGGGCAGCCGGGCATGGAGCAGGCTGCACCTGGGAGCTGTGCACAGGATTCCCGAGCCCGGCGCCGCCGCAACGCACTCGGAGCTTCGCGTGATTGCTCAAAAATGGCGGATGGAAGCCTCGAAACTTTTTCGGATTCGGGGGCGTGTTCCTGCTGTTCAAAAGGGCGTGGCTAAAAAGTGGAAAGAACAGCAAGGAACACGCCCCCGAATCTGAAAAAGACGAGCCTATTTGGAGGGACGGCTCTCTCCTCCAACGGCTGGCCTCCGTTTAGGAAGCCAGCCAATGGAGGAGAAGCTAAAAGAGAGGCGGGCTAAATAGACACTCTAGAAAACATTAAATCTCCGACTTCCGGTTCTGCCTTCGGCAGACCGGTAGTCCTCGACCTAAAAAGTGTGTCCGAGATCAGTAATTTGGAAAAACCATTACGGTTTGTTAAAATATCAAAGTGCAATATGGAAAGCATAAAAATAGTTCAGTTAATTCAATAAATCAGTAATAGGCATAGAAATCCTTTGTAATAAAGGCTCTTATCATTAGAAATAAATACAGCAAGTGAGAAGAATCTGTATATAGACTACGCCCACAGTGAGTGCCGAAAATCAACAGAGAATTTGGAAGCATCCCTGATAGATACCCAACAAGCATTTACAATGCAATGGTCTCGGCATTGTTAAAGTTAGAGCTGTTGGCATTGCTCATGACATTCTTGTATGTTTTTGTTATTAAAACATTTAAAGAAACGACATTGTTATTTACAATGTCAATAGCTTAATCACTCTCCAATGCGAGACCTATTGCATTTGCACCCACACATACAGAGCCACACACACCGAGCCACCCACACATACAGAGCCACACACACATACAGAGCCACCTACACACAGAGCCACCCACACACACAGAGCCACCTACACACACAGAGCCACTCACATAGAGCAACCTACACACAGAGTTACCCCCACCACTCACATAGAGCATTCTACACACAGTTACCTCCACACAGAGACTCCCACACACACAGAGCCTCCCACACACACACACAGAGCCTCCCACACACACACACCCACACACCCACACACAGAGCCTCCCACACACACATACAGAGCCTCCCACACACACACACAGCCTCCCACACACACACACAGAGCCTCACACACACACATATACGCTACAGCCAGGGCTTTAAGAGGGCCGGGTCTCACTAGTGAAGAGCATCGGCAGTTTTTTATTAAATAGGGCCTCGAAACGGGTCTCTATCGGGCTCTGTATGTGCCCTGGCACCAGCGGTCCGTTTTTTGTCCGTTTTGTGTCACAGCAGGCACATTGACGTGCGTGCTCACTTCTCTCTAGTGGAGAAGTTAGCTTTACCGTTGTACCCTTTAAAGATTTCCCTTCTCTTGAAACTCAGGAGCAGCAACATCGTCGTGTTGTCACCAGGGCTTAAAGTGGAAGCTTTTTCAATATTACATATAAGCTCTAGTAAATGGTTCCTGAGTACCTAGGGCATAGGGACTGTAGAGGGTCCCCTAGGGGCGCCTCATCTAGGCCATGCAGACTGCCCTGTGACTTCTGGTTAATTTATTTTTTATTTTTTACAAATTAAGCACTGAAACGGAGCAGACTCCATACCCACTTAGGACCACAGTAACATTGCCTACCAACTCAATTTCACCCCCTACACAACAACAGTAAATCAGTGTTTGGCTAAAAAAAACTATCTTATTCACCCACCACAAGTACGCACCCATCCCAAGCCTTATGAAATTGCTCTAAAAATGGAGAAACACTCAGACTCGTAAAAACACCTAAATGGCTATGTAACCCAGTTACAACAGTGTCAAATTTGCACTTGCACGTGACTGGTTGAGGAGAGATGCTGGTCCCAGACACCAAGGAGATGAAGAGCGAGTGCTAAAACAAAAACATAACACGCAGCCTTCGAGCCGAGACCTAAAAAGGGGAGGGGAGGAACAGACCACAAGTTAAACAGAGACCCCTACTCCATTCATCAGAGAGATGGCAAAGTCTGGCTAAAGTGGGGGAAAGGAACCAGACAGGATAGCAAAAGACGGGCCTTCCTACCCTACCCCCACCCACTTCGTTATTGTGAGAGGTTTCGTTACTGGTGCAAAACAGGTTATTTTTCTTGCTTGCCTCGGACTGATAAACGCACAGCCACCTAGTCTGTGATATTTCTCACAGGGGTAGGGGGTGGTTTGCATATATGCCCCGGTCTGAAGGACTTCAGCAGACGTCGCCACCACCTTCGCTATTTAATGAGACCGTAAATATTGCGGAGGGTCCCTGCGATCAGAGACCCTCCTCCCCGGCAGCGCCCAGTGTTGATTTATTCCTGGCAGATGCTTTTGACAGGGGCCTGTAAAAATCAAGCCCTCAGTTTATTGTGGTAGTTAATTATCAGTCCAGCTGCCAGTGCGGACCCCTTTCTCGTGCAAATGTCTTTGGTGCCTCCTGACTAAGAGAGAGGAATGTTCAGCTCGGCACTGCCTCTGGCTGAAACTAAAACTCGCACACGGGGTTTATGGGCCAGGCGCTCGACATTGTCTTGGTGTTTTAAGGAGTGTTTTTACGCGGTGTACAAATGCAAACAGGGAATTTTTTCATCGGTGCAACCATAGTGGCCATAAGTATAGTGCATATTTTACTTCTTTACTAAGGACATTGAGAATAATGGGCATGCTAGAGTTAATGCACGTTAACACCTTTTTTGCATCGGTACAAAAAGAACCAAGTGGGGTTCTCAATAAGTTTCATTCTTACCTCAACAGTAAAATGAAGGGGGGGAAAAAACACATGCCTATGTTCACGTGCTTCCCTGCTTCAGCCCATGGGTACACGTATGGGGTACTCTGAGTTTCACATACGGACGGAGATCTGCCTTCATTTTTAAAGTAGGTTTGGTGGAAACATTTTTCTCCATTTACTATGATGCAAGTAACAGCAATAATGATGCAAAATCGTTTTGCTCCCATTTTGCATCTATGCAAAACTCAACGTAGATCTGCGTGGTCTTAAAACTATTTTAATGGATTAACACAACATATTGCTGCGGTTGTACCAGAAACGCCAGCACTTGAAAAACTACCGATGCACAGACCCGGCCCACTGAAAGCCCTGCTCCGGACACTTCAGAAGGTGAGTTGATGAGGTGTATTGCAGCGCACAGCTAAAAAGACACAACGCCTGCTGACCAAACCACCAACTGACTCAGATAGAACACAAACATAGAATAAAGAATACACGCAGGTATTCTGGAAAAGTGAAAGAGAGGAAACATAAAGAAAGGCATTATAATTAAGAGTAGCCATGTTGCAGGCGCGCAACACCCATTGGACTCATAGGGCTTCAGCCCCCCCCCCCCCCCCCGTCGTGTGTGGCAGCCCGGGATGAGACATCTTCCCGGGTACAAACACAGCCGCGCCCGAGCACTTCACAGGTCTTTAAAAGACCATTTGCATGTTAATGAGGCCTTGCTGTTGTTTCGCCCCTTCTAAGAGCCCCTGCAGTTCTACTCTGCCTAGATTCAGCCCCCCCACCCCCGAAATCAGCGCCACTCTGCCTACTGTTTAAAGATTCAGCCCCCCCCGAAATTTTTGCTTAGCCCCCCCCCCCCCCGAAATTTGGCTCTAGTTGCGCCTCTGCCATGTTGTGAGAAGTAATAATGTACGACACAATACTTGGGGCTATAAGCATCAGAGAGGGCGGTGACGCGGCGCTGCAGCTTGGCTCATTCCAGACGCACTCGTGTCCTGGTTTCACTCCGTGTCCTTGTTTGACTCCACGCTGCCGGTGCGCACCCCTTCTGACGCGACCGAGACGTGTCCGCGCTCCCGTCCTTCCCGCCGCGCTGTCCGGGCCGTTTACTGAGAGCTCTTGGGGCTGCTGTAGTGTGGTGGGTGAAGGCAGGGAAGAGAGCCTGCGGCCCGTGCAGGGCTATCGACCATTCACCGTGCAGCCTCTCTCGCCACCAGGTTTAATATCTAAAGCGTGAAGAAATGAAAATGGCGCGCGCATCTTGCCTGCCCTCAGCGCGCGCTTGTCTCTTCGTCCCTCCCGCGTGCCTGTCTCTTCCATCCTCGCTCACCAGGTTCTCCCTCAACATTCCACTGCGCGCGACCCTAATACCCCGCCGTCAACTGACGGCTCCTCGCCCATGACGCTGGCGCAGCCTCAGAAGCCGCCCGTGGGAAGCGCTGACAAAAATTACCAAGTGCCCTGTGACGCAGCTGCCCGGACGGTTCGGGGTCGCGCTTTAAGTACTGCCTGTGACAGATAGCCTGTAGCATGTATGACACCGTTTGCAGGGAGCTGAAGTTGCCTGGGTAGGACCCATTTTTTATTTCCCTTTCTATGAAAATACTGAGGGGGGCTTAGCCAAAGGCACAGCACAAGAAGAGTGTGCTATAAAACATCTCAATGGGGGCCAGCACTTGAAAAACAAGTACTGCAAATTAACACATGCGTCCGGACGCCGGGACACCACTGCCTTTCTCCGAGGCAAAGCAGAAATGCCTCGGAGAAACGCAGCGTCGGTTTCGGATTCGGGGGCGTGTTTTTCTTTTCTCTCCTCTTGCCATTGGCTGGAGGAGATAATTAGAAAAGTAGCAAAAAACACGCCCCCGAATATGAAAAGGACGGGGCCTGATCGGAGAGACAAAGCCTCTTCTCAAATGGCTGGCCAGCATTCAAGAGGCCAGCCAATGGAGAAGAGGGGAGAAGAGGGGCGGGTTCAAGCCCGTCTTCTCCAAGTCATTATGTCTCGCGAGCGAGACTGCGCAAGCGCAGCCTTCGCTAGCCGAGACCTAAAAAGTTATGGTTCACCCCCAAAATTGAGGGTCTTTGGTAATGAATTCATTGTAGAAAGCAATGGAAAAATGCAATGTTAGTATTGGCTGAGCAAATGTATCATTCTAACTACGAATCACAGTCCAGCATTATAAAACATCATATAATGCCACTACCTTAGCACTTTCCCAATACATGAATATTGATTCACTCTTCTGACCCAATGTTATGTGTGCTGTCAAAAGAAACTCGTTACATGAACAACGAAAAGACTCATGAATAAATATAATACAGGGTGTGTGCAGGAATAACCTTAAAAAAATCTGAAAACTTCCTCCAAAGTTTTTGAGAACAAATCATTACTAAACAAACAGTGCACATTTTGTTGAATGCTGTGTCAACTGAGAAATATGAACAAGATTAATATTATGAAGTCAGCAGCCATGTTTTACCAAATGCAGTCAAGGCCTAATTGAGGCCTAATTAAACAAAGGTCAGACATCACAGCATTTTGTTTTCAATTGCGATAACCTCATATTAAGAGGAGCACTCATCATTCTCCGTGGTTGATTTGCTTATGAGTGATTGTGGGCGCCCCCCAAGATAGGGGGATTGTAACCTGCTGCGTCTCTCCGCTGCCAAATCAGTCGCAAACTAGATCCCTGTTCTTTGGCCCTTGGCAACCCGATCCAGAGCCGAGTTGCCCCCAGGAGGAGGTAACCCCATAATCTTGTAATTCTGCCACCACCGAAAACCGGAGCCTCACTGCTGCCCTTCCACTTCGATAGTTGGTACAAGCTACTCCAGCCCAAACCCATCTATAGAGGCCCATTTGGCCATAACAGAAGTTCTGGGGCCATTGATATAAGAACTGAAGCATTTATGCAGCTTTGCATTTTCATAGTATCTTTATAAAGAAGCTTGCCTAGGATTGGCATGCAAAAAGGGGCACTTCTTAGCAGACGTATGGGAATTTGAAATTCAACAACTGCAACAATCCATTGAGTCATAACTGCAACTGGCCAGCTGTGAGCGGGAAAAAGTGGGCCATGTAAGCAAGACACAGGGGCTATAGCCATATATAAGGGGTACAGCAAAACATGGTCAATTGAGTGTTCTAATGTACAGCACTGTGGTACCTTCAGTCCTATAGCAAGTTTGGCAATTGTGGGTATCTGGAGTGGCCTGGTCGGGCTTACTAGGAACCCTCTCGTGCAGAGGGAACCCACGATGTGTTGTAGAGGCGATCTGTGAAGCAGCAGATGTGGCTTGTGACCCCCTGAGGAAACTCCGGTACCCCCCAAAAACAGGTTTGCAAGTTCAAGACTCAGCCTCCCATCATCTGTCTCTTAAGCTATAAGTAGTTACTACCCACCCTGGTGTCAAATGAAGCAACTTTCACGACAAAACTACAAAGGGCACCAAGCATTGCATCTATACACCAGCCATCTCGATACAGGGGGTGTTAGACCTGGCACCAATGGCATGGGTCTCCCTTCCATTTTTTTTCCTCTACTTCCTGTGTTTTGCTGTGTGTTGGACTCCATTTTTGCTGGTCTAGATGCTTTGGGCACTTTGCCACTGCTGTTCAGTGCCAAAATGCAAGTGCTCCCTTTGTAAAGTATTGGTATGGATTAGTGATTCCATAATTGGCTTATTTGATTTACTTGTCAGACCCTAGTACAGTGCACTATGTGTGCCCAGGACCTGTAAATCAAATGCTGCTGGTGGGCTTGCAGCACTCATTGTGCCACCCACTGAAGCAGCTTGTAAAATGTGACTCAGGTCTGCCATTGCAGAGCCTGTTTGCAGACTGGGACTGCCATGTCGACTTGGCAAGTGCACACACTTGCCAGTCCCTGAACTTTCCCTTTTCTACATTTTAGTCACCCCTAAGGTAGGCCCAAGGTACTCCTGTGGGCAGGGTGCATTGTATGTGAAAGGTAGGACTTTCCCTGATGTGTGCGGCATGTCCGGATAGTGAAATACTGCCAATTTCGGTTTTCACTAGTGCAAGGCTACCTGTTACCATCGGACAGAATGGGGAGTTTGTTTATAATATCCTATAAACATAACTGACCCTGGGAACAAGATAGGAAAATAAAGTTTAATATTCCTGAACTCAGAATGTTAAAGTGCATCTTTTAGTGAGGGTGATTTTTACATTCTGTGTTTGAAAATACCACTTTTAGAAAGTGGGTATTTTCTTACCTAACCATCCAGTGTGCCTCTGCTTGGTTTGTGTATTGCATTTATGGGTTTAGGACGACAGGGGTTGGAGGAGGGCAGTTGCTCCAAAAGTCTGATGAGTCAGGGCTGGGCTGAATAGACCTGGGTTGCATTTAGAGGAGGGGGAGGAGATTTCCTTTTCACCTGAATGGGCCTGGTCTGCCTTCAACAATGCTGTCTCCACCTCCTACCAGGAAGCTGTACCAGTGAAGACAGAACTGGTTTTGGCTGGGTACAGACACTCTCTGCCTTCAGAGAACAAAGAAATGTGGTGTATAAAAAGAGGGGCCCAGACCCCAGCCTTTAGATCACTTCTGGGAAATCAAGAGGAAACCTTTGTCAAGAAGAAGAGCCGGATAAGCTGAGAATACTGCCCCTGTGCAGTTTGCTGTCTGGGGTTGGCCTGCAGTGGTTGCTTGCTGCCAAGTAAAGGAGAACAAGTACTTTGATATTTGATTTGTCACCTGCTTGAAGAAAAGATCTCCAAGGGCTTGAAACTGAGCTTCCCTCCTGTTCTGAAGTCTCAGGGACACAAAGACTTCACCCCTTCTGCCTCTTTGCATCTGGAACTGCTGTTTCAGCTGCCACAGAAGGAAATTGCGACGCCGTAACTTGCACCGAAGCCGTGACACCACTCATGAAGAGCACGATGCACCACCCCAATTGGTTGCAGAGTCCCGACGCCTGCTGCAGTGCCGCATCGACTCTGAAGCAGACTTCATCAGCGCGGAGCCGATCCTCGATGTGGGTGACTCCCGAATCCATTGACAGCGCACCTTCGTAAGGAACAGAGGCTTCGGCGCCATTGTGACGTCACCTCCCTGACGCAGTGAGGAACCATCATCTCAGAGGCGTTACCTCCCCTGGGGTCGTAAGGAACCGAGGCCGCGTGGCGCCAATGAAGCATCACCTCCTTGACGCCGTGCACCGCCTTTGCTTTCATCGTTTCAAAGGTACTGTTCTTCATGGGCCCGACGCTGTGCACCTTGCGGTCGGCGCCGTATTTTGGGATTTTCACCAGTCTAGACTTCGTTATAACTCCAAGTGGAGTTATTTATTGCTAGGAACTTTACTTGAATGAATAACCTATTTTTTTTTTTTTTTTTTTTAAACATATTTTATTGAGCGATTGCACAGATGGTACAGGACCCTGAATATCACATATTTTTTTTTGTTTTTTATTAACATTTTTATTACAAACAACAAAGATCTGCATGTACAAGTTTCATCTGCAGAACACTTCAATACAGTTATTTCATTACATTTAGCGATATTCGACTTCACAACTACTCTCACGATCATTACATATCATCCTCTGAGTCATTGTCTTCCTCGGGGGGGGGTACATATCTCTCCTCTATACATATTCCATTTTCCCCATATTCTACTCCATTTTTTGGGGCATTTCTTATTAACAAATGTGGCCTTCTCCGCCACCATAGCAGCATCCATATCATTACTCCATTGCTCCGCAGATGGTATATTTCCGGCCCCCCACTTTTGCGCAATGTTCCTTTTGGCTATCATCATGCCTGTCGTTGCTCAGTGTCGTTCGGCGTGTGTAAGGTCCGTAGGCCCCCATACATTTAAAAGACAGCACCTGGGCTCCATCGGGACTTGTTTCCCTGTTACCTCTGCAATGATCCCCAGCACTGTCTCCCAATATGGTCTCAGTTTTGTACAGTCCCACAATGTGTGGTAGAAGGTGCCCATGTCCCCACACTGCCGTAGACAACTCGGGTCAATGGACCTTCCCGTCTTATGTAGAACTACCCTGGTATAGTAGGACCTATGTAATATTTTGAACTGTACCAGCCGTAATTTGGAGGAGATTACCACCTCCTTAGGCAACACCACAGCATCTCGCCAGTCCGGGTCCATTTCTCCCACTTCTAACTGCCAGACCTCCCTGAGTCTGTCAAATGGGTCCGCTCGGTTACTGATGATTTTTTTATATGTTAGTGAAGTTGCTCGCTTGTATAAGTGGTCTGTAAGTAGTCGGTCTTCTAGGGGGGATGACTCTGGGAGAGTCTTGGCTGGAGGGAGGACTGCCTCTATGGCATGTTTGATTTGCATATATCTAAACTGTTCCCTCTGAGCCATTTTGTATTGGTCTTGTAGATAAGCGAAACTGACCACCTTTCCACTACGCCAAAGGTCCCCCAGCTGGGAGATTCCGATTAGGTCCCAATTTCGAAACCCTTTGCTGTTACCCAATGTTCCCAGTCGGCCTGTGTCCCATAGGGGCGTGTGCTGTGTAAATCTACCCATCCACCCCAGGTGTCTATTAACCGTATGCTATATACGAACAGTATGCCTCGCTGGGCCCAGGAGGCCATTGGTTCTACTTTGGGCGTAAAGCGCTCTATTAACCCCTCCAACCCCCAGGGTCATCCTGTCCAGATGATATGTGGGATCCGTGTCTGGAATGTGCACCCATTCGTTAATTACCATGAGTTGCGAGGCCCAGTAATACGCCTTTATGTCTGGCAGGGCTATCCCGCCATCATACCAACTCTGCGTCAATTTGTGTCCAGCTATTCTGGCCGGTTTCCCGTCCCATAAAAGGGCTGTCACTTCTGAGTTCACCGCTTTAAAGTATTTGTCGGGGTCTGGGTATGGTGTGTTGTGTAGGACATACAGGAATCTGGGCAGTGCCATCATCTTAAAGAGGGTCGCTCTGCCCAGCAATGTAAGCGGTAGTGCCCTCCAATGTTTGGTGTCCCGTTTCAGCCTTTGCAAGGGGGGCTGTAGGTTGAGGGTAAAAAAGGAATCTTGGTCTGAGGTAATTTGAATGCCCAGGTACTTAAAACTATCCCTGACTATCTGGACTTTAAAGTCTCTCGCAGCCGCGTGGGGGGGGGGGGGTCCATGCAGGACGTATAGTACCAATTTATACGCCTTTGATACTGAACCAAACACAGCACAAATATTAAGAATTGTGTGTAGAGATCGTGTAGGCCAGGCGATATATAGCAATACATCATCGGCATAGAGGGATATACGGTACTCCCATTCCTCCCTCCACTTTAATCCTCGTATCATAGGGTCCCACCTTATCCAGGTCGCCAATGGCTCTAGGGCCAATGCAAACAGTAGGGGTGATAATGGACAGCCCTGTCTCGTCCCTCTACCCAAAGTGATTTCCTTTGATATATGACCATTTACTACTACATTCGCTATGGGGTCGGTGTAGAGTAAGTGCACCCAGGAGCAAAATTTTGGCCCGAATCCTAGGTGTTGGAGCACCGCAAATAGGAAGGCCCAATCCACCGAATCAAAGGCCATCTTTGCATCCAGCGATAGGACTGCGGCGTCTTCCAGTATAGTATGTTTTCTGCCCAATACGCCGTGCAGGTGCCTCAGATTTAATGTGGTGTTTCTACCGGGCATGAAACCGGACTGGTCCGGATGAATCAGTTCGGAGAGGTATGGTGTAAGTCGAAGCGCCAGTGTTTTTGCTAATATTTTCCCTTCCACATTGATTAATGAGATCGGGCGGTACAATGAACATTCCTCCACTGGTTTGCCTGGTTTATATATGGCGACAATAGTGGCTAGCCGTTTGTCTTTAGGGAGTGTCCCGATTTCCCGACTCGTCTCATAAATACGCAACAGGTATGGGGCAATCTTATCTGTTGTGCACTTATATAACTCTATTGGAATACCATTTGGGCCTGTGGCTTCAAAGATTGTATTTTAGTGATAGCTACTTTGAGTTCGTCTATCGTCTTGTCCGCTTCTAGTCTGTCAGCATCTTGGGGTGTGAGTCGAGGCATATGAATATCTTTAAGAAAAGCAAGTGCTTCCTGTATGGTGGTGGTATTTGTGGATGAGTAAACTCGCTCATAGTGCTGTGCTAACGTGTCTACTATGAGTTGTGGGTCCGTTGTAATTTCGCCCCTATCCGTTTTAATCTGTGCTATCCATTTGTTTGATTTTTCCCTTTTGTCAAGCCATGCGAGGAGCTTGCCCGCTTTATCTCCGGATTTGTAGATCCGGTGTTGGATGGCTGTCATACAAGACACAGCAGCGTTTCGAAGACTTTCATGATATTCCTGTCTTTTTATGCACAAAGCATGATTGATCCCCCCTGTAGGGTTCGTCATCTGTCGGGATTCCAATCGCTCTATTTCATGCTCCATTTTTTCTATATCCTGTTTCACCCCTGTTTTATGCCCCTCAATTTGTGATATAGCATGACCTCGTATGACTGACTTGTATGCTTCCCACAACGTAACTGGGGAAGGGACTGAAGCTTTATTATCTTGAAAGTAGTGCGTGGTTGCCCTGTTTAAAGCTTTCTTAATCTTAGAATTCAGGAGGTACCCCGGGTATATAGGATACATACAACCTTGGATAGTGCGATGTGTGAGCAGTTCCGCCGTGATCGGTGAGTGATCGGAGATTCCCCTGGGTATGTGTGCGGCTCTTCCTAGCTTATTCAGACTGTCAATTGCTACCAGTATGTAGTCTATACGGGAAAGGCTGTTATGTGCGCCGGAATGGAAAGTGTAGTGCTTCTCATTTGGATTTTGGAACAACAGGCCATGGGCATCTAAGAAGTCGGGCAGAAGTGAACTAACCTGATGTTGTGGGCGAGTCGGTGTGCGATCTAGTGCGTCGTTTGAGGTCATATTAAAATCTCCTCCTATCATTAAGTCTTCTTCCGGTAATGTTAAGAGAAATTTGCCCATATCCTGTAGGACGGGAGTTTGCAGTGCAGGTGGTATGTAAACAGATACAAAATTAATCGTGCGTCCTTCCGACTGCATCGAAACTGCAGCAAATCGCCCCTGGTCATCTTTAAAAGTACGATGGATGATGAGGGGGAACTGTTTTCGTATCAGTATCCCCACCCCCCGGGATCCGGTCGTGAACTCGGAGTGTGACACTAATTGAAACCCCCATCTATCCAGGGCCCGACATGTGGAGCCTGTCAGTGGTGGCTCGTGTAGCAGTGTAACTGCTGGAGATATACGTTTCAGGTATTGTAGTACCAAACCTCGTTTTATCTTATCCCGCAGGCCATTAACATTCCATGAGAGAAAGGACAGCCTCGGCCGTATGTTACGCTGTGTTGATAGGTTATGTGACGCCATTGGGTATGTTAGTCTTCATGATATGGTGTGGTGTGAAAGTCGTCATGCGTACTATTTAAAAGTGAATATACAGTGACAATTGCAGATCTAGAACCATTAGAACTTCAACAGTGTACACATTTCTACCAAGGAGATACACTGACAACAATAACATCGTCCCCATCCCTTCCCCCCCAACACATCCCCCTCTCTGCATCCCTGCCTAGTAGGTTCAAAACTACCCACCTCCCCAATAGGAGAGTGCCTATGATCCCCAACAAATAAGAAATCATAAACGTAGGGTTACGTGGTGTGGCGCCTGCGAGTCTCTCCCTCCCGGGCCCACAGCAATCCCAATTACATTGTATTTCCCTAATGGCGTAAACGAGTGTCTCTAGTCCTCAACTGAAACAGTGCGCCCCTCAGTTCGTTCATGAGGGCCGTCAAGGCATTAGGTCAGAGCTTTTCCACCCCCCATTATAGACAGACCAATAAGTGAAGTATCTACCGACCATTGTCGTCGTTGCAGTCTTTTCATTTCCCGGATCGTGCAATGTCGCTGCCAGGACTCCCAGATCTGGAGCTTCTGGATCTTGACGGTGAGTGTCGCCTGTTTTCGAGTCTGCGATCTGTGTCTTTGGAGTAAGGACTGGCGCTTCTGTTGGCGGTGTCTTCTCTGCGGCGCTGGGACGTGGCCGGCCCTTTATCAAGCTATCGTTGAGCGTCGTCTGGTGTCGTGAAGAACCAACATTTTTCTCCATCCAGTACCTTCAATTTAGCTGGGAAGAACATCATATATTTTAAACCTCTGTCTCTGAGCACCCGTTTGATGCCCACGAAAGTGCGATGGTCTCTCTGCACTTTCAAGGTGAAATCAGGGCAGAATCTGATCGTTGCGTTATCATAGGGAAGATCTCCTTTCACTCTAGCTGCTTGTAGAATTGTATCTCGGTCTCGGAAGTTCAAGAAAGGGCAATAATAGTGCGGGCGGTGCACCAGGTCGTGGCTTCAGGATTGGAGCCCTGTGTGCCCTCTCGATGGAAAGTAGCGGGGAGAGTCTCTTGTGTTTGAGTTGAGTAAGGATAAGGTCTTTGAGGAAGAGGTCCACGCTGGGCTCTTTCGCCCCTTCAGGCACCCCCATGACTCGGATGTTGTTACGACGGGCCCGTCCTTCTTGATCATCCAATTGAAGCGCTATTTCCTTATGTTGGTGTACCAGTTTTTGCACCTTTTTCTCCAATTCACGTGTGGCGTCTTGCAGTTCACTTACATTTTCTTCCGTGGCCGTAACTCTTTCAGACGTCTTCCGCATATCGGCCCGCATAAGATTCATTTCGATCGTGACCTTGTCTATCTTGGTCTCCAGGTTAGTTCTAACTGCCTGTATTGCCGTCATTATTGAGCCTAGCAAAGGCTCGTCCGCTGGTGTGGCCTCTTCATTTCCTCCGGAATCAGTCGCGAGCTGTCGTGGTACTGCGTAATTATCCATTTTGTTAACCTGGATGGTGGCAGTCCCATTCTTTGGTTTCGTCATGTTGAGATGGAGGAGTCGCCTGGACCGGCGCAGTGTCTCAGCTATATAATTGTCTTATGTTGGGTTAATAACAGCAATGAAGGGCAGCGATGTGGCAGGTATGTTGTCCCGGTTATTCTGGAATGAGGGAGGAGGGGGGGAAGGTCTCGGTGTAGAATGTGAGTGGTCCGCTCTTATTAGCGGCTCCCCAGAATGTGGACTTGTCCCTGCGACTGTGTCGTAATCTGCCGGTGGTGCTCCGAGTCTGTCTCTACTTGGTGGGTATTTCCTCGCAGCCCCCGTCGGAGGTCCGTTCCAGTGTTACCACCCGCCACTTCCCCCACTCCACCACTGCCTGGATTGCTCCTTCTGAGGGTGACAGTGGAGCATGCAATGGCTGGCGCTTAGTATCGCGCCTTTTGTAACAGGGCTTATCTCGCACAGGACACCCCTGGTCCTCCTCTCCTCTGAGTCACGCTTGCCTGTGCCTCACTGTAGGGTTCTGCCTGCACCTTGCGCAAGTATGGGTGATGATCTCCCGCTTTGCCTCTGCTATCTTGTGCACTGTGCAGATCCCGGCTTTCCCTGGCGCTATGTGCACATCGTACGTGGGGGGAAGGGGGGAAAGGAGTGCTCATTCATGATCTCCTCCTCCCTGATTTCACCTCGGCGCTTGGTTGCCGATTCTGTCAATTCGGGGCTCTTCCGAGGCTGAGGGCGAGTGTAGCTGTGGTAGGCCTGAAGCCGGGATCCTCGAAGTGCTGTGCCTTCCACCTCGGTGTTCCGCTGTCCGCTACGAGGCTCCGCCCCCGCCGTCTTTGTCGGGTCTGCGTTGCGCGAATCTCCAGCGGTTCTGGAACGGCGGGATTTCACCCACCGCCGGTCGTCAGCTACGGGGGCCAAACTCTATTTATATCTCGCCAGGGATTTACGGATTAATGCCGGATTTGAGGATTATCTCTGCAGACCCTGCTGGAGCTCCAGAGCTACACAGCCATTTCGCTCGGCGCCTAGCCACGCCCCCAATAACCTATTTTTAAGGATTTTTTAACACTGTACTTTGGAGTTTTGTTGTTTGTTCTTGTGTTGGTTTAGATACAGATTACCTATTTTTCTAAACTTGTGTGGTGTCCATTTGTAGTGCTTTCACTGTATTACTGTATGTGTTCACAAATGCTTTACACACCTCCTCTGAGATAAGCCTGTCTGTCCATGCCATGCTACCAAGGAAGTGAGCAGGGGTTATTTTAGAAGTGTATCCCCCTTATCCTGACTAGAAGCAAGGGTCCTCATTTGGACAAAGGTACCTAACTCTGCCAACTAGAGACCCCCATTTCCAACATTGGTGGTCAGAGGTGAGGATGTGGACTTGCATTTGTGATTTACATACAGTTATTGGTGTACACTACTAGTGAGTACAGACCATTACACAACCACATACATTTTTGAAGAGTTTTTCCTTGGAATTGTTTTGCATCTTGAGAACTGCCAATTTTCACCAAGTTTGCCAGGCTGGATTATTTTTTGTTTCATCCGGCTTTAGTTAGGGGGGCTCAGGTTGAACTCCTCCCAAGATTAATGTCTGATCACAACTCAATTGTCTTTGAACTCCCTCTTGATGGATTAAAAAATGTTTCTTGAAAATTGACTTTTAAGAGGGCTCTTCTATCGGACCCAGAATATGTAAGCCAAATGAAGGACTGGATCCCTGGGTATTTCGATTTTAAGAAAGGTAGCTCCTCTCCTGGAATGGTCTGGGATGCCTTCAAGGACTGTGTGAGAGGGGAAACCCTGAGGTTTAGTATAGCTAAACAGAAACAGGGCCAGGGACACATAAAAAAATTATATAAAAAACTCAGGTATCCTGGAGGCCAAATTGATCAGCGCTGTGGCGATGGGGAGAGATCTTACCCCAGTGCCAAACTTGATAGCTATAACCAAGGCAAGCCAGAATGAATCTACTGCCGAGAAAATCGCTGGGAATTTCCTGGCTAAAGATCAGGAGTGCTATGAATACAGTGAATGCTTGGGGTGTCTCCTCGCTGTTAGGGCAAGGCAACTGCAAGCTGCAGGGTATATCAGCCAGATAAGTAACATACAAGGCAGCATGGTAACAGACCCCGCCGAGGTTAGAGAGGCATATAGGGCGTTCTACTCTGATCTTTATAAACTGTCCCCAATAGGGTGTCCTCGGGACTTAGAGGCATATATGGACTCAGGGGTCTGCAGTAAAACTACTCAGGAGCAGAAGGTTTTATTAGGGAAGATATTTCTTCAGAAGAATTTCAGGCAGCACTCCATGCTCTCCCATCTAGAAAGGCTTTAGAAACAGATTCTATTCCTCTGGAGTTCTACAAGGTTTTTTATGTAGAACTTCATCAGGAGATGTTGGGGCTGGGGAAGTTATAGATGAGGAACTCCCCCTAGGGTCCTGGGGAACTGCCAATGCATCTGTGGATACTGAATTTGAAGAAGAGAGGGTTGATACCTACACTGTGCCACAACTTAAAACCATCTGCAAAAGATTTAAAATCTCAGTGAGAGGCCTCACCAGGAAGGAGGAGTTCCAAAAGGCGCTGAGGGCCTGGTTGGAAGCAAGGAATGCCAGTGGGCAGACCGAGGATCCTATGGTGGAGGGGGAGAATTTAGAAGGGCAGCAGGATGGGCCAGAGGCCTAACTGGAGGGGGAGTGCCTCCCAGGGAAGGCAGCAGTGTGTCTTCAATGGGTCGGTCTCTAGAAGAGTTAGAGGACAGGGAGAAAAGCAGAGTGCATGAAATGGAGCTTGTTAAGCTCAAGCTGTGGAGCCAGGGTGACTTAGAGAATAAGAGGTTGGAGTTGGAGAGCAAGAGATTGGTCATGGAGGAGAAGAAGATGCTTTTATAGCATGAGAGAGTGTTGAGGGAGCTAGTGTGCCATCAGTGAATGGGGAAGGAAAAGTATACAGCCCCAAAAGATGTGATCAAAGATTTCATGAAGCATGAGGACATTGGGCAGTAGTTTAAGGCCTATGAGATAGCGATGAAGTCCTACAGGGTCCCTGAGAGAGATTGGGGAGCAGGGTTGTGGGGCTGCTTCATAGGTGAAGGGAGGGAAACCTTGCTAGCTTTGCCCACTGAGGATCAAGTGTCCTATGCCCCCATGAAGGAAGCCTTGATAGCCAGGTATGGGTTGACCCCATAGCTTTATAGGCAGAAATTTATGAACTGCAAGAAGCTGGAGTTATGTACTTGGGTGGAGTATGTAACTTACCTTTGCACAGTACTGGATGGATGGGTGAAGGGTAGCAAGGTAACTGACTTGCAGGGGTTCTATGATTTGGTTGCATAGGAGCACTTGTCCAGTAGTTTTCCAGAGCTACGCCAGCACCTTATTGATAGTAAGCTGACTGACCTAAGGAAGCTTGCTGTGGAGGCGGACCGCTGGGTCAGTACCAGGGTCCACAAAGGTCTTGTGGGAGACTCCACCAAAGGTGGGCAGGGTCCCCAGCAGAAGAATGGGAAGGACAAGGGTAAACAAAAGGAGTTCGAAAAAGGGCCCCAAAGTAATCCCCAACGGGGACCAAGGTAAGGGTTCCCTAGCCTCCTGCTGAAAATAAACCATGGGTCTGCCAGGTAAGCCTGTGCAGAGGGGTCCCAAGACCTGTTTTGGCTGTGGTCAGGTGGGTCACTTCTAAGAGAGTCCCAAGTGTTCCAACACAGTGACCACTGCACCCACTGGTGCACTGCCCTGGGAAATGGCTAGTGTTGCCTGGGGGGAGATGGGTGCCTAAGGTGGGTGGGGTTCCACAGAGATGTCCCTGGTCTCTTTAGGAGACAGTGAGATGGTCCCTAGGGCTCAGCTGCCTGAGAACACTAAAAAGTACAGGCAGTGGGTGACCATCAATGGCCATAGTGTGGAGGCTCTGAGAGACACCGGAGCCAGTGTGACAGCTGTCAGTTCTCGGCTGGTGTCTGAAGAGCAGGTGATCCCCAACACATTCTACCCAGTAGTTGCCGCTCTCAACTCAGAGTGCCTCTGCAAAGTGTCACAGGTTCCCTTTGAGTGGGGGGGGGGTCTCAGGTACCTTGAGAGTAGCTGTGAGGCCAGCCATGCCTGTTGACTGTCTGCTAGGCAATGATTTGGAGAGCTCCCCTTGGGCGAAGGTGGAGCGGAGGTCTCATATGGAGATGTTGGGTCTGCCTGAGTGGGCATGTGTGACCACTCAGTCAATGGCAGCCAGTAAGGCCAGTCAAGAGGACCTGGAGCCCGAAAGAGTGGCCCAGGTGCCTGCTGGGAAGAGAAGAAGAGGGGGGCATGGGAAATGGACCCCCAAAGTTCCCACAGTCCAGGAGGAGGTAGACCCTGAGGGGGATGCCCTGGAGCCTACAGGGAAACAAGTGGCTGAACTGGAGTACCTGCCTAAGCTGACCCGTTGGCAGCAAGAAGGAGGGACCACCAGGGAGGAGTTCTGCAAGGAGCAGCAGACCTGCCCTTCTCTCATTGGTTTGCGGCAGCAGGCTGCAAACCAGGCAGCAGGTGATCAGTCCGGATCACTTTGAATATACTGGGAGAATGGCCTCCTCTTTAGCGAGCCTAAGGTTGCTAAGCCTGGGTCAGCCTGGGTGCTGGTGGTACCCCAGCGCTCCAGAGCCTTCCTACTGGGCCTGGCTCATGATGTGCCTTAGGCAGGACATTTGGATCAAGACCTTGAAAGGCTTGTCACCCACTTTTACTGGACCAAAATGCTCAAGCATTCTGATGCTCACTGTAGGTCTTGCCAGACTTGCGAGGCAAGTGGTAAGAGTGGGAGGAAGTGTAAGGCTCCTCTCCAACTTTTCCCTGTTGTCAGCACCCCCTTAGAGAGGGTGGTTATTGACATTGTTGGGTCTCTGGATCCCAAGACAGCCATGGGCAACATGAAGTACTGGGTATTTTAGACCCAGCGGTGCAGGGGCACACACCCTATGACTTCTGGGTTCACCCTGTTCCAGACCTACAGAAACACAGAGTCTTCTGGGTGAAGTCAAAGATTCGTTTATTGGCTGCAGACCAATTACAGGTATCCTAGAAGTACAACAGCGTGTATGTTCTCAGGAGACTGCTGAAAATCATAGGAACGGGCTTCTCCTTAAGTACAAAATATCATGCTCCAGGCACACATTCCTTGGTTTACGATATGGCCATTATAAGTATACATTACAAACGAAAAAGCAGAGTCATGATGACCATCCCACATTCCAGTTCGGCCAGCCCACAATGATTTACACAGTAAGGTTCAGATCCCACATTTGATGTCAATAGACCCCCCAATAAACATGAGCATCTCCTGTTTTGGGAAACAAGTCATAAAGCAGGAACAAGCAGGTGTGGAAGAGATTAGCCGGGGGATTGTGTAGAATGAAAGGGTTTTATGACGGGTCAAGCCCTGATGCTAATCACAGGTGGACGGAGGAAGGGGAGCTCGTGAGACCGGTTTGACCTGGGGCAGCAGAGCCAGCTGCCCAGGTCACAGAGAAGTCAGAGGGAAAGCCCATGTACTGTGAGGCCCGTATTTACTCCATTATAGCCTATGTGAGGGCAATGACAAGATGGCCACTGCTTCCAAAATGGAACCCGCGTAGTGAAGCAGAATAACGTGTACGCAGTGCATTCATAGCTAGAACGATATATAAAGCACTCGTACATGCCGCATTTACCATTTGCGGTTTGCTAATACCAAGATAGACAGGGGTAGGGCCCTGTCCCCTACGCGGTCCCGAATATTAAAGTACGACAGACCCTCCTTTTGCCCTTACATAGGCAATCACTATACTCATCTTAATCCGAGTCTAGGTCAATGTTCACAAAGTCATGGAGATGTTGCTGTAGCATCATCCTATTACTTAGCTCGTCCCTCGATACAGGTTTCCTTACACATAAGGTAGCACAGGGACCACATATTGCAGGAGCACACTGTATGCACAGACAGAACAGGAAAAGAATGGCTAAGATCATTCCAATGACCATCAGAACTTTCCAGCCCCAGGCAGATATCAATTCCCAGAACCACCCCAGCAGTGACCAATCTCCCTTATCCACGTGTATGGATTCAGATATTTTATGGAGTTTGGAGATGGCTTGATACACTGTTGGAGCATTATCTGGTATGAAAATGCAGCAACTGGATTGGATGACCTTGCATACCCCACCGCGGTCTGCAAGAATAACGTCTAGAACCATGCGGTTCTGCAAAGTCATAAGGCGATCCGCTTGGAGCTCAGCTGTCAGATTACCAAGGGCACCAGCCGTTACATTGACAGTGGATTCAACCACACGAGTCAGCTGTCTCAGGTTCCTACTATTGACCATAGGTCCCCAAAACGGCAGGAAACCCAAGAAGAAGTCTCCCGCTTCCTGACCGGCAGTATCCTCCTTACTAATCACACCTCTCACAACTCTGGTCTTGTGATAGTCAGAGGCAGCAGTAAATGTCGACGGTAGCAAGTTCGCAATATAACATGTGCCCGAGAAATCAGGGGGCAGCCATGTATATGCTCGGTCATTACAGATTAAATATGTGCCCTTGGCAGCCAAAAACGCAGGGGAAAACTGTGACGGGAAGGTGTACGTTTCAGTACAGTCACTTCTTCCCAGTTGAGCTCTAGGATTCTGACCATTACCCTGTAAGCAGAACCGACCCATGTGGGGTACGACCCAGATTGGAGATGAGATTTTTCGCTGTCTTTCACCCAGACTAATACTATACCCCGTCGCGTTCCATCCTACATAAGGTCTCAACTCTTCTTTGGGAATGGATGAGTATGCATCGATATCCCTACTCATATCGGCAACTCCTTTCATCAAAGCCTTATTATTGGTGATGGGTCTGATGGAACGCGGTTGGCGAGGGGAATATGTATCTAGAGCATAGAGAAACATGGTTTGGAATGCCCATGACGATCCATTGTAACTGTACGGCAGCACCAGGTAGGGAATACCCTTGTTAATGGTATGTGGCATTAATCCACACACCCAGCAATTGGTCGTATTCATTACTAGTTGGTGCTGGTGCAAGAGCTGGATAAACGAGTTATTTACGAACTCTGATCGTCTAGTCTGTTCGTGCTCAGGCAAAGGGTGAAAAGAGTGAGAGGAGGCAGTAGAAGGAGGTATAGGCTGTTCAGTGGGTTCAATGGGCTTTTGAGCGGAGAAAAACACAAATCCTACAATAAACATTGTTATGCTACACAGTGTAAAAAGGCACAAAAAGACAAAACATTTACTTTTTACAATTCTACACATCCTTGCGTTAAAGTTCATTTCCTCAATCGGTCTCTCCATCTTAAAAAACTCCATCCTCTACTCGGGCCGCTCGCGGTGGATGAGTTTCTTCTGCTAAGGAGTACGCCTGTCAGTCCAGGGAAACGCCCTAGACCAACCAGGACCGTTGACCTAACGTCTTCGGCCTGTACCCCAAAGTCTTGGCACCGCGACCCTGCGGCAGAACCCGGATGGTGGTTCGAAAAACAAAAATCAAGAAAGTCCTTCAGATGGGAGAGCAAAAAATGTTAAAAAGGAAATAGTGAGGAAATCTTTATTTGTCCATGGGCCTAGGTCTCAAATTATAGCGGAGACGGCCAGGTGCTGTTTGGTCTTGAAACAAAAGTTCAGGCTCAGTGGTGTCCAGTCGACTTGATGGTGGCACAGCTTCCTGCAGAATATTGTCACTCTCTTGGTCTGAAACTGTGTCTCTTATGCGTGCGTCACTGAATGGTACAAAACGAGGTACAGTGTCTGTCTCAGAGTCGGCGATACCCTCCTTGACCCACTGGTCATATGGCAGAGGCAAGGGGACTACTTTACAGTGGGTACCATGGATCCAGTGTTTCTTCCCTTTCACTCGCACTGCTGATCTTGTCGAAAGAAGAACAAGATGAGGGCCGATCCAGCGAGGCTCGTCGTTGCTCTTGCGCTGGAAATTTCGGACTAGCACCCACGTACCAGGGTTGATAGGGTGTCCAGGAGGTTCAGAAGCTTTGAGTATCAGTATCATGTACCTGTTGGTGCAAAACACGCAGTTTAACAGTCAAATCATACAGGTAATCGAGCAGTACTGGATGCTCTATCTCACTGAACTTCGTAGGCCTCGGTACACCCCATACGTTGGCCGGACGGCCAAAAACAACCTCGTAAGGACTAAGTCCCACTCGTGAGTGTATGGTCATTCTGGTGGACAGGAGTGCTAAAGGCAGAGCGTCAGGCCATTTAAGACCGGTGCTCGCCTGGATTTTGGCCAGCTTGAGCTTTAAGGCTCCATTGTAGCGTTCTACTAATCCAGCTGATTGGGGGTGATTTGCAGCATGGAACTTCTGCTTTATCCCTAGCCCTTCACATACATTCTTCATCACTTTACCCACAAACTCACTTCCATTATCACACCACACCATTCTTGGCATCCCAAACCTAGGGAAAAATTCCTTCACAAGGGCTTTGGCTGTGGATAGGGCAGTGTTATCTTTCAGAGGATAAGCCTCTATCCATTTTGAGAAAGCACAAACAACCACCAGTACATATTTCAGGTTGTTGCATCTTTCCATGTGAATAAAGTCCAGCTGCAAAACTTCGAATGGACATGATGGGGGTGCAAAGTGACCAGCTGGAGTTGGGGTTCCCCTACCAGGGTTGTACTTCAAGCATACTATGCAATTCTTGACCACATTCTCTGCACACTTGGGAATCCCAGCATTCTGCCATACTGGAGCCAACAACTTGCATATACCTTTCGTACTGATATGTGCCATTCCATGTGCCATAGTAACCACTGGAAGCACATATGCATCAGGCAACAACCATCGCCTATGTTCTGTCAAATCAATCCAACAACCATTCTCATCCAACTTACCCATACTTTCTCTCCACTTGCTTAACTCTTTCTCTGGGGCTTCAGCTTGAAGCGACTTCACACTCTCTATTGTGTTCTCACACATTCCCACATCATTAACCCATCTTGCGGGACCTGCAACATACATTCTAGTCTTCACATTCTGTGCTGTTTCTCTCACGGTCTCATCAGCAAACGCATTCCCACGTCCAACATCATCTGTGACTTTCCTGTGCGCACTGCATTTCATGATCGCAACTTGCAACGGTAGGGTCAGTGACTCAAGGAGATCATTCACCAACTTGCCATTCTGAATTTTAGCTCCATGTGACGTCAGGAACCCACGCTCTTTCCACAAACGCCCAAAATTATGAGCCACGCCAAAGGCGTACTGGCTATCTGTGTATATATTCACTCTCATTCCTTCAGACAACACACATGCTCTCGTGAGGGCGATTAATTCCGCTGCTTGGGCCGAATTATGTGGCACTCGTGCAGTTTCCACGACCGTGTGTAAAGTCGTGATAGCATATGCAGCAGTCGTGTCACCATTAGGGAGTTTGAAACACGAACCATCTACCCATAAAGTGCCATCACACTCAGTCAGGGGAGTATCTTTAAGATCTACTCTCCCTTTCGTCTCTTCTTCCGTTCTGAACAGACAGTCATGTTGCTCAATCTCATCTGAGTCTGCTGGGACTGGCAATAACGTAGCTGGATTCAGCGTATTACATCTCTTTATGTGTATGTGATTTGCTAACAGTGTAAGTTCATAACCTGATAATCGCGCACTAGTCAAGTGTTGTGTCTTGGTCCTATTTAATAATGTGTCTACAGCGTGTGGAACCATAACAATCAATGTATTGTCCATTACCAAACCAGCAGATTGTCGGATAGACATCGCTGCAGCAGCTGTCGCTCTCAGACAGCTTGGCAATGCCCTCGCTACAGGGTCCAAGGTTGATGAAAAATATGCGCATGGGCGCGGTCTGTCGCCAAAAGGCTGTGTCAACACTGACAACGCACAACCATCTTTCTCGTGAACATACAATGGAAAAGGCTTACTGTAGTCGGGGGTACCCAACACGGGTGCTGAACATAATGCATTACGCAATTCCACAAAACTTCTCTGGCACTCTTCAGACCATGGGATAGGATTCGGTGTGTCTTTGCATGTTAAGGCTACTAAAGGTTTTGCCAACAAAGAAAAACTAGGGATCCAATGCCTACAGTATGAAGTGATGCCCAAGAAAGCACGCACTTCTCTCTGTGTTTTTGGCACACTCAACTGTGCAATGGCTTGAATTCTTTCTGGGGTCAGTTTCCTTCCCTCCTTCGATAAGAGATGACCTAAGTAGGTCACTTCTTGTCGACAATATTGCAGCTTAGAGAGAGACACCTTGTGATGGAAAGCGGATAAATGGCGCAGCAGTGACAATGTGGCTTCTTTACAAATCTTTTCAGTATCCGCAGCAATTAGTAAATCGTCCACGTACTGAATCAGGATAGCGCCACTAGGTAAAACAAGTGCATCAAGCTGCGCTTTCAAAGCTTGACTATATATTGATGGACTCTCACAGTAGCCCTGGGGAGCGCGTTTGAAGCGGAAGCTTCGGCCTCCCAGACTAAAACCAAAAATATCTCTGCTCTCTTCTGCAATTGGGATACTAAAGAAAGCATGCTTTAAATCGATCACTGAAAACCATGCAGCAGAGGCTGGAATCATCGTTAACAAGGCGGTTATATCAGGGACAACCGGAAACTGTGGCACAACAATCTTATTAACCTCTCTAAGATCGATCACAAATCTGTAAACAGATGGCTGTGAAGGGTCCGTTCGTTTTAAGACAGGTAAAATCGGACTATTGCAAACGTTGCCTCTTGTCTCCTCAATCACACCTTTATTAATCAAGTCGCTGACAATGTCTAACAATGCTTTCTGCCCTTCATTAGAGATCTTGTACTGGGGAATACGTGGCAGTCTGACATTAGCCTTTAAAGTCACCACATATGGCGGTATCTCCAAGAGGCCCACATCATTGGGACCAGTAGCCCAAAGGGCATCCGGAAGGGATGACAATTCAGGTGGCATTGTATTTTTAGACAAATACATTGGGGAAATCACTTTCTTGCCTAATGTAAGTTGTACTCCTGAAGGAGAACAATACAGTGTAGCGTGCAATCTTTTCAACAAATCTAATCCCAGCAAATTCTCACCACAACCTGTTGTCAGAATCAGGGGTGCTTTCAGCTCGCAAGGTCCAACAGAAAGTGACATGGGACTAGAAATCGGGTTCCTAACTGGGGCGCCAGAAAAACCTACTGAAACATTTATATCGCCAGACAAAGGTGCGCCAGGGAGTTTTGAATGCATGATTGAACTCTTTGCAGCACCAGTGTCTAGCAGAAAAGGCTCCGTTACATTTGCTGTAGTCACCTCAACATACGGTCCACTCTGATCCACTGGCACTGAAACAACTCCCTCTCTCTGTCTATGGCTGTCCTAGTAGTCATTACTGTCTGCATCACCGTCCTCTGCATAATAATCATTATTATAATACTGGGCCGTATTACTAATCGCGTTAGCTTGCTGATCAAAGCTATTGATGGTACTTTGAGGCGGCAGAGGACGCGCGTTCTGGGGAACACTTCCACGCCCTCTGCCTCTAGGAGCTTGCTGACCACCCCTTCCTCTGGCGCCATACATATTGCCGTTACGCTGCATCAATTTAGGGCAACCGTATTTAAAATGACCTTCCTCTTTGCAGTATGAACATTGGTTGGGACCTACAGGGACACGTGGTTGGTAATACCCATTCATTTGCTGGTTGTTCTGAAACTGTTGGGGTTGGTGATAGACACCTTGGGGTTGCCTATAATTATTCTGACCTCCACGTGGCGGATAGGCCTGCTGTAAAAGGACCTTTGTCTTTAGTTCCTTCGTTTTCTTTTCTGTTCTATCTTGCTCGTCTTTATCTCTATTTTCATAATACTGTGCAGTAGCCAGTATTTGCGCTGAAGAAGAAACAGCCCAAGAACTTTCTGAATCTTTTAACTTTTTACACAGGTCAGGAAGTAAATTCTGCACAAACTTATCCACAAATAACCGTTGGCCACCCTCAGTACTCATATCCTGCCCACTGTGGTCAATAAACGTTTCTTCAAACCTAGTAAAGAAGTCTGACACTGTCTCATCTTTCTTCTGCTTGCATGCAGATAACTTGTCCCAATTTACGCGCATCGCAGGCATTATTGTCTTCATATACGTAATGATTCTACCAGGCAGTTCAGCTACTAAAGGTTCTGGTTTCGCGCCACCCGTTTGTCTAGCATCAGCAGCAACAATGTTAGCCCATGTATCCCCTAGTTCTGCATCGTGATCTACATTACGAATTGACCCCCACAGAGGCTGTGGAACAACATTACCAAACAACATGTCTATGTCGGCCAGATTCATAACACATGACCCTGCCGTCTGCGACAACTCTTTATAATAACCTGCTGGGTTCTTACGGGGATCAGGCAAGGACTGCTTAAGCGCTAACACCTCAGAGCGCTTCCATGGAACATGCACCCAAACACGCTGGAAATGCGCTGCCACAGCGGGGTTACCACCGGCAGCTGCAACCGCTTCCTTCCATACCGGGGGAACTTCTCTCATAGGGTATTGTCGCGCTTTTACCTTTTTCCCCACAAGGACATCTTGTTCAAACAATGATTGTTGGCAATCATCATTCCTAAAGGACAATACAACCGCAACTGCTTTATCTACTCCACGGTCCACAATTATACCAGTTCCAAAATCAAACCTCACTCTACACAACTCCTGCGGGTTCGGATTTTTACCACTATCCTCCAATTCTTCACAGAGAATTTCGCACATTTTCTCAAACACATATCTCTGTTTCGGGGCATCCCACTGATGGAAAACGTTGACAACTGATTCCACATCATACAGTGAAGGAAAAACGATCCATCTACGCGCCATGTTATCTATTACCTTTTTCTCATCGGGGTTAGGCAATTGGCTACGCAATTGCTTACGCTGTAAACCAGGAGTCGCACCAGATGACTCAAAGAGAGGAGACATTAATGTAGTAACCACATTAGCTAAGCGCTGTCGCGCTGAAGGAGAAGCTGAGGCGAGAACAGGGGGAAAAACAGAGGGAAGAAAAGAGGATGTAGAAACAGGTACTGGAGTGGTGGAAGGAAGAGTGTCAGGGGAGGCAGCTGCTGTATTAGGCAAAGTCGCAGGAAGTGCGGGGGCAGTTGGAAGCACAACTGGCGGCGCTTGAGAGGGCTGCGCTACATGGATAGGAACCGGCTGCAAAGCAGCTGGCGGTAGCGGCAAGGCTTGCAGTATATTCACTGGAGGTGGCATATTTACAAGCTGGGGAGGCGCCGTGGCATTTTGAGCATACGGGGGTGGTGAACTCAACAAATGTGACATCAGGGGATCTTTCTCCTTTTCTTCTAACTCATTCTGCTTAGAATGTGGTAAAGCTGGGTAACATTTGTCAATCCCTAACTTGCGCTGCCTATGCAATTGCTCACTCATCTGCTCCTCTTCATTGTCTTTAAATTGTACAGCTGCTTGCATTACTGTCATACCTTTCTCTCTCTTATTCTTTTTCGCTAGCTTAATTTCCTTTTGTTTGGCTTCCTTTCGCCATAAGCGGAAAGAGTCAAACATCGCCGGCCGGGCTTTCTTCTTAAACAATTTAATTTCCAAATTATCTAAAATATCGGTATCAAAACTACCATTTTGGGGCCATTTTAAAACACCATCTTTCCTGGTGTAGTGGATCCATACTTCGTTATATGCAATGGGGCCTACGCCATGTTTTACATAGAGCTCATAAGTTGGAGTTCCAACCGGAGGAACCGGACATGATTCCTCTAGCTGGAAATCTTTTCCACAACCCAAACAGAATAATCTACCAAATATTCCAGAACCAGGCATCTTCGCTCACTAGTCTAGATCCAAACGTCAAAGGATTATCGATTACGATAGTCTCGTGAATACACGAGTCCTCTGGCTTTGGCGTTTGCAAACTCCAAAGTACCAAATTACCAAATCAAACGATCCCGAAGGATACCAAAAACAAATAGGAGACGCTCCACTTATACTTAACTGAATATTGTTGATCGATGGCGTCACCAGAAGACTCTCTCGATTGTTTCGCTCTCTCAGACTCGTCAAGGGTCCAAAACAGGTCGATTAATCAGGGCAGCAGTCCTTCGTAGCCGTCGGGACGCGGAGAACCTCGCAGAAAAGACTTTCGGACCACGTCGACATGCAGGGGTCGATGAAGTGGCGGCCTTCCTCCGGAATTTCCACACGAAGCTCCTCACGAACCTCTGGCTTGGACTGGTACCGCTGAAATCGTCCCGAGTTGGGCGCCAAACTGAAGTACTGGGTATTTTAGACCCAGCGGTGCAGGGGCACACACCCTATGACTTCTGGGTTCACCCTGTTCCAGACCTACAGAAACACAGAGTCTTCTGGGTGAAGTCAAAGATTTGTTTATTGGCTGCAGACCAATTACAGGTATCCTAGAAGTACAACAGCGTGTATGTTCTCAGGAGACTGCTGAAAATCATAGGAACGGGCTTCTCCTTAAGTACAAAATATCATGCTCCAGGCACACATTCCTTGGTTTACGATATGGCCATTATAAGTATACATTACAAACGAAAAAGCAGAGTCATGATGACCATCCCACATTCCAGTTCGGCCAGCCCACAATGATTTACACAGTAAGGTTCAGATCCCACATTTGATGTCAATAGACCCCCCAATAAGCATGAGCATCTCCTGTTTTGGGAAACAAGTCATAAAGCAGGAATAAGCAGGTGTGGAAGAGATTAGCCGGGGGATTGTGTAGAATGTAAGGTTTTTATGACGGGTCAAGCCCTGATGCTAATCACAGGTGGACGGAGGAAGGGGAGCTCGTGAGACCGGTTTGACCTGGGGCAGCAGAGCCAGCTGCCCAGGTCACAGAGAAGTCAGAGGGAAAGCCCATGTACTGTGAGGCCCGTATTTACTCCATTATAGCCTATGTGAGGGCAATGACAAGATGGCCACTGCTTCCAAAATGGAACCCGCGTAGTGAAGCAGAATAACGTGTACGCAGTGCATTCATAGCTAGAACGATATATAAAGCACTCGTACATGCCGCATTTACCATTTGCGGTTTGCTAATACCAAGATAGACAGGGGTAGGGCCCTGTCCCCTACGCGGTCCCGAATATTAAAGTACGACAAACAGGTTCATCCTGGTCTTGGTTGACAATGCCATCCGGTACCCGTAAGCCATCCCTCTCCGGATTGTGACGGCCCCTGTGGTTGGTTGTGCGTTGATGGGGATTTTCTCCCATGTGGGGTTCTCCAGAGAGGTGGTGTCCGACCTTGATACCAACTTCATTTCGAAGTATATGAAGTCCCTGTGACAGGAGTGCAGTGTAACCTATAGGTTCACCACACCTTACCACCCCCAAGGTAATGGGCAGGTTGAGAAATTCAACCGGACCTAAATGGCATGATTAAGGGTCTTGGTGAACCCATGAGGCTTAAGTGGGACGTCCTCTTGCCATGCCTGCTGTTTGCTTACAGAGAGGTGCCCCAGAAGTCCTTAGGGTTCAGTCCCTTTGAACTGCTGTACTGCCATCCTGTAAGAGAACCTCTGAGTTTGGTGAAAGAAGGCTGGGAGAAAGCTCCCAGTAAACCTCCCCAGGATGTATATAGCTACATGCTGGCCTTCAGAAACCAGACAAAGAGCTTCAGGCAACTCGCTCAGGCAAACCTGCAAGCTAGCCAGAAAGAAATTAAATGCTGGTATGATCAGAATACCACTATGATCGAGTTTCAGCCTGGACAGAAGGTTTGTGTCATGGCCCCATTGGAGCCTTGTGCGCTCCAGGTTAAGTGGACCAGACCATTTGACGTGGTGGAGCACAAGAGCAACGTCACCTACTTGGTGGACTTGCAGTCTCCCATGAACCCTTTGCGGGTCCTGCATGTGAACCGCCTAAAGCCCCACTTGGAGAGTTCTGCAGTGGGCATGCTCCTAGCAACAGATACTGGGATGGAAGGGGAGACTGAGCCTCTTCTTGACCTCCTGTCTGCAAATTAGCAAAATGGGTCAGTGGACGGTGTGAACCTCTCTACCTCCCTGACCCCTGAGCAGCAGAGTAACTGTAGCCAACTGTTGGGACAGTTTTTGACCTGTTCTCCCTGACACCCGGTGTCACTCAGGGCGTCCATGATGTGGCCAGTGGGGACAGTCCTTCAGTAAAACATAACATTTACAAAGTAAGTGACAGGGTCAGAGCTTGCATCAAGGAGGGGGTCTCCAAGATGTTAGCGCTGTGGGTGATTGAGCCCTCAGACAGCCCTTGGGCCAGCCCAGTGGCCTTGGTCCCGAAGGCACCCGGTGCCACACCAGAACTATGGCTCTGTGTGGACTACTGAGGCATCAATTCAGTCACCAGGACTGACTCACACCCCATCCACAGAGCTGATGAGCTCATTGATCGGTTGGGGGCTGCCGGTATCTCAGTACGTTTGACTTAACGTCGGTACTGACAGATCGCCTTGGCTGATGGGGAAAGAGAGAGGTCAGCATTCTCCACACCAGATAGGCACTACCAATTCCGGGTGGGATGAAGAATGCCCCTGCCATCTCTCAGAGGTTGGTCAACCAGGTGTTGGCTGGACTGAAAGATTTCAGTGCCGCCTACCTAGATGACATTGCAGTGTTCAGCGCCACTTGGGAGGAACATCTGCACCACCTCTGGGAGATGTCAAAGGTGCTGCGGAGGGCAGGCCTCACGATCAATGCGAGTAAGTCCCAGATCAGGCAGGGTTCTGTGGTGTACTTGGAACACCAGGTGGGGAGCGGCCAGGTGGTGCCCCTACAGCCCAAGATTGATACCATTCTGGCTTGGGAACCCCCCAAGATTAAGACAGAGGTGAGAGCCTTTTTAGGACTCACGGGGCATTACAGGAGATTTGTCAAGGGGTATGGCACCATTGTTGCCCCTTGACAGAGCTAACTTCCAGGAAGCAGCCCAGGAAAGTGAACTGGACTGATGCCTGCCAGAAGGCTTTTGATGCCCTGAAATCTGCCATGAGCACAGCGCCCATGCCTAAGACACCCAAGTTCTCAAGAGAATTCATTGTGCAGACAGATGCTTCAGAGCATGGTATGGGGGCTGTGCTCTCACAGCTAAATGAGGAGGGCGTAGACCAACCGGTAGCCTTCATTAGTAGGAGGTTACTGTAGTGATCTGCTTTTAATGTAGTGCATTTCCCTTGCCCTGCTGTTCTCCCCAGCTATGTGATGTCATGTAGAATGTTGGGAATGTTGGGACTTGAAAGAGGGCAGTTGTGGAAGATGGGCTGAGTGGCCAGGAGGCTGCTCCTGGTGGGACTTACTTAAAGACTTACTAAAGAACCTGTAAGGATACAACTAAGAAATAAACCACAACTACGAGACCCTGTCTATGAGACTTCTTTCATTTCTACATTGGCGACGATTGGAGAAGAATTTACGCGTGAAAAGGTGAAAATTTTGAAACTACAACTAAGGTACTAATTTTGATTATTAAACCACCAGTGACCCCAAGATCGGTCGCCCTAGAAACTAGGTTGCCAGATTCATTTATTTATCGTGAAGGTGAAAAGAAGTTATGACGTTTTACTGATTTAAATATGAACTGAGACAAGATGTGAATAATACCTGAAGCAACTGAGAGTTACCCCTTAAGACTTATGAGGCTAAGGTGTTTGTACCAATTTAAATGGAAACTTGTGCAACAAGCTGTAAATTATTTGTGAGTGAGTTGGCTTAGTTTGCCATAATTTGGAGAGACAGCAACTTACAGCAACTTAAACAAAAGTGTGTAAACAGTAAATAGCCTGAAGTATGGAGTAGCTGTTTTCCTGATGTGTGTTTTTACTGCCAAGAAGAAACTTGCTAGTTTAACGCCAGCACCAAAAGTTTAAAAAGCTACTCATCCCAGCGCTGCACCTGATTTAATTCTGGAATACTGGCACCATGGGTTTTCGCCGGTTCTCTTGCCTGCTGCAAGTGTGGGGAGTTACACGGTGATGAAATAGTATTTTCTGCCTTGTTTTTGCCAGTGTTTGTTGTTCCTACCATGTGTAAAGGTGACAGTTGCGCTTCGTTTAAAAAATTCAAAGTAGGCACGCGCAGCATACCTGGAGTAAAATGCCACGCGGATCTGTTTCAAGCCATTCATGACGTTTTCTTCTCTGATGAACAGAGTGCTTCGTGATGTCCGATTTCAAAGCTGTTTTAAGACGTTTTAAAGCACGAGCGTGCCGAGAACCACCCGGCATACGTCTCCTGTGCGTGGCGCCATCTTAAGGTCCGTTTTCTTTCCTGCTTCAGACCACGATGTATACACTGGTTTTCCTCTGTGTTTTGCCAACCACGACTTTTTGTTCTGCCAACCACGATCCTGTCTGAACAAATAAGTTTACAACCTTGAAGCTTACACAATCAGTGTATAGAAACTTTGAATTTCATTTCTGGAGTCTGCTAAGGGAGAAATGTTCGCTTGAAGGTATTATCTATTTATGGCAAAGCGCAATAAACTCACTTCATGACTGTAGCGCCTCTATGAGAGATGAACTGCAGCCCCTAATGCTTCTGGGGATATGCCTGGATTCATGTTTATTTTTCATAACGAGCCAAGAGACTGATTTACTCTTAACTTATATTTATCAGTTAATTTCAAATGTATGTACTGTAAATGCCACCATTTTATGTGTTGCTGATTGATGGTTTCCCTGTCACCCCATCAATGGGACTCTTGTGCCTTTTGCTTGATTGGTAATTGCTCCGCGCTACGAAGTAAAGTGCGCGAACTGGATTGAATTCTATAGTGTAATTCAACTTTCATTAAGTGAGATAGTTACTTGTTGAGGTTTTCCATCTAGTTATTTTTAGGGTACTAGGCTTTGATTGGTTTTGTGTGGGTATTTCTGTGTTGGAGCTGGTCTCCACACGTTCTATTTTATTCTACAATGTGGGTAGTGCACACCCTTTACATTGATTCTACCCTACACAGTTTTCATTTGTGCCTAGCATTAGTGTTTCAATCTGGTTACCCTTTTATATTGTTATTTAGCTGTGTGTTTGATGGTTACCTCTAGTTGTTACATAAGGTTGAAGTGCGCAATGAACAACATTCTTTTTTTATTTAGTTATGCGCAATAGTCACTATAGGTAGGAGGATTCCCCCTGTTCAGTTGGTGAAGTGTGTATGCAGTAGAGGGCATGTAATACTCCCTGGTTCTGCCATTTGTTTAGGGAGGAGGATTCCCCCTTTACATTGTGTTAAAAAAATGGTCGATATGTGTAGGGAGGAGGATTCCCCCTGTCCAGTTGGTGAAGTGTGTATGCAGTAGAGGGCATGTAATATTCCCTGGTCCTGCCATTTGTTTAAGGAGGAGGATTCCCCCTTTACATAGAATTCTATATTTCTTGTTATTTGATTATACTTACTTATTATTATATTTACAGTATATTTCTTGCTAGATGTTTATCTTCTTTTACTACGCTTATAGTATTGTATGCTATTTCATTTTGTTAATATTATTATTATATTTACAGTATATTTCTTGCTAGATGTTTATCTTCTTTTACTACATTTATAGAATTGTGTGATAATTCATTTTATTAATATTTAAAGGGGGGAGATATGTAGTGATCTGCTTTTAATGTAGTGCATTTCCCTTGCCCTGCTGTTCTCCCCAGCTATGTGATGTCATGTAGAATGTTGGGAATGTTGGGACTTGAAGAGTGGCAGTTGTGGAAGATGGGCTGAGTGGCCAGGAGGCTGCTCCTGGTGGGGCTTACTTAAAGACTTACATAAGAACTTGTAAGGACATAACTATGGAATAAACTACAACTTCAAGAGCATGTCTACGAGACTTCTTTCATTTCTACAGTTACTTCCACGGGAACAGAGGTGGAGTGCGTTTGAGCATGAGGCATTTGTTGTGGTCTGGGCGCTGAAGAAGCCGAGACCATACTTTTTTGGGACTCACTTCCGGGTTCAGACAGACCACAGATTCCTCAGATGGTTGATGCAAATGAAGGGTGAGAATCCAAAGCTGTTGAGGTGGTCCATTTCCTTACAGGGGATGGACTTTACGGTGGAACACCGCCCTAGTACAGAACATGCCAATGCTGATCATCTGTCTAGTTTTTTCCCCCTTAGTAAAGAGAACTCCCAAGTGGGTGGGTAGTTCTCCCCACATTTCAGTTGGAGGGGGCACGTGTTAGACCTGGCACCATTGGCGTGGGTCTCCCTTCCATTTTCTGCCTCTACTTTCTGTGTTTTGCTGTGTGTTGGACTCCATTTTTGCTGGTCTAGATGCTTTGGGCACTTTGCTACTGCTGTTCAGTGCCAAAGTGCAAGTGCTCCCTTGTAAATTATAGGTATGGATTAGTGATTCCATAATTGACTTATTTGATTTACTTGTCAGACCATAGTACAGTGCACTGGATCCACACCTGGATCTCCAACTGCGCAGACGAGCTCGCCCGCTACGCAACCCTGACAGACAATGCCCCAGGAAAGCCGCCTGGTTCATCACCGCTCTCCAAGAAGCCAGACACACATGCAGCTGCCTAGAGAAGAACTGGAGAAACACCAAGACAACCGAAAACCACACCACCTACAAGGACGCAATGACAGACTGCCACAACCAGATCAGAACCACCAAGAGGAACTTCATCCGCAACAAAATCCTGGCCAACTCCACTAACTCCAAGGAACTTTTCATGTCTTTCAAGAATTTACCAACCCATGCACCAAAGCCACAGACATCACCCCATCCTAAGACCTCTGCGACAAGCTTGGAACCTATTTCCACCTCAAGATCAAAAACCTCTATGACAATTTCATTGACCATCCACCAGGCGCCACAGACGGCCCCCCGCCTCCCAGAAACACCAGCCAGTCCACCATCTCCAACTGGACACCGATCACGACCAAAGACACCGCCTCGTCCATGAAAAGCATCCACTCGGGGGCCCCCACTGACTCCTGCCCCCCTCACATCTACCACAGAGCCGCGGCTGCCATCGCATACATACTACAATGCACCCATCAACACCACCTTCAAAACAGGCACCTTCCCAAATGACTGGATCTGTGCAGAAATGAGACCCCTGCTCAAGAAGCCCACAGCTGACCCCACCGACCTCAAGAACTATCGGCCCATCTCGCTCCTACCCTTCGCAGCCAAAGTTGCAGAGAAAACAGTCAACAGGAAACTGACATTATTCATTGAAGAGAACACCGTCCTCGACCCATCCCAATCTGGATTCCGCACAGAGACAGCCCTACTCGCCGCCACAGATGACAATCGCACCCTCCTGGACCAAGGCCACTCCTTAGCCCTCATCATACTCGACCTATCAGCGGCCTTCGACACCGTCTCCCACTGCACACTAGTCGCCAGACTACATGACGCAGGCATACAAGGAACAGCCCTGGACTGGATCTGATCATTCCTCACCGGAAGAAGCCAAAGGATCAGACTCTCACCCTTCCTCTCCGACCCCACGAAAATCACCTGCGGAGTCCCACAGGGTTCATCACTGAGCCCCACCCTCTTCAACATCTACATGGCCCCCCTCGCAGCCATGGTCCGACAACACGGGCTTAACATCGTATCCTACGCCGACGACACCCAGCTTATCCTCTCCCTCACCAAAGACCCCACCACTGCCAAACTCAGCTTCCAGAAAGGAAAGCAAGACGTCACAGTCTGGATGACCAACAGCTGCCTGAAGCTCAACGCCGACAAGACAGAAGTCCTCATCCTCGGTACCACCCCTTCAGCATGGGACAGCAACTGGTGGCTGACCACCCTCGGAAACCCACCTACCCCCTCAGACCATGCCAAGATCCTCTACATCATACTCGACTCATCAATCACCATGAACCGACAGGTCAACGCTGTCACCACCAGCTGCTTCAACACCCTCCGCATCCTCCGCAAGACCTTCAAGTGGATCCCCCCGAGTCAAGGAAGACAGTCACCCATGCACTCATCACCAGCAGACTGGATTATGGAAATGCACTCTATGCTGGAATCAACAAGTCCCTACTCCGCAAACTCCAGACAATACAGAACACCACTGCCAGACTCGTCCTCGGCATCCCCCGACACAAACACATCAGCAAACACCTACGAAGTCTTCTCTGGCTCCCCGTGGAGAAAAGAGTCACTTTCAAAATCCTCACTCACGCCTACAAATGCCTACAAAACAACGGACCCAAATACCTCAACGACAGAATCAACTTCCACATACCCAAAAGAAACCTCCGATCTTCCAACCTTTCACTGGCTGAAACCCCGCGCTTCCACAGAGCCAGAGCAGGCAGAAGATCCTTCTCTCACATTGCAGCCAAGACCCAGACGTGGGACCCGTGCTCACTACGCCACTGGAGTCAACCTATCCTGATGACGGCTGATAGCCAGAAACCGGTCCTAGGATGCTTGATTCCGGTCCAGGGAAGACATGGCTTGGCAGTTCGGGCTGGACTGTTCCCATGAGGCACAGGGTCAAGACTGATTTGCATATGGCCATGTCTAAACTGGGGTGGTGTAGTGGGCAAAAGAACGATGGATTTAACCCAGATCTCTTGACTGGGGGAGAATGTATGCATTGTCAGCATTCCGTCCATCATTTGTTTGTTGTAACGCTTTTCGCCCTTAGTGGGATGGGTATTCCCAGACGTGGGACCCGTGCTCACTACGCCACTGGAGTCAAGCTATCCTGGCTGATGACGGCTGATAGCCAGAAACCGGTCCTAGGATGCTTGATTCCGGTCCAGGGAAGACATGGCTTGGCAGTTCGGGCTGGACTGTTCCCATGAGGCACAGGGTCAAGACTGATTTGCATATGGCCATGTCTAAACTGGGGTGGTGTAGTGGGCAAAAGAATGATGGATTTAACCCAGATCTCTTGACTGGGGGAGAATGTATGCATTGTCAGCATTCCGTCCATCATTTGTTTGTTGTAACGCTTTTCGCCCTTAGTGGGATGGTTATTCCCAGACGTGGGACCCGTGCTCACTACGCCACTGGAGTCAAGCTATCCTGGCTGATGACGGCTGATAGCCAGAAACCGGTCCTAGGATGCTTGATTCCGGTCCAGGGAAGACATGGCTTGGCAGTTCGGGCTGGACTGTTCCCATGAGGCACAGGGTCAAGACTGATTTGCATATGGCCATGTCTAAACTGGGGTGGTGTAGTGGGCAAAAGAACGATGGATTTAACCCAGATCTCTTGACTGGGGGAGAATGTATGCATTGTCAGCATTCCGTCCATCATTTGTTTGTTGTAACGCTTTTCGCCCTTAGTGGGATGGGTATTCCCAGACGTGGGACCCGTGCTCACTACGCCACTGGAGTCAAGCTATCCTGGCTGATGACGGCTGATAGCCAGAAACCGGTCCTAGGATGCTTGATTCCGGTCCAGGGAAGACATGGCTTGGCAGTTCGGGCTGGACTGTTCCCATGAGGCACAGGGTCAAGACTGATTTGCATATGGCCATGTCTAAACTGGGGTGGTGTAGTGGGCAAAAGAACGATGGATTTAAACCAGATCTCTTGACTGGGGGAGAATGTATGCATTGTCAGCATTCCGTCCATCATTTGTTTGTTGTAACGCTGGAATGAGCTACTGGCAGACATCAGATGCGCCCCCTCCCTGAACACCTTCAGGAAGACCCTCAAGACCTAGGCTCTTCAGCTAAACAGATCTGCGGACCGCCCCCCCCCCCAGCGCCTTGAGACTCTCACGGGTGAGTAGCGTGCTTAGAATACCCTGATTGATTAATTGATTGATTTGTGCCCAGGGCCTGTAAATCAAATGCTGCTGGTGGGCTTGCAGCACTGATTGTGCCACCCACAAGAGCAGCTTGTAGAATGTGACTCAGACCTGCCATTGCAGAGCCTGTGTGCAGTCTGGCACTGCCATGTCGACTTGGCCAGTGCACACACTTGCCATTCCCTAAACCTTCCCTTTTCTACATATTAGTCACACCTAAGGTAGGCCCAAGGTACCCCTGTGGACAGGGTGCATTGTATGTGAAAGGTAGGATATGCCCTGATGTGTGTGGCATGTCCTGATAGTGAAATACTGCCATTTTCATTTTTCACTAGTGCAAGGCTATCAGTTCCCATAGGACAGAATAGGGAGTTTGTTTATAACATCTTATAAACATAACTGACCCCTGGAACAAGATGGAAAAAAAGTTTAATATGCCTGAACTCAGAATGTTAAAGTGCATCTTTTAGTGAGGGTGATTTTTACATTCTGGGCCCGATTCACAGAACTAACTTAAGACAAAATCCTAAACTTACTACCATTTTGGTATTCACAGAAGGCACTTACTCATTTTGGTATTCACAGAAGGCACTTACTCATTTTGGTATTCACAGAAGTTAGGAGTCCTAACTTTAGGACTCCTAAATGCCTTCTGTGAATACCGAAAGTCTTAAAATTTGGATTTTTCTCAGTTTAGTAGTAGTATAGTTAGGACTCCTAACTTTAGGACTCCTAAATGCCTTCTGTGAATACCGAAAGTCTTAAAATTAGGATTTTTCTCAATTTAGTAGTAGTAAAGTTAGGACTCCTAACTTTAGGACTCCTAAATGCCTTCTGTGAATACCGAAAGTCTTAAAATTAGGAATTTTCTCAATTTAGTAGTAGTAAAGTTAGGACTCCTAACTTTAGGACTCCTAAATGCCTTCTGTGAATACCGAAAGCCTTAAAATTAGGATTTTTCTGTTTAGTAGTGGTAAAGTTAGGAGTCCTAACTTTAGGACTCCTAAACTGCGAAAAATCCTAATTTTTAGACTTTCGATATTCACAGAAGGCATTTAGGAGTCCTAAAGTTAGGACTCCTAACTTCTGTGAATACCGAAGTGAGTAAGTGTCTTCTGTGAATACCAAAATGAGTAAGTGCCTTCTGTGAATACGAAAATGGTAGTAAGTTTAGGATTTTGTCTTAAGTTAGTTCTGTGAATCAGGCCCTCTGTGTTTGAAAATACCACTTTTAGAAAGTGGGTGTTTTCTTGCCTAACCATCCAGTGTGCTTCTGCTAGGTTTGTGTATTGCATTTCTGGTTTTAGGATGACAGGGGCTGAAGGAGGGCAGTGGCTCCAGAAGTCTGATGAGTCAGGGCTGGGCTGAATAGACCTGGGTTGCATTTGGAGTAGGGGGAGGAGATTTCCTTTTCACCTGAATGGGCCTGGTCTGCCTTCAACAATGCTGTCTCTACCTCTTGCCTGGAAGCCGCACCAGTGAAGACAGAACTGGTTTTGGCTGCCTTCAGAGAACAAATGATTTAAGGTGTATAAAAAGAGGGGCCCAGGCCCCAGACTTTTATATCACTTCTAGGAAATCAAGAGGAAACCTTTGCCAAGGAGAAGATAAGCTGAGGAGGAATACTGCCCCTCTGCTGTTTGCTGACTGGGGTTGGCCAGCAGTGGCTGCTTGCTGCCAAGGAAAGGAGAAAAAAGACTTTGCTGTTTGCTCTGTCACCTGCTTGAAGAAAATATCTCCAAGGGCTTGAAACTGAGCTTGCCTCCTGTTTTGAAGTCTCAGGGACACAAAGACTTCACCTCTTCTGCATCTCTGTATCTGGAACTGCTGTTTCAGCTGCGACAGAAGGAAATTCCAGCACCGACGACGGCGAGCGACACCGTAACTTGCACCGAAGCTGTGGCCACGGCTCAGGAAGAGCACAACCACCACCCCGACTTGCGGCGTAGTCTCGCCGCCTGCTCCCGTGCTGCATTGACTCCGAAGCTGACTTCATCAGCGCGGAGCCGATCCTTGACGTGGGTGACTCCCAATCCATCGACAGCACACCGACGTAAGGAGCAGAGGCTTCGGCGCCATCATGACATCACCTCTCTGATGCAGTAAGGAACTGTCGTTTCACCTCCCCTGCACTGCAGTGAGGAACAGAGGCTTCACCTCCCCTGGGGTCGTAAGGAAACGACGCTGCGTGGCCCCAACGAACCGTCACCTCCCTGACGCCATGCACCACCTTTGCTTTCATCATTTCTAAGGTACTGTTCTTTGTGGGCCCGATGCTGTGCACCTCATGGTCTGCGCTGTACTTTGGGATTTTTAACGATCTCGACGTCCAAGTGGGGTTTTTTGTTTTTAGGAACTTAATTTGAGTGAAGAACCTATTTTTAAGGATATTTTTAACACTGTACTGTGGATTTTTGTCGTTTGGTCTGGTTTAGGTTAAGATAAAGACTACTTATTTTTCTAAACTGGTGTTGTGTCCATTTGTAATGTTTTCAGTGTATTACTGTATGTGTTCACAAATGCTTTACACACTGCCTCTGAGATAAGCCTGTCTGCTCGTGCCAAGCTACCAAGGGGGTGAGCAGGGATTATTTTAGAAGTGTATCCCCCTTACCCTGACGAGAAGCAAGGGTCCCTATTTGGACAAAGGTACCTACCTCTGCCAACTAGATACCCCCATTTCTAACAGGGGGTCTACAACCTTAGATGTGGCACAGCAGACCATTTCCCCAGATCAACTGCCTCAGGAGATGAACATTCAAGTGCTAGCAGTATTGAAATATCAGGCAGCCCCTGGGGAAGGATCTAGTGACACTGATCTTATCTGTCATTCAACGCCAGAGTTGGCCCCTGATATATCTGCTATAGGAGGAGATAGGCAAGAGAAGGCCTTGGCCAACAATCCTGTGGTGAGTTCCAATTTTGAAAGTGCTTTCTGTGAATCCTCTCTCAGCGATGCAGCGATAACAAAGAAGCTGCAGCGTATCCCATGTTCTTGGCTGCTGGCTCCAAGGGGCCACAAAGGGAGGAGCTAGATCCAGCGACCGTACAGAGGAATATATGCAACATAAGCAAAACTATTAAGGGCCCACACATCTCAGCACCCTTATCAAATTCTCTGCATGGTACATCTCCAGAGAAGACATCTGAAAACCCCCAAAGAGTGAGCAGAAATCTTGTTGAATATCCCAATGCCCCTCAGGCATAGCCAGCAACAACAGCTCAAACGCCTTCGACACACTCTGCCCAGGTACCTTCAATCGAGGAGATCCAACATCAAATATTAGGTGAAATTAGGGAGATGAAGATCTCTCAGGAGAAAGCCCAATTGGGCCAGATAAATGCCAATATCCAAATGCTTATCTCATGGGTTACTCAAGTGAATAAAAAAATCTCTGATCTAGAGGATTTTAGGTGAAGACAAGACTCCACAACCCTAAAAATTCAATCAGTATTGGCTGAGCAGAAATTGAAACTCAATTATGCCAAAATAGATCAATTGTTCCAACTTGCGGGTTGGAGTTGCTGAGAGTCGCAAAAATTACCAGACTGTTATCAAATTACTTACGGATCTCATCAACAAGCATGTGTACCCAGAAACAGCAATTAAGGACATGGATCTTACAATCACCTGGGTGCACTGCGTCCCTGCATTTCAGCCCCGCAACTCTAAATTTCCACAAATTATCTTGGTGAAATTTAGTGACTTCAAATAAAAGAGCAAATTCTGTTCAATACTATTAGGGCCAAAGAGTACCATCCGCCTTTAATATTTTTACAGATACGCTATTATCCACTGCAGAGCAGCATAAGGAGTACAACGGGTTGATCAATAACTTCAGGAATCAAGGGGCTCCTGCAGGGATTGTCCAGTAATCTCAGTTGAAAATCTTCTATAAGGGACAATCACACATCTTTCACTTAGTGGACCATACCAAGGACTTTCTACACGCAATTTAGTAGCTTAAGATGGGAAGGAAGGGGTGGAAATAAGTTATAGATGACGTAGCCTGCAAAATTTGATACATTGTGAGTTCCTTGTATATTGGTCTGGTTTTTCCTGAGTTTACGATGTCATCCTATTTGACAAGTCCTATGAGGCTACGTAGCAGAGTGGGACACCCCCAATTATCCCTGTTTGCAGTTTCATGAGTGGTTTGTCAGGGCACTCACTTAGGGGGAGGGTTAGGAGGACGTAGTGGGGCACACTCAAGGATGGGTGGGCAGTCGCTTCTGAGGAAGCCCAGGACAGGTGGGGCTCCATGGCCAGAGGGAGCAGGGTGGGGGAGTAGGATCACTTCAGTTCAGAAATACACAGATAGATATGTCCGGAAGTTTATGATCTTACTAAATAGAGCTATTAGCGAACAACCCCAGCAAGATTCTTGGAGCTGGGGGTTGCAAGAGGCCTGGGAGAAAGCCATGCAAGCTTTCACATTCAGTATCGGTGAGTCCAGCAGAGTTCTAACAGGTCACGGCTTTGAGAATGCTGGGGGACAGCCGTTCAAGTCAGTATGAACCCCTTAACAAATAATTCTTCGTGATTTAGGGTAATATCTTGTAATGCCTATAGTTTTTACAAAAATGCCAAGTTCAGGTCCATTCTGGCGTGGCTCAAGATATCCAAAGATCAGATAATGTTTCTCCTGGAGACTCACCTTAAAGCTTAGGCCGAGCAAACCGAAACTCCAAGCATTATTTCACATGCATTTTATAATTCAGCTAGCGCAGCAATTAGGGTGATGGCAATGTTGGTCTCGCTGAATTTTCCAGGTGAATTACATCAGGTAGCAAAAACCCCTATGAGCATGTGGATACTGCTTAGCCTTGTGGTCCATAAACAGCTTATCCACCTTGTTAGTTTTTATGGCCCAATCGAGGATGATGTTTCCTCCCTAAATGAAGTTTTATAACATTCTACTCTGATTAAATGGATTATTGATAATTGGGGAAAACTTCAATATTATCCAGGATATTAGATTAGATTGATCTTGCAGTAATAAACAGCAAAACAAGCTGAGGGTATCAAGTTTTTTAGCAAAATTGAACATCGATTTCACTTTAGTTGACCCCTGGTGGATCGATCACCCACAAGGGAGAGAATATACCTGTTTTTCTAAACTTTTTAACTCTGCTTCGATAATTGATTTCTTCCTAGCATCTAAAAAGTGGGACAGAAACAGATCAGGTATACTGTTGAATCCCTTCTGATCACTCAGTCCCCTTTTTAGATGTATCATTGAATGATCATCAGGCCGAAAATTGGGTTATAATCATGCATTCAACCATAGATGCTTTTTTTCTTAGAAATTTTGGTACAGCTTCTACCTTTGCAGTATGGGGGCCTTTAAAGCCTTTATTTGGGATGAGTCAATCTGTTTCAAGAGCCAAGTTAATAAGTTAAGGAGAGAAAAGGCCTTGACCTTACAACGCAAACTTCATCAGGCCACATGTGAACACTCCGCACTTCACACTCTGGCTTCTAGAGCCAAGGCCTCACAAGCAAGACATAACCTAAAAGATAATTACATGTTCAGGGAATTAGCTAATAGGAATGCATCATTTCAGAAATATTATGAGGAAAGCGAACATGATGGGCATTTTTTGGCCTTGTCTGTGAAGAAGAAAAGGAACAGGGAGACCATTAAAACAATTTTTTCGATCAGGCGAAGCTGACCAAATTGGCAAAGTATTACTTGAACACTATGCAGGCCTGTATGCCTCCACTAACTTCACTAGATTCAAATAGATCAAGGAGTTCTTGCATTCAAATTGGCTACCCACCCTAAATAGGGACTTCCAAGCTATGGCTGTGTGCTGGAACCTCAAATGCATTTACCATGCATGCCGGTGCCACGCGGTCTGAACCATGAAAGCCTTAACCACATATATGCCTTTACCACGCACGGTGCACGGACAGAATATCGAGTTGCAAATATCGACCTACCATAATATTGAGTTGCAAATATTGTAATGCAAGAATATCGACTGCAAGAATATCGTGGTCCATAATTTCGACTGTAAGGTAAGAAATATCAGTAATATCGTTAGTAAAAATATCACTGTTTATAATATCGATTTTTATATTAGTGTGATGTATTTTAGTATGTATTATAAAAGTATGAGATTTAAGTATTGCTTTTTTTAATGTATGTGTGAAAAAATGTATGTTAGGGGAAGAGGGTGAAAAGTAATTTAATTATAATAAGGTATTTATAAATAATTTATAAATTAATTAATTATTAATTGGTTATTTATTTTTATTAATTAATTGATAATTATGTTAATTGTGTTATATTTTTTGGAGCGGGTTGTGGGGAGTAGGGTGGGAAGTAATTGATTAAAATAATTAATTATTAATTGGTTATTACTTATTAATAATTTAATTGATAATTATGTTAATTGTATTATATTTTTCGGGGCAGATTGTGAGTTTGTAGGGGAATAGGGTGGGAAGTAATTCAATTATAAATAATTAATTAATATTTTTGATTAATCAATATTTATGTATTTATTATTTTATAATCTTGATTGTGGTAAATACATTATCATTAATTAGTTATTAATTGGATTTCAATTTTTATTAATGTATTGTTTATTGTGTTAACTGTCACTTTTTTAGCAGCGGGTTGTGGATTGATAGAGGAGTAGGGTGGGAATTAATTTAATTATAATAAATGATTAAATGTTTTTTATAAAATATTTATTTAGGTGCCGATTCCGATCCTGTAAAACCCGGGTACGAATGGTCGTACGGAGCGTATTCTCCGTACGACTCGTACCCGGGAAAACCACATTACAAACCTGCAAGTACGATTCGTACAGAAATACTATTTCCGTATGAGTCGTACAAAACACCGACCGGCAACAAAAATACCCACAATTCCGATCCGGGACATCGCGTACGTGACGTCCGGACGGAGTCAGGCAGCGTTTTACGGGCCAGCAAGTACGATTCGTGCCTACGTCACTCCGCACGGACCATTTTTTACGGCAGCCAAAATCTGCCGGGAAATTGAGGACGAAGCGAAGAAGGAGCACCGGTACGCGACGGACAGCCATGGACCCCATCCTACGTGTCATCCCGGCCCTCCTAGCCTACGACCTGGTGCACAGAAACCGCCGCAGACGCCGCAGAAGGTTAGAACAACACCCAGGGGCAAAGGGGTGGGGGGGGCGAGGGGCAGGAAACATAACCCCCCCAAGTTAAAACATATATATCCTGCACATAACTTCCCCCATGGTCTGGTCACTTCGGGGGGCGTGTCCACCAATCCCACGTACTGCTACAACGGAAGTGGACGTGAACGCGTACCCGTCACCACTACAATGGTGGTACGGGCCGTACCTACGCTCTGGGGGACATGGGTACGAGCCGTACCACGATTGTAGTGGTGATGGAGGGGTACGCGCCGTACCCACGCCCTCACAGCATGGGTACGGTGCGTACCCCTCCATCACCACGACAATGGTGGTAGGGGCCGTACCCACGCGCCCACAGCGTGGGTATGGCGCGTACACCTCCATCACCACCCCAATGGTGGTATGGCCTGTACCCATGCCCCCCAGAGCATGGGTATGGCCCGTACCACCATTGTAGTGGTGATGGAGGTGTACGCGCCGTACCCACGCTGTGGGGGCGTGGGTACGGGCCGTACCATCATTGTTGTGGTGATGGAGGGGTACGCGCCGTACCCACGCCCTCACAGCGTGGGTACGGCGCGTACACCTCCATCACCACCCCAATGGTGGTACGGCCCGTACCCACGCCCCCCAGAGCGTGGGTACGGCCCGTACCACCATTGTAGTGGTGATGGAGGTGTACGCGCCGTACCCACGCTGTGGGGGTGTGGGTACGGGCCGTACCACCATTGGGGTGGTAATGGAGGGGTACGCGCCGTACCCACGCCCTCACAGCGTGGGTACGGCCCGTACACCCTATGAATGCGGGGTTAGGGTCCGTCCCACCTGTACCCCTACGGCACCAGTACAGAATGGATACAAGGCGTACACACGCCATGAATGTTGGCATAGGGCCTGTTGCAGCATATAAGCAGTATATTGGTGTGTGTGTATGCACAGGACAGCAGTGTACTGCACCAAGGGGGCGGGTGGGTGAGTGGGTGGGTGGCTGCAGAGGACTTCCAGCAGTGGACAAAGACATGGGGGATGGTGCATATCACTCCCAGCAGTGCCCAGACATATGAGGGGTGGGTGCACATCACTCCCAGCAGTGCCCAGACATATGAGGGGGGGGTGCATATCACTCCCAGCAGTGCCCAGACATATGAGGGGTGGGTGCAGAGGACTCCCAGCAGTGCCGAGACATATAAGGGGTGGGTGCATGTCACCCCCAGCAGTGCCCAGACATATGAGGGATGGGTGCAGGGGACTCCCAGCAGTGCCCAGACATATGAGAGGTGGGTGCATGTCACCCCCAGCAGTGCCCAGACATATGAGGGGTGGGTGCAGAGGACTCCCAGCAGTGCCCAGACATATGAGGGGTGGGTGCAGAGGCCTCCCAGCAGTGCCCAGACATATGAGGGGTGGGTGCAGAGGACTCCCAGCAGTGCCCAGACATATGAGGGGTGGGTGCAGAGGCCTCCCAGCAGTGCCCAGACATATGAGGGGTGGGTGCATATCACTCCCAGCAGTGCCCAGACATATGAGGGGGGTGCATATCACTCCCAGCAGTGCCCAGACATATGAGGGGTGGGTGCATATCCCTCCCAGCAGTGCCCAGACATATGAGGGGTGGGTGCAGAGGCCTCCCAGCAGTGCCCAGACATATGAGGGGTGGGTGCATGTCACCCCCAGCAGTGCCCAGACATATGAGGGGTGGGTGCAGAAGCCTCCCAGCAGTGCCCAGACATATGAGGGGTGGGTGCATATCACTCCCAGCAGTGCCCAGACATATGAGGGGTGGGTGCAGAGGACTCCCAGCAGTGCCCAGACATATGAGGGGTGGGTGCAGAGGACTCCCAGCAGTGCCCAGACATATGAGGGGGGGTGCATATCACTCCCAGCAGTGCCCAGACATATGAGGGGTGGGTGCATATCACTCCCAGCAGTGCCCAGACATATGAGGGGTGGGTGCAGAGGACTCCCAGCAGTGCCCAGACATATGAGGGGGGTGCATATCACTCCCAGCAGTGCCCAGACATATGAGGGGTGGGTGCATATCACTCCCAGCAGTGCCCAGACATATGAGGGGTGGGTGCAGAGGACTCCCAGCAGTGCCCAGACATATGAGGGGTGGGTGCATGTCACCCCCAGCAGTGCCCAGACATATGAGGGGTGGGTGCAGAGGACTCCCAGCAGTGCCCAGACATATGAGGGGTGGGTGCATATCACTCCCAGCAGTGCCTAGACATATGAGGGGTGTGTGCATATCACTCCCAGCAGTGCCCAGACATATGAGGGGTGGGTACATCATCCTCAGATGACCACAACTCCATGGGTCCATGAACGCATCCCCAATGTGCGACTATGTTGAGAGCGCTATATCAACACATCACTGACAGCAGTATCCCACTCCCATGAGGATGGATGTCATTCCCCCACTGCATGACACACCACATGTGGGTGCGATGACAAATGACACATGCATACCCACCCCTTGCGGAGGCTGCACAATACACACACTGAGATCATGTCACAAGAGGCATGTGAAACCCACTAAACTAAGAGAGCCAAAGGGAACACACACTGTCACGCACATTCCAGGACTGATAGGAATGTACAGGTGCTGGCACAGCCACCAAGTTGTTGTCTCCCATGGAAGAAATAGGGTGGACTTCCCACAGATACAATGCCCAAAACAGTCAGTCAGGTGACCAAATACCCTGCAGAACAAGTACCATATGTGTGCTAGGCTGGGAGTACACACATGCATAGTGCAGAAAAGGGACCATTTCCCCATGGAGGCATAGCAACATACTCCATACACAAGTACAGTGACTACCAAGGATGGCACAGACGATGCAGCCGGACACATTGCTGAGCAGGCATGGACATAGTTGAAGGGATCCATCAGCCACCAATGGAATGTAGACACAGGTCAGCACAACAATGGTGCAACTCCCTGCAGGGAAGTTGTCAGGTGCCACAGAGGAAGGAACACCCCTTGGGACAATGTCTCAAAACACAAAGAGCATACACGACCAAAGAAACATTGCAGAGACCTTGTGATGCCATGCAGATACCAGGGTCCACCCCATGAGCAGCAGACTACTCCATTTCCCAGATACCCAATACATGATCACCACCCCAACTCATGGAGCATCAGCACCAACATCAATACCTGAAAAGCAATTGTGTGCAAAGGAAAAACAAATTGCTTTATTCAGCATGAAAACAAAAAGTAGAAAAGGACACTATTTACAAAGGCCATAGGCCAGTCCAGACACGAAGTCCTGGAGGGGTGGGGGGGGGGGGGGACACATGGCCATGCGTCTCCCCTAGCTTGCCTGCACATTAGATACCTCTGGTTGACCGACTGGGGTGGGGGCATCATGTGAGGAAGGACCAGGCACCGCAGGGACAGGAGGGGGTAGGGCAGATGTTGGGGGTGCAGGGATGGACGACTCCACCACAGGGGGTGGGGCAGTGCCAAAGGTGGAGGTCAGTACTGCGCTGCACACGTCCGCAAGATCTTGCAGCGTCTCCCCTGCACCCGAAGGAACCACAGGCCCCAAGGAGGGGGGGGGGGGTCAGAGGGATGGGTTGCAGCGCTACTGGGGGAGGTGGTGGACAGGGGAGGGGACTCTACTCCCCTACCCGTGGAGTGAATTGCCCGTTTGCGCGCAGGTGAAACAGTGGAGCTGAGGCCCAGCACAGCCAAGTAGGTCTCCTTCTCAGACTGTGGGGCAGGGGAGCCGAGGGGAGTGACATCGGAGGGACTGGGGAGTGAGGCATGTGGACTCCTACTGTGTCTGCATGTCGGCCTGTGTGCCCTAGACCCAGTGGGTGTGCCTTCTTCCCCCTGAGTGTGCGTGACAGGAGGTGTGCGCTTGCCCTTCCCTGTTGTTGTGCTGCCTGTGTCTGGTGTGGTGCCTGCCTGCGAAGGTGTGTGTGTGCTTGGGACAGGAATGGGAGTGGGAAGTGTGGATGGCGCAGGGGTAGGTGGGGGGACGAAGCACTGCAGGAGACTCACTGCTGCCGTCACTGACGAGTCCATGGACCTCAGCAACATCCGTTGGTCAGACATCGCTGATGACATGCCCTCCATGTACGACACCATCTGTGTCAGCAGTCTGGTGTGGCCATGGAGGACAGTCAGGATCGTTGTCTGCCCAACCTGCAACTGCCGCTGAATGTCCACAGACTCGGCAGTGAGGGCAGCAGGGGAGACAGGGGCAGGGGGTGCGGTGCCTGGCACGAAGGAGACACGTTGTTGCCCTACACGGACAGAAGGGACCCGAGCAACTGGGAGGGCGGTGATGGGAATGGAGGGGGCGGTGACAGTTGTAGTGCTGCTGCCAGCTGTTGGAGCTGCCTCCGCCCCCTCAGGGAGTTCAGCCTCGGACCCGTCTGCGTCGTAGTCGTTGGTGGTACTACCCAGGTCCTCCGCCGCACTCCCCTCGCCCTCCGTGCCACTTGATACTGCCGACTCGCCAGGAGTGGTGGCACTGGTGCTGGATCCCTCCTCCACGTCCGTGCAGGTGTCTCCCTCGGTATCCCCCGATGATGCAGTGGGCAAGGTGAAGAGACAGGAAATAATCAGTCACCCGTGTACATCTCTGACACATGAGTCAAAACTAAATAGGTCACAGTGCATATCATGAAAAGCATCATGAGGAACATCTAGAATACCCAGCACATATGTAAGCCCTGCACTCCCCAGTTGGTTCACCCAACATGCCCCCTGAAATAATGAAAATCAGGACACCACAGCGAATAACTGGATATCCAATTATACAGAGAAGCTAGTGTCTGTGAACAGTGGAGCACAGGCAGACCATGACGGCATGCCACCTCCTGGTCACTGTGAACGAAATAGTATTGGTGCACCCAATTCCAAATAACAGACGCCAATGCTGAAGGAGTCCCCACACTCATAGACCTGTGAGTACTGTAGAAAAGCAAATGTAATACTATCTGATCCATTGGGTAGCACAAAACCTTACACAATTGACATATTTGGAATGTGTGAATGTCCCACCTGTGGAACAGAATACACATGTGCATGAATATCAGTGGTCACACAAGGAGGTGCACACAAAACTACATTTACACAGTCATAGTATGAGCTGCCCGCCTAATGCCAAGAAGCCAATGTTAAAAAGAAATGTGGTATCAGGAAGTACACGTACATGGCAGCACGGTGGTCGGGATGACTTGACACCGGTAAGTTGCCTTCAGCAACAACCAAGAACTAACCCAAATGCTAACACACTGTGGGAACATGGATATGTATAAATCCTAAACAAATTTTGGCCTGCAATGTGACCATGTTCTAATTGTGCCAGCGTGTTCCACAAAAGTGTTAAAATGGTACTTGTGCACTCCCTTGGGAGACATCTGTCATGCATGCACATCATTGTCCTTCACAAAAATCAAAGTGAAGCAGACAAACTATTGGGACATGTTGACAAGTGTAGTGAGTGCCAGGGCACATGCCTTCTTGAATAACAACTTAAAACATGCCGCCTGTCACATGGCCATCCGTACCATGATGACAAAGTTGGCAACACATCTGACACACTACCTGTCATGTGGAGTGGCACGCATGTCCAGACACAGGACAATGCATTAGCAAATAACCCTGAAATTGTGTTGGAGTAAGGAGCACCTGCACTGAGGAGACACCCTGATGTGAACAAAGAATGTCCACACAGATGTCAGCACACACAGACCAAACCACATAGCATCTGGAGCACACACCCGTGCCAATAATGGATGAGCAGGAAACATGTTTTTTAACTTGTGACACATGCTGCAAAGCACAAATATGACACCCTGCACAACATGCCTGGGTCACTGCACGTTGAGTGCCTGGCCTGTCCAGACAATCATCACACACTGGTCAGACCTGGCAAGGAGACATAAGGTATGCACATGTAGTACTTGCCCGCAAAAACAATCCATACCTGAGACTATGTGATTGAGACAGCTCAAAAAGTGATACCTCTCAATCTGGGTTTACTAAAAAGTGCATCAGGAAATCCTAAATGAACTCCACATCACCTTGTGAGGCTGCCAACACATATTTGTGACACAAAACCTCAACAGATTGTTGTACATTGACACACAGGCACTGGCCAGTGTGAGGAGGCAGAAGCAAAATGGGGTCAGCCTGTACAATGGGCTCATGTAGTACACTTTAGATAAATACAAATGAGGCCAGGGAACAATACCACAGAGGGAAAACTATGCTGAACACATTGAGAATGGGCACAGTGTTGGATGACACACATGATACCGAGGCAAGGGTGTCTTAGGGTACTGAAGTGGGCACACTGCTCCATGGGCCTGGAATTATCTGACTGTAACATGAGCTACCGTCCCGGCACTATGCATATCTCCCACTCATGCACATCAAGTCTGAGGCCACAACATCGGTCATGCATGCTGCAACTCTGTTCATTTTAACACTCACACTCCTATGTTGAGACTCAGCATCAGTGCCAACTGATATGGACCCCCAAATGACTGAACAGGACAGGGCACAGGCAAGGTAACAACACATGTCTCCGACCCCACCCCCACATGATGCAGACAGCAATGTGCACTTGGATTAACCGCCAGCCTAGATGACCATGTGCAATAGTGATTACACACAGACCAGGGAACACATGTCAAGGAGGGGAAAGGAGGAAGAACAGCAGTGGATGACTTTGGGGAACAGAAAATGCAATGCACATATTAACCCTGCCAGTGTATCCATGCGACTGGGCACTTCCCAAAGCTGGTGACACACAACAAACACACATGTACCTACCCCCTTGCTGCTGCTGCATCGCCTGTAACCGCCTATCCATGTCAGGGAAGACCACCGCCAGGACATGCTTCATTTGGTGGGTCAGGCGCCGGTGCCCGCCGTGGGGGCGTGGTGGTGAGTCCCCCAGCAGGACCCGGGCGATCCTCCTGGTCCAGCACCGGATGTCCTGCCAGCGTTTCCTCACCTGTGCCAGGCACCGACTGCGACCCTCCACAGATCTCACGGCCCTGACAGCCCGCTTCCATATCTCCCCTTGGCGTAGGCAGTTACCTATGAGGATGACAAAGTGAGACAACATCACTACACCTGCTCCATGTCACAGAGACACACATTTGAACATATTTGATATGTTGAACAGGGCATAGTATGCTGCCAATGAATAGTACCTTTGTCATAGGGACATTAGGCTCTGTGGAAGCCCCAATGCACTACATGGCATTGAAAGTACACAGGTGGCATGAGGGGTGCGACACACTCCCTGATCATGGCACACACTCGACATCACAAGCAACACAAAGCTGATGACCAGCACCTCCAAGCAGTCACATGCCCCAGGCCACTGACCCAACAACAGCAGACTACACAGACACACACAGGCACAGATCATTTACCTGCCAGTGGCAACAGCCGATACAAACCTCACTCTGCACATGTGCCACTTGCGTGGGGGGTGTCACAGGCGTGGGGCTAGTCCAGCAAGTCAGACACACAGCACGGATCACTTCTCACATCAGATGGGTCGAGCTGTTGCCTCCTCCATGCAGCTGTGGTACAACACTCCACATAGACACTCACCCAAATGACAAGGAACATTCACACACATCAATGTCCAGATCATTTGGACACTCTCACCACAGCTCCACTCAACTCACACACATCTGTGGGTACAGTCACCTGTCACACGGGGGGAACACTGAATCACCTCAGGACTATAGAACAAGAAGGGCCAAGAGGATTAGCTCTGCTGAATGTGCCATGCAGCATGCATTGAATGTCACAGTAAGCACAATGCAAGTGAGGAGTGCACACATGAACCACATCATGCTCTGCATGACAGACATGAGACATTCCCCCCCTCCTGGGACCCACTCTAAACAACATTTCATGTCTGTCACACCTGGACACAATGCCAGAAGTGCCAGTCACAAAAAGAAGTGGCACAGTCAAAGGTAGCGGAGTCAGCACTCACCTGCCCCCCTGGTCTACCATACAGGCTGGGGAACTGTGGGAGGATGACGTCCAGCAACGCCTCATTCTCTTCCTGTGTTAATGGCTGGGCCCTCTCCACAGACCGCGACATGGTGCCAGAGCAATCACAAGCAGCAGCAGTGGTGTTGAATCAAAGGTTGTGCAGGCAAGTGCCCTCTCATGGGTTCTGCCTGACTTATATCTGCCTTGCTTGCCTATTTCAGTAACAGGAGTGCAGAGTGATTGGTCAGACTCCTTTGCATCCTACGTTTCCTCCAATCCCTTTAAACATACACCAGTGACAGCATTAGCATTTTTTCAAATTTGCAGCATCATGTCAAGTCAACAACCACTTTGCAACAATGTATAATGTGGCCAACTGCTTTTTCCAGGCCACATGATGGAAAAATTCGATCTTCAAACTGGGTATCCATGACAACCAGCATGCATGTAGGCCCTAATACTTGTCCCTTATGTGTCCCCATTGTAAATTTCAAATCCCCACACAGGTACGGTGCGTTTCACACGTACCCCTAGGGCACCACTACTCTAGTGCTACGGGCCGTACATGCATGTGTACGGCTCGTAGCACTATGGTAGTGTTGCCGTAGGCGGACGCCATAATGCTATGGGCCGTACACGCGTGTGTATGTCCCGTAGCACTATGGTAGTGTTGGCGTAGGCGTACGCCATAGTGCTACGGGCTGTACACACGCGGATACGGCCCGTATCTCTATGGCGTACGCCTACGGCAACACTACCATAGGGATACGACCTCTACACACGCGTGTACGGCCCGTATCTCTATGGCGTATGCCTACGCCAACACTACCATAGTGCTACGGGCCCTACACACGTGTGTACGGGCCGTATCTCCATCGCGTACGCCTACGGCGACACTCCCATAGGGATAGGACCAGTGTGTACAGGTTCGTGTGTACGGTCCGTACACACACGCGTACTCCTACCCAAACCCCATATAGTGATACGACCGTACCCACGCCCTCAGAGCATGTGTAAGGTGCGTTTCACAGCTTACACTGGCGATAGGAGGCGCACAGGAAAGGAATGGAGGTGTCTGACTCGCACAAGGATGGACATCAAGTCATTGTCAGTGCAGTGCTTCATGTGTAGGGCCTAGGTGTGTCAGGCAGTGAGCTGGCACATGTCTCCTCATGTTTTAACCCAATAGTTGTGTGATGACCTGTGTACACATGTCATGTGTGATGGGGCACTATGTGGCGCACTTCCCCTTCACACCTTTTACATGTGTGCATGTAGTTCAAACTTGTCAAGCACTGCATCACTGGCATGGCACAGTCACCAACACCCGCAACTGTCCCCTGATGCCAGGTACACGGATGATGACACCTGACATCTCACTAACAGCATGCCCCGATGTGACTATGTCATGTGTGTGTCATGTGTTCCCATGATCTTGCTGTTGGTGTTCCGTCAACGGCATCTGCTGTAGCTTCATCCAACATGTGTCTGCGTGTAGATGACTATAGTGAAGGGTTTGACAAACTGCACACCTAGTGTTTTGCAAATTTTAAAAGTTCAACCAATAGTCTTACAGTGATCAAAGGTGCTGCCTTTGAGTGCCTGTGCAACCTCTAAACAGGCCGTGAGAAATTGACAGAAGTCATTCAAACAGAAGTTTGAGAAAGGCGCACTGTCCACCCGCCCTATAAGGTGCGATTAGTCAATACATAAGATTTTTATAAGTAAACAACATGCATCAATTGGTATAAATGAATAAACGCTAAACACATTTAATTTCAATGTGAAAAAGCGACCTATTTTAAGTACAAACCATAAACATAATCCTAAGTGGGACGTGTACAAATAACCATGTAACAAGGTGCTTCTTTGTTGCCCAATTTTTATCAATATTCTACAATCTGAATATCAAAAATAACTGCAAGTCCAAACTCAAATCAATGAATCATCATAAGTTCTGAGATTCTTCTTTATTTTCTTAGTTTTTTTCAGAAGAACGTTCTTCTGAAAAAAACTAAGAAAATAAAGAAGAATCTCAGAACTTATGATGATTCATTGATTTGAGTTTGGACTTGCAGTTATTTTTGATATTCAGATTGTAGAATATTGATAAATATTGGGCAACAAAGAAGCACCTTGTTACATGGTTATTTGTACACGTCCCACTTAGGATTATGTTTATGGTTTGTACTTAAAATAGGTCGCTTTTTCACATTGAAATTAAATGTGTTTAGCGTTTATTCATTTATACCAATTGATGCATGTTGTTTACTTATAAAAATCTTATGTATTGACTAATCGCACCTTATAGGGCGGGTGGACAGTGCGCCTTTCTCAAACTTCTGTTTGAATGACTTCTGTCTGCGTGTAGATGCCCATGTCACCCTATTACGCACACCAGGACACATGTGGAATAACACGTAACGTGTGTCTGTATGCATCGAACATGGACTTGCGAGCTTAGGACATATCTGCGTAGTCTCAATGTCTGTGTGATCATTTTTTACATGTACCCCTTCATGGCAAGGTGTGTGGTCTGTCCTTTTTCCATGACATGTGACCTGTGCGTCTAGCTTGCCGGCAGCTGTCTGTATGAGATAACATCCTTCAAATGCACATATGTGGATGTATGTCACTCCTGTAATGTGTCTGGCTGTTCACTCACACTGACCCACAGCTACTTTCATGGCATGTCATGTAGACCTTGACAATCCACGTTTGTAGCTGACTCTTGGTAGGAGAATCACCTGGCTGGAATACGTGTGCAGGATGTATTGCACAGACCAGACTCTGTATGTAGCATATGTGTATTAGCTGTTGAACATGTGCTCAGTTCATTGACATTGGTGTAGTAATGTACTCAATCTTCGTTATTCCTTCCAAATTTCTGCAGGGCACCGCCTCTCCCCCGACCAATGCCAGACTTGGCTGCCATGAGGGAACGTGACTGCATACGCCGCTACAGATTCCCCCAACAGTTAATTGTGGACCTGACAAACAGGCTGGCCCCACACCTCCAACCGCGACACAGTTATCCGACTGCGCTGACCCCCAAGACGAAGGTGATGTCAGCCCTATGTTTCTTTGCCACCGGTATGTTTCAATTGACCATAGCTGATGTGGGTGGCATGTCTCAGATCATGTTCAGCCATGTCCTGCATGATGTTTTAGAAGCCATGTTGGAGCACCTGGATGAATTCATCCATTTTCCAACTCCTGAGCAGTTGACAGGTATCAAGGGTGAGTTCTATGCCCTGGGAGGGATGCCCCATGTAATTGGGTCCATTGATGGGACACATGTGGCTTTGGTACCACCACAGGCACAGGAGGTAGGCTTTCATAACCGTAAACATTACCACTCCATTAATGCCCTTGTGGTGTGTCTCGCTAACATGGTAATTTCCCATGTCTGTGCACGTTTTCCAGGGTCAGCACATGATGCCTACATCATGAGGCATAGCAGGGTGCCAGAAATGATGCTGCAGCTGCACAACAAATGAGCATGTCTTGTTGGTGGGTAGACTCTGTTTGTCCAGTATTCAGCGTTATCTTAGTATGTGACGGCATCTCCTGACCCACTTCTTTACATGATGTTTCCATGTAGGGGACTCTGGCTATCCCAACATGCCATGGCTGGTGACACCTCTCCGCAACCCGAGAACAGCTGCAGATCACCGCTACAACAACGCCCATGGGCAGACCAGGCGAGTGATTGAGAGGACGTTTGGCCTCCTGAAGAGCTGATTCCGTTGCCTCCACAAGACCGGCGGGTCCCTCCCATATGCACCGGTGAAGGTCTGCAAAATCTTCCTCGTGTGCTGCATGCTGCACAACATGGCAGTGGAGAAAGCTGTGCCACTCATCCTGGATCCCGATGAGCAGGAACATCCACCTGTGGAAGATGACGGCCTTGGTCACGAGGCAAGTGGGGAGGAGGAGGAGGAGGAGGACATCCGGAGTCAGCTCATACGCAACTTCTTCTCATAATGGTGAGTCCCTGGGTCTGAGTGTGCACGCTTGGAGCCTTGTGTGGCATGTGTTGCAATGTGTGTGTCCAGCTGACTGTATGCTAAGTGACTTTGAGATGTGTGTTGATGTGTCACTCGAGTGCTGATGTCATTCCACACATTTTAGCTGACACACTCAATTGACAACTAGCATGGTGTCAACCTTACTCATGTAGAGTACATGACCATGCATGAGGATGACTATGTTTTTCCTGACTTCTTGTGTGTCTCTCATCCCCAGGTATTTGCGCATGCTGTCTGCTCGTGGCATTGTTGTGCTCCTGCTATTCCTCATGAGTAATGCAACGTGTGCTGAATCAGCGTTACATGCACGGACATGGTGAAAAGTCTCCTTTGGGTAAGGATTGCAGCAAGGCTTTTTGGGTGTGGTAGTTGTTTGTAATGTGTGGGCACTGCTCCTGTGCAGGTTTTGTTACTATGCATACATGTCGACTCACCATGGGGCACATGACATGTAGCATGACATGAATTGATAGTCACACTTCGTGACAGTCATCTGTTATGGGATTGTGGATTTTGATGAAGGCATCAATGTGTGTACAACTTCCCTCGGAAACATACGGGAGGCTACGGGTGGACATATTGCGGGACATCCCCATAAGAGGCTCAATGGGGAATTGCAGCCTCTCCGTGTGCAGCAGGGGATGTTTGGCTCACCCCCTTCACTTGTGTGCCACTCCCATGGATTTACAGCATCTGTGGTGCAAAGGGGGTGTCCAGTGTAGATCCCACATGTTAATCCAAAAGACCTGTGAGTCTGTTAATATTGATGCATTTCCATAGGTGTGAGCCTGAGTAATAAAGGTGTTCCTCAGCCTCCAAGGTGCCTCCTCTCTGTCAATGCAGGTCTCTTGCCACTGTGCATGCGCCATCTCTGGCATGGTTGTCAAGGATTGTGCATATGAGTCTATGTGTAGATTAGCAACCTGCATGCTGTTCTACATGTATTTGATTCTCTATTGTGCATGAAGTCCATGGCTGTGTATGTGTTTTGGTATGTTGGTCCCCACAACGGGCCGTCAACACCTTCTGGGGTGTGTTTCCTGTGCGCAGCTTGGCCTTCAGTTTCATGATCCGGTGTCAGTCATCTTTGGGGATTGTGCATCCTTTGTCTCTGGGTGTGCCGTTGAAAACCGGTCACTCCTTCCTAGACATACACCTGTTGCAGTAGTCCTTTCTGACATCCTAGTCTTTGTTTGGAAATTGTGGCATAGTTCCCAGGACATGCCGCCTGCTGTTGCAGCCACTGCAGCAAGGGCACACAAAGTTTCCTGATTTGGCAACACACAAACATCAAAGATGCTCCTCCCTTCCTCCATCAACCCATTCATTTGGCTGTCATCAGCTTGTCTGTGCCACAGTTGCGGCCACGCGGTGCCAAAGGCTGGACCGTCTGCACATGCAACGTGCACATTGCACGTGCCTCATGTCCTTGCATGACCCACATCACACTACAGTCTGATGTTGCAGCCACCCTCCAAGCAATGTCCATCCACACATCTGCTGCCAGCTCTCAGGCATACAGTAAGCGCACACACAACACCTTTGCATGATGAGTGTGCAACTCCGACTGCCTACACAGCGCTGCCACGCCTTCCAGGCCCTGTCACACCCACCAGGTCATGTCCCTCCTACTCCCCACCGGCTCTGTACCCCGGCAAGGCCATGGGAGTGGGACTCAAGGCTTCTGCATGTAGTATGCTGTCGTTGTGAGGCACATGGCACAGGTATCATCTCTCAGCGTGTCAATCTAGAATGTGTCCAGGACCCCCCTCTCCACCATCACATGCGCACACAACCTCATCATCAACTCGTATGCCATTGACAGCCAGGTGCTCCTCACCCTCACCAAGGACGCAGACATTTCCAGTTCCAATATTCTAGATTGCATGAGATCCATTGATGAATGGCAGAACAGCAGCCACCTGAGGCTGGACTTGTACAGGACTGAGGTCAACATCTGAGGATTGTCCCCTTACAGCTGGGTCAACTGCTTGTGTCCCACCCGCTGAAACCCCGCAAGAGCACCCAGTGTCCATGCACACAAGATGGTGTGCATCATGGATTGCTTGCTCACATTTGCCATGGTAATCACCAGCATCTGTGCCTCAGACTGCAACGCCCTCTGCATTATGCACATGATCTCCAGATAGATCCACTCCAAGGAAAGACGGACCATCCCCCAGGTCCACGACAACATCCGTGTCAAATACTGCCCTGCCCTCTACGGGGCAGCCACATCCAAACTCCCAGGACACTTGTCCACATCCAGGCTGCATCTGCACACCTCAGCTGCAACATCCCGTGCCCCAGCCACATCACCGTCCAGCAGAGATAGCTGCAATGGATCATTGTGTGCTGCAGGATGACCTTCAGACTCCCCACCCACACTCAGGAGGCAGGCCACAACCCCGACCCAACACCAACCTTGTACCACTGTCATCTGAGAACCCGTAGTGCCATCTCCGTACATTCAACCATGACCTGGCCACCATTCTTCAGATCCACCGTACTCCAGCATGCAGGACATAGTTCTCCCACCTGGGAACACATACCTGGGACTCCCTCCCCGGGAACCTCCGAATGAGGCATGACCTCTACGCCTTAATGATACTCTTCCAAATAGGTCTGTCGGCACAGTATTGCATGCACCCCCTCAGCAGCTTGAGGCCATCACAGGTGAGTATTGTGCTCCATGTCTGCATTGAATGATACATTGAGACCCATGTGTGTCCTGTACCAGACTCCGATCCCAGGGTATGGATGTGTGGAGTTAGTTCTACACTCAGGCATAGTTTGACATTTACACACACATATGTTGGGGAATAATGCCAAATGACAGCAACATCTCATGACAAAATAAAGTATTTATTTTTGGTGGGGTAGGTCTTTTGGTAGATGAAGTAAGGTGCTCTACCGGGTGCATAGAATCCAAAGTTCACAGGGGGAGATGGCATCCTTGTCAGTTGGAGTCATCAGAGTCCAGACCACAGTGTTGGTCATCATTGGTCAGACTGTGACCAGCAAGTCCATGTGGCAGAGAATGTCATTGGGTGAGGTGGTGCTGTTGCGCCAGAGGGCCAGGTGCCAGGCCAGGTGACCTGGGAGAGGTGGATGGTCCGCTGACTCTCACGGTCCTTTCCGTGGACGACCCACCTTCCTGGGGGGACCCTCAGATACAGGCCATGACGATGTCTGTGATGCTCCGTCGGACGAATCCTCGTCCTCCTCCCTCCCTGTGGCTGGTGGTGGTCTTCACCTGGTGGCACAGGGAGGGTTGCCCATGTTGTCGGCGATCCGACGGAGTGAACGGCTCATGTCCGTTTGCACCGCCAGGAGCTCAGCCAGTCTTGCCTCCATCCGTCCTTGGTGTTGTTGTTGACTGGCATGTTGCTCGGCCTGCAGGTTCTTCATCTCGTCGAGGGTCCCCTTCATCTCTGTGAGGCTCGACACTATCTGGCTGATGCCCCTGGTGTCATGCCGGTATGTGTCCAGGATGTGGCGTATGTGTGACATACCGGTTCCCTCAGCTGCCTGGTCAGGTTCTCGCCTCCTCCTGCCTCCACTCCCACCATCCCTGCCCACACGAGCCTGGCCTGCCGTTGTGGGAACATCGGGTCTACGGGACCCCTGAGGGATGGCATTAGCTGGGTTGTCTGCCTCCTCCTGGGTGCTGGGAGAACCTTGTCCCTCCTGGTCAGACTGGCTGTGTTGTTCAGTGCGAGCAGGGCTCCTGGGTGTCTCCTGGGATGTGGTAGGAATGGGGGTGGGGGTTGGCACAGATGTACCTGACGCAGGTGCTGCAGGGGCTTGGGCACCAGAGGGGCCAGGTTGGTCAGGGTCATCCACGGAGTGGTGAGAGTCGTCACTGCCGGTGGGGTCATCTTCACGCTGAGCCTGGGACTGTGATTGTTCTCCCCCATTGTTGGGGGGAGGTCGATGACGTTGCCCTGTGTGTGAGAGAGAGACAATGTTAATGCTGTTTCATGCCACATCCATGTTTCATACATATTTAAGTTGTCACAGTTCCCCCAGGTAGTTGGATGTGCCTAGCATTCGTCTCAATGTACATTTGGGGATGAGTATGTTGCGGGGGACAGATTGATATGTTCTCTTGAGTGTTTGACCAGTAGATTTTGGGCTAGGATGCTTATTTGGCTATGGATTGGTCTTGTAGTGTCACATGTCCATTGTGGGAGTGGGTAGATCCGTTGCCTGCCCCGGGGGTGTGTGCTTGTGTGAGGGGGGGTCTGTGACCGGGCCTGCTGTTGTGTGTAGTGTGATTTGTTATTGGGTCTCCCAGGTGATGTGTCTGTCCCCTCATGGTGCATGCTGGCATGACAGTGAGTGTGAGTTCCTGTGCTAGATATCTGAGCTTGTGGAGTTGGTGTTTGAGTGTACAGTGGTCACAGGAGGGCCTTGTGCTGCATACAGCAGGGCCAAGTGTCAGCTACCTTGTCAGTACTTTGCCAGTCCCTGTGCATTGGGCATTGGGCATGGTGCATGTGTATGTACCTAGGCCATATGGGCTGAGGGCATTGGTGTCTGCTTCTGAGTTGCACAATGTGTTGTGTGAGCCCCACCCTCCCAGCATCCCGAACATACAGTCTTGGGTTTGTGGTTGGTGTGGCCTGGGACATGGCATTGCCTTTATTTGTGAATGGGGCATGGAGACGTTAGTGGCATGAGCGTGGTTTTTGAGTGTGGTTGTGTGCGGTGAGGGCTTGGGGGAAGTTGCGTGCATTTGGTGTGTTTGTGGTGTGGATGGCATTCCCCCCATGTTACGTGAGTTGTTTATGTACTCACCAGGCTCTGCGACTCCTTCGACTCCGTGTACTCCCACCGGCGGAAGCATGGCCATCACCTTCTCCTCCCAGGGATGGTAATGTACGGGTCTGCGGGGCAGCCCGCCTCCAGTGATGTTACTCTGGGCATATTCCTCGTTCATTTTCCTCTTGACTGCCCTGCGCAGATCGTACCACCTGGCTTGGCATTCATGCCTGGTCCTTCGGATGGGCGCAACAGCATTCACCTTATCGACAATCCTCTGCCGCAGGTTTGTTTTTTGGGCTATGCTGGTCTGTCTGACCAATGTTCCAAACAGCTGTGGCTCGACTCTGATGACTTCGTTGATGAGGAGGTCCAGCTCCGCCCTTGTGAACTTTGGATTCTTGTCTGTGGGCATGGTGTGGGGTGTGGGTGTGGCTGGTTGTGGGTGTGTGGGTGTGAATGTGACGGTATGTGTGTGAATGTGAAGAGGGGGTGTTTGTGAATGAGGTTGTGTAAGTTAAGGTGTAGTTAAGGTGTAAGTAAGGTGCAGTTGTTTGTCTGTGGGGTCTGTCAGCAGTGGGTCTGTTGCAAAGGCTCATGGGTTGTGTGTGTGGGCCCTTTTTATAGGTCCATTTGTGGGTGTGGCTGGGTTTGAATTTGTAGTGGGTGTGTTATAAGAGGTGGTTGTGATTTAGGGCCTCTGTTTGCCTGTTTGGATGTGCCAGGTCAGTCATAGAGATGTATTTTGTCATGTTGACGTGTTTTGTGGTGTTGTGCGAGTCGAATTGACCCTCCTTGTGCTGTTTTACAGTGTCCTGGTTCTGTACGAGTATTTTTCGTGTAGGTAAGGTCTGTACATACGCGATGCTGGTTGAGGGTGCTGGGGTATGGTGTTGGGGTACGGTGTGTACAGGTGCGGGCTGTGCTAGGGTGTTGGGGTACGGTGCGTACAGGTACGGGGCTGTGCTATGGTGTTGGGGTACGGTGCGTACAGGTACGGGGCTGTGCTACGGTGTTGGGGTATGGTGCGTACAGGTACGGGGCTGGGAGATGGGCCTGGGGTGCGGCATGTGCAGATGGGGGGCTGGGGTACGGTCCTGGGGTATGGGGCGTACAGGTGCGGGCTGGGAGACGGGCCTGGGGTGCGGCACGTACAGGTGCGGGGATGTGCTAGGGTGTTGGGGTACGGTGCGTACAGGTGCGGGGCTGTGCTAGGGTGTTGGGGTATGGTGCATACAGGTACGGGGCTGGGCTACGGTGTTGGGGTACGGTGCGTACAGGTACGGGGCTGGGCTACGGTGTTGGGGTACGGTGCGTACAGGTACGGGGCTGTGCTACGGTGTTGGGGTACGATGCGTACTGGTGCGGGGATGTGCTACGGTGTTGGGGTACGGTGCGTACAGGTGCGGGGATGTGCTAGGGTGTTGGGGTACAGTGCGTACAGGTGTGGGGCTGTGCTACGGTGTTGGGGTATGGTGCGTACAGGTGCGGGGATGTGCTAGGGTGTTGGAGTACGGTGCGTACAGGTGTGGGGCTGTGCTAGGGTGTTGGGGTACGGTGTGTACAGGTACGGGGCTGGGCTACGGTGTTGGGGTATGGTGCGTACAGGTACGGGGCTGTGCTACGGTGTTGGGGTATGGTGCATACAGGTGTGGAGCTGGGAGACGGGCATGGGGTGCGGCACGTACAGGTGGGGGTTGGGGTATGGTCCTGGGGTACGGGGCGTACAGGTGCGGGGCTGGGAGACAGGCCTGGGGTGCGGCGCGTACAGGTGGGGGGCTGGGGTACGGTCCTGGGGTATGGGGCGTACAGGTGCGGGGCTGGGAGACGGGCCTGGGTTGCGGCGCGTACAGGTGCGGGGCTGTGCTACGGTGTTGGGGTATGGTGCGGAGGGGGGGTACGGTGCTGACATACGGGGGTACGGTGCTGACATGTGCGGGGTGAGGGGGGCTGTACGACTCGTATCCGGGCACAAGTTTACCCGTGTACATGTGTGCTACAGCGTTTGCTCCGTTTGGGGCCTTTTACATGCGGTTGTGTATTCGGACGGGCGGTACGGATCGTACTTGCGGGCTCGGACTTCTGTTTTACGATTTGCACGTAAAAATGTCCGGCTCCCTATCGGACACTTTTCCTGACGCTATTCGGACGTAAAAATGTACGGCTCCCTCTCGGACCATTTTCCCGACGGAATTCGTATGTATTTTTTACGTACGAATCGTACTTCGCAGTTTGTACGGTACTTGTTCGATTCGTACGTGAAAATATACGGATACGAGTCGTACGCAAAATTATTTTACCCGGATCGGAATCGGCACCTTAATGTTGCTTTATAGTGTTAATTGTGTGAATTAATTCATTAATAATTGTTTATAAATTGCTTCTCAATTGTTATTAATTGAGTAATTACTTGTTAATTAATGATGTTAATTGTGTCATGTTTTATGACATTGGTGGTGTCATTTAAAGGGGAATAAGGTGTGAGGTAAATTATTTAGAATTAATTAATAGTTTGTTAATTAATGCTAATTAATTTGCTGGTGTGGGAATAGTGAATTATTCTCCTTCGCTATCCAACACTTTCCCTAAAGTTGCATGTGCTAAAGTGGGAATAGTGAATTATTACCTTCCGCTACCCAACACTTTCCCTATTGTTACACTTGCTGGAGTGGGAATAGTAATTTTTACCCCTTCGCTATCCAACACTTTCCCTACTGTTGCATGTGCTGAAGAGGGAATAGTGAATTATTACCTTCCGCTATCCAACACTTTCCCTACTGTTGCACTCATTGGAGTGGGAATAGTAATTTTTACCCCTACTCTATCCAACACTTTCCCTACTGTTACACTCACTGGAGTGGGAATAGTAATTTTTACCCTTCCGCTATCCAACACTTTCCCTGCTGTTGCACTCCCTGGAGTTGGAATAGTAAATTATTCCCTGCCGCTATCCAACACTTTCCCTCCTGTTGCACTTGCTGGAGTGGGAATAGTAAATTATTCCCCTCCGCTATCCAGCCCTTTCCCTACTGTTACACTTGCTGGAGTGGGAATAGTAATTTTTACCCCTCCGCTATCCATCACTTTCCCTACTGTTGCAATCTCTGGATTGGCAACAGTAATTTTTACCCCTACGCTATCCAACACATTCCCTACTGTTGCACTCTCTGGAGTGGGAATAGTAATTGTTACCCCTACGCTAACCAACACTTTCCCTACTGTTGCACTCTGGAGTGATAATAGTCATTTTTCCTGTCCGCTATCCAACACTTTCCCTACTGTTGCACTCCTTGGAGTGGGAATAGTCATTTTTACCTCTACTCTATCCAACACTTTCCCTACTGTTGCACTCACTGGAGTGGGAATAGTAATTTTTACCCCTACACTATCCAACACTTTCCCTACTGTTGCACTCCCTGGAGTTGGAATAGTAAGTTATTCCCCTCCGTATCCAGCACTTTCCCTACTGTTACACTTGCTGGAGTGGGAAAAGTAATTTTTACCCCTCCACTATCCAACACTTTCCATACTGTTGCACTCTCTGGAGTGATAATAGTCATTTTTCCTGTCCGCTATCCAACACTTTCCCTACTGTTGCACTCATTGGAGTCGGAATAGTCATTTTTACCTCTACTCTATCCAACACTTTCCCTACTGTTGCACTCACTGGAGTGGGAATAGTAATTTTTACCCCTACACTATCCAACACTTTCCCTACTGTTGTACTCACTGGAGTGGGAATAGTAATTTTTACCACTACACTATCCAACACTTTCCCTACTGTTGCAGTAATTGCAGTGGGAATAGTAATGTTTTTATCCTTATGCTATTCAACAATTTTCCTACTGTTACACTCAATGGAGTGCAAGATGTAGGTTTGAAAATGTATAAATATTTTAGTATTTTATTTTATAATATATTTGTTTTTATTATGATATTTTATAGATATATACATCCACTCAAAGGTATAGTCTCAAAAGTGCAATGTCCCAGATAAATCACGTGCCCTTTACTTGCCGCACTACAGACTATACCTTTGAGAAAGGCAATTAGCTGAAACGCGTCAGGTGGTTTCGATCCTCTTTGCCTACGCCAATAGAAATAAAGCTTTTGAATCCAGTAACCGGGCTGTGGCAATTCTTCTTGGTTGCATTAATTATGGGAAAGGCGGTCTCCCGTTCGTCACGGCCGCCCTGCAGGGTTGGGGGCCCCCGACGACAGCACCTTGTGTGGATGTATTTAGAAGGGGGGCATGACCCGCCCTCACCACCATGAGCCTGAGGATTACCGGCGACATCTGTGGAAAGGAGAGGGAAAGGGAGCCGAGTGAGGCTGATGCCTGTACTCGGCAGGTACTGGACTAAGCGTTTATCGAGATTGAAGGGCAGTGAGGAACGCAATGAGTGCACCAGCAATCCCTGCAGTTGCCATACTTACCTGGAATACCTGGATGGGGAGAGAGAGCAAAGACTAACATCGTTGTGATTTTATGAACAATTGCAATTTCCTCCAATGCATTATGGATACTGTAGTGCGGCAAGTAAAGGGCACGTGATTTATTTGGGACATTGCACTTTTGAGACTATACCTTTGAGAAAGGCAATTAGCTGAAACGTGTCAGGTGGTTTCGATCCTCTTTGCCTACGCCAATAGAAATAAAGCTTTTAAATCCAGTAACTGGGGTGTGGCAATTCTTCTTGGTTGCATTAATTATGGGAAAGGCTGTCTCCCGTTCGTCACAGCCGCCCTGCAGGGTTGGGGGCCCCCGACGACAGCACCTTGTGTGGATGTATTTAGAAGGGGGGCATGACCCGCCCTCACCACCACGAGCCTGAGGATTACCGGCGACATCTGTGGAAAGGAGAGGGAAAGGGAGCCGAGTGAGGCTGATGCCTGTACTCGGCAGGTACTGGACTAAGCGTTTATCGATATTGAAGGGCACTGAGGAACGCAATGAGTGCACCAGCAATCCCTGCAGTTGTCATACTTACATGGAATACCTGGATGGGGTGAGCGAGCAAAGACTAACATTGTTGTGATTTTAGGAACAAAATACATATATATATATATATATATATATATATATATATATATATATATATATATATATATATTATCTACTGGCGGTCGCCAGTAGGTAGTTATAGTTAGGACCGTGTTTCCATAGGAAATCTCAAAATTCTATTTTGAATAACTTTGGCACCGGTTGACGAATCCTCGCGAAATTTTCAAAACTAATGTGGCGCTCCGCTCAGCTCCTACCCTGAAAGTCTCGGGGGGATTCGTCAAGCGGGGTCCGAGAAAAAAGGGGGGTCCCAAAACACGTTTTCCCCATGCATTTTCCCATAGGACCTTTAGTCGAAGGTACAGCCCGACCGGCTGAACAGAATTACTTGAAATTTGGCAAAGAGGTAGTCCTCAGGTCAGGGATGTGCCTTTTGCATATATGGAGTCAGTCTGTTCAGTAATTCCTGAGAAAATTGCAGTTAAAGTACATAAATATCTATAGCCGTGCACCGTGCGCGCACCGTGCACGCACGGTGCGCGCACCCTAACGTGCGCGAGCGTAATTCTGATTGGTGGTTACATGTCAGTCAACGTTCGAATCGGTCTAAATCAGGAAGTGCCGGCCGCCATTTTGTTTGTTTTGAGTGCGAGAGTGAAAAAGGAAGGTGGCGAACGTGAAAAGGGGGCAGGGTAGAGAGTTCCTGACCCCCTAGCCTTTGTCAGGGGGTCCCTTTAAGTTTTTTTGTAACAAAAATCGCGGGGTGCGCGCACCGTGCGCGCGCGGTGAAAAACCATTAAAGAAAAAAATAATAATTAATACATAGTTTATTGTAGAATAAATATATAAAAAATATTATAATAAATACATAACTTAGCATTTAAAAAACCGTACAAATTCACTGAAAAAACCATAGGTTTCACACACGTTATAGTTAGGTGGACATTTCACTCGTAAAAAAACAATGAAATTCCCCCGTTATAGTTAGTTCAGATAACTATAACTCGCGCGACTGCCACTCTATCAAAAGGATGATGTCATCAGTGATGTCATGAGTGTTGCCACTGACCATGTCATGAGTGATGTAATATGTGACGTCATGAGCAGTGGATTGCGGGCACTCGAATTATAGTTATCTGAACTAACTATAACGGGGGAATTTCATTGTTTTTTTACGAGTGAAATGTCCACCTAACTATAACATGTGTGAAACCTATGGTTTTTTAAGTGAATATATATATATATATATAGATATATATATACATATATATTCAAATCTTGTTTCGCGATAACCTCTGCCTCAAAAGGGTGGCGGGCTGCCGGCAAGGACGCGACCCTTAGTATTCCATCAGTCAATCCTTTTCTCATAAAGATTGCGCCGAGCCCCAATTTGTTTGTAACAGCGTGCTTTATTCCATCAAGTTTGTGGCAAACAACTCCCGACGCGTTTCGAAACCCTCCGGTTTCTTGGTCACGGGTCGATACGATGTTGACACTCGTCACATGATATAGTACACAGTGTGTAAATGATATAAACAAAGGACTACATTGCTGCCTGGTTCACATAGCTAGCATAAGCGCCATCTTTAAATGATATAATGATACTGAATTTGGCAGTTAATTTACAGCGTTTTGCTTAATTTGCAGCATATTCAATTGGACTTACAATGAGTTGTATAGTGAAAATTCAAACAATAATGATTACAAGTGTAATATTTTAAATTGTCCAATGATTGCATAACATATGTTATTTCCGATTTCTTCATCGTAATTTGAAACCAATCATATCAATTGAACCCAAGTGGGTATACATTCAATGCGGTTTCTAATTTGTTTTTCAGCCCCAGTGGGCAAATCATTATCAATTGTAAATCAATTACTCAGTTCATTTTTTACAATACTTCAACAAATGGCTAAAGCTGCATCTTTCTCAACCTCTGGCAAAAGCTCCGTCTCCTATAGAAAAATAAATCATATATGTACATCAATAAAATGGTATATACCAAAATTTTAAAAAAACATCATAAACATCACATCACAGGAGGCAACGTGACATCATCATAATTCTATTTACATAGCAGTTTAAGGTGGCCAGATCAGAAATTTCAACCAAGGTGGACTGACAGTTCCTCATCTTTATTGATGCCCACTGGATGCGCAGTTTCATATTTTATAATCAATCTTGATTCTAATCTGCGCAAATCTTGAATTCTATTTCCTCCCCGTTCGGAGATGGGAATTCTATCGAGGGCACAATATCTTAATAGGCTAGTGTCTTTGTTATGGCATTCCTTAAAATGCCTTGCAATAGGATACTGTTTGTCTTCATTCGTTATTGCTCGCATATGTTCTAAAATGCGTAATTTAACCTGGTTGATGGTGCTGCCGATATACACCCGTTCACAAGGGCATATTAAGGCATAGATACAAAAATCGGATTTGCAGCTTAGATGTTTAGTAATGACAAATGGTTTTAAGGATTTAGACAGCACTATCTGTTTACAGTTAGAGCTGTTCTTACAAGCTTTGCAGAAAGCACATCTATAGAACACCTGGATTTTAAGATGGGGATCCTTCTCGGATGTTAGCAAACTTTTACATAAAAAATCTCTCAGTGCTGGACATCGTCGGAATGTAATGCTAGGATAACTTTCAATACATTTCTCAAGAGTGCTATCGACACTCAGTACATTCCAGAATTTGTTTAGACATTTTCTAACGTCATTTGCTTGATTGCTGAAGGTTGTGATAAATCTTATTGGTTCCGTGTCAGTATCTGTTATATTTTTTCTAACTAACAGATCTTCTCTTTTTATTTTTCTGACTTTTTCACATGCTTTTCTAATGACCTTTTGTGAGTAGCCCCTCTCTTCAAATCTACTCTTCATGATGTTCATTTCTTCTGCAAAGGCCATTTCTGAACTGCAGTTACGTCTGGCCCTTAGTAGTTCCCCATAGGGGATACTGTTAATCAGATTTGGAGGGTGACAACTTGAGGCATGTAAAATGCTATTCCCAGCCGTGTTTTTGCAGAATAGTTTACTATCCAAGTGGTTCCCATTCACTTCACCTAACACATCTAAAAACTCTATAGATTTTTTGTCTATTGTATAGGTAAATTTCCAATTCAGACTGTTATCATTGAGTGAATCCACAAACTTCATAGCCTCTGTTTGATCTCCTTTCCAAATACAGAAGATGTCATCAATGTACCGGGCCCAGAGGACGACCTGGTGATTAAAGGCATTGATGTTTTTCGCCACCTGCTCCTCCCACCAGCCGAGGTACAAGCCCGCATAGCTGGGGGCGAAGCAGGTCCCCATTGCCGTTCCCTGGGCCTGATAGTATATCACATGATCAAATATTAAAAAGTTATTCTTAAGACATGTTGACATCATATTCAACAGCATTTCAGTGTGCATCAAAAAGCATACAGATCTATCTTTCTGGTAATGCCTGCAGGCCTCAAGGCCTAACTCATGTGGTATGCAGGTATATAAGCTGTTAACACCCAGTGTGAGTAACATCATATCCTGTTCCAAACAAACACCTTCAATTAATTTCAAAAAGTGTCCACAGTCTTTTACATAAGATGGTAATGCTTGTACATACGGTCTCAGAAAATGGTCAATGTACTTCGAATTACTTTCAAACATACTACACTTTGAAGAAACAATAGGGCGACGAGGTGGGACCTCCTTATTTTTGTGTATCTTAGGTAATAAATACATGGCTGCCAATTTTGGATATTTACAGTACAAATACTTGTATTCATCTTCTGTGATTAAATTTTCATTTCTCCACCCATCCAATTTTTCTTTGTACAGATCATTGCTTTTCTCATAGAGTTGTCTATTGCTCTTGGTGTAACTTTCAATATCATTTAGCTGTCTCCTGCCTTCTTCTATGTACATATTCCGAAGCCATACCACCACATTGCCCCCTTTATCTGACTTTATAATCACAATGGATTTATTTTCTTGTAATTCTTTTAGGGCGCTTTCTTGCTTTTTTGTAAGGTTACTAATAAACCGTGGTTTAGATTTTGCCAATTTTTTAAACTCATTCAAAACTCCTTTCTCAAAAACTTCTATAGATTCATTATACAATTGGGGCAGAAAAACAGATTTGGGTTTAAACCCACTGTCGCATGAGTTTGTAACCGTAATTTCCTCTTGTTCTAGAGTAATTAATGGATCATCTACCCAATCATCGGCTCCCAATTCCCTTAGTGTGTGTAATGTCTCTATATCCCCAATAGATAGTGTGGGTTCTTTGAATACAGGAGTATGTATTGTCTGTTTTACTTTGTTGGCATACCATTTTTTTAATTTCAATTTGCGCATAAAAAAGAATAGATCAATTCTACTTTCAGTGTAATTGAAACTTCTAGTAGGACAGAAGGTCAATCCTAAAGACAGTACATCAATTTGTTCCTTAGTCAAAGAGAAATCAGAAAGGTTCAATACCGTATGTGTGTCATTCATTTTGGTGCCATTTTGCCCCTTGTGGTCATTCCCATGAAGCTTTGAATATTTCCTTGCTGCTTTGCGCCACGCTTGGCGCCTCTGCCTCCTCGACCTTGACCTCTTGCTCCTTGGGGGCTCGCAGATTCTTGCCTTCCCTTTGCAATGATGTCGTACTCCTTTAAAATACTGGATTTTACTCCTTCAGGGGTTTTGTTCTGTTCTTTTCCCCTGGGTTCACTATCACATGCTTGCGAGGTTGTTGCAGTCTCATTTACAGTTTCATTCGTGACCTCGCATTTAATTGCATTATCTTGTATTATTTCTACATCCATACTGGGTTTTTCTCTTAAATGATCAAATTTCTTCCCAAAGGTGAGAATCTGCCCTTGCTTGTAATCTAGCTCATCACGATGAAATTTACGTAGTTTTTTTAGCTTAATTTCTTCTTCTGCTTTTTCAAGTTTAGTTTTAAGTTTGGCCATTTCTATATCAAATTCTTCAGTTGTACTTTTGCTTTTTAGCAATTCCGATAATTTGTCAATTTCCGCCGCAAGTCGTTCTGTATCTTTCAATGCATACTTAACAAGGAGTTTTAGCATAACCGTCGAACATTTATGATTGTTGTCCATCCATTCTTCTATCAAATTAGGATCTGGGTCTTGAAACGTGGGGGTTATAAAAATACGTAAACCTCTAGGTACCCTTCTGCAATCAATATATTTCTGCAGGGCTGTCGCCTCCCACCATTTGGATTGTTCCATCTTGGCCACTTTCCACAATTTGTCCCATAATTGTCGTTTACTCTGTGTTCCTTCCATAGAAGTGCCAATAGTGGAAACACCATTCGTCTGGCCATCTGAAATTGGTATAAAAAGCAGCTGAAATTAGAATTGATCTATTCTTTTTTACGCGCAAATTGAAATAAAAAAAATGGTATGCCAACAAAGTAAAACAGACAATACATACTCCTGTATTCAAAGAACCCACACTATCTATTGGGGATATAGAGACATTACACACACTAAGGGAATTGGGAGCCGATGATTGGGTAGATGATCCATTAATTTCTCTAGAACAAGAGGAAATTAGGGTTACAAACTCATGCGACAGTGGGTTTAAACCCAAATCTGTTTTTCTGCCCCAATTGTATAATGAATCTATAGAAGTTTTTGAGAAAGGAGTTTTGAATGAGTTTAAAAAATTGGCAAAACATAAACCACGGTTTATTAGTAACCTTACAAAAAAGCAAGAAAGCACCCTAAAATAATTACAAGAAAATAAATCCATTGTGATTAAAAAGTCAGATAAAGGGGGCAATGTGGTGGTATGGCCACGGAATATGCACATAGAAGAAGGCAGGAGACAACTAAATGATATTGAAAGTTACACCAAGAGCAATAGACAACTCTATGGGAAAAGCAATGATCTGTACAAAGAAAAATTGGATGGGTGGAGAAATGAAAATTTAATCACAGAAGATGAATACAAGTATTTGTACTGTAAATATCCAAAATTGGCAGCCATGTATTTATTACCTAAGATACACAAAAATAAGGAGGTCCCACCTGGTCGACCTATTGTTTCTGCAATGTGTAGTATGTTTGAAAGTACTTCGAAGTACATTGACCTTTTTCTGAGACCGTATGTACAAGCATTACCATCTTATGTAAAAGACAGTGGACACTTTTTGAAATTAATTGAAGGTGTTTGTTGGGAACAGGATATGATGTTACTCACACTGGATGTTAACAGCTTATATACCTGCATACCACATGAGTTAGGCCTTGAGGCCTGCAGGCATTACCTGAAAGATAGATCTGTATGCTTTTTGATGCACACTGAAATGCTGTTGAATATGATGTCAGCATGTCTTAAGAATAACTTTTTCATATTTGATCATGTGATATACTGTCAGGCCCAGGGGACGGCAATGGGGACCTGCTTCGCCCCCAGCTATGCGGGCTTGTACCTCGGCTGGTGGGAGGAGCAGGTGGCGAAAAACATCAATGCCTTTAATCACCAGGTCGTCCTCTGGGCCCGGTATATTGATGACATCTTCTGTATTTGGAAAGGAGATCAAACAGAGGCTATGAAGTTTGTGGATTCACTCAATGATAACAGTCTGAATTTGAAATTTACCTATACAATAGACAAAAAATCTATAGAGTTTTTAGATGTGTTAGTTGAAGTGAATGGGAACCACTTGGATAGTAAACTATTCCGCAAAAACAAGGCTGGGAATAGCATTTTACATGCCTCAAGTTGTCACCCTCCAAATCTGATTAACAGTATCCCCTATGGGGAACTACTACGGGCCAGACGTAACTGCAGTTCAGAAATGGCCTTTGCAGAAGAAATGAACATCATGAAGAGTAGATTTGAAGAGAGGGGCTACTCACAAAAGGTCATTAGAAAAGCATGTGAAAAAGTCAGAAAAATAAAAAGAGAAGATCTGTTAGTTAGAAAAAATATAACAGATACTGACACGGAACCAATAAGATTTATCACAACCTTCAGCAATCAAGCAAATGACGTTAGAAAATGTCTAAACAAATTCTGGAATGTACTGAGTGTCGATAGCACTCTTGAGATATGTATTGAAAGTTATCCTAGCATTATATTAGATTCCGACGATGTGAAGCATTGTAAAAGTTTGCTAACATACGAGAAGGATCCCCATCTTAAAATCCAGGGGTTCTATAGATGTGCTTCCTGCAAAGCTTGTAGGAACAGCTCTAACTGTAAACAGATAGTGCTGTCTAAATCCTTAAAACCATTTGTCATTACTAAACATCTAAGCTGCAAATCCGGTTTTTGTATCCATGCCTTAATATGCCCTTGTGAACGGGTGTATATTGGCAGCACCATCAATCAGGTTAAATTACGCATTTTAGAACATATGCGAGCAATAACGAATGAAGATAAACAGTATCCTATTGCAAGGCATTTTAAGGAATGCCATAACAAAGACACTAGCCTATTAAGATATTGTGCCCTTGATAGAATTCCCATCTCCGAACGGGGAGGAAATAGAATTCAAGATTTGCGCAGATTAGAATCAAGATTGATTATAAAATATGAAACTGTGCATCCAGTGGGCATCAATAAAGATGAGGAACTGTCAGTCCACCTTGGTTGAAATTTCTGATCTGGCCACCTTAAACTGCTATGTAAATAGAATTATGATGATGTCACGTTGCCTCCTGTGATATGAGGTTTATGATGTTTTTTTAAAAATGTTGGTATATACCATTTTATTGATGTACATATATGATTTATTTTTCTATAGGAGACGGAGCTTTTGCCAGAGGTTGAGAAAGATGCAGCTTTAGCCATTTGTTGAAGTATTGTAAAAAATTATTATTATTATTATTATTATTATTGAATTTTGTACCGCGCACGGTTACCATGAGGCATCCCAGCGCTTATAGAAACCAAGAGCAGGCTACTAATAAAAAACAGAGAAGCTACAGTTATTCTGGGAACAGATACGTTTTCAGATGTTTCCGGAATCTGAGAAGGTTTGGTTCGGACCGCAGCGAGAATGGGAGGGAGTTCCAGGCGAGCGCTGTATGGATAGAAAAACTCCTGCCCCCTGAGCGGGCTCTCCTGATTCTCTTAGTCTGAAGGAAATGTTTATTGTCAGAGCGTAAGGCTCTTGTAGGCTTATAAGGGCGAATCATGTCCTTCAGAATAGCTGGTCCTTTCCCCTGTATGCTCTTGTGAGCGATGCACAGGGCCTTAAAGGTAACTCTCTCTTTAACAGGGAGCCAATGGAGTGCTTTTAAAGCAGGCCTGGCTGACTGCCTGGCCGGAACGTTCCGCAGCAGCCTTGCTGCTGCGTTCTGCACTTGTTGCAGGATCTTAAACGTTGACTCTGGTGCTCCAAGAAAGAGCGCGTTACTGTAGTCCAGGCGTGAGATGATTAATCCTTGGACTAACAGCTTCCGGGAGAGTTCTGGTAACAGGGGGAGAACCTTACGGGCCGACCGGAGCATTCCATAACAAACGCCCGCGATCTTCTTGGCGTGTGTCCTAAAGGACAAGTCCGGCTCCAGCCAGACCCCCAGGCTCTTGATCTCTTTTTTTGGGTCAGGCGGGGTGCCCATGCAGTTGGGCCAGCTGCTTGGCGAGAGGGCAAAACTTGAATGACCCAAGATCATCAGCTCAGTTTTTGAGCCATTCAGTTTGAGCGATGACCTGGACATCCAATCAAACACATCTCTCAAGCAAGCATGGAGTGTCTCTGGCTGTTTCTCCAGCTGTGTAAGACTCACCACTAGCTGGGTGTCATCCGCATAGCTTATGGTCTTAAAGCCAAACGGAGACACCACACCCTCCAAGGGTGCCATATACACGTTAAATAACGTGGGGCTAAGGGATGAGCCCTGTGGCACCCCGCAGTGGAGTGGGAGGGGAGGAGATTTTGCATTTCCTTCCCAAACCTCGAAGGTACGCCCCTCCAAAAAGGAGGCCAACCATTCCAGGGCCACTCCTGTGACACCCGACTCAGCTAGACGTTGTATCAGCACCCCATGGTTGACGGTATCGAAGGCCGCACTGAGGTCCAGGAGGATCACTGCCACTGATCCCCCTGCATCCAAGGTGTTTCTGGCCTCCTCTACCACTGCTAGCAGAGCCGTGTCCGTACCATGGCCTGGTCGAAATCCCGTCTGAGAGTCCCTCAACCGGCCATTCTCCTCAAGAAAGTTTGATAACCGATGGTTCGCCAGCCTCTCGGCAATCTTACTCACTCCTGGTAGTAAGGAGATGGGCCTGAAATTGGCCAAGTTCTGCGGGTCCAAGCCCGGCTTCTTCAGAAGCGCTTTGACAACCGCACTTTTCCAGTCAGGCGGCACTGTCCCCTGAGTGAACGAGAGATTGATCAGATTGGTCAGGGGCTCTCCTATCGTCAGGGCGGCCTGCTTAAGGTACCGCATCGGGACAGGGTCCCGAGGTGAACCACTTTTCATGCTCCCGAGGACCTTCAGTACTTCACCTGTAGATACAGGGCCAAATGACGTCAGTCGATTTTCCGACATGCTGAAGTCCTCAGAAGGGGGCGATGTTCCCAAGACCGAGGGGAGAGAACCAATAGTAATGTCGATTTTGTTTTTGAAGTAGGTGGCTAATTCCAGACATTTTTCCTGTGGTCTATCATAGACAGGAGTAGGCTCAGGTGGTTTAAGAAGCTCCTTCATCACTAAGAAAGCTTCCCTGGATGAGGACGCAGCATGGTTTACTCTCTCCCCATAGAAGGAGGCCTTAGCAGTACGTATAGCACGTTTGTATATTCTAAGTTCGATGCGATATTTTTCCCTGCTATCTATCTCCGGGCACCTTCTCCATAATCTCTCCGCGCGTTTGCAGTTCTGTCTCAAGGTTCTGAGCTCTGGGGTATACCAAGGGGCAGACCCCATTCTCTTGTCCCTAATGAGCATCTTCTTGAGGGGAAGCACATGGTCCAGTGCATTGGTCAACCAGTTCCTCACTATAACATCTGCAGACACCGGGTCACAGCCCTTCTCAGGCTGAGTGTCCTCCAGACGGGCATTCCAGGTGTCTACCGGGAGCCTTGACCATGCCCTATCTATTCTAAATTCCCTGAGTGGGAGCGTGTCATCACACTTAATCTCCCAGTTAGCCATGATCAGTGAGTGGTCAGACCAAGGAAGAGCGAGGGGAGGCATGGCGGATATACCCGTCATGTTCGAAAAGATGGGGTCAAGAAGATGACCTTTGACATGGGTGGCCCCAGTATTTATCAGTTTCATCTGCAGGGCGCTCAGCTCGCTCGACAAATTGGTAGCCCTAGGGTCAATTTCTTCATCGAAATGGCAATTGAGATCTCCTAGCAAGATGAAGTTGGATGCGGCCGCAGCCAGCAGAGTAGTAGTTTCCATTAGTGACGATGTAAAATCACCCATGTTTCCAGGGGGCCGGTAGACTAGGAGTCCTGTCAACGTGTAGGTAGGGGAAAATTGAAGCGAGAATTGGCAGCTCTCACAGTCCTTGACCCCTGCCTCACGTGCCTTACAACTCAGTGACTCCCTGTATAAAATGGCCAGACCCCCCCCCTCTCCCTGTGCCTCTGTCAAGATGGTAGATCAGATATCCCGGCGCCAGCGCTATCACCGCATCCGGACCCGAGGTGTCAGATAGCCAGGTCTCAGTAAGAAACAAGGCATCAACCTTGTGGTCCAGTAGTAGGGAGTTAATCTCTGTAGCGTGGCAGGGGAGTGATCTGCAGTTAAGCAGGGCAAGCCGACACAAGGTAGTGGGGATGGCATCTTCTACATCCAGGTGGCAAACTCTACATCCCCTAAAGCGCTTTCCGTCTTTGGCAACATAGCAGCATTTGTCGTATTTCGGTGTTCGGTAGGATAGGAGCTCATCCTTCGTATACCTGATCGTGATGGAGTGCTGGGGACTCACATCGGGCATAGCTACTGGCCCCGGACCCGGTTGGGCCCGGACGGGCACAGACGGGCTTAACTCTGGCGAAACTCCGGCGCTAGTCCGGCGCGTCCGCTGCTCGCGTCCGCTGCGCGGAGCCATAAGGGACTATTTATATAGGGCGACTAGACCGCTCGGTGAATGTGCCCCCACCTAAGATGGCCGCCAAAACTGGATCGAGCCCGGGGCCGGTCTAAACCCAGCACCCAGGGATCAGGGACAGATGGAAATGATTTATCTGCCTAACGAGGGTAGGAGCGTTTCAGAAAAACAATTTTAAAAGTGATTTTAAAAGTCCGTTTTTTTTCGTCCTAAAAAGTAGTTCTAAATGCAGGGGGGATCGGACACAAGGGATAAATCAAGTGCAATTCTTTATCAAATAAAGCAGCAACTGAGCGCTCGACTAGCAGCCTCTCAGTAGTTCTTAATCCCTGGTCTGGTCACTAAGCCCTCCTTTTATAGGGCGACTAGACCGCTCGGCGAATGTGCCCCCACCTAAGATGGCCGCCAAAACTGGATCGAGCCCGGGGCCGGTCTAAACCCAGCACCCAGGGATCAGGGACAGATGGAAATTATTTATCTGCCTAACGAGGGTAGGAGCGTTTCAGAAAAACAATTTTAAAAGTGATTTTAAAAGTCCGTTTTTTTTCGTCCTAAAAATGAACTGAGTAATTGATTTACAATTGATAATGATTTGCCCACTGGGGCTGAAAAACAAATTAGAAACCGCATTGAATGTATACCCACTTGGGTTCAATTGATATGATTGGTTTCAAATTACGATGAAGTAATCGGAAATAACATATGTTATGCAATCATTGGACAATTTAAAATATTACACTTGTAATCATTATTGTTTGAATTTTCACTATACAACTCATTGTAAGTCCAATTGAATATGCTGCAAATTAAGCAAAACGCTGTAAATTAACTGCCAAATTCAGTATCATTATATCATTTAAAGATGGCCCTTATGCTAGCTATGTGAACCAGGCAGCAATGTAGTCCTTTGTTTATATCATTTACACACTGTGTACTATATCATGTGACGAGTGTCAACATCGTATCGACCCGTGACCAAGGAGGAGGTTCATTTTGCCATAGAAATTATGATTAGTGCCGCAGAAAGTAAAATTAGGGCACATTTTGACTTCTCAAATCCTCTTCTATTTCATTAAAAAATTCTGACATGCAGACTGAAACATACACTTTGAATACCAGCAGCAGACTTCCCTGGTGAGCAGTAGCTTTACTACAGTGATCTAATGAGCAACTAGAGTGCTAACATTCAGAATTTATGGCAAATGTGTGACACATCTGAATGCCTTCTTGATGGAACCAAAGTAAACAAGCATTGAAAATGCAATAGGTCTCGCCCTCGTTTAAGTTAAAGCAATTCTGTTTGTAATTAGGGGGCTTTTTAGCTTTGCTTTTATTAGTGTTTTTCAAACTTTCATGTACATAACATGCATATGTATGCATATATGTATATGTATATGTATGCATGCATTTATATTTGTATTTATATAGATATGCAGATTATATATATGTTTATGTATATATATATATATATATATACATATATATAAATGCATACGCGTATATATGCATATATATACAAGTAAACGGACCCCCGTTAACAAGAAGGACACATCTGAGATGGGCACTGAAGAAAGACAATCTATGTCTGAAACGCGTCTGCCTAGCGTTTCAGGGACCTTCTGCTCACCTACGAAAATAAAGCTGCTTTTTTTTACCTCCGGAGCTGGTCACACTCTTTCATTTGGGGTAAAGAGATTGGTGTTTTGTATCGCCAGTAAAGCAGGCACTGGCATTGTGACCGCCATCTCGATCAGGAGCTATGCATCAAACCTGCATCTCTGGTGTTTTGCATGAACTGCAATTGCGTCGCCCCCCCCGGTGCTGGATTCCCATTTGGTGATGAGAGGCGCATGGGGAGAGAGGAGGCAGAATCGATCTGCCTGATAAGGAGGACAAAGGGTTGCTCTTACCTGCTGCGTGACTGCGAGGACGGCCTGGAATCACTGTTGGCAGCACTGGCTGTTTTTGATGACTCTATACTGATTGAGCGCAATCAGTGAACTACAGCGCCCAGCATGCAGTTGTGCAGCAGGAGTAGTGCGAGATGCCTTACACCTGTGAGGCAGAGGAGGGGCGGGTGGTCACGTGACAAGGAGTGGCCAAGCTTTTAAACATCGAGTAAACGGACCCCCGTTAACAAGAAGGACACATCTGAGACGGGCACTGAAGAGAGACAATCTATGTCTGAAACGCGTCTGTCTAGCGTTTCAGGGACCTTCTGCTCACCTACGAAAATAAAGCTGCTTTTTTTACCTCCGGAGCTGGTCACACTCTTTCATTTGGGGTAAAGAGATTGGTGTTATGCATATATATATGTGCATATGTATGTGTGTAGAGAGAGGTAGAGAGAGGTGTAGAGGTAGAGGTGAAGAGCTAGAGAGGTAGAGGTAGAGAGGTAGGGAGTAGTAGAGAGAGGGGTAGAGAGAGGTAGAGAGGTAGAGAGTAGAGGATGAGTAATAGAGAGTAGGGAGTGAGTAGTAGAGAGTAGTAGAGAGTAGTAGAGAGATTAGCAGAGTGAGTAGTAGAGAGTAGTAGAGTGAGTAGTAGAGAGTGAGTAGTAGAGAGTAGTAGAGAGTGAGTAGTAGAGAGTAGTAGCGAGTGGGTAGTAGAGAGTGAGTATTAGAGAGTAGTAGAAAATAGTAGAGAGTGAGTAGTAGAGTGAGTAGTAGAGAGTAGTAGAGAGTGAGTAGTAGAGAGTAAGTAGTAGAGAGTGAGTAGTAGAGAGTAGTAGAGAGTGAGTAGCAGAGAGAGAGTAGTAGAGAGTAGTAGGGAGTAAGTAGTAGACTGAGTAGTAGAGAGAGAGTAGTAGAGTGACTAGTGGAGAGTACTAGAGAGTGAGTAGTAGAGTAAGTAGTAGAACGTAGTAGAGAGAGAGTAGTAGAGAATGAGTAGTAGAGAGTGAGTAGTGGAGAGAGAGTAGTAGAGAGTAGTAGAAAGTGAGTAGTAGAGAGAAAGTAGTAGGGAGTAGTAGAGTAGTAGAGAGTGAGTAGTAGAGAGTGAGTAGTAGAGAGTAGTGGAGTAGTAGAGAGTGAGTAGTAGAGAGTAGTAGAGAGTGAGTAGTAGAGTGAGTAGTAGGGAGTAGTAGAAAGTGAGTAGTAGAGTGAGTAGTAGAGAGAAGTAGAGAGCAAGTAGTAGAGAGTGTAGTAGAGAGTGAGTAGTAGAAAGTAATAGAGAGTGAGTAGTAGAGAGAGTAGTAGAGAGTAGTAGAGTAGTAGAGAGTGAGTAGTAGAGAGTGAGTAGTGGAGAGTGAGTAGTAGAGAGTAGTAGAGAGCGAGTAGTAGAGTGAGTAGGTGAGAGAGTAGTAGAGAGTGGTCGAGAGTGAGTAGTAGAGTAGTAGAGAGTAGTAGAGAGTAGTAGAGTGAGTAGTAGAGAGTAGTAGAGAGTGAGTAGTAGAGAGAGAAGTAGAGGGTAGTAGATTAGTAGAGAGTGAGTAGTAGAGAGAGTAATAGAGAGTAGTAGAGAGTGAGTAGTAGAGAGTGAGTAGTAGAGAGTAGTAGAGAGCGAGTAGTAGAGAGTGAGTAGTGGAGAGTGAATAGTAGAGAGTGAGTAGTAGAGAGAGAGTAGTTGAGAGTGAGTAGTAGAGATTAGTAGAGTGAGTAGTAGAGAGGGAGTAGTAGACAGAGAGAGTAGTAGAGAGTAGTAGAGAGTGAGTAGTAGAGAGTAGTAGCGAGTGAGTAGTAGCGAGTGAGTAGTAGAGAGTGAGTAGTAGAGAGTGAGTAGTTTAATTTAAAAGGAACACAATGAGGGGGTTCATTTTGCCATAGAAATTATGATTAGTGCTGAAAAAAGAAAAATTAAGGCACATTTTGAGTGACTTCTCAAATCCTCTTCTATTTCATTAAAAAATTCTGACATGCAGACTGAAACATGCACTGATGAGCAGTAGCTTTACTACAGTGATCTAATAAGCAACTAGAGTGCTAACATTCTGAATTTATGGCAAATGTGTGACACATCTAAATGCCTTCTTGATGGAATCAAAGTAAAAAACTGAAAGTATTTCCTACTGAGGAGACTGTAGTAAATGAGGAAATTAGGAAACTTCATAACAAATAAGTCTCCCAAGATGGCCACCAGAGACAAAAGAGCCCAAATGTAGCACAAATATTACCCAGATGCAGCCCAAGTATAGCCCAATGACAGAATGTCCCAGAGTGTTCTAAAGAACAAGTAGAGCTCTAACAGTCTTACTTATGATAAAAGTATGGCACACCTGAAGCCATCTTGATTGGAATAAAGTGGTAAGACTTAAAACATTTAATTTGCAAATGAACAAAATGAGGGGGCTCGTTTTGCCATAGAAATTATGATTAGTGCTGCAGAAAGTAAAATTAGGGCACATTTTGACTTCTGAAATCCTCTTCTATTTCATTAAAAAATTGTGACATGCAGACTGAAACATGCACTTTGAATACCAGCAGCAGACTTCCCTGGTGAGCAGTAGCTTTACTACAGTGATCTAATGAGCAAGTAGAGTGCTAACATTCAGAATTTATGGCAAATGTGTGACACATCTGAATGCCTTCTTGATGGAACCCAAGTAAACAAGCATTGAAAATGCAATAGGTCTCGCCCTCGTTTAAGTTAAAGCAATTCTGTTTGTAATTAGGTGGCTTTTTAGCTTTGCTTTTATTAGTGTTTTTCAAACTTTCATGTACATAACATGCATATGTATGCATATATGCATATGTATATGTATGCATGCATTTATATTTGTATTTATATAGATATGCAGATTATATATATGTTTATATGTGTATGTATATACACATATATATAAATGCATATGCATATATATGTATATATATTTATATATATGTGCATATGTATGCGTGTAGAGAGAGGTAGAGAGAGGTGTTGAGGTAGAGGTGTAGAGGTAGAGAGGTAGAGGTAGAGAGGTAGAGAGTAGTAGAGAGAGAGGTAGAGAGGTAGAGAGTAGAGGATGAGTAATAGAGAGTAGAGAGTGAGTAGTAGAGAGTAGTAGAGAGAGTAGCAGAGAGTGAGTAGTAGAGTGAGTAGTAGAGAGTGAGTAGTAGAGAGTAGTAGAGAGTGAGTAGTAGAGAGTAGTAGAGAGTGGGTAGTAGAGAGTGAGTATTAGAGAGTAGTAGAGAGTAGTAGAGAGTGAGTAGTAGAGAGTAGTAGAGAGTGAGTAGTAGAGAGTAAGTAGTAGAGAGTGAGTAGTAGAGAGTAGTAGAGAGTGAGTAGCAGAGAGAGAGTACTAGAGAGTAGTAGAGAGTTAGTAGTAGAGTGAGTAGTAGAGAGAGAGTAGTAGAGAGTGACTAGTAGAGAGTAGTAGAGAGTGAGTAGTAGAGTGAGTAGTAGAGAGTAGTAGAGAGAGAGTAGTAGAGAGTAAGTAGTAGAGAGAGAGTAGTAGAGAGTGAGTAGTAGAGAGTAGTAGAGAGTGAGTAGTAGAGAGAGAGTAGTAGGGAGTAGTAGAGTAGTATAGAGTGAGTAGTAGAGAGTGAGTATTAGAGAGTAGTGGAGTAGTAGAGAGTTTGTAGTAGAGAGTAGTAGAGAGTGAGTAGTAGATTGAGTAGTAGGGAGTAGTAGAAAGTGAGTAGTAGGGTGAGTAGTAGAGAGTAGAAGAGAGCGAGTAGTAGAGAGCAAGTAGTAGAGAGTGTAGTAGAGAGTGAGTAGTAGAAAGCAATAGAGAGTGAGTAGTAGAGAGAGTAGTAGAGAGTAGTAGAGTAGTAGAGAGTGAGTAGTAGAGTGAGCAGTAGAGAGTAGTAGAGAGTGAGTAGTGGAGAGTGAGTAGTAGAGAGTAGTAGAGAGTGAGTAGAAGAGTGAGTAGGTGAGAGAGTAGTAGAGAGTGGTAGAGAGTGAGTAGTAGAGTAGTAGAGAGTGAGTGGTAGAGAGTAGTAGAGAGTAGTAGAGTGAGTAGTAGAGAGTGAGTAGTAGAGAGAGTAGTAGAGAGTAGTAGAGTAGTAGAGAGTGAGTAGTAGAGAGAGTAGTAGAGTAGTAGAGAGTGAGTAGTAGAGAGTGAGTAGTAGAGAGTAGTAGAGAGCAAGTAGTAGAGAGTGAGTAGTGGAGAGTGAATAGTAGAGAGTGAGTAGTAGAGAGAGAGTAGTAGAGAGTGAGTAGTAGAGATTAGTAGAGTGAGTAGTAGAGAGGGAGTAGTAGAGAGAGAGTAGTAGAGAGTAGTAGAGAGTGAGTAGCAGAGAGTAGTAGCGAGTGAGTAGTAGAGAGTGAGTAGGAGAGAGTGAGTAGTAGAGAGTAGTAGCGAGTGAGTAGTAGAGAGTGAGTAGTTTAATTTAAAAGGAACACAATGAGGGGGTTCATTTTGCCATAGAAATTATGATTAGTGCTGGAAAAAGAAAAATTAGGGCACATTTTGAGTGACTTCTCAAATCCTCTTCAATTTCATTAAAAAATTCTGACATGCAGCCTGAAACATGCACTGATGAGCAGTAGCTTTACTACAGTGATCTAATAAGCAACTAGAGTGCTAACATTTCGAATTTATGGCAAATGTGTGACACATCTGAATGCTTTCTTGATGGAATCAAAGTAAAAAACTGAAAGTATTTCCTACTGAGGAGACTGTAGTAAATAAGGAAATTAGGAAACTTCATAACAAATACATCTCCCAAGATGGCCACCAGAGACAAAAGAGCCCAAATGTAGCACAAATATCACCCAGATGTATCCCACGTATAGCCCAATGACAGAATGTCCCAGAGTGTTCTAAAGAACAACTAGAGTGCTAACAGTCTTACTTCTGACAAAAGTATGGCACACTTGAAGCCATCTTGATTGGAATAAAGTGGTTACACTTAAAACATTTAATTTGCAAAGGAACAAAATGAGGGGGCTCATTTTGCCATAGTAATTATGATTAGTGCTGCAGAAAGAAAAATTAGGGCACATTTTGACTTCTCAAATCCTCTTCTATTTCATTACAAAATTATGACATGCACACTGAAACATGCACTTTCAATACCAGCAGCAGACTTCCCTGGTGAGCAGTAGCTTTACTACAGTGATCTAATGAGCAAGTAGAGTGCTAACATTCAGAATTCATGGCAAATGTGTGACACATCTGAATGCCTTCTTGATGGAACCAAAGTAAACAAGCAATGAAAATGCAATAGGTCTCGCCCTCGTTTAAGTTAAAGCAATTCTGTTTGTAATTAGGTGGCTTTTTAGCTTTGCTTTTATTAGTGTTTTTCAAACTTTCATGTACATAACATGCCTATGTATGTATATATGTATATGTATGCATGCATTTATATTTGTATTTATATAGATGTGCAGATTATATATATGTGTACATATGTGTATATATATATATATATCTATACACATACATATATATAAATGCATATGCATATATATGTGCATATGTGTGTGTGTAGAGAGAGGTAGAGAGAGGGAGAGAGGTAAGGTGTACAGGTAGAGGTGTAGAGGTAGAGGTGTAGAGGTAGAGACGTAGAGGTTGAGAGGTAGAGGAAGAGAGGTAGAGAGTAGTAGAGAGAGAGCGGTAGAGAGGTAGAGAGTAGAGAGTGAGTGATAGAGAGTAGAGAGTGAGTAGTAGAGAGCAGTAGAGAGTAGTAGAGAGTTGTAGAGAGAGTACCAGAGAGTGAGTAGTAGAGAGTAGTAGAGGGTGAGTAGTAGAGAGTGAGTAGTAGAGAGTAGTAGAGAGTGAGTAGTAGAGAGTAGTAGAGAGTGAGTAGTAGAGTGAGTAGTAGAGAGTAGTGGAGAGTAGTGGAGAGTGAGTAGTAGAGAGTAGTAGAGAGTGAGTAGTAGAGAGTGAGTAGTAGAGAGTAGTAGAGAGTAAGTAGTAGAGTGAGAAGTAGAGAGTAGTAGAGAGTAGTAGAGAGTGAGTAGGAGAGAGTGAGTAGCAGAGTATGAGTAGCAGAGAGTAGTAGAGAGTGAGTAGTAGAGTGGGTAGTAGAGAGTAGTAGAGAGTGAGTAGAAGAGAGTGAGTAGTAGAGTGAAAAGTAGAGAGTAGTAGAGAGTGAGTAGTAGAGGGAGTAGTAGAGAGTAATAGAGAGTGAGTAGTAGAGCGAGTAGTAGAGAGTAGTAGAGAGTGAGTAGTAGAGAGTAGTAGAGTAGTAGAGTGAGAATAGTAGAGAGTGAGTAGTAGAGAGAAGTAGAGAGTAGTAGAGAGTGAGTAGTAGAGAGTAGTAGAGAGTGAGTAGGAGAGAGCGAGTAGCAGAGTATGAGTAGCAGAGAGTAGTAGAGAGTGAGTAGTAGAGTGGGTAGTAGAGAGTAGTAGAGAGTGATTAGAAGAGAGTGAGTAGTAGAGTGAAAAGTAGAGAGTAGTAGAGAGTGAGTAGTAGAGGGAGTAGTAGAGAGTAATAGAGAGTGAGTAGTAGAGTGAGTAGTAGAGAGTAGTAGAGAGTGAGTAGTAGAGAGTAGTAGAGTAGAGAGAGAGAGTACTAGAGAGTGAGTAGTAGAGAGTAGTAGAGAGTGAGTAATAGAGAGAGAGTAGTAGAGAGTGAGTAGTAGAGAGTGAGTAGTAGAGAGAGTAGTAGAGAGTGAGTAGTAGAGAGTGAGTAGTAGAGAGTGAGTAGTAGAGAGTAGTAGAGAGTGAGTAGTAGAGAGAGTAGTAGAGAGTGAGAAGTAGAGAGAGTAGTAGAGAGTAGTAGAGTAGTATAGAGTGAGTGAGTAGTAGAGAGTAGTTGAGAGCGAGTAGTAGAGAGTGAGTAGTAGAGAGTAGTAGACAGCCAGTAGTAGAGAGTGAGTAGTAGAGAGTGAGTAGAGAGAGAGTAGTAGAGAGGGAGTAGTAGAGAGTGAGTAGTAGAGAGTAGTAGAGTTAGTATTAGAGAGAGAGAGTAGCAGAGAGTGAGTAGTAGAGTAGTATAGAGTGAGTGGTAGAGAGTAGTAGAGTGAGTAGTAGAGAGTAGTGGAGAGTGAAAATTAGAGAGTAGTAGAGTAGTAGAGAGTGAATAGTAGAGAGTGAGTAGTAGAGAGTGAGTAGTAGAGAGAGTAGTAGAGAGTAGTAAAGTAGTAGAGAGTGAGTAGTAGAGAATGAGTAGTAGAGAGCGACTAGTAGAGAGTGAGTAGTGGAGAGTGAGTAGTGGGTAGAGAGTGGTAGCGAGCGAGTAGTAGAGAGTGAGTAGTAGAGAGTGAGTAGTAGAGAGTGAGTAGTAGAGTAGTAGAGAGTGAGTGGTAGAGAGTAGTAGAGAGTAGTAGAGTGAGTAGTAGAGAGTAGTAGAGAGTGAGTAGTAGAGAGTAGTAGCGAGTGAGTAGTAGAGAGTGTGTAGTAGAGAGAGTAGTAGAGAGTAGTAGAGAGCGCGTAGTAGAGAGTGGGTAGTAGAGAGTAGTAGAGTAGTAGAGAGTGAGTAGTAGAGAGTGAGTAGTAGAGTGTAGTAGAGAGTGAGTAGTAGAGAGTGAGTAGTAGAGAGTAGTGGAGTAGTAGAGAGTGAGTAGTAGAGAGTGAGTAGTAGAGAGAGAGTAGTAAAGAGTAGTAGAGAGTGAGTAGTAGAGAGTAGTCAGTCAGTGTCAGTCAGTGTCAGTCAGTCAGTGCCAGTCAGTCAGTCAGTGTCAGTCAGTCAGTCAGTGTCAGTCAATCAGTGTCAGTCAATTAGTGTCAGTCAGTCAGTGTCAGTCAATTAGGTTCAGTCAGTGTCAGTCAGTCAGTCAGTGTAAGTCAGTCAGTGTCAGTCAATTAGTGTCAGTCAGTGTCAGTCAGTCATTGTCAGTCAATCAGTGTCAGTCAGTGTCAGCGTCAGTCAATCAGTGTCAGTCAGTGTCAATAAGTCAGTGTCAGTCAGTGTCAGTCAGTCAGTGTCAGCTACAGCAGCTCTGCTGACCTGGTTCTCTGGCTCTAAAGCAGCTCTGCTGACCTGGTTCTCTGGCTCTAAAGCACCTCTGCTGACCTTTGTGAGAAGTTGGCCTGGCATATGCTGTTCCTAGTTATAGGGACACCTTGCACCAGTCCAATTCGACTCTTATTGATGATAGGTTTAAGACAACCTTTAAAGAAAGCTATCCTAGTGGTAGCTGTGGAGAGCAGCCTTCAGGCTAAGTCTTGAAGGAGTGTTAAGCTTATTGTTTTACCATAATAACCTCTTGAATAACCAAATGAAAGAGTAGCCCACACAGGTATATATATAAAATATATGTATTTATTCTAGACAGAATCCCACAGTCACTTTATGTGACTGTTGGCAAAGTTACACTTCAAACAAGCATTTATAAACACAATAAATAGCACAGAAATCAATCGGCCCCGGAGGGGACCAAACCATATACTAAAATAGTGGTATAAGAACCACGACAATTCTACATGCAATGCCTAGGGCATTCAGGATCGCTTGCCCCTTCAGAATCCACCCACAGTTAAGAGGAAGGGGACCCACGGGAGACGCGTGCAGTGCAAAGAGCTGCTATCGGAATCGCAATGTTAGCCTATGGAGAATGTCGCGGTTGAATATTTAAAGATTAAAGACACTTCTAGCAGTAGTACAAAGTTAAGGCTTGAGACTTAAGGCTTTGGAGAGCCCACCACCACGGGAGTACCGAAGTACCACTGTTACCTGCCCCAGGGAAGCCGGGTGCATAGGTCGATTCTGGTGTCGGGTCGCGGGCTGATTTTCAATGGAAAAGTAGACCAAACTGCTGCTAGCTGAAAGCGTCGATGAAGTCGTGAAGATCTAAGATGTAGAAATTGTAGAGAAGAACCTGAAAGCAGAGGGGACAGAGTCTGGGTCACGGCACAGTGACCAGGGGGCTCAAAGCAAGGAGCCCTTCGATGTCGGGTGCTTCAGGTGAGGAAGATGCAGCTTGGCTCTGCAGTCACGGGCTCCGGGAGGCTTCAAGGAAGGCCAGCATCTGGAGGGCGACTGTCCCACGTCGGAGGAGGGTTGCTGCGGTGTTAGTGTCCCGATTGGATCCACTAAGCCTTGGCAACTGCAACCCATGCAAGATAAACAAAGCAGCTGCTGGTGCACACCCACGAGGTCTGAGGGTGCTCTCCTCTGGAGGGAGCGCAGAGCAGGCCTGGAGCAACCAGCAGAACTCTTGGATGTGAAGATTGTCCTCCGGCAGGGCCCACAAGTTGAGAGACAAGGGACTGTGGAAGGCAGCAAAATGGAGTGCGTAAAAGGGCTCCCACGGGCCACCGGAGCGGGCTAGGGAGCTGAGATTTGGCACGGATGCTGCTTGAAGGTTGGCTCAGAAATGGGCTAAAGCACAACTTCCCCCTTGGTCGGGGTCGTGTGCTATGCAAGAGGTGGCTGGTGTCTCAGGGTATGCAGGGATCTTGGCACCCACGTAGTCCACGGTGCTCAGACTTGCTGGGCACGCTCACAGGACTCTGGGATGCTCTGGAGACCCACCTCAAGGTTGCTGGAAGACGTCAAAGTTCGTGAGAGCAGCGAAGTTCCAACTGGGTATCTTGCAGTCTTTCAGGTGCCTGCCAAGCAGGGGGAAAACTCCTTTATCCCAAGGGAAATTTCTTCAGTCAGCTGGGCAGCAGCTCGTCGAAGGTCAGTTCTGTGAAGTTCTGGATTAATCTGAGGCTCTGGGGCCAAGTTATTCACATATATCCCCAAGATTAGGGGATGGTCACAACTAGAGCCTACCAATCAGAGTAGAGGCGGGAAAGGGTGGCTACACCCACTCCCCTTTGTGTGTTTCCCACCTGGACGAGGGGCAGGATGCCCCTGAACCAGTTCCAGGCGGTGTATGCAGAATTGGGGCTCTGCAGCTGCCTACGTGCAACTCTGAATGGACATTTGGTGCACCCACCCTGTTCCAATCCACATTATACTGTCTGGGGAGATGCTAGCACCTCCCTGCCACAGGAGCCCTATTGTCCAGCTGGCGAGGCTGGGGTTTTCCCCAGCAACAGCCAGCCAGGGTCGTGTAGGTGGCGGGCAGTAGCCATTTTGTGTAACTTGTGCACTTTAAAATTGGTGTCTAAATTCTACCGCTTTTCCCATATCGCCCTTCTAGCAAGGGGGAATCGTACCCTCATGCCCATGGCTGGACTGGGGGTATGATTCCTTCATGTTTGACACCAAACATGATATGGTTCTGTGTAGCCATTCTCAAGTTATCGCGATGACGCGATTGACTTATAATGCGGTTAAGAGTATATGGTATGGCTACACTACAAACAACCCAGTAACGATTTTACGAAGGTTGCAGAGAGGCCCTACTCACGTAGGGGTCCCCCCTCACACATACCTCAGCACCCAGCCCTGTAGGATTACCAGGGCCTGCCATAGGGGTGACCTATGAGAGTATATGTGTTGTAATGGTGTGGGATATAGGGTACCTACATCCCTGTAAGGGGTGCTAGCACCACCTTACCCAGACTACAGTAGTGGTCTGGTGGTGTCAGTTTGTGTGGCTGTCCCAGGGTGGCACAATAAGTGCTGCAGCCCTGGTAGGCCTACTCGGGGACCCATGCCCTGGGTACCTAGGGTACCATCTACAAGGGACTGGTAGGGCATGCCCAGCATCCAATTAGGTTTGTACCTAGAGTACTCACATCAGTTTTAGGGAGAAAGCAGATAGGCTGGGGTCCTGGATAGCAGGATCCCAGCCAGACTAGTCAAAAACCACTCAAATACCAGGCAAAAAGTTGGGGGCAACCATTAGTCAGATTCCACTCTCCTACATAACCCCCCCCCCCAAACGAAAGGAGATAAGGCTAACCTTGTCCAGATAAGCCTTTATTTCCTGAGTGGCCATATAAGGAAGAACCTGCACTAGCATGGTTGCTCCCTGTCTCATGGTCAACTTGGGAAATCTTACCCCAAGGGGTTCTAGAGTTTCTCCAAAGTCTAGGGAAATTACCTGTATTGGTTTTTGGGTCAGAGGTGGGCTGGTGGGGTGTCTGAGTCTGGAAGTGAGGCCCTACTTGGGTTGGTCTCAACCTCCTCAGATCACTGGCCACTATGGAAGCCTTTCTGCCCATGACTTTGTCATATCTGGCCCTAAGGGTCAACCTATGGCTGCCTACAGCTGGGGGTCGGATCCCTTTGGCTGGAATAGTGGAGGGCACTGGAAGGTTTGGGGCAACTATGCCCCAGGTTTCCCTGTGCTCAACATCATCCATTTGAGGGGTGCCTATACCTAAGGGTAAGGGGGATCCCTCAGTTTGTAGAGGAATATTCACCTGGCTGAAACTACTCTGCTGGGTGTCCCTAATCTGCTGATGAGGGGGTTCCTCTGGACAGGGGCCCCTTAAGGGTCCACTGACCTCCCTGACCTCTGCAGCCCTGGGCTGACTGAGGCAGGGTAGAGAGGGGCAGGATGCCTGCTCCAGACTGGGTACCACCTTGGAAGGGTCCCCTGCCATCAGAGAGGTGGGCAGGCCAGGCCTGTCCACTTCTGGGGCAGTTACTCCACAAGGGGCAGGATCAGTTCCCTGAGAAACTTGACCCTTACCTGTAGTCTGGTGGGGGGAGGACTGTTCCTCTTCCCCTATGCTCTCTGTTTGGGTAGAGTGATCCATAGTTTCAGGCTTCACTCGTTCTATTTTCTCCTGGGGTGGAGGTGAGGCCCTCAGGGTCTCATCCACTCTCTCAGGGATTCCTACCATTTTCAAATGGGCCTTGTGGTCAACCTCAGCACAGGCTGAGATTTCCAGATCATTCCCCAGTAGACAATCTACAGGCACGTTTGGAGACACTGCCACTCTCTTTGGGCCAGTGACCCCTCCCCAGCTGAGATTTACCACTGCCATGGGATAGTCTGTCCTGATTCCATCTATGTTGGTCACCTGGTAGCTAAACCCAGGTAAAAGCTGTTCTAGGGGCACTAGCCTCTTGGTCACCATGGTGACACTGGCCCCTGTGTCCTTATAGGCCACAGCCATCTGACCATTGATCATGGGCTCTTGTCTGTACCTGCCCAGAATACTGGGGCTCATGGTAAAGTTGGCAAACCCCATGCCACCATCACAGACTAGAGTTGCTTGTGCAGGGGATCTGGTTAGGCCAGAGTCCACCTGCGTTCCCCAAGAAAACCCAACTAAGTTTTTGGGTGCACTCCCACCACCTGGGGGATTACTACTAGTAGCAATAGGAGGTGTTGGAGCAGTACTTGGAGGAATATTTTCTTTATTGCCATTCTTTGGACAGCTGGAGTCAGTTTTCCAGTGGCCAGGCTTCTGACACACATGGCAATATGGTTTCTTTTTTGAAGAGGAAGGATTTTGGGACCCACCCCCAGCACTGGGTTTTTGTGGCTCTTCAGGGGACTTTTCTGTTTTATTATCCCCTCCTTTCTCTTTGGGTTTGGTAGAATCTTTCTTCTGGTCACCACCTTGGTTCTTGGGCCTGATCCTGGTTCTGACCCATTTGTCTGCCTTCTTTCCCAATTCTTGGGGAGAGGTCAGATCAGAGTACACCAGGTGCTGGTGTAAGAGTTGGTTATGACAATTATTAAGAATCTGCTCCCTCATTATGAGATTATACAATCCTTTATAATCATTAACTTTACTGCCATTTAACCAACCTTTCAATGCCTTGGTTGCACAATCAACAAAGTCTACCCAATCCTGATCCTGTGCTTTTTGGGTGTCTCTGAACTTAAGTCTGTATTGATCAGTGGTTAAGCCAAACCCATCTATTAAAGCATCTCTCAGGATATAGTAATCATCAGCATCCTCTTCTCTTACAGAGAGGAGCTTGTCTCTTCCTTTGTCTGCAAAGGAGAGCCACAGGATAGCTGCCCACTGCTCTACTGGGACCCTTTGTACTTTACAGGCCCTCTCAAGAGCAGAGATCCATTTGTGGATATCATCCCCTGTCTTATAGGGGGGCACAATCTTGTGGAGGTTCCTATTGTCAGGGACTTTCTCTCTAACTCTAGGGGTTTCATCACTGGCACCAGGGGTCTCTAGACCCCACTTTCTTGAAGCTTTCTGAAGCTCCAGGGCTTCCCTGTCCAATGCTAACTGTTCTCTTTTAAGCTGAAGCTTAGCCTGCTCAAATTTGATCAGTCTGCATTTCCTCTCATGAGAGGATTCTCTTCTCTGAGAAGAGGCAGAGGACCCTTTGGATCTCCCAGAATGGTTGGATCCCACTGAGGGGGATCTGTTCCTTCTTGGATCCACCACTCTCCCTTTAGGGATGGAGGGAGTGCCTCTTGGGCCATCACCTCCATGTTGTGAGTGGTTTGTTTCTTCCAGGTCAGGATCTTCATCCTCTTCCTGGTCCTCATCAGAGTCCACTCTGGGAGTGTCCTCTTCTGATGGATGCCCACCCAACCTGTCTACCCCACCAGACCCTATGGTCTCCATAAAGTCTGCTATGAGCAGGATTTCCCTGAGACGTTGGGTGTTGGCACCTTTGTTTGTCTTAAGTTTCCTAAGGGTGCACATCTCCCTGAGCTCAGCAAAGGAGAGATGATCATACTTGTCAACTGGGACCCTTTGGGGTCCTTCCAGAGCCTTATGGGCACCTGAACCTAAAGACATTTTCTAGTGTAGTGATAGTGGTGTATCTACCTACACTAAGTGTGGCCTACTGAGCCCTCTCTTGAGTTGTAGTCTAGGTGTGCTAAACCCTCTACACACAACTCCAAGTTCAGTAGAACTTATTGTATTCTAGCTTGAATTTATATGTACCTTTGGTACCAAGTGGCTTTCACTTTAGAAATTCAATTTGTTATCTGGTAAAACAATGGCAAGCTTGAATCCAACCGCTGCACACCAATGTGAGAAGTTGGCCTGGCATATGCTGTTCCTAGTTATAGGGACACCTTGCACCAGTCCAATTCGACTCTTATTGATGATAGGTTTAAGACAACCTTTAAAGAAAGCTATCCTAGTGGTAGCTGTGGAGAGCAGCCTTCAGGCTAAATCTTGAAGGAGTGTTAAGCTTATTGTTTTACCATAATAACCTCTTGAATAACCAAATGAAAGAGTAGCCCACACAGGTATATATATAAAATATATGTATTTATTCTAGACAGAATCCCACAGTCACTTTATGTGACTAGTGGCAACGTTACACTTCAAACAAGCATTTATAAACAGAATAAATAGCACAGAAATCAATGGGCCCCAGGGGGGGGCCAAACCATATACTAAAATAGTGGTATAAGAACCACTACAATTCTACAGGCAATGCCTAGGGCATTCAGGATCGCTTGCCCCTTCAAAATCCACCCACAGTTAAGAGGAAGGGGACCCACGGGAGACGCGTGCAGTGCAAAGAGCTGCTATCGGGATCGCAATGTTAGCCTATGGAGAATGTCGCGGTTGAATATTTAAAGATTAAAGACACTTCTAGCAGTAGTACAAAGTTAAGGCTTGAGACTTAAGGCTTTGGAGAGCGCACCACCACGGGAGTACCGAAGTACCACTGTTACCTGCCCCAGGGAAGCCGGGTGCATAGGTCGATTCTGGTGTCGGGTCGCGGGCTGATTTTCAATGGAAAAGTAGTCCAAACTGCTGCTAGCTGAAAGCGTCGATGAAGTCGTGAAGATCTAAGATGTAGAAATTGTAGAGAAGAACCTGAAAGCAGAGGGGACAGAGTCTGGGTCACGGCACAGTGACCAGGGGGCTCAAAGCAAGGAGCCCTTCGATGTCGGGTGCTTCAGGTGAGGAAGATGCAGCTTGGCTCTGCAGTCACGGGCTCCGGGAGGCTTCAAGGAAGGCCAGCTTCTGGAGGGCGACTGTCCCACGTTGGAGGAGGGTCGCTGCAGTGTTAGTGTCCCGATTGGATCCACTAAGCCTTGGCAACCGCAACCCATGCAAGATGAACAAAGCAGCTGCTGGTGCACACCCACGAGGTCTGAGGGTGCTCTCCTCTTGAGGGAGCGCAGAGCAGGCCTGGAGCAACCAGGGGAACACTTGGATGTGAAGATTGTCCTCCGCCAGGGCCCACAAGTTGAGAGACAAGGGACCGCGGAAGGCAGCAAAATGGAGTGCGTAAAAGGGCTCCCACGGGCCACCGGAGCGGGCTAGGGAGCTGAAATTTGGCACGGATGCTGCTTGAAGGTTGGCTCAGAAATGGGCCAAAGCACAACTTCCCCCTTGGTCGGGGTCGTGTGCTATGCAAGAGGTGGCTGGTGTCTCGGGGTATGCAGGGATCTCGGCACCCACATGGTCCACGGTCCTCAGACTTGCTGGGCACGCTCACAGGACTCTGGGATGCTCTGGAGACCCACCTCAAGGTTGCTGGAAGACGTCAAAGTTCGTGAGAGCAGCGAAGTTCCAACCGGGTATCTTGCAGTCTTTCAGGTGCCTGCCAAGCAGGGGGATAACTCCTTTATCCCAAGGGAGATTTCTTCAGTCAGCTGGGCAGCAGCTCATCAAAGGTCAGTTCTGTGAAGTTCTGGATTAATCTGAGGCTCTGGGGCCAAGTTATTCACATATATCCCCAAGATTAGGGGATGGTCCCAAATAGAGCCTACCAATCAGAGTAGAGGCGGGAAAGGGTGGCTACACCCACTCCCCTTTGTGTGTTTCCCGCCTGGGCGAGGGGCAGGATGCCCCTGAACCGATTCCAGGCGGTGTATGCAGAATTGGGGCTCTGCAGCTGCCTACGTGCAACTCTGAATGGACATTTGGTGCACCCACCCTGTTCCAATCCACATTATCCTGTCTGGGGAGATGTTAGCACCTCCCTGCCACAGGAGCCCTATTGTCCAGCTGGCGAGGCTGGGGTTTTCCCCAGCAACAGCCAGCCAGGGTCGTGTAGGTGGCGGGCAGTAGCCATTTTGTATAACTTGTGCACTTTTAAATTGGTGTCTAAATTCTACCGCTTTTCCCATATCGCCCTTCTAGCAAGGGGGAATCGTACCCTCATGCCCATGGCTGGACTGGGGGTATGATTCCTTCATGTTTGACACCAAACATGATATGGTTCTGTGTAGCCATTCTCAAGTTATCGCGATGACGCGATTGACTTATAATGCGGTTAAGAGTATATGGTATGGCTACACTACAAACAACCCAGTAACGATTTTACGAAGGTTGCAGAGAGGCCCTACTCACGTAGGGGTCCCCCCTCACACATACCACAGCACCCAGCCCTGTAGGATTACCAGGGCCTGCCATAGGGGTGACCTATGAGAGTATACGTGTTGTAATGGTGTGGGATATAGGGTACCTACATCCCTGTAAGGGGTGCTAGCACCACCTTACCCAGACTACAGTACTGGTCTGGTGGTGTCAGTTTGTGTGGCTGTCCCAGGGTGGCACAATAAGTGCTGCAGCCCTGGTAGGCCTACTGGGGGACCCATGCCCTGGGTACCTAGGGTACCATCTACAAGGGACTGGTAGGCCATGCCCAGCATCCAATTAGGTCTGTACCTAGAGTACTCACATCAGTTTTAGGGAGAAAGCAGATAGGCTGGGGTCCTGGATAGCAGGATCCCAGTCAGACTAGTCAAAAACCACTCAAATACCAGGCAAAAAGTTGGGGGCAACCATTAGTCAGATTCCACTCTCCTACATAACCCCCCCCCCCCTTCAAACGAAAGGAGATAAGGCTAACCTTGTCCAGATAAGCCTTTATTTCCTGAGTGGCCATATAAGGAAGAAACTGAACTAGCATGGTTGCTCCCTGTCTCATGGTCCACTTGGGAAATCTTACCCCAAGGGGTTCTAGAGTTTCTCCAAAGTCTAGGGAAATTACCTGTATTGGTTTTTGGGTCAGAGGTGGGCTGGTGGGGTGTCTGAGTCTGGAAGTGAGGCCCTACTTGGGTTGGTCTCAACCTCCTCAGATCACTGGCCACTATGGAAGCCTTTCTGCCCATGACTGTGTCATATCTGGCCCTAAGGGTCAACCTCTGGCTGCCTACAGCTGGGGGTCGGATCCCTTTGGCTGGAATAGTGGAGGGCACTGTAAGGTTTGGGGCAACTATGCCCCAGGTTTCCCTGTGCTCAACATCATCCATTTGAGGGGTGCCTATACCTAAGGGTAAGGGGGATCCCTCAGTTTGTAGAGGAATATTCACCTGGCTGAAACTACTCTGCTGGGTGTCCCTAATCTGCTGATGAGGGGGTTCCTCTGGACAGGGGCCCCTTAAGGGTCCACTGACCTCCCTGACCTCTGCAGCCCTGGGCTGACTGAGGCAGGGTAGAGAAGGGCAGGATACCTGCTCCAGACTGGGTACCACCTTGGAAGGGTCCCCTGCCATCAGAGAGGTGGGCAGGCCAGGCCTGTCCACTTCTGGGGCAGTTACTCCACACGGGGCAGGATCAGTTCCCTGAGAAACTTGACCCTTACCTGTAGTCTGGTGGGGGGGAGGACTGTTCCTCTTCCCCTATGCTCTCTGTTTGGGTAGAGTGATCCATAGTTTCAGGCTTCACTCTTTCTATTTTCTCCTGGGGTGGAGGTGAGGCCCTCAGGGTCTCATCCACTCTCTCAGGGATTCCTACCATTTTCAAATGGGCCTTGTGGTCAACCTCAGCCCAGGCTGAGATTTCCAGATCATTCCCCAGTAGACAATCTACAGGCAAGTTTGGAGACACTGCCACTCTCTTTGGGCCAGTGACCCCTCCCCAGCTGAGATTTACCACTGCCATGGGATGGTCTGTCCTGATTCCATCTATGTTGGTCACCTGGTAGCTAAACCCAGGTAAAAGCTGTTCTAGGGGCACTAGCCTCTTGGTCACCATGGTGACACTGGCCCCTATGTCCTTATAGGCCACAGCCTTCTGACCATTGATCATGGGCTCTTGTCTGTACCTGCCCAGAATACTGGGGCTCATGGTAAAGTTGGCAAACCCCATGCCACCATCACAGACTAGAGTTGCTTGTGCAGGGGATCTGGTTAGGCCAGGGTCCACCTGCGTTCCCCAAGAAAACCCAACTAAGTTTTTGGGTGCACTCCCACCACCTGGGGGATTACTACTAGTAGCAACAGGAGGTGTTGGAGCAGTACTTGGAGGAATATTTTCTTTATTGCCATTCTTTGGACAACTGGAGTCAGTTTTCCAGTGGCCAGGCTTCTGACACACATGGCAATATGGTTTCTTTTTTGAAGAGGAAGGATTTTGGGACCCACCCCCAGCACTGGGTTTTTGTGGCTCTTCAGGGGACTTTTCTGTTTTATTATCCCCTCCTTTCTCTTTGGGTTTGGTAGAATCTTTCTTCTGGTCACCACCTTGGTTCTTGGGCCTGATCCTGGTTCTGACCCATTTGTCTGCCTTCTTTCCCAATTCTTGGGGAGAGGTCAGATCAGAGTCCACCAGGTGCTGGTGTAAGAGTTGGTTATGACAATTATTAAGAATCTGCTCCCTCATTATGAGATTATACAATCCTTTATAATCATTAACTTTACTGCCATTTAACCAACCTTTCAATGCCTTGGTTGCACAATCAACAAAGTCTACCCAATCCTGATCCTGTGCTTTTTGGGTGTCTCTGAACTTAAGTCTGTATTGATCAGTGGTTAAGCCAAACTCATCTATTAAAGCATCTCTCAGGATATAGTAATCATCAGCATCCTCTTCTCTTACAGAGAGGTGCTTGTCTCTTCCTTTGTCTGCAAAGGAGAGCCACAGGATAGCTGCCCACTGCTCTACTGGGACCCTTTGTACTTTACAGGCCCTCTCAAGAGCAGAGATCCATTTGTGGATATCATCCCCTGTCTTATAGAGGGGCACAATCTTGTGGAGGTTCCTATTGTCAGGGACTTTCTCTCTAACTCTAGGGGTTTCATCACTGCCACCAGGGGTCTCTAGACCCCACTTTCTTGAAGCTTTCTGAAGCTCCAGGGCTTCCCTGTCCAATGCTAACTGTTCTCTTTTAAGCTGTAGCTTAGCCTGCTCAAATTTGATCAGTCTGCATTTCCTCTCATGAGAGGATTCTCTTCTCTGAGAAGAGGCAGAGGACCCTTTGGATCTCCCAGAATGGTTGGATCCCACTGAGGGGGATCTGTTCCTTCTTGGATCCACCACTCTCCCTTTAGGGATGGAGGGAGTGCCTCTTGGGCCATCACCTCCATGTTGTGAGTGGTTTGTTTCTTCCAGGTCAGGATCTTCATCCTCTTACTGGTCCTCATCAGAGTCCACTCTGAGAGTGTCCTCTTCTGATGGATGCCCACCCAACCTGTCTACCCCACCAGACCCTATGGTCTCCATAAAGTCTGCTATGAGCAGGATTTCCCTGAGACGTTGGGTGTTGGCACCTTTGTTTGTCTTAAGTTTCCTAAGGGTGCACATCTCCCTGAGCTCAGCAAAGGAGAGATGATCATACTTGTCAACTGGGACCCTTTGGGGTCCTTCCAGAGCCTTAAGGGCACCTGAACCTAAAGACATTTTCTAGTGTAGTGATAGTGGTGTATCTACCTACACTAAGTGTGGCCTACTGAGCCCTCTCTTGAGTTGTAGTCAAGGTGTGCTAAACCCTCTACACACAACTCCAAGTTCAGTAGAACTTATTGTATTCTAGCTTGAATTTATATGTACCTTTGGTACCAAGTGGCTTTCACTTTAGAAATTCAATTTGTTATCTGGTAAAACAATGGCAAGCTTGAATCCAACCGCTGCACACCAATGTGAGAAGTTGGCCTGGCATATGCTGTTCCTAGTTATAGGGACACCTTGCACCAGTCCAATTCGACTCTTATTGATGTGAGGAAATATGAATTTTTATGGTCAATTGTGTCCCCTATCTGGACCCCAACGGCTCCATGTACATGTTACAAGTACATGTATGTTCCCTCCACTTCAAGCTATGAAGACGCAAATACAATTGTGTCCAACGTTAATATGTCCTCTTTCATATCTGCCATGAATGGGCCAGATATTCCGTTCCTAAGTATGCCTTGCCACCGTCTTTATATGGTATACTTTTCACGTTTTCCAGCTCTGGCAAGGTAGGCCCTGAATTCTGCCATCGAGCTTTTTCTTGCTTCTGCCTCTGAATGCTCCAGCCTGGACCTGCATCTGTATCCATGAACTTTGTCTTACTTCCTGCGCGGCTGACGGTGCCTAGCCCGGCCTATTGCCTGCCAAAACTGTATTCAGCCTTCAAGTTATCTGTTCCGCTCCTCAAGAAATGCATTCTTGTCTAGTAGCTTAGGTAAACATCCCTCCAGCTGCAGAGCAAAGGGCCCGGCCTTACTGTCTCCGTGCAAGTAATTCATGACTCTCGTTACCATGGTAGGCCCATGCCCCCTCGCATCTCATGTAGACACTTAGACGCTTGTACACGCACTAGCAGTCAGTATGGAATAGGATCTGTCCGAGAAGACCTTTCCTTCCAGATAATATAGTTCCTTAAACACAAGATATTAGATATGATTTAGGACTAGGTTGTCCTGACACCCCAGACTTCTGTCTCCTCATGCAGGGCTAAATGTCAAGTTCCCTTCACCCTCTAGTTACACGTCAATTACACGTCATGCGGCTGCGCGCGCATCTCTGCCATATATTTTTTTGCTGACTTTGCAGGATTCTCTTATGGATCCACCCACTTGTGTCATCATCATAATGACGTTTTTAGTATACGCCTCTATGCACGCCTATTGTAACGCCTTTTCTATTACGTATGTGTATTCTTATCAGCTGTTACGCCTCCTGCATCTGTCTCTACTGTAATGCATTACTATATATGCTATAACCTGTCAATAATGTATTGCTGATCCCTTCCTGAACCTTCGTGGTGACGGAACTCGATTGCCTGGTTCGAACCATCATTCCTTTGTAAGGAATAAATTCCCTATTATACCCTCGAATACCACGGATTCTGCCTCTTATTTTTACTGAGTTATTCGTATTGTATTTTACCGCATAAATTAAGTCTAGGTAATTTATATTTACCACAGATGATAGGTTTAAGACAACCTTTAAAGAAAGCTATCCTAGTGGTAGCTGTGGAGAGCAGCCTTCAGGCTAAGTCTTGAAGGAGTGTTAAGCTTATTGTTTTACCATAATAACCTCTTGAATAACCAAATGAAAGAGTAGCCCACACAGGTATATATATAAAATATATGTATTTATTCTAGACAGAATCCCACAGTCACTTTATGTGACTAGTGGCAAAGTTACACTTCAAACAAGCATTTATAAACACAATAAATAGCACAGACATCAATGGGCCCCAGGGGGGGACCAAACCATATACTAAAATAGTGGTATAAGAACCACGACAATTCTACAGGCAATGCCTAGGGCATTGAGGATCGCTTGCCCCTTCAAAATCCACCCACAGTTAAGAGGAAGGGGACCCACGGGAGACGCGTGCAGTGCAAAGAGCTGCTATCGGGATCGCAATGTTAGCCTATGGAGAATGTCGCGGTTGAATATTTAAAGATTAAAGACACTTCTAGCAGTAGTACAAAGTTAAGGCTTGAGACTTAAGGCTTTGGAGAGCGCACCACCATGGGAGTACCGAAGTACCACTGTTACCTGCCCCAGGGAAGCCGGGTGCATAGGTTGATTCTGGTGTCGGGTCGCGGGCTGATTTTCAATGGAAAAGTAGTCCAAACTGCTGCTAGCTGAAAGCGTCGATGAAGTCGTGAAGATCTAAGATGTAGAAATTGTAGAGAAGAACCTGAAAGCAGAGGGGACAGAGTCTGGGTCACGGCACAGTGACCAGGGGGCTCAAAGCAAGGAGCCCTTCGATGTCGGGTGCTTCAGGTGAGGAAAATGCAGCTTGGCTCTGCAGTCACGGGCTCTGGGAGGCTTCAAGGAAGGCCAGCTTCTGGAGGGCGACTGTCCCACATCGGAGGAGGGTTGCTGCGGTGATAGTGTCATGATTGGATCCACTAAGCCTTGGCAACCGCAACCCACGCAAGATGAACAAAGCAGCTGCTGGTGCAGACCCACGAGGTTTGAGGGTTCTCTCCTCTGGAGGGAGCGCAGAGCAGGCCTGGAGCAACCAGGGGAAGTCTTGGATGTGAAGATTGTCCTCCGCCAGGGCCCACAAGTCGAGAGACAAGGGACCGTGGAAGGCAGCAAAATAGAGTGCGTAAAAGGGCTCCCACGGGCCACCGGAGCGGGCTAGGGAGCTGAGATTTGGCACGGATGCTGCTTGAAGGTTGGCTCAGAAATGGGCCAAAGCACAACTTCCCCCTTGGTCGGGGTCGTGTGCTATGCAAGAGGTGGCCGGTGTCTCGGGGTATGCAGGGATCTCGGCACCCACGTGGTCCACGGTGCTCAGACTTGCTGGGCACGCTCACAGGACTCTGGGATGCTCTGGAGACCCACCTCAAGGTTGCTGGAAGACATTGAAGTTCATGAGAGCAGCGAAGTTCCAACCGGGTATCTTGCAGTCTTTCAGGTGCCTGCCAAGCAGGGGGATAACTCCTTTATCCCAAGGGTGATTTCTTCAGTCAGCTGGGCAGCAGCTTGTCGAAGGTCAGTTCTGTGAAGTTCTGGATTAATCTGAGGCTCTGGGGCCAAGTTATTCACATATATCCCCAAGATTAGGGGATGGTCCCAACTAGAGCCTACCAATCAGAGTAGAGGCGGGAAAGGGTGGCTACACCCACTCCCCTTTGTGTGTTTCCCGCCTGGGCGAGGGGCAGGATGCCCCTGAACCGGTTCCAGGCGGTGTATGCAGAATTGGGGCTCTGCAGCTGCCTACGTGCAACTCTGAATGGACATTTGGTGCACCCACCCTGTTCCAATCCACATTATCCTGTCTGGGGAGATGCTAGCACCTCCCTGCCACAGGAGCCCTATTGTCCAGCTGGCGAGGCTGGGGTTTTCCCCAGCAACAGCCAGCCAGGGTCGTGTAGGTGGCGGGCAGTAGCCATTTTGTGTAACTTGTGCACTTTTAAATTGGTGTCTAAATTCTACCGCTTTTCCCATATCGCCCTTCTAGCAAGGGGGAATCGTACCCTCATGCCCATGGCTGGACTGGGGGTATGATTCCTTCATGTTTGACACCAAACACGATATGGTTCTGTTTAGCCATTCTCAAGTTATCGCGATGACGCGATTGACTTATAATGCGGTTAAGAGTATATGGTATGGCTACACTACAAACAACCCAGTAACGATTTTACAAAGGTTGCAGAGAGGCCCTACTCACGTAGGGGTCCCTCCTCACACATACCTCAGCACCCAGCCCTGTAGGATTACCAGGGCCTGCCATAGGGGTGACCTATGAGAGTATATGTGTTGTAATGGTGTGGGATATAGGGTACCTACATCCCTGTAAGGGGTGCTAGCACCACCTTACCCAGACTACAGTAGTGGTCTGGTGGTGTCAGTTTGTGTGGCTGTCCCAGGGTGGCACAATAAGTGCTGCAGCCCTGGTAGGCCTACTGGGGGACCCATGCCCTGGGTACCTAGGGTACCATCTACAAGGGACTGGTAGGGCATGCCCAGCATCCAATTAGGTTTGTACCTAGAGTACTCACATCAGTTTTAGGGAGAAAGCAGATAGGCTGGGGTCCTGGATAGCAGGATCCCAGCCAGACAAGTCAAAAACCACTCAAATACCAGGCACAAAGTTGGGGGCAACCATTAGTCAGATTCCACTCTCCTGCAACCTGGTTCTCTCCCTCTAAAGCAGCTCTGCTGACCTGGTTTCTCTGGCTCTACAGCAGGTCTGCTGACCTGGTTCTCTGGCTCTAGAGCAGCTCTGCCTACCTAGTTCTTAGTCTACAGAGCAGCTCTGCTTACCTGGTTCTCTGGCTCTAAAGCAGCTCTGCTGACTTGGTTCTCTGGCTCTAGAGCAGCTCTGCTGACCTGGTTCTTTGGCTGTAAAGCAGCTCTGCTGACCTGGTTCTCTGGCTCTAAAGCAGCTGTGCTGGCCTGGTTCTCTGGCTCTAAAGCAGCTCTGCTGACCTGGTTCTCTCCCTCTAAAGCAGCTCTGCTGACCTGGTTTCTCTGGCTCTACAGCAGCTCTGCTGACTTGGTTCTCTGGCTCTAGAGCAGCTCTGCTGACTTAGTTCTTAGGCTCTAGAGCAGCTCTGCTGACCTGGTTCTCTGGCTCTAAAGCAGCTCTGCTGACCCGGTTCTATGGCTCTAAAGCAGTTCTGCTGACCTGGTTCTCTGTCTCTAGAGCAGCTCTGCTGACTTGGTCCCTTGGCTCTAAAGCAGCTCTGCGGACCTGGTTTTCTCCCTCTAAAGCAGCTCTGCTGACGTGGTTATCCCCCTCTAAAGCAGCTCTACTGACCTGGTTTCTTTGGCTCTACAGCAGCTCTGCTGACCTGGTTCTCTGGCTCTAGATCAGCTCTGCTGACCTGGTTCTTAGGCTCTAGAGCAGCTCTGCTTACCTGGTTCTCTGGCTCTAAAGCAGCTCAGCTGACCTGGTTCTCCGGCTCTAAAGCAGCTCTGCTGACTTGGTTCTCTGGCTCTAGAGCAGCTCTGCTGACCTGGTTCTTTGGCTGTAAAGCAGCTTTGCTGACCTGGTTCTCTGGCTCCAAAGCAGCTGTGCTGGCCTGGTTCTCTGGCTCTAAAGCAGCTCTGCTGACCTGGTTCTCTCCCTCTAAAGCAGCTCTGCTGACCTGGTTTCTCTGGCTCTACAGCAGCTCTGCTGACCTGGTTCTCTGGCTCTAAAGCAGCTCTGCTGACCCGGTTCTATGGCTCTAAAGCAGTTCTGCTGACCTGGTTCTCTGTCTCTAGAGCAGCTCTGCTGACCTGGTCCCTTGGCTCTAAAGCAGCTCTGCGGACCTGGTTTTCTCCCTCTAAAGCAGCTCTGCTTAACTGGTTCTCTCCCTCTAAAGCAGCTCTACTGACCTGGTTTCTCTGGCTCTACAGGGTTCTCTGGCTCTAAAGCAGCTCTGCTGACCTGGTTCTCTCCCTCTAAAGCAGCTCTGCTGACCTGGTTTCTCTGGCTCTAGAGCAGCTGTGCTGGCCTGGTTCTCTGGCTCTAAAGCAGCTCTGCTGATCTGGTTCTCTCCCTCTAAAGCAGCTCTGCTGACCTGCTTCTCTGCCTCTAGAACAGCTCTGCTGACCTGGTTCTCTGGCTCTAGAGCAGCTCTGCTGACCTGGGTCTCTGGCTTTAAAGCAGCTCTGCTGACCTGGTTCTCTCCCTCTAAAGCAGCTCTGCTGACCTGGTTTCTCTGGCTCTAGAGCAGCTGTGCTGGCCTGGTTCTCTGGCTCTAAAGCAGCTCTGCTGATCTGGTTCTCTCCCTCTAAAGCAGCTCTGCTGACCTGCTTCTCTGCCTCTAGAACAGCTGTGCTGGCCTGGTTCTCTGGCTCTAAAGCAGCTCTGCTGGCCTGGTTCTCTCCCTCTAAAGCAGCTCTGCTGACCTGGTTTCTCTGGCTCTGCAGCAGCTCTGCTGACCTGGTTCTCTGGCTCTATAGCAGCTCTGCTGACTTAGTTCTTAGGCTCTAGAGCAGCTCTGCTGACCTGGTTCTCTGGCTCTACAACAGCTCTGCTGACCTGGTTCTCTGGCTGTAAAGTAGCTCTGCTGACCCGGTTCTATGGCTCTAAAGCAGTTCTGCTGACCTTGTTCTCTGGCTCTAGAGCAGCTCTGCTGACCTGGTCCATTGGCTCTAAAGCAGCTCTGCTGACCTGGTTCTCTCCCTCTAAAGCAGCTCTGCTGACCTGCTTCTCTGCCTCTAGAACAGCTGTGCTGGCCTGGTTCTCTGGCTCTAAATCAGCTCTGCTGGCCTGGTTCTCTCCCTCTAAAGCAGCTCTGCTGACCTGGTTTCTCTGGCTCTGCAGCAGCTCTGCTGGCTTGGTTCTCTGGCTCTATAGCAGCTCTGCTGACTTAGTTCTTAGGCTCTAGAGCAGCTCTGCTGACCTGGTTCTCTGGCTCTACAACAGCTCTGCTGACCTGGTTCTCTGGCTGTAAAGTAGCTCTGCTGACCCGGTTCTATGGCTCTAAAGCAGTTCTGCTGACCTTGTTCTCTGGCTCTAGAGCAGCTCTGCTGACCTGGTCCATTGGCTCTAAAGCAGCTCTGCTGACCTGGTTTCTCTGGCTCTAGAGCAGCTGTGCTGACCTGGTTCTCTGGCTCTAAAGCAGCTCTGCTGATCTGGTTCTCTCCCTCTAAAGCAGCTCTGCTGACCTGCTTCTCTGCCTCTAGAACAGCTGTGCTGGCCTGGTTCTCTGGCTCTAAAGCAGCTCTGCTGGCCTGGTTCTCTCCCTCTAAAGCAGCTCTGCTGACCTGGTTTCTCTGGCTCTGCAGCAGCTCTGCTGACCTGGTTCTCTGGCTCTATAGCAGCTCTGCTGACTTAGTTCTTAGGCTCCAGAGCAGCTCTGCTGACCTGGTTCTCTGGCTCTACCACAGCTCTGCTGACCTGGTTCTCTGGCTGTAAAGTAGCTCTGCTGACCCGGTTCTATGGCTCTAAAGCAGTTCTGCTGACCTTGTTCTCTGGCTCTAGAGCAGCTCTGCTGACCTGGTCCATTGGCTCTAAAGCAGCTCTACTGACCTGGTTTCTCTGGCTCTACAGCAGCTCTGCGGACCTGGTTCTCTGGCTCTAGAGCAGCTCTGCTGACCTGGCTCTTAGGCTCTAGAACAGCTCTGCTGACCTGGTTCTCTGGCTCTAAAGCAGCCCTGCTGACCTGGTTCTATGGCTCTAAAGCAGCTCTGCTGACCTGGTTCTATGGCTCTAGAGCAGCTCTGCTGGCCTGGTTCTCTGGCTCTAAAGCAGCTCTGTTGATCTGGTACCTCTAAAGCAGCTCTGCAGACCTGGTTCTTTGCCTCTAGAACATCAGTGATGTCATTTGAGATGTCATTAGTGATGTCACTGACCATGTCATGAATGATGCAATATGTGACATCATCAGCAGTGCATTGCGGGCACGCGAGTTATAGTTAGCAGAACTAACTATAACGGAGGAATTTCTATGGTTTTGTACGAGTGAAATGGCCAGCTAACTATAACACCCCTGAAACCTATGGTTTTTTTCTGTGAATACATATATATATATGTATATATATATACACACACATAATTATATATTTATAATATTTTACAATAAATTAAAGTTATTCATTTATTAAATTTTTTACAGTAAATATACATTTATATATTAAATTGTATATATGTAGTTTAATTTTTTATATATTACATTTGTTTATTATATATTTTTTAATGTATACTATTTTCTAGTACTTTTTTTAAAGTTAATTTTATAATATAATTGTTTTAACATTATTTTTTATATATTAAAAAAATGATATTTTGCACATCGATAATTTTTACATCTATATTTTTTTTCAATATATTTGTGTGTTCTATATCTTTGACTTCGATATCATGTCAGTGATTCACCACGCATGCCTTCACAAAGAAATATGCTTGTTAAGGCATGTATGGCAAAGACATATGCGTGAGTAATACTTATCAGGTAAGTCTTACCCCCTCAACCCCATCCTGAGACCTAAAACTTCCCCTTCCCTCCTGAAAAACAACCCTCCCCCTCTCTGAATCCTAAAAACAACCCTGCCCCAACCCTCAAAAGTATCCCGATCCCTACCCCCTGCCCTGAGCTCTAAAATGGCCCCCTTGAACTCCACCCTGAGTCATAAAAGTACCCCACTCCCTCTTAAAAAATCCCGACCTCCCCAAGCCCTAAAAATTTCCCTGCTCCCCTAAGCCCTAAAAACTACCCCGCCCTCGCCTAAGCCCTCAAAACTACCCCTACCCCCGAGCCCTATAAAGTTCCCCAACCCCTTCACATCCCTGAAAACAACCCCGATCCCCCAGCCCTAAAAACTACCCCAGCCCTTAAAATTCACCCCACCCCCAAAACCTGTCCCCAGCCTCTCTTACCCAGCCACATCCTCTCCTGATCCTTCCTGCTTCTGCCCAGCTGCAGCTAGACCGTGTACTGCCTTAACCACACATATGCGTGGTTAAGGCAAGTGTGGTAGAGCTTGCATTGTTGGAACACATGTGGCTATGCCCACGTTGTTCCGACTGATTCCCCCAAGCTACAGTCATGGCTCCCATCATACTATCCAAAGTGAAAGATGTTATTAAATAATCACCTAGTGCTAAAGTATTTGGGAGTGACGGCCTGCCGGATGAAATGTATAAGTTATTTGATGTACAGGCAGCAACATTTTTGGAAGGATGCAGGGTACCTAGCTCTTTCACGGGAGCTGTGGATAATTGGCTTTCTGAAAAAGGACAAACAATCAGAGAAACCTACCTCATATCATCCTATCAGCTTATTAAATAGTGACTCCAAGCTTTGTACAAAAATCATAGCATCTAGGCTAGCCCTTATCGCAAACTGTGGTCTACTGAGATCACAGTGGATATTTGCCTGCAAGATTGATTTCATCCAACACTAATTTCTGGTTGCAGGCAATTGCCTCTTACTCAAACAATTAAAGGCAGTCATCATTATACTTGACGCCGAAAAGGCATTCGATGTAGTGCAGCGGGAGGTGTTGTTTGCTATAATGCTCTGCTTTGGATTCCCCTTGAAGTTGGTTCATTTGTTGGAAACCCTATATAAAAAGGCTGAGACAAAAATTGTAATTATCTCACAAACTTTAGGGCATGCTTCTATCACAAGGCAAATGTCCTATGTCTGCAGTTCTCTTTGCCCTCTTCATTAGAGCCTTTTTTTTTTAAGTTTAAAGTTTATTAAAGGAAAAATTGAGGCAAAGAGATGAAAAAACATTATATAAGAGAAATCACAATCTAAGAGAAGCATAAAATTAAAACAATTAAAAACCTATTGCTGATAATCGAATAAGGAAATATAGGGAGGGGGGGAGAAATCAAAATATCTATTACAATAGTTCTTTTAAAACAATGAGAAGAAAAGTGATTACTAAAACCTTAATCTCTTATTCAAATACAAAGACATTAGTAAATACATTATAATCATAAACTTTAAATCAAGGGAGTAATACGAAAATTATATCTAAAAACAGAAATAAAAAGACAACAAGTATTTCATGGAGGTTTTCTGACTTCATCAGGAGTATTAGCGGAGGATGAGGCTATATCAGTTAAGTAAGTGGATAGAGGGAGCCAAAACAGATCTCTTTTAATGGATAAGGATACGGGAGTGACATTGCTTGTATCAAGTCTATGATGAAAACAAAGAGCATTCCACCATGCTTTGAAAGTAACTTTGTCAGCTTGTTTCCAGTTAGAAGTTATTAAATGGAGGGCTATTGCTAATAATAAGTCAATTAAAGAGGGGCTGGATGGAGAATGTGTCCAGGATGGTGATAAGGAACCTAAAAAGACGTTAGTTGGAGAAAAAGAGACTTGGGTTTTAAAAATTCTATTGATTTGGGACCAGACTAAAAGCCAAAAAACGGGAGAGGGAGGGGCAATCAAAAAGCATATGTTTTAAATTCGCTGAGATACAAGAGCAAGACCAACAGGTTGAAGAAAATTCTATAGAAAAGAGGCTAACTTCGCTGGGGTAAATAAAAGGTGTTTGTAAATAAAATAAAGAGTCTGAAAAGTATTAGTTGCTCACGACATCTTATGAATCTTTAGCCACAATTTATCCCAAAATGGTATAGACCAACATTCTGTTAGATCCTTTTCCCAAGCCAATTCAGCCTTCCCCTTGGCCCTGTCTGAAGAAAAGAATAGATTTTTATATAAAGAAGAAGCAGAGGAATTAGTAGATAATAAGGGAAAAAGAGTGGAACATCTGGTAGGGATACTGGGATCAGGGGGTAAAGAAAGAAGGTAATGTGTGAGAGAAGGGAGGAGTGAGTCATATTGAGTTTTACAGGACGAGGGTAAAAAAAATTTTGATTGGAGGATTGAGAAGGATAGAGGAACATTATCATGTACCAACTGTGAAATCCAAATTAGGCCTCTGAGTCTCTAAGTTTTCCAAAAGAAAGTATGACCGCTAATACGTAATAAGTGATTATGCCAAATGGGTTGCTGATCCAACGAGGAAAAAGAGGGGTAAGAGGACGGAAGAAGAGGTGCTAGTACTTTACATGTATGGGAAATAACTTGAGAACGAAAAGAAGAAATATTATTAGTAAAAGTGAGAGATTCTTTAAAATGGAAAGGAGCTATAAAGTGTTGTTCTATATCCAACCAAAGAGGAGGATGAACACATTGATCGAGAGATAACCAGCGAGAGGATTGTTTTAGAGAAAAAGCATAAAGATAAGATTTAAAATCAGGAAACTTGAGACCTCCAGAATTCTTGTCATCCTTGAGAGCATTGAGAACTATTCGAGGAGATTTGTATTTCCAGAGGAATTTATTTAGCATAGTGTCAATTTTTTTAAAGTAGAAACCAAGAATATGCACTGGAATCATAGACAGAAGATAGAGAATTAATGGCGAAAGCATCATCTTGATAGAATCCAGCCGTCCCCACCAGGAGAGGAAGAGCGGGTGGCATCTGTTAATAGACTCAGATAAAGTTTTAAGAATATTATCAAAATTTTCCTTTAAAGTTTCGGGGATAGTAGGAGAGAACCATAAACCTAAGTACTTTATTTGAGAGGTTTTCCAGGAGAAACCAGTGGAAATAAAATCGTGTTTTATACAAAAAATATTTAAGGGAAGAACTTCACATTTATCTGAAAAAAAACGATAGCCAGATAAATGAGACAAAGTATCAACTTGGGATAGAAAGGCTGGAAGAGAAGTAGATGGATTTGAGCAATATAGAAGGATGTCATCAGCATAAACAGACATTTTAACATGAGTAGTGTCAAGCTTAAAACCAGTATTTCTATTATCTAATCTAATTTTCGTTAAAAAGGGTTCCAAACCTATTATGAATAACAGAGGGGACAAAGGGCATCCTTGACGAACACCTCTAAAAAGAGAAAAATACTCAGAAGTTTTCCCATTAACAAAAATAGAGGCTTTAGGGCCAGAGTAAAGTAAAGAAATAAGAGAAATCAATTTAACAGGGAAACGAATCCATTTTAGTGCCTGAAACATAAAATCACAACCGATCCTGTCAAAAGCTTTTTCAGCATCTAGTGGTATCGCGGCGATGGGATAATCGAGAGAGGAAGCTTTACTTAAAATGTTAAAGAAAACTGTGGAATTATCTGAGGACAAACGACCCTTAACAAAACCTGATTGCTCTGGGCCAATAAGGTAAGGTCGAATGGGGTCAATACGGATGGCAAGAATCTTTGCGAAGATCTTATAGTCCAAATTGACTAGGGAGATCGGGCGGTAGTTTTTGCACAATGCGGGATCTTTGTTTTCTTTGGAAATTAAACAGATCATGGCTTCCTGAAAAGTTCCTGATGAGAACCCGTCATTAACAAAAGACTGATATAGCAGTAAGAGTTGGGGAAGTAAGAAAGACGTAAAATGGGCATAAAATTCAATAGTAAATCCATCAGGACCAGGTGCTTTTCCTCTTTTCAATACTGAAATTGCATGCTTAATTTCAGAGTGAGTGATGTCAGATTCTAATGAAGAAAAGTCAGTATTATAAGAGGGTGGAGAATTTATTGATTGAAAGAAAGAGGAGAGGGCGGCTGAAGTTGGTTGTTGCTCTAGTGTATAAAGATTTTTATAAAATGAGACAAACTCATTCAGGATATCATTATCTTTAAAAGTGAGTCACCTACATTATTACGGATGGAATCTATCTTAGTCCTCTCGCGACAAATCTTTAAATAATTAGCAAGTAGCTTTCCCATTTTATTTTGGTCTCCATAGTAACGGGCACTACTTTTTAGGAGATAAGAGGAGGCAGCTTCTGTAGATGATTTGTTAAAAGAAATTTTTGCCTCGATAAGATTTTTTAACAAAACATCAGAGTTGGAGCGATGATAACAATATTCAAGTTGTTTAATCTTAGCTAATAACTGAGTATTTTTGGCTTCAAAGAACTTTTTTTTCGTGAAACAAAATTTATGATAAAACCTCTAGCTGCAGCTTTAAAAGAGTCCCAAATCATTACCGGAGAAGAGTCTGGGGTGGAACTAAAAGAAAAAAATTCAGAAGCAAAGGAGGTGAATTGGCTTGTGGAGTTAGGATCTGCTAACAATGCGTTATTAAAACGTCACCTACCAGCATGAGGGGAAAAGGGTATCAGATCAAAATCAACAAAAACTGGAGCATGATCCGATTTTAAAATAGAAGCAATCTCAGCGTGAGAAACAAGTTGAGACAAAGGTTTACTGAGGAAAAGATAATCAATCCGGGATTGTGAATGATGAGGGGGAGAATAGAAACTATATTCCCGGGTATCTGGATTACAAAGCCTCCAGATGTCAATTAAAGCTTTACGACGTATGGCAGAAGTAAATTGTGTATGCATCTTGGTGTTGGCAAATTTTACAGAGGAATGTCTATCTAAAATAGGGTCAAAAACCTGATTACAATCACCTCCAAAAATAACATAATCGTCAGCAAACATAAGAAGTTTATCAGATATCTGAGTCCAAAACGTATTGTCAATATGAACAGGTGCATATACATTAAAGAGTACTTAAGGTATTTGATCAATAAGCAATTTAACAATTACCCAGCGACATCATTATCCTGATGAACAACTGAAAACTGATGTTTTTTATGGCATATAATAGAAGTCCCATTTTTCTTCCCTAAACTTGGAGAAGAAAAAACATGAACCACCCAATATATTTTCAGTTTAGTTGCTTCAGCATCTGACACGTGAGTTTCCTGAATTAAAGCAATATCAGTATTCAATCTAGCTAAATGGGTTAACACACGTTGTCTTTTAATAGGGTTGTTAACTCCTTTAACGTTCCAAGTTCCAACTCTAAAGGAAATCCTTTAAAAAAAACATGCACAATTATTATAAAAGCAATTGAATAGTAAAACTTGTTGTTTAAAGAAAGAAATAAAAAACAGTTGAGAGAATAAAAAAGAGAAATGAGATTAAGAAAGGAGAGAAAGCAAATTTGAAGAAGATAGTTTCAAGGAGAGAGGGAAAGAAAGAAGAAAGGTGAAGGGAAAAGGACAGGGAAAAACAAAAAGACAGTACAGAGAAACAATACAAAACAAACCATTGACATTGAAAAATAAAATCAAAGGGACATGCCACATAAAAACGATGAGAATGGGGTGGGTGGAACCACATGAGGAAGGTAGCACACCAGACCGAGGAGTGCATGGAGACGCAGCAAAGAGAGAGAAACCCCAGGCACAAACTAACGGGATAAATTCAAAGAAGCACAAACCTGCATCTGAAAAAAATCAGCCAAATAATAAAAGTGATTAACAAAACACATAAGTTGACGAAAAACAAAAAACAATTGGGATGAGAATCAAAGATAAACCATTGACCAACAATGCTTATGCCACAAAAACCAGTTAAACTCAAGGAGTGTCCATAGAATCAGCTCTGCAAGAGTCTAGGAATTGTTGAAGAAGCGCTGGATCTTCATAAGACAATGTTTTATTATTATAAGTCACTTTGAAGAGACATGGATCGAATAAGCCATAATGAGCATTCAAGGATCTGAGAGCAGGTCTCATCTCTAGAAACTTCTTTCGACGATCCGCAGGAACCTTGGCGTAATCCTGTGCAAAGAAGAGGGTTGAACCATTCCATGTGATCTTACCTTTCTGTTTAGCCGCTTGAAGAACTTTAAGGAGATCAGTATATTCTAGAAAGTACAAAATTACCCCTCTAGGTTTCAATGAAGAGGAAGAAGTAGCAAATGAGCGGGAGATTTCAGCTAGGCGATGGGCTCGTTGAATATTCAAGGTTGGAGAAGTTTGAAGTCCAAGAAGCGTGGGCAAAAAGGATTGAAAAAAGGTTATAGGGTTAGACCCTTCAAGACCTTCCGCCAGCCCGTAAATGCTTAGATTATTGCGCCTGTTGCGGTTTTCCACACTTTCCACTTGTAGCTTAAGGTTCTGTATCTCTCTTTGTAGGCAGGGGACTTGGTCAGTAAGTACCTGAAAAGAAGCGACTTTTCTTTCTAATTCATCAACTTTTTGTTCAGTATGCGACCAATTATCCTTCAAGATTTGAAGACGCAAATTCGTCTCTGCCATGTATGGTTTAAGAGAGCGGATTTCATCAAGCAAAAATTCCATATAAATAGTGGAAGAAGAAGTAGTAGGCGAAGGAGGATTAGTTTTCACTCTTTTACCTGGTGCAGAGAAAGATGTGGAAGGAATTTTGGAAATATTTTTATTGCTTGAGCGTGAATTTTGAGAAGAAGACCTCTTGTCGTAGAAGTATCCATTGTTGCTTCTTCCACATTATCGGATCGGACACTGAATGGGTTAATGTCCTCCTGTGACCCATTATTTGAATTTATTTGATGAAGACCACTCCGAGCAGCGTGACACGCTGCCATTTTAAGAAGAGAGGAGGTAAGAATCAGATTTCAGAGCGCAAAATGGCGGGAGTAACTGTATTATTATTCACTGCTTAAAATAGTAAAAATAGTCCAAAATACAGTTACATGGGCAAGTAAGATTTAAAAGCCTGAGGTCACTGAAGGAAATACATATGTGTTCCTGAGGAAAACATGCTGGTAATTCACCTCCTCAAAATATATAAAGAGCAGACAAAGGCAAAAATACGATTTAAATAAGAACAGTCACTGTGGTTAAGCAAGGAACCATTTCCCAGGCAAGCATGTTATCAGGTGAAGAAAATCAGATGGGAAGTTTTGTGGGTGAGAAAGCACCGTCCATGAGTGACACAAGGAACGGTAATAAATCAAAATGGCGGCCACGTTTCACTCGCGGACCGCGCTGAAGTAATACCAAGAAAAAAGGTCAAAAAGCGCTCACCACGCAAGCTACAAGTAACACATTTTAGGCAGCAGAAGCTCCGGCAGAGATATCCGCATCTTGGGAGGTCGCGAGAGTGGCGGCCCTCCTCCTCGGCGCCGTAGCCACGCCCCCCCTTCATTAGAGCCTTTGGCAGCCACATTAAGGCAAGATCCACAATTTAGGACACCCCTCCAAGGAGCATCTAAAATCAAGCCCTTTACTGATGATATGCTTCTCTATCTAGCCGCAGAGGAGCAAAACATTCTCAACGCATTCGCCAAAATACAGGCATTTACAGAAATTGGGGGCTACAAAATAAACTATAGCAAATCCGAAATTCCCCTGTTCAATATCGCCTCCTTAATTCTACCTGTCGAAATGAGTTCGTACTAATCCGCTACTCGCCCTATTAGATATCTGGGAATTTATGTTTCACATAACTTCTCTGATCTATTCAAGCTAAATTTGACTGCCAACAGTGGTGGCTGGCATCTTTGGGAAGGGGTGGGGGGGGCGGGGGGGGGGGCGGGTGGCACATGCAAAATAAAATTAAAAAAATAAAAACTTTCCTGAAAGCGACGCGGTGTCCTCCTCTGGTCCTCTTCTCTACACCGGAACTGGCAGGAGCAACTCCCTTGACCAATCAGGGTGCTGCTCTCATGCAGCATGAGAACAGCACCCTGATTGGAGGGAGGGGCCTCACTTGGCATCCACAGCGCTGTTGAGTCTTTGGCTTGCTCTCATCCAGCTGTCTTAAGACAGCTGGGTTAGAGCTGTTTAAAGTGCGCATGTGTGGCTGGCTGTCTCAAGACGGCTGGCCAAAAAAACACACGCACTTTAAACAGTGCGATACCAGCCCACCCTCTCCCTGCTGAGTGACATGCTGCTGTCACTCAGCAGCGCCCCCTTCCCCTGTCCTGACGGTCTGTATGGGATGAGGAAGAAAAATAAAATGGTAATAAATTAACATTTTATTTTTCGGGGGTGGGGCAACGCTCCTCCGCTCCAACGTAGGAGACGCCCCTGACTGCCACCCTCAATAAGGTGCACGGTCTGCTACTTCAATGGCAATCCTTGCCTTTACTATTATAGGACATGTAGCTCTAAACAAGATGGTCATTCTCCCACTATTCATTTGAATTTTCTCTAACATCATGATCAAAGTCCATCAATCTTTTTTTCATGAGATAGACCAAGCATTACACCATTTCCTGTGGCAGGGGAAGAAGGTCCGTACCAACTTGATGACTATACAGTTGAATACAGAGCACGACGGGCTTGCACTTCCGCACATTAGACATGTATTATCAAGCAAACTTTTTTGACTGCTCATTCGATCAGTGGTCATGAATAAAAAGTCGAATTTTCTTTTCTTTAGAAAATGCTGCGAGAGGCCAACATTTGGCTTCCTGTTTTTCTCAAAATGCCCAAATTGTCTAAGCATACCAGATATAGCTCCTTCACATTAGGAATTTCAGATATACAAAACTCAAAGAGGAATTTCAGTATTCCCAGTCTCATCATGTATATAAAAGAATGTATTCTTTTAGGAATACATTTAGAGATCGAAGTCATTAGAGGTTAGGAAAAGGTGGGCTTTTTTAGGCTTAGTTATATTATGCTGTTATGTTATGTTATCTTATTAAGAACTACTAAAGCACAGGTTAACCATGGGTTTCAGGGCACGGGTGACACTAGCGGCAAGACAGGGAGAAGGCTCAATCATAGGTCCGAAGAGCCATGTGTTTTTTGCAGAGTTCTAAATTGCTCGCAGGAAGTTGCTGCTCTTATGTTGGCTGGAAAGAGGACCAAAAACCGGGGGCCAACACAGCAAACTGGGAAGTGATATCCTGGGAACAACTGATCGCAAGTCATTTTGCTATCCCTTCCGAAATAGCATTCTCCTATCTGCAGATTAATCACTTCAAGCGGAACAACCAGCAGACAATCAATCCACTTACGGAAGGTATAAACAAGGCCTACTTTGTGAACAGCCTTAGTGGAATAGGCAACTGTTACCATCTACTCCATCAGCAAATACGCAAAGCGGTTGTCCCCGCTGCACTGACCAAGATCACAACTTCCACAGGATTTAAGATGATCAGAACTTTTGGGCTGGTATATTCAAATGGCTCATAAAGCTATCCAGGGTGCACATTTTAAAAAAAATGGCACTCTATTCCAAATGGATGGTATATTACACTCCTTACCACACCCAGAAAACGTATCCCACTAACTCAGCTGCATGCTTTTGATGTGGACAAGACACAGGCAACTAGCTCCATGTATGTTTTGACTGTCCAGCCCTCATTCACTTTTGGTCTAAAATATTCTCATCCATTAGCGATAAGCTACAGATTTGCATGATCCCATACACCTTTGAGGTGCTGTTTGGTATGTCTTCTCCACTTAGGCTAGTTACCTTAATACAGCAACAATTTCTATAGATTGCCTCCTTGGAGGCCGAATCCTTAATTTTACAAAAGTAAAAGTCCTCTGAGGTCCCCACCTACGATTCTTGGGTAGGCAAAATTAAGCAGGTCAAGCAACTAGAAAAGATGCACAAAGAATTGGGACCCCTAAAAAATTCATGGACATTTGATACGATGGGTTAGATTGATTCCAGTAGTATGGCTTAAGGGAACTGACTGTGATCTTGCTATGTAAGCTTACTATTTTTATTTTCAACTGTCAGTGCATAGGGAGATTTTCTCCTTCCTAAAATGATTTGAACTTGTGGTCTTTTTGTTCATTTTAGCAGCTTTTATACTTCTTGTACAAACGTCGGTGCTATATCAAGGCTATTACTTCTGAATTTTAAAAATCCGTCTTTAATACCTCATGCAACCTTTCTGCAAAGAAAAGCCCCTGATATACCTTGAGGTCATGAAGTAGTTGGTGATAACATGATTTTAGGTCCATTTTGGAAAACCAGTAGGCTGCGTTGATTTCGCTCACCAACTCAAACTGCATAATGTACTGTCCTTTTTTGATCACCTGGGTTAGGAGATGCGTGCCTACTCATAACCATACCTCTCCTAGCTGTTTGGGCTTTCGAGTGACAACAATTGCAGAGACCTTGGGTAGGTTTCTCAACCTGTTTGATTCTGTGAGCTTCTTCCAGGTGGGGAGCTATGCCTCTATTTTCTGCTGAACATGAAAACCCACCCTACGATGTTGTAGGGCTATAGGCTGGATGGATTTGTTGATGTGCAGTTGCACCATTTTTCTTTTTTGGCAGCAAGAGCCATGGGACAGATTGTCATATTCATTGAACAAGGTGTCTAGCTTGGCCACATGCCCACTGTAAGCAAGTTAAAATTGGTGAAGACTTTTGGCTGTTTGACAGCTTAAGTGCATTCTGCTCCCCTTTGAGTAATGTAGGTTTTGGCCTGCGCTTCTTGGTCATTGTGAGTGAGTTTGGAAGTGAATACCCCTTATAGAGTCAATGAGTTCTGGTGCACTTAAGAGTTCATTTTCATCATGGTCCATCTCAATTGTGATTGATCTGTTAACAATTCAAATGTCTTCACCATAGGGTTACCGGTTTCAGTGAGGGCTTTTACTGATTGATTCCCCTCTGCAACCCTGAAGTGGGTTGAGTGTGCTACGGGTGGTGTCCTTGGCCTGGGTCCTTGGCCTGACATCAGAATATCTGGTAGTGACTTGCCTGGCTCTCTTAGGATTTGTACTAATAGTTTCACTGATGTGCAACTTTGTACAAACTGAGCTTTGATCTCTTCTGTTTCATCAGGTAGCATGCATGTGCTGGTCAGTATTTTCAGCTGAGCACAGACCTCGTTCACAGATTCCTTTGAAATTTGTTCAGCTTGGAGGTGTAGGATTATTTCATAAGGTGGACTTGCCATTGTTGCAAAGTGTTTATTTAAGGCATTGACCATCTCTTGGTAAGGGTGGGGCTGGCCAGCCTCAACAAGGTTTTGGGATAAATGATCATTTGAAAAGGTCTCCCCCATAGATGTAGGTGTAGAGGACAATTTTTTTTCCCCGAAACTTCAGTGGCCACAAGTGACATTTCTATCCTTGCCACCCACAGCTTGAGATGAGGGTGATCCAGATATCAGAAAGTGGTTTATGGATGGAATCGGGAACATTATGTGTTGTCTAGGAGTCTTGCACAAGGTAATTGGCAGAAATGCACCGCATAAGGCTTTGGAATGAGGACTAGCAGCGCTCTCCAATTTGCTGATTCACCCTCGTGGTGGAATATCTGTGGTGTGGGTGTGCCAGGGAGAAGTTCCTCCATGTCATTTTAGTGGCCCCTGTCTGGCTGTCCAATGGATGTAGACTTGTCTGGAAGAGATGAAAAACTGCACATTGCTGCATATGTGCATCAACCGAGCAGGGACTGATCCCTTCATTGCCTCTCTGGTGGGGACACAGCATGTTTAGATGAAGATGGGGCCAGGCACGGGCAACAAGCTGATATGCCATGATAGGCCTCAAGCCACTGATCTCAGTCTGACAGCAGGCCGGCATCAAGGTAGTGAATGACCTGGCATGCACAGCCAGACGAGAGTGACCGCAGTGATAGGGGAGAGGCCTGCCAGGATCCTGTAGGGAGCCGAGACAGAAACGCGGTGTTGGCACCAGGGCTGGACTGGGAACCAAAACCGGCCCTGGCAAAGTGCTCGACTCCCCCCATCCCAACCTCCCCATACTTGGGGGTGCCGCGGAGCTCTTTGCCAGGGCCGGTTTTCGGCCGATTTTGTTACAGGGCCAATTTTGCAGCTATGCTGCAAAAACAGCCCTGTAACAAAAACAGCCCCAAGGGGCCCAAAACTGCCCCCCACCCGTGCGGTGCACCAGGGGATTGCCCGGTGCCCGCTATGGCCAGTCCAGCCCTGGTTGGCACAGACAACACAAAACACATAAGACAGTGTGGTGATGGATAACTGCTGGGAAACCCCCTTTGTGAGCTTTCGGTTTGCTTTTATCACCTCAAATAACATCATCCAAGACTGAACCATTTGCAGTGCCAACAACTTAGGAGTAATACCGTCAATACACTTCAGGCAAAGGATAAGACAAGATATCACTTTACAGACTTTAGTGTTTGACTATACATTTGGCAAGGAGGCTGCCAGATATTGCATTGCAAAAGTAAATTCTGGAGATATATGTAGCCAGCACCAGAGTTATCTGTCGGGGCAAGTGCAATAAGGAAAGGATGTCTAAAAAACTATTTTGCAATATTGTGCACAGTTTGATGTTAAGTCACAATTTTGAAAATGCCACTTTCGGCAAGTTGGCATTTTCTTGTTGGAACCACTTTTGTCTTCTGCTAGTGTCCTGGCTCACATGACTGTTAATGGCTCTGCAGTTGGGGTTGTGTATTCCTCCCAGATAGTGACACGTCAGGGGTCAGGAGTGGACAGGAAGGGCCATCATGCCAGGATGGTTGGGCGGCAGTGATGAATACAGGCCCCAGCTAGGCCCGCAGGACACAAGGGTTCGCTCTCCTGTAATGGAATCTATAAGGAAGTTGGCACGGAAACTGCAAAGTACAAAGACAGCATTTATTAACCCTTAAGGGTGGTCCTACAATCCACACAACACTCTTCAGTATTGCATAGAGTAGCACAAAGAACTTGCGTACACGGTCCCCTTTTATACACAATAGAGGGGCTCATAAGTGGGTGGATACAACATGAGGCCGAAGAACATTACCATTTATGGTCATTTTCGATACTGAATCAATATGTGGGCGGAGCTAACACACTCCTTGAGCCCGCGAAAACATGGTCAAGCAAGGCTAACTGATAACAGATGTGGTCAAGCCTGGGCATGTGCCAGATGGACAAAGGAGCTACTTATAGACTGTTACTAGGCAGATTACAGGAACAACTAACACAGAGGTTGGACTCTTCTTGTGGTGAACACGTGGAAGCATGACAGTACAAAATGGAGTCCAAACTTCGGTCAACATAACGGAGAAAACATGATCTATAAGAGGGGAATTAATGTCTTTAGTAAATGCTTAATCACATCGCTGTCTCAATTTACAACAGACGACCCTTTCAGCATTTACTGAAGACATCCGGCTTGTTAGGATAATCATCATGTATGTCAATTGTCATCATTTCCTCAACTTCTTTAGCTAAACGTTTCTGGTGAGCAACATTGGCAATAGTTTTCTTATCGGGGATACAAAATGATACACATAATGAGCAGAGTAAAGGACCACATTGAACGCAGATACAGCATGAAAACAGAACCGCTACAATAATGCAGAGACCAGTTAGAACCTTCCATCCCCAAGCAGTAATTAACGCCCAAAACCATCCAGAAAAGGACCAAGTGCCGTTTTCTGTATGGATCTCAGCTGCAATTTTATGCAGTTTATTGATGGCATTATAAACTGATGGCGTATGATCAGGGATGAACACACAACAGCTACTTCCAATAATTTTACATGCTCCTCCTCTGTCAGCTAGCATAACGTCTAATACCATACGATTCTGCAATGCAACAATTCTAGTAATTTGCAATTCCTCCGTAAGATTCCCAAGTGCAGCAGCAGTCTGATTTGTTACAGCTTCTACCACTCTTGTTAATCTTCGGATCTTCCTACTGTTCAGGGCAGCTCCAACAAAGAAAAACAATCCTAAGTTAAAATCAATATACTGCTGCAGACTGGTATCAGTCTGATCTACATCGTCAAGTGATAAAGTACGTTTATACCTATTTACAGTCACATTATTCAATAATTTCAGATCCTTATGATAAGATGCGGGAGCTAGGAATACAGGAGGTAATAGAAATGATACATAGCATACCCCAGACCACCCAGCTGGCAGACGGTAATAACCTTTATTTCCACACACAAAGTACGTATTATGGGAGGCCAAGAAGGTACTATTGTTCAACCCATCAATATTCAGAACAGTAATGCAATCACTAACACCAACAGGGATAAAACCCACACTCTGGACACATAGGTCCGCTTGAGCTTGTGCTACTTGAATCACAAATTTGTCCTTTCCCACAGTGTCTCTTGTGTTCGTAAAGATGTAGGGAATGGATTCATTGTCTGGTCGGTACTCTTCCCACTCCCAAATTGTCCCATTCGCTTGTGGATTCCCATTTTTGTCTTGATGGCATTCTTTATTGAGTCTGAAGAGCAATCGTCCCACTGTTGGTTTCCGAGTAGCAAAAAGCAAAGTATACCATGCTCTACAAGAGCCATTATGAGAGAAAGGAAGTGGTATAAATGGCGTTCCTCCTTTCTTCTGATGAGCTGGCATCATCCCACATATCCAACAGTTCGTAACATTCGTAGCAACGTGGGTATGATGCAGCATCTGGATGAAAGTGTTATTCAAGTAAGACTGTCGATGCTTCAACTCTTGATACGGTAATGTATAAAAGTAGTGCTCCTCAGGCACCGGAGTTGTCAACACAAGAATCTTCTGAGCGGGTGTTACATCCTCCACGAACCATGTGGTTATCCCAACAATGGCTACTGTCAACATGAACCCTAATGCACAAAGGATTTTCTTTTTCTCCATGTCAAGGTAAAAATAAAACCCAATATCTTCCTGAAACTAAAAGTCTGTCAGAACTCTTCCCCTTGGGCAGCGGTTGATTTCTTCACCAGCGGGCCAAGACGGGTGTCGCTACACTAATGCAGGGCTGATCCCCCCCCCTTGCCTCATCGGCTCTCCGTTTCACTAACCCAAGGGCCGTTCTGACAGTATGTCCCGGTACTGGAAAACTCACTTCCTTGGTCGAAGATGATATCGCCTTCCTCCAGGAGTCGCGTGGTCCGGAAAGAGCTCCTCAGTGGCGTTTGGCTCCGCAGCACGGCCTGTCTCTGCAGCCAAGATTTCTCGTTGATCGGTCAGCACGGCAGGTTCCACCAATCCGGGCGGCACCTTCCTACAGTGCAGGGAATGGATCCAATTCTTTCTGTTGGAGACTCGCACAGCCGTCCTCGTTGCGAGGAGGACCTGCTCAGGACCCACCCATCTCGGTTCCAAGCTGTTCGTCCTGTCGAAAACTTTCACCATCACGTGGTCCCCAGGCCGGAGACCATGTCCTTCACCGGTAGACCGATCAGGGAGCGCCTCTCGGACCTGTTGATGGATAGAAACCAAGTTATCCGTTAACTGTGCCAGATAATCGCTCATCATTACACAAGGTACATCATACACAGCCTTAGGTCTTGGTGGACCCCAAATATTCATTGGGCGTCCGAAAACAATTTCATAAGGTGTAAGGCCAGTTCGAGAGTGTGGTACCGATCTAATTGACAATAACGCCAGTGGCAGAGCGTCTGGCCAAGTCAAAGACGTTGAAGCTTGAATTTTAGCGATCTTAAGCTTCAGTGTACCATTATACTTCTCAACTAGGCCTGCAGACTGAGGGTGAAACACGGCGTGAAACTTCTGAGTGATGCCTAGGCCCTTCAAGACATACTTTATAACATCCGCTACAAAGTGAGGGCCGTTATCACTCCACAGAAGTCTACAGACGCCATATCGAGGGAAGAACTCTTTCAGCAGCAACTTCGCAGTAGTCATTGCAGTATTGTCTTTCGTAGGGTACGCTTCAACCCATTTGCTGAAAGCGCAGACCACTACTAGAACATACTTCAGATTGTTACAGCGCTCAAGCTGGATGTAATCCATCTGCAAAACCTCGAAGGGCGCAGTAGGTGTCACAAATCCTCCTGCTGGAGTTCGAGTACCCTTTCCTGGGTTATACCTCAGGCAGATCATACAGGTCTGCACCACCCTCTTCGCTGTGCTAGCAATCTCTGGATGCTCCCAGACTTGGGTAAGCAATTTCACAATTGCGGAAGCTCCAACATGTGCTAGCCCATGTGCCATCTGAACCATAGGTTGTACAAAAGCCGTGGGTAATTTCCATCTATCCATCTGCTTATTTCTCCAGCAGCCCTCGTCATCCAGTTCTCCCTCACTAGCCCATTGTTCCCGCTCTTTGTCAGAAGCGGTCCTTTGCATTTCTCGCACTCCCTCCTTCGCATCATGCCATCTTTCCACCTGTGACTTTACTACATACATGGCAGTAGCACCGGGCTGCATCGCAGTCTCCCGTGCTACTTGATCTGCCAACGCATTCCCTTCTCCAACTTTATCAACTACTTTCCTATGGGCGCTACACTTAACGATGGCAATTTTCCTCGGATATGTCAATGCGGTTAAAAGATTATGAACTAACTCTCCATGCATTATCTGTACTCCATGTGACGTCAAAAACCCTCTCTCCTTCCAGAGTAGGCCGAAGTCATGCGCTACTCCGAAGGCATAGCGGCTATCTGTATAAACATTCACACATAGTCCTGTACTGAGCTCACATGCTCGTGTTAATGCTATCAGTTCCGCTGCTTGAGCTGATTTCTGTGGTATTCGTGCCGTCTCCACTATCGTTTGTAATGTGGTAATTGCATATGCTGCTGAAGTCGTACAATCTGGTAGCTTCAGACAGGATCCATCCACCCACAGTTCTCCATCTACATCTGGAAAGGGCGTATCCTGGAGATCAATACGACCCTTTGTTTGTTCTTCAGTCACAAGAATACAATCATGCGCTTTCCGCGCCTCAGGCTGGGTTTCGGGGTATGGCAACAATGTTGCCGGGTTTAACGTTACGCACCTTTTTAACGTAATATGAGGAGCCAAAAGCGTCAACTCATATCCCGTTAAACGGGCGCTGGTCAAATGCTGCGTCTTCGTTTGATTGAGCAGGGCATCGACAGCATGGGGGACTAATACCAACAGCTTATGAGATAACACAATTCCCTCGCTTTGGCGTATTGACACAGCTGTCGCCGCAACCGAGCGAAAACACCCCGGTAATGCTCGGGCGACAGGATCAAGTACAGCCGAAAAATATGCACAAGGGCGCTGCTTATCGCCGTGCATCTGCACTAAAACTGACAATGCACATCCATCTTTCTCATGCACATACAACGAAAAGGGTTTTGCATAATCAGGGGTCCCTAACACTGGTGCTGAACAAAGGGCCTGCCGTAGTTGCTGAAAAGCAGTATCACACTCATCTGACCAAGGGATTGGGATAGGCGTGTCCTTTGTCAAGAGGGCTAATAATGGCTTAGCTATGTGCGAAAACCCCAATATCCACTGTCTACAAAAAGAAACAAGACCCAGAAATGCACGCACATCCTTCTGTGTGGACGGTCTCGGTGTATCCAGAATTACTTGGATACGATCCGGTGTGAGTGCACGTCCCTCCTTAGACAAAAGGTGACCCAAATAAGTCACCTTTGGTCTACAGAATTGCAATTTCTTCCTAGACACCTTATGATTGTGGGATGCTAAAAAGGAAAGTAAGGATAACGTACTTTTTTCACACAACTCCAGGGTGTCAGCCGCCAGCAAGATGTCATCGACATATTGAATGAGGGCGACACCCTCGAGCAGAACAAAAGAATCCAATTGTCTTTTCAAAGCCTGACTGTAAATGCTAGGGCTTTCTGTGTAGCCCTGGGGAATCCTACAAAAACGATAAGATCTATTGTTTAATGTAAACCCAAAAAGATATCGGCTATCAGGGTGAATGGGAATGGAAAAGAAGGCATTCTTCAAATCAATCACTGAGAACATGGTTGCCGTAGGCGGGACCAAAGTAAGCAACGTCGTGATATCGGAAACCACTGGGTACTGAGGTATCACGATCTTGTTCACTTCTCTCAAATCAATTATAAACCGATAAACTCTGGCATCCGTATCCTTTTTCAGTATGGGAAGAATCGGACTGTTACAAAGGTTGTAGGGGACTTCCTCCACTACCCCTACCGCCATCAAATCCTGCACTATCTGTATGAGAGCCACCTCGCCCTCCTGGGAAATACGGTACTGTGGGAGGCGTGGTAACACCGCCCCCTCCTTGACGCTAATGTGGACCGGTGGAATCACCATTTGTCCCACATCAGTATCCGAAGTTGCCCACAAAGCACGAGGGAGGGTAGCTAACAGCGCATCCTCTGACATCGTACACATTCGTTCTGATCGGGGGTAATTATCATTCAATATTACCCGTACACCAGCAGGGGAGCAGCGGATCGTAGCCCTAAAATGCTTTAACATATCAAGGCCCATAATGTTGTCCGGTGTGTACGGGGCAAGCAGGAACGGACAGGGTGCAGAAAAAGAGTCAACTTTAAACATGAGGGGCTGCGAAAGAGGGCTTCGGGAGAGTGTTCCGTCAAACCCTACCGATGTGACCATTAAGCCGGATGGGGGAGCCCCCGGAACCAATTGCTTAGATAGCGCACTACGTGTCGCTCCTGTATCCACTAGGAACTGATCAGTAGAGCCCAAAACTTCAGCCGATACATAAGGGCCCTGCTGATCGACCGGCACCTCAACTGATTCTAACCCCCATCCAACGCATTCCTATGCATGCTGAGAGTCATGGTACCCCGACCGGTCAATCCCCGACGCTTGGTACTGATGCTGGCGATCAAAAACGTTTGATCTATCGCGGTGCTGCCCAGCAGAGTCAAAACGAGCCTGTTCGTTAGAATTCCCTCGAAAGTTCGAGAAACCCCCTCTACCTCGCGGGCCACCCTGACTATGCCCCTGACGCGATGCATGCAACACCGGGCAGTCCCTAGCCCAATGACCCGATTGCTTACAATACGCACATTGGTTCCTATTTAAGTCAGATCGGCCCGAGGGAGGACCATAAGATCCTCCCCTACCTCTATTACTACCCCGCCGGGGCGGGCCATAGACTTGTGCCAACATCACCTTTGTTTTCAAATCTTTCGATTTCTTTTCCTCCTGGCCCTTCGCTTCTTGCTCCTGACGCTCATAATACTGGGCGATAGTCAGGAGGGCCGTCGGTGTAGCGGAGGACCAAGAACTTTCACTCGCTTTTAAACGGGCTGCAACTGCCGGCAGCAGATTAGCCACATATTTATCCGCAAAAAGGTGGCGGCCCGTATCGTCAGTAAGCGACTGGCCACTAAAATCGTGAAACGTTTCCTCAAAGCGCGTAAAGAAGTCCGCAACTGACTCGTCAGCTTTCTGTTTACATGCAGCTAACATATTCCAGTCAATCTTTTTAGGGGGGAATAATTGTCTTCAGCTTAGCCACAATAGCAGCAGGGAGATCTAAAATACTCTGGGGCGGTTTCTGCGCGGGCTTCCGTTCCCTATCCTCATCCTCAAGGTCAGACCACCGAGCCTTAAAGGCAACTACATCATCTACCTTTCGGACAGATCGCCACATATCCGGTGGTAGAATAAGGCCAAAGAACAGGTCTATATCTGCTAAAGTCATAACGCAAGAATTCAAGGCCCCCTCGACTTCTTCGTAGAAGGCCGCTGGATTCTTGCGGGGGTCAGGCAGCGCATTCTTTAATGCCATCACATCAGCTCTATGCCACGGAGTATAAACCCAATTATACACAAAATATCCCTTAGCATCGGCGGAGGTAATGTCCGAGCTAGTCCCCGCTCCTTTAGGAGGAACATACAAAGGCGCCGCCTCGCGCATTGGCTTAGCATGCACTAGATCGCTCTTATCTGATTGAGAGGTGGATGAGTGGCCTTCTGCGGTACACGAATCCGACTGCGTCTCCTCCCCTGCTCGTTGGCGCGCTTTTTCTCTATGGGCCAGCACCGCGTCCCGCAAGGCGAATAGCCGCCGAGCCGTATCAGAAGCCTTAGAGGGAGAAAAAACACCATCATGTAATGCTTTAGCATCCGATGTCACTTCTTCAGGCTCAAAAACACTAGAATATTTCCGAAAAGCAGCAATCACTTCCTCAGCGAAATGGTTCAAAAAATACAATCTCTCTCTATCCTGCCATGACCCCCAAGTATGGAACAATTCATCCACGGACACCTTACCCTTAAGTGCACGGAAGGAAATTTGCCGAAGCTCAGCCATATGCTCAGCCGATAACATGGACCGCGTATCTACCTTACCCGTACCCGGGACAGAATCTTGCGGCCTTGGAGCAGATGCGCCGACATAAGGGGGCGGAGAGCGATCTAGTAAATAAAAATCATCATCAAGATTATTAAGGACAGGATAGAGTGGCTGCCGAACAGCAGATTGACCCGAAACTTGCAGCCTACGCTCTTTCTCTTGTCTCTCCGTTTGTTCATTGTCCTCCCGACGCCTCGCTTCCTGTGCTCGCACATGATCATTCTTCCGTTGTTCTTTATCAAACAGCGCTTTCTCACGCTTCTCTCGCTCACGCACCTCCTTCACCCACAACCGCACACACTCAAACATATCCTGACGAGCACGCCGCTTACACATACACTGTTCCACATACTCAATCTTACGTATATCAAACGATCCATACAAAGGCCATCGTAACTCAGGATCTTTTTTTGTATATTTCCTCCATACTGTGCTGTACATTATGGAAGAAAGACCATGCTTCACATACATATCCCTATTAGGAGTCCCCTCTGGGGGAGCTGGAGCAGATTCCTCGAGGTTCAACCGGTTCCCAAAACAGCAACACCACTTACGGAGTGCGCTGAAAGCAGGCATGCTCAGAAATAATGCAAAATATGCAATATTATAGAAAAATGGCACTTAATCGTTGCGCCGTTCAAAGTTACACAGCTCCGGAGAAATCTCTCCACATTACCTGCCTATATGTGTTGCAACGCATATATTTTCACAAAGACAAATACAAAATATGACTAGTCATCACAAATCAAACTCAAATAGCCGGACCAGGCTTCAAAAACTCGGAGCAAGTACCGTACACCGGTTCTTACCAATCAAGAGTCCAGATTCCAACTGGCAAGCTCCACAATCGCCCAAACGGCTTTCACGGCAGGACCGACAGAAGAGGTCTCAGTCGAGGACCGGCGCCACCCAGACGGTCAGCTCGGAAGGGAAGGAAGAAAAACCTCGGGATGCCAGGGCTAAGACGCCGCTGGCAGTGATCACGTCCCCGGCCAAATTCCTCACCTTCGTCGCGACCAGTCCTTCGAGCATCCGAGTCGCCGATGAGCCCCACGTTGGGCGCCAATTGATGAATACAGGCCCCAGCTAGGCCCGCAGGACACAAGGGTTCGCTCTCCTGTAATGGAATCTATAAGGAAGTTGGCACGGAAACTGCAAAGTACAAAGACAGCATTTATTAACCCTTAAGGGTGGTCCTACAATCCACACAACACTCTTCAGTATTGCATAGAGTAGCACAAAGAACTTGCGTACACGGTCCCCTTTTATACACAATAGAGGGGCTCATAAGTGGGTGGATACAACATGAGGCCGAAGAACATTACCATTTATGGTCATTTTCGATACTGAATCAATATGTGGGCGGAGCTAACACACTCCTTGAGCCCGCGAAAACATGGTCAAGCAAGGCTAACTGATAACAGATGTGGTCAAGCCTGGGCATGTGCCAGATGGACAAAGGAGCTACTTATAGACTGTTACTAGGCAGATTACAGGAACAACTAACACAGAGGTTGGACTCTTCTTGTGGTGAACACGTGGAAGCATGACAGTACAAAATGGAGTCCAAACTTCGGTCAACATAACGGAGAAAACATGATCTATAAGAGGGGAATTAATGTCTTTAGTAAATGCTTAATCACATCGCTGTCTCAATTTACAACAGCAGGGCTGTACCTAGCTCAAGTTACATTTTAAAGGCTTTGCCACCTTGTCCAGTAATGAGTGCCAGCTGCTCCATACGGCGCTGACAACAGCTGAAAACTGCGTCCTCCATTACTGGAGACCCCCACCAAGACCCCACCCATGAAGAATGGCTCACGGGTATGTACCAGACGGCCTGGTATGAACAAATATAAAAACTTCAAGATAATGCAGAGACCTTCCTGCGCACCTAGGCACCTTTCCCCCAAGGGGTCGGGGGCTGAATGCCCTTCATTGACCGCATGGCAAATGACCAAGCTGGCTCGTCGGGGCTCCCCAAATTATGACACTGTGTATTTGGACCTCTTCTTGGCCCATGCTATACTCGCTGTCCTGCCCCCTCTGTCTGCTTCCTCATCCTCCCCTGATCCCACTCTGCCTTCCAGTGCTACTTCCCTGTCTGCTTTACTGCTCATCCTTTGCTGGCTCGTTTCCCCTCCACTTCCCCTCCCTTTTCCTTGAGGCCCCCTTACTGCCCACTTCTCCCCCTGCCTTGGGCCTGGGGCACCTCTACCTCTACCTCTACCTCTACCTCTACCTCTACCTCTACCTCCACTTCTAGTTCTGTTCATTACCTCGCCTTCTCTTTCTCACTCTGCTCTTATTCCCCCTCCTTCTTCTTCTTCTTCTTCCACTTCCACTTTTTCAACTCGACTACCTCTTACTCTTGCACTCCCACTTCTCCTCTCTCTTCTCCCCTTGCCACCCCCACGAACCCCTCATCTCCCTTCACACACTCCCTACCTATCCCCTCACCACTGACCTAGGCCCCCCACTTCTTCTTGACTATCCTGGGGACGGACTCAATTGATGTACTAAGCACTGTTTATGTACAATTAAAGCGTCTCTGATGTCTATGAGCGACTAGAGTGGACAATTGTACTGCCTGCTGTACCCAGGGGTGCTTCATCCATTTGAATGGAGGAGTGTTGCCCAACAAGCTCCAGAGCTGAAAAATAAAATGGTAACACATTTATTTATTACCTTTGTATTTTTCAGCAACTCATCCTGAACTAAGTGTCAGGAGAAGGTGGGGCCAGTGCTGTTGAGTGGCAGCAGCAGGGAGCTATGCGCTTTAAAATGTGCATGTCTGTTTGGGAGAAAGTGCAGGCTTTCAGTGTTCTGCTCTATCCAATCCTGGCACTGCTTTCATACTATGAACGAAGCGCCAGGTTTGGGTGGCACAGTTTCCTGCATCAGGAGCTTCCTGGAAGACACCGGGGGAGGAGGATATTACACTGCAATAAGGTAAGTGAAATTCTTTTTTTTTAAATCGTGCCCCGATCCTCTTCCCCCCACCCGCCACCATTTGTACAAGCCAGCAGCCACTGGTTGTATGTACCCTGTTGCTTCTCCCCTTTCCCTGGTAAACTGTGAACAAAGAATTTTGAAACAAAGGACTTTGCCTCCAGCAAACACAAACAAACCTGACACTAGTCTTTAAACTCCCCGACTTCTTAAACCCTTGACAGGGGAAGGGAAGAACGTTCCAGAACCATATTCCGGGAAGTATTGGGAATCCCCCCACTTCAAAGGCTGGCACCAGGTATAAATATTGGACCTCCAGAGACATGCTTCAGTATACTCCTGGAACTGTGGACATTATAGAAAAAGGACTGCCTTGTGCCCAAGAGAACTGCCCTACTGCTTGCGGCCTGCCTTGTTTCCCAGCGGACTGCCCTGCTGCTTGAGGACAATCTTGATCCCAAATGACAGCTCTGCTGCTTGAGAATTGCTGTGACTCCCAGAGGGCTTCTGTGCTGCTTGAGGTCTGCTCTGATCTCTCTATGAGAAGGAAGTCTGGGCCTACTCCCTTTATCCCAGGCTACCTGAGTGACTTCAAGGGTTGGTTGGCTGACCTCCTGTCTACGTTACAGGGATAAAACAAGCTCCAGAGTTCTCACTGCAGCTGCCCAGTGGACCAACTGCATTAGATCAGCCTCGACCTGCAAATGAACCTGCATGCGCCCAGCTAGGCTCTTCTGGAGTGAGTTACTGATCCCCAAGAGGTTCCTGCCCAGGTCCTGGGACCCTGGCTTGCATCATTTGCGCTCCTCCTGGGAGAAAAGGTGAAATCCTGATGTTTTGGGGTTTATGCCACTGCAGTGGGCTCAATCATGCTGAGACTCTGCTGCCCACAATAACCGCCAAACCGAAGCTCCGGTAAACCTGACTCTTCCCAATACATTGATGACCGGCAATGCGAGATCTGCACTTCACAAAACAGCAACGTCAGACAGTAGTTACCACCAACGCAAAGCTCTTGGAATGACTGTAGGAAGCTGGCTCTCTATATAAAGTACTAAAACGAAGTACACTGTTCAGAGAGTCCAGTGGGTCCCCAATTGTTTTAAATAGTAAAAAGTATATAATACTAACCCCCTCTTTCATGGTAGTGTTGACGTCTCTTGATGGCTGCTTGGTCCTGATGCTGTGAGAATCCAGACTGGATTCTCACCATTGGTGTTTGATGCTGGGCTTCTGGTACTTCGGGAGTTGGTGCTGCACGGTTCCGGTTGGTCCTGGTATATTCACACTCGTTGGGAAGACATATCTGACTATTCAGTACATGGGTACCTTCTCCTGGTCACCTGGGGAGTCGATCGGTATGGTGAGCTGCAAAGCACTGGACCAGACTCTGCTTGTCGGTGCCTTCGGACTTCAGGAGAGTAGCTCCTCTACTCCAAGGGAGACTGTCAGTGATTTGCAAAGTGCTGGCAGGCTCCATAAGGTTTTGGTAGTTCTCCAGCTCGCAGGACGAGTCACTCTGTTGCAATTCTCAAAAGAGGGATGAGGAAGGCAGGGTTTTGCGCCAAAGTCCAAAGCTCTGATGCAGTTCTCGCCAGACAGGGACTCTTCGCCATCCTTCTTCAGTTGATCTGTCGAATCTGAGTTCTTGGGTTCAGCGGGGACCTAAATACTCACTTTAGGGGGATTTATGGGAAGTGACAGATAGAAGCCAAGGGGCTACCTACCTTTAGGGTGTCTACACCCTCTACATGACCACTTCCTATGGAAAGTGAGCATAACCCTGACCCTGGAATGCTAATTCCATCCAAAACAACATGGAGGAATCTGAAAAGTGGGGTCCAAGTCAACTGGTCTGCCCTAGGGATGGTGCTGGCGGAGTGTGGGCACACCTCCTAATCTTACTAATGTTCCCGCCTGTCTTGCTGCCAAAAGGTGCATTCAGGACAGGGGAGGAGGCACCTCCACTATCTGGAGAGGCCCGGGGTTGCATAGCAAAGGCAGCAGGGCCTTCTAAGCTTCCCTCCCTGGAATTCACATCCTGCATGAAGGAGGTGTGAACACCTCTGCCCAGAACAAGCTTTGTTCCTGGCCTCCAACAGCGAAGGTTCTCACCTGAGTAGGCCAGAAACCTATTCATGGTAGCTGGTTGGTCGATTCCAGTCAGTCTGGCTCAGTCACGCAGTATATGGGCTGGCTCCAGAAGTGACAAAGCATCCCAGGAGAAGGCAAGTTACGTCACCCTGGTATTCAGTTGAGCTTAGGCTAATCAAAGTTAAATGTAGACTTCAAGAACGTGTTTGGAGATCCGACTACAGTATAGAACATAGAAATGAATATAACAGAACCTTAGAGGAATATAAGACTGCTATAAAACAGGCAAAAACTATGTATTTTACCAAAAGAATCCAAGAGTGCACTAATTCTTCCAAGGAACTATTTAAAACCGTATCCGCCTTATCAAAGTGCCCGCGAGACATGGTATTTGCGCCTGATCAAGACTTTGTAGATAAAATGGCTATGTTCTTTCAGAATAAAGTTCAGACAGTCTACAACGAACTTGTGAATACAGCAGATAACACAAGGAAGCACTGTAGAGAGTTGGTGGCGGACATTCCAACTCAGTTTAGCCTGTCACGGTTTTCAGTGCTAAGCGAAAAACAGGTTGCGGACCTGCTGTTACAAACTAAGTCCGGCTCCCCCCTAGACCCATGCCCCCCTACATTTTACATCTGGCTCCGGAGGAGGTTAGTGCATCTCTTATCCCCCTTCTTAATGAGATCACGAGCTCAGGGGTATTTTCACAGCTCTGGAAAAAGGCCTGTATTAGACCTATCCTTAAGAAAGATACACTAGATCCCCAGGAGCCCAAGCACTAACACCCCATATCTTGCCTCCCATTGCCCTCCAAAATCTTGGAGAAGGCCATGAATCTGGAATTGATGGAGTATCTGGATTCCAACAACTTCCTGGACTCCACCCAGCATGGCTTTAGATCTCGGCATTCAACTGAGTCAGCATTGATAATGGCAACAGAAGAGATCCGCAAAGTGATGGATGGAGGGGGCAGGGCTGTTCTTATCCTGCTCAATTTAACTGCTGCATTCGACACCGTAAACCATGCGGTGTTGCTGCGGCGGTTGGAAGCAGCGGGTATCAAGGACACAGCTCTAACTCTACTTACGTCCTTTTTGGTCTCCAGGGTACAACTAGTTCACAGGGAGGTTCTTTTCATTCAGGAGAATTCTACCTCCCATGTGGAGTCCCTCAAGGATCAGCCTTGTCCCCGACAATGTTCAACCTGTACGTCACGTCACTAGCTAGACTAATAAAAGATCATGGTCTGACGCTAGTGTCATACGCGCATGACACCCAGCTTGTGGTGTCACTCATGCAAAATGTGGACATGACAGCTGAACGATTCCGCAACTGTCTCACGGCGGTGATGGCTTGGATGAATTCCAATTTTCTGCAGCTCAACACAGAAAAAAAACAGGTTATTGAGTTTGGTCAGAAACCCTCAGTATGAAGCCAACTATGGTGGCCCCCCAAAGCTGGCACATGCCCTGTCCCTGTGTCTAAGGTTAGGAACTTAGCTTTCCTGATTGACAAAGACATAACACTTGCCCCACAAATCAACCAAGTCAACTCGGCTTGCTTTTTTACGATGAAGGTCCTACGAAAAATTCTTAATTTCATTAGTTTTTCACTAAGGAAAACGGTAGTAGGTGCCTTGGGTCTGTCGAGAGTTGATTACTGTAATGCCCTGTATCTGGGTGCAGCCGCAAGACAGTTCTTAAAACTTCAGTCACAACAGAATGCGGCTGCCCGAATATTGCTGGACTTACCTGAACATCATCCGACGTCCAGCAGTATAAAGCAGTTACATTGGCTTCCAGTTCCACAACGAGTGGACTGTAAGGCCCTCTGCTTGGTGCACAAAGCTCGTATGGAGGAGGAGCGACGGATCTTAGGCTCCTCTTCCCTCGGTTCGTACCAGCACGCTCTCTTAGGTCCGCAGATATGGGGTTCATATGTCTCCCCAAGACAAGTAGAGTTAGATAGGGAGGAAAAGGCTTTTCGTTCCAAGCGGCTAAGCTCTGAAACTCCCTCCCTACACAGACGCGACAACAACCCAACAGGACTCTATTCAGGAAAACGTTGAAAACCTGTCTCTTTGCAAAGACCTAGACCTGCTAATGCTGCACTATCCGCACAGACCTCAGCACCAAGACGCCTCGGCAAGAGCTTAACAAATAATTCAGTCAGTCAGTCAGTCAATCAACACACTAGTAGTCAGTAGGTTTTGAGGGGTCACCTCTATGGTGCCCTCTGGGTGCATTTACTAATAAATCCAGCACTGACATCAATGTGGGTTTATTAAGACGAGGTGTTTGCTACCAAACACCTGGTATACAGTGAAGCCATCATGTAGCTGGGGAGCTCATAATGATGGTTCTCCAGCTCATGTACTCATTATGGCTTCCCTGGGCACGGCTTAGATATCACTGGCCATATCTGCTCATGCAGAAATGCCCCTACATAGGGTATACCGCACTCTGCCTTAGGGCTGTGAGACCTACTGTAGGGCTGGCTTACCCATACCATATGCAGTATTTTACTGGCATGGCACACATGGGTGTGTGCCATGTTGACTCTTTGGTTTGCTCTACACCAAGAAATGCAGGCTGCGGTAGCAGTTTGCATGAGCTTAGTGAGGGGCCCCTTAGGGTGGCACAATTCATGCTGCAACCCCTAGGAGCCCTCTTTAAGTCCAATGCCATCAGTACCAGATGTACCATTGTCGTGTAGTTACCACTAATCAGTAGGAACTACGCATTTGTAGACAACATGAACTTTGGGATGGTGCCGGCCTGATTCTGCGCTCCCCACAGGATATATTGTCCGTTAGACCAGTGCCACCATAAGCCCCCCTAAACGTAGACAGGGAGTAAACAGCTCTGCAACTACTGAACATGACAACCCTGTTCCTTCAGAAACCGTGGTGACAGATCTAGAACCTTTTGCTCGTACACATGTGCACTCTCACATTCAGAGAAATATATAAGGAAAACACCAAGGGACGTTTTCAATGTTTTTTCGAACCAGTGATTCTTGTATAGAATATATGTGCTGCTGCTGGAGCGGGTTTTATTTAAAAATGTGTATACCCTCTCCATTCTGCATGTTTATATGAATAAGAATAATTAATTAATGGTAATAGTACTAATTGGTTTGCTGTGTTCATTGAACAACCTTAATAATATAAGAAATACACGTGGGAATTGCATTTGCATGGCCTAATTAATACGTAAACTAAACTCTGTACGCATACTAATGATAGACAAGTAGAATTTGCATGTTATATGTTGCTTTCGTGATGTATTTGTGATTCGTGCTTTATAAAATAAGTATAACCTGCAATAAGTGTTGCTTCTTGCTAGATAAATATACACACATAGAGTGTTTAGCGAGGGAATAACATTTTAATAGTCATTTCCATGTATTAATTACGTTTTTGTGTTTCTTTGCTTAAGTTGACCATTTGGAGTGGCCACAAAATGGCTGACATCCCTATCTGACTAATTGACTCCATTACGAAAGTCTCTGGGTGAAGTGCGCATGCGTCGCCGCTAGCAACAGTGGCCTCTACGCGACCCTAACTCGACTGTGCCCCTCAAGGTCGTTCTGGGCAACAAGCCAGCTTCCCTGAAAGAACAATAAAAAGATACTTTGGACCGGAAAAATTATGAACTACAGAGACATTTACCGTATAGGAACCCTGCTGAACAAATTTGACTGACCAATCAGAGACATTCTAAAATAATATTCGATACTTTTGGAATGTGAATTTACTATAAATTAGGATAGAATAGAGAGGTTGGCGCTACTCTTCTTGGGCGTTATTGGTTTCCTGACGTTATGCTGACAGATAGGACGGTGACACTGCAGGACAGTTGTTTTCCCGAATCTTTGACGGACTGATCAGATTCCCGACTTCCTGATGAACTAAATAATTGCTTTCTATGGGCATAGAGAGACGAAAGATCTGAATTTGACTTAGAGGACGACATTTAGACAGAATAGGTAAATATGACGATCAGCTGGTTGATTAACAAATGACTTTTTCTTGAATTCTTTAGATACATTTTCATTTATTAATTACAAGAATTGTGTCGGGTTATTTATTTCCGAGAAATGTATTAATGTAAAGTACTGATAGAATTAGAAAACCACTCAAGTCAGCAACTAATTGATCCATGGCCTATCCATGGGAGGAATACCAAAGGGTGATGTTTAGGTCTTAATGAGGCTAAGAAAGTCAGGTGAATCTATTGCTTATTAGGGACGAACAGGTTTTTCCTTTCATTACAGCGAATGGAACAATCACCTCTTTAGAATTACAGACCAATAGAGAATGAATGTTGGTGTTATGGGCCCCACCAGTGAATGAAGTGATAGAGTGTGTCTGTGAAGATCTATGGTTTGTGACGGAAGAGGGATTTTGTATTCCGCGCTGTATCACTGCCATGATCAATAGACAGAAACAGATTAAAGTTATAACAAGCATCACAAGAGGGACTAGAACACAAAGTTCCACCATCTTGTTGAGACAGCGTATATATGCAAATATATAGAAATTATATAAAAATCTGGCGTACTACTGCTATTCAGGACCTAACCTACGTGTCTAGGGTTTATGTGTATGTTCTACCAAGAATCCCCTTACTGGATGATCCAACCCCATTACCTTGTGGGTAAGAATGTAGGACCCAGTCTTGGTCACGACCTGGATACACCTCATGGAGATGTTACTGCTGGGCAAAGTGTCACCATTCAGGGACCTTTCGATGTGAGCAGAAGTGTCTCCTCTGATTATACCAGGAAACAAATGTTTATTTATAGAAAGAGGCATCCTTGCTCTGGGCTGATTGTTATCAAGCTGCCATTGTTTTCATGTTCTACAGATAGCTGTGCCACCATTTGTACGTAAATAACAAACATATTTGCACAGTATATTTGTGGGCCTTGTACACAGTGCCATAGGCAATATGATACTGTTCTTGCAAAGTTATTTAATGTAAGCAAGGTCTGTGTTTCTAGGAAACAAACCCAAAGTATCATGAATGCAAATGTGTGTCAAAAGTCGATGTGAAAATTGAAGGAAACTTTAGGAAGGATCAGGTGTACATTTAAAAATGGCACCATTTTCTACTAGGTTTAACTGGGACACATGACAACATTTACAAGGGACTTACATGGGGTCTAAAGGGGGTGCCAATTGTAAAACAATGAAACAGTTTAAGGAAAGAATACTGGTGCTGGGCACCTAGTTATGAGGAACCCAGTACACTTTCAGTCAAAGTTGCTTGCACCAGATACCAGGCAAAAAGTGGGTGGTAACCATGTCAATGGAGGCACTTTCCTACACAACACCCCCAAATGAAAGAGGATGAGACTAACCTTTCCGAAGAGAGTGTTCATTATCCAAGTGGAAGAACCTGGAAATTCCATCTGGATTGGCATGGTCAGTCCCAGGTCTGTGTTCCACTGTAAAGTCCATTCCCTGTAGGGAGATGGACTATCTCAAACGTTTTTTGTTCTTACCTTTTATCTGCACAAGCCATCTGAGAGGTCTGTGGTCAGTTTGAACAAGGTAGTGAGTACCAAACAGGTATGGTCTTAGCTTCTTCAGGGACCAAACCACATCAAAGGCTTCCCTTTCAATGGCACCCTAACGTTTTTCCCTGGGGAGTGGCCCCCTGCTTATACAGGCAACTGGCTGGTCATGGCCATCATCATTGGTTTGGGATAGGTCCACTCCTATCCCTTGCTCAGAGGCATCAATGTGCACAATGAACTATCTGGAGTAATCTGGAGCTTTGAGAATGGGTGCTGACCACATTGCCTCTATCAGGGTGTCAAAAGCCTTTAAACAACTAACTGCCTAGTTTAACTTTTTGGGTATTCTTTTGGAGGTGGGTTCCGTGTGGGGTGCCACAATGAAACCATGCTCCCCGCAAACCTCCTGAAATACTCAGTCAAGCCAAGGAATGCCCTGACTTGGTCTGAGTGGCTGGAGCTTCCCAATCCAGAATGGTCTGGATTTTGGGTTGTAAGGGTTGAACTTGGCCTCCACCTACGAGGTGGCCAATGTATACAACTGGGCCCTGCCATATTGGGCATTTGGATACCTTGATAGTGAGGCCTACAGTCTGCAGGACCCACAAACCCTTGCCAAGGTGTGTCAGGTGATCCTACCAGGTGGCACTATAAATAGCAATATCATCAAGATATGCTGCACTAAAGGCTTCCAGTCCAGCAAGGACTTGGTTCACCAACCTTTGGAAGGTGGCAGGGGCATTCTTTAAGTCAAAGGGCATAACAGTGAACTGATAATGCCCATCTGGAGTGGAGAATGTTGTCTTTTCTTTTCCACCTGGAGCCATGACAATCTGCCAGTTACCTGATGTCAAATCAACGGTGCTGAGAAATGTGGCTGCTCCCAATTTGTTTATCAACTCATCAGCTCTGGGTATGGAGTGAGCATTTATCATAGTGATAGCATTGAGACCTATGTAGTCCATGCAAAACCTCATTTCTGGTTTCCCACCCTTGAAGCGAGGCTAGGGGAATAAAACCCCTATCTCCAACAGCTTGCTGACTTCAGCTTTGATGCTCTCCTTAACATGATCAGACTGTTGATAGATTTTATTTTTGACACACAAGCTGTCTCCAGTGTTCACATCATGGGTAGACCAGTGTGTCTGTCCAGGGGATAAAGAGAAGAGCCCAGCATACTACTGCAGGACTTTCCTGCAGTCAGATTGCTGTTAGGCAGCGAGGGTGTCTGAATAGGCCACACCATTGATGGACCCATCTTTGGGCTACTGGAGAGGAGGTCAGGCAGAGGTTCACCATCTGCTTCCTGATCCTCATCAGTGACCATCAGCATAGCCACCTCAGCTCTGTCGCAGAAAAGTTTAAGGTGGTTATCATGGATCTATCTTTTGGGTCTCCTGATAGTGCCAAGGTCAACCAAATAGGTGACCTTGCCTTTCCTTTCAGGGAAAGGGTAGGGAACACTCCATTTATCCCGAAGGGTCAAAGGCGCCACAGGCTTCAACACCCATACCTTCTGGCCTGGTTGGAACTCCATCATGGCAGCCTTTTGGTCATACCTGTGGTTTTGAAGCTCTTGGCAGGCATTGAGGTATTTGCTTACTTTGTCCATGTACTCTGCCATCCTGGAATGTAGGCCCAGCACATAGTCCACAACATCTTGTTTAGGCTCTTTGAGATGTCTCTCAAAGCCTTGCTTAATCAGACATTGTGGTCCTCTCACAGGATGGCCAAACAGAAGCTAAAAGGGGGAAAACCTACTCCCTTCTGTGGCCATTCTCTGTAAGCATAAAGCAGGCATGGCAAAAGGACATCCTATCTCCTCCTGAGTTTTTTGTGGAGTCCCATGATCATGCCTTTAATGGTCTTCTTAGATCTTTCAACCAGGTCATTAGTTTGTGAGTGATATGGGTAGTGAACTTGTGAGTCAATAATATTCCCTAGCGGTGAGGGCTTCCAACAGGTGTGCACAGGACAGGATTATTGCAATATCAATTCAATGATCTTAATTAATCAGATCAGTCATGCTCAACCTTCTGTAGCCCACCACTGCAGGACCACCTCCAATGAAAAATACCACAATAAAGGGAGCGCCATATTCAGTAATCAGTATTTGCAACTGCAAATTTGTTCCCAACTGATTCAATCAAAAAGACAGATTTCCTTGAATCCACAGATTCACAATTTATTGCACGTCACTTTAGGATAGTATTTCCACAACGATTATGACAGTTCATCAATATTGATTGACAAGCTTGTAGCAGTTCATGAACAGAAGTTCCTAATAAATTCAGCCAACGCGTTTCGTCCAATGTAGGACGTCATCAGGGCTGAAAAGAAAAACTAAACACAGTTCATATTTCTCATACCACATAATTAAAATCTCTTGATTGATGACACAATTTCCTAAGCATTGAGTTCTTCACATAATCATTAATATCCCCAATATATCATTGTCATCAGCATTGACAATGTCCCTCTATAAGGAAAGCCTGCCTATATAACAATCTCAACAAAAGTCGATCATATAAAGCAAATTGCAAACAATTCTTAGAAACAACTATACACTGGGAGAAAAACATATTCATCCTAAATGTAGAAAAACTGGAAACTCCAAAACATAATCTCATAGTTATTAAATCCTAACCGTACATTGACCAGTTCATTCATGTCACCTAATTGTCTTTCCTGACATTGATCATTCACTTATTATTTAGCTTGACCTGAGACATTATTACGTGCCAGAATTCTATCTCTATCCTAAAATCCTCTTTACAGTATTAGGACAGAAAAGTAAAACACCCACCTATAGTTCAGTGTTCTGTCTGTGTAACTTCTACCTATCATGCAAAAGGTTCTGATTTTTATTTTTATTTTTCTGAAGATAAAAGGAGATACATAAAATATGATTATTACATCTGCCCCAATCCTCTTATCTCTTGCCACCGTTCCTAATCTGATAACGTCATTGCCCATTAAACTTACCTTCTAAAATAATGGTTTCCAAAATGTCATGAGCACCATTTTTCATTAGGTTATCCATGCCTGCTAAATTCCCAATCAGCAGTTCTACACAAAAATAACATTAAACTTATTACACCAAAGTCCACTAAAGTCTTCATCATACAAAAGTTTCAACATTGAACCCACCCACCATATTTATTATGAGCTCACCTTACATATATCCATATCCAAATTCAACAACGATTTCCCTGTAAACAGCTATGACAGTGGTCTTGTTAAAGCATCTTACTTATTTGCAGTCCAATCCCTACAATTGAAACAACAATAGAAAAACCTATTACTCAAAGGTCCAAGACGCAAGACCAAGATTATAGAAAGCCTCCAATTCACGCCAAAACCTGCTCACCTTCAATTAAAGCCCCATTCAGCGTGCACTTCCTTAAAAGTCTAATCACAACCAATCATGAGTGAAACCCTTTAGCTCATTCATTAGCATAAAACCAGTACTGTTTCCACTGTGGTCCTCGTCACCTTTCAACCAATGAAAGCCCTTCTTTATATCTTTCCTTTGCCCAAAAACCAGCCTCTCAGAATCCTGTTTTTGCGCAAACCAGTACTGTTTCCACTGTGGTCCTCCTCACCTTTCAACCAATGAAAGCCCTTCTTAATATATTTCCGCTGCCCGAAAACCAACCTATCCGGATCCTGCTTTTGCGCATCTCCTTAAAAGTCTAATAACAACCAATCATGAGCAAGTCCCTTTAGCTCATTCATTAGCATAAAACCAGTAATGTTTCCACTGTGGTCCTCATCACCTTTCAACCAATGAAAGCCCTTCTTGATATATTTCCTGTGCCCGAAAACCAGCCTATCAGAATCCTGCTTTTGCGCAAACCACCGTGACCAATGCCAACCCTTCTTTTCATATTTCTGGCCCCAGGAAGTCAGCGCATTGCGTTCGGGTGCACTTGGTTAATATACAAGACACCATTTCGTCAGTGCACGCTACGCTTGTGTGCACCCAACAACCAATCACATCCATCCTGTTATAAAAAGGTTGGTGCGGCCACACTGCATCCCGTCCTAGAGCCAATTATGCTCAAGTACACAAAAAATCTTTCTGTCTACAAGTTACCTGTTTCCTCTCTGGTCCGCCTTACAGTTTGTTCCAATCAAAATCTTTCTATTTATTCTGGCTTACGTTCGCCTAAATTTCTCAACAAAATTGACGTACCGACACTGTAGTGTGTCACTGCATAACTCTCATTGTTACTAATTAGTGTAACCAAAGCCATCAGGTGCTTGTTACATTATTAAATGCCGCTATTTTGGATCTCATAATTCAAAAAAATATAATTAAAACGAGATGTCGCTTCACCCAATATCCAACATCAATATACAACATCTCATTTCTCCCCAAAATGTCATTGTCTAGTAATACGTACCACTGGATCCCACAATAAATTCAATTGTGTAAACAAAAGGGATACTAAGCTATAATCCTATACATAAACCAAACCTTAAATATCCAACTTCTTAGGTGCTGTCCCCAACATAAAGGGGGTCCTACATTATTAAGTAAATCAATCAAATGATCAGAACTACAAGCACCCAATAAACTCCATTTGACAAATGTAAATGACATACCATGGCAAGATCTGTTCCTTCTAAAAATCAATTAATCAAAACTATGAATACCCAATGAACTCCATTTAGCTGATGCGAACGAAAATCTGTTGCAAGATCTGTTCATTCTACTCCTATTCACAAAGTCCAAAAGGCCACATGTAACCAGGTCCTATACCAATTATTTCTCCAGACAATAGTGAAACTCATTGTCACTGTTCAGGCCTAATGATACAGACCTACATCTACTGATCCAACGTGCTTCTTGCTGATGCAAACGCAGCAACAGATCACCAACCCTCGCCATGAAAATAATCCTTTGAATCCCATGGAACCTAATCCCTTTTCTATTCTCCTGGTGATCTCTAATATGTTGAAAAATTGGTGACTTGATATCCTGATTAAGTATCGCACAATTGTGTTCCTGAATCCGTAACTTCAGCATCCTTTTTGGGCTTCCTATATAAACCTTGCCACATTCACACTAAAGAGCATATATTACCCAACTGCTGTTGCAGTTGATAAATTCATTAATACGAAAGGCCTTCTTCGTATTGTATTGAAATTCCTTAATTCGATTCAAACCCAATTCACATATGTTACATGAGCCACATACAAAAAATAATTTTGGTGGGTCAGGAAGCCAATTCCCCCCCTGTGGCCTGGTGGGTTCCAGATAATTCCTCGTAATTAGATTTTTGATTGTGGGGCATCTCCTGTATATAACTCCTGGTTTGTCTCCAATAGCATGTACCAAGCCAGGTACCCCTCTAAGCAGGTGCCAATTTTGACTCAAAATGTTGAAAATTTTATTATGATGCGTACTATATGTTGTGATAAATGACACCCTGTCATTAATGCAAGGCTTAAGCTTCTGAGTGAGCATAGTGTCCCTTTTAATGGACGATACCCTATGCTTCGCTTTCTCTAGTGAATCATGTGTATAGCCCCTATCAAACAGTCTCTCTTGCAAATCATTAAGTTCCAGCCTGAAATCTTCCTCTGTGCTACAATTCCTCCGGATTCTCACCATCTCCCCAAAAGGGATACCCCTAATCACTGCCTGGGGATGTGCACTATCAGCCCTTAGAATCGAGTTAGTTGCTGTCTTTTTTCTGAATAGTCTGCTGTTAATAGTGTTTCCTATTACAAACAGTTCCTCATCCAAAAAGTCAAATTTATCACGATGATGATTCATTGTGAATACGACGTTACAAATATGGTTACTCAAATATTCATGATATTCCCTGAGTTCCTCAACAGTACCTCTCCAGATTAAAAGAATATCCTCAATAAAGCATACCCAAAATAAAATTAAATCTATCCATTTACAAGCCCTGCTACTCCAGGCATGCTCCCTCTCAAAACAACCCATAAATAGGTTAGCGTAAGAGGGAGCAAACCTGGAGCCCATAGTAGTACCTCTGATCTGGTGGTACCACTTGCCTTCAAACAGAAAAAAAATATTTTTCAAAATCATAGACCTCATTTCCAAAATCATTTGAGAATGATCCAGTAAACTGGCAATGTGACTCCCCAGGAAATGACTCAACGCCAACTCCCCCTTTTCATTGTCAATACAAGTATATACACAAACAACATCTAGAGTCACAAAACTCATACCAGTTTCCCATGTTACATCTTGTCATTTATTTAGAACATCCATTGTGTCCCTAATATATGAGGGCAAATCACCACCAAAGGTTTCAAAAATTGATCTACAAATTCAGATAGATGTTCCGTTAGGCTGCTTATACTTGACACTATTGGCCTCCCGGGTAGTTTCTCCATGGACTTATGAACTTTAGGCAAGGTATATATGAACGGAGAGTTAGGATTCAAGACATTAAGATATTTTAGCTCTGATTCATCCAGTAAACCCTGTTCCTTCCAAGAGTATAGTCTATCCATAATCTTTCTGCTAACTTCCTTAGTAGGGATCTCCTTTATCTATTGCAGCATATTGCAGCCCCTGGGGTGCGAACTTAGAAGCTGGCCTCAGACCACTGGTACAACTATAGTCCGTCGGAATATCCAACATTCACATTACATCCTCCACCCAAAACCTTTCGCCCTCAGTTAATTACAGGAGTAAGTGTACATCACGCAAATGTGCTATAGTCATCTCTGTTTTTTAATATTCGTATCCACATTCACAGATTTGTCAGCCATGGAAAAAAAGCTTTTCAATTTCAATTTCCTTGAAAATTTAAACAGATCAATTTCTAATTGAGTATAATCACAGGTACTATTCGGATATAAGGATTAATCACCTCCAGTTCCTGATTCTGTGCTTTGCCTGTGCAATTTGGTTTATATGATCGACTTTTGTTGAGATTGTTATATAGGCAGGCTTTCCTTATAGAGGGACATTGTTAATGCTGATGACAATGATATATTGGGGATGTTGATGATGATGTGAGGAACTTAAGGCTTAGGAAATTGTGTCATCAATCAAGATGATTTTAATTATGTGGTATGGGAAATATGAACGGTGTTTTGTTTTTCTTTTCAGCCCTGATGACGTCCTACGTTGGACAAAACGCGTTAGTTGAATTTATTAGGAACTTCTGTTGATGAACTGCTACAAACTTGTAAGTCACTCCACATTCAGTCCATATGAGTTTTAGGTAGTCAGACATGACGTTTGTACCTCTGTCTGACACCACCTCCTTAGGAAAACCCAACCTAGTAAAGATACCAATGAGGGCCCCAGTCACTGTAGTAGCAGTGGTAGTTGTAAGAGAAATTGCCTCAGGATAACTGGTTTCATGATCCACTACTACCAGCATGAATCTGTTTCCTGACGCAGTTGGACAATGCCAATCCCTACCCTTTCAAAGGGTACCCCAACCACTGGAAGTAGAATAAGTGGCCCTTTAGGTGGCCACCTGCTTTTCTAATGGCTTGGCAGGTGGCACAGGAGTTGCAAAACTCCTTCAACGTCTTGGACATATTTGGCCAGTAGAAGTGGCTGACAAGCCTGCTCCTAGTTTTGTTCTGGCCAAGATGCCAAGCTTGGGGCATGCCAAGTGCTAATGTGAAGAGACTCTCTCTGAAATGCTGAGACACTACTACTCTCCTGGTGGCACCAGGTTTGGGAAATCTGGTCTCAGTGAAGAGGAGCCCTTCCTCCCAATAGGTCTTGTGAGAGCCACTGACATCTCCCTGTTGCTGTGCAGCAAATTGCTATTTCAGGCTTTCAAGAGTAGGACAAGTCCTCTGCCTTGGGCACAGTTCTTCCCCAGAGGGTCCCCTGGGCCAACGAGCTCTGCCATGTAAGGCCCAAGTTCCAGTGGCTCAGTTCCCTTGGGGCTGACAGTACTTTGCCCAGGGAAGAGGAGACCAGAGCTGGTGGCTATTCAGAAGCTGGTTTCTCCGTCGTCTTACCTTTCCTCTTGCAGGGTTGGTCCATCATTTCAGGCTCCAACACCTCTTTTTCACCCTTGACCTTGCTCTGTGCTTGGGTTTTTCCTCACACCCATTCGGGAATCTCCCAGCATGGCTGCATGAGACCTAAGCTTGACCTCAGCCCAAGCTGAGGACTCCAGATCATTGCTTATCAGACATTCAACTGGGATTGCAGAATAGAACACTGCCTGTTTCAGGCAGTAACCTCTCCCCATTCGAAGGACACCTTCGCCTTGGGATCGGTTTTAGTGACAATATCAGCATTGGTGACTGGATAATTCTGTCCAGTCAGGTTCTGTCCTCTAGAAACCAGTTTTTCTGTTTCCATATTAGTAGGCAAAACAGCTAAGGTTGCAAGGTCCACCCCACCCTCTGAGACTAGTGTAGCTTCTGTGTGCATTCTGATGTTTTCAAGGCACATTAGGGATCATCCCACCTGGAGACTTGCTATTCCAGTGCTAACTGGATCAGTACTGGGGGATTATTTTTGGGACAGGCAGAGTCTCCAGTCTTTTGACAGTTTGTGACACCATGTCTTTTTGGGGTCCCAATTCTTACATTGGTACTCAGTTTTTGGTTGTGAAGATTTTGGGGCCACCCTCCTTGGCAGGTTGTTGGGGGCCTTTAGAAGACTCTTTACTTTTATCAATAGGATATTCATCCTCTTTCTCCTAGGGAGGTTTAGTAACTCCTTTCTTTTGGTCACCCCCACCAGTGGTAGTTTTGGTCACCCTAGTCTTGGCCCAGTGGTCTGCCTTCTTTCCCAATTCTTGGGGAGAAGTTGGACCTAGGTCTACCAAGTATTGGTACAACTTTGCATTAACACAGTTACTCAACAGATGTTCTTTCATGTACAAATTATACACAGACCATCATAGTCACACAAATTGCTTCCTTCTAACCAACCCCCAGTGTTTTTACTACAAAATCTACAAAATCCCCCTGAACTTAATCCTATATTCCTCACTAGTGAGTCCAAAGCCCTCAATCAGGGTACCCTTCATGTGGTCACAGGACTACGCATCTGTTCCTGTCAGTGTTAAGAGTCTATTCCTGCATTTACCAGAGAACAGTTGCCAAAGGAGAGAGCCCCAATGCTACTTGCTGACCTTCCTCATACTACAGGCTCTCTGGAACGCAGGGAACCATTGTGTGATGTCATCACCATCTGTATATTTCGGGACAATCCCTTTGGGGATTTTAGGGTACAATGTTTCCTCTCTGTCCCTAGCTATTATGTTGATGCCACCATTTATGGTTCCTAACCCCAAATCTGCCCTTTCCCTTTCTATGGCTAGTATCCGGACCTCCAGGACTATTCTGTGGGTCAATCTCACTCGAAGGATCTACTTTTGTGAGGGATCTTCTGTGTACCTTGAGCGACCTGGGCCATCCTCACTAGAGGCAGGGTCCTTTGCTACGTTGGGTTGGCCTTAGTGTACAGGTGCTGCCACCTCTCCTTCGAGTGAGGCCAAGTCTGGGTTTTCCTCATCACTCATTTCACCTTGGTTCTCAGGGTTGGTGTCCTCACCCAAAGGATGGGTCAGGTCATACTCTGCCAACAGCTTCTGAAGCATAGAAATGGTAGGGTGAGAGATAGTTTTTATCTTGTACCCTTTGCAGAGGGTCCTTAGCTGAGTGTATTTCAGCTGCAGGTAAGGGGTAATGTCGAGCTTCTTAGCCACGTCCCGTACGGTATTTATTATCACACTAATGTTGGGAACTAATTTGGAAAACTGAAATATTCCTAATGCAAGTTTTACATTCCTAACTATAGTAAGTTTTTAAATCCATAACAGTTTTAAACTTCAAGTACTTAATGAAGGCCCTAATAACTATTATTAGAATGTTAGAAAAAATTGACCAACTCGCAAAAAATGCAATTCACCTAAAGGCCATTTTTGGATTTACTCATAAAGTCGTAGACACCTACCGCTGATTCACCAATGTAGGAAGCTGGCTCTCTATATAGGGTATTAAAATGAAGTACACTGTGCAGAGAGTTCAGTGTGTCCCCAATAGGTTTACAGAGGCAAAAGTAGATAATACCAATGCTCTCATTTGTGGTAATGTGGGCTAGCAGTTAGGCTTATCAGATGGTAGTGCTAAGCATTTGTTATACTGGCAGATGCACTAAATGACACACACACTCAAAGAATAAATCCTAGACCAAATTAGAAAAATAACACTTCTTATTATACATGTTTTAAAACTAAGAACTTCGTTCAAAGGTAAGTGCTGTTTTCGATAGCAATATTCACAGGCAAGTAAAATATTCAAACCTGTGCGCTTTTACTCACAATGCAATCCTATGGGAAGGAAAGTCAAAGATGCATAAAGGTAGGTACAGCCGGTTTCAGGGGTTCACCTTCAGGGTTCAGAGTTGTAGTAGGCCACGGTTCAAAGTAGTACCAGCAGTCTCTGGTAGAGCTGGTAGCTGGGGGCTACCCAAAAAAGGGCACCCAAAACCAGGCTACTCAGGGGGACTTGAGGACAAGTCCAACAGCTCCCAAACGGGGGCTTAGGTCTCAAGGGGTCTTGGAGCAATGCTGCAAAGGCCGTCCCTCAGGACTTGGGCCTGGCGAATCGGGTGCTGAGTGGTTAGGTCAGCTGGGCCGGGTGCGCAAAGATATACCTCGAGGTCAGGGACAAACAGCTGACAGGGGCAAAATCAGAGTAGCTGGGCCACTCTCGAAGTGGGTCTTAGTGGTGCTGATGTCCCTTGATGGCTGCTTGGTCCTGGTGCAGTGAGAATCCGGACTGGACTTTCCCTGTTGGTGTTTGGTGCAGGGCATCTGGTACCCCAGGGGTTGTTGTTGCATGGTGCAGGTTGGTCCTGGTGTCTCCCCAGTTGGTGTGCAGACAGATCTGACCTTCCAGGGCATGAGTACCTTCTCTGGGTCATCTGCGGCACCGGTCGGCCCGGAGAGCTGCAAAGTGATAGGCCGGACTATGCGTTTTAGTGCCTGCGGATTGGAGGAGAGTAGCTCCTCTACTCCAAGGAAGACTGTCAGTGATTTTCGAAGTGCTGACAGTCCACCCAAGGCTTTGGTAATTCTCTAGCTCACAGGATGAGACACTCTGTCACGGCTGTCAAGAGAGGGCTGAGGACGGTAGGGTTTCGTGACAAAGTCCAAAGTACTGATGCAGTTCTCACCAGGCAGTGACTCTTCTTCTTCCTTCTTCTGTTGATCCATCTGAGTTCCTGGGCTCAGGGGGGCACATAAATACTCAATTTAGGGGCATTTACAGGGAGTGAGAGGTAGTAGCAAATAGGCTGCCTACCTTTAGGGTGTCTACACCCTCTATATGACCTCTTTCTGTGGGAAGTGGGCATAAACCTGATCCTAGAATGCTAATTCCGTCCAAAACAATATGGAGGAATCTGAAAAGTGGGGCCCACATTAGCCGGTCCACCCTAGGGGTGATGCTGGCTAAATGTGGGCACACCGCCTAAAGTTACTAATTCCCCCACCAGTCTGAAGAAGGCAATACAACAAAAGACTGAAAATATTGACTCACAGGGTCCCGAAAAGATGGATGAGGTGAGAAGAATTGGGAACGATAAATGGGTTCGCCGATGAACTTTAGGTGATGGGTCCAAATTTCTTAATGGACAATTTGGCAGGAGGGGCATGAACAATGCAGAGTAGCAAATTTGTTCCATTGAGTGGAATGGTTGTAGTAAGAGACTCTCTTGGACACATGCTTTTTGCACAGTCACTGATTTAGTTGGATTCGGCTACCAGTATTATTTCTATCAGCGTGGCAGTGGGTATAGATGAATAGTGGGGGACAAAGCCGACATATTCATGAATAGTAACAGCATCCTCACTATGGGAGTTGTGAGTCTCAACGCAAGATACTTCAATGCACTGGCCAAAAGGCTGTTGATAACTTTGTAACTCCATGAAATTAAAAGTGATATTTGCCTAATCCAGAGACACATCTTTTAGAAAATGGTTGCTTTACATAGAGATTCAAATAATTCCCAAGACAGTAGTTATCTTCGGAACATGCAAAAAATGGTGTATCGCCATTTTAGTGTCCAGTAATGTCACCAGGGAGGGGGGAGAGGCTTATGGAGGAAAAGGTCAGGGTTCTTACTTAGAGCACTAGGGCATATAACTTTATGCTTGCTAATATATATTAATATATATGCATCGAATGACAAACAAGAAACATTCTTAAGAAGTGTCATTCCAGGAATTCAATCACTGGACAAGGAAGACATACTCAGGAGCGCATTAAACCTGGCGATGGAAAATTCCTTAGGTCAATCAGCATTAAGAACAGGACAGGCAGGAGCAATCACCAAGGTAGGAAAGCAATGGATAGACAATTTAGCTCCAATAGATATATGAAGCACCAAACACTCCACTATGAAAGACTACACCTACTACTGTGCAGTGCATCACGCATATGCAAGACTCAAGCACTTTGTGGTATCTTCCCTGTTGGTGCATAGGGTTATAGAAGAAAAGATAAGCCCAATCTCAATATCAGACTGTTAGAAGTTGGGTTACTGGTTGACTGGGTTGTGACCCTTAGTCAAGCAGCAACCTCAAGCCTAGTCAAGGTAAGTCACAAACATACCTCAAATTAACCTGTGCTCAATCCTCTGGTAGGTTAGCACAGAGCAGTCAGGCTGAACTTAGAGGCAATGTGCAAAGTATACGTGCAACATTTCAAACAGTGGAACAGTGAAAGCCCCACACAGGTTACAAAAGCAGAGCTTAATTTAATAAATAAAACAAAACGTCAAAAAATCCAATTAATATAATCGAAGATTTTAGAGAAAATAGCTCCAAAAGGCGTGAAGCGCCAACTACGAATATCTAGTCGCACCAGACCAGGACAAAGTCACAATTGCAGGGCCACTGTGATGGAGTGCTGGGCAGCAATAAGGCCCCATTTAGGCTTGCTGAATGGAGTAACTTAATTCCAGGTTTGTGGAGTACTGCGTGGATCCACGTCGAAGATGCATTGCGTAGCTGAGGTGATATGTTGGTTACAAGATGAGGCGAGGCTGTGGTAGGATGTCCTGTTCCATCATCGTTGAGGATCCTGTTGACTTGGGCTTGTAATGCGAAGTTTGGAGTCTGGATGCGTCACGCAGTAGGAACAATGTATTGGTTCCGAGGAGCAGTGTCACTGTGATACAGAATCCGACGTCATCGTCAAGGCTGACATCGACTGGGGATGCAAGGGCCTGTGCCAGGGATGCATAAAGCGTGCGGCTTATGATACGTATGCTGACTGAATACTTGAAAGCTAACATCAGTCCCACAGGCATACAGGTTAGGAACATCCCTGGAGTCTTTACCGATATCCCCAAATACATTACCAATTTCAGCTACATTGGTAGGTCGTGCTCCAGACATTGGCTGGTGCTGGTTATTGATATAGCTACTGAATCTAAAAAACTAGCTGAGGAGGATAATGACCTGAAAAAACAACCCAAAGATAGCAACCCCACCAGTGACTGTACAAATCTACTTGAACAGGTCCAGAAAACTGTTGATGAGTTTCACCGCCTAGAGCAAATTAAAAAATCCATCAAAGTTAATAAAGATATAAAATCATTTTCACAAGAAAGGGCAGACCCTTAGTTAAACAAGGATTTCTACACCAGTAGATCTTATAATAATCCCAGGAACGCCAGACCCTGGGGACGTTTCAACAAACGTAACAACCTTGTAGGCTTCTCCAATACATCGGCCGACTCGTCAGATAACTCTGACCAAGTAGAAGGTCCGAGTACATCAAACAGAACTCTGAACACTCCTTTTTTAGGACGAGGCCAACCAGAACCACCTAAGAGGGGCAGGGTCAAGCAGCAAAAACATTGGCAGAACCCTCCAGGGGAACGACAGACACGACAGAAATATTATCAGTGGTAACTAACCCTATGGCAACCACCGATATTAGTGACAATCTATTGATACCTATTTTCAATCTGCCTACCCACGAACTTTCGCACTCTGAACAATCACTATTGAGTAAAGGTCTGTCATTTGTGCCTACTACACCAACCAATTTTTTGGAACTTCAAACTGAGATCTTGAGATTTTTCTGCAAGATAAGACTACATAGTTATTTTTTACTGAATCCCCGCACTGCCCAGTCTCATAACACACCCTTGAGACCACCGTCTATTTTCTCTCCTTTCTACAACATGGTACCTCCTAAGATACTCACTTTTGAAAAACTGATTTTGAACGATCGCACCCAACTGGGAAAAGCAGCCTGCTTTATTCCATAAAACAAACATTTCATTGGAAGAAAAAAACAGCACTGAACACCCTTAAGGCTAATGAAACCATAGTCATCAAACCTGCTGACAAAGGGGGTTAAATAGTTCTACAAGAGCTAGATAGTTACAAAAGAGAAATATACAGGCAATTGGCAGACACTGACCATTACTGTATACTGCCCACCAATCCTACCGGCGATCTTCAAAAACTGATTCTCCACGTAACTAATGAAGGCCTTGAACAAGGCTTTTTTGAGTAAACATGAACACCAGTTTCTCAATATGAAGTCACCCCGTACACGGTAATCTACACCCTGCCAAAAATACACAAGAACCAGGAACACCCACATGGTCGCCCCATTGTGTCCGGATGTGGCTCCATTTTAGAACCTTTGGGGCTCTATGTAGACTTCTTTATTAAAGAATTCGTCCCCATAACAGACTGTTATGTGCGGGACAGTATAGCAATGATCACCCTTGTCGAGAATCAGCCATTGGACCCAACCTCAGATACTCTATGCACCCTGGACGTGGAGTCGCGATACACAAACATTGACAAGATTGACTCATTACTAGATATTGAACAAATTCTCAATACATGCCCGCGCCCTCACACAGTACCAACCATTTTCATACAGTTACTGGAGATCTGCCTTACGAAAAATGTCTTCCTTTTTGAAAATCAATATTACCAGCAAACCAAAGGAACATCAATGGGGGCCGTTTTTGCTCCCAACCTGGCCATACTTTACATGGACTCTTTAGAGACTGAATCTATCTTGTCCCTGATGAACCCCTTCTCAGTGTGGAATAGGTATATGGACGACATTTTTATGATTTGGCAAGACTCAGAGCCTACTTTGAACCAATTCCTCCATTGGCTCAACAATAACTGTAAAGGTCTTAACTTTACGCTGTCACACAGCAAAACCACGGTCCCCTTTCTTGATCGGAAAGATGGAATACTTATAACAAGCCTCTTCAGGAAACCAACAGAGGGTAACACACTGCTGAGGTATGACAGCAACCACCCGCATGCACTTAGGGATGCACTTCCCTATTCACAGTTCCTCCGGATAAGTAATAATTGTACATTGAAAGAGGACTACTTCTGTGAAGCTAAAATTCTTAGCATTAACCTAACAACCAGGGGGTACTGTAGTAATCTGGTCCACGCTGGTAGGTATGATTCAAGATGATTTATTCAGGTTAGTACAGGATCAGTAGTACAGCAGTATTCAGCAGTGAATCAGATGTAATCCAGCCCCACCAGGAGCAGCCAGCAAGGCGCTCAGCCCAACTCCAACTGTGGGTTTCATAGATCAACATTCCACATTACATCATCTCCACAGTGTTCCACTGATGGAGAAGTAAATGGCAAGAACAACACTATATCAGGATACTACAGGTACCCATGCAGGTTTGTCCGCAGCTCCTTGAAGAGAGCCTGGTACTGCCCATGTGAATGTCTCTTGGAACCCAAAACTATACGCCCACAGAACCGCATAGTATGTGCCACCACCTTTTTCCCAGCCTCCCACACCATATGTAAAAGCATCATCAAACACTGCAGGTGTATTGAATTGGAACATCCAATGTTCGCATTTAGAAAAAATAAAATCATCAAGAACCATCTGGTCTGAGCTTGCCTTACCCACTACAGCACGCACAGGGACACTTCATGACCACTGGGGCTTAGCACCACTCACCAGACACGCCAAATGTGGGAACCGCATTGCATGCAAATTTACCATTGAATGTAAAGAATTTGTCTGCGGCAAAATTTAAATTCAATTCAAGGAATTCTCTAACTGTAACACCAGTAATGTAATATATGCGATTATGTGCCCATGCAACAAGATCTACATTGGTCAGACTACACAAAAGGCAAGAATAAGGATCTGCCAACACTGTAGCAGACTATGCTGCAACACACCCAATGCCCCTCTAGTTGAACACTTTCAGGCCTTGGGACACACTGAAGACGACATACGCTGGACCATCATCAGCGTGATCAAGCTACCACGTCGGTGTGCAGACCTTTCGCAACTCCTGAATAAGGAGGAACTGAAATGGATCCTGCGAACTGGCAGCATCCATACTGGCTTGAACCACCTGGAGGACTGAACTACACTAATCTAACCGATTCTGTTCCATGCTGATTGACCTCTGCTTCTATTAGATCTAATGTAATACAGTCAAAATATGTCTTCCATTCTGTTTCTCCTCATGTTTTCCTTAATACCACTTTCACTACCGTCACTTTATCGTATATATTGCTTTGTACTCCATTTTTGTGGTACCACTATCGTATAACTTCTCAGTTTTCTCCTTTTCTCACCACTACAAGATGGCCGCCGCCATCATATCCTTGGCTCGTACATAACATAACAAATGATTACCGCCAATTCCTGGGTTATTAGGTTTTGCCCTGCACCCCCACTATCACCCATGACCCCCCGTCATGGATGGGGTTATTAGATTAGATCTGCGCCTTGTCAACCGCCTCACCACCTTGGACTGGCTCCCCTTTCAGATGGCCGCCGCTTTTACTTCAGTCACTCATCCATATTAGCTAGTTACATGACCATGATCAAGCAAGTCACATGATCATAATCCTCCCAAGCACCTTCACTATTTAACTGGCTGTCCCAGAGACAACTTGTATTCCTTTCTGGGGACCGACTTGAAGCCCGCGCTGCACGAGCCTTGAACTACCGGTAAGCCACACGGCAGAATGACTCCCTTTTTAAATCAACTGATCACCGTGTAGATTTTAAAGCATTCCTTTCTCATTTAGATTGGCCTCGCATCAGCTACTTGACTGCTGAGACCGCTTTTGCGGCTCGCTTCACTTCCACATCAAGTTATTTATTCTGGTAAGCAACATAGTATCTCCTCAGTTTAAATTTTTTTACGCACTCGGCTCCACATTCGCTTCACCGGCTGCTTTTAAAGTCACAGTAGCCACTGCTGATCCCGAGACCGTCATTGCGATTCTCATTGACCCTCACTGTACCGAAACCTGGAAAGTGCATGCACTCCGAGGGGGACATCGCTCCCTAAATAGGTAAGCACAGGTCCGTTGACACGCTAATGTCCACGCGCTCCCAACACAATGCCCTGACCGAGCTGCATTTCCTTCAAACAGGTCGTTAGTGACCCTACCATCCTGTGGCACTCCATCTCTCGCCCATCACATAAACGGCACGGGTGCCAGAACCTCTGTCGCATCACCTTAACTAGGTATGCATACCCTCATATTCGTGCATCCCCACTTATTGTTTTCTCTTGTTCCGCAAACCTTTGCATCTGATTTACTTCACTTAAACGCTCTGTCTCTTTTTCCACAATCATGTGATTCTGTGATGGATACACCTTATTCCCTCTTAGCGAAACTTGACCTGTTTTATCGTTAGACGCGCATTCATGTTTTCTGAAATCTATTGTCTCAAACTGCTTTTAACCTCTGCTGCGTACTCTCAGTTCTGGACTTCAGATATAGTGTGTGCGCACTTTATTACGCGGCTATGATCTTTTGCGTCTGTCACTGGGTTCCCCCTTTTGAGCACCATAACTATGCAATTACTGACTTCTGCCCAAGTTAATATTTTGTACTTCTCTTTTCTCCCATTTTTTCTATTTTTCCAAGTACTTTTTAGTCATCACAGGCAATTATTTACAGGCATAACACTGATAATGTCCTGATGATGATCCTGTATTTTCAGTAAGGATCGAAATGCCGTTCACTTGTTGTCCACCCTATACACTTTTACTCAAATCCAAATATGTGTAATGGTGGCTCTACTGTAAATTGTTTGTGATACCATAATTGTTTTATACAAACAACCGCTTTTTGCCTGAGCCTTTTTGTTTTGCTTTTCCGTTGTATGTTAAGTGAGCTTGTATGCAGGCTTGTGCCCCACTTTATATATTTGCTTTGCAACTCACCCTCATGCTTATCTTACATATTGCATATTAAAATACCCCTATCCGGCTGGATGGGGGCTAAAATATAGTACTGATTGGGTCTATATTGATTTACACTTTACATTCTTTCTATGTCTAGGGACCATTGTTTTTTTAAATAAGGGATGCATAAAGCAGCAGCAGTTCTGATGCAGTGTCAGGCTGCGATGTGATGCAGGTCTTTTACAGCGGTTCTGATCCACCCATTGCAGCAATGCATCATTCTGCTAAGTTCTGCAATGTGCAGTAGAGGAGATGCATCGGTTCAGCTGGATCCACAGAGGCTGGAAGAGCGCCTTAGGCCCGGTGCAGATGCAATGTTACTGGAAACCTGTTATGTACCTGAGGCTTTAGAACAAGAGGTCAGCCAACTAGCCCTTGGAGTGACTCTAAGTTCTGGGTTCAAGTGATGCAGGTACAGTCCATCTCACCCAGGCAAGAGGGCAGCAGGTCAGCATAGCAAAGCAGGAGTCCAGCACAGTGCAGTGCAACAGAATGACAGTCCATCAACAGCACAGCAGTCCTTCTTCCGGCCAGAGTATCCCCAGGTCTGGAATTGTACTGAAATGATGGTATCTGAGGTCCTTCATTTATAGTCAGTTGTGCCTCTGAAGTGGGAAGAAGGTTCTAGAGGCATGACTTTGTAGTGCACAGAGTCCCTGCCTTCCCTACCCTGGCTCCAGACTAACTACAGGGGGTACGCAGCCCTTAGTGTGGAGACAGGACACATCCTATTCAGGTGTAAGTGGGCCCTTTGTTGGGAGACAGGACACAGCCTATTCAGGTGTAAGTGAGTCTGGGCATTTCTCCTCCCTTTCATCCTGCCAGTGATGGTCCATCCAGTCACAACTAAGCTCCCATTGTTCGTGGCTGTCTAGGAGTAATGCACAAAGCCCAACTGCCAACTGCACCCAGTCATGTGATGGGGAACAGGTAGCAGGCACCAAATTACTAAGGCAAGAAAATGCCAACTTTCTAAAAGTGTAACAAACAACATCTCAACAGGTAATATTTATAGACAAGTAAATAGAATGCAAAAAAAACATTGCTACACAAAGACAGCAGGAAAACAAAACAATTATATATGGAGAAAGAAAGCGGTCTGTATTAAGATTTCACAAATATAAATTATAGACTGTACTTCAACACTGTTATAATGTATAAAAATGTAATCCAAAAATTTGTGTGCACAAAGTGCTCATGCAGAAAGTGAACGGCGCAGGTGAACACATGACAAAGTGAAAAAACAGCACAAAATGACACAATAAATATTAACTTTAGAAAATGATTACAGAACATGAAAATCAATAATCCAATTAAATTAGGAGCATGTTAAGAACCAGAAAATGCCAAACGATTGCACTGTGTGGTCGACGGCATTTCTTCCTGTTTGCATTTCTGGTCATAATCAGGACTGATTTACAATTGGCTCTTGTAGGTGCTGGAATGTAGTTTGATCGTGTCCAGAATATAGGGCAAGATATTGTATAGTGGGGTAACCCGGATAATGGATTGCACACTGGGAAATCCAAATTGAGCAGCCAGGTTCAGGCACTTTTTAAATTAGAAAAACAGGCGTATAGTTCAAAGAGTGGTCTGCCTAGAAAGGGGTGTATAAATATATTCCAGGTAGAGTATAATCGAAATGCGAGCTGTCCCGATTATAAAATAAGTCGGTTCAAGCGTAGCGGACCAATTGTCTGTGATTTGACCAAGAAATGGTCTACAGACGAAAGCTGTATTCACAGGTTCTAATCTAAGTCTGGCCTGGGCCGAGCCGTTCAATGTAGGAAAGTGCTCTGCAGGGTAGTCCGAAGTGTGGGCATGCAGGAAGCTGCGACAATGTAATAAGTCAACTCCATTGTACATTCTTATCCCGCAGTCTTTTTCCCCGCAGGGAATCACAAAGCGGTCGTTACAACGACCGCGTTGTGATTCCGCATACCATTACTCCGCAAGTCGGAACACCGACTTGCGGAGGGGGGAGCGTTGGATGTGGGAATAGTATAATTTACTATTCCAACTCCAGTCTGTGCGGACAATATGGAAGGTGTTGGATTTTAAATCCAACACCTCCCCCCCCCTCCGCAAGTCGTTGTTCCGACTTGCGGAGTAATGGTATGCGGAATCACAACACGGTCGTTGTAACGACTGCGATATGATTCCCTGCAGTGAAAAAGATTTGTGGTAAATGTTGTTTACCGTAATTGCATAGTATATGTCCAACTTTTTAAATACACTGCACCATACCCACGGGGCTGTCCAGGGTCTTCCTTAGTGATGACTAATATGTATTAAAAAGGAATGTATGGGCCTGGCAAAAAGGTTTATTTTATCAGGTCGAATTAGTAGTTTAAAACTACACACACATGCTGTGCAACAGTAGGCCTGAGCCATGTTTAAAGGACTACTTAAGTGAGCTGCACAATAAGTGCTACAGGGCCACATGTAGCATTTAATTTAGAGGCCCTGGGCACATGTAGTGCTAGGGACTTACAAGTAAATGAAATATGACAATTGGGTAAAAGCCAGTGTTACCATATTTTGAGGAAAGAGCACTTGTAATTTTGCACTGGTTAGCAGTGGTAGAGTGCACAGAGTCCTAAGACCAGCAAAACAAAGTCAGCAAAAACAGGGAAACCATAACAAAGACCAGCACCAGTATCTATGGCTATCTTCCTCCCAAAAGGCCCACAAATGGGTGTTGCAGCGGAGGTCTAATACATTCACTAACATAACAGCGCTCATACTAGGCCCGTATGGGTAGGATTTCTACTCAGGTTCAATTCTTCACCTCACAGGCGATTGTCCTTCGATGGACCTTTCTCTGTTGTAGTGAGGGGTGAGGAAATAGGATGTCCAACAGTCAGCTACCCTATGAGGGCCATTAATTGATAGCCAACTTACAAATTTGTAATCAGGTTCAGGCAAATTACTCTCAAAACCATGCTATAAAAATAAAGTATGGCAATTGGCAGACCGAATGTCCTTAGGAAGTTTAGTCTAACAAGAATCATGCATACCAAAAGCTCTTCTGTGGCTACCGAAAAAGAGCAAAAAAAAACAAAAATATCTATGACTGCCACTAATGTACATCTAGAAATTAGCACTATTTCTGTAAGAGAACGTTAAACACAATGAAGAACCAGAACCTTTTGGGCCTGGCGGCGCAGGGTACGCCTTAATCTCCGGGATTCACCTGCTCAGCTACACAGAGACACAGGACACTCTGTCGGCGTTAGAAGATCAGATTTATTAGCTGCAGCTAGTACAGTTATCCCAGAAGTACACAAGGTAGGTTCTCAGGAGACTGCCCCTTCACTCTGAGGCGCACAATCTTTTATACTAGATAGATAACATATACATTAACCAAATGTACACCCAGACCATACAAGGAAAGAGCCAATAAGGAAAGTTGGAAAACAGGACAGAACCAATAGGAGAGATTGGAAAACAAAAGTGTCAGATGACTCGAAGAAACCTCTTCTCCAACTATGTTTGTCACCCCTCCCTCAAACTAATTCATTAACGGATTCGTAACTAACTTGCAGGTGGCGAGATACGTTTGTGTGTGTTGGAGGACAGTTGTGAAACGAGAGAATGCTAGCAGAAGACAGTGAAGGCCAGACGATAAGATAAAGTCAGAAAAGAATTGTGTGAACCAATAGATAGTTGAGACGGGGATTAGAAAAGCCAGACAGGGATTAGTGTACTCGGCCAGTCCTAACATCAGCTTTGCAAACAGAGGCAGAAAGCGTATTTCGACACCAGGTTGCAGAAAAAGCAGAATAGACTTTGTTCGCCGTGCTGCCTGAGTGATGGCAACACAAAATGGCGGCAGAGCACAAAATGGCGGGTCGATTCGATCGCAATCAGAAATCGAAGTTCCTCAGACCCTCCTTTTGCCAGTACTCAGGCAAGATAGACTCATGTTAATCTGAGTCAATGTCGATAGCCATGAGGTCATCGAATTGTTGCTGTAACATTATTCTTATGTTTTCTTTTACTTGTGGTTTTGGGTTTAGGGATTCACACAGTGTAGCACAAAGGTCACAGATGGCGGGACCACAGTGCAAACAAAGGCAACAAGAGAAAATAATGGTCAACACTATTCCAAGGAATGTCAATGCTTTCCAACCCCATTTGGACAGTAGTCCCCAAAACCACTCCGTAAAAGACCAATCTCCTTCGTCCTGGTGAATCGACTCAGAGATTATGTGCAACTTGGAGATAGCTTGGTATACTGTTGGAGCGTCATTAGGTATGAAAATACAGCAACTTGACCCGATCAATTTGCACACTCCACCACGATCCGCAAGAACAAAATCTAAGGCAACTCGATTTTGTAATGTCATAAGACGGTCCGCCTGTAGTTCTGCCGTGATGTTACTTAAGGCTCCTACAGTGATGTCTACTGTGGTCGCTACGACACAGACCAGTTGCCTTATATTTCTGCTGTTGGCCATTGGACCCAGAAGGGAAGAAATCCTTTGAGGAAATCTCCTCCCTCTTGTCCTGCGGTATCTTTCGAATCAATAATCCCTCTGCCGTATCTGTTTTGATGATGATTTGCGGAAGCGGTGAATGTAGGGGGAAGAAGGAAAGCTATATAACAAGTACCGGAGAAACCCGTTGTTAACCATGTGTAAGCTCTATTATAACAGATGAAATATGTGCCTTGAGACGGCACTAAAGGAGGCGAGTTTTGAGAGGAATAAATGTACGTGTGGGAGCAGTTATTTCTTTGTATGGTGTCAGAAGAGCGATCGTTTATCTGTAAGCAGAAATTGCCCTGATGTGGTATAGTCCAAATTGATGAAGACTTTCCTTTCTTAACTTTGTCACTAAGGCTAGTGATATATTGGGTGACGTTCCAGTTAGTGTACGCCTTTCTTTCGTCAATGGAGATCTTACTATTTTCCATGATTTTAGCCATAGCTACCATTCCCTTAATCAACAAACTATGACTAAAATCCGGGTCACTAACATGTGAACTAACGGATCGTCTGAATTTGCTTTGATAGGCATTGGAGAAGATGACAAAATAAGCCCAAGCAGAACCCTCATGAGAAAACGGGAGAACTAAATATGGCATTCCTTTCTCTGTGGTATGTGGCATAAGTCCACACACCCAACAGTCAGTCGTATTGACCACTAACTGATGTTGATGTAACAACTGGACAAAGGAATTGTTATAATATTCAGTTCTTCTAATGAGTTCATGTTGAGGAAGGGTATGAAAGAGATGTGGAGAGACAGTAGAAGAAGGCGAAGAGGAAGAAGGAGAACAACTTTTTGCTGCAGAGCATAAATAATCCAACTTATAAATGCCAAAAGGATACACAATAATATAATGATACATAAAGTTATACTGAAACGACTGTACATTATTTTACAGGATTCTTTCTTCATTTCATCTTTTCTCTCTCTTTTTCCAAGTGTAGTTTCCATCTTTCTAATGGATGCTCACGGCAATCTTCCTCGATCACTCAATCACGATTGTCTGCCATCCTATGACACTGCAAGTCCTGCAGGCCTATTGCCACTACTCAGGTCGCAACTAAGACTCCTACCGTGACCCTGCAACCGGGACAGAATACTACACAAGAGAGAAAAAAATCTTAAGTGTCCTTTATTCTAGGTCTTAGATTATAGTGTTCTTTTCCAGGTGTGGTCTGATCTTGGAACAATGTTTGTGGATTAGTCGTATTCAAGCGACGATGTGATGGTATTGCTTCTTGAAGGATGTCGTCGTCCTCTTTCTCAGACAGTGTCCCATTTAGGTGTGCATCACTAAAGGGCACGAATCGTGGGACCTTCTCACTTTCTGAGTCACCAATACCCCTGCGCACCCATTGATCGTAGGGTAAAGGCAAAGGCACTTTCTTACAATGCACACCGTGAATCCAATTTTTCTTTCCTTCGACTTTAACTGCTGTTCTTGTGGTCAATAATACCAAACGAGGCTTCCTCCACCTGGGCTCCAAATTTCTTGTCCTTTGGAAATTCTTGGTGCAGACCCAGTCACCTGGTCGGATGAAATGACCTGGGTCTGTGGAGGCCTCCGGCAGAGCACTCTGAACCTGTTGATGGAGAACACGCAATTTAGTCGTAAGATCATGCAGGTAGTCAATCAACATTGGATATGGCAAGTATGAGTATTTCTTAGGGCGAGGGACTCCCCATACGTTAGCCGGGCGTCCAAAAACCACTTCGTAAGGGCTAAGTCCCAAACGAGAGTGTACTGCAGTTCTGGTGGACATCAGGGCTAATGGCAAAGCATCAGGCCAATTGAGTCCTGTACTCGCTTGAACCTTTGCTAGTTTTAACTTTAAGGTTCCGTTGTAGCATTCTACTAAACCCGCTGACTGTGGATGATTTGCCGCATGGAACTTTTGCTTGATACCAAGACCCGCACAAACTTTTTGCATGACTTGGCCAACAAATTCGCTCCCATTGTCACTCCAGACAATGCGCGGCAAACCAAACCTGGGGAAGAATTATTTTAGTAAGGCTTTAGCTGTGGATAAGGCTGTGTTGTCTTTTAAAGGGTATGCTTCTATCCATCTTGAAAAAGCGCATACTACCACCAGAACGTATTTAAGGTTGTTGCATCGCTCCATTTGAATATAATCGATCTGCAACACCTCAAATGGATATGTTGGAGGAGCAAAGTGACCTGCTGGAGTTGGGGTTCCCTTTCCCGGGTTGTACATCAAACAAACAATACAATGTTTCACTATGTTGTCTGCACATTTTGGGATTTGTTCATTCTGCCATACTGGAGCATATACCTTTTGCACTTAAGTGGGCTGGACCATGCGCCATAGTAACCACTGGGTGTACATAGGCATCTGGTAACAGCCAACATTGATGTTCAGATAATTCCACCCAACAACTCATTTCATCCAACATTCCTGTACTTTCTTTCCACTTGCTCAAATCCTTCTCTGAAGCCTCCTTCTGAATCGCTCTTACACTTTCCACTGTATCCTCATACATTCCTCTCTCTCTGACCCAATTCGCAGGACCCGCCACATACATTCGACTTGTAACATCTCTCGCTGTCTTTTTCGCTATTTCATCTGCAAATGCATTTCCTCGGCCAACAACATTTGTAATCTTTTTGTGTGCACTACACTTCACGATTGCTATTTGGGTGGGTAAGGTAAGGGATTCAAGAAGATCAGTCACTAGCTGACCATGTTGCATTTTGGTGCCATGTGAAGTGAGAAATCCCCTTTCCTTCCAGAGACGCCCAAAGTTGAACGCTACACCAAAGGCATATTGGCTGTCAGTGTACACGTTCACTCTCTTCCCTTTTGACAATACACAGGCTCTTGTTAATGCTATCAATTCTGCTGCTTGCGCTGAATTGTGTCTAATGCGTGCTGTTTCCACAACTGTATGTAAAGTAGTTACAGCATAGGCTGAAACTGTATCTCCATTTGGCATTTTAAAATAAGAACCGTCTACCCGTAGTGTTCCATCCGGATTCTCTAGCGGGGTGTCTTGCAAGTCAATTCTTCCTTTTGTCTCTTCCTCAGTATGAAACAATCGTCAACACTTTTCTCATCTGGAAGGGGCAACAGAGTAGCTGGATTTAGGGTATTACATCGTTTAATGTGTACGTGACTAGACAAAAGCGTCAGCTCGTATCCAGTTAGAAGAGCACTCGTAAGATGCTGCGTTTTCGTTCTGTTTAGTAAGGTATCCACTGCATGTGGTACCATGACAATGAGAGTGTTATCCAACACCACTCCAGCAGACTGTCGAATAGAAATTGCTGCTGCTGCTGTCGCTTTGAGACAACTGGGCAATGCTTTAGCTACAGGATCTAACGTAGCCGAAAAATAGGCACATGGCCACTGTTTGTCTCCGAATTGCTGTGTTAAAACTGACAACGCACAACCTTCTCTCTCGTGAACATAGAGCGTAAAAGGCTTACTGTAATCAGGGGTGCCTAGTACAGGAGCAGAACACAGAGCGGTACATAAGTCAGTGAAACTCTTTTGGAAATCATTAGTCCAAGTTAGGGGCTGAGGCGTATCTTTTAAAGTGAGTGCCAACAAAGGTTTGGCTATCAGAGAGAAGTTAGGGATCCACTGCCTACAATAAGAGGTGATACCCAGAAAGGCACGTACCTCCCTTTGTGTGGATGGCACAGATATTTGCGTAATCGCCTGAATTCGTTCTGGTGTCAATCATCGTCCCTCCTTTGATAGGAGATGACCCAAGTAGGTAACCTCTCGACAAACATATTGTAATTTGGAAGGTGAAACCTTATGATTCATATTAAACAAATGGCGTAATAATGCAACAGTGACATTTTTGCAAATATCTTCTGAATCAGCGGCGACTAACAAGTCGTCCATGTATTGGATAAGAGCAGCACCAGACGGCAAATGAAAAGTATCAAGATGACATTTTAAAGCTAGGCAGTAAATAGAGGGACTTTCACAATAGCCCTGAGGTGCGCGCTTAAACCGGAAGCTTCGGCCTCCAAGAGAGAAGCCAAAAATGTTCCTACTCTCTTCTGCAATAGGAATACTAAAGAAGGCATTCTTTAGATCGATAACAGAGAACCAAGTCGCTGTGGAAGGTATCATTGTCAACAGAGCAGTGGTATCTGGAACAACAGGGAATTGTGGTACAACAATTTTGTTTACCTCTCGCAGATCAATTACGAAACGATATACAGGTGGCTGAGAAGGATCAGTACGTTTACGGACAGGAAGAATAGGACTATTGCATATGTTTCCTCTTGTTTCTTCAACCACACCCTTCTGAATTAAATCATGAATGATTTCCAAAAGCGCTTTTTCACCTTCAGTAGAAAATCTATACTGCGGAATGCGCAGTAATTCAACATTGGGCTTAAGAGTGACAACATAAGGTGGAATCTCAAGACAACCCACATCATTCGGACCCGTGGCCCAAAGCGTTGCTGGAAGAGAAAGCAATTCAGGTGGAAACTGATCTTTGGACAAATACATTGGAGAGATCAATTTCTGTCCTAAAGTACGATGTACACCAGAAGGAGAACAATGTATAATAGCATGCATTCTTTTTAATAGGTCCAAACCCAACAGATTCTCACCACAACCATTCGTCAACAGAAGTGGAGCTTCCAAATCATAAGGGCCAATTGAAATAGGCAAAGGGCAAGAAACTGGATTGCGAACAGGGGCGCCAGAAAATCCTACAGAAACATTTGTTAAGCCAGACAAAGGTGCCCCAGGGAGTTGAGAGTGAATGATAGAACTTCTCATCGCCCCAGTATCTAAAAGAAATGGCTCTGAAACACCAATTGTAGTGACGTTAACATAAGGTCTATTCTGATCTACTGGAATCGACACAACTCCCTTACTTTGTCCATGGCTGTCCTAGTTGGCATGAAGACTTTCATTTCCGTTTTCAATATAACAATCCTCATTGTAATACTGAGTAGACCTAACATTCTGCTGATCGTAGTAGTTCATGGAATTGGGAGAAGGAAGGGTACGCTGTTCTGGAGTCAAAACACCCCGACCTCTACCTCTGTTTGCTGACTGGAGGCCAGCACGACCTCGTGGAGCAGATAATGCTCCATTGCGCTGCAATAAAACCGGACAACTACTCTTAAAATGACCTTCCTCTCTACAATAGGCAAATTGATTAGGTCCTAACAAAGGTCGCGGAATGTATGGCTCAGCTTTTTGATACAACCTCTGAAACTGCGGAGGCTGCTGTAACTGAGGCTGAGCATAACGTGGAGGATAAGCTTGTTGCAAGAGAACCTTCGTTTTTAATTCTTTCGTCTTTTTCTCTTGCTTTTCTTTTTCTTCTTTATCCCTGTTTTCATAATATTGTGCAGAAGCCAATATCTGGGCAGAAGAAGAAACAGCCCATGAACTTTCTGAATCTTTCAATTTGTGTGACAGCTCGGGAAGAAAATTAAATACAAATTTGTCCACAAATAATCGCTGTCCACCCTCTGTAGCCATATCTTGACCACTGTGGTCGAAAAATGTCTCCTCAAAACGAGTAAAGAAATCAGAGACACTTTCATCTTTCTTTTGTTTGCATGCTGCTAGTTTATCCCAATTTACTCTCAATGCAGGCATCATAGTTTTCATTAATGTAATAATCCTACCAGGAAGTTCCGAAATCAAAGCGTCAGGCTTTGCACCACCCACTTGATCTCTATCTGTGGTAGTTATAACATCCCAAGTAGCACCTAATTCCTGCGCATGATCCTCCTTACGAATCTTAGCCCATATTGTCTGTGGAACTACATTTCCCATCAACATATTGATATCTGCTAGGTTCATGATGCAAGCATCAACTGTCTGTGATAATTCTTTATAATAACCTGCAGGGTTTTTACGAGGATTCGGTAGAGTCTGCTTAAGGGCCAAAACTTCAGATCTCTTCCAAGGGACATGTACCCATATACGTTGAAAATTAGCAGGAATAGCTAGATTACCACCTGCTGCTGCAACCTCTTCTTTCCATACTGGAGGAACCTCTCTCATAGGATAATTTTTCAGTGTCAATTTAACCGACGGATCAGAATCAAGGAAAGCCTGAGAGAACAACAAGGATCTATAAGAAATAAGTGTCCTCACAGCTTTCTCAACCTTAGAACCCACAATAAGTGCTTTATCAAAATCAGTCTGAACCTCTAATAGATCTTGTGGGATCGGACTTGAACTAACATCTTCCCATTCTTTAATGAGAGTATCGCACATTGCATTAAAAACATATCTTTGCGTAGGCGCATTCCATTGCAAAAAAGTAGGCATAATATCAAGCACACTGTATTGAGGACCCTTTTTGATCCATTTACGTGCAAGAGAATCTAACCTTTCTCGTTCTTCAAAATCTGGGAACTGACTATGAGACTGTCTTCAAGCAAAAGCTGGAGACACATTTAAAGCTCCAAAGAAAGGAGATAGAATACCAGTGACAGTGTCTGTGAGACGTTTACGCACAGACGGAGAATTAGACATAAGAATTGGAGACAAAGTATTAGGAGAACTGACAGGAGGAGAACCGATAATTGCAGGAGGAGCAGAAGGCAAAGGAGATCTAAGATCAAGAGATGAGGGCAAAGAAGTTGAAGTTATCGGTAAAGCCGGCAGAGGCGATAATACTGGAGGAGGCAAATGCGGAAGAGCCGGAACAGGCGGAGGTACCGCTGGCGGCTGAACAGGCTGTAACGGCTGAGGTGCATTGACACTTTGTGCATAGGGCGGAGTCAACCTTAATAAATGGGACATTAGGGGATCTTCTTCTATATCTTTCTTATTATTGGAAGGGGAAACAGGCAACACCGGATAGCATTTATCTATCGCCATACGATGCTGTCTTTCTGAGATTTCAGTCTTATTATCAATTTCATCATCTTTAAACTGTTGGGCAGCCTGTATAATTGTCATACCCTGTGCTTTTCTATCTCGTTTTGCTTGTTTAATTTCTTTCTGTTTGGCTTTCTTACGCCAAAGGCAGAAAGAGTCAAACATTGCCGGCCGGGCTTTTCTTTTGAATAAGACTGCTTCTAAATTATCTAGCACATCGGGATCAAAACTACCATTTTCTGGCCATTTTAAAACACCATCTTTCTTCATGTATCGGGTCCATGCCTCGTTAATGGCGATGGGGCCAATACCATGTTTCGAATAGAGCTCATAGGTGAGAGTTCCAACCGAAGGAATCGGACAAGAGTCCTCAAGCCGGGAATCCCTATTACAACCAAAGCAACAAATTCTTCCAAACTTATTCAGACCAAGCATCTCGTGATATCACCGGACTGTTCACAAACTTCAAGGGGGTAAAACTCAGTTTACGCAGCACAAATGCACTTACCCTCGGCTTCGGCTATTGCAATAGTCGAATCTAAGGACCACAAATACTAAGAAAACAAAGGACAAAAACAACAGAGGCCCGTCTATCGTCTCGCCTTACTATACATCACCAAAGTAAGGGCCAAGGCAGGGCGGCAGTCAGGGCAGCGGTCGTCAGTAGCCGTCAGGAAGGAGTAACTGCGCTGCAAAAGACCTTCAGACCACTTTTGACATACAGGGGTTGCTTAATGTGGCTCGCGAAACCTCTGGAATTTTCTTGCGGGGTTCCTCACGACCTTCAGGCAGAACCGGTACCACTGAAGCCGCCCCACGTTGGGCGCCAGTTGAAGAACCAGAACCTTTTGGGCCTGGCGGTGCAGGGTACGCCTTAATCTCCGGGATTCACGTGCTCAGCTACACAGAGACACAGGACACTCTGTCGGCGTTAGAAGATCAGATTTAAAAGCTGCAGCTAGTACAGCTATCCCAGAAGTACACAAGGTAGGTTCTCAGGAGACTGCCCCTTCACTCTGAGGCGCACAATCTTTTATACTAGATAGATAACATATACATTAACCAAATGTACACCCAGAACATACAAGGAAAGAGCCAATAAGGAAAGTTGGAAAACAGGACAGAACCAATAGGAGAGATTGGAAAACAAAAGTGTCAGATGACTCGAAGAAACCTCTTCTCCAACTATGTTTGTCACCCCTCCCTCAAACTAATTCATTAACGGATTCGTAACTAACTTGCAGGTGGCAAGATACGTTTGTGTGTGTTGGAGGACAGTTGTGAAACGAGAGAATGCTAGCAGAAGACAGTGAAGGCCAGACGATAAGATAAAGTCAGAAAAGAATAGTGTGAACCAACAGATAGTTGAGACGGGGATTAGAAAAGCCAGACAGGGATTAGTGTACTCGGCCAGTCCTAACATCAGCTTTGCAAACAGAGGCAGAAAGCGTATTTCGACACCAGGTTGCAGAAAAAGCAGAATAGACTTTGTTCGCCGTGCTGCCTGAGTGATGGCAACACAAAATGGCGGCGGAGCACAAAATGGCGGGTCGATTCGATCACGATCAGAAATCGAAGTTCCTCAACAATAAGACTCAGACAACTTTAGAGAATGTGGTTATTGCATTAAAGATCGAAAATCAATGCATATAAGTAACATTTTAAGAAATTCAGTCATAAACCTTCTGGATATAAAACCACACATCTAGTTAAAATATTCTGTCCTACATTTGTCATCATGACATCAATGGTTGGTCCACAATGGTCTGATCATCATGTCTTTCCATCTTTCCAGGTACAAATTGTTACTCTGGCATATTTTCTCACACAGATCATGAGAAACAAATGTCCTTCCATCCTCACTGGTTAGTTGACAAAGAGCTTGTTCATCTCCCTACTTTCCACGGATATAGGGGGTGCAAGCTCGCATGAGCCTTTTTGGTTGATTTCAATGGAGCTGTGATTTTGGGGACGGTTCACAGCATCTCTTCGCATGCAATTATTTGGTTTCATATTTTAAAGAAGTCAATTCATTTTTAAGGGAAGGAGTGCAGCCGCACATTTTCTGTCTTGCATTGCAATTTACTGTCCCAATGTGAGCTTGCACCCCACGGATTATTTGGTTGAACTGTGAATAAATAAAGTCAGTGAACTTTCATCACTTCGGAGACATTGAAAAACATGGAGTGTCCAGAGTGGATTTCATGCAGTTTTTGAGATAACTGTTGAAACAGTACCATTCATATTGAGTGATAGTTGTGTCACTGCTGCTGAGGTTTATTTTCATCTTCATGCATGCTTAAGTTTCTGTGCAATTTTCATAGACTTTTTTTACTCATTTAATGGCTAAAATGATGTTATTTATTTTCAACACAGGTCGAGTTTGTTTATATACACATTTTGTTAATCATTTTTTGATCATTACTAAGGGAGTGTTCACTATAGGACTGTGAATAAGTCCATTTAATTTGTGATTTTCATTTTTATGTTTGCATGGGCATTGGATAGAGGTGCTGGTTTTCCACGAAATATTTCATTAAGAAACGGAGTATCAACAGTGTCAGGTCAGGGGGTTAAAGACAACCGTTAGATTTCAAACACCAATTGTTCACACATAGGCAAGTCTTTAATATTAACGGCTTGAGAGGTGGAGAAAGCTTATTCTTTGGTAGTATCGAGTGAAAATGCATGCTAAGATGAGGCTGCTGGTTGTGGCTCTGGAGGTAAAAGTTTAAATACAGATTATTTAGCACACCGAGAGATTCGGCATTAAAATGCAGTGAGGTACTTTGGGGATATTATATGAAGGTTTAGAGGGTTTGATTAATAGGTTGGGAGTTTCTGTAGTCTGGTACAATGCATGTAGCGATTTTATGTATAGCATTATTTTAGACATTTGTAATTCTGAGTCTGGGGGGATTTTGCACTTAGCAGTGAAGGGTGTAAGATCTTTGTTGTGCAACATGTGGGTTTCTTCACAGTTGGGTAATTGCAGGGAGTGAGGGTTGATAAGGGTGGTGGCGCAGGGGGCAGTCACAGAATGATTTCCATTAGACACAGAAAGTCTGGTTAGAGCAGTTGGTGAAGCTATCTCTTTTATTTTTGAACGCCTGACGAAGAGCCACTCGGCTCCAAATGCATTGGGTGAAATTAAATTATATGAGCCTACTAGTATCAATGATCAAAAGCCTGGATGGGAGAGCAGGAGGCAATTGAAAATGTTCAATAAAAGAATCATGGTGACATCACGCTGTCCCCGCAGTAATTTTCAGCAAAAGTAATGGATTAAATGTGAAATGAGGAATTGTTTAAATATGGTTTCACTGGTCAAATATGGATTATTCAGCATGGAGTGGCCTATGGTGAGGAAAGGTTTCCTGCATCTAGCAGTGCGACAGAGGGGTGTGCTAGCCTCGTGCCTTTTTGGTTCATTAAATGTCAATGATAACATTTTTGATTCACAAATTCCCAGATTCCTGGATTACACAATTGTTGGCCTACCTAATAGATAATCATACACCCTCCACTCCAGTATAAGGAAAATAGGTGGAACTACCCTTGTGCGCAGCAAAGATGTTATTGTAGCTCTGTCAGGCAAGGACACCATCTCTGAGCATCTATACTGGCTATCCCATTTGTAGGTTCTCTTGGAGCTGAAAAGAATCGGCATGCAGACAGGGCACACCAATAGCAGCTTCAAGAAAATATGGGACCCTTATCTACACTTTTGTTATAATAATTTATGAACCTCATGTCCCTTAAGTGCATAAAAATGCTACATCTCACAGCGGACATTCTAGACAGGTAACCCAGCAATAAGAAAACATGTAGGGTATGAGGTTAGGGAGACAGGGAAAGGGAGGATGAGGTGAGGTAAATCCCAAACCCCCAAGACTAATAAATTATAGGTACCTGCTAAATGACTCAGATTTTCATATTAGGCATATAGTAGGAACTTAGAAAGCATGAGTTTGCGATTGATTGCTGTTCCTGGGTGGGTGTGGTTGAGATTGTTAACAGTTGTCTTTCTTTTATGTTATAGAGTTCCATTTTCTAACTCTCCTTGAAAGCTGATGGTTGCAGGAGAGTGTGTGTGTTATGTAAGGAAAACCATTAATAAACAAGCATTGGCATAGCCAATAGGTCTAGCCTTTGGGACCTTATACGTGTTTAGCCATGCAACAGTTGCATAACTAAATACTTATACGGTCCCAAAAGCGAGTCCTAATGGCTATGCCAAGGGGCCATGCGGCAGCGAAAGTGATCGCGATGAAACATCAAAGCGGCCGTGTGGACGCGAAAGTGAAAGTAATCCCGGTCAAGCGCGGCACGCGTGCCCGCGCACATGCACTGTAGCTCTAGGCTGGCCTGGTAGCACTTTTTGGAGCCCTCTCAAAACGTCTCGCCAGACCAGCGCATGCGCTGGGTCAGGCGAGACCTAAAAATATCCATAAAGCATTTTATGCCTCAGGGACACTTTAAAGTGCTGAGCAGTGGTGAAGGAGACTCAAGAGGGAAAGGAGAGGAAGGAGACATGCAAGGGACTACAGCCAAAAGAAGGCAGCAACGTAAGAAGGGTTGGGTTTGATTCGCAGAACATTCCAGAATCAGAAAGGGAGGTAGAAGGGAAAAAACCCATACAATCAAAGATGGAGCCTGGAAGCCAGCAGAAGCAAAGGGGAAAACTAAAGCAAGTGAGACTTAAGGCATTTACTGAGAACCAAGGCATGCCATGTCTTAGAGTACATTATCAAGGAAGGCTTGGCTGTAAGGAATGCTTTTCAGTTCCTTCCCGAATTTAAAGCGGTTCTGCTGATATCTGAGTTCAGGGAGCAGCATTTTCCTTCCAAATCTTTTTTTGTTTAATGATGATGTGGCAATCCTGTAGTCCAGTGAAGATCTAAGTGTGAAGGCTTATCTTTAGAACAGTTTCAGCCAGAATTTTGCACTCATAGACCAAAATGCTATGGGTAGTGCAGAGCGAATTGAAAGTTATCTTTTGCTTGATGGGAACCCAATCAAAGGTTTGGTTGGGGATATATATATATATATATATATATTCCAAACGATTCCTGACGATGAGGAGCGCCTCAGCCTCTCGGGTTGGGGCCATCACTGATGCATCAGACATCAAACCATATTCCATATGAATGCACGCATAAAATAAGTAATGTGCGACAGGCCACACCAACGTTGCTCAATAAATCCTTTTATTGTAGGCAGGAGAGCATGCATAACGCGTTTCAACTCTTGACGAGACGTTGTCAAATGCAAATATTCCTAAAGCGGATTGATTGGCTTATTTAAACAAACAGGGCACAAACACTGAAAAAGGACTAATTGTCCACATTGATTTAAGGAGTCACCAACTGGTGCAGCAATTTACACAACAACTGACAAAGTGATACAGATATTCACACAGTTTAGTCACTATCCAATATATTTAGTGAGACACTATAAATTAGTCAAGTAAACAGTCAATCACACTGCTACTAAATTCTCCATCCAGAAATTAATATATATACACTAATTTTTCAATACAAATTGCTATATATATATAATACATATCTAAATAATGAACCAAACCACATTCACTGGATGCTGTCATCAGTGATGTCATCAGTGATGTCATTTGAGAGGTCATCAGTGATGTCACTGATCATGTCAATCAATCAAATAAGCTTTATTCGGTAAGTTAATTTCAAACCATAAAAGCATGTGCAATTTTACATTTCAACATTTGTACAATACAAAAACATGTGAATTAAAAGAGAAAATACAGTTTTAAAAATGGCTCGTATAGGCGATACAATAGAAATATGTGCAAAATAGCATTCTTAGGGGGGAAAGAAGTCGATTTGTTATCGTTTTTCTTTGCATATTCATAAATTAGCTCTCAATATGTACAATTCAACATTTGAGCATTTTGTTCTGTACAATACAAATGAATTAAAAAGTGATATATTTTAAAAAAAGACCAATATGAGCAATACAATAAAAATTACGTGCAAAACCGCAATCTTAAAGTGGAGAGTAGTCAGTCATTATCATTTTGCTTTGAGTGATCATACATCATATGATTTATGGCTCTACAAGACGGAAAGAAAGATGCAAGGTTAAGATGCTTTGGGGGATACTCCCAAATCAACGTTGGGTACCTTATGTTTAGAACAATCCGTCTTGGCGTTTTTATAAAATTAGATGGTGAGAAAAAAAAAGCCATAAAAGTTGTAGTCATTTACTGACGCTTGGCTCATAAGTTTAATTTCCACATTTCGGGATACGTTAAAAAAAAAAGGAGGGATATAGTGCATTGTTAGCTTTTCAGCTCTATAATCCTTCTACTATTTGACAGATAGAGCATTAATATTCATGCTTGAGTCTTCAATGACATTTAAACAGAGACTCTGTCACTGTTAACAGGATGGTCTAAAACTATGTTATTCCGACATTTGATAAGATTCTTTAAGAAGAAAATAACATTTGAGGTTATACATTCATTGTCAAGACATGTCATGAATGATGTAATATGTGACATCATGAGCAGTGGATTGCGGGCGCGCGAGATGTAGTTAGTACAACTAACTATATTGGAGGAATTGCAATGCTTTTGTTCGAGTGAAATGTCCAGCTAACTATAACACCCCTAAAACCTATTGTTTTTTCAGTGAATTTCTAAGGTTTTTTAAATACTAATTCCTAACTATATCAGGCCTGCAAACTATGTTTTTTTCTGTGAATTTCAAAGGTTTTTTAAATGCTAATTCCTAACTATATCAGGCCTGAAACCTATGGCTTTTTCAGTGAATTTCAAAGGTTTTTTAAAGGCTAATTCCTAACTATATCAGGCCTGAAACCTATTGTTTTTTCAGTGAATTTCAAAGGTTTTGGAAATGACAATTTTTAATGTATAAATTGTTATACTGATTTTTTTGATACTGATTTACTACATTTTTTAAACTATTTATTTTTAGATTTGTTTTATTACATTATAATTACATTATACATTACATTACAAAATATACTTTCTCAGAATGAATTACTGTAGTTTAAATACTTTGCAAATAGGCAATAGACTTTTAAGTACAGTAGTTACAGTTGTTGCAATGCGCAACACAATTTCAAACACAATGCAACATTGAGCTCAATGTGAATTTCTAGTCAAAATTAGTTACTTTATGGATTACTTTTCTAACCACAGGACTGGATCCTAGATTCTGTCCTTGGACATCTCCTGTAAACAGTTGAGTAAAAGCGTTTTGGTTACAGTAGTGACTTTTAAGGAATATTATTGTATTTTAAAAGGTGACACTTAGAAATGTTTTCACATAGAATCACCAATGTTATCCTAAGGCAGAAAATTCACTTGGCAGGTAAGTAGTGTTATCTTTACTTTTTCTTACTCAGTAGTGGATCCTGGATCCAGCACTGGTGAATCTCCTGTAAAGAATGTGTTTAAGTCATACAGATGATTTTTTAGGAATATTTTTAGTTTGTGAAAATAGACACAATGGATTCCTATGGAAGGAAATACAAGTTACTGGTAAGTACACATAGAATTACTTTTCAGGGTCAGTGCTGGGCTAAAAGATGCAGCACTGGGTTCTCTCCTGATAACAGGTGAGTAAATTGGAATACGTAGTTCGGCTGATTTTTGAGGAATATTGGTACGTTTCAAAAATGGAACTTAGAAACTATTCTGCTGAAAACCACACAATGGATTCCTATGGAAGGAAATACAAGTTACTGGTAAGTACGCTTACAATTACTTTTCAGGGTCAGTGTTGGGCTAAAAGATGCATCACTTGCTTCTCTCCTGATAACAGGTGAGTAAATCGTAATTCGTAGTTCGGCGGATTTTAGAGGAATATTTGTACAATGGTGAAGGAAGGGGGCGGGGCCTGAGGTGACGTGTGCAAACACGCCCTGTGGCACGTTTTAAGTTGGGGAATTAATTCCTCTCAATGCTGCGGTCCCCTGGGGGCCAACTAGCCCAGCAGGTACCTCCAGTATGCGACAGGGAGCTGCGTTGCAGAGAGGTGTTCAGAGGTCACGCCCCTTTTTACAACACTCTGCAACGCAGTTCCGTGGCGCTTACTGGAGGTACTTGATGGGCTAGTTGGCCCCTAGGGGACCTCTGGATTGAAGAGGAATTAATTCCCCAACTTAGAACGCGCCACAGGGCGTGTTTGCACACACATTACCCAAGATGGCTGCCAACACTTCCTGATTCAGAGTGTTGGCAGCCAATTAGCATACAGCTCGTGCTCGGGAGGGTGTAGGAAGGGTGCGCGGATCCTCATAGATATATATGTACTTTTAACTATAATTTTCTCAGGAACTACTGAATGGATTTACACCATTTAAGCAAAAGGCACGAGTCTGAACTGAGGACTACCTCTTTGCCAAATTTGGTGTAATTCCTTTCAGCAGTTCGGGCTATAGCTGCGTCAAAAGGTCCTATGGGAAAATGCATGGGGAAAACGCGTTTTGGGACCCCCTTTTTTCTCGGCCCCCGCTTGACGAATCACCGTGAAATTTCAGGACAGGAGCGGACCGGAGCTGACCAAAAGTTTGGAAAATTTCGCGAAGATTCGTCAATCAGCGCCAACGTTATTCTAAATAGAATGTTGCGGATTTCCTATGGAAAATAGGTCCTAACTATATCTATATATATATATATATATATATATATATATATATATATATATATATATATATATATACATTCACTGAAAAAAACATAGGTTTCAGGGGTGTTATAGTTATATAGTTAGCTGGACATTTCCCTCGTACAAAACCCTAGAAATTCCCCTGTTATAGTTAGTTCAGCTAACTATAACTTGTGCCCCCGCAATGCACTGCTGATGACGTCACATATTACATCACTCATGACATGTTCAGTGACATCACTGATGACATCTCAAATGACATCACTGATGACGTCATCCAGTGAGTATGTGTTTTTGTAAAGTTTTAATATGTTTACTATATATAGAGAAAGGCCTGTTGAAGAATGAGTGGGTGTACAAGTGTGTGAATGGATGATTTTGTAGGTGTGTAACTGACTCTATAAGTGAGTCATTAAATGTATCTTACTACACACTAGTGACTAAACTGTGTGAATATCTGTATGTGTCTGGGTGTTGGTGTATAAGTGGCTGCATGGTTTTGTGAATAGCTATATGAGTGTCTATATGGGTTATTGATTGGTTGTCTGAGTATCTGTATGGGTGCCTGAGTGTTTGTGTGCGTAGGCTGTGTGTGACTCTGTGCATAGATGTGTGAGTGGGGGATTCTATGGGTGCATGGTTTTAAGAGTGCATCTGTGATGAACTGTATGGTTGAGTGAGTGTATGTATGGATGTGTTAGGGATTGAATGTATATCTCAGTGGTACATTTGTGACTAACTACATATGTGAAAGGCAGTATATATGCGTGTAAGAGTATATAAGTGGGTATATGTGAGAGTGTGTGATTGTGAGAGTGGCTGTATGAATGAGTGTGTGCTTGTATCAATGATTGTATAAGAGCGTAAGAATGTGGTACTATTTTTATGAGTAAGTGAACTTTAGTGTGTATAACTGCATAGGTGAGTAAATGGGAGTGAAATTATTTATTTGCATGACTGACTAGGTGTGAGAGTACATCTATGGATGATTGGTGGTGTGTGAGTGTCTATGTAGGTGTATAAATGCATATGATAGTCTTGTACAGAGTGACTAAGTATGAGTGACTGTACAGGTGAATGAGTGGGGGTGTATGTAGACCTAAGAGTTAATAAGTGGGTATGTAGTTATTGGTATTGGAGTATCTATGGTTTTGAGAATGGACGTCTGAAATTTTGAGTTGGTGTATCAACGGTTAAATTAGGTTGTGAGAAGGATCAGTAATTTATCACATGGATGACATCATCAGTGATGTCATCAGTGATGTCATTTGAGATGTCATCAGTGATGTCATCAGTGATGTCACTGACTATGTCATGAGTGATGTAATATGTGACGTCATCAGCAGTGCATTGCGGGGGCGCGAGTCATAGTTAGCTGAACTAACTATAACAGGGGAATTTCTAGGGTTTTGTACGAGGGAAATGTCCAGCTAACTATAACACCCCTGAAACCTATGGTTTTTTCAGTGAATTTCTAAGGTTTTTTAAATGCCATTCCTAACTATAACGCCCCTGAAACCTTTGGATTTTTCAGTGAATTTCAAAGGTTTTTTAAATGCCAATTCCTAACTATAACGTGCATGAAACCTATGGTTTTTTCAGTGAATTTCAAAGGTTTTTTAAATGCTAATTCCTATCTATAACTATCTCTGAAGATATCATGTTTAATGATTTTGATTGGATTTGTATATTTTTCAAATTCAGTGTGTCAATTTCATTAATTACATTTTTTTAAAAATACTTTTTAATCACCATTTTTTAAACTTATTTTTTCAATTAATTCTTTTAAAAATTAAAAAATATTATTTGAACATGTTTAATGATTTTGATTGGATTTGTATATTTTTCAAATTCAGTGTGTCAATTTCATTAATTAAATTTAAAAAAAAATACTTTTTAATCACCATTTTTTAAACTTAGTTTTTCAATTAATTCTTTTAAAAATTAAAAAATATTATTTGAACTTAATGGGATTTTCAAACATATTTTTTATATTTTTCAAAATATTTTTTTAACTATATGTGCAAAACTTTATTTTATATATTTTTTTCAATGTTTTTGGATCCGCGCACCCTAAGCGCACCGTTCCCGATCCCTACGTGATAGCATCCGCGCATGGTATGCGTTGGGTACGTGTTTAGTGGGCGATTGCAATGCGACTCCCAGTGTATACGCGTCACGTTCGATGTACGTAACGCGACGTTTACGCGCTTCCGCGATGCGTCATCTGCGTCTATGACGCGGTAGGTGCGCGGATCCCGTGAAATATTTAACATTTAAAAAAACATATATATATATATCTATTTCATGTGAATAGTAATTGAAGACAAACTCTAAACTTGTCTTAAAACTAATATATTTTTACATTTAATCCTATAATTTTTTTTAATTCAATTTCGCGGATGCGCGCTGGGTGCGTGCTGCGTAAGCGCACGGTGCGCGGATCCCATGTGGCCTGCAAAAAAAGAGATTTGATTGGTTCATTACACTTCCTCTTCTAACTATTGACAGACCCCACCATTTCAATCATTCTTCTTTGACCTTGTTTAGAGCACCATCTCTTTGGAGAGAAGAAGATTTTTTAGACTAAGTTTACACTTAGCTCTAACTTTTTTCAACCAAAAATGGCTTCAGGGCAGCAGGCATCACCTGCATCACCTCATACTTCTGAGGATGAATTTTTTGGCGGAGGCACCACCCAAAGAACGTTTTTCTTCAGTGGTGTGGAAATTTTTTACTTTTTCCGAGGGGCAGAATAAGACCAAAGCCACCTTGGTCACGTGCAAGATTTGCAAAAGAGTGCTGTCACGAGGGGATCCTAACAAGAAATACTCGTGCGGCATGGCAAGTATAATGAAGCACCTGAGGAGCCTTCATCCAAACAATCTTGCACGACAAGAGTGCAAACGGATGAGAAACACTCCTGCTCCTGCTCCATCCACCTCATCGCAGCCGAGCACATCAAGAGTGCATCCATCAGCCCAAACCTTGGACATCCGTCCTCAATTTCAATATTTAAAAGTGCTCTGCACTAAGTGCAATAAGACTTTGTGCTATGGTGAGCAGTCGATCGATCTGATCTGCCGCCGGCAAGAAAGTCACATTTGCTAGTTTTTATTTTTATTTTATTGTTCCCTGAAGTTCATTGTTTGGTTTCTCCTGATTTGTTTTTTGTTTTTTTTTACCGAAAAACCAAAAAAAAATAAAAAAGAAGACAGAAAACAAAAAAAGTTCTTGTAAGAACTAACTTTCCTGGTTTAAAAAAAGAGCTAAATTTCTTTGTTAGTGTTAGATTAGATGAATGTATGTGTAGTACGTAATTGACTGAATGAATGCATTAGTAGCGTATGGTGAATGTATAAGTGCAGAAGTATGAGGATGTGCTGCAGCATCAGTAACTTCTTTAACTGCAGTGTGCTGTAGTACTTCCGAAGCTCAGGGATGCAACATATGTACATAAATATGTTGCAAATCTATGCTTCTGTCTGCACGGCTGCTTAAACTGCAGCCGTGTGGTGACACAGGCACCCTTGCACCATAGTGCAAGGATATCTGTGTCATGTGCTGTTTGTTTTTCTGCAGGAAGACACACCTTCCTGCACAAAAGCAATGAGAAAACGCATTTTTCTCCTTCAATGTATGCTGAACATTTCAGCATGCATGGAAGATATAAAAATGTGGAGAAATGAAAACAATTCTCCTTGTTGTGCTTTCCTACACCAATTTTAGAATGGAGCACCATTCACACGCATATTGAGATTTATGATTTCTGATAAATCTAGACATGTGTGTTGTTCTATGAGTATTCAGTGCAATCATGCACAACAACAAAACAAAGTGGTCTGCATGATGAGGTTGTATTTACATTGAGTATAAAAAGTGCACAGAGTGCCTTTTCCTCTCTTTGTAAATATGAAACAGTATCTTACACAATAACTATGTTACAAAAAGTGACATATTTCCGTTTTTAAAATTCCTTGCGAATGATAAAAGGTAAGCACAGAGTTTTGTCTGCAAAGATGTTCAAAGAAGAATGATTGAAATAATTGCAGTCCTTCAATAGCTAAAATAGGAAATATTATGAACCCCTCAAATCTCTTTTTTTGTAGGTCACATGATATCTGATTATGGTCAGATTTCAAACCTACATAGGTATAAACAGAGTGTTTTTAGAAACATGTTTCCACTTTGTAGCTTCTTGCAGACCTCCTCATTCAGCATATTGAGACTTAGTTAAACTTACCTTCACAGTAATAGGAATAAAAAATGGTACACATTTTTTTCACATTTTCATTCCAATCTAAATTCCGAAAAATTGCTTATTTTAAAATTTGGATCTGTGAAAGAAAAGGAAACAAAAAATTATAACATGTAATAATACATTTTTTACAACACAGCATAATTTCCACAAAGTAATTTTTTTGCCTTTTTTGCTGTTCTCAGAATATATTAAATTTCACTAAAAATAGTGATTTCAATCGTACTCATCACTTAACAGTGGGAAAAAAACCAGAATCTCAAAGATTGTTAAAAAAAAACCAACATGCTATTCTAAAAAAAAAAAAACAAGATACAAATCACAGATATATAAAAATGCACACAGCTAACAACATTTTTTAACTTTAACTTACAAAAACTGTAAATGATGTCGCTTTAAAATATTCACCGAATCGAAAGATGAATTTTTGGAGGACGCACCATGCCCACAATGTTTTCCTTCAGTGATGTGGAAATTTTCTACTTTTCTCGAGGGGCAAACAAAGACCAATGCCACCTTTGTCACGCGCAAGATTTTCAAAAGAGTTATGTTACGAGGGGATCCTAACAAAAAATACTCGCGTGGCACAGCAAGTATGATGAAACACCTAAGGACCCTTCATCCAAACAATCTTGCACGAGAAGAGTGCAAACAGATGAGAAACACTCCTGTTCTGTATCTGTATAAAAGAATCACAAATAAATGTATATTAATAACTTTCAAATTTATACTATTCCATTACTGTACAAACACATTTGATATAAATACTGACTAAGAAACTATAGCCCTGAACCACAAGTGTGACGATGGTTAAAACACTACATGCATAGTACATACTACTTTGAAGCAGTTCATGCCCTAAAGCCTACCTCACTAAAACACTACATGCTAACTGACTAAATGATTACAGTACTATAAGGAGACACACTGGGTGAGTGACAGGGTGTTTGCTAGAAGTGTATGAATACTAACTAGGGAATTGAAGGTGTGAAACACAACTGTGTAGGTGATTAGATGACTGCATCCATACTGCATAGGCATTTAAAGCAGTCCATGTGCTAAGGCCTGGCTCACCTCATGACTACTTGGGTACCGACTGAATGATTAGAGTACAGCAAGGAGAGTGCCTAGGTGAATTTATAAGTGGTAGGCTTTTTGCACAGGGAATGGATTAGTACTTGGTACTGAATGGGTCACTGGAGGAGTGCAAAGGCAGTGACAGGATGTTTGCTGGACTGTATGGATTCTGACTAGGAAATTGAAAGTGTGAAAGACAAGTGTCTAGGTGGGTAGAAGACTGCATACATAGTCGATAGGGGTTTGAAGCAGTCCATGTGCTAAGGCCTGGCTCAGTGCATGAATACTTAGGCACTGACTGAATGATTAGAGTACTGCAAAGATAGTATCTTGGTGAATTTATAAGTGTTTGAGTTTTCGCACAGTGAATGGATTAGTACATGATGCTGAATGGGTCACTAGAGGACTGCAAAGGGAGTTACAAGGTGTTTCCTGGAAGTGTATGGATACTGACTAGCGAATTGAAAATGTGAAAGACAAGTGTATAGTATGTTAGAAGACTGCATGCATACTGCATAGACATTTGAAACAATCTATGTGATAATGTATGGTTCACAACATGAGGACTTGGAAACTGACTAAATCATCAGATAACTACTAGGTTAGTGCCTGGGTAAAACTTTTAAATTTTCAGTTCTGGCACAGTGAATAGAATAGTACATGGTACTGCACTTTAGTGTCAAACCCTGACTCATTTTATCAATGCATAAGCAAAGAATAGCTTCTAAAGCTACTAAAACTTGACAACATGACCGATTTTAAAACAGTTATCTGTCATCAAATACACTATGTTACCAAATGCTTCTCTCACAATCCTTACCCAAATGTACACAGGCTCACAGTGTGATTTTAGACAAGCTACACTATCCCTAGCAGTTTACCAAAACTCATTCACTAGTCTAGAAGAGTTAATGGTACTGCACACAATCTACATATTTAAGTACAGCACATTAGTGTCAAAGCATGACTCATTTAATCAACGCATAAGCAAAGACTGGCTTCTAATCCTACTAAAACTTGACAACATTACAGGTTTTAAAACAGTTATCTGTCAGCAAATACATGATGTTACCAAATGCTTCTCTCACAGTGATCCCAAATACACACTAACTCACAGGGTGATTCTAGACAAGCACCACTATCCCTAGGAGTTTACCAAAACTCATTCACTACAGTGCAAGTGGTAAGGGAACTGCACACAATCTACATATTTCAGGACTGCACTTTTCTGTCAAAGCCTGGCTCATTTAATCAAAGCATAAGACATAACTGTCTTCCAATGCTACTAAAACTTCACAACATGACAGGTTAAAACAGTTATCTGTCAGCAAATACACAATGTTACCAAATGCTTCTCTCACAGTGGTTCCCAAATACACACTAACTCACAGTGTGATTCTAGACAAGCACCACTATCCCTAGGAGTTTACCAAAACTCATTCACTACAGTGCAAGTGGTAAGGGAACTGCACACAATCTACATATTTCAGTACTGCACTTTAGTGTCAAAGCAAGAATCATTTTATCAATGCATAACCAAAGACTGGCTTCTAATGCTACTAAAACTTGACAACATGACAGGTTTTAAAAGAGTTATCTGCTAAAAAATACACAATGTTACCAAATGCTTCTCTCACAGTGGTTCCCAAATGCACACAGACTCACAGTGTGATTCTAGACAACAACCACTATACCTAGGACTTTACCAAAAATCATTCACTACTGTGGAACTGATAAGGGAACTGCACACAATCTACATATTTCAGGTCTGCACTTTTCTGTCAAAGCCTGACTCATTTAATAAAAGCATAAGCAAAAACTGGCTTCTAATTCTACTAAAACTTGACAACATGACAGGTTTTAAAAAAGTTATCTGTCAGAAAATACACGATGTTACCAAATGCTTCTCTCACAGTGATCCCAAATACACACTAACTCACAGTGTGATTCTAGACAAGCACCACTATCCCTAGGAGTTTACCAAAACTCATTCACTACAGTGCAAGTGGTAAGGGAACTGCACACAATCTACATATTTCAGTACTGCACTTTAGTGTCAAAGCAAGAATCATTTTATCAATGCATAACCAAAGACTGGCTTCTAATGCTACTAAAACTTGACAACATGACAGGTTTTAAAAGAGTTATCTGCTATAAAATACACAATGTTACCAAATGCTTCTCTCACAGTGGTTCCCAAATGCACACAGACTCACAGTGTGATTCTAGACAACAACCACTATACCTAGGACTTTACCAAAAATCATTCACTACTGTGGAACTGATAAGGGAACTGCACACAATCTATATATTTCAGGTCTGCACTTTTCTGTCAAAGCCTGACTCATTTAATAAAAGCATAAGCAAAAACTGGCTTCTAATTCTACTAAAACTTGACAACATGACAGGTTTTAAAAAAGTTATCTGTCAGAAAATACACGATGTTACCAAATGCTTCTCTCACAGTGATCCCAAATACACACTAACTCACAGTGTGATTCTAGACAAGCACCACTATCCCTAGGAGTTTACCAAAACTCATTCACCACAGTGCAAGTGGTAAGGGAACTGCACACAATCTACATATTTCAGGACTGCACTTTTGTGTCAAAGCCTGACTCATTTAATCAAAGCAAAAGCAAAGGCTGCCGTCTAATGCTACTAAAACTTGACAACAAGACAGGTTTTAAAACATTTATCTGTCAGCAAATACACAATGTTACCAAATGCTTCTCTCACAGTGGTTCCCAAATGCACACATACTCACTGTTTGATTCTAGCCAAACAACACTATCCCTTGCACTATACCAAAACACATTTCTTCATCTAGAAGAAGTACTACATTTTAGTATAGAAACATAACATAACTCATTTCACAAATTCATAAACAATGACTGGTTTCTAATTCTACCAAAATATAAAAAAAGCGCAGTTATCTGTCTGAAAACTCATGAAAAAAACAAATGCTTATCACAGAATGGTTTCTACATGCACACACACTGTCAATACGATTGTAGAGAAAAAAAAGTACTCCCTACACTTTAGCAGGAGAAATACATTAGTCTGATTAAAATCAAAATAGTCTACATACATACCCTCACAATTAAATAACTCACCTTTCAAGTTGTTTTGTAGATTGAGAAGTATATCAGTCACTCACCATATTTTCTTTTACAGAATCTCTGCACTGAGCACCTCTCAGCAAAAACAAAGAATGGAAAAGTTTCCCTTTCATTTTCCACACATATACATGTAAATATCAAATCACAATCCTTCACACATAAACTCAAAAGCAAACACACATTTTTATTGGTTCCCCCAATCTGCCTTCTGCCTGTTACCATAGAAACAGGTCATGGAACACTGCACTGAGCACACAGGTCAGAAGTTCAGCACACAATGTTGCTAAACAAGAGAGGAAGTGTGCTTCACTTTTCAACATATCAGCTAATCATATATAATGTTCCTTACAATCTGTTTTTGTTAACCAATAAGAATCATACCTTTAAAAAACAGAAATATACACCCTACCTTTCAGTGTACAAAGTAGTCATACAACCAATGATTTCTTGTCTTTTTTTAAAAAAAAATTCTGTGGATCCACGCACCCAACGCGATAGGATGCGCGCACCATGCGCGCATTTCGCCGTTTTTTTATTTTAAAAGGGGGCCCCCAGAAGGACTCCCTAAGCACCTCTAGAGGGTCAGAGTATTTCCACTCTGCCCCCTTTATATGTTTTACACACTTATTCCCCTTGCTTCTTCAGCCTCGCTTCTACCGAGGCAGAAAATGGCCGCCAACAGTTCCTGGTTTCGAATGTAGAAAGACACTCGACAGCCAATTAGCATTCAGTGCGCGATCGGGAGGATGCGCGCTCGGTTCGGATGCGCTTACGGTGCATGTAGGGTCCGCGGATCCTCCCCGGCCATAGATATTGATGTCCTTTTAACTCTAATTTTCTCAGGAACTACTGAACGGATTCACACCATTTATGCAAAAGGCACGAGTCTGAACTGAGGACTACCTCTTTGCCAAATTTGGTGTAATTCCGTTCAGCAGTTCGGGCTGTAGCTGCGACAACAGATCCTATGGGAAATTGCATGGGGAAAACGCGTTTTGGGACCCCCTTTTTTCTCGGCCCCCGCTTGACGAATCACCACAAAACTTTCAGGGTAGGAGCGGAGCGGAGCTGGCCAAAAGTTTGGAAACTTTCGCGAGGATTCGTCAAACGGCGCCAGACTTATTGGGAATAGAATGTTGCGGATTTCCTATGGAAAATAGGTCCTAACTATAACTATCTACTGGCGACCGCCAGTAGATAATATATATATTTATATATATATTTTATATATATATCAAAGCTCCTCTGTTACCATTTTCCAAACAGAAGCCAGCACTCCCGGGGGATAGTTGCAGAAACCTTTATTACTGCAAGCAACAAAACAAACGCGTTTCGGCGTAGCGCCTTCGTCGGTGTTACTGACATGAACACCGCAGCAAGATTTAAAACACATTAGCATAGTCATGAAAAACGGACTCACACATCAATATTGCCCTTTCCATGGGCGCCATGACAACCTAGTCAATATTGCAATACTTTTTATCAGTTTAACATTTGGCTGACAACCACTTTTACACCTTAAAATAGCACCATGATGCATATCACTTTACCATATATTGGTTGGGTATCCAACATATAGTGCAAACTTTCGTCAACAAAATTAAGCCGTATATCGGCTTTAAAGACACAAGATGTTATCTCATGTGTATCATTTGCTTAAGCCATCAAATGTTTTAGAAGGAGTCCTAATCCCATGACATTACTTTTACGGACATTATTTTAACCAGACACTTTGGGTTTATTAAGCTGTGTATCGGCCTATATTGTGATCCACATTCACAAATGAACTGCCAGTTCTTCCCCGCTATTTAGGCCCTTCGGAAATTTTGTTTTCCTGCCTTCCCAATCTCATGTTTCTTCTGCTAGATTTAGATTCCAGGGAAGTGCACTGTTTACACTATACACTGGCAAAGTATGCTTCTAGCCCAACCTTTAACCCAATGGTCTATCTGCCACAGGGTCATTATTTAACAATTGGCAGAGTGGTCACTTGTTTTCATTAAATGGGACCGCAATGTGAGGCACAGCACTCCTGGGTACTAGAAACATACATTAGACATCATGTGATAGAAGTTCCTAAGCCACTAGGACCATTTTCTTTGGTTTTCAAGGAACAAACTTCCACTTTGCTGAAGCCGCAAAACAAACATGGTGTTCCTCTGGCAATGTTTGGTGCCTTCAATGGATCTACCACACTCCATTGAAATCTTAGTCTCTACTTTTGGTTCTCCTAGTATACATACATCCTTATATGGGTATTGTATGTCATCCCATCGATGTGCAATATGTTTTCTGCAAAGTTCTCAATTTTCTTTCCTCAGTAATGCAATGCTTTCACTGGTGGCCCAATTTGTCACTTGCTTGTTCTGTTTTTTAATGGGCAGTGGTACTGTTGCTGAGCATCACGGCATGGTCCAGGCACTTTTAGCCAGCAAATATGCCAGATCTGTAAATCTGTTCTCATCTCTGTTTGGTTTGGGGTGCTGAAGTATCCCAGAATAGATTAAACTGTTTTATGCAGACTAGTACGATCCAATGTTTCCTCTAGTGTAGTAGTTTAATTTTTCTGGAAGTCCATATTCATGGAGCTTTTCAACGTCATATGGAAAAAGTTGTGCATCGGAGGAGTGAATGGGATCTATGTAGAAGTATATTGTTGAAACTCTTAGAAATCGGGCTCGTTCTGTGTGACTAGTTGAACTGTATATTTGAAAACGGTGTTCTTTTTGGATATATTCTAAACTTCTTTCTCGTTGTTTGTCGGTTAGTTCTAACCTCATGTCCCATTTAAGTCCTATATTGTCTGTATCAGTTCGAATGTTCTTCGATACCCCTTTGTCACCTGCCTGCCCCCAGGTTGCATATAGTACGTAGCAACTCGTCCATGAAGGCTCTTCCTCTGTATGATTCCGCTGTGAGCCTATGATGTTGGTGATGGCTCCATATGTCAACAGTTGGCCAGCAAGAATACCTTCTTCCGTGTTTAGCAGTGAAGCTTTTTAGTACTCCAGAGATATAGCAGTCACCGAATCTTCAACTCCAGCTCTGGTCCAGGTCGCAAGCCATTGAGATGTGAAGTCTCAAGAGTCCCTGGAAGCTAGATAAGCATGTCAGTGGGAAATGGGGGGCATATAGTGGATATTTTCTGGTCAGCTGGTAGCTTGTATTATTTTCTGCATTTTAGTGCTTTCCTGAGCAATCTCGTCCTTGTGTCTGGTGGTCTAATTATACCGATCATTATTTCTGGGAGTCTTACAAGTGGTCAATCTTATCTTCCTATCACATTCCCACTTAGTTGGTCTAATTTCACATGACTTATTGTGTCATCTACTGTAACTGAGCTGTGAATTCTATTGTGTCATCTAATGAAGTTGTCTCTGATGGATAGTAATGCTGAAAATCTGTGGCCTCTCTTATTGAAAGTCTGAACATGCTACCTGGAGTCTGCCTTAAGCCTAGAAAAGATAAATCGAATTAGTAATGAGTCCAGTTCCTTAAAGAAGGTTTTAGGAACCCACACTGCTAGGTTAATGACATAAAGGAATAAAAAGGAGATGGGGAGCCTAACCATCACGGTTAGTGGAATTTTCCCAATACATATATAGGCAGTGGGTTCCAGAACGCGTAAAAAACTTTAGTGCCTTTCCCAGGTTCTCAAGCTTCAGGTCATGATGTGAATGCAAAATTTGTATCCCTAGATATTAGAATGTCTTAGTTTTCCACGCTATACCCTAAATAGGTACACGGTCTGCTAATTTAAGACTTTGGCTGCCTTCTGCCTTTCTAGTAATGGTGGCAAAGTATTCCACCTGCCAGCACCAGTAGCATTGGCATTAGCGGACTCCCTATCAGTGGGTTATAGTCTAAAGTGGTGAATATAAGTTGTGATATTATTTTTCCTATAATAGCCTTCACTTCTCTTATAACTCTGAAGAGGCACCGTAAGTAAAGATTGCATTTGGGAATAAGACCTTATGGATGTGGGTGAGTTTTTTATTCATTTTATGCATAGTGCCAGGATTTTACTGAGTATTTTATAATCTGTGTTAAGGGTTTAAGTATTGAGATTATTGCTGCCCCTGTGGCATGGAAGGCATCCAGTTCTGGTGCTGCCATTATACAGCTGAATGCCAAAAGAACAATTGATGGACAGAGTGCTGGACAATGTCAGACATTCACCCCCATTACAGAGATCTGGGGCTAAATCCATTGTTTTTTGTTCGCCACACTATTCCAGTTTGGACACAGATATGCACATTGGTCTTGAACTGCTCCCCATGGGACCAGTCCAGCCCGAACGCTGAGGCCATGTCATCCCCAGACTGGAAACAAGCATCCTGAGATGTCAAAGAGGTGGTAAAAGGAGAAGTACAAAGAGCAGGTGAGAGGGATGTCAGGTCTTGATCTTGAGGTAGAAAGAGCTGGTGTAGAGAGAGGTCTATTGATAGAAGTGAGGTTCACATAGTTACCTATCCTACCACCTGCTGGAGGGTTCTTCCATGAATGTTGCCACTATGCAAATGCCGAAATGACGCTTTTTTCACAGGGTGGACGCCGTCTACCTTGCGAAGTAGTAAGGCCCCACAAAATATGATAAACTGTCCTGCTATAATGTACACACACCAGGACATATTCAGCAGTGCCTGCACATTGGATGCTTTCCTCCCAAGCAGCAACGTGCAGGTGGGGAATCGGCTTATCAGATTCCAGTTTGGCCCATAACAAAGGAAGAAGTTCTGTTGTAGTATCCTGGGCGAGAGCTATTTGGAGCCTCAACCAAAATGCAATGAAGGGGAAACAAAGGTGCTTAAGAAAGGCATGTTTTTGACTTTGCTCAGACCCTGCACATAAGACATGTACACGCACTGTAAGAATGTCAGTCGTGTTGGTCTATCCCAGTATTTACACAAGTAACAATTTAAATACCGCTATTTTGTTTTATTTCTTTTATAGCAGTACTCATCCCAACACAGAGTGTCAGTGCGTTTTACATCGCAGATACACAATGTACATTGACAATAAATCAAATGTGTGTAAATCAATGTACAGGATGTGTTACATATGACAATGAAGTTTACAAGATGTAGGAGTCACATGTCCATCATTGCTTACTGTGCTTTATTAGAAGGATTACAATTTATGAACTGCAAGTAACAAAAGGATCTCTTTGTTAAAAGCAGGAACCCACTTACCCATTTACATAAAATAAAAATCTGTCATCTGCGTGTTACATAATGTGCTTTGCCCAGGACATATTAACCCTCTATGTTACTTTGATTGAAAACTAGAGCCAGACAAAACACAGATCCTTCCAGCAAATATGTTAACCTCCAGAGTTATCTTACCATTATTACTACTCCCTGAGATTTGGTTGGCACACAAAGTTCTTTACAGTAGGTGACTTAATCGCATAATATATTTAAAAATACAGATTTACTGCCACATTTCTACTTGTTGCCAGTTTCTTTGTTGGAAGGCTTTAAAAACATAAATATATGCGTTGAAGCCAAGATTTTGCATTAGAGTGGTGTCACTTTTTTGGCACAACCCCAACGCAAAATCTAATTTGTAAAACATTGTAATGCATTCAAATTGGCTCATGATGGACCTGCTAAACATATGTGTGAAGTCTTAAGATCTGATGTCACTTCTTGTGATGTCACTTCCAGTGAGGTCATGGGTTGGGATGCCACTTCCTGTGATGTCACGTGTGATGTCATGCGCCATGAAGTCACTTCTATACCGCATAACTTGGTTAGTCCCCCACTTCTTTTTTTAGGACTTGTGCCCTGATAAATACAGCTACTGTCATTGTTGATAAAATCCAATTCTTGCCAGTAGTCACTCACTCCAGGGCAGGTTCATGCTAAATGAAAAGAAATCTGTCAGGAGAGTGACATCTCATGCATTTAGAATCCACAGTGGTATCTTGTTGTAAAGAGCTTTCTGTTTGTATACTGTGATCTGATGGTGGAATCTCACAGTTGTGAGATTCCACGGCGTTGTCTGAATGTGGAGCATTCCTTGAGGGGCAGTTGACCACAAGCCAGCAAGGGCTTGGGGCGCTTTCAGTGTTTGTCCTCTTAATAAAGTGACTTACTTGTTTTATCCACACTGTCCTTGACCATTCATTTACAACATATTCTCTGAAGATCTGGTCAGTGAGGTGTAGACAACGGCAATGTACATGCAATTGGAGAGTACAGCAGCTGAGGTGCGGAGCCTGTAAAGAACCTGGGCGAGCGGTGAAAGAACCTGGGCCAGTGGTGAAGGCATGTGATAACATCCTCATGCTTTAGAGGTGTTAAGGCAGCAAGTTCTTCCCTACAGAATTAGGTGGGTTGATTGTGACATCTCCGAGATCCCGTACTGGTAGAGTGGACGTCATGCTCTGATGTAGTACCCGGCAGCCATTTCTCTTCCCTACCGCTAAAGAGAGACAGTGCTGTTTAGTCTTTCCATGACGTAAGACGCTGTCTTAATATAACGCCATATTGTGAATATCCATATCAGAGCAGCAGAGCGTAGACAGTGAGTGCAGTCTAACCTGTCTATCACGTAAGTCTCCTTCACTATGCAGTGGCAATTTTAGAAAGTGTGTGCAGTTCGGCACATTCGTCTTTGTTTCTACTTTTACGGAAGTACATCAGGATTACCGATTACTGCGTGTTTTAGTGATGCGCACACCCTGCGGCTGTACAGCACATTTTCGGTGATGCACACACCCTGTAGCTAGGCAGCGCATTTTCGGTGATGCGCACACCCTTTCCAAGGTACTATTAACAATACGCAGAACAGCAGCTGTGTACACGACAGTGATGTGCAACTTCATGAGTTGAGAGTCACATACTGATCCTCTATGTTCTGTATTTAGGTGCATACTACAGAAAAAGGGTTCTCAACAAAATATTTTGTTTTACACTGTAGTTTGTATTGCTACACAGCATGGGTGAAGCTTCCACCATCCCATATCTCAGTGATTCCACCACCATGCTTCCTAGTGCAAGCAGGATATCCACCAGTGCTATGGGATGACTGGATTTTGAGGTTCGGCAATTACTCAAACGCCCTAGATGGACAGGATTTCCGTGCATCCAGGAAAAAAGCATTGTTATTGAGTGTATTCGGTAACAAGGGTCAGAAAGTTTTCAGATATTTACCTCAGGCTACAGACCAAAATGGTCAACCGTTTTAAGATGTATTTAAGGAAGAGAAATAGAGATTAGAAGTTAGGTTTGTCAAAGAGGAAAACTTTGTGATGAGAAGATAAAAATGTTAGGCACAACCTGAGCGGGTCGTTGAGTCTATTGATGAATTTGTATCTAGATTAAGTGAGTTGTCAACCAAGTGTAGGTTTGGGGATATTACAGCCAAACTATTCAGAGACTAGTTGATAGTTCACCTCCAAAACAAGAAAATACAAGAGAGGTTGTGGGCAGTAAAGAATCCCACATTGAAGGACGCTATTGATATAGCTAAGGTGTTGGAGCAGTCAGACATGTATGTGCGAGATGGAAAAGAAAAAACAAGATTGTGAGGTATCAGAAATTGGGGCTGTGAGTAAACCAGTAGAATCTGTATCTATGTCAAACCCATGAATAGATTCAATACCAATTTTGGACCAGTTAGGAAAGTTAACAAAGGGTGCAATTGAAGTGGTAGTAATACCCATACTTCTGATTCAAAATGTTGTCTTGCCAACCACAGGGAATGCAGGAAGTGCGGTTGCAATGGTCATTTCGGAAGAATGTGTAGAATGGGTGGCCGCAACAAAGTAGTATTCATTTCAGAGATTGATTCATGCCCCACGGGATCAAGTGACAGGATTCTTATTGTAGGCAATGATGAAGAAGACGTAGAGAAAAGTCAAAGGAGGAACGACCTAGGGCAATGTTTACCATCAAAGGTTGTGAAGTACAGATCATGGTTGATGCTGGGTCTATGTACACCATAATTCCCCGGGCTGTATTTGAACAACAGTGGGCTGTTTGAATCCTCCAACCCAAAGATATTTCCTCAGGAGCATACCAAGGGGAATCTATTGACAATGAAGGGTTTATGGAGGCACACTTTGCAATTGAGGGTAGGAGTACACAGGCTAAGGTATATGTAGCTGAATGTGGTCCACCGATCCTGGGATGGGTACACCAATATGAGTTACATATCATTGTTAACGTGAGGGCACCATCCCAGGTGATGGTGGTGAATGAGAAACCTATTGTTGATATTCTTGACACTGTTGAAAGGGAATTCAATGAGAAGCAGGGTCTATTGAAGGGGTATGCTCACAAGGTAGTTCTGAAGAAAGGAGCTATCCTGGTCCAGCATAAACTTAGAAGGGATGCGATGGTGGTGCGTGACGAAGTGAAGAAATAAATTCAGGAAATGTTAAAACAAGGAATTCTAGAACCAGTTGAGACATCAAATTGGTTGTCTCCAGTAGTTATCACACGAAAATCTGATGAACGATTTAGATTCTGTGTGGACTTAAGATCACTCAATCAGAGCATTGCAGCAGAACACATATCCATTGCCAATATTAGCAAACTTTTCTTGTTATTGAAGGTATTTTTCTAAACTGGATTTAAAGAGTTCATACCATCAGATAAAACTTCACGATGAATCTACTCACAGTGTTTATTACTATGGAAGTAACTTTCCAATTTACACGCAAGCCATTTGGACTTTCCTCGGCAGCCAGTATTTTCCAATGTATGATTTCTGACGTTTTTAAAGGTTTCGAAAATATTTTGCACCTCCAAGATATCTTGATTTTCGGTAAGACTGTTGAAGAACATAATACTGTCTTGAAACAAGCTCTACAAAAGATTGTCTCACAATAAGGAAAGATAAATGTTGTTCTTTGAAAGAGCAGGTGAAGTATTTGGGTTAGTCAAACCCCAAATGATTTGTTGGAAGAAATTGAATTGGCTCTGAACCAGCAGGATAAGGATCAATTGAGATCCTTTACGGATCTATTTGAATATTACGCAAAATTTGTTCAAAGGTTTTCCAACAAAACGGAGGCATTGAGAGTCCTTTTGAGGAAAGGTCAGAATTTTGTGTGGACACAAGAGCAAGTGGATTGTTTTAAATTGATAAAAAAGGCATTTGTGAGGCTGTAATCCTAATACCATTTACCATTTAACATCAGGCTCAAATCTTTTGTGATAGTGAATGAAAGGGCTACTGGTGTTAGTGCCATGCTCTCTCAGAAACACATGGATGGTAAGAGAATAGTGGCCTTTGCTTCCTGAACGTTGATAAATGCTGAAAGAATTATTCAGTTATTGAGAGAGAAGTGTTGGAGTAGTTTAGGACCTATTTATGGGGCACACATTTTATCTTAATATCAGAACACAAGCCCCTTGTTAAGATATTTCTCCCTGGTGGGGCAGGCAAGCGCTCTGCAAGAGCAAGGGCTCTTCTACATTGGCGTGCCTTTAGACTCCAAGAGTATCGTCATGTGATAGAATACATTCAAGGGTGGAGGAACGTGCAAGCTGATTGCCTATCCAGATTGTGGATTGGAACCTGGTGGACAGTCCTGTTGTGGCTGACCATGAATTTGAGGGAGCTGTTACTTCTGTGCTGGATGTTGTACTGGAGGGAGCTGGTGCTTTCACAGCAAAAGATTGGTGTCAAGCTATGGACGTTGATGAAACTTTTAAGGAGAATCTACGTATGGTTATTTCTGGAAAAAAGAGGGGGGATTGTGCTTCTGTTTCCGTGAGTACTTTTATGAAGTTGTTGGATGAGCTATCCATGTGTGGGAACAGTATATTGAAGAGGGGTGGAGATCTGTACCACCTGTGAGCTTGTGACCTAAACATATAGCTATGGCCCATGAAGGTCATTTGGATAGAGTTTTACACAGGGACGCCTCAAAGCACAGTATTGGTGGCCAGGCATGGATGCTCAGGTCACAGATTGGGTAGTAAGATGCAGTGCATGCAAAGAGGGTGATAAAAGGCTTAGAATTAGTGTACAGACTGTCAAGGGGACACATAACCAATCCATGTAAACCCTGGCATATTGTGCGTATTTATTTCAATGGTCCCTTATCTGAAATATGGAGTGATTGTTGGCTTGCTATGGTGTGTGAGGATGTTTTATCAAAGTGGTTGCGTGTGAAATTTATGAGTGAAATCACCACCAATGCTACTATCTGCAATTTGCGAAAAGCATTTTTGGAGCAGGGAGTCCCCTCCATTCTCATAACTAACAATCGTACACAATTGGTTTCTTATCACACAGAAATATTTATATGCGAGCATGGTATTAAACATCATTGCACTTCTTTGTACAACCGACAAGGAAATGGCATTGTGGAAAGGGCAAATCAGTTGGTCAAAGGGGTCATTCAGATGGAGAGTGTTTCAGGACAGACTGCAGAGAGAGCAGTGGAAGATATGGTGTGGGCTTACTGTACCGCAAAACATGAAGCTACCCAGAAGTCACCAGTTGAAGTGATGAGAGGAAGGATCTCTGTAACAAATTGGCTGAAAGATTGGGTGACTAAAGGTGGTAGCATGGAAAATAGCTTAAAGGAAAGAATTGTCATTTCAAGGGGAGTGACTGAAACTAGTGATTGGGTCAAAATCAAGAGGGGCAGAGTGAAAAAGGGTTTGATCAAGTTTACCGGTCAATGTAGAGTGAGACGGGTCTGTGAGTTCTATGTGATTTTGGAAAATGACAAACTTTGGGGATTTCAAGCACAATTAAAGTTTATCATGCACTCAGAATGATGGTGGATAAAGGGTGAATGGAGAGGTTGTGAGCTGCCCTGTTGTGGTTGGGAGAAAAGATGTGGCAGGGTGGGGAGAGGATAGGATGACTGGAGAACGCAGACCTCCTGGGAATTTGAAGGATTATGTTTGTTGATCTGGGTGTTTCCTTTGACCTGATAGAATTATTCATTTTTAATTATGTACCAGGTGGTTTGTATTTTTGTCGATTTTTACAATGTCATGCTCTCTTCATGTTTCCTTCCCACCCCTTTCTCCTCACTTTAATTTTCCACTTCCTTTCCCTGATTTCCTGTTTTTTTGTCCTAGATCTGAAGGGAAGGGGATGTGTTGTAAAGAGCTTTCTACTTGTATACTATGATCTGAAGGTGGAATCTCACAGTTGTGAGATTCCACGGCATTGCTTGAAGTGGAGCGTTCCTTGAAGGGCAGTTAACCGCTTGCCAGCAAGAGATCGGTCCGCTTCCAGTTGTTTTCCTCCTAATATAGTTACTTAACTGTTTTATCCACGTTGTCCTGACCAATTAATTTACAACATACCTCATTTCATTTGTGTTAATGGTGCGTTGTAAGTCTGCCGCAGGAATTTAAAGTGAATTAATCTCAGTCTGCAGTTAGGGGTATAAACCCTGCCTGCTCACAGCAGCAGAGCCATTTCTTATCCGTATTGAATATTGTGGATCCATCCGTCCCCCAACACCTTCAGTCCATCAGAGTCACTCACTATAGCAGTGCTTAATTTGTGAAAGAAAGAGTGCTGATGCCTGAAGCTTTGCACAGAAGTCGGGTCCAATACAATTTAATGGTGGCGCATTTTGCGATGCAGCGCGCGCTACGAAATTCGTTTCATTTATTTAATTGTTTACTTACCTGCAATTATCCATATTCCGGAGTTTAGTACCCCCCACCCTGCCCCTCCCCCGCCCCGCCTTACCGCCCCACGGAACTCCCTCCACAGCTGCCCGGACCTCTTTTCTCGCTCTTGCAGGTTCCTGCATTCTCCCTTTCTGACGGTTCTGTTGTCTTTTCTCTCCTCGATCTTTTCGATCTCTGTGTTTTTCCTCTCTTGCCCTGGTAAACGTGATGCAAAAAAAAAGTGGCAGACCCCCAAAAATATGTGCGATGGCCCCCACCGGCAACCACCGACTAAAATTAACCGATGGACTATATATAGGGAGTCTCATCTTGTGAAGATCTGTGTAGTCTGGTGACACTGTGCTTATTAGCTTGCTTTACAAAGTGAGCAGTCTGTAATAAGGGAGGGAGTTTACTGTGATGTGGCCTGCCATATCAGTAATGTATATCTGTCCCACTAGAAATAAATCCTCAAATGTCATTAGTCTCCAACTTTGCAGTTTTTCAAAGTTTTTGTGCCCTTTAGTGATTTGTTGGAGCGGGTGGTGATAGCTTAGTGATTGCTTCGGGGCAGAAAGGATATGATTTGCACTTCTTCAGATTTTGTCCCAGGCAGAAGTGTACAAGTGAATGAACTGATATCTCTATGACAACATTCTGTACATTGACATAGTCCACAGCACCTAGTTGTGTGGGGTCTGCTGTGTCTTTTATTTGCCATGTGGGCCATGAATGGGTTTGGGGGAGGAGTGCGCCCAGTAATATGCAAATTGTGTCTGTGTGCAGCTGTAATATAATGCAAAGTAGAGAGTATCAAAACTGCCTTGATTGAATGGTAGTGTGTTCACTTCCCACCTGATTCTGGGTCGGCTGGCAGCCCATACCAAGACAATGGCATCCTTGTTACTGTACTGCAAATATTGACTCCAAATTAAATTGCCTTGAAACAGTCCTGGTAACATTTAGGAAGGGTGTATCTCTATGTGGCCATGCGGATCTTTGGCTTGAGTGGTTGCTCATGCCCTAAGTCTATTCTTGGCAGCTTGAAATTTCAGTTAGCAGCCCTATCAGCAGAAACTATTTTAGTTATATTTTAAGCAACACTTCATAGAAACGTTCCGCCACAGGGCTGGATTATACATACCGTTGAGAGATCCTCATTTGCATTGGTGTGTTATTTGGCATCCTATTGCAAACTTGAGAACTGAGCTATTTAGTTCATTTTCTTTTTAGTGGTAGTGTGTGCAAATCCAGTCACGTGAGCCCTCCAAGCTGTAAGCATTCGGAAATTACTTGTAAACAAATTATTGTGCTCTGAACTGTTCTCATGATGGTATGTGTCATTGCAAAAAATAAAACAACAGAATGAAAATTGCTAAGTGAATAAATATACAGGAGCTCAGGGGATATAGTGTCATCCAAGAGTACAGACTTCTTTGTGCATCTAAACAGTTACATACCCCTTTTTAACAAGTTTTTGGTTAAAGGATCACATGAATCTGATGAGAACCAGCTGGAGAGCTCGTGCAGTAGAAAACAACTTGAATGTCAAGATATCTAAAGAAGGGCCAGATTTATAGGCTGGGATGCTTGCAAAAGCGATAGCTTTATATGTAATTCCTGCGGTCTAGCTCTGAATTTAGCCATGGTTCATGATATGGGGCATACCACTGGTCGGGTACTCCAACCTTCCACTGGCCTGGTCAGGGCTGCCTCCTTGAATGCCCGGTCCCTTAGAAAACACCATGCTGAAGTGTTTGATCTTCTGGATAGCCACTCTCTTGATTTACTATTCTTGAAAGAGACCTGGCTTGACTCCTCTTCCAACCCCATTGTTGCCTTAGCTCTGCCCCCGGGATATGAAATTAACCGGGTAGATCGGACAAGTGGAAGAGGGGGGGGGGGTGGCGGTTATCTACAAAGACATCTGGAACCTTCATAGGATTGAGGGTTCTTCCTGGAGCAGTTGCGAAGTACTTGACTTCAGTATACAAATGTCCGCTCACTTTACCCTGGGTGGGTCATTAATTTATAGACCCCCAGGCCCAGCAGGGCCTTTTTTACAAGAGTGGGGGGATGCCATAACATCTAGGGCCATTCGATTTTCTAATCTTTTGATCCTTGGGGACCTGAATATACACCTGGACTGCATAGACAGTAAGGACACACAGGATGTGCTGGACGGGTTGCTGCTGGCTCAACTCAAGCAACACCTTAGCCTCCCCACACATCAGGCCGGACATGTACTCGACCCTATTTGCTCCAATTTTCCCATCTTAGAGGTAGAGACTTGTCCGGTGTCTTGGTCAGATCATTTTGTAACATACTTTTCCTGGGAGGTAGCCAGGTCTGAACCCGTTGCCCCCAAAAGTCAAATTTCTCTGGGTGGAAAAATTGATCCTACAGCACTCAACTTAGCCTTGGCAGCCTCTAAGCCTATTCTCGTCGGTGAGCTTCACACCCAGGCGGCAGACTTTGCTACTTGGGTTTCGACGGCAGTGGCCAAGGTGATCTCCCCCTGGCCGATTAGGCCCTCGAGAAATTCTCCTTCTAAACCGTGGTTTAACACCCTTTTAAAAAGCCTGAAACATGAATGCAAGGTTCTAGAACGGGCATGGCGAAAAGGTGGATACTGTCTGGAGGATAAAATGAAGCTCAGGGACAAACAGAAGGCATATTATGCTGCCATAAAACGGGCCAAAAGTCTTTTTTACTCTACCCGCATAGCAGCGGCTAATAATAATGCCAGGGAACTATATTCTATCGTTCAGAATTTTATGGCTCCTGTGGCGCTTTCTAGTGTTCTACCGTCCTCCTCAGACTGGTGTGACCCTCTTTCCCGAGCCTTTAGGGACAAGATTATAGGCATTCAAGCATCCTTTGTTTCTCAGGTGACCCAGGTATCAGATGCTTCTGCTGGCCCACCAGAAGGCTCTGTACATGTCTTCTCTGACTTTCAGCTGGTTGCCCCTGACGAATGTCAAAAAATCCTAAAGGCCTTAAAATCAGGATCCCCGTCCGATCCATGCTCGGCTAGAACACTGGCATTAGTCTCGGAGACCATCCACAAAGAGGTCACCTCTATTATTAACCTCTCCCTAAAGGAAGCGGTTGTTCCCCGTTCCTGGAAGGAAGCCATAATTCGACCTCTCCTAAAAAAACAAACGCCTGATCCTCTTTGCCCTAGGAATTACCGGCCCATCTCTTTGCTTCCTGCTCTAGCAAAAATCTGCGAAAAGGTGGTTAATAAACAATTGACCGACTTTGTGGAAAGTGAGTCGTTTCTACACCCAGCTCAATCGGGCTTCAGATCAAGACATAGCACGGAAACTGTGCTAGTCGAGGTGGCTGAGGCCATACGTGACTGTCTGGATGCGGGCGGGAGGGCTGCACTTATCCTGCTTGACCTCTCGGCCGCGTTTGATACGGTCCCCCATCCACTGCTCCTAGCTCGCCTGGCAAGGGTCGGGATTGTTGGGGCAGTGTGGGAATGGCTTCACTCTTTTCTGGAAGCCCGGACTGAGCAGATTTCGACACCACCTTTCTCCTCTACTCCACAGCGGGTCACTACGGGAGTCCCGCAAGGGTCTGCCCTTAGCCCCCTCCTATTTAATATCTATATGACCCCATTAATTTATCTAGCTGAAGGGTTGGGAGCTAAGGTAATGGCATACGCTGACGATACCCAGCTACTCTTTACCTGGAAGACAGATACTGTCCCGGTATCCCAAGCCCGAACCTGCCTGGCCGCAGTTTTTCACTGGATGGCGGAGGCAAAGCTCAAATGTAATGAAGGAAAATCGGAGGTTCTTCTCTTTGGTAAGTTTCCTTCAAATTTCAAAGAACAACTTTGCCCTCCAGAATACCCCTGTCCAATCTCCTCTGAGAAATCAGCTAAGAATTTAGGGGTCTGGTTTGATGAGTGCCTATCGTTTGAGTCACACATCAAGAAGGTGGCAGGTGGCTGCTTTAGTTTACTTAAATCATTTAGATGTTTTTTTCCCCTGCTGCCTATCTCTGCCAGACAAACACTTATACTAGATTATGCTAATGCCCTCTTTTCCGGTATTCCGGCATATTTGCTAAAAAAACTTCAGATAGTCCAAAACACTGCTGCCAGACTGTTATCTGGACTATCTTCCAGGGACAGTGTACAGAGCCAGCTTTGATTGTTCCTCTGGCTCCCTGTAGCCGTTAGAGTGAAATTTAAGCTACTGATCCTGGCCTTTCGGGCACTGCATGGCAGCGGGCCTCTGTACCTACAAAAGCGGATTGAATTTTATGTACCGGGGCGGGCTTTGCGCTCCGCGTCTCTGTATTTGGCTCATGTCCCTCGTTTTCAGCGACAGAGGATGGGTGGCAGCTCCTTCACTCTGAAGGCAACCACGGTATGGAATTCCCTTCCACTTAGTCTACGTTCCATCCAGGATTTGGGTACGTTTAAAAAAAAGCTGAAAACCTTTCTGTTTGTTTAAGGATGCCTTTTCTTATTTCGCCTGGTGTAATTTAAACTGAATGCTTGTCTCCTGAATGAGGTCAATCTCCTACCCTCATAGATTCGCGCCGGGACACTCCAGAGTAGCTGTGCGCGTTACAAATGCATATAACATAACAACATAACATATAATGGGTTCAAGTATTTGCATTCCCTCTGATATGGTAACTCCGAGGGTTTGCAAATGCTAAAACCCATTTTCAAATATACTAAGCTCATTTACACAATTCGGAAAAGGTTTTCTGAGTCATCAAATTAGTTTAGAAAGCCTTTCCAAATTGAGTTTTTGAAGGGGCGTGGTTAGGACGTCCCTTCCATCACATTTTTCTTTGAGAAAAACAAGCTGGATTAAAATAAATGATTGCCTTATTTAAAAGCAATCACAAACAAGGTGGCTTGCTGACCCCAGCAGGCCACTTTCGCTGTGATGGTAAGGAATCGTAGTGGGTCGCAATTTTTGGCCTACCTTATTAATAATCATGAATTGGTGAAGAAGGTTGAAGTATGACCCACTACGATTCAGTATTTGGTGACCTGACATATTAGTACATAGGTAGACTCACAAAATGTGAATGCATGTGGCAGTGGCAAATTGCAATCTATTTTACCAATTAAATTCTTAGCACATCTGACCCAAATTTCCTCTTTCAAATCGAATTGCCCTCTCACCCGCTCACAAGTTCATTATAAAAAGATTTCAAGGTAACTGTGGGTGAAAAAAATGTATCTGCAAGGTTTTGTGATGTTGACAAACATCTCAACTTTCCACAACCAGTGAAAATAAAAAAATAAAAACATAGATGTGTGGGTGATTATTTTGTCGCACTTCACATTCTTGGTCCTAAAGAAAGCCTTACCACCCTTGTTTAGGCTTAAACATGTTGACCATTTTATTTTGACAAGGAAGACCAATTAAGTCTTCCCAGTATCTGCTCTAAGTTTTTAACTGCGCCCTAGGATCTCAGGAATAAAACCGCCATAGAGGATCCTAGAGGTACTCTTAAAACTGCATCTCAACTCACCCCTTTCGCACAAAACAACCAGCTCCGCTGCAATTCAGGTGTCGCAGCACAGCTGAGTTGCATTCGTCAGCCCGGCTGGGAACCCAATGATGAAGCGTGCCACCAACTAGGTTGGTGGATGAGGGTTCTCTGAAACACCTACTGTTTTTTTTCCTTTCCTGCACATGGCATTGAGTCATTCTTGTATCTGGATTCCTATATGTGGTCCGCCCACTTTGTTGTTGATTCAATTTATCTGGGGATAAGGACGTACCCTTTCTTCTCGCTCTCTTTTTGTTTTCCTTTTTCTTAGACAAAGGCCTTCACCTTCGGATGCTTAGCTATCATTAGTGGAAAAGTGGCGTTGGAGAGCGAATGTGTGAGGGGCCTACAGCACCCAGTAATGGATGCCTTTTACTACCCAGCCAGGTGCAGTGAAGGTACGTCATTGGAGGTATATCTAGCTTATATTTGAGCCATGGAACCCTTGCTATGCCGCAGGGCACCTCTCAAAGATGTGAAACAATCATGATCTGTTTCTGTTTGTTTGGGGGTGGTTAGTATAATGCAACTGTTATGGTTTGAAAATAAAAGGTTTGAAGGTTTCAGTAGGGAAAACCACCTTACCAAATGGATTTCATGCTTCTGGCACATCCATTATCATTGAGTAATGCCCAGAGAAGGGCTTTGGGTGAGACTCCTTTAGCTGTGGGTTTGTTTTGGTGAGCACCTTTCAACCATTGGTTGAAGAAAGTTTCATTAACATTTTGATTCAGGTTTCTTATCTTGCAGCATCTTAGTAATGCAGCAGCATCCTCGTACAGCCAGGCTAACCCCCTGGCCACCTCTGATGTCCCACTCAGAACCCAGCCAGCGCACCTGAAGACTGGCTTATAAGTCTTCTTTGCATGGAGCAGAATGTAATCACTTCTGATACATGCCACTGGAGCCCTGGCGGAAGTGAGAGGGTAGACAAAATGCTGGCTTTCCTTTTATGTCCAGGCGCGGAGGTCCTAGGCAGAACTCCATTATGTGATCACTGGACGGTACACTGCCAAGGTTTCTATAGTTTTATTGGCTTGTTTGTGCCCATGTACTCCCCAGGCCCTTTTTCAAATCCTCATTTCCCTACTCGGTGACTGCAGTGGAGGTATTATAACTACAAAATGGAAACCTATGGTCTAGCTAGAAAAAAATTGGAGAGAAAATAATAATAAGAGAAATCAAGAAGCACGTGAGTACCACTACTAGTGGAAACGAATCCCATCAGCCACCTGGGTAGCCACCCACATCATCTGGGATCCAGTAACCCTAGCTGTGCCATCAAGATTGAACAAGGCAACAGCTTAGCGGGCAACTAGACTAGAACTCACGGTTCAGGATATAGTATCTGCCGTGTTAAACAAAGATGTGGTGTGATCGTTAAAGGTGGTGAAAAAGCAGTGCAGTGAAGATTGTGACTATTAAAATCATCTACTGAAACAGATATGAAGCTTTAATGGTTCTGCTAAGTGATGAAATAAAACCAGTGCAAGAGCTGCTTTTAAAAAATAGCTGCTCACGTCCAGTTGGAAAGAAGGTCTACATGTTTCAGCCTATGGATTATGTGGAAATCCGGCTTTCCTCGGGACCTAGGAGTATTTGCGACTGCTGTGTAATAATGTGAATGATCCCAATTGTGAAAAAACATCAACGTGAAAAAAACACAATAAATGGAAGATATACAACCTACTTTGGTTGTGGACTTAACCATTCAACACTCTTTACTGGTTACTACAGGCGTGTCAATCCATTTCCTACAATTGAAGAATAAAAAACAATAGATAGTACAAACAACTGCTTCATTGATAATTTTTTTCTCAACTTCTAGCATGATAATGCATTTCGCAATATACAAATATAGCTTTACCAAAATTTCAATAAGCTTACCCGTCCCAGTACGGGCATGCTCTCCTCCTCACCAGGCATCCGCTCTGGGCAATGAGGCACCGCTCTGAATCAACAGAAACGGGTGTACAATTTGTTGTAGCAGATCACACATAAAAATGTAAATTACATCTTAATGAACCAATGCACATCTCTTTTATTGACCTAAACACCAAGGAAAATCGTCATGATGCAGCCCCAAGTGACTGCCCCTTTTGTTATTAATCGCCACTTGTAATAAGAAAAGGACGGAGAAAGGCGATCGTTCCGACCCTTCGAAAAACTGATGTTAGTAATAGCGATCAATAGTAAATTCTTCTAGGGGTATCCCCATGGTTTAGTATTCATTAGCTTGCAAGGGCTATACTAGTTATTGTTAATTGAGAACTCGTCACTAGAAGTACGATGTTACAGCCTTAACTAACTCTTACAGCGTTTGGTGTTTTCGTCAAATGTAACAAAAAGCACCGCGTTTGTAGATAGAGGGCGCCCGATCAAGACTGACTACATTCAGAGCTGAACGCTGGACTAACCTGTCCGTCGGTACCTCGGTCTTCTGATCGAGCAGGAAGGGGAGGCGGTGGTATGTGTACCTTGCTAGTTTAAATAAGCCGGTTTCTTGGCACCAGGCTCATGCGTCATCATAGCGCGCCGGTGTGTAAGCCTCATGGGAGTTGTAGTTGTTGCTGAAACATCTCATTAATAAATGAAAAAACGTCTCGTTTGCGAGTCCAAACATAAATCTCTTCTGCATGAACCACACTTGGTGCAAAATGAGCGCTAGATGTTCAAAAGTTATTGTAGACAACTAAATGCAAAGCGACTTAATGGACCATACCGTATTAGGTCGTACTTGGAGTGGTAGTCCTAGCCCTCCAACGATGTGCCCCATGTTTGGGGCACATCTGTGAGTTTTCTGTTATTGCATCAATAGGTCATGCAAAGCAACACATATACCTAAAACAAGCCAGACATATTGGCTTTGCCAAAGTTGTTAGCTGTATCAGCTAAATGAACAACAACGATTTGTTACATATAATTACAACTGAACATGTTTTAATTCTGAAAATATGAGAATAAATACAATTCTACTAAATTCTGTGGCGTAGTAGCGGCCTTTGGAGTTTTTTAACCCCCCCATTCACCCCTTCACACCACCTTCTTCAGCAGTCTCTCTGTTGTTAGCCACTTATGCGTTTTTTTCTCCCCTCAGCTTTCTGAAACCCTATATGTGCATGTCTCACAAATCCCTGCAATTACAATTGGCACATATGTGACCATTGCTATGGGCGCTCCACCAAGAGACTGAGGCATGGATGTGCATGTAGTCTTTTATGATCCACTACAGGCTGGGTTAGAAACTCACACTGCCTTGAACCTCAAATATTCAGAGCTCTCAATCGTGCCCCATCATAACGCCCGCTCCCACAACCGAACTCAGTCAGACAGCTGATGGCAATTCAGTTCAAAGTATGCACTATACAAGAGGCATATGAGAAAAGTACTAAAGAAACAGGACATTCAACAAAAAGCCAATATTCTCAAGGGCAGATTTACAAGCCCTTGCAACACTTTTGCACCACCATTGCGTCACTTTCTGTGACGCAGCAGCAGTGTAAACAATGTGCCACACACATTGCGGCTTATTTACAACGTGATGCATCTAGGGAGATGCATCACGTTGTAGTTGTAAAGCCATGCGCCACATTATACCTGTGTCAAGTATAATGTATGAAGGGTGGGCATTCCCACACAAAAAGCCATGTAGAACTGACGCAGAGAAATTTACAACATTTCACTGCGTCACTCTACACCTTCACTGCATCTAAATCCCTACACCTGCTCAGATCTGGTGTAAGGAATGACGAAGAGATTTTTGAATAGGACTTACCTATCTGTTGTGGCGCATTGCTGGAGTTGCGTCACTTTCATGAGCAACTCCAGCAATGCGTCACTTCTGCGCCAACAGATGCGTCAGAATTTCTGATGCATCTGTCACTCCTTGCGCCATGGTGCTCCGTATTGTAAATACAGCACATCCTTGGTGGCGCAGGAAAACTGGTGCATCTGTACAGATGCGTCCAGTTTCTTGTAACTCTGCGACCTCAAGATTAAGAAACATGTAAAATGTAAACAGATTTCAGCACTGACATGGAACGCATTAAGGGTCTTTACAGTCGTTGTTGAAAACCCCTTGGTGTTTTCACCAGTAAAATGAAGAAGCAGAATATAGAGCCATCTGTTTCAAAGGTGTTTTTTTTTATTAATGCAGGGTCTAAGACCCGGTAGAACCCGTCCCATTTAAACCTCACTCTTCTATGAATGGTGAATTTTAATTTGAACCCAAACCTATTGGCTTTACCAGTGTTTAGTATTTGTGTTTCGTTATTCAAGTACAGACTAAGCAGAGAGAAGTTTGAAACTTTCTGCCTGCCCAATCTACCACCAAAGGAAGTATGAAAGCAAAGGGGGCAGACCAGTGAAATAAGAAAGAAAATGGAAAAAGCATACTTATGTGTTCATGTTTGCGGTTCTCTAAAGTGTGAACCAAGAGAAACGGGCACCAGGACACTCATTCGATTTAAAGAATAAAAATAAAAATGGCTCATCTTGAAAAAACAGATAAACAGTTTCAAGGGCCGAGACAACAACCAACTGTATTACAAGCGTGCAATAAAACATTTACAACTTGCGAGTGTCTTGTGGCTATACGTCATGCGAAGATACAGGAGCCAGGGAGGAAGGTAAACTCGTGCCCATGAAATGCAAATACTGGCAATCGCAATCGTGTTGGCTCTTGTATAATAAAAATATTATGTATGTCTAAGGGGCATATTATCAAGCACGGCGTTAAAATTATCACTGCTTTAGCGGCAGAAAACTGCAGCTAAAGCGGCGATAATGGGCTTGATAATATGCCGCAGAGATTTCCCATAGAAGCCCATGTTGCCACCAGAACATGGGCTTCTATGGGAATTCTCAAGGGCATATTATCAAGCCCATTCTTAACGCTTTAGCGGCAGTTTTCAGCCGCTAAAGCGGCGATAATTTTAACACTGTTTCTTGATAATATGCCCCAAAGTTCCCTAAAGCAGAACACGGCATAGCATGGGCAGCAGCAGCGCTAATTCCCCCAACAAATATAGGTACAGCACAGGTGGAAGCAGCACAAAGCTTGTTTTCTCCTGCAGTAAGTATGGCAGCAGGAGTGAAACCTTAATTTACATACTCAAAGGAGTTAGAGAACAGTCAACAGAAGTGCACTCATCCACTGCACAGCAGTTACAGCATAGGCAGCAGCAGTATAAGTCACATGCACACAGCGACCAATGGCACACACGCACATACACACGTACAGACCTAGGAGTGTGTGCGCACACATATACACACATATAGACCCAGGAATGCACGCGCATACACACCAAGCACAGACCTAGGCATGCACGCGCGCACACACATACACACACATACAGAAAGACCCAAACATACACGTGCACGCACACAAGCTAGGTATGCACACACAATACATCACTGTTTTACTCATAATACTGGCCATGCACGCATTATAACAACACTAAAAATTATACTAACCTACTAATTACTAATCTTGGTGTCTGCATAGTGCCGATATCGGCAACCCTCCACTGCAGCATAGTAAGGTACTTAGTACACATTTCAGCAAATAAACACGCCACACAAAGTTTGTTGGAAAACAGTTTGCTGCAGATTTATTTCATACATGAGGTAGGCCAATGTGATGGGTTAACTTACAGGCAATCCCAGGGCAGGCAGCAATGGTTAACCTGGGCTGCCCACCCGCATGATGAGCCTAACAGCACCGTGGCCAACCCAATCATTGCTTCCATTTTATCTGGGGATTTTCCCCCTTAAATACCATGGACCACCAGTCCATGACTTTACGCACGCCTTTTTAGGGGTGATGTGTTGCAAGGCAAGCCCCCATTGTTCTGGCTTACAACGACCCAAAGGACTAGCGGGATGCCGACATTTCCATACAGGGTCTTGCCTTAAAGACTACTGGGGTTTGGCATAGAGCACACTAACTGTGCTCCTTGAGAGGGTACCACTATTTACCAATCAGCCTCCGGTTCACCCTCTAACTCCTCCAATGCTCTGGATGTGACAGCTGTCATAACCAGGCATCCGCCCCCACCATGGCAGGCTCCAAACCTCCTGCAATCTGCAGTTACCAGTCCTTCTAGCCGGGCCACGTCCCTATCCACCTTTGGCAGGTGTATACCGTCCATTTCGGAGTACCCTTTGGCACTTGCACTAATGAGGCCATGCCCTGTTTAACCAAGCCCTTCTGCTTGGTGGGGTTGCACATGGCTTTATTTACCCTTCTGTTGGAATGTTCGATAGCCTCCCCGGACCTGGCTTAATACCATACCCTGTCCGAGATTATCTCGCTAAACTGCATCAAGGGACTGCCATATCTCGCAGTCCCCCGTGAATTGCTGGTTTCACCGAAGGCAAACTTCATTGACTTGTTTAGCGGGCAATACCCCCATGAGGTTAGGTCCTTGCGACCCAATTGAATTTCTAAACTGAGGGGTTGAGACCTGCCCCATGTTAGTTTCTGCTGCTGCTTTGTGATCGAACTGTGCCGATACATGCTGAGGGAACTCAGTCCTGCTGTCCAAGTGCTAGAGGAAGCCTCAAAGTGTCATAAATATATGTGTTGATAAGTTATCGCTTGTGGTCAACACCATTTAGTTATCTTTACCCACTTACTGCCATTTGCTGCTTCATCGACGAACCTCTAGGGACCAGTTGGGAACTGCTATTCTCTTCTTCAACCACAGTTCCGTGTTATGTGCTTACAGTGCCATGTGTGCACATTTGTGCCTTTCTGATTGGGGTTGGCTGTGCCTCGTGTTTACCCCGCACTGTCCAGGCCCGGCTTCTGGGTTCACTAGTAACTATATGCAAACCGTCATACTACCGAATTGAATTACTAGTTTCTGCTACATTTTGTTGATCGCCTCCAAGGCCATGAGTATCTTTGTTAATAAGTTGTTATTTGTGGTCCCGATATTCAAAAAGGGGGATAGGGAAGGCCCATCAAACTATAGGCCAATAAGCTTAATCGATGCTATGCAGAAGCTGGTAGGTAGGGTCCTCCTCCAGAGAATACAGACTGGGTTCAGGTCCAATACAGGAACGATCAACCAAGTTTTTAGATTATTACTTATATATTGGAAGGTCATTGTTATCGGCAAGGGTGGTCTTTGCCTTGCATTTATCGATTTGAAAACTGCTTTTGACTTCGTACCCAGAACAAGATTGTGGCAGATGTTGAGGGACCAGGGTATTCCCCCCCCTAGTTATTAATTTTTTTATTTGTTTACACAATGGAAAATATGCCCAAGTGAGATGGGGGCCCCAGGGGGAAGTCACAGAGTCGATACCAGTTAGAAGAGGAGTCCGCCAGGGCTGCGTCTTGGCCCCCACCCTGTTCTCTTTATACGTCAATGGGGTGGTGAGATTTCTTCAGGAGGTCTCGGCCAATGCGCCAATCCTGGCGGGTGACAAAGTCCCAACCCTCTTGTTTGCCAATGACACCCTGTTGGTGTCAAAAACTCCATCTGGGTTGCAAAAACTGCTAAATAGATACCAAGGGCATCATTTGGATGACGTCAATGGGACTGCCCGCCATTGGTGCGGGGATCCCGTAGGTGAAATTAGGATGCGCCCGCCACACTGGCGGGTGCATGCTGCATTCCTGACATTACGGCGGGCGGTGCTCTCACCACCGCCTGCCGCAATGCCAAGAAGGCATGTCATGCACTCCCAGGCACAACATGGCAGGTACCGCGTGGTGCCTGCCATGTTGTGCATGGAACTGCAGGGGGGTACCATAGGTACCCCCCATGTGCACCCCCCACCCCCCAGAATCCCTGGGGGCCCGTTACGGGCCCACCAATGTAAAAAACCGCCTGCCTTTCCGTGGCGGCAACGAGGCAGATCCCCGCCTGCATCTTAATATGGATGGCGGTGTCTACCAGACACCACCACCATATAAAATGCTTTTCCGCCCGGTAGGCAATCGGGCAGGTTGCCTACCGGCGGAAAACCGGCGAACGGTCTTGCGGTCGCCGGGGTCCCCCCCGCCATGGTAATGTGGCGAGGGGGAAATTAGCAGCGGGCGATGATTTTGAGCGGGCGGATGGCCACCGCCATACGGGCGGTGGCGATCCGCCCGTTATCCTAATGGACCCCCAAGTATTTTGTGACTCTCGGGGTTTAGTTATAAACACCACAAAACAAAATGTATGGTTTTTAATCCTCACAAGTCTTTTAAAAACAACTTAACGTTAAAAGACACCTTATTGAAGAGAGTAAGCATGTTTGATTATCTGGGCATACGGCTTTCTGACAAAATGCATTTTAAGCCCCACTTAGCGAAGATGCTCATGAACCATAAGCGTGTAGTCGGGGCATTAAGTAAAGAACACCGGTCCGCGTACAGTAGGCCGGTTGCACCAGCCCTTGCAATTTATGAAGCCAAAGCAGTTAGCACCGCACTGTATGGTGTGGAGCTATGGGGCTTTGACAACATTGAGAATATCTGCAAATCCGAGCATAAGTTCTTGAGGGACATGGTTATGCTCCCACATAATACCCCACTAACCCCCTTAATGTTCGATATGGGTAGACGGTCGATCAGGGATATTGCTAAGTTGCGCCCATTGCTCTTTTGGGCATGCATAATGCGCACCCCTGAGCTCGCAAATTATGCCGCTGCCCTGACTGAGGTGACTAATCTAGATGTGGGGCACAGGGTCAAGTGGATATCCAATGTTAGAAAGACGTTGACAAAGCTGGGTCTTTCAGAATCATGGGACACTCAAGTCCCACCTAACAAGCCAGAGCTGAAGCACATTTATTGGAACTGGGTTGATTCCTATGAGCTGAGCAAAACAAATTTGGGGAGATTGACAGATGAATTCTTCAGTCACAAGCAGTGCAGAGGCTCAGAGCCTTACCTGGATATTATCCAGGTTCCCCGCGATAGGCTGCTATATACCCAATTTAGGTTAGGCACACTCCCAGTCCATGCAACATCATCTAAATGGAGCCTGCACGAATAGCAAAATGAGGCTCGTCCTTGTTGCAGAGCCCCTTTGGAAAGTGTGTCCCACGTTTTATTTGCATGCCCGGCTTATTCTACCGTCAGGTCCAAATGGATAAAACCAATCTGTAAATCCATGGGCTATAAGGTCACCCTGCGTATTCTCAAAACTGACTCTAGCACGCTTATTATTTGTGGGGTGGCTCTGCTTTTGAGTCACACCTGGATTATCAGACACAAAGCTTTGAAGGGCTCCCATATGCCAAGTGACAAGTAATAATGACAGTTCCTCCCTCATTGTACGTTCATTACAATATGCTGAAGAGTTCATTAATTTTGTACCTTCGAGAGGAATGCACGTGCTTTTAAAAAATAGAGTGTCCTATCTTGAGATACATTTTTTTTGTTTGCGAGAGTTCCCCTATAGTTTGCACATATTCACGTTCTACACATTACTGTCTGGTGGTGTTTTAATGCCTTCTCTTTCACTGTTTTATTCATTCTTGTTTTTGCAATTTTATAAAGGAAAAATATCATCATCTAGGACTTTATTTCCCTTAATAGTATCCTTCTTTTATCACATAACCTCTTAAACGTTAGCAACTTGAAAACCTAGTTTAATCGTGTTTTAACCTGATGTGAACCATTATAGAATTTTAATGTTTTTATATGTTGTTGCACATTGCACATTGCTTTTATGATTCAAGTGATCGAATAAAGCACTATTTGATTTGATTATTTGTGGTCAACCCAATTCAATTATCTATACCCGCTTCCCTCCATTTGTATGGTAGTGCAGCACTGGCAAGAAGTAGGACTCCTTGGGTATGATAATTACTTTTCATGACTAGGGGAAAGTAGGGTATTTTGCATATCAGACCATTGCATTGCTCAGGCTGGGACTTGGGGCCTAGCCCTCCCCAAACCTGGTGTTGGACTTAGCCCTTTTTGCAGGGTCATCTCTAAACTTTTTGCCTTCCTCCTAGCCTTTTTGCTGACATTGTGTTGGTGGTTTTAGGACTCTGGGCACTTTAGCACTTTAGTTCAATGTAAAGTGCATGTGCTCTCTGCCCTCCATAGGCTTACATATGTGTAGAATTGAAATGATAAATGCTGTGCAATGGTGTGCACAGATTTATTTTTACTCTTTTGGGAATGCCACTTTTAGAAGTTTGCATTTCTGTGTGCTGTGTGCCTGCCTGCATGTCTGTTTCTAGAAGTGACCGGGCAGGTGAGGAGTGGGTGGCTCCAGGGAGCCAGCATCAGGTGGAGTGGGAGGTCTGCAACTGGAGTAGTGGGCGTGGAGATCCCCTGTCCTTGACTAGGTCAGTGCCTGCCCTGTACAAGGCTAGCTCCACCCCCTACTAACACGCCTCCCAGTGCTAGTTGGGACTGGAACTTCCAAGACCCTTTCCAGTAACCCCTACCTCTAGACCCTTCCAGAAGCTTCTACCCCTTCCAGATGCAGGGCAGGGAGGTGTATAAATACAGGGGTTGCTGTGCTTGACTGTTCCTAGGAACTGCTGCTCTGCCCAGTGTGCTGTCCCCAGGTCTGCTGACCTTGCCCAGCCTTGCCTCTACATCTGGGACCTAGCGCTTTGTGAACGATGCAACCCTATTCTACACTCTGGGATTGTTGCCCAACTCTGTTTGCTTTCTAAATGTAAATTGATACTTGTATAGCGCACTACTCACCCGCAAGGGTCTCAAGGCGCTTGTACGAATACCGCTGTGGAACCCATCCTGGCTTTCCCTGTGAGGTGTCCACTCCTGGGCACCCCCAAGGTGGAGGCCAGGCATCCTTAGCGTTGTGGGGGCCGTTGTGAAGATTAAGCAAGCTATTGCCCAGAGTTGCAGAGTGGGACTCCATGATTGGAATAGGCACCGAGGCGAGAATTGTCAGGTGCGTGAAATTTTTTGAGCCCAAGACCCGCCGAGCCAAGGCTTTCTAGCGCCTCTTGAGCGCTACAACTGCGCCCCAGGGGGAAGAGAAAGGAGCTGGTGTCCTGCATCGCGCTGTTGAGGAATCGACGACCACAAGAGAATCTCCGGCGTGTGGGATTCCCCCCTGCATATCTAAACAGCGGGAGCCCACCCTGCGTTTTTTCTGCTTTTTACACCAAGAGCGAGTGCCCACCCCGCATGCAGACATTCTTCCCACTAAACCGGGAGCCTACCCCGCCTTTATGCTTTTTAAAATACAGCGGGAGCCCACCCCGCGTTTTGATGCACTTTTGCTTTTAAAACGAAGAAAGGGAGCCCACCCCGCATTTGCGCCGCCTTTCTTCGTACGCTGGCAGCAGGAGCCCACCCCTCTGCCTTATGCCTTTAGCGGGAGCCTACCCCGCTATGGTGTGCTTTGTTTCACGGCAGGTGCCCACCCCGCACTTCTGAGGAGACTTCACCACCGCGGCCCCAGACGAGAAAGGGAAGAGCCGCCGGTCACTCTGGAAGCCAGGCAAGTTCGTCTGACTGGGGGCGTGGCCGGCCACCGAGACCGAAAGAAAACGTGAGGCCGAACGGGGCTCCGGTGGGTCTGGGAGAGCCCCGCGGTGTGGAGGGGAAGCTGCAGTACCGGTTCGGCGGGGCTCCCATGCCCACAGGAGAGCCCTGCAGAACCGAGACCGGAGGAAGCCAAGACTCTGGCCGTGTCCCGCCCTGGAGGAAGAGTGGAGTCCTGGAGAAGTAAACTGAGGCACCTGACTGCCGGTGAGTGGGGCTGAGGCGGGAGCGTTTCAGGGGCTTGGGTTTGAGACACAACTGCACCGCGGTGGCGGGCAGCTGCAAAGTCTTGACCATACTGTGTGGGAATCCCTGAGTGGGGCTCCAGGGGGCATTTCTAACTTCAAAGTCTTGGGGAGTGGGGCTCCCACAGGCACGGTGGTGCCAGTACTCTTTTGGGCATCTCCACCTTCAGAGTCCCGGAGTGGGGCTCCCACGTGCATGGTGGAGCCAGTACTCTTTTGGGCATTTTTTGTTACCTTCAGAATCCCATAGGGGGATTCTAACATGCTCAGTTCTCCTTTTGCTCATCTCAGCTGCTCCGCAGTTGCGGGCAGCTGCACCGTGGGGGCAAGTTCAAACTTTAGAACCCTGGAGTGAGGCTCTTACGAGTTCAGTGGTGCCAGTCCTCCATTCGTGACAGAGCTGTACCGCTGCTGCGGGCAGCTGCAACATTGGGCAAACTTTCCTTTTTGAGCCCCAGAGTGGGGCTCCAACTACAAAGTTAACACCACGTGCTTTTGAGTCCCAGAGGGGGGCTCACATTAGACACAGCTGCACCGCAGGAGCGGGCTGCTGCCACATTGGGGCATTTTTAACTATTTAGTCCAAAAAGAGGGGCTCCCACTTGCCAAATGTGATCTATGCCCCATGATTGCGGTATAATGTATTTCTATGCCTAAGTAGGGTTGGTGTATAGTGCCTCCATGTTGATGTTCTGCACAATGTAATTTTCATGCTCATGTGTTTATGCCCAAGGTGACGTTTGCTGATATGATGCATTTTGTGTTCTATGCCTGAGGTTTATGCCTAATGCTTCTATGCCTAATGAGATGCCTCATGTGATTATGCCCAATGCTAATATATTATGCCTAATATTATGCTATGGTGATCTAGGCTTATGTCTGATCTAAGGGGGTTATGCCTAAAGCAGGTATAGAGTATAGATGGGGTACTGTGATTTGCTAGTGCTATAATGTTTAGGCCTCATTATGTGTACATGATGTATTCAGGCTGATGCTTGCTAAACGTGACTTATACCCAATGATTGATGCATAATGTATTTTTATGCCTAATGTGCATTTATGCTTAGGGGGATGCCTGACGTCAGATCGTTGGATTCATGCCTGATCTAATGTGCTTATGCCTCATGTTTATGATGCTACGTTTATGATCTTGCCAGTAGGCACTGGGTGTTCTATATTGATTACTTGTACTGTTGCGATGGTGCTGGCAGCGACCCGATTGGCACTGCCTTGTATATGGTCCCCTGTAAGTTGCTACCTGGTGCCAGTTGGCACAGTGTATATATCTTTGATTGTGTTTCTAATGTGTTTTTATAATACAAAGGCTATTTTTATATAACCTTGTGTGGAGTCTCTTTTGTACTGTGCCTAGTGTGTCGCCGCTGTGTGTGTGTGTTGCGCAAACGCTTTACACATTGCCTCTGGGATAGGCCTGACTGCTCGGGCCAAGCTACCAAGGGGGTGAGCAGGGGTTATCCTCCCTCGCCCTAACTAGATCGGAGGTTTCTGCCTGGCTTTGGCGCTTGCCCTAGCCTACCGGGAAACCCCATTTCTTACACCTGGCGATTTGTTACCTTGTCCGCCAGTGTTGGGGCTGTGTCATGCCCTTTCATGGATGCCCTGTGTGCCTCTGTTGGCTAGCCTAAGGTAAGGATGAACCTGAAAAAGGGGTGTGACCGTTGGTTCCATAAATGCACCTCTAGAGCTCAGCTTCCTTTCATGTTCTCATTCGGTAGGGCAAACAATTGATCTGGCTTCAGTCTTTGAGTGTGTGACATAATTTCTTGCCTGAGTCTGTACACAAATGCTTAACACTACCTTCTGATAAGCCTGACAGGTCAACCATACTACCACCAATGGGTGTAAGATGTTATCTACTTTAGTCTCTGCTATACCTCCGTGGACTCACCGTACTGTGCACACTATACCTCTATTTGGCATTCTTATAGTATAGTAGTAGTAATATTCTTCAGTGCTTGATTATTTAAAATCATTGCAATAACAACACTTCACATCTCAATCTTAAAAACTAAATTAATCATTAAAAAATTCATTACAAGCAAAACATCTTCCCAACACATAAAATAAGAAACTGTCCCATATATACAATTTAAAGCTTATCAATAGGATCAAATCCAATCACATAACATCAATACTTACAGCCTAATATTGCACATCTTATATTTTAAGAGGACGGCGTACACAGCATACTATTTCCTTATACATAATGGGAAGATAGTCTAACAAATAACAATTACTTTCAGCTAAAAAACTTTACACATGTTGTAATTCAAAGTATTAATACTAAGGTGCAACATTAACTACTACGAGATAGTTTCTAATGTATGTATTCCTGCACAATTTACATTTCAAGGTACTAATGTGCAATTATTGCAACAGCCATCATATCAAAGCAATAAAGTGCATCAATTTACTGTAAAGTGCTAAAGTGCGATTATTACAGCAACCATTGTATTAAAACAATAATAAAGTGCATTAATTTATGGTAATAGTGGCACATTTGTTAGTACATTTCAAATTGTCACCCTCACAACATGATCACTAAGTATTAAAGATAATAATCCAGAAAAAACTATTAGTCAAAGAGCCATAAAAATACTGCAGATCTACCTTATTGTATCAAACATTGTTCAACTGCCAATAAAAATTTTACCAAATGACATAATAATGGAATCGATTCGCCGGATAGTGACATGATTAAGGCCTGGCGACCAGATCTCGCCCCGCTCTTTAAGAAATGTGGTCTCAAAACTGTACGTTGAAGCTTAGTCAACATGGGGCACACACACACACTATGGGCCATATGTACGTAGCCTAATACCGGTCGGTAACGGCCGATTTTCGGTAATTATACCGTTACCGACCGGTATTTAGGCTTTTGCAATGTAGGGGGCACATTACAGGATTCGGTATTTACCGAATCAGTAAAATTACCGAATCGGTAATTTTACCGATTCGGTAAATACCGAATCCTGTAATGATATGTAGGGGTAGTGTGTGGGTGTTGTGGGGATTCGTTATTTACCACCAACTAAAAGTTGGTGGTAAATGACGAATATGTGAAAAAAAGCATTTTTGTGCACGTTTAAGTGTGCAATGTGGCAGACATACATGCCCTTAGGGCATGTCTGTGTGCCACATGTGCACACATGCAGGAATCAGGGGTGCAACAGGGTGTCACTGTGACACCCTGCCACCCTTGATTGTGCTCCCCCCATTACCGAATCGGTATTTACCGATTCGGTAATGGTAACTGGCTTCAAGGGATGCATTATTACCGAATCGGTAAATACCGGTTCTAAAATACCGAATTTTACCGATTCGGTAATAATTACCTAATTATTATCTACATAACATTTACCACTTCATAAATACCGAATCAGTAAAATTCGGTATTTATGAAGTGGTAAATGTTGGCCTACCTACATAAGGCCCTATATGAGCTAGATTTTCCTGTGGCCAACCACAAAGTCTACAGTTAGAGTCTGGCCTCTGCTTGATCCACAATTGCGTGCCCTCCTTCATTGGGTTTAATCCCATACGTAACCTTAAAAACGTATTTTTAAACTTTGCTGAAACAAAAACCATTTAAATACGGCTGAATACGCAGGGTTTGGTATGAGTTCATCACATACCATGCATAATTCTTCTCTGCTAATTTGATTTTATTCAATTTAAGTGATTCAGTTTTGATAAGCTTTTTTAAAGTTAATTTATAATTGGGCATTTTCAGACCTTGTAGTGAAATTTGCAGGCCAATATCTCTTAAGGAAATTAAGATATAAGCTCTCCATCTAGCCGCAAAGACAGACTTGTCTATTTCTTGCCAACAAATGTTCCCTAGAGATGCTAGGACTGATGTTGACAATGGGACCATACATTTAAAAAAATCCTTTTGAAATCAGGCTCTGTCTCTGGATACCAAACTCCAGTCTTATTCCTGCTTGACACACTGATTTGACAATCCCGAAAGTTGCTTTGAAAACCTTGACAACCAATAGGTCAAGCACCTTCGCATCTTTCCCTCTGATAATGGGAGAGCCATATATGAGGGTTGGATGTAATTTGGCTTTAATTAATTTACGAATAAAATCATATGATTGGCAGTTCAATTATTTTTTTAAACATTTAAAAGCATGGATTAAGGACACAGCCTTGGCCCTTAGGTCCTTAAAATTAAATTTAAAAGACACACGGTTGTCAAACACCACCCCTAGGTCTCTATACGTCTTAGCAATGTCAATTGTACATGCTCTGGCCTTCCAGGAAGTCAACTTCTGTTTAGCTACACCGATTTTCATCACTTTGGTTTTTTTAACATTCAATTCAAGGCCATTCTATTGGGTATAGTCGTCAAAGGCGGTAATAAGTCTTTGTAGACCGATAGGGGTATGACTCACGAGGATGGTGTCATCAGCATACTGGATGTAGCTAATTTCCCCCCCCCTCCCCCCCCCCCCCCCCCCCATTCTAAAAACATGCCCATTAACAACATCCAAATGCTGGGAAAGATCTGATAAGAATACATTAAATAAACAGGGGACAAGAACACAACCCTGCTTTAGGCCGTTATATGTTCTTATCTTCCTTGATAAGGAATTGCCATCACCCATCTTAACTTGAACCCAAGTATCGGTATACAAAAGAATGACAACCTTCAACAGTTTCCTTGAGATGCCCCGATCTGCCAATTTTTTCCATAACAGGTTTTGTGGCAGAGTCAAAGGCTGCCTTTAGATCAATAAATGCAATATATACGTTTTGTTTATTTAAGACAGCCCTCTCCGCAAGTAAAGTTAAAGCCAACAAATTTGTAATAGTGGGTTGCCTTTCTGGAAACCTGTCTGGTTAAATGAAATAATGCCCTCCTGCGTAGCCCAATCTTCCAATTCTATCAAAAGAGTGGAAGCGAACACCTTTGCATCGACATCAGTGGTATAGTATAGATACACATCCAGCTTCTAAAGTTGACAGGAAAGCAACCCAGTCTAACTATGGTCTTCTGATTCTGTGTTGCCATTGCTGTGCTGATGCACCCACCCTAGTATGGTTGGGGCAGCCTTTGAAATTCTGGTTCAGATATTGCTGGGATGCAGGCAAGCGGGGTGCTTTGTACTGGAGAAAGCGTTGGGTAAATAGATGCTCAAATCTTACCTGCCCCTCCTAACTTATGGAAATGCAAAATGCTTTCACTAAACTTGTATTGTCCTCTAAACCTGTATTCCCCAAAACCTTGATGAGCCTGCCCCTTTTTCCAGGGCGACCACTTCCCCACCACCTGGCCATGCTGGCCACAAGGCAGGTGGTCTCTAACTTTAAGTGAAGCATCCGGGGGCACGCACTCTTGTTTGACTGATTTTCATGAGAGCACATTTTCCATTGACACGCCACTAAGTTTTCACCTCACACCGTTTTATTAATGCAACTCTATTGAACCAATATTGTGCCATAATCCAGTTTAGTGGATATTGTCTTTTGTGCATCACCAAGTAAATTGCCTTGCTTGTTTAACGGATTAAAATCTTTGCAGTTTCTTTAAATGTTTTTTGTTTCTCTGACTGCACCTTGAGAGGAGTTTGTAAGCACCAGATCCAGTCGTTAAAATTAACTAAAATGTAAGCAGGATTTGTCTGCTGCAGTGGTTCCCAATTTGTGCACCGGGGCACCCCTGTGCACCGTTAAAATTAGCCTGGGGTGCTGCAAACAGATGCACACTAATTTTGGCAACCACTGCACTAATCCCTTCCTTTTATGTCGCTGCTACTTTGCTCTACGACCTATCTTGAACCTCGTGCTGTCTGCAGTTCAATTCCAACTGAACTTTCCTTCCGGTGTACTCATCTCTTTGGTAGGTCACAGCTGTGCAGCAAGACAGTGCAGGGCGCGAAGTAGGCAGTGCTGACGATCCAAGGTAGAAGTTGCACCATCAGGAGCGCCACTTCCAGCATCAGCCTGAGGTAGTCCACAAAGGTCGGTTGAATGGCCGTGCTCAGCGCGGATAGCACGGCCCAGGCAGCTGACTTGCAAAGGTAAGAGTGCGTGTGCTCAAAGGTGCCTCACTGTTTTATTATTCCGGAGCAAAGGAGCAATGGGGAAGTCCTTTACTTGCCAAGTGTTTACTGTTACCAAGTGTGCGGAGCCTGCAGGCGGTGATTTTTTATACACAAGTGGCTTCATCTCCTCCTGTGTTGTTAGCAATTACATTGATTTAGATTATTAGTGACTTTCTGAAGAGCTGTGTACACTTGCTCAGCAGTGCTAAAGCAAAGAAATACCATGTACCAGATCTCAGAGCTAGAATACCAACAAAACAAACAAGCACTTGCACTGCAATAGGTCTCGCATTATTAAATTTTGAGCTATTGGCATTGCTAAATAATGCAACACCAATAGCTCACACTTTAATAATGCAAGACCTATTGCATTGCAAATGCTTGTTTACCTTGTATGTGTGCATGCATCGGTATTGACTGTCCAGTCCATAATGGTTTCATACCTCCCTTCACCTTCTGCTTGCCGGTCTCTCCTGTTTTAATAGCTCCCTCTTATGTGTTGTATGCCTCTGGCACTCTCCTCTACTTTTCATAAATGTGCCCCGAGGACTCTGGTCCTATCATTACATCAGAGACAATTTCTTCCTTACCCTTCAGCCCCATTCAAGCAAAAGGGCTTGCAGAACTGTAAAACGTAGCTGATGTTTTTCCAGGTGCTGTCAGAACATTTCATAAAGACATAAGTGTATTCACAGATCAGCCCGAGTAAAATGGAACATGGCTAAGTTGGAGCGGCAGGTTAGGTGGAAGAAAAAGGCTGAATGGATGAGCACAAGCATTGCTCAATGTGCTCTTTGTGCAGCCTCCGACCCTCCAAGCTCTTTAGGCCCAAGAGCTACTACTGTGAAACAGGAATATATATATATTGAAAGCACAGAATGAGCTGCAAATGTAAGTAAAGTGACCACAGAAAGTCAGAGAAGCATCAAGCCTGCTGTGAGAGGCTACAGGCTAGAGACAGAGAAGGGCATGGACTGCTGTTGCAACCTGTATTGTTGCTATGCATCCTCTGCATAGTCCCCAGTTCGCTGCTGCTCAGCCAGTGTGAGTGTAATGGAATGGAATGTGGATGAGTGCCTGTTTGGCATGAATGTCAGTTGGAGAGAGTGGGCTGAGCAGCAAGGCTGCTGCTCTTGGTGGGGCATTTACCACCTTACTTATAACCTGTAACCTAAGACATAAGTTGTACAATAAATCTTCATCTTATAATGTACATGACTGGACACCTGTCTTCCTACTTGCAAGAAGGTATATTTGTTTACAACAAATTCCACTGGGTTTCAGAAACAGAAAATAATAACCGATTATAGGGTGAGGGACCATGAGCTGCCGACGGAGACAGAGAAAGACAGAGCTCTCGAGAGTCCAGCATGTAATGACCACATGCACAATAAGACATGGAATCCTCAAATATATGCACATAAATACCAAATGTAACCTCTGCAACCGTGAGCTGAGACTGAAATGGGTGGAACAGTATTTAACAATGAGTAAACTCTTTACATGGAGTGTTGCGGGATGCACCGTGTTCCACAAGTGCCTAAATCGTCAAAACAACTAAATTAATTGACCGTTTCAGCAGCTTTATATTTGTATAATGAAGTAATCCAGCGTTCCATATACTCATCACAGAAATGTTTATTTTTCGGTGTACAAAAATATTTAATTCCATAAAAATAGTTAATTCCATTGCTTCGAATAAAACAAACAACCCTAATGCATTTCACTAAACCCTGAGTAAGGGCATTTTTCTCATGTGCTTTTAATCATAACCAGTCATAAAATCACATGCGAGTATCTCAGAAACTGCTGATCAAATAGCCGGACAGTGGTAATGGAAATGGATAGTCGCAGAAACCCCTGCATTTTAAATACAACTAATGACCAAACACACAGAAATGCAGGGGTCAAATGCAGAGTGAGTGTTCATGGGCTGGAGATAGAGACAGGAAGATCTAAAATCCAATATGTGCCAAATAATGACGGAATACAAGGTGAAGGACTACAGACCTGGTACTCCAAATACAGAATATGCAAACACCGATTGCAGACATGCAGACCTGTGGATTGCAAATACATAGTCTTCTACTATGGGCTTATGAGAGAAATAGGTCTGAGACTTCAAACGTGTGTGGCCATAGGAAAAATAAACGGATGAAGATACAGACATAAACAGGAGCTGGAAAAAGAGTACAGCCCAAAACAGTACCATGAAGACCATATCGAGGATTATCTTGCATTCTTGTCCACTGCACCAAATATTTTTAAAAAAGAGAAGCCAATAAAGTGGAGACTATAAAACAAAAAGATAAATACCATACATAACAAAATGGGGGAAAATAAACATTCTCCTCAGAAGAACCTACAGGAACCCGACTACATGGAACAGCAAACAAGAATTAACAAGCGGCACTGAAAGCGATCGCGAAAGCGACCGCTATTGTAAAAAAAAAAAACACGCCCGCGAGTGGTGCGTGCGCGCGCCACAGCTAAACATGTGTTTTCAATTATCGGGCCCGTGTCTGGGCACGATAATTGAAACCGCATGGCCTTTGGTGCGCGTAATAGACACCAATAGGCCATGGGCGGAGCAATGCGCCTGCCTTTGGCCTATTGCGGGCCGTCTTTGTGAAAAACACGCACGCAAAGGCCAATCGCAGAAGCCAAAAGGAAAAGCACACACACGAGCCGGTGCGATTCCAGGCTCCGTTTTGAAACCCTCTGGTGCCCATCTGTGGAGAGCTCTAATCACTGGTGCTAAGGTAGAGCTCTAATCTTTGGGACGAACAAGAACAATGATTTCCTCCTACACAATTCTGATGTACATTCTTCTGTGTCATAGCACGCTGACTGGAATTATTCCCAGGCAAAATATCCAGATGACTTGTGCGCTAGAACAAAATACTTGAACACATTATTCAAAATTCTATAAGGTACTGGCAAGTTATCTCGTGAACAATTCTTATCTCACAAAATGTTCTGAGTGTTATCATGCAAATTATACTCTGCCATCACGTACTGTATTTTAAAAATTATACTTTTCCATATGGTATAGTATTTTACAAATTATACTCTGCCATAAGGTATAGTATTTTACAAATTATACTCTGTCATAAGGTATAGTATCTTACAAATTATACTCTGCCATAAAGTTCCAAGGCCATAGTGTTCCTTGTACTTTAAAGAAGATAGTGGAAAGGGGGGGGGGGGGATCCTAGGGAAAGAGTTTAGAGACCTGCAAAGGATTACATCCCCAATGTTACAATACAAAAATACAATAAAATCCTTGGGTCTGAGTTGTCTGAACAGAAAAGAAAAAACAAACAAGGCACTGACAATATCACAGCAGACCTAGCTGTGGGATATATCCCTTTAGGACGAAATCCCTCACCCAGTTCTCTCTAGATAGTTTTAATGATAAAGCATGCCACTATAGGTGGGTGAGGGATTTCGTCCTAAAGGGATTTATCCCACAGCTAGGTCTGCTATGATATTGTCAGTGACTTTTTTGTCTTTTTTGTTCAGACAACTCAGACCCAAGGATTTTGTTGTATTTTTTATATTCATTTTTTTATTTGTTGCACAGTATTCCATGCCCATAATTCATTATCATAATATTTCAACTTTCCATTGTTCACTGGACAGCAATCTGATGGTAATTTTCTGGCACATTATTCTGGGAGCATTGCTCTCTGGAATAAGAGTCAACGGTTCTAGGACAACGTTCCAGAGGGGGAACAATGGTATTCTTTTTTGCAGTAACTACAATGATAGTTGGATAATTGTAAAATATAGATAGATAGATAGACAGACAGACAGACAGACAGACAGACAGACAGACAGACAGACAGACAGACAGACAGACAGACAGACAGACAGATAGATAGATAGATAGATAGATAGATAGATAGATAGATAGATAGATAGATAGATAGATAGATAGATAGATAGATAGATAGATAGATAGATAGATAGATAGATAGATAGATAGATAGATAGATAGATAGATAGATAGATAGATAGATAGATAGATAGATAGATAGATAGATAGATAGATAGATAGATACTGGTAACATGAGCAACTTTGAAAAAGCTTCCCTCAAGTCCTCAATACAGGCACCTACACACATACACTCAGTATCACCTGGGTTGGAACTATTCTATAAAAGAAAGAGAAAAATCTAAGTCTACTTCCTGCCATTTAAACATCTGTGTGTGATATTCACCCAAAGCAAGCAATTGTTTGCAAGTGTATACATGCCAAAAACAATCTAAAGCGTTGAATGCGTAAAAAACAATGACGTTTTTCCAAGCCAGCACCTTTACAACCACGTAATGTGGCTGGTTATGATACCGATAAAGTCACAGTGTATGTAGTCGGCACCAAAACACACCTCTGGTGTAAAGTTCCCAGACCTCCACATCTTGGGACATTTCCTGGAGTTCGATGCAGATGTAACACCCCCTTAGCAAGAAACTCCACCATTTATGCTCCATCTTTTGTGTGAATTATGTTTTCCGAGAGAATATTGTGCCCCGTGATCTGCGCTCAATCAACTCAGTCGCGTAAAGCTTTAACAGTTAATAAATACATTTGCTTCCAGAGGCGCAACTACTAGAGCCAAATTTCGGGGGGGGGGGGGGGGGGGCTGAGCAAAAATTTCGGGGGGGGGGCTGAACTTTAAGCAATAGGCAGAGTGGAGCTGCAGGGGCTCTTAGAAGGGGTGAAACAACTGCAAGGGCTCATTAACATGCAAATGGTCTTTTAAAGACCTGTGAAGTGCTCGGGTGCGGCTGCTTTTTTGCCCGGGAAGGTGTCTCATCCCGGGCTGCCACACACGACGGGGGGGGCTGAAGCCCTTTGAGTCCAATGGGCGTTGCGCGCCTCTTCCAATATACTCCTCTCCCAAGCAGCCATGGTGAAGGTTTCCACGTTTTTACAGCTGAACACTGCTGATGCTCACTAGTGTTCCACTTTCACAATTCTGCAGGCCCGGATGTACCGTCACGCGCCACCAGCAAGGCACCAGATTGCCCTATACCCAACATTGGAGGCCTCACGGCAACGACGACGGGTGCAAATCGTTTGCCTAAGTCGGCAAAGCTCAGTGCACCTGTCCAGGAATCCAAGCCTCGAATTCGAGATTCATGGGACTTATTTCAGGCCAACCGATAGGAAAATAATAGTTTTGAATGTTTACAAGATTTGAGCTAAAAACAATTGCAGTCAAGCTTGGTATCGTCCATCTTTTGTGAAAATACAGAAGTGAATTTAGGGGTGCACTGTGTGCACATCTGCAAACAGATTAATCGCTTAAATACAAAGCTACCAGGCTGAACCTTTATCCCCGCCTAAAAAAACGATTTTGAAAAGGGCAGAATGGTGCGCTGGCCCTTTAAGGCAGCCCAGCTCAGCTCCTCTGGGTGTGAAAAGTAAATCATACTGCAGTTGTGTGGAGCACGGAAAAAGCGCCCATGCGTTAAAGTTCATGGATCCTCGTTTCCAGATTGTCTCTCTCCTGACTGTGACTGTGTCTCAAGTTACAGCCTTGTGCAATCCCAGCCTAAATAATATTCACCATGATAAACAACGCCATAACTCCGATATCCACAATCAATATTTGCTTTAAGGATACATCCATCTTCAATAATGTTGATGTGGATTCTGTAATCAGACCCCCCAGGATATAGCGGCATGGAATAGGAAATTTAGCGGCACAAATATGGAAATTTAGCGGCACAAATATGGGAATTTAGCGGCATTTTTGCGGCACTTTATTTTACTTATAATTTTGTTTTAGCAGAGTATTCCACTTTGAAATAGGCATGTTTAAAGTGTCTGCGGCTCTACGGAAGCACAGCTTATGTTTTACAGTCTACACTATGTAGTTTCTGGGCCACAGGTCAAAGAAATTAGCATTCTGAAGATCGTACGGGTGTAAATTTACTCATCTCCGGAATTCACAAAAAAAAAAATTTCCAACTACAGTGGGACACCAGACTTAGCTTTGCAAGCATTACCCGTGAAAACATTTGTCGATTCCATTTTCTCGTGCAAAAATGTACACACTTTTCTCATGAGAGACCCTGCAGAAGCAGTGAAAACGCACTTGCTAATCATGGAAAACTGCTCTCCCTCCAATGCACCCAACTAATCTTCTTCCCTATTCCATTTTTTTTGCAATTTTATATAGCGTGAGCGCGACTCGAAGACTTTTGAGTGCTCTACATGGGCATCAGTTACATTACAGAAGGTGATATATATAAATAATTTGCCCAGAATCACATGACGTTGTGCCGACGCCGAGACTTGAACTTGGTTCCCAGTTCCAAAATCGGCAGCTTTCGCCCTAATGCCACGTCCTCTCCCCCACTATGAAAAGGGAACACCTTTCCCATTGACGTAAGCAATTCACCGATAAGGAGTGGGTTTACCAAAATGGAAATTTCAGGGAGAGTATATGAGAGGAAAACCAGAATTCTTTCAAAATACATATGAGCATTTGCATGTGTAAGTCTGTCCTATGCACACATGTGGTTTTCAGATAAATGACATGTTTTCACGTGCTACGTTAGGCTGCCCACAACAACTTCTAGGGGTAAGTAAAATGTATTCTGCTATGTAATCTCCCATTACAGTCCAAGTGGAACAATTCTCTCTTCAAGGCGCTAGAATTGTTGGATTTCCAGTAAGCATGCCGCCGCGCCACTAGTCTGTTCACTGACTTTGTCTTGTCATGATGTTATTCTGGTCGGAAGCAGGTCCAATGATTCACTTAAGGCTGTTCTTTTATCAGTCTTGTGTATTGCTGCCGTGCAATTGTGTTCTGACGCTGCGTCCAGATTGCAGTCACCCGGAAGAGTTGCTCTCTGTTTACATCAGCTCACAGGCAATTTCTGAACCGCACAACTCAGAGTAGGAGTTTTCATTAGAGAGCTGAAAGCAAGAGAACGGCACACTCTGCACGCTCCCCTCCTTCAGGTACATGTCTTTATTTAACTTACTTATCTACTATTGTAAACGTGCTGAAAATGAAACAAACCAGTCCTGTCTCAAATTACAAAATGACATTTTAGAAAGCTGCGTACTGAGCCGAAGTGCGCTGAGCACCCATCTGGCAGGAAGTTCACTTCACTTATTCGACCTTTTAGGCTCAACAGAATCCAAATAATGGGCACGTGCACACATTCACTACCGGCACAGTACTAAGCACACCTCCCAGGATCACATTTTCGAAATTTCGCGGGCAGTTTTGTAAAAATCGCGGCATTTTTACAAAACTGCCGATTTCGCGATTTTTTTGCAAATCGCGAAATCGCGAAATCCTGGAGGGTCTGTGTAATATGCAAAACGTGACTGGTTTTCCCTCGACCTCCTAACGGTGGGGGAAGGAAGCCCTGAGTGATGGCTGTCAGCTCACATCTGGCTGCAAAAAATACACTTGGGAGAGCGAGCAGCGCCCGGAGCGATAATTGCTCCCATATGGCGCTGCGCACTCCCGCAAGTGAATCTCCAGACGTGCACGCGTTGCCATTGAAGGCAATGGAACACGTGCACGTTTTTGGCTGAAAAGCCAAAGGTATCGGAAAAGGTCTTTTTGCCTATGCAGCGCATGCGTACTGCACATGCGCGCTGCAGTGGCGAGACCTAAAAAAAGATCCCGAGGACAAGAATTAGAGTTTCTTGCATCAGTGGACTGCTTCAACTCAGCATATAACCCATTTGTAAGCTGTCCATTATTTGTAGCCACACTTTGAAACCAACTACTTGTAGCAATCCAAATTTTTGATTCTCGTATTTAAAATGATTTTTCCCCCCAGTGACTATTAGGTGTAGAATTTTAGCATTGTACAAGCATGCGCAGTTGGGGTCTTTCAGATTGTCCTAGAGTAACTGTGCTCCAAGATGTTAGATCTGCTCCCAGTCAGTGACACTCGATGTATCTTCATATGCTGTCCCCTTTAGGCTTTTTATTTATAGCCTACAAAATTGCATTGCCCTGCTCAGACTCAAGAGAAATGCTTTGGATCTGCAATTAATAACAAACATATTCTAAGAAGCAAATAGGTTTGAGTATTTTTGTAATGCATGTTATATAACACAGGTGGACATGGATGATTGTGGTTTGACATTTCTTTTTGCATCTCTGTGTTTTAATGGATATTTGAGTACATACCAGGTACATTGCCTTATATACATAATATATACATCGTTGAAATTTGGACTGATAGTGATACATTTAAGATGGGTCTGTTAAATTAAAACATGATCACTTTATCATTATAAAACAAGCTATAATCATAAAAGCTGTTAAAAGTAAATTGTGATGAATAATAGTAGAGGGGAGAGAGACAGCGGTCCCAAGGTAAGACCCCTCCTGCAGCAGCATTGAGTAAGTGCTACTGGCACTTGAGGGGGATTGAGGTTACACGGGTCAGCAATTTCAAGATGACCAACTCCTTCCCTCAGCAAACTGATGGGGTTTGAGGGCATACGGAGCAGGAGGTACAAGGTGAATCCCCCCACACAGGGATGTAGAATGAGACTGCTGGCATACTGAGTGAGGTTCAGTGGAGAAGCGAGAGGAGGCTCAGGATGACCACTACTCCACGTGCGCACGGAAATACAGAGAGGAGGCCGAAAGTCAATAACTCATCACTGGCACACAGTGTCCAGCAAAGGCTGGAAGGAAGGGCCTCTAGCACCTGCATCCATGAATGTGCACACTGCTGCCACAGTGGGGGTTGCAGGCAAGTGGGAGGCCGTATGATATAACACCTTCATCGGTTTCATCCCAATTATTTTGAGGGAGAAAAATGGAAGTACTCCCAAGGACAGGCTTACATCCCCCACCCGCAAAAAAGAGTAACAAAATGGGGATCTGCGGCCAACAGCCAAAAGGTCAAGGGAGCCGTAATCTGAAAAGGTTTGGGAACCACAGGTCTGGTGGTATGGCCTCACCTGCGTCCTCTGCATTTGAAGCACAGCACTCGTGCCCAGTCAAATCCAGAGTTTAAAAGCATCTTTTTTTTTTTTTTTAGCTCGGACCTGCCTGCTCTATCCTTTATTAGGTCCTATTACCTGGAGGGGTGTGGTGCCTCCACTGCCAGTAAACCTATGAGTGTGCACAGAAACATGTTGTAGGGTCCCAAGCTGTTGTAGCAATCTCCTCCCACAAATTACACCCAGACCCGTTATTCGCTGGGACTGCCCGATTAGTGCCCCGTGGGCTGCTTACAAGTTGCCCTGCTGCTTTCGGACAATGCTGCAAACACACCGCCTTCCCAACACAAGTCGGGACCCGGGCACTGAGGACAGCCCCCAGCCCCAGACTGGGCAACAACCAGGAGGCCGAAGCCACTGGATTTTAAAAAGGGGGAAAGAGGCGGGAGGTTGTTCGGCCCTGATATTGGCTCCTCATTGCCTGCACTCACTGCAACCAACACCGATGCCCATGGTATCTCCAGAACAAGTGGCGTGGCACACCTGAACCACGGGGTGGGAGGGGGACAAAGAGCCGTGATTGGCCCCTGGGAGCTTGTGCAATGTGCACCAGCGGTGGGGCCGCAGCGGCAGGTAAGTGGTTTAATTTATTAATTCCCTCTCACCCCCTCCCCCGTTCATGTTGCCCACCACTTTGAAGATAGAGCAGCTGCCATTGCAACTCTGGTTGCCTCGCCATGAATATATTGGCATACTGGTAGGTACCCTGTAAGACTGGCAGCGAGACTGTCAAGATGGTGGTAATGTCAAGGCACTCCAGCGTGCCTACCTAAGTGAAAGTAAAGATGCTAACTGACAAAAATGTAGGCAAAGATTAAGAAAATGAGACGTTTAAGGCATTTAATTGCTATTGAATTCCGTGGCATAGATGCAACATTTCATTATCCCTTGCGACAAGAGGTGCATTTGGTGTGATTTTACTGCATTTATGCGCTGCCACAGTGAACAATGGCTGATTCAGGCTTACACCGTCCCTCAGTTTGATTGTTTCAATTCAATTACATTTTTTAACCATGATGTAGTTAATTAAAACCTTTACACTATGTAAGAAATACAAAACAGACGCTAAACACGAACACCCATTAATTATTCTCCATAATGCTACCAAAAAGAGCTGGTGTGTTCCAGACGAGAATGTAAGAATGGGGGCGGATATTAGCAGTTTGCAAACAGTTAAAAAGAATGGCATGCTAAAAACATGAGGTCTCTTCGGTTATTATCTTAATTAAGCCAAACAAACACAAGATAAAGTGCTAGTGAGTGGAATCTTCAATAAGTGTCCTTTGTGCTACCTAAAAATTACCAGTATAAAACCAGTTGAAAGGTACAATAGCATACAAAATACAAGAGGACTCTTCAGTAAATCTCCTTAACCGAGCCAGACATTCATGAGGTAAAGTGCCAGTGCGTGGAAAGTGCGGATGAAAAAGGGAAAGCCTTTAGGAAATAGTTCCTCAGTTTGGTTTTGCGACAGCTCTAAATAGCTGCTTCGCAGTGGTAATACATTTTACTAGGAAGCTGTTACTGGGGGACGATGGCCTTGCAAGCAGTACACCAAGACTGGACGTCCAGTCCTTACTCCTTTAGCATGGAAAAGGTGGCGAAAATGCTTTCTGCTTGCAGGTTGCTGAATGGAGCATATGCACAATATGTGCAGAAAAGATTCATGTGGCCCCTGACACAGTCTGACTGTTTTATATCCATCCTTTTCCCTCCAATGTCCATATCAGTAGCATTAAAGGTGAAAATAATGTTGTATATCACCATATATGAGATAAAAACCTAGGTCTTTGACCTTAATCTAGGGAGGGGAGGGGCTTTGAACAGGACTTTCATGCCAGAGGCCATGTTTGTAGCGTCAACCAACCTCGATCTGCAGCTGCTCCGGGAGCGGTTCCAAGAGTGGCCCTCAGCCGGGCACTGCCTATCATCACTGGACAAGAATCTGTAGAATGTTTAACTGTGAATGGACTTGCCTGGAAATGCCTACTTTGGCTGCTATCTCACAAATGTGCTTTCGGACTTACAAGTGGAAAGAGTAGTTAAGAAATCTTTCATTCCATCAGGCAGCATTTTTTCATGTTCAGCTTCCCTGGCTATCGTGCTACCCACATCCACAAGGCCTCCCCCATCCAAATAAAAAAACAGTAAAGAGCTCCTACCGTCACTATCCTTGAATGGAGAACAAACAATTCTAGCACTCCGGCGTAATTTGCATGTCTTCATGCACGGACTGAGGAAAGTGAATCTCCTTGCACTGACTTGCCAGTCAAGGGTGGGATGAGGGGCTGGTGGTGGTGGAGGTGCTTGGGGCCCATTGGGTCATGCCAGAGACGAAAGGTCTGGATAAAAGAAATTCTGGGGCAGATTTATGTTTCCTGGCGCATCCCTGCAAATCAGCAGGGATGCGCCAGGAAAGATGTGTCACGCAAGTTTACCCTTGCGCCACCACAGATGCGCCGCATTTACAATGCAGCGCATTGTGGCGCAAGTATAAACAGATGCGTGACGCATCTGATGGCATAAGGGCGGCGCATTGCTGGAGTCGTGTGGCAAGCACGACGCAACTCCAGCAATGTTCAGAGGCTGCCCATACCTAACATGCTGCGTCATGCCTTACGCCTGCTTCAAGCAGGCGCAGGGTTTTGACGCAGCAGCGTTGGAAAAGTGATTCAGTGAAATCTTGTAGATTTCACTGCGTCACTTTTCCGAGGCTTTTTCCGACGGAACGCCCACCCTGCATACATTAAACCTGACGCAGGTTTAATGTAGCGCAGGGCTTTACAACGTGACGTATATCCCTAGATGCGTCACGTTGTAAATAAGGCGCAACATGGCGCATGGTTTACGGCGCCGCTGCGTCACAGAAGTGACGCAACGGCGGCGTAAATGTTTCGGAAGGGGCTTGTAAATCTGCCCCACTGTGCTTAGTCCAGTTGACTCACTCGTATCCAGGCCAAAACGGTAGTTTTGTTTGGTGACCAGGACTCTTCTAGCCAGGCTTGAGGGCAGCATCATGGGTCCTATGACAAGCGCCGGGACACTCTTGGGAGTAGCCGCGTGCTCAACAAATACCCAGTAACATAACATAACATTACAGATCTCATTAATTCAAAGGTAAATAAATGTTGTGACCCTCACTACCTATAATGCTGATCGAAGCTCAGAGCACTCTGGGGCATATTTACAAGGATATGGCACATCGATGTGTTTTTCCATGGGTCGACGCTAGAAATGGCTGCGTAGAACCAACACAGACACCCTTGCACCCTGGGACAAGGGTGCCTGCATTGCAAAGATGATTGTTTATGTGCAGGAAGGTGACCCTTCCTGCACATACACAATTAATATTGGCGAATTGCTACTTCCCTGTTTGCTGTATTCTACACTACACAGAGAAGTAGCACATCACCTTCATTTAATGATTGTTTTTGTGCAGGAAGGAACACCTTCCTGCACAAAAACAATTGTTAATGCTGTTTTGCTTTTTCTTTGTGTGCTGCAGAATGCAGCACCCATAGAAAAAACAAAAGTGAGTATTTACTCCTTGTTGCACCAATCTAACGCCTGCTTTTGCATGAAGTTTGTTTTTGGTGCTGCCTCAGATTTACACATCCATGTAAATTTGGGGAGCTGTCAAAAAGCAATGGGTGTTGTGGTGGAACGCCCACACCAGCACCCATTGCATGCCACTTTCACGCAGATAGGTGTGTGAAAAGGTACCATATTTACAAAGCGACATTAAGCTATGCAATGTGGCTTAACATCGCTTTGTAAATGTGGTGCTGGATATTGCCCAACCGGATTGTAAAAAAAAAATGATGCTCTGGTGGTGCAATCTCCTTGTACATAATAACCCTCTGAATCGTTAAGCGAGGGCTTCATATTCTGGACCCAACTCTCAAACCTGAAGTTCTTAAATCTTTCTAAGAGGAACAGGTAAGAATACATTTGTCGATGTGAGTCCCTCAGTTCCAAGTACATTGTTAATGTCTCTCTTTCATAGTTCTCATCTACTTAGCACCCCCCCTAATGCTGCAATAAAGGGTTCCATGACAAAACCTGAAATGAATGATTAAAAAGGGTGATCTCAGCAAAGCAGGTGGCTTCTTCCTTCCTTTTAGTGAGCCATGCAGTTGGACCAGTTTGCAGAGGTACATTATGCTTTACTCCAAACAGGAAATTTCAGAATGGGGTGATAATGCACACCTTGTAAATATTGGGCCCTATGGTTTTGGTGACATACTAAAAAATGTGGTACAAAAGGGGGTGGTGGTGATGGACGGAGCATCAGAACCAATCAAACACGCACACCCAGTCAACAGTTCTGGGTTTGATCCATCACCGTTCTTTAGCCCACTCTGCCACGCCAGTTCAGACATGGCCATATGCAAATCAGTCTGACCCTGTGCCTCATGGGAACAATCCAGCCCGAATTGCCAAGCCATGCCTTCTCTGGACCAGAAACAAGCTTCCTAGGACTGGTTTCGGCATTTCAGCCGTCTTCAGCCAGGCTTGCTTGAATCCAGTGGCAAAGTGAGCAAGGGACTCACGTCTGAGCATACCCTGCCAACTTATGGCGAACAAAGCGGTACAAAAGGGGGTGATGGACGGAGCATCAGAACCAATCAAACACTCACACCCAGTCAACAGATCTGGGTTTGATCCATCACCGTTCTTTAGCCCACTCTGCCACCCCAGTTCAGACATGGCCATATACAAAACAGTCTGACCCTGTGCCTCATGGGAACAGTCCAGCCCGAACTGCGAAGCCATGCCTTCCCTGGACCGGAAACAAGCTTCCTAGGACCGGTTTCTGGCATTTCAGCTGTCTTCAGCCAGGCTTGCTTGAATCCAGTGGCAAAGTGAGCAAGGGACTCACGTCTGAGCATGCCCTGCCAACTTATGGTGCACAAAGCGGTACAAAAGGGGGTGGTGATGGACGGAGCATCAGAACCAATCAAACACTCACACCCAGTCAACAGATCTGGGTTTGATTCAGCACCGTTCTTTAGCCCACTCTGCCACCCCAGTTCAGATATGGCCATATGCAAATCAGTCTGACCCTGTGCCTCATGGGAGCAGTCCAGCCCGAACTGCCAAGCCATGCCTTCCCTGGACCGGAAACAAACTTCCTAGGACCGGTTTCTGGCATTTCAGCCGTCTTCAGCCAGGCTTGCTTGAATCCAGTGGCAAAGTGAGCAAGGGACTCACGTCTGAGCATACCCTGCCAACTTATGGCGAACAAAGCGGTACAAAAGGGGGTGGTGATGGACGGAGCATCAGAACCAATCAAACACTCACACCCAGTCAACAGATCTGGGTTTGATCCATCACCGTTCTTTAGCCCGCTCTGCCACCCCAGTTCAGACATGGCCATATGGAAATCAGTATGACCCTGTGCCTCATGGGAACAATCCAGCCCGAACTGCAAGCCATGCCGTCCCTGGACCGGAAACAAGCTAGGGGCCCCCAATGTCGCTTTCCAACAGCCTCAATCAACGAGCCATCGGTTGCTGTCCGTCTGCTATCGCAATGAGGCTCACAGTCTCTGCCTACCGCTGTTCTACCTCTTAGTTCTCTGCACAGGTGCATAGTGCACAGATCTCCCCACACAAAGTTGTACTTACTTGGTGTTGGTGTGGCAAGGTTATTGGGGAGTATCAGGAAAGCAGAACTATCGACTTCACTGCGAGGAGTTATCAGAAAAAAAGAAAGGGCATAGGGAGATATTTGTAAATAAAAATACACCCATAAAAAAATAAGCCACTTGCTTTTCACCAGCGTTACTTTACACAGTTTAAAATATACTTCAATCAAGCCTTGCAGTCATTCACTCACCACAAATGACACTTACAAGGCAGTCTCGTAGAAATCACTGGAGGCAGAGAATAACAGTAGCAGCATGAATTTGAATTTTGAATTTGAATTAATCATGATGTCGTTAATTAAAACCTTTACATGATAAAAGAACATGCAAATAAATATGAAGACATTTTTTAAAAGCATGTGCGCTACCAAATTACTCTTTTGAAACAGTTTTTTAAAATAATCTGTATGTTAGCAATGACTTTCAGTACTATCATTCACAACTTACACAACAGTGCCAATGGGCCATGCCAACATTGTCCATCATCGTACAAGAGCATGTAAGGTGAAAGTAAGTGGTGGTGCTCAAGGAAGTGCAGCTAAGCATACGTGGGGATCCCTGCAGTAACACTTGTGGCATATTTACAATAATTTGGTGTAAGAAAGCACCGTAAGCCTTCTAACTGTGCTGCTCTACGACAAAAGAAAAAGGCAGGAATGCACCGCAGTCATGTCCTTTCTGCCAGCACGTGCCTGCATTATGTTGCAGGGGTGTCTGTGTTGTTGGCCTGGTTGTTTTTGTGCAGGAAAGGACAACTTCCTGCAAAAAAACAATCAAAGGAGGTGGTTTCCTCATTCTATGTCTGCTATAGAATGCAGCACACATGGAAAGAGTTAACAATAAGGAGAAATATTAACATTTCTCCCTGTTATGCCTGCTTTAAGAAGCGGTTAGTTTTGCTGCTGCTCCAGATTTACGCTATGTTGTAAATCTGGGGCAATGTCAAAAGCCATGGGTGTTGCGTGGAAACCCCCACAGCACCACCCATGGAACGCCCCTTTTGCCATACTCCATATTTACAATGTCATAAAAAGCAGGGTGGCTTTACGTGGCTGTTAGAGGGGCGCCTTCCGGGAGCCCGATGGTGTCGGACTGACCACCCCGAGGGCCACCGCTCCGTAGGCGAGTAGCCGAGCGCCGCTGAGAAGCCTCCTGGGCGAGGTCCTTCTCCTATGATCGTATCAGCCAAGCAACCCCACCACCACAAAGGAACACAGCCAGGGTATTTATTCTTATAAGATTTTATCGGTTATCAAGGCAGGTTTCTGTGGCAATATTTACAGGTGGATCGAGGGATCCAAGAGAGTCTCAAAGTCTGGTTTGGGATGGGGTAGCGGGACAGTCTCAGTCTTAGCCTGGTACTGGACACCCTGCGCCGAGCTCTCAATCCTCGAGCCGGGAGGTTCCGGGAGCCGGGACGTCGTCCGCACGGTTCGGGGGATTGCGGCGTTGAGGTCGAGCCGCGACGAGGTCAGCAGGGCTCCGATGGTTTACTTCTGCGAGGTCGAGCCGCGACGGGGTCAGCAGGGCTCCGATGGTTTACTTCTGCGAGGTCGAGCCGTGACGGGGACAGCAGGGCTCCGATGGTTTACTTCTGCGAGGTCGAGCCGCGACGGGGTCAGCAGGGCTCCAATGTTCCGTGAGGGTCTTTTTCTCAGCAAAGGGGGGAGCCGCGACGCCGTCAGCAGGGCTCAGAGGTCCAAGTTCCCAGTAATGAGTCTTTCTCCGTAGGGTCAGCCGCGATCCGATCACCAGGGCTCTTAACTCCAGGATACAACTGCTGTCCTGGTTCGAGGCTGCCCCAGATATAGGTCTGGTCCCCTTTGATGTCCAGACCCTTGCGCCTGGGGGGCGGAGGGGCCGGGATGGGAGAGGCCAGACACCCAGCAGAAGAGGCGCCAGCGCCCAGGAAGGCCAGAGGGCGATCGTAACCAGGCGTTGGGGACTGGTTGGGGGTCCCATCGAAACTCCCCTCCTCCGGGATCGGTGGAGTGGCCACTTGGTGCCCCCTGGCCGGATCTTGGTGCCTCGATGTCGGGGCTTCGCTGGGGCCGAGGCCGGGGCGAGCCGTGTCGCGTAGGCTGGTGCAGATAGCAAGGTACAATCCGGCGGGACCCCGAAGGGTGGGGGCTGCCCTCGTCGGGTCGGGTAGGAGGGTTCGGGACCACGCCACGAGGCCGGGTCCAACAGGCGTCCCCCCCTGCTGAAGGCAGGGAGAGTCACCCATCGTCTTGGGGATTCTCCTCGCCGAGGCGGAAGAAGCGGGACAGGCCGTCGGCGTTGGCGTGGTTGTTGCCGGGCCGATGATCTACAGTGAAGTCCATCCCCTGCAGAGAGATGGACCATCGCAACAACTTCGGGTTCTCGCCTCTCATCTGCATCAAACACCGCAAGGGTCGGTGGTCGGTTTGGACCCGAAAGTGGGTGCCAAAGAGGTAGGGCCGGAGCTTCTTGAGGGCCCACACCACGGCGAAGGCCTCTCGTTCGATGGTGCTCCATCTCTGCTCCCGGGGCAGCAGGCGCCGGCTGATGAAGGCCACCGGCTGGTCAACCCCCTCAGAATTTACTTGGGACAAGACAGCCCCGATTCCGTACTCCGAGGCATCCGTCTGCACCACAAACTCCTTGCTGTAGTCGGGGGCTTGTAGCACGGGAGCGGTACACATCGCTGTCTTGAGGGTCTCGAAGGCCGCCTGACAGTGGGGCGTCCAGTGCACCTTCTTGGGCTGTTTCCTTGATGTGAGCTCCGTGAGGGGGCCCACAATGCTTCCATAGTTCTGAATAAACCGCCTGTAATAGCCCGTGAATCCCAGGAAGGCCCTCACAGCGGTTTGGGTGGTTGGGGGCTCCCAGGCTACGATGGCGTTGATCTTTGGCTGGAGGGGAGCCACATGGCCGCTCCCCACTTGGTGTCCCAGATAGGTTACTGATCCTTGGCCTATCTGACACTTGCTGGCTTTTACGGTAAGTCCGGTCCTTTGGAGGGCGGTCAGGACCTCCTCGAGGTGCCTCAGGTGCTCGGCCCAGTGGCTGCTAAACACCGCAATATCGTCCAGGTAGGCGGCGCTGAACGCTTCTAGGCCGGCCAGTACCTTATTTACCAGCCTCTGGAAGGTCGCCGGGGCATTTTTCATGCCGAAGGGCATCACTCGGAAGTGGTAATGGCCATCGGGGGTGGAGAAAGCGGAACGCTCTTGGGCGTCGGGGGTGAGCTTGATCTGCCAGTATCCGGCGGTGAGGTCGAAGGTGCTAAGGTAGCCTGCTGCTCCTAGGCGGTCGATCAGTTCATCTGCCCGAGGGATGGGATGGGCATCAGTTTTGGTGACGGCATTCAATCCCCGATAGTCCACGCAAAACCGGAGCTCCGGGGTGGTGCCGGGGGCGGCAGCTTTCGGCACCAGGACCACAGGGCTGGCCCAGGGACTGTCGGAGGGTTCGATGACCCCCAGGGCCAACATCTTGACGACCTCGGCGTGGATGCAGGCCCGCACTCGCTTGGGGACCCGGTAGGCTCGGTGTCGCACGGGGGGGCTGTCCCCGGTGTCGACGTCATGGAAGCACCATCGTGTGACTCCGGGAGTGAGGGAGAAGAGAGCAGCGAAGCGATGCAGCAGTCCTTGGCACTCTCGGCGCTGGTCGGGTGTCAGGGTGGTGGAGAGGATGACTCCCTCCATGGAGCCATCCTTTTCGGAGGTTTTCAGGAGATCGGGTAAGGGCTCGGAGTCGTCCTCGGCCCCATCGTCCGTAGCCATCAACAGGCTAAGTTCTGTTCGGGCAAAGTGGGGTTTGAGCCTGTTGGCATGGAGGACCCGGAGGGGGTTCCTGGGGGATTGCAGGTCGACCAGGTAGGTGACGGGGCTCTTCTTCTCGACCACCCTGAAGGGCCCGGTCCACTTGTCTTGGAGGGCACAGGGGTCAACGGGCGACATGACCCAGACCCGCTGGCCGGGCTCGAACTCGATGGAGGAGGCATTCTGGTCATACCAGCGTTTCATCTCCTCCTGGCTGGCCTCGAGGTTGGCTTCGGCCAGCTCCCTGAATTTCCGGGTTTGGTTTTGCAGGGTCAGGAGGTACCGATAGACGTCGGGGGGAGCATCTTGGTTGGTGGTCTCCCAGCCTTCCTTGACCAGGCTGAGAGGGCCTCGGACAGGGTGTCCGTACAGGAGTTCGAAGGGGCTGAACCCCAGAGACTTTTGCGGGACCTCCCGATAGGCAAACAGGAGGCAGGGCAGCAGGACGTCCCACTTGTGTCTCAGGGGCTCCTCCAGGCCTTTGATCATCCCTTTCAATGTCCGGTTAAATCGTTCGACTAGACCGTTCCCCTGGGGGTGGTATGGGGTGGTGAATTTGTAGGTGACCCCGCACTGTTGCCACAGGGACCGCATATACTTCGAGATAAAGTTGGTGCCTCGGTTGCTCACCACCTCCCGGGGGAAGCCTACTCAGGAGAAGATTACCATCAAGGCCCGGCCCACCACAGGGGCCGTCACTGTTCGGAGAGGGATGGCCTCGGGGTATCGGGTGGCATGGTCGACCAGGACGAGGATGAAGCGATGCCCCTGGGAGGTTCGGGGGTCCAGTGGCCCCACGATGTCGATCCCCTCTCGCTCGAACGGGGTGTTGACTATTGGAAAGGGCTGGAGTGGGGCTTTGACCCTTCCCCCGCTCTTCCCGCTGGCTTGGCAGGTTGGGCAGGTCCGGCAATGATTGTCCACGTCTTTCCGCATGCGGGGCCAGTAGAAGTGGGTCACCAGGCGGCTGTATGTTTTGTCCTGTCCCAGGTGCCCGGCGAGAGGCACATCATGCGCCAGATTGAGGAGGAAGTCCCGGAATCTGAGGGGGACCACCAGCACGCAGCTGGCCCCCAGTTCTGCGGTCTTCTGCTCGCTGTAGAGGAGGTCATTGTCCCAATAGACCCAGTGGGTCCCCGCCTGGTCTCCGGCGGCCTGGCCGGCTGCTTGCTGTCGGGTCCCTTCGAGGGAGGGGCAGGCCTTTTGTTCTTGGCGGAACTGCTCCCTTGTGGGGCCACCTTCTTGGCGCCATTGGGCGAGTTCGGGGAGGTCGCCGAGCGTGGTGACCTTGTCCGGGGCGATTTCTGGCGGCCCGGCCTCGGTGTCGGCTTCTTCTTCGGCGGAGGGGGCTGGTGGTTCGGGCCATTCCGGCTCTTTGGGGGGAGCCTCGACGCTCGGTTGGATGGCCCGGGCGGTCGCGGACCGGGTGGTTGCGCAGACCCATTCGGGGAGTCCCAGCATCCCCAGATGCTCTCGGCACTCAACGTGGGCCCAGGGGGAACTTTCCAGGTCGTTCCCGAGGAGGCAGTCCACGGGAGCGTCGTCACGGACGGTGACCTTCAGCATGCCCGACACTCCCCCCCACTCGAAGGGGATCTGGCACAAGCTCTCAGTGTTGTCTGCCGACCGGACGGGGCACAGTACATTAGGCAAGATCTGTTCGGGGGTCACCAAGTGGCAGCGGACGGCTGTCACGCTCCCTCCGGTGTCTCGGAGGGCTTCGGCCTGGCGTCCATTAATGGTGACCCACTGTTGGTACTTCTGGGTGTTGCTCGGGATGGGAGCCCGGGGTACCATCTCCCGGCTACCCAGGCAGACTAATGCAGGCAGACTAATGTCATGGCGGCGGGTTCCCACTTGGTTGGTCCAGCGTCTTCGTTCTCTTCCTCTTCTCCCCCTTCCCCCAGGGCGGCGGCTGCCAACTGACGGGGGGGTGGCCCGGTGGTCCCCGCCCGTCGGTTCACGGGGCAGGTAGGGTCACTGGCATAGTGCCCTGGTTGTTGGCAGTTGTAGCACATCACCGTCGGTCGAGGCCCTGGTCGGGCTGGGGGGGCCCCCCTTTGTGCGAGGGACGGGGACGTGCGGTTTGAGGGCGGTCCCCGGGAGGGACTCCGGGGTGGCCCCGTTGGAAAGTCTCTGTTTCTGTTCGACCCCCCTCCTCCACCCCGCTGGCGGGGGGGCCCCATGGGGTTCCGCGGGTACTCCCCCATCGAGTTCCGAGGGACCCGGGTGTTCACCCATCGGCGGCGAGCTTCCGCTGCTCGGTCAGCTTGCTGTCTAGGAGGTGCTGTCTCAGCTCGATGAAGCAGTTGTTGGAGAGGTGCTCCCATACAATGAGGTCGAACAGTTGTTCGTAGGAGGCGACCTTGCTGCCCTTGATCCAACCTTCCAGGGCTCTGCTAAAAAAGTCTACGTATTCCACCCAGGTGGTACCGGGGAGCTTCTTGCAGTCCCGGAAGCGTTGGCGGTACATCTCTGGGGTGAGCCCATAGCGGGTGAGCAGGGCCTCCTTCATATGGTCATAGGAGGTCATCACTGCGTCGGGGAGCTGTAGCAGGGTGTCTCTGCCTTCGCTGAGGAACCGTCCCCATAGGCCGGCACCCCAATCTTTCCGGGGTACCCGATGGGCGGTCATGGCTACTTCGTAGGCATTGAACCATTGTTGGATGTCGTCGTTCTTCTAGTACTCTTTGACGACATCCTTGGGGATATGTACTTTTGCCTCGACCGGTGTGGGTGGTCTCTCGGTTTCCGGGGGTGCCGGTCTCTCCATTTCTGGACTTGATTTCAAGTTCTTTAAGGCCCCGCTCATGCTCGAGGGTTAGCCTCCTCTCTTCCAGTTCTCGGTGCCGCTTTTTCTCCTCTATCTCTTCTTGCAGCCGCAGTTGCCCTAGGGCCAATTTCTTTTCGGCTAGTAGGAGTTCGCCGTCCAGGCGGAGTCTGGCGAGCTCTAACTCGTGGGTCCTGACCCTCTCCCGTTCTCGTATCTCTTCCGGGTAGAGGCCGGTCTCTATGTTATGTTAATGGGTGACTTGTATAGCGCACGGCTACTCCAAGGAGTGTCCCGGCGCTTTCTGACCCATTACTGAAAAAAGAGAAAAGACAACAGAAACATAACAGAATTACTGATTAAAAAGCCAGGTTTTGAAGGCCTTTCTAAAGGCAAACAGGTTGGGAATGCGACGGACATCAACAGGAAGGGAGTTCCATAGTTTGGGGGCGAGATATTTAAAGGAACGTCCACCTATTCTGACTTTCCTAATGGGAGGCACCATTGCCAGGCCAAGATTTTCCGACCGGAGAGATCTGGTGGGTTTGTAGAAAGAAAGCCGTTTCTGAATGTAGGAGGCCTCCACCAAATGGAGTGCCTTATGGGCCAGTGTAAGAGCTTTGAATGTGATTCGCTTCTTGATCGGAAGCCAATGAAGGGAGGAAAGCAACTCAGATGATCTGGCATGCCGGGGTAGGCCGAAGATGGCTCTTGCCGCAGAATTATGTACAACCTGGAGTTTATGCAAGAGATAGTCCGGCAAACCCAGGTAGAGGACATTTGAATAATCAAGCCTGGAACAGATCAGATATGCTGGTTGTCCTCCCCTCTGCCGGGGCTGCGGTTGGTTGCCGGTGTACGTTTGGCCCCGGGTTTTCTTCGGTTTGGGGGGAGGCCGCTTCGGACTCTACCCAGGTCTTTAGGGCTTTTTGCAGGTCCTCTTTTGTGTTTAATCCGGTGGTTGCGATGCCTTTGTCCTTACAAAACTGTTTTAGTTCCTTATGTGTATATTCCTCCAACCGTTCTTGTCGGAACTCCGCGGTTGGGGTGGTCTGCTGGTCGTTCATGGTTACCCTGTGTCTAGGTAGGTAGTGGGTGAGTTACTCGCTGTACGATCTGCGTCGTGCTCGGATCGCACCGCTGGCCACCAATGTTAGAGGGGCGCCCTCCGGGAGCCCGATGGTGTCGGACTGACCACCCCGAGGGCCACCGCTCCGTAGGCGAGTAGCCGAACGCCGCTGAGAAGCCTCCTGGGCGAGGTCCTTCTCCTATGATCGTATCAGCCAAGCAACCCCACCACCACAAAGGAACACAGCCAGGGTATTTATTCTTATAAGATTTTATCGGTTATCAAGGCAGGTTTCTGTGGCAATATTTACAGGTGGATCGAGGGATCCAAGAGAGTCTCAAAGTCTGGTTTGGGATGGGGTAGCGGGACAGTCTCAGTCTTAGCCTGGTACTGGACACCCTGCGCCGAGCTCTCAATCCTCAAGCCGGGAGGTTCCGGGAGCCGGGTCGGGGGATTGCGGCGGTGAGGTCGAGCCGCGACGAGGTCAGCAGGGCTCCGATGGTTTACTTCTGCGAGGTCGAGCCGCGACGGGGTCAGCAGGGCTCCGATGGTTTACTTCTGCGAGGTCGAGCCGCGACGGGGTCAGCAGGGCTCCGATGTTCCGTGAGGGTCTTTTTCTCAGCAAAGGGGGGAGCCGCGACGCCGTCAGCAGGGCTCAGAGGTCCAAGTTCCCAGTAATGAGTCTTTCTCCGTAGGGTCAGCCGCGATCCGATCACCAGGGCTCTTAACTCCAGGATACACCCAGCAGAAGAGGCGCCAGCGCCCAGGAAGGCCAGAGGGCGATCGTAACCAGGCGTTGGGGACTGGTTGGGGGTCCCATCGAAACTCCCCTCCTCCGGGATCGGTGGAGTGGCCACTTGGTGCCCCCTGGCCGGATCTTGGTGCCTCGATGTCGGGGCTTCGCTGGGGCCGAGGCCGGGGCGAGCCGTGTCGCATAGGCTGGTGCAGGTAGCAAGGTACAATCCGGCGGGACCCCGAAGGGTGGGGGCTGCCCTCGTCGGGTCGGGTAGGAGGGTTCGGGACCACGCCACGAGGCCGGGTCCAACAGTGGCCTTGTAAATATGGGCCAACACACTACGCCTCCGGAGTATCACAAAAGTTACGCTCCTGTGGCGTAAAAGTGCCGCAGGGGCATTGTAAATATGCCCCTTAGTTCCTTTATAGTGCATTTAAATTAAATCAAGGAAATACCAAGAATATACAAGGTTAAGAATCGCAATCTCTGTGAATTATGGCAAAGAATACAAGGTGACAACTGCTGAAGCTCGTTGAGCTGCCAAAAATGGGCTCGGGTGGCAGTGCAGTTTTCGTAGTCCCAGATCTAGTCATTATTCTGCAATACTAGTTCAGCTCGAGGTGTTTGGCAAACACCATAAATATTAGAGACTCATTTCCCATTTTCCATTGTCTTCAGAGTTAAATGGGATTTCTGAGACAGTATTTGGTTTTTTTGTGCGACTGTTGGCAGCAATGTACTCCTCAGGGTCTTTGTGTGTCACCTTTGAGCAGCTTCTCCTCAATGATGATAAACTTTACCAGGCAACCTTTACCTGGGCACTAAAGCCTTGATGACTCGTCCTCTGCATCCCCCAGCAAGAACACATCAGCCAACACCTACTGGCTCCCCGTGGAGAAAAGAGTCACCTTCAAAATCCTCACCCACGCCTACAAATGCCTACACAACAACAGACTCAAATACCTCAACAACAGAATTAACTTCCACGTACCCAAAAGAAACCTCTGATCTTCTAACCTCGCACTGGCCAAAACCCCACGCATCCACAGGCAGAAGATCCTTCTCTCACATTGCAGCCAAGACCTGGAACGAGCTACCGGCAGACATCAGACGCGCACCCTCCCTGAACACCTTCAGGAAGACTCTCAAGACCTGGCTCTTCGGCAAAAACAGACCAGCAGACCCCCACCCCCCTCAGCGCCTTGAGACCCTCACGGGTGAGTAGCGCGCTTACAATTTCCCTGATTGATTGATTGATTGATTGACAGAAATTAAGGGCATGGTGGCACGTCCTTATTCTATTGGTGTTAAAGATGTTGCGTAAGGGTTTTGTGCGTTCAGATAGTAAAATGGCGAATAAGCACAATGGGCCGAATTTACGAAGCATTTGTGAATTGGGAACCAGTCATAAACTAGTTACCGACCACAAAAATGGCACTTCTGAATGTACGAAAAGCCTTCTTTGGGCTATTTTTCTAAACCAACGAGTTACCAAATTGATATTTCAGCAAACAGAGTTAGCGAGTAGCTTTTATCGATTTCATAATATCGAATCACTAATTGAGCGTATCAACCATTCACTAATAGCAACAAGTGACAAAATGTGAATTTAGCATGTACAAATTACTACCACCTCTCATCAGGTGGTAACCAGGTGCAACATATATAAAAAGGTCCAAAATGCATCAGTGTGTTCCACAATGTCATCGCTGTACACGATTGCGAGAAGGATGCGGATTCTCAATGGCCTATAGAGAAGGAGTAGGAGACAGGAATGGATATTCAGAGAGAGGATTATACTTCTCCAACAAACAGGGGAGGAAATATACAATAAATACAGGTTGATTAGTGCAGTTATTTTAGATCTAATTACAGAAATAAGGCTTCAATTTGAGAGAAACACTCAGATATCCATCCATATCCACCCATGGCAAGGTACTTTTCTCGCTCCATCTTTTAGCCTCCGGGAGTTACTTACCAAGGTGTCATTGCTGCTGCAGGTAGGGTATCATAAAGTGCCCTTTCTAGATTTATCCAGGCTTTCCTGGATTCTATGTTACAGAGAATTCACAATCACATTACTTTCCTTAGCGCAAAGCAGGAGATGCAGTTAGCCAAATTGAGATTTTACCATATTGTCCAATTTCCTCATGTAATAATAGGATGTATTGATGAAACCCATGTTCCTATATGTCCTCCATCTTACAATGAGTACATATTTAGAAACAGGAAAAACACTCATTCGCTTAATATCAGTGGTTGGATATTAAGCGAAACCCCATCTCATCAAAGCATCTGAAGCTCAAATGGAGGATGCCACAAAGCATCCTCAATGATGGCATGCTTATGTGTGTGTGCCCTGTTTTGCCTATGTTGAGGCTGTGTGATGTGCGATGCAACAAATATTATAACAGATCTCATTGCAAATTACCCTGCCAGTACACATTACTCATTCATGTTTAGGTATAGCGGCATATACTCACATCTTCTCAAAAGAGTTTCTTCTGGCCCCAAACACAGCCTGCAAAGTGTTGAGCTTGGTATTGGGGCCCACAAAATCAACTCACTCATAACTTAAGCTTATCTCAATATTCATCCATGACACTAACTTCGATTCCATGCAAGTATAGAATGTCTGTCACATTCTCAAGGTAACTACAGTGCCCAAATATCACAAGGCTTCTTTGCAGGTGATGCAGGGTATGCCCTCTCTATCCCAATCTCCTCACCCTGTTCCAATGCCCAACCACACAGCCTCAACATAGGCAAAACAGGGCACACACACATAAGCATGCCATCATTGAGGATGCTTTGTGGCATCCTCCATTTGAGCTTCAGATGCTTTGATGAGATGGGGTTGGGGTGTTCCATTACTGCCCCAAAGTAGCATGCACAATTTTAGCTTGTTGCATGTTGCACAACATCACCATATGAAGGGCTTACATGTAGACCTTTTCCCTGAATCACAGCTCAACTAGGTACTTGGGCTAGGGCACAGGACAGACGTCAGGGTCTGCAGGTGCATGACCCTCTAGTGGCCTGACATTTCACCTCAGCTCCAAATGCGTAATTGAAAGAATGTCGCCAATTTATATATATTTTTTATATGAATTATTTACTATTGAGGTTAACGCAATTTAGCATGTTGACACACAAGATCTTGGTCAAATAAATTGTTTTTTTAATGTATTTATTATGTGGCCTTATTGTAATAATGGTGCTATAGGGAGAATTACTCTGAGCAATTGGGTTGCTGTTGATTGGACTGACATGGAATACACATCAGCCCGTTGCCTTTTTTTAGGTTTTGCCTGCACAGCACTTGTGCTGTGCTTGTGAAATCTATTGTTAATCTAAATCTTAAAAGGGGCTTACACCCACCCTCACTTTCCATTGGTTCCTGTGCTTGCCACTTACTTTTCCACCATTTCTATTGGCTGTAGCATACTATTTCCTGTTCTTCCTCGTGTGTTTGTCTTATCATTCTCCCATCGCCAAAGTACTGTTTTCATCTGCTTTTGAAGCAGAACTTTTTTTGATGTTTTGCCTGCACAGTGTTTGCACGCATACCTGAGAGCTCTCAATGTGAACCCTCATATGTCTCTATGATGTGCATGCATTCCGAAGCATCAGTTTCAATCCGGCTCTTCTTTTTGTCGCTCTCACACAGCCTCCGCAATGAGGCACAAGCAGACTGTTCTCACTCTAGGCTTTCTTTAAAAGTCTCTATGACATGCATTCATCCAGACTCGTCAGCCCTATGGGTACATTGACCTGAGTAGTGTTTCTTCTTGTTTCTTCTTTTTTTTTAGATATGGTTGTATGGTAAACTTATCCCAAATTAATTGTGTAAATTCTGCATTGGCATTTTTCTGCCATCACACTTTACTGGCAGTCAACCCCCACCGCAATACATCCAACAACAGAATAGTATGTGGAACTACATTTAATAATAGAAGCAATGAGATCAAATAGATCATCAATCAGCATTGGGCCGTAATTTCCGATGAGGTTGACACTGAAGATAAAACAATTGTTGCCTTTAAAGGGGGAAAGAATAAATGAGATCTTATTTAAAGACACTTTCATCTCCTGACCTTAGGACTCAACTACTGCTACCTCCCTTATTCGTCCACTTCAAGTGCAGGCGATGTAAAGATGGAGAAATAAAACTTTACATATTTTGATCAACGGTAGACACATTAAACATCATACTAACTGTAATTCCACAGATGTCATTTATGCTATCACATGCCCTATGATATGATTTATGTTGGTCAGACTAGGCAGAAAGTTAAAGTTCAAATACTCCAACATTGTTCAAGGATTTGCTGCAAGACACAGGGTGTGCCATTGGTTGAACAGTGCAATCACTTGCACCACACACCAGAGAGTCTAATGTGGTGGATACCAGAGAAAGTGATTCACAATCATAGAGGAGGTGATCTGGTATCCATCGTCAGTTTACTTGAGTGCAAATGGATACATTTACTTGATACAGTAAATTGGGGTGGAACGAATCAGAGGAAATAGCAAGACAGGTGTCCTTACTTTGCATGGCATAAAGGTCTATAGTAACTCTGTAAATTACTCTTCCCCTTGGGAAGAATACACTACCGCAAAACATCTCTAATAACATATCAATACTGAGTCAATGATGTGTTATCTTAGAAGTCCCTGTTCTCTGGGATTTGTTCCTTTTAAGAAAGTGATCAATGTAATGTAATATAAATGTGGGGTGTCTGCCACGGAATTGGCACTTTCACATTGATGCTTACGCAGACTCATGTATCACTTTGTTAAACCACTGTATAAATGTAAAAGTATTAGACTATTAATATGGTTATTCCTGTCAGATTCTCATGCCTACTAATTTCTTTAAGGGCAAGCCCACTTACTCAAATGTGCCCGTAGTGACTGACTAAATATAGTTGCAGTAACAGAGGGCGTTTTTCATCAGGTGCCTAAGATACACGCCACACTTCTATAATAATTAAAAGAAGAGGGTTCAATCAAACAATCAATCAATCAATGTTTGTTAAGCGTGACTACTCACCCATGACGGTCTCAAGGCATTGGGGCGAGATGCAGGTACTTAAGGGTGCTGAGGTTCATTCAAAGAGCCAGGTCTTGAGATCCTTCCAAAATTGGGTCTGCAGTGGGGATAGCTTGAGGTGGAGAGGCAGGGTGTTCCAGGTTTTCATTGATGTTTTTTTTTAAATTACTCGATACTTGGAGCCCAGTAAGAACTAATTGGCTTTTGTGGTGTACTCCAATGCACACAAAGGATTGAGACACTTGTCTCTTCTGCACGCTTTGCTCTCAGTTTGTGCGAGACAATACTCATCAAGGTAGGAGTGCTGTGATTCTGAGCATACCTGCATGCTTACCATGTTTAACCCTACACGAAATAAATCTTTGATACCCAGCCTAACATTTTTCTTGATACAGGTCCACAGTGATGACCTCTTACGAGATATATACTTAGATAAATTTGATCCCTAATCCTCTGCATCAAGTGAGATACATTATCTCTATAACAGGTGAGAGTGATATATATCTCCATCCACTCTTTGAGCACATATATGGCTTGATTCCACACGGACAGACAGTATCCTTTCTTACACAAGCTGTTCTGAAATTCCTTAGTCCTGAAGAAGACCCAGTGTGATGTGCTATACACAATTTCTATCAAGGGTCGAAACGTCGATGAAAACCATAGGTGTTCCATCCTAGTGTCCTACATACCTATGTCCAAGAAATAAGGACTTATGTGTGAACATATAAACCACAGATGTACGGATGCCCAATTGAATTACCTTTTCTCTGTTTGTTGATAATGTCAAGTGTCTTGTAGTGTATTTTTAGGTCTCACGCCTAGCGTTGCACTGCGCGAGACATTTAGTAGGTGAAAAACGGGGATTTGAAGCTGACCTAAGTATGGCACAAGCACAAGCGTGTGCCTTTCCTTCTGTGGCACGTTATTGGCCTTTGCGTGCATGTTTTTCTAAAATCCAGCACGCAATAGGCCAAATGCGGGCGCATAGTTCCGCCCACGGCCTATTGGTGTCTATTACGCGCTTGGTGCACGTAATAGACACCAATAGGCCACGTGGTTCCAATTATCTTGCCCAGACACGGGTGCGATAACCACGGCTCGCTGTGGCACGCGCGCACCACTCGCGGGTTTCTGCTTTTTACTGTAGGTAGAGGAATAACTGGCACACAACCCAGCCACTGTAGACATGCGCGTGCTTATCTGTGGTGCCTCTTCACCCCCTGGTGTTCTTGCACCTCTGGTGCACACCAGCTGTTGCTGCATCCCGTGTCACTCACTGCACCCCGCTATCTGCACTCCTTGATGTATCGGCACCCCTGCTGTCTGCGTTTCACTGCACCCCGCTGTCTGCACCCCTTATCCTAGTGGGAGCTTCCCTGCTGTCTATTGCCTCTACACTGTGCTGCATGTGCACTTAGTGTCTCTGAAGCCATGGTGTCTTTGCACCCCTGGCGTCTCCGCACTTACGGTGTTCTGCGCCCCGCTTTCTATGCACATTAGCTTCTCTGCACCTCTCTCCCTCAACACCCCACCTTCTCCGCACCTACGCCTTCTCTGCACCCACGCTGTCATTGCGTCCCTAATGACCTTGCCCTTCTAGTGTCCCTGAAACCCTGATGCCTCTACACTTTTGGTGTCTTTGAGACCACGGTGTCACAGCCCCCCACCCGGTGTCTACACTTTGCACCCTGCTCCCTCGGCACCCCTTGCTGTCTCTCCCCCAGTGCCGGTCAGTAGCCCCCCTTCTGTATCTGCGCCCAGCAGTCACACACTCACGTAGTGCTTGTTGGGGTTCCGCCGCTGCTGCACATCCTCCACTTTGACATCCAGCACGCTGTAGGGAGGCATCTTCACACACCAGGCAGACCCACAAATCCAGCTGCGCAGTTATCTAATCATTTGCAGGTCCTCTCACAATAACCACGTCCTGCTTGGCCAGTGACGGTTCCTCCTGGCTGGGCAAGAAACAGCCTTCTTAAAACAGCTAAGTATTACAAAACAGAAGAGACAAGGGTTTAGAGTCTTCTCTGACTCCCTTACCAATATATAAAACTCACACGACAGAGAAAAACATCATAGCAAAAATAGTAATACTAGAAAGTGAAAACGGGAAAATCAAAAGAGTTTTTAATACTGCCCTCACACACTTGGTAGTGTCATGCTTCATCATTGGGCCGCATCATACACCCAGGTGCAGACCAACACACTGGATGGAGCGCAATTTTTTAGAAGATGAAGGACAGTAGTGAGGGTAGGGTGTAGTAAAGAAAGACAAAAACACAAAGGTGTTTGCTCAAAACATAAAGGAAAATAGATTTTACTCCTGGAAAAACGGGACCAAGAGAGGTGCAGATATGTTAATAAAACTGCCTAGGTGTTAAACAACAACTCTTTATTTAATGTCAACCTCTGGCAGGATTAAAATTATGATTATGGGGTATTCAGGGAAGGTAACGACCCTTATATGCCCACTGCAATTACCAACATGTTTCTGCCAGTTTTTTACGCGCCACACCTGGTCGCTCTGGCATTCGTCAGGGTGTTGGTCCCTATTTTTTGGTCTGTCCCCTTACTCGGGTTATTTTACCTTATTACTCTGTGCAGTGTGGGCCTTGTCCCACCGTCACTTTTCTCTGGAAATTTCCAGGAGAGTACACAATTTAAGAGTTTACGGGATTATTTTCTAAACCCGGGACTGTGGGGGAAGTGTTCTTATTGTCACACTTACTTCAAAGAGACACTTTCTCCAGTGGCCCCACACACGTCCTCCATCTTAAAACAGCTCCCAGAAGCGTTCCTCCCAAGTGAGCAGCTGCAGCCGAGAGCGGGAAGTTGCGCCTTGAGTCGCAAGTGCCCAGCGGCAGCTTCCTCGGCACAGCCGGGCTCGGCGTGCAGCGCTGCCCGAGCTTTGTTTCCTTTCCCTTCCTGTTCCTGCGGACCCGTCCTCTCTGCCGCCGGTCCCTCCCCTCCCACGCTGCCTGTAGTGCCCACCGCTGCCCTGTGCACAGAGGGGCAGGGCGGAGGAAGGGCCTAGGGTCTCCCCCAGTGCAGGGCGGGAGGTTTCCCGCTGGCTCTCCTTAAGGGGACAAGGTCTGGTCCCTGTGGCTCGTGCAGGGGAGAGGAAGGAAGCGCTGAGGGACTCTGCCCACTGCGAGGCTGGGTGAAGGGGAAGTGCCGAGGGTCTCTCGCTCTACCTTGGAAGGTGTGGCAGGCGAGGGGGAGGCTATGAGCCTCCTGGCAGGGAACTGTTACTGTGACAAATGTGATACTGCATGTGCTGCCGATGGCGAGCCCACCCCTCCTCCCGCTGTAACTCAGGCGCACACAGTGAGTCCTGCTGCTGCTGGGCATCAGGCGCGGGCGCTGTGTGTTCAGTCTCACTGCCACGAGCCCAGGAGGAGAGCCCACGCGGAGGTGACACTATCCCGCCTGCTACACTTCGACCGCGAAACCCCTGACCTACACTACACCTCTGCCCTATGCCCTCAGCACATGGTTTTAGATACTGCCCATGCTCCAAACTCGTTTACTCAAAATCCTTGCTCAGAACCCTTAACATCCTGCTTCAAACATTACTGCCCTCCCAGCCTCTTTACGCCCTATGACCTTAGCACTCTCAGCCGCTTCCCACCAGCTCATTGTCACCAAGACTTCTTCACAGTTTTACTCTTTACTCTCAACTATTTCCTCCCTGCCCTCAGTAACCTCATTCAAAAGGTTCCGGACTCTCGCTTCCCCAAAACCACCTTATCACCCATTTCACAGTAATCTCGCATCTCTGCCCAGCCCAATTCCTCCATCACGTCACCAAGACCCTTGCCCCCTCCCCCCCACCCCCGGTGCTCATGCATAACTGGCAAGTAACCCCCTGATGTGTGGCACAGTCTGCCAGTCCTGGCTCTGTAGCTAACAAGACGGAACTAACATGCTGGTGGGTAAAATCCAGGACTCACACAAGGTGTGTCGCATCACACGTGGTTCATGCTCTCGTTAGGTCTCGGCTGCGAAGGCTGCGCTTGCGCAGTCTCGCTCCGAGATTTAATGACTTGGAGAAGAGGGGCTTGAACCCGCCCCTCTTCTCCCCTGTTCTCCATTGGCTGGCCTCTTGAATGCTGGCCAGCCATTGGAGAAGAGGTCAGTCATTCAGATTAGGCCCCGTCCTTTTCGGATCGGGGGGCGTGTTTTTTGCAAGAAGTCTCAAGGAGGAGACAACAGCAAAACACGCCCCCGAATCCGAAAACGACGCTGCCTTTCTCCGAGGCATTTCTGCTCTGCCTCGGAGAAAGGCGCACTGCTAGGGCCACTTCGGATTGACTCTTTGTGTTTTAATTTCCTAGGGGATCAACACCCCAGACTTCCATTCTAGTGATAACTTCTTCAGGCCTGAAGAGCCAGTCCGTATTTATTATTTTCGTGGCTTCCCCTTAAAGGCCTGCTGGTGGGTTCGCGGAACTTGCTGACGGCGAGCAAATCAGCCAAGTGTGAATTGCTTCGCTGCCCGTCACCTCCCTCATTAGGCACGTGAGGTAGGGAACTCTGACCCTCTCCCCTCGATGAGCCATTATTAGACAAAACACACTCATTATACACTCGATCTGCATTCAGGATAGACTAGCGCTACATCTGCATGTATGTGTGTCTGGATGCTGCTGCCGCCTGACTGACTCGGCTCGTCTGTGACAGAGGGATGTTCTTCAATGGCTGTCGCTGCACTGTGTTTGTATGTATGTGGAGGCATCATTGGTGCACTTGGGACGTTACAGAGCCACCTTTCAACAAGCATTTACAATGCAACGGTCTCGGCATTGTTAAAGTTAGAGCTATTGCCATTTCTTTTGCAATGGACAGAGGGGTACATTTTCAAGTGCTCAGTTAGAGATTACTTCCTGTTAAATGCAAAGTCACATCTTTATGTATAACGGCGCTCTTGCAAATGCGAAGGCTAAATCGAAATGAAACGCTCATTTTATCAGACCTATGCAGGCTAAGAGTAAATACGGTTGCTTCGTTATTTCTCCCCCAGAATATTATACAAACTTATAGATACAGTATTTAATAATGTTTTATAATCTTGCATAAAAGGCAAAAATGGGACATATTTTCAATAGTATTTGACTGTTTTTTTGATCGATTTGAGTCCAAAGTCTTTTTTCCAATTGTGATATGTTTGAAGAATGCCATTTGCAAGATGGCTGCTTTATTCTCATGTAGTCTGAGGCGGAAGTTCACTTTCTGTCTCTTTAATTCTGATCAAAACAGATCATCGGAGCAGTCTTAAAACATGTTTTACATTATTACGCCAACGCTCGGGTACAAAAAACGCACCTCGAACAGTCAGCACAGTGTGAACGAATTTGCAGTGGTACTGACAATACCCTTAAAACAAGCATTTACAATGCAATGGTCTCGGCATTGGTAAAGTTAGAGCTATTGGCATTGCTCATGACAATGCCGTTTCTTTAAATTTTTTAAAAACAAAAACATAAACAAAAATAATATCATGAGCAATGCCAATAGCTCTAACTTTACCAATGCCGAGACCATTGCATTGTAAATGCTTGTTTTTTTAATGGTGTGGCTCTAGTCTACAGGTTGTTTCCCTCACAGCATCCGCTTTATGGTCAGTGCACTTACTCTGCACCCCCTCCCCCTTCCTTAGTTGGGCATATGCGGTGCAGTTGCAGCCATTTTGTAAAAAGCAAGTTTTTTTTTTACGGTTCCGATTTGTCTGTGTGTTTAATGTGGGCAGCTCATGAACTCCAGGCGCAGAAAGGGCAGGGTTGGTGGCCCCTGACACCGTCCACGACAAGGGTCCCACTGCTCGGTGATAATAGGCAGGACAGGACAGTGGAGGTAGCACAGAACACTCACCCCGGGCGGCTTCAGAAATGCTGCAGCACAAACACCGCCCCCTTCCTGTGTTACCTGCTGAGCTCTCCTCCTTTCTCTAGAGCAGGCAGTGGCAGCCGTGGACTGTAGAGTCTGCTAGGTTGTGGCACTGCTTTCTCCGAATATATAAATATTTTTTTGCAGTCCTATATAGCACAAACTTGACCTGAAGGTATCAGAGCGCTTTACATCTGCACCAGTTGCATTACAGAAGTACACATTCATTTTTTTTTTAAATGTAGGCACGGGGAGATTAAGTGATATGCCCAGAATCAGAGGATGTTTGAGCCTTCTGCCAGACTCGAACCTGGTTCCCCAGCTTTAATGCCGGCCGCCCTAGCCATTAAGCCCTCTAGTTCAATATGTAAATTCTATTTATGTTGCCTCATTCTATTTGTTGTCAGTAGCATAATGTGTTGTGGGCCGTAGAGCAAGGAAGGAAATAGGCTCCCTGGCTGCTGTTCGAACTATAAAACACATCAATAATCAGGGTCCCTCAGGTTGCTGGCCCCGGAGCTTCTGCACCAATTGAAGATACGCCCCTGATTACTTTTATGAAGTGATGATGCAGTGCAGTGGCGCAGAAACCGTTTTCCAGGGTGGGCGGTGTCCTAGCCCCCACTGTCACTTCACTAATAGCAAAGAGGTTATGAAAATAGAGTTGCTGCTTAAACAGAGAGTGTATCAAAGGATCAAACATGTAGCAGCAAAGAGGTAGCAGTTTAATGTTGCAATTTCACAGATTCATAGGCCAATTTGAGAGAATAGTGTAATCCTATCTGTAAACAGTATATTCTCCACTAAAATGGTCTCTTTGTCTAGCTAAACCCGCTCAGATTTGACTGAAGGTGAGCGTTCACAACTTATTATGGTGGTTTGCTTCAAAGACAAACCTAGGGAACCATGTTGTATGAACGTGAATGGACTCTGCTATAAGCCTTCTCCCTTTAGATGACCTGTTCTGCTGCCTCTCATCTCCCATCCATTTTGCTTCCATCAAATGCCAAAACAAAACACGTTTTTCTATCCTTACGGCAGTTGCCTTATAACTTAATAACTTTGTTGTGTCTGGTTCCTTTAGAAGGATATCCTGTGTGATCTAAAGGTCAGTCCTTTACAACGCCAACAGCTCTCACTCTCAGAAATGCGAGAAATATTGCATTGCAAATGCTTGTTGGGAGATTGTTCTATGTAATTCACCTTGTATATGACACTCCTGTGTCTTCAAGATATAAGTTTATGTATTGTCCTGCACGGCAAATGAATTTCAATGTATTGTGTATAGTCTAAATATTTCAGTGCCAGTCGCATTCTTACTGTTACTGTGGGTATCATTGTTTATTCTACACCATTGATTAGTCCTCTTAGAAAAATGTAAACTCTTCAAAGAAGGTACAAACTTCACAGCAGATTCTACTGTTAGTACAGACAGTCACGCGTGTAAGGCAGGTAGACTGCAGAGACACGAGAGGGCAGGTCCTGAGTGGGAGAGTGGAACTGCATCGTGAGCATGCCTTGATGATGCTCTTTAAGCTGGGACAGTTTATAGCTGGAACATAAAGCCATTTTACTGCACACATTGATGCATTCAAACCTCAGCGCCACCCACTCCCAGCTCTGGCAGGCCTCCAAGGGCCAGCACTAATATGCCTCCGAAGGTGAGATAAAATAGACAAGTTAAGCAGTAAATCAGCTGTGCCTGCCTCAGAAGCATTGGCTGGTTGTGTTTCAACTGTTGCTTTTTACAGCCAGTAGAAAACTGATCCTGCTTTTATGGTCCATCCCAGCTTCCACCACTTCCTCCCCTCCCACCCACCTCTGAGACCTGTTGAAGTTTGGCGACCCTCTTTTACCTTGCCTTGGTGCTACCCTGGCTTAGCACTCACAAATCCAATGGCTCACCATAGGGGACCACCACCAGCTTTACTGTCTCACACAGCGAAATCACCGAGTTATGAACCCTTAGGTGACAGGGCAGACAAATGGGGTGTGAGGGGTACTGGATTATTCTGCGGCTCCTTTAAGTGCTCTGGAGGTGGAAATCACAGAATGGGCGCTGCACGGTCTCACTAAACACAGTTCACTTCACCTACTTCACTTTATAAGTCTCAGCAATCTGGCAACTCCAGCAACTCTAGCAGATTCCAGGCTTTGCTCGGGCTGAGGAGACCGTGGGACCATGCCTGGAGCTATGCTTGTATGCTTAGAATACCCATTAACTAATTACCTTTCCTTAAAATGCTGCAGCAACCCATTGGTCTGTAGTGCATTCATTAAAGGTAATTCTAAATCACTTTGTGATGTCAGTTCTTGTAAAGTTAATGCACTCTGTCCTCTTGCCAGTCATTCTAATAGACTGCCCAGCATGCAATCTGAACAGCCTAAACCCAGGGGCCACGATATAACCTTGGAGGTATGCCCAACTAACCCTCCTATACCTGGGCATAAGACATCACATGATATAGAAACAAGCAAGTAAGGAGGGATAAATCACTCTTTCATTGGCGTCTAAGGCACCATCAATTACCCTGATGTTTTCAATAACTCGTAGGAAAATAAATCTTCATCATTCATACAGGTACATGTACCAATAGGCAGGACTAAAGTACATCGAATTTTTTACAAACAAATAAAAAAAAATCACAAAATATATACATACAAACGACAAAAAATATACAAAAAATATATATATATATTACAATATCACAAATCCTCACAAATACCCAAAGACATGTACACTCATGACTCTAAGTGATACACTAAGAGGTAGTCCCCTTCGCACACAAGGTATTACACCTCTGAACAGTTCATACTGTGCGTGTATTGTTTTAGCTCATATTCACAATAATTGGACCCCTCTGTTTAAGCTGTCGACGCGCTCGCGTTTCAGCCGCCAATTTCTTCAGGCTTCCTCAGGACAAGGGTATATGTTGTATCCACTCAACTATCCGAGTTTGAACCAAATCCCAAACTGCACTCTCGGACGCTTGTCTTATATTCAATGCTCCCTCATACGGACATAAATCTGTGGGGAAGCCTCACCGGATTCTCTTGTATTGATCACTGTGTTTATGCCATTCTGGTTGTCCAGCAAACAAACAATCAGATAATCTTGCACACCCCTTGCCCTACTGGACTATCTTTGAGGTCCAGGAAAGCATGGAGAGGCACCAGACAACAAGAATGTCGGCGAATGTCTGAAGCTTCCCATGCATCCTTGATCTTCAGCAACAATGAAGGAACCTGCAGAAGGTAAACTTACAAGCGTAATGTAGGCTCTTGCTACATCAATCATTATTGTTAGGAACCCAAGGGTTAGACCAAGCCTTTGTAGGTAGAGCCTGGGCAGCACATGCGCTGCTCTACTAGGCATGCTGTATTGAGGTATGGCATTGAACCTCCACCCTTTCCCGCCCATCAACTGGCTCTTGTTACTCTCCTTGCGAAATTGTTGTTTTTTATTTGTGAATAGGCTTAATAGACCCTCCTTAGTACTGCCTGGTCTGCATTTGTAATGTCCCATAGCGACTGGACTTTTTACTTGTGTTGCTACACGGTCTGCTTTATAAGTCGGAGAGCACTATTTTCTTTAATGCTCTTCCCTTATTTCACCCACGACATTGCAGCATGTCGCTGTCTTTTATATTAAGAGTAATTTATTTATTTAAATTAGGGCATCGCCCGCTTTTATTTTAGCGGAAGCGCTTATTTAAATATTTAATATATGGTGCCGTCAACTTTCACTTAAGCAGCCGCACTTGATTAATTCATTAATTTACAGCACGGGCCACTTTCCCTTTTGCGGGCGAACCTATTTTATTATTTAATTATCAGCACTACAGAAGCTTTTGAAACAATTTTTTTTCACTTTCGGTGAACGAGCCATACGCGCTTTCACTTTAATGTTGGACGCACCCCTACCTTTAGACGCTGCTCATTGTAACCTGAATACACAAGCAGCGGCTAAAAAAAGGGGAGCGGTCACCATTAAAGTGGTGTCATATTTGTGAGAGTTTGAGCTCTTGGCATTAAAAATAACAATTTTATATATGTGTTGTTTTTAAAAAAACATACATAAAATGCATTGTCATTTACAAGGCCAATAGCTTAAACGCTCGAAAATGCGAGACCTATTGCATTGAAATGCTTCTTTAAGTAGGAGAGGAGGTGGTTGTGACTGTCCATTAGGGGAAAAATAAGCACTTTTCGAACCAGTGTTAATCTTAGTTTGGGCAAGGATAGTGAGTTATTCGTATTTGAACTCTAAAATACGGTGGGCGATTCTCTTCCTATATCGCTCCTCACCATTGGAATAAGCTCCCCCTTCATATCAAGGCATGCACAGAGTTTTCAGGCTTTAAAAGACATCTGAAGATCTGGCTCTTTTAATGGCAAATTCCTACCTGACTTGCTTTCCAAGCGCCAAGATGCTCCTTCCAGGACGAGTCATATATTCACATATATTAAGCTACTGTAATATAAGCTACTGTAACAGTTACATGAATTTTTATGAAAAGTGGCATACTCAAAATAGTTAAGTTAAAGAGAATATAACAAACTAGATTCCCTCATCATACCCCAAAATGTGATTGTGCACAGAGAGACCCTAGCTGATCTGCAGTAAATGAGACTCTTGCTTGCTAGCTCATGGTCTTAAGTCAACACTAGGTTTCACGGATTCAACGGTTTTATTTAGCTTCAAAAAACTGAATTACACGGTATTGCCACCACATTAAACATATCTGTTCAGGTGACTGTGCTAAGAACTAGCAAACAGAATATGATGTGGAACTCTGTCTTACAAGACTACAGGTTTGAGTGTGCCTTTTCCTTGCTTACATAAAATGTAAACTATATAATATGTTTTAAACATAGGGCCTTATTTATGAGAAGTGACGCATCGCTGCGTGAAAGCAGCTATGCGTCACTTCTCAGTGCGCCCTCCTTGCATTCTCAGTGTGCCCTCCTTGCGACATGATGGATGGGTCGTATTTACTGTATGACGCTTCACGTCGCAAGGAGTTACAGATACATCAGTATTTCTGACGTATCTGTAGGCGCAAAAGTGACGCATTGCTGGAGTGTGTCACAAAGGTGATGCAACTCCAGCAATGTGTCCTTTCACATGGGGCAAGCCCCATGTGAAAGGGCCTGCATCAGTCTTACGCATGCTGTGAGGCAGGCGTTAGATATTGACGCATTTGCATCCTAGAAGTGGCACAGTGAAATTGCGTAGATTTCACTTCGTCACTTCTACGAGGCTTACTTACGTGGGAACGCCCACCCTGCATACATTATACCTGACGCAGGTATAATGTAGCGCAAGGGTTTACAAAGTGATGCGATTGCTTAGATGCGTCACTTTGTAAATAGGGCGCAACAGGAGGCATGCTTTACGCCGCCGATGAGTCACAAAGTGACACAACGGAAGCGCAAAACTGTTGCAAGGCCTCATAAACGAGGCCCATAGTATTTATATCCTTATGCTTTTCTATTTAATTTTGAATACGTCCTAATATCGCAATTTAGAAATTATCCAAAGGGTGGATGATGATTTCTAGCTCAATTAAACATTGTGAATTTTTTAATTATAAATTGTAGACAGGGTGGCTCTAACTTATAAATGAAAGCTTAAAAACCAATTTAATGGTGAAAAACAACTTCTTGATCAACCGGATATTGTGTGAACGTCTTAATGAAATGAATGTCAGGGCGTTTGTCATGTGGTTCATCTGATTATGTGGACACTACTAGAATGGTGGATAATTAATTCTGTCTCTAAGTAATAGTGTGAATGTTTTGAGCGGGAACCTCTCACAAGATCCTGCTTTTAAGGCCTGTTAAGGCCTGTCCCAGCTTCCGCTGTGGGGCACCAATTTCAGGTGTTCCCTTTGGGAAGAGAGACAAGCATTTGCAATGCAATAGGTCTCGCATTTGCAAAAGTTTAAGCTATTGGCATTGTTCATGACAATGCCTTTTTTAATCTATTTTATAAAACAAACACATAATGGCATTTATTTATCATTTAAAAAGCCAATAGCTAGTGTTGCATTATTCTTAGCAATGCCAGATGCTCACACTTTTATAATGCGAGACCTATTGCATTGCAAATGCTGGTTTACATCTGCCTTTCTTTCTTGATTTAACTTCCTCTACGCTGTATCGTGGCTTAGACTTGTACACAGGGTCTCCAGGTTCACAGATAGCTTAGATGCCACCAGGAATTGTAGTTGTCAAGGTGGCCTTGGTGGACCTGTTTGACCTTCTGATGTAGTTTAAAGGTGTGGTTAAAAAAGGTGTGCTATCTTAACAGACCCAGGTTGCATCATCTGTTTCAAATACCCTGGTTGTCCTAAATATATCCAAGCAACCGCTACTGCTTTTAGCTTCCCTGGAACATTCATATGATAGCGTATATGTGTAGGCATTATTACAGGTCACTGTTATTTGGGCACGGTCCCGATGGTGGTGATAAATTTGTCTGCAGCTTTCCATCTACTCATGGAATCTGAGTGTAAAATGTGCAGAAACCAAATGATAAGGGGGGTCAAACCCTACTTTTCTTCAGCTACAGCTCTTCAATCACTTTGACAGATGCAGCTTACCATTCTAGCATCAATGATATTCTGATTGTCCTTTCCCTGTTGGTTGGCAAAGCACAATGCTTTCACCACCTTTGGACCTTGATACATAAAGACTCTTCGGTGTTGGCATTTGTAAAATAAGGCTAGAAACGTAAAGTACCAGAATGCTGCTTTCTCTTTCCTCCTCTGACTAAGAGCATTTTTGCACTTCTTGATGTATAAGTACTCTTGACAATCACGTGCATCGGTCGTTAACTAGAAAATCTTTGAGTGGTGGGTTTGTACCTGTGATATTTCGGGTTTATGTAAATAAACAGATTAGGCCCATTCAGTATTTATCTTTGTTAATGTCAATCTGTACCTACTGCCATTTATTAAAAATTGAAAAGGAGACAGTGCTGTGAATTTGGCAGGAGTACTCATGTTGTACTTTCATGTGGGCGAGAGGAGCATCTGCCTCTGTTAACACTTTAGAAGCGATGATAACAGACAACAATGTCTCAACGTGGAATTCAATTAAAGGACAAGTGATTTCAAAGGTGAGCTGTATGTTACAGTATCAAAGGAATGAATCCATACACAGAGGACAACAGGAGACCAAGTTAGTAGGAAAGAGTTGTATTTTCAACACATGATGAACATATTGCGTCATATGTACATATCATATAGGTTTAAAAAGCACTGCGTGACACTTAGTGAAAGTGTAACCGAAAAAATACTGTGCACAAGTGCTCGTGGAGTTTGTGACGGCGCAAGTGACACGTAAAGTGGTATATACAGTGGTGAAACGGCGCAACAAGGAGAACAATGGTATTTTGAATATGCCAAAGTTAGGGCATTTACACAGTAAATGTATGGAGATTCAAAGGACAGTAAAGCAAATGCCCATGTTTGTAAATGCGCCAACAGTAACGCTGTTGAAGTCGACGGCGTTTCGGCCCGTAACACTCAAGGCCATCATCAGGACTGGTTACACATATTTTAGACAGTGCTAGGGTAAAGAAAAACAATTTTCAAAAGCTGGACCAAAACAAGGGAGAAAAGGAGGACAGTCGTGCAGGCGGTTGTGAACACGGCAACGTATATTGGCCGTGGGTACGGGTCTAATGTGTGGCCATGGGCCAAGGAGCAGTGATCGGGCGAGTAGTGAGAGCGAGAGCGGGTATCACACCGGCGCGAGAAGCGGATGAGGTGTGCCCAAGGTGGGCAGAGGTAAAGTAACTAGAGACCGGGGTCAAGAAATGGTGAGCGGTGTGGTAGAATTATGCATAGAAACATCGCACAGGTTGATGGTAGCAGGGGTGTAAAGGAGTGCCACAGTGAGGGAGAGCGGGAATCGGATGAGGTGTACCCAAGTGGGCAGAGGTAAAGTAACTAGAGACCGGGGTCAAGAAATGGTGAGCGGTGTGGTAGAATTATGCATGGAAACATCGCACAGGTTGATGGTAGCAGGGGTGTAAAGGAATGCCACAGTGAGGGAGAGCGGGAAGTGACAAGGGGCAAACCATGGAGCAGGGAACTTACTCGCATGGAAGGGGCGCGCCGGGTGAATCGGCAAAGCAGGACCCTGTGTAGAGTCAGGCGTGTCCGGGGAAGTCCTAACTGGACGGGGTAAAAAATAGGTGGTGAGGAAAGGACAGGTAGGACGTGGGGCGGGAGACAGCAGAGAAGATAGAAGTGACAAAACACTTACTCCTTCGGAAAGGGCGAGCCGAACGAAACGGCAACGCTGAACCACGCGACGATGGGAGGGTCCGTGGTAGTTCAGGCTGGAAGGGAACAAAGGACAGGGTGTGAGGAATAGGCAGGGGGGAACAGTGGGAAAGAAGGGAGTAAGGGAGACACTTACTTCGGGGGGGGAAAGGCGGAGAGCAATCAATGAAGAAGCTGGAAAGGAAAGGTGAGGTTAGAAACTGGGCAGATGGACGGTTCCGGGGAGAAAAAGGCGCGAGCAGAAATTACTTACATTTCGTCAAGGCGAGTGAATCACCGAGAGGGGGTCCGGGAAGAGGGGCGTGCCGGTATGAATCAGGCAAAGAGTGAAGACGGAAGTGCACTGGCGAGAGGTTATGAGGTCAGTGCTTCCAGGTCACGAGGAGCGTCAACCAATCAACGGGGAGGAGCCGGTGGGAGGACGCGCACGGATTGGTGCAAGGGGAAGATGGGCTGGGTGGTGCTGAAAGGGGAGTGAAGCGGAAAGGTCACCAGAAGAAAGACGAAGGAGTCATGGCAACCGGTGTGTAATAACCCGCAAGGACGCGTGTATCGCTCGAGTGAGAAAAAGAGGAGTAAAAGGATGACATTAGAAATGAAAACAATAAGGTCAATTCAATAGACCCAAAGCGGGCCAAATCTGGACGGATAGCAACTAATACAGAATTCACAAAAATTACAATACAATTGTATCAATAAAGCCATGGGCCATTGTCAGGCAGTCTAATGGATAATACATCATGGGTAGACATATGGGGGGGGGGGGGCTGAAAGAGAGGGGAGGGGTGGGAAAAAAGGAAGAGGGGAGGGGGGGGAAAGGAGGGGGGGTTGACGGGAAGGGAAGGAAAGGGGGAGGAAATTGGATGAAAATGTGTAGATAACAGAAGCACAATCAACAAATTGGTGAAAGAATGTGACCATTATACTTAAGGATAAAAAGCAAAAACAACAAGAAAATCAAAACGTACATTTCTGGATGAATAGGGGGGGGGGGGGGAAAGGGAGGGGGGGGGAGGAAAAAAAGGGGGGGTGGGAAGGGAAGGAGACGGGGGGGGGGGGGCAGGGTTGCACAGGGGAAGGGAAAAAATGGATACGTACAAAGTACACATTACAAAAGCAAGGATGGAGAACGTATCGGCTGTAAAAAAGCAGACCAGTAGATCACAATCATGCAGAGGATCACAGTCATGTAAGGGTAGAGTTCCATTCATCAAGGGAATTCAGGCCCTGCTCAATGGAGTTAAAGCGGGAGATCCAACGGCATTCACACCTATTCAGGAGTCTTTGGGTATCACCGCCTCTTAGTGGGATGGACGGTTTGTCAATTACCAGCCAGGTGAAGTCGGTTTCGCTGTGATTCTTTTCTTTGAAGTGGGAGACCAGGGGGGCTGTTAGCACTCCACATCTAATGCGGCTGCGATGTTGTAGGATGCGGTCCTTTACCATCTGGGTGGTTTGGCCAATGTATATTTTATCACAGGGGCATTTTATCATGTAGACAACGTTCTGAGATCTACAGTTGGTGAAGGAGTGTAAGTCAAATTTCAACCCATTGTGTTCAAACGTCTTTGTGTTGGTTGTGGAGGAGCATGCTGCACATCTTTGGCACCTATAGTGGCCGAGCACCGGCGGTAGTTTCCATGAGTTGGGGAGCGATTCTGATATGTTTGGTGCAGTGGGCCAGGTGATTGCATGCACCAGATGGTCCGCTATGTTTTTGCCCCTGCGGTAAGAGAAAAGAGGTGGTTCATTGAAAATGGTAAGTGGAGCAAGAATGTTCCAGTTGGATTTGATGATCTTGGCTAGTTTATTGCTGGAAGGTGAGAAGGTGGACACAAATGGGATGCGAGTATTTGTCCTTTTTTCTTTAGGGGTAAGTAAGGTATCACGGTGGTTATACCATGCTCGTTTTCTTGCCCTATTGACCAATTTTCTGGGATAGCCGCGGGCCACGAGTTTGGCTGTGAGTATGGCAGCCTCCCTGAAGAAATCTCTACGCCATTTACAGTTGCGGCGGATCCGCAGAAATTGTCCAAATGGAAGACCGTCACGTAGACCACGTGGGTGGTTACTAGAGTAGAGTAGCAAGGTGTTACGTTCTGTAGGTTTTCTGTATAGTGAAGTGCCAATTTTATCATCTTCAACTCGTAAGGTGAGGTCTAGGAATGGAAGATTATCTTCTTTGGCGTCCGCTGTGAATTTGAGATGTTGTTGGCTATTGTGTAACCAATCGATGAAGTGGGACAGAGAAGTTTTGTCGCCTGTCCAGACAAGGAGGATGTCGTCAATGTAGCGACGCCAGAAGGTGATATTGTTTCTGAAAGGGTTGAGGTCAGTGAGGATCAGTGTGCTCTCGAGATGATGTACATACAAGATGGCAAAATTTGGTGCAAAGCATGCGCCCATGGAAACTCCCTTGATTTGTAAATAGTAGGTATCTTTATACAGAAAGTAGTTATTTTCTAGGGCAATTTCCAATAAAGCCATCACGAAATCAGTGGGTATTCTTGAGGGAGAGGGTCGAGCGTTAAGGATGTTTCTTATAACTTCTAGGCCTTCTCTGTGGGGTATGTTGGTGTATAGCGATTCGATGTCCATACCAACCATTAAATTGGTACCTGGTATGAAAGGAGTGTCTTCGATCAGGTTGATTAAATCCATGCTGTCGCGCACGAAAGTGTCCGTTTTGGGTACAAATTCCTTGAGGATGCTATCAATGTATTTGCCAATGGGCTCCAGGATGGACCCACAACCGGAGACTATGGGTCTACCAGGTGGGTTTTGTTGATTTTTATGTATTTTAGGTAATACATAGATTACTGGAGTCCGTGGGCTGGTTTTGTTGAGGAACAAAGCTTCCTTCTCAGAGATGATATTGTCCAGTTTGGCTTGGTTGGTTAGAGTAAGAATCTTGGATCTTATGCCCGGGAGGGGGTCAGAAGGAAGGGTACGGTAGTGTTCCGTGTTGTTGAGTTGGCGGAGAATTTCCTTATCGTATGCAGTCTGATCTTGTATGACAATACCACCTCCTTTGTCTGCGGGCTTGATGATTAATTCCTTGTTTTTGCTGAGGTGATGGAGTGCCTGTTTTTCTTCCAAGGATAGATTGTAAGGGACAAATTCATGTTGTGATTGAATGTCCTTCATTTCAAGTAGAATCCGTCTTTCAAAAGTGAGAACTTCTGGGGGCATAAGAACTGAAGGAGGATTGAAGGTGGATGGTAAATGAAATGGGGAACGTATGTTCAGGTCCCGTGAGGGTCTCTCCGAGAAGAACTGTTTTAGCCTGATTCGTCTGAAGAACAACAATAAGTTCTCATGGATTTCAAAGAAGTTGCTTCGGTCTGTGGGTACAAACGATAATCCTTTACTAAGGAGATTGGTTTCAAATGGCGTAAGGTTATATTGGGAGAGGTTGAAGATAGGGAGTGTCATTGGAGAGTTCTCAGTGTTACTTTCAGTTACCATTGGTAAAACTTTCTCCTTGTTTGACGTTCTCCGGAGTATTGGTACTGGTTGTTGCCTCTCGGTCTGCCTCTGCTCCTCCCCCGGTTTGACTCTAAAAAACCAGCAGGCAGTAGGGGTTGTGGTCTCGGTGGTTGGTTTGCCTGGGGTCGTGAGGTGCTAGGTCCTTCTCCTGGACTGGAGTCCTCAGCTGATGTATTGGAGGAATTAGAAAATGACACTCGTTGTTGATTCCGATAGCGGCCCCAGTTTCTTTGTTGTTTAGGGGGTTGGTATGGTGTATCGTAAAAATCGTCCTTTAGGTATGGATAAGTGTGGTCGTTGTTATAGTAGCGGATGTCTCTTTGAATTTTGTTGATTTTCTTGTTTTGTTCAAAGGTGTTGAAGGTGTTGATGGTATCGTTCACTTTGTCTAGAAGGTTCTTGGCATCGGTGATGGTAGAGTCCTCGAGGATAAGTTTTTCAAGTTCAGCGATTTCTGCTAGTTCCTTACGACTATGTTCCAAGGCCGTATCAATCCCCAGGACCATCCAATGTCGCGAGCAAGTGGTGGCCAGATGGCTAAACCCAGATCTAAATTTGGGGTCCTGTGTGAAGATTGCCGGGACGTTGCGAATCTGTAAACCAAGCGGGATAACGTTGGATTTGAGATATTCCGTCAGCATACGTGCATGAAGATCAGTACGGATCTGTTTCTTTTTAAGCCTTTCAAGTCTGTCCAATAAGATGCGGGATTCAGTCGCACCAGGTGGTATAGGAGTAATAGAAGAGGAAAGAAGAGAGGGTCCAGAAAGAATTTTTTGGATATATTCGTCGGAGTAGTTAGGGGTCTCCCTGGAAACCATGCTGTGGGAGAAATAGCCACAGCACAGGGCAAGCTAGGATAAATCAAGCAATAATATCGAAACAAGTCCCAAGGGGGACAACCTCTCGCAACAAGCAGTTGCTCAAAGTAGGCAGTATCAGACCACAGGAGGTAGCCCATAAACCACAGTGAGACTGGGGCAGTACATGATAACAGACAACAATGTCTCAACGTGGAATTCAATTAAAGGACAAGTGATTTCAAAGGTGAGCTGTATGTTACAGTATCAAAGGAATGAATCCATACACAGAGGACAACAGGAGACCAAGTTAGTAGGAAAGAGTTGTATTTTCAACACATGATGAACATATTGCGTCATATGTACATATCATATAGGTTTAAAAAGCACTGCGTGACACTTAGTGAAAGTGTAACCGAAAAAATACTGTGCACAAGTGCTCGTGGAGTTTGTGACGGCGCAAGTGACACGTAAAGTGGTATATACAGCGGTGAAACGGCGCAACAAGGAGAACAATGGTATTTTGAATATGCCAAAGTTAGGGCATTTACACAGTAAATGTATGGAGATTCAAAGGACAGTAAAGCAAATGCCCATGTTTGTAAATGCGCCAACAGTAACGCTGTTGAAGTCGACGGCGTTTCGGCCCGTAACACTCAAGGCCATCATCAGGACTGGTTACACATATTTTAGACAGTGCTAGGGTAAAGAAAAACAATTTTCAAAAGCTGGACCAAAACAAGGGAGAAAAGGAGGACAGTCGTGCAGGCGGTTGTGAACACGGCAACGTATATTGGCCGTGGGTACGGGTCTAATGTGTGGCCATGGGCCAAGGAGCAGTGATCGGGCGAGTAGTGAGAGCGAGAGCGGGTATCACACCGGCGCGAGAAGCGGATGAGGTGTGCCAAGGTGGGCAGAGGTAAAGTAACTAGAGACCGGGGTCAAGAAATGGTGAGCGGTGTGGTAGAATTATGCATAGAAACATCGCACAGGTTGATGGTAGCAGGGGTGTAAAGGAGTGCCACAGTGAGGGAGAGCGGGAATCGGATGAGGTGTACCCAAGTGGGCAGAGGTAAAGTAACTAGAGACCGGGGTCAAGAATGGTGAGCGGTGTGGTAGAATTATGCATGGAAACATCGCACAGGTTGATGGTAGCAGGGGTGTAAAGGAATGCCACAGTGAGGGAGAGCGGGAAGTGACAAGGGGCAAACCATGGAGCAGGGAACTTACTCGCATGGAAGGGGCGCGCCGGGTGAATCGGCAAAGCAGGACCCTGTGTAGAGTCAGGCGTGTCCGGGGAAGTCCTAACTGGACGGGGTAAAAAATAGGTGGTGAGGAAAGGACAGGTAGGACGTGGGGCGGGAGACAGCAGAGAAGATAGAAGTGACAAAACACTTACTCCTTCGGAAAGGGCGAGCCGAACGAAACGGCAACGCTGAACCACGCGACGATGGGAGGGTCCGTGGTAGTTCAGGCTGGAAGGGAACAAAGGACAGGGTGTGAGGAATAGGCAGGGGGGAACAGTGGGAAAGAAGGGAGTAAGGGAGACACTTACTTCGGGGGGGGAAAGGCGGAGAGCAATCAATGAAGAAGCTGGAAAGGAAAGGTGAGGTTAGAAACTGGGCAGATGGACGGTTCCGGGGAGAAAAAGGCGCGAGCAGAAATTACTTACATTTCGTCAAGGCGAGTGAATCACCGAGAGGGGGTCCGGGAAGAGGGGCGTGCCGGTATGAATCAGGCAAAGAGTGAAGACGGAAGTGCACTGGCGAGAGGTTATGAGGTCAGTGCTTCCAGGTCACGAGGAGCGTCAACCAATCAACGGGGAGGAGCCGGTGGGGAGGACGCGCACGGATTGGTGCAAGGGGAAGATGGGCTGGGTGGTGCTGAAAGGGGAGTGAAGCGGAAAGGTCACCAGAAGAAAGACGAAGGAGTCATGGCAACCGGTGTGTAATAACCCGCAAGGACGCGTGTATCGCTCGAGTGAGAAAAAGAGGAGTAAAAGGATGACATTAGAAATGAAAACAATAAGGTCAATTCAATAGACCCAAAGCGGGCCAAATCTGGACGGATAGCAACTAATACAGAATTCACAAAAATTACAATACAATTGTATCAATAAAGCCATGGGCCATTGTCAGGCAGTCTAATGGATAATACATCATGGGTAGACATATGGGGGGGGGGGGCTGAAAGAGAGGGGAGGGGTGGGAAAAAAGGAAGAGGGGAGGGGGGGGGAAAGGAGGGGGGGTTGACGGGAAGGGAAGGAAAGGGGAGGAAATTGGATGAAAATGTGTAGATAACAGAAGCACAATCAACAAATTGGTGAAAGAATGTGACCATTATACTTAAGGATAAAAAGCAAAAACAACAAGAAAATCAAAACGTACATTTCTGGATGAATAGGGGGGGGGGGGGAAAGGGAGGGGGGGGGGAGGAAAAAAAAGGGGGGGTGGGAAGGGAAGGAGACGGGGGGGGGGGGCAGGGTTGCACAGGGGAAGGGAAAAAATGGATACGTACAAAGTACACATTACAAAAGCAAGGATGGAGAACGTATCGGCTGTAAAAAAGCAGACCAGTAGATCACAATCATGCAGAGGATCACAGTCATGTAAGGGTAGAGTTCCATTCATCAAGGGAATTCAGGCCCTGCTCAATGGAGTTAAAGCGGGAGATCCAACGGCATTCACACCTATTCAGGAGTCTTTGGGTATCACCGCCTCTTAGTGGGATGGACGGTTTGTCAATTACCAGCCAGGTGAAGTCGGTTTCGCTGTGATTCTTTTCTTTGAAGTGGGAGACCAGGGGGGCTGTTAGCACTCCACATCTAATGCGGCTGCGATGTTGTAGGATGCGGTCCTTTACCATCTGGGTGGTTTGGCCAATGTATATTTTATCACAGGGGCATTTTATCATGTAGACAACGTTCTGAGATCTACAGTTGGTGAAGGAGTGTAAGTCAAATTTCAACCCATTGTGTTCAAACGTCTTTGTGTTGGTTGTGGAGGAGCATGCTGCACATCTTTGGCACCTATAGTGGCCGAGCACCGGCGGTAGTTTCCATGAGTTGGGGAGCGATTCTGATATGTTTGGTGCAGTGGGCCAGGTGATTGCATGCACCAGATGGTCCGCTATGTTTTTGCCCCTGCGGTAAGAGAAAAGAGGTGGTTCATTGAAAATGGTAAGTGGAGCAAGAATGTTCCAGTTGGATTTGATGATCTTGGCTAGTTTATTGCTGGAAGGTGAGAAGGTGGACACAAATGGGATGCGAGTATTTGTCCTTTTTTCTTTAGGGGTAAGTAAGGTATCACGGTGGTTATACCATGCTCGTTTTCTTGCCCTATTGACCAATTTTCTGGGATAGCCGCGGGCCACGAGTTTGGCTGTGAGTATGGCAGCCTCCCTGAAGAAATCTCTACGCCATTTACAGTTGCGGGCGGATCCGCAGAAATTGTCCAAATGGAAGACCGTCACGTAGACCACGTGGGTGGTTACTAGAGTAGAGTAGCAAGGTGTTACGTTCTGTAGGTTTTCTGTATAGTGAAGTGCCAATTTTATCATCTTCAACTCGTAAGGTGAGGTCTAGGAATGGAAGATTATCTTCTTTGGCGTCCGCTGTGAATTTTGAGATGTTGTTGGCTATTGTGTAACCAATCGATGAAGTGGGACAGAGAAGTTTTGTCGCCTGTCCAGGCATAAGATCCAAGATTCTTACTCTAACCAACCAAGCCAAACTGGACAATATCATCTCTGAGAAGGAAGCTTTGTTCCTCAACAAAACCAGCCCACGGACTCCAGTAATCTATGTATTACCTAAAATACATAAAAATCAACAAAACCCACCTGGTAGACCCATAGTCTCCGGTTGTGGGTCCATCCTGGAGCCCATTGGCAAATACATTGATAGCATCCTCAAGGAATTTGTACCCAAAACGGACACTTTCGTGCGCGACAGCATGGATTTAATCAACCTGATCGAAGACACTCCTTTCATACCAGGTACCAATTTAATGGTTGGTATGGACATCGAATCGCTATACACCAACATACCCCACAGAGAAGGCCTAGAAGTTATAAGAAACATCCTTAACGCTCGACCCTCTCCCTCAAGAATACCCACTGATTTCGTGATGGCTTTATTGGAAATTGCCCTAGAAAATAACTACTTTCTGTATAAAGATACCTACTATTTACAAATCAAGGGAGTTTCCATGGGCGCATGCTTTGCACCAAATTTTGCCATCTTGTATGTACATCATCTCGAGAGCACACTGATCCTCACTGACCTCAACCCTTTCAGAAACAATATCACCTTCTGGCGTCGCTACATTGACGACATCCTCCTTGTCTGGACAGGCGACAAAACTTCTCTGTCCCACTTCATCGATTGGTTACACAATAGCCAACAACATCTCAAATTCACAGCGGACGCCAAAGAAGATAATCTTCCATTCCTAGACCTCACCTTACGAGTTGAAGATGATAAAATTGGCACTTCACTATACAGAAAACCTACAGAACGTAACACCTTGCTACTCTACTCTAGTAACCACCCACGTGGTCTACGTGACGGTCTTCCATTTGGACAATTTCTGCGGATCCGCCGCAACTGTAAATGGCGTAGAGATTTCTTCAGGGAGGCTGCCATACTCACAGCCAAACTCGTGGCCCGCGGCTATCCCAGAAAATTGGTCAATAGGGCAAGAAAACGAGCATGGTATAACCACCGTGATACCTTACTTACCCCTAAAGAAAAAAGGACAAATACTCGCATCCCATTTGTGTCCACCTTCTCACCTTCCAGCAATAAACTAGCCAAGATCATCAAATCCAACTGGAACATTCTTGCTCCACTTACCATTTTCAATGAACCACCTCTTTTCTCTTACCGCAGGGGCAAAAACATAGCGGACCATCTGGTGCATGCAATCACCTGGCCCACTGCACCAAACATATCAGAATCGCTCCCCAACTCATGGAAACTACCGCCGGTGCTCGGCCACTATAGGTGCCAAAGATGTGCAGCATGCTCCTCCACAACCAACACAAAGACGTTTGAACACAATGGGTTGAAATTTGACTTACACTCCTTCACCAACTGTAGATCTCAGAACGTTGTCTACATGATAAAATGCCCCTGTGATAAAATATACATTGGCCAAACCACCCAGATGGTAAAGGACCGCATCCTACAACATCGCAGCCGCATTAGATGTGGAGTGCTAACAGCCCCCCTGGTCTCCCACTTCAAAGAAAAGAATCACAGCGAAACCGACTTCACCTGGCTGGTAATTGACAAACCGTCCATCCCACTAAGAGGCGGTGATACCCAAAGACTCCTGAATAGGTGTGAATGCCGTTGGATCTCCCGCTTTAACTCCATTGAGCAGGGCCTGAATTCCCTTGATGAATGGAACTCTACCCTTACATGACTGTGATCCTCTGCATGATTGTGATCTACTGGTCTGCTTTTTTACAGCCGATACGTTCTCCATCCTTGCTTTTGTAATGTGTACTTTGTACGTATCCATTTTTCCTTCCCCTGTGC